>NC_134138.1:6500000-9000000 GCF_033958435.1 Carettochelys insculpta
CTTACTGGGCTCTTAGAAGACATTTAGGGGTAAATTACAGCTAAACAAACAGTAGATAACACCAAGAGCCCAGAATGGGGGCTGAAAACAAAATTTTATGGGACTGTGGAACACATGGTCACACCCATAGTAAATGTATATCCAGCTAACTAAAATCATGACGGACCACAGATGTAGCCAGACGACAGAGGTTCAGCTTGTACGTTAATGGTAAGGTAGTGGGGAAGTCAAAGATAACAGCACAAACAAACTGAAGATAGCAAGTGCAAATTTTACTAACGTACTTTAAAAACATCTTATTTTGTTTCCACACCAACACAACATTGGATTTCGTCTCATTGGATTGCATATGTTCATTGCTTTCACATGTTCATTGCTTTCACAAAACGATATATGTTATACCTCCTTTAAGACAGACAGCAAGAGAAGTAAAGTTTCTTCTCATCGATCACCCCCTCTAGATTCTAAATCAAGGCTGGAAGAATGAATTACTAACTCTCTGATGCTACACATTAAACACAAATGTGACTCACATATGTGAATGCTATTTATTTTTTGGAACTAGTGACACAGTGCAACCAAATACCTAATCGGCTGCCCACTATCATTACTGCGAACAATCATCTTACCTTAAAAGCCTGACTGGTATTTGTTATCCAGCCATTTACCTTAGACAAATACAAGTAGCCTTTCATTCATCTATTATCCAAGTTTAACACCATTAATAATTCTTCTTTTGGTCGACTAGTTCCACACACCCTGTAAATATCCTCTATAATACACCTAGCAATGCCTCATCAGCATGTTTAATGTACCATTTATTTCTCTCTAAATGGTTTATGAAGATATTAACTGCCAGTGATACCTCTAGAACTTCAAGGATACCTGACCTTATAACCACTGTAATGGGGTACAAGTCACACAGCAGAATGAGAATTGCACAAGCACCTTAACACATCAGAGTGACTGAGCAA
The DNA here is from genome assembly GCF_033958435.1 of Carettochelys insculpta. Classification (NCBI taxonomy): domain Eukaryota; kingdom Metazoa; phylum Chordata; order Testudines; family Carettochelyidae; genus Carettochelys; species Carettochelys insculpta. Next base: position 6,500,975 of record NC_134138.1, read on the forward strand.
ACATCAAAAGACAAGAAATAAGATATACCCATGAACACAGAACACACAGAGGAAGTACTAGCGACATTCCAGCTTAGTAGTAAGGTGTGTGTAGAAGACGACAGCCTGCAGCTTGAGTGTGACACATAAGAACCTCAGACATCTCATTACACAACAGTCAGAACTAGTTTTGTTCATCTTATGCCTTTGTATCTAGCCTTTAAAAGTCAAAAAAAAAGCCATCAACTGAGCTATAGTCTCTATGCTCCCTACTTCTCATCAAAATTGTCTCTCCAGAAAAAGGAAAACTATCTAGTTAAATTTTACAAGGTTCCCAAAACTTGCATATACAGTAGGGGCGCAACATTCACAAGGGTTCGGTGTTCAGAACCCTTGCGAATATTGATTTTCATGAATACGAGGTGGCGGGGGCTCAGAGCCCCAGCGAAGTGGCAGCTGCCAGCCCTCCCTGCTCCAGAGCCCCAGGGAAGCGGCATTGGCCGATGCTCCTCACCTCGGAGAAGTGGAGCTCACGAATAATTGAATTTGCATATGTCACACTCGCAAATGTTGTGACCTTGCTGTAAACCAAAAACTATTTAATTTTATCATAGAACTGAAAGAGATGTCTAGAGGCCATCAAGTCCAGTCCCCTGCACTCATGGCAGGACCATGCATTCTCTAGATCACCCTTGACTAGTCTTTGTCCAACGTCCTCTTAAAAATCTCCTATTATGGAGATTCCATTACTTACAACACACCTGTTATTCATCCCAGAATGTGTGTTTGGGGGGCGGGGGGGGGGGGGGAACTCATATTTAGCTTGTGACCCACTGAGACTCCCTAGATCCCTTTTCACAACACTCCTTCCTAGGCAGTTATGTCCCATTTTGTGTGTGTGAGATGGACTGTTCCTCCCTCAGTGAAGTACTTTGCATTTGTCCATATTGAGTTTCATCCTGTTTAGCTCAGACCATTTCTCCAGTTAGTCCAGATAATTTTGAATTTTCAGCCTATCCTTCAAAGCACTTGCAACCCTGTCCAGCTTGGTCTCATCTACAACCTTTACAAGCATTCTCTCTATGCCATTATCTAAATCATGGAGGATATTGAAGATAACTGAGCCCTAAACTATTCCCCGTGGAACCCCATTTGTTATGCCCTTTAAATATGATTGTGAACCACAGATAATTGGTTGGATAACCATTCCCAGAGAATAGTTATGTACCTACCTAGTAACAGTCATAGAATACTAGAACTGGAAGGAACCTCGACAGGGCATAAGCCTAGTCTCTTGCTCTCATGGCAGGACCACCCAAATCATCCCTGACAGAGGTTTATCTAACATACTCTTAAATATCTCCACGGATGGTGATTTTACAACTTCCCTAGGCAATTTATTTCAGTGCTTAACCACCCTGACAGTTAGGAAGTTTTTCCTGGTGTCCAACCTACACCTCCCTTGCTGCAATTTAAGCCCACTGCTTCATGTCCTACCTTCAGAGGCTAAGGAGAATAATTTGTCTCCCTCCTCCTCGTAACACTTGCAGCTTATAAGGATATATATTTGATTTATAGGCTTAAATATAGGCTTATAAGCCATCTATTCTCTTAAATCTTTCAGTTTTATTCTATTTTAGCAATAAAGCAAGGGGCCTACAGGGGATCACACTGTAAAATGTTAGCTTTAGCACTTTTTTTATACTTAGGGTAAGTGTGACTATGTAAAAATTTCTAGCCCTTTCAACTTGGCTAATTTAACCACAAAGGTATCTAAAAGGGTGTCATAAGGAGGAGGGAAAAAACATTCTTTTTGGCCTCTGAGGATAGAACAAGAGGCAATGGACTTAAACTGCAGCAAGAGAGGTTTAGGTTGGACATTAGGAAAAAGTTCCTAACTGTCAGGGTGGTCAAACACTGGAATAAATTGCCAAGGGAGGTTGTGGAATCTCCGTCACTGGAGATATTTAAGAACAGGTTAGATAGATGTCTATCAGGGATGGTTTAGACAGTACTTGGTCCTGCCATTGGGGCAGGGGGCTGGACTCGATGGCCTCTCGAGGTCCCTTCCAGTCATAGTATTCTGTCATTCTATGAAAGGGGACAGCATGCTGATGGAGAATACAACATTATCTTATGTGATATATGAAGGTGCCAAAAAATACAATGGCCCTATTAGACTGGACACCCTGCTTTACTATAAAGTAGAAGCAAGGGTCAACAAGGATCATCACCTGCTACTTCAGCATTCTAACAATGGATATCCATTTTAGGAGTTTGTCCATGAGCATGTTCAACAGGGCAGGTTTGTCCTGCATGTTCAACAGGGTGTCTTAGTTTAATATTCCAATCAAATATTCTCAAAAATCTTAGGGTGCAGAAGTCTGGTTTTGGGAGGCTGGGCTGACGTGACACAAAAAGGCCTATAACACCCGATGGCTGATAGCGAGAAAGCAGATTCCTCTTCCTCAAAGTAAAGTTCTTTCGTCCTCAAACTCGTTAGTCGTACTACCACTTCCTTAAAATTTTTCAGTTTCCAGTCTCTTACCTCTCACCACCAGCGGAGCAAGGCTGGTCCTTCAACTCCCCAGGTCTTCAAGAAGGAGTGAGAGTATGGTGTTATACGAGGCATTTGCAGTTGTAAAACTCAAGCTGCACATATGTAACAGAACGGGGCAACAATCCGTTGAGTCATGATGCGTTGTGGTGTGTGTTCATCACCTTAGGCATTTGATTGTGGGAGATTTAATACTGGTTGTACAGATTGAACTTCTTTAGTCCAGTACCCTCAGGTCCTTACCAGTGTCCAAACAAGAAAATTTGCTCAGCCACCGGAGGTCAATTGTCTAGCAGCATTACCAACACTTACGCTGTTTACTGGGGTCTTAGAAGACTTCTGGGGTACGTTAGAACTAAATAACAGCACAGAACACTGAGAGCCAGGACTGGTGGCTGTAAACAAACTTTATGGGAGCACAGGAAATGTGGCCATGCCCATAATAATTGGTCACCTGCCTAATTAAAATCGTGCTGGATTAAGTATGTTGCCGAATGAGAGAGTTCCAGATTAGAGACATTCAAACCGTAATAAGAGTTGTTCTGGTTTGCTATTGCCCACAGTGTATGTGTGATTGCTGCAGGTACCAATACCTCCCTCCAGCCATAGAGCTCTTTTAGCCTTTAATAGCTATAGCACAGGGTGAAGGGCAAATTTAGAAGTTTTTAGTGCAGATTGGTGAGCTGACACCCGAAACAATATTCCTAATCAAATTCCCAACTCTGGCCAACACATTCTTTGGAGAGATGTGGTATCCAATATCCTCCCCATTTGCCACTAGGGTGTGACAAAATGATTGCCCCTCTGCGCATGCGCCCCACTACTTGGTGGGATGCACGCAAGGTGGCAGCAGCGGAGGCAGCCCCCACAGTAGTTCCCCTGGCACAGCTCCTGCAACTCCAGCTGGGAGCCACCTGGCTCCTTCAGCCCAGCGTGATTTCTCTGTGGATGCTGTTGCTCCAGATGGCAGCCACATGTCTTCTGCTGCCCTGGCGTGACGCAGTGCAGCCCCAAGGACCCCAGTCTGGAGCTGTGCGGCTCCTGTGACCCCAGGCTCCAGTGAGTCACTGAAATATACTGTTATAGCAGGCAGGGGTGCCTGTCTCTGGGGGAGGGGAGAGGAAGGACATTCATGAGGTGGCAGGGGGCAGGCTGTGGCAATTATGCAAGTATCATAACCACAAGTGTGTCGCTCCTTGAATCAGTACTGGACTCTGCTGTTTTAGGTACTTGAAAGCTGTTATGTCCCCTCTCACTCTTCTCCAAACTAAACAAACCCCATTCTTTTAGTCTTCGTTCATAGGTCACATTTTTTAGAACTTCAACCATTTTCATTGCCATTCTCTGGACCTTCTCCAATTTGTATCCATCAGTACTAGCAGATTGGTCATGCTCTATCTATCCTATTATGTTTTCATATTATCAGCCAAGACATTTTTTCTGGTAATGCCATTTCATCTCCAGCTCTATTCCTATATAGACATTTTGAGATTTATTGCTCATTTCCTTCCTTTTGTTTCTCTCTTCTTTGTTTGCCCCTTGTCATTGTTTTTAGAGTCCCCATTTAGCCACCTGTACCTTTCCATTCCCGATACAAAGGCCTCCCAAGAGGCTCCATTAAAAGAAGGACCAGAATTGTATGATCCCAAAGTGGGCACGGCATTCGTTTCAACAAATGAAACATCATCTCAGGGACATACTCCCAGAGATCACAGGATTTCATCCATCTCTAGTAAGTTTAAAGACTAACATCACCATACTGGATCAAGTTTCAGTATTCTGCCTCCTAAGAAACCATTTGCATCAATTCCCTTAAAATCTAATTATCCTAAGTGTATACATTTTTAAATGGACTCTTGCCAACGGCCTCTATGTAGTGGATATTGCCCACTGCACTTAAAGCCATAGGTTTAGAAGAGCCAGCTGCAGCAAGAGAATGTGGAGGATTCTTTATCTCTTTCCCCCACCCCCACCCCAGGTGTTTCATACAATCTGGTAGTTTTGCCACCAAAGTAACTTCTTACGCATAACTGTAAGGCACAAGAACTCTCACCTTAAAACGTTTTGTTGCATATTTTCTCTGAGGAAAAAAAAAAAAAAGTGTTTGCCCCTTTCCTAATTGTTCTGGGGACAAAGCACCACCATTATATCTCTGGGTATATTTAAACCATAAAAATCTTGAACTACAATAGTAGAAGTACTCGACTATGCACAAAATAGGCTTATCAAGGAATTACCAGGACAAAGAAATTCTAAATATAGGAACAGAAAAACTTAAGTTTATATACTTACTCCTGTGAATGAGGATTTTTTACCCTCTTTGCCAGCCAGAATCTAATCTCACAGCCTTTGTGTTTAGCTAATCCTTCATTTGTTATTCAAGCCTTAAACAACAAGCCAGGTAGCCCCTTCTCCATCCAAAGCAGATCAAAACCCCAGAAAGAGGGCATCTCGTGGTTCAGAATCTGAACTAATACAATCTAACTCTACAGCCACCCAAGCCACAATGAAGTTATGTGGCCAGCTGTCTTACAGCACCTGCCAGTTTTACCCTCTGATATATATAAAAAACGTGAATGTTTTACTCCCAATATGAACTAGAGAAATGTCTTCCCTAAAGGCATCCTTGGATAATGGTATCAATCATTCCTTTAGGGCAGAGGTTGGCTACAAGGAATTGTGTCCACACGAAAGCTTGAGCAATGATGCCCAATAACCAAGTTACAGGTTTAATGTCTCCTTGGTTTCCCTCAGAGTGAAGGAGAGGGAAATAACAAGGGCTATGCAGAAACAGCTACTTTAATAGACAGTTACTTAAACTACAATGTAAGGTATTAGCTCCATTTTAAATCCACCAGGCTCTCTCCCCAGTCTAAAATGCTCCCGATCCATCTAAGCACATGCTGGTCCTCAGTCTCAGAAGTAATACTAGTGTTCTCATGCTTACCCTTCACTGCACTCCCTCCAGAACCTTGCTCTTTTGCCAGCTCTCCCTGCAAGCACCAAAGAAGCCATTTGTTATACACCAGAACCTGACAACAAGGATAAATTTAGATCCTTCTTGGACTGTGTGACTACTATTCAAAGTCTGCACAGCAATTTGCTATAAATGTAGTTCCTCCATGTCATTTCCTAAAAAGAATGTGAGGTTTGAATGGGATGATGAAGACACATGCAATTTTTATCAGCCCAGCTCTTTAGCCCTTTTGAGAAGCAAACTATTGTCACAATAGATGCTTGTGCATACAGTCCTAATAGTCTTTATTCAGCTAAAACAATTGTAAGTCACTGTGACGGATGTCCCCCATACTTTATGAAAGCTGGGTTATGAATATAAACATGCACAACTCAGACGTGCTTTGGACAAAATACCTATTGTACCCTACCATTTTAGTGTTATAACCTACTGAATCTGTATTTCCTATTTTTGTGCATATGTCATTCTTGTATGTGAAGTTAGAAATATGAAGTGTATACCTGTTTATAGTTTTAAATATACTAATGTGGGCCATCATCCATGCCCCAACCCAAATGATCCACTTAATGACTAGTAAACAACATTTAAGGTGCTACAGGACTGCTTGTTTTTTTTGTTTGTCATGTAAGTCTAAAAGACATTGCTAGAAAGACATGTGACCATACCACATGGCACCAAAAGCCATTTTGATCTAGTGTTTTTCCATGGGATGGGGAAGAAGTTGGAGAACAAAGGTTTCCTGCCCCATGGGGAGGCTGTTTCAGCAGTAGGAACCTTTCAGCTCCTTTGTCTTCAGCTTACTTTGGAAACTGCCTAATACACTCTAAGAAAACAAAAACAAAAAAAAAAACTGAAAAGTTGTTGACCCAAGTTGGAGAAAAGAAACCCCTGTGGTTTGAAGATTTTACCTGACATGAGAACAGCTCTTTAGGGTAAGGATCTATATGCCATAAGTCCCTTAGGGGAAAAAACAAGTAGTCCTGTAGCACCTTAAAGCCTAAAAATTTATTTATTCTTTAAAAGGTGCTACAGGACTGGGAAACTACAGACTAACACAACTATCCTTCCCTTAGCGAAGGCAGAACCAGCTATGAATTTTCTTTTTATTTTAATTAGCTAATGCACTTTCATCTGTCTCTTTTTGCTTATAACCTCTTAAATACCACTGTTTTTGCATAATAAATTCTCTTGCTTATAATCAAGCCCAGTATAAGTAATTATTACCTAGGGTTGGCTACCACTGTGCATCTCCCTTTCACTGATAAATGAGACTTACCTGATAAGCCTCCATTGCAGATATTTTGCACAGAGATGGATTTATTTACGGTTTTGATCCCTTTTGGTGGTTTGGTTTTCTGGGTGATGTGCCCAAGAATTGCATCCTCCCAGAGCTGAAGTAAATCAGTGCCTGCTTATAAACTCTTGAGCACTCCTCTCTCACCCATTGACTATCCCAATTGTGCATATGAGAGAACAGCTCTAGACATAAACAGGCTGATCTTTAAATGGTCAGGTTATGCAAAGGTTTGCCATAATAATGAGGACAACCATATTTGGTCAGACTAAAGATACATCTAGCCCAGTAGCCTGTCTTCTCAGTGGCCAAGTGCTTCAGGGGGAATAAACAGAATAGAATCATTAAGTGATCCATCCCCTGTCAACCATTCCTAGCTTGTGGCAAACAGAGGCCAGGGACAGCATTCCTGCCAACAGCCATTGATGGACCTTGTCATGAATGAGTGCAGAGAAGGGGTTAATCTTCCTGATGTAATCTGAATCTCAGGTGAGCCAATAGGAGTGAAGTAGCTTTGTTTAAACTGAGAACAGTTGCAACTTTCAGGTCTCTCTTTTCTATGGACCAGCAGAGAGATGTCTCCCAGGCATTCAGAAATATATGGACTGACTCAAAATCAGCCAAAGAGGTGTAAGTAAAAGAGAAGTGTCTTGTTAGACGTGATCAGGTTATGCTTATTTTGAATTCAGGTGGACTGGCTGCTCTCTTCTCTTTTGTGTTGTTGTTTGACTTAATGTTTTTCCCCCTGTAACTTTTAAGCTAAATCCCAAGGAAATATCTTTCTCTATGTGCAACCCTGATTTACTTTTCTCTTGTTTTGTGAATAAGCCACTGTTTATAAGCAACTGAGTTGATCCCGTGTCCTAAGGAGCATCTGTCTGCATCCATTGGCCATAGCTATCAGGTTACAGCTTGTTTTGGTTCTCAAGCTGGTGGTGGAGGGGTGATCAAGGCTGAAATTTTACCCCCAGGGGCATTCCTCAGAATGCCTGACAGGGAATAAGGGGTCTCCAGGAACCGGGATGGTCGCAGCTACCTTCCAGGATCTACATGATCTGTGACCCTGGGAAGTTTTAAAGTGAACCCTGTGTATAGGCAAGGTGTTTAAGTCTGTGGGGCCCCACTTTCTGCACTTGAAGTGTGGAGTAGGGAAGGATCCCCGACAGACCTATCCTCCATTAATTTATCTAGTTCTTTTTTTAAGCTTGGTATAGTCTTGACTTTAAAATCATCATACGGCAAAGAATTCCACAGGTTGACTATATGCTCTGTGTAATAGTAGATCATCAAAATGGCTGGGCGTTATATTCACTGGAAAGATTATCACTGAAATAGAGATTAAGTTCATGTCATCTATCTTTGCCAGAGAAGAATATCCCACGGTATTTGTAACCAGGAATGGATGCAACTGACCTCTGCTGAAATGTAACACTACTTCAGGAGCAATGCTATCAAGCACAGAACAGTTTCTTTATACTAGCAGAGAGCTAACAGTACCTGTGACAGCTGGCTCACTGTAACCTGCGCTATGGCTACCTGCCTGCTCCAGGATGAGAGATGAACAACCTGAGGTTTAAACAGCTTCAATCAACTAGATCCAAGACTCAGACATGCGTAAGATACTAAAACTTATTTCCCCTTTTCAGTAACACTTATGCCAAGCCTTGGAAAGATTAGATTTTTTATTGCTCAGTGTTGATGAGCATTGTTTTTAATCACACATGCACAAACAGATGAAAAAATATTTCCATTGATAGCCAAAAATTTACAGATTGAGAATTTAACAGAGTTTGATGTAAGGGTGTTTACTCTGTATATTTTGACGTGTGATGTTGACAATTTGTATTTTAAATGGTTATCAAGTTTTTACCTTTTTTAATATGAATTATTGTCATGAAATAGGTGCCTGACATCCCACTACTGCATGATACCCCATAATTTTCCACAGCTGTGAGAATTTAAAATCAATATCAATATTATCCAGCTAAAAGTCAAGCTCTGCCACACTTGCTTTGGTATGGGGAAAAAAAGTCAGAAAAGGGTAACAAAAATGATTAGGGATTTGGAACAACTGCCATTTGAGGAGAGATTTAAAAGACTGGGACTTTTCAGCTTAGTCTCCTCTTTTCTAAGGGAGGGATATGACAGAGATCTATAAAATTGTGACTGGTGTACAGAAGTAAATAAGGAAACCTTATTTGTTCCCATAACAAGAAGTAGAAGCCACAAAATGAAAATGGGTAGCAGTCAACCAACAAAAGAAACTATTTCTTCACACAATGTACAATCAACCTGTGAAACTCCTTTCCAGAGCATGTGGTGAAGGCCAGGACTGTACTGTACCAAGGTTAAAAAAAAAAGAAGTGGATAGATTCAAGGAGAATAGGTCCAGCCATGGCTGTTAGCCAGGATGGGTAGGAATAGTGTCCCCAGCCTCTGCTTGTCAGAAGTTGGAAACAGACAACAGGACATTTAGATATTGGCATAGAAAGTACGCTTAAGTTTGCAGATGATACCAAGATGGGAGGGGTTGCAACTGCTTTGGAGGATAGGGTCATAATTCAAATTGATCCGGATAAATTGGAGAAATGGGCTGAGGTAAACAGGATGAAGTTTAATAAGGACAAATGCAAAGTGCTCCACATGGGAAGGAACAGTCAGTTTCACACATACAGAAGGGGGAGAGACTGTCTCGGAATGACTACAGCAGAAAGGGATCTAGGGGTTATCGTGGACCACAAGCTAAATATGAGTCAACAGTGCTGTTGCCAAAAAAAAAAAAAAACACACACACACACACACACACACACACACACCCCCCACAACATGATTCTGGGATGCATTAACAGGTGTGTTGTGAACAAGACACAAGGAGTCATTCTTCTGTTCTACTCTGCACTGGTTAGGCCTCAGCTGGAGTATTGTGCCCAGTTCTGGGCACCACAGTTCAAGAAAGATGTGGAGAAATTAGAGAGGGTCCAGAAAAGAGAGTAACAAGAATGATTAAAGGTCTAGAGAATGTGACTTACAAAGAAAGGCTGAAAGAATTGGGGTTGTTTAGTTTGGAAAAGAGAAGATTTAGGGGAGACATGATAGCGGTTTTTCAGGTATTTAAAAGGGTGTCATAAGGAGGAGGGAGAAACCTTGTTCTTTTTGGCCTCTGGAGGATAGAACAAGAAGCAATGGACTTAAACTGCAGCAAGGGAGGTTTAGGTTGGACATTAGGAAAAAGTTCCTAACTGTCAGGGTGGTCAAACACTGGAATAAATTGCCAAGGGAGGTTGTGGAATCTCCGTCACTGGAGATATTTAAGAACAGGTTAGATAGATGTCTATCAGGGATGGTTTAGACAGTACTTGGTCCTGCCATTGGGGCAGGAGGCTGGACTTGATGGCCTCTCAAGGTCCCTTCCAGTCCTAGTATTCTATGATTCTATGACATAGGTGCCCCAGAAGGAACAAACAGAATCAAGTGATCTATCATTGGCCACAGTCAGAAGACACGATATTGGGCTAGATGAACCTTTGGTGAGAGTCAGTGTGGCTGTTTTTAGGTAAGTCTGATCTGTCTCTGGAGCACGTAGTTTAAACTCGTATCCGTAAGCTTTCCCAGAATTTGACATCTTTCTGACAGGGCTTACAACCTGGCTGAATTGTCTTAATTTGCACTCACTGTTTTTGATTCCAATGGACCCCAATTACACTGTAGGTGGTTGCAATACTGGTCACATTTCCCCACACTCACCCTCGTAGAGAAGTTACATCAATCCCAACCCACCATAACACAAACTTTATTAAGGACATGTCTGCACTACCAACCAAATCGATGGGCAGTGGGGGCGGGTTTGCTTTATGTCATCTAACATATCTAACAGTGGCAGACCTGAGTCATTGGCAGGAGGGACTGAACATGGGACATTAAGCCATAGACCTCTTGCACATGAGCTAAAAGCCAAGCAGCTCTTAGCTAAGGCTGTAGAGCAAACTTCACTCTCCTTAGTGGTCTCAGAGCTTTTGGGTTACATATAGATGACATACTGACTCCTGAGTACTCCATCGACTCCAGTACTCTGACAGAACAAGAAGCACAAACAGAGTTGGCAGAAAGGTATGTGCTATCTACTCACCAGAGAAGACACTGCAGTAAACAGATCTAAGAACCACTGCTTCAACTACGCAAAAGCTGCGTAATTTAAAATCGATGGCTGCGATACTGTAGACTAGGCCAACGGCTTTCAAATAGGGCACAAAATTGACATCTGTCATAGGGCCCCCATCACATACTTGCTTTAAAATATGTTAGGTCAAAAGTGATTCTGCTGTTTTATTATTCTTCTTAGAGCCTTTTTTCTACTTCAGCCCCCATTTCACTGTGAATCACTTCCACCAGTCCATTATCGAAAGCAAAAAAGTTTCCCAGGGGGCAGGCCACAAACACAACAACAGTCAAAGCTTAGTGTCCTAGCCACATTTTCCCCCCTCTTGAAAATAGAGTAAATATGCCTTGATATTTAGATTTTGAATTAGAAACATTATAAAACCAGAACAGATGCTAAAATTGTTCCCTAGGGCACTCATACATGCAATGTACAAGCCACACCCTGCTCTTAAACGGATTTGAATGAAGAGGTTGACAGAGGTTGTTCTAGCACTGAGCATCTACACTATGATCCAGATTACTCAAGGTGACATTAAGGAGATATTAGATATGCAAAACTAAAAAGGCTTCTAAACGAATGCAGACTTGACATAGTCATTTGCAATTTTTCAACCTTGAAAGTGATACTATGGAGAGGTATGACAGATTCAACAACATCATTTCAAAGAGTGCAAGGAAAGCAGGGAAATAGAGCTAAGAACTCTCTGCGAGATTCTTGTTTTTTAGGACAACAAATTCTATTGAAGGTGGAAAAAAAGAAAATCTCATGGAGACTCTACCCATATTCCACCCTGTTAACAATCTTTCAATTAACACAGATATTTGTCATGAAGTTAGTGCTTCCATCCTCTCGTCCCCTGATCAGTTCTGATACTCGCCAGAGAAGCGGGTTGGATAGGATATGCCAACAGAGGCAGAGGGGCCCATGACTTTTAAAAGGGATTCTATTACAGCTGAGAGCATAAGAAATTCTCTTCTAACCTATCGAGATAAGGTCATCAAGCTAGGCTTTTATATACCAAGCCTATCACTATCAGGTATTTATTTCACTGATCATATACAATGGAGGAGAGCAGGGGGCACCTACTTCACATGCACCCAAAGGCAGATTTTAGTTTGACCTCAAGGAAGGATAAAGGAAAGGATTTCCGCAAATTTGTGAAGATGAGAAAAAGCTCTCAGCTCCTCCAAGGGGGTGGATTTCTGCATGCATGCAGGAAGCTTATACAACAACGGCAATCAGCGAGGGGGCCTATCAAGTGGCCAGTCTAGTTCCTGAAGAAGGGCTTGTGGAACTTTAGTGACATTAAACGTGGCTCATGTGCTATATGCCCTATCAGACTAGCTTGGGCTGTAATTTCAGAGTTCAGGAGGATTGAGCCAGGTCAAGATTTAGATGGAAGGAGAACAACATCCAAGATGCAATGAGAAGTGAGCCCAGCAATTTAACAAAGTAGCTCTCTTCCTTCTGAAGCTGCTCAGAACTCAGTGCCTCCCAACCCCACCTACTGTTTCACGTGGGCAACATGCTGCTGTTTTGTTTTGTTTTGTTTTTTTTTAAAGAAACAAAGACAAAACTAGTAGCAGTCATTTGTCATTAAAGACATCTCCTCTCCTAAGAGCAGCAAAACGTTCTAGACAAACTCTGATATGAATAAATAGCATCTGGAAGCCTGAATTCCCCTGTTTAAAATATAGCAATTTTGATTTCCAATCCTAAACACTGGTCTGGAGTAATAGCTGCTATTTTCCACCCCAGAAATGGCTGTATTTTACTAAGTAAAGCACTTCTTCATGCTACCTGCCTACAACATATGAAATGCTTTCAAGGGATACTACGGAAATCAATAAAATAATATACTCACAAGGTTAGCAACATTTCTAGATGGTGAAAAGGTTGGATTTCCAAACACGTTGCCTGTGCAAGTCATTTACATTCAAGCAGAGTACGGAGCAAATAGATCAATAACAATGCAATGAAGCAAAAAGAGAAACGTCATCACCTCAAAAAAGGCAGACCAGAGACCACGTGCATCTGACAGCAGGAAAATGGACAGGGACTCACGTTTGTTTTCTACATATGCTACATTGCAATGTTTTATTTTAGCTTAAAATGCACGAGTTTCCTCATAATGCTTACCAGAAGAGCTAAGGAAACATGACCTCGTGGTTATGGCCAAAGACTGTCCAAAGACCTGGATTCTATTTCTGGCTCTGCTCTGTAATTCTTGTGTGACCTTAGACAGGTCATTCTCACTGTGACTATTTCCCCATGTGTAAAATGGGAGTAATAAGAGTATCTGGAATTTGAATGAGTGTTCGTGAGAGGCACTGAAAGCCTCAGATGAAAGATGCCAGAAAGGCACAAAGCATTAAAAGTTACAAGAATTTATTGTTGGATAAGATTTTTCTGAAACGTCAAATCCCTTTTGCTCTTACTGATGGAATATCCCTTCTATGTCTTTTGCCTCCTAAGAAAGAGTGTTGCTTGTGGGCACCGTACAATTCTGTATTCATAGGTTTGCTGCCCATACACCAATCAGTTCAAGCTGAACTGTACACAGTTATTCATTGGGAGTTGGCGGACGTATCTTCCCTTCAATAGAGTATTAACCCCCCCACATCCTCAATCAGGTCTCTCTCTACCACCAAACCGTACTTGGAAATCTGCAATAATGAAAGAGCGAATGATTCAGAAGTCAAGAAATAGCTCTGCTCTGCACCAAAAATAAATACCAATCAGTGTTGAATTCAAGAACAAAACTTTCTGGATCATACAGTGTGTAAAATACAACAAGCATAGCCTTCTCATTCTGACAGTCTATTTCAGGCTTCGTTTGCCACAGGTTTTAGGAGATGTTAACCAACAATCAAAAACTGTCTCTGTCTCATGTTAAAAGAAGTAGGTTTTTTTTTTTAAATGCCACTGGTTTTCTATACCTTATAATTAATGAGCCAACACTGCTCATTTGCCTCATTTTTTTAAAATCAAACTAGAAATTAGCAAAGTTTCCATATTGAGGGTATAGACAAGAGATCCAGACTGCTATTTTGTGGCTGTAAAGTAGGAGGAATTTAGACCCTTAAGGAACTGAATCACAGAATACTATGGCTGGAAGGGACCTCAGGAGGTCACTGAGTCCAGCCCGCTGCCTAAAGCAGGATCAACCTTATCTAAATCATCCCAGCCATGGCTTTGTCAAGCCAGGACTTAAAAACGTCTAGGGATGGAGATTCCACCACCTCTCTAGGTAACGTATTCCAGTAGGTCACCACCCTCCTGGTGAAATAGATTTTCCTAATATGCAACCTATACCTCCCCCCTTGATGCACCCATTGGAACTAGGAAGCCTGCCTGCTCAGCATAACATCCCCTTGAGTAAGGGAGGCTTTCTGGAACCACTAGGAAGAGGTCTGAATATGAGAAACCAAGAGCCACCTAGTTAGATATCTGGGGGGGCGGGGGGGGAGCTTAACAGCCTCTAGGCTAGCTAGCAGCTGATATCTAAGAGTAGAGCCCCCAACTGGAATATCTCAAGAGAAAAATATAAGAGCATGTAGCACTGCTCTCATTTGTAATACACTGAGGTTAGAAAAGCAAGTCAGGTTCAGCTGACTGAGCAAAAAGCTGATAAACTCTGCAAACAGGGGTTGTGTTGAATTATTAGGCATAAACGTTCTTTGCAGGGGCAGCCGAGATGCCAACCAGGGCAGGGGGGAGAGTGCTAACAGATAGAGCAATTACTAAGCCCATGAGAAACACACGGTAGCAACAGTGGAGATGCAGTTCTTTCATTGCCAGATTGAAGCAGAAAAGGGGAAAAGGTAGAACTTTGAGAAAGCAAGAAGTTCTACAACTGCACTCAAAAAGGAACAACTATTTTAAAGGGCAGGATATAGATGCTGCCTGAAAAATACTCAAGTGGTGCCACTTAGAACCTCAATTAGTCTTATCCCAGTTGCCAAGAAAGCAAGTAGGGGATTAAAAATAGCCATCCTGGATTAGCAGCAAAATGAAAAGGGTATTACAGCAGAAATCGCTCAAGAAGAGATGGAAGAGGCAAAGGAGAAGTCTAAGTTCAATGAGTTATCTAGAGCATGTAAGGTAATAATCACTGAAGCAAAAAAGGGCAAGAGGGAGAGCATCATTGCTGAAGAGAGGAATAACAAATGTTTTAAACAGTCTAACGGTTAATGTAGGATCATTTCAGAACTTAAGCAGAGGAAAACCTCATCAAGAGACATGGAGGAGGGGACAACAAAGTTTTCTACAACAAATATGTTGTAAGAATGCATGGGATGCTACTATTATTGTACAGTGATTACAAACAAACTCTTACGCCTCAATTAATCATGCCCCAATGATTCAGAACCAGGGCCCAGAATGTCAGTGGAGTTGAATGTGAACTAACAACCCCACTAACAAATGTTTGTTTTACACCTGGGTTAGCCTGGGCACTTGAATTTTTTTTTAAACATTCTATCAGCTTTGTTGTTTTTAAAATACTACACATCACCACCTTTGTATGCAGTCACCTCAGAAGGTAAATGGTACCTTCCCCTTGCAAAAAGGGAATCGGCACAAGCCAACAAGCGTGCAGTTTTACAGTTGGTAAAATCATAGCAAGACTAACAGAATTGGTAATCAAAACCCATATGACGGTTCATAAAATAAATCAACCCAAACCAAGGTACTTGCTGATGAAGATGCCACCTATGCTATAAGTTAAACTTGGGGGAAAAAAAATCCCTACAGAGAGGCCAAAAAACTTTTGAACCAGTAGGCCAAAAAGTAAATAACCTAATCGGGATTGAAGCATCTTACCTTAGGCAGGCTAGTTTGGAAGTTTCAGGCACGAATTCTTAGATTGGCCAGTCTGAACACATGAATAGGATAGTTTAATATAAGAACATATCTTTGTAAATATTTGACAGCTCTGAATGGAGAGAATTCACCAGTGTCTTGAGTTGAGGCTGTTCATTTGGTCAAATTTCTACAGCAGGAATGTAACTGTGGAATGAGTATGTTAGTACTTGGTGCTACTCCAGCACTAAGGATTTCAAAAGATCAAATATTTGCTTAATTATATGCATCCCAGTAAGGTAGGCCATGCTCATTACAGACATTTTACAGCCAGAAACTAGTACCACAGAGAGTTTAAATGATTTGTCCAAAGGCAGAGTAAGTCAGTGATAAAAAGGACAGCATTTAAGAATTCCAAATCCCAGTCCCCTAGGGCTGCGTCTACACGTGCACGCTACTTCGAAGTAGCGGCAGTAACTTCGAAATAGTGCCCGTCACGTCTACACGTGTTGGGCGCTATTTCGAAGTTGAAATCGACGTTAGGTGGCGAGACGTCGAAGTCGCTAACCCCATGAGCGGATGGGAATAGCGCCCTACTTCGACGTTCAACATCGAAGTAGGGACGTGTAGACGATCCGCGTCCCGCAACATCGAAATAGCGGGGTCCTCCATGGCGGCCATCAGCTGGGGGGTTGAGAGATACTCTCTCTCCAGCCCTTGTGGGGCTCTGTGGTCACCGTGGGCAGCAGCCCTTAGCCCAGGGCTTCTGGCTGCTGCTGCTGCAGCTGGGGGTCCGTGCTGCATATACAGGGTCTGCAACTAGTTGTTGGCTCTGTGTATCTTGCACTGTTTAATGAAAGTGTGTCTGGGAGGGGCCCTTTAAGGGAGCGGCTTGCTGTTGAGTCCGCCCCGTGACCCTGTCTGCAGCTGTGCCTGGCTCCCTTATTTCGATGTGTGCTACTTTGGCGTGTAGACGTTCCCTCGCTGTGCCTATTTCGATGTTGGGCTGAGCAACGTCGAAGTTGAACATCGACGTTGCCAGCCCTGGAGGACGTGTAGACGTTATTCATCGAAATAGCCTATTTCGATGTCGCAACATCGAAATAAGTTATTTCGAAGTTGGGTGCACGTGTAGACGTAGCCTAACAGAGCTGCTCCCCAATTTATTGATTGAAGTTTTTGTTTCCAACATCCAATCTAAACAATTTAAATGGGTCAGCACCATATCAATTACAGATGAAAGAGAACACCAGGAATAGGTCCTGGCAGCCCATCTTCCTACTAAGGAGGACAGGATGGTTAGATATTGGAACTTTTATGTGTAGACTATAAAGCGTGCAAAAGGCAGGGCACCCCCCTACAGCAGTGGTGGAAAACATCAGAGCCAAGCAATTGTCATTATCAGGAAGGTGCTTCTCGACAAGTAGCCCAGATTTCCCTTTTCTTGTTAGTTATAGTTCTGGTTCCCAAAAGTACCAGGGGAATGGGCATGAGAAACTACAAAAGGGCTGATGGACTCTAGGAAGAGCAAATATCAGGGCTGCTGACCTACTCGCTAGGCCCTGGCTTCATCTACACTGGAGGGTTTCATCGACAAAACTCATGGAGCATCTACGCACAAGATGTGTTTTGTTGACAGTCTGTAGACAAAACTCAGCACTTTCACCAATGACGTTCTGCCTCTCCACCGTGAGGAATAACACCTTTGTTGACAGTTTGTGTCAACTAAAAAGCCACATAGATGCCGCAGGGGGCCCTGTCAACCGGCAGAGCTTCCAGGTCCCCAGGCAGCCCTGTCTTCTGTACTTCCGGTTGGCCATTCTGTCCAGCCGCTCTCTGTCAGAGGAGATCACTCTTTCAATCCGCTTGTGTGTGGGCCCACTCAGTCGAGGGAAGTTTTGCCAGAAGAGATCTTCCGACAGTAACTTCTGTGGACAGAATGCTGTAGTGTAGACGCAGCTCCCTAGTCTACGTGTGTGTTTGGAGCTGGGCCGGGGGGGGAGGTGGTGGTGGTGTCTGGCCTCCAGAAGGGGCAAGGCCTGAGGCAGAACCCTTCAGCACAGCCCGGCCCACACCATCTGGGACTCCAGCAGTAATTTAAAAGCCCCAGGGGCTCCAGCTAGTGCCATGGTACCAGCAGCAGCCACAAGCCCTGGACCGTTTTACATCAACAGGCCCTGGAGCAGCTGGCCCTTTTCTTCTCTCTCCCCCACACTAGCCCTGGCAAATGGGTATATGATGGAACTAAGCATCAGAACTCAAATCCTGCACAAGAGAGGCTCTGTAGGAAGGGAGGTTACACACCACCCCTCAGGGCCAATCCTAAATTCTCATTTGGGTTTGGTCATCTTACCTTGCCACAGGGAGTGCAAAAGAAAGAGCTATTAGAGAAGCTATAAAAGACCCCTGGCTTTCATGAGACAAAGAACATCTTGGGTTTGCAGGATTGGCAGAAAGACTGTGAAACATTCTAATTATGGGAGTCCACCAAACTAAGGGAGGCTCTGTTCAAATTAAAATACAAAAGAAGAGAAGGGATATAATGCATCTGTGGCACTAAGTCTTCTTATCAGATCCAGAGGGGTTGCCAAGTTAGTCTGTATCTTCAAAAACAATGAGAAGTCCTGTGGCACTTTACAGACTAAAAGATATTTTGGAGAATAAGCTTTTGTGGGCAAAGACCCGCTTCTTCAGACACATCTGTTAGCCTATAAGGTGCCCTTGGACTTGTTGCTTTCATCAGACCCAGGCATCCTTCACCAACATCCTGGTGTCTGGGAGAGGTCAAACTTAGATGAAAGCAAACTGGTTAACCTTATTTTATTAGGTTAATTATAATCAGCTTCACCATTACCAGTCATGGCCCATAACGTTGTGCTCTTAGATGTCTCACTGCTTCTATATCGCCAGTTTCATCATGTCCAGACATCTCACCCAGACCTATGAATCCTCCTAAGGCTGTCCAAGATTATACTCTTTTGCTCCTTTACCTCCAGATTTAACCATTGTAATAAAATCAATCTTGGACTAACCATGAAAACCACTTGGAGGTTACAATTACCATAAGGGACAGCTGTCCTCCTGAATCGGACAAGACAATAACACAGCACATCCATGCTCAGCCACCTGCACCAGTTGACAGGAAAAAGAATTCAACATACTGGCCACTGAGAGCTACAGACTAACACGGCTACCTCTCTGCTATTGGCCACTATTCACAAATCCATCAATGGCCGAGGGCCCCAATGACTTTCAAGGTCAGACTGTCCATCTCTGACCAAACCTTGTACCTATCATATCATCATCCTAATAGTAAGGTTGTAGGTAGCCAGGGGCAGGATGTTCTCAATAAAGGACATGCACCCAATAAAAATACATGTAACTATATCCTGCTGCATCTCTACCAAATTATATCTGCTTATGAACTATGAAATCCTGGGCTCTTTGAAGGAGATGAGGTCAGTTGTCTAAGATTTAGAACTGTTTGTGACCATATTTAAGCCACATGGACTACACCCAGAGACCACAGCCACCTTATAGACAGACAAAATAGTAAATAATGTGAGCATAGGCAAAAGCATACCTCATGCACCTCTACGTAAGCAACTTCAATTCTATCGAAAGGACCACAACTCCTCTCCCTTCCCTCTTTCAGATGCTTCCCAAACCAGATCAACCTCCCTAGTGGCCTTCTGCTCTTCGGCTAGAGAGTAGAGATCATCCCTAAGACCTGTGAGGGGGTGGAAACAAGGCTCACAGAGAAGCTAGCTCTAGGTCCATCTGATCTCCCATGGCAGCTAAATCCATAGGCAAGGGTTTTCAGTAGGAAATGCTGCCCATAGCTCCCTGGGTGCTGAAACAAAGAGATCAAAAGGCCTTCCTCTGCCACCTGTCCTCTCCCAAATGGTAAATATTTAGGACTTTGTGCCCCCAGAAGGTGCTGACAGAAACCACTTCACAGAGTTCTAAGAAAAAATCAATTCCATCCCTGTGTATAAATGGCATTAGCATGTATTGGCCAAGACTTGTGGAAAGGAGTCCGCTTTCCTCCAGGACCAAGTCTGTGCATGAGTTTATTAGGGTCACGTGGATATATCCCATACAATCACTTCACTGTGACTGAAGGAGGATAATCAGCAGTGGGAACCTTGATCCCCATCTCCTGGATCCATTCTTTATGGTTCACTTAGAGCATAGTTAATAGTGCAGGAGAAACAAGCAGTTTCATCAATTAAAATCAATTACAAAATCCTAACACCAGTACTACAAGAAGACATTCAACATAAGAACAGATCTAATATAGTCTCCCAGTACAGCCCAGCCACAGCCTGAATCTTACAGATAGCAGGTCACACCCATGAATGCTATACTGTTAGAAACTGTTTCCAGTTTCTTCTCCCCCCCCCCCCCCCCCCCAGCTCCTACCACAGAGAGATGGACACTTCTAAAATCAAACCGAATTATTTAAGTGTAAGGGTGCAGATTCCCCCCCACATCAAAAAAATTAGCACTCAGCATCAGTGCAAATTAAGGCAGTAGATTTTCAGTGAACTGCAATCACACTGTTTATAACGAACATGCAGTTATATCGGCATTTAGTGCAACCACTACATGGGCACATGCAACCATGGGAAGACAGTCAATGGTGTGCAAAAACCTGCAGAGACACCACCACACCTGGTGCACTGAATCACAGCACCACACCTTGTTTACTACTGGGCCAGATGTAAACACATTGAAGCGTAACCTTATTCCAGCCACCTGCTGCTTTCATGCACCTAGGACCTCATCTAATGAATTCCCTTTAATGGCTTTTCTAAAAGCCACCCAGGCTCTGCTTGCCAGGTGGGGTGTAGGAAAATGACAGCTATGGGTTTCTCTGCAGAGGTCACATGAGGGTTGATTAAACTGGTATCACACAGAAAGAAAAAAATCCTGCAGTTTTTGCAGCTCAAGAATGCAGGGCTCAGAAAGCAGAGGGAGAAGTAGCTGTAGCAACACAGCTGCTGAGCAGCATGCAGCACGGAGAAACCAGGCAGTACAGCACAGACAACCAGAGGGCTGCAAGTACTGCACATGTAAAATAAATAAAACCCATTCCAGCACAAATAACTCATTTTCCGATGCACATGCCCCACCCTACACCAACACACACACCCAACACATCCCACTGCAGCCCTATAATCCACACGCCCTTCACCACAATACCACTGAACAGACCTTATCAGGGTCTGAACCATGCATGCCCCCTTTTTCCCCCTATATCCGTACACCCCTCATCTCACCACCTTAAAATAATCAGCACCTCATGGACTTCCATGTCCCTCCACCCTAGCCTACACGCTCTATACCTTCTGCATACCAATATGCATCCCTACCCAGGATCAGCATGCACCTGCCAACACCCATCTCCCACCCCATCATTTGCCACAGGTACATGCCCTCCAAATCCAGCTTCTCCTCGTTTGCACTTGCCTCTTCATCCCTGTCCCGGTGCCATATATTACCCCACAGCCTCATAAACCCCTATTTAAATACCCCAGCAAGCCTCCCCCGCACAGACTGTCAGACATCCACACCCCATATCAGACAGGACATCAAGACCCAATACCACTGCACCAGACCACCACCACCACCACCCCACAGCACAGACCCCACCCAAAGAACCCCACACCAGCAGGGGAAAGCAGGATGGGGCTCTGAGGAGGGGAGACAGACCCCAACCCAGCAGTGGGGGAGGGGACATAGGAGGTTGAGCTGTTGGGGGGGGCGGGTACAGAGGAGATAGAGATGCTGGGGTTTGAGGGTGTGGGGGTACACGGATCCCTGCCCAGCAAGAGGCGCAGACACAAGGGGAGCAAGTTCGGGATGATGGGGGGCTACAGACCCCAGGAGAGGGAGGGGACACGTGGGGAGGGAGCTGAGAGGGGAGGACACAGAGACCACCCCAGCCAGGGGAGGGGGACACAGAGGGGAGGGAGAAGACGCAGTGAGGTGCGCGGGGGGACAGACCCCAGGAGGGGGAGGGGGCTCCGAGTGGGGGGCACTGACCGGAGGGGAGGGGAGGCTGAGGGGAACGGGGGGGGGGGTGCAGGCGCGGGGGGAACAGGTGCCGACGGTCGGGGACGCCCCTCCACCCGCACCTACCTCTCCGCCATCTTCGCCGGCGGCTCGCTAGCGCGCGGCAGGCTGGGTGCGCAGAGTGGCGGCCCCCGCCCGCCAGCCCATGGCCCCGGCAGCTCCGGCTCCCGACACCGACTGAGGCTCCGGCTCTGGCGGCAGCTCCGCCGCGTCCCCCCGTCACCATCGACAACCTGACCTCACCCGGCCGCAGCCAACCAGGCGCCGTCGGGGGCGGGGCCGGAGCGCCGAGCTCCGCCCTCCGCCCGGGCGCTGCTGGGAGATGTAGTTTCTGCGCGGGAGCCAGGGGCTGCAGTGCAGAAGCCACAGCCCACCCTTGGGCAAGGCCCGGTCCATAGCACTCAGGAAGCCCTGCGAGCCGCCTGCTTCTCCCCGGTCGCTGCCCATTTCAATCTAATGCTGTCCTAGCGTCTTCCAGCCCCCCACCAGGCGCGAGGTGTACAGTGGGGGCTGCGGGGGCTGCGAGTCCCACTGCAAACTAGGGCTGCCAGTTCGGTTGGGTGCGTTCCTGCAGGTCTGATCACCTGACATAATCTTTCCTCTTTAAATCCTGGAAACTCCAGGACTCTCATGGAGCAAGCTAGAGCTATCAACCCTTCTGTAAACCCTGAACGTAATGGAAACCGCTTCAAGCCAGCGTGTGCTGCGGCACCCCAGCATTCTTAGTTACATCATGTGGGCCCCCTACCCAACATTTCATCCCCTGTAGTTTAATCATTGCATGGCCGGGTTGTCTGGGACTCCGATGTTCAAGATGCAAAGCCTATTGTGCTAGGTGCTGTACAAACTAGTTTGGTGACATCCAAGGGCTTTTGATATGCAGGCAGTCAGACCAATTTATTTCACAATTCTCTCTGGCCATAAACTCTCCAACTTTATATACAAAAAGGCAATCCCTGCATTGGAGAGTATACAGGCCAAATTACACAATCTAGTTGTTTATAATCTACTTCACTTAGCAACATTTTGTGCTCTTCAAACGTATTAGTGGTGGAGTATTTTTCATTGTGCTGCTGCAGTTAAACATATTTTTAAATTCTGTTAAGGATACATGGTGCATGCAAAATTGAGATTATAGAATTTCTATAATGCAACCCATTGTTCTTATTTTAGCTATACAAACATTAGTTGAATTACAGGAGCAATTAGAACCTTCACTGGAGATCAGGGTCCCATTATGCTAGTCACTGTGTATAAAACTTTCCAGCGGTCTTTGTAGCTGAGATCTGAAGGAGAGTGCCAAATCTGAGTCATTCTTTTCAAGTGATAAATCTGACGATATGTCCAGATTGAAGTATTAGAGGAGGTTTTCGAACAAATTAATAAACTAAACAGTAATAAGTCACCAGGACCAGATGGTATTCACCCAAGAGCTCTGATGGAACTCTAATGTGAAATTGCATAACTGTGGTATGTAATCCATCATCTAAACCAGTTTATATACCAGATGATGGGAGGATAACTAATCTGAAGCCAATTTTCACAAAAGGGTCCAGAGAAGACTGCAGCAATTACAAGCCAGTAAGCCTGAATTCAGTACCAGCCCTAAAACTATAATAAAGAACAGAACAATCAGACACATATATGAACACAATTTGTTGGGAAAGAGTCAACATGGATTTTGTAAAGGGTAATCTACTAGAATTCTTTAAGGGAGTCAACAAGCATGTGGACCAGAGGGATTCAGTGAATATAGAATACTTCGATTTTCAGAAAACCTTTGGCAAGATCCCTCACAAAAGGCTATTCAGCAAAGGAAGCTGCCATGAGATAAGAGGGAAGGTCCCACTCATGTATCCATAGCTGTTAAAAAGATACAAAACATAGAGTGGGAATAAATGTTAAGTTTTAAGAATGGAGAGATGTAAATAGCGATGCCCACAGGGATCCATACTGGGACTAATCCAGTTCAACACATTCATAAATGACCTGGAAACAACGAAAAAGCAACAAGGGATCCTGTGGCACCTTATAGACTAACTGAAACGCAGGAGCGTAAGCTTTCATGGGCAAAGACCCACTTCGTCGGATGCATCTGACGAAGTGGGTCTTTGCCCACAAAAGCTTATGCTCATACATTTCTGTTAGTCTATAAGGTGCCACAGGACCCCTCGTTGCTTTTGCACATCCAGACTAACACGGCTACGCCTCTGATATTGGAAACAGTGAAGTAATCAAATTTGCAGATGGTACAAATGTAAGGAAATCGTAAGACGAATACATTTCCTGAGGGTGAGATATGTAGCAGAGCGGTGGCTCTCAACCTTTCCAGAATACCAGGCCTGCCAACAGCAATTCAGGGCCCGAAGGCAGAACAGTCAACGGGCTGCTGTGTACGCACAAGCTGCACCTGCACAGATGTGTTCCCTCTGACGTTTAGGCAGTGCTGTGCCTGCCTAGCTGGTGCCCAGCAAGCTGCCACTTGTGCGGCTGGGCACATTCTTCCAGCACAGCCAGGATGTCAGCATGCCTGCCTGGTAAGGATGCCAACAGTGTAATCACACAAAGCCAAAGACCCTTGCCCCACCCCTACCCTGAGGACACACTCCCATCCCACCCCTTCTCTGAACCCTCACATCCACATCCACTCTCCCTTCATTGTTTCCTGTCTCCACCCTCACTCACTTTCAGCAGGCTGGGGCAGAAGGTTGGGGTGCCGGAGAGCATGCAGGGTGCAGGCTCTGGGAGGGAGTCTGGATGTGGGAGGGGTGTGGCCTCTGGGTGCTGGCTGTAGGCTGGGACAGGGGATTGGGGTGCAGCGGTTACCTCAGGTAGCTCCCAAAAGTGACTGGCACAACTCTCTGGCCGTGGCTTCCTGGCAGGAGTTGGGAGTAAAGGGTTCTCCATGTGCCGTCGCCTACAGGCGTTGCCCCTGCAGCTCCCATTGGCCACAATTCTCAGCCAGCGGAAGGTGTGGAGTCAGTGCTTGGGACGGGGCAAAACACGGAGACAGCAAGGCTGCAGGACAGAGGTGACTGGTGAGGAAGAGAGACCTGGGGAGCCACCAGCCATGTGACACCCTTCCTGCCCAGGGAAGGGCTAGGAAAACCCCTTTTTGCCTCAGACACTGCCTCTTCCCTCCCCTGCTCTACCCCTCCCCACTGTTGCTCTGCCATGAGCCTGCCTCTTCTCGCCCCTGCTCTGCTCCACCCACCTCCGCCCCTAGTTGAGGTGGCTTGGGGAATAGCAGGGCCAGAGGGTTGGTGCTAGCAGAAGGGGTCCGCCCCCTCCACTCACCAGCAGATGGTGGGGGAAGCAGAGCAAGGTGTCCCCAGCTCCTTTGCTCCCCCGGCTGCCACATTGCTCCACTTCTGCTGGGGAGTGTGGGGTGGTCCAGCCCCCTCCCTTGAGCAGCACAGCTGGGACAGTAAAGTGCTGGTGCGGACCCTGCTGCTGGCGTCAGCCCTCCAGCCCCACGAGCCCCATATCAGCTGCTGTATGGCCTCTCCCACCCATGGCATTTGGGGGGTCATGTGGCCCCTTCTACCCCCCCCCCACACACACGTCATCCCTGTGCAGGGCCACATCGGCCACTTCAGGAGCAGAGCACAGGGAGGGTGAGCAGCGAGTCTACCTTAGCTCAGCTGCACAGATGGGAGTCCCCAGGCTCTTTTAAATTGCCCGGACCCCGAGCCATTGCCCTCTCTGTCACCACCTCTCCCTGACGGTCGGCCTGCAGACTACTGTGCCCCTTTTGGGAGTCTGCTTGGTCTTGTGTACCCCAAGTTTCACCTCACTCAAAAACGACTAGCTTACCAAATCAGACAAAAAAGCTAAAAGTGTCACAGCACACTGGTACTGGAAAAGTGCTGACTTGCTTATTGTAACTGCATGCATAGAATCATAGGGCTGGAAGGGACCTCAGGAGGTCATCTAGTCCAGCCCCCTGCTTCCAGCTGGATCAACCCCCACTAAGTCGTCCCAGCCAGGACCTTGTCCAGCCAGGACTTAAAAACCTCAAGGGATGGAGAATCCACCACCTTTCTAGGCAACGCATTCCAGTGCTTCACCACCATCCTGGATAGTTTCCTGATATCCAACCTACTCCTCTCCTTCTGTAACTTAAGACTATTGCTTCTTGTTCTGCCGTCTGTCACCACTGAGAACAGTTTCTCACCCTCCTCTTTAGAGCTCCCCTTCAGGAAGTTGAAGGCTGCTATTAAATCACCCCTCAGTCTTCTCTTCTGTAAACTAAACAAGCCCAAATTCAAAGCCTCTCTTCATAGGTCTTGTGCTCCAGCCCCTTAATCGTTTTGGTTGCCCTCTGCGGAACCTGCTCCAGCACATCCACATCCGTTGTATTCTGGGGGTCCCAAAACTGGACACAGTATTCCAGATGTGGCCTCACCAGTGACAAATAGAGGGGAACAACCACTTCTCTAGATCTGCTCACAATGCTCCTCCTAATATGCCATTAGCCACAAGGAAACACTGTTTACTCATACCCAGCCTTTCATCCACCATACCCCTAGGTCTCTTTACACTGTATTTCTGCTTAGCCGGTCACTCCCCAGCCAATAACAATGCTTGGGATTCTTCAATTGCAAGTGCAGGACTCTACAATTCTCCTTGTTGAGCCACATCAGATTTGTTTTGGCATTGTTATGGAACACCACTGACCCAGGTCATCAGCAGGAGAAATTGAACCTACAACCTTTGTAGCTAAACCCCTGGGCTCTACCACATGAGCTCAAGGCCACCAGCTACTGAGCCAAGCTGTAAAGCAGAGACTTCACTCTTCCTTGTCAGTGGTCTCAGTGTCTTGGAGGTTACAATTGTAAAATAAATCAACCGGAATACAAATATTCTATATATGTTTTAGTGTGCAGAATACACAGCAAGATAAGCAAGCAGTTGTCTATGGGAAATTTTAGTTTATACTCAAACACAGCAAGAAGTCCTGTGGCACCTTATAGACTAACATATTTTGGAGCACAAGCTTTCGTGGGCAAAGACCTGCTTCGTTAGATGCATCTCACAAAACGTGTCTTTGCCCACAAAAGCCTATGCTTCAAAATATCTGAGGAAGTGGACCTGTCCCACAAAAGCTCATCACCGAATAAATCATTTTGTTAGTCTGTAAAAGTGCTGCATTTCTGCTGTTCCAAAATATCTGTTAATCTATAAGGTGCTGCAGGACTTTTTGTTCTTGACGATCCAGGCTCACGCGGCTACCCCTCTGATAGTTTGTACTCACTAGCTAGTGCTTTTTATGGAGGCTGTTGTAAAACAAAGCAAATCTCTAGCTGCGATTTGAGATCTGATCTCCTGGCAGACCACTGTGTCCCCCTAGGGGTACACACGCCCCTTGCTGAGAAGCACTAGAATGTATTAGCCAGTGGGGGTCATGACATCCCTGGAGATATGTAAAACTAGACTGGAAAAAGCCATGAAGGATAGATTTCCAGGAACAGCCTTGGATTGGCTAAAGCAGGGGGGAGGCAATAATTATTGTAGGGGAGGGCACTCCAAGATTTTGGTAAACGGTCAAGCGTCGCACTTTCCCGCCGGGGGGTGCAGGGTCTGGGATGGAGGTTGGGTGCAGAAGGGCGTGTGGGGTAGAGGACTGGGGTGCAGGAGGGGCTGTGTGGTCTGGGAGGGAGTTCAGGTAAAGGGGATCGGCACCGTTGTTTGGCTGAGCATGTGTGCTGCCTTGCCAGAGACAGCTAGGGAGTTGGTGGTGGGTTCCGAGGCCGCCGACAGAAGTGAACCAGGGGCACTCCAGAGCCAGGCCTGACTCTGCCTTTCCAAGGGAACAGAGCGAGGGCTGAATACCCCTACCAGTGCCAGTGCCTCCTTCTGTCAGGACAGATTTGTCGTTGGGTAAAACACTGCTGCTGCCACCTTTGGGATCTGGAGTCCCATTTAGCTCTTGATTGTGATCCCCAGAGTTTATCATTTATCTGTCTGCTCTGTGGGACGGTACTCCTGTATCTTCAGGAGAGACCACGTGAGAAGCAGCCAGGCTCTTCTCTTTTAAACGCCAGAGGAGAATATTTTCCTGGTTTCTTTCCCCCTCTTGTGCCATCCACTCGCCTGTCGTGCTGCCATCGTGCTGGTCTCCTCCTGGGGAACAAATCTGCCCTCTGACTCATTGCTGCGTGCTCAGCTCACTCACACTCTGGGCCCACTGCGGACGAGAGCTCAGAAGAAACACTTGTCTCATGTCCTTGACTCACTGCTGGGGCTTTCCAGCTCCTCTCTGACTTCTGTGACTGGTCTCAGGGAGGCTGAATGAGAGCTGTGGCTCCTGGGCCCTGCCCTGCTTTTTAGGTTAGAAAATACTGAATCCAGTTCAACTTTTTCATTAGTAGCTAGAACAACAGAATGGGCAACTGCCTCTGGCATTATATTGGAACAGGCTGCATGGCACAGGGCACTGCTAGAACTTTTCACCTCTACGTCACCAGGGCTTAGTCCTCAGTCCAGGGCCCAGAGGGGAGGCGGCCACGTTATAAACCCACTGTCACCATCAGCATCCTTGCTGGCAGCTTCCAAAGGAAGGCCAAGGTCAGACGGTGCCCTAGAGCAAGGGTGCACAGAGCAGGGGTGTGAAATTTTGGAAGGGGGCTGCCGCGCGGTCTGCTTTCCTTAACCAATCACGGAGGCAGAAGAAGAAGAGGATTACTCTGGTATAACTACGGCACCATAGCTGTGCTGACATAACTCTGTAGTGTGGGTGTAGCCTACAGCAACAGAAGGAGTTTTTCCATCAATGTAAGAACACCAGCTGCCCAAGCAATGGAAACCAGTCGGATGTCCTCATGTACACTGAGGTTTAGGTCAAGCATTGATACATTCTTGGGGGGTATGGACTTTTCACATCCAGGAGCAACATAGCTATACTAACCTAACTTGCAAGTGTAGACACGATCCAAGGCCCCTTTACACTGCTATGTGTGTGTATTTCATTTCCACTGCCAGATTGGTGTAAACTTAGCATAAATGAGAATCAGGCTCATGCCTAGGGAGGTTGTTGAATCTCCATTGTTGGAGATATTTAAGAACGGGTTAGATAAATATCTGTCAGAGATGGTCTAGTTGGTGCGTGGCCCTGCTGTGAATGCAGAGGGCAGGAGTCAATGACCTCTCGAGGCTCCTTCCCGTCCTAGTATTCTATTTGCTATATATTTTGGAGTCTGTCTGTCTGTCTGTCTGTCTGTCTGTCAGTGCTATATTTGTTCAAGAACTCCTCTTAAACCGTAAGATCTACAACCATGAAATTTGGTCTTCTTACGCTAACTTAAACCAAGGTCAGCGTCTGGCTGTGCCTGGAAAGTGGGAAATGCCTGAAATGCCAGAGTTCCCCAGACTGTGGGAAGGGAGGGGCAACAACAAGAGGTTTGACATACTTCAGACTCACCACTAGGGGCAGCGAACGCAGAGAACAGTGATACAGCAGAGTGACCCCTGAGGCAGCCACAGCAGGAAAACAATGGCCATGTGGAGACAGGGGTCTCCATCCTGCCAGAAGAGGTAAGTGCCCCTCTACCCCAACCCCCATAATCCCCTGGCACTTGGCCACAGCACCTTGCAGGGGGAGCTTTGCTGCCCCCCGCAGTCCCCCCACACAGTTAGCCCCCACAGAATCACAGAAGCACAGGGCTGGAAGGGACCTCAGGAGGTCATCTCGTCCAGCCTCCTGCTTCAAGCAAGATCAACCCCCACAAAGTCATCCCAGCCAGGACCTTGTCCAGACGGCACTTAAAAACCCCAAGGGATGGAGAATCCACCACCTCTCTAGGCAACGCATTCCAATGCTTCACCACCTGCCTGGTGAAGTAGTTTTTCCTAATATCTAACCTACACCTTTCCCTCTTCAACTTTGACCATTACTCCTTGTTCTGCCATCTGACACCACTGAGAACAGTTTCTCACCCTCCTCTTTAGAGCTCCCCGTCAGAAAGTTGAAGGCTGCTATTAAATCACCTCTAAGTCTTCTCTTCTGGAAACTAAACAAGCCCAAATCCCTCAGCCTATCCTCATAGGTCTTGTGCTCCAGACCCTTAATCATTTTTGTTGCCCTTCGCTGAACCTGCTCCAGCAAATCCACATCCTTTATATACTGGGGGGCCGAAAACTGGACACAATATTCCAGATGTGGTCTCACCAGTGCTGAATAAAGAGGAATAACTACTTCTCTAGATCTGCTTGAAATGCTCCTCCTAATGCACCCCAGTTTGCCGTTAGTCTTCTTGGCTACAAGGGCACACTGTTTACTCATATCTAGCCTTTCATCCACCATAACCCCTAGGTCCCTTTCCATCGTACTGCTACTGAGCCAGTCGGTCCCCAGCCTGTAACAATGTTTGGGATTCTTCCGCCCCAGGTACAGGACTCTACACTTCTCCTTATTGAACCACATCAGATTTCTTTTGGCCCAGTCCTCCAATTTATCCAGGTCCCTCTGGATTCTCTCTCTACCCTCCAACGTATCTACCTCTCCCCCTAGTTTTGTGTCATCCGCAAACTTGCTGAGGGTGCAGTCCAGTCCCTCATCCAGGTCATTAATAAAGATGTTGAACAACACCGGCCCCAGAACTGAGCCTTGTGGCACTCCACTTGAAACCAACTGCCATCCAGATATTGAGCCATTGACCACTACCCATTGGGCCCGACCATCAAGCCAGCTTTCTATCCATCTTATAGTCCAAGGATCCAATCCATATTTCCTTAACTTATGGACAAGAATGTTGTGGGAGACCGTATCAAAAGCCTTGATGAAGTCAAGGTATATCACATCCACTGACTTCCCCATGTCCACAGAGCTTGTTACCTCGTCATAGAAGCTAATCAGATTAGTCAGGCAGGACTTGCCCCTAGTGAATCCATGTTGGCTACTTTTGATCACTTTCCCCTCTTCCGAGTGCTCCAAAATGGATTCCTTGAGGATTCCCTCCATTCTTTTCCCAGGGATTGAGGAAAGGCTAATGGGTTTATAGTTCCCTGGATTGTCCTTCTTTCCTTTTTTAAAGATGGGCACTACATTTGCCTTCTTCCAGTCATCTGGAATCTTCCCCAATCTCCAAGAGTCTTCAAGGATAATGGCCAAAGGTTCGGCAGTGACCTCTGCCAATTCCTTCAGTACCCTGGGGTGCATTTAGTCCAGACCCATGGACTTGTGCACATCTAGTTTTTCTAGATAGCTGAGAACTTGTTCCTTCCCCACAGATGGCTGCCCTCCACCTTCCCATACTGCATGTCTAGGACTGTCATGGGGAAGTTGAATTTGTCTGTGAAGACTGAGGCAAAAAAAATCATTGAGTACTTCAGCTTTTCCTACATCATCTGTCACTAGGTTACCTCCCTCATCCAGTAATGGCCCCACACCTTCTCTGATAACCTGTTTATTGTTCACATGCCTGTAGAAACCCTTCTTGTTACTCTTCACATCCCTTGCCAGCTGCAGTCCCAATTGTGCTTTCGCTTTCCTGATTACTGCCCGGCATTCTCCAGCCATATGTTTATACTCCTCCTTAGTCAACTGTCCATGTTTCCATTTCTGGTATGCATCCTTTTTGAATTTAAGCTGACTAAGGATTTCACTGTTAAGACAAGCTGGTTGCCTACCATGTTTTGCATTTCTTACTACGCAGCGGGATTGTTTGCTCCTGTGCGTTCAGTAAGACTTCTTTAAAATACTGCCACTTCTCTTCAACTCTTTTCCCCTTCATCTTCATTTCCCAAGGGATCCTGCTCATCTGGTCTCTCAGGGAATCAACGTCTGTTCTTCTGAAATCAAGGGTCTGTATGTTACTGCTCACCCTTCTCCCTTTCGTCCGGATCCTGAAATCTATGATCTCGTGGTCGCTGCATCCCAGGTTCCCTCCCACTTCTATTTCTTCTACCAGTTCTTCCCTGTTTGTGAGCAGCAGGTCAAGTTGTGCACGGCCCCTGGTTGGTTCCTTCAGCACTTGTACCAAGAAGTTAACCCCAACATTCTCCAAAAACTTCCTGGATTGTCTGTGTGCTGCTGTATTGGTCTCCCAACAAATGTCCAGATGATTAGACTCAGAGGTTAGACTCAGAGGAGTAAAAAACAAGGATGAGGTCCTACTAGGAGTCTACTACAGGCGCCCTAGCCAGGTGGAAGAGGTGGATGAGGCTTTCTTTAAACAGCTAACAAAATCATCCAGGGCCCAGAATTTGGTGGTGATGGGGCACTTTAACTATCCAGGTATATGTTGGGAAACTAATACAGCAGGGGACAGACTGTCCAATAGATTCTTGGATTGCACTGCAGACAACTTTTTATTCCAAAAGGTTGAAATGCATCCTAGAATCCTCAAGGAGCTGATAGAAGAGGTATCTGAGCCTTTAGCAATCATTTTTGGAAAATCATGGGAGACGGGAGAGATTCCAGAAGACTGGAAAAGGGCAAATATAGTACCCATTTATAAAAAGGGGAACAAGAATAACCCGGGAAGCTACAGGCCAGTCAGCTTAACTTCTGTGCCAGGAAAGATAATGGAGCAGGTCATTAAAGAAATCATCTGCAAGCATTTGGAAGGTGGTAAGGTGATAGGGAACAGCCAGCATGGTTTTGTTAGGAACAGATCATGTCAAACCAATCTAATAGCTTTCTTTGATAGAATAACGAGCCTTGTGGATAAGGGAGAAGCGGTGGATGTGATATACCTAGACTTCAGTAAAGCATTTGACACGGTCTCACATAATATACTTATCAATAAACTATGCAAATACAACTTAGATCGGGCTACTATAAGGTGGGTGAACAACTGGCTGGATAACCGTACCCAGAGAGTAGTTATTAATGGTTTTCAATCCTGCTGGAAAAGTATAACTAGTGGGATTCCGCAGGGGTCTGTTTTAGGACTGGTTCTGTTCAATATCTTCATTAACGATTTAGATTTTGACATAGAAAGTACACTTATTAAGTTTGCAGATGATACCAAGCTGGGAGGGGTTGCAACTTCTTTGGAGGATAGGGTCATAATTCAAAAGGATCTGGATAAACTGGAGAAATGGGCTGAGGTAAACAGGATGAAGTTTAATAAGGACAAATGCAAAGTGCTCCACTTAGGAAGCAACAATCAGTGTCACACATACAGAATGGGAAAGGACTGCCTAGGAATGAGTACAGCAGAAAGGGATCTAGGGGTTATAGTGGACCACAAGCTAAATATGAGTCAACAGTGTGATGCTATTACAAAAAAAGCAAACATGATTCTAGGATGCATTAACAGGTGTGTTGTGAACAAGACACAAGAAGTCATTCTCCCGCTCTACTCTGCGCTGGTTAGGACTCAGCTGGAGTATTGTGTCCAGTTCTGGGCACCGCAGTTCAGGAAGGATGTGGAGAAATTGGAGAGGGTCCAGAGGAGAGCAACGAGAATGATCAAAGGTCTAGAGAACGTGACCTATGAAGAAAGGCTGAAAGAAATGGGTTTGTTTAGTTTGGAAAAGAGAAGATTGAGGGGGGACATGATAGCAGTTTTCAGGTATCTAAAAGGGTGTCATAAGGCAGAGGGAGGGAACTTGTTCTTCCTTGCCTCTGAGGATAGAACAAGAGGCAATGGACTGAAATTGCAGCAGGGGAGGTTCAGGTTGGACATTAGGAAAAAGTTCCTAACTGTTAGGGTGACCAAACACTGGAATGAATTGCCAAGGGAGGTGGTAGAATCTCCATCACTGGAGATATTTAAGAAGAGGTTAGATAGATGGCTTTCAGGGATGGTCTAGAAAGTGCTTGGTCCTGCCATGAGGGCAGGGGGCTGGACTCGATGGCCTCTCGAGGTCCCTTCCAGTCCTACTCTTCTATGATTCTAAAGTCTTCCATGAGAACCAGGGCCTGTGATTTGGAAGCTTCACTAAGCTGCCTGAAGAAAGCCTCATCTATCTCCTCTCCCTGATCTGGTGGTCTATAACAGACACCAGCTACAACATCACCTCTGTTACTTCCACCTCTGAGCTTAACCCAAAGACACTCAACTGGATTTTCTCCTTCCTCATACTGGAGCTCTGAGCAATCATACGGCTCCCTCACATAGAGCGCAACTCCTCCTCCTTTTCTCCCCTGTCTGTCCTTCCTAAACAATTTATAACCTTCCATGACCCTGCTCCAGTTATGCGAATTGTCCCACCAAATCTCCGTTATTCCAGCCACCTCATACTTGTGTGACTGTGCCAGGGCCTCTAATTCTTCCTGTTTGTTCCCCAGGCTTCTGGCATTAGTGTACAAGCATCTTAGAGAAGGGGTCGATTGGTCCACTTTCTCCTCTTCACCCAGGAAACCCACTTGATTGTTCCCTCCTCCTTCCCCACTTACCTCCGGGCTTGTATCACCTTCCCCCGACAAACCTAGTTTAAAGCCCTCCTTACTAGGTTTGCAAGCCTGCCTGCAAAGATGCTCTTTCCTCTTTTAGCGAGGTGACTCCCATCTCTTCTCAGCAATCCCTGTTCACGAAACGGAATCCCATGGTCAAAGAAACCAAATCCTTCCCTGCTACACCACCTACGCAACCACGCATTTACCTCTGTGATTTGACGATCCCTACGCGGACCCCTTCCTTCCACAGGGAGGGTAGATGAGAAGACCACCTGTGCTCTGTATTCCTTGATCTTTCTCCCAAGGGTTACGTAATCTGCTGTGATCTCGGCAAAGTTGTCCTTGGCTGTATCATTGGTTCCTACATGAAGAAGTAGGAAGGGGTAATAGTCTCCAGGTTTAAGAATTTTTGGCAGCGACTCTGTAATATCTCGAATTCTAGCTCCAGGCAAGCAGCAAACTTGCCGGGATTCTAGGTCCGGGCGGCAGATGGATGCCTCCAGCCCTCTTAGGAGGGAGTCCCCGACCACCACCACTCGTCTTTTTCTCTTAGGGGTGGTGGTCATAGAACTCCCATCCCTAGGACTGTGCATCCCAGGCCTTCTAAACCATGGGGACTTTTTCAGATACAATCCCTGGGAAGTATCAGCCCCAATTATCTCCACCGTATCACCTATGGAGAGGCTGAAAGCGGTTACTTAACTCCACTGGAACTGGAGAGACTTGAACTGGTTTTCTCCTCCTGGAGGTAACATGCTTCCAGTTCTCCTCCTTGTTTTGGGCAGCCTGCGGTTCCTGCAGTATCATCTGTTGCCTTCTATCCAGAAAGTCTTCACCCTCTCTGATGGACCTGAGGGTTGATATTTGTGCCTCACGTCCTTTAACCTTCTCTTCTAAAATGGCTCCCAGCTTACACTTGGTACAGAGAAAATCCCTTCTATCGTTCGGGAGAAAGACAAACATGGCACATGACATGCAGGTCACAACAACAGACCTCTCACCAGCCATGTCACTCTCCACTTTTCCCTTTTCAGAGATCCCTTATTTGTTTCTAGTGCCGCCTTGAAGGGCACAAGAGAAACACTGTATAAGAAAGACGAAAACAGGTATGTGGCTCCTCCCGAAGGCGAACTCCCAGGCAAACTCCCTGTTAGCTGCTCCTGTTCACTGCTCAGAGGGTTCACTGGGGCTGCCTTCTTATAGAGCTGCTAGCTGGTTAGGCCCGGCTCAGAGCCTTTGCCTTCAATCTAATCAGCCCATGTGCTGGGGCTGGGGAAAAAAGCTGTGGCCCCCAATCCCACTCCCCTTCACCCCCTCTGCAGCTGGGCTGGGGCAAAAAGCCAAGCTTGTGGCCCCCCCCCATGCCCCCCCCCCCGATTTGTGGGGTTTTCCCCCAACCCAGCAGGAGCAGGGTGTGGGAGGTACCTTGTGTCACTTAACTACTGGAGCAACACTGGGTCAATTTTCTACTAATTCTGTAATTATAAAGATGGTTTGTTAATTAACAGAGAAGATGGTAAACCCATTTGTTTATCCCTCTAAGAGCAGGTCTGCACTAGACCTTACAGTCAACCATAGATATACAATTCCAGCTTTGGCAACTGGGTATCTGGAATCAACGTATCTACAGTTGACTTATCTGTCTGACCTCCCTTACTCCTCGCGAGACTGAGGAGTACAGGGGTTGACTGTTGACCCCGATAGTTCGATTCTGTGCGTCCCTACTGGGTGTGCAAAATCAAACCCCAGAAGATCAACCCTGACCAGGTGGATCTCCTGGCTAGTGTAGATGTACCCTAATAGAATCTATCTTAGTTTTTAAGACAAGAGCAGAAATTTCGCCAGGAAAACTGCAGAGGAGAACTAGATACAATGCCTTGCAGGGAGGTTGTTATTGTACAATAGAGCCTCAACATTTGCTCTTGAATTCAACTATTCGCAAGTGGCTGCAAGCGACTGCTTCCCTGGGGCTCTTGGGCACAGAGTGCTGGCAGCTGCCGCTTCCCCTGGGGCTCTGGACAGGGAATGCCAGCACTCACTGCTTCCCCAGGCTCCGGGCAGGAGCCCCGGCAGCCAGGGGCTGCCCTATTTGTGAAATTCAACATTCGCGAGGGTTCTCAACACAGAACCCTGGCGAAAGTTGAGACCCTCCTGTTTTAGGAACCGATGTGCTTCAGTATATGTGTTTTCAAACCAACGGCAGAACAGATTTAGCAAAAGAAGTAGATTAAAGAAGAGCACGAAGACCCCAATTCAGGAAAACTCCTAAGCATGTGCTTAGGTTGACCATATTCAGGAAAACACCTGAAAGTGCTTAATTTTAAGCACGTGCTTAAATTCCCATTGAAGTCAATGCTTATGTGATTTTTTTTTTTGTAATTGTGATGCTTTTCTGAATCAGGGCCAGAGCAGAAAACCTATAACATATGTCTGCTGGGGCTTTAAGCCCAGAACAGAGAGTTTGGGAATTAAATGACAAAGGAGAAAGGTGAAATGTTATTCAGGCGGGATCAAAACCAACTGCACAGCAGGGAAAGGTAAAAATGCTGTTAAGCAGCTGTTCAGGGAGATAGGCTCAAGAAGGGGAAAGGCACTGAAATGAAATCAGGTAACAATATGATTGCTGGGAAGGGAAACATTCATGCTCTTTAATAGCCTAAAGATGATGTAAGTGCTTCTCTACATGCAAAGAAGGAGCTAGAGGACAAGCTACTGGCCCTCCTGACTGGCGCTGTCAGCCACTAAGTAAACACCAGGCTCCCTTAGGACTTAATTTAAAAATTTCAGGGGAGGAATGTCATGTATTTAGCAACTTAACTGTCAGGACGTAGTTGAGGAGCCTGAGTGGAATGGCAACCGCCATTTTGTGGTGCAAAGCTGGCGCAGCTTGTTACAAAGGAGATGCGCACATTGTACTCTCTCCAGAAACTTTCCGTCTGTTCTTCCCTATTGTGCTGTTCTTCCCCTACTATCAATGAAAAAATCATTCCGACTGAAAGTACACTGAATTGTTATTCCTTGTGCCTGGAAACGGTAACAACTATTTCAGTCTGCACTTGGGGTTGTCAAACTACCCAGGGTGCAGAGATAGGCTGGCACTTTTACTAGCTGCATGAGCACTTGTCTCAGCCTGAGCCTGCTCAGCCTTCTGCAAATGACTAGTTCACACTAGCTGTGTCTACACGTGCACGCTACTTCGAAGTAGCGGCACTAACTTCGAAATAGCGCCCGTCGCGGCTACACGCGTCGGGCGCTATTTCGAAGTTAACTTCGACGTTAGGCGGCGAGACGTCGAAGTCGCTAACCTCATGAGGGGATCGGCATAGCGCCCTACTTCAACGTTCAACGTCGAAGTAGGGACCGTGTAGATGATCCGCGTCCCGCAACATCGAAATTGCCGGGTCCTCCATGGCGGCCTTCAGCTGGGGGGTTGAGAGATGCTCTCTCCCCAGCCCCTGCGGGGCTCTATGGTCACCGTGGGCAGCAGCCCTTAGCCCAGGGCTTGTGGCTGCTGCTGCGGCAGCTGGGGATCCATGCTGCAGGCACAGGGTCTGCAACCAGTTGTCGGCTCTGTGTATCTTGTGTTGTTTAGTGCAACTGTGTCTGGGAGGGGCCCTTTAAGGGAGCGGCTTGCTGTTGAGTCCGCCCTGTGACCCTGTCTGCAGCTGTGCCTGGCACCCTTATTTCGATGTGTGCTACTTTGGCGTGTAGACGTTCCCTCGCAGCGCCTATTTCGATGTGGTGCCACGCAACGTCGAAGTTGAACATCGACGTTGCCAGCCCTGGAGGACGTGTAGACGTTATTCATCGAAATAGCCTATTTCGATGTTGCTACATCGAAATAAGCTATTTCGATGTTGGCTTCACGTGTAGACGTAGCCACTGGTGGCTCTGCACAGCAGCATTACGACCCTGATCCATACCCAAGCAAGGTCAATAGGCATCTGCCTGCTGACAGCAGGAGATTTTGGATTAGGCCTCAAGTCATTTCTATGCTGCAAGCCTGGTATTTAGCTGTGCAGGGTCCTGTGATGGGAGACGCTAGCAGAAAGACATGAAGCTTTGGGAGGGATTTGAGGAAGGAAGCAATACTGCCACCTGGCATGCTGTAGGCAGAGGGGTAATAGTGTAATGCCAACAGACCCAGGTTGCCAGCACCAGGAATAGAACTTGCAAGGAGAGAGTCTAAAGCCCTGCACTCTACCAAATGAGCTAAAGGCCTGCTGGCTCTCAGTCAAGGTTGTAGAGCAGAGGCTTCACTCGCCCCAGACGAGGTCTCAGTGCCTCTGGGTACTACAGTAGGAGAAAAGTTGTGGTCCTCCATGGGACATGGAGACCAGAGGACAACAAAGTGAGTTTCACTGGCAGAACAGGGCACAGGGGACATGTGGACAGGGCAGAGGGTTGGAGTCTTTGGGACGCAGCTAAATGAGATGGGCAGGAGACAGGGAGCTAGTGCAGGCACTGAAGGAATTAGCGTCGGGGGAAGAGACGGCTTTAGCGGCCACACATCAGTTGGACTCAATGGGAACAGTGTGAGAGCCAGAGAGAAGGAGCTCGCTGCAGCTGAAGACAGAGGTGAGCATGGTGGAAACCAAAGTGTCTGCAGTGAGGAAGGACGGAGGGGTTCGGAGGTAAGGCAGGGAATACAGTGGGGTCTCAGAGTCATTGAATTTCATGAATATGGCTCCTGCCCGGAGCCCAGTTGCTGGCGCTCCTGCCTGAAGCCCCGGGGAAAGCGGCCACGGGCCACTCACAAATAGTTGAATTTGTGAATATTAAGTTCGCAAATCTTGAGATCCTACTGTATCTCAGGCCCTGCTAGCTGACCAGGATGTACCTCAGGCCCTGCTAGCTGACCAGAAGCGCACATCCTAGCTCTTGCTCAGGTATTTGACAGCTAATTCACCCTTTGGCCGTTGGATCAACACCTGTGCAAAAGGGATCACTAGTATAGTTCTTAGCAACAAGGCAAACCCAGCCGATGTCACTACTACCCACTTCTAGGGTCAGAAGGAAACACATCAGCTGCTACATTTCTCTGTGACTGCACTTGTCATTGTAGTTTACAGCCAAGCAGAGTGGGTGCTGCAGCTTTTTCCATTCTAACCAGGGTACAGCTTCCTGAGCGGGAGTGCCTGAAGTTAGGCAACCCAGCAACAAAGCAGTGGCGAAGCTAGGAGTGGAAAGGGGTGGAATTTGTGGGGAGGCAATGTGTGAGTCGTGTGACTTCTAGGGATGATAAGACAATGCTCTTGGTTCTGGCAG
This sequence comes from Carettochelys insculpta, assembly GCF_033958435.1. Classification (NCBI taxonomy): domain Eukaryota; kingdom Metazoa; phylum Chordata; order Testudines; family Carettochelyidae; genus Carettochelys; species Carettochelys insculpta. Next base: position 6,540,442 of record NC_134138.1, read on the forward strand.
AGGGAACCCAAAGAAATCTGCTAGGAGATCGCTCTTTCATAGGCCCATGATATAGGTGGGGGAAGCCCACCAGGATTCAAGAAGGGCTTCAAGAAAGGCTATGGAAACTGTGAGGGGGTATTCACCCCACACCAGAGAAGAAGTTGTCAATGGAGGATTCATGTATCTGCCACACGCTGATCAATAAAGCAGCAGAGGAGGTGAGTCTTCCTAGGAGCCTAAAATGGGTGTGCAGAAAACAGCCAGTTAGAGGGAGGCTGCGTGGAGCAGCCAATGAGGGCCCAGCAAGTGCACATAAAAGGAGCTGCAGGTGAAGGCAGACCTCCATTGCCACTGGGAGCTCAAGGAGGGAGGACTGAGCTTGATGAGTTTATGGAGGGATGGTGTGATGGGACTCTCTACAATGGCATGTTCCTGGCTGGTGAATGCCAGTAGCCAAAATTCCCAGCTGCTGGAAGCAGGACAGTACTCATTGGGCAGGGCTTTGAGTAACTACAGAGTCCTTTTCCCCAGGTGTCTGGCTAGTGGGGCTTGCCCAGCTGCTCAGGGTCTAACTGACTGCCATATTTGAGACTGGGAAAGAATTTTCACTCAGGTCAGCTATCAGGGAGGCGGCCGTGTTAGTCTGTATTTTCAAAAAGAACAAGAAGTCCTGTGGCACCTTACAGACTAACAGATATTTTGGAGCATCAGCTTTCGTGGGCAAAGACCTGCTTTGGCAGATGCACTCAGGTCAGGTTTGCAAAGACCCACGGTGTTTGTGTGAGTTTGCGTACGTGTCATTTTCTTTTGCAGGTCACAGGTCATTTGCAGCTTTAAACTAGCGTGAATGGTGGGTTCTCTCTGTAACTTTAAAGTTTTTAAATCATGATTTGAGGCTATTAGTAACTCGGCCAGGGGCTGGGTCTGTTACAGGAGTGGGTGGGAGAGGTTCGGAGACTTGTAATGTGCAAGAGGTCAGCCCAAATTATCGTGATGGTCCTTTCTGGCCTGTGAGTGTGCCTGTGGGAGGCTGAGAGACCTGACGCACCTTGACCATGGCAACGGCAGGCAGGGACTGAGGGAAGCAAGGGGCAGCTCCAGGCTGGGTGTTTGGGACTTGGGAAGTGAGCCAGAGAACTGAAGCAGCAGAGATGGAAGTTAAGGAGGTGCAGCAGGAGGCAGCTATCCACAGAGACCCTCGGCTGGGACCTGGAGGAGTGGGTGGGCCTGGGTACTGCCCACGTGGTACTGGGGAAGTGGCTTGACTGGTGGACGGTGATACCTAACCCCAGAATGGGGGTGCTCAGAGGGTGACATGCTTGGAGGGCCGAGGCATGAAGCAGACACTGTGGCATTTGGATTGAGGTAGGTCTGCAGGCAGAGAAGAGCATAGGAGAGACATTTCCAGGGGCAGGTACACTGGCTGGCAGAGCTAATCCCTGGGATGGCCAGCAGGAGATGCTGCGGTGGTGAGTGAACCCATGACGGAGACCCTGCTGCAAGGGAAGGAACCCAAGTGAAGAGGCTGATGCTATGGAAAGACCTGGGAGGAGGCTTTCTCAGAGGGGCCGTGGGTCTGGAGCAGGACAAGCAGAGCTGCACTCCTCAGAAGGAAGCAGGGCAGCCAAGAGAAAGCCGGGGATTAGGGATAGACGGGCTTGAGCCTGGAAGTGCCAGGGGCACTGTGAGTTCACGTAGGGCAGACTTAATAGATTTGGCCCCCAAGAGGTGCAACGTTCCTGTAAAACTCCTGGGTGCACGTGAGTGGGTTGGACTACTGAGAAGAGGTGGGCTGGGATGGCTGGAAGGCCCAGCCACTGAGTAATGTCTGGGACCACACGCTGTCACTGTCCCACCAGAGCACTTAGGCTGCATGTAGATGACAATGCAAGGTGCAGGGCAGTGAAGAGTCTGTCCTCTTTGGTGCTGCCAACGGGGCAGGGGACTGGACTTGATGACCTCCCGAGGTCCCTTCCAGCTCTGTGAGATGTGTGTGTATCTCCCTCAACTTTCTTTGCTATGACAACATGCTGTTCAGTGGCCAAGGAGGTCCACGTTTTCCTTTGAGTAGGAAACCCAGAAATATTTTATAGGATAAACACCTGGATGTGCCCAAAGGCCATTTCTACTGGGCCAGATGAGTAGAAACTGTGCTGAGCTTCTCTCCATCAGGAACGGCCCTCTCTGGATCAGACAAGAGGGTGGAAAAATAGGGCTCCAAAATGCAGGTGTTAAATCACTGCGGACCTTGGCTCACGTCTCCTAAGCGGAGCGGTTGCTTTCAGTCAGTCGTGTGTGACCTCTGCAGGAACGTAGCTTCGCAGAACCTAGGAGGTTCCCACCTAATTTACTCTACCCATAATTCCTCCTGGGAGTCTTACTGAAATTTTGTTTGAGGGCTGGAGAGGGGGAGTGACTGAATGGGGACCTGCCACTGGTCGTCTCCAAAACCAGCTCCTTGATAGCAGGCTCAGCCTTTGCAGTGGCCACGTGCATGACAGATTGCAGGTGCGGGTCTCTCAGTGTTTGGATTTGGGATGGGAAAGGGCCGGTCACAGAGGCTTTGTGAAAAGCAGAGATGCTGACTGTGGAGAGCTGGCAGGCTGGTCTAGAAATTCAATACACCTTCCCCGGGAGATTGTTAGTCAGTTCCTGGTGAACTTCAGCCTTGGCTTTGGAGGGGGATGGGATCCACTGAAACTGGGAATCTCAATAGCTTTGCTTCTGCCAAAGTCTCCAGAACACTGATCAAGCAAATCTTGCAGCTTCTGGCTGGGTTAGTCCAGGGCGGGCTGTCACATCCGGCTTGCTGAAGCGTATCAGGGCAAGGCCATCTGGCCGCCTGCTGAGGCCCCTGCAAAGTTGAGATGTTGTAAGTCTCTGCAATTTTTGCAGCTGGCACTGTAACTCCTGCCTCTTGTACTTTCATGGCTGGCAGGGGAAAGCCCAGCTGGGGAAGGTGAAGCCCCGCCCCGCCCTGCCCTGTCCCTTCAGCAACTTGCCAAGCCCCACCAGACCTAGACCCGTACTTCCTGGCCACCAGCAGGGCCGGAGCTGCCTGGCCTCAGCCCTCCCTGGCAGCTGGGGAGATAAGCTGTCCTGCTGTGGCCCTGGCACTCCTGGCTGGCTGGGAAGTGCACACGGTATTGGGGTGGCAGTGGTTTCCCTTGCCTATATTACCTGCTGCCTGGGCACTCTCTCCCCACCTCCTTTTGCTGGTACTGTGCCCGTCCTGGTAAGTGGAGTACTTTACTGCCAACTGGCTTTTGAAGGCTCTTTTGAGGGGGTGCACAGAGAACAGTCATCTGCATTTTGGAGCTCGAGTACCGATTAGGCTCTCGTTTGTGTCTTGGGAGTTGCTGTCCTTTATGGGTTGGATTCCAGGTCCGGAGGGGAGCTTGTTGGCCATGAGAAGAGGATGACAGCAATGAAGATGGAGAAGGGGGAGGGGTAATTCCTTTGCTAAAAGTAATTCCTGGAGATGCACATTTCATAGAGCTGGAAGGGACCTCTGGAGAGCATCTAGTCCAGGCCCCTGCCCTCTTGGCAGGAGCAACCACCATCCCTGTCATCTATTTGCTCCTGATCCCTAAATGGTCTCCCTCAAACTGAGCTCATAACCCTGGGTTTAGCAAGCCAATGTCCAAACCACTGAGCTATCTACGAAGGGGTTGGTGAGCATGGAAGGCATTGGGTGGTGCCTTCAGAAGTGGCAGGCAGCCCCCAGTGTCATGAGACCACAGCCTGAGATGAGCTGACCCTTATTACGAGGGGGATCTTTCACCTGATCCCCCCACCTTCCTTTGGCACAGCCCTCCCCAAGCCTGCTGTGACTGACGGTGGTTTGCAACAGTAGGGAGCCTCCGTTTTGCACACACGCTGTATTGGCACAGGGTTATCAGCGCAGTGACTGTCTGCTGTCCAGTAACCACCTTCCCCAAGCCCTAACCAGGCCAGGATGGGCAACATGGTGTCACGGCACCTCTGGTGCTGCAGAGGATTGCTCTTTGGCAGGCTTCTCAGAAGCTGTGCTGCAAACCTAGTGCTGGGGTATATTTTGCTGCCAGGGGAGCAACAGCAACTTTTTACCCAGCCTTGCCAAGCGGAGCAGAAGGTCTTTGGGAGGCAGCAAGGGCCAGAGGATAGAGCTATAGAGAGCGGGAGTCAGGGAAGTGAAGTCTAGTTCCAGCTTCACCACTGGTTTCCCCGGTGACATTCATGGGATGCTCTGCGCCTCTGTTTGCCTGACTAGAGAACAGAAATCAATCCCAAGGCTGCAAGAGAGCATTGCACTCTCGTGTTCTCAAGACACGAGAAGTCGTTCTTTCGCTCTACTCTGCGCTGGTTAGGCCCCAGCTGGAGTATTGTGTCCAGTTCTGGGCACCGCAGTTCGAGAAAGATGTGGAGAAATTAGCGAGGGTCCAGAAAAGAGTGACAAGAAGGATCAAAGGTCGAGAGAATGTGACCTATGAAGAAAGGCTGAAAGAATTGGGCTTGTTGAGTTTGGAAAAGAGAAGATTGAGGGGGGATATGGTAGCGGTTTTCAGGTATCTAAAAGGGAGTCATAAGGGGGAGGGAGAAAACTTGTTCTTTTTGGCCTCTGAGGACAGAACAAGAGGCAACGGGCTTAAACTGCAGCAAGGGAGGTTTGGGTTGGACATTAGGAAAAAGTTCCTAACTGTCAGGGTGATCAAACAGTGGAATAAATTGCCAAGGGAGGTTGTGGAGTTTCCATCGCTGGAGATATTTAAGAACAGGTTAGATAGATGTCTACCAGGGATGGTTTAGACAGTACTTGGTCCTGCCATTGGGGCAGGGGACTGGACTTGATGGCCTCTCGAGGTCCCTCTCAGTCCTAGTATTCTATGATTATGATCATCTACTGTGACCACGTGTATCTAACCCCCAGGCCACTGGTCAGTGTTGCGAGAGGTGGGAATCAAAAGGCATTCTGCACGAATTTATTAGTGGCAGGGGTTTAAACCCCACTCCTGCTGCTGCTATGAGGGGAGCTGGCGATCTGCTGATAGCATTCGTGGGACTAGAAGGTTTTCACAACTCCCTCTCTAGCTGCGGAAGGCCAGGGCTGTGGCTGCAAAGGGGGTGTGTAAGGTAGATGAAGTTGTGCTGGGCTGTGGCTAATGAACCAGTGTGACTTGGGCTCTTAATTGACTAGAGATGGAGCCATTGCCCATTATGGCTACGTCTACATGTGCATGCTACATCGAAGTAGCTAATTTCGAAGTAGAGACATCGAAATAGGCTATTTCGATGAATAGCGTCTACACGTCCTCCAGGGCCGGCAACGTCGATGTTCAACTTTGACGTTGCGCAGCCCAACATCGAAATAGGCGCTGCGAGGGAACGTCTACACACCAAAGTAGCACACATCGAAATAGGGATGCCAGGCACAGCTGCAGACAGGGTCACAGGGCGGACTAGTGCTTCCAGGGCAACAGCTAGCCGCTCCCTTAAAGGGCCCCTCCCAGGCACACTCAGCCTGCACAGCACGCGGTCTGAGGAGCCATAGGCACACAGACCCCGGGCGACGCAGGCATGGACCCCCAGCAGCAGCAGCCAGAGGTCCACCCAGCCCTCCTGGCAGAAGCAGGGCTTGCCCTGCTCCGTGCCATGCGGGAGGCAGCTGAGCACCTCCTTGGTACACCAGAGGAGGAGATGCCCCCAGGGCAGCAGGGCTCAACCCCTAACCCTGCAGCACCCCACCCCCCCACCCCCGCCTCACACGCTGGCGGCTGTGGAGCTACCCCACCAGCACCGACTGGTGGGAGCGGCTGGTGCTTGGGGAGTGGGACGACGACTGCTGGCTCAGGAACTTCAGGATGAGCCAGCAGACATTTCTGGAGCTGTGCCAGTGGCTCACCCCCGCACTCAGGCACCAGGACACCGCCATGCGGCGTGCCCTCATGGTGCAGAAACGGGTCGGCATCGCTGTCTGGAAGCTGGTCGCTCCCGACAGCTACCGATCTGTGGGGCAGCAGTTTGGTGTCGGCAAGGCCACCGTCGGGGCTGTGTTCATGGAGGTAAGAGAACCCACGGGGGGAGGGCAGGGCAGGGGAGGGGGGCCTGGGCAGGGGAGGAGGAGGGGAGGGGAGGCCAGGGCAGAGGAGGGCAGGGCAGGGCCACGCACACCCTGCTCACCCCTCATTGGTGCTGTCCCTTGTGCTTTCTCTGCAGGTCGTGCGTGCCATCAACGCCATGCTCCTGCACAGGCTCGTGAGGCTGGGGGACCCACATGCCACCATCGCCGCCTTTGCCACCCTGGGCTTCCCCAACTGCTTTGGGGCTCTGGATGGGACTCACATCCCCATCCGCGCCCCGCATCACAGTGGAGGACGCTACATGAATCGCAAGGGCTACCATTCTGTCGTCCTCCAGGCCTTGGTGGACAGCCGGGGACGTTTCCAGGACATTTATGTGGGCTGGCCTGGCAGCACCCACAACACCCAGGTTTTCCGGAACTCGGGCCTGTGCCGCTGGCTGGAGGCGGGGACCTACATCCCCCAGTGGGAGATCCCTCTGGGGGACACCACCATGCCCCTCTGCGTCATCGCAGATGCAGCCTACCCCCTCCGGCTGTGGCTCATGCACCCCTACACGGGCCATCTCTCCGCTAGCCAGGAGCGCTTCAACCAGCGCCTGAACCGTGCGCGCCAGGTGGCGGAGTGCTCATTTGGCTGCCTGAAGGGACGCTGGAGATGTCTCCTGACCCGCCTGGATGCGGGCCCCAACAACATCCCCCAGATTGTGGGTGCCTGCTGCGCCCTGCACAATTTGGTGGAGAGCAAGGGGGAGACCTTTTTCCAGGGCTGGGCTGCGGAGGCCGGCAGGGCAGACGTCCAGCCACCTGCTGCCCCCAGTCGGCAGGTGGACCCCGAAGGGACCCGGGTCCGGGAGGCCCTGCGGGCCCACTTTGATGAAGAGGCCGCGGGGTGAACTCTGCCCAGGCCCCCTACTGCCCGCCCCTTCCTCCACCACACTCCTGCCCCAACGCCTACACCATGGAGCACCCCACCGCACCCCCCCTCCCACTTTTCCTGGACAAATGACAGCACGCACTGGTGGCTGAACTTAAATGTCTTTTTGTTTCAGAACCTTTTTTTTTTAACTGTAAATATTTGAACCAAAAACAAACTATGTACAAACATGTTGGAAAAAAACTAATATGTACAAAAATAAAACAATACAAAGAAACAATTGTCCTGAATAATAAAAAGAAAACCAGGGAGGATAAAGGGGAGAACTATTTACATGGGGGGGGAACGGGGCAAACGGGGGGCAACAAATAAATAACAGGGTCCAACTATATACAAGGGGGGGGGCCACATCCCGGGCCCCTCGCCCCTATAGCTCGGCACTGGGCGTTGGCGGCCGGAAGCCCCGCCGCGGTCGCAGCCTGGTCCGTGGCTGGGTGGGGGCGGGCCGGACTGGAAGGTAGGATGGCCGGCGAGTGTCAGGTGGCTCCAGGGGTCCCTCGGCGCTCCGGCCCTCGGCAGTGGGTGGCGGGGCGACGGCGGACGGGACGGCGACGGGCGGAGCAGCTGGTGGTGGGGCTGCAGGGGCGGGCGATGCGGCGGCCGGCGCAGCATGGGGGGCCAGGTAGTCCACCAAGCTGTTAAATGTCTCCATGTAGGCCCCCCATGCCTCCTGGCGCCAGGCCAGCGCCCGCTCCTGCAGCTGCAGGTGCTGCTCCGCGAGCTCCAGCTGCTGCCGGTGGATGGCCAGCAGCTGGGGGTCCGTCGCCGGCGGCGGGTGGTAGCGTGGGGTCCGCCATCTAGCCCACCATGGGGCCGGTCGGTCCTCGGCCGAGGGGCTGCCCTGGAGCGATGGTCCCGGAGGGCTGTCCGGGACGACTGACGCCTCGCTGGCGCTCTCTTCCGGTCCTTCTGATGGTGCAGGTGCAGGACACAGGAGAGGAGGGGGGGAAGAAGAATGGAGACAGGCGTTAGTGTGGGCCCCAAGCCGTGGCCTTTGTCTCCCCAGCCCTGTGCTGCAGGTTCCCCGTCCCCGTCCCCGGGAGAGGCTGCTGTGATGGATGGGGTTCAGGTGTCCCCCTGCCCTGCACCCCGTCCCCTGGTGGGAGCGACTCTCACTTCACCCCGCAGGGTCTGACACCAGGAGAGGTTTCTTAGGCCACAGATGCCCAGTTTCTCCCAGGAGTGACAGCACCAGCTGTCGGAAGAGACAGTCCTTCCAACCCGTCGTGGGGAGAAGACCCCAAGGGGTGCCCCTCTGGGATGCAGCTTTCCCCCTCCTCAGGCTGGCTGCCTTCCAGCTCTCCCTTCCCCTAGCCTCTACCTGTGGCCCCCGCCCTCGCCCCCCAATTCCAAGCCAGCTCGGCTCCTCCCTCCTCTTTGTTCAGGGCAGAGGTGTCACCTGCCAGCTGTAGCCCCAGGATCCTCCTTTGCCCCGGGAGCTATTCGGCTCTTGTTGCTCATATGTAGCCTGAGTCTCCCTTTTGCACTCCCCCCACTCCATCACATGCTGCTGCTGCGGGGTGTCCCACCCCCTCCTCCCGGGGGACCCTCGAGGTTCCGCTCCCCCCTGGCCCGGGGATGGGGCATGGCACTGTCATGCAGGGGTGGGGGAAGGGGCTGATGGCTGCAGTGCTGTGAGGGCCATGGCCCTGGTGTCCTTGGGGCCATGGCCATGTGAGCATGTGGGGGGCCCTGGACACATATCTATTACCCGCGCCCCTCAAGCCCAGGGGTGTCCACCAGAGGCGGGTACCTACCTGTCGGTCCGCTCCCACGGTCCGGAGATCCCCGGGGGGCGGAGACCCTGCTGCTGCTCTGGGATGGCAGGAGGAGGATCTGCAGCCTGGATTCTGCAGAGGAGGAGCCCCCCCCCCCCTCCTCCTCCTCCTCCTGCCGCGATGTCCCGGGGGGGGCCCCCAGGGTGCAGGGCTTGCCTCCGGGGCGGACTCCAGCTGCAGGGCCTGCTGGGGCTCGTCGGCCGAGGTGTCAAGGGTGGCCGGAGGGGAGGAGGTGTGCCGGGCGCCCAGGATGTCCCTGAGCTCCCTGTAAAAGGGGCAAGTGATGGGGGCGGCCCCAGATCAGCTGGCCGCATCCCGGGCCCAGGAGTAACCCTGCCGCAGCTCCTTCACCTTACTCCTGACGTGGTCAGGAGTGCGGGCAGGGTGACCCCGGGCAGCCAGGCCATCGGCCAGCTGAGCGAACGCATCCGCGTTCCGCCTCTTGCTCCCCATTACCTGGAGCACCTCCTCCTCGCTCCAGAGCCCCAGCAGGTCCCGCAGCTCGGCCTCCGTCCAGGAGGGGCCCCGCTGCCGCTTCCCAGCCTGGCTGCCCTTCTGGCTGGGCTGTGAGCCCTGGCTCCCCTTGTGGGGGGTCCCCTGGGGGCACTGGGGGGGCTGCCGGGCAGCCATCGCAGCTGGGTGGGGGGCTGAGGTAGGTGCAGGCTGGCCGCGTGTGCAGGCTGCTGCCTGCACGATCCCTCAGCTTCCTGCACAGGAAGGGAGGGGGAGGGGACCTTTAAGGGGCCGCTCCACGCAGCCACCATTGAGCTGAGGGACTGGAGAGAGCGTCTCTCAACCCCCCAGCTGATGGCCGCCATGGAGGACCCCGGCAATTTCGACGTTGCGGGACGCGCAACGACTACACGGTCCCTACTTCGACGTTGAATGTCGAAGTAGGGCGCTATTCCTATCCCCTCATGGGGTTAGCGACTTCGACGTCTCGCCGCCTAACGTCGAAGTTAACTTCGAAATAGCGCCCGACGCGTGTAGCCGCGACGGGCGCTATTTCGAAGTTAGTGCCGCTACTTCGAAGTAGTGTGCGCGTGTAGACGCGGCTTATAGTAGCAGTCATAGAATCATAGAACATCAGGGGTGGAAGAGACCTAAAAAAGCCATCGAGTCCAGCCCCCTGCTCTAAGCAGGACCAAACCCATCAGATCAGCCCCGCCAGGGCTTTGTCGAGGGGAGACTTAAACACCTCCAGGGATGGAGACTCCACTGCTTCCCTGGGTAGAGCATTCCAGTGCTTCACCACCCTCCTAGTGAAAAAGTTTTTCCTAACGTTCAACCTGGACCTTCCCAACCACAACTTGAGACCATTGTTCCGTGTTCGGCCATCCGTGACCACTGTGAACAGCCTCTCTCCAGCCTCTTTGCAGCCTCCCTTCAGTAAGTTGAAGGCTGTTATCAAGTCCCCCCTCAGTCTTCTCTTCTGCAGACTAAACAGTCCCAATTCCCTCAACCTTTCTTCATAAGTCACATGCTCCAGCCCCCTAATTATTTTGGTCGCCCTCTGCTGGAAGTCCTACTACAAAAAAAAAAAAAATGTAAACCGCAAAGAGAAATTTCAGAGCTGCAGTTTATTTGCAAATTGGACTCCATCAACCAAGGACTGAAGAGAGACTGGGGGTGGCCGGCCCATTACAAAAGCAGTTTGTCTGCTCTGGATGTTCCCACCTCCACAATAGCTACTGATCATGGGCCACATCCCTCCTGACTGAAGTGACTTGATTTCTCCTCTCTTGGGCTACATCTACACTTACAAAAAACTTTGAAATGGCCGTGCTAATGGCCAAATCGAAGACTATTAATGAGGCGCTGAAATGAATATTCAGCGCCTCACTAGCATGCTGCCGGCTTGCCCACAACTCGTCTACAAGGGAGGGTCCTTTTCGAAAGGGCCTGCCACCATCGAAATCCCCTTATTCCTGATTTTTCATTTCAGCACCTTATTAGTATTCTTCCATTTGGCCATTTGCATGCCCATTTTGAAGGGTTTTGTAAGTGCAGACATGGCCTTGATGTTCACAGCACCACAGTAACTGCTGATAACGGGCCACATCCACCCTGACTGAATAGACCTTGTCAGCTCTGGCCCCTCCACTTTACTGAGACTCTCTCTTTAAATCCTCCTGTGAAATGCCCCCACTCATGCATCTGACGCAGCGGGTCTTTGCCCAGGAAAGCTTATGCTCTAGTATATCTGTTCGTCTATAAGGTGCCACAGGACATCTTGTTTTTTCTATTGTTTTTATTTATTTATTTATCTTTTTTTTTTTTCATGGAACCCTTGCAACCCTGGCTTAGATGTTTCCCCGGCGTGGAGAATCTTAAAGCCCTTGATGAAGAATAATGACCTTAGTCTCCCTGGAAACCCCCAGCCTGCGGAAGCTGGGCACTCAGCTCCAACTGAGGGGCAAACGTCAGGCCAGAAAGTCCAAGGCTGTCGGTTTCAGCACCAGAATAAGTCACCAGATTTACGTGCTGGGTGCTGAATGCTCAGGCACGTTTGGCCTCGCCTATTTAATGGGAAAGACCCGCGTTTGAACGGAGTTGAGCCAAGCTTTCGTCTTGTGCCGAAGGAGTCACCCGGCTTTTGAGAGGGAGGGGAAATGTAGCCTAGTGGTTAGAGCACAGCGCGGGCATTGTCAGACCTTTCTCTCTCGTCCCCTGGCTACTGTGCCCAGTGAACTGTCCTACGCCCCGTGCAGCTCAGGCACCAGGCCATTAACCTGTATTTATCTCACACTTTTAAATGTGAAAAAGCAATGCTGGGCAGAAGACGAGACGTCGCAGCTCTGTAGCAGTTCCCGTCCCAGCCTGACGTAAAGCAGGGTGGGTGCTGGTCCCTCCCATCCTGCAGCCCCTGCAAACCTCCTCTCTGGCTTTCTTCCCAGAGAAGAACACTCGGTTCTGGGATGCTCCTGGTGTGCCAGCTAAGGGAGGACTATCCCCATTTTACAGATGGGGAAGAAGAGGCATGGGGAGGGAGAAGCCTGTCCAAGGTCACCCAGGATGTCAGCTGGATCCAACAGCTCCTGACTCCTTGGCTAGTGCTCGGACTACTAGACAGCACAGCCCCTCTGCCGGGAGGGAGAGAAGTGGGATCCATGAGCAGCTGAGCGACTGCAGCACAATCGCGGTTAGCCATGTACCTTGCTATCACCTCTCCATGCCAGAAGCCCTTAAACTGGGAACGTCTCCCCATTTCCAGAGGCTTTCAGGCTGGGGCCTGGGACTCCACCTGAAGCAAGTGATCTCCGAGTGATCCCTGTGGAAACGTTGCAACGGATCGGCCTGTCTTTAAACCTGTGACTAATGTGAGATGCCAGTGTCTTCTGCCCACAGAGCTAAGGTGTCTCTGTTGTCATGGAAACAGGCTCCAAAGGTGGGTGGAGGGGGACTTTTAATTATTATTGCTGTCTAAAGCTTAAACACGCTTTGATTCTCCCAGCCGTGAGCTCAGGACTTTTCTCAGCCGGGTCAGGAAGGTATGTGTGCAAAATTGTCTGTAGCACCGGCACCAAAGCAACCCACCGAAATTAAAAATCTCGCCTCTTTCTTTGCTCCCGGGCTGATGAAAACGGACAGCTTCTTGTCTCATTTCATCAGCAGCTCTTCAAAATCGTGAGGGATCTCAGAGGCCTGGAGCTGGCTGCCAGCACGGATGGCCAGGCCCTTCTCCTTGGGGTTCTTGGTTCCTAGCTGTCTGTGACAGATGCCATGACAGCGCTTGGTTTTTGCCAGCCGGGCACTGCAAATCTACAAATGAAGGAGTCAGCGCATCTCTCTCTCTCTGCAGACCACAAAAGCTCTGCCAGGCTTGCTAGCTTCAAGTCCAAAGGGAGGTGAAACACAGCTGGGAGAAGACCTGAGACCAGTGCAGGCAGGCACGGGGGGTGAGCTTGACCGCATGTGCAAAACGTGCGAGGGTGAGCAGGTGGAGTGGTGGATGCCCAGGCGTAATTGGGCTGGTGCATGTGTGTTCCGTGTGCATAACAGTCACTGGCCAGATGGGTGGTGAGCAGAAGTGATTTTTTTTTTCCAGTCTAAAGCTGGTGGGTGGAGGGGGGTCCCATCCCATCCTCTCCTCCCTGCTACAGACCCAGGCAGTGTGATTACTACTGGTATTACGGTATCAGGTGGATGGCCCCTGTGAGATCAGGCTCCATCGTTTGAGGCGCTGTGAACACCCCAAGCAGACAAAGGTTGGCAGGGAGGCCCAGGGAAGGGAAATGACCTGCCAGAGGTCACAGAGCCCACGTCTCCTGGTTCCCAGTCCAGTGCTCATCCGCTAGGCGGTGCTGTCTCCCAAACGGTCCGTACTGCTTCATGGAATAGCATCCTTTGACCCTCTGGCATCCTCCATCCAAGGTGCTTCTCAGACACTGAATTAACTCCCCCAGTTGCCACTGTCCCTGGGAGTTGGCAATGTGACCTCTGTTTCAAAGCAGGGCACAGAGCGACTGAGGGCCAGGATTGTGAAGGTGTTTCTGTGGCGATTGACATGGGTTGGCACCTAAATGGCATTGAAATCAGTGCAACTTGCACGGCCGGGCGCTCTGGGGATTCACGCTAGGCTCCAGCTAGTAGCCCCCTGGCAACTGGCCTCTTGCACCAGCACCATCTCCTGAGCTCCTCTTTGAGCCACAGACTCCTCACCCAGCCCCCTTCTGCCAGCTCTGAAACCCTGCCCAGATGTGCCCCAATGCCTCCTCCCAGGTCTCAAACCTCCCCTTCCCCTCAGCCAACTCCTGCCCCGGCGCACCTGGCCCTCCCCACAACCCCTCCAGCTGCTATGTTCTGCCACTGCTGTCTGCAAAGAGTTCAGAGCCTCCAGTCCAGGCCCTGTCCCTGAATGTTCCCAGGGACCCTGCCCTGATAACCAGGTGAACCTGGGCACTCAGTCCTCCCCTGGCCTGTGGGCGTCACACAGCCTGAACACTACCTTGTCTGTAGCCAAAGTTCCCAGGGATTTCCTTGTGGCATTCACTTTTGGGTACAAAGTGAACACTGCAGGACAGGAGCAGGGATGCAGGAAATTCACAGTAACCTTCCACCCACTGGCCTGGCTTGGACGGCGGCTGTGGTAGGCAGAGCCAGACGCTTGTGCTCTGTGTGGGAGGGTTGGGAGGGAGACAGCCAGGGAGGGGAGCTCATTTATGTATTTCAAATGTTGCTGCATTCCAAGCGTTTAGGTATCTCTGGCACCTTCATGGACTAAATCATGGTTTGGAAGATTTCCTGGTCTTACAGGAATGCCATGAGTGCTGCAGAGCTAACAGAGCTGGGCTGCTTCCCATAGAGCCTTTCCAGACAGCCGTAAGGACAACTGGGATTTTACATTTCTAGAGCAGCTTTCAGGCTGAAGGACCTGCAGCAAACAGAAGAGAACATTGCGCTGCTCCCCAGCTCTCACCACGGCATCTCTTTAAGTGAGCTCAGGTGAAACCCGATCACTCACACGTCCCCTTTCGTATGAGTTGGGAGGTAGCACCTGGCAGGATCAGCCCCTTGTTCTTGTCCTGCTGCTGCACACAGTCCCTAGAGAAACTTGCGTGGGAGGGGAAGGTGCACATAGAAGTCAGGGTAGGAGATATTTCACGCATTTGGCATAAAGATCAACACAGCATCCACGAAACTCCCATAGTCCCATCCCAGCATGCACTGGGCTCAGCATAAAGCCAGGAATGCATGCTGGGATAGGCAGTGTGTTTGGTTGCTGGTCAGACATGTGCAAGAGGTGGCCCCAGGATGCCATGGGATCTCCCCAGGAATGAATCTGGCCCTGGCATTTCTAAGTCTTTATCCACTTGAGAAATTTGCATTGGTTTCCATGCACATGTGATAAATATCTGGGGGGAAGCCATGTTTGTCTGTATCTCCAAAAACAATAAGAAGTCCTGTGGCACCTTATAGACTAACAGATGCTTTGGAGCATAAGCTTTCCTGGGCAAAGACCCACTTAGTCAGAGGCATGTAATGTTCATTTCATTTATACCACGTTCACATGTGATATTTATTCCATTTATACCAGGCTGTGTTCAGTTGCCCATAAAATGATTACAACTGGATTACACTGAACCAAAATAAGCCACTTACAAGTCAAAATAAACATGTCTACACAGAAATCTCCCCTGCCCACCCCACACCATTCACAGCTTAGCTAAGTGGGGGGAGTTCAGTGGTTTGAGCCTTAGCTTGCTTAATCCTGGGGTTGTGAGCTCACTCCTTGAAGAGGCCATTTAGGGATTGGGGCAAATAGACATCAGGGATGGTGCTTGGTCCTGCTGAGAAGGCAGGGGACTGGACTAGATGACCTCCTGAGGTCCCTTCCAGTTTGAGGAGATGTGTATCTCCTATTATATTATAAATCAATAGATACAGCTTAGCTGAAAGAGTCCCAAACGTGTGCCCCACACTCCAACACCAGGTGTTTCCAGGGCAGGGGTTTGGGTTGGTTTTCAGTCCTTATTCCTAGGCAGAGGCGTTATCCTCTGAAACTCTGCAAGACTCCAGCTGTGCACAGACACGCTCAGGAATTTGACGCCAGCTGTACAAGAGGCATTTTGGTAGGTTTCTTTTAATGAATATTTCAGTGCTGCTGAAAGCCCTGGAGACCAAACTCCTTTAGCTACTGCTCACCTGTTTGGCAGAAGTTTCCCTGCAAGGCAAGGAGATGAAAGAAAGCAAAAAAGAGCAGAGCTTAGCTTTGGATGATTTTTGTGGGGATCACAGAAGAGGCAGATTGGGGAGTTTAGTCCCCAGAGACTATTTCATCTGTCATGGTCCTTCTGCAATTGTATACAAGAGCACTAGTGACAATGGTTGTTAACCTGTCATTGATCAAGACCCCTCATGTCATTTCTCCTGCTTCACCAAGCTTTCAAGACACTTCATCCCATCTGGAGTTCATAAATAATATCTGTGAAGTGGTTTGAGTGTTGGCCTGCTAAACCCAGGGGTGTGAGTTCAATCCTCAAGGAGGCCATTTAGGGATTGGGGCAAATAGGTGTCAGGGATGGTGCTTGGTCCTGCCAAGAGGGCAGGACACTGGATTAGATGATCTCCTGAGGTCTCTTCCAGCTCTAGGAGGTGTGTGTAAAGATGAAACTGCAGCTCTTCAACACAAAAGTGAAGTGTGCCCTTGTCAGAAAGTGAGACCTGCCATACTAAAAAGTCTTCAGATCACAAGCTACAGACATTCATAAACAGATGCCTGCGGCAGAGCCTTCACCTCCAATGACAAGGCTTGGTCACAAATGAGGAGCTTTGGAACAGAGCAGGACCAGAGCCACTTGACACTCAAATCAAGAGAAGAAAGTGGGGGATGGCTGGGCCACACTGTCAGAAAACCCTCCTCCAGCGCAGTCCATCAGGGTCTCAAATGGAACCCACAAGGAAAACGCAAAAGAGGAAGACCTCGGACAACGTGGAGAAGATCTACTGAGACGGAAGGACAACACCTGGGGTACCTCCTGGCGTCAGCTAGAAGCTTTGTCTGAAGACAAAGTGAAGTGGAGGAGACTTGTGGGTGATGTATGGTCCACTCAGAGTACAAGAGTTTAAGTCACCAAGCAGCCACCAGGTGGTGGATTCTGGCTCTAAGTGGTATGGGCTGGATTTGAATGCTTGATTGGAAGAAAAGTTTCCTGCGTCCAGTCTCCTTGTCCTAAGCCACCCAGTCATGCACATGCTGCTGCAGCCTTCTGAAGGTCATCCAGCCACACACACAATGCAGGAGCAATGGAGTCTTGTTTTGGGGGGGGCCAGGCATTCAGTTGTGCACACAGCGATTGCTGGGAGGAAGAGAAGGGGCCAATTGTTTATGCTCATCAGCTGGACGGACTTATGCCAAGAATTCAGCCTATCAGAGGGAGTAGTTCCTACGGCCTGGCAGGAGTGTCTGAGGAACAGCAAAGCCAAGGGCCCCTTCCTGGGCTGAACGTTGCTTCCACATTTTGTGAGGAAGCAATGGGTTTATTGACTATGCCATTAGCCTGGGGGCCCAGCACACGCATCAGGAGTGATTAAAGCCCAGGGACTTGGATGTTTGGAGGTCTGGTGAGCATAACAGATGAACAGCTCTGGGAGTGGAGCTGAGTAGGCAGAGCACAGAGTTTGCAAAGAGCCCTTTGACTTGCAGTGGGACCATGGAGAAGTCATGTGATTGTCTAGCCCAAGTTTTATAACTATGGCTTCTAAACACTGGTTGCTCTGTGCCTCAGTTTCCCACTCTGTAAAATAGAGATAATAGAGTGAACTACTGTCTGCATGAGACGAGCATAATGCTGACATCTGCTGGATAGAATCAGAACTGTGATGCTATATATCATAGGCCTATAATGCTACCACCTAGTGGAGATTCTCCTTTGGCTAAAAAGAGAAAGGCACAGTGCTTTTGTAACAGGAGAATTTGGGTTTTGCTGCTGTGGAGTCCAGCTGTGCGGCGCTGTGACTATTTTAACCATCCCAGGCAGTTACTGGCAGGCAGCACACCTGAATTAAGGACATTGGGGGTCTCAGATGACCGTGCAAGGCATAATGATGATCAAGGTGGTGTTCTCAGCCCCGGCTGCTCTGGACATTATCAGCAATGAGGTGGAGACTGCGAGATGCATGCTGGGATTGCTCCCAGAGAGCGTCTCTTGCGTTTTACCCACTGTCCTGTAAGGGTAGACATTTTCCATTCCAGTTGTCTCCTGTTTCACGTCCTATACCAACGGAGGTCATAGCAGTAACCTGGCTGTTGCAATATAGTTTTCTGGTTAGCTGTAAATACCACTAATGGTCATTAAAGGTGCCAGGGCATTGTTTTGCAGGAGCAGAGGTGACCAAAGAGAATATTTGCCCTCTGCTCCTTTCCATTCCGTCTTCAGTTTCAGGTAGAGACAATGGTTCTTTCTCACCCTGTACTAAACTGCTGTAGCATGTTGCTGTGGTTGCTAAACAGCTGCTATGCTCTTCCCCAGAGGTGGCTGCATGTCAGTGAGTGAAATGATTCCTGTCTACATAGGGTCTGATGCAAAGCCCACTGAGGTCAAGGGGCGTTATTGCACCAACTTTTTGCCTCAGGATCATAAATTGTTGAGCACTAGGGAGGTGGATAAGGACCTTCCCCACTATGAGATCTGACCCAATGATGACTGAATCATTCGATTACATTAGGCCAATGTTAAAGTGGTGATTCATGGAGCGAGGCTACCGAAGGTTTACTTCTTCCCCAGTGAACTCCCCTAATGTCCTGCCATTGCTTTGACTGGGGATTGCTTCATGAATTACCATATTTAAATCCAGTGCTGTGATTACCCAACTACTATCGCACTAGGCTAGGCTGTCCAGTTCTGCCATTTACCAAAGGCTGTAATTACCAGCCCATTCCCTTTGCTGTTCTGGTTACATGGGCTCTTGAGTGTTCAGCCCAGCACTTCATTAACAGAAGTCGAGTAACCTAGAGGGCCACTTCACAACCAGTCATGTAGCGAAGGACTACGTGACCCGGCCTGAAAAGCAAAGAGGTGCTGGATGGACCTGGCCCCAGACCGAGGCGGAGGACCCAGGTCAGATTGCACAACGGCGAATGCCTCCCCTGCAAAGATTGCTATTTTAACTCGTTTATTCGCAGGCAGACAGGTGCAGTCAGTGCTGGGGCTGGGCTGGGCTGGGCTGAGCTGACAGCCTTCACAGCTGCAAGGGTGCAAGGTTTATTCAGCACAGCAGGGCTTTCCTGGAGAGATCCCTGTGACTTTCATTCTCCTTCCCTTATGGCTCCTCTGCTGCTGGGGAACTGTTGTTGGCCAGTGATGGGAGCCCCACTGTTAGTTCTGGCTGGGCTGAGCTGCTAATTAGGTTCTTGCATGGTCTTGTCGCCATAGCAGCCAGGTGCTTCACAACCACTGTCTCCTCTGCAGGCTGATGCCCCAGCTTCACTGCTTAGAACTGAGCCATGGATGGACTAAGTGATGGGCCCAAGGTCACACAGGAAGTCTGTGGCAGAGCTGGGAAAGGCGGGTCGGTTGCCCAGCTCCCACACCAATCTACTTTCCGGCTCCAGTTATTCTGATTCTGATTCTTTCTTGAAGGGAACTTGGGGAATTATTGAGGGCTCATCTCTGCTTCCCAGAGCCATCACCTGTGAACCCCTGACCCAGGCTCTGACTTTCCCCAAGCCTTTTCCTGCCCTAGCTGCCATCCACCAATACATCTTCACCCCAAAGAGCCCCATGTCCCTAACACCCTCCCCAAGGCCTGGAGGGGATCAGTGCCTGGGGGAAGCAGCTAAACCCCAGAAGGAGTTCCCCAGCCCTCCCAGTCTGCTGCTTTCCCCTGGACATTGCAGCCTTTGCTGGCCCTGCAGGGTCCCAGGGAAGATGCTCCAGTGGGGATGATGCCAGGTGGCAGCACCACCAGTCCTTGAGCAGCCAACAAATGACCAGAGAAGGGAACTGGTTAAAGCTGGGGGCAGGCTGCTCTGGGCTCCTCCACCAAGCTCCTCTCTGCTTGCCAGTACTGTGAGAGGAAATGCCTGCAGAGGAGGCTGCTGCGGGGAGAAAGACAGGACAGCCTGCGCTTGGACACCAGCATCACCACCGAGCCCGGGCTGTGCTTCCAAACACTCCCTCCCACCTCCACCCTCTCAGGCCAGCTGGGACCTGAGAGGCTGAGCCAGAAGGAGCCGAGCTCAGATCGCTGAGGGTCTCTGTCCTGACTGTGATATATAAAGATCAGATGCTTCAGCAGCAGCATGGAACCTCTCTCCCGCCTTGTCCCCTCTGGCTCCACCCCGGCCCTTCCCCTTCCCCAGGCTTCAGCCCTGCCCTGTCTCTTCCTCCTGAGGCCCCACCAGTGTTCCCTGGCAGCTGAGCGCTTGTGTGGCCGGGCAGGGTAGATTCAGGTGCTGCCCAGCTGATTAGCAGAGTGCCCACAGCCGGCAGTGTGTGTTTGTACTGATGGTGTACATCCTCACAAGCCTCGGTGCACATAACAAAATTTATTCCACCCAGGGATGAAAAAAATTAGCTGGAACGCTGTCCCCCACCCCCCAGTTTGTTCCTTTCTTCCCCACACGCCCTATGAGGGGCAAGAGGGACTTGCCAGCAGAGCTGGGTCTGGGACAGCACAAGGAGGTAGGTAGGTGGCCTCAGCTGGGCAGCAGCTGCAAGTGATGGTCTACGTCTCCCCAACGCCCCTGCCTGCAGTCACCGGCCTTTGGGTGTCCAGTCAATGGATCTGACCAGACGCCATCAGGTCCCCTTTTGGACCCAGCTTTCTGGTTGAAATCTGGCCACCCTAAGAGCCGCCCTGTTACAAAGCCAGCAGGCCTGAGATGTTCTCACACTGCTGCTCATGGGGCTTCTTCCGCTCCAAAGCGAGTTCCCGGCCTGTGTGAAGCGAGCCCTGCGGAGCTGGGAACACCCAGCCCAGCGCGTGCCCTGGCTCCCAGCCCTTCTAGCTCTGTGCTCTCAGGCCACCCACGACGGCTGCTGCGTCCCCGGACCGGCGGCACACGGCACACGGCCAGCTTGGGGGGTCAGACCGTGCATGTCTGCATGACGCTGCAGTTCAATTTACAGGCCACAGCCTCCCCCGAAGGCCTTGCATCAGCAGGGGAGTGCTGGAAAGGCAGCGGATGATTAGCTCATTCAGCCTCCAAGCCCAGTACAAATACTCCCTGCTGCCTCTGCCCTTTCCTCGGGAGGCCTTGGCTGACTAGGGGCTCTCACCTCTCCATCACGAGTTAGTCCCTGTCCAGAGGCCGTGAGTTAAATGATCCTGTGGTACCCTGGCAGCTGGCCTGGGGCTGGGCTCCGTCAAAACGCATCCACTGGTCCTGTTCCTGCAGTCCCCCAGCCCCACCATGTGCTCTCCCCAGCCCCACCCTGCTGTCCCCGGGTGATTCTGAATGCTTGCAGGTGGGGGACCACTGCTACCAGTGGTGATGACACCTCCCCACAGTCATTTTAGCTTGTCTGCTGTAAGAGATGGTGCTGGGGGACACCGAAGAGGGGGTTGTAGACTGGGGAGGTGCAGGAACAGCTGTCCTGCCCCGCAGCTGGGCACTGTCCCTCACTGATTTTAAATTCTATTTACCCCAGACCCCTAAGTGGTCTCCTCCAGGACTGGACGCGCAACGCTGCATTTAGCAGGCCAGTGCTCAAACCACTCAGCTACCTCTCCCCCTTCCTGAGCCAGGGCTGCCGGTGGCCCTGGCAGGGGACACAAAAGGCACCCAAGAACAAGGGAGGAAGTCCCTGGGAGCTGAGGACTGGGATTGGACAATAAAACAGCCTAAAGGGGCGTGAGGTGCAGCCAGGGGTCACTGGGGAGAAGCCGCAGCCTGATTTTACACCCATTTAAATCCAGGGTAGGTCCCTGGACAGTTACACCTGTCTAAGAGCAGAGCTGGCCCGTTGACTTGGCAGTGGAAGTCCAAGGCTGTGTGCTCAACCCCGCAGCAGGGCTGGGTCCAGGGCAAGGGCGTTGGTGAATCTCATGGCCCTCGTCCTCCAGCGCTGACCAGAGGAATTCTCTGGGTGCAGCTCCAGCCAGGGCTAAGCCAGTCCCCCTCCCCGGGCGCCGTTGTCAATGGCAGCCAGTGATCGAGACGCGGAGGAATGTGTGCAAGCCAGGAGTTGAGGGACTACAGGCTCAGCCTCCTCACCCCACACACCAGGGGCCTTTGTGCAAACAAGAATGGCTCCTTTGAAGGGCGGGCGGCTCTCTCTGGGCTCCATTGTCACAGGGCCTGACCTTTCCGATCCCAGCAGCTGAGTGAGCCTCTCTTCCCGCCGCTGCTTTGGCAAAGGCTGAGCCCTCCAGCAGCAGGCTGCCTGCTAGATGGGAGGCTGCGCTCCCGCGAGGGAGCTGTGGAACATACCTCCAGCCGCTACTGAGGACTCAGGCCACCCTTTTCCATGGGAAAACGAATTAAGTGAGTTTAGCCCCCAGGCAGGAGCCAGGCCAACAGGGACACCCCACAGATGAGGTATGGAGTGGGGAGCAGCAGTTCTGCCCTGGAGTCACTGTGTGCCTTAAACAGGTCATTTACCTGCTCCGTGCCTCGGTTTCCCCATCTGAGAAGCAACAGTGTAAGAAATCTGCCACCTACTGTCACCGTTGTCACTTGGCTGCAACTGTTGCCGCTCAGAAACCCACAACAAGGACAGAATGCAGCTCCTCCTGCTGCAGAAGTACAGCTCCAACCCCCACCTGAGCTACTGGCGAATCTCCATTAGCCATACAGGGCATAGGACACACAGCTGTGCTTTTCTAATTCCATCCAGCTGAAGGGCAGTAGTGTTGCATACAAAATAGCCGGCACATTCCTTCCCTCCCTCTGGGTGTAGTGAGGTTTAATTAGCGAATGTTGACAACATCTTTTGAGCTGTTTGGTTTGCTTTCTCACAACGGGGGGGAATCCTGTACATCACCAAGAAAGAGTCTATGGACTTAGAACACGTCTTGTCTTTCCTGGGTTTATTGAGGGTTTGTCTCTAAGACTTGTGAGACACAAGATGCTTTATTCTTCCTGAGCTGGGGTGGGAGGCATTTAAATAAACACTTGAAGGACATCTCTCCCTTCCTGCATCTCCCTGGTTTGCCTACAGTTATGCAGACTCTGACAGCAGAAAGGCCACACCCTCCGCCTACACACTCAGCTTTGAAGTTGGGGTGGATTACATTGAATAGGGTTGGATACGGAAGGGTGCGGGAAAGGCCTAATTCAGTGTGGAACTCAGCCTATGCTAGGGTGACTTACCCATAGCACGCCAGAAATATGGCTGCAGCTACTCCTGGGCCAGAGAGTGTCCTGTGTCAAGCAGCCGGTGCGATTTGCCCTGGAGGTTCCAGGAGATTCTCTAAGGATGCTTCCGTCCTGCAGAGACTCAGGATTTCTCACAGTGGGAGGTGCCATGGGATTATCTGGCCTTGCCAGGGATTCACACTGTCCCTCCCCGCAGCCACAGGCACCTGGGAGCTATACTGAGCAGGCAAGAATTTCCCTCCTTGGCGCATCACAGCTCCTGGGACGTGGCAGTTCTGAGCGGTGTGTGCCTTTGGGGGCACCTCAAACAGGACAGCTACAAATGGACTGGTCCCTCCTGGCTCCCTTCTGTGCAACTGTCACCCAATGGCGACAGGCTGCCGTTACCTGCACAAACTTCTCTGCCACTCCCATGCACTGGGGGCATCCATCTTTACCCAGGTCCGAGGGTGCAGGGCATGACTCCCTGTGGGTTGGCAGGTCCTTTTACTGGTGCAAGAGCCTCACAGAGTAATATCCTTGCTCTCTATTAACAGTGACCAAGCAAGCAGAACACCACCCTAGGTTGTTGGTCCCCTCTGTTCGGCACTGGTGAGGCCACATCTGGAATATTGTGTCCAGTTTTGGGGCCCCCCAGTATAAAAAAGATGTGGATGTGCTGGAGCAGGTTCAGTGGAGGGCAACAAAAATTATTAAGGGGCTGGAAGACATGACCCATGAGGAGAAGCTGGGACATTTGGGCTTGTTTAGCTTGCAAAAGAGAAGACAGAGGGGGGATTTAATAGCAGCCTTCAACTTCCTGCAGGGGAGCTCTACAGAGGAGGGTGAGAAACTGTTCTCAGTGGTGTCAGGCAGAAGAACAAGGAGCAATGGTCTGAAGTTACAGAGCGGGAGGCGCAGGTTGGATATTAGGAACAACTACTTCCCCAGGAGGAAGGTGAAGCACTGGAATGTGTTGCCCCCAGAATGGTGGATTCTCCATCCCTAGAGGTTTTTAAATTCTGGCTTGACCAGGTCCTGGCTGGGATGTCTTAGTGAGGGTTAATCCTGCTTGAAGCAGGGGGCTGGACTAGATGACCTCCTGAGGTCCCTTCCAGCCCTAGGATTCTATGATCCATGCTATGCTCACCAAGCCCGATAAGGAAGCAAACTTTCCCTGTCGGCCAGGCAAGGTCAGTCTCCTCTGGATTCTGATTGCTGCACATCACAGTCCTGCAGAGGATTTTTGGCCGCTCTGATCTCAGGCTGCGTTTTGGAGGCAAATTTTTCTTCCTTCTTTCCTTCTTGTTTTTCTGTTCCCTCTTTCTGTTGGGCTCCTTCTTGGACCCCAGTTTAGATAGTGAAACTTGAATCCTGCTCAGCTAGGCCTTAACCAGACCTACCTATTGTAATATAATTCCCTAAGCAAATACATCCTGCCACCTTCACTGATTTACACCTAGCAAAATTAATTATACAGCAGACAGAAACAATTAAAGAACCAGAGAGCAATCAGACAGGCAAACATTAGGCAGTGGGAACCATAATGATAGGATCATAAAAAAATGAGTTCACAATCCCAGCTGTTGCTTCCAAGTTTCTTGCCAGACAGAATCCTGTCAGACATAGTCTCAGAACAGTAGCTGAATTAGTCTGTAGCGTCACAAATAACAAGCCGTC
Organism: Carettochelys insculpta; assembly: GCF_033958435.1. NCBI lineage: Eukaryota > Metazoa > Chordata > Testudines > Carettochelyidae > Carettochelys > Carettochelys insculpta. The sequence goes on from NC_134138.1 coordinate 6,564,621, forward strand.
CTGTAATGCCTTCGAGACTAACAAATTCACTAGGCCATGAGCTTGCGTGGGTGAGAACCATCTTGAGAGCTGTTTCTTTATCTGGTGATGGCAGGGCCCAATAGGACAGGGTCTCCTTCTCTACAGCCCAACATTACACAATTTTCACGTTATTTAGGTACAGTGCGGGTGAGACTTCTTGCTTCTCAGCTGATGGTGGCCTGCTCTTTCAGGCTGGCTACGTCTACATGACAGAAAGCTTGTGAAAGAAAGATTGAGGGAATTGGGACTGTTTAGTCTGCCAAAGAGAAGACTGAGCGGGGACTTGATAACAGCCTTCAGCTTACCGAAGGGAGGTTGCAAAGAGGCTGGAGAGAGGCTATTCACAGTGGTCGCGGATGGCAGAACACAGAACAATGGTCTCAAGTTGCGGTTGGGAAGGTCCAGGTTGAACATTAGGAAAAACTTTTTCACTAGCAGGGTGGTGAAGCACTGGATTGGTCTACCCAGGGAAGTAGTGGAGTCTCCATCCCACCTTGACAAAGTCCTGGCTGGGCTGATCTGATGGGTTTGGTCCTGCTTAGAGCAGGGGGCTGGACTCGATGGCTTTTTTAGGTCTCTTCCAGCTCTATTGTTCTATGATTCTATGATAGAAGCTCTTCCGGAAGATCTCTTCTTTAAGAATCTCTTTTGGAAGAGTAACAGAGAGAAAGCTGGGCTAGTCTATACACTATCAAAACAAAAAAAACAGTCAAGTAGCACTTTAAAGACTAACAGAATAATTTATTCAGTGATGAGCTTTCGTGGGACAGACCCACTTCTTCAGACCAGGGTCTGTCCCATGAAAGCTCATCACCGAATAAATTATTTTGTTCGTCTTTAAAGTGCTACTTGACTGCTTTTTTCTTTTGGAAGAGTCACAGAGAGGTAGCCGGGTTAGTCTGTACTCCAACAAACCAAGGCAGGAGAAATGTAACACTTTTAAGACGAACAAAATGATTTCTTCGGAGATGAGCTTTCGTGGGACAGATGCACTTCTTCAGATCTTTCTTCTGCAAGAGTGCATCAACACAGAAAAAAGCAGACCAAACGAGTGATCTGCTCTTTTGGAAGAGAGCGTCCACACAGCCCCCGCTCTTTCTAAAGAAAAGGCCAGGGATTGAAAAATCAGGCCCCATGAGGATTGATCTTTGGCAAAAAAGGGCCTGTGGAGCGTCTTCACACATTTTCTTTCGAAAGGGGGAGCCCTTCCTGAAATAGAAAAGGAAGAGTGATTTTGAAAGGAGTGCCGCAGTCTTAGCATTTCCTTCTAAAAGAATGCCTTGTGTGTGTAGACGCTCCGCCGGATCTTTCGAAAGAACTTGCCAGTGTAGATGCAGCCTGTGGCTGCAGATGAAGGCTGTAGGGTTTAAGCCTTTCAACCTGGCTACAGAAAAAGGCCTTATCCACTGGGAAGCCTGAAGGGCTCCTTCTTCAAGCCAGAGGGTCCTGACTATTGTCCGTACACGCTGAACTGTTGTACCTTATGTCTTCTCAGCTCCCTTCTGCAGGGGCGTGGAAGGAGTTTTAGGCTTCAGAGGCTGAGCACAGCCTGAAGCAGCGACTTCAAAGTGCTGCGTACTATCAGGCTTGCCTGAGGCCACAGAGACTCGGCAGCTGGCTCCAAAACCCTGAGAACATAACCAGTGAGACCCTGCGTCTGATGTCAGCCTTTGACTGCTGCTGTTATGCAAATAACCATGGGTAGACAAGAGGTGATGTGCCGGATCTCTTTTATTGGTGTCTTCAAACAGCTCCCTGCTGAGCGCAGGGCACATCACACGCACACCGGGGTGTGTGTTACAAGCCCCTGCTGATGTGCAGGGGATACGAGTCTGTTATGGCCCCCACTTAGAGAGGTGGTCTCTGGACCTCAAGCTGGAGCCACTCACATGCTTACTCTGGAGGTCAGAGTTGCAACCATCTTACACGCCAGATCATCAGGTTGGATAAACTTCTAAGAGGCAGTTTCCCTTATACAACCTCTGGGCAAGCTTCAATTTCTCTCTTGTACCCAAAAGCCATATGAAAGGAAGTCTTGCAGTTAAAGGGGCAAGAATTAGGAGAGCTGGATTCTATTTCTGGCCTGTCGACTTTCTATGGCTCCTTGGGCAAGTCACTTAAATGCCCTGCCTCGGTTTCCCTAGCTGTAAAATAAGGACACCAGTGTCATGAAAGGGTTGTGACTCTATATCCACTGAGATTTGATGTGTGCAGATGGACAGTGCCGTGGCCAGGCAAAGCACCACCCTTCTGTAACAGGAAGGATATGCTCCCTGAGTCTCACTTATACCATCAGTCAGCCTGAAGCAGTGAATGGGTTTTGTGCTGGTCCTCTGCTGAGGGATGAATTCCACCAGTCATGAGCTGAATATAACTGATTTCAGATCAGAGTGGGTCAAAACATTCTCAGATGGAAGAACAACAAGGCCTGTGGCACCTTATAGACTAACAGGTAGTTCAGAGCATAAGCTTTTGTGGGCAAAGGTCTTTGCCCACAAAAGCTTATGCTCCAAAATATCTGTTAGTCTATAAGGTGCCACAGGCCTTCTTGTTGTTCTCAAAGATACAGACCAACCTGGTTCCCTCTCTGATGTATGTCAGATGGAAGAGTTTTTCTAATGGCTAACTTATTGGATGGGATTGATGCATTGCGTGGGAACTAGTGCTGAGGTTGACAAAATGTCAGTGGGAAATTATTGAAACCTGTAACGTACTCCCAGTCAAAATAAAGCGCTTTGATTGCGTCGAAACATAGCATTTTGATTGGGTCATTTTGACATTTTCTATGCCACGTTTTTTGGGAATTTAATTTTGGGGGGTAAATTCCACCTTTTCGTGCTGATTCGGGACATGTGAGTTCAATCCTTAAGGGGGGCATTTCGGGATCTGGAGCAAACAGATTAACAAACAAAACCAAAAAGGGGCGGTGCTTGGTCCTGCCAGGAGGGCAGGGGACTGGATTCAATGAGGTCCCTTCCAGTTCTATGAATCATAGAATCATAGAATGCTAGGACTGCAAGGGACCTTGAGAGGTCATCAAATCCAGCCCCCTACCCTCGTGGCAGGACCAAGTACTGTCTAGACATCCCTGATAGACATCTACCTAACCTGTTCTTAAATATCTCCAGTGATGGAAACTCCACAACCTCCCTTGGCAATTTATTCCAGTGTTTGACCACCCTGACTGTTAGGAACTTTTTCCTAATGTCCAACCTAAACCTCCCTTGCTGCAGTTTAAGCCCATTGCCTCTTGTTCTGTCCTCAGAGGCCAAGAAGAACAAGTTTTCTCCCTTCTCCTTATGACACCCTTTTAGCTACCTGGCAACCGCTATCATGTCCCCCCTCAATCTTCTTTTTTCCATGTGACTTCCTTCTCTGTGACAAAGAGAATCTCTGAAGTTCTGAAATTCCCAGCAGAACTGAAAATCCAAGATTTGACCAACACTCCTACAAACGTGTCCAGATTTAGCCAGTTTTCTCGCTCCTCTTTCGGGGTGTGCTACACAGAGATTTAGCAACACTCTGATGTTCAGTCATACGGAAATTGTTTTGATAGCCGAGGGGCACAGCGTATGTTTGCTGGCAGAACCCGGGATGGTGCTGGTGACCTTCTGGTGTGCCAGAGTCCGGCCCAGTGCAACTTGAGCTTCTGGGTGATTAATGAATCCAGAGTGCTTCCTGGCCAAGTAATTATGTTTAATGAGGATCTGTCAATACAATTTGCTACTCGGTATCACTTTACACCCAGCATAATGGGTTGTGGGTTCCCATGTAAATTGAGTGTCACGAGAAATACTTGCACGCAGCTTTGGAGAATGAAAAACCAGGGGAGGCAAATGGCAGCTGAGCTCCCACGGAGAGGTTGAGGGTGTCAGATCACGGATGCTCTGAAAGGGCAGGGGAGATGGCTGCTGATGAATCTTGGCCAGCCTGTACAGAGCACAATATGCCTTCTGGAAGCACGCTCCATTCCAGCCTCCTCCGAGTCAGGCCCTTGAGTCATTAGCCAAGCTTCTGTCGGCCCAAGGTGTGAGGAGCATGTCACAGGATCTGGCCTCTCCTACAGTTACATCTCTATAGCCCCCTACATGCTATAGGAGCCTGCAGTGCTGTACACACATAATAAGAGACGTTCCTGCCCCCAAGAAATAACTGTTTCAATCAACAAGTAGGATGAAGGAAGTTGCATCACCCCCATTTTACAGAGGGTGAGCTGAAACACATACCAGTTAAGTGATTGGACCAAGGTACACAGGAGGTCTGTGGCAGAGAAAAGGAATTTATCCCGGGTCTCCTGATTCCTGGCCCTGTACTTTAACCACCAGGCCCATCTTGCCTCATTCCTGTTTCCTTCCCATCCATATGCTGGAGAAAAATCCCCGACAAGAGACCAGTCTGTCTCTGCTCGGGCCGGATCCTGTCCTCGGTCACACAGCCTGGAATGATCTCTTCATTGGCTTACCTGCAGTTACCCTCGAATTGTTAACCAGGGCAAACAACTAGCGAGTGTCCTGTGGGGAACAACACCGCCCAAGCCCTGGGGATGGACTGCGCATGCTAATAGACCCTTTCCATCTCCCGGTTCTGTGAGTCCATGGCCCTCTGCGCAGCTCCGTGGGCCAAGCAGGAGGCCTTGAATTCCAGTGAGCTCAGAGAAGCCTTAAAGGCACAGCAGGGGTCAAGGATAAACAGCAGCAGAGAGAGAGATCCCAGGTACTGTCACATCACTGGGAGTGCAGCGGCTTGGAGGGGCTCCTCCCTGCCTGCTGTGTCAGAGGGAGGCAAATACACCTGGCTATGGGCACAGTACAGGTAGCAACTAGGGTTCCCTTTCATTTTTTCCCATCCATGCGTGGAACAAATTTTGTTATGCGCACCGAGGCGGGTGCACATGTGCACCACCAGTAGAGAGACACGCAGTGCTGGCAATGGGCTCTGCTAATCAGCTGGGCAGCGCCTGACTCCCTGCTGCTGCCGCCCAAATGCTCAGCTTACAGGGCGCACTGGTAGCATCCCCACTGCCAGCCTGCTCCCTGGGAGCCCTCATAGATTCCAGGGCCGAGAGGGACCAAGGGGACCATCACAGGCCGGAGAACTTCCCCAGAAGAATCCCTAGAGCAGGGCTTTCGGAAACCATCCAACCTAGGTTGGAAGTGGGCGGTGATGGAGAACCTGCCACGATCTTCGGTGACTGTCCCAGTGGTTAATTACTCTTCCTCCTCACCCAGAGGGGCTGCTTCTCTTAGCGATGCAGCTGTTCTTCTTCCATGGCCCAGTCAGCCATTGGCCTCTCCGCAGAAACTCCTACAGCACTGCCAGGCAGGGGAGAATTGGAAGCACCCTTTAATACTGCAAGGCAGAGTGGGAGAGCATATGGGAAGAGAGAGAGGAGCAAGGAGCTCATGGGAAACAGGTGAGGACTAAGGACAGTGTCCAGACCATGATGGGAAAGGAAGTGGAAGAGGCTGGGCTGAGGGAACAGACAAGTGAGGGAGGAGCGGAAGGCCAGTCACTGAAACCTAGTCAAGGCAATGCTGAGGGGATGGGGGGTGGAGGGACGCTGGAAGAGCAGGTGGCACAGTGGATAGGTCACCAGCTCTGTTTCAGCAGACTCAGATCTCCCACTAGGTGACCTTGACCCAGTCCCTGTCCCACGCCTCGTGCCTCACTTTCCCTATCTGTAAAATGGGGATTACAAGGCTGCCCTCTGTTGCAAACTGCTGGCAAGAAGAGCTGCATTACTGCTACTCTGCAAGATATTTCAGGGGAGGAACTGTGCTAGTTTGCTTCAGCAAAACCAAGCCGGAGTCCTGTGGCTGCAGGGCTCTTCATTTTTTACAGATGTAGCACAGGGGTCAGCAACCCCCAACACAGCTGCCAAGAATGCCACAGGACCCAATTTTCACCAGCACACGAGGCAGGAGCTCAGCCCTGCCCCTCCTTGCCCCATGAAGCCGGGAGCCTGCTCCAAGCCAGGCTGCCTGTGGGTTAACAAAAGGCCAACTAATGCTGCCAGCTGCCACCTAAACCATAGTCTTCCAAACTGGGGGGCGTGCCCCCCTGGAAGGGCATGAAGAAATTCCTGGGGGGAACATGAGGCAACCCAGGCCCCCCCAGTCATTCCCCCCACCCAAAGGAAAAGCTGGCCTTTGCTTCCAGCTCTCAGCCCCTGCCCTTTCACGTGGGTGACCTGGCAGGGACGCTATAGAAAGCAGGCAGCCGGCAAAGGCCCACATGGAACTGGCTGCCTCCTGCAAAGGTGAGTGAGGGTGGGTTGGCGGGAGGATGGGGTTAGATGAGGGGCTGGCGGTGCCTGGCTTGGGGAAGGCGTGGGCTCAGGCAGGTGGCTCACAGGCTGCTGGGATGGCTGGCCCACGGTAAAAAAGAGGTGGAGGGGAGTGAGGATTTCTCAAAAATCAAAAGGGGGGGCGTGATGCTGAAAAGTTTGGGAACCTCTGACCTAACTGGTCAAGCTCTGCAACTTTGCTTATTTATTAGTGAAGCTGTTGGAAGTGGGACTGTTAGTGACTTGAAAAAGTATCACTGGCACTCGGGCTGTACATAGAGGTCAAAAGGTCAAATTTCGGCACTCTGCCTCGGAAAGGTTGCTGACCCCGACGTATCCGATGCTCATAGCAGCTTCTCTTTCTCTCTGCCACCTTGTCCTGTTTCCGGCCCAAACAGTCTAATTCATTCCTTGCTGCCATTTGCTAGCTGAACAACGCCATCCTCTTCAACGTCGGCAATGGCTGGAACGAGCTGCCTCTGGGAACAAGGGCCAGAGCTCTGTTCCAGCACCGGCTGCTCCCAGGGGTTCTACCCAGACCTCCGAGGGTGAAGGCACCAGTGCAACCAGGAATCAAAGCCCAGGCTGTTTCTCGGATTCATTGCTGGGGAGATCTGACGTTTCTCTTTCTCCCTCTTTCTCGAATAATATCATGAATTGCCCTGCTGGCGCAATGTCTGAGATTTATGCGCTTCACCCCAAAACAGACCTGAAGGGACCAGACAAGACAGGATTCTGTGACCGTTGTAACATTCCAAACCACCAGCGCCAGACACACACGTTTTAAAGCACCCGAACAGGAGGAGTCTCAGCTTTCCTTGTGTAAGCCCGTCACAGGTGCTGACACACAGCTGACATATCAGACCTCATAGTCATGCCCTTTTGATTTTTTATTTTCTGCTTTTGAAATGATCTCAGTAACTGTGGTCTTGACAGCACACAAACTTTCCTTTTCCTTTTAAAGAAAGATGCTTCATGCCATCTCCTGGAATCTCACCCACGGGCTTGTATATCGCATTGATCTCTAACCCTAGGGGTCAGCTCTCAGCCCCACTGAAATCACTGGCAAAACTCTCCTTGAATTCAGTGAGGCCTGAATTCCATCTGAACAGCACATGAATAATAAACCACCAAAATCAAGTTGCGAGTAAAATGGAGGGGAGAGCAATCAAGACAATACTCAGAAGGACGTGATTCTTGAGATCTGATAGCTCAAAACACATTCAAGTTAGGAACTCTTTGATGGGACCATTTGAAGCATTTTCAGGATGAGGAAACTTTTCCAAGCGCTGGCTAGTATTAGAGAGAAAGAAAATTAAAACTCTCACCTCAGTCCACAAGGCAGGAAACATCCTGAATATGGCATTAATTGGCTGCGTTGGGGTTTTAAAGTCCCAATACTAAAATATTTTTCTCATTAATCTGAAGTGTTGCTTTATCGCAATATCACCACTCCTCCTAATGAAGCCGTCTCCATAATTGAATAGCAGGGCAATAAAAGGGAATTAGCAGGAAATCATAGCAGTCAAATAAAGTAATTACACCAGGGGCTAAAAGCTCCAGTAAAAAACAGTTACTTTTCCTTTTTATTGACCCATTCACCAACTGTAGCTGCAAAGAAATGTCATGAGGATCAACCCTAAAATTTGCTTACAGGCTCGTGGAGCAGTGAATGGATTCAATGATCCCAGCATTATGGGCTGTTGGAAATACTGTTATACACTGATGTTCTCATCTTTATTTCCTACCCCCTCACATTTATTGATGTTTGTGAGTGACTCGTTTCGTCTGGTGACGAATGAATGGAGAATGCCATAGGATAATTAATTATTATATGCTGACAAAAAGAGAGAGCAGGCCTGAATCTACTCAATCACGCTGATGTAAAGCAGCAATAATTTCAGTGTAGTGTCATCCAGGAGATTACACCAGTGTCAAACGGAAACTTCGATGGGCTTTGGATCAGTTCCAGAGTGAAGAGCAGATCAGATCCGTGGGAACAAATGCTGCAGTTTAAGGTCACAAAATGACATGGATCATTGTTTAATATCACAGGTTGTACCTCCCTTGTCTGGCACTCTGAGTGGTCCCAAACAAGGGGATTTGATGGATGAGGGGAGGTGAGGTCTCCTGACTGCCCTGTATGGGGGGCACCAGCTGCTGGCCAGGCTTTCCTCCTGGCTGCCGCAGGCTCCCTGCCCCCAGGCTGCCTGGGGGGAGGCTCCATTCCTGCTGGGGTCCCCCATCGTGGCAAGGCTCACCACAGCTGTGGGTCTACCAGCAGGAGCCAGGCCCCAGATGGTTCCATGCTGGCTCCCTGCCATGGAGCTCCTGGCAGGGTTCCCCAACACAGGCTGGGCTTCCCACAGTGGGGTCCCTGTAGTGGGTCTGTCTGACCCAGGGCTGCCCCAGAGCTCCTCAGATCTGGCTGCCAGTGGGGCTCCCTGCCACCAGCTGGGCTCCTCTGCAGCCCAGCAGTTGGACTCTGTCCTTCAGCGCTCTGGTTCAGCAACATCCACAGTCCTGCCAGATGAGGGAAGTTGCTGGATGAGAGAATTTCAGTCTGTAGAAGATTTACCAGCATTGCCGGGGTCCTTCAGGGCAGGGAGGTGCGGGGTGCAGGAATGAAGGTTGGGGATGAGGAGGGGTTCAGGGCAGAATGTGTGTGAGGGGGCAGAAGTTAGGGTTTGTGGGTGCAAGGGGCTCAAGACAGGGGACCGCAGTAAGGATGCAGAATAACTTTGATCATTATTGACTATTAGAAGTTTTACCCAAATTCCTCAAGTCTTCTCGGGCAGGGTGTGTGAGTGGGGTGCAGAAGTCAGGTTTTGGATTAGGAGGGGCTTGGGTATGGGCTGGGTGCACAGGGGATGCAGGAGCTGGTGGGGGCTGTGATGTTACCAGATTTTGACAATGAATATAAAACCATTTCTGTAACCACTGTATTAAGTTTCTACCAAGTCTTGTGCCACGTGAGGTGTCTAATGCAAGCTGGCAATTTGCTGAATATTTTATTCTGCTTGCACATCTGTGCCATTTTTGTCTGTGCCTTAAGGCTCTGTGCTTGCCTGGCCCTTACTAGTTTGCTGCATGGCCTCGCAGCTTAGACGGAACTTAGCCAGCCACTCAGTTCTGGGACACCCCTTTGTAACTCTTCCAAGTCAGCCTTGGACTCAACACCTAATTTTGTGTCAGCTGAAAACTTTGCCCCTCACTCTTTAACCCTTTTTCCTAGATCATTGATCAGTATGTTGAACGGCGCTGGCCTAGGGCCCAGTAGCAAACCCTAAGAACCAGCCGTCAGCCGATTAAATGAATAGACAGCAGGTTTAAAACAAAAAAACATACAACACGTACCGGATCTGTGGAACTTGTTGCCCAGAGATGTTGTGAAGGTCAAAACTAGAAGTAGGTTAAAAGAAAAAAAAGCAATAGTAAGTTCATGGAGGACAGGCTTATCAGTGGCTGTTAGCCGAGGTGGTGAGGAACACAACAGCATGCTCTGGGTGTCCCTAAACCCCTGACTACCAGATGCTGAGACTGGATGCCAGGGGAACGATCACTTGCTAATGGCCATCTTCTGCTCATTTCCTGCAAAGCACCAGGCATTGGCTTCTGTCAGAAGCCAAGGTAATGAGTCAGCTGGACCATTGGTCTGCCCACGTATGGCTGTTCTTATGGCCCTTGTGGAAGTAAGAGACCAGAGGCCTAGCAAAAGTTTGGTCAAGCTATAGCCTGACCTGAAAGGAACGATGGGTACTACACTAAAGGTGTGCGGAGATGAAAGATGAGACGCCAATGCTTCTAGCATCCTGATAACGCTGAGCAGCTCTGAGATAAGCCAGACCCAAGCAGTGCCAACTCCCCGTTAATTAGGAGAGGAAGCTTTGAAGTTTGTCTGTTACTGAGCCATGTGACTATTGTCTTCTTTACTTCTAAAAGTATCTCTATTTGCCCAAATTGGTCTTCGGAGAGACACCTATAACTGGCTAGGGGAAACTCTGTCAGCCAGTGCTCTCCCCTGCAGCTGCTTGTGTATTCTAATAAAAAGTCTCTCACAGCTTTTTATCCAAACGCAGAGTGAAGCTTTGCTTCTTCCACACCCTGCTATTTAGCTCTCTCCACTGTGAAAAATGACCAGTTGTTCCTACCTTTTGTTGCCTTTCCTTTAACTAGTAACTGATCCATGAGAAGTCCTTCTCTCTTATTGCATAACTGCTTACTTTCCTTACGAGTCTTTGTTGAGGGACCTTGTCAAAGGCTTTCTGGAAGTCCAAGTATACTATAATCATGTGATTCCCCCTTGTCCACATGCTTGTTGACTCCCCTCAAAGAATTCTAGGAGATTGGTGAGGCATGATTTCCCTTTGCAAATTGCCAAGCTCAGCCAACATCTGAATATCAAATTAAATTTCCTGAGCTACCAATCTTCTCTTCTATTTTAAAAGGGGCTGATTATCTCTATACTCTGGGACTCTGGAAAACAGAATGTTCCTAGGTATGAACTAGACACCCCCAATACTTAGCCTAGGTTAGCCCAATAGGACATACAGCTCTTGCTGATTATAAAAGCTTCTGTCACCTTTTGAAAGTTAAGATTGTACCTTGTGTGTACTTGTGGGTTACCTGCTTTATCCTTGTCAATAATGCCGTGGTTTCCTTTTCTTAGCTAATAAATCTTTAGACAATTTATTATAGAATCAACTAAAAACACTCTGTTTGGTGAGTTCTGGTGTGCAATTGACCTGGGATGGTGTTTAGTCCTTTGGGACTGAGAGTAACCTGAATACAGCTGTGGTCCATGTTGTAAAAGACCACCTACCCCAAAGGCAGGAACACCCTTCACAGTGAACTATATCAGATCATCCTTGGAGAATGCTGATGGCTCTGGGATGATGGCTCTGAGAAGTTCACACTTGGTAATTGGTTAGTGAAATCTTAGGACTGAACTCACAGCCAGTTTGGGAGTTGTGCCCTGGTTCTTAACAGTCTGCCCTGAGGTTGATCCTCACATCTTGTCACTACAGGCATCATCACAGGGGCTTGGTGTCCCGGGGCATCCCCACCCAGCCCTAAGGCCTGCCAGATGTATTCCAGTTACAGCAAGAGGAGAATCGCCACTGTGCAGTCCTGGCTCTAAGAATATAGGCATCACAGCTGCACCTTTTTAGGGCTCAGACAAATGTATCCAATCAGATTCTAACCTCAAATCCAGATTCAAGTCATTGAGAGGAGTTGTGTTAATTCAGATTTATGCCACCGTGCAAGCGAGCTCAGGATCTGCTCACTTCAGCAGCCCTGTGTGCAGGAGAACACCCTTCTGCTCACTCCTTCACCGCTCTCTCCTTTAGCTCCAGAAGAGAGCTCAGGTTCTCAGTGCTCAGGACTAACGGTGCCAGGAGCAATGGAGAGCGAGCTGTTTATCAAGCTCCCCTCCCTCCCGCATCTCCCTATTATGCTTCCCCCTCTGGGCATCCGTGCCAGGGATGAAATCGAGGACAGGCTGAGCTCTGATGTGGCTGGCAGCCTCTGGAGCAACAGGACTGCATCTCTTGTATAGGATGAAATTTTGAAGTAGGCCATGATATTTGCTTAGAACCACTGTTCCAAAATGGAGTCTGGTAAGCACCCCCCATGCCAGCCATCTGGGGAGGGCATCCCAGCTGTGTAAATAACTCCCTAGGCAGCCACATTCTAAGAAGGGACCCTGCGGGGAGGGGAATTGGACTGTAGTTAAAAGGCAATTGATACGACTCTTTCACTGCCTTCTGCTTTGATCCTGCGTTGCCCGCTTGCTTTGATTCTGTAGAGATGTCACGAATGGTTATGTCTGGGCGAAGATTACATCAGGGTGCCGGACGAGACATCACTGCTTTCTGCATCAGTGTATGACAGATGAGATACCACTTTATACGTCGGTGTTGAGGACTGCTCTCTTCAGAGGACTTGTTTATAGATAAAACGTTCTGTAAACTGCGCACAGAAACTCTTTGTAACTCCCAGATTGTCCACTAATTCATCTGGATTGCTCATTGATTGCTCATGGATTATGCTCATTTCCTTATTGTCTGCTTCTATTCTTTCCTCTGCCTATCAGCGCTCTATATAACCAATCATAAAACTTGATGCTTGTCAGTGCATTCTGAAACTCAACCAAGTTCAGAATCTCTCTGCCAGCTGGTTGTAATAAACCTTTGTTGCGTCACGTACAGTACCCAGACTTTATTTCAACACGTGCAAAAGCCTCTGCATATGTTGGGCTCTCTTTATGTTAACACTATTCATTAAGGGACAGGAGTTTGTCCCAGGGGGTTCATCCTGCTAGTCCCGGTCAGCCTTCCACTTGACTCTTTTGATTGCAATGACCTATTGTGCCAATGGTTCCAGGAGGATCTGACACTACCAGTGGCAAAGTCTTTGCTCAGCTGCCCCACACCAGCTGCAGCTTGTGAGGGTGGACGAGTGACAGCAGAGCCAGCGAGAGGGCGGGGTGGGGGTGGGGGTGGGGGGACAAGGAATTGCCAGCCCCTTTCAGCAGCAAAACATGGGCACCCATGTCAGGATGGGACAAGGAATTGCAGACAAAATTTTTTACTTGAGGTTATTCCTCTAGAGTTCTAGGACAAGGTAATGGTCCTAATCACATCTGGTGTGACTCCAGAGTTGGGTTCAGGTCACGATCCCCATCACATCTGGTGTGACTCCAGAGTTAAGGATAATTCACAATCCCAATCACTTGTGGCATAACCCTGGATTAGGGTCAGGCCGTGATCCCAGTCACAGCTGGTATGATTGCAGAGTAACACCTCCAAAGTCACTGAACAATAGGGAATTAATCCTCAGCACAACACTGTAAGATAGGCCAATATTATTATCCTTATTTTTCAGGTGAAGCACTGAGAGATGCATAGACCCATAGGATTAGAAGGGACCACAAGGGTCATGTAGTCTAACCCCCCCCGCCAAGATGTAGCATTTGTTGTGTCTAAACTATCCAAGGCAGATGGTTTTCCAGCCTCCTTTAGAAAATCTCCAGCTAAGGAGCTTCCAATACCTTCCCAGGTGTCTGTGCCATTATTCTGCTGTTCTACAATTAAGAAGCTTTTTCCTGAGATTTCATCTAAATCTGCTCTGCTGTAGTTGGAACACACAGCCTGTCATCCTGCCCGCTGCGGCCAGAAAGAAAAACTTTTCTCCATCTTTTAATGGCAGCCTTTCAAGTAGCTGAAGGTTGCTATTATCTGCCCCCTTCACCGCCTCTCTTCCCAACTAACCACACCCAAGCTATGTCTACACGTGAAGCCTACATCGAATAGCTTATTTCGATGTAGCGACATCGAAATAGGGTATTTCGATGAATAACGTCTACACGTCCTCCAGGGCTGGCAACGTCGACGTTCAACATCGACGTTGCGCAGCACCACATCGAAATAGGCGCTACGAGGGAACGTCTACACGCCAAAGTAGCACACATTGAAATAAGGGTGCCAGGCACAGCTGCAGACAGGGTCACAGGGCGGACTCAACAGCAAGCTGCTCCCTTAAAGGGCCCCTCCCAGACACAGTTGCACTAAACAACACAAGATATACAGAGCCGACAACTGGTTGCAGACCCTGTGCATGCAGCATGGATCCCCAGCTGCAGCAGCAGCAGCCAGAAGCCCTGGGCTAAGGGCTGCTGCACACGGTGACCACAGAGCCCCGCAGGGGCTGGAGAGAGACCGTCTCTCAACCCCTCAGCTGATGGCCACCATGGTGGACCCCGCTATTTCGATGTTGCGGGATGCGGATCGTCTACACGTGCCCTACTTCGACGTTCAACTTCGAAGTAGGGCGCTATTCCCATCCCCTCATGGGGTTAGCGGCTTCGACGTCTCGCCGCCTAACGTCGATGTTAACATCGAAATAGCGCCCAACACGTGTAACCGTGACGGGCGCTATTTCGAAGTTAGTGCCGCTACTTTGAAGTAGCTGCACGTGTAGACGCGGCTCCAGTGTCCAGACGCTACTCCTCTGTCTTCATTCCACCCTCTGACCACCCTTGTCCCTCGCCTTTGGGTCCTAGCCAGTTTCTCTACATCCTTTTCATGGTTTGGTGACCAAAACTGGACACACTGGTCCAGCTGAGGCCAACCCATCACTGAGTAGAGCTGTGTTAGCCTCTCCCATGACCTCCATCCCAGCCTTTTGTAAATGCAGCATAAAATTGCATTTGTGGGTTTTTTTCACAACAGCATCACATTGCTAACTCAAGGTGAGGTTGTGATGTACAGTTCTGCTTCCACCTGGTTATCCGCCCGTCTGTATTTCTGCATTTGTTTTTTAGTTCACTAAGGCTATGTCTACACGTGCCCCAAACTTCGAAATGGCCATGCAAATGGCCATTTCGAAGTTTGGGGCACGTGTAGACACGGCCGAAGTGTAGCACCTTAGGGTCTTTGTTGAATTTCATGTTGCAGTCTGTAGCCCGGTTCTTTAATTTACCCAGAGCCTTTTGAATTTTAGCTCTATCCTCCAAAGTATCTGCAACCCCTCCGCACAGCTGGGTGTCATCTGCAAACTTGATTGCTCTCTGTTCCTACATCCAGGCCACTAATAGATGTTAAACAACACTGGAGCCAGAACAGATCCCTGTGGGACCCCATGTGAGACCTCCCTCCGATGTGACATGATGCCATTAATAGTCACTCCTTGGCTGTGTCTACACTACAAAAAATAACTTTGAAGTTGCTGACTATTACTTAATAGTCAGGATTAATTATTATGACAACATTGTGACCAGTTCAGGACCTCATATTAACAGAAAGATCTTGGCTGAGTTTGTCTCTTTCTAGTAAAATAAAGTCACACAAGTATTTTTCCAATGTTGGAAAGAGTCAGAGAAATGCCTCTGGCCCCAGCCTCCCCCGCTTGCAGCTACCAACCTCTTGTGACTCAGAACATAGCGCCTGGCTCTCCTCCCATTCTGCATCTTGTCTTGTCATTGACGGTGGCACAAACAATGCCAGCAGCTCCAAACTTCAGTGCAGGGCTGCCACAAGGTGCAGGGCAGCAGAGAATCAAGCTCATAGAATCCTAGAATCCTAGAACACTAGAACTGGAAGGGGCCTCCAGAGGTCATTAAGTCCAGTCCCCTGCCCTCTTGGCAGGACCAAGCACCACCTAGACCATGCCCGATAGGTGTCTATCTCACTTGCTCTTTAAAATCTCCAGTGATGGAGACTCTACAACCTCCCTCGCTAATTTATTCCAGTGTTTAACCACCCTGACAGTTAGGAAGTTTTTCCTAATGTCCAACCTAAACCTCCCTGGCTGCAGTTTAAGCCCATTGCTCCTTGTCCTGTCCTCAGAGGCCAAGGAGGACAATTTTTTTCTTTCCTCCTTGTAACCTTCTTTAAGGTACTTGCAAACCACTATCATGTCCCCTCTCAGTCTTCTCTTTTCTAAACTAAACAAGCCCAGTTCTTTCAGTCTTCCCTCACAGCTCATGTTCTCTAAACCTTTAATCAACATAAGAACATAAGAACATAAGGATGGCCATACTGGGTCAGACCAAAGGTCCATCCAGCTCAGTATCCTGTCTGCCGACAGTGGCCAATGCCAGGTGCCCCAGAGAAGGAGAACAGAAGACAATGATCAAGTGATTTATCTCCTGCCATCCATCTCCTGCCCCTGTACTGAAGGCTAGGGCACCATACTTTACCCCTGGCTAATAGCCATTTATGGACCTAACCTGCAAACATTTATCGAGCTCTTTTTTAAACCCTAATAGAGTCCTGGCCTTCACAGCCTCCTCCGGCAAGGAGTTCCACAGGTTGACTGTGCGCTGTGTGAAGAAAAATTTCCTTTTATTAGTTTTGAACCTACTACCCATCAATTTCATTTGGTGTCCCCTAGTTCTTGTATTATGGGAAAAGGTAAATAATTTTTCTATGTTCACTTTCTCCACACCATTCATGATTTTATATACCTCTATCATATCACCCCTCAATCGCCTCTTTTCCAGACTGAAAAGTCCCAGTCTCTCTAGCCTCTCCCCATATGAGACCCGTTCCAAACCCCTAATCATCTTAGTCGCCCTTTTCTGTACCTTTTCTAACTCCAATATATCTTTTTTGAGGTGAGGAGACCACATCTGCACACAGTACTCAAGATGTGGGCGTACCATAGTTTTATATAGGGGAAGTATGATATTTTTTGTCTTATTATCTATCCCTTTTTTAATAATTCCTAACATCCTATTTGCTTTACTAACTGCCACTGCACACTGCGTGGATGTCTTCAGAGAACTATCCACTATGACTCCAAGATCCCTTTCCTGATCTGTCGTAGCTCAATTTGACCCCATCACGTTGTACGTGTAATTTGGGTTATTTTTTCCAATGTGCATTACCTTACACTTACCCACATTAAATTTCATTTGCCATTTTGCTGCCCAGTCACTCAGTTTGCTGAGATCTTTTTGTAGTTCTTCACAATCCCTTTTGGTTTTGACTGTCCTGAACAACTTGGTGTCATCTTCAAACTTTGCCACCTCACTGCTTACCTCATTTTCTAGATCATTGGTGAACAAGTTGAACAGGATCAGCCCCAGGACTGACCCCTGGGGAACACCACTTGTTACCCCCCAGCATTGTGAAAATTTACCATTTATTCCAACCCTTTGTTTTCTGTCTTTCAACCAATTCCCGATCCATGAAAGGATCTTTCCTCCTATCCCATGACCGCCTAATTTACATAAAAGCCTTTGGTGTGGGACTGTGTCAAAGGCTTTCTGGAAATCTAGGTATATTATGTCCACTGGGTGCCCCTTGTCCGCATGTTTATTAACCCCTTCAAAGAATTCTGATAGATTAGTTAGACATGACTTCCCTCTGCAGAAACCATGCTGACTTTCGCCCAACAATTCGTGCTCTTCTACATGCCTTGCAATTTTATTCTTTACTATTGTTTCTACTAATTTGCCTGGTACTGATGTTAGACTTATTGGTCTATAATTGTCAGGGTCTCCTCTAGAGCCTTTTTTAAATATTGGCGTTATATTGGCCATCTTCCAGTCACTGGGTACCGAAGCGGATTTAAAGGATAGGTTACAAACCACTGTTAATAACTCCGCAATTTCACATTTGAGTTCTTTCAGAACCCTTGGGTGAATACCGTCTGGTCCTGGAGACTTGTTACTATTCAGCTTATCAATTAACTCCAAAACCTCCTCTAATGTCACTTCAATCTGGGAGAGTTCCTCAGATTTGTCACCTAAAAAGGCTGGCTCAGATTTAGGAACCTCTGTAACATCCTCAGCCATGAAGACTGAAGCAAAGAAATCATTTAATTGCTCCACAATGGCACTGTCTTCCTTGATCGCTCCTTTTATATCTTTATCATCCAAGGGCCCCACTGCTTCTTTAGCGGGCTTTGTCATTGTCATTTGTCATTGTCATTGCTCTTCTCTGGACCTTCTCCAATGTCTCCACATCTTTTATGAAATGTGGTGCCAGAACTGGACACAGGACGCCATTTGAGGCCTAATCAGCACAAAGTAGAGCGGAAGAATGACCTCTCGTGGCTTGCTCCCCACACTCCTGTTAATGCCGCCCAGAATCACGCTTGCTTTTCTTGCAACAGCATCACACTGTTGACTCATATTTAGCTCCTCCAGTGAGAGATGCTCAAAGGTTGATGGAGGTCAGATCCTGACCTCACTTCCTCTTGTGTCACTCCATTGACCTCTGAGTTACTCCTGCTTTACACCAGCACAGGTGGAAGGAGAATCCGGCCCAGTACTTTGGCACTGTAATGTGCAATGCGGTGAGGAGGGACTGATTCAGTCACTCACTGCTATTTGGAGCCAGGGAGGGCCCTGGGAAGTCTGTGAACAAAATTGCTTCTCTAATTGCCCTCCCCAAATACAATCTGCAACTTTCTTGTCAGATCTCCTCTGGGAAAAGGAGGAGGGGGAAAAGCCACAAAGCTGCTTTTACCACCAGCACCAACGGGGATGCCATCTCCATGGGGCCAGGGAAGAGCTAAATAATAGGGGATCCTGATTTCCCTTGTCCTTTCACAGCTCAGTGGTTTGAGCATTGGCCTGCTAAACCCAGGGTTGTGAGCTCAGCCTTTGAGGGCAAGGGTGATCTGGGGCAAATAGATTTAAAAAAAAAGCTGCCTGGGATGGTTATAAGCCATGCTGTGAGAGCAGGGTGCTGGGTTTGATGACCTCTGAAGGTCTCTTCCAGCTCTATGAGATAGGGATGTCTCTGTATATTTTCACTTGCAAGAATACAGGGGCCAGCTTGGCTTAGCAGAGATTCCAGCGGGAAAACTCCATCTTGAGATTTTCTGAAGCCTCACTTAGCCCCATGGACCCCTTTCCCATCCTCACATGCTCATTTTTAACTTCAGATTAAGTGCATTAAAGATGGTGAAATTTTGTCTCAATGGACTCTGTTGTTAAGGAGCTCAGATGAGCGCCGGTGTTATGTGAGGAGGAGAATGAATAGAAAGGGAAGGGGATAGAATCCACACAAACACACACCCAACCCCATGCACTGACTCATTAAAAAGATTAAGGTGGAGAAGTCACATTGAAAGCACTGGATCTGAGTGCTGCAGACTGGAATAGTACTAGGATCACCACCATATCTCATCTACCCCAGCCAGGTAACCAAATCTGCTGCAGAGGACTAGCACCCCCCCCACACACAGAGCCACTGATCAGAACAGCTGAAGTGGGTCAGACCAAAGGCTCCTTTAGCTCACTGTCCTGTCTTCCAACCCTGGCCAGTACCAGCTGCCCCAGAGGGAGTGAACAGAACAGGGCCGTTATAGAATGATCCATCCCCTGTTGTACAGGCCCAGGTTCTGGTGGTCAGGAGTTTAGGGACACCCAGCACATGGAGTTGCGTCTCTGACCTCGGCTGGTCTCCGTGGATGGACCTCTGCTCCATGAATGGACTTATTCTGGCCCTGTCAATGAGCTCCACAGGCTGCCTGTGGGGGGTGTAAAGAAAAGCCTCCTTCTCATTGTTTTAAATCTGCTGCCTACTTAATTTTGGGGTGTGCCCCTCTGGTTCTTGTGTTATGTGAAAGGGTAAATAACACTTCCTTATCCACCTACTCCACCGCATTCAGGATTTACTAAATCTCTACCATATCCCTCCTTTGTCGTTTCTTCCAAGCTGAAAAGGCCCAGATCTATTGATCACCAATTCTAATTCCAATATCTCTTTCTGACCAGGACTGCAGGCCCTCTGCAAGAGGTGGGCGTACCCTGGATTTATCCAGTGACACCACAATATTTTTGTCTTATTATTCTGCCTGCTGCTGCACATTTATTGTGTCTTTTTTTTTTTTACACAGCAAACATAATATACAGGACCATACAAGCATAGGGAGGTCTGCATGCACACTTCTACTTGCTAGATGGAACATAGAAGGCCTAGCTACATAGACACACTGCTACTCCTTAAACCGGGGTGGGGAACCTTTTTTGGGTCAGGGGCTGCTGACCCATTGACAGATCAGTAACGGGCCATACAAGTCAGAAGGCTTCTCCAGCCCCAGAGCCTAGAGGGGTCCAGAAATGGTACTAGCCTTGGGCCTCCTAGGCTCTGGAGTGGGGCCAAAGGTGAGGGGATCAGTGTGGGAGGGGGCTGCCAGTATGTAGGCCTGGGGTGTGGGTCTGGGTGGGAGGAAGGGTGCAGGAATGGGCAGGAGGTAGGCAATCTGAGGGATTTGGGCTTGTTCAGTTTACAGAAGAGAAGACCTGGGGGTGATTTAATAGCAGCCTTCAACTTTGTGAAGGGAGCTCTAAAGAAAAGGGTGAGAAACTGTTCTCAGTGGTGTCAGATGGCAGAACAAGAAGCAATGGTCTAAAGTTGAAGAGGGAAAGGTGTAGGTTGGATATTAGGAAAACTTCTTCACCAGGAGGGCGGTGAAACACTGGAATGTGTTACCTAGAGAGGTGGTGGATTCTCCATCCCTTGAGGTTTTTAAGTCCCGGCTGGACAAGGTCCTGGCTGTGATAATTTAGTGGGGGGTTGATCCTGCTGGAAGCAGGGGGCTGGACTAGATGACCTCCTGAGGTCCCTTCCAGCCCTGTGATTCTATGATTCTGTGATCTGGACAGGAGTAGGATACAGAAGTGTGCTGTGGGGCGGGGATCTTGGAGGGAGGGGGGATACAGGAGCAGGCTGGGGGTCTGACCAGGAGGGGGTTGCAGGAGGGTTTGCGGTGCAGGGTCTGGTAGAGAAGGGTCAGACTGATGGGGAGTCAGGGTGCAATGGAAGGTGGGGGGTGGGACTGAAGGTCAGTGTAGGAGGGGACGCAGGACCTATCTGGGGCAGTGGGTCTGGGCAACAGTGGGGCAGCTTAGCTGCGTATCACCCCGACCACACATGACTATGCCCTCCGCGTACAGCTCTTTGGCACTGCCCTTCACTGCTCTGATTGGCCAGAATTGCAGCCAATCAGAGCAGCGGGATAAAGCCTCCTGGAAATGCTGCTGCTGGCACTGCTTCTCCCCCTCCCCTTTCCCTGGATGGGGGAATGGAGCCACCTCCTGCCCCCCACTCCCTGTAGAGCCCATGGGCCAGATCCCACCCTGGCTTGCCTGCTCTAACCCACAAGGCTCAGGGCTCCTTATCCTCCACAGGCCGGACGCTGGGGAGGGAAGCCCCGAGCCTCGGGCTCCAGATCCCGGCATGCAGCAGTCTGGGGCCAGGGATTCCCCACCCCTGCCTTAAACAAGCACAGCAAGTGCCACTAGAGGGCTCACAAACTATTTACAGCAGTGAGGGGGAACCTAGGCTAGTGAGTGGGTCACATGAGTGGCCCTCCTCCACCTCATTGGGCTGCACAATTGTCATAACCAAGAGGGTCTCACTGGACAGGGTACTTTTGCTAACTGAGCTTGCGTACCTAGAATTAGCAGGGTGTGCCAAACAAACAGCAGCAGCACTTCAATAGGATGCAGAGGGAGTGCACGGCTCTTGCAAGGTTGTGTGCAATCAGCACGCACCTCGCTTTTACACATGCATCGCTTTTGTAGTACACAGCAGTAAAAACTACGCCGGCAAAAACCAGAAGAATGTGCAAACCCTGTGCATACGCAATGGTAAACAAAACACACAAAATGTGAAGAAGTGGGTCTTATCCATGAAAGCTCATTACCTAATAAATGAAATTGTTAATCTTGAAGGCGATACAGGACTGCCTGTTCTTTGGAAAACAAAATGTCTAGTGGGACATACACAGAACCCCAACTGGCCACATGCTCCCTTCAGGATGCAGGTTGCCCACCAGTGATTTAAGGAATCATTATCACACTCCTATGCACTGCACCAATCCAGGTTGGAAATGTGCGCCGCCGAGGTTTGCACAGGGCACTGCTTACAGCAAGAGATGTAAGACCAAAAGGATTTTACCAAACTAGTCAAACAACACGACAAAGCCCAGCCCAGGTTGCAAGTCAGTCCGGTAGCAAGCAAATAATGAGTTCAGTCTTCTCAGAGACCCTTCCCATTTTTGGCTAGGCTGACAGGCTGCATACAACTTGCTGAATGCTTGGTGAGTGAGGTTCTACAATAGCACAACATAGAGGTCCTACAGAGCCTTGGGACACAGGCTGTGGGCTGACCAGTGGGACAAAAGCAAATTTCATCTTAAGGGTCTAGCCAGGCCCCACTGAAGCCAATGATGGACGGATTCCCATCAGTCCAGTGGGAGTGGTTTGCGTCCTTTAAGAGCAACCTGGCCAACGCTACCACAGTGAAAGGAAAAGGCAGCAGATGAGCAGAGCTGCTACCGACTGCAGTGTCCTCCGTCGTTTCTGGGTCTTCGCTTGCTCTCCAGCCTCTGTGTTGTGTAGTCCCAGGAACCCTGACACCACTGCCTCAGTCCTAGGCTGCAGCAAGTTGTACACAGCCTGTCAGCATAGTCGGACATGGGAGAGGTCTCTGAGGAAGCTGAGATCGCTAGTCAGTTGCTACCAGACTGGGCTGCAACCTAGGCTGGGCTTTGTCCTGTTGTTTGACTAGTCTGGTAAAATCCTTTTGGTCTTACACCGTTTGTGCCCGGGCTGGAAATTGCTTTCAGCCACAGTTGCAGCGTAGGCCGACGCTGCATGGTTTCAAACACCACCACTATCATGTGGCTTATGTGGCTGTAGATCCACTCTGAAGTCAGATGGAGAGCCCCACTGGGTGAGCAACAGGCGAAATTCTGGGGCTTTCAGGTGGATAAGGAATGGGAGACTGGAGGCCAGGTGTTTTCAAGGTGCAAGCTGCTTACCCGAGGACTCCTCTCCCTGTGCAACAGCAGGAACCAAATGGCACATGGGCAGCCCTCTTCTCCAGAAACCCTGAGAGGGCCCCTCTAGCCCTGTCCCAAAGCCCTTGCTCCCAGCTGCAGCTCCACACACGTGTGGGGGTATCTGTGAGTGCTGCCAGCTCCACCCTTGTTAGCTAGTGCCTGGCTGCACGAGCCTGGTCTACCACCTTCCCAGCACACCCTCTGGGGGCCAGGCACCAATACCCAGGCTTGAAGCCAGCCAGCATGTGGGACCCACACAAGTGCCTGCAGTGCAGCTCTCTGGCACCCTCTAGTGACAGGCCACATAGACACAAGTATCAGAGCGGGAGCCGTGTTAGTCTGTATCTTCAAAAACAACCAGAAGTCCTGTGGCACCGTAGAGACTAACTGATATTTTGGAGCATCAGCTTTCGTGGGCAAAGACCCGCTTCATCAGATGCATCACAAGAACAAGAACAGCCAGACTGGGACAGACCAAAGGTCCATCTAGCCCAGTAGCCTGCCTTATGCCAGGTGCCCCAGAGGGGATGAACAGAACAGGGGATCAAGAGATCCATCCCCTGTCACTCATTTCCAGCTTCAGAAGCTGAGGACAGCACCCCCACCCAGCCTGGCTAACAGCTGTTGATGGATAGTAACAGAGACAGCCCTGTTAGTCTGTATTCTACCTATCTGTGATCTGAAGAAGTAGGTCTGTCCCGCGAAAGCTCATCACTTAACAAATTATTTTGTTCGCCTTTAAAGTGCTACATGACTGCGTTCTGGTTGTTGACAGAGTATCAGAGAGGGAGCCGTGTTAGTCTGCATCTGCAAAAACAACCAGAAGTCCTGTGGCATCTTATAAACTAACAGATATTTTGGAGCATGAGCTTTCGTGGACAAAGACCTGCTTCGTAAGATGCATGAAGCGCGTTTTTGCCCAGGAAGCTTATGCTCCTAAATATCTGTTAGTCTATAAGCACCACAGGACTTCTGGTTGGTTTAGCTGTTGATGAACCTATTCCCCATGAACTTATCTAGTTCTTTCTCAAACTTTGTTACAGTCTCATCTTTCACTGACTGTACCTTGTGCAAACTCCTTGCTTTGGTTTGTTTGGAACCTGCTGCCTAGTCATTTCATGGAGTGACTCCTAGTTCTCGTGCCATGCGAAGGCGCAACTAACCCGTCCTCATCCACTTTCTCCACCGCTATCACGCTCCCCTTTCTCCAGCACTGCCACACTGCTTAACAGAGAACAGTCTTTTTAGCTGAGGTCCGTGAGCATTGTGCTTTTAAATCCAAAGGCTCCTGGGTTCGACCCCCCACTGATGAAGTGAGTCTGTGCTGACGAAAGCTCATGCTCAAAACTTTTCTGTTAGTCTATAAGGTGCCACAGGACCCTTCGTTGCTGTTACAGATCCAGACTAACACAGCTGCCCCTCCGATACTTGACATCCCTCACAGCGGCTCAGCAATCACAGGAACTGTCCTTTCCTTGGATGGGATCCCCATGGGATCGGGGAACTAAACATCACCGGCTATTTTTCTCCCCTTCCCATTTCTATGGTGCCCCCATCGTTTCCATGTTCCATGCCCGGCTTCCTAACCCTCCCATCTCTTTCCCTCTTTGCTAGGAGAGGAATCTCATGGCAAGCCCCTGTAGCGAGGAGCTGTGGCAGAACTCAGGGCACAGACAGATGTAAGAGCCACTGCTGACGTGGAGGTTGTATGTATCACAGGGTCCAGGGGGATCCCCCAGCTGGCAGACACCCAGGCTCTGCTGGCATGCCAGCTCTGCTGAGCAAAGCCCTGCCTCCTTTCCCGACTGCCTCCATCACAGCTGCAGAGACCTGGGAGGGGGGAATCAGAACACTGGGACGGCATGGGCAGGTCCCAGGAAGCCTTGCAACTTGCTGAGCAAAGGCCGCTGGGATCAGCAGGAGGCTGACCATGGCGTAACATCCCCCGAGCCACGGTCAACCCCGCCCCCGTGTCACACACTGTGGCTGCGTGGGACATCTCGGTGCCTTCCCTGCCCCTTTCTTCAGACCCCTCTGATGCCCCACTCCCTGTCGCTCCTTCTCTCTGCCCTGGTTGGTAGCTCCTCTCCCCTTTTCTCTCCCATCAGGGATTCAGCTGGGGGGCTGGCGGCTGCAGCTGCCTAATGCAGGTAGGAGGCAGCCCCAGCTGAGCAGGGACTAGGGTGGGTAATGACTCAGTCCTTCCCCCACCCCTGCTCACAGTCACCGAAGTTTGGGTGTCCGTCAGGAGATCCGACCGAACGCTGCCCGGTCCCCTTTTCGACTGGAAAAACCAGACTTCCAGCCAGTCTAATCTGCTAGCTGGCAGGGCAGCTCAGCTTTCTGCGTTGCCCGGGAGCTGCCCTGTCAAGTTCAGCAGCTCCGTCACAGAGGTGAGCAGTGTGGAAGTCTGTCCAGGCCAGACATGCGGGCCGTCAGGACAATGCGATGAATCCACAACACAGGCACGCTGCTATGACAGTGTCTCCCCCGAGGCATGCAACTGTCTCTGCCTCAGCCTCCAGATCTGCTCACGTTCTCACTCCGCCAGACACCCGGCGAAGCCGGAGGAGTTTGCTTGTGCAAAAACAAAGCCAAGGCCTCAGCAAATGCTGCAGCAGCAGGTCTGCCAGCCAGGTTTTCTGGGACTGGCACTACTCTGCTCCATAAACTCATCTTTGATCCTTTTTCCAGGGGCCACGCCCAGCTGCTGGTTGCACAGAGTCATCACTGTTCCACTTTCACCAGGATCCCTCCACCACACCCTTTGCTAGGGCCTTTTAGCCCAGCCCTCAAAGCACTTTCCAAGCATTAGCAATGCAGGGGCAGCTGACTGATCCCTGGGAAGCTGCTGTCAGGTGTATTACACTCATCTCAGAACAGGGACAATTCTGTTATTAACTGGGGCAGGATTTGAACTGGTAACCTGGATGGGACAGGCTCTGGGGCCTGGCCTAGCCCAGCTCCTGCTCCTCCCCCTCGTCCACTGAGGTGCAGAGAAGCAGGAAGTAGCAGCAACGGGGATGCTGCAGGGCCCTGTGACAGGGTCCCAGCCACTGGCCCCACCACTGGTCCCCACTGCTGCCATCTGGGTTCCTGGCTGCTGGCCGCAGGCTCCATTCTTGGCCCTGGCCCGGGGCTCCACAATCACCCCCAACCTGGGGCAATGAGGTGTGTGAAGCGGCGAAATAGGAGGGGCACAGCTCAATCCCCTCCCCCCGGTTGTGCCAGTGCCGCTGACGGGGTGTGACCAGTAGAGGGAAGGGTGGCAGTGGGGGGTTGCCATGTGGTCGCTGATACTTAGCGATTCACATGGTAAAAGCACCGGGATGCCAAGGTTGTTGGCAGCATTCGCACGTTCGTGGGGCAGCCCAGGGTTCAGCTCAACCTGCTGCACTACAACCCGGCTCGTCCATGCTGGAGCTTGGCCACCTTCGTAACCATGACTCGCTACCACCGGGTAAGACGGGAATCCTGGTTTTCCAGTGCAGACAAGGCTAAGGGGTGCCCCAGATGCCTTTCCCACACTCCCCAGCAGGATGGCACTGGAGTTACCGGGGGTAAGGGCAGTTTCTGAGAACGATCTGAGTGTGAGCCTGAAATATTTTGGGATCCATCCCGAATCTCACTGGCTGGCCCTGTTCAAGGGCAACCAACAGGCAGCTCCTGCATCCCTCTGCGAAATCGCCCCCACAGTACAGTTTGTGGAGGAGAAACAACCATAACACACGGTGGGACCCAGTCTGCTGGCAGTCGGGATGTGTGTCAGCTGCTGCTTTCACGACCCAGGTAGGGAGCATCCCTGAGTCAAGCAGCATTGGCTTAATCTGGCCTGGGAGAGCACCAGGATGACCCCAGCCTCTAGCCCCTGGGGGCACTGCAGGGAGCTGGATTTTTCAGTGCCTTGACAATCTCCAGAGCCGATTGCAGGACTGTCATGAGCCTTTCCCAGCTCTGGCACAAAATCCCCTTCTGGCCCCTTGCTGGAGAAGGAAATGACTTCCCATCTCATACTTGCCTGCCTGCCTGCCAGAGAGATGTACTCACCCCGGGCAAGTCAATGTTTCAGGACTGCCCTAGAGAGGCTGGAAGGGGAATGTGGAAGGCCCCCAAGAAACTGGGGTGGTTAGCAGGGAGCTAAGAGACTGGGTTCTCTGCCCCCACCCCCCCACTGCCTCTCTTCAGTCAGTGGAAGTGCTCCTAGTAAGGGTGCCAGCCAAGCATCCAGCCTCGTATCTCAGCCAGCCAGCCAAGCCAAGCATCATTAGACGAAGCGGCTCTTTGCCCACGAAAGCTTATGCTCCAAAATACCTGTTAGTCTATAAGGTGCCACAGGAATTCTTGTTGTTTTTCAAGATACAGACTAACATGGCTACCTCTCTGATACATGAGGTGTGAATGGATGAGTCATGAAAGACAAGCACCTCAGGTATTGCAAGGGTTGGAGAAGGGATAGAAGGTAGATCCAAGACCAATGAGAAGAACAATGGAACCTGTGGAGTGGGCCCATTGAAAGAAGACGGGACATATGGGCGCCTTGGGAGTAACCAGCAAGTGCCTGCTTTTGGAAGCACCACCCAGAAGAAAGTGCCATAGATGTCAAAATGCATATTCATAAGATTGATCTTCCAGATTATGCATATGTATGAGATGGCTAACTGGTGTCAACATGCACGAGAGAGAGGAGACTATAGCAGAATGCCACTTGCACAGGGACCCTGGGTTTTGTCTTGTCAGCACTGAAGCATCGATCCAGATCTGCAGAAGCCCGACTCCATCCTTCCCCCATCTAACTGACCTGGCCAGTGTAGTTAGGGGAGCAACTATTGGTAACAGCAACAAGACAGGAGTGTGTGTGTGTGTGTGTGTGCGCGCGCGCGCGCACGCGTGCCCATGGTGTGCTCAGCTGGTGGTGTAACAGTGCCCAGGAAGACTCCAGAACCTTTGGCCACCAGGCAGCTGGCTCGGGCTGTTCCCTGAGCCAAGAGCTCAGGCTTGTTCCTTAGTACAATGGTTTGTTTCCTGGAGTGGTGCTGATGCTAGGAGGGGAGCAGAAAGGCCAGCCTGGGGTAACAGTACCAGGGCACCTCTAGCCAAAGCTGGCTCTGCCTGCTGACCAGAATGTACCGTGGGGACCCAACTTGCGTCCAGTGACAGGGGTCCCTGTTGGAATGTGGCAGTGTCAACTTCAAAACAAAAATCCCCCTTTGCTCTGAAAATCATTTACTTGCTCTAGTTCTCAGCAGCTCCCGTAAGGCTGCAGTGGCTGAAGAGAAAACCGTATTGCTCCCTGTATTTTTGCCTGGGTCACTGGGCACTGACCAGGGGCACTTTGCGTAGACCCAGTGCCACTGATTGATCAGGAGACACTGACAGACCGTCCCCCATCCTGTTGTGCGCAGCAGGCAACAAAAATGATTAAGGGGCTGGAGCACAAGACCTATGAGGATAGGCTGAGGGATTTGGGCTTGTTCAGTTTACAGAAGAGAAGACTTAGGGGTGATTTAATAGCAGCCTTCAACTTCCTGAAGGGGAGCTCTAAAAAGGAGAGTGAAAAACTGTTCTCAGTGGTGTCAGATGACATAACAAGGACTAATGGTCAGAAGTTGAAGAGGGAGAGGTGTAGGTTAGATATTAGGAAAAACTTCTTCACCAGGCGGGTGGTGCAGCACTGGAATGCGTTGCCTAGAGAGGTGGTGGATTCTCCATCCCTTGAGGTTTTTAAGTCCCAGCTGGACAAGTCCCTGGCTGGGATGACTTAGTAGGGGTTGATCCTTCTGGAAGCAGGGGGCTGGACTAGATGACCTCCTGAGGTCCCTTCCAGCCCTACGATTCTGTGGGTTAGCTATAGCACAATAATGTACTAAGATGCCTAGATCTGCTATAGCACTTTTCACCAGTAGATCGCCAAATGTATTACCAAGGAGCTCAGCTTCCTCCTCCCTGGTCTGGTGTTTTCAAATAACAAAAACTGGCAGAAGGGCTTGGGGAAGATGAAAGGCCTGAAATGATGGTAAATGCTTTTATTTAAAAGGTCCCTAGGTTTCAAGTTAACAATGGCTGTTGAAAGAAGCTTTAGCTGGAAGCTGGGGAGTATATGCACCGCGTGAATGAACATGTCCAGTTCCATTCAGGTGCGACGTGAGCACCTCTGCTTGTGCACGCGCGCGCGCGCACACACACACACAGAGCTGGGGCAGGTTGTGGTGCAGCATTTCACTTAGAGACTGGTCTGACTTATTCCATCCTGAAGGGGGCAGTGTATGGCATCCACATTTGGATGGACCCAGCTTGTGCTCCCAGTGAGACTGGGGTGAAAAACAGACCCATGGAAATGAATGGGGCTCCAGGAGATTTACCTGGATTGAAGTGACCATTCAGCCCATTTTTCCCAGGACAGGCTCTTCTTTAAGCTGTTTTAGAGGCATCCCGACTTTTTTACGAAAACGGGCAAATTGTCCCATGTTTTGCAGCGCCCCTGTTCCCTGGCGGCTTGGTACCCCAGGGCTGCAGCCCCCCACTGCCAGAGAGCTCCTCCATGGGACAGCTGCCCTGTTCCCTGGTGCCCTGTGTCTTGGGGCAGCAGCTCCTGCTGCAGGGGAGCTTCTCCGTGGGGGAGCTGCCCTGCTCCCCGGCACCCCATGGTGGCAGCCCCACTGCTGGTGAGCTCTGCCATGGGGCAGCTGTCTTGTTGCCTGGGATCCCCTACCTAGGAAAGGCAGCTCCTGCTGCCAGGGATCCCCTGCATGAGGTGAATGCCTCATTCCCCAGCATCCCTTCCCCGGGGAGGCAGCTTCTGCTCGATGGAAGGTCTTTCTGTGGAGTGGCTGCCACATTCTCAGTGTCCCCCCACCCTGCTGGGCAGCTGCAAAGCCCCTATTCTTGAAACCCCCCTGCCAGAAAGTTACAGAGCCCCCATCCTCTGCTCCCCCCTCATTGGGAGGCTGCGGAGCCCCTCATCCCCAGTTCCTCGCCATGGGGCAGCAGCCCCCATTGCTGAGAAGCCCTGTCATGGGACGGCGGCCCCCAACCCCGGAGGCCAGTGCCCTGTATTTGCCATAGGGCAATGTGGTCGCCCTAACCTGGATGTCACTTTGAACAGAATCCAGTCCGTCGACTCCTGCAGTTCATTGGCTTGTCCCTGAACTCTGAGCTAGAGAGTAGAGGCTAGGAGGATGCTGGAATGCTCCCACAAGCTGGAAGGGGCCTCTTCTTGTTCATCGTCAGTTCACATTTCATTTTGTGCAACCATCTTGTACCCAGCATGCCCCAGGTGTGTCTGGGCTTGGCACACAAGAGCGCAATGAAAGGAATGAAATTGGATAACCATAGCTAACTTAGTCCAGCGTACTGCATTCACATCTGTGAGCAACAGTGGCCCAAAAAGGCCTCCAGGCTCTTGGCTGGAGCTAATTTATTTCATTGGTTGAATTGCCGTTTCAGATGCCCTCTTCCTCAGGAGTAATTAGAGCATAAAACTGCTTCCTTCCCCACTGTGACTGTCGTTTTTCCTCCTAATTTTACCATGCAGAATGCGCTAAAGCAAACAAAGAGGAAAGCAGTTACCAGCTGTCACTGGTTCTGGAAGGGGAGTCAGTAATTAGTCCTAAACAAATCTATAGCCAGTGGCTGACCAGAAACACTGAACACCTGAAAAAACAGGAACATTTGTTATTTTTAAAAAGTGCCAAAAAACTGCTAACGGGTTATGTATAGAAAGAGAGGAAGGATGGCCGGGGGCGTCCAAACACAAGCCTGGGTATCAGAAGGGCTGGGTTCAGCTTCCGATTCTGACTCTCCGTGTGTGACCACAAACAAGACACGCTGTGCCTCAGTTTCTGCAGATATTAAAGGGGTTACTGATACTCCCCTGCCTCTTTGTGGGCAGTGAGGTCTTCCATAGTGCCAATTTTGTGCAGAAGACCCACAAGTGCTCAGTTGCCTTCACGTAGGTGTCAGATTCCTGCTACACAAAGCAGACTGATGAAAGATGCTCTCGTATCGGAGGGGTAGCCGTGTTAGTCTGGATCTGTAACAGCAACGAAGGGTCCTGTGGCACCTTATAGACTAACAGAAAAGTTTTGAGCATGAGCTTTCATGAGCACAGACTCACTTCTGAAGCATCTGAAGCTCACGAAAGCTCATGCTCAAAACTTTTCTGTTAGTCTATAAGGTGCCACAGGACCCTTAGAAAGATGCTCTGAGGTCTCTGGATAGAAAGAAGGAATTGCACAGTCAGATGAAAACATTATCGTTAGTGCCTGAGGTGATACCATGGGGATGAGTGCTTCATAAATGCTAACAACATAGCATTGAGCATACCCCTGTGCTCATTGTCATGCTTCCTCATTCTCTCTATTCTTAAGGCAGCTTTCCAAGTCCCCTACCCTTGCAGTGGTTGCCTCTGTGACACAAAGGTACTTTGAATCCTTCAAGGAAAAGGGGTGACTTGCCAATGTCCTTCCTGCACAAATTCTTACTGTTTACTGAGGGTTGATCTACACCTGTGAGTTATAGCGACACAGGTATATTGCTCAGCGTATGGTTACAGTGCACATGTCTGGAGTTCTGCTGACCTAATTCCCAGCGTAGACACAACTACGTCAATGAAACAAAGTCGGCAGCTAAGGTTGCTCAGCATGGGCAGTGGGCAAAGACCCAGCTGGGGAAGGTGGACCCAGTCCTGCCCCTTCTGCAACCCCGTCCCCATCCAGTGGAACCAAGCCTGGCCCTCGTCCCAGGTTAGTGTGCCCTGCTCCTGAGCAACCCCAG
Organism: Carettochelys insculpta; assembly: GCF_033958435.1. Lineage (NCBI taxonomy): Eukaryota > Metazoa > Chordata > Testudines > Carettochelyidae > Carettochelys > Carettochelys insculpta. The sequence goes on from NC_134138.1 coordinate 6,596,011, forward strand.
CCCCCTTATGGTCCCAGTGGACTACCCGATGCTTACATTGGTCAGAGTGGTGAAGTTCCTGCACGAAGAGCAAAACCCTTCTCCTGGTGCAGGCTGCATGTACTCCTGCACCTTAGGGCTGTGCCAGCGTACGGAGCCCTGCAAAGCTGTGCATAGCCATAGATCCTTTTTGCAGCTGTGGATTCGATACCAATTCTGTATCTGGGCAGGGCTCTACCAGTGTACCTCTGGGGGATGTACTCCACAGTGAAGACTTAAAAGACCTCAGCTGGAGCCTCAACTCTGCAAGCAGCTTTGTCCAGACTGGCCCTGGAGCTGGGTGTGGGCTGCAGGGCTCAGTTTGGTCACCCTGGATTGCAGGCTCATTCACTGAGGTGGTGACATCATTCCTAAAGCAGCAGGCCAGGCTGAGTTCTGGGGAGACCCAGTTCTGGCTTCCCAGCCCCCCTGCTCTGACCCACCAGCCCCATGAGGGAGTCACAGAGACGGGCCTGGGCTGTGGCACTGAGATCCAGACCTGGGTGCTCCCCCAAGTCCAGGGCTATGGCTCAGAGCTGGGGTTCTGGCTTTAGGGGTGATATGATGAGAGCCTGGACATTCGGCCCCCGTCAGCACTTCCCCTAGTGTGTGGGGCTGGGCTGGGCTGGGCTGGGCCGGACAATGGGCCCAGAAGCACTCCAGGACAGGGGTGGCTTGGGAGGGAGGTAGATGTGAGCGCACAGCCGGCAGTCTGTCCGTGTGTCTGTCCAGCGGCATGCACCAGTGCACGTGTTGGTCATTGGGGTGACAAGTGCAAAGTCAGAGCTAAACATTATTAAGGCCTCATGTGTCCCCACCCCCACATCGGCTGTGCGGGAGTCCATCTGTCCCTTCCTCCAGCTGTCTGTCCACCCTGGGTGCCCGTCTCTGTCCTCTCTGCCCCACCCTCACTTCTACTGCCTGTCCATTTCTCTCCCTCCCTCCGGCTGGCTGCCTGTCTGTCCCCCTGCCTCCGTCTGTCTGTCCCTCAGCCCCCACCCCCGCCTGCCTGTCTGTCCCCCTGCCTCCGTCTGTCTGTCCCTCAGCCCCCACCCCCACCTGCCTGTCTGTCCCCCTGCCTCTGTCTGTCCCTCAGCCCCCACCCCCACCTGCCTGTCTGTCCCTCAGCCCCCACCCCCGCCTGCCTGTCTGTCCCCCTGCCTCCGTCTGTCTGTCCCTCAGCCCCCACCCCCACCTGCCTGTCTGTCCCCCTGCCTCCGTCTGTCTGTCCCTCAGCCCCCACCCCCACCTGCCTGTCTGTCCCCCTGCCTCCGTCTGTCTGTCCCTCAGCCCCCACGCCCGCCTGCCTGTCTGTCCCCCTGCCTCCGTCTGTCCCTCAGCCCCCACCCCCACCTGCCTGTCTGTCCCTCAGCCCCCACCCCCGCCTGCCTGTCTGTCCCCCTGCCTCCGTCTGTCTGTCCCTCAGCCCCCACCCCCGCCTGCCTGTCTGTCCCCCTGCCTCCGTCTGTCTGTCCCTCAGCCCCCACCCCCACCTGCCTGTCTGTCCCCCTGCCTCCGTCTGTCCCTCAGCCCCCACCCCCACCTGCCTGTCTGTCCCTCAGCCCCCACCCCCGCCTGCCTGTCTGTCCCCCTGCCTCCATCTGTCCCTCAGCCCCCACCCCCACCTGCCTGTCTGTCCCTCAGCCCCCACCCCCGCCTGCCTGTCTGTCCCCCTGCCTCCGTCTGTCTGTCCCTCAGCCCCCACCCCCACCTGCCTGTCTGTCCCCCTGCCTCCGTCTGTCTGTCCCTCAGCCCCCACCCCCACCTGCCTGTCTGTCCCCCTTCCTCCGTCTGTCTGTCCCTCAGCCCCCACCCCCACCTGCCTGCCTGTCTGTCCCTCAGCCCCCACCCCCACCTGCCTGTCTGTCTGTCCCCCGCCCCTTGTCCCCGGGCCCCGCACCCCACAGGGCGGGCCCGGACTCCATTTCCCAGCGTGCCCCGCGAGCCGCGCCCCGCGAGTGACCCGGACTCGGGACAGGCGGAAGCGGAGACGGGCGGGAGCGGCCAACGCGGCACAGGTGGGAGCCGGGCGGGGCCGGGGGGAGAGGGGCCTGGCGTGGTGGGTGGGGGGGGCAGGATGAGGAGGGGGGACCTGGCATGGGGGCAGGATGGGGGGCCTGGCATGGGGGGCAGGATGAGGAGGGGGGGCTGGCAGGGGGGTCTGGCATGGGGGGCAGGATGGGGGGTCTGGCATGGGGGGCGGGATGAGGAGGGGGGGCCTGGCATGGGGAACAGGCAGGGAAGAGGGGGGCTCTGGTATGGGGAGGCAGGATGAGGAGGGGGGGCCTGGCATGGGGAACAGGCAGGGAAGAGGGGGGCTCTGGTATGGGGAGGCAGGATGAGGAGGGGGGCCTGGTGTGGGGGGGTTGGGGGAGGAGGAAGGGGACTCTGCCCTTGGGGGGTTGGGGGTTGGGGGCTGGCAGGGGAGGAGGAAGAGGGCCCTGATTTCAGGTGGCTGGGGGGTGGGGTGTGTGAGTCGGGATGACGTGATGGTGTAATATTGGGGAGGCGTTGTCGGCAATCTGTGAGCCTTGGCCGGGCTCAGAATTCTCTCCTGCCCCCCACCTACGGCCCTGCTGGGGGGGCTGCCCCCCAAAGGTAGAAGAAGTCACTCTGTGCCTGTGGCGACTTTTCCCCATGCATGGTGCAGGTCTACACTTAGAACGCTGCATCGTGCACTGCGGTAGCACTTCCGCAGAGACCAGGGGGTGTACCCATCTCAGTGTGGTTGTCACCTCCGCCAGAGGCTGGAGCTGTGCTATGGGGACAAGCCCTCACATTGACCTAGTGCTGGCCTCACTCAAGGTTAGGTCCCTATAACTGCGTCTGCCTCTGAAAATCCATGCTCTGAGCGACATAAGTTTGGAGTGTAGACCCGGCCTTGGCATGTTTGTTGCGCTCTGTGCACCAGGCCTGAGACAGAGGTGGTCACAAATGGTGTGCAGTCCATCAACGCCTCCAGACATCAGCACTGGCACTAGAAGTGCAGCTGGAGCGTGGGTGCTTCAGCACTCCCTGGCTTGAAGACGTTTCTATTACACAGAGGGTTTTCAGTTTGGTGCAACAGCTCTCAGCACCCCCACTGTACAAATTGTTTCAACTCCTCCTCCTCCAGAAATCTCAGCCCAGATGCCTGTGTCCGGTTTCCAGAAAACTGCTCTCCAAGAAACGACTGATAGATTTAAGGCAGAGAGCAAACTCTCTTGCTGTTTGCAAGAGCTTTTCCAGATTGAGACAGCTTCACAGAATGAACATTAAGAAAAATGACTTGTAAAAGCGCCATTGGTGACTTCTGCCATAACGCTAATAATTTGCCTCAGTGGATGGGGATGATGTCTAGTTCTTCCACATTTGCACTGAATGTTAAAATTCTTGGAATGGGAATGCTGGTGAAGGGGCAAACAGTGATAAATTAATTAGCGAGCCTGTATCTGGTTTCTTTCTGTCCTGTCTTGCAGCTTGAATGCTGACATTATCCAGTGTCCCTTTCACTTGTGCGTTCAGGACTCAGCAGGGCCAAATATAAACACAAGAGAACTCTCTCCCCTAAACTTCTTTTGAGCATCTCTTAAAAGATTTATTTTCGTAGTGGGCTTTTACAGCATTTGAGATACTGTTGAAGAGTTTCAGCATTGCCCTCAAAGTGTGGTTTGTTGTTTTTAAAAAATCATTTAAGCTAAACCAATAACCTGGGGGGTTAGCTGTTTTTTTTCCCCAAATCAGTGTTCTTACAAAACACCGTATAATGGTGTTTGCAAAATATTTTGTAGTTGCTTAAATAAATTTTGAGGGGTTTTCCACTTCTCTGACCATATTCATAAGAATCTTTTGGAGTCGTCTGTGGCTAATACCACTTTAGCCTTGTTTCCTATGTACACATCTGCTTGCTTCAGCTGATGTTTTAGTTTTGTTGCTGGTTAGGTGGACAGCCTCTTGCAAAGTGCAGCTAAATGCACAAGCTGGAAAAAAGTCTCCAACTGCAGCAACTGTTCCTTGCAGCAACAGTAGGTACGTGTTTTCAGGCTGACACTTCTGAGAGGATGAATCCACTTTAATTCCTCTAGAGCTATCTCTGGGTCTTATGCTCTTATTAAAGACGCCTTGAAAAAATTATTAAAACTTTTGTTTCAAAACAGGAAGTTCGCCTGCACATGGCCCATCGCTGGCGTGAGCAGAGGTGGAAGTTCCTTAGTTCATCCTTGGCATTTCTGTCATCAAATAAGTCACTTGTTTCAGGTGGGGAAAGTCTTGCCATAGCCTGAGACTCAGCAACTCACTTTGCCAAACAGCCACTGCCTACCAGTGGAGTGACAGAAAAGGTGCCCATTAGCCACGTCTCATTCCTACTAACTGCGGTGCAGTTGCAGCTCAGCAGCTGTGTTTCCCACTACCCTCCTGACCTGCTCAGGACCCTAGTGTAGCCACTGCCTTCCAAGTGGGACCTTTATGACACTGAGGAAGTGGGAAGCCAAGTTTGCCAACCCTTCCAGGACCTCTGCCACCCTTCAGCTCAGACTTGCTCCTGGCTTCTGCAGTTTTACTTGGCCAGGCAGGTTTGCAGCACAAATCTTAGCAGCAATGTACACAGTGCTTCTGAGATGATTTGGGATTCGTTGCCTCCTCTCCCACCCTGCAGACTGTGTAGCCATGACGGAGCCGGCAGGAATGAAGCCAAAGCGCATCCTGGTGACTGGTGGCACGGGACTGGTGGGGAGAGCCATCGAGAGAGTGGTGGCTGATGGAGAGGGCAAGCCGGATGAAGAATGGATCTTCGTGTGCTCCAAGGATGCTGACTTAACGTGGGTCCTGGTTCGTTATTGTGTGAAATCACTGATGCATTTTGGGGTGGCCTGTGAGGGGAGTGCTCTCACACAAGGCTGTGGGGAGCAGGGTTCATCTCTGCAGACAAGTGAAAATGAAGCATGTGGAGTGGAGAGTTTGGGCCTTGTCGCAGGCCCTGTTACAAAACTCCACTGCAGTTCTGGAATGCCAGGCAGCCTCTTCCCCAGAGAGGCCCAGGAACGGAGCCAGCAGCAGGTGGCAGAGCTTTCGGTGAAGCCCTAGGGCTGGAGTAGCAGGAGGTGCTCTATGGTAGAGTGGAGGTGAGTTGACAGAACTGACCTGAGCTGGTGCTGTCAGCCCCTGACTTTCTTTCCCCTAAAGGTACGTCTGCGCTGTGAAAGCTGGCCAGGGACTAGCCTTCCTGAGCTAGCGAGCTGAGTGCACACCTAGAGTCTGTGACAGCCTTGCACTGCTTGGGAAAGAGGAGACTAAGGGGAATACGAGAGAGGTCTGTAAAATCATGACAGGTGTGTTAAAAATGAGTAAGGAAAAGTTATTTACTTGTTCCTCTAACACAAGAACTGTAGGGGTCATGGAGTGAAATTAATGGGTTGGAGTTTTAAAACGAACAAAAGGAAGCGTTTCTTCACGCAGCGCATGGTCGGCCCATGGAACTCGTGGCCAGAGGATGTGGTGAAAACCAGGACTTTAACAGGGTTCCAAAAGAGCTAGGTAAACTTGCGGAAGTTAGGGTCCGTCAGTGGCTCTTAGCCAGGCTGGGTAGGAATGGTGTTGCTGGCCTCTGTTTGTTAGAAGCTGGAAAGGGATGACAGGAGAGGGATCGATACCTGTTCTGTTCGCCCCCTCTGGGGCGTCCGGCATTAGCCCCCTGAGGAAGACAGGCTACTGGCCTGGGTGGATGTTTGGTCTGACCCAGTATGGCCATTCTTATGTTCTGTCACTACCCACTCTAGCTGGACTCTCGCTGGCTTATGCACAGCTTCTGCCTGTAGACATACTCCAAACGTGGACGGTTGGAAAACAGTGTTCACCTCTGCTTTAAACTGGCTTTTGGAGTAGTTGGCGTAGCCACAGGCTGAGCCCATCGCAACTGCCTCATGAGTGTTAGTGCCAGCTTTGCTCTGGGACGCCGGCTTCCCTCCCGGCTGCGGTGGCGTGAGAATTAAGCGAATTGGACATGCACTCCAATGTCTGACGTGGGATTAAAAGGAGGTGGCAGGTCACAGGTTGTGTGTGGTTCGAGGAGGGGTGGTGGGGTTGGTCAGGGAGCCGCTCTGTTCCAGAAGAGGTCTGGCAGAGGGCAGAGTGGGAGTGATTCTCCTGCGCACACCTGGTGTAACGCGGATGCAGCAGGTGGAAGAGCCCAAATTCATTTGGGGGCTGGGTAACATTGATGCTCACTGAGGTCAGGAGTATTGTAAGGATGGGGTGTGAGTGGGGGCTGCTGCAGGGCCATGCTGGGGATAGGCTCAGTGAGGGTGAACTGTCAAGGAGGCCTATCCTTTGGGTCTATCGGCCAGATCTCTGCTATCTCTGGCTTCTGCCAAATGCTGTTTTCACTCTCACAGCTGCCAGGTCAGGAGCAGCCTGTTCTGTCATTGGGTAAAAAGCCTGGCCTATCCCAACCAAGGAAAGTTAAAGGCTAACTTCTCTTTGCTGTCACCCTGTCCAATCACATTCTTCCACATATGCCACTCACCTGAGCCCTGCCCCCTCTCCAGGTGAGAGTCACAGTCTTAGCAACTGAGAAGGTCCTGCCTGATCCATCCTGAGGTCAGGATTATTCCCTGTGTGAGATGCTCCAGCGTTTTCGTCCAGTCCGATTTTCGTGAGATGGAGTGGTGGTGTAGCTATGTTGGTCCCTGGATATTACTTTACACGGAGCTCTTCTTCAGCCCTCTCTCCCTGCAACAGGAGTTGGTTCAATAAGAGATATTACCTCTCCCCGCTTCAGTGTTCCCACTAATGTTTTCCATCCAAGTACAGAGTAAATTTTATGCTCACTGAGGCATGTGCGGATGGGCACCACCAGTAGAAATGCATGCTGCCGACTTGTGGGCGCTCTGCTAATCAGCTGGGTGGCATTTGAGCCTCTCCTGAGAGGCTGCTCAAGTGCTCACCTTACAGGGAACTCTGCCTCCCTTTGTCTCTCTAGTTTCAATTGTGACAGCACAGAGTTATCGAACCCTCAGGAAGGCTCTTTGTCCTTGGGCTGCGGTTTGTTTGATGCCCCTTGTGTTCTGTAGCAGAAATGTTATTTAATCAGCAGCAAGATCAGTTTCCCACCTTTTGAGAACCAGGCTGGGAGCCAGGAATTCTTGAGTTCTAACCAACTCTGACATTGACTCCATCTTTGGCCTTAGCCAAGTCACCACCCCTTTTCTGTGCCTCAGTTTCTCTGACTGTACAGTGCAGTGCCTTGGGATGCTGGGAGGGTGTGATGGGGTTCAGGGGTCCCCATGCGCTGCACCCCATCCACTGGCAGGAGCGACTCTCACTCAGCAGATACAACAGGAGGTTTATTAGGCAACAGATGCCCAGTTTCTCATACAAGCGTCAGTACAGCAGTCAGAAACAGTCATTCCAACCCATCCTGGGGAGAGGAGCCCGAGGGGTGCCCCTCTGGGGTGTAGCTTCCCCCCCTCGCCCAGCTGGCTCCTTCCAGCTCCCTCTTCCCTCCTGCCTCTAACCGCCGCCCTCCCCCATTCCAAAACAGCTCAGCTCCACCCTCCTCTGTGTTCAGGGCAGAGGTGTTACCTGCCAGCCTAGGTTATAGCCCCAGGGTCATCCTTAGCCACCGGGAACTGCTCTGCTTGTCTCTCACATCCAGCCTGACTCACACATGCACTCCCCCGACTCCATCTCAGAGGGCCCATTGGTTACCTGTGTAAAATGCTTTGAGGATGAGAAGAGCTATTATCACTGATATGCAATGGTGCATTTTAGAAAAATGGCAGAGAGCACAGACCTATGAGACCAAATCTAACCTCTGCTGGGATAGGGACAAAACACGGCTGCTGTGCTGCGTCTCCTGCTTTCCCATTGTGCAGAAGTGGCTCAGTAGGGTGGCACAAGGTTCATTGTATCCACCCTGTCGTCTGTATTTCCTCAGGACCAGGGAGCATCTCTCTGTTACATGTGTACAGCACCTAGCACTCAGTGCAGGATAGTTCCTGCCGACATCTTTTCTTGCCTGTTTCTTTCCCTCACTCCCTCGGAAGATGCTTCTGCAGATGATTTCTTTTTTGTGAAGCTTTTCCCAACCTCTATCCCTAACCTCTCCCTTTTCCTCCTGTTACTCCTCGCTCTCCTCTTTGGGGCTCCACGGAGTATCTCCTTTCTTTCTTGGGCTGCCACTTCTCAGGTGTTCTTACATGTGTTGCTGTTCTTTTGGCAAGCAGCCCTCACGTTTTCCCCATTCATGGGACCCACTGTGCTGCAGCCTGTCAGCATTATCCCTGCAGTGTTTCCTAGCTGGGAACTAAAGGGGCTCCATGTCAGCTGTTTCCCTCAGCTTGGCTCCCAGGATACTCTTGTCACCGCTCTGCAGTCCGTTAATTGCTCATTCATGTTGCTTGTTGGGCCCAGGGCCTGGCATCAGGTCCTTTCCTCTCCTGTCCCACCCCTGCCCCACCCAGTCCCTCAGTCTTGTCCCACCTTATCGCAACCTGCAGCATCGTGTCCAACTGTCACGCAGACAGCCCAGTGGTGATGATGCTAATCTGGGACTCGAGAGGTCTGGCTGTGTGGTGGAGCAGAGCATTGGATTCCTTGTGTGACTGTGGGAAGTCACTACGCGCCTCAGTTTCCCATCTGTAATCTGGGGATAATAGCACCGTCTGTCTCCCAGGGGTGGAGAGGGTAAATGCATCATCAGACTGGGAGGTGCTGAGGCACTGGGGTCCCAGGGCCAGAGCAGGATCTGGCATGGCTCGAATGTGCCCCTGAGGGCTCCCTTTGTTGTTTCCTCTCCCCTGTAGGAACGCTGCAGAGACCAGAGCCTTGTATGAGAAACACAGACCCACCCATGTGATCCACTTGGCAGCCTTGGTGGGAGGCCTCTTCAAAAACATCAAATACAACCTGGATTTCTGGGTAAGGGGCCGGGTGGTAACGGCAAAGGCGTAACAGCCGGTCGGTGCACTGTGTAGGGTTGTCCACCATTGCTCTTGCTCCAGGGACTTGGGAATGCTTTACAGACATTCGTGAATTAACCCCTGCTGTGCTCTCCCTGCCTCCACAGTCTAAATTAGACTTAGAGCCCTTGTAATTATAGGGAAACTGAGGCACCGAGCCATAGCTTCCCTGGGTCACATGAGTGCACAGCAGGGCCGGTAGTAGAACCCAGTACATTTGGGTTTGTTGAATGGGTGGATATAGTCATTAACCCCTTGGGTGCTATGCCTTCTGGCACTGCAGGTGGGACTCCTCTCACTGAGTTACCAAGATGTGGTTACACTATATGGGCCTCATGAGTGCTGCTGAATGGGGACTGCTTTGCCCTCAGCGCTCGCCCTGCATCAAAAGTTTTTTACCCCAGGGCCTTGTCTGGAATTCTTCCCTCTCCAGACTCTCAGATGTGAAGGGGTACAGCTTATTAGCAGCTGGTGGTGGACCACCAGCCCCTCCTCTCTGAAGCAGCCCCCACCCCCCCAGTCCCCAATCCCAACCCCGTTTGGTATGATTTATCAAAGCTGGGCCACATGTTCAGGGGCCAGCAATCACCTTATTGGTAAGATCGGGAAGGGACTACAAGTTCCAGCGTGCAGTGCTCCTCCTTGAGCTGTTTCTGCTCAGTTCCAGGTGGAACAATGCATTCTGGGATGTGTAGTCTTCCTGGGCTGAATTAGCCTATTAAAGAGGAACAGAGAAGTGGGTCTGTCCCACGACAGCTCACCTGATAAACTATTTTGCTAGTCTTTAACGTGCCACTTGACTGCTTTTTGTTTTGATCCTATTAAAGAGGTGGGTGGCTGGAATCTATTCCTTCCCAGTGCAGTCCTTCAGTGCCTGGCAAACTGCTGATCCAGCCTAGGCAATGTGTGGCCCTCCTGGTTTGCTGTTCTGTGTATGCATCTCCTTATCTGGTCTCCCTTTGCCTGCCTGTGGATCAGCAATGGGGGGAAAGACCCACTGGTCTGTTCCCCTGCTGCCAGCCCACTGCAATCCCTGGCTGTGCCAGGGGAGGCAGTGGCAAGTGACTCTATTGAAGGGCTGTACAGATCTGAATGAGAAGGGGGCTGGAAAGCTCCGTGGCACCAACAGAAGCAGCTGAGCTCCCTGAGTGTGGGGCAGTGAAAACCCTCCGGCATGAGTGGTGGGGTGGGGAGTGGGGCCCTTGCGGGGATGTCTCTGTCCCGAGGTGATACGGCTGTGAGAGCGGTAGCATGTCAGGTACATTCCAGATCTGAGCAGCTAGTGATCCCACCGCTGACTCCATAGACAAGCTTGGGGTCTTCCCCAAGGACTATCCCTTCTTCCCTTGGCCATTCAATTCTGGTGCCAGCTGTGAGGTTAGTCTGAGAGCTCCCTGGCCACCTGTTCCCCATCCTGAGCTGGCGACAGGCAGTCAGGGCAGGTTCACGACATACTGGAAGACCCATGTGATGGGTCAGGTCACAGAGATCCCTGTGGGATGATCACCTGAGGCGAAGGCACAGAGTTGGGGGTTACAGCCCCCAGCAGAGCAACACAGACCCTGAGAGCAGCTCATCTGTGGCAAAGCTCCGTCACAGGCACTTGACGGAACACCAGGTGCACTGCCCCATTGGGGCCGGAACCCCAGATAAACCCGTCTTACTCTGCATAGAAGTTTTATACAAAACAGGTTCATAAATGGCTTGTTCCATTTGTCACTGAAAGGGAGAGATGCACAGCTGCTGCATCCCTGCCCTCCCCCCCACCAATGGATTTTTTTCCACTGGGTTTAATAATAAAAGTTTTATTTTATTAAATAAAAATAGGGATTTAAATGGTTGCTGGTGATAAGACGGATCAGTGTAAGTTACTTAGCTCAATACAACAAAACTTGCCAGTGAAGCTTAATACCCTAAGGGCTTGTCTACACTAGCTCCCTACGTGGAAGGGAGCGTGGGAAGTAGGGTGTTGGGATTTTATTAATAAAGTGCTGCGATGCATATGCGGCACTTCATTGAGCAAATTCCACCCCCCCCCCCCCACGGCAACTTCGAAGTGCTGGCTTGCGTCTAGCCGCGGCTCACCCGCCGGGACGTGGAAGTGCTGGGGCAGCTTTGACGTCCCTTTTACTCCTCAAAATTTTGAGGAGTAAAAGGGACTTTGTAGTACCCTGCATATGCACCTCAGCACTTCATTAATAAACCCCCAACACCCTACTTACCATGCTCCCCTTGAAGTAGGGAGCTAGTGTAGACAAGCCCTAAGAAACTTGTCACATGCAATTTCTTAACCTAACAGTAGTTTTAATTCTTTTCTCCCACACTAGGCAGCCATCAAATAAGGGGCCAATCGTTCCCCTTGTTTTGTCTTAGCTGTTTCATAGGGGGATCTGGGATCTGGCCATTTCCCCCCGTCCCCTCCCAGTTCTTTAGTTCCCTGCCTAGAAATACATTTTGCCCAAGATGGGAATCCTTTCTGTTCAGTTTCAGCCCTATTACGCCCACATGGAAAAATACCATGTTCAAAATGGGTTGCAGCTTCTGGTGACCTGGCCACATGCTTTGGCAGGGCTGGTCATCGTCCAAACTTACAGGAGAAGCAAGATAGTTCTGATTACTGGCCATAAAGTTCCTTGAGACCTTCTTATGGCCTCCACTGGCACTTCTAGCTACGTAAACAGGTTTACACTTCCTATTTCTAACGCAAGAATGATACAGGTGAGCAAATAGAATATATCCATTCAGGGGATTACAAGTTCTCCAGTGTTGAGTTACGCGTCACATTTTGCATGGAGCATATTGGAGTTAGGTGCTTGGATATTCAAAAACACATTTCCATAAAAGAAAATACGGGGGCGCAATGTCCCACCTGGGGTGGGTCATGCGGCAATGGAGCCCAATAGAACATGACTGCTAACTCCCCGGTGTGCGTCTTTTCCCCAGCGGAAAAACATCCACATCAACGACAACGTCCTTCACTGCGCCTATGAATTTGGAGTGCAGAAAGTCGTCTCCTGCCTTTCCACCTGCATCTTCCCGGACAAGACCACCTATCCCATCAACGAGACCATGGTGAGGGATGGCCTTTGGGCTGGGCACTGCCTTACCATGCCCATCAGCTTCCCTTTGCTCCATGGGTTAAGCTCAGTAATGCTGGTTAGGTTGCAGTGCACCTTGGGATGGGGAGATCGTTGGAGCAATCCTTCCAGCCTAACGAGCAGCAGCATCAGGGTCTGGTGCAAGTGCTGTCCCCTCCTCCTTTGGCAGAAATAGGCGGGTGGCCCTGCAGCACGGGCTCAAGAGATATAAGGGGACCTTCAGGGCACGTGGCTTGTCTGTGATGCAAGCTGAGGCCAGGGCTGGCAGCTGGTGACATTTCCCACTTACAATTAAGGAGTTCCGGGGGGCTGCTGTGCCACTCCAAACTCAGGGGGTGTCTACACTGTGCAGCTCCTCTGGGCTCTTATCTGGGGTTCAGCCTTAACGTTGGCCCTTCCTCCTCTCTGTCCACATACAGAAAGTTCTGACTGGACCTGGGGCCCCAGTTATAGGAAGGATGTGGACACACTGGAGAGGGTCCAACGGGGGGCGACTAAAATAATTAGGGGTCTGGAGCATACGACCTAAGAAGAAAGGTTGAGGGAACTGGGTCTGTTTAGTCTGCAGAAGAGAAGACTGAGGTGGGACTTGATAACAGCCTTCAACTTACTGAAGGGAGGCTGCAAAGAGGCTGGAGAGAGGCTGTTCACAGTGGTCACGGATGGCAGAACACGGAACAATGGTCTCAAGTTACAGTTGGGAAGGTCCAGGTTGAACATTAGGAAAAACTTTTTCCCTAGGAGGGTGGTGAAGCACTGGAATGTTCTACCCAGGGAAGCAGTGGAGCCTCCATCCCTGGAGGTGTTTAAGTCTCGCCTTGACAAAGCCCTGGCAGGGCTGATCTGATGGGTTTGGCCCTGCTTAGAGCAGGGGGCTGGACTCGGTGGCTTTTTTAGGTCTCTTCCAGCTCTATTGTTATTGCTCACTGACCCGGCGGCAGGTAGAACATAGGTTAGCACTTGGGATCTGGGTTGGGACAACCTACTCTGCAGTGAGGATGCAGACTAAATGATGTGAGTGCTGATAGTCCTCCAGTGCCTTCCCACAATCCCCTCCTGACAGACAGGTAGGTTACTTGCAATTGATCTGATTGCTGGGGAAAACTCCTAGAGCGTCTCTGCACAAAGAATCATGGGATATGCTCTTCCTCCTCCCATCACACACTGGTGAGGGCAGAGACTTGAGGACATGGGGAGAGCTTTGCCATGGGACACTCACGCTTGAGCTACACTAACGTGGCTGTTGAGCACCCGGTTTAACTGCAGTGTAGACATAAGAACAGCTGTACTGGGTCAGACCAGAGGTCCATCAAGCCCAGTGTCCTGTCTTCTGACAGTGGCCAGTGCCAGGTGCCCCAGAGGGAATGAACAGAACAGGAAATCATCAAGTGATCAATTCCCTGTTGCTCATTTTCATCCTCTGGCAAACAGAGGATAGGGACACCCTCCATGCCCGTGCTGGCTGATAGCCATTGATGGACTTATCCTCCATGAATTTATCTAGTTCTTTTTAAACTCTGCTATAGTCTTGGCCTTCACAATGTCCTCTGGCAAGGAGTTCCACAGATTAACTGTGCGTTGTGGGGAAACACATTTCCTAAATCTGCTGCCTATTAATTTCATTTGGTGACCCCCTAGTTCTTGTGTTGTGAGAAGGAGTAAATAAAAATTCCTTATTTACTTTCTCCACACCAGTCATGATTTTATATACTTCTATCATATCCCCTCTTAATCGTCTTCTTTCCAAGCTAAAAAGTCCCAGTCTTACTGATCTCTCCTCATGTGGCAGACGTTCTATACCCTTAATTTTTTGTTGCCCTTTTCTGAACCTGTTCCAAATCCAATATATCTTTTTTGAGACGGGGCGGCCACATGTGCACACGGTATTTCAGATGTGGATGTACCACGCATTTATTTAGAGGTAATATGGCATTTTCTGTCTTATTACCTATTCCTTTCTTAATGATTCCCAACATTTTGTTAGCTTTTTTGACTGCTGCTGTACACTGAGTGGATGTTTTCAGAGAACTATCCACAGTGACTCCAAGATCTCTTTCTTGAGTGGTACCAGCTAAGTCAGACCCCATCATTTTATATGTATAGTTGGGATTATATTTTCCACATAGCTTCAGTTTATTCTCCCTACCCCTTCTTTCCCTGGGGGTCAGGCAGCAGGGGTTGAAACTGTATTTTCTTCAGGCATAAGGCACTTTTCCCAACTATGCAGTCTACTGTGTTTCCCCAGATTCACAACGGGCCCCCGCACGACTCCAACTTCGGGTACTCGTACGCCAAGAGAATGATCGATGTTCAGAACAGGTATCGTCCATCGCCTCCCTCCCCTGCCCCGAGCTGTAGGGCTCAGAGAGGGACCAACCAAGTCTGAACATCTTTGCTCAGACCTGTGATCCCCGCATGCAGGACTGTGTAAGCATTATCACGGTCTCGCCTGAATTGTTCAGAGATGTCCCTTTTGGGTAATTCCTTCCTCCTGTGCTCTCAGGCCTCTGCTGGCACAAGAAACCAGAGTCTGGTGGTGGAGGGAAGGGCTGGCCAGCCCCACTTCATTTCCCTAAGCCGTGCCAGAAGAGCAGGGTTAGACCCTGTTACACAGAAGGGGGCCAGTGACTCATGTCCTTGTAGTCCTCACCTGCACAGAACATGCCACTGAGCTAGTTAACAACTCTGGCATTCTCTGTCTCTTCTCCCAGGGGCTATTTCAAACAGCATGGCTGCCGATTCACTGCCGTGATCCCTACCAATGTCTTCGGACCACATGATAACTTCAACATCGAGGACGGGCATGTCCTTCCGGGACTGATCCACAAGGTGTACCAGGCAAAGAGTAAGTGGGGACCCTTCGCTCACATCTCAGCTTGAAAGTCCAATCATCGGGTTTTTGTTGCCTGAGCAGCATCGGCAGCAAAGTCAACTTCTGTTGGGGGGAGAGAAAAGTTGTGACTTTTTTTTCTCCTGATGAAATTGTGGCATTCTTTTTATCCTATCCCTAGCTGTCTGAAAGTGATGCTGTGGGCCAATAAATGTGCTGTTTCACCCCAGAGCTTGCTGCATGTCTGCATTAGAGTGAATGGATCCTTTGGTGTCCTTTACCTTTCTCAAATGTGGATTAACTGGCTAATGTTGTGAAGTGCTTTAGGATGCAGAACTGAAAGGAGCCACTGTAAATTATTTAGTTTGCAAAATCTTTTTAAAAACAACAAGAAGTCCTGTGGCATCTTATAGACTAACAGATAATTTGGAGCATAAGCTTTCGTGGGCAAAGACCCTATCTTTCTGACCTTCACCTGGCTGTTGGGATCTTGTGGAATTTTTTCTTTTGTATAGCTAAATCTCCTTGCTTCTAAAGAGGCATGAATGGCTCCTGACAGCCACAGATGGAAGACTGCTAACAGAGTTTTCTGCTGTTGTTTATTTCTGGGGGCAATCTGCATCAGAAATAAAAATTCTGTGCACAATATTTTCACACCCTGCAAAAGTCCATGTGTTTTATTTGTCAGAATAACTCAATGTAGTCCCACCAGTTTCAATTATTTTTGGTCAAGTATTTCAGAATATCTCTCTGTAAGTATGTTGCTAACGATACAAACAACAGGAAAGAGCCAGGGAATGTTTTTGGACAAATAGGTGTATTAATACAGAGTGCTGAGTAATAATCCATTTAAACTTTGACACAGAACCATACTTCCCACACATCTCTGAAGCTGTGGAAAGGCGTGTGGGAGTCAGGGCTAACAGAAGAGCTGTCAGAGAGGGAAGTAATTGCTGGGAAGGAGACTGGATGTGAACTTGGAGGATTGTTGGATAGGGGTGAGAACAGTATGGACCAGAGCTTTTTGCGTGGGGGTGGCGGGTTCCCTCATGCAGACCCTGGCTGACCCCTAATTTGTCAGGCACATCTCTCCTCTGTCCTCATATGTCTCAGCATCCCTGGGTATCCTTGTACCCCCGTCCACGTATCCCTCCACTCCCACTCAGACACTCATTCCCGTATGGCCCTGCGCTCCGTCTCCTGTCTTCATGTGGCCCTGCACCTGCCGCCCCTACGGCCCCTCTCCCACAAATCCTTCTGAGCGCCGAACGGATCCCCTCCCGTCCTCTGGCACCCACGTCGCCTGTCTCCCCATATCCCCAGTCTTCTGACCTGGCCTGACAGGCACAGTGAGGAAGGCTGTGCAGGCTCTTTCTCTTCCAGAACTGGCCAACTGCTCTGCCACCCTGGCTCCCTCTGGTGGGCAAAAGGTGGCGGCTGCAGCAGTTTGCCCACCAACTTTTTTCTGTGCAAAAAATTAAGCATGTGCCCTTCCCGTTAAGTATGTGCACACGCAGTGGCGGAGAATTCCCCCAGGAGTACTAGTTATGGGATGGTAAGTTCCTGAGAGCCGCGACAGGTGGATTCCTCCCTTCTCACTTGGCTCTAGGCCGGGCATTCACCTCCCTGCAGAAGTGAAACTAGCAAGTGATTTCTGCGCAGTGTGGACGAAGAAGTACGTGCTCGAATCTCAGCCAGTGAGGAGACAGAGAAGGGCCATTCCAACTCCAGAGCTGCTCACAGCCCCTTGCTGGAGGATGGCATGCTGGGCCCTGTAGTCTCTGGGGCTGCACCTTCATTTTAGAGAAGGGGGCTATGATGGAAAGCTGCCCCAGGCCAGTCTTGGGTCTCCATTGCACAAGGGTATTTGGATGAGTGTGGACGGCACCAGCAGCCTGCGGGTGGACGGGGCTGTGTTATGGGTGGAACATCCACTAATGGCCCTTCCTGTCCTTGTTCCACAGAAAATGGCACAGCCCTCACCGTCTGGGGCACGGGAAAGCCAAGGAGACAATTCATCTACTCCCTGGTAGGCACATCCTTCGGAGTCCTGCCCATTCGGACCAGGCTTTGGGTTTCCTGGGCCCAGCGCAGACATCCTGCCCCCGGGGCTGGGGGAGCTTGTCTCTGGGAGGCTGGCAGGGCTGTGACGGAGGGTGCTGGCTGCTGGTGGGCTGGGGCCCCCCCTTTCCACCGCTGGGAGCAGGTGCGTCTGGTGGGCTGAGGTAGGAGTATTCTGGAGGGCGGGGGCTGGCAGGGGAGGCTCTGAAGCCATGCATCTGCCGAGGCTAAATGTGCTGTTAGCTTCCCACCCTCAGGGGCAGCCTGTTGCTTTTATACAGTGCACGTACCATGCGCCTAGCCGCTCAGATGAGCAGGTTCCCCTGGCCAATAATGCGCCAAGTCCCAGTGCCACGTCCAGGCCTGTGCCTGAGCAGAGGGAGGGGCTCTCTGCTAGCTCCTGCCTTGGCAGCCTGAAGGTACCGTCCCCCGAGAGCAGGGCCTGGATGGAGGCTGCCCTTCGAGGGGCGTGATGGTTCTGTCCGGGAGCATGGCTGTTCCATGACTGCGGTTCTTCCTGCCCAGCCAGGACTGGGGGGAGATGGTCTCATTAAAGGCCATTTGTGGCCAGGCTTGGAGGGATGGCTGCAGAGAGAGGAGCTGGCAGCTGGGATGCGAGAGGTTGGACGTTGCCCTGCCGCATTGGAGGCAGTAGGGGTAGCACATCGGCTGCAGCAGGCTCAGCCCCGTACGACACCCTGGCCTTTGCCAAAGAGGGGTTTGTCTGTGCCCAGAGCAGGACCGGCAGGAGGCAGAGAGGTGTGAGCTGCTCCCTTGTGCCCACAGGACCTGGCGCGGCTCTTCATCTGGGTCCTGCGGGAGTACGACGAGGTGGAGCCTGTCATCCTCTCCGGTAAGACCACACCCCCACCAGTTCTTCTCTCCAACCGTGCCACAGCTCTGGCAGATGCCCTCAGCTCAGCACCGGACAGGAGGGAAGGTCCCTCTCCCCGGCTCCTCCTTCCCATGCTGTCCCAGCTGCTTCTGTGGCAGGGTCAGTGCAGGGTGGCCTCTCCTCAGCACCCCCAGCCGAGCTGGAATCTGTAATGGTGACAGGTTCTGAGCCCCCCATCCCTGCTTCTTGAAGGGATGCAAGTGCCAGCAAAGTGGGGCGGGTGTGAGGGGCTTCCGTGAGCGTTGCGACGGGCAGGCAAGCAGGCCCAGCCTCACCCAGGCACTCTCTTCAGTTGGGGAAGAGGACGAGGTCTCGATCAGAGAAGCCGCAGAGAGCATCGTGGAAGCTATGGACTTCAGGGGAGAGCTGATTGTATCTTTTTGCAAATGACAGCTCCGCAGCCCGGCCCCCTGAGCTGTGCCCAGCTCTCAAGGTGTGTGCCCGGCACCCGCTCCAGGGCCCCCTGGGAGGCGGAGACCTGCCACAGCCAAACATGTAAGAGTCAGTTCCCAGCTGATCCAGGGCAAGATTGTTCCCTGGGGCTTGGTCTGGTCCAGAAATGACTTGAGTGATGGGCTCTCACTGCTTCCTGGGGGTCGTTCTCTGACTTGCTCCATAGATGTTCGGTCCATTCTTGGAAGTTCAGGCCCTTGAGGTCCGTGTGAGCTGACCCTGTGGTCTCCTGGGAGACCATGTCTTCCATTCCTGGTGCACTGAGATGGTGAATGGAGTCACTGCTTGAACTGGGCATTCCAGATGGTGCTTGGGGCCCCTTGATTGTTACCTGCTTGCCCTCTTGCCTGCAAACAATGAACATGAGGGATCTCCCTCCTGGGGGATTGCTCTCCTCTGGCCCCCGGCACCTGACTGCTCAGGTCTGCTGGCAGGGCCGGGACAGCTGTACGCCTTTCAAGAGCGGACATGTAAAGTACTTTTGCTTCCAAACTCTGGTTCTGCTCTCGACCTGTTACCAGTAGGGGTCACCCCAGCGTAACGTTCTGTTCACACTCAGCTGAATTCCAGCTGATTTTCCTTTACTGCTGCACCCCTCCATCTGCGTCCAGTTTGACGTGACAAAATCCGATGGCCAGTTCAAGAAAACAGCCAGCAACGGCAAGCTGAGGCAGTATCTGCCCGATTTCCAGTTCACGCCATTCAAACAAGGTGAGGTGCAAAGGCTGCGCTGCTCTGAAGTCCCTCCAGCTCGGGCATCATCTCCCCTCTGCTTTCCAAAGCAGGGGGATTGGGTTTAGGGAGGCTTTCTCCCTGCTGCAGGTGCTGGGGCATTAGTGGGGTACATGTGTAACTGCCCACAGGCAGGCTCAAACCGGGGACCGCTGGAGCTTAGGCACCAGCCTCTGTGGTTTGAGCCGAAAGGCAGCTGACTCATTCTCTCCCTCTGCAAGTGCTCAAATGCAGCCAGACTTGGGTTCATTTTGGCCCTACCTGGCTGGGGTTGATTAGCTGGCCGGGGCTTCCCAGGGTTGACCTGGTGTCTGCAGCCAGACAAGCTCATTGCTGCCCTACCTAGCAGGGGTTGACCTGGTGGCCAGAGCTTCCCGGGGTTAATGTGGTGTCTGGGGCCGGACTTGGAAGAATCTTTCCCTGCCCCGGGCTGGAGTTGACCTGCTGACTAGAGTTCTCTGGGGTTTACCTGGTGTCCATGGCTGGACTTAGGTTCATTGTGTCCTGGTTGGGGCTTCCTGCAGTTGACCTAGGTGTGTGAGTTACACATGCACCAAGCAATAAACTGCAACAAGCGTCTAGCGCAGGGGTGAGGAAATTTTTTATGTGGGGCCCCACTTTTCATGCCTGCAGTTTCCAGCCTCTCCACCCCTCAACCTGTCTAATAGAATCCCGACCGATGGGCATTTCCATTATGTTTGTGTGAACAGGAAAACACCTTTCGGGATGTGTAAGAAAACAAGTCTGTACATGTCAAATCTTTATTGATCTGTCTATAAATGTGACTACACAGACATCAAAACAGTAACCGCTTTCTGCTTGTTTAATGAGATGGACGAGCCTGAGACCCAGCAGCTGATTGCGCTGTGCTTCCCCATATGAAACTTCACACCCCTTGGGCGGGGGCTTACCCCCATTTTACACACCCCTGGTCTCTGGGGAGGCTGTGGGAAGCCCATGGGAGCTGAGGCACTGGATCTGATTGTAGGGGGCAGGCTGGTGTGGTGATGAAAGCACCCGCCTGGAATTTGTGGATTCTCTTTCCAGCTTTGAGCCACTGAGTGATGTCAGGTGGGTCCCTTCATCTGCCTGGCCATTTCCCCTAGCCTGGTGCCTGATCCGTCTGTTCCCTCCTAGCTCAGGAAGGAGTAGCCAGTGGCACAGCCCCACTCTGGAGGGAACCAGCTGCTTATGGCTGGGATGCTTCAGGCTGTGTGGGATCTAACTGCTTTCTCCCTTCCCCACCAGCTGTGAAAGAAACGTGTGACTGGTTCAACGCACACTACGACGTCGCCCGGAAGTGACTGGGGCTCCAAAGCCCTTGTGCTTATCAGCTAGTGATGGCCAAAGGTTCGGGGGAGATGCTGGGTTTTCCTCCTCTGGAGCAGAGGAGAGGCTGCACGAAATGGTGGTGGGGAGATACAGCCTGGCCAAAGAGGGTGGGGAACAGCAATCCTAAACAGCCCAGTCACTGCTGAGCTCAGCAGCTGCAAGTGAGAGGTGGGAGGCGTATGGGCATTCACCGTCGAGGGACCTGTCTTTCTCGGCCACGCAGGACTCACTCTGCAAGTCATCTCAGCCAGCCAGGGGAGTGCCACTTGGGGGTGCACTGCATCAGTCTCTTCTAAAAGGTTCCAAAATGCAAAGAACGCCACAGCCCCGTAGTTACCCACAGCCTCACGAGCAGAGCGAGGGCGCTGAGCAAAGGAAATCTTGCCTTGGGGGCCCTCCCTTTGGCTTCCCCCAAAAGCCATGGCCCTGGGAGCGGCTGGGACCTGTAGGCCGAGGTAGGTGGAAGCTTCCCTGCTGCGTCTGCATCACCTGCTGGATGTTTTATAAAACAGACAGCCCCATCTCCCTCCAGACTTCTTGCTGCCCTCACTGGATCCCTTTAGCCTGCTGATGGCACCTCACGTTAACCTGTAATTGGTCAGGCTGCCTGTCAATCAAGTGTAAAGCAGTCCATGATTAGGTTCAGAATAAATTGAAGCTGATTTGGTTCCGTGGGTTCATGCTCTCCTGAACACAAGCTGCAGAGGAGGAAACCTGAACCCCAGCCCGGCCAGCCCCATGAGGGTCACCATCCCACACCCCTCCCCTTATTGCCAGTGGCTGGTGCTGGGTAGCAGCGGTGGATTAGAACAGCAGCGTGAGCTGGGGAAGCAGCAGGTCTCACCCCAGAACTCTCCTGCAGGGTTTAGTGGGCAGGAGGGGTCATTTTTGCCAGCCAAAGCATCTGCCTGGCCCTAGCCTCATGACTGCCAGTGTTGTTGATGGAGGGAGATGCCCCAGGCTCCCTTGGTGGCCCCTCGGAAGCAGCATGGCACAGTCCCAAGAGGTTCTGGTGCTTTTGTCTGTCTTTGCAGCAGGGGCATTGAGCTCCCCCTGCTCTCCAGCTGGGGAGGACAGCGTGCAGCTCAGCAGCTTCATTTGGCCCTGTTGCTAAACATCTTCTGTCAAGGTGCTTCTAATGCCTCACCTGGAAGCCACTGCAGCCAGGCAGCTTTCCAGAGCCTGCTGGGAGCATCTGCCCTGAGCAAATGCTGGCTTAAGGGGCCCTGGGCCCCTTTCAGCAAAGGAGCAGGTTGTGATCTTAAACCACAAAGCTGTCACTCTCCAGCCACTGTTACAGCTGCATGGGCAGGCCAAGGGGCCTGTGCTCTAGAAGCTGGTGCTAGCGGGCTTACGGGGGGGAGAAGGGCAGGGTGGTGACTGTCCCCCTCTGGTGACAACAAGCATTGGCTGGGGAGTAGACAGGCACTAAGTCCAGGCACCACTCAGTTTAGGGTTAGACAAACTCCTTGGTTCTCCCATGGCTCAGAGTACAGTGCTCACTCCATCAAAGCACAGTGGACAAGGCTGGGATGTGGCAGGGCGCAGCCTCAGACCCAGGGCTGCCCTCTCCCCATCTCTGGGCTGCCAGTTTGCATTCACCCCCTTGCTGGCCCAAGGCACACACAAAGGCCACACAGAGGGGAAAGTCTTTCCAGCCCTGCCTTTTTGGTCAGTCTTTTCCAGGAGGTCTGATCACAGCTGCTCAGCAGCTGCCTCCTGGCCTTGTCCATTTAAACTCATCTCATGTGTTGGGTTCCAGCTGTCAGAGCCATGCAGGGAAGGGACCAGAGAGGTGAGGCTGTCACCCCTGCCCCTGCTTATGTTCTTCCCTCACCCTCTCCTTTTGCCTTCAGTCTAGAGTGTCTTAGTCAGCCACCTTCCCTCACAGCACCGCTGGCATGCTGAGCTCTGCAGGAGGCAGCTCCCAGGAATGCCAGAAACAGCAAATAGTGGTACAAGTTTGCAAGGTCTTGGGATCACTACTGGAGCCTTTCCAGCATCAAGGCTGCAAAGAGCAGTTAGCTCCAGCAAGAGAAGCTGCATTTGACCAGTGCAGCTTTCCTCAGGTGTGGCGTGGGCTCAGGTTGGCTTCGAGGTAGTGAAAATGGATTAACAGCAGCAGCAAGAATTTCTCTACCCCAAAGAACAGCTGTTAGGCTCCTCTGTGCCATCTCAGGCTGCCCAAGGGAGCATGGGGTTGTGTGTCCTAAGAACTTGGCCTGAGCTGTTAGGAGAGGGAACAAGGGATGGTGTTAAAACAAGTGACAATACTTTACATTTCCAACACTTGAACTCTTCCCAGCTGGATCCTTACAAAGAGTGACAAGGATGGTTCCCAGTGCTCTTACCAAGGTGCTAAGCAGGCTGAGGTAGCTGTCAACCAAACCTTGTGCCTCTGACTGTCCATTTAAACTATTACACGCATCAGCACCTTTGCCCATGGGTCCATTGATTGCCTTGAACTTAGGACAACCCTATGGCCATTTAGCCAGAGGCTGGAGCCCTGGCCCACAGCTTTCCCATTTCTTTGGAGGCAGACACAGGAATCCCAGCAGTAAAGCAACGTTGTTTATTAAACCAATGTGCAAAGAGCAGATTCCCAGCTAAAATGTCAGGGCCCAGCTGCCACCATGACAACTTTTTACCCCAGGCAGCTTTACCGGCCAGTTTGTCCCAGCCGTGGAGGGCACAAGACTGTTCTCCCTGCTCAGCTAAGGCCTGAGGAGTGTCTCAAACTGGCATGGGTGGAGCTGGGCAGCTGCAGCCACTAGAAGAGCCACCGTGGCTTGTACACAGTCATCTGGCACCTGAGTCATTGGGAACATGGAAGCTCCTTGTCTCCTGCAGTTTTCATAGGATCCCCAGTCAGCCAGGGTGGAAATGTTTGAAACAGGCTGGAACAGACATAGGAGCAGGTTGATCCATTTAAAATAGGGCTTTCCTCGACAAAGCCCATCGGGTCCCTAGAAAAGCTGCCAGGGAGAGGCTGGTGGGCCATGGCAGCCGTAGTCCCCTCCATTCAAACACATTAAAAACCAAAGGCAGAGTTTAAAACGACACCCCAGAATGGCGGAGCCGAGATGTGGGGCAGGTGCCCCAGCTGCCCACAGGTCCCTGGCCAAGCACCCAAGGTCCAGACTAAGCTAGCAGCTGCATAGATGAGATGGAGAGTCCCAGGGCTCAGCTGGCACAGGACACTTGTCCAGCAGCGTGGACGTGGCAGAACTCCTGTCCCGGAACGGCCTTTTTCCTGCACGGCTGCCCGGCCTTGGTAGTGCCCTGGCACAGGAGTCGTGGAGACAGCGAAGAGGAGGACCTGAATGGGTGAAGACACAGCTGGTCTTACCAACAGGCCAAGAGCCCTGTGGATCAAGTGTGGGGTCAGCTCAGGCAAGCAGTGGGGTACCCCAGGCTATGGGGGTCTTGGGCAGCAGGCTGGGTTTGTTAGTGGTTCCAACAGGCGGACAACCAGCGTAGGCCAAGCCAGCTACCCAGCAATTAATGCTTCCTGCTCCCCTGTATCTGACTCTCCCCCACTCTTCCCCCACACATCCTCTGCGCCAGGGTGACACTGTCCTAACCGCACCCTTCCTGACACCCCCCCACCCACCATCATCTTCCCGCTTGCAGCCTGCCTCAACTCTCTCACTTGCCCAAGGGCTGCTCCTTTAAGATCTCAAGAACAGCCATGCACCAAGGTCCACCTAGCCCAGTTACTGCCCTTCTCACTGTGGCCAACACCAGGTGCCCTGGAGGGAGTGAACAGGACAGGACAATTTTCAAGTGAGCCACCCCCTGCCCAGTCCGAGCATCTGGCGGTCACACCATGGGATTGCAGCCCTGCCCATCCTGGCTAGTAGCCACTAACAGACTTCTCTAGGAATGTCTCATTCTTTTGCACCCAGTTACACTTCTGGCTTTTACAACACCCTGTGGCAAGGAGTTCCACAGGTGCTGTATGAAGAACTACCTCCTGGAGTTTG
Source organism: Carettochelys insculpta (assembly GCF_033958435.1). Taxonomy (NCBI): domain Eukaryota; kingdom Metazoa; phylum Chordata; order Testudines; family Carettochelyidae; genus Carettochelys; species Carettochelys insculpta. Next base: position 6,620,355 of record NC_134138.1, read on the forward strand.
TGTTAAACCCTACCCCGAGGCCTACTCATTTCATTGGATGACCCCTAGTTCTTGTTTACCCATTTACATAACACTTCCCCAGTCACTTTCTCCACACCTGTCAGGACTTTACAGATCTCTATTATATCCCCCTTAGTCATCTCTCTTCCCAGCTGAGGCATCCCAGTCTTTCTAATCCTTCCCCCTAGTCATCTTAGCCTCTCACCATGTCCTGCTCTCTCAGTGGCAGAGTCGCCATCACCAGGTCTCTTTCAACACCAGCCAGTAGCCTCCTCCTTCATATCTCAGCCCATGGTCTGTCTTGCGCCTCCAAGCCCCTCTGTGTTGATGACCTATCTGCCTTCAACCTGCCCCTCCCTTTCTATCCAGGCTTCCCCCTACTCCTCCCCCACTCCCTCCTAGGCTGACGTCTGCCCCACCAACTCTCAGGCCTGGCTCATCCTTGATATTCACCTCTGCTCCAGCCCTGGCCCGTGGAAATCCCGCACTCAGGCTGACTTCCTCCGTCACACATTCATTCTCCCCTCCAGTCAGACATGGTGTCCCATTTCCGCTCTCCTCAAATGACCCCACTCAGCTCCTGAAGTCCCTCACACACTCTTCCTCTTAGCCTCTGCCCCCACTGGCTCCCTCCCCTCAATACAAACACACACTGGCACCTCCCTTTCAAAGAGAGTCTCATTTGCCTCTCAAACTACTGCCGCATCCGCCTTTCACTTTGAAGCTCACCCAATGCATTGTCTTGTACAGGTGTCTGGGGTTCTGTGCTTCCAATTCCACCCCAGATCCCCTCCCATCCAGCTTCCATCCCTTATATACCATGGAAAGAGACAGCTCAGAACCAGCACTCCAGTCTCCCTGATCCAGAAGCCACCTTCACCGCCATCCTCGTGTTGAAATCCTGCCCTTCCATCACCTCCTACCGCCAATCGTTCCTTCAGTGTATCTTTCAGAGGATCCTGCTCTAACTTTTTGTGGGGCTCCACAGGGTTCAGTCCTAGAATCACAGGGTTGGAAGGGACCTCAGGAGGTCAAGTCCAACCCCCTGCTCAAAGCAGGGCCAACCCCAACTCAATCACCCCCTTTGCCAAACCACGATTTAAAACCCTCAGGGCTGGAGATTCCACCACCTCCCTAGGTAACGTATTCCAGCGCTTCACCACCTCCTGGTGGAATAGTTTTTCCTAATATCCAACCTAGACCTCTCCCACTGCAACTTAGGACCATTGTTCCTCATTCTGTTATCTGTCACCACTGAAAACAGCCTCTCTTCACCTCTAGGTAATCCCCATCAAGTTGTTGAAGGCTGCTATCAAGTCCCCCCGCAACCCCCATGCTTCTCTTCTGTAGAGTAGATAACCCCAAATCCCTCAACCTCTCCTGATAAGTCCTCGGTCCTCTTCACACCTCAGCTGGGGGAAATCTCATCTGCAAACACATTTAGTTCCCATTTCTTTGCTAGTGACTCTCAGACTTGCCCACCTCTGTCCAGGTCATGATCTCCCTATCTCCAGCATCCCTTCCTGGACCACTCATACAAACGTAGGGCTGGGAGGTAAGCAAGCAGCCACCATATCTAGTCCCCTGTACCAGGGAGACCCAAGCAAGCAGACTATCCCTGAATGGGCTCTGTCCAACCTGTCCCTGAAAGCCTCCAGCGACAGGGATTCCACAACCTCCCTTGGCAGCTTGTTCCAGAGCTTCACTCCCCTCACACAGGTGGAAAGTATTTCCTAACAGCCAATCAGATGAATGGCCAGCCAGCAACTCCAGCTCAGTATTGCTTATCCAGAGCTCTTAATCTCCCCCAGCCATGCCCACCCAGAGCCCTATGGACAACCTCCACAGCCTGCCCTTCACTCGAGCCTGTAAGCTGGGGGGGGGGCATCTTCCACTCCCCCCCCTCTCGCTAGGGCCTCACATTCAGGCTGGCTGGAGACCTGGCCTTTCCCCTCCATCACAGCTAGACAGGGCTGTCCCGTCCATAGGGCAGTGCGGGGCAGCCAACCTATGGCCAGGACCCCAGGCAGCAGGGGTTGCTCCCCCCGCCCACACTCCCCACGGGGCAGGAATGCCCTGGCCCCAGAGCACTCTGTTCCCATGGCCGTGAGTACAGAGGATGGGGTGAGGGCATGCTGCCAGGCTCAGTCTTCCTCGCAGTGTGGAACATAAGCTGCTGGTCTTCCCCTTTGTGCCCATCCCACCCTGCCTTGCATCCCATTCAGCATCACAAAGCTAACCTCCGCCTGAGTCGCCCTCTCGCTACACCTCCAGCTCTGTGCTGCCTCCCACGCCGCCCCTCGCCCTGGGGGCGAACGTCCACCTCGTCGGCTCCCCTCAAAACTCTCCTTCGCAGCAACTACGACAGCCAACTTGCCAACGAGGCAGGTGGCGCGCAGAGACCAGGGCCCATCCTACTGACCCAAGTGTGCTCGTTGCATCCTTGTACTCCCCCATTGGTTGGTCCCTGTCACTGAAGCCAGGGGCCATGTAGCAAAATCCAGGCAGCAGGAGCCAACCGCCTCATGATGAGGGCAGATAATGGGGCATTTAGTCCCTGCCAGAAGTGGCCCAGCTTGTGCCACCTGGAAAGCAAACCAGCAGCCGTGGGACAGCTGAAGCATCCCACCCCCGCCCCGCCCCGCCCTCCAGTGGGTCAGGCCACCCTTCCCATGAGTCACCCATTGTCGTAGAGGCAGGGCTGGCAACCAGAAGGGTAACCCAGCCCAGCGGCAAGCCAGGAACCCAACCAGCGGGGATCAGTGAAGCTTTGGGCAGATGGAACCCTGCACGGCCTGTTCCGGGTAGGGAACACCACTCCATACTCACATGTCACTAACCAGGGACTGGTCTGGGTTAAAGGACCTGAAGTCAGAGAAGGGCTCGAACAGGGGTCCCAGGTGGCGCCTCTCCAGCGTGGCCTGTTGGCGAGAGAGGGAGGCACGTGTGACACTGGTGAGGAGCAAGACAAAGCTCCCAGCAGCAAGAGGACCAAAGTCAGCTGCAGGCCCCACCCGAGGTCCCTGCAGAGAAAGCACGCCTGGGGCTCCGGCTCTGACTGTGTGCCCAACACGAGGCTGAAGCACTACGCAGGGTGGATTTGAAGGTGGTTGCAGGTCTGATCCATCACAGACCTGACAACGGGGGGTTCTGGAGGGTTCCCCTGCAGCTTCCCCCTTGACATCCCCAGCAGAGGCAGGAGCAGGATGTGGCAGACCCTTACTGTCCCCACATTGAATCACAGGGTTGGCAGAGACCTCAGGAGGTCATTGAGCCTCCTCCCTCCCCCCGAAAGCTGAGTCAACCCCAATGAGATTGTCCCAGCCAGGGTTTTGCCAAGCTGGGACTTGACCTCTAGGGATGGAGATTCCACCACCTCTTGAGGTAACACATTCCAGTGCTTCACCTCCCTCCTGTGGAAAGGTTCCCCCCGTCCCCCACACACACAATCCCCTACACCTCCCCCTCTAACTTCAGACCATTGCTCCTTGTTCTGCCATCCGGCACCTCTGAGAACAGCCTTTCTCCATCCTCCATAGAGCCCCTCTTCAGGAAGTGGAAGGCTGCTATCAAACCCCCCCTCAGTCATCTCTTCTGTAGACTAAACCCACATCTCTCAGCTTCTTCTCAAGTCACGTGCTCCAGCCACCCACTCATTTTTGTGGCCCTCTGCTGGACTCTGATTTGTCCAGCTCGTCTCCATAGTGGGGTGTCCAAAAGGCACCCCAGATGTGGCCTCACCAGTCCCAAATATATGGGAATAATCACCTCCCTCAATCTGCTCCCACTAATGCACCCCAATATGCCATTGGCCTTCTTGGCTACAAGGGCGCACTGACAACTCAGATGCAGCTTCTCATCCACATAATCCCCAGGTCCTTTTCTGCTGCACTGCTGCTTAGCCGGTGGGTCCCCAGCCCATAGCAGGGGTTGGGATTCTTCCATCCCAAGGGCAGGATTCTGCACTTCTTGTTGAACCGCGTCTGATTTCTTTTGGCCCCATCCTCCAATGTGTCTAGGTCTCCCTGAACTCCCTCCCTGCCCTGTACCATATCTACCTCTCCCCAGCTTAGCGGTCAGTTGCGGCAGAACTGGCTGTCTGACAACCCCAGCACTCCCTCCCCATCCCAGCGTGTTAGCAGTCACAAGGCAGGAAGCAATCAGTGCAATGGATTCCCTGCCTCTGACCCTGCATGCAGGAGAACCCAGACAACCCACCTTGCTCCCACCTCTCCTACCAGCTCAGGAACCTGTAACCTCCTTCAAATCCACCCTGTGTAGCGCTTCAGCCTCGCGTTGGGCATTTACTCAGAGCCGGAGCCATGCACAGAAGCAAATCATGTGGGAAACACAGCCTAGGGCGGAGGATCTAGAAGGGTTTCTGGCCACAACTAGGTTAGACTCGGTGCACTGACCAGCCCCCACTCCTGGGCTCTGGAAATCCTCCCTGATATCTGGGCCAGCCCCCTTGCACCAGGCCCTCTCTCACACTGTTAACAACCCACTTCAATCCATCTCCATTTCTCCAAGAGCCACTCAGGAGCTGAAGGGCGAGTCAGTTACTGCAGAACATCCCAGTGGGCGTGAGATCTAGAGGAGTTCCCAGGGTGGCCACTTTCACAGGGGGTCAGGCTACAGGGCAGCAGATCGTCTCTTCCCGCCCAGTGACTGCAAACCCAGCTGGGAGGAGGCCTGCAGGTGCTGGTCAGTGCTGGGCCCCCAGGCCAGAGCCACACTCAGCACTCTTGGTCAGATGCCCAACTCGGCTGAAGTCGGCACCTTTGTTTCTGTCGACAATGAGCTTGACCCCCAGCACAAGAATGTGCCTTTTAATGCTCCCCGTTCCCCCATGCCCACAACAGCTGGTGCCAAGCCACCCCAGAACACTCGGGGGGACCTCACGGCATCGGTCAAGGATGCAGAACCAGCTGGGTGGCAGCCCCCCATTAAACCAACCACCAGAGGACAGAAACCCTGGATCTCCGCTGATGGCACAGAAAGTGGCTCTGATCAAACACACATTCTGCCCTGCTTCACCCTGCATCCTCCCCACGCCCTAGGCAGAGCATGTCCAGCCTTGCCCCTCCACGTGGTGGGACAGCCCCAGCCCCACCAACCACTCACCCGCCTCTCCAACACCTTGTGCCTGGTGGTGCGGCTCAGGCTGACGCGGCACAGGCTCCTGACGGGGACGGAGGGAGCTGGCGGAGCAGCGGACCCCTGCTGTGCCTTCCAGCCTGCGGGGGGCAGTGGCCCAGCCCCATCCTGAAAGGGCTCCCTCGTCAGCGAGGCACTCCCCAGGCAAGAGTTGTCTGCAACACATTAATGGCTAGCGCAGCCGATACGATGGGGACCCTGAGCAGTTCCCTGTACCACCTGGCTCCTGCACCCAGGACAGGCTGGGCCACTCACCGTTGGAGCCCCAGGAGCCCCCCGACCCCAGCTCTGCCTGCAGGACTCCAGCCACCCCCAGCTCTAGCGGCTCTGCCTCTCACATGCACAGGGCTCTGGAGCAGCCCATGGTGCATCCCCACCCCACTCAGCTGGAGGTGCTGCAGCTTCCAGGTGCTGCCCAGCTTACGTGATTTGGGCAGCAGAGAGAAGGCCCATTCAGGGAGCTTGCAGCCGCCCAGCTGCCTGAGGCAGGGAGGGGAAGGAGAGACCAGTGCTTATGGCACCAGACCAAGACAGGGAAGGCTGGCCTTCAGCCCCCAGCGCTGCCAGGGTCTCCTTTCCGCAAGTCTCAACCTCTCGTGCCTCAGTTTCCCAACCGGACAAAGGGGATAAATGCCTCCCTGCCACACAGGTGCAAGGACAGTTACATTGAGGGGTGGTAAAGTGCTTTGAAATCTATGGAGAAAACATGCTAGGGAAGAAACTGGCATTTATTATTTCAGGGAACCAGGTCCCTATCCCCCCCCCGGTTCCCCCTGGAAGCCACGTGCAGGCCCTGGTGGTGGGGGGGGGCTGTCCACGCTCTCCAGGGAGCTAGGGGAGGAGTCTCCTGCAAGGATGCAGTGTTGACTCGACAGGGCAGGTGAACACTAATGCTCCGAACACGTGGTTCGATTCGCCCCAGCTCCCAGGCAGGCAGAGACAGGGCTCCGCTCTCCTCAGACACAGGGCCCCCAAAGGTGGAGGGGGCGTGGCTGCAGCTCCCCATCAGGCAGCAATGCCGTCTGCCGGTGCCAGGCTGCTCGGACCCCCTCCATAGTCACCTCCCAGCTCACTCACCCTGCAGGGAGCTCAGCTCCTCCAGCTTGTTCAGCTCCTCCCGCAAGAGGCCAATTTCGCCCTCCCTGCCGGGGGAAGGAAGCCAGGTCACAAAGGTCCAGCCCAGCTGGACTTTCACCCCAGGCCCAGCCTTCCGAGCATGATGCAAGGGGGGTGGTCCTGGCCATGGGAGCACGGCCCCTCCGCACGAGGGCCTCTTGCCCACCTTATCTTCGTCTACCTGCATCAGTCGGTGAGTGCCAGGAAAGGTGTCCCAGGGCGTGCGTGCACTGGGGGACAGCACATGGCATGAGAGCCACTGAGGCAGGACGTGCCTCAGACTCGTGCCCGGTCTTCATCCCCTTCTGGCCGTGGTGGACGCTCAGAGGGGACCTTGCACCTTGGGGGCAGACAGACCCTGCTGGGCCAGGGGGTGCAGGCTGGAGGAGAAAGTGCCAGGCCCCGGAGAAGAAGCTACAGGAGACCTCCCCCTGCTGACCTGGTCACACATGGGAAGACAGGATGTCCCCAGGTAACCAGGCCCCAAACCACACCTGTGTTCTACACCGGCACCTGAGCTGCCTGGGGAGAGGGACCCAGGGCACCCAGTGAGTGCTGCTGTAACATGCTTCATGCAGCCAAGCTTGGGCGCAGCCTCGGCTCACCTTACGTCCAGATGGGAAGCCCCCTGCACAAGGGCTCTCGCAGGGTGAGCTCTGCTGTATCCCACAGGCTACTTGGCACCAGTGCATCCCTTCCGCCCTCACCTTCCCTCCTTTCTGCTGGCTCACTGCTGCGTAGGGCCAGATCTCCTGCAGCCGGCTCCCATGGCAGCCTCTGTGGTCCCCAGAGACCGGACAGCAGCAAGCCTCTGCCAGCCCGATTAGCCGGCAGGGCTGGAGACGCTGGGGCACTGCGGCTCAGTCCCACAGACTAACGTAGGACTAACATGAACAGCAGCCTGCCTAACGCTGCTCATTTGGGCACCTTACAAGCCTGGATGCTCCCCACAGCAGGGAACTCCTGGCTTCCTGTCTCAGCTCTGCCACCAAGTAACTGCCCTTTAGGATTGACTAGTACAATTTACAGTTCTAGTCAATATCTTCATCAACAATTTACATGATGGCCCAGAGAGCGCACTTATCAAGTGTGCCAATGAGACCAAGCTGGGAGGCGGGCAGGGGCTCTGAAGGATGGGATGAAAATTTAAAGTCATCACCTGGACCAACTGGAGAAATGGTCTGAGCTAAACTGGGTGAAATTCAATAAGGACAAACACAAAGCGCTCCACTTAGGGAGGAACAATCTGATACACATGTACAAAACGGGACATGCCCGCCTAGGAAGCAGCATCGTAAAAAGGGATCTAGGGGTCATAGCGGATCACAATCTACATGTGAGTCAACACTGTTGCAAAACAAGCAAACACGATTCCAGGATGTATTAACAGGCCTGTTGCGAGCAAGACACGAGAAGTCATTCTTCCGCTCATCAGGCCTCAGTTGGAGTAGTGTGTCCATTCTGGGCTCCAGATTTCAGAAAGATGGGGAGAAATTGGAGAGAGAGTCCAGAGAAGAGCAACTAAATTGCTTAAAGGTTTAGAAGAATCTGACCTACGAGAGACGATTAAAAAGAACTGGGTTTGTTTAGTGGGGAAACAGCCGGCTGAGAGGACATGGTAGCAGCTTTCAAGTACCTAAAAAGCGTGTTACAAGGAGGAGGGAGGAAAAACTCTCCTTGGCCTCTGAGAATAGGACAAGGAGCAATGGGCTTAAATTCTAGCAAGGGGGTTTTAGGTTGGACATTAGGAAAAAGTTCCTAACTGTCAGGGTGGTCAAACACTGGAATAAATTGCCTAGGGAGGCTGTAGAATCTCCATCATTGAAAATACTTAAGAACAGGTTAGATACACATCTAACAGGGCTGGTCTAGATGGTGCTTGGTCCTGCCATGAGGACAGGGGACTGGATTTGATGACCTCTTGAGGTCCCTTCCACGTCTAGTGTTCTATGATTGTGCCCTAAAAACTAATATATTTATTAGGTCCTGAGCTTTCATGGGTAAGATCCTCTTCAGCTTATAATGCTACGAGACTGCTTGTTATTTGTGAAACTACAGACTAACACAGCTCCCCCTTCGGGCTGGTGAAGGGCTAGTCAAGCAGGACTCAAGTTTCACTACACAAACTGGGGCCCAAGAGGAAGTTCCCCACTCCAGGCCCCAGCTCCAAGATCAGAGCTGCCAGACCTCAGCCCTGTGCAATGACACTGTGCAGAGATGAGTCCCCCAGGTAGACATGATCCTGACTGGCCATCGTGACAAGTTCATCTGTCTTATTGGAGTGGTGGGTATTGCTTGGGGTTTTTAGGAGTGTTAGTAAACAGAGGTTCAGTAGGGTATGACTGGGTAAGACACTTTCCATGGTAAGTGAGCCCACAAACCCACAGAATGTCAGGTTATGCCTGAGCCCTGAATCCCCATCAATCAGCACTGACAACTATACGTTAGAGGTCATCCACAACTTCGTTTACCTCAGGTCCACCATCACTGACACCCTGTCGTTGGACACTGAGCGAAATAGGAGGATCGGAAAAGCGGCCACAACTCTGTCCAGACTCAGCAAGAGAGTGTGGAATAACCACAAGCTGTACACTCACACCAAAATGCAAGTCTACAGAGCCTGCGTCCTCAGCACCCTCCTTTATGGCAGCGAGACTTGGACCCTGTATGCCCGCCAGCAAAAGAGGCTGAATGTCTTCCACTGGCACTGCCTCAGGCGCATCCTTGGAATATCATGGAAGGACAGAGTGACCAATACCGCCGTCCTCGAGCAAGCTGGAATCCCAACCATGCACACCCTCCTCAGGCAGCGTCGACTCCGCTGGCTTGGCCACGTCCACAGGATGAATGATGGAAGGATTCCAAAAGACATCCTGTATGGTGAGCTAGCCTCTGGCAAAAGACCTCCCGGACACCCCCAGTTGCATTACCAAGATGTCTGCAAGAGAGACCTCAGAGAGGTAGACATCAAGCTGGACGGTTGGGAAGAACTAGCAGACGACCGCAGCAGATGGAGGCAGGGGTTACACAAGGGCCTTCAGAAGGGTGAGATGAGGATCAGACAGCTAGCAGAGGAGAAGCGAGCGCACAGAAAGCACAATAAGGACTTGCCAGACACCCACCACATCTGCAAGAGATGCAGCAAGGACTGTGACTCTCATGTGGGTCTTTATAGTCACAGTAGACGCTGTAAATTAAGTCCTCAATTGAAACTTTAAAGGGTGCGATCCATAGTCTATGCAGACTGAAGGATGCCTACTAGCCTGAGCCCTACAAATGGGTAAGGAGGGGCATCCCTAGAACATGTGAGTGACAGAACTTTGTGCGGGTAACAGCCCCCATCTGCCGGTATCCCATCTGCTTCCTCACCTGTCAGGGGTGGAGGCGATACACCTGCGGGGGTTGTTCTTGAGCTCTGCTTCAGGGCCGCGGGCCCCCGCTGCCCTCTGGGGAGTTGCTGAGAACGCCAGAGGCAGCTTCCGGCCCCTACCACTCTGAGCACAGTGGCACACGCTCACCAGCAGCCAGTTACCTACAAACACAGGAGCAAAGCTGGATCCAGGGTCAAGTTCAGAGCAGTGCACAGCTAGGATAGGAGAGGAGCCGAGGGACGGCCCCATAGATTCAGTACGGCACGGCAGGGAGACATCTGTGCACAGCTGCCGGGGGGTGGCGGGGAGGGAGAGGGTGTCAAGGCACCGGTGGGCTAATTCTGGTGCACTGTGGCTCTGTTTCCAGAACAGGAGGGCTCTGCCCTAACCTGCAGGGGCTGTGGGAGTTACACCGGGCGGTGGGAGGTGGGTAAGAGATGGCAAACGTAACCCAAGCCAGCAGGTTGGCCGGACTATGCAAGCTTGAAAGTTCAGTGGGAGTCAAACTGAAGAACACTGGCAGCTGCAGGAGTGGTCCAAGGCCCAGCTCAGAGAACCTGGTGACTCCAGCCTGTTTATGGAGAGTAGTGGGACACACTCCCCCCTGCACGCCACAGTAGTGTCCCCCACTAGCGACCCCCTCCAGAGGGCCCTCCCAGCGGAGGCTGCGTGGGGTGGGTGGCCTGTGCCAGGTTGGTAGTGATTTCGGCCATACAGAAGCCAGCCCAGGTGGGGAGGGGGAGCTGGCTGTGCTCACCAGCCATAATGAGTGCCAGGAGAATGGTAAGCGACTTGAAGCCCAGGGAGACGGCGTGGTTGAGCTCGGAGAGCGCGTTGGTGATGACCAGCAGCAGGAGCATGGCGCGGGGGAGGCCTGGGGTCTGCAGGAAGCTCATGAGCAGAGCCAGGAGCAGGAAGTAGCTGGTGTGAAGCACACAGGTGTAGGTGGCGCTGAGACTGATCCCTGCGAGGCAGAGATGGGGAGACAAGGGAGCAGGTACGTCATCTCGGGGCAGCTCTGCGCTCCAGACTCCTGTGAACTGGAAGGAGACCAGCACAACCTCCCACCGGCAGGGCCACCTCCTCTCAGTGCTCCCCCAAGACAGGTGCGAGGGATGCTACGTCCCCAGCCTTGCCCAGTTTCAGGGGGAGGGTCACCATGCAGGTAATTAACAAGGGTAGGTGGCGTCTCTGCTGCAGGGCCTGCCCACGCAGCAGCTGGCTCAGTCCGTTACGACTCCTGCCAGCGTCTGGGGCCAACTCCTGTCACATCCTCGCCTGGCTGTGACCCTCCCACACCAGGGTCAGGCCAGGAGATTGGAGAGGTAAGGCTGCTCCCTCAAAAGCCTCACCCACCCTTCCCCCAAGATACCTTGGTAACACCCTTATCCAAGGCCCTCTCTCCCTGCACAGCAGGCGAGGGCCTGGAAGCTCCATCTTGTGCAGCCCCCGCTGGGGAGGAGAGCGGGAAACCAAGCCTAGGGCTCCAAGCCACAGGGAGGAGAAGGGGCCTTTGCTGCCATATCCACCAGTCACATCCATCCAGCTGGGCTGGGGGAGGTCAGATGCCCTTCCAAGTCCAGAGCTGCTGCTCGGTAACACCCGTCGCCTCCCACCAAGGCCGCAGGAGCAGTGCTTTGCCTGGCACTCGAAGCTTGGACGTAGAGCTCACTGCAGCAGGGCTGCAAGCAGCGCTGGGCAGTTCCCTGCCCACAAGCTCCAGCCCACAGCCATGGAGCACGGGAGGGCTGGGGCTGCTCAGCTCCTAGCAGCCCTGACGGGCACGTTACCCCTACCCCCAAGTCACCTGCCCAGCCAATGAACCTCTGGATGTGCAGGAGCCGGCCCTCCACGCTGCTCTGCATGCGATCCACAGCGTAGAGCACCAGCCCCAGGCTCTGGTTCATCCTGCACAGCTTGTCCATCAGCACGTCATAGTACAGGGTGGTCTGGTTCTGATAGGCCAGGAACAGCGCCAGGCTGGTCTCTGCAGAGATAGGGCAGAGGAGTCAGAGCCGGGGTCAGACCCCTGCTGGGGCAGCAGTGCAGGGAGAGCCACCGAGAGGGCATAGACCATCCTGGGTGGAGGCAGACACGCTGGAGGAAACTGGACCATGGAGGGCTGTGTGAGAGGCAGACGGGGGAGAAGGGATGTTCAGCAGTAAGGCTGGTCCTCAGTAAGCACACTGGGTAAGCTTCAGGCTTACTGGCTAACAATTCAACACCAGAGACAGATGCTGAGTTTTCTCCCACCCTGGGGGACGCTGCTCTTGCTTTGGTTTTTAGGAAATGGCTTCAGACCACCAGCAAAAGCACCACCATCTCCAGCCCAGCCAACCTCTTCTTCCCAGAAGAGATTGTTATCCAAGACCCAACCTCCAGGTGGTTTCTTGCTAAAAGCTCTCCCCCCAGTAGCCGGCGCAGGGTTTGTAAAAGGAAAGCGTGGCTAGGTGACTTACAGGTCAAACATTTGCAGCTCTACCCGTTTTCCCTTCTTTTTCCTATCTCGGTTTAAAGGAAGTGTAACAATGGGTTTGTGGTGGGACCAAGCGGGCTGTGTCTGCCCACCAAACCTCAAATCCTGTTTAACACAGGGCCCCGTTAACACCTTTGCCCTTTGGCCCCATGTATTCCAACAGCCCTGCAAGCTGCCCAGCCAGCAGCAGCCCCAGTACCTATTTTGGAGTAGACCTCCTGGGTGCGCCTTTGCATCTGGGTGAGATCAGCGAGGATGGCTTGGTGTCCTTGTTGCAGGTCCAGGTCCTGGTCATCTAGGTGGCTGCTCATGTTCTCTGTGGGAGGGGAGGGACATAGGGGCTGAACTTGGCTCCTGAGAAGCTGTTCCCCATGTTAAGTGTTTTAAGGATTTGCAATCTAGTCACCCGCCAGTGGTAAAAGCCTCTTGGCCTGGGTGATAGATGCCAAAGAGAAGATAACTTCTGTGCCTTGGTCTTCTCTCAGACATAAGTGCCTCCTTCTGGCCCATACGAGATTGCTACACCAGCCAAGGGAAGGGGACATCAGCTGGTAGAGGCGGCAGCCGCACCAACTGCTGAAGGCTCTGACTGCCGGACAGTGGTGTTCTGTCCCAGGCCTGGGGGACGTCTCTGCTCATCTTCCTTTTACAGCCACGTTGATGGAGCCATCACAAGGTCCAGCAACTGGACTTCCCACCTGAGCTGTGGACTTCAAGGCCTCAGACGTTGGGTCTGTTCCTGGCTCCTGGCCCTTGGCTGTAGCTTCCTGGCCAGCTCAGGGAAGGGGTGGAGCCAAGACTGAGTGGGTGGGTCACTTCAGCTGGGAACAAAGGAGGCAATTCCTTCTCTGGAGCAGAGGAGCCTGTTTCAACCACAGCTGGTGCTGTGGGCCCAGCCTTGAAGCTAATGGACACCATCCTCCCCCTAGGAGCGCTGGACACTCCAGGTCAACGGCTCCTGAATTTGATCATCCCGAGGCTGTTTTTTGCTCCTGCGTACCGCCGTGATCACACTCACGGGAGTCCCTTTGCCCATCCCCAGTCCTCTCACAACCGCCTCACCAGCTTCTCCCTCGATGCCCCTCCCTTGCTCTCCCATGTACCCTTTCCCCTAGAGCCACTCTCCTTTTTCCAGGCTCATGAAGCTCCTTCCCATCAGAGCCTTTGCTGGGCTGGGAATCCCCTCCCATTTAGCAAGCTGCAAAGTCAAGCCTCACCCTCCACCCTGAGAGCTGATTGCACCCCCTACGCTGGATGCTCCAGGCCGTGTCTCCCACTCCTCACCCATCCTCTTAGTGATGCCCTCAATGAGCTGAGCCACCTGCTGCTGCCCGCTGGTGATCAAGGCCTTCTCCTGAGCCAGCTGCTCCAGGTTGCTGTGGATGGAGAACTCCACCTGCTCCTGGCTGTCCTGCAGCTTCTCCTGCTGGAGCAGCAGCTCCTGCTGGCTGGTCACCACCTCGTTCAGGGACTCTGCGGTCAGCACTTTCAGTTCCTCCTGGCCGTCCTGTTGACGAGACGGAGCCCATCAGCTGGAGGACAGGGTGCAGTGGACAGGCTGCAGACATGCATCCTGAGGGCCGAGAAAGGCTCTACCAGTCCCTACATGCTACGCTTCAAATGGCAGAGCCTTGCAGGCTGCGATGGGTAACCTCCCCTTCTCCATCAAGGAATGGCAGCTCCATCCTTTGCTCAGGCCTCTTTGGAGTCACCCGCCCAGCCAGCTGTCACCCACCTTCAGAAGCCTCATGGCCTCCAGCTGGCTCACAGCAGCGGAGACCAGGGTGTTGACCATGTGCTCCGTCCGGCGCTTGAACTGTATCTGGCGGGTGGAGTAACAGACAGCCCGGGCCCGGTTGCTGACAATGTGGTAGGCGTTCCAGGTGTCCGGGTCCATGTTGGCAGTGCATTCTGCAAGGCTCTGGCAGGAAAGACAGCCAGGCAGGATTGGGGTCAGTAAAGCCACGGGTGAGGCCCCCCACCCAATACCCTTGATCTGTGTAGAAGAGAAAGCAAGAGGTGACCTGCTCATGGTGTACCAGTAACTTCACAGGGGCGGAAGGCTTCTATAATCCAGCAGAGAAAGGCAGGCCGAGAACAGAGGGCTGGGAGGGGAAGCCAGATGAAATCCATTTAGAAAGACGACCCATTTTTAACGGTGAGGGTGATCAACCAGCAGGAACAAGCTGCTAAGGGGTGCGGCGGATCGTCCAGCTCCTGGTGTTTTCCGCCCCTGACCAGCTGACTTTGGGGAAGAGATGCCTTAGTCACACACAAGCTACTGGCCTCGCTATGGGGCTGGGGTGACGTTTAGGTGCTGTGCCACAAAGGAGGCCAGACTAGATGACAGGTGGGTCCCTTCTCGTTTTCACCTAAAACTATAAGAGGGAAGTCATGATACAGCAATGCTCTCCAGCGTCACCACAAAGTGATTGCTTCTGCAGCGACGGAAACAAGCTGCATGAATTAGCCTCACTGGGAAGACAGACCTATGTTCGCGCAGGGAAAGCAGGACTGTGAGAGATTCAATTCCCTACCAAGGTCAGTTCTCAAGGGTGGATAAAAGCCAGCCCACAGGCAGCAAGAGAACCAGGAGATTCATGGTTTATTCTTGAGGCAGACACTCAACAGATGGGATACACCTGGTCAGAACTGGAACCCATCACCCTGGCCATCAATGGCCTATGCTCCCAGATGTAGGTGTGGAAGAGGCTTACTGATACTATGGTCTATTTCTGGCTTCAATACCAACGCCGCATGTAAGCGAGCCACGTTCCAGCATGCCTCAGTTTCCCCTCTTTAACACAGAGTTGCAGTGACCCATCTTCGTGGGACATATAGAACCCAGTGGCTGAAGGGTGCTACACCAGAGCTGCTCGTCCCCAGTAGACGGATGCAGCCCTGGCATGGATGCAGATGGGATACTGTGCTCGGTCCTGAGCACCGGGGAACTGAAAGATTGTGAAACTGGAGGGAGTTGAGGGTGGGGGAGCTGGGAATAAATCACCAAGGGTGGCTGTGGAATTTCCATCACTGGAGATATTTAACACCACATTGGATAAATATCTAACAGGGATGATCTAGATGGTGCTTGGTCAAGGGCAGGGGACTGGACGTGATGCCCTCTTCAGGTCCCTTCCAGTTCTAGCATTTTGTGATGTTTGTGGGAGAGAACGATGGCTGGGGAGAGAGATCAGCGGTCAGATATGGAGGCCTCCTGCTTTCATCCCCATGCATCATAGAATCCCAGGGCTGGAAGCGACCTCAGGAGGTCCTCGAATCCAGCCCCCTGCCTAAATCATCCCAGTCCGGACCTTGTCAAGCCAGGACTTAAAAACCTCTAGGGATGGAGAATCCACCACCTCTCTGGGCAGCACATTCTAGTGCTGACAGCGCATTCCATAGGGCTGGAAATGTAGCTAAGACCAGGGATGGCTGATGACCGTCTGCAGACCACCCAGCTCATGCAAACTAACAGCACAAGATCATTTCCCTGACCCAGGAGCCTCTGCTCCATGGCTCCCTTCCCTCCTGTAGTAAGTACAGGCCTAGTATGAGGCCTTAGGCCTGAACCAAAGCAATGGTCAAAACTTCGCTAACAGAAAGCAAAGTGCAGCTGTGAGCTAAAGGAATGCATTGCTCACAGAAGTTGGCAAAAAGAGGGTTGATGTTGCATAAACATATCTACCTAGCATATTGAAATAGGAACATGGTACTAGAACACCCGACCCTGGAACATTCCACAGATAAGGAGGAACAGGCCGACCCATCCCAATGACAGGGGCAGAAGGGTAATATGATGGATAGAGTTGTTTTGTTCAAACCATCATGTACAAGGTGAGAGGCGGCACCTGATTACGTAGAAGGGTTGTACCTCAGTACGTCAGGAGTGATGTGTAAATTGTTTGAACCTGTGTATAAGAATGTACTCCTGGGATGTGGTCTGGGTCCGCCCGAGGGGGCAGTGGAAAGTCCCGCCACTGACTGAGCCAAGTCCATTGACTGTGGGTGCATATTTGTAGTATGCCCTGACTTAGTCTAAGAAATCTACAGGGAACTACTACTGTATCCAATACGGCAATAAACCTGGCCAACGTGCCTTTGCACCTTACTAGACTCTGTGGTCATTGGGGGTTCTCTTCGGGTCTGCTGTGTCGGCTATCTGCAGAGCTGGGGCAGCACACAGAGGGAACACACGCACACAGCCGAGTGATACCACCATTGGAGAGAGCAGAGCACCACGCTGGTGGCAACTCTGACGACACCTCCTGCACCTACATGACGGGAATCGCAGCAGCCTGCAGCCCTGGAAGGGCCACCCCTCGCTCTCTTACCATGTCAGCAGTGCAGGGGTAGGTCTTGCGCCCCTCCACACTCGCTTGGCAATTAAACAGCGACACCCCCAGCTTGGCCAGCTCCTCTTCGGTCAGGTCTGTACAGGAGGAGTGGATCTGGGCGATAACCTGCCAGCCACCATGCAGAGGGGATGGAGAGCGTTAGGGCTCAACAAGCAACAGCTGGTGCCTCCCCCTCCCTCGCAGCCCTTGACAAGTGCATGAGACCGTAACTCATCTTCCGGTGCCGTGCGGCCCCGCCTGGAGGCAGGACACACTCCCTCCTCCCTGTCTGTACAGCCCAGCATGTTCAGCCCCCTAGAGCAAAGAGATACAGTGACACCTTATGGTGGCATGAGTCCAGTGGAGACAGATCCAGGTGCCTGGCTTCAGCCAGGAATTGCTCATCCCCGGTCGTCATCTCAAAAGGAGCATTAGGGAGTCTCCTCTCGTCGGGCGCTGGTGTCGGGGGGACAGGGTCCTTTTCTGGAGCCGGTCCCTGCCTCAGCCAGCCAAAAAATCCAGAGGCGGGGGTGAAGAGGAGGGAGAAGAGGGTTGGAAGGAGAAGAGCCCGGTGACCCAGGAGCAGCATCTTGGGGCAAGGAGGGGGATCCTGCAGAGAGGGAACAGAGCAGAGCCTGGGGTGCAGCCAGCTGTTGAGCAGCACCTCCACGCCCAAGGCCCCTGCCTGTCCCTGATCTCAGGAAGCTCAGCCTGGCTCGGTTAGCAGGTCCTGGCACCACAGCAGTAAAGGACACGGCATCGAGCTGCAAAGGGGGCCATCCGAGACCAGACTCCGGACTAACACCTTCCAACTGCCAGAAGGGACCAAACAGCAGGAGCCTTACGCTGACAACAGCTGGGCCGGCCGCACCAACCGCTTTGGCTCCTACTCCCTGCCTGTACCCCTCGGCCACCTCCGGTCAGTCTTAGGCCATAAACACATTGGGGCAGCGTGATGGAGTTGGGGAATGCGTATGAGAGAGTCAGGCTGGATGTGTGTGTGAGAGACAGGCAGAGCAGCTCCCAGCAGCTAAGGATGACCCCTGGGGCTGTAACCTAAGCTGGCAGGTAATACCTCTGTCCTGAACACAGAGCAGGGAGGAGCCGAGCTGGGTTTGAACTGGAGGCAGCACTTGGAAGCAGGGAGCAGAGAGAGTTGGAAGACAGCCAGCCTGGCTGAGGAGGAAGCTACACCCCAAATGGGGGCACCTCTTGGACCCCTCTCCCCAGGAGGGGGTGGAATGACTGTCTCTGCCTGCTGTACTGACACCTCCATGCTGAGCTGGGCCTCTGTCGCCTCAAACTTCCTGTTCCACCTGCTGAGTGAGTCACTCCTGCCTGCGGTTGGGGGGCAGTGCTTGGGGACCCCTGAAGCCCATCACAGGCAGGGATGGTCCCAGTCATCTCCCTGGGCAGGGACGGAGAATGTACAGGAAAGGAGGGACGCTTCTGGGGCAGGGGGCAGCCCTGCTCAATTCTCTCTCAGGCAGTGCTGGGGGGTGTACATGCAAGGGGGGGTGGGGGTGTTTGTGCAACACCTTGTGCTGTGGCCAGGGGTTCAAGATGCTAACACAAACAATAGTGATGTTTGCAACACTGGGTTGAGTATGGCCCTGGTTATGCCCTGGCTGGGGGCATCTGCGAGGCTGAATAATCAGACAGCTAGAAATAACACAGGGGCCCCCTGGCTCATGCAAACTAACCCAGTCCCACTTTGAGGCGTGCTGGGATCTGCATCCCACAGCCTACATAAGTGCACGCTCCTGCCTCGCGTCTCTGGGGTGCAGCCCCCATTCCCCCCGCCACCCCATGAGCTAACAGGCACATTCTGAATTTTCCTATAGCTGCTTCCAAGCAGAGTACACCAGGGTAGGAGCCCCAGGGGTGGGGGTTAATAATGGTATCACCGCACACCTGTTGCTGCAGTTCTCATTTCACAGGCTGGGCAGTAATAAAACACATGGCACCCAAGAAGCTGCCGCACCAGCCCGCCAAGCCCCATTCACCACAATACGTTTCATGCAACCTGCGAACGGGGAACGTATTGGACACCAGCGTTTTAAAGAAACGCGTTCACGCTGCACGAGCATTTTGACGTTGAGCCTTGACACTAGAGAGCCCAATTTCAAAATAATAGCCCTGGGGTGCCTCCCTAGAGGCCAATTAAGTTGTAATTACTTCTGCTTAGTATATCCTGAGTCCATTTCAAAACTGAAAAGCGGGGTGGGCGTTGGGTGAAGTCATTCATTTTGGTGGAGTTACTATTTTGAGTTAAACGCCAGTTTTTCCACAACAAGCTTTGCAGTGTGGATGCAACGCTTTTTTTGTCTTCCAGAAAAAGGGGGTTTGTTAAGAACCCCAAAACAAAACAAAAAAAACCCCATGTATATAAGTCTCAAGATATGTTTTCCATGAGAAAACAATTCTCTCTTGGTAGCTCTGTGCCCCAAGTAATTGCCTGCTTTTTTGATTCAGAAGCAGCAACCCCATTCCTTGGCTGTCCATGCACCACCTCAGCCAAGGACAGCAGGTCACTGAGCAACGAGCAGACACAGGTGCAGAGGAATTGGAAGAGGTTTTGCTGGGTACTGCTGCTGACCCCAAATGACTGGGGCTGGAAGTGCTAGGCACCCAAGGCCAGAAAGGTCTGTTGCCACCATTGAGACTGGCCTGCTACCTACCACCAGCCAGAGAGTCCCAAGGTGGCGTTTTGACCACAGCCCATATCTGCAGGTGGTGCACGTGGGCATTGTTTTCTATGCTAATGCCCTCATCCACGTAAAGCATCACTGGGATAGGAAGCACCCACACCCCACGGGCATTGTCCCCCCACCCCGGGGTGGGAAGAAGGATGCTGCTGTGGGAGCTTTGGGAGACCCAAGGAGGAAAGAAGCCAGCTAGATCTAGAACTACTGAGTAGACGGGGGGGGGGGGGGGGAAGATGGGCGCAGCTCACCCCAGGGACAAGCGACTGGGGGCAGGGCTGTGCCGTGTCCCCCCAACAATTGCCCCCCCCCGCAGCCCTGCCGGAGGGGGGCGGGGCTGTAACCCCCCGACAATTTCCCCCCCCGTAGCCCTGCCGGAGGGGGGCGGGGCTGTAACCCCCCAACAATTGCCCCCCCCGCAGCCCTGCCGGAGGGGGGCGCGGCTGTAACCCCCCGACAATTGCCCCCCCCGCAGCCCTGCCGGAGGGGGGCGCGGCTGTAAGCCCCCGACAATTGCCCCCCCCGCAGCCCTGCCGGAGGGGGGCGCGGCTGTAACCCTCCCACAATTGCCCCCCCCCTCCCCCCGGCAGCCCTGCAAGGGAATGACGGGGGGCGGGGCTATGCTCCCCCCTTGCATGCGCGCCCCCGCACGTGGGAAGCGAGCGGCAGCCACACCCCACCGGGTCCCGCCTGGAGCAGCCACTCACCTGGCAACGCCCCCAGGGGAGGCGTGGGCACCTCCCCTGGAGGCGTAAGAAAGCGACGCGCTATGACATCACACCCAGCGCAGCCAATCCGGAGGCGGAGGAAGGTCCTGCAGCGCGCAGCCACGGCCACGTGGTGTTGACTTGGGGGCAGCCGCGTCACGTGGGAGCAGGTCCGGGATGGAGGCGTGCGGGGAGCTGCGGATCGGGTTCGTGGGGGCCGGGGTCATGGCCCGCGGGCTGGCGCAGGGCGTGCTGCGCGCAGGTAGGCGTGGCGGGGACCCCCGCCCGGTTGCCTGGGTAACCAGCCCCCACCCCACCCCAGGGGGGACTTCCCTCCCTCGCCCGGTTGCCTGGGTAACCAGCCCCCACCCCACCCCAGGGGGGACTTCCCTCCCTCGCCCGGTTGCCTGGGTCACCAGCTCCCCCCCCCTCCCGGGGGGGGTCCTCTACCAGGTTGCCGGGGTAACTTCCCCCCACCCAGAGAAGGCCCCCTACCAGGGGTGCCTGGGTAACTATTCCCCTCCTTCTGGAACTGCTCCCCTCTTGTTGGGGCCTTGGATAAGCAGGTTCCCCCCCAAGGGACACCCCGTTCCCACTCTAGGAAGGGCCCCTGTCCCACAGCAATGGCACCTCCCACCCCCGTGCTGGGTCACCGTCTCACCCCAGAGAGAACAACATCTCAGCACTGGGCAGTGGATGCCTGTAGGACCACCTGCCTGCATCCCACCCCTCTGGGGTTGGGAGGGGCAGGGACACAGATACCCCAGCGGCACCCCTCTGTGGCGTGAGGCTGTGTGCCTGTGCTCAGCAAACAATTCCTGTAGAAATAGTTGCTGTGCCCAGCTGCCTTCCAGAGCCCCACTCCAGCAATGGCCGCAAAGCAACTGAGTGATTTGTTGGTAGGTGTCTGCTATGCCCCTCCTCCCAGAAATGGCTGCGTGGCCTTGCTGTGCAAGGGGTTCCTAGATGAGAGGATTTCCGCTCAGGTCCAGTTAGTAAATGACTTGGATCCTAGAGTTGGGAGCCTGCATAGAGCTGCCTGGTTGTTCCCATGATGCCTGCACTGCAGGTGCTAGTTGTACCAAGGCAGATCTATGTCTGCTGCCTGTGTGGTACAAAGAAGTTCCTGCAATCACCTGGCATTGCTGCACATGGCCCCTGTCAGCCCAAGCTTGGCAGATTGCTTCAGCAGCAGCTAACCTCCCCTCCTGCCTCTTAGCAGCTCCAGAGCCGCTGGGAGTCTCGTACTGGCTGGTGGCCATCTACGCTTGGAATTGGCCCTCAAAGTTGAGGGTCCAGGCCCCTGCTGCTAGCAGCAGGCTTGATGTTGCCGTCACCAGCCCAGGGGAGTTCGCTGGGCTAAATGCAGTGAGTCTGCATAGTTCCCGGGTTCAGCTGGGGCTGTCTGGGACTCTGATCTGTGTGTGCCTGGTGCATCGCAGGAGTTTCTCAGTACAGCTTAACGCAGCTGATTTACCTCTTTGCTCTGCGTTTTCAGGCAAAGTCAAAGCTGCCAACATCTTGGCCAGTGCACCGTCCGACAGGAACTTGGGCACCTTCCAGGTGAGTATAGGCAGGCCATTGCAGGCTGCAGGGGAAAGGTTCAGGCTCTTCCTTGGGCCTGGAAGAGCTAATAACATTCTGGTGTCTGGAACCAAGAGGCAGTGATGCTTGGTGACTGTTGTGATCCCATCACATATGCAAGTTATAGAATCATAGAAGAGTAGGACTGGAAGGGACCTTGGGAGGCCATCGAGTCCAGCCCCCTGCCCCAATGGCAGGACCAAGTACTATCTAAACCATCCCTGAAAGCCATCTATCTAACCTCTTTTTAAATATCTTCAGCGATGGAGAACATAAGAACATAAGAACATAAGAATGGCCATACTGGGTCAGACCAAAGGTCCATCAAGCCCAGCATCCCATCTGCCGACGGTGGCCAATGCCAGGCGCCCCAGAGAAGGAGAACAGAAGACAAGTGATTTATCTCCTGCCATCCATCTCCTGCCCTTGTTATGAAGGCTAGGGCACCATACTTTATCCCTGGCTAATAGCCATTTATGGACCTGACCTGCAAAAATTTATCAAGCTCTTTTTTAAACCCTAATAGAGTCCTGGCCTTCACAGCCGCCTCGGGCAAGGAGTTCCACAGGTTGACTGTGCGCTGTGTGAAGAAAAATTTCCTTTTATTAGTTTTGAACCCACTACCCATCAATTTCATTTGGTGTCCCCTAGTTCTTGTATTATGGGAAAAGGTAAATAATTTTTCTATATTCACTTTCTCCACACCATTCATGATTTTATATACCTCTATCATATCGCCCCTCAATCGCCTCTTTTCCAAACTGAAAAGTCCCAGTCTCTCTAGCCTCTCCCCATATGGGACCCTTTCCAAGCCCCTAATCATCTTAGTCGCCCTTTTCTGAACCTTTTCTAATGCCAATATATCTTTTTTGAGGTGAGGAGACCACATCTGCACGCAGTACTCGAGATGTGGGCGTACCATAGTTTTATATAGGGGAAGTATGATATCTTTTGTCTTATTATCGATCCCTTTTTTAATAATTCCTAACATCCTATTTGCCTTACTAACTGCCGCTGCACACTGCGTGGATGTCTTCAGAGAACTATCCACTATAACTCCAAGATCCCTTTCCTGATCTGTCGTAGCTAAATTTGACCCCATCATGTAGTACGTGTAATTTGGGTTATTTTTTCCAACATGCATTACCTTACACTTACCCACATTAAATTTCATTTGCCATTTTGCTGCCCAATCACTCAGTTTGCTGAGATCTTTTTGTAGTTCTTCACAATCCCTTTTGGTTTTGACTGTCCTGAACAACTTGGTGTCATCTGCAAACTTTACCACCTCACTGCTTACCTCATTTTCCAGATCATTGATGAACAAGTTGAACAGGATCGGTCCCAGGACTGAGCCCTGGGGAACACCACTAGTTACCCCCCTCCATTGTGAAAATTTACCATTTATTCCCACCCTTTGTTTTCTGTCTTTTAACCAATTCCCGATCCATGAAAGGACCTTTCCTCCTATCCCATGACCACCTAATTTACATAAAAGCCTTTGGTGTGGGACCGTGATTCTACCACCTCCCTTGGCAATTCATTCCAGTGTTTGATCACCCTGACAGTTAGGAACTTTTTCCTAATGTCCAACCTGAACCTCCCCTGCTGCAATTTAAGTTCATTGCCTCTTGTTCTATCCTCAGAGGCAAGGAAGAACAAGTTCCCTCCCTCTGCCTTATGACACCCTTTTAGATACCTGAAAACTGCTATCATGTCCCCCCTCAATCTTCTCTTTTCCAAACTAAACAAGCCCAATTCTTTCAGCCTTTCTTCATAGGTCATGTTCTCTAGACCTTTGATCATTCTCGTTGCTCTCCTCCGGACCCTCTCCAATTTCTCCACATCCTTCCTGAACTGCGGTGCCCAGAACTGGACACAATACTCCAGCTGAGGCCTAACCAGCGCAGAGCAGAGCGGGAGAATGACTTCTCGTGTTTTGTTCACAACACACCTGTTAATGCATCCTAGAATCATGTTTGCTTTTTTTGCAACAGCATCACACTGTTGACTCATATTTAGCTTGTGGTCCACTATAACCCCTAATTCCTTAATTCCTCTGAGGAACACCTGGGTGCCCTGGGAAATGGCACTGGTGAATTAACTGGACTGGCTTTTTCCTGAGTCACCACTCAGCCCTGTACCCCAGCCTGGCAGTTTAAAGTGCATGCCAGTACCTGGCGAAATGATGCCCAGATTGCCTTTCCTCACCTCCCACAGCTGGGTTTTAATGCTGCAAAGTGTGATAAAAGCAGGTGGGTGTTGAGTGCTGGTGAATTCCTGCTTGTCCCACCGTGCCGGCTTCTCCCCCGCAAGCCTATAACCGTGTCGGTCTCCTTGGATGGCAGGATCTGGCCTGCAAGACAACACACTGCAACAGCGAGGTGCTGCAGCACTGTAGCCTGGTTTTCCTAGCAGCCAAGCCTTACCAGCTTCCCGCAATCCTGCAGGAGATTTCTCCTGCTGTCACCAAGGACCACATTCTCGTATCGGTGGCTGCTGGAGTCACTCTGCAGACGCTACAGCAGGTGAGTGTCCGGTGCTCCCTCTTGTCCTCCTGCCCCTATTGAATTGTGCAGCAGCTGGCTGTGAGAGTGTCTGGGACAAACCCATAAGCATCCAAAGGGTTTATATTTGCTTTTAAACAATGGCCTGGGTGAGAGGAACCAGGGATCGAGTTGCAGAGGGCACCCATCCCTTAAGAACAGCAACCCTCTCCATCCCAGAGCAGCAGGGGGTTAACAAGGGATGTCCCAGTACTTAGACCCCATCTGCTGGGCTGGGAGGCCAGGTCTACTGTACTCTTCTTCTGCATCCATGGAGTATTGTTCTGGGGCAGTTTACACCTCTCAGAGCTATTCTCCCTGGCTCTCTTCAAACTCAGGCAGCCATCCTGTACCTGCTATGCCCTGGTCGTGTTTTCGAGCTTCCCTTTGCAGTGGAGAAAGCTGCAGATGTCTATTTAAAACTGTGCTGTAATCCAGTGAGTGCTGGAACTTGGGCCCAGGGTCTTCCATGTATGTGCTTTAACCCATCCCTGCTAGAAAGAATGGTAAAGTGCCAAATGAGGAGGGAAGCAGTATGGACTGATTATGAGCATCAATAAAACAAAAACAATGGTATCTGGAGGTAAGAAAATAGGAAGGAAGATCAGTTAAGAGGGGATCGAACTGGAGAACATAGAGAAATTCACGTATCCGGGGAGCAACATAACATATGAGCTAGACTGTAAGGAGGAAATAGCGACTAGAATAGCAAGAGCAAGTTTGAAGGCGATGGATAAGCTCTGGAAGAGTAAAGTGATTAGCTTGGGAATGAAGCTGGGCAACTTAAAAACATGTGTATTCAGCAGCATGTTGTAGGGATGTGAGACACGGGTGGTAACAAAGGTTTGAAGAGAAGGGTATTGGCGTTCAAGAGGAGTTGTTATAGAAAGATCGTGAGAATAGGATGGATGCAGGTCGCCAACAGGGAATTATATAGGAAGATACAGCTGAAAGAGAACCTGCTGCAGAAGGTTATGCAATGGAAGTTACGACTATGTGGGTGTATTTGCAGAATGAGTGAAGAACGAAGAATCGAGACCCTGGTATTGGGCATAATGGATGGTTCGAATAGGAGAGGCAGACCCCACAGAGAATGGGTAGATTGGTGCGCAGCTAGTCTACAAACACTAAGCTGCTCCACACTGGACAGGGAGGGATGGAAGGAAACAGTGAGGGAGGCATCAGGCATCAAAAGGCTCTGAGCCCGTGGTTGATGATGATGACGCCACCTCCCCATGTCCTGCTTGCCAGCACGTGAGTCAGTCTGCAGCAGCCTCACTGGAGCAGCCTGGCCCAGGAGCTCAGGATGGATGCCTGCCTGCCTGCTTGATGGGATGCACTACCCAGCCAACGTACTGCCCGGTGCCCGTGTGCGTCTTGTCATCAATCAGCAGCTCCCTCGTTAGTCCTGCTTCTGACGGGTCCCTTTCTGTAGGCATCAGAAATGGACTCAATCCAGCGGGGGCGCGGAGATGACACAGCCCAGCTAGGCTGGACAAACCTTCCTTAAGTTCCTGCCAATGGTTCTTCCCTTCCACCTCCGCTCCTCCCTGTACCAGCTAAAATGACTGTCACAGTCTGAGTGTTTTCCCTTGTGTCCACCTGCCCTGACCTGCAGCTCCCCAGCCCCCACCACGCACAGCTCTGCTGCTGCCCTTCTCCCCTGATTTGCAGCCCCCCCAGGTCTGCCAGTGCCCCTCTTCCCTGACCTCAAGCCACCAGCTGGTGCCCGTCTCCCGTGATCTCCAGCCCCCAACACACACAGCCCTGCTGGCCCCCCTCTAGCTGACCTCCAGTGCCCCTCTCTCCTGACCTGCAGCCCCCTGCTATCTCCGACCTGGCTTCCCTTGGCAGTTGTGCGGAGCTACTGAGCAGCCTGGTGGTGGTGCCGTACGGACGCAGCACAGGATGGGATCATGCCTGCCATGTTCATGTTCCCTGTGTCCTCGGGCACTTCCTGCACCTTGCCTCGAGAGCACTGGGGCGCCTCCCAGCCTGTCCCCACCGCAGCAGTATTCGGGTTTAGTGTCCTGGCTCTCTCTCTCTGCAGCTGCTCCCTGCCGGGACCAAGGTGCTGCGGATTGTACCCAACCTGCCCTGCGTGGTGCAGGAGGGGGCAGTAGCTTTTGCCCGGGGGAGCTGTGCTGGGGATCAGGAGGCTGCCCTGCTGAAGAGCCTGCTGTCCGCCTGTGGGATGTGTGAAGAAATGCCTGAGTCCTGCCTTGATGCCCACACGGGCCTGAGTGGCAGCGGGGTAGCCTACGTAAGTGTCCTTGGGCTGGGGCCAGCGGCTCCTAGTGCTGCCCTCAAGCCTCAGCTGTCTCTACTAGCCCTGCCTGGATGGGATTGTTCCCTGCCCCTTGGCCTCCCTGTAGCTGACTGCAGTCACTCCCCAGCATTGCTCTGGGGTATCAGTCCTGGCACTTGAGGCTTCTCTGATGGGTATCCTGGGCTCCCTTCCCTCCATCAGCCACCAGTCCCTAGGGCTGCCCATATCCCGCTGAGCTGCATGTGCTCTCCACCCCCGATGGACCCTTGGCTGCCCTGAACCCACGTGATCTTAGATGGGGCAGCCTGTGTCCCTGGTGGGTGAGATGGTACATGGGTGTAGGGCTGCTGAGTGCACTCTTACTCTAGTAACTGGTGCCGTTGCCCACTGTGGTTTGGGAATCCCTGGTCTTATAGAGCTCAGTGGAAGACCTCAGGCTCTTGCTTATAACTTGCTTCTAGCCCTGTGCTGATTGCAGGGACAGTGGATGCCATAACAGGGATGCTGGTGACAGCACTCTGGCAAGCCCACCTCCCATGTCATCGCCCAGACCTCAGCCCCTGGCTTCTGCTGTTCCCTGAATGTCTGCCTGACTCTGCTCTAGGTTTACCTGTTTGCGGAAGCCCTGGCGGAAGGTGCTGTGAAGATGGGCATGCCCAGTGCTTTGGCCACTAAAATTGCAGCTCAGACGCTACTAGTAAGTTTGGATTTTGCTCTGTCTTCTGACTCCCTGGCTCAACCCAGTCCTGCCCTGTATTCCACACCGGCTCCCTCCACCAGCCCCCAGTGCACCTTGCTTCTGACCTGCAGTTCCGTTGTCTGTTCCAGTCTGGGTTCCCCAGTACAACTTAGCTGCCGCCTGCAGCTCCCCCTTTTACTACCTGTGCAGCAGATGCCCAAGAAAAGCCCTCAACCTTCAGGAAACCTGTTTCACCCCCATGCCTGGGGGTTCCATCTGCCTTCCCAGTAACTCTTGAGCTGTTGCTGTCGTGCTGTACCTTGGTTCCTACTGCCTTTGCTTCTCTAAAGGACTCTGCCACCTGAGCTGAGCTGTTATCAGCCAAGCGTGGTAGGGCTTCTCTGGGACCCTAACTGCTTGAGAATCCACGAAAAGATTGCTGGGGACTCATCCAGTACTTGATGAGGCCAAGCTGGAAGAAGTAAAGCCGCCCTAGCTGGCCTAGCATGAGCAGGTGGTGGGAGGTGGAAGCAGCTCCACTGAACAAACCTAGGAAGAGTCAGTAACTGCCCCAAAAGCCTTCCACTCAAGAAACCACATCTGTGCAACAGGGGGAGCAGGCTACAGCACTGAGGTAAGATCGGTGCCATGTGCAGGCTGGGAAGGACCAGCTGTCCCTTATGTCTGCATTACCAGCTGGTCAATTTCTTGTAAGAATCTTAGACATCAAGGCCAGGTGGGACCTGGAAGGGACCTTGAGAGGTCATTGAGTCCAGTTCCCTGCATTCACAGCAGCACCAAGCACCACCTCTGATGGAGATATATAAATTGTAAATCTATCCACTGCAATCCCTAAATGGCCCCCTCAAGGAATGACCTCATACCCCTGGGTTTAGCCCACCAATACTCAAACCACTGAGCATGGAGCCTGAGCTCTAGTTTAACACAGGCCAGGACCTTCCCCCAAATTATTCCTAGAGCCGATCTGTTAGACAAGGAGCTGATCTGGATTTTTAAATTGCCACTAATGGAGGAAACCTGGGTAACTTATTACAATGGCAAATTGCTCTCCCTGCTAAGAAGTCTGACTTATTTCCAGTCTAAATTTGTTTTGCTTCAGCTTCCAGCCCTTGGATAGTGTTAGACCTGCCTCTGGATTGGTGAGGCTGTGATCAAATATTTGTTCCCTGCATAGATACTGAGTCACCTTCTAACTTGCTGTTCATAAGCTAAATAGACTGAGTTCCACGAGGCTGTAATAGGTGGATTTTTTTGCCTGTTGGAGAAAGCAAGTCATGAATTTAGGGTGGGGTAGATCGGCTGCATTGCTCTGAAGAGAGTCTGGCCTGGTTCCCCTTAACTCTTTTATGAACGGCATTAACGAGAGACGCAGCACTGTCCAGCAAGTTGAGCAAGGCAGTCAGGCTAAGAGACCTGGGTTCTGCGAGTGGAAGACTGGGGAATTCCCTGGTGCCTGCCTGGGAAGGGAGCATGTTTGGATGCGGCTCGATTGTGCTCCCCAGATCAGAGGGCAGGGACGTTTTCAGTACGCTAAGGCACAGGGCTCGCCTCTGATCCCACTTCCTCCCGTAGGGAGCAGCAAAGATGATCCTGGACACAGGCGAACACACGGCTGAGCTGCGCAATGAAGTCTGCACGCCTGGCGGCACCACCATCCACGGCCTACACGAGCTGGAGAAGGGGGCGCTGCGGGCCACGGTCATGAACGCCGTGGAGGCCGCAACCATGCGGGCTCGCGAGCTGGGCAAGAGATAGGTGCCAGATGGCGTTCCGGGGCGCCCAGCCTGTTTGAGCCAGCGGAGCTGCCCCTAAAGTGCACAGGAATCTCCCTCCCACCATGGAAGGAAGATTCCAAGTGGCCCAGCAGATGTTGATCCCATTGTTCCCTCCCCTCGGAGGAACTGTGTTTAACTTTCGCTGTTTTGTTTTACTTAAGGGATTGTTTGCATGCCATGTTTGGTCCCTTCTTGTTGGGATGTTGGGGACCTTTTTCTGCCAAGGTGGGAAAAGTGGAGTCATGTGATCTATGCAGTGCACCCAGCAACAAAACTGTATGTAAGGTCTTAGCAGCCAGAGCCAGGCGCCCAGAGTCTGCAGAATACCACCCAGGGAAATCGGCTTACCTGCTTCCTGGTGTCTGCCTGATCCTGTCCCATCATTCCCAGTCCCCACCAGCAGGCAGTGATGTTCCTAATCTCTCGTGTCTTACTCCTGGTCCAGCCATAGGCCTGACCCTGCTGTGGCGTCTTTGCCGATGAAAGCTTGTGCTCCAACATATGTTAGTTTATAAGGTGCCACAGGACTTTTTTGTTGTTTTTTGAGTATCCCTGTGAAATTGGGGGGGAGCACAGTTCACCTGGTTTATGCTGTTAGTCCATGTATAATTTGGGACTTGGCTTTGTGTCAATTTGCGTGTTAACTCCCAAGTTACTTTAACAAAACCCTATTATTGTTCCCATCCTGTTAACTACTTTGTGCTCTTCCTTTTGGAGGAGGTGGGTGTGAGGGAAGGGTATTGCTATCAGTGTTCCCTGTAAACTGGGTGCTTCGGTGACTGCCCAGGAGAGAGTCAGGTGCCACCCAGCTGTTTAGCAGAGACCCCACAGCCACCAGCATGTCTCTCTCTTGGTGGTACACATTCTGTGCGCACACAGCAAAATTTATTCCACACATGGGTGGAGAAAAATATAGGGAATGTTGATGATTACCAGTGACACATACTAAAAAAGGGATTACCTGTAGTAAGGGGAACTAATTAGCTGGCTTCTCTTCCTGCCTAGTGGGGATTTAACAATACTGGGTCAGACCAGTGGTCTGTCCAGTCCAATATCCTGTCTGAATGTCAGCCAACAGGTGCTTGAGAGGGACTGAACAGAACAAGCTTTTGTTCTCATGGGAACAGAAACTCAAACATGACATTTTGCAGAGAAAAGGCCATTTGGAAGTTTGTATTTTTGTGGCAAAACCAAACTGGTTTGGTGGGATATCTTTCCGAAGGGACTGGAGCAGCCAGCTGCCCCTGACTCCAGGGCACAGTCAAGGGGTCCATTGGTGCACAATAGGTAGCCTGGAGCCCTGAGCATCAGTGCCAACTGTGACAGCCAGGGATGGTGCTGTTCCTGCTTGGAGGCAGGAAACATGGAAGCTTGTGGCAGTCTGCAGCAGCCTGCCAGGTGGGAGACCACACAGCTGGTGGAACCCAGCATGCTGGTTCACTGGAAGTGTGTGAGCTTGCTGTATCTCCATGAAACAGTTGCAGTTTCACTGGCATTTTCCAACAAAGTTCCTGACTGGTGCAGCAGGGGGCCCTGGTTTGAGTAACACCTCTTTGCCCTTCAAATGGGAGGGGTTCTGTAGGAAGGCAGAAGTGATCTCCAGTTGCAAAGTGCTGAGATGAAAGCAGGGGAACAGCAGTAAATGGTAACCATAAGGTCTACAACAAGCAGGGGCTGGACAGCAGCATGAAGGCCAACAGGGCCAGGTCTGAGGAGCGTTGCATACCTTCCTAATCAGCACTGCCCTGCAGATCCTGGGGCACAGGGAGGGATAACATAAAAAGCCCACAGAGAGGTAGCTGGTCCAGACAATGTCTTTCAGGGCAAGGCATTGGGTAGCACCACGAGGCAGGGAGGAGACAAGGACAGGGAGTACAACTCCAGCCCAAAGTGAGCACAAAAAGTTTCATTTCATAATAAAATCTTGTCCAGCTGTGTTCTGCACACAAGCTATAAATAGGCATAATTGCAGATTCCCTTTCTTGGCTTGCAAGGGGCACCAGCCCTTAGAGAGTTTGGTATTTATATCCTAGCCTGAGAGCTGAATGAAAATTCACCCAGATACGAAAAATAGTCTCAGGAACACATCAAACCTGAAGGTTTGCAGAGGTGGGCTTTCAGCCTGGCAGATTAATTACCTTTCCCTTTCAAGGCACAAACCTAATAGATGATACAGATTTAAAAATACTTCCTCTCCCACTGGGAACAAGTATGTTTCAGAGGTAAACAGCTCTGTGACCTGGGGTGAGATCCACAAACCATTCACTAAAGGGAAGTTCTCATTATTAAGAGTGAAACAGTCACCCCAGGGCCAGATCTGTTCTCAGCGTTCCCAGCAGCCACCTTTTACTTACCCAAGGGACCGGCAGCATTTAAAGCCAGAAAGGACCTTCTGGTCTGACCTCAGTTGTATTTTTACCTCATTCCCACTCGTGACGCCAGATAACGTGACTCTGAACAAAGCCTTTCAGTCCTGGCGAGCCTACGCTGAAGCTTGCCACAGGCAGACAGCAGGGGACATCAAGATGGCATCAGTGCCTGAAACTGAGTGACTTCACCATGAATTTTCCGGGAAGCGCTGTTGCAGTGCAAGGGGCTGCACATGACACAGAAGAACCTAGAGACACTGTAGTTGTCACAAATTTGGGAGTTCACTAGCACTGATGTGGGAGGGGGAGAATCACCCCCACACCTTCAGCAATTACTGGGTGAAAGGTCCCGTGGGTTGGACCTGCTGGACACATCAGGCCCTTAGCGTCTGTGGATCAAGAGCCCTTGGCCATTATGATCATCTCAGTTCCAGTGCAGAAGGGCTAAAGCCGACCTCACTGACTTTCTGGCTCACACATTCCCTGTTCCCCACACACATCCTAACTGAGGTACTAGTTTAAGGTCATTCCCCCGCTTACTGTGGGGAAACTGAGGCAGAGAAGGGCTGTCGTGCTGAAACTGGAGAGTTTCTCAGCAGTGCATCCCAAATCAGCCTTTCAGTAGGTCCCCAGCTGTGACTGATGCTGATCTGGGTGGGGAGAGCGAGAAGGGGCCAGTCTGGGTGAGCCCTAACCCAAAGGGTTCTGCTACTGAGTGGCCTTGACGCACAGAGCAGGGGAGGGCCTGAGTTGGAGTTTCGGCTTTCCCTTATGGTGTTCTTGCCAGCTTGCCTAATGGTCTGGTCCACCCTCCCTTCAACCAGGTTAGCGCACTGGCCTTGTACACCCAGGGTTGGGAGCTCAGTCCTTGAGGGTGGACCTTTCAAGGGTCTGAGGCAGGTTAGATTTAAACAAATCTCAGGGATGGTGATAGGTCCTCCCATGAGAACAGATGACGGGACTTGATGACCTCTCAAGGTCCCTTCCAGCTCTGTGAGATACGTATATATCCATGTCTGAAGCCTCAAATGGCTGAGCCAGCACTCTCCCCCGCCCCCCGCTCCTGACAGCGTCTTGCTGTGCTCCAGAGCGAAGGCCCAAGACTGGCACTCACACCCCAGCCAGAGGGGAAGGCACTACCAGAAGAGGGGGCCAAGCTGCTGCAGCTGACTGGAAGCAGGTGGTGCCCCTACCTGCCCATGAGTATTCAAGTACAGGTGTGTAGGAGGACAGGGTGGTTCTAGCAAAGGGAGGAAGCTGATGCCTGAGAATGCCTCTCCTTAGGCCCTCTGCTGCATGAGATTTAACCCCAATTAAGCCTAGCATTTGCTCTGCCTTAGGACCAAAGTGCTCTTAAGGGGGATGGGCCTGAGTTAATTATCCTTAACCAGCTCCACTGAGCAGAGTCACAGAACTGGAAGGTTTCATTTATCCCCCACAAAGCTGCTATTCTCCCCTCCGGGCCTAGATCGCTGCAAGCTCCATGGAAACACAAGAGACAGAATCATAGAAAACAACGGCAAAGAACCTCAAGAGGTCATCAAATCCAGCCCCCTGCCCTCCTGGCAGGACCAGGCACCATCTATACCATCCCTGGCAGGTGGTTGTCTAATATGCTGTTTCATATCTCCAGCGATGGCAATTCCATAACCTCCCCAGGCAATTTATACCAGTGTTTAACCAGCCTGAGGCTCTAGCTACACAGTGCCCCAAACTTGAAATAAGATCTGCAAATTGCATAGCTATCTTATTTTGAGTTAATTTCAAAATAGGCTATTTTGGGATTTGACACTGTCCACACAGCACCAATTCCAAAATACAGCCCAGAGTCAAGGCATCCCTTTCCTCTCTTGCAACAAGGGCTAGAGGGATGCCTAAATAGCATGCCTGCTATTTAAAAAAAAAAAAATTTTTTTTTGAAACACCAGGTGCATTCTCTAGACATAGTTACTATTTTGGGATGCATTGGTATCCTGAAATAGCTCTGCAGTATAAACACAGCCCAATAGGAAGTTTTTTCTAATGTCCAACCTAAAGCTCCCTTTTTGCAATTTAAGACCGTTACTGCTTGTCCTGTCATCAGAGGTTCAAGGGAATATTTCTCCCTCTTCCTTGTAACATCCCTTTAGGTACTTGAAAGCTGTTAGTCCTGTCAGTCTTCTCTTTTCCAAACTAAACAAACCCACGTCTTGCAGTCTTCCTTCGTAGGACATGTTTTCTAGCCCTTAATCAGTTTTTTTTGCTCTTCTCTGGAACTTCTCTCATTTCTCCTCCTTTCCTGAAATGCATCTCTAGGGATGTTTTTCTACAAGAACTGGACAAAATACTCCAGTTGAGGCCTCATCAACGCAGTGGAGTGGAAGAATGACTTCTCGTGTCTTGCTTCTGACAGCCTGTCAATATATCCCAAGTGTCACACTGTTGCTTCATAGTTAGCTTGTGATACACTATGACCTCCAGCTCCCTGTCCACAGGGCTCCTTCGCATGTCAGACTGGTTGATTTCCCCCCACCCCTGCAAACCAGGGTACTTTGTATTTGTTTCTATTGAACTTCATCTTATGTACCTCAGACCATTTCTGCAGTTTTCCACATAATTTTGAATTACAGTCCTACCATTCAAAGCTCTTGCAGCCCCTTCAGGCTTGGTATCGGCTGCACGCTTTAAGCGTAGTCGCCCTGCCATTATCTAAAGCAGGGGTCTGCAACCCTTCCAAGGCAGAGTGCCAAAATTTGATCTTTTGACCTCTGCGTACAGTCTGAGCACCGGTGATACTTTTCAAAGTCACTAACTGTCTTCCTCACAAGGGCTTCATTAATAAATTAAGATGCATCTAGATCTCTGCTGTTTAGGTGGTGGTTGGTCGCATTAGCTGGTCTTTTATTAATCCACAGGAGGCCTGGCTTGGAGCAAGCTCCCGGCTGCATGGGGGAGGAAGGGTGGGGCAGAACTGCTGCCTCATGTGCTGATGAAAATCGGCTCACGTGCTGCTCTTGGCACCCGTGCCAGAGATTGCTGATCCCTGATCTAAATCGCTGATGAAGATATGGGACAGAACCATGGCACATCATCAATGTTTCTGTCCTCCGCTACTGGTCCGATCCAAAGCACAGCAACCTCCTTCCTGTGCAATAGGCTTGGAGCAGAGCCCTTAGCCCCCAGAAGTTGTCGTAGGGCATTAATCTATGGGAAGAAGAACCAGCTCCATGCTCCCCTTCCTCTGTGGGAATTTTGGACACACTTCAGGGGGTCGACCCACTTTTAACCAAAAGAGCCCCTTCACAGAGGATCTCACAGCATTTTGCAAACTTTTGTTAGGCTCCCTTCCCTCTCAGAGCGGTTCCGATTACATCAGGCAAGGTTTGCAGGATGCTAGGAAGATGAAAAGCGCTCAATAGTGTTTAGTAATAGTGCAGTATATCACACAGGTATGGTACTCTAACATCTGCTGGTCAAAGCTTTGTTCCTGCAGCTGAAGGAGCCAGTCAGCGGGCAAACTAGAAAAGGTAAGTTTGTTTCAGAGCAAGCATCTGGCATGGCTTGGGTTGCACTGGTGCACAGAGAAATGAGAGGACATGGCCACTCCAGCCCCAAGACTTTCCTGAAAATGAGAAGTATCTTCCAGGGTTACCCCAATGAACACCACCTTTTCCTACCGGCAAACAGAGACTTGGCTGACTCCCCTTCTCACAGAAATCCCTAGCTCAGGTGACACTGCCTTCTAAAGCCAGGAGCACAGAAGTTCAGACCCCTCCCCTGCAACAGCCTTTACTCCCTACCTGAGTTCTGTGCAGAACCCAGGAGCTCATCATCTCCCCCAGTGTTCCCTGTAAGTTGTGCACTCAGGCACTCGCTCCGGAGAAATTCAATGCCGCCCAGCTGATTAGCAGAGCGCCCACAGCTAGATCTTGGGTTTCTACTGGCGGTGCACATTTGCACATGCCTCAGCACAGGGAAAAAATTTATTCTGCAAAAGGATGGAAGAAATCTGCATATGGACAGAAAAGATTAGGGAAAACATTGGTCCCTTCCCCCCAGTTCTATTATATTCCCCTCTCGGCCCACAGGGATAGGAACAGAATCCCAGTGTATTGTCTCCTGGTCCCAGGCTGGACCACTCCCACGTCACCTGAGCACTGCATTTGGGTTCTGACAATCCAGTCACTCCCTAGGAAGGCTATGCCCAGCAATGTTATTCTGAACTTTGGGAAATTCAGGTCGTAAAGGAGAGGCCTTCACATTCCACATTTGGGGAAGGGACAGAGTTAAACTGTGTTTCAACAGCCTTCACGGTAGACTCACACCAAGAGCTCCATGGTTCCCATGACTGGAATTGCAACACCACCTCCCTTATATTTTAGTCTCTGAAAATTATTCTGTACTATCCAGTAGCTGGCTGAAGCTCTCGATGGGTAACAAACACATTAGCACTAAATCTGTTTTGCCAGAGACTAATGACATCCAAAGCATCTGTTTCCAAATGCTGAGGTGTCAGCAGTAGACAACAGCCCTAACTACTGGAACAGTAACTTTGACTTGCACCTAAAACAGCACTGGCAACACCAGGTATACAATACAGACAGCCTGAAAAAGTAGCTCTGAGATCAGCCCAATGCATGTCTATGGATGGTTTTCTAAAAGAGCTGTTGTAGGAATTTTTCTGTGCTAAGTTTTCTCCTGTCCAACACAGGCTAGATCACAAGAGCGTGAAATCACAGGGCTGGCAGGGACCTCAGGAGGTCATCTAGTCCAGCCCCCTGCTTCAAGCAGGATCAACCCTCACTAAGACATCCCAGCCAGGACCTTGTCAAGCCGGGACTTAAAAACCTCTAGGGATAGAGATTCCACCACCTCTCTAGGCAACGCATTCCAGTGCTTCACCACCCTCCTGGTGAAGTAGTTTTTCCTAATATCTAACCTACACGTCTCCCTCTGTAACTTCAGACCATTGCTCCTTGTCTGACAGCATTGAGATCAGTTTCTCTCCATCCTCTTTAGAGCTCCCCTTCAGGAAGTTGAAGGCTGCTATTAAATCACCCCTCAGTCTTGTTTTCTGTAAACTAAACAAGCCCAAATCCCTCAGCCTATCCTCATAGGTCTTGTGCTCCAGACCCTTAATCATTTTTGTTGCCCTTCGCTGAACCTGCTCCAGCAAATCCACATCCTTTTTATACTGGGGGTCCAAAACTGGACACAATATTCCAGATGTGGCCTCACCAGTGCCGAATAAAGAGGAATAACTACTTCTCTAGATCTGCTTGAAATGCTCCTCCTAATGCACCCTAGTACGCCGTTAGTCTTCTTGGCTACAAGGGCACACTGTTGACTCATATCCAGCCTTTCATCCACCATAACCCCTAGTTCCCTTTCCATCATATTGCTGCTGAGCCAGTCAGTCCCCAGCCTATAACAATACTTGGGATGAAGAGCACGATGGTTCCTTCTGGTCTTGTAATCTAGGACTCCTTACTGCACCAATTTCAAGATTTAAAACGGTGAAGAAACACCAGGGAAAAAGTGCAGCAGCCAAGGTATGCGGCACATCAACAGGACAGTAAAAAGCCAAGTGCAAGCCTCTAGTGACCACATCTGTAATCAACTATTTTGCTGCTGATCCTCCTAACAGAAATCCAAGTACTCTTGAATTGTGGACATAACAGGGAGAATACCACCTTCTTCTGATTTTCTCCCCAACCACATACAGAATACAAGGGTTTTTTCATACAGGGAGACGAGAGGGTGCTTAAGAGATACAGACCCGATCCCCAGTTTGGGGCAGCAGCTCCTTGGACAGTCTGATGCGTTGACACAGAAGAGCAAACACTCAGTTCCGAAACAGCTGGTGAATTGGTTTCTGAATGCTGACAGTGAAATATGCCAGGCTATCTCAGAGAGGGAGAGAACACAGAGATCATGGATCTATGAAGTGTTGTTTCTGTGCAACTCACAAGCTGAAATGTTGGGGAAAAAAACACTTTTCTTTTCTGATGGCTTTATTAACCCCCAAAAGACCAGGACTAGAAGCAGTAACTACTAGACTCTTGCCTGGCAGAAATCATACATGCCAGAAGGAGACTGTTACAGGCAGTGGTAGGTGTGTTTTCTTGTGGGGGCTGGGGGAGGTAATGGGAACAGGATCTTTTATAGCAGCTAGTACAGGTTGAACCTCTCTCATCCAGCACCCTTGGGACCTTACCTGTGCTGAACAAGAGCATTTGCCAGCCCCCAGGAGGTCAATATTGTCTAGTACATTACCAACACTTCCACTGCTTACTGGGCTCTTAGAAGACATTTAGGGGTAAATTACAGCTAAATAACAGCACAGAACACAGAGCCAGGACTGGGCACTGGAAACAAACTTTATGAGGACACGGGAAACTTGGCCGCACCCATGGTGAGTGGTTGTCTGGCTAACTAAAATCATGCCAGATTACACATGTTGCCAGATGAAAACACTGGATTAGAGAGGTTCAACCTGTACTGTAAACCATAGCTGGTGACTCAAAGAGAACCTTCATGATCAAGGATTTCAACACAAGGTTCCCAGATGAAACATATAAGCCTGTGCTTTCCCAGTTTCTCTTGTTTCTTAAAAAAAAATACAGTACAGGAGAGCATCCAGATTCTCTCGTCTACTTATTACATAACTTCAACAACATGTTAAAACGAGCTCTAAATAATTTTGCTATACTCCCTAATTGTAAACATACATAAATGGCTTATCAGAGTGACCGTATAGCTTGTACCTCTTTCCTTCTTCCACATCACAGCAGATTTATATTGTCAGATCTCTGAGGCAGAGACAGCATCTTCTCAGGTCTCCCCATGATCCACCCGGCCACTTAAGAGGACAAAAACACCCCAATCCACCGACACCCATTTTCTCCACTCTCATTCAGGTGGTATTAATCATCACTAGGATAAGTCCCAGGACCATGCTGATTTTCTCCAGTACAACTTTACTCTTCCTTTACTCCTGCCCACTTTTTCATTTATCCTCCTTCACGCTTGTAGCTCCAACTCATTTTGCCACCTTTGGCTCCATCCTGCCCCAGCACATAGGAGGCACCCCAATTTCTTTAAAAAGATCTGGAATCACCTTTCAGTTTGATCCTTGACTGTCCATCTGGCTTCTGCTTCTGACATTCCAGTAAGACAGAACTTTCTTCCAGACCAAAAATCACAATACCTTTATACTCCATCCTTCTCATCCCGAGCCTCTCCAAAATGTGGTACAGTTAATTATTCTCAACTTCTTAAATCTCCTCCAATGGATTTAGCTGCTCCTTTGATGGCTGTCTCAGTTTCAGATTGCTGCTTTAGTGACCTTGGTTTCCATACAGCTATATCCTATGTTTAAGCTAAGGAATTCCAAACTTTGCCCAACTGGCACCAACACTGGCAGCTTGCTGGAAAGTGAAGCTACACTGCATAAAACAAGCATTTTGCAGCCACTGTCATTTTTAGAGGTTCACCCTAGAAGTTACATGGTCACAGTACGCAATGATCCATGGGGACAAGCTGTGAGCTATGCTTTGCCCAACCCACCTAAAAAATTTTAGGGTGGGGAGTTTCCACCAGCAGCAGTGGAAATAAAAAGAAATCAGTTCCTTTCTTGGAAACAGTTCAAGTGCCAAACATTCACTGTATTTTCCTAATAGTCTTTTCCTGGGTCCTTTAATGACACTGCACACACGCAGAGGGAGAATTTTTAAAACTATCTTTTAGCAACATTTTTTAAAAAGTGAAGTTAAACCCTTACTGTTTTGAGGAAATTTGTCCATTTTTTAAAGCCAGGTGCTATTTA
The DNA here is from genome assembly GCF_033958435.1 of Carettochelys insculpta. Lineage (NCBI taxonomy): Eukaryota > Metazoa > Chordata > Testudines > Carettochelyidae > Carettochelys > Carettochelys insculpta. Next base: position 6,659,274 of record NC_134138.1, read on the forward strand.
TTGGTTTGCCATGTCTACTCCTAATCTGTGTAGTTAATGGTTCTTAACAGATCACTTTTCTGATAAAAGTTCCTACACTTCTTAGCCATATACAGGAAACGCAGTTCATGAAAGCTGGTGCCTGCCGTCACACACATTCTCAGTACAAGTGTCAAGTAAATTCCAGCTCTGGAATCTTTCTTCTTTGTGATGATGCAATGCAAGCAAGAACCCAGCTTAACATAAGAATGGCCATACTGGGTCAGACCAAAGGTCCATCGAGCCCAGCATCCCATCTGCCGACGGTGGCCAATGCCAGGTGCCCCAGAGAAGGAGAACAGAAGACAATGATCAAGTGATTTATCTCCTGCCATCCATCTCCTGCCCTTGTTATGAAGGCTAGGGCACCATACTTTATCCCTGGCTAATAGCCATTTATGGACCTAACCTGCAAAAATTTATCAAGCTCTTTTTTAAACCCTAATAGAGTCCTGGCCTTCACAGCCTCCTCGGGCAAGGAGTTCCACAGGTTGACTGTGCGCTGTGTGAAGAAAAATTTCCTTTTATTAGTTTTGAACCTACTACCCATCAATTTCATTTGGTGTCCCCTAGTTCTTGTATTATGGGAAAAGGTAAATAATTTTTCTATATTCACTTTCTCCACACCATTCATGATTTTATATACCTCTATCATATCGCCCCTCAATCGCCTCTTTTCCAAACTGAAAAGTCCCAGTCTCTCTAGCCTCTCCCCATATGGGACCCTTTCCAAGCCCCTAATCATCTTAGTCGCCCTTTTCTGAACCTTTTCTAATGCCAATATATCTTTTTTGAGGTGAGGAGACCACATCTGCACGCAGTACTCAAGATGTGGGCGTACCATAGTTTTATATAGGGGAAGTATGATATCTTTTGTCTTATTATCGATCCCTTTTTTAATAATTCCTAACATCCTATTTGCCTTACTAACTGCCACTGCACACTGCGTGGATGTCTTCAGAGAACTATCCACTATAACTCCAAGATCCCTTTCCTGATCTGTCGTAGCTAAATTTGACCCCATCATGTAGTACGTGTAATTTGGGTTATTTTTTCCAACATGCATTACCTTACACTTACCCACATTAAATTTCATTTGCCATTTTGCTGCCCAATCACTCAGTTTGCCGAGATCTTTTTGTAGTTCTTCACAATCCCTTTTGGTTTTGACTGTCCTGAACAACTTGGTGTCATCTTCAAACTTTGCCACCTCACTGCTTACCTCATTTTCTAGATCATTGATGAACAAGTTGAACAGGATTGGTCCCAGGACTGACCCCTGGGGAACACCACTAGTTACCCTCCTCCATTGTGAAAATTTACCATTTATTCCCACCCTTTGTTTTCTGTCTTTTAACCAATTCCCGATCCATGAAAGGACCTTTCCTCCTATCCCATGACTACCTAATTTACATAAAAGCCTTTGGTGTGGGACCGTGTCAAAGGCTTTCTGGAAATCTAGGTATATTATGTCTACTGGGTGCCCCTTGTCCGCATGTTTATTAACCCCTTCAAAGAATTCTAACAGATTAGTTAGACACGACTTCCCTCTGCAGAAACCATGCTGACTTTTGCCCAACAATTCGTGCTCTTCTATGTGCCTTGCAATTTTACTCTTTACTAGTGTTTCTACTAATTTGCCTGGTACTGATGTTAAACTTATCGGTCTATAATTGCCAGGATCTCCTCTAGAGCCTTTTTTAAATATTGGTGTTATATTGGCCATCTTCCAGTCATTTGGTACCAAAGTGGATTTAAAGGATAGGTTACAAACCAATGTTAATAACTCCGCAATTTCACATTTGAGTTCTTTCAGAACCCTTGGGTGAATGCTGTCTGGTCCTGGAGACTTGTTACTATTCAGCTTATCAATTAATTCCAAAACCTCCTCTAATGTCACTTCAATCTGAGTGAGTTCCTCAGATTTGTCACCTAAAAAGGCTGGCTCAGATTTAGGAACCTCTGTAACATCCTCAGCCGTGAAGACTGAAGCAAAGAAATCATTTAATCGCTCCGCAATGGCACTGTCTTCTTTGATCGCTCCTTTTATATCTTTATCATCCAAGGGCCCCACTGCTTTTTTAGCGGGCTTCCTGCTTCTAATGTATTTAAAAAACATTTTACTATCGTTTTTTGAATTTTTGGCTAGCTGTTCCTCAAAATCTTTTTTGGCTTTTCTTACTACATTATGACAGTTAATTTGGGAGTGTTTATGTTCCTTTCTATTTTCCTCACTAGGATTTGACTTCCACTTTTTAAAAGCTGCCCTTTTCTCTCTCACTGCCTTTCTAACATGGCTGTTTAGCCATGGTGGTTCTTTGTCAGGTCTCTTACTGTGTTTTTTTATTTGGGGTATACATTTAAGTTGGGCCTCTAGTATGATGTCTTTAAACAGTTTCCATGCAGCTTCCAGGGATTTTAGTTTAATTACTCTACCTTTTAGTTTCTGTTTAACTAGCTTCCTCATTTTAGTGTAATTCCCCTTTTTGAAATTAAATGCCAGAGTGTTTGACCGCTGCGGTGTTCTTCCCAACACAGGAATATTAAAAGTTATTATATTGTGGTCACTATTTCCAAGCGGTCCAGTAACAGTTACCTCTTGGACCAGATCCTGCGTTCCAGTCAAGACTAGATCGAAAATCGACTCTCCCCTTGTGGGTTCCTGTACTAGCTGCTCCAAGAAGCAGTCATTTAAGGCATCAAGAAATTTAATCTCTGAATCCCGTCCTGAGGTGACATGCACCCAATCAATATGGGGATAATTGAAGTCTCCTATTATTACTGTGTTTTTTATTTTGATAGCCTCTCTAATCTCCCATATCATTTCAGCATCACTATCACTGTCCTGGTTAGGTGGTCGGTAATATATTCCTAATGCCATATTCATATTAGAGGAATGAATTGTTATCCATAATGATTCTATGGAACATTTTGATTCCTTTAGGATTTTTACTTCATTTGATTCTATATTATCCTTCACATATAGTACCACTCCGCCACCCGCACGACCTGTTCTGTCTTTCCGATATAATTTATATCCCGGTATGATAGTGTCCCACTGATTGTCCTCATTCCACCATGTTTCTGAGATGCCTATTATGTCAACTTCCTCCTTTGATATGAGGTACTCCAGTTCACCCATCTTATTAGACAGACTCCTAGCATTAGTGTAAAAGCACGTTAGAAAACTACCACTATTTATATGTCTGCCTTTCACAGACGGGTTGGATTTTTTTATATGCGATTGTTTCACATCTGATCTTGCCCATATATTATTTCCAACGTTCCCTATCTGACTAACTTCTAGGGAATCCCTATCTATGGAGCCTCGTGTAAGAGAAGTCTCCGTCCGATCCAGGTGCTCCCCCGCACCAATCGGCTTTCCCCCACCTCTTAGTTTAAAAACTGCTCTACGACCTTTTTAATGTTTAATGCCAGCAGTCTGGATCCACCTTGATTTAGGTGGAGCCCATCATTCCTGTATAGGCTCCCCCTACCCCAAAAGTGTCCCCAGTTCCTAATAAATCTAAACCCCTCTTCCCTACACCATCGTCTCATCCACGCATTGAGACTCTGAAGTTCTGCCTGTCTATCTGGCCCTGCGCGTGGAACTGGAAGCATTTCAGAGAATGCCACCAAAGATGTTCTGGATTTCAGTCTCTTTCCTAGTAACCTAAATTTGGCCTCCAGAACATCTCTTCTACCCTTCCCTATGTCATTGGTACCAACATGTACCACGACGACTGGCTCCTCCCCAGCACTGCCCATAAGTCTGTCTTATAACTTTCAAGTCCTAAGAGAATGTTTGGCTTTGGTACTTTCATTGAAACTGGGATTACACCAAGGCCATTTTTATAATCGTTTGTCACATACCAGCCCCGCCAATTTCAAGAATAAAGGAAATTAGTAATAACAAAGCTCAGCCAGCCTGCCACAGGGTCAACAGCTTGACTCAACAACTTCCATCTTCCCAATAAATAGTCCAATTCTCTGAAACCAGAAGTTGTAGTTGGTTCATAATTTTTACAGCAATTTTTACACGTAAATAGTACCTTTTCCCCATCCCTAAGTAACAGTGGCACGTGAGACACTGTCTCACAGAATTCCAGTGCTCCTTCAAAGAGCAGTATTTTAAATCTTCACAGAGATTCATGGATGACAGAACAAGCAGCAATGGCCTCAAGTTGCAGTGGGAGAGGTCTTGGATAGATAAGAGGAAAAACTACTTCACTAGGATGGTGGGGGTAACAATGGAACAGGGTTTGCCTCGGGAAGTGGTGAGATCGCCATCCTTAGAAGGTTTTAAGGCCAGGTTTGCCAAAACCCTGGGTAGGATGATTTAGTTGTGGCTGGTCCTGCTTTGAGCAGGGGGTGAGACCAGATGGCCTCCTCAGGTCTTTTCTAACCCTAATTTTCTATGATTTAAGGTCAAAAGGAACTATTAGATCACCTAGTCTGACTGAGCTCTAGCACAAGACAGGCCATAAAATTTTACATTACCTCTGTGTTGGGCCAAAGAATATATTTCAGAAATATGCAGATTGGTGACCTATTTTCAAGTGAGAGTCAGGTAACTTAGGGCTAAAATCTAAATTTTGGGGGAAAAAAACCAATTACAAAACCCAATAGAAATGATTTTTAAATAATCAAGATCAGTCAGTTGGTGGCAGTAATATGTAACTTAAAGCTTTCTCGCAGTCAGCATACACAACCCAAACACTGCGGTACACCTGCATGCGATCCTGAAAAATTGGAAACTGATTACAAAGGAATGTGAAACTTATTAGACTATTTCCACATCCTGACTCTGGAGAAAGCCCAAACTGAAGAAAAATGTAGATTTTTTTAAAAAGTGCTTGAGGGTCCTGTAATCTAAAGTGCTTATCGTTACTGTAGCAGAATTTACTTTTCTGTTTGTGAAGAGCTTCCTGGTAATCTGAATCCTGCTTTCAGTTTTGTGCTAGTTTTGTGTCTCTTCTGTTTCTTAAATTAACTGTCTTTCATTTACTAGCAGGCTGTCTTCACCTTCCCCCTAATAAAGCTACTCCAAAGCAGAAGGTGTAATGGCAGCTTTAAAGTATACTGTTTGGAGCTGATTCTCCAAATAGAAGAGAAAACCAGATTTATAAGGCAACTGTATCCATTTATTCACTCTTCTTACTCTCAAGCTATTTTATTTTGTAAACAACTCTCAGTAATTAGTTCATGGGCTCAGAAGCAAAAGATGAACCGCAGTTCAAGAGATTCTTTTTCAGAGTAGCCAGTGGTTTTTTTTTTTTAAACAGATAACTTTGCCTACCAAAACAAATTTAGGAGAATCACATACAGTTGAGCAGTTAATGCAATTTCAGGGATTAAATCAAATTTACTTGCCACATTGTTTGAAAAGTCACACTAAAATCTATTTTGCGTCGCTATACATCCTGCTAAAGGAACAATATACCAAAACTCCTCAAAGTGGCATAGAAATTGCTTTGTTATGAGATGGAAAAGATGGCTAAGTACCCATCCCCACCTGCCCCAGCACAGGACTGTTCAACTAACTATATTTTATTTTTACTAAATAGCCAGACTAAGAGTAATTTAAAAAAATCAGGACAAAAAAGAGATTCCAATTAGAAGCTTATTCCTCTACTTTTTAAAAAATCATCATGGGCCTCTCCAACTTCTGCCTCACCCCAGCTGCAGGACACATTACAAGCGGTCTCATGGACAGCTGCTACAGAGGCAAATCCAACAATCTTCTACCTGCAGAATGACCCACTGAGGAAGGGATATTTGTTCTCTTCCTAGCCACCAGGCTTAGCTGTTTTGCTATAAGATTGCAAAAAAAAAAAAAAAATTAATTTTTAAAAAAGTCTTAGGTAGCCATTGTTTAAAAGCGACAGCAGCCCTCGCATACAAAGTCACCATGGAGGTTACCTTAACTCACCAGCTTCTGGGGTGGCCAGTAGCTTATTAAGAATACCTCCAGCCCAGAGTGTACTGGTTCCAATCCAGTGCATGTCAAGCCCACCCCAATTCTGAATCTAACCTAGTCTAACAAGAAACCAGTTAGCAGCTGGGGATGGTATGAATGACCAGCCCATTCCAGAGCGTGAACAAAACGATACCCAAGTCGATGGCTGGTAGCAGTTACAGTCCTTTGATGGTTCAGGTCTAGACAGAGAGGCTGCTGCCAGGATTCACCTCCATACGGGAGACTGCAGCCAAGTTACTGGTTTAACTTCGCTCCTCACCCAGCATTTGTTTTCCTCTTTGCAACTTGAGAAGAAAGAGCCTTCCTTCCTGGTGAGAAACCACACACGGCCCCTTCCCCCTTCCAGCAAGACTAGCACTGCTGTTCATCTCGCAACGCTGCCGTTGCTGGTCCCACTCACGCCATGGAGAATCCCCTCCTCTGTTCCCCCTGATCTGCAGCCCCCAGCTCAGCCCTTCGCAGGGACCTCAATCCCAGGAGGATGAGTGCAAGCCCCCACCATGCTCCACACCTCACAGTGACGCCGAATACAGAGGTAGGTCCCCCCACCTCCATTCCATTGGGCTGTGGGAGGGAATCTGCTGATGTTGGGAGTCGGGATTATCCCCTTCCGTCCATGGAGCAGGGAATAGCACCTCCTAATGATCTTTAGAGCGAGGAACAGCCCTCAAGTGATGGCATTTTGTGAGCAGTTGGTCCCCCTTATTAGCCCCAGGAGGTAGAGCATTACCCTGCAGTGACCTCGCAGTGGGTAGCCCCAAGGGTTGGGACTTCTCAGTGCCACGAGGCATGAGACCCCACTTCCTATTGTGGATGGGTGGCAGGGTTGGCCTCCCCATTGTCAGTCCCATTGCAGAGTGGGGTTAGTTCCCCTCCATTCCATGGGAGTTTCGGGGCTACACTCCCTAAGGTACAGAAGTAGGTGGCTGACCAGCTCTGGTCCCCTTGCTCCCCCTATGAGTCTGAGCTACTCCCTTTGTGCAGCCGCTGGGCCATACTGATGAGGGAGCGGAGCTGCACCAACTTGAGCGGCCCCACCTGCTGGGGATCCTGCCTCTCAAGCCAGCGCAGAGCTGTCTCCAAGCCCCGGATGGCTTCCTGAGCTGTGGGCAATGGGGGATCCCCTCCTTCCTCCACACCACTGCCTCCCCCACTCCTTTCGCCCACCCCTGTTGCCTCCTCCTCCTCATCCCCCAGGCAGCCTCCAAGTCCCTCATCCCCCTCCACATCTTCCCCCTCCATGCCTGGCGCTGCATCATCCAGGTGCAGCCAGTCAGCCACCTCCTCAGGTGCCAGGCGCTTGTAGGCCAGGGCAGCCAGGTGGGTAAGGTCACTGAAGACCTTGCTGTCTCCACTACCTCCATCACCGCCCAGCGATTCTCCCTGCTCTTCCTCCTCAAGCTGGGGCTCAAAGGCTGCTCGCAGTCCCAGCAGCCAGCACTTCTCGATGGAGCCAGCAGGGATGAGGTCCCAGGAGAGGCCAGCCAGGTACAGCATGTCCTTGAGCAGGAAGGAGCGTACGAAGTCCAGAGGGCCACTCCCACCCCCAGCTGGGCCGGACCCCCCAGCTGGGCCACCTCCACCACTGGCCACACAGGACACAGCCAATCGGAGCAGCTCCCGCTTGTAAAGCTGCTTGAAGGAGGACACCACGCCTTGTTCCAGCGGAGCTGGGATCCGGCCTCCCCCTCCAGCTGAGCCACCCCCTGCCGCAGCCTTGGAGAGGAACAGGGCTCGAATAGAGCCATCTGGGGTCTGCAGCTGGGGTGGCTCCTCGGGGCCAGCGCCGGAAGGTGGCGGGGGACTGCTGAGGAGCAACACCGCCTTCTGCTGGAGACAGCTGCGGCGCAGGTAACGCTTGACTCCTGGCACAAAGTCTTCAAAGAACCAGGCCCGGAGAAGGGCAGGTCCAAGCCGAGCCTCAGGGCTGTAGCGGTAGCAGGCCGGGAACTTGTCCTGGTTGTGGTGCCGCAGACTGGGTGGGTCTGGGAGGCCCCCAACCACCAGCGGTTTCAGCTTGTGCGAGCCAGTCAGGTTGGCAGCCAGCAGCACGGTGACACGCTCCTTCACCGCCAGCCTCCGGCGGGGCAGAGCCGGCAAGCAGGGGGAACGGGCCTGCAGCTCCCCAGCCTGGCCTGGCAGCAGCTTCCAGTAGAGACCAGTCACGTTGGCATTGTAGATCTGCTCGTCCCCGTAGCCTCCCCCGTCTGAGGGAACCGCGGCGGCCGGAGGAGGCGGCGGTGGCAGGAGCAGCGAGGGGTCCGGGAAGGTGGAAGAGGGGGCCCCGGGCTCCAGCTCAGCCTTGAGGGGCGGGGTCCCCGGAGCGGCGGGGTCCCCCCCTCCGCCTCCTTCGCCGTAGATGCGCTGGCTGGAGATGCCGTGTCGTTTCTGCCAGCGCCAGAACCAGCCGTGGCTGGCCTTGAAGGTGCACTCGGGGCCGTAGATCTGGCGGGCGAAGGCCTCGGCCTGGGCCTGGATGATGGGCCCGGAGAGCGGCACGCCGTGCTGCCGCAGGGTGAGGAACCAGGTGTAGACGGCCCGGTCGATCTCCTCCTCGTTGGCCAGGCGCATCTTTTTGCGCTGGGTGCCCACCTCGCCGCCCAGCTGGTCCAGGAACCAGCGCAGCTTGTGCTCGTCCTTGAGCCAGCCGCGCAGCGTGCCGCCGGGCACCCCGAAGTCGCGGCACACCGAGGCCTGCCGCTCGCCCTTCTTCACCCGCTCGATGGCCTGCAGCTTGTCCTTGATGGAGTAGGCGCGGCGGAAGGCCATCTTCACCGACAGCCCGCCGGGGGGCCCGCCGCCCCGCCGGCACCGCGCCGCCGCCGCCGCCACCCGCGGCTCGCCCCGCTCCAGCCGCAGCGGGGACGGCTCCCGCCTGCCCGCCTCCGCCCGGCCGCCGCCCGGCCGCCCCCTGGCCCTCCTGGCGCCCGGACCCTCCGGGCAGCGTCTGCGCCTCGGCGGCTCCCGCGGGCCTAGCGCCGGCGGCTCCCCGGCGGCCGGGGGCAGCAGCGCGTCCTGCCCGCAGGCCATGCGGGGCGCTGCCTGCGGCCGCTCAGCGCCCGACCCGGCCCGAGCGGCGGGATGCATGGCGGGGCCCGGCGCCGGGGCCGCGGCCGCTGGGAGCCATAAACCCGCCGGCCCTGCGCGCGCCCGGGGAGACGGAGGAGCCCGGCCGGGCCCGGCGGGGCGCGTTATAGCCGGGGGTGGGGGCGGGGAGCCTAGCTCTTTTGTCTCCTCTCTGGTCCCTGAGCGCCGATAGGGCGGGTCGGCAGCCACCGCGCATGCGCTAACCCCCTCCTCCGAGGTGGAACGTCCTCTTTCCCCCCTCCTCCCGTTGGACTCTTCCACCTACGGCGGGCTGCAATCCCGAGAGCCGGCGTCCCGTCCTTCTCGCTGGAATGCTCCATGGTGCCAGGCGGGGGTGCCCCATCTTCATGTGTCTCACTTCCTGGCGGCCGGCTCTTGCCCTCCCCCGGCCTGCCCCACTCTCCGCAGCCCAGGGGCGGAGTTCCACAGAGCGAGCCGTTCCCTGCGCAGCAAAGAGCCGCTTCTCACCAGGACCGTTCCACTCGTCCCCGCCTGTGCCCGCCGGCTCCCCTCCCTGCCGCCACGGGTGGTTGGCGCCGCGACCCAGAATCCCCCGCGCGGCCAGCGCGGCTTCCTTTCCGCTGACGGAGGCCGAGTGGAACGGAGCTTTCTGCTGTGTGAGTAGTGGCCCCCGTGGGGGGCCTGGCCTGTTGGCTGGGCCGGGCCGGGCCGGGCCGGGCGGCGCCACCGCCCCGCTCTTCGAGGGCGCTGAGGGCATGGGTGGTGGGGACGGTTCCCGGGGCTGAGGTGGGTTCCCGGCACTTCCCCTCCCCCAACGTGAGCAGCTCCCTGCTCCCCTCAGAGGTGGGGGAGGGGCGGCGTGGGGGGTTAGGGGCTTTCTCTATGGGGGGCGGTAGGTGTGAAGTGTCGATCTCACCCGTGCTTGGTGGCGGCCTGAGGGCCCCCACCCCACCCCGTAGAGAATCGACCCTCTTATGAGGAGGGAGCTCTGCTGTGGGGAGGCGCCTGCAGTTGGCGGGGGTGAGGAGGGATTCTGGTTTTTTGTGCCTCCCATGAGCATCATTGTTTGTTCTTGTCCGCCAGCCTGTCCCTCTCTTGCTTCCCTGGTCGTCTGGGAGCCCTGCTGTGGCGCTCATGGGGGCGGGGGGCGGGAGAAGATAGCCAGTAGCAGCAGCAGGGATCTTATCTCTCAAAATAATCCCTTTCTTTGCAGACCTATGCTGTGAGCAAGGTCCTGGGGGTGCTCATACGTGTGTCTCTCAAGACCCCCCCCCCCCCCACTCGCGCATCTGATGAAGTGGGTCTTTGCCCTCGAAAGCTGATGCTCCAAAATATCTGTTAGCCTATAAGGTGCCCCAGGGCTTCTTGTTGGTCTCAAAGATACAGAGAAACACGCTACCTCTCTGATAGTAGTCCCAAGGAGATTCTGCAAAGAATCTTCCTCTTTCCCTGCAGCCCTAGTGTGAGCATGACCTTGTTTGCTTGGGACAACCAGGGTGCTTTGTCTTGTGTGCCAGTTGACCAAAGCCTCTACGTGATGGGAGATGAGAGGTGTGTGAACTCTCTAGTGCTGACTCACTTTTCAGTAGCTCTCACTTTGGTAACTTCTGCTGATATGTGAGGCTTTCTGAGCTGAGAAAGCAAAAGCAGGGGGCATCTGATGTATCTTTTGCTCTGTGTTCTTTAGCTCCCTGAATCTAGGTCCACCTTCCTGAAGCTTCCTAAAGCAGTCTCTGAAAAAGGTCCTGATCCGGCAAGGTGTGCTGATCAAACACAACTTTCTCTTAGATCTGTAACGGTTCAGGATGCCTTGAACCTTCCAGGTTTATGCTGCTGTTCCTCTCATCCTCTGTAGATGTGTTGCAATCTAACTCTGTTTTCTCTGATTTAATCCTAGTTTATTTTTGTTCAAACTATAGTTAGCGCCTAGAGAGTTGTGTCCTTTGCGTGAGTAGTCCTAGTTCATTTCACTCATAAGGGGCTCCTCACATTCTCTAGTTCTTACATAAACTCTGTTTGTTCCATCCTGCAAGTCCCCGTCTCGGTGATTTCTGGCATTCTCCCTGTAATGGCTGTTATGAAACGGTTTGTTTATTTGGAGATAATTATAGATGTGTTTAAAACCACAGGTTCTGCTAACTAAATGCTGGGGACTGTGTTCTGTGTGTTTGATTTGTAGCAAAATTTTTAGTATTGAGCCCACTGGTGCCTAGAATGTTCCCTGAAATTTTGGAATTGCCACATTCAAAAGTCTATCCTGTCTCAGACAGGCTGAAGAGTACCACTGAGTTGAGCCAGATACTCCTTATTCCCTTCTCTGGTTATGTGCTGTGTCTCCCTGCTCAATTTTCTCTTTCTTTTCAGGTACACATTCTTTTCCTTTGCCTGGCTTTTTTCTTTTCCTTTACAGGTATATTTTTCTCTGTTTCCTCACTATATTCATTTTCTGATATTAGCTCAATTACTTTTTCTTATGAACTTGCTACTTATCCTTTCCCACTTCTGATTTTCTGCAGCACTACATACTTCTCTGGAGGAGCAAATGGAGCGTTTCTTTCCCTGTGACAGGTATCTCCAGACTTGCTTTTCTGCTGGTAGCTGAATTGGTAATTTCATTAGTGGGATCAGACACTTGACTAATGTGATTCATGCTTATGTGCATGTAATTGAACTACCAAAGTTTGGGCTGGGAACAGAGAGACTGCAACACCAATCCTGGTTTCTTCTCTACTGTGTTAGGAGAAAGGAGGAGTCCGTTAGAGCAGGGCTGGCATATCTTAGCTGGCCTTTTTTGGGGGAAGGTGGGGAGAAGAGTCGGGCAAGGGAACAGCAGACCAGCATTAATGGACATCATCCTTTCTGTCTTTATCTTTTGTTTCTGACAGTAAAACGGGTTTAGAAACTCATTCTTTCCACTCTTGGTTTTAACTTGTAGTTGACATTTAGTCTCCTGGCTGTTGCTGAGATTAGCTTTCAGTAGATTCTGTTGGGGGATGGATGTGACATGCAAGGGTGCATGAGTAGTCTCGGTATAATCCTTGTTGGCTTTGTCTAGCTCAGTGCTGCCAAAGAGTAGAAACAGATTTCTGTCCAGAATGATGATAGATGTGGAGAACTGGGTGGGGGATGACTCAACATGTGCAGCAGGATCTACCTCATCATAAAGGTACATCTTGTGAAAGAATCAGATTTCATATTGCATGACAGTGAAGCTATTTGGGATTCACCTTTATTTCATTATCAATGGGCTCAAGTGTAGGGAATTACAGTGAGCTAATTGCTAATCTTGCACAGTTTAAGACTGTGGATTTTGAAAAGCACATCTCCCTCCAGTAACAACAGCTGTTGTGGGATTGGGAGGAATGTTTCTGTCATACAAAGTAAAGGAATAATACAGCTAAACAAGTTTAAGACCAAAGCTTATTTTGAGTTTTATGAAACGTCGATATAAGTGTTTCCATCACTTTTTTCATTGATGCTTTCCTCTGCATTGTTGGAAACCCAGTGTGACATCCTTATATTAGTCTCTGAAAGCCAAGAAGTGGTGATCAGCAGAAACAGAAAATGAAGCTGACCAGAGAGCATTCAGATGGCTGTTAGTGTTTCTCCCAGGTTGTTTATGGGATGTTTACACTGCACTTTTCTGTGTAACTCGGATAACTATTAATCATCATAAATCGTACCACTGCTTTTTTGATATTTTAAGCTGAACAAAGTAGCTGGTATGCTTTGTGCTGCCATTTAAATGGTTGTCTGTTCTTTATCAGTGGCATGGATAATAGGAAGGCCACTATCCAATCTCTGCTGCAAGACCATGCATTGTTTCACTTTTCTTGACTAGTCTGCAAGCATGTTTATATTGCCGTAGGTACATGTCGTAGATAATATTAGTGGTTCCTAGACTACCTATGATGACTGAAATGCATAAGAAATGAACAAACCATATTCAGTTCACAGAGCACAATAAAGGGATATTGTTCTTTTGCATTTAAGTGTAGAGTAGGGCTCTTCATGTCTCAGATTTCTACTGTTGATATGTACTCAGAAATGGGAACTGTTGTGGAGATCATTCATGAACTACAGTAAGATCATTTGTAATTGTAAAGCTTAGTGCTCATGTAAGTGAAATGAATAGCTGTGGGCAGAGATGTCACAAAGTTGCTGTTACCAGTTGTCTTGACTACTCAAGGTTACCTTCACAAGGTAATACAAAACCCTTTCTGCTTTAATATGCAAGTCTGACTGTTAGTGTCCTGGGCTATATCTGCAATAGTGGTTCCCAATCTGGGGTCCACAAGGGTATTGCAGGGGGTTGGTGGGAAAAAAAATAAGATAAATAAAAATTATTATAGAAAATAGGTTTTAAATAAAATGCAAGTTTACAGTTTATTTTTTTTAAATATTTTCCACTAATATTGTTAATTGCTGTCCGAAAATCTATATTGTGGTTTTTCATTTGATGACGTGTCCATAGAGGCTAGAATTGGCTTTGATGGGGATCTGCGAACAGTTGGGGGTGGGGGGGCAGTGATTGGTGTCTGCACTAATGAAAAGGTTAGGAACCACTGGGCGATACTGTGCATTGACATAACTTATGACATCTCTCTGAGTGACAGGTTACACTGATAGAAGTGTGGGTGTGAACAGTGTTATGCTGTTGGCTTAGAATGGCTATGTTAGAGATCTTACTGTGATGGTAAACTCTCTGCTATAGCTACAACAATAATAAACTATAATGCCTTAAGCATTAACATGCCATTGAAATAAATGAAGCTGAGCTTTTCTCAGACCTGGTCTGGGATGTTTGTAATTAGCTGCATGCTGTTCCCATTGGGTAGATGTTTCTTTGCACTAGTGTTTTCTGTATAAAAATAAAAAGTTGGTTTCTGCTAAGTCTGTCTTGTGCTGGAAGGGACTGAAACATTTTAAGCAGCCTTCACGTGGCCCGCAGGTGGGGTGTTTAAAAGGAATGAACTTTAAAATTGTTTTACTGATATCCAAATATGTATCTCTTGTTTATGTCAAAACCTGTCTTGACTAAAATGAAGACCTATTAATTTTTTAGGAGAACTAGATTTATTGTAGAAACTGTTCTTATAATCTTTTTACCAAAATTCTGCTACGGGCCTTTTTTTGCCAGTTAACACAAGTGAGTTAACATTTCCAAGGTGCTCTGGGTACTCAGCAGACATTTGTAGTTTATCCAAGCCTGAGCCTATCAAGTATGCAGGAGTAATAAATCTAGTGTATACATATATTTTTAATGCTGACTTATTTAAAACGAATGCAATTGAATTTTAGATCTATATGCATATAGTTCCATTTAAATAACAAGCAGCCCTGTAGCACCTTGGACAATGCCAAATTTATTGTCATGGGTTTTTGTGGGTAAGACCCACTTCTTCAGATGAAAAATTCACCCAGTACATTTGTTAGCCTCTAAGGTGCTATAGGACTGCTTGTTGTTAGTGAAGCTTCAGTTAAGCGTGGCTATTCCTCTGAGGCTTCAGTTCCATTTAAATACTAACAGTAAGCGCTCATACCTTCTCAGTAAACTGTATTGTTGACTGATTTCTCTTGAAAGTTTAAAACATTTTACGCAAGTAATATCCTGCATGGTATGCAACTCATTTAACTGTGCTGTCACTTTTCTGCATCTCTAGAAATAAAACTTTCTCACTTTTTCCCAACTTTATTTCTTAATGCTGTCCCAGGAACTAAAAAAGTAAGTACTTACTGATCAATATTTTGTTACTTTTGTTTTCTTTATTTCTCCAGGAAAACACTAGATTGTATGTATAGGTGGCAGGATTTTGTTCCTGTTGCTTATAAACAGGTCATTCTCAATTTTTAAGTTTTCTGTATTCTGATAGAAATGTGAAGTTACAGGAGATTACCATTCAAAGCGTAACAGTTCATTTTGGTTTCAGTTATTTGGAGAGGAAGGTCTCTCATGTTGTATGAGAACATGCTGACACTTCTCTATTAATTGTATCCAAAGTACCATTATTAATACATAATATACATGTACCCCTGTTTTCAAATTACAATGACTGTGACTGCATTGATTGATTGATTAAACAGAGTCCATTTGAAATTGTTACTAATTTAGTTAAACTGGACAAAGGAATATTTATTTATCCCTTTTATCTGCTGTGCAGGAAATATCACTTTTCCCTTGTCTGTGAGGTAGCTGAGAATTGTAACCTGAAGATGACCTTTAGGTGCAGAACTGGCACTTGCTTGCAACAGATTGACCTGACAGTCTTTTTTTTAATGGAAGGCTTTCTCTACTCACTTCCAGCCTATATTTGTTCTTGGTATCATTTAGGAGAATCCAGATCCAATGAACAACCTGCTATTGTTAGTCTAGAACCCCTTTTGTACAATCACAATGTCCAAAGCTCCCAGTTCAGTGCCTTTATTGAGCTATACCAGTTACAAGTTCAGGTTAATAGCCACTGTCCTATCCATCTTAGTCACATGCGAAGCCAACTATGCACTTTCCCTGGACCTTGTGCATTTTGTACACTTAAGATGATCAAAGCTATATACAACCTTAGCAAGATTGTAGTTTAATTTTGAATCATGGTAGTTTTAAACAATCGCTGGCTGTAAAAAGTACTCATCCTTTTTTGTATAATCCTCTCTCTCCCTTTCCACCTATCAAAACAAAAAGCAGTCAAGTAGTACTTTAAAGACAAGCAAAATAGTTTATTAGGTGAGCTTTCGTGGGACAGACTCACTTCTTCCCATGGAAGCTCACCTAATAAACTATTTTGCTAGTCTTTAAAGTGCTACTTGACTGCTTTTTGTTTTGATAGTGTATAGACTAGCACAGCTTCCTCTCTGTTACCTTTCCACCTATTGCTCAATAACCAAAATGCAGGTTATTACTTTTCTTCGTATGCACTGGAAGACAGCTCCTGTGCAAAACTGTTCCTCTCTGTAAACAGTCAAATACCCCGTTTCTGGAAGCTTTCCAGTGTTTGTCTTGTGGAGGAGACAGTTCTTTTTTTGCCTGCTAAGAGTACAAAGACTAATAAGTAAAATATTTTACAAGTCAGAAATCTGATACTAAAATTTAGACTACCATGTTTTTACAATTAAAGTGTGCGATATGGTCCTCTTTACATGATAGAGTACTTTGTGCACCTGATCAACCTTTTAGCCATTTTTAGGCAACTTGCATTTGTTCTGACATAGGCCTATGACATGATGTCATCGTTGCCTGCTTGGTCACAATGCCAAGGAAGCTGTGACAACATGACTTGTTCCAATGGCCAGATCATACAGTTGGTGCTTGATTATCACCAACTTAATGGGGTGCTTTGACCTGGAGAGTAATAAGAAGGATTATTTCACTTTTTGAAACAGGTGTATCATGGTAGTAAGAAATGTGTATTAATACCCATAGGTAAATAATCCAGTTACACTAATTTTTTTAGTAAGTCTGCCTGACTTTCAGGATGTCCCATTTTGATATTTTAATTGAGAATGTTTTTAGATTTTCAGTTGGACAAGAGTTGTTCATCATCCTCTCTTAGAAAATTATAATATCAGTTTTTATTTTAAGCAAGAATGGGTTTTTAAATTGTGGTTTTTAATACTGTATTCAGGCTACAGATGTTTGCAATATGTCTATGTAAAAATTTACAAAATGTAGGTTTAAAATGGGCACTTATATTTGAAAATACTAATCCTCCTCCTCCTCCCCCCCCGACCCTCTTACTCATCTGTCACGTCCTAAAATAGGAGTTCTGATTGTTATTCCAACTGTTGGTATTACAATCTGCACCTAATGGCAGGTTGGAAAATGTTTAGTTTTAGATGTTGCTGATTTGATCAACAATTGCAGAGTGAAATAGAATCTTGAAACTAAGACTGGCAGGTAAGCAAAGAGGGATCTGACTTCTCAGCTATTTAATTTTAAATTAGATTCGTGCATAATTCAATACACTTTTACTAATGTATCTTGAAATGTTGGTGGCTAACCACTAGCTAGATTTCTGAGCACTGCTATAAATCCTGCAGTTCGGAAAATCTCTGCAGTAGCTTGTAATTTTGGAAGCCAAATTTGACATCATAGTGGATTATAAACACTATTTGAAGCACAAGACTCCCGTGCCAAACAAATGCAACATTTATTATACCTCTTCGTATGGGATATTTTAATTGATTTACATTTGAAACCATAGCATTTAATAAAGTTTAGCATAAAATTGTACATAGATCTGTCACATAATAAAGGTTAATAGATGTACCCCGAGACCCCTTTCTAAACTCTTGGCCTTTGCATTTGCCCGTAATTTATTTTTAATTGAAATCCAATGAGTGTCAGAGTTGTTTGACGCAAAGTATATTTAAGATACTCGTGGTTTCTGAGACAGTCAGGAGCCCATTGCAAATATATAGCCTTACTTCAACCTAATAACGAGCGCACATCCCCTATGAAGGAAAAACTTCATTAGTTGAAGAAAGTCAAATTCATTTTCAAGAACCCATTTTATGAAAAAAATACATAAACATCCCAGCTCAGTTAATTTTGCAACTCTGAATAGTTTCCTTTACTCCCTCTGCTGGTTTCATAGCTGTCAGGCACAATACAGAATGTCCTATATCAGTGATTACAGGAAAAAAATCTTCATGAGTAGAGATTTTTTTTAAGCAAGTTTTTCAAAAATACCAGTTTCAGGTTAGGTATATAGCACATTTTTGGTGCTTAATAGATGATTTGGAAAATTCCTTCTTCTATACAATGAAACTCTGGAAAAAAAATTCAAGTTCGGTCTACAGCACTGACAAGATCTGTACCTTATAGTGTAAAGTGTGAACTGTGTGTGGAGTCCATGGCTTTAGTTTTTGAGGACTTGATTGATACTGTTATGGCCAGACCACATGTGAATATGGAGTCAGATAACTTAATTAAAAAGGGCGTTAACAGAGGAAGAGGTCAATTTTGAACTGGGATTAGACACAGAGGTAGCCTAATTCTGTTTTACTGAAATGTGTGAACAATGAAATGGAAGTTTAAATTAAATGCCCATATAAGCATTTCTTAATATATTTTAACTATGTTGTGTCTATATATAATCTTTGCAGTACATATGAAATGGCAAAAATCTATTATGTGCCATTGACATGTTTAGTTACGTTGCAACTACATTATTCTGCTTATCTTTTAATGCTGCCACTCTTTGGAAGATGAGGACAAGGAAGCTCCCATACCCACCAGAAAAGATCTGGTTAGACAAGCACAAGTATGATGAAGCGGAGAGGCTCCACTATGAAAGAGAAGCCACGCTGGCAGCCTCAGCCATTGAAAAGTGCGAAGAGGTGGAGGCCATGAACAGTGTTTGCCATGATGAGCCTCTCGAGGGTGAATTGAAAGACATGAAAAGAATTAGAAATGGGAAGAAGCAGAAGAAAAGGAAGCGGTCTCCCAAAACCAGCAGTTTGGTTTGCAGGGTAGACTTTGTCCTGGCCGGCTTACTAGCTGATCATGTGTGGTTTGACAAACCTTTCTTCGATCACGCTGAAACCATGTTCAGAAAGAAACTTGCAGATGACCTGACCCAGAAGGCCTCTGAAACTGAACTGGGTGCTGAGCAGCCAGCATTAGCGTGCTCATCAGAAGAAGCTGTACAAGCTATGCATGAGCCCAAAAAGCCAGCCTTGCACTGCACCCATACCAGTCTTATTGCCTGTCATCATGTCATCCAGGATGTCTGGATCAACAAGTTCAACTTTGATGATTCAGAGAAGGTGTTTGTTGAAAGGTCTCAATCTTTTGTTCCTCCATGCTTCCTAGATCTTCCATCTGTACGATGGAACAGCAACTACGGTGATGTTGATCAAAGAACTCCAGATGAAGGCTATATAACAGCTCTGTCTACTCCTGCAACCCCTGCTACACCATGCCTGTCAACAGATGTTGTGATTCATTCTGGGGCTTCTTTCTGTAACAGTTTGCCCAGTCCTGCACACCAGACAGTAAATGGCAAGCCTCAGATGTTGAGCTTGCAGGCATTGATCTCGGAGGTGTGGCTGGAGAAACCTATTTATGATGATGCTGAGAAATGCTTCTATGAGAACATGACTGATGGGCATCCTCCAGGAAAAGTGAGGCCACGAGAGCGCAGCCGTCCTGAAGCCTCAAAGAGCAGCCGGAAGGAGAAGACTGGCCGCAGTCCTGGGAAACGAATGAGTTCCCGATGTGTAGAGTTCACCACCAACCCTCCCCTTCCTAAAGATGCTGAGTGCCCTTCACCTACCTGCTATTTCCTGCACAAAGACAGTGAGCCTGTGTGGCTTAGTAAACCTGCATATGACAGCGCTGAATCGCAGTATTATGCATCTGAGGCCCTGAAAATGTTGAGCAGACAAGACAGTGCAAGGGTTCCAGCACTCTCACTAGCCAAACTGTCTCAACCTGCTTCTCGTACTGGAAGTGTGCCTTCATCAGAAACTAAGTAGGAAAAGTTTTTTCTGGGGTAACGCTCAAACTCAGAAAATTTACAGTGCAGGATTGAGCTAAAAGAATTTTCATATGTAGAAGGCAAGCTCCCTGTGGGTCTGTAGTGCCAGACACAACCATGGTGCTATAGGAAGAAGCCTCCAGTTGTTTAGCTAGAGATACTGTTGAATCTTAGTCAGGCTTCACTTTACCGGCAGGTTTGTTGAAGAGGGCATTCCTTTAAGGTAGCTGACCGTTCTGAGTTATGATAATTAATCCTTGAACACCCCTGTGATGTGGTTATTTATTATTTTATAGCCGAGCCGGAGAAGTTAAATTTCCTCGAGATGAGAAAGAACTGAAGTCAACGGGGGGGTTAGAACTCTTGACTTGAAAGTTCTGATCCACAATCCTGTGCTCCAACTAAAAGATTCTAGCTCTGCGCCTTTGTTTCCAAAGTGCTTTACCAGCAAAAAGGTGGAGGACTGTGACCCTATTGTCTATACAAAGTTCTGGGGCTGTCACAGATGAGTCAGCCCTTCGTCATTCTTAGGTTTATAAATTCCATATTAGGCAGGTTTAGCAGTGGCTTTTTTTATCAGACCGTTAGAATAGATCTCGTTTTGTGTGCATGGGTATAAAGATGCCATTTCATTCTTCACAAGAGAATGGATTTGCTCCAAGGGCTTGGAGCAAAATTTCCACAGAACTCGCTGCATACAATTTTTAGTTGGCATCCACCCAAAAATAGATGCTTTTTGTGGCACTGTGTATAAGAAATCTGTAGAGAAGCAGTGGGATCCTTCGAGATGAAAGGTGCTATTTGACTATTAAATAGGCCAAAAGTTTGTCAGGAGACAGCTGGTACTTCCTGTGCACAGCTGAGGGAAGCTAGTTTTGTTAATCCAATAAACTGTTCTGTCTGAAGGTGACTATTTAATCTGGGTGTAAGGAAGGTGAATTAGATTTATAATAGTTAAATATAGGAGCTGGGAAGGGAGATGTGTTTTTAAAATGCAGAAAATGTTCATAGTTCTTGGTGCTGTGATTAGTCTAATTAGCACAGTAATTGTTTTAAGGCTGGAAATAAAGTTGCCTATCGTGAGTGCAGAACAGTATTTTTGTGTTGCTGGATGTGAAATAGTGCATCTTGTACTTGAAATTTACATAATTGCATTCTGTTCACTGATCTGACATTTTTCTGCCTTTTGAGGGCATGTCTTCACTACAGGTGTGCCAGCCCACCTTGGTTAAGACACTGCAATAAGTAGACCTAAGTACATCAACTTCAGCTCAAGTAACTGAAGCTGCTTCATGTAGATCGATCTTCCTGATAACGTAGACTTGTCCTCAGAGGCCATATTACCTGCTGAACTATTTCAGCGGGCTTATCCAAAATCTGGTATTTGTTGCTTTATAGTCCAGCAGTGGGAGTTAGATTAGTCTCAGATTGCACAGAGAATAGATCTTCTTTTCTTCTCCTTTTTGAGGAGATGCTTGTGATCCACTGACTTTGAATAGTATTCTGTGTGGTCAGATGAAGTTAAGAGAATTTGTATAACACTCTCCCTGTGAACTGAAAATTGACTGTACAAAATGTTCAGTGTATGATTGGCCTATGCATAACTCAGATTGTGTGTGTTAAACTGGTGTGTGTATGTGGCTGGCAGTCTCATGCAGAAGAACAAGCTTTGGTGAGGCATTACAGAATTTGAGATCGTTTTCTGGAAGTATGTCTTGACACTTCTCTTTTTGAATGGGTTGATGTTTGTACTGATACTTTTACAATTTTATAGTACAAAGCATTACTTAATCAACCCTTGTTGATCTGGAGATGTTTTTTGGAGGATTTGTGTGGCTTGCAAAGGTCTAGGCTGAATCATGAATCAATGGTCCATACTTTAAGGCATTTGAGCAGCATAAACTTTTCATAAAAGATCTGTGATGCCCTTTATATTCACTGAGGTCCTTTGTTGCAATGTTCCAGCTTAAATTTCTCACAATGGGGATTTTTAATTGCTGTTACTTCATTGAGATGCTGCTTTCTAGTCTCCTCTTACCCTCTTAAACTGTTCATCTTTTGCTCCTGTACTGTGCCCTTAACATAACTAGATGTCCTCTGTGTTAGATTCTTGTAATAGCCTCTTTTCCCCTAGTACACTGGGAAGTTAAATAGCCTTCAGAAGTTATTTATTTCATGCCCATGTTAAGTTAATCTCTTTGCCGCTGAATGTACTGTTGCCACAGTAGATAGACCCACTTTCATAGCCATTTTAGAACATCCCTGTTATCCCCACAAGGGGCCAAATCTGATGATTTCTAACTAATACGATGCACAACTGAAAGGCTCTCTCCAACAGCGTAACAGTTTAATTTCTCAATGAGTTCAGGATCTTCTGAAAATACATGTGTAGGTCCATCTTCCATGCTGCAATATGCAATCTTCTCAATTAATTTTTGGTTCTTGATTTGAAAGGAGACACAATTCCAGGACTGCTGTTTTCATGCTATGTACTATTGTGGGATTAACTGGGAGAACTGGGTAAATTAGTTCTAAAGCACACTCAGTGACTCATTGTCCATCTAGAAAGTCTGTACTGCATTATCATTAACTGTGTAAGGTACCGCAGGTGGAACAGCACAGTTTAGATTCAGTTTTGAGCCAGGACTGAAATCTGTTGGTTAGGGTGTGGTAGAACAGTATGTTTGCCTTGCTCCCCATCACTGGCTGAGTGCTGCTTCCTAACATTGCTATAAAGTGGCAAAAACACCATGTCTCTTCTCTTACTAGCACTTAGTTCCTAAGGCTGGCTGAGCATTTTTTTTTTTTAAAGTTTCTGAATATGAGCCAAAGAGTTGTGATTATTTAAAACCATTCACTTGTGTGGATTTTTAATTGTCTGGTATTTATCTGTGTATCTCTCCTGGTGGAGCTGGCCTTAATTCAAGGGAAAGGTGTAGAGAGCAGAACATGTTCAGCTCCCATTTTGTGCTGTGTTGCTAAATACAGGCAGATTAGGCAGGCGGGTGGATGATCAGAATGCCCTGCTTTCTTAATAGGATCCTGTTTACTTAGCTTTTCACCAGAGGGGAAGGAAGACACTGGGCAGAAAGCTACAATGCAGCCCTATGGTGGGGAGGAATTAGGTGCCATTGCTGATGAACGTGATACAACCAACTAACCTTAAACATTTCTAGGTACTCATGTTGTCTCTTCCTATTTGCAGAAAAATGGCCACTGACTTCCTTGTGCATGAGAAGATCTGGTTTGATAAATTCAAATATGATGATGCTGAGAGGAGATACTATGAACAGATGAATGGGCCAGTTGCCAGTCCTTCATGCCAACAGGTAATGCCTACCCTCAAGTGTGGAAGTAGTTTTTGCAGTGTGCTGGAGTCTAAGGAGCGTCAAGTACTGATAGGTGAAAGAATGACCTTTCTCCCCTGTAGATATTTGTTAAGGTTTAATAGTAATTCTTGTAATCTGGGACCAATTTGTAAAAGATGCTCCCTCTCTCTCTCTCTCTCTCTTGAATCCTGTCACTAAATTCTGAGTTGTTTAGTTTTTAAAATATTTTGTTCATTGGACCACAAGAATTGCTTCAGGTCCCTCCAGGTTCTGCAGGCTACAGTTTGAGAAGCAGTGTTCAAAATATAGGGTATATCTGAAGCCAATTTGCCTGTGTACAGGGTGAGGGTCAACTGGGTGACTGGGGTGAAACAGAAGTGTGGAGAGACTGGGCTATAGTCTAGAATAATTTGTCTTAATCCTTCAGCTACCTGTGCCTTACTTGCAGCAGGGCCATATATAGCATCTGTGACCTATCAGTGAGCACTTTCGTATCCCATTCACAAGAGCTGAGGACAAATGTTGAGGAAATACAGGAGGATGGAAGTAGGCTAGGGACTGACCTACAAGAGCAACTGTTAGATGTCTGTCAGGTTCCTGTTTTGCCTGGGAGCCATGTTGAGGAGCATCCAAGTTGCTTTTTGCCAGGAATGTCCTGGAGATGGAGTGCCTGACGGGAGTGCAGCGCTGCTCTCTCTTCAGAGAGCTTGTGACACACACTTCCTTTCTGACTTCCCCTGTAATATTAATAGTAGGCTACATGGAATGCTGTATACCTTACCTGTCTGCACCAAAGCAGTGGTGGCCATGTTGCGGGGGAAGAGCAGGGCAAGCGAATACTAGTTCCAGCATAAAGTAATCAGGGTGCAGATTCCTACTTACATTCCTGAGGTATCTGCACCCCCCACAACTAGAGTAAGACTGCAGGCTGCAGTGTTCCCTTTCTAAAATGTGAAGGATGGTTAACTGCATATGCGTTTGATTCCATGGAAAGCTGCTTGAAGTCAAGTGACTGGGCTAAGCTTTTAAACCAAGCTGAAGTAGCTTCTAGGCATGTTCCACTGCATTTCTGCTGACTCTGCTGCCACAGAGATAGCACAACGCTCTGTGCAACGTTTGTTTGAAGGGCAGAAATTCCTACAGTAGCATTACAAACTTGGAGGTTGTAAGTAAATCATGAAAGCAGGGTCTAAAGCATGACTGTGCTCTGCATAGTAAAAAGGGGAAAAGTTAGAACGTCACATGACACACAAGGAACTTTCAGCGAAGGAAACTTTACCGGCCAAAAGTGGCCGAAACCTAGCTAACTACTATTGGTGCAGTTTGTTACAACAGTGCCTTCCTAATACAGTTAAGTCTCTTCGGTAAGCTGTTTAAATTTTCATCAGCGTTGGAAGTGCCATGCTAATGTGGGATTTTGTGGGGCTGTTTAGTGCCCAGTGTGAAGTGGGTTTTAGTGCTCAGTCCCAGTTTTGTGTGGAGAGAAGTCCATTCATCAGAAAGCATTGGTTCCCCTGTTGGTAGTCTCTGAGAGCCACAGAGTATTTGGGCCCTGATAACTGAACTCTCACCTCACATGGTGGAATCTCCAGTTTGGGGATGTCACACACAAATGTGGAGAAGCAAGCGCTGCCACAGGCTGGACCACGCCCGCTCTTCAAGTAGATTTCAGTCTGCAGGACTTGGCCTCCTCTCACCAGCATGAAATTCACACACAATTTCTTAAAGAAGTTAGCTGCCTAACCAGAACTGCGGAGGTGCGTTGATGTAATCCTGATACCTGCCTGACTGGTGGCTGTGCTGGCCTGTCAGAGTAACAGAGTGGGGGAAAAGCAAACCATTGAGGTCTCAAAACTCTGCATGCTCTTCTAAAGCCATAGCATGATGCGATCAATGTTAGTCTGCAGTCATTGCACTCTGGACCTCTTGGTGTTCATCTGATGCTTCTTGGAAAGCTGCCTCCAGTGCTCACTTAATCATTTCAAAAAAATCTGATCTCTCCCACCCCCTTCGTAGCAGCCTACAGTAATTTTTCGTGTCTCATTTTACAAAACATCTTGGTTCTTTCTGCGCTGTTTGCAGGAGAACGGAGCCAGCATGATTCTACGCGACATTGCCAGAGCCAGGGAGAATATCCAGAAATCGCTGGCCGGAGTGAGTACCCAAGCTCTCACCAGCTGGCTTCCTGCAGTCCATTTTTTAGTTGTGGTACATCTCACAGATCTCCTCTGCTGTGACTGATTTGCATACATTGTGTGGCTTCTTATTTTCAGTTAGAGGAGACTGACAAGGTGTGGAGTGCTGTGTACCACCAGACTAGTTCCATTTTTATCAAGAACACTGTTACCAGAATGCATGCTGTGTTATTGCTTACCATCGCCCAATTGCACTGAGGTCTAAAATTCCTAGTGGTGTTTGAGAGCTATGCATTTCTTCTAATGCAATGTTTGCATTGGTTCCAGTGATCCTTAACTAACATGTAACCAAACCATAGTTAAACTGCTGCTGAGCAGTAGAGAGAGGACATGCTTCTATCAGTAGGGGCATGTTTGTATGCTGGGGTACACTGAACTACCACCTTCTCTTAGCTGTTGGCTTTCAATTAAGGTATGTGCGAAGAAATGGCATCTTTCATCTTGATTTGCTCAGTGTTCTGCTTGGCTACTCATTTTTAACTCTGAACACTATTACAATGGTGTAATATAATCCCTGTTGGGGGGATTGTTTTGCTGCTGATGCACAATCAATTTGTCACAAAGCTGGCTGTTTTAATCATGGGGACTGCTTAGAATGGAATTGAGATCACATATTAAGGGGTGTTGTGCTGGTTTATGGGGGAGGAACGCTAGTGACCCAAGTTCTAATCCAACATATGCCTCCTGTTTTCTCATGTGTAAAATGTTGGTAAAAGTGTCAACTACTCGCAGGTTGAGAGGCCAAATCAGTAAAACATTGAGATTCTCAGATAGAATATGGTAAATAAATGCAAAAATAGAGCTGTTGTGTGTTTGGGCCTATGTGTTGATGGCTTAGTAATTCCTCTTGAGAAAGGAACCTAGCTATAGACTTGGAATGCGAAGTATACCAGTTACAAGATGAGTAGAGACCAGATGTCTCGAGTAGACAAATAAGAATGAAAGGAACTGCTTTTCCTGTCATCCTCTCTTTGGGCCTGCTGCTGTTTTAGTGTCAAGTTCTGCTGTGTGGTTTTGTGCTGGAGTAACTGGAATAGCTTTTAAGGAGTAAAGCTGCTCAGCATAGAATTTGGAATTGGATACAAGGATTAGCTCAGCGCTAACAATTTGGTGTAAGGATAGCAGGCAGACTGAGGAGGGTGGGGGAAAAATCCAAGATAAAAGGGCAAAACAAAAAGCAGTCAAGTAGCACTTTAAAGACTAGCAAAATATTTTGCTAGTCTTTAAAGTGCTACTTGACTGCTTTTTGTTTTGATAGTGTATAGACTAGCACGGCTCCCTCTCTGTTACTACTCAAGATAAAAGAATTAGATTTGTTTTCTAAATTGGCCCTGCAAGCAAGAGAGGGGAATTTTTTTTTGTTAAATGTCTACTCAGGAGAGCAATGCTGGGATCTTCTGTAATCTGCTTGGGTTTTCAGTATATTCCTACATCTTAAATTGGAAGGCTTGAATACACATCCTGTAGCATTTGGTCAACAATCAGACAAGATTTAAAACCTTTGCAGATAGTGTTAGGAAGTGGAATGGACTCTGAAGGAACTTTGTAGTGGAGATCAGGCTCAGTGTTTCAGGCAGCCTGGATTAAGTTGTCTTTTTCTTCTCTATGCCTCCATCTGGTAATAAAAACAAGGGCATGGAGTCAACAGGGAGAGAAGCTGGGGGTGGGTGGGAATCTTGAATCCCAATTTGCATAAGTGTAGCCTGCAACTCTGTTCTGAAAGCAGGTTCTCCAGAATATGCTGTAGTTTCCCAGAGGGCCGCCTCTGCCTGATGAGCCTCACTTGTGCTGTGCTGGGCGTGGTATTATGGGAGGCTATTCTGTGTAATCAAAGCTTGGCTGGAAGAGCATAGAGGCATCTGGGGTTGGGGCAGCCAAGCACTGCAGCCTCAGGTGAGGGGAGCGGGAGAAGAGCGCTAATGAAGGTAAGGCAACATCAGAAGTAGTTTGGTATCACTGTTGTGGTGTCTATAGTAAGGAAGCCAAATGACCTGTTAGCATATCAGCAAGTCACTATCCAAAGGCTTTCTATAGTTTCACATCCTGTGTTGGAATTTCATTGCTTAGAGTTTTGGAGAGTGTTGGATTCTAGGGACCAAACACTTAATCTTTTGGAGGAGTCCCAAAGAGATGGATTTGAAGTCTGAAAACTGTGCACTTGAGACTGTGAGATAGAAAAGTAGGACACCAGATTAAGATCAGTGAATTATCATTCATGAATTTGCAGATAATACTGCTTGAAGTGGGAAAACTCACTGCAGCCTTATCTAGGTAACGATTAAGGTGGCTCCATAACAACATAGCAAACCTGCAATCTTTGTGTTTCCCTCAAGATATGTATGCTGTTTACCCAGCACGTGCCTGGTGTGCCCCCTCTCTCCTTGTTCATGGTCTCTTGCTGATCTTGCCTTTCCTTCACTTTGTTAGCTCTTTGGAACAGATGCTTCAGTCTTGCTTTTTCTTCTAAAGCACCAAGTGTCTCTAGTGTAACATAAATAACTGTTATCATCATCTCTGATAGTACACAGCTAAGCTGTGTGAGCTGTTAAGATGTGGGAAGAGATATTTCTGAAATGTTCCCTGGCTTTCTGTATCTAAAGGATCTTTATAACTTATGGACAGTAAAAACACAAGACTAAGAGTAGTAACAGAGTAAGTCGTGCTAGTCCATACACTATAAAAACAAAAAGCAGTCAAGTAGCACTTTAAAGACTAGCAAAATAGTTTATTAGGTGAGCTTTCGTGGGACAGACCCACTTCTTTAGACCATAGCCAGACCTTGTCATCCTGAATAAGTCAGACTATGAACAGGAGGCAGCCAGACAACTCTCCACCACCACATTTTACAGACCTCTCTCTGCTGATTCCACTTTGGAATTCCAAAGGAAATTACAACTACTACTGAAGGAACTCCCTGCTGCTACTCGGGACCTCATTAACTCAGACACACCATCTGAGCCGCAGCCTGGATTATTCTATTTATTTCCCAAAATCCACAAACCTGGAAACGCTGGACGCCCTATCATTTCAGGTATTGGCACCCTTACCACCAGACTATCCAGTTACGTGGACTCCCTCCTCAAACCCTATGCCACCAACGCTCACAGCTATATCCGAGATACCGCTGACTTCCTGAGGAAATTACAAAACATCGGAAAAGTTCCTGATAACGCCATCCTTGCCACAATGGATGTAGAGGCTCTGTACATTAATATTCCACATAAAGACGGATTACAAGCAATCAGGAACACCATCCCTGATGCCACCGCAGCCAATCGGGTGTCTGACCTCTGTAACTTTGTTCTCACACACAATCATTTCCGTTTTGGGGACAATTTATACCTCCAGATTAGTGGAACCGCTATGGGCACCCACATGGCCCCACAAGATTCTAATATATTTATGGCTGACCTGGAACAATGATTCCTCAGCTCTCGTCCCCTATTACCACTCCTGTACTTAAGATACATTGATTACTTCTTTATGATTTGGACCCATGGTACAGAGGCTCTAGAAGAATTCCACAGAGACTTTAACAATCTACACCCCACCATCAACTTTATGCCTCATTTACAACATGTAAGAGAGACATTTCCTGGACACTACAGTACTAATCCAGGATGGCCTGATCAGTACCACACTGTACTGAAAACCTACTGATCGCTATACTTATCTACACCCTTCTAGTTTCCATCCCGCACACGTGACTAGATCCATTGTTTACAGTCAAGCTCTTAGGTACAATCGCATTTGCTCTGATCCAACTGACAGAGACCAAAAACTACAAGAACTTTAGCAAATATTCATAAACCTGAATTACCCACCAGGAGAAGTAAAAAAAACAGATCGACAGGGCCAGACGAATACCCAGAGACCAGCTACTCCAAGATCGGCCCAAAAAAGCCAAGAAGAGAACACCACTGGTCATCACCTACAGCCCCCAACTCAGACCACTGCAACGAATTATTAAAGACCTACAACCTGTCCTTAATCAGGATGCTACACTCCAGAAGGCCCTGGGTGACAGGCCTGTTCTCTCCTACAGACAACCTCCCAACCTCATGAGGATCCTTACTAACAGCCACAGCCTATACCCCAGGAACACCAGTCCTGAAACCTTTCCCTGCAACAAAGCCCGCTGCCAGCTTTGTCCACATATCTTCTCTGGAAATACCATCACTGGACCTAACCAGGTTACTCTCGGAATCACGGGCACTTTCTCATGCTCCTCTACTAACATTATATATGCCATCATGTGCCAACAATGCCCAGATGCTTTGTATATTGGACAGACTTCTAATTCCCTTAGACAAAGGGTCAACGTGCACAAAACAGACATCAAAACACTCCAGATCCACAAACCAGTTAGTCAACATTTTAATGGAATGGGGCATTGTGTCAATGACCTCAAGGTATGTGTGTTACTGAAGAGAAATTATCGCACTGTTTTAGAGAGAGAAGTGGACGAGCTGACTTTTATGTTCAAATTCAGCACATTAACACATGGTTTAAATTGTGATGGGAACTTTGAGTCACTATAGGGGCTCGTCTGCATACTTGGCTCAATCTGATTCTTGATCTCCCCCCCCCCCCCCCGCCCACTCTCTGATTTGCTCACCTTGATTATCTTTTTCTGATTTGTCCTCCCTGCTTACTGTTTTTGGTTCTCTGTGCCTTAAATATTGAGTCTGTTCTGGTCTGGCTATGGTCTGAAGAAGTGGGTCTGTCCCATGAAAGTTCACCTAATAAACTATTTTGTACCGAATAGCTGAAATATATGCTACATTGTTTTATAGCCTGATGAGACCGCATAAATTGATTTTGTTCTCATACCTCACAAAATTAATACATTTGTAGGATAATTTTGGATGTCTGGGTTTTGTGTTTAGCATCTAGATTTTTGGTGGTGAGAGACTCAGAATATGGGGACTTGAGCCTGATTGACCTAAAGATAAAGCTAACTGCTCTCTGGCTCTGAGTAGAGAATGGGAAAGTGGAAGAATTTTTTCTAGATCTTCTCTGATTGCATTTCATGGATCTATTATGAACAGTAATGCTGCAGGTTGACAGTAATTATCTGAAGAAGTGGGTCTGTTCCATGAAAGCTCATCATCTAATAAATTATTTTGTTAGTGTTTAAGGTGCTACTGGACTGTTAGTTAGTATATAGACTAGCACAGCTTTGTCTGTTACTATCTAGAAGTGTGTAAATATGGTGGAGTGGAAGGAACATGAGGTGATGGCTTGCATCTCCCAGAAAGACCTTTTTTTTTTTTTTTTAAAGATGCCAGAAACATTTATTTGCACATACTTTTCATTCTGCTTTGCATGGATGCATCTGCTTTTATAATCGCTCATTCAGCCTATCTGCACCTTTAATGTGTATGCAGTGAACAGCATTACAGCTGGAATGCACTGAATCATCAATAGTGTATGTCAAATCAAAAACTTTTTGATTTTATTTAGTGATGTGACTAAAGTATATTGGACATCCAGAACCAGTGGACGCTTTGGTGCACTTGCCTTGTAAATGTGGGAAATGGGTTCCCAGAGTACAGGTGAATACTGGGAACATACAGAGATAGTGTCTTCAAATAGTCTACTGTCCTGCGAACCCTATTCCCCAGAGCAGTAGAATGAGCTTTATTTATATTACGGTAGGCTTTATTTATATTACGGTAGCGTTCAGAGACTGAATCAGACATGAGCCGCTTTAAGCTAAATGCTGTATATGATGCAATCTCAGTCCTGAACAGCTTTCTCTGTATAGTCAAGACAAAGGTTGTGGTGTTGCCTTAGTTTTACACGTGGGAAACTGAGGCACAGAAGTGATGTAACTTGACTAGGAAGACACGGGAGGTTTGAAAAAATAGGGAATTGAACCCAGAATCTCTGTGCAATGCTGTAACCAAACCAGTTTGTGGTTAATGCACTGGACTGGAACAAGGAAGTGCTGGGTTTTATTCCCTACCCTCCTACAGACTTAGGCAAGACACTTAGTTTGCATCAACGCTATGGGTAAAATCAATTTTATTAAAATCTATTTCTTAATACTGGGTTTTAGCCATTTGGTTTTTGAGCATCTTCCCCTTCCTGCATGCTCACCACAAAATCTGTTTATTGCTGTCACACACAAGTAGCTTAAATTGAGTGCTGTAGCAGTGTATTGTGGGAAGAGGTCGTCATATTCCCAGACCTACTTGTATGGCCAGAATGCTACGGGGCTCAGGGAACTGTGGGATAGTTTCCCACATTTCTTTCCCCTCTTTCCTCTGCTGTGTTAAATAAGTTTAAGTAGACAGGTGCTACACTGAAACTCACATGAATCATTCAAAGTTATGGCTGCAGGTGGCTAAAAGACCCCAGACTACAGCCAGGTTTGGGGCTGCCCAAAAAGACCCTCAGAACAAGAATATTCCCCACTGCAAGCCTTGCTTTGAGAACTGTGGTAACTGTGTAGCTAGTGCATTGTCTTTGTTGAAACATGTATGGCTCGGGATGGCTGAAAGACCCTTGGCTACAGCCCCTGTCCGAAAATCGTGATGTTTGACAGCTCCGAAAACTGAGTCTGCCCGTGGAGATCTGTCACCTGCTCCTATGAGGAGCATGCCTAGGCTTTATTTTAGGATTTGAATATAGATTTTGGCCTCCTGGGAAAGAAGACCTTATGTTTTAAGTAGACACAGTTGCTACACTGATACTCAAATCAGTCGTTGAAACAGTTACGGCTTGGGGCAGCTAAAAGACCCCTGAATAAAGCCAGCCCCATTTGGCCGTCGATAAAGCCTGTATAAAAAATTTGGTCCGAGAGAATAGCCACTGTAGTGACGAAGTATTTTCTTCCATTGACCTAAAATTGTGTCCGCCAAGGGAGATATCCCCCGGGCAGATAAAAGACCCCCGACTACAGCTAGCCCCAAAAATCCTGACCACCAAAGGAGACTTCCCATGGCTGAAAAGAACCCAGACTATAGCCAGCCAGCCCTCAAAAATT
Organism: Carettochelys insculpta; assembly: GCF_033958435.1. Classification (NCBI taxonomy): domain Eukaryota; kingdom Metazoa; phylum Chordata; order Testudines; family Carettochelyidae; genus Carettochelys; species Carettochelys insculpta. The sequence continues at coordinate 6,691,316 of NC_134138.1, forward strand.
GTGACTGCTGAGGGAGACTTCTCCTGGGTGGCTAAAAGAACGCAGACTACAGCCAGCCCCTGAAAATCATGACCACAAAGGGAGACTTCCCACGGCCACGTACAAGAACCCAGACTACAGCCAGCCCACCAAAATCTGCTTGGCACCTTGCGCACCACATCCTTTTATTGATTTGGGGTCAAGCCACGTGATGCGGATGAGCCTGGGAATGTTCCAGACTGATGCCTCCAGGGAGAGAGAAGGGAAGAGATGTGGGGGTCAGGACAAAGTGTAAGCGGCTGAAAAGAAGTTTCTTGTCCTACCAAACAAGCACGACCCCCATCCACAGCCTAGCTGACACATGGTACAGTGGGGCAGCTGCTGGCGCCAGGCAGCACAGAAGAAAAAGACAGCTAACAGTGGTATACACAGAACCACAGACCCCACAGCTGTGCTATTAACAAAGAGAGAGAGTTTTTTCAGCCTCTCGTGACCCTATAGCTGTGGGCTTCCATGTGCCAAATTGTGATGGTCCTCCATACCTGAGAGCAGTGGAGATGGAAGAGGCCAGAGTGGAGAACTGTGGGGCACATACAGGACATCTCTGGAGGTTAATGAATTTGATTTAAAGACATGGTGCTTCCTCACTGCCCTTCGTTCAGAATTTTAAATGCGAACTGAACTCTATACCTGTCGGGTTACTATGATTTGAGGATTTTGATATGTTGATTTTAGTGGTCCATATATCAAGTTAATGGAATTCAGTGAGGGCAGACACTTGGAAAAATGGAGCTAGCTGGCTTAAAATCACTTTTTATCTCATAGTGTAGGTGCAGCCTTAAACATTTTATACATGCATTTCCTGTCAGTAAAATGGAGTTAATTAAGGCCTTGTTTTGAGATGGGATGAGGATGTATTTAGAAATGTTTGAGATATCCAGGTAAGAGTTCAGTGTTGTAGGAAACCCTATACAGCTGGAATAAGCTGCTTTTGTGTGTGAAAGGCTGATTTATTCTTGGAGGAAGAGTATTGTAGGAAAACTTTATATCTAAACACGACCAAACTGTCCAGTTGTTTCTGGAGCTGTCACTAGCATCCTCTGTGAAATAGTAAAAAAAAAAATCAGGAAGATTTTCTGGATGTTGATGTGCATGAGTTTACCTGCCTTCTTGGAGAATGTGTCGGAAAACAATGCACATTGAGTCCAGTGACATCTGTAGCACATACCAACTTGAGGCAATTTTTCACATGCTGCATCAGCAAAAATACCCAGAATGCTATGGGGGAAGAGGGAACTGCAGAATAGGTTCCCACAATGTACTTCTGCAACAGTGTGTTTTGGCAGTGGGGGGACGGGGCAGAAATAAGTTGACTTTGTGGGAAGCCTGTGGAGGATACTTACATTCAAATGTATTAAAATTGATTTTGTAATGCTGGGTTTTATGAATTCAAATTTATCTTGTAGTCTAGACATAGTCTTTGTCAGAGGGATGTCTTATTCAGCTTTTACATGACTACTTGAGGTTTCTCTAGGCAGGCTGAGATTTCTGATTTATGGAATTTTACCAGGCAGACAGCTGTGCTGCTGTTAGCGCTCACATATTTAATATAACCAAGTCAGTGATGCTGTGAGAAACTTAATTTTTGAGTATCCAACTCATTTTGCATTTGAATTCTCATCCTTAACAGAATCCACTAATGGTTTGCTTTTTAGCATTGGATTTTCTTTTGGTATCTTTTAGTCTAAAAAAGAGGGGAAAACACTTCAGTGCACGTAAGACCCATGAGTCCTTCAAAACCCGGAACATCCCTGGTTTCAGGGCCTGTCCATCAGTCTTTCTCTTCCTGATCTCTGTAACCCTGCAGAATGACCAGCTGACAGAACCATGGGCCAGCAGAGGGATTAACTATTCCAGGCCTACCTGCTGCACTCCAGTGCCCATTTTACCAGACACACACATTTCCCTTTCAAAATGTCAGTTTAACATTAAATACAAAACTTAATACAGCAACTTTGTAAAGGTTAGCCCAGAAGTGCATATTCAACTTGAAGTTCCACAACACTGTTCTACCACCTAACTAGACATCCAAGTTACAGTTACAACTTTTGTTAACCCAAAGCTCCCTCTTTCTGTCTTAAGTGTTTAAATTTGCATAAAATAGTGTTACCTCCGGATAGGCATTCATTTGCTTGTTTGAGAGAGTGGGGGTGGGGAGACTGAGTGAACTTATTCCAGTACAGTAGAGCTGCATAGTTCCATAAGTGTTAAATGTAGCCACGCTGTTAATGTAGAGAGTATAACCTACCTTGCAGTATGGCACAAAATGTTTGCAAGAGGCTTTTATACTGTGTAATTATTTCCTTAATTGCAACTGCAAAACTTACTATAACTACTTTGTAATCTTAGCCAATTTTGCAAACTCTGACCAGTCCTCATGAGGACTATGTCAAGTTTTGAAGCCTGATTATTGATCAGTATAAACATGCAACATGAAATAGGTAAGTGCTTCTGTTCCTGAAACCTCTTGTACAATTGAATGGCTGTCTCAAAAAATGTGAGCCCTGTCTTTTGGACAGAGATAAACATAATGTTTTAGATTTCAACTGATGTCCTTTATTTAGATAATGGCATAGAGAAGATTACGCTTCTCAATTTTGTAGATGATACCAAGCTGGAAGGGATTGCAACTGCTTTGGAGGATAGGGTCAGAATTAAAAAAGGTCTGGACAAACTGCAGAAATGGTCTGAGGCAAATAGGCTGGAGTTCGATAAGGACAAATGCAAAGTCCTCCACCTAGGGAGGAACAATCAGTTTCACACGTACAGAATGGGAAGTGATGTCCTAGGAAGGAGTACTGAAGAAAGGAATCTAGGGGGTCATAGTGGACCACAAGCTAGATGAGTCAACAGTGTGACACAATTACAAAAAAAACATGGTTCTTGGATTCATTAACAGGAACAAGACATGAGAAGTAATTCTGCTCTACTCTGCACTGATAAGCTCTCAGTTGGAGTATTGTGTCCAGTTCTAGGTACCACATTTCAAGAAGGAGATGGAGAAACTGCATAGGGTCCCAAGAAGAGCAACTAAAATGATTACAGATCTAGAAAATATGACCTATGAGCGAAGATTAAAAGAACTGAGTTTGTTTAGTTTAGAAAATGGAAGGCAGGGGTACCCAAAAGGGTGTTTCAAGCAGGGAGGGAAAAAATATACTTAGTTTCTGATAGGAAAAAAAGCAATGGACTTAAATTGCAGCAAGGGAGGTTTAGGTTGGACATTATGCCAGTGCTTAACTGCCCTGACCAAAGTTTTTCCTAAATTGCCTAGGAAGGTTGTAGACTCTCCATCATTGAGGATATTTAAGAGCAGATTAGGCAAATACCTGTCAGGGATGATTGACAGTGCTTGGTCCCACTCTGAGGGCAGGGGGCTGGACTTCTCTACTTCTCAAGGTCCCTTCCAGTTCTAGTATTCTATGGTTTGATGTTAACAGAAATGTCCAGCTACCAGTGGTGAGATACAGTAGGGTCTCAACATTCACAAACCCAAGCTTCATGAATCCAGTTATTTGCAAGTGGACGCTTCCCCCTGGGGCTCCGGGACAGGGAGCGCCGGCAGCTGGGCTCCAGGCAGGAGTGGCTACCATACAGTATTTGCGAAGTTCAGCATTCATGAGGGTTCTCAACGTTGAACCCTCACAAATGTTGAGACCCTAATGTAGTCAGCAGTGCAGACATTTAAGGTAAATGGAGTAATTGAAACAGCTCAGACATGTATCAGTTGGTATGCCTAGTCAGGAAGACAATGCTATGGTTGTCTGTATCTGATTCCTGCCTTTTAGATTCTCTTCATAACCACAAGGCATGGATTTTTTTTTCTTCTTTCTAACAATGCATATCTAGAGCCAGAAGAGAATGTTGCTGTGAATTCTGTAGCCACCAAATTGTGGGGTTGTGGTTCTGTGAAATCTATTTTGCAAAGTTAGTTTTGGATGTCATAAATGATGCTCAGTAACTTTCTTTTTCTTTTAAGGAGGTTAAATTGTTTATAATATCTGAAGTTAGTTTAATCTGGGAACTTTTCAGACATTGGGCTTTTGAAACTTTTTTCAAATTTGTGAAAAGCCTTCCCTATCCTTAACAAAGGCATTGTACCCCCTCCCCCTGCCTTTTTTTTTTTCTTATATATTTTAAACAGAACCATCTAGGTTTACTTTTTAGTCTTATTGTACAGTTGTCCTTTTCCTGCAGCTAAAATAGCTTTCATGTTTGTTTGCTATAATAATCCTTGCTTGATTTTTATTTTCTTGTTCCTGTTACATGGATGGCAGAAAAGAAAATTTAAGTAGTGTGGGGAAGAAACAGTTGTCCTTACTCACTCACTATATTTTGTTTTGGACTTGATGTAAATAGAGCAGAAAGAGTTTAAACAGCTCATGGTTTCAGTGACTTTTTGCCCAGAAGACCTCTGGAATTACTGATCAGGAATAGGGATAGATAGCCTTGTAAGGTGAGTCTGTTCTAGGAAATGATGTGGTGCTCACTTTGGTAGATCCTGTTTGCTAGCAGTAAAATTGTTTTCAACACCATCTTGCAAAGATCAGAGTAAACACTTGACTTGTCATATAAGCTATTTGCTTAGTGTAGGTATTGCTGCTTAGTTGTCTGTGGGAGAGGAGTGAGTGTGGCCTACTGGATCTGGCTAGGAGATGGGAAGAGATGAGTTAATCCAGACTGTCACTGGTTCAGTCTGATTTAAATTAGTCAGACCCTGAGATACGCCCATTCGGGTTACGAGAATTCGACTTTACGAGGAGTTTCATTTAATACGCCTACTTCAGCTTACGAGGCATTTCTTCACATTTATGAGGACCGATTTGGAGGCTGGCGCCCCTGAGGCAAGCACTGAGGGGATGGAGTCGGCCGCATCCGTCTTGACGAAGAGGCCATGCAGGGGGGTGGCGGCACCTGCGAGAGGGCAGCAGTCTGGTGCGGGGAGGTAGACTCGTACAAGTCCCGGCAGTAGATCATGCCAGTCTGCAAGATGTGGATGCTGGGCGCGCAGCTCATCCCGGCCCCATGGCTGCAGCTCACCCCCTGAACGGCTAGGGGGCCACCACTGCCCGCCCTGCGCAGCTGTGCCTCGGACACCTCTCACCATCTGTGGCACTCCCTCTCATTTAGTGCCTGGCTTGCCCGCCACTGCCGCCAGTGGGGCCTCTCCACCGCGCAGCCCTGCAAGAGCGGCACATCACCCCTTGCCAGCCGGAGGCCTCCGTGACTGCCTAACTCCCCACGCGGCTAGCTCCTGGCACCGCCGCCTCCTCGCTTAACCTAAGCTGCACGCAGGCTGGGCTGCCTCCCCGTGCCCTGCTCTGCCCTGCCTGCCCCTTGCACCGGATTTAATGGGATTTGGTGTTTAGTATAAATGGGTGTAAATCTTGGGGCTCAGGAATGCATAAAATTTTTTTCCCATTGAAATCAATGGCAATTACATTTTCGACTTATGAGAATTCGCCCTTAGGGGTTTTTTCAGGAACAAATTGCCCTTGTAATGCAAGGGAAGACTGTAACTGACTTCCTTAATCTGCGTATAGCTGCACGCCATTCAGGAGGCATGATTGCAGTGCCTATAGCTGTAGCTGAGCTAGCTTTAATCAAGCTAGCTTGCTAAGAATGGCAGCACAGCTGTGGAGATAACAGGCTAGGTGTCCCAATCCTACCTGGAGCCCAAGTTATGTACTTGGAGGGTGACCAAAGTGCTAAGGGTTAAGAGTCAGGTTTTTTTGCCATGCTTTGAAAATCAAAAACGCCATTTGATATTTAGCACGTGTATAGTGCACTGTCTCTCAATGTTTTGGAGATCGAAAAATTGACCCAAGATCATGGGTCAAGTCAGGGCTGGTGATAAATCCAGATCTCATGATTCTTAGTTCCTTCACCAAGCAATCATACCCTCCTGCAAAGTACTAGGGTGTGTAACTGGAAGCTGGCAGTATTAGTAACTGGCATATAAACTGTGTTTATCCGAGCAGTTCAAGCCAAGGCTGGCTAGTAAGCTTTAATATGGTGCTGGTTCTGCCCTTTTCTTTCTCTCTCCCTCCCTCTTCCCCAGAGTGGGCCTTTCTGTTTAGCAGGGCAGTGGTGTTTTTGGATGTGGTTGCAGTCAAGATATGAGTCACTGCTGTGATGAATCTGAATGGTTTTCCTGCATGTAGATTTGATGCCTGCATTTGAATGCCTCACCGGAGCATGAGTGAAGATCTTTCATCCCCTTTTCGTGTTCTATTTGCCCTGAAACTGCCCCTTCACCCCCCTCCCAATCTTTCACCATTTCCAGCGCAAGAGTGTTCTGAATAGCCCTCAAGAAGCCCTACCTGCCCAAGCCAAGAAAAAGTCAGGTCACCTGACTGTAAGTCCTACTGGGGATGGGGGGGCAACTAACCCAGCATGTCTGTCTGCCTTTTGATTTAAACTGGCGAAAGAAACCGCCCGTGTTGGAGCAAAAACTTCATGTTAAAATGTATGGGCTGCAGGTGACCTCATGAATTTAAGGACTGGGTAGGTAGCCTCCCATCTCCAAGCTGCAGGCCCTGGATTGCTGATCTGCACCTGTATTTCAGGGCCCATGCCTGTCGCAGGTGGTTAAGAACATAAGAATGGCCATACTAGATCCAGACCAAAGATTCCCTCTAGCCCAGAAACCCGTCTTCCAACTATGGCTAATGGCAGGTGCCCTAGAGGAAACTAACAGAACCTGTAATCAGTTATCCATCCTGTCACCCATTTCCAGCCCTGCTAAACAGTTGGTAAGGATGCCATCCTGGCCCATCCTAGCTAATAGCTGTTGATGGACCTGTGCTCTATGAATTGATCTTGTTCTTTTTTTGAACATTGTCAGTGATAGCCTTCACTGTGTCCTCTGGCAAGGAGTTGCACATATTTGACTGTACACTGTGTAAAGAAGTACCTCCTTTTGTTGCTTTAAACCTGCTATTAATTTCGGTTGGTGACCCCCTACTTTGTTATGGGAAGGAGTAAATTTTCCTTATTTTATCCATATCAGTCATGATTTTATAGACCTCTATCATATCCCCTCTTAGTCATGTCTTTTCCAAGCTGGAAAGTTCCAGTATTGTTTTCTTATAGCAACTGTTCCATACCCCTAATCATTTTTGTTGCTCTTATCTGAAAATTTTCCAATTTCAATGGTTTTTTACTGCGGTAACTACATCTGCACACAACAAACAAGATGTGGGTGTACTACAGGTTTACGTGGAGGCAATGTGATATTTTATCTTCTTCTCTGTACCTTTCTATACCTTGGTTCCCAACATTGTTTGCTTTTTAACTGCCGCTGCACATTAGCTCGATAGTTTTCTGAAAACAATCTGCAGTGACTCCAAGATCTTTCTTGAGTGGTAACACCTAATTCTGACTGCCTCATTTTGTGTGTCTATCTGGGATTATTTCCCAATGTGCTTTACTTTGCATTTATCAGCATTGAATTTAATCTGCCATTTTTTTGCCCAGTCACCCAATCTTTTGAGATTCCTTTATAGTTCTTGTCAGTCTGCTTTGGACTGAGCTGCCTTGAGTAATTTTGTGTCATTGGCAAAGTGTTGGTCCCTTTGTCCACAATCATGAATTTTGAGCAGCATAGGTCCTGGTTTAGATCCTTGATGGTCATGGCTATTTACTTCTCTACATTCTGAAAACGGACCATTTTATTTCTACCCTTTGGCTTCCTATCTTCTAACCAGTTAGTGTTTCACGAGAGGAGGATTATCTCTTTGCCGTACGACTGCTTAGTTTGCTTTGGCAAGGGACCTTGTCCAAGACTTTGCAGAAGTCCAAGTACATATATCCACTGAATCTTTTGTCCATATACTTAATCCCCTCAATTAGTATTTTAGTAGATTGAAGCATGATTTCCCTTTTCAAAAGCCAGGTTTATTTTCCTAACAAATCCTTCTTGTCTGTTTTTTAATCTAGTTCAGTTTGCAAAATACTGATGTTACATATATTAACCTGCAATTGCCAGGAGCCTTTTTTAAAAACTGACAATCACGTTAGCTATCCTCCAGTCATCTGGCACAGAAACAGATTTAGGTAATAGGTTACATACCACGGTTAATAGTTCTGCAGGTTCATATTTTGAATTTCCTTAGAGCCCTGGGGTGAATCGCATCTCGTCCTGGTGACTAGTTACGGTTAAACATTGGGCCAAAACTTACTCTGTTGATGCCTGAATCTGGGTAAGTTTTCAGATTAATCATCTAAAAAGGTGTGGTGTGGGACTGTCCCTTACATCCTCTGCAGTGAAGAAGATGCAAATAATTATTTTGCTTCTTCACAATGGGGGAAGTGTCTTCCTTTAGCTCCTTGATTTTTTTTTTTGTCCAGTGGTTCCACTGATTGTTTGGAAGGCTTCCTGATGCTGCAAAAACTTGCTTGCTGTAGTTAGTCTCTGCTAGTTTTGTGTCTCTATATTCTTTTCCTACCTTTGCTCCTGATTTACTGAATGACCTCAGCTTAGTCACTTCATCTGTCTGTACCACAGTTTCCTTGTCTGTAACTTGAAGCTCTTTACCTCCGTGGCAGGAATGCTAGTGTCAGTAATGTTTGTAAAGGTTTTGAGGTACACTAGAGAAGCTTTGAAAAGTGCCAGAGGTGCGGATTACTACGGTGCAAATTACTACAGTTTGGGAGTGTAGAAATGTGGTGGTCTTCTGAGCTTGCTAGCTCCATCAGAAATTCTTTCAGTGGCTTATGAATTATGTTCTAATTTTTGTGTTCAGTGTTTGCTTTAAAATGCTTGAGATCAAAAGTGATCTCTCCTGGCTGGCCTGTAAAATCTCTTCTCTTCCTTCCCCCCCTCCCCCCGCCAGGTGTTGTCTCTGCCTTCCTGCTTTAGAGGCAGTGTGTCCGTCTCTTAGCCTGTTCACTCAGTTCTCAGACTAGGTTTTGTCATCTTGGTTTCCCTTGTCACAGAGTACAAGCACAACCTCTTCTGGGCCTGGTGGTGACCAAAGTGAGCTCATCTCCAGAATAGCTAACCTGGAGGTGGAGAACCAAAATCTCCGTAATGGTAAGTGTGAAATGTCTTGCAAGCAAACATGTTGGACTTAGACTGTTAGTGGTAGGCACGTCTTGCTGACCACTCAGTGTAATGTGACGAAGTCTTGTGAATTTAACAACACTGGAAACAAGGACTTCTGTCAAGTTGGACTAGCAGCTGTTTGCTTGGTAGCCTGTCTGGCGGGAACGCAGACTCGCCCTGACCTGAGAGTTATTGCTGTATCTTCTTCCACGTGTTGGACTGGTGAGATGAAAGGTTTCTTTCTTTCTGCCTTTTCTAGTTGTGGCAGATCTTCAGCTGGCTATCTTCAAGCTGGAATCTCGCCTGAGCACTCTAGAAAAATCCTCCACCTCTCACCATCCCGCAGCAACGCCACCTACCCAGGTAATTGAGTCCTCAACATGATAGAATATTTCATGCCACCTATTAAGGAGAAGGCAGACATCTGGGAGATTGCTAGGGCCTCCCCAAGAGTCTTCTAGAGCTACTCTTTCTTGCTCATCCCAACCCAACCCAAGGGCTGGTACAGAGCACAAATTCTCCTGCTGTAGGCCCAATGAAGAGGATATACGGTAGACCAGATCCTCAGCCAGAGTAAATCCCTAGAGGTCTTCCACACTCTCATACTAAGCCAGTAAATTTACACCTGTGTGTAAATGGGGAGGACATTATGAAAACTAAACTAATTGGTACATATTGGGTATATAGCAAGTAGACACCTTTTGGTTCTCATAAGCCTTGGGGGAATGTAAGCCTCTATAGGGAAAAAATAATCCCTCTGGGTGCAGAGTATCCTGCATCTGTTGCATCTTGCCTCACCTTGGAGGGTGCATTAGAGAGCTTTTATTGGAGCTAACTTTTTGCCCTTGTGTTCTGGTCTAAAAAGACTGCTATAGTGCCTTCTACACAGCCAAGAAAAACCTATAGCTGGCCTGCGTCAGATGACTTAGGTTCCCAAGGCTGTTTCATTCCTGTGAAACAGCTCCACAGACTGAGCCCAGTGAGCCTGTTGGCTGGCAGAGGCCTGCCATTGGTTACTCTTGGCTGTGTGAATATATCCAAAGTGTTCTTCCACAAGAGGGCAGTGAGATGAACTACATTACGTGTGTTAATTCTCTCTCCCTCCCTTCCCCATAGAAAGAATTGTTTGTGCCCTGGAGTATTTGTTTTGGTGGCTGTTCTTAAGTGTATGTGCTGTTGTGCTTGTTGGAAATGGCAACTTGCAAAACTGACAAGTCCTTTGGCACCTTATAGACTGTAAGGTGCCACAGGACTACTTGTTGTTTCTAAAGGTACAGACTAACACAGCCACCTCTCTGAAACTTGCAGAAGTGTGCTCTTTTAGGCATGCTGGGCCATTGAGTACCTTAAAGATAAGGCCAAATCTCATGGCTGCATGAGCTTGAGCTTTTGGACAGTAACACAATCTTGTTTGGTCAAGTCATATCTACAGTGGGGGATGGGGAATTTGCCACTTTGTTTCAATTTTTTTTTTTTCTTTTTTTGGCCCATTGCTTGCACAAAGCATGTCACCCCAATGAAGAAGGTGGAATCACCTGCTGCTACTCCCAAGAAAGTGCAGCTCCCTTCTGCTCCACCTGCCAAGAAAGCAGGGCCATCTGAGGCTGATGAGGAGGATGATGACATTGACCTCTTCGGCAGCGATGATGAAGAGGAAGACCAGGAGGCTGCCAAAGTTCGGGAAGAGCGACTACGCCAGTATGCAGAAAAGAAGTCCAAAAAACCTGGCCTCATTGCCAAGTCTTCCATCCTTCTGGATGTCAAGCCCGTAAGCAGCTTAAGCTATTCTTACACAACTGATGCTGTGGCTCTGAGGTGGGGTGCCTATGCCGAGACTGTAACATTGCAGAGAGTGTGGGTTTCATCTAACTGGCAGACTTGGGTGCCCAGTGTCAGTGTTCTGGTCCATAAATTGAAAGGATCCGTATGTAACAGTAAAGGTGGCAATTTCAGGTGGTAATCTATGGGCGGCACTTGGACCACTCCTGGTATGGAATACTTTCCTTCTCTTAGGATTTTTCTGTGGTCAATTTGTGTGTGGGAAGCTGGGGTGAAAATCTACAGTGGTCTGGCCTACTTTGCACTATCTGGGTGTCAAAGTTTGACTCAGACTCACAATTTATCAGACCACTCTGTTTTATTAGCAAAGCCGCTCTGCTAATACATTTAGAAGTGAGCCCCCCGAGTGGGGCTTGTGTCTCTTAATTTATACAGTTTTTTGGAGAACAAGTTACAGAGAAGTTACAGACAAAAGAAGAAAAAGATTTTAGTCACCACCCTTCGAGATCCCTGAGACCAGTCACGTATCTTCAATTACCTGCCACCCTTAACAATCTCCTTTAACAGCTTCCAGTTAACTTAACTAATTGCCCTTTACACCTTCCATTCTGATGCCTGCTTCTTAGACGTGCTGGCTCCATCTTAATTGCTTCTCCATTCAAAAGCTAACTGTCCCTACGTGTGCTCCCTCAGATACTTTGTAACATGTTTTGGCATGCCCTCTCATATACAATGTATCCAGCATGTCCCCTTATACAACGTTATACTTATACAATGTTATACTTCCACAATCCCCCCTTTTGGTCAAGGCTACGCCCATGACCAACGACTTACTGGATTCCATACATCAATCATTTTTTTTCATTACTTTCACTGGTGACATTTAACAACATTAGATTAGCACTCTGGTTTGATCCCAGGTTGAGAGGAAGTTTATTTTTCCATACCCGGTTCACCATTCTTCAACCTGGGATCAAACCAGAGTGCTAATCTAATGTTGTTAAATGTCACCAGTGAAAGTAATGAAAAAAAATGATTGATGTATGGAATCCAGTAAGTCGTTGGTCATGGGCGTAGCCTTGACCAAAAGGGGGGATTGTGGAAGTATAACATTGTATAAGTATAACGTTGTATAAGGGGACATGCTGGATACATTGTATATGAGAGGGCATGCCAAAACATGTTACAAAGTATCTGAGGGAGCACACGTAGGGACAGTTAGCTTTTGAATGGAGAAGCAATTAAGATGGAGCCAGCACGTCTAAGAAGCAGGCATCAGAATGGAAGGTGTAAAGGGCAATTAGTTAAGTTAACTGGAAGCTGTTAAAGGAGATTGTTAAGGGTGGCAGGTAATTGAAGATACGTGACTGGTCTCAGGGATCTCGAAGGGTGGTGACTAAAATCTTTTTCTGATTTCTTATTTGCGCAGGAGTGTGGTGGGGGTCGGGTTTGATCCGGATCATTGCACAGGACTGGGCAAAGGGGAGCGCTCGGACTAGTGGTGGGAGAGACTGCATCCAATTGAACTTTTAGTTTTTTTGCTAGAATTTTTTAAGAGAGGTGAGTTTTGACTCAGTCCATCTACGATTTACCTCTTCCCACCACTGCATGAAGCAGTCTACTTCTCCTCTCTCCAATTTGGTTTTTGGGAGGACGAGTTTGCTTTTTAAAGCGTCCACTTGATCCTTGTCCCAAGAACCTAACAGTGGCCACTGTAATTTGGGGTTCTCTAGAGCTAACTTGGACCATTTTTCAAGAAACCTACAAGAGTCCGGACCCCTCCTAAAATACATAAAATAAGCCGGAGTTCCCTTAGGGAACTGTTCTACCTTAGACTTCTGATTACCCATCCAGGAGGACTTCACACAGCACTCACACAAGAAGGAAATTCGGGCTTGGCAGAGCGGTACCCGGTGCAACACACAGAAAGGAGCCCACAGGCTACTGCCTCAACTGCCCTTGCTTTCACACCAGGGGTTATACCCAAGGTGTGGTGCGGCTGCAGCTGTGCAGATTCCACTTATTCAGACCGTGGGGACGGGGACCCCTTGGTCAGCCAGTCTCCGGACAGAGATGGCTCCCAGATTCACACACACACCACAGGGAAGACGGATAGACACAAAGACAAGACAGTCCTCAAACCGGTTAAAGCACAAAAATAATAATTACCTGAGACGTCTGATTCCAGAAGCTGGATCCAAAGACCCCTACCAGAACAGAGTGGGAACCAACAAGTTCAATGGCGTAGACTGCGCTGCTGCTGTGTACCTTTCTGTCTTGTGGAGGATCGCTTGGACTAAGCGTCCAGGCGCCGGCTGCCACGATCGTCCTGCAAGGCAGTCAGGGATCACACAGCCTCAGCGAAGCCGCTTGCCATCTCGGTGGAACCTCCAAATTGTCAAAGTTTGACTCAGACTCACAATTTATCAGACCACTCTGTTTTATTAGCAAAGCCGCTCTGCTAATACATTTAGAAGTGAGCCCCCCGAGTGGGGCTTGCGTCTCTTAATTTATACAGTTTTTTGGAGAACAAGTTACAGAGAAGTTACAGACAAAAGAAGAAAAAGATTTTAGTCACCACCCTTCGAGATCCCTGAGACCAGTCACGTATCTTCAATTACCTGCCACCCTTAACAATCTCCTTTAACAGCTTCCAGTTAACTTAACTAATTGCCCTTTACACCTTCCATTCTGATGCCTGCTTCTTAGACGTGCTGGCTCCATCTTAATTGCTTCTCCATTCAAAAGCTAACTGTCCCTACGTGTGCTCCCTCAGATACTTTGTAACATGTTTTGGCATGCCCTCTCATATACAATGTATCCAGCATGTCCCCTTATACAACGTTATACTTATACAATGTTATACTTCCACATGGGCCAGTGGGCCCTGTTACTGCCTACTAAAAAGTTCCAGGGACTGCTTTCACATAAGCCTTTTTCAAACTTTGTGGGCGGCAAGTTTAGTGTTTGTATGATTGCACTCTGGCTCATCACACGCCTTTCTAAAGACAAGCCCTGGGAAAAAGAATGCACCTGTTAGAGCATAAACATGGGGAATAAAACCTGAAATATGAGAACAGACTTTTAATCAGTTAAGTGTAAACTGCGGAACCAAAGCGCATAGGATTATCTAACACTTTGGGTAATTAGATAAGTGCTAAGTGGTATTTTTACCAACTGTCAGAGCTCAAATTAGTTCCTGAAGCTGAGACCTGAGAAGGAAGAGGAGACAGGTCACCCAAGAACATTTCCCACTGAGTATTGCTGTATCCAGAGCACCTGCAGTAACTTGGTCTCGCTTCATGCAGAGTTGCACCTGTGAGATGGTTCCTCTGGGAAGGGCTCCATTCATCAAAGGGCTCCTTAATAGAGACTGATGGGGGTGAAATAGAGGGGGGAGAAGGGCTGAATGCTGGAGCATTACTGAGTAGAGAACTGACCAGCAAATTGGTATGGTACAAGTAGAATTAATGATTCGTAGTCTTGTTCTGCACTGAGCACTAAAGAGTTCTGTGTCTCATCTCCTCACTGTCTTTGCTGATCACAGTGCTACATCACAGTGTGTTAAGTCAGCAACAAGGGGGTTTTGTGTGGGAAATGGAATGCCCCCCCCCTTCCCACCCATTGATCCAGGTTCACTTGCATTGCTGAGGATTGAAGAGTCCTCAGTCCAGCTGGCAATTTCTGCAGCCTAAAACTACTTAGGTGATCTTTCTAAGTTCCTTTTTTGTGCTCTGCTAGTGGGACGATGAAACTGACATGGCAAAGCTGGAGGAGTGTGTCAGATCCATTCAGATGGACGGCTTGGTGTGGGGGGCCTCCAAGTTGGTTCCAGTGGGGTATGGTATCAAGAAGCTCCAGATCCAATGTGTAGTGGAGGACGACAAGGTTGGAACAGACATGCTGGAGGAGGAAATAACGAAGTTTGAAGACTACGTAAGTCCCCTGCTTCTGTCTTGCAGTGCTTTCAAACATCTGGCCTCTTAAACCTACATCCCAGACCCCACTTCATGTGTTTGCAGCCTACAGTATATTCAGATTTTCCATCTTAACCAGGGATGGGGAACCAAAGGGCTAGGAGGGAGACTGCAGGAACAAGCTAAGGGTGGGTGGTGTGGATGTGAGTGAGGTAAGGTGCATAAGTGTGTTGGGGTGATGACTGAGGGGTTCAGGAGCTGGCTGGAGGTTTGGGGCGTGGGAGGGAGGGTGAAGGAGTGGGTTGTGTTTGGGAGATGAGGGCAGGTACAGGCTCAGCTAGGGTCTGGGCTGGAGGTGAGAGTGCAGTAGCAGGCTGGGGTCCGGATGGGAAGGAAGGAACAGGCTGAGGGGTGGGGGTCTGGGTGGGAGGGTGCAGGAACAGGGTGGACATGGGATGTGTGACATCCACATGCTGCTGCTGCTGCCGCCACACACTCCTTGGAGAGGCTTTTCACCCACTGCACTCCCAGACACTCTCCTCCCCCCTCCTCAGCTGCTCTGATTTGCCAGAATTCTCACCAGAGTGTCAGGAGAAGGCTCGCTAGGTGGCAGGGTGCTTCTGTTCCCTCTGCCAATGTGGGGGGAAGAAGAGGAGAAGGAGCGTGCACGCGCGCGCACACAGCGAGCGCCCATGGTGTGGATCTGATCCCAGCCCACCTGACTCTAAGCCTGCAAGGCTCAGGACTCAATGCCCTCCACCCCATTGGGGGCCGTGAGGATTGGATCCAGGTGGTCTGCAAGGTGGTCTCCTTGTCAGTCAGAACTTTCACTGGATATGATGAGGGAGCATTGAGTGTGTAGTTCCCATGGCTGCAAAGATAGCCTTGAAAACAACAGAGAACTAGAGTTCAGAGCCTGCAAACAGCCGGAAGCCATGTCTCTGTGTGAATCTTCCTTGCTCTGGTTCTCATTGGGTTGCTAGCTCCTGATGCTTAATGTGTGAATGCTTCTGGGACAGCAATTCCCTGTTTCGTTAGCAATTCCCTAATTGTTTTAGTGGGTTGGATGGGGGTGTGGGTTGGAGTGGACTCTATAGCACAGGTGGAATTGTTGGTGGCTGGGCAGGGGAGAGAAGAGGGAGACCTGAGACCTGCATGGATGGGGAACAAGAAGAGAACCCAAGGGCAATCTTGAAGGCTAGTTCTTCCACCCGAGTGCTCAAGGTGATGACAAGGTGCATTGACCAGTAAGAACATAGTTAATTTTGCTATACAAAGGCCACTATCTACCGCATATCTATTTGTGTAATCTTAAAACTAGGGATGTTAAACTTTAACCAGTTCTCCTCAGTTTAGGATGGCTTATGGCTAATCAGAATGGGCTGCAGCAGCTCCCTGCCTGTTGCCAAAGCAGCAGGGGTGGTCCAGGCAGGCTGTAGATGGCCTTCTCTGGCCTGGTTGGAGCACACCCAGGGCCACCACAGATAGGAGCTGCTCCAGCCATGTTAGAGTGCCCACGGGGCAGGGACACTCCAGCTTGGCCGAAGCACCCCTGGTCCCCTGGCTGCCTCAGCTACCCCTACCAAAATCTATATACTGGCCCACCGACCATAATTAAAAATGGAACTTCTCCCTTTCTGTAGGATGTTTGAAAACTGTTTTAATTTGTAAGCTGTTTGGGGTGCGGCCTGTTTCTTATCCATTTGTACAGTCCCTAGCACAATGGGGTTCCAAATATGGGTTTGGGGGCTTATATAAATGTTAATGCAAGTGATCTTATTTTAAGACTTTCAAGACTCGTTACTGACTTAAATGATCTTGTAATAAATTGTAGTTGATAAACTTGGGGTGGGAGAGGGCTGATAAGGCAAACTTCTGAGGAGAGCAGTCCAATAAGTCTTCCTATACAACTGGAATTTGTTCTGAACTTCGTTGGCACTTCTTGTTCTGTTTCAGGTGCAGAGTGTTGACATATCGGCTTTCAACAAGATCTAAGAGCAAACGTTTATCCTTTCTGGAACTAATAAAAGGTCAAAACTGAGTGTGGATGGTGTGGCATGTGTTTCTTTGCAGTGTGTGCCTGCCCCACAGGGGTTTGAAGATGGTGGCCAACATCCCCAGGAGTCTCTTGTACATCTTACTAACAAAGCTGCAAAATAGGAGAGAGTCAACTATCATTCCCAGTGTCATGCTGTGCTGGTATCACAAGGAGTCCTATGAAATAGCCCAGAGTGAATACTTGGCTGAGTTTCATGATTCCACTTCAGCCAAGCCAGGGTTGGGGTCCCATTGCCTCCTTTAGTCTGAGACCCAATGTGCAAACATAAGCTTCCAGTGTCAGGCTTGTAACTGGTGTCTTCCTGAAGACTCTAGATTGACAATAATTTGGTTTCATTGTGCTTAGCAGTGGCCATTAAAAGAATGAGGAGTTTTTAGGGTTTCCTTTATTTAGATCTACTTAAAAACAGCTCAGTGTTCAGAAGTGTTGCTGGTTTATTAAGTAACTTCAGAATTAGCTGCCTTTATTCACAGCAGCTGCTTTAGCCATGTTCTTATTTTAAAAAAAAAAATCATCTTGAACATGAAACTGCCCTTTGAATGTGTTTGCCACCCGCAGGTAGCAGGAAGGCAAATCCCCTTATCTCCTTCCTCTGAGGACTTGCAGATGGCTTAACATGGAGAGGGGTCACTGGGCATGTCTGAAGTGGCACTGAGTACTCCCTCCCCTAGATGCATGTCTGACTGGTTCCTGCTTACCTCCTCAGGGTCTAGCTGATCACCACATGTAGGATTGGGAAAGAGATCTTGCCCCCTGCCCCTCCCTTGGTCAGACTAGCAGCGACCTTGGGATTTGTCACTTCCCTGCCATTGTGTGGCCGCAGGTCGCTTACAGTTGATCTAAATAGCTCTTACTTCACTATTTTCCTGTGTTTGACAGGGACCTTGGGTACTGGTACACCACAGGCCCTCCTGTTCTTTGCCTATGGTACATAAGTCTGGTTTCTTGGGGGTGTTAGTGCTTCAGGCTAGTTTCAGCTGTTAGGGTTAGTGCGCAGGTGCTGGGTGGTTTCGGTTGCCTAAACTGTGCAGGTCAGACTAGAAGACCTAGTTGTCCCTTCTGGTTTACTCTGAGTGTGACTAATTGAGCTGTGTGACCAGAGGAGTAGATACTTGGATGTCTTAAGCCTGGTCTACACTAGGGAACAAAGTCAATCCCAGATACGCAATTCTGGCTATGCCATTAGCATAGCTATAGAATCATAGAATACTAGGACTGGAAGGGACCTTGAGAGGTCATCAAGTGCAGCCCCCTGCCCCAATGGCAGGACCAAATACTGTCTAGATCATCCCTGATAGACATTTATCTAACCTGTTCTTAAATTTATCTCCAGAGATAGAAATTCCACAACCTCCTTAGGCAATTTATTCCAGTGTTTGACCACCCTGACAGCCAGGAACTTTTTCCTAAGGTCCAACCTAAACCTCCCTTGCTGCAGTTTAAGCCCATTGCTCCTTGTCTTAGCCTCAGAGGCCAAGAACAACTTCTCCCCCTTCTCCTTATGACAGCTAGAATTGACGTATCAGGAGCAATTTTGTTCCTGAGTGTAGATCAGGGCTCTTTGGGCGCGTGCTGATGTCCTTTACTGGATGTGACAGTGTGGAGTACCAGGGATGACGGCTGAGCCCAGAGATTGATTTTGCCACATCTGCCCAGATGTGGCAAAGTCAAACTCTGGAGGATGAATCGTGGCATGTCAAATGCTTGGTAAGTATAGACGTCCCCTCAGTTTCAATATTCAAACTAATATTACTTTCAGTCATTGAAGAATTTGATCAATTGAAATAGGTTAGGATAAGCTATGTTAAAAATTCTGGTCTTAAACCTGACTTGGGACTGCTGTACAGTAAAACCCCAAGATACATGCAACTCAAGTGTACGTATCTTGGGTTAATATGACTAACACCCCTGACAGGATCTGGAAAATTGCTTCTTTTGGGGCACCAGCCTGACTTTTGGCTGCCACCCGCCAGGAGCAGTTTTCTGGTTCCTGGCTCCCTGCTGCACTGTGGTAAGCTGGGAAACTGACCAGCGCTGGTGCTCGTCAGTTCCTGGCTCCTGCAAGCAGAGGGGAGCTGGGAACTAGGCTGTCTCCTGTGAGCTGTGGGGAGCTGGGAACCAGGCTGTTCAGTTTCCTGGCTCCCAGAGTTTCACAAAAATTAATGTAAGGTTGCCAGGAACACAACCTCCACATGAGTTGGGGCTCTACTGTATAATTCTTAAGCAGTTAACGTATCTCAGCTTCCATAATAGGCTAGGGTACTGGCCACAGCAGGATCTAAAAGACTTCATAGAAATGTAGGTCTGGAAGGGACAAACATAGGATAGGTCATCTAGTCCAGTCCCCTGCAATGAGGCAGGGCTAAGTACTGTCTAAATCGGTGGCTCTCAAACAGAGGGGTACATAAAAGTCTTCCACGAGCGTACATCAACTTATAGAGATGTACCTAATTTTTACAACAGGCTACATTGAAAGCGCTAGCCAAGTCAGAACAAACTAAAATATCTAGATGACTTGTTTATATAGTTCTGTATACACTGACATGTAAGAGAATCAACCAGACTAAAAATAATGTAATTGTAAAGTAAAACTGCAAAGAGAGCCATTTTTCAGTTATAGTTGCTGCGACTCTTGTCTGGCTTTTTTTGTAAACAAGTTGTTTTTAACTGAGGTGAAATCTTGCATACCTCCAAGTTAAATCATACAACTGAAAGGGGAAAGTCTGGAAACGTTGAGCCAGTGATCTACATCTTCTCTGAAAGGTGTTTGATTTGCTAATTCTTACAAACCTTCAGTGGCCAAGAATCCACTACCTCCTGAGGTAACTCATTCCAGGGCTTAACTACCCTGCCAGGATTTCTTTTTCTTCATGTCTAGCCTAAGTGTGTCTTGCTGCAATTTAAGTCCAATACTACTGGCTCTGTCTTTGGTGAGTAAGGAAAACAATTTCATAGAATCATAGGGCTGGAAGGGACCTCAGAAGGTCATCTAGCCCAGCCCCCTGCTTCAAGCAGGATCAACCCCCACTAAGTCATCCCAGCCAGAACCCTGTCAAGCCAGGACTTAAAAACCTCTGCAGATGGAAAATCCACCACCTCCCTAGGCAATGCGTTCCAGTGCTTCACCACACGCCTGGTGAAGTAGTTTTTCCTAATATCCAACCTACATCTCTCCCTCTTCAGCTTCAGAACATTACTCCTTGTTCTACCATCTCACAGCCCTGAACAGTTTCTCGCCCTCCTCTTTAGCGCTCCCCTTCAGGAAGTTGAAGGCAGCTGTTAAATCACCCCTCAGTCTTCTCTTCTGTAAGCTAAACAAGCCCAAATCCCTCAGCCTCTCCTCATAGGTCTTGTGCTCTAGCCCCTTGATCATTTTTGTTGCCCTCCTGCTGAACCTGCTTCAGCTCATCCACATCCTTTTTATGGGGGGGGAGCCCAAAGCTGGAGACAATATTCCAGATTTAGCCTCACCAGTGCTGAATAGAGGGGAACAACTAGATCTGCTCAAAATGCCCCTCCTAATGCACCCCCGTATGCCGTTGGCCTTCTTTGCTACAAGAGTGCACTGCTTACTCATACCCAGCCTTTCATCCACCATAACCCTTAGGTCCCTTTCCATCATACTGCTGCTGAGCCAGTCGGTCCCCAGCCTATAACAATGCTTGGGATTCTTTCGCCTCAGGTGCAGGACTCTACACTTCTCCTTGTTGAACCTCATCATATTTCTTTTGGCCTAGTCCTCCAATTGCTCCAGGTCACTCTGGATTTTCTCTCTACCCTCCAATGTATCTACCTCTCCCCCCACCCCCTGTAGTTTTGTGTCATCTGCAAACTTGCTGAGGGTGCAATCCAGTTCCTCATCCAGGTCACTAATACAGATGTTGAACAACACCGGCCCCAGAACCGAGCCTTGCGGCACTCTGCTTGAAACCGACTGCCATCCGGATATTGAGCCATTGACCACTACCTGTTGGGCCTGATCGTCAAGCCAGCTTTCTATCCATCTTATAGTCCAATGATCCAGTCCATATTTCCTTAACTTACAGGCAAGAATGTTGAGGGAGACAGTATCAAAAGCTTTGCTGACGTCAAGGTATATCACATCCACTGACATCCCCATGTCTGCAGAGCCTGTTACCTTGTTATAGAAGCTAATCAGATTGGACTTGCCCCTGGTGAATCCATGTTTGCTACTTTTGATCACTTCCCCTCTTCCAAGTGCTCCAAAATGGATTCCTTGAGGATCCCCTCCATTACTTTTTCAAGGGCTTGTGGTAAGGCTGACTGGTTTATATTCCCTGGATTGTCCTTTCCTTTTTTCAAGATTGGCACTACATTTGCCTTTTTCTAGTCATCCGGTATCTCCCCCAATCTCCAAGAGTCTTCAAAGATAATGGCCAAAGGTTCAGCAATGACCTCTGCCAATTCCCTCAGTACCCTCGGGTGCATTAAATCCAGACCCATGGATTTGTGTACATCTAGTTTTTCTAGATAGCTCAACTTGTTCCTTCCCCCCAAAAAGCTGCTCTCCACCTTCCCATACTGCATTGTCTAGGACTGTTGTGTGTGATTTGACTTTGTCTGTGAAGACTTGAGGCAAAAAAAGCATTGAGTACTTGAGCTTTTCCTACCTCATCTGTCACCAGGTTACCTGTCATCCAGTAATGGCCCTACACCTTCTCTGATAACCCTCTTATTATTCACATGCCTGTAGAAACCCTTCTTGTTGTTCCTCACATCCCTTGCCAGCTGCAGTTCCAATTGTGCTTTTGCTTTCCTGATTAGTGCCCGGCATTCTCCAGCCGTATGTTTATACTCCTCCTTAGTCAACTGTCCATGTTTCCATTTCTTGTATGCATCTTTTTTGAATAGTAACAGAGAAGGATTTCCCTGTTAAGCCAAGCTGGTTGCCTACCATGTTTGCATTTCTTACTATGCAATGGGATGGTTTGTTCCTGTGCCTTCAGTAAGACTTTAAAATACTGCCAGTTCCCTTGAACTCTTTTCCCCTTCATCTTCATTTCCCAAGGGATCCTGCTGGTAAGCTCTCTCAGGGAGTCAGTCTGCTCTTCTGAAATCAAGGGTCTGTATGTTACTGCTCACCCTTCTTCCTTTCGTCCAGATCCTGAAATCTATGATCTCATGGTCGCTGCATCCCAGGTTTCCACCCACTTCTTTCTCCTACTCGTTCTTCCCTGTTTGAGCAGTACGTCGTTTTGCACAGCCCCGGTTGGTTCCTTCAGCACTTGTACCAAGAAGTTATCCCCAACATTCTCCAAAAACTTCCTGGATTGTCTGTGTGCTGCTGTATTGGTCTCCCAACAAATGTCCGGATGATTGAAGTCTCCCATGAGAACCAGGCCCTGTGATTTGGAAGTTTCACTTAGCTGTCTGAAGAAAGCCTCATCTACCTTGTCTCCCTGATGTGGTGGTCTATAGCAGACACCAACTACACAATCACCTCTTATTTCCGCTTCTAATCTTAACTCAAAGACACTCAACTGGATTTTCTCCCTCCTTGTACTGGAGCTCTGAGCAATCATACGGCTCCCTCACATAGAGCGCAGCTCCTCCTCCTTTTCTCCCATCTGTCCTTCCTGAACAGTTTATAACCTTCCATGACCCTGCTCCAGTTATGTGAATCATCCCACCAAGTCTCCATTATTCCAACCACCTCGTACTACTTTGAGTGTGCCAGGGCCTCTAATTGTTCCTGTTTGTTCCCCAGCCGTCTGGCATTTGTGTGCAAGCATCTTGGAGAAGTGGCTGATTGGCCCACTTTCTCCTCTTCACCCAGGAAACCCACTTGATTGATACTACCTCCTTCCTCAGTTACCTCAGGGCTTGTGTCACCATCTCCTGAGGAACCCAGTTTAAAGCCCTCCTCACTAGGTTGGCAGGACTACCTGCAAAGATGCTTTTTCCTCTCTGGGCAGCAATCCCCGCTCACGAAAGAGACTCCCCTGGTCAAAAAAACCAAATCCTTCCCTGCTATGCCACCTCCCCGACCACACATTTACCTCTCTGATTTGACAATCCCTACAGGGACCCCTTCCTTCCACTTGTGTTCCGTAATCCGCCATAATCTCTTCAAAGTTGCTCTTAGCTGTATCAGTGGTTCCTACATGGAGAATTTATCAGTGCTCTCTTTACAACAGCCTTTTCTGGAAAGACTTCTAGACTACAACTCCCCTCTGTTTTCTCTTCTCCAGGTGAGTTAGGCAAGTGCTGTTGTGGGGGGTCTCCACTTCAGGTGTTGATGGGCTGTCAGTGAAGGGGCACAAGCTTTAAGGTCTGTCTGAGTGGCCCATGTGGACAGACCCCATCTCCTGCACTCAAGTTAATGGCTGTTGTTCACCCTGTTCCACCCCCATAAAAAATCTAATGGTTCTCATAGGGACTTTCCTTTGTCCCGTGACTACAGTAACGCTACAGCCCCTCTCTCCACCCAACTGCCACGCTGCTGTGCTGCTGCAGTATGCCTGACTCACCCCCACAAGCCCCGCTACCTCCTAGCTGTCAATTTCCCCCACTGTGCCCAGTGTTTTGGTGAGGGGGCCACAACAACAGTGCCTGCACTGTTCCAACCTCAAAGCACGCACAAGCAAGGCAGGAGCCTTGCATCTGAAACGTTTGAAGGAGAAATCTCAGCAAAACCCGGCCCCCAGCGATCTGAGCAGCCTTAGGGGAGTGTGGGGCCCCACAGGGGTGGGCGCAGGGGGCTGTGCAGTCCTACAGCAGGCCGGCGGGAAGAGAGGCCGGAGCTGCGCTGGGGAGAGGTACCCAAGCCCGTGCCCCACGTCTCGCCGAAGGACCCGACCCTCGCCCCTGGGGCTCGCTCAGGTGGCAGACCCCTCCCCGACTACAACTCCCAGGCGCCCTTGCGGGTGGCGGAGGCTCCCATTGGCTGGCGGCGCCTCCTTTGCCCCCACGTGACGCTACATTTGGCTCCCGTCCCGGGCGGACACGTGAGAGCTGCGATGGAGCCGGGGCGGCGGGGCTCGCTGGCGCTGCTCACGGACCTCTACCAGTTCACCATGGCCTATGGCTACTGGCGGGCCGGGCGGCAGCGGGAGCCGGCCGAGTTCGAGCTCTTCTTCCGCCGCTGCCCCTTCCAGGGGGGCTTCGTCGTGGGCGCGGGGCTGGGCGAGTGCCTGGCCTTCCTGCGGGGCTTCCGCCTGCGCGGCCCGGGTAGGGAGCGCGGGGGCAGTGCTGGGGCGTGAGGGGGAGCCTGAGGGGCAGGGCTAGGGGATGTGGGGGCAGGGACTATTTCCCGGGAGCTGGGGGGTAGAGGGCATGTGGGGAGCAGGGGGCTGAGTCAGGGGGCAGTGTTATGAAGGAATATGGGTGCAGGCAGGGGCCCGGTGTGGGCAGTGCTGGGGAATGTGGGCAGGGGTCTTGGGAGGCAGAGGGCAGTGCCAGGAAGCCTGGGAGGAGTGCTAGGGAATGTGGGCACAGCAAGTGGGGGACAGGAGCAGTGCTAGAGAAGGTGGATGCAGAAGGTAGTGGTAGGGACCACTGGGGAGAGTGGGGAAGGCAGCCAGGGCTGGGGTTAATGCCGCAGAGCAGGAGGGGTTGAGCTGGTGCTAGGTTTTACAGCTTTGGGCCCCAAACAGCTTAAGGTACCAATCTATTTGGTTTTCTAATGTGGGGAACAGGGCTCTCACCCCGCAAAAAATTCCTGCTTTAGGACCCTCAGTGGACGAGCACTGCCTCTTACTACGGACCTGGGGCATGGCGAGGCAGCAGGCAGTGCCAGGGAGCATTAGGAGCAGTGGGGGAGGGGAGATAGTGCAGGAAACCCTTAGAGGCTGGACCTCAGGTCCTGGGAACAGTAGGGGCAGAGCCAGGTGGCATGCAGGCCTGGGGTCAGTGCCAAAGAGCAATGGGCTCAGGCCTGGGGACATTAGAGCAGGCAGAGGGTGGGTGACTCAGGAAAATGATAGGAGCGGGGTGGCAGTGCCAGGGAATTGGTGCTAGGGGAAATGCCCAGGACAGGATTTCCCATATCTGTGGGCTGGATTACAGACTCCCTGGGCTTCCACCTGTGTGGAGTGAGCCGCTGTCAGATCTCGTGTTCTGCTCTTGCCCAAGACTGGGAGGAGGGCGTTACTAGAGATACTTTACCACGTGTCTGAGCGTTGCTTGCCCAGGCAGCGGAGGAGCATGGGGCCAGTTGTCCAGATTTCTAGGTTAAGGTCATTCTTCACTCCCTGTTGTGTCTCAGTGCCACCCTGTGAGCTGCATCTTCCCTGACCCTGAGGCCAGGTCTGCCCTGTGGCAGAGCTGTGGTGTGTAGCTTTGCTGGCATGATTGCATAGGCAGTTTTTCTGTCCGTGTCAGAACACCATCTCCCTGGGTGACAGTAACCAAGCTGGCAGAAGCAGCAAAGCTGTGTTGGTCAGGAGCATGGATTTTTCACACCCCAGAGCATCATGCCTCTAGATGCAAATGCCGTGTTCTAACCACTGGGTCCCAATCTGTCGGTCCCTTCTCCCTCTGCCTCCAAGCTATAGTGTGAGTATCACAGTAGTGCCAGGCCAAGGGCTCGTTACAGAGATCTCCTAGTGAGCATGTGTCAAGTCCCTGTTTCTGTAACACCACAGCATGGTGTGGGATGAGATAAACAGGAAAAAGATGAGAGGATTAAATCTTAGCTTAGTTCCTACCCATAGCAAATTTCTCATCATCAGCATCGGGGCGGGGGGGCATGGAGTCTGCTCAATGAATAACCAATCAGCAGCTGAAGTGATAGTTTTGAGTATTTCTGTGGCTTGGGTTATCTCGCTTGTTAAATGTTATCTCAGCTCGCAGCTTTCACCTCCTGGGCAACTTCCTCTCCTGCTGCTGCCCTGAATCAAGGGACTTCACAAATAAATAGCTGATTTATTTTCTTTTAGGCTTGTGAAATTTTTCCCCAAATCTTCTCCTAATTCATCTTTCCTGGCCACTCTCTCTCATCTGAACCAACACACGTTCCTCTTTGCAAAGTCACAATAAAAACAGTACTTAGAGAACAAAATTTCATTCAGGGTTCTTTCCAGTCTTTTCTGTTTTATGCCCTGTAATTCTGGCTCTGGTTTTTTAAGTTCACTGCATTTTAATTTTTTTCCACTTTAAATTCATGCTGGAGGAAACTGCCGTCGGGGCGTTTCTGTGGTTTGCAGTTACTATGCAGCTGTGACTTGGCCTAGTGTCTCCTGTACAACAAGATCTCCATCCCAATGGCCTTTCTGTTCTGCCAGGAATTCATCCGGCCCTATCCCACAAGTCCCAGCTGAGCCGTTACTCTGCTGCTGTTGAGACAGAGGGTTTTCATAGGCACATGAGGCACTGTAAATGCAGTAGAGTGCTGCAACAATCTTTTAGGAGTGGGAAGAAAGTAAAT
This sequence comes from Carettochelys insculpta, assembly GCF_033958435.1. Classification (NCBI taxonomy): domain Eukaryota; kingdom Metazoa; phylum Chordata; order Testudines; family Carettochelyidae; genus Carettochelys; species Carettochelys insculpta. The sequence goes on from NC_134138.1 coordinate 6,717,547, forward strand.
GTCTTTGGCAGAAAAACCCTCTTTCCCCAGACTGGTGTGTTCCCTTGTAAGCTGAGCATTTGGGTGGCCACCCAGGAGATTCAGGGGCTGCCCATCCCATTACCAGTGTCCACTGCCCCCTGCAGCTGGCATGTTTCTGTGGGTGATGCATGTGCCTTGGTGCACGTAATGATTTATCCCACCGATGGATGAAAAAAAAACTAGAGGGAACCCTGACTAGGAATGCTTCCACCAGAGAGTGGTCAGATTCATGTGGACAGAACCCAGGCGCTCCTGAACCTCTCTGTTCCAGTGTCACAGTACGTACCAGGGTCAGCAACCTTTCTGGGACGGAGTGCCAGAATTTGATCTTTTTGACCTCTGTGTGGTCCAGGTGCCAGTGATACTTACCAAGGTCTCTAAGGCCGTGTTTACACTCTGGTGCTATTTCGAGACACTGAGGTATCCCAGAAAAATAGCTCCGCATCTAGGAAACGTGCCTGGTATTTCGGCATCCCTCCACCCCTTGTGAGAGGGGAAAGGGATGCCTCAGAAAGAAAGGTTACTCACCGTAGTAACGGTGGTTCTTCGAGATGTGTCCCCGTGGGTGCTCCACATTAGGTGTCGGGCTCGCCCGGCGCCGCAGATCGGATCTTCCAAGCAGTTTCTGCCGGACCGCGCATGCGCTGGTGCGCGCCGCTCCCCCGCGCGCTCCCGGCCATGTGCGCGATCCGGTCCCCGCCAGTTCCTTGACCAACCGCCTCGGATGCTCCTGCAAAACACTAAACAGAGATCCGGAGCGGGGAGGATGGGCGGGTAGTGGAGCACCCACGGGGACACATCTCGAAGAACCACCGTTACTACGGTGAGTAACCTTTCTTTCTTCTTCGAGTGTCCCCGTGGGTGCTCCACATTAGGTGACTACCCAGCAGTAACCCAAGATAGGAGGTGGGTAATCGGATTATGTGCAGCTTGTCCCCGAGAGGACCGCTGCCAAGAGACGGGTATCCTCTTGGAATACCCTGTGAAGGGCGTAATGTTTGGCGAAGGTGTCACAGGATGACCAGGTCGCCACTCTGCAAATGTCTTTTAGCGCAACGCCCTTGAAAAAAGACTGTTGATGCTGCCACCGCCCTAGTGGAATGAGCCCTGGGCGTGGCCAGTAAAGGAGTCTTTTTGAGTTTGTAGCACATTTTTATGCAAGATACGATGTGCTTAGAGATTCTCTGCGAAGAGAGACATTCTCCTTTTGATTTGGGAGCGATAGAGACTAGGAGCCTATCCGTTCTCCGGAAGGACTTGGTCCTGTCCATATAGAAAGCTAGCGCCTGCTCACGTCCAGGAGGTGTAGGCGCACCTCTTTGTTAGAGTTATGAGGCTTTGGATAAACAAGGGTAAACAATAGGTTCGTTAGTATGAAACTCAGAAAGAAACTTTAGGAACAAAGGCTGGATGCAGCCGTATGGTTACCGCCTCCTTGGAAAAACAGCGCAGGGCGGCGTTGCCATAACTGCCTCAAGCTCGCTCACCCTGCGAGCTGACGTGATTGCGAGAAGAAAGGTCGTCTTCATCATAAGGAGGCGGAGGGAAACCGTGGCCAAAGGCTCAAACGGTGGTCCCCTTTTCGCATTAAGCACCAGGTCCGAGTTCCACAGAGGTGGAAGCGGTTTCTGAGGGGGGTATAGGCTTACCAGCCCTTTGAGGAACCTGGTAACCATGGGATGGGCGAACACCGTGTGCCCTTCCTCTTCGTGTCTGAACACCAAAATGGCGGCCAGGTGGACCTGAAACGAGGATAGCGAGAGTCCTCCTCTCTTGAGGTCCAGTAAATACTCTAATATCACAGCCATAGGCACCGAAAGGGGGCTAGCTGTTTGGTAGAACACCATGCCGTAAAGCGAGTCCATTTCTGCTTGAAGGTCTTCCTGGTGGAAGTCCTCCTGCTACTTTCTAGGACTTGCTGCACTTCCTCCGTACATGTGCTCTCTAGGGAGCTAAGCCATGGATTAACCACGTTTGTAGTCGCAGGCTTTGGGGGTGCGGATGCACTATGGACCCCTGGGCTTGCGTGAGCAGATCCCGCGCCACCGGAGGGGACCTCAGTGGCCGGTCCGACATGCGCAGGAATAGGGGGAACCATTGCTGTCGATCCCACGTTGGGACTATCGGGATCATTCAGGTTCCTTCCCTCCTGGCTTTCTGCAACACTTTGTGGATGAGCACTGTGGGAGGGAAAGCGTAAAGCAGGGGGCCCCTCCATGAGATCGCGAAGGCATCCCTCAGGGACCCCCGTCCCAGTCCTGCCCTGGAGCAGAATTGTGGGCACTTCTTGTTGTGCTGAGTAGCAAACAGGGTCTATCTGGGGAAAAACCCCATGCGTGGAAAAATCGGTTGCAGCAGATCGGGACGGATCTGCCACTCGTGCGTGAGTGCGAAACGCCTGCTCAGCTGGTCTGCCTTCACATTGCGAGCGCCTGGTAAGTACGAGGCTTTCAAGGTTACATTGTTGGCGATGCAGCAGTTCCACAACCGGACTGTTTCTACACATAAGGCACGGGACCGAGCTCCTCCTTGCCGATTTATATAAAACATGGTGGAGGTATCGTCTGTACTGATCCCGACTACCTTGCCTTTCAGTTGGTCTCGAAAGTGTCTGCAGGCGTTGAACACTGCTTTGAGCTCCAGTATATTTGTGTGCAGTGACTGCTCCATAGAGGACCACAGCCCTTGCGTCACCTCTTCGCCCATGTGTGCTCCCCACCCTATGAGGGGGGCATCTGTAGTAAGAAAAACCAATACGTGTGGTTGGTGGAAGGGTACCCTTGTTAGCAGGTTCTCTGGGTTTACCCACCATTGCAGGGATTTGCGCACCTCCGTTGTGGGCGACGCCATCCTGTGAACAGTGTGTGCTGCCGGTTTGTATACGCTCGCCAGCCAATGCTGCATGCTGCGCATGTGTAACCTGGCGTTCTGTTGTACGAAACGTTGCTGCTGCCATGTGGCCCAGCGGCTGTAAGCACGTCAGAACCGGCACCATAGGGCTGAAGGTGAAGCCTTGCGCGAGGGAGCCGATGGCCCGAAAGCGAGTCTCTGGTAGATACGCCCTCGCTGTAATAGAATTTATGCGTGCCCCTACGAACTCTATGTCCTGTGTGGGGTCTGTCTTTGGTTTTGTCAGATTGATAAGCAGGCCGAGCGAAGAGAACGTGCCTGCTGTGACACATATTATGCGTAGTACCTCCTCCTTTGAGGCCCCTTTGAGTAGGCAGTCATTCAGATACTGGAATATAAATACCCCCTGTCTGTGCAGGTAGGCTGACACCACTGCCAAGGTCTTGGTGAAGACTCTGGGGGCTGAGGAGAGCCCAAACGGTAGGACCTTGTAAGTCGAGGGCTGCGAACCAATCTCCATCGTCTAGTGCCGTAAGGATGGAGGCGTTTGTGATCATCCGAAAACGTTGCTTGCGCAGGTACCGGTGAGGCCTCGAAAATCTAAGATGGACCTCCCCGTGAGGAAGTACCTCGAGTAGAACCCTCTCCCTTGCAGTTGCTCCGGCACTCTTTCCACTGCCCCTACGAGCATGAGATGGTCTACCTCCTGCTTGAGCCTCGCTACATGGGAGGTCTCCTGGAGGTGGGGCCCCGGGTGGAGGTCATGGCGGTGGGAGCAACTGGGAGGGGATGGCGTACCCCGTGGCTATGATCTCCAGCACCCATGTGTCTGTGGTGATCCTTTGCCACTGGTTATAAAATGGTCGGATGATGGCCTTGAGCACTGGTTTCGTGCCCTCTGGAAGCGAGTCCATGAGGGAGGTCAACCTAATGTGGTTGTTGAAATTATGGTTCGCTAGATGCGCTGCGTAATTTGCCATTGGCAACAGTAGCGTGGAGGAGGAGTAGACCTTTCTGCCCAACAGCTCTAGCTTTTTGGCATGTTTGTTTATTCCCCCACGTTGCGACGACTCCGCCACCAAAGAATTTGGTTGTGGGTGGCTGAACAGGAACTCCATGCCCTTCGTGGGCACGAAGTATTTTTTTTTTTTTTTTTTTTTTTTTTTCGCTCTTTTGTGGACAGGCGGAATAGTCGCGGGAGTCTGCCATATCATAGTGGCAGGCTCCAAGATTGCGTCATCAGCGGTATTGCTATTTTGGAGGAGGCCGGAGGTCTCAGATTTTTGAGGAGCTTATGGTGTTGCTCTTGCACCTTTGCTGTCTGGAAGCCTTGCGTGAAGGCCACCCTCGTAAAACAGCTCTTGGAACTGTTTGAGATCGTCCGGAGGATGGACGCCCCCCGGGGCCGTAGCCTCATCCGGGGAGGAAAGCGAGGAACCGCTGGGGTACGTCTTTCTGGACCCTTCCGGTTCCTGCTGATGATGGTACACCCTCTCACTAGAGGTGTGCGAGGAAAAATCTCGGGGTTCCATAACCAGTCCCCCCTGAGATGCTTAAGTCTCTGTCCCCGGTCACAATTGCCCTTGGGGGTACGAGATCGTTCGTAGGGATCTTTCCCTAGGAGATTGCCGATGGTGTCTATGCCCTGCGTGGTAGGGGCGACCACGGCAGTATAAGCACTGGTCTTGGGAAGGTGACCTAGACCACTCCCTTGGTGCATACCCTTTGCGTCTGGGGGAGGGAGACCGTCGAGACCCTGGAGAGAGCGACTTTGCCTAATAGTCCAGCGGTTCAAATCCCAGGAAGGGTGGAGGTGGTCCCAGCCAGGGTGAGGCTGGTTGCAGAAATGGAGAAGGGGGCTCTGGGTAGGCCAAGGAGGGGGGGGACCCCTGCCTTCTAGTTGGAGTCTGCAACATAGCGGAGGGCTGTGAGAAAGCAACTACACAGCCCTGTGCGGAGAGGGGCTGCAATGCCTCCTCTTGTGTGCAGTCTTCCCCCTCCCTTGAGGAGGTAACTCCGCCCCTGACATACAGGGGATCCCGGCCACGTCCGCACCGAGCTCGGCACACTCGAAGTCGGTGCCGCATGTGCGGTGTCCTTCGGTGCCGGCAGGCTGCGTGCCTGCGCGCTCTGCACCGCCGGTTTTCCGGGGGTAGGTGGTACCGGCGCTTGTTTAGCCGCCGCCCTGCCTGCGGTGCGGGGCGGCTGGCTGATTATCGAAGGGTGAGCCGCTTGCACGTGGCTCTCCGTGCCGCCGCCGATCAGCTGTTGCTGCGGCTGGGGGCTGCTCGCTCCTCCCGTCCCGCTCGTTGTTGCTGCCGGCAGGGATCGGGCTGGGGGGCATACAGGGCATTCTGGCGTCCGCACCGAGCTCGGCACGCTCAAGGGCGGTGCCGCACGTGCGGTGTCCTCCAGTGCCGGCAGGCTACGTGCCTGCGCGCTCTGCACCGCCGGTTCCCCAGGGGTCGGTGCCGCTGCCTGCGGCGCCGCTGGTACCAGCGCTTGTTTAGCCGCCGCCCTGCCTGCGGTGCGGGGCGGCTGGCTGATTATCGGAGGCTGAGCTGCTTCCACGTGGCTCTCCGTGCCGCCGCCGATCAGCTGTTGCTGCGGCTGGGGGCTGCTCGCTCCTCCCGTCCCGCTCGCTGTTGCTGCCGGCAGGGATCGGGCTGGGGAGCATACAGGGGATTCCGGCCCCGTCTGCACCGAGCTCGGCACGCTCGAGGGCGATGCCGCATGTGCGGTGTCCTCCGGTGCCGGCAGGCTGCGTGCCTGCGCGCTCTGCACCGCCGGTTCCCCGGGGGTCGGTGCCGCTGCCTGCGGTGCCGCCAGTACCGGCGTTTGCTTAGCCGCCGCCCTGCCTGCGGTGCGGGGCGGCTGGCTGAGTATTGGAGGCTGAGCCGCTTCCACGTGGCTCTCCGTGCCGCCGCCGATCAGCTGTTGCTGCGGCTGGGGGCTGCTTGCTCCTCCCGTCCCGCTCGCTGTTGCTGCCGGCAGGGATCGGGCTGGAGATACTTTCCTCCGTTTCTGCGCTGATGGGGTGAGGGAGGCAGCTTTCCTTTTAAGGGCCCCGGAGGGTCCCTCCTGCTGCGGCCGCTCCGGCACTTCTGGCTGGAGGGCCTTGTCAAGAAGCAGCATTTTTTTTTTTTTTTTTTTTTTTTTAAAGCCTGAAGAGGACATTTTTGGTGAGTCTTTGTGTTTTTAAGTGGGTACTTAGCACCTTCTTTGTGCCGTTTTCCCCGTCCGATGGTCTGCCTTAGCCGGAGGGCTGATAGCCCTAGCTCCTGGCCTCCGGCGCTTGTTACTGGGACTGGCTGAGCTGTCCCTCTCCTAGCTTGTTCGTTGTTGTTTTTTTTTTTTTTTTTTTTTTACAAAATAGCAAACGGCAAGCTTATAGTAGCCTAAGTGCCTGAAAAAACTTTAAGAAAAAACAGATAAAGCCATTGAATACACTACTTGGCCTTAGCCTAGTTGGATTCCGTCTGCAGCCGACGGCGGTTAAGAGGAACTGGCGGGGACCGGATCGCGCACATGGCCGGGAGCGCGCGGGGGAGCGGCGCGCACCGGCGCATGCGCGGTCCGGCAGAAACTGCTTGGAAGATCCGATCTGCGGCGCCGGGCGAGCCCGACACCTAATGTGGAGCACCCACGGGGACACTCGAAGAAGAAGAGTGAATTGTGCATCTTATTTTGAGTTCAGGGCACTGTGTAGATCTAGCCGAACTGCCCTGCTGCTGGTGAGAGGCTGGGAAGGGAGCCAGGTTGAGCAAAGACAGCTGGGCTCATCTGGAGCACGCATGTGGTGCTCATACGGGCGAGAGGAACAGTCTCTTGAGTAGGCTGTGCTGTAGGGGGCCCACTCAAGGAGCGCCGCCACGGGACAGGGAGCCCCTCTGCTGCTGCCCTGGGAAGGGAGGAGTGTGGCTTCAGAGCTCCCCGCTCAGCCTGAGCGTTGATTTTATGCCGAAAACTGCCACTCCCAACACAGAATTGGAGCCAAGTCCCTCAGCACCAAAACTGCGCTTGACTGCTTCACGCAGACAGTGGAGGAGAGGTGAGCTAGCCAGGCAAGCGACCAGAGCACATGGGGCTTCACCCAGGATTGGTCCATCCTGACCCCCTGCCCACCTCTCCCCCAGGGCCATCCCTACGCAGATGCAGAATACGCAGCTGTGGAAGATGCTCCAAAATTTGGGGGCAGCTCCTAGACAGCAGGTAAGAGCATCCTGACCTGCTTCTACCTGCTGTCCTGGTGGTTCCCCCCTGGCTGCAGGCTGCTTGAGGCAGACACCCTGCTCTCTGGGAGTCAGAGCCACCAAACCTCTGCAGCAAATTTAATCCCCTCCTGGCTGGGCACGACCAAGTGAGGTGCCGTGGGGAGGGGTTGGAGGGAACATGGAGGGCACAGAGCTGGGGTGGGAGCCAGTCCCACCTGGGTTGCTCAGAGAAACCCCAGCCCTGTGCTTGGCCTGAGGATGCTCCACTCCATGTGGGTCGGCTGCTGTGAATTACTGCAATGGTCCACGCAGGAGCTTGAGAAGTGGGCTGGATACAGGTCAGCTGCCAAAAGCTTGTAGCACAGGGCCAACACCAGTTGTGGGCCACACAGCATCATCTTCCCCATGCCAGCAGCATAGCTCCCCCATGCCCCCGCCAGCATAGTGCCCAGTGCTGTTACCCCTTCAGTGACTGTTTGCCACCGGTGCATTGTCTCCTCCTTAGCCAGGGCACTATTTCAAATGTTGGGGGTGGGGGGGAACGGACTTTGCCCATGATCCCAGGAACTGCTGGGTATTGAGGATGTGAGTCATGTATGAATAAATTTGAATATTGATTAGGCCAAGTCAATCACACCAGAGCAATGGACTGGACTAAAACTGAGTCCTTACCAATGCTCCCAGGATTTTACCCCTCGACCCTGCTCGCCGTCTACGGTGGGTCTAATCACAACGGGGTTTCACGGTGTGTGAACTGCGCTGCTGCAGTGTTTACACCCAAGGAAGAAAATACAAACAAGATGTCAGGTTCAAACAGGGAGACAGGGTTTATTTTAGAACTCAAAAGTATGAATTTTGGTAAGCTAAGTTGCACAAAAGATGTAAGCCCTTGTTTTTGTGGAATAGGCACAGGATTTGAATACTATGGCTTATAGCCTTAAACAATAGGTAACTGCTGTAACAGCACTGCTATCTAATCCCTCAGCTACTTACTGTGCTTCCGGGACGGACCGTGCAGCCTTCGATGCGTGCTGTAAAATGGAAAGATTAGCTTCAGAGCTGAATTGTATTTATTTATTTATCCCTGGATCTTCCTGAGGTTCACCAGGTTGCTCAACCCTTGGCCGACTACTGCGGGGAGCAGATCTTACTTAGAAAAAAGAATTTGCCTGCGCTAAGCTAGGTCAATTCTCTAGTTAAATGGGTTGCCCTGCTGGCCAAGCAGGGGAGAGCCCAGTATATGCGGGGTTTCCTTCTGAGAGGTTTTCCCCTTAGTTAAGTGGAGGGGTTTTCCTAGTTAAAGGTTATTCCCTCAAAAAATGGTACTGTCTATTTTGACCACCTTGTTATGGTAGCCCTTTATTGCACACCTGCATTACCCTTGAAGGGTTACTAAGGACACCAGGGTTTTCTCTTTATAGGGTTATCCCTGACCGCTCTACCCTCCTAAATAGGGGGGAGTTTATAGCTCTGGATTATAACAAAGCAGTTTACCTAACTACCCTCCTGTGTGCATGCAATAGTTTTAAGCTAGACCAATAGCATTGGCCTCCTGTGCCTTTACAGAAGGACAAGGAATACAAAATATAAGGCGCAGATTATGGACTTGGGGAAGTCCCAATCCACCCTCTATTACAAAGCTATATAAAAACATTAACTGCTCACCTAATTATTTTAACCCTAAACCCAGACCATAAATACCTCCTTATTCCTGCTCTGTGATCCAGGCGCTGGGCCTGTAGTTCTCTTCGAGCTAAGAAGTTATGACCCTCACGGCACGCTTGTACGGCAGCCGCGTCAGGTCAGATAGTAAAGGAGGGAGGAAAAGAGAACCAGGAGGAAAAACCGGCTTGGTTAACAAAAACCTCCTGTGTTTTTAGGAACGACCGTGATATTTCAGACACCGGCCTGACCTAAGGTCGGTGACTGGAAGGGCAGGGTCGCTGCTGCGGTTTCCCCGTGCAGGACACCGTTGTTGGTGCAGTCTGCCAGGCAAACCCTCCGGATAAAAGAACCGGAGCCTTACTAGTGATTTAGCTCTATGGAGACTGGAGCTCTTCTGGTCTTCAGGCTGGAGCTCTTCTGGTCTTCGACGGCCCACGGCGGCTAGAGAGCGATGACTGACACGCAGGTCAGCTTCGGCTCTTCTGCCAGCGATGTTCAGCTACAGGCTCAGTCCAGCTCTTAGCTCAGTCCTTCTTCGTAGTCTTCTTTCTTCTTCCGCTCTCCTCCGAGGTCTGGTCCGGAATGCCCCAAGCAGGGCACCGTTGTTTGGGCGGTGCGGTCTGCCAGGCAAACCCTCTGGATAAAAGAACCAGAGCCTTACTAGTGATTTAGCTCTATGGAGACTGGAGCTCTTCTGGTCTTCAGGCTGGAGCTCTTCTGTTCTTCGACGGCCCACGGCGGCTAGAGAGCGATGACTGACACGCAGGTCAGCTTCGGCTCTTCTGCCAGCGATGTTCAGCTACAGGCTCAGTCCAGCTCTTAGCTCAGTCCTTCTTCGTAGTCTTCTTTCTTCTTCCGCTCTCCTCCGAGGTCTGGTCCGGAATGCCCCAAGCAGGGCACCGTTGTTTGGGCGGTGCGGTCTGCCAGGCAAACCCTCTGGATAAAAGAACCAGAGCCTTACTAGTGATTTAGCTCTATGGAGACTGGAGCTCTTCTGGTCTTCAGGCTGGAGCTCTTCTGTTCTTCGACGGCCCACGGCGGCTAGAGAGCGATGACTGACACGCAGGTCAGCTTCGGCTCTTCTGCCAGCGATGTTCGGCTACAGGCTCAGTCCTTCTTTGTAGTCTTCTTTCTTCTTCTGCTCTCCTCCGAGGTCTGGTCCGGAATGCCCCAAGCAGGGCTGCTCTCCTGAATATATGCAGCCTGGGTGGACCTGTTTGACAACCTGCCTGCTAGGTCCTCCTCAGTGCCACAATGTATCAAAGGGGCATTTGACTATTACATATGTATGAGGATTCTAAAGTAACCAATCAGTTTGAGACTTTTCAAACCATAACTTCATACATATTCATAGCCCGCCGAATATTAATTGCAACTGTCATTCTCCGGCGGCCATTTTGTGTTTCTAAAACTCCATTTTAACACTGAATATGGTTTTCAATTTATCTAATTTTGATGTGGTTTGTGGGGGAAATATGTCACCACTGCTGGTAAAGCAGATTATAAGTTTAAAATGCTTAGCTTAAGAGCTATTTGGTCAGGATGCAGGGCAACCATACAGACACCACAGCTCATGGACAGGGACATATAAATCACCTCAGGAGGGGATTTTTCTACATGCCCCCGTGGCCATGGCCAGGAGCTGCATGATGACTGCCTCCACTTAGGTACTACCCATGGTGCCCCAGGTACGATCACACTGACCAGTGGACTCACTCATCCCGTACTTCCCCTGCAAGAACTCAGGAACGGGCACCAACCGTCCTGGAACCCGCAGTGGGAGACAGGTACAGTGACCCCAGCAAGCCAGTGCCACCCATCCTGGGCCACCTACGGTCCATCCTAAGCCCAAACGATGGTTTGATGTTAGAGGATATGGACACAACCGGGACCACATAACAGGACGCGCGGACACAACACTCACCCCACGTTAGGGATATTGCGCCATGCCCCCGTGACCCTGACAGAGGCGGAGCGGTTCACTCCTTACCCAATCATCCAGCCTATAAGCTAAGACTTAATAGTTAAACAACTATGTGTCAAATTAGACAACTATAGTTCCCGCACAAAGCACATTTACATTTATTCTTTAGGCTTGTTTCATTACCCTGACCTAAAGTCGGCTACACATGCTAACACAAGTTTCACAACAAGGTATATAATCAGAGTTGCTATTATAATCATAAAAAATAAAGCAATTCCCTTAAATATTTGGGTACCCACATATCCCAGTTTGTCAGTGACCCATGACCACAGGTCCCACACAGGTGGTGCCGGCAGAACATAGGCCACACGCATTATATGGTCTGCTCTCTTAAAAACCTTATTTGCATTATCTGGAATGTATACACAGCACTGTTCCAAAAACCGCAGACACCTCCCTTGTCCGCGAGGATCGTATCTAATGCTATTCGATTTTGGATCACAGCCTGACGGATCTGATGTTGTTCATCAGCTAACTCCTTGAGGGATTGCCCTGTTTCATTGGCCACAACCTCTAAGACTGACTGTAGTCTGAGGACTGCTCCACCAACTCTTGCAATACCAACTGGTGGTAATAGGGCCCAGCCTATCGTTTCCTGCATAGTTAGAGGCTTTCTGTTTTTTATATCTTGTTGTGCTTGCTCCAAATCTCTTTCGCCTAGCTAAGGGGCTCCGACCCCAAAATGTCTTTTTATGATGTTTAGGCTTAGGGATGACATCCTGAGAAAAGGATTCATCAGACACTACTTCGTCGTCCTCCTGGTCACTTGTACCGGGGACTCCATTGGTTTCAACCTCAAAATCAAAATTTATCCCTAAAGCGTAGGGAAAAGCGTTACCTATACCCCCCTGCGGTAAGGTTTTGTGGATGTGCAGGGAAGGCAACAGGTAGGCCAAATAGCAGGAACCATGCCAATATGCTGGGAGTGCCTTATATGCTTTGTCACCGCACACCCAGTAATGGCCGGTGATAGCATAGAGCGGCTGGTTGCAGCTTCCCTTACCCTGTTGAAGGTTGGATTGTAACGAAGCCGCAGCTCCTTGATAGTAACCAGAGAAAGGCCATAGGGCTCCCCCTGAAGGTGTACACTTCCAGAGCACAGAACTGTTTGTTCGTGCACAATTTTTTTCCCCCGGTCGTTGTTTTCAGACCAGTATGACTTAACATGTGGGAAATACACGGCTCCCCAAGATTGTGGGAGTGCCATACCCTTACTTAAAATATAGGTTCCACATTTGCTTTTGCCAACAAAAACATCTTTGTGCTCTTTAAACTGCCATTTTGCGCGTGATTCAGATGTGCCGGGTACCTTAACTACCTTCCGCTCACACAAATTAGAACCATTACACACAAAACACCAAAGTCCCTGTTTTTTTCCACTACCAAATAGTCAGGACGTTTGGCTTGTACTCCTTCCCAAGTGGTCTTCCTCTGACCAATACATTTTTGTCATGTTTTGAGTGGTCAGAGGAATAGGTATCATGGGAATTCCAACTCTGCTGGTAGCAGGGAAGACACTGCATATCCAGCAGTCGGTTTTGTTTAGAGCTTTTGCCACCAAGGTTGCGGTTCTAATAAATGCATTGCTTTCCCAGTTTTGTAGTTTACCATTTACTACACAGGTCACGGCCAGTAGTAACAGCAGCATAATGCAAACCTAAAACGAGAAAAATTAACATTATTATTTCATAAAATTATGCAAGCATGAATTGTAGCCTATTCCCTTTTATTCAACCAGTTATGGTGTACCAGCATGTTTTTCGGTGGACCCAAATAATAGGTATTAGGGTATTTCCCGACCTTTTGAATAGTGTTAGCAAAAGGTTTTTCTGCTCCTTCACCGGGAAGTGTTACCCATACTTTTTGGCCTTTGGCATAGACCGGCCGCCAAGGTTCTTTTTGTTTGGGCTGTATGTCCGGCCATCTAGACACCGCCCCATTTATGTTTAACAAGGCGGTGTCTAAATATGCATGCCAGCCCTTATAGTCTGCATTGGGGTTTAACATTTTTAGTTGAGTTTTTAATACCCCAATTTTTCTTTCCACTACCCCATTGCTTTGCGGATGGTAAGGAGTGTGGAAATGCCACCGAGTATTCCATGCCTTCATTTGCTGTTCAACTTCTTTTGAATTGAAGGGAGGTCCACTGTCAGACTGGATCTCGGTAGGTACAGACCAATTGGCTGCACACTTAGACAAAAGCCGAATTATATCTTTGGCTGTCGACTTTTTTGTGGGAACCGCCCAAACTTGACAGGATCCCAAATCAACAACCACTAAAGCTTTTGGGAATAGCTTTGCCCCCGGCAGCGGGCCCATTAGGTCCACCTGCCAGGTGGAACCTGGTTTGAAATAAGCCGGATCTAACGCGCTAACCTGTGACCTTGGCCGATTCATTCTTTTGTTGACATTACAGGTTAAGCAGCCTCTGGCAATCTGTTGCCAGGTTTTATGGGACACATATGGGCTTCCCATCTCTCTTTTCCAGATTTCCTCGCATATGTTTTTGGGCCCCAGTGACCCCATTCTTGGTGGAACCACTGCGCCACATTTAGGCAATTACCAGAGTTGTCTGCCAGACCAACTTCTGGAGCCAAACCATTCTCTTTTTGAAGATGGTGATCTAAGAATTCATGCAAAGGATTGGAGTCTGGTTTATGGGAAGGACAATGGACCAAATACCAGGGTCTTGGCTTTTGTTCGATTCTTTGAAAGATTTGGTCCCAGTGGTGAGAATAAGCAGTGGGTTTTGCCTCTTTGGACAAGACTCTAATTACCTACTCCGAGTCTATTCCTAAGACTGGAGCTTCCAGCTTGTGCTTGTTGTTAGCATGCTGGATTGCATAGAGTATTCCCTTTACTTCTGCCTCTTGAGCAGATATTTTTGATGGCTCCGTCACAATTTTCAAATAGTGACACTTAGAGCAATAAATTCCTGCTTTAGGGTAATGCTTGGTAGACCCATCGCAGAACAGCCAAGGCTCTTGGCTATCTGTTTTTATAACCAATGATTTTGCCTTGTTCTTAACAGGGATAGGAGTGTTAACCAGGGTCCAAGACATCCACGAGGAATGTGCCTCGTAAAGCAACTGTGCCCAAGTGGTGCTTTCTCCCCCAAACTCCAAGGGATACTCTGATTTTAACCACTGCAATGATTTAACCGCTGGTCCCTTTACCGTCCCATGGTAATGGTTCCAAATCCTGGCTTCTTTTAGTGCGAGGAGTACCTTCCCATATGGCCCATAGTTTAGCTGACTAGGCTGCAATTTTTTAACTACACGGCCAACAGGCTGATTTTGTTGGGCAGCTTCTATTGTTATTTGGTCAGGTGTATAATCTATAGTAATGGTTAGAGGTTTTTGCGGATCTATCCGCGCCAAAGGCTGGGGATTTTTTAGAGCCTCCAGGAGCATTTCATATGCTATTTTTTGACCTGGAGTCCATTTTATTTTGTCCCCTTTCTTTAATTTTCTTTGTAGAACGGCTAAGTTTGCAGCCATTTTTATGGGTATTAAAAACCGGTGGTAATTTAAATACCCTAGGCACCTCCTGTAACTGTTTTTTGGTTTCTGGAGGACGTGCAATCCATTCATTTCATTTTTCTTTTTCAATTTCTGTACACCAGTTGGTAGGATTTGTTTTAATCCCTAGGAAGCTAAACTCAGTTTTGGGGGCTAACTGAGACTTTTCCTCATTTATTCTCCAGCCATTTGCTTTTAGCTGGGTAATTACCTCTTGGGTAAGCTGTTTTACAGCGTGTTCCTCTTTCCCCACTATGGCAACGTCATCCACATAATACATCACCTCACAAGTTTGAGGGACAACCACCTTTTCTAGCGTTTTAGCTAGGTGTTGTGTAGCGACTGCTGGTGAGTTTTTATATCCCTGGGGAAGAACCTTCCACCGGAACATCTGCCCATTGAATCGAAAATTTAGGACACCCTGCGGGTCATGCATGGGTACCTGATAAAACATATCTTTGAGGTCCAATGTGCACCCCCCAAAGATAGTTTTTGTTGCTGATAACTTCCTCTATATGTGGTCTGTCCCACTTTACAACGTAGGGTGTTTCAGCAATATGGTCACTGGCCTTACGGTAATCTATGACCATTCTATATTTTTTGTTACTAGGCTCTGAACTGGGTTTTAGAATTCCCCCAGGCGCTACTGATGTATTTGGTTTCATAGATTCTAGCTATTTTATCCTCCTTTGTTAGGTCTTTTAGGAGGGTATTTATAGCTTCTATGGCATCTTTCCCTTTGGTTGGGATTACATTAGATTTCCAATTTTGGGGATTTGTTAACTGAGGTGTGTACACATTTGATACTTTTAGAGCAGTAATCTCCACTGGGAGTGTTGACAAGATGTGCTGCAATTGAAATTCCCGGATGGAGTCCACTCCAATCAGGTTCCGGGCGCCCAATATAGCCCTTCTTGTTTCCCTCTCCCCATCTGGTAGCTTTAAAGTGACTTTTACTAACGGGGCTTCTTTTAGTTCATTTACCCCTTGTACCCACAACTTTGTGTTTGTTGTTTTATGGGTGACGTCAGGGGAAATGACATCTATTTGGGCTCCCGTGTCTATTAGAAATTGGTGGGACTGATCTGTTTCATCTAACAAAGTAATATAAGGTCTGATATCTGTCTCTTGAATATTGTTTTGCTCCACCAGGGCATTGGTTGCATCTTGCCGCTTTTTCTTACGCCCCCGGGAGCGGCACCACCCGAGGACAGTTAGGTGTTTTTTGGCGAGGCGGGGGGCTGGTCGCCTAGGTCCATTGGAGCTATACGACCACCATTCCAGACACCACCCTAACTCTATTGCCTGTTTTTCAAGTTGGGCATCAGATTTGCCCTGCATGTCGGTAAGATCCGTCCCCTTATTAAACAGGTATCTAGCAATAGCCTGCCTATACTTTGTCACAACTGATGCCTCTTCTTCCTCCCCAGACTTTTTTCCCTTTTCCTTCTCCTGTTGGGGAAATTTGGGCTTAAACCTAAACCATGGCTTTTGTTGTCTATTTTGCTCTTGTTTTGAGTACCTGGGCTTAGTGTCCACTGGGCATGCTTGTTTTTTGACATTTTTGTGGTCAGGGTTTTTAATGGGTTTATCATGGTGAAACCCGTCATGTTGGTCCCCCTGTTGGAAGGTTGCTGGCAGCTCTCCCTCTACATCGTAGAGGGCTCCTACCGGTCTCCCTTCTACTGACCGTAGCCAGATTTTTATGGTTGGGGATTTATAAGGGAACCCCAGACGCTCCTGCCTCTATGGCTAGGTTGAAAACTGGTATCGCAGAGTAGTCATAGATATAACAGAAAAAGCTGAGTCGTGGTGCCTGTTCTGTAGTGAGCCCTACCGGTCCTCCCCGCTCTGGCCTCCAGCTGGCCACTGCTACACCAGCTATGGCCCTAATTAGATCCTTGGTGGTAGTAATTGTTCCCTGAGGGAGCGAATATGCTTGCCACGTGGATCTGATTATCAGCAAGGCAAGGCTTGGAACCAGGATGGGCCAGTGCGTGTTGCGGTCTAACTCCGTGGTGGATCCCACGCCACCACGCCAGCTAGTTTCTGGCCAGATAATAGGCTTCTCGCTGATCTACCCATTCCTGACCATATTCTAATACCAGTCTCCCTAACCATACCACGATTGGCTCTTTGTCTTTTCTGCAGGTGTCGTCCATTAAGGACTTCATCTCTGCTTGTGTCCTGCTATCTGTCACTGTGCTATGAACGTTGCCTGCTACATCTGTGACACGTTTTGTCAGTGACAGGGCAAGCTTCAACTTGTTCACTAACATCTTGGGTATCTTGGGTTGGTTTCACTGTGCTGAGGGAGGATGTCTCACTCCCAGCCATACACAGAGTCTTGTCTAGTGTGGACTCCAACCTAGTAAACTTGTTAAGAGTCTCCACTAGACAATTAAGGAGGGTTCCGGCCATAACTTTTGTATCGTAGTTAATTCGGCCGAACAGACCCCTTGTCCCTGCACCTGCTAAGGCCCCTTTCCATTCATTTAAGATGGTGGTCCCCCTAGCTCCAGGCCTAAGCAGAATAGAGGTTTTTAGGATAGAATAATCTATCCTACTTTTCTTTATTATTTCTTTAATTTGTTGCAGAGTCTCTTCAGGAGTCCCTGCTTGGGGCTTCTTAGTAGATTTTACTTTTTGTGGGTCTTTATTGGGTAGAACGTTAGGTTCTGGTGGCAGCTGATCAGGCAAGCCAGCCCAGACCACGTGACCTTTTCTATTGTACTCCTTACGGTCTCACTACCCTCAAATGCAAAGGTATATTCATTTTTGTCTCCCTTTTCTTGGGCATGAAATATTAAGTGGCTCAGTTCTCTGCCTTGAACCTGACCATTCTTCCAGGGGCAACACACAGCATCTGACATCACACATCCTGTCCGTGATACCATATCGAGGATGTGAGTGACGTATGAATAAATTTGAATATTGATTAGGCCAAGTCAATCACACCAGAGCAATGGACTGGACTAAAACTGAGTCCTTACCAATGCTCCCAGGATTTTACCCCTCGACCCTGCTCGCCGTCTACGGTGGGTCTAATCACAACAGGGTTTCACGGTGTGTGAACTGCGCTGCTGCAGTGTTTACACCCAAGGAAGAAAATACAAACAAGATGTCAGGTTCAAACAGGGAGACAGGGTTTATTTTATAACTCAAAAGTATGAATTTTGGTAAGCTAAGTTGCACAAAAGATGTAAGCCCTTGTTTTTGTGGAATAGGCACAGGATTTGAATACTATGGCTTATAGCCTTAAACAATAGGTAACTACTGTAACAGCACTGCTATCTAATCCCTCAGCTACTTACTGTGCTTCCGGGACGGACCGTGCAGCCTTCGATGCGTGCTGTAAAATGGAAAGATTAACTTCAGAGCTGAATTGTATTTATTTATTTATCCCTGGATCTTCCTGAGGTTCACCAGGTTGCTCAACCCTTGGCCGACTACCGCGGGGAGCAGATCTTACTTAGAAAAAAGAATTTGCGCTAAGCTAGGTCAATTCTCTAGTTAAATGGGTTGCCCTGCTGGCCAAGCAGGGGAGAGCCCAGTATATGCGGGGTTTCCTTCTGAGAGGTTTTCCCCTTAGTTAAATGGAGGGGTTTTCCTAGTTAAAGGTTATTCCCTCAAAAAATGGTACTGTCTATTTTGACCACCTTGTTATGGTAGCCCTTTATTGCACACCTGCATTACCCTTGAAGGGTTACTAAGGACACCAGGGTTTTCTCTTTATAGGGTTATCCCTGACCACTCTACCTTCCTAAATAGGGGGGAGCTTATAGCTCTGGATTATTAGAAAGCAGTTTACCTAACTACCCTCCTGTGTGCATGCAATAGTTTTAAGCTAGACCAATAGCATTGGCCTCCTGTGCCTTTACAGAAAGACAAGGAATACAAAATATAAGGTGCAGATCATGGACTTGGGGAAGTCCCAATCCACCCTCTATTACAAAGCTATATAAAAACACTAACTGCTCACCTAATTATTTAACCCTAAACCCAGACCATAAATACCTCCTTATTCCTGCTCTGTGATCCAGGCGCTGGGCCTGTAGTTCTCTTCGAGCTAAGAAGTTATGACCCTCACGGCGCGCTTGTACGGCAGCCGCGTCAGGTCAGATAGTAAAGGAGGGAGGAAAAGAGAACCAGGAGGAAAAACCGGCTTGGTTAACAAAAACCTCCTGTGTTTTTAGGAACAACCCTGATATTTCAGACACTGGCCTGAGCTAAGGTCGGTGACTGGAAAAGTAGGGTCGCTGCTGCAGTTTCCCCATGCAGGGCACCGTTGTTGGTGCAATCTGCCAGGCAAACCCTCCGGATAAAAGAACCAGAGCCTTACTAGTGATTCAGCTCTATGAAGACTGGAGCTCTTCTGGTCTTCGACAGCCCACGGCGGCTAGAGAGCAATGACTGACACGCAGGTCAGCTTCAGCTCTTCTGCCAACGACATTCAACTACAGGCTCAGTCCAGCTCTTGGCTCAGTCCTTCTCTGTAGTCTTCTTTCTTCCTCTGCTCTCCTCTGAAGTCTAGTCTGGAATGCCTCAAGCAGGGCTGCTCTCCTGAATATATACAGCCTGGGTGGACCTGTTTGACAACCTCTGCCTGCTAGGTCCTCCTCAGTGCTACAATGTATCAAAGGGGCATTTGACTATTACATATGTATGAGGATTCTAAAGTAACCAATCAGTTTGAGACTTTTCAAACCATAACTTCATACATATTCATAGCCCGCCGAATATTAATTGCAACTGTCATTCTCCGGCGGCCATTTTGTGTTTCTAAAACTCCATTTTAACACTGAATATGGTTTTCAATTTATCTAATTTTGATGTGGTTTGTGAGGGAAATATGTCACCACTGCTGGTAAAGCAGATTATAAGTTTAAAATGCTTAGCTTAAGAGCTATTTGGTCAGGATGCAGGGCAACCATACAGACACCACAGCTCATGGACAGGGACATATGAATCACCTCAGGAGGGGATTTTTCTACACTGGGCACTTACACTCCAGTTTTCTGGAAGATAATTTAGCAATTTTGCTGACAGAAGCCCTGGATCTAGTTCCTATGTGAAAGAAAAACAAATATTAGACAAGTATCAGAGGGGTCACCTCTTTAGTCTATATCTGCAAAAACAGCCAGAAGTCCTGTGGCACCTTATAGACTAACAGATATATAGGAGCATCAGCTCTCGTGGGCAAAGACCTGCTGCATCAGATCATATATGCTTATGCTTCGACAAATCTTTTAGTTTGTAAGGTGCCCCAGGACTTCTGCTTGTCTTTACAAATACTAGGCCCACTCAGCTCTGCTAACAACGTGTTCAACATCTTGTGGCAAGTCACTTAAGGGAAACTGTGAGATTTAGAATGGTGATATCCATCTTCTTACTTGGTTATTAACTCTGCACTGAGAGAGAGAACCCAGGAGTTCTAAAGGGATCTCTGTCTCAGCTCTGGGAGGGGGGGGGGGGGTCCAGGGGGTTACAACAGGGGCAAATATGTCTAGGTTCTATGTAAGAACATCAGCATGACCACACTGGCTCAGACCAGAGGTCCATCTTGTCCAGCATCCTGTCTTGTGACAGTGGCCAGTGCCAGGTGCCCCAGAGGGAACAAACAGAAGAGGTAATGAGCAAGTGATTCCCAGCCTTTGACAAGCAGAGGTGAAGGACCTGCACAACGTGGTACTGGATCTCTGCCCACAAGGGCTAACAGCTGTTTGGGGACCTGTCCTCCATGAGCTTCTCTAGTTCTCTTTTGAACCTCGATGCGGCGTTCGCCTTCACAGCCTCCTCTGGCAGGGAGTTCTGCGGGTTGGCTGTGAAGAAATACTGTCTTTTGTTCGTTTGTTTTCAAATCTGCTGCCCACCCGCTTCATTGAGTGTCTCCTAGTTCTTGTATCAGAGAGGGAGCCGTGTTAGTCTGTAGCTTCAAGATCAACAAGTCTTGTGGCACCTTATGGACTAACAGCTATTTTGGAGCATGAGCTTTCATGAGCTTCAAGCGGGTCTTTGCCCACGAAAGCTCATGCTCCAAAATATCTGTTAGTCTATAAGGTGCCACAAGAATTCTTGCTGTTCTCCTAGTTCTTGTGTAATTTGACAGAGTAAATAACACTTCCTTATTAGTTTTTCCACATCATTCATGGTTTTGGAGTAGTATCTCCTCTTTAATCATCTTTTCCAGACTGGAAAGTTCCCCATCTTTTTAATCTCCCCTCATCTGGAGCGTGGTCCGTTCACCTGATAGTTTCTGTTGCCAGTCTCTGCACCTTTTCCAGACTCACTATATTTTCTGCAGTTGGGGTGATCAGTTCTGCACACAGTATTTGATGGGGGCATTTCTAGAGAGGCAATACGATATTTTCTGTCTTATCAGCTGTTCCTTGCTTCATAAGACCCAATATTCTGTCAGTTTTTTTGATTGCCACTAAACATGGAGCAGATATTTGCAGACAACTGTCCATAGCAACATCAAGATCTCTTTAGGGAGCAGTTCAGCTAGCTTTAACCCCAGCATTTTGTATGTACAGTTGGAATTATATGTTGCCATGTGCATTACTCTGCATTTATCAACACTGAATTTTGTCTAACAGAAGTGTATGAGCATAACAATAAAAGAAAGTTTTTCTTCACACAGCGCACAGTCAACCTGTGGAGCTCCTTACCAGAGGACGCTGTGAAGGCAGGACTCGAACAGAGTTTAAAAAAGAGCTCGATGTTGTTTGGAGATTAGGTCCGTAGATGGCTATTAGCAAGGGGTTAGGTATGGTGTCTAGCCTTTTGTCAAAGGCGGGAGATGGATGGCAGGAGACAAATGGCTTGATCGTTGTCTTTGGTTCACCCCCTCTGGGGCACCTGGCATTGGCTACTGGGCTAGATGGACCTTTGGTCTGACCCAGTATGGCCGTTCTTATAAGCTTTCGTGGGCAAAGACCCACTTCCTCAGATGCAGGTGCATCTGACGAAGTGGGTCTTTGCCCACGAAAGCTTATGCTGATACATTTCTGTTAGTAACAGAGAGGAAGCCGCGCTAGTCTCTACACTAGCAAAACAAAAAGCAGTCAAGTAGCACTTTAAAGACTAGCAACATAGTTTATTAAGTGAGCACTGGCTTTTATATTCAAATTTGGCACATTAACACATGGTTTAAATCACGATGGGAACTTTCTGAGTCACTGTAGGGGCTTGTCTGCATACTTGGCTCAGTCTAATTCTTGACCTTCCCCCCCACCCCCTGATTTGCTCCCCTTGATTATCTTTTTCTGATTTGTCCTCCTTGCTTACTGTTTTTGGTTCTCTGTGCCTTAAATATTGAGTCTATCCTGGTCTGAAGAAGTGGGTCTGTCCCACAGAAGCTCACCTAATGAACTATTTTGCTAGTCTTTAAAGTGCTACTTGACTGCTTTTTGTTTTTATTTCTGTTAGTCTGTAAGGTGCCACAGGACCCCTCCTCATTGCTTTTGCAGATCCAGACTAACCACAGCTACACCCCTCTGATTCTTGTCTGACACCTGCTTAGCCACCCAGGTTTGCAAGATCCCTGTTAGCAGTTTACAGTCTGCCTTGGACTTAACTATACTGAATAGATGTTGTATCAGCTGCAGGTTTTGTTGGCTCACTGCTTAACCTTTATCCCAGGCTATGTATGAGTGCGTTAAATAGCTCTGGTGCTAGGACAGGCCCAGGGGATACCACTAAGTTCTATCTACCCTAGACCCCAGAGAGCCACCTTTAGACTTGAACTCACAACTCTGGGTTTAGGAAACCAATGTTCAAACCACTGAGCTATCCTGTCTCTGTCGCTGACTAGTTCTATCCTATGTTTCCCATCTTCTGAGTGAAGTACCTGACGATGCTTTTAGAATTGTCTAGTGCACTGTAACCTCCGTGGGCGCTCAGTAATGCATTTCAAAGTGGCCCTTCTCCAACAAAAGAATTTTGCTGCACGGTTATAGAGGGAGACAGCTGAACTGAAATTTATTTGCAAACTTGACACATTTAAATTAGGCCTTAATAGAGATCTCAGCTACCTTTGTGCATTACAAGGGCAATTTCCCGCCCCCTTTGATATTTGCAGGAACTGCATACCTCCTTCTTAATTTGTGTCATATACCCAGCCTAGTGACAGGTGACCCCTTCCTTCCCCTGCTCCAAGCTATACTGTAAAACCCTGAGTTACTCAGGGGTTGAGTTCCTTGCAGCCTCCGTATAACCCAAATGTTGTGTAAGTCAGGAAAGGAGGACCCCTCCCTCCTCCTCAGCCATGGGGAGGGAGCCAGGCTCAGCAGCACCTGTCAGTTTCCCAGCTCCCCACCACTTGCAGGAGCTGGGAAACTGATCAGGCACTACACTACTGTGCCTGCCTCCCAGCTCCCTGGGGCTCAGAGGACAAGCAGGGGGAAGCCCCACAGCTCTGGGGAGCAGCCAGCCAGGCGCAGCAGCACCTGGTCAGTTTTCCTGCTGCTTGTGGGAGCCAGGAAACTGACCAGGCACTGCTGTGCCTGGCTCCCACCTCCCAGGGGCTGAGGGGCTTCCCTCCCACCTCCCACTTCCTCCTGGCAGTGGTGTCCCCCTGGATTTCGCCAGCTGGAGAAGGCCATGGGGCTGCTCCTTTCAGCACTCTGCTGCTGGGTCCAAGTGCTGGAGCCGTGCCCCGCCTTCCCCAGGCTCCAGCCTCTCGCTTCCCCCAACTGGGGGAAGCGGATGGTTGGAGCCCAGGATTTTGACATTTGCGTTGATATGATTAACACACATGTCGAGATGGAGTAAAGTGGGGATTTACTGTCTGCTCTAATAATATGAAGAAGTGGCTCTGTCCCACGAAAGCTCATGACCTAATACCTTTGTTAGTCTTTACGGTGCTACTGGGCTGGGCTGCTTGTTGTTTGTAATGTCCCTTAGTTTATAAGGGACTATAAAGCCTTTGTTACCTTAATCACCCTGGCTGTGTTTATAAAGGAAATCCCTGAACAGCTCCTGAATTAGTTCCGTCACACTCAGGCTGCATTCAGCTAAGAGCTCTGTTTGGGGCTAAGGTGAGTGGACCCCTGGTACACAATTGGTGGGGAAAGCCCTCCACCCCCAAAATGACACCCCTGTCCTTAGCCACTCCAGGGCAATGCATGGGAGCTGCAGGGCCAGGGAGGACAAGCCCTTCTCTCACTCATAGGCCTGAGGAGCAGGGGAGGGGTGCCACTTGTCAAGGGAACAGGAGGGCTTTGGAGTCCAGGTGTGGCACCCTTCTCCGGCAGTACAGCCATGCCGTGGTCTGTGCTGAGAGGGGGAGTAGGTGCCCTGACCCATCATGGGAACCAGCTGCTCTGAATGCAGGGGCAGTTCGGCTCTCCTCCGAGCTGTGAATTTTACAGCCACAGGCTGAGTAGCAGAGCCAGCGAAGGTGATTTCTTCAGAAACCTGCCAACGTGCCTTCCCGGCTCCCTATGCTCAGGGAGGGCTGGAAGCCAGGGCCTGCCGGCAGCTTGTCTCCCCAGGCACCAGAGCATCTCTTTACACCCCTACATCTATTAAACAATCTTCCCTCCAAGCTTTTCCAGCCAGGTGAGGAATTTTTTTCCACCCATGTGTGGAATAAATTTCTGTGTCACCGAGGCATGCGCGAATGTGCACCACCAATAGAAACAAAACCTAGCTGTGGGTGCTCTGCTCATCACCTGGGCGGCATTTGAATCTCACCTGAGCAGCTGCATGAGGGCCCAGCTTACAGGGAGCACAGCTGTTAGGGCAGTCCTTTGTTCTTCACCTGGAAACGCTGTTCCCCTCGCCCTGTTCATTTCCTCTCCTGGAGTCCATTGGTGTTTGACTCACTGTGCAAACGGTTTTCCCTTGTAAGGGTCAGCCAGGGAATGTGTCTCTCTCCTCCGGTGTGGTGGGACCCATCTTTAAGCATGTACCGCTGGGTGTGATGTGCCTTTAGCTACAAGGCTTTAAGAACATGATTTCCAATCCCCCTGCCTTGCTCCATACATATGATCCTCTGGCAAGGACTGTGATGACCAATGTGAGATGCAGGCTTTCTACAGAGACTTTTCCTGATGACTTTTGATGGACTGGGGTGTAAACCTCAGACCAAGAAGGTCCCTGTACCCCTTACACACCCGCATGCCCTGGGGTAGCTGGCAGCATGAGGTCTGTGGTTCAGAGGGAGCGTGGCTTAGTGGTTAGAACACCAGACTCCGCCTCTGAAATCTAAGTGCTGCTCCTGGTGGGATCCGGCCATTAAACCAATTAAATTGAGCCCCATTTCAATGCTGCAGGGCAGGGAGGGGCCCATGCTGCAGGTGGGGGAAGGTAATTACGAGTGGTGAGGGGAGCTGTGTGGAGGAGGTGGCAGCCCGGCAAAGGAGCAGTGGGGGATCAGCTGTGGGGCTCATGTGAGGTGGGGGGGTCTGTGAGGAGTTCAAGCCTGGGGGTGGATGGGTGTTTGGGGCTACAAGGGGTTTAAGCCTGGTGGGGTCGGGGGGCGAATCAAGGTTTATAAATTTGGTTCCCTGTGGAGGGCACACACACACGTCCCCCACTCTGGGGTTGAATTGCCTGGGGTCCCAACGTCTTACTGATTTCTAAAACCGGGTCCCCGTTGCGGAAAAGTTGGGAACCGCTGCTCTAAACCCACAGCTCTGCCTGCCCGCGGAGCGCTGGTCCCCTGACGTGAGGGGCGCTGCCCCCTCCTCCGTGCCCGCGCTGAGTAGCAATCTCTGGCTGCTTTCCAGACATTGGGTACCTGCAGTCGGTCCTACCCAGCACCACGGACAAGGCTTTCTTCGATTACCTGCGCACTGTGGACGCCTCCGAAGTCACCGTCTCCTCTGTGCCGGAGGGCTCTGTCGTCTTCGCCAAGGTGGGTGTTAGCCACGGCAGTAGCACAGAGTGGTTACAGCAGTGGCTTGGACAGTCTGAGAATCCTCAGGCAGTCTCTGCAGCTGGGCTCTGAGTGAATAATCCCTGAGCCGGGGGCCCTGTGGATAGAGCGCTGGACTGAAATGGGAGAGATCTGGATTCTTTACCTGCAAGCCACGTGACTCTGTTGTGCCTCAGTTTCCCCCTCTGTGCAATGACACTCATGCCCTTTGTAAAGCACTTTAAGATCTACGGATAAAAGGTGGGCCCTGGTGTTCTATACTGTAGGTGACTCAACCAGCACACTTCCCCTGACATCTCCTCCTGCCCCTTTGTGCTGGAGTGGCAATTTCCTTTATCGTGAGCAGCGTGTGGATGCAGCCACTGTTTGAGTAGCTCAGTCTGTAGGTGCGTGTGTATTGCACCAGTGGAAACGAGTACAAGCTGGTGCAAGGACCTGGCTGCGTGGGCTGAAACTGGTGTGACTTCAGGCTTAGTTCACGCTGGTTTCCTCAAAACCAGGAAGATAAATTCATCCTGCACGCTAAGACTTGGTCTGCGCTAAGCAGGTAAGTCGATTGCAGATAACTCAATTGCAGATACTCAATTCTAGCTACTGCAATGAAGTTGATTCCAGTGACGCATCTGCAATCAACTTACCTGGCTGCCCTCGCTAAGGAAGGTCAACAGGAGCACTTCCATCGTGAGGAGTAGGGGAGTCGACTGTGACCCCCGATAGGTCGATTTTTGCACATTTCCACCAGGCACGCGAAATTGAGGCCTGGCAGATTGTCCCTGGGTGGGTCGATCTTCTGGGTAACGTAGCCGTGGCCTAAGGAGCACCTGAGCGCACTCTTGGCCTTGCTGTAGTTATCTGGTTTCCTCCAAAGACCAGGCTTATTAGAAGACTCTTCTCTGCTCTGAAGAAGGCCTGGCAGGGTGGGGGAAAGAAGGAGCTAGTCCGAAGAGCACAGGGGCGTCTGGCTTCTGAAAAGAGTCAGAGGAACGTCCTTGCATGGACGAGTTACAGAGGGAGAAGGGAAATAAGGAGTCATTGTCGCACTAGCCCCTAAATAGATATGTGGGAATAGTCCTGGTGGGAGCTGAGCCTGGTGGTTAAAAGTCTCCAGACTTTGGTTGGGTGGAGCTGAGGACTGGCAGCTCAGAACGCTGGTGAGACACAGAATTACCCCAAGTCGAAGGAGGGCATTCATGCTCCTTAAGAGGGTCATGAGGGACAACTGTAGATGTCCACTGGTTCCGGGGAAGAGCCCAGGAGTCACAATGCGGGACCACGGAGGAGGACTGGAAAGGACGTGTCGGGAGAACAGAGTAAAACCAGACTTGGTTAGGGGTGGGGCCCTTCCTTTGCCTCTGGCCAGGTGCTCCCCGTTGTGCCGAGGTCGGTCTGACAAGGAGGCAGTACAGCTCTGCACGCAGTAGAAGCCCAGCTGGGTCGTGTCTTAGAATTCGCTTTCAGGGGAAAAGTGCTGCATAAGAGCTGGATTTATTCACATCTTGCTGAGGATTCGTTATCACTCACAGCACAGCCACTGGTGTCTGAAAGCCCCTGCCAACAGGCGAGGTACTAATGGTTCCCGCCCAGGGGTCTGCGGGCACCCAGGTCGTGCAGGGGTTCCATGGGAGAAAAGAACGGAGAAATAAAAATGATCATAGAAAAGAAGATTTAAATAAATTGCAGAGTTATGATCGGTTCCTTTTAAAGTAGATATCTTCCAACCATGTTATTAACCACTGCCCGAAAATCTATGTTGCGCTTTCCTTTTTCAGTTAGCTAAGTATCTGTAGTGTCTAGAAGTGGCTTTCATGGGGGGTCCATGAACAGGGTGGGGGTGACTGGGGGGGTCCATGAATGGTGGAGGGGGAGAATGGAGGGGGGGTCTGTGACCAGTTGGGGGTGACTGGGAGTCTGCACTAGTGAAAGGCTGGAAACCGCAGCGCTAGAGGGATCCCCAGGTGATGGCTGCAGTGGGGGCCAGCAGGGGCGGGTGGGCGTCAGGGGGGCGGTGGCAATGGAGGTGGAGAAAAGGCTGGATCCTGGAGTCACGGGGGCAAGGGGGAGGGAGAAGGGAGGAGCTGGCGGTGAGGGAGGGAGGCGGTACTGGAGCCAGTTGTGCTGGAGGAGGGGAAGAGCAGCTGCAGAGCCCTGGTGTGTGGAACGTCTCAGTCCTAGCCCTGGCCAGGGCCTGTGGCTTGGAACCAGCGATGCGGAAGTGGGCATGGGGCGAGGAAGGGAGCTGAGTGGGGCGACCCCCTGTCCCACGGCTCTTCTCTGGCAGGTTCCTCTGTTGCAAGTGAAGGGGCCTCTGTTGGTGGTGCAGCTGCTGGAGACCACGCTGCTGTGTCTGGTCAATTACGCCAGGTGAGGGGGTGCTGGGGAAACGGGCCAGGCGGGCTCCAGCCACGGGCTTTTGGGGGAGCGTCCCCAGGGCGGCACGTGCTGGTTTGTGGTGGTGGTGGGGTCCCCTGGAGTGGCACGCGTGGAGGTGGGGCCCCTGGGGAGGGGGCGGCACGTGCTCAGTGGGGGGGCTGAAGACACCCTGGGGTGAAACGCGCAGGATGGCATCTGACGGCTTCCAGCCACTTGTGAACGTGTCCTGCCCTGCACAAGGGCTCACAAGCGTCTGTGCGCTGCTCCCTGGCCGGGTCTCTTCTCCTCCCTCTCCCACTGGCTCCAAAGTCTCCCCTGTTCCCTCAGGGCTCCTCATCTATCTCACCCTCCCCACCCCAACAGCTTGGACCATGTCCCTTTTCCCCCACACCCCCCTCTTCATCCCGACCCCCAGCTGGGCTGTCTGGGGCTTCGAACACATGTGGCTCCACGGTGCTGCCATTGTAACCCAGATCCGCCCCCAGCGCCGGTCAGGGCCGTCTGACTCCCATGTGGCCTGAATGGAACCGATCCACTCTCAAAGCTTCCTGTTCGGCTGCCCCGTCTGCAGACAGCTCACAGCCTGGTGATGAGTCTGCCCACCCTTGGGGCCCAGCCAGAGCTGGGTCCTGCTCCCTGTAAGCCGAGTGCTGGGCCGGCTGTCTGGGAGAGATTCAGGTGCTGCCTGGCCAATTAGCAGCGCTCCCACAGCTGGCAGCAGGTGTGTCTATTGGGGTGCACATCTGCTCATGCCTGGGTGCATGCAATGAAAAATTTATTCCACCTGGGAATGGAAGAATCTAGAGGGAACCCTGGTCTGCGCTCAGGGAACATTTGGGGTTTTCCGTTTCCAGCCTTGTGGCCACTAACGCTGCCCGGTTCCGGATGCTGGCTGGCCCAGACAAGAAGCTGGTGGAATTTGGCCTGCGGCGTGCCCAGGGCCCAGATGGGGGCCTTTCTGCATCCAAGTACTCCTACATAGGGGGTGAGCTTTGGCCAGCAGCCAGGCTGATGTCCCAGCTCCTCACAGCAGGGCATTCCCTGCCCCCTTGGTTCCCTGGTAGTCTGCGCTCCCCTCGCTCATGGGACCCTGTCTCTCCATTGCAGGCTTCGATTGCACCAGCAACGTCCTGGCAGGGCAGCTGTATGGGATTCCGGTGTGTGGGACCGTGGCCCATTCCTACATCATGTCCTTCACGTCGCTGGAGGAGGTGCAGCCCCGGGTTCGTGGATGGATTTAGGAACCTGGCCTGGTGATGAGAAGGGGCAGACAGTGTAGACAGGGGCAGAGGTGAACCCCAAGGAGAGACCCACGTGCTCTGTCGTGGGACTCTCACCCCTTCCCTTAGAATTCTGTTCGGCTCCAGCTCCCCCACTCGGCTCCAGCCCACTGCCTGCAGTTTCCCAGCCCACGTTCGTTCTTAGGTGCTCCGCTGCCACCTGCTATGGAGCTGAGATGATGGGTCCATTCACCGAGCCGTTTGGCTGCCTCCTTGGAGCATTGCATGCTGGGATTTGTAGTCTCCCCAGGGTCCTACCTATGGATTTGAAAGCTAAGGGTGGTCACAGTCCTCCTCGCTTGATCACGAACGGCCCAGAGGGGCCTGGAGGCAGCCCCAGTGCTCTCGGTTTGGTGCCCTTGATGTGGCCAAATGACCTTTGTGCGTCATCCTTGCTGGTGTGCAAGGTTTATCTCCACTGAGTGGCTGCTTTGGAGCTGGCAGAGGGTTGAGGAATCGAAAGATGTTCTTAGGGGCCCTACCACAAGGGAGAGACAGGCTGTGGCCATGGCAGACGATGTGATTGGTCCTGTGGAGGGGCTGTTTCCTTTGCAGACCCTGAAGCCCCTGGACAGCGAGGAGCCGGTGGAGTTTCTGCCCCTGGCGGAATTGTGGCTGGGAAGGGTGTGTCAGTTGCTGCAGGTGCCCTGCGATGGGGTGAACCATGGGGAGCTGGCTGCCTTTGCGTCCTACGCCATCGCCTTCCCCCACAGCTTCCAGGGACTGCTGGACACTTACAGTGTCATGGGGTGAGGCACCTGGGCCGGCGGAGGCCTTTTCCCGGCACACGCCTTGAGTACGGTGACACCTGGGCTCCCCGGTGGCTGGTGGGAGCGCTGGAGAGGGTGGAGATGGCCATCAGGGTCAGGTCGGGAGCAGAGAGGCCAGGGGCAGTGCAGTGAAGAATCCGGCAGAGGTAGCAGAGCCGGGGCAGCTGGTGGAACGCAGGATCTCTGAGACGATTCCTTAGAGCTCCTCGGCGTCTCCCAGAGACGCCGGCTGGGACCCAGCCCCTGTGTTCCGACGCTCCCGCACTTGAGTGTGGTCATCCATCCCCTGGGCTGGGGACAGAACAGCTGCTGAGCACCATGGGAGTCCCTCCCTCCTGTGCTCTTTGTCCTAGCAGGGCATGGAGCCTCGCATGCCCCCAAACCCAGCCCGCTTGGCCCATCCCTCCTGGCCTGCATCACAGAGGGTGGGTTCCCAGGCCCTTTGGCCAGCCAGGCCCACTCTTCTCTTTGCTGTTGGCAGCAGCGGCCTCCCAAACTTCTGCGCCGTGGCGCTGGCGTTGCACCAGCTGGGATACCGGGCAGGAGGGGTCCGCGTGGACAGCGGCGATCTCGGGAAGCAGTCGAGGGAGATTCGCTGGGTGCTCCGGACCTGCGGTGCCGCGTGAGTGCCAGGCGGCTGAGCCCGTATTGCCCTGCGCTGGGAGCTCCCTGAGACGGTCCTTTGCGTGGGGCAGGTACCGACACTGGACAATGGCCCCTCTTGGTTCCCGGTGGGTCGGGGTCGGACCAGCAGTCGGCGCTTACCCAGCCGGAGGGAGTGTGTCTCTGTGCCGAGTGGCTACCTCCGCCCTTCGCCCAGATATCGAGCCCCTCCCACTTCCCTTTGTCTGTCTGTCTGTCTGTCTGTCTGCGGGGGTGGATTGACAAGAGCTGGCTCCCGGCAGGGTTCCCTCTAAGCTGTGTGGCCACGCCCCTGCCTAATAAGACCTGCCCCCGGGGCTGCCACGGCCTGCTCTCCCCGGACCATGGCAGCTCTCTGCTGCGGCCGGAGGAAAGCCAGTCCCAGAGTCACGGCCAATGGGAGCAGCGGGGGGCGGGGCCTGCAGGTGAGCACAGGGCAGCATCGGCCACGTAGAGCCACCTGTTCCTCACCTCCATCAAATGGGAGCTGCCCCTGGGCCCCCACCCGAACTCCCTCCCAGACCCTGCACCTCAACCCAGAGCCGCGCCTGATCCCCTTCCGCCGTTCTAGCTCCCTCGTGCACCCCACACCAGCCCCCTCCCGCACCCCGAATCCCTCGGCTCTGCCCTCACCACAGATCCTGCAACAGGAGCGCCAGAGTTTCGCCTGCCCTCCGGGGTTCAGATCTAGCAAAGCTTCGAGTAACCTGCTGGGGCACCTGTCCCGTGTAGGAAACCTGCAGCCATTTATGACGACTCACTTCAATTGTGTGCAGCTTCCAGGTTCCCTGGTTTGAGACCATCCCCATTGTGGCGAGCAACGACATCAGTGAAAGGAGCCTGCAGGAGATAATACAGGAGGTGAGAGGCGCTCAGGTTTTCACCTGTAGCAGGAGGGGTCCAGGGCTCGGTGGCACCATTCACGTTACCCCGGCGGGTGCCTGGGTTCTCAACAGGCTATCACGGGTCGGTCGAAAGTGGCGGCACATAATGTACAGTGCTGCTTTGGTCACATCCTTTAACCTCTCTGCCGCTCCCTTTCCCTGCTTGAGAAGTGGCCCTGGTACGAACCTGCTTCTCCAGGGCGGGTTTTGAGCTGCAGCGTGTTTTGTGAAACTAAGAGGTTGTCTGTGCACGAAAATTCATCTGGATGAAGGCAGTGCGTCTATTTAAGTGGACAAATATCAGAGAGGTAGCTGGGTTAGTCTGTGTCCTTCAAAAACGAGAAGTCCTGTGGCACCTTATAGACCAACAGATATTTTGGAGCATAAGCTTTCGTGGGCAAAGACCGGCTTCGTCAGATGCGTGCAAAGACCAGCTTCGTCAGATGCGTGCAAAGACCAGCTTCGTCAGATGCGTGCAAAGACCAGCTTCGTCAGATGTGTGCATCTGACGAAGCCGGTCTTTGCCTACGAAAGCTTATGCTATTTAAGTGGAGTGACTCTTCCTGATTAACTCCACCTGTAGCTGTGTTTCTTCTGAATTAATTTAATCCACTTGAAACATTGATTTGGCATAAGCATCCCCGGGTGGTGTGAATCAGGATTAGCTCTTTGGGAAGAACGTTGTGTGTAAAGGAGCAAAGGGAGTGAATCTGCGGCCTTTAAGCTGGGGAAACGGAAAGATTCCTTGCAGGCCAGGGGGACAGGTGATAACCCTGTAAGCTGTGTGCTGCCATCTTCGGGGAAGAGCTTGTAGCTATGCATGGCAAGAGAGAGTCGCTCGGGCCTCATGCGTCAGTGCATCAGCAGATCACAGGACGGTTTTAGTTAGCCAGCAGTGGCTCTGGGCTGGGAGGCTGCCGTCCTTTAGAGCTTCAGGCTTTGCCACTGTCGAGGGTTACCAGGATACTGGGCTAGTGGGCCAAGGCTCTGCTACCAAATGGGAAACCCTTCTGGGACCCCAGTGAGGAGCCTTCTGGGCCCGAAACACCATGTTCCAAATTCCAGTTCCACGATCATATTTCTGAAGATGGGGGAGCAGCCAGATACCTGTGATCACAGAAGAGAGCGCGGCGGTGGTGGCTGGCCCAGTACCTGGCCAACAAGCTGATGGGGGTCCTGGTCAGCTCCCAAAGGGTCTTCCTGAGCGGGGTGCTACCTACGGGAGCCACGCCCAGCTCCAGACCAGCCAGCTGGGGGAGGCACTTCATCCAGCACAAGGCAGAAAGAATTGTCCAGTGGTTAGATCAGGGCAGGGGCAGTGGGTGCTGTGTTCAATTCCCAGCTCTGCCACTGACTCACTGTGAGGCCTTCAGCATTTCCCTTTCCTGCCTCAGTGTACCCCATCTAGAAAAGGCAGCTAACAACTAGTGTTTCTGCCAATGTGTTACATCCATGTGCAAATGACTTTTGTTATGTGTACCAATATGGAGGTGAGACGCTTACAAACAGTGTGTGACAGCAGTGGTGCCAAGGGGCTGGGGGTGGGAGAGGGCTTAGGGTAGGGGCAGATGAGTGAGGTGCAGGCCTTGGGGTGGGGCTGGGAATGAGGGTCTCGGGGTGCAGGCTGCCCTGGGGAGAGAGGACAACCCCAGCCCACACTGCAGCAGCTGGGAGCCGAGTGAGAGGTACCTCTTCATGGCTGCTGCAGCACCAGGCAAGGCTTGGTGGTGGGGGCCTCTCTTCGCAGCTGTGGCAGCTCTGGGGGAGCTCCAGCTTGGAAACTGGCTGGGACACAGGCACCCCAGCCCCAGCATGGAGCTGCCACAGCCAGAGGGGGAGAGGAGAGGCCCCTCCGTGCCAGCCCCAACATGGGGCAGCCATGGCCAGGAATGAGGTGTCCCCCCCCAGCCCCAGCATGGCACAGCTGTGCCAGCACCATGCTGGGGCAGATGGGCAGAGGTATCTCTCTGTGCAGCTGCCCTGAGGCCTGCCCGGGGCTTGCTAGGTAGTTGCATGACTTTGAGGGAAAGCCCCACTCCCCAGGGGTGTTGTAGCACTTGGCTGCTGTCCACAAAGGGCTGAAGATCCTTGCAGGGAAGCTGCTGTAAGGAGCAGAGGGTGTCGTCTCTTCAGCACCAGTTAGTACAGCACCAAGCGCAGCAGGGACCTGGGCTGAGGCTTCTGGGCACTGCTGCGATGCAGCCAGCAAGTAACAAAGGGTTGTGCCGACTCCTTGTCTTCTGCCTCATCGTCTAGGGGCATGAAATTGACGTGATCGGAGTCGGGACCAACCTGGTGACATGCACTCTGCAGCCCTCGCTGGGCTGTGTGTACAAGGTAACCTCGCTGGGATAGTCACAAGCCCTCCTTCAGGTCAGCTCCGAGTTCCTGGGGTGCCCACTAACTACAGGGCAACTGACACTGTGGCTTCCTGGTGAAACTGGCTGCAATTCTATAGTGGCCTTTACTGCTGCAGCGCTGGTCTGGGCTTACTGTGTGACTCGGGGCATTCTCCAATACTCTTCCGCTGTCAGTCGTATGGGATGGAAGGAGGCTGTGTGGCCGAGAGGTTAGAGAAGGGTTGGGGTCACAACTGGGTGTCCCAGCTGGGTTCTCGTCCTCTGTCTGCCTCTGACTCGCTGTATGCCAAGTGTGGGTAGCATCCACTGCTGTAAAGGCTTTGAGATGTTGGGATGAAAGCTCCACAGCAGGGCACAGGCCTGCGACGCGCTGGAATTGTTTTGGTGGGTACCTGACGTGACTAAGGAGACCCTGCCAGGTTGAAATGATGGGTTCGGTTCACACCTCATTGACATGGGTATGAATCTGGAGGAGTGGTAAGTGGACCTGAAAGGGCCGTCCTGATCACTGAGTCCTGCCGCCGATCTCGCGGGCAACTTCTCCCCCCGGGTAATCCCGGCCATAAATATCTCCCTCTCCATCTTAAAACCAGTGAGGTTCTTGGCCCCACAGCTCCTATTGGGAAGCTATAAAGCCTCATTCCTCTGATGACTGTGGGTTGAACGTCTCTAATCTGGCACCCTCCAAACCCAACTGCTGCCGGACGAGAGAATTTGCAGGACCACCGGAGGTCGATACGGTCAGTTTTGCTGCTTACTGGGCTCTTAAACATTTAGTGGCAAATTCCAGCTAAATAACAGCACAGAACACTGAGAGCCAGGACTGATGGCTGGAAATAAATGTTATGGGACCACAGGAAACTTGGCTACACCCACGAAAAGTGCCATTCCGGATTACGGATGCACCAGACGAGGGAGTTCCAGATTAGAGAGGTTTCAACCTGCAGAAATGTTCTTTCCGCTTCCAGTCTCTATCATTCAGAGCCAGTTTATACCCAAGTCGGGGGGGGAGTTACATGCAGGTCAGTTGAGAACAGAGTCAGGCGTGTGTGTTTGCGCAGACACACATCCCTCTTGTGTCATGAACACCTTGGGTTACGGAGGCTGAAACTGGTGTGGTCGACGGGAGGGGAGCCCAGCTCTGCACTCCCTGGAAGAGGCAGGGACAAGGGTGCAGAGGGTGGAGCCTAGGGCAGTCCGTCCTTTGTGCAACCCAGATCACAGCGCTGGATCCCTGATGTACGCACAGCCACGTGAAGGGGCAGCGCTGTGTTGCCAAAGGGGCCTGCTCCCAAAGTAGCTGCAGCAGTGGCTGGAGCTCTGGGCCCTTTGGAAGGCTGGGCCCTGTCGCGGGCCTGGCTGAAGCCTTTTCAAATTTTCATTCACATTTTGCCTCTTACCCCATTTGTGTCTGGTGCTGGAGAGGGGTCGTGGAACTGATCAGTCAGTTTCATGGCTGGGGGCAGCCTACACAAGCCCCGAAGGCCACAGAGTCCTGTGGCAGAGGCTGCTGCAGGGGAAGCCTGAAACCCAAACCAAATGGGTTCCGTTTTCAGACAAGAACTCAGCAAGAACATTTTAAGTAGATTTTGTAGCGTTGTTGTTTTTAACAACCCCTCAGTTTGGGGCCTGGACTCTGTGCCTGATACATGTGTACGTTTATGTGAACCGCTTCCCAAAAGCTAAGTGGTTAGCTGGTTCCGTAAGACCCAGCAGGTTTTCTGCAGTGGGCTGAGGCCAGATAGAACTCACGACACAGAGTTTTTGTTAGACCAGAGCCCTGACCACAGAGGGGACAAGGATCCTAGGCACGGGTGCTGCTATTTACCGGAGTCTCGGGATGATCCCTGGGCACTGGTTTGAGCTGCTGCTTGTAGTCGGCTGTCTTTACCAGAATGGTGCTCAGATGTCCAGTCTGCTCCATCTGATGCTAATCACCTGGGCCGTGTGTGTGTGTGCTCTCTCTTTGGACAGCAGTGTAGACTCTGCAGTTAGCCGACACTGCAGACCTCGGAGGGCCTCCACAAACCAAGCGAGGTACGAAGGAACAGGAACCAGATTTATTGCCAGTAGAACATGGGCGCCACTACCCTCATGGGTGCCCAGTATGACTCACCAGTTTACAGTGGTACATGCATATGCCATGACAATGGATGCAGCTCAGACGCCAGCAAGGGGGCTCCGTCATCCCCTAGGTCGCTTGACACTGCCCCGTTACACACACTTTTATACGCAGGTATAAACACGTTATGTGGATATTACGTATCCAGGTACAAGCCCCTAACTGTAATACATCCACACCCCCCCAGTATAACTAGATCTCCCCGTTAACTAGGGGATAGTGGTGGTACCATCAAAACAGCACTCTCCATGCTGGCACTGCGACCTGGTCCTGAACTTGGGGCAGAATGTACCTGGTGCTGAGGTGTTACCTGTGGGGAGGGGACGGGGAGCGCATGGGACCAAGCAGGATGTGTTTGTGTATCACTGAGAGCCTGGCGCTGGGAGCTTTTAGGTGTTTCGGTGCATTTAGGCCCTGTGACTTACCAGCTCTGTCTCTTGCTGCATTCCCGTGAGCGGAATCTACCTAGCTCACGGTTTTTGCTTTAACCCGCTGTTGTTCAGGTTTGAGGCCTTTTGCTTTGCTGTACGTTAACAAAGCATTGACGGTTGTTCTAGGCCTTTAGCCTTACCCCATCCCTAATGGGCAGGCCCTCTCGTTACTACCCTGCTCCCTGTAGAACCAGCATTTCCCAGGTGCCAGCGGCTCAGGTGCCCTTCATCTTCCCTCCTTCCTCCCGTAGCTGGTGACAGTGAATGGCCACCCCACGCAGAAGCTGACCGAGGACACAGAGAAGATGACCATCCCAGGGAGCAAGGTGGTGTACAGGCTGTGTGACGCTGCTGGTGAGACCGTGACCTAGTGCTTGTCCAGCACCCTGAGAGCATGGGCCTGGCGGTACAGTCCGGGCCATGCAGCACTGGCCTCTCAGAGACGTGAGGCGCCGTGTCTTAAACATGCACAGTTCACACGTCTGCATCCTGGCTTGGAATTTAGGGTTGGGGTTGGAGTCCCCAGTTCGAGTCTGGCTCAGCTCAGTAATGACGCCCGCTGCCATGTGACATCTCTGACGTGGAACTGAATTGGCCGCTACCGAATGGGTGTCTGAAGCTCCCCATCCCTCAGGAGCGACTGGACCACAGAGGCTGACCCCTCCCCTGGAGGCGAGGTCCCTCCGCTGAGTCCCTGAGCTCTGTGCGCTCAGCCCGAGGCAGGGCCATGGAGCAGAGCAGAATGGCCCGTGTTTCCCTCTCAGCCCAGATCTGACCAAACCACTTTGTGCCGGGCTCCTGCTCCCGGAGGGAGTTCTGCAGTGCTAGGAGGTCGGGCTACTCAACAGCCCAGGCGGCTGCAGGGCAGTCCCTGCTATCTCCCTGCCTGCCAACCCCTGGGCTGAGAACCCCCTGCCCTTGCTGTTCATTCAGCTTCTAAATGCGCACCGTGTTCCAGGCCTGTGGCTGGGGGCAGCTCGGCAGCTGGTTCCCGCCGTGGGGCAGCATTTCCCTAAGCCCCAGTGCACACACACCCCCTAAGCCAGGCAGCTAACATCGGCCTCCAACTTCCAGCAGGTCTGGCCTTTATGGATCTCATGGCGCTGGAGGCTGAGCCCCCTCCCACAGCGGGGCAGGAGGTGGCTGTCTGCATGCTGGGGAGGAGTGGAGAGGCCAGGAGGGTGACTCCCACTGCGGTGGAGATCCTGCACCGCCCTTACTTTAAAGATGGACAGGTCAGAAAAGGCCAGATTCCTTCCCTCCTCCCAAGCCATTCTGCTGCTGCTGCTGCTGCTGCTGCTGTGAGCACTGGGCAAGCTTGTCCCTAGGCTCTGCTGTGGCTGCCCTGCAGCCATGACTGTTCCAGCTGAGATCTCATTAACGCTGGTGCCGGGCCGGTGCCTCTAGGGAGGTATTAGAACAGTGCAGGATCGGTGGTGCTGCTCCCTTGACATCAGAACTGCCCCAGCAAGGTACTAGGGGACGATCTGCCCTAGGAGGGACAAAACCAAGGTCCTGTCCTCTTGGCACAGGAGTCAAGGGATTGAACCTGAGTGTCCAGCATGGGTGTGCATATTGTTGTCACCTGGACCCTCCAGCGGCCCCGCACCTCTCCAGAGTGTACTGATCCCTTCCTGTCTGACACTGTTGGACAGCGTTGCTTTGTGCAGCCGGACAGCCACCATGTTCCTCCCCAGAAGTGGCTGCTTCTGGACGGGAAGCTGTCTAGAGGGCTCCCATGGACAGTAAACATCTGGCTAGGTCTCCGGGAGCCCCGGACCAAAGGGATAGCGTGGGGGAGTCAGTCTGGGCTCCTGGCTGTGCAGCATGTAGCAGACAAACTGAGCTGAACGGTCCCTCCTGGGGCAAGGCAGTGGGAGGGGCGGCGGCGGTTTTGCAGTAGATCCCTTGCTCTGGTTTGGAAGCAGAGCCTGTCTGGGGAAGGCAGCCGTCTGGCCCTCCTTCATGGGGAGGAAGCAGATGAGCAGAAACGTCTCGGTGGGATACATCACAGCCTGCGGGGGGCTGGTTCCCGCAGCATCGATGTTGCCGGTTAGTCCTGGGTTCTGTCTTCTACGCTGCCTCTGGCTTGCTGGGTGACCTTACACAAGTCCCTGCCGTCTCTGTGCCTCAGTTTCCCCTTCTAAATGGGGCTAATCCCTTCTTGAGGGAGGGACTTTGAGGAGGAGTGTGTGCAAGGCACCTCTCACTTCCTGCCTCTGTGTCTGCCACCACAATGTTGTCACATTAAAGCGGAGATGTGGGGGGGAGAGGAAGACACTCCTCCCCCCACCCCCCCCCCGTGAACTGCCGCAGGCTCAGCCTGCCTTGGATCTCGCCCCCTGCTCTGCTCTGGCCCAGCTCTGTTTTTTACGTGTCCTTCTGTCCTCTCCACTCTCAAGCAGGTTTGCCAGGCTCTTCCCAGCGTGCACGAAATCAAGAGCCATGCACAAGCCTCTTTGCGCCTGTTCAGCCCTGCACACCTGAGGCTCCAGGAGCCAGAGCCGTACCAGGTACGTAAGCCAACTTGCTGGACATGCGCCCCTTCTGGTGGGAACGGCTTCTTAGATCTGAGCCCCTCCATCTCACCTTGGGATCACGCCTTTGAGCACTGGGGGCTCCAGGGGCAGCTTTTTCTTCTGATACCCATGCAGTGCTTGGAAGGGCTGGGCTTCAAGGGGAGCCAGGCCAGGGTGAGTACGGTTGTAATGCAGCACTAGAGGGTGCTCTGCTGCAGGGAGGACTATTGCACTATCCCCTTCAATGCCATTGGGCAGCACGAGGGGCAGTGTGCCACTGGGGGTGACACCTTCAGAGGTCCTGACAACCTGTGATCATTGAAGACTCCCTGGCCCTTTTTGCAAGAGTTACCATGGACGCCTGGCTGCACTCTCCAGACCGTCTCCCCAAACGCCCCTCGCAGAGTCAGCTCGCACAGGATTTCTCATGCACAGTGCTGCTGTGTGCTGTTAAACAGCTTCCCTGGCCCTCTGCAGAGGTGGCTGCAATTAGCTGGTGGGTGACATGCTTCCTGGCTAGAGTGTGTTAAGGCCTAGTGGTGAGAGCTGCTGAAGAGCGAGACATTCTGATTACACGCCGTCTTTTCCTTCTGTTCTCCCCTGCCTGTCGTTTGGCTCCCTGGCACGTGAGTGGGGGGTCCTGCATCCCAATCCCACAAGGCTCCATCTCTCCCCTGCGGGGTGGGGACGATGAGAGAACAGGGACCGCATTGGACACCAGACACACTGACCTGTCTCCTGTCTCCCCTGTCTTCCCAGGTTGCTGTGACAGAGAAGCTGCACGCTCTCCTCGTTAACATGCGCCAATCCAGCCAGTGAGCTGGCCTGCACTCTCCCAGCCAGTAGCCAACTACCCCTGTGCCTTGCCCAGGAGCCTGGGGATGCACACAGCCCTGACCCCTCTTGGGGTCTGGGTGTTTTTCTGTAATCATCTCTACTTTTTTGAATGATGGTTTTGCAGTGCAGGGCAGGAGTGCTGAGGAACCCAACTC
Source organism: Carettochelys insculpta (assembly GCF_033958435.1). Classification (NCBI taxonomy): domain Eukaryota; kingdom Metazoa; phylum Chordata; order Testudines; family Carettochelyidae; genus Carettochelys; species Carettochelys insculpta. The sequence continues at coordinate 6,757,057 of NC_134138.1, forward strand.
AATCACGTAGGGCCAAATTCATCCCCAAACAGGGCCTGGGCGGATGGGAGGGAAATTTTTTGGATCACGTTTGAAATGGGCGGAAGCAGAGGACCATCAGGACTGTGCCTAGTTTTACTCTACGAACAGCATGTCTTGGGTATTGGGCTTTACAGCCGGCCTCTGGTGCTGTGCTTTCCTGGTCTCTACCATGTGTTTTCGGACATCGTATCTCCTTCCGTTGTCTCCACGGACTTCAGTGTGAAAACGGCACTTCCAGGCCAGATTGCTGGTGCTCTGCTAATCAGCTGGGCCGCATTTGAATTTCTCCTGCATTGTGCAGCCGCACAACCGCCTAGCTTCTAGGGGACCAGGGCTCTCCAGGTCCTGTGTGCTGTCCGGAGCCATCTCTTGGCGGTCACTGGATAACAAGTAGGACGCCTTCATGTCAACCTCTTATTTCTGAGTTTGTTGGTGGCTGCCCAGCCTGATTCTGGAGCCGCAGGTCTATCACAGAAGAGGCAGGTGCTGGTAGCTGGTGGAGGGGCGCGGGACAGTTTTTGATGGTCGTCTTCTCCACCTCTCCTTGTCTGCACTGCAACAGGGCCTCTCAGATTGTGCCACCCCCTCACAGATCACCACTGGGGACAGTCTTGGGCAAGGTTCTCCCACGCGTCAACACCAATGCTGCACTTTTTCGTGTGCGCCTTCAGCATGTCCTTATATCGCTTCTTCTGCCCCCCCAACGCTCCTCTGTCCTTCCTCCAATTCGGCAAACAGAATCTGTTTTGTGGGGCACTGATCAGACCTCCAAACCACATGACCAGTCCAGCAAAGTTGTTGATGAATGAAAATGGCTTCAGCGCTGGTCGTGTTCAGCTCAGGAGAATTCTGGATGTATCTTGGGAGGATAGTGACACACACACTAACGTCCTGGAAGAGCCGTCACTGCTATGGGAGACGAGCTGGATTCTCATCTAGGGTGGAGCCTCATGGACAGAGTTGCTTAAGATTCACCCTACACAGAATCAAACTTTCATCACAGACACATTGATCAGGAAATCTGCTGCTTGGAGTCTGTGCACTTTCGTGTCTAGGTTATTCGTAGGATTACAGTGCCTCGCACCAGGGCTAGTTCTGTATCCTGTCTCACAGTGGCCAGTCCCAGCTGCTTCAGAGGAAGGTGCAAGAAAGCCCAGGAGCTGCATCTCAACTGGGGAAACTTATAAACCAATCCTGAGCTGTGGCCGGGGCTCCCCGTAGTTCTGCAAGGAACTCTGTGTAGGGGCACCAGTTTAATCTCCCGCTGTAAGTTTAAGAATACAAACCAAGCTCTTAAAGTTGGATCTTTGAGTACGGACCAAGTGCCTTCTTCCTCACAATACCCTTCACCTGCAGCCCCCAGAGAAGGTGTGGCAGGGTCTTTGGAACCACAAGGACAGTGTGAACATCATAGAGACCCACAATCTGCTTTGTGGAGTTTTTGTGACCTCTCTCTAGACATTGGACTTAAACGTACCTCTGCAGTGACTGAGGAAAAAGAGGGAAAAAACCAACTAGATATACCTAATAAATAAAATTGTTAGTCTTTAAGGTGCTACAGGACTGTTTGGTGGGTTTTTTTGTAAAACCAACTTGCTTCCTGGGTGCTCAACCTGAAATTCAGCTGGTTACACACTTTGCCTAAGCCATGCTGTAGCTGACATCAAGCTTTCAGCATCCCCCACCCCTCAGGCTGGAGGCTTCTGAGATGCAGAGGGTGCTGCTCCTGTGTCATGAATGAATGCAAGGAAAGGGTTAACCCTTACAGAGATAACACTCAGTAGGGGGTGGGCACCTAAGCCAATGGGAGAGGGAGAGACTTTTTTGAATGAGAACAGTTGCAGTCTGAGGGGTCTTTTGTCTGCCTGGCTGATGCAGCATGGACAGAGAACTGATTGCTCTTAAGCAGTTGGAGTGAATCCAGTAAATATCCTGTCCATCTCAAAATCAGCCATAGATTTAGTAGTAGAAGGGAAATGTGGAGTTAGATGCAGTCAGGTTATGGTTATTTTGGATTGGGTGTGGACTATCTTTTTTCAGTGCCTGTGGATAATTATTTGATTCCTTCCCCTATAAGCTGTACTTCCGAGCTGAATCCCAGGGAAGTAATTAATTCTCTGTGCTGCAACTGGTATGATTTATTTTTTTCTTGTTTTGTGAATAAATTACTTTCTAAGCAATTAAGCTGATTCCTGTTGTCCTAGAGAATAGTCTGTGTATGCCTTTGGCTAAAACGCCAGCTATCAGATTATAGCGCTTTGTTCCCAAGCTCTCTCCTAAGGGAGGGATAGGAGCTGGGGGTTATCCTCCAAGGGGACGTTCCCAAGCATGTCTTCCTGGGTTAAGGGGTTTTGTTTTCTACTTGGGTGGCGGCAGCTACCCTCCAGGGTCGGGGAATCTGTGACCTTGGGGAGTTTTTTTAAGCAAAGCCAGCTCCGTACCCTACGGGGCTGTCAGCCTGGCAATTAGATCCTCTGGTTGGAGAGTGACACCTGCCTTGGGCACACCGGGGAAGAGGCTGGTTAACTGCGGTGTAGATATTTGGACTGAAGCTGGAGCTTAGGGACTCTCCAGCCTGGCAGACCCCAACCGCAGTCAATGGCTACTGTGCCTCAAACAGCCCCTTGGCAGAAGTGCCTCACTTTACAGCTGAGGGGCTCTCGCCCTTCACAGCCTGGTAACCCTGCCCCATTCATGTGGGTGAAGCATATGTCCAGGTGGTATCACGCTCTCCAGGCCTCTGTCTTCACCCCCTTGTGGCTTAGCTCTTTGTATTGGTTCAGTCGGGGTGGTGACTGTCCATTGAGTTTCCTTGCCCCCGTTTTACAAGCTTGTCCCGAGCAGAATGGGACATCTGCATTCCTTTCTCTAGGACAACCCCATTTGTTCCTGGCTCAGATTGCTCTGTCTGCCCATGTGCTAGGAACCTGTTCCCAGCTTGCACACACAACCCCAGTATGTCACACATGGTACATCCATCGCACAGCAGTGCTGGGACTGGCAAGGGAGGTTTAGGTTGGACATTAGGAAAAAGTTCCTGTCAGGACGGTCAAACAGTGGAATAAATTGCCAAGGGAGGTTGTGGAATCTCCGCTGCTGGAGATATTTAAGAACAGGTTAGATAGATGTCTGTCAGGGATGGTTTAGACAGTACTTGGTCCTGCCATTGGGGCAGGGGGCTGGACTCGATGGCCTCTCGAGGTCCCTTCCAGTCCTAGTGTTCTATGATTCTCCCTGCCCCTGGGCTGGAATGGGTTCAGTGGCTGTCAGCGCCCCTTTCCCGCTGCCCCACACAAATCACTCCACACAGCTCCATTGCCCTGGGATTCTAACCGCCACCCATGTCCCCCTTGCTCACAGGGTCCCTTTACTGGGCACTGTTAATGAGATGCTCTGACAACGCTGCCTTGGCTGCGCCCTTTGCCATTGGCACGAGGGCTGTTAGGGTCTGCTGACAGCGCATTCGGCCGCTGGCACGTACAAACCGTTTCCTGAGTGTGTTTTGCCCTTTTCTGTTGGGTGTGGAAATGGCCAGCGTCAGGGGAATGGGAAGGAAATGGGGAGAGACTAAATCCTCAGCTCATTTTTCATTCAACAGGCCCAATAAAGAAGTGAGAAAGTATCAGTCAGCTCACAAGACTGCAGCCCCCTCCCCGGTGGTCTAGAATCATAGAGCTGGAAGGGACCTCAAGAGGTCATCAAGTCCAGCCCCCAGCCCCAAGCAGGATCAATCCCAACTAAGTCATCCCAGCCAGGACTACGTCAAGTCGGGTGCTGGAACGAAGTCTGGACACAGTTTATGAAGCAAGCAGGAGGACTTATTCCGCGCAGATCTGGTGGAGAGTCACTTCACCCATCAGGACTCAGTGGAGCACTGCCAGACAACAGGTTACAATTGACTATATAGATTATTGATTAGGCAGTGGGAAACTACGACATGAGTGTTACCCAAGCCTGGACAGGTCCTAGCAGCAAGACAAAATTAGCACAACAAACCAATAAACTCAAAAGGTTACATAGTATCCCTGCCTATTGCTTATAGAACATCTCTAGTACAAGTGGTTTTCCTTAACAAGTGACTTAAAGCAGCCATTTAAGGACATCTACGTGTCTAATTGGATTAATGATGTGTCCTCAGGAGTAATGATGATGCCATCACACCAGCATATCTAGGGGTGCATTAGCTAGAAGAGTAAAGCAAAAGCGCCAGTAACAGCACAGAGCAATAGTACATTTATCTTTATGTACCAGCCTGGGAGAGCAAATGGGATGGTGCTATATTCCAGTTCTCACTTGCATGGCCTCTTCTTGGAATGTGGTTGCCAGGGCAACTGTCCCTCCCTCCAGACTCCAAGGCCTTGTCTGAGTTGGGATGACCTTCACTGGGTCTTGTAAGTGAGATGGGCGGGGGGGGAAGTGGTGGTAACCATCCACTCTTGCTAACTGGGTTTCTGAACTGTAGGGTTACAGGTCTTCTCCAGACTGGAGGACCGGAATAGGGGGCCTTTAGCAGAATCCCATAACCTGCCTCAGAAATTTCCATCCTACACCAGGACTTAAAAACCTCCAAGGATGGAGGGTCTACCACCTCTCTAGGCAATGCATTCCAGTGCTTCACCACCCTCCTGGTGGTACCTTGGAGACAAGGGGCTGGTTGGACATGGGGTCCCTCGTGACCAAGCAGCTTGGGGAAAGGGAAGGATGAGGCAATGCACAAAAGAGACCAGGCCCAGAAGGAATCCCACTCATCACCCCTCCCACCAGGTGGTCTTGCCCCTGCCCCTCTGGAACAGGCCTATGTGTGGGAAGGGGAGCTACAAGGGGGAGGGGGCACTACCAGTGTAGGTCAGTTGCCTGAGGAGAGGGAGCCTAACAGGCAGGTGAAAGGGGTTCTCACTGTGCAGAGGAGTTGCAATGAGAGGCTATGAGCACTGGAGGGGCCCTTGAGAGCACATTGAGTCCAGCCCCCCACCTTTGCTCAGACCCAAGCACCATCTAGATCATCCCTGAGAACGGGAGTTGGGGAAAGAGCATTTCCCCTCTGCACCACAGCAGTGACTCAGCAGCACACCTGGTGGATGTGCCTGCGCCCTCCTATGTCCACACCAATGCAAAGCGCCAGGGAGGCTGTAAGGTAAGTGACGCTCCCCCACCTTTTCCCATGGTGGTTATACTGGGGCAGCTGGAAGAATCCCACCCCTTTCGTCCCTCCCCTGTGCTCAGGGGGGGAGGTGGGCTACACTGGGGGGGGTATGGGTGAGCCCTTCATGGGTAACCATCCTCCCAACACACCTCCCTTCTCACTCTCTAATGGAGCCCATTCTGGGGGCTCCAACTCACCCCCGGCCTTGTTATTCCCTCCCCTCTGCAGGAGCTGGGCCCGGGGCGGGGTGGAGGGGGTGCAACCCCCTCCCCACCCCTCTGATCAGTGCCGCCCCCTGCTGGGAGGGCAGGAACTAGCAGGCGCTGCACCTGCCCCCAATGCTGCAGGCTAGGCCCGGCCGGCGAGCGCCCTGGAGCCCCCTCCGGCCATTGCTCCCCTGCCCCGGGCATCCGCTGGGAAGCGGGCCGGGCGATCTCCGCTGCAGGGGGCCGCCTGGGAGCGGTGGCCCCGCCGCAGAGGCCCAGAACCGCGGGGTGTTCCCTCTGCACGCACGCGTCGTCAGAGTACTGGCAGGGCCTTAACTCATCACACACCAGCCACGCGCAATGAGACCAGAGGCGGGGACCGTGTTACAGCCCCTGCCCGGGGGACTCCCCCCCCAGGGGCGAACCGAAGTTCCTGGAGCCGGGAGCGCTGACACGGGCGGGCTCGGGGCGGGGGTCCAGCCTGTCCAGGGCTCGCAGGTTAGACAACGGCTCTCGCCGCCCCCATTAGCTGTGCGCCAGCCGCGCCGGGCTCGGTCGGACAGGCAGGAGGAGCAGAGGCGACATCGCACCGGTAGGGGACGGCGCGCAAGCGGGGCTGGGTGGGAGCAACGCAGAAGCGTCCAGTTCCGGTTATGAGTCTTTGCGGGTGTCCGGGGCCGCGGCCCCGCTCTCGCCTCCCGTCTCCAGCTCGCAGCTTCCCGGCTCGTGGCCCTCCGGGGCCGGGGCGCCACCTCCCGCCGCCGCCTCCTGGCACACGCGGATGGGAACGGCCCGACCCGCCGCAGCCGGCAGGGCCACACGGGGCGCCTCGAGGCACAGCTGCCCGGCCGGGGACAGCGAGCACAGCACGGCCTGCGCGTCCACCTCGGCCGGCAGCAGAGCCTCTCGCCGCAGCTCCCGGTACTCGTAGGAGCGGACTCCAGCCTCCGACTCCGTCCGCTTCTCCCGCCGCCCGCTCACCGTCACCTTCCTCCCGTCCACTCGCACCGCCAGCTCCGCCGGGGAGAAGCCGCTCACGTCCATGGACAGCCGGAACGTCTCCTGCCCCGGATCGGGACCGGGACCCGGACCCGCCACCCCGGCCTCCTGCCCGGCGCCCTCCGCCCCCAGCTGCGCTCGTCTTCCCCGCCCAGCAGGGGATAAGCCCGGAGCAGGGAGCGTCTCACCCGCTCCATGTCCGCCACGTGCGACTGCACGTCCCCCACCAGCTGCTCCCACAGGCTGGGAGGCTCCGCCAGGAGGCTGCGCGCTGGGGCGCTGCTGCGGAGCCACAGGGGGTCGTAGTCGTAGGACCGCCACACGCGGAGCGGGAGCATCTCGCCGGCCCGGAGAAGCTGAGACAAGTTAAGGGGGTGCCGCTGCCCGGAGCCGCTTCTGTCCGTCTCGCCGCTGACTGCCACTGGAGCAGCCGCCGCAGCGCAGCCTTTTATAGTGAGCGCCGCGCGCGCCCGACACCTCGGGAACCTTCGCGCGCTGGGGGGGCGGGGCTGAGGGCGGGGCCTGCCCGGGAGGGGCGGGGCCGGCAGTGGGCGCTCCGGGCTGGGCTGGGCTGGGCTCGATCCTTCCCGAACCCGCTTGGTTCCCCGGGAGGGGCCGAGTCTGAGCGCCGCGGGGGCCGGGCCAGGGGTTGCGGGGGCCCGATCCTGCTCACCGCAGTCACGCAGAGATCGCAGCCAGTCGGGCGGCGCAGATGTGGAATGATCGACTCCGGTCCAGAGCGATTGGAGGATCCCGGAGGCTGCACGTGTCTCCTCCAAGCGCTGACCTGTGTCAGAGGAAACAGAGGGGCCGGCGCATGTCGATGGCCGCGGGGGACCGAGGGGTGTCTGGCCTAGGAGTGAGAGCGGGGGCCTGGGAGAGTAGTGGGGTTGGGACTCGGGGGACGGTGCAGCAGTGCGGGGGGGTAGAAGTGAGGACAGGGTGGTGTGAGTGAGGGGTTGGGGTGCAGATGTCACAGCGGGCGGGGCTGGGTGTGCGGCGGCTTAGGACACGCTGGGGGCTGGTAGCTTTTCCCCTGGTACAGCAATGGTGTGGCTGAGCGAGGGAGGAGGGGAGTCAGAGTACAGGCTCTTACCTCCCCTGGCAGGTGTCTCCACTTGCCTGCTTTGTTCCTGCCCTTGCTGCTCTCAGTGGGGAGTGTAAAGAGGGTCATCCCTCCTATCGGTGCCCCTCCCTTCCCACAGCCTGGGGAACTCTGGCATTTCAGGCATTTCCCACTTTTCTGGCTCCACCAGCACCTGACCTTGGTTCAAGTTAGGTGGGAGGAAGCTGCGGACCAAATTCTGTGGCCCTAGCTCTTAGGGTTTAAGGGGAATCTCCGAGAGGTAGCTCTGCTAGTCTGTATCTTCACAAAACAGAACCACAGTCATGTGTTACTTAAAGGATTAACACAATTGTTTCTTAGCTTTGGTGGGGCAGAGCCACCTCTTCAGATCTGGAAAAGACGATTTTGTGAACAAACATCACATCCACAGATAGACTCTGCAATCTCGAACCGACTAGGAAATTGGCCCAGGATTGCTCATGTATTTAAGAAAAGTGAATTGGGTTATTTTCCCCCCCATTTAGAAAATAAACAGAAAATGTCCACAGTTTTTACAAATGACTGTGTTTTTCGAAAACAAAGGCAAAATGTTGGTATTAAGAAAAGTCTGAGATTACTGAGAGCTTGATGATGGTAGACAACATTCTCAGCCTGTCTTTGGGTAGAATAACTAGAGGGGTAGTCAAATGTTGGGGTTTGGAAGGGCTGATGGAAGAGGGTGAATGGAGTGGAAGTCAGAGTGGAGTAAGGGCAAAAGGCTTGTGGGGTGGTGGTAGAGAAGCAGTGGCAGGGGGTTGGATGTGGGGGCCCGGCCCAGGGAGAGGAAGGATTGCTGGAATGAGGGCAGAGTGGGGGGACTCAGCGTTTGGTGTGGAGGGGTCTGAGTAGGGGCAGAGGGTGTAGATGTCTCAGCAGGGTTTTGGTGTGGGGGGCAGCTTAGAGCCTGGGTGGAATGTGGCAGAGGGTGGACTAGGGGGTGATGCTTGGTTGGGGGAATAGAAGTGGGGTGGGGTGGAGGGGTGCAGGTGCTCGGAGGAGCTCTAGTTAAAAGGTGGGGTTGGTGTGATGAGGGAAGGGTGTGGTGCTGAGGGCTGTGTGTGAGAGGCTCGGGCACAGGGTGGGGTGGTGATATGAACACGGGTTTTGTTGTGGGGGTTCAGGGCAGAGGGAGGAAGGAGCCTGAGGACAGTGGGTGAGAACTGGGCACGGAGAGGTGGGTGTGGGAGATTGGGGTGGGGTGGGAACAGGGCAGGAGGCTTGGGGCAGGGTTTTAGGAGGCCTCAGTGGGCTAAACAAAGGTGGCCACAGCAGCAAAGGTGGACCTGGTGTGGGTGGAGCGGGGGAGAGGCCTGACAAAGTGGAGTGTGTGAGAGTTGTATTCTCCTGGCTGGGTTGCACATTTCCTACTGTCCTCTAGGTTGTTGTTTGTGTGGAGCAGTGTCATCCGGCTGGAGAGGATGGAAGCAGGGACAGGGCCCCAGCTCAAGGATCCCCTCTGGGTCCCCTCTCCCCAATATAGATTGTACTGACTGTTTCTAGTTTCTGTTCTGACACATTTTTTCTACACCGTGTCCCAGTCAGCTAGTGACCTTCTGTTCTACCTGGTGAATGAGAGTCACATCGGACTGTGGAAGGGGTGTAGGGCCTAGGGACCCCACACACAGTCGACAGTCTACAGGGGGTGGCCGGAACTGCCCCTTATGGGAAGGGAGTCCTTTTATAATGGTTCATTGTCTTAGTGTTCTTCTGATGGGTGTTTGTTATCTCAGGGTGTCCTTGTTCCTTGTTTTGCCTCTCAGGTGTTACGCAGCCTGTCCCCTCAGGGTTCTGGCTTGTCAGTCTGTCCTCTTCTGATACATGGTATTGGAACAAAGTCTGGATACCATCTGTGAAACAACAAAGGTTTTATTACAGCCAGATGAAGGAGTGATTCTGAACTCGTTTGAGTTTCAGAATGCACTGACAGGCATCAAGTTATGATTGGTTATATAAAGAGCTGATAGGCAGAGGAAAGAATAGAAGGGGCTAGTAAGGAAATGAGCATAATCAATGAGCAATCCAGATAAGTTAACAAACAATCTCTGAGTTACAAAGAGTTTCCATGTGCACCTCACGTAAAGTTTTATCCAAAAAAATAAGTTGTGAACACGTATGTGCAAAGCAGTGATGTCTCATCTGGCTTCCTGATGCAAACTTCACACAGACATGACCATTCGTGACATTGCCACAGAATTAAAGAAAGCAGGCAATGCAGGATCGAAGTAGAAGGCAGTGAAAGAATGGTATCAATTCCCTTTTAACTACAGTCCAATTCCCCTCCCCGCAGGGTCCCTTTCGGGAATGTGGCTGCCTAGGGAGTTATTTACACCAGCTGGGATGACCTTCGCAGTTGGCTGGGATGGGGCTTAGCAGCCTCCAGTTTGGGACAGTTGCAGAGACATAGCCGTGCTAGTCTGTATACTATCAAAACAAAAAAGCAGTCCAATAGCACTTTAAAGACTAACAAAGTAATTTATTAAGTGATGAGCTTTCATGGGACAGATCCACTTTTTCAGACCATAGCCATACCAGAACAGACTCAATATTTAAGGCACAGAGAACCAAAAAGAGTAATCAAGGTTGACAAGGAGAAATTAAAAAAAAAATCAACAGGGCAAGAAGAATACTCAGAGACCAGCTACTCCAAGATAGGCCCAAAACAGCCAATAACAGAACATCACTGGTCATTATCTACAGCCCCCAACTCAAACTACTGCAACGCATTATTAAAGACCCACAACCTATGTTTTATAAGGATGCCACACTCCAGAAGGCCCTAGGTGACAGGCCTGTTCTCTCCTACAGACAACCTCCCAACCTTATGAGGATTGTCACCAACAACCCCAGTCTATACCGCAGGAACACCAATCCTGGACCTTTTCCTTGCAACAAAGCTGCTGCTGCCAGCTTTGTCCACATATCTATGCTGACAATACCATCGCTGGACCTAACCAGGTTATTCACAGAATCACGGGCACCGTCTCTTGTTCCTCAGTTAACAGCATATATGCCAGCATGTGCCAACAATGCCCAGATGCTTTGTATATTGGACAGACTTCAAACTCTCTCTTAGACAAAGAATTAATGGCCATAAAATAGACATAAAAACACTCCTGATTCACAAACCAGTCAGCTCACATTTTAATGGAATGGGCCATTCTGTTAATGACCTGAAAGTTTGTGTTTTACTGAGGAGGAATTTTCACAACAGTTTGGAAAGAGAGGCTGCTGAACGCTCTTTTATATTCAAAGTTGACACACTAACACAGGGTTTAAAATGGGATGGGAATTTTCTAGGTCATTATAGGGGCACTTAGGCATACTTGGCTTTATCTAATTTTTGACTCCCTGCCACCCCTTTGCTATCTGATTTGCTCACCTTGATAATATTTTTCTGATTTGTTGACTTTGATTACTGTTTTTGGTTCTCTGGGTCATAAATATTGAGTCTGTTCTGGTATGGCTATGATCTGAAGAAGTGGGTCTGGCCCATGAAAGCTCATCACCCAATAAATTATTTTGTTAGTCTTTAAAGTGCTACTGGACTGCTTTTTTGTTTTGGAACAGTGGCTCTTAGCTAATATAATGGCCTACTTTAGAATTTTATCCTGTAACAGTGATCTCTGGCGCCTTCTCCTTGGCTGCTTGGTCATCCCTCTGGATCCAGTGATGGTCTTCACAAATCTCTATCACACTCCACAGTAGAACACAAACAGCATTTCAAAGGGGCCCATCATTCCATTCTTTTACTTTTCTATATTACAATGTCAGCTTCAGGCGTCACAACAGCATCGTGGCCATAAGCATCTCTGTCTGTGTCTGCTTCAAAATGGTTTGGTAGAATAACCAACATTGTTCCAGAGCTGAAGAAGTGGATCTGTCCCAGGAAAGCTCATCACCTAATAAATTATTGTGTGAGCATTTCCGTGGTACAGGACTGCTCTTTCATTTTGTGATGATACAGCCTAACCTGGCTACCACTCCGTGACCATTAAATCTTAATACATCAAGACTTGACTACTTAGAATGTTCTCAATGCACCACTAAAAAAGTGAAATGGAAAAATTTCTTCTACACTTGCACAGAAACTCTCCAGTGTGGGAACACTTTGTTAACCCTCCCCATCCCCATGGAAACCTACAAGATTCAAGATGGAGTCCAGCTCCAGGTGGCATAGAGTGAGGTGGGGTGGCCGGCCCAGGTTCTGATCTCTTATGGGCCCTGCAGCGGCCGTCACAGCTGTCTTTTGGATTACAAGAGGGAGGATTAACAGGGTAGGGTGCTGCAGTGGTGGTGGGGGTGTAGGCGCATTGGGAGGTTAGCTACCCCCACCAGTCTCCCACCAGTCAGCAGGAGGGAAAGCCAGGGTCAACCTGCTCCACTTTGACCCGCAGTCTCTCAGTCTCCCAGCCCACTGAGCCCCACTTCTCTGTGGAGAAATGGGGTGCTGTGGGCTGGGACAGCAGAGCCGAGTGGAGCAGGCTGAGGCTGAGGTCACTCACCTGAGTGGTGGGAGTAGCGCCAGGGGAAGGTAACTCCCTGATGTTGCTGAGCAGAGCTCAGTGGTTTGTGGGTTGTTCTGCTAACCCCAAGGTTGGGGGTTCAGTTTTTGACGGTGCCCTTTAGGGATCTGAGCAACGGATTATTAAAAAAAAGAAAAATTAAAAAATAAGCATGTTGGTTGGTCCTGCCACGAGGGCAGGGGGACTGGACTCAAGGACGTCCCAAGCTCCCTTCCAGCTCTTTAGGATATGCAGATCAGGTTGCAGTTTGCACTGCATGTTGAGTACAGGGGAGGGGAGAAAGGGAAGTGAGCCCCTGCTGTTGTCATCAGCTACTGCTGCCCAGTTGGTGAAGGTGGGACCCAGCAGGACAGGGTGAGGTGTCCCAGAAGGCAGGTAGGAGGTTCAGTGGTGTGACCAAGGACAGTCTCCTGGAACTCCTGTGGGTTCAACATCAGTGCTGCCCTGATGAGGGGCTGTTGCCCAAAGCCTATCCCCTGCCTAGGGGGGACCAGTGCTGCTGGCCCAGCAGGACAGGCTGGTGGGACATCCCAGAGGGCAGCAAGTGCTGTCAATGGCATGATCAGAGCACAGACACAAGAGGCCTCCTGGGCGCCAACCCACCACAAGTGTTCCCCAGCCTAGTTGGACAATTCTGAGTTGGGGCTCTGGGGCTCTCCTTGGCCTTTGAGCAGCTCTGAGCCACGGAGGGCCTCTGCAAGGGCTGGCTGGAGGAAACGGCCCCGTGGCTGTGGAAGGCGTCTTTTATATAGCAGCCATTTCATATTTCTTACTTCCGCATGTACACAAGCCCCTGAACTTTTCCTCACCTATTTGGGAACGGCAGGGAGCACGAGCTCTAGGGAATGTGTTAATGACGTGTTTGGATTTGGGGCACCTGTTCCCTCATTCCTGTCCCTCCTTGCTGGTAACAGTTCTCTCTCTGAGAATGATTTATGTTTCTTTAACTAATTGCCTCTGAACCTGGGCTTTGTTTGTGTAAGGGTATAAAATACTAGAGTTAGCTGCATCAAGCAGCCTTGCGGGACCTGGTGTTACTAGTGTCCAGTTTGGCTCATCTGTTGCCTTATTGAATTCAGTAAAGCTGAATGTTAGCTGCCTGAACTCGGAGCAGTCTTGTGCTTCAGCATGGCCCATTGGCACTGGCACATTGCGAGGCAACAGCACCTGTATTTCCCCATCATGGTTGGGAAAGGGCAGCAACTTTGGGCTTTTGGTTCCAGTCATCACCTCTGCTTGGCAGAGACACCCCCAGCTCTCTCCCTCCTGCCTAGGAGCTTCCCACTCTGCCTGCACTGTGAGCTCCCTGACAATCCAGCCTGAGCACACAGGCCTGGGGCTGTGCCCAGCTTACCCAGTGGGGCTCCGTTACCACGTGCTCCTGAGCGAGCACAGTGACAGTTCCAGTGAGCGTATTGCAGAGACAGCACAGGGCTGGCCAAGGACCATCGCACACAGCTCACACTCACCCCAGCTCCAGCCTGAGCTCTGGCCAGTTTCGGCCCTTCCCGCCCTGCTCCCCACTGGCAGCCCCCCCATGGGAAAGCCGGAGTCTTTTATCCAATAGCCTTGTTGGATCTGTGAGCAGAGGGAGAGTCCAGTTTGAACCAGCCTGTGTGAGTCTCTCTGAGGGGGTCATGACCCCGCTGATGTCACCTGATCGTCCCCCTACCCCCGGTTTTTACCTGGCAAAGGGCTGCGCGCACCCGCTCCAGGAATTACAGCCAGGCCTTGGCCCACAACGGTACCACGACATCACATGGTGGGAGCTCCACGGGGTGCTGCAGGGCACTGCCCCATGGCTCACTCTGGGGCTCACAGGGCACCTGAGGAGGGGCAGTGAGGTATATGGGCCGGTGGTGTCCAGGTTCCAGGAATTGTCCTGGCCAGGTCCCCCAGCTCCACTCGTGTTTAGCGCCGGATCTCCCCACCCCCACCCCCACCCACGCATTCCCCACATTCACCTGCCAACCCGCCCTCCCCTGCCAGACCCGTAGGCAGGAGAAGGGACTCGGACGCCTTCAGGGCACGGCCAGGTCAAGAAATCTGCCACATCTGCACCCCGCAGCAGCTGTGACCTCATTGGGGGGTTTATTTCCCGCGAAAAGAGACACACTGGTACCAGAGCTGCCATGAGGCGCCGAGGCCGATGGGCGGGGGGCGGGGTCTGCTAGGGAGGGGCGGGGCTGGGGGCGGGGCTCCGGGCTGGGCTGTGCCTGCTGGGTTCCCCGCGGGACGGGCAGAGTCTGGGCGCCGCGGGGGCCCGATCCTGCTCACCGCAGTCACGCAGAGATCGGAGCCAGTCGGGCGGCACCGCTGGTGTGAACGCGGGTCGGGCGCCCGCCCCGGGGCATCGCTCATGGCCCGCGCAGGGCCGTGACTGTCAGCGGGGTTCACGGATCTCCCGCTCGAGCCCAGCGCTGCGGCGCACACACCGCGGCCGGAGCAGGGGTGGGAGGCGGCCCCACTCTGGGGTGTTTCCCCTTCTCAGCAGGGAGCCCTGCACCGGCGGGGCCCCAGTCACATCAGTGTAAAGAGCCCCCGCCCCGCCCCGCTCTGCTCGCCCCGCTCCAGCTTTGTCCCAGCTGCTTTGTTCCTGTCTCTGGGTGCTGGCACTCGGGGAGCTGCGGCTGCTGTCGCCCCACCCCACCCCTCGTTCCCGGTGCGCGTGGGGCTCCGGGGGCGGACAGCGGGTCCCAGCCCCACCGTACACAGCGCCCGGGTGACACGTGCGGCGGGTGGCTTTGCCGGGCCTGTGTCTCTCCGCGGCACAACCTCAGCTGGGCGCCGCTCTCGGGCTGAGGCCGGGCCGCTGTCAGCGCGGTGCGCCCAGCCCGGGAGGGACCTGACAGCCGCGGGCAGCAGCCCGGGGTCAGGCTGGGCCACGCGAGGCTCCAGTCTGTGGCGGAATCGCTGCCTCGGCCCTGCAATCCCGGCCCGGGGACACCGCGGGTGGTGCCCACGCAGGGACCCCCAGGATGTTCGCCCCGCAGGTGTCCGGGCTGGGCTGGTCCTCGCACTGAGCCGCACCGGGGACCGTCAGGAACACGGGGCCGGTGGCTGAGGCGCTGCAGGACTCTGGGTTGTTGTGACGCTACAAACCAACTCCGCCCACCCGGGACCCATCACCGGACAGTAATTCCCCAGGGCTCCAGCCCTGCCCGGCCCCAAGGCTCAGTCTCGGCCCTGCCTGCCAGACCCAGCGCTCTGGGGAAGGACGATTCGGGAGCTGCGCCGCAGGCTGTGGGCTACGGGCCCTGGGAGTGACCTGACCTTTAACCCTGTTGGCAGGGGAAACGTTATATTCTGTACTCCTAGAAACATTGTTTTGTAAATGAATGCTTACTAATGTTCCCATGAGGTTCAATATTGTATTTAGCATTGTTAGTGAATCCTTAATTTTCTCATGAAATTCAGCATTGTTTTGTTACTAAAATCCTGTTCAATACGACTGAATAACTCTACCTCCCTGTAACTTACATTCTGTTAATAATCTATTGGTACTTTACCTCCTGATTAGTAGGGAATTACCAGAGCAGAATGTCATATGGGCAGTAGAAATTCAGTTTGAGCTGGAGGAATGGATAAAGGGAGTATGAGAAACTCTCCCCTGGTTTGTTGGGGGGGTGGTGAACAAAGAAGGAGAGAGGTATAAGTATTGCTCATCTCTTGTTGCAAGGTGTGCAGGCTTTGAGGAGAGATGCCCCTGTGCCTTACTTGGCATTCCAAATAAAGATTCTTCTTCCACTCTCGGTGTGTTATTGGGCCAGCATTGCACACCAGGCACAAACTGCCACTGTGCCATCTTAAGAAGGAGACAACAACCCTCAGCAATAAACACCTCAGCTGGGCTAAGGGACCTGGCTCTGCGCACCGCCCCTGGGCTGGCGGAGACGACGGACGTGGTTCGCCACTGTTGGGTGCAGGGGCCTCGCCGGCCGGAACAACTCCAGCACACGCCAGTAATGGCTGGGTAGGGAATCGGAGCGGCCAGGCCTAAGTTCTCCCAGAACTCGGGTATTTCCTTTAACCCTCTGGCCCCCTATAATAGCCCCTACAGTCCTCAGGCTCCCAGTCATTTAGTGCCCCACCCCGCCCCGTCCCCACTCACCTACCCCAGCTCAAAATTCTAGGGGAGTCAGTGCACCCGGGCAGACAGTTGGGGGCTGGGATCGTTCAATCACTCTACAGCCTTTGTTCAGGCAACAGGTTTTACTTTTATTCTCACAACTACACCCAGTTGCACAACACACAGACCTTTCCCCACCCCCCACGTGAAAACCCCCAGCCCTGATCTCGCTCCCCGCCCGCGCAGCCCATCGCACACAAACGTTCCCAGGTACAAATCCGAGTCCCGGACAAATCCTGCAGACACATCAGAGGCGGAGGTGGAAACTCGGAGCATCATCGCTGGTCCCGTCACTTCTCCCGGGGCCACCCCACTGTGTCCTGTGCCCGCCCCAGCGGCAGCGACGTCTGCCCCCCAGCCGGGCTGAGCCGAGTCAATGGACCCCAGTCCCGGCCTCACGAGGGTCCCGGCCGCTGGCAGGAGCCTCCGGGGCCGCGGCACCGCTCTCGCCTCCCGTCTCCAGCTCGCAGCTTCCCGGCTCGTGGCCCTCCGGGGCCGGGGCGTCACCTCCCGCCGCCGCCTCCTGGCACACGCGGATGGGAACTGCCCGACCCGCCGCAGCCGGCAGGGCCACACGGGGCGCCTCGAGGCACAGCTGCCCGGCCGGGGACAGCGAGCACAGCACGGCCTGCGCGTCCACCTCGGCCGGCAGCAGAGTCTCTCGCCGCAGCTCCCGGTACTCGTAGGAGCGGACTCCAGCCTCCGACTCCGTCCGCTTCTCCCGCCGCCCGCTCACCGTCACCTTCCTCCCGTCCACTCGCACCGCCAGCTCCGCCGGGGAGAAGCCACTCACGTCCATGGACAGCCGGAACTTCTCCTGTCTCGGATCCTGACTCGGACCCGGACCGGGACCCGCATCCGGATCCGCCGCCCCGGGCTCCTGCCCGGTGCATTCTGCCCCGTGCTGGCCGCTGCGCTCGTCTTCCCCACCGAGAAGAACACGAGCCAGGAGCAGGGAGCGTCTCAGCCTCTCCATGTCCTCCAGGTGCGACTGCACGTGCCCCCCCAGCTGCTCCCACTGGCTGGGAGGCTCCGCCAGGAGGCTGCGCGCTGGGGCGCTGCTGCGGAGTTGCAGAGGGTCATAGTCGTGGGACCACCACACGCGGAGCGGGAGCATCTCGCCGGCCTGAAGGAAGTGAGACAAATTCATGCTGCCGTTCAGCCGCACCATCCAACCCCTACCGACTCCTGCTGCAGCCGCCCAGCGCTGCCTTTTATAGTGAGGGGAGCGCGCGCCGGACGCCTCGGGAACTTTCGTGCACGGGAGGCGGGCCTAAGGGCGGGGCCTACTCGGGAGGGGCGGGGCTAGGGGCGGGGCCAACAGGCGGCGCTCCGGGCTGGGCTGGGCTCGATCCTTCCCGAACCCGCTGGGTTCCCCGGGCGGGGCTGAGTCTGAGCGCCGCGGGGGCCGGGCCAGGGAATGCGGGGGCCCGATCCTGCTCACCGCAGTCACGCAGAGATCGGAGCCAGTCGGGCGGCGCCGCTGGTGTGAACGCTGGTCGGTCGCCTGGCCAAGGACTGCCCGTCCCGCTGCATCGCTAATGGCCCGCGCAGGGCGGTGACTGTCAGCCCCGCCCCTGGAACCCCAGGTCTGGAATGATCGAGCTGAGTCCAGTATGGAAGCGCCAGGGCCTGCTGGTCCCGCCTCCAGCCCCGCCCCTCCAGGGCAGGCCACGCCCCCTCCCGCCCTGTATGCAGAGGGAAGGTTGCCGAGTGGACCTGCACTCAGTAGTAGTAGCAGTAGTAGGCATCCTTCAGTCTGCATAGACTATGGATGGCGCCCTTTATAGTTTCAATTGAGGACTTCGTTTACAGTGTCTACTGTGACTATGAAGACCCACACGAGAGTGACAGTCCTCGCTGCATCTCTTGCAGACGTGGTGGATGTCTGGCAAGTCCTTATTGTGCTTTCTGTGCGCTCGCTTCTCCTCTGCTAGGAAGGCATGAGAGGAGCCATCCAATATGAGGGCGCATTATCGGATGCTTTCAGAATCAGGAGCGGCGTCAAACAAGGATGCGTGCTTGCTCCGACATCGTTCGGGATCTTCGTGGCACTCCTCCCGAAGCAGCCTTTGGTCTTCAACAGAGGGCATCTCGCTGTACACAAGATCTGATGGGAAACTGTTTAATCTTGCAAGGCTGAAAGCTAAGTCTAAGGTGCGGGAAGTCCTCATCAGAGACATGCTGTTCGCAGACGATGCTGCTGTAGTGTCTCACACAGAAGATCAGCTTCAAAAACTGCTGGATCAGTTCTCCAAAGCGTGCAAGGACTTTGGGCTTACCCACACTCCCAGCACTGGATAAAAGGCGGCGCTGGCGGGGCCCAGGCAGTGAGCGCTCAGCGAAAGAGCCGAGCAGTTGTGGAGATGCTCCCGCTCCGCGTGTGGCGGTCCTACGACTACGACCCCCTGTGGCTCCGCAGCAGCGCCCCAGCGCGCAGCCTCCTGGCGGAGCCTCCCAGCCTGTGGGAGCAGCTGGTGGGGGACGTGCAGTCGCACGTGGCGGACATGGAGCGGGTGAGACGCTCCCTGCTCCGGGCTTATCCCCTGCTGGGCGGGGAAGACGAGCGCAGCTGGGGGCGGAGGGCGCCGGGCAGGAGGCCGGGGTGGCGGGTCCGGGTCCCGGTCCCGATCCGGGGCAGGAGACGTTCCGGCTGTCCATGGACGTGAGCGGCTTCTCCCCGGCGGAGCTGGCGGTGCGAGTGGACGGGAGGAAGGTGACGGTGAGCGGGCGGCGGGAGAAGCGGACGGAGTCGGAGGCTGGAGTCCGCTCCTACGAGTACCGGGAGCTGCGGCGAGAGGCTCTGCTGCCGGCCGAGGTGGACGCGCAGGCCGTGCTGTGCTCGCTGTCCCCGGCCGGGCAGCTGTGCCTCGAGGCGCCCCGTGTGGCCCTGCCGGCTGCGGCGGGTCGGGCCGTTCCCATCCGCGTGTGGCAGGAGGCGGCGGCGGGAGGTGGCGCCCCGGCCCCGGAGGGCCACGAGCCGGGAAGCTGCGAGCTGGAGACGGGAGGCGAGAGCGGGGCCGCGGCCCCGGACACCCGCAAAGACTCATAACCGGAACTGGACGCTTCTGCGTTGCTCCCACCCAGCCCCGCTTGCGCGCCGTCCCCTACCGGTGCGATGTCGCCTCTGCTCCTCCTGCCTGTCCGACCGAGCCCGGCGCGGCTGGCGCACAGCTAATGGGGGCGGCGAGAGCCGTTGTCTAACCTGCGAGCCCTGGACAGGCTGGACCCCCGCCCCGAGCCCGCCCGTGTCAGCGCTCCCGGCTCCAGGAACTTCGGTTCGCCCCTGGGGGGGGAGTCCCCCGGGCAGGGGCTGTAACACGGTCCCCGCCTCTGGTCTCATTGCGCGTGGCTGGTGTGTGATGAGTTAAGGCCCTGCCAGTACTCTGACGACGCGTGCGTGCAGAGGGAACACCCCGCGGTTCTGGGCCTCTGCGGCGGGGCCACCGCTCCCAGGCGGCCCCCTGCAGCGGAGATCGCCCGGCCCGCTTCCCAGCGGATGCCCGGGGCAGGGGAGCAATGGCCGGAGGGGGCTCCAGGGCGCTCGCCGGCCGGGCCTAGCCTGCAGCATTGGGGGCAGGTGCAGCGCCTGCTAGTTCCTGCCCTCCCAGCAGGGGGCGGCACTGATCAGAGGGGTGGGGAGGGGGTTGCACCCCCTCCACCCCGCCCCGGGCCCAGCTCCTGCAGAGGGGAGGGAATAACAAGGCCGGGGGTGAGTTGGAGCCCCCAGAATGGGCTCCATTAGAGAGTGAGAAGGGAGGTGTGTTGGGAGGATGGTTACCCATGAAGGGCTCACCCATACCCCCCCCAGTGTAGCCCACCTCCCCCCCTGAGCACAGGGGAGGGACGAAAGGGGTGGGATTCTTCCAGCTGCCCCAGTATAACCACCATGGGAAAAGGTGGGGGAGCGTCACTTACCTTACAGCCTCCCTGGCGCTTTGCATTGGTGTGGACATAGGAGGGCGCAGGCACATCCACCAGGTGTGCTGCTGAGTCACTGCTGTGGTGCAGAGGGGAAATGCTCTTTCCCCAACTCCCGTTCTCAGGGATGATCTAGATGGTGCTTGGGTCTGAGCAAAGGTGGGGGGCTGGACTCAATGTGCTCTCAAGGGCCCCTCCAGTGCTCATAGCCTCTCATTGCAACTCCTCTGCACAGTGAGAACCCCTTTCACCTGCCTGTTAGGCTCCCTCTCCTCAGGCAACTGACCTACACTGGTAGTGCCCCCTCCCCCTTGTAGCTCCCCTTCCCACACATAGGCCTGTTCCAGAGGGGCAGGGGCAAGACCACCTGGTGGGAGGGGTGATGAGTGGGATTCCTTCTGGGCCTGGTCTCTTTTGTGCATTGCCTCATCCTTCCCTTTCCCCAAGCTGCTTGGTCACGAGGGACCCCATGTCCAACCAGCCCCTTGTCTCCAAGGTACCACCAGGAGGGTGGTGAAGCACTGGAATGCATTGCCTAGAGAGGTGGTAGACCCTCCATCCTTGGAGGTTTTTAAGTCCTGGTGTAGGATGGAAATTTCTGAGGCAGGTTATGGGATTCTGCTAAAGGCCCCCTATTCCGGTCCTCCAGTCTGGAGAAGACCTGTAACCCTACAGTTCAGAAACCCAGTTAGCAAGAGTGGATGGTTACCACCACTTCCCCCCCCGCCCATCTCACTTACAAGACCCAGTGAAGGTCATCCCAACTCAGACAAGGCCTTGGAGTCTGGAGGGAGGGACAGTTGCCCTGGCAACCACATTCCAAGAAGAGGCCATGCAAGTGAGAACTGGAATATAGCACCATCCCATTTGCTCTCCCAGGCTGGTACATAAAGATAAATGTACTATTGCTCTGTGCTGTTACTGGCGCTTTTGCTTTACTCTTCTAGCTAATGCACCCCTAGATATGCTGGTGTGATGGCATCATCATTACTCCTGAGGACACATCATTAATCCAATTAGACACGTAGATGTCCTTAAATGGCTGCTTTAAGTCACTTGTTAAGGAAAACCACTTGTACTAGAGATGTTCTATAAGCAATAGGCAGGGATACTATGTAACCTTTTGAGTTTATTGGTTTGTTGTGCTAATTTTGTCTTGCTGCTAGGACCTGTCCAGGCTTGGGTAACACTCATGTCGTAGTTTCCCACTGCCTAATCAATAATCTATATAGTCAATTGTAACCTGTTGTCTGGCAGTGCTCCACTGAGTCCTGATGGGTGAAGTGACTCTCCACCAGATCTGCGCGGAATAAGTCCTCCTGCTTGCTTCATAAACTGTGTCCAGACTTCGTTCCAGCACCCGACTTGACGTAGTCCTGGCTGGGATGACTTAGTTGGGATTGATCCTGCTTGGGGCTGGGGGCTGGACTTGATGACCTCTTGAGGTCCCTTCCAGCTCTATGATTCTAGACCACCGGGGAGGGGGCTGCAGTCTTGTGAGCTGACTGATACTTTCTCACTTCTTTATTGGGCCTGTTGAATGAAAAATGAGCTGAGGATTTAGTCTCTCCCCATTTCCTTCCCATTCCCCTGACGCTGGCCATTTCCACACCCAACAGAAAAGGGCAAAACACACTCAGGAAACGGTTTGTACGTGCCAGCGGCCGAATGCGCTGTCAGCAGACCCTAACAGCCCTCGTGCCAATGGCAAAGGGCGCAGCCAAGGCAGCGTTGTCAGAGCATCTCATTAACAGTGCCCAGTAAAGGGACCCTGTGAGCAAGGGGGACATGGGTGGCGGTTAGAATCCCAGGGCAATGGAGCTGTGTGGAGTGATTTGTGTGGGGCAGCGGGAAAGGGGCGCTGACAGCCACTGAACCCATTCCAGCCCAGGGGCAGGGAGAATCATAGAACACTAGGACTGGAAGGGACCTCGAGAGGCCATCGAGTCCAGCCCCCTGCCCCAATGGCAGGACCAAGTACTGTCTAAACCATCCCTGACAGACATCTATCTAACCTGTTCTTAAATATCTCCAGCAGCGGAGATTCCACAACCTCCCTTGGCAATTTATTCCACTGTTTGACCGTCCTGACAGGAACTTTTTCCTAATGTCCAACCTAAACCTCCCTTGCCAGTCCCAGCACTGCTGTGCGATGGATGTACCATGTGTGACATACTGGGGTTGTGTGTGCAAGCTGGGAACAGGTTCCTAGCACATGGGCAGACAGAGCAATCTGAGCCAGGAACAAATGGGGTTGTCCTAGAGAAAGGAATGCAGATGTCCCATTCTGCTCGGGACAAGCTTGTAAAACGGGGGCAAGGAAACTCAATGGACAGTCACCACCCCGACTGAACCAATACAAAGAGCTAAGCCACAAGGGGGTGAAGACAGAGGCCTGGAGAGCGTGATACCACCTGGACATATGCTTCACCCACATGAATGGGGCAGGGTTACCAGGCTGTGAAGGGCGAGAGCCCCTCAGCTGTAAAGTGAGGCACTTCTGCCAAGGGGCTGTTTGAGGCACAGTAGCCATTGACTGCGGTTGGGGTCTGCCAGGCTGGAGAGTCCCTAAGCTCCAGCTTCAGTCCAAATATCTACACCGCAGTTAACCAGCCTCTTCCCCGGTGTGCCCAAGGCAGGTGTCACTCTCCAACCAGAGGATCTAATTGCCAGGCTGACAGCCCCGTAGGGTACGGAGCTGGCTTTGCTTAAAAAAACTCCCCAAGGTCACAGATTCCCCGACCCTGGAGGGTAGCTGCCGCCACCCAAGTAGAAAACAAAACCCCTTAACCCAGGAAGACATGCTTGGGAACGTCCCCTTGGAGGATAACCCCCAGCTCCTATCCCTCCCTTAGGAGAGAGCTTGGGAACAAAGCGCTATAATCTGATAGCTGGCGTTTTAGCCAAAGGCATACACAGACTATTCTCTAGGACAACAGGAATCAGCTTAATTGCTTAGAAAGTAATTTATTCACAAAACAAGAAAAAAATAAATCATACCAGTTGCAGCACAGAGAATTAATTACTTCCCTGGGATTCAGCTCGGAAGTACAGCTTATAGGGGAAGGAATCAAATAATTATCCACAGGCACTGAAAAAAGATAGTCCACACCCAATCCAAAATAACCATAACCTGACTGCATCTAACTCCACATTTCCCTTCTACTACTAAATCTATGGCTGATTTTGAGATGGACAGGATATTTACTGGATTCACTCCAACTGCTTAAGAGCAATCAGTTCTCTGTCCATGCTGCATCAGCCAGGCAGACAAAAGACCCCTCAGACTGCAACTGTTCTCATTCAAAAAAGTCTCTCCCTCTCCCATTGGCTTAGGTGCCCACCCCCTACTGAGTGTTATCTCTGTAAGGGTTAACCCTTTCCTTGCATTCATTCATGACACAGGAGCAGCACCCTCTGCATCTCAGAAGCCTCCAGCCTGAGGGGTGGGGGATGCTGAAAGCTTGATGTCAGCTACAGCATGGCTTAGGCAAAGTGTGTAACCAGCTGAATTTCAGGTTGAGCACCCAGGAAGCAAGTTGGTTTTACAAAAAAACCCACCAAACAGTCCTGTAGCACCTTAAAGACTAACAATTTTATTTATTAGGTATATCTAGTTGGTTTTTTCCCTCTTTTTCCTCAGTCACTGCAGAGGTACGTTTAAGTCCAATGTCTAGAGAGAGGTCACAAAAACTCCACAAAGCAGATTGTGGGTCTCTATGATGTTCACACTGTCCTTGTGGTTCCAAAGACCCTGCCACACCTTCTCTGGGGGCTGCAGGTGAAGGGTATTGTGAGGAAGAAGGCACTTGGTCCGTACTCAAAGATCCAACTTTAAGAGCTTGGTTTGTATTCTTAAACTTACAGCGGGAGATTAAACTGGTGCCCCTACACAGAGTTCCTTGCAGAACTACGGGGAGCCCCGGCCACAGCTCAGGATTGGTTTATAAGTTTCCCCAGTTGAGATGCAGCTCCTGGGCTTTCTTGCACCTTCCTCTGAAGCAGCTGGGACTGGCCACTGTGAGACAGGATACAGAACTAGCCCTGGTGCGAGGCACTGTAATCCTACGAATAACCTAGACACGAAAGTGCACAGACTCCAAGCAGCAGATTTCCTGATCAATGTGTCTGTGATGAAAGTTTGATTCTGTGTAGGGTGAATCTTAAGCAACTCTGTCCATGAGGCTCCACCCTAGATGAGAATCCAGCTCGTCTCCCATAGCAGTGACGGCTCTTCCAGGACGTTAGTGTGTGTGTCACTATCCTCCCAAGATACATCCAGAATTCTCCTGAGCTGAACACGACCAGCGCTGAAGCCATTTTCATTCATCAACAACTTTGCTGGACTGGTCATGTGGTTTGGAGGTCTGATCAGTGCCCCACAAAACAGATTCTGTTTGCCGAATTGGAGGAAGGACAGAGGAGCGTTGGGGGGGCAGAAGAAGCGATATAAGGACATGCTGAAGGCGCACACGAAAAAGTGCAGCATTGGTGTTGACGCGTGGGAGAACCTTGCCCAAGACTGTCCCCAGTGGTGATCTGTGAGGGGGTGGCACAATCTGAGAGGCCCTGTTGCAGTGCAGACAAGGAGAGGTGGAGAAGACGACCATCAAAAACTGTCCCGCGCCCCTCCACCAGCTACCAGCACCTGCCTCTTCTGTGATAGACCTGCGGCTCCAGAATCAGGCTGGGCAGCCACCAACAAACTCAGAAATAAGAGGTTGACATGAAGGCGTCCTACTTGTTATCCAGTGACCGCCAAGAGATGGCTCCGGACAGCACACAGGACCTGGAGAGCCCTGGTCCCCTAGAAGCTAGGCGGTTGTGCGGCTGCACAATGCAGGAGAAATTCAAATGCGGCCCAGCTGATTAGCAGAGCACCAGCAATCTGGCCTGGAAGTGCCGTTTTCACACTGAAGTCCGTGGAGACAACGGAAGGAGATACGATGTCCGAAAACACATGGTAGAGACCAGGAAAGCACAGCACCAGAGGCCGGCTGTAAAGCCCAATACCCAAGACATGCTGTTCGTAGAGTAAAACTAGGCACAGTCCTGATGGTCCTCTGCTTCCGCCCATTTCAAACGTGATCCAAAAAATTTCCCTCCCATCCGCCCAGGCCCTGTTTGGGGATGAATTTGGCCCTACGTGATTGAGTTGGGTTCCTCAGCACTCCCGCCCTGCACTGCAAAACCATCATTCAAAAAAGTAGAGATGATTACAGAAAAACACCCAGACCCCAAGAGGGGTCAGGGCTGTGTGCATCCCCAGGCTCCTGGGCAAGGCACAGGGGTAGTTGGCTACTGGCTGGGAGAGTGCAGGCCAGCTCACTGGCTGGATTGGCGCATGTTAACGAGGAGAGCGTGCAGCTTCTCTGTCACAGCAACCTGGGAAGACAGGGGAGACAGGAGACAGGTCAGTGTGTCTGGTGTCCAATGCGGTCCCTGTTCTCTCATCGTCCCCACCCCGCAGGGGAGAGATGGAGCCTTGTGGGATTGGGATGCAGGACCCCCCACTCACGTGCCAGGGAGCCAAACGACAGGCAGGGGAGAACAGAAGGAAAAGACGGCGTGTAATCAGAATGTCTCGCTCTTCAGCAGCTCTCACCACTAGGCCTTAACACACTCTAGCCAGGAAGCATGTCACCCACCAGCTAATTGCAGCCACCTCTGCAGAGGGCCAGGGAAGCTGTTTAACAGCACACAGCAGCACTGTGCATGAGAAATCCTGTGCGAGCTGACTCTGCGAGGGGCGTTTGGGGAGACGGTCTGGAGAGTGCAGCCAGGCGTCCATGGTAACTCTTGCAAAAAGGGCCAGGGAGTCTTCAATGATCACAGGTTGTCAGGACCTCTGAAGGTGTCACCCCCAGTGGCACACTGCCCCTCGTGCTGCCCAATGGCATTGAAGGGGATAGTGCAATAGTCCTCCCTGCAGCAGAGCACCCTCTAGTGCTGCATTACAACCGTACTCACCCTGGCCTGGCTCCCCTTGAAGCCCAGCCCTTCCAAGCACTGCATGGGTATCAGAAGAAAAAGCTGCCCCTGGAGCCCCCAGTGCTCAAAGGCGTGATCCCAAGGTGAGATGGAGGGGCTCAGATCTAAGAAGCCGTTCCCACCAGAAGGGGCGCATGTCCAGCAAGTTGGCTTACGTACCTGGTACGGCTCTGGCTCCTGGAGCCTCAGGTGTGCAGGGCTGAACAGGCGCAAAGAGGCTTGTGCATGGCTCTTGATTTCGTGCACGCTGGGAAGAGCCTGGCAAACCTGCTTGAGAGTGGAGAGGACAGAAGGACACGTAAAAAACAGAGCTGGGCCAGAGCAGAGCAGGGGGCGAGATCCAAGGCAGGCTGAGCCTGCGGCAGTTCACGGGGGGGGGTGGGGGGAGGAGTGTCTTCCTCTCCCCCCCACATCTCCGCTTTAATGTGACAACATTGTGGTGGCAGACACAGAGGCAGGAAGTGAGAGGTGCCTTGCACACACTCCTCCTCAAAGTCCCTCCCTCAAGAAGGGATTAGCCCCATTTAGAAGGGGAAACTGAGGCACAGAGACGGCAGGGACTTGTGTAAGGTCACCCAGCAAGCCAGAGGCAGCGTAGAAGACAGAACCCAGGACTAACCGGCAACATCGATGCTGCGGGAACCAGCCCCCCGCAGGCCGTGATGTATCCCACCGAGACGTTTCTGCTCATCTGCTTCCTCCCCATGAAGGAGGGCCAGACGGCTGCCTTCCCCAGACAGGCTCTGCTTCCAAACCAGAGCAAGGGATCTACTGCAAAACCGCCGCCGCCCCTCCCACTGCCTTGCCCCAGGAGGGACCGTTCAGCTCAGTTTGTCTGCTACATGCTGCACAGCCAGGAGCCCAGACTGACTCCCCCACGCTATCCCTTTGGTCCGGGGCTCCCGGAGACCTAGCCAGATGTTTACTGTCCATGGGAGCCCTCTAGACAGCTTCCTGTCCAGAAGCAGCCACTTCTGGGGAGGAACATGGTGGCTGTCCGGCTGCACAAAGCAACGCTGTCCAACAGTGTCAGACAGGAAGGGATCAGTACACTCTGGAGAGGTGCGGGGCCGCTGGAGGGTCCAGGTGACAACAATATGCACACCCATGCTGGACACTCAGGTTCAATCCCTTGACTCCTGTGCCAAGAGGACAGGACCTTGGTTTTGTCCCTCCTAGGGCAGATCGTCCCCTAGTACCTTGCTGGGGCAGTTCTGATGTCAAGGGAGCAGCACCACCGATCCTGCACTGTTCTAATACCTCCCTAGAGGCACCGGCCCGGCACCAGCGTTAATGAGATCTCAGCTGGAACAGTCATGGCTGCAGGGCAGCCACAGCAGAGCCTAGGGACAAGCTTGCCCAGTGCTCACAGCAGCAGCAGCAGCAGCAGCAGCAGCAGCAGCAGCAGAATGGCTTGGGAGGAGGGAAGGAATCTGGCCTTTTCTGACCTGTCCATCTTTAAAGTAAGGGCGGTGCAGGATCTCCACCGCAGTGGGAGTCACCCTCCTGGCCTCTCCACTCCTCCCCAGCATGCAGACAGCCACCTCCTGCCCCGCTGTGGGAGGGGGCTCAGCCTCCAGCGCCATGAGATCCATAAAGGCCAGACCTGCTGGAAGTTGGAGGCCGATGTTAGCTGCCTGGCTTAGGGGGTGTGTGTGCACTGGGGCTTAGGGAAATGCTGCCCCACAGCGGGAACCAGCTGCCGAGCTGCCCCCAGCCACAGGCCTGGAACACGGTGCGCATTTAGAAGCTGAATGAACAGCAAGGGCAGGGGGTTCTCAGCCCAGGGGTTGGCAGGCAGGGAGATAGCAGGGACTGCCCTGCAGCCGCCTGGGCTGTTGAGTAGCCCGACCTCCTAGCACTGCAGAACTCCCTCCGGGAGCAGGAGCCCGGCACAAAGTGGTTTGGTCAGATCTGGGCTGAGAGGGAAACACAGGGGCCATTCTGCTCTGCTCCATGGCCCTGCCTCGGGCTGAGCGCACAGAGCTCAGGGACTCAGCGGAGGGACCTCGCCTCCAGGGGAGGGGTCAGCCTCTGTGGTCCAGTCGCTCCTGAGGGATGGGGAGCTTCAGACACCCATTCGGTAGCGGCCAATTCAGTTCCACGTCAGAGATGTCACATGGCAGCGGGCGTCATTACTGAGCTGAGCCAGACTCGAACTGGGGACTCCAACCCCAACCCTAAATTCCAAGCCAGGATGCAGACGTGTGAACTGTGCATGTTTAAGACACGGCGCCTCACGTCTCTGAGAGGCCAGTGCTGCATGGCCCGGACTGTACCGCCAGGCCCATGCTCTCAGGGTGCTGGACAAGCACTAGGTCACGGTCTCACCAGCAGCGTCACACAGCCTGTACACCACCTTGCTCCCTGGGATGGTCATCTTCTCTGTGTCCTCGGTCAGCTTCTGCGTGGGGTGGCCATTCACTGTCACCAGCTACGGGAGGAAGGAGGGAAGATGAAGGGCACCTGAGCCGCTGGCACCTGGGAAATGCTGGTTCTACAGGGAGCAGGGTAGTAACGAGAGGGCCTGCCCATTAGGGATGGGGTAAGGCTAAAGGCCTAGAACAACCGTCAATGCTTTGTTAACGTACAGCAAAGCAAAAGGCCTCAAACCTGAACAACAGCGGGTTAAAGCAAAAACCGTGAGCTAGGTAGATTCCGCTCACGGGAATGCAGCAAGAGACAGAGCTGGTAAGTCACAGGGCCTAAATGCACCGAAACACCTAAAAGCTCCCAGCGCCAGGCTCTCAGTGATACACAAACACATCCTGCTTGGTCCCATGCGCTCCCCGTCCCCTCCCCACAGGTAACACCTCAGCACCAGGTACATTCTGCCCCAAGTTCAGGACCAGGTCGCAGTGCCAGCATGGAGAGTGCTGTTTTGATGGTACCACCACTATCCCCTAGTTAACGGGGAGATCTAGTTATACTGGGGGGGTGTGGATGTATTACAGTTAGGGGCTTGTACCTGGATACGTAATATCCACATAACGTGTTTATACCTGCGTATAAAAGTGTGTGTAACGGGGCAGTGTCAAGCGACCTAGGGGATGACGGAGCCCCCTTGCTGGCGTCTGAGCTGCATCCATTGTCATGGCATATGCATGTACCACTGTAAACTGGTGAGTCATACTGGGCACCCATGAGGGTAGTGGCGCCCATGTTCTACTGGCAATAAATCTGGTTCCTGTTCCTTCGTACCTCGCTTGGTTTGTGGGGGCCCTCCGAGGTCTGCAGTGTCGGCTAACTGCAGAGTCTACACTGCTGTCCAAAGAGAGAGCACACACACACGGCCCAGGTGATTAGCATCAGATGGAGCAGACTGGACATCTGAGCACCATTCTGGTAAAGACAGCCGACTACAAGCAGCAGCTCAAACCAGTGCCCAGGGATCATCCCGAGACTCCGGTAAATAGCAGCACCCGTGCCTAGGATCCTTTTCCCCTCTGTGGTCAGGGCTCTGGTCTAACAAAAACTCTGTGTCGTGAGTTCTATCTGGCCTCAGCCCACTGCAGAAAACCTGCTGGGTCTTACGGAACCAGCTAACCACTTAGCTTTTGGGAAGCGGTTCACATAAACGTACACATGTATCAGGCACAGAGTCCAGGCCCCAAACTGAGGGGTTGTTAAAAACAACAACGCTACAAAATCTACTTAAAATGTTCTTGCTGAGTTCTTGTCTGAAAACGGAACCCATTTGGTTTGGGTTTCAGGCTTCCCCTGCAGCAGCCTCTGCCACAGGACTCTGTGGCCTTCGGGGCTTGTGTAGGCTGCCCCCAGCCATGAAACTGACTGATCAGTTCCACGACCCCTCTCCAGCACCAGACGCAAATGGGGTAAGAGGCAAAATGTGAATGAAAATTTGAAAAGGCTTCAGCCAGGCCCGCGACAGGGCCCAGCCTTCCAAAGGGCCCAGAGCTCCAGCCACTGCTGCAGCTACTTTGGGAGCAGGCCCCTTTGGCAACACAGCGCTGCCCCTTCACGTGGCTGTGCGTACATCAGGGATCCAGCGCTGTGATCTGGGTTGCACAAAGGACGGACTGCCCTAGGCTCCACCCTCTGCACCCTTGTCCCTGCCTCTTCCAGGGAGTGCAGAGCTGGGCTCCCCTCCCGTCGACCACACCAGTTTCAGCCTCCGTAACCCAAGGTGTTCATGACACAAGAGGGATGTGTGTCTGCGCAAACACACACGCCTGACTCTGTTCTCAACTGACCTGCATGTAACTCCCCCCCCGACTTGGGTATAAACTGGCTCTGAATGATAGAGACTGGAAGCGGAAAGAACATTTCTGCAGGTTGAAACCTCTCTAATCTGGAACTCCCTCGTCTGGTGCATCCGTAATCCGGAATGGCACTTTTCGTGGGTGTAGCCAAGTTTCCTGTGGTCCCATAACATTTATTTCCAGCCATCAGTCCTGGCTCTCAGTGTTCTGTGCTGTTATTTAGCTGGAATTTGCCACTAAATGTTTAAGAGCCCAGTAAGCAGCAAAACTGACCGTATCGACCTCCGGTGGTCCTGCAAATTCTCTCGTCCGGCAGCAGTTGGGTTTGGAGGGTGCCAGATTAGAGACGTTCAACCCACAGTCATCAGAGGAATGAGGCTTTATAGCTTCCCAATAGGAGCTGTGGGGCCAAGAACCTCACTGGTTTTAAGATGGAGAGGGAGATATTTATGGCCGGGATTACCCAGGGGGAGAAGTTGCCCGCGAGATCGGCGGCAGGACTCAGTGATCAGGACGGCCCTTTCAGGTCCACTTACCACTCCTCCAGATTCATACCCATGTCAATGAGGTGTGAACCGAACCCATGATTTCAACCTGGCAGGGTCTCCTTAGTCACGTCAGGTACCCACCAAAACAATTCCAGCGCGTCGCAGGCCTGTGCCCTGCTGTGGAGCTTTCATCCCAACATCTCAAAGCCTTTACAGCAGTGGATGCTACCCACACTTGGCATACAGCGAGTCAGAGGCAGACAGAGGACGAGAACCCAGCTGGGACACCCAGTTGTGACCCCAACCCTTCTCTAACCTCTCGGCCACACAGCCTCCTTCCATCCCATATGACTGACAGCGGAAGAGTATTGGAGAATGCCCCGAGTCACACAGTAAGCCCAGACCAGCGCTGCAGCAGTAAAGGCCAATATAGAATTGCAGCCAGTTTCACCAGGAAGCCACAGTGTCAGTTGCCCTGTAGTTAGTGGGCACCCCAGGAACTCGGAGCTGACCTGAAGGAGGGCTTGTGACTATCCCAGCGAGGTTACCTTGTACACACAGCCCAGCGAGGGCTGCAGAGTGCATGTCACCAGGTTGGTCCCGACTCCGATCACGTCAATTTCATGCCCCTAGACGATGAGGCAGAAGACAAGGAGTCGGCATAACCCTTTGTTACTTGCTGGCTGCATCGCAGCAGTGCCCAGCAGCCTCAGCCCAGGTCCCTGCTGCGCTTGGTGCTGTACTAACTGGTGCTGAAGAGACGACACCCTCTGCTCCTTACAGCAGCTTCCCTGCAAGGATCTTCAGCCCTTTGTGGACAGCAGCCAAGTGCTACAACACCCCTGGGGAGTGGGGCTTTCCCTCAAAGTCATGCAACTACCTAGCAAGCCCCGGGCAGGCCTCAGGGCAGCTGCACAGAGAGATACCTCTGCCCATCTGCCCCAGCATGGTGCTGGCACAGCTGTGCCATGCTGGGGCTGGGGGGGACACCTCATTCCTGGCCATGGCTGCCCCATGTTGGGGCTGGCACGGAGGGGCCTCTCCTCTCCCCCTCTGGCTGTGGCAGCTCCATGCTGGGGCTGGGGTGCCTGTGTCCCAGCCAGTTTCCAAGCTGGAGCTCC
This sequence comes from Carettochelys insculpta, assembly GCF_033958435.1. Taxonomy (NCBI): domain Eukaryota; kingdom Metazoa; phylum Chordata; order Testudines; family Carettochelyidae; genus Carettochelys; species Carettochelys insculpta. The sequence continues at coordinate 6,788,927 of NC_134138.1, forward strand.
CCCAGAGCTGCCACAGCTGCGAGGAGAGGCCCCCACCACCAAGCCTTGCCTGGAGCTGCAGCAGCCATGAAGAGGTACCTCTCACTCGGCTCCCAGCTGCTGCAGTGTGGGCTGGGGTTGTCCTCTCTCCCCAGGGCAGCCTGCACCCCGAGACCCTCATTCCCAGCCCCACCCCAAGGCCTGCACCTCACTCATCTGCCCCTACCCTACCTCTCCCACCCCCAGCCCCTTGGCACCACCGCTGTCACACACTGTTTGTAAGCGTCTCACCTCCATATTGGTACACATAACAAAAGTCATTTGCACATGGATGTAACACATTGGCAGAAACACTAGTTGTTAGCTGCCTTTTCTAGATGGGGTACACTGAGGCAGGAAAGGGAAATGCTGAAGGCCTCACAGTGAGTCAGTGGCAGAGCTGGGAATTGAACACAGCACCCACTGCCCCTGCCCTGATCTAACCACTGGACAATTCTTTCTGCCTTGTGCTGGATGAAGTGCCTCCCCCAGCTGGCTGGTCTGGAGCTGGGCGCGGCTCCCGTAGGTAGCACCCCGCTCAGGAAGACCCTTTGAGAGCTGACCAGGACTCCCATCAGCTTGCTGGCCAGGTACTGGGCCAGCCACCACCGCCGCCCTCTCTTCTGTGATCACAGGTATCTGGCTGCTCCCCCATCTTCAGAAATATGATTGTGGAACTGGAATTTGGAACATGGTGTTTCGGGCCCAGAAGGCTCCTCACTGGGGTCCCAGAAGGGTTTCCCATTTGGTAGCAGAGCCTTGGCCCACTAGCCCAGTATCCTGGTAACCCTCGACAGTGGCAAAGCCTGAAGCTCTAAAGGACGGCAGCCTCCCAGCCCAGAGCCACTGCTGGCTGGCTAAAACGGTCCTGTGATCTGCTGATGCACTGACGCATGAGGCCTGAGCGACTCTCTCTTGCCATGCATAGCTACAAGTTCTTCCCCGAAGATGGCAGCACACAGCTTACAGGGTTATCACCCTGTAGCCACCTGTCCCCCTGGCCTGCAAGGAATCCTTCCGTTTCCCCAGCTTAAAGGCCGCAGATTCACTCCCTTTGCTCCTTGTGCTCGTTTACACACAACGTTCTTCCCAAAGAGCTAATCCTGATTCACACCACCCGGGGATGCTTATGCCAAATCAATGTTTCAAGTGGATTAAATTAACTCAGAAGAAACACAGCTACAGGTGGAGTTAATCAGGAAGAGTCACTCCACTTAAATAGCATAAGCTTTCGTAGGCAAAGACCGGCTTCGTCAGATGCACACATCTGACGAAGCTGGTCTTTGCACGCATCTGACGAAGCTGGTCTTTGCACGCATCTGACGAAGCCGGTCTTTGCCCACGAAAGCTTATGCTCCAAAATATCTGTTGGTCTATAAGGTGCCACAGGACTTCTCGTTTTTGAAGGACACAGACTAACCCAGCTACCTCTCTGATATTTGTCCACTTAAATAGACGCACTGCCTTCATCCAGATGAATTTTCGTGCACAGACAACCTCTTAGTTTCACAAAACACGCTGCAGCTCAAAACCCGCCCTGGAGAAGCAGGTTCGTACCAGGGCCACTTCTCAAGCAGGGAAAGGGAGCGGCAGAGAGGTTAAAGGATGTGACCAAAGCAGCACTGTACATTATGTGCCGCCACTTTCGACCGACCCGTGATAGCCTGTTGAGAACCCAGGCACCCGCCGGGGTAACGTGAATGGTGCCACCGAGCCCTGGACCCCTCCTGCTACAGGTGAAAACCTGAGCGCCTCTCACCTCCTGTATTATCTCCTGCAGGCTCCTTTCACTGATGTCGTTGCTCGCCACAATGGGGATGGTCTCAAACCAGGGAACCTGGAAGCTGCACACAATTGAAGTGAGTCGTCATAAATGGCTGCAGGTTTCCTACACGGGACAGGTGCCCCAGCAGGTTACTCGAAGCTTTGCTAGATCTGAACCCCGGAGGGCAGGCGAAACTCTGGCGCTCCTGTTGCAGGATCTGTGGTGAGGGCGGAGCCGAGGGATTCGGGGTGCGGGAGGGGGCTGGTGTGGGGTGCACGAGGGAGCTAGAACGGCGGAAGGGGATCAGGCGCGGCTCTGGGTTGAGGTGCAGGGTCTGGGAGGGAGTTCGGGTGGGGGCCCAGGGGCAGCTCCCATTTGATGGAGGTGAGGAACAGGTGGCTCTACGTGGCCGATGCTGCCCTGTGCTTACCTGCAGGCCCCGCCCCCCGCTGCTCCCATTGGCCGTGACTCTGGGACTGGCTTTCCTCCGGCCGCAGCAGAGAGCTGCCATGGTCCGGGGAGAGCAGGCCGTGGCAGCCCCGGGGGCAGGTCTTATTAGGCAGGGGCGTGGCCACACAGCTTAGAGGGAACCCTGCCGGGAGCCAGCTCTTGTCAATCCACCCCCGCAGACAGACAGACAGACAGACAGACAAAGGGAAGTGGGAGGGGCTCGATATCTGGGCGAAGGGCGGAGGTAGCCACTCGGCACAGAGACACACTCCCTCCGGCTGGGTAAGCGCCGACTGCTGGTCCGACCCCGACCCACCGGGAACCAAGAGGGGCCATTGTCCAGTGTCGGTACCTGCCCCACGCAAAGGACCGTCTCAGGGAGCTCCCAGCGCAGGGCAATACGGGCTCAGCCGCCTGGCACTCACGCGGCACCGCAGGTCCGGAGCACCCAGCGAATCTCCCTCGACTGCTTCCCGAGATCGCCGCTGTCCACGCAGACCCCTCCTGCCCGGTATCCCAGCTGGTGCAACGCCAGCGCCACGGCGCAGAAGTTTGGGAGGCCGCTGCTGCCAACAGCAAAGAGAAGAGTGGGCCTGGCTGGCCAAAGGGCCTGGGAACCCACCCTCTGTGATGCAGGCCAGGAGGGATGGGCCAAGCGGGCTGGGTTTGGGGGCATGCGAGGCTCCATGCCCTGCTAGGACAAAGAGCACAGGAGGGAGGGACTCCCATGGTGCTCAGCAGCTGTTCTGTCCCCAGCCCAGGGGATGGATGACCACACTCAAGTGCGGGAGCGTCGGAACACAGGGGCTGGGTCCCAGCCGGCGTCTCTGGGAGACGCCGAGGAGCTCTAAGGAATCGTCTCAGAGATCCTGCGTTCCACCAGCTGCCCCGGCTCTGCTACCTCTGCCGGATTCTTCACTGCACTGCCCCTGGCCTCTCTGCTCCCGACCTGACCCTGATGGCCATCTCCACCCTCTCCAGCGCTCCCACCAGCCACCGGGGAGCCCAGGTGTCACCGTACTCAAGGCGTGTGCCGGGAAAAGGCCTCCGCCGGCCCAGGTGCCTCACCCCATGACACTGTAAGTGTCCAGCAGTCCCTGGAAGCTGTGGGGGAAGGCGATGGCGTAGGACGCAAAGGCAGCCAGCTCCCCATGGTTCACCCCATCGCAGGGCACCTGCAGCAACTGACACACCCTTCCCAGCCACAATTCCGCCAGGGGCAGAAACTCCACCGGCTCCTCGCTGTCCAGGGGCTTCAGGGTCTGCAAAGGAAACAGCCCCTCCACAGGACCAATCACATCGTCTGCCATGGCCACAGCCTGTCTCTCCCTTGTGGTAGGGCCCCTAAGAACATCTTTCGATTCCTCAACCCTCTGCCAGCTCCAAAGCAGCCACTCAGTGGAGATAAACCTTGCACACCAGCAAGGATGACGCACAAAGGTCATTTGGCCACATCAAGGGCACCAAACCGAGAGCACTGGGGCTGCCTCCAGGCCCCTCTGGGCCGTTCGTGATCAAGCGAGGAGGACTGTGACCACCCTTAGCTTTCAAATCCATAGGTAGGACCCTGGGGAGACTACAAATCCCAGCATGCAATGCTCCAAGGAGGCAGCCAAACGGCTCGGTTAATGGACCCATCATCTCAGCTCCATAGCAGGTGGCAGCGGAGCACCTAAGAACGAACGTGGGCTGGGAAACTGCAGGCAGTGGGCTGGAGCCGAGTGGGGGAGCTGGAGCCGAACAGAATTCTAAGGGAAGGGGTGAGAGTCCCACGACAGAGCACGTGGGTCTCTCCTTGGGGTTCACCTCTGCCCCTGTCTACACTGTCTGCCCCTTCTCATCACCAGGCCAGGTTCCTAAATCCATCCACGAACCCGGGGCTGCACCTCCTCCAGCGACGTGAAGGACATGATGTAGGAATGGGCCACGGTCCCACACACCGGAATCCCATACAGCTGCCCTGCCAGGACGTTGCTGGTGCAATCGAAGCCTGCAATGGAGAGACAGGGTCCCATGAGTGAGGGGAGCGCAGACTACCAGGGAACCAAGGGGGCAGGGAATGCCCTGCTGTGAGGAGCTGGGACATCAGCCTGGCTGCTGGCCAAAGCTCACCCCCTATGTAGGAGTACTTGGATGCAGAAAGGCCCCCATCTGGGCCCTGGGCACGCCGCAGGCCAAATTCCACCAGCTTCTTGTCTGGGCCAGCCAGCATCCGGAACCGGGCAGCGTTAGTGGCCACAAGGCTGGAAACGGAAAACCCCAAATGTTCCCTGAGCGCAGACCAGGGTTCCCTCTAGATTCTTCCATTCCCAGGTGGAATAAATTTTTCATTGCATGCACCCAGGCATGAGCAGATGTGCACCCCAATAGACACACCTGCTGCCAGCTGTGGGAGCGCTGCTAATTGGCCAGGCAGCACCTGAATCTCTCCCAGACAGCCGGCCCAGCACTCGGCTTACAGGGAGCAGGACCCAGCTCTGGCTGGGCCCCAAGGGTGGGCAGACTCATCACCAGGCTGTGAGCTGTCTGCAGACGGGGCAGCCGAACAGGAAGCTTTGAGAGTGGATCGGTTCCATTCAGGCCACATGGGAGTCAGACGGCCCTGACCGGCGCTGGGGGCGGATCTGGGTTACAATGGCAGCACCGTGGAGCCACATGTGTTCGAAGCCCCAGACAGCCCAGCTGGGGGTCGGGATGAAGAGGGGGGTGTGGGGGAAAAGGGACATGGTCCAAGCTGTTGGGGTGGGGAGGGTGAGATAGATGAGGAGCCCTGAGGGAACAGGGGAGACTTTGGAGCCAGTGGGAGAGGGAGGAGAAGGGACCCGGCCAGGGAGCAGCGCACAGACGCTTGTGAGCCCTTGTGCAGGGCAGGACACGTTCACAAGTGGCTGGAAGCCGTCAGATGCCATCCTGCGCGTTTCACCCCAGGGTGTCTTCAGCCCCCCCACTGAGCACGTGCCGCCCCCTCCCCAGGGGCCCCACCTCCACGCGTGCCACTCCAGGGGACCCCACCACCACCACAAACCAGCACGTGCCGCCCTGGGGACGCTCCCCCAACAGCCCGTGGCTGGAGCCCGCCTGGCCCGTTTCCCCAGCACCCCCTCACCTGGCGTAATTGACCAGACACAGCAGCGTGGTCTCCAGCAGCTGCACCACCAACAGAGGCCCCTTCACTTGCAACAGAGGAACCTGCCAGAGAAGAGCCGTGGGACAGGGGGTCGCCCCACTCAGCTCCCTTCCTCGCCCCATGCCCACTTCCGCATCGCTGGTTCCAAGCCACAGGCCCTGGCCAGGGCTAGGACTGAGACGTTCCACACACCAGGACTCTGCAGCTGCTCTTCCCCTCCTCCAGCACAACTGGCTCCAGTACCGCCTCCCTCCCTCACCGCCAGCTCCTCCTTTCTCCCTCCCCCTTGCCCCCGTGACTCCAGGATCCAGCCTTTTCTCCACCTCCATTGCCACCGCCCCCCTGACGCCCACCCGCCCCTGCTGGCCCCCACTGCAGCCATCACCTGGGGATCCCTCTAGCGCTGCGGTTTCCAGCCTTTCACTAGTGCAGACTCCCAGTCACCCCCAACTGGTCACAGACCCCCCCTCCATTCTCCCCCTCCACCATTCATGGACCCCCCAGTCACCCCCACCCTATTCATGGACCCCCATGAAAGCCACTTCTAGCCACTACAGATACTTAGCTAACTGAAAAAGGAAAGCGCAAAATAGATTTTCGGGCAGTGGTTAATAACATGGTTGGAAGATATCTACTTTAAAAGGAACCGATCATAACTCTGCAATTTATTTAAATCTTCTTTTCTATGATCATTTTTATTTCTCCGTTCTTTTCTCCCATGGAACCCCTGCACGACCTGGGTGCCCGCAGACCCCTGGGCGGGAACCATTAGTACCTCGCCTGTTGGCAGGGGCTTTCAGACACCAGTGGCTGTGCTGTGAGTGATAACGAATCCTCAGCAAGATGTGAATAAATCCAGCTCTTATGCAGCACTTTTCCCCTGAAAGCGAATTCTAAGACACGACCCAGCTGGGCTTCTACTGCGTGCAGAGCTGTACTGCCTCCTTGTCAGACCGACCTCGGCACAACGGGGAGCACCTGGCCAGAGGCAAAGGAAGGGCCCCACCCCTAACCAAGTCTGGTTTTACTCTGTTCTCCCGACACGTCCTTTCCGGTCCTCCTCCGTGGTCCCGCATTGTGACTCCTGGGCTCTTCCCCGGAACCAGTGGACATCTACAGTTGTCCCTCATGACCCTCTTAAGGAGCATGAATGCCCTCCTTCGACTTGGGGTAATTCTGTGTCTCACCAGCGTTCTGAGCTGCCAGTCCTCAGCTCCACCCAACCAAAGTCTGGAGACTTTTAACCACCAGGCTCAGCTCCCACCAGGACTATTCCCACATATCTATTTAGGGGCTAGTGCGACAATGACTCCTTATTTCCCTTCTCCCTCTGTAACTCGTCCATGCAAGGACGTTCCTCTGACTCTTTTCAGAAGCCAGACGCCCCTGTGCTCTTCGGACTAGCTCCTTCTTTCCCCCACCCTGCCAGGCCTTCTTCAGAGCAGAGAAGAGTCTTCTAATAAGCCTGGTCTTTGGAGGAAACCAGATAACTACAGCAAGGCCAAGAGTGCGCTCAGGTGCTCCTTAGGCCACGGCTACGTTACCCAGAAGATCGACCCACCCAGGGACAATCTGCCAGGCCTCAATTTCGCATGCCTGGTGGAAATGTGCAAAAATCGACCTATCGGGGGTCACAGTCGACTCCCCTACTCCTCACGATGGAAGTGCTCCTGTTGACCTTCCTTAGCGAGGGCAGCCAGGTAAGTTGATTGCAGATGCGTCACTGGAATCAACTTCATTGCAGTAGCTAGAATTGAGTATCTGCAATTGAGTTATCTGCAATCGACTTACCTGCTTAGCGCAGACCAAGTCTTAGCGTGCAGGATGAATTTATCTTCCTGGTTTTGAGGAAACCAGCGTGAACTAAGCCTGAAGTCACACCAGTTTCAGCCCACGCAGCCAGGTCCTTGCACCAGCTTGTACTCGTTTCCACTGGTGCAATACACACGCACCTACAGACTGAGCTACTCAAACAGTGGCTGCATCCACACGCTGCTCACGATAAAGGAAATTGCCACTCCAGCACAAAGGGGCAGGAGGAGATGTCAGGGGAAGTGTGCTGGTTGAGTCACCTACAGTATAGAACACCAGGGCCCACCTTTTATCCGTAGATCTTAAAGTGCTTTACAAAGGGCATGAGTGTCATTGCACAGAGGGGGAAACTGAGGCACAACAGAGTCACGTGGCTTGCAGGTAAAGAATCCAGATCTCTCCCATTTCAGTCCAGCGCTCTATCCACAGGGCCCCCGGCTCAGGGATTATTCACTCAGAGCCCAGCTGCAGAGACTGCCTGAGGATTCTCAGACTGTCCAAGCCACTGCTGTAACCACTCTGTGCTACTGCCGTGGCTAACACCCACCTTGGCGAAGACGACAGAGCCCTCCGGCACAGAGGAGACGGTGACTTCGGAGGCGTCCACAGTGCGCAGGTAATCGAAGAAAGCCTTGTCCGTGGTGCTGGGTAGGACCGACTGCAGGTACTCAATGTCTGGAAAGCAGCCAGAGATTGCTACTCAGCGCGGGCACGGAGGAGGGGGCAGCGCCCCTCACGTCAGGGGACCAGCGCTCCGCGGGCAGGCAGAGCTGTGGGTTTAGAGCAGCGGTTCCCAACTTTTCCGCAACGGGGACCCGGTTTTAGAAATCAGTAAGACGTTGGGACCCCAGGCAATTCAACCCCAGAGTGGGGGACGTGTGTGTGTGCCCTCCACAGGGAACCAAATTTATAAACCTTGATTCGCCCCCCGACCCCACCAGGCTTAAACCCCTTGTAGCCCCAAACACCCATCCACCCCCAGGCTTGAACTCCTCACAGACCCCCCCACCTCACATGAGCCCCACAGCTGATCCCCCACTGCTCCTTTGCCGGGCTGCCACCTCCTCCACACAGCTCCCCTCACCACTCGTAATTACCTTCCCCCACCTGCAGCATGGGCCCCTCCCTGCCCTGCAGCATTGAAATGGGGCTCAATTTAATTGGTTTAATGGCCGGATCCCACCAGGAGCAGCACTTAGATTTCAGAGGCGGAGTCTGGTGTTCTAACCACTAAGCCACGCTCCCTCTGAACCACAGACCTCATGCTGCCAGCTACCCCAGGGCATGCGGGTGTGTAAGGGGTACAGGGACCTTCTTGGTCTGAGGTTTACACCCCAGTCCATCAAAAGTCATCAGGAAAAGTCTCTGTAGAAAGCCTGCATCTCACATTGGTCATCACAGTCCTTGCCAGAGGATCATATGTATGGAGCAAGGCAGGGGGATTGGAAATCATGTTCTTAAAGCCTTGTAGCTAAAGGCACATCACACCCAGCGGTACATGCTTAAAGATGGGTCCCACCACACCGGAGGAGAGAGACACATTCCCTGGCTGACCCTTACAAGGGAAAACCGTTTGCACAGTGAGTCAAACACCAATGGACTCCAGGAGAGGAAATGAACAGGGCGAGGGGAACAGCGTTTCCAGGTGAAGAACAACGGACTGCCCTAACAGCTGTGCTCCCTGTAAGCTGGGCCCTCATGCAGCTGCTCAGGTGAGATTCAAATGCCGCCCAGGTGATGAGCAGAGCACCCACAGCTAGGTTTTGTTTCTATTGGTGGTGCACATTCGCGCATGCCTCGGTGACACAGAAATTTATTCCACACATGGGTGGAAAAAAATTCCTCACCTGGCTGGAAAAGCTTGGAGGGAAGATTGTCTAATAGATGTAGGGGTGTAAAGAGATGCTCTGGTGCCTGGGGAGACAAGCTGCCGGCAGGCCCTGGCTTCCAGCCCTCCCTGAGCATAGGGAGCCGGGAAGGCACGTTGGCAGGTTTCTGAAGAAATCACCTTCGCTGGCTCTGCTACTCAGCCTGTGGCTGTAAAATTCACAGCTCGGAGGAGAGCCGAACTGCCCCTGCATTCAGAGCAGCTGGTTCCCATGATGGGTCAGGGCACCTACTCCCCGTCGCAGCACAGACCACGGCATGGCTGTACTGCCGGAGAAGGGTGCCACACCTGGACTCCAAAGCCCTCCTGTTCCCTTGACAAGTGGCACCCCTCCCCTGCTCCTCAGGCCTATGAGTGAGAGAAGGGCTTGTCCTCCCTGGCCCTGCAGCTCCCATGCATTGCCCTGGAGTGGCTAAGGACAGGGGTGTCATTTTGGGGGTGGAGGGCTTTCCCCACCAATTGTGTACCAGGGGTCCACTCACCTTAGCCCCAAACAGAGCTCTTAGCTGAATGCAGCCTGAGTGTGACGGAACTAATTCAGGAGCTGTTCAGGGATTTCCTTTATAAACACAGCCAGGGTGATTAAGGTAACAAAGGCTTTATAGTCCCTTATAAACTAAGGGACATTACAAACAACAAGCAGCCCAGCCCAGTAGCACCGTAAAGACTAACAAAGGTATTAGGTCATGAGCTTTCGTGGGACAGAGCCACTTCTTCATATTATTAGAGCAGACAGTAAATCCCCACTTTACTCCATCTCGACATGTGTGTTAATCATATCAACGCAAATGTCAAAATCCTGGGCTCCAACCATCCGCTTCCCCCAGTTGGGGGAAGCGAGAGGCTGGAGCCTGGGGAAGGCGGGGCACGGCTCCAGCACTTGGACCCAGCAGCAGAGTGCTGAAAGGAGCAGCCCCATGGCCTTCTCCAGCTGGCGAAATCCAGGGGGACACCACTGCCAGGAGGAAGTGGGAGGTGGGAGGGAAGCCCCTCAGCCCCTGGGAGGTGGGAGCCAGGCACAGCAGTGCCTGGTCAGTTTCCTGGCTCCCACAAGCAGCAGGAAAACTGACCAGGTGCTGCTGCGCCTGGCTGGCTGCTCCCCAGAGCTGTGGGGCTTCCCCCTGCTTGTCCTCTGAGCCCCAGGGAGCTGGGAGGCAGCACAGTAGTGTAGTGCCTGATCAGTTTCCCAGCTCCTGCAAGTGGTGGGGAGCTGGGAAACTGACAGGTGCTGCTGAGCCTGGCTCCCTCCCCATGGCTGAGGAGGAGGGAGGGGTCCTCCTTTCCTGACTTACACAACATTTGGGTTATACGGAGGCTGCAAGGAACTCAACCCCTGAGTAACTCAGGGTTTTACAGTATAGCTTGGAGCAGGGGAAGGAAGGGGTCACCTGTCACTAGGCTGGGTATATGAAACAAATTAAGAAGGAGGTATGCAGTTCCTGCAAATATCAAAGGGGGCGGGAAATTGCCCTTGTAATGCATAAAGGTAGCTGAGATCTCTATTAAGGCCTAATTTAAATGTGTCAAGTTTGCAAATAAATTTCAGTTCAGCTGTCTCCCTCTATAACCGTGCAGCAAAATTCTTTTGTTGGAGAAGGGCCACTTTGAAATGCATTACTGAGCGCCCACGGAGGTTACAGTGCACTAGACAATTCTAAAAGCATCGTCAGGTACTTCACTCAGAAGATGGGAAACATAGGATAGAACTAGTCAGCGACAGAGACAGGATAGCTCAGTGGTTTGAACATTGGTTTCCTAAACCCAGAGTTGTGAGTTCAAGTCTAAAGGTGGCTCTCTGGGGTCTAGGGTAGATAGAACTTAGTGGTATCCCCTGGGCCTGTCCTAGCACCAGAGCTATTTAACGCACTCATACATAGCCTGGGATAAAGGTTAAGCAGTGAGCCAACAAAACCTGCAGCTGATACAACATCTATTCAGTATAGTTAAGTCCAAGGCAGACTGTAAACTGCTAACAGGGATCTTGCTAAGCAGGTGTCAGACAAGAATCAGAGGGGTGTAGCTGTGGTTAGTCTGGATCTGCAAAAGCAATGAGGAGGGGTCCTGTGGCACCTTACAGACTAACAGAAATAAAAACAAAAAGCAGTCAAGTAGCACTTTAAAGACTAGCAAAATAGTTCATTAGGAGGTGAGCTTCTGTGGGACAGACCCACTTCTTCAGACCAGGATAGACTCAATATTTAAGGCACAGAGAACCAAAAACAGTAAGCAAGGAGGACAAATCAGAAAAAGATAATCAAGGGGAGCAAATCAGGGGGTGGGGGGGAAGGTCAAGAATTAGACTGAGCCAAGTATGCAGACAAGCCCCTACAGTGACTCAGAAAGTTCCCATCGTGATTTAAACCATGTGTTAATGTGCCAAATTTGAATATAAAAGCCAGTGCTCACTTAATAAACTATGTTGCTAGTCTTTAAAGTGCTACTTGACTGCTTTTTGTTTTGCTAGTGTAGAGACTAGCGCGGCTTCCTCTCTGTTACTAACAGAAATGTATCAGCATAAGCTTTCGTGGGCAAAGACCCACTTCGTCAGATGCACCTGCATCTGAGGAAGTGGGTCTTTGCCCACGAAAGCTTATAAGAACGGCCATACTGGGTCAGACCAAAGGTCCATCTAGCCCAGTAGCCAATGCCAGGTGCCCCAGAGGGGGTGAACCAAAGACAACGATCAAGCCATTTGTCTCCTGCCATCCATCTCCCGCCTTTGACAAAAGGCTAGACACCATACCTAACCCCTTGCTAATAGCCATCTACGGACCTAATCTCCAAACAACATCGAGCTCTTTTTTAAACTCTGTTCGAGTCCTGCCTTCACAGCGTCCTCTGGTAAGGAGCTCCACAGGTTGACTGTGCGCTGTGTGAAGAAAAACTTTCTTTTATTGTTATGCTCATACACTTCTGTTAGACAAAATTCAGTGTTGATAAATGCAGAGTAATGCACATGGCAACATATAATTCCAACTGTACATACAAAATGCTGGGGTTAAAGCTAGCTGAACTGCTCCCTAAAGAGATCTTGATGTTGCTATGGACAGTTGTCTGCAAATATCTGCTCCATGTTTAGTGGCAATCAAAAAAACTGACAGAATATTGGGTCTTATGAAGCAAGGAACAGCTGATAAGACAGAAAATATCGTATTGCCTCTCTAGAAATGCCCCCATCAAATACTGTGTGCAGAACTGATCACCCCAACTGCAGAAAATATAGTGAGTCTGGAAAAGGTGCAGAGACTGGCAACAGAAACTATCAGGTGAACGGACCACGCTCCAGATGAGGGGAGATTAAAAAGATGGGGAACTTTCCAGTCTGGAAAAGATGATTAAAGAGGAGATACTACTCCAAAACCATGAATGATGTGGAAAAACTAATAAGGAAGTGTTATTTACTCTGTCAAATTACACAAGAACTAGGAGAACAGCAAGAATTCTTGTGGCACCTTATAGACTAACAGATATTTTGGAGCATGAGCTTTCGTGGGCAAAGACCCGCTTGAAGCTCATGAAAGCTCATGCTCCAAAATAGCTGTTAGTCCATAAGGTGCCACAAGACTTGTTGATCTTGAAGCTACAGACTAACACGGCTCCCTCTCTGATACAAGAACTAGGAGACACTCAATGAAGCGGGTGGGCAGCAGATTTGAAAACAAACGAACAAAAGACAGTATTTCTTCACAGCCAACCCGCAGAACTCCCTGCCAGAGGAGGCTGTGAAGGCGAACGCCGCATCGAGGTTCAAAAGAGAACTAGAGAAGCTCATGGAGGACAGGTCCCCAAACAGCTGTTAGCCCTTGTGGGCAGAGATCCAGTACCACGTTGTGCAGGTCCTTCACCTCTGCTTGTCAAAGGCTGGGAATCACTTGCTCATTACCTCTTCTGTTTGTTCCCTCTGGGGCACCTGGCACTGGCCACTGTCACAAGACAGGATGCTGGACAAGATGGACCTCTGGTCTGAGCCAGTGTGGTCATGCTGATGTTCTTACATAGAACCTAGACATATTTGCCCCTGTTGTAACCCCCTAGACCCCCCCCCCCCCCCCTCCCAGAGCTGAGACAGAGATCCCTTTAGAACTCCTGGGTTCTCTCTCTCAGTGCAGAGTTAATAACCAAGTAAGAAGATGGATATCACCATTCTAAATCTCACAGTTTCCCTTAAGTGACTTGCCACAAGATGTTGAACACGTTGTTAGCAGAGCTGAGTGGGCCTAGTATTTGTAAAAACAAGCAGAAGTCCTGGGGCACCTTACAAACTAAAAGATTTGTCGAAGCATAAGCATATATGATCTGATGCAGCAGGTCTTTGCCCACGAGAGCTGATGCTCCTATATATCTGTTAGTCTATAAGGTGCCACAGGACTTCTGGCTGTTTTTGCAGATATAGACTAAAGAGGTGACCCCTCTGATACTTGTCTAATATTTGTTTTTCTTTCACATAGGAACTAGATCCAGGGCTTCTGTCAGCAAAATTGCTAAATTATCTTCCAGAAAACTGGAGTGTAAGTGCCCAGTGTAGAAAAATCCCCTCCTGAGGTGATTTATATGTCCCTGTCCATGAGCTGTGGTGTCTGTATGGTTGCCCTGCATCCTGACCAAATAGCTCTTAAGCTAAGCATTTTAAACTTATAATCTGCTTTACCAGCAGTGGTGACATATTTCCCTCACAAACCACATCAAAATTAGATAAATTGAAAACCATATTCAGTGTTAAAATGGAGTTTTAGAAACACAAAATGGCCGCCGGAGAATGACAGTTGCAATTAATATTCGGCGGGCTATGAATATGTATGAAGTTATGGTTTGAAAAGTCTCAAACTGATTGGTTACTTTAGAATCCTCATACATATGTAATAGTCAAATGCCCCTTTGATACATTGTAGCACTGAGGAGGACCTAGCAGGCAGAGGTTGTCAAACAGGTCCACCCAGGCTGTATATATTCAGGAGAGCAGCCCTGCTTGAGGCATTCCAGACTAGACTTCAGAGGAGAGCAGAGGAAGAAAGAAGACTACAGAGAAGGACTGAGCTAAGAGCTGGACTGAGCCTGTAGTTGAACGTTGTTGGCAGAAGAGCTGAAGCTGACCTGCGTGTCAGTCATTGCTCTCTAGCCGCCGTGGGCTGTCGAAGACCAGAAGAGCTCCAGTCTTCATAGAGCTGAATCGCTAGTAAGGCTCTGGTTCTTTTATCCGGAGGGTTTGCCTGGCAGACTGCACCAACAACGGTGCCCTGCATGGGGAAACTGCAGCAGCGACCCTGCTTTTCCAGTCACCGACTTTAGCTCAGGCCAGTGTCTGAAATATCAGGGTTGTTCCTAAAAACACAGGAGGTTTTTGTTAACCAAGCCGGTTTTTCCTCCTGGTTCTCTTTTCCTCCCTCCTTTACTATCTGACCTGACGCGGCTGCCGTACAAGCGCGCCGTGAGGGTCATAACTTCTTAGCTCGAAGAGAACTACAGGCCCAGCGCCTGGATCACAGAGCAGGAATAAGGAGGTATTTATGGTCTGGGTTTAGGGTTAAATAATTAGGTGAGTAGTTAGTGTTTTTATATAGCTTTGTAATAGAGGGTGGATTGGGACTTCCCCAAGTCCATGATCTGCACCTTATATTTTGTATTCCTTGTCTTTCTGTAAAGGCACAGGAGGCCAATGGTATTGGTCTAGCTTAAAACTATTGCATGCACACAGGAGGGTAGTTAGGTAAACTGCTTTCTAATAATCCAGAGCTATAAGCTCCCCCCTATTTAGGAAGGTAGAGTGGTCAGGGATAACCCTATAAAGAGAAAACCCTGGTGTCCTTAGTAACCCTTCAAGGGTAATGCAGGTGTGCAATAAAGGGCTACCATAACAAGGTGGTCAAAATAGACTACCATTTTTTGAGGGAATAACCTTTAACTAGGAAAACCCCTCCATTTAACTAAGGGGAAAACCTCTCAGAAGGAAACCCCGCATATACTGGGCTCTCCCCTGCTTGGCCAGCAGGGCAACCCATTTAACTAGAGAATTGACCTAGCTTAGCGCAAATTCTTTTTTCTAAGTAAGATCTGCTCCCCGCGGTAGTCGGCCAAGGGTTGAGCAACCTGGTGAACCTCAGGAAGATCCAGGGATAAATAAATAAATACAATTCAGCTCTGAAGTTAATCTTTCCATTTTACAGCACGCATCGAAGGCTGCACGGTCCGTCCCAGAAGCACAGTAAGTAGCTGAGGGATTAGATAGCAGTGCTGTTACAGTAGTTACCTATTGTTTAAGGCTATAAGCCATAGTATTCAAATCCTGTGCCTATTCCACAAAAACAAGGGCTTACATCTTTTGTGCAACTTAGCTTACCAAAATTCATACTTTTGAGTTATAAAATAAACCCTGTCTCCCTGTTTGAACCTGACATCTTGTTTGTATTTTCTTCCTTGGGTGTAAACACTGCAGCAGCGCAGTTCACACACCGTGAAACCCTGTTGTGATTAGACCCACCGTAGACGGCGAGCAGGGTCGAGGGGTAAAATCCTGGGAGCATTGGTAAGGACTCAGTTTTAGTCCAGTCCATTGCTCTGGTGTGATTGACTTGGCCTAATCAATATTCAAATTTATTCATACGTCACTCACATCCTCGATATGGTATCACGGACAGGATGTGTGATGTCAGATGCTGTGTGTTGCCCCTGGAAGAATGGTCAGGTTCAAGGCAGAGAACTGAGCCACTTAATATTTCATGCCCAAGAAAAGGGAGACAAAAATGAATATACCTTTGCATTTGAGGGTAGTGAGACCGTAAGGAGTACAATAGAAAAGGTCACGTGGTCTGGGCTGGCTTGCCTGATCAGCTGCCACCAGAACCTAACGTTCTACCCAATAAAGACCCACAAAAAGTAAAATCTACTAAGAAGCCCCAAGCAGGGACTCCTGAAGAGACTCTGCAACAAATTAAAGAAATAATAAAGAAAAGTAGGATAGATTATTCTATCCTAAAAACCTCTATTCTGCTTAGGCCTGGAGCTAGGGGGACCACCATCTTAAATGAATGGAAAGGGGCCTTAGCAGGTGCAGGGACAAGGGGTCTGTTCGGCCGAATTAACTACGATACAAAAGTTATGGCCGGAACCCTCCTTAATTGTCTAGTGGAGACTCTTAACAAGTTTACTAGGTTGGAGTCCACACTAGACAAGACTCTGTGTATGGCTGGGAGTGAGACATCCTCCCTCAGCACAGTGAAACCTACCCAAGATGTTAGTGAACAAGTTGAAGCTTGCCCTGTCACTGGCAAAACGTGTCACAGATGTAGCAGGCAACGTTCATAGCACAGTGACAGATAGCAGGACACAAGCAGAGATGAAGTCCTTAATGGACGACACCTGCAGAAAAGACAAAGAGCCAATCATGGTATGGTTAGGGAGACTGGTATTAGAATATGGTCAGGAATGGGTAGATCAGCGAGAAGCCTATTATCTGGCCAGAAACTAGCTGGCGTGGTGGCGTGGGATCCACCACGGAGTTAGACCGCAACACGCACTGGCCCATCCTGGTTCCAAGCCTTGCCTTGCTGATAATCAGATCCACGTGGCAAGCATATTCGCTCCCTCAGGGAACAATTACTACCACCAAGGATCTAATTAGGGCCATAGCTGGTGTAGCAGTGGCCAGCTGGAGGCCAGAGCGGGGAGGACCGGTAGGGCTCACTACAGAACAGGCACCACGACTCAGCTTTTTCTGTTATATCTATGACTACTCTGCGATACCAGTTTTCAACCTAGCCATAGAGGCAGGAGCGTCTGGGGTTCCCTTATAAATCCCCAACCATAAAAATCTGGCTACGGTCAGTAGAAGGGAGACCGGTAGGAGCCCTCTACGATGTAGAGGGAGAGCTGCCAGCAACCTTCCAACAGGGGGACCAACATGACGGGTTTCACCATGATAAACCCATTAAAAACCCTGACCACAAAAATGTCAAAAAACAAGCATACCCAGTGGACACTAAGCCCAGGTACTCAAAACAAGAGCAAAATAGACAACAAAAGCCATGGTTTAGGTTTAAGCCCAAATTTCCCCAACAGGAGAAGGAAAAGGGAAAAAAGTCTGGGGAGGAAGAAGAGGCATCAGTTGTGACAAAGTATAGGCAGGCTATCACTAGATACCTGTTTAATAAGGGGACGGATCTTACCGACATGCAGGGCAAATCTGATGCCCAACTTGAAAAACAGGCAATAGAGTTAGGGTGGTGTCTGGAATGGTGGTCGTATAGCTCCAATGGACCTAGGCGACCAGCCCCCCGCCTCGCCAAAAAACGCCTAACTGTCCTCGGGTGGTGCCGCTCCCGGGGGCGTAAGAAAAAGCGGCAAGATGCAACCAATGCCCTGGTGGAGCAAAACAATATTCAAGAGACAGATATCAGACCTTATATTACTTTGTTAGATGAAACAGATCAGTCCCACCAATTTCTAATAGACACGGGAGCCCAAATAAATGTCATTTCCCCTGACGTCACCCATAAAACAACAAACACAAAGTTGTGGGTACAAGGGGTAAATGAACTAAAAGAAGCCCCGTTAGTAAAAGTCACTTTAAAGCTACCAGATGGGGAGAGGGAAACAAGAAGGGCTATATTGGGCGCCCGGAACCTGATTGGAGTGGACTCCATCCGGGAATTTCAATTGCAGCACATCTTGTCAACACTCCCGGTGGAGATTACTGCTCTAAAAGTATCAAATGTGTACACACCTCAGTTAACAAATCCCCAAAATTGGAAATCTAATGTAATCCCAACCAAAGGGAAAGATGCCATAGAAGCTATAAATACCCTCCTAAAAGACCTAACAAAGGAGGATAAAATAGCTAGAATCTATGAAACCAAATACATCAGTAGCGCCTGGGGGAATTCTAAAACCCAGTTCAGAGCCTAGTAACAAAAAATATAGAATGGTCATAGATTACCGTAAGGCCAATGACCATATTGCTGAAACACCCTATGTTGTAAAGTGGGACAGACCACATATAGAGGAAGTTATCAGCAACAAAAACTATCTTTGGGGGGTGCACATTGGACCTCAAAGATATGTTTTATCAGGTACCCATGCATGACCCGCAGGGTGTCCTAAATTTTCGATTCAATGGGCAGATGTTCCGGTGGAAGGTTCTTCCCCAGGGATATAAAAACTCACCAGCAGTCGCTACACAACACCTAGCTAAAACGCTAGAAAAGGTGGTTGTCCCTCAAACTTGTGAGGTGATGTATTATGTGGATGACGTTGCCATAGTGGGGAAAGAGGAACACGCTGTAAAACAGCTTACCCAAGAGGTAATTACCCAGCTAAAAGCAAATGGCTGGAGAATAAATGAGGAAAAGTCTCAGTTAGCCCCCAAAACTGAGTTTAGCTTCCTAGGGATTAAAACAAATCCTACCAACTGGTGTACAGAAATTGAAAAAGAAAAATGAAATGAATGGATTGCACGTCCTCCAGAAACCAAAAAACAGTTACAGGAGGTGCCTAGGGTATTTAAATTACCACCGGTTTTTAATACCCATAAAAATGGCTGCAAACTTAGCCGTTCTACAAAGAAAATTAAAGAAAGGGGACAAAATAAAATGGACTCCAGGTCAAAAAATAGCATATGAAATGCTCCTGGAGGCTCTAAAAAATCCCCAGCCTTTGGCGCGGATAGATCCGCAAAAACCTCTAACCATTACTATAGATTATACACCTGACCAAATAACAATAGAAGCTGCCCAACAAAATCAGCCTGTTGGCCGTGTAGTTAAAAAATTGCAGCCTAGTCAGCTAAACTATGGGCCATATGGGAAGGTACTCCTCGCACTAAAAGAAGCCAGGATTTGGAACCATTACCATGGGACGGTAAAGGGACCAGCGGTTAAATCATTGCAGTGGTTAAAATCAGAGTATCCCTTGGAGTTTGGGGGAGAAAGCACCACTTGGGCACAGTTGCTTTACGAGGCACATTCCTCGTGGATGTCTTGGACCCTGGTTAACACTCCTATCCCTGTTAAGAACAAGGCAAAATCATTGGTTATAAAAACAGATAGCCAAGAGCCTTGGCTGTTCTGCGATGGGTCTACCAAGCATTACCCTAAAGCAGGAATTTATTGCTCTAAGTGTCACTATTTGAAAATTGTGACGGAGCCATCAAAAATATCTGCTCAAGAGGCAGAAGTAAAGGGAATACTCTATGCAATCCAGCATGCTAACAACAAGCACAAGCTGGAAGCTCCAGTCTTAGGAATAGACTCGGGGTACGTAATTAGAGTCTTGTCCAAAGAGGCAAAACCCACTGCTTATTCTCACCACTGGGACCAAATCTTTCAAAGAATCGAACAAAAGCCAAGACCCTGGTATTTGGTCCATTGTCCTTCCCATAAACCAGACTCCAATCCTTTGCATGAATTCTTAGATCACCATCTTCAAAAAGAGAATGGTTTGGCTCCAGAAGTTGGTCTGGCAGACAACTCTGGTAATTGCCTAAATGTGGCGCAGTGGTTCCACCAAGAATGGGGTCACTGGGGCCCAAAAACATGCGAGGAAATCTGGAAAAGAGAGATGGGAAGCCCATATGTGTCCCATAAAACCTGGCAACAGATTGCCAGAGGCTGCTTAACCTGTAATGTCAACAAAAGAATGAATCGGCCAAGGTCACAGGTTAGCGCGTTAGATCCGGCTTATTTCAAACCAGGTTCCACCTGGCAGGTGGACCTAATGGGCCCGCTGCCGGGGGCAAAGCTATTCCCAAAAGCTTTAGTGGTGGTTGATTTGGGATCCCGTCAAGTTTGGGCGGTTCCCACAAAAAAGTCGACAGCCAAAGATATAATTCGGCTTTTGTCTAAGTGTGCAGCCAATTGGTCTGTACCTACCGAGATCCAGTCTGACAGTGGACCTCCCTTCAATTCAAAAGAAGTTGAACAGCAAATGAAGGCATGGAATACTCGGTGGCATTTCCACACTCCTTACCATCCGCAAAGCAATGGGGTAGTGGAAAGAAAAATTGGGGTATTAAAAACTCAACTAAAAATTTTAAACCCCAATGCAGACTATAAGGGCTGGCATGCATATTTAGACACAGCCCTTGTTAAACATAAATGGGGCGGTGTCTAGATGGCCGGACATACAGCCCAAACAAAAAGAACCTTGGCGGCCGGTCTATGCCAAAGGCCAAAAAGTATGGGTAACACTTCCCGGTGAAGGAGCAGAAAAACCTTTTGCTAACACTATTCAAAAGGTCGGGAAATACCCTAATACCTATTATTTGGGTCCACCGAAAAACATGCTGGTACACCATAACTGGTTGAATAAAAGGGAATAGGCTACAATTCATGCTTGCATAATTTTATGAAATAATAATGTTAATTTTTCTCGTTTTAGGTTTGCATTATGCTGCTGTTACTACTGGCCGTGACCTGTGTAGTAAATGGTAAACTACAAAACTGGGAAAGCAATGCATTTATTAGAACCGCAACCTTGGTGGCAAAAGCTCTAAACAAAACCGACTGCTGGATATGCAGTGTCTTCCCTGCTACCAGCAGAGTTGGAATTCCCATGATACCTATTCCTCTGACCACTCAAAACATGACAAAAATGTATTGGTCAGAGGAAGACCACTTGGGAAGGAGTACAAGCCAAACGTCCTGACTATTTGGTAGTGGAAAAAAACAGGGACTTTGGTGTTTTGTGTGTAATGGTTCTAATTTGTGTGAGCGGAAGGTAGTTAAGGTACCCGGCACATCTGAATCACGCGCAAAATGGCAGTTTAAAGAGCACAAAGATGTTTTTGTTGGCAAAAGCAAATGTGGAACCTATATTTTAAGTAAGGGTATGGCACTCCCACAATCTTGGGGAGCCGTGTATTTCCCACATGTTAAGTCATACTGATCTGAAAACGACCGGGGAAAAACAATTGTGCACGAACAAACAGTTCTGTGCTCTGGAAGTGTACACCTTCAGGGGGAGCCCTATGGCCTTTCTCTGGTTACTATCAAGGAGCTGCGGCTTCGTTACAATCCAACCTTCAACAGGGTAAGGGAAGCTGCAACCAGCCGCTCTATGCTATCACCGGCCATTACTGGGTGTGCGGTGACAAAGCATATAAGGCACTCCCTGCATATTGGCATGGTTCCTGCTATTTGGCCTACCTGTTGCCTTCCCTGCACATCCACAAAACCTTACCGCAGGGGGGTATAGGTAACGCTTTTCCCTACGCTTTAGGGATAAATTTTGATTTTGAGGTTGAAACCAATGGAGTCCCCGGTACAAGTGACCAGGAGGACGACGAAGTAGTGTCTGATGAATCCTTTTCTCAGGATGTCATCCCTAAGCCTAAACATCATAAAAAGACATTTTGGGGTCGGAGCCCCTTAGCTAGGCGAAAGAGATTTGGAGCAAGCACAACAAGATATAAAAAACAGAAAGCCTCTAACTATGCAGGAAACGATAGGCTGGGCCCTATTACCACCAGTTGGTATTGCAAGAGTTGGTGGAGCAGTCCTCAGACTACAGTCAGTCTTAGAGGTTGTGGCCAATGAAACAGGGCAATCCCTCAAGGAGTTAGCTGATGAACAACATCAGATCCGTCAGGCTGTGATCCAAAATCGAATAGCATTAGATACGATCCTCGCGGACAAGGGAGGTGTCTGCGGTTTTTGGAACAGTGCTGTGTATACATTCCAGATAATGCAAATAAGGTTTTTAAGAGAGCAGACCATATAATGCGTGTGGCCTATGTTCTGCCGGCACCACCTGTGTGGGACCTGTGGTCATGGGTCACTGACAAACTGGGATATGTGGGTACCCAAATATTTAAGGGAATTGCTTTATTTTTTATGATTATAATAGCAACTCTGATTATATACCTTGTTGTGAAACTTGTGTTAGCATGTGTAGCCGACTTTAGGTCAGGGTAATGAAACAAGCCTAAAGAATAAATGTAAATGTGCTTTGTGCGGGAACTATAGTTGTCTAATTTGACACATAGTTGTTTAACTATTAAGTCTTAGCTTATAGGCTGGATGATTGGGTAAGGAGTGAACCGCTCCGCCTCTGTCAGGGTCACGGGGGCATGGCGCAATATCCCTAACGTGGGGTGAGTGTTGTGTCCGCGCGTCCTGTTATGTGGTCCCGGTTGTGTCCATATCCTCTAACATCAAACCATCGTTTGGGCTTAGGATGGACCGTAGGTGGCCCAGGATGGGTGGCACTGGCTTGCTGGGGTCACTGTACCTGTCTCCCACTGCGGGTTCCAGGACGGTTGGTGCCCGTTCCTGAGTTCTTGCAGGGGAAGTACGGGATGAGTGAGTCCACTGGTCAGTGTGATCGTACCTGGGGCACCATGGGTAGTACCTAAGTGGAGGCAGTCATCATGCAGCTCCTGGCCATGGCCACGGGGGCATGTAGAAAAATCCCCTCCTGAGGTGATTTATATGTCCCTGTCCATGAGCTGTGGTGTCTGTATGGTTGCCCTGCATCCTGACCAAATAGCTCTTAAGCTAAGCATTTTAAACTTATAATCTGCTTTACCAGCAGTGGTGACATATTTCCCTCACAAACCACATCAAAATTAGATAAATTGAAAACCATATTCACTGTTAAAATGGAGTTTTAGAAACACAAAATGGCCGCCGGAGAATGACAGTTAGAAAATGACAGTTGCAATTAATATTCGGCGGGCTATGAATATGTATGAAGTTATGGTTTGAAAAGTCTCAAACTGATTGGTTACTTTAGAATCCTCATACATATGTAATAGTCAAATGCCCCTTTGATACATTGTGGCACTGAGGAGGACCTAGCAGGCAGGTTGTCAAACAGGTCCACCCAGGCTGCATATATTCAGGAGAGCAGCCCTGCTTGGGGCATTCCGGACCAGACCTCGGAGGAGAGCGGAAGAAGAAAGAAGACTACAAAGAAGGACTGAGCCTGTAGCCGAACATCGCTGGCAGAAGAGCCGAAGCTGACCTGCGTGTCAGTCATCGCTCTCTAGCCGCCGTGGGCCGTCGAAGAACAGAAGAGCTCCAGCCTGAAGACCAGAAGAGCTCCAGTCTCCATAGAGCTAAATCACTAGTAAGGCTCTGGTTCTTTTATCCAGAGGGTTTGCCTGGCAGACCGCACCGCCCAAACAACGGTGCCCTGCTTGGGGCATTCCGGACCAGACCTCGGAGGAGAGCGGAAGAAGAAAGAAGACGACAAAGAAGGACTGAGCCTGTAGCCGAACATCGCTGGCAGAAGAGCCGAAGCTGACCTGCGTGTCAGTCATCGCTCTCTAGCCGCCGTGGGCCGTCGAAGAACAGAAGAGCTCCAGCCTGAAGACCAGAAGAGCTCCAGTCTCCATAGAGCTAAATCACTAGTAAGGCTCTGGTTCTTTTATCCAGAGGGTTTGCCTGGCAGACCGCACCGCCCAAACAACGGTGCCCTGCTTGGGGCATTCCGGACCAGACCTCGGAGGAGAGCGGAAGAAGAAAGAAGACGACAAAGAAGGACTGAGCCTGTAGCCGAACATCGCTGGCAGAAGAGCCGAAGGTGACCTGCGTGTCAGTCATCGCTCTCTAGCCGCCGTGGGCCGTCGAAGACCAGAAGAGCTCCAGTCTCCATAGAGCTAAATCACTAGTAAGGCTCCGGTTCTTTTATCCGGAGGGTTTGCCTGGCAGACCGCACCGCCCAAACAACGGTGCCCTGCTTGGGGCATTCCGGACCAGACCTCGGAGGAGAGCAGAAGAAGAAAGAAGACTACGAAGAAGGACTGAGCTAAGAGCTGGACTGAGCCTGTAGCCGAACATCGCTGGCAGAAGAGCCGAAGCTGACCTGCGTGTCAGTCATCGCTCTCTAGCCGCCGTGGGCCATCGAAGAACAGAAGAGCTCCAGCCTGAAGACCAGAAGAGCTCCAGTCTCCATAGAGCTAAATCACTAGTAAGGCTCCGGTTCTTTTATCCGGAGGGTTTGCCTGGCAGACCGCACCAACAACGGTGCCCTGCACGGGGAAACCGCAGCAGCGACCCTGCCCTTCTAGTCACCGACCTTAGGTCAGGCCGGTGTCTGAAATATCACGGTCGTTCCTAAAAACACAGGAGGTTTTTGTTAACCAAGCCGGTTTTTCCTCCTGGTTCTCTTTTCCTCCCTCCTTTACTATCTGACCTGACGCGGCTGCCGTACAAGCGCGCCGTGAGGGTCATAACTTCTTAGCTCGAAGAGAACTACAGGCCCAGTGCCTGGATCACAGAGCAGGAATAAGGAGGTATTTATGGTCTGGGTTTAGGGTTAAAATAATTAGGTGAGCAGTTAATGTTTTTATATAGCTTTGTAATAGAGGGTGGATTGGGACTTCCCCAAGTCCATAATCTGCGCCTTATATTTTGTATTCCTTGTCTTTCTGTAAAGGCACAGGTGGCCAATGCTATTGGTCTAGCTTAAAACTATTGCATGCACACAGGAGGGTAGTTAGGTAAACTGCTTTGTTATAATCCAGAGCTATAAGCTCCCCCCTATTTAGGAGGGTAGAGCGGTCAGGGATAACCCTATAAAGGGAAAACCCTGGTGTCCTTAGTAACCCTTCAAGGGTAATGCAGGTGTGCAATAAAGGGCTACCATAACAAGGTGGTCAAAATAGACAGTACCATTTTTTGAGGGAATAACCTTTAACTAGGAAAACCCCTCCACTTAACTAAGGGGAAAACCTCTCAGAAGGAAACCCCGCATATACTGGGCTCTCCCCTGCTTGGCCAGCAGGGCAACCCATTTAACTAGAGAATTGACCTAGCTTAGCGCAGGCAAATTCTTTTTTCTAAGTAAGATCTGCTCCCCGCGGTAGTCGGCCAAGGGTTGAGCAACCTGGTGAACCTCAGGAAGATCCAGGGATAAATAAATAAATACAATTCAGCTCTGAAGCTAATCTTTCCATTTTACAGCACGCATCGAAGGCTGCACGGTCTGTCCCAGAAGCACAGTAAGTAGCTGAGGGATTAGATAGCAGTGCTGTTACAGCAGTTACCTATTGTTTAAGGCTATAAGCCATAGTATTCAAATCCTGTGCCTATTCCACAAAAACAAGGGCTTACATCTTTTGTGCAACTTAGCTTACCAAAATTCATACTTTTGAGTTCTAAAATAAACCCTGTCTCCCTGTTTGAACCTGACATCTTGTTTGTATTTTCTTCCTTGGGTAAACACACTGCAGCAGCGCAGTTCACACACCCTAAAACCCCGTTGCGATTAGACCCACCGTAGATGGCGAGCAGGGTCGAGGGGTAAAATCCTGGGAGCATTGGTAAGGACTCAGTTTTAGTCCAGTCCATTGCTCTGGTGTGATTGACTTGGCCTAATCAATATTCAAATTTATTCATACGTCACTCACATCCTCAATACCCAGCAGTTCCTGGGATCATGGGCAAAGTCCGTTCCCCCCCACCCCCGACATTTGAAATAGTGCCCTGGCTAAGGAGGAGACAATGCACCAGTGGCAAACGGTCATTGAAGGGGTAACAGCACTGGGCACTATGCTGGCGGGGGCATGGGGGAGCTATGCTGCTGGCACGGGGAAGATGCTGCTGTGTGGCCCACAACTGGTGTTGGCCCTGTGGTACAAGCTTTTGGCAGCTGACCTGTATCCAGCCCACTTCTCAAGCTCCTGCGTGGACCATTGCAGTAATTTGCAGCGGCCGACCCACATGGAGTGGAGCATCCTCAGAGGTCAAGCACAGGGCTGGGGTTTCTCTGAGCAACCCAGGTGGGACTGGCTCCCACCCCAGCTCTGTGCCCTCCATGTTCCCTCCAACCCCTCCCCACGGCACCTCACTTGGTCGTGCCCAGCCAGGAGGGGATTAAATTTGCTGCAGAGGTTTGGTGGCTCTGACTCCCAGAGAGCAGGGTGTCTGCCTCAAGCAGCCTGCAGCCAGGGGGGAACCACCAGGACAGCAGGTAGAAGCAGGTCAGGATGCTCTTACCTGCTGTCTAGGAGCTGCCCCCAAATTTTGGAGCATCTTCCACAGCTGCGTATTCTGCATCTGTGTAGGGATGGCCCTGGGGGAGAGGTGGGCAGGGGGTCAGGATGGACCAATCCTGGGTGAAGCCCCATGTGCTCTGGTCGCTTGCCTGGCTAGCTCACCTCTCCTCCACTGTCTGCGTGAAGCAGTCAAGCGCAGTTTTGGTGCTGAGGGACTTGGCTCCAATTCTGTGTTGGGAGTGGCAGTTTTCGGCATAAAATCAGCGCTCAGGCTGAGCGGGAAACTCTGAAGCCACACTCCTCCCTTCCCAGGGCAGCAGCAGAGGGGCTCCCTGTCCCGTGGCGGTGCTCCTTGAGTGGGCCCCCTACAGCACAGCCTACTCAAGAGACTTCCTCTCGCCCGTATGAGCACCACATGCGTGCTCCAGATGAGCCCAGCTGTCTTTGCTCAACCTGGCTCCCTTCCCAGCCTCTCACCAGCAGCAGGGCAGTTCGGCTAGATCTACACTGCCCTGAACTCCAAATAAGATGCACAATTCACTCTTCCGAGGCATCCCTTTCCCCTCTCACAAGGGGTGGAGGGATGCCGAAATACCAGGCACGTTTCCTAGATGCGGAGCTATTTTTCTGGGATACCTCAGTGTCTCGAAATAGCACCAGAGTGTAAACACGGCCTTAGAGACCTTGGTAAGTATCACTGGCACCTGGACCACACAGAGGTCAAAAAGATCAAATTCTGGCACTCCGTCCCAGAAAGGTTGCTGACCCTGGTACGTACTGTGACACTGGAACAGAGAGGTTCAGGAGCGCCTGGGTTCTGTCCACATGAATCTGACCACTCTGGTGGAAGCATTCCTAGTCAGGGTTCCCTCTAGTTTTTTTTTCATCCATCGGTGGGATAAATCATTACGTGCACCAAGGCACATGCATCACCCACAGAAACATGCTGCCAGCTGCAGGGGGCAGTGGACACTGGTAATGGGATGGGCAGCCCCTGAATCTCCTGGGTGGCCACCCAAATGCTCAGCTTACAAGGGAACACACCAGTCTGGGGAAAGAGGGTTTTTCTGCCAAAGACATTTACTTTCTTCCCACTCCTAAAAGATTGTTGCAGCACTCTACTGCATTTACAGTGCCTCATGTGCCTATGAAAACCCTCTGTCTCAACAGCAGCAGAGTAACGGCTCAGCTGGGACTTGTGGGATAGGGCCGGATGAATTCCTGGCAGAACAGAAAGGCCATTGGGATGGAGATGTTGTTGTACAGGAGACACTAGGCCAAGTCACAGCTGCATAGTAACTGCAAACCACAGAAACGCCCCGACGGCAGTTTCCTCCAGCATGAATTTAAAGTGGAAAAAAATTAAAATGCAGTGAACTTAAAAAACCAGAGCCAGAATTACAGGGCATAAAACAGAAAAGACTGGAAAGAACCCTGAATGAAATTTTGTTCTCTAAGTACTGTTTTTATTGTGACTTTGCAAAGAGGAACGTGTGTTGGTTCAGATGAGAGAGAGTGGCCAGGAAAGATGAATTAGGAGAAGATTTGGGGAAAAATTTCACAAGCCTAAAAGAAAATAAATCAGCTATTTATTTGTGAAGTCCCTTGATTCAGGGCAGCAGCAGGAGAGGAAGTTGCCCAGGAGGTGAAAGCTGCGAGCTGAGATAATATTTAACAAGCGAGATAACCCAAGCCACAGAAATACTCAAAACTATCACTTCAGCTGCTGATTGGTTATTAATTGAGCAGACTCCATGCCCCCCGGCCCCGATGCTGATGATGAGAAATTTGCTATGGGTAGGAACTAAGCTAAGATTTAATCCTCTCATCTTTTTCCTGTTTATCTCATCCCACACCATGCTGTGGTGTTACAGAAACAGGGACTTGACACATGCTCACTAGGAGATCTCTGTAAGGAGCCCTTGGCCTGGCACTACTGTGATAAATACTCACACTATAGCTTGGAGGCAGAGGGAGAAGGGACGGACAGATTGGGACCCAGTGGTTAGAACACGGCATTTGCATCTAGAGGCATGATGCTCTGGGGTGTGAAAAATCCATGCTCCTGACCAACACAGCTTTGCTGCTTCTGCCAGCTTGGTTACTGTCACCCAGGGAGATGGTGTTCTGACACGGACAGAAAAACCGCCTATGCAATCATGCCAGCAAAGCTACACACCACAGCTCTGCCACAGGGCAGACCTGGCCTCAGGGTCAGGGAAGATGCAGCTCACAGGGTGGCACTGAGACACAACAGGGAGTGAAGAATGACCTTAACCTAGAAATCTGGACAACTGGCCCCATGCTCCTCCGCTGCCTGGGCAAGCAACGCTCAGACACGTGGTAAAGTATCTCTAGTAACGCCCTCCTCCCAGTCTTGGGCAAGAGCGGAACACGAGATCTGACAGCGGCTCACTCCACACAGGTGGAAGCCCAGGGAGTCTGTAATCCAGCCCACAGATATGGGAAATCCTGTCCTGGGCATTTCCCCTAACACCAATTCCCTGGCACTGCCACCCCGCTCCTATCATTTTCCTGAGTCACCCACCCTGTGCCTGCTCTAATGTCCCCAGGCCTGAGCCCATTGCTCTTTGGCACTGACCCCAGGCCTGCATGCCACCTGGCTCTGCCCCTACTGTTCCCAGGACCTGAGGTCCAGCCTCTAAGGGTTTCCTGCACTATCTCCCCTCCCCCACTGCTCCTAATGCTCCCTGGCACTGCCTGCTGCCTCGCCATGCCCCAGGTCCGTAGTAAGAGGCAGTGCTCGTCCACTGAGGGTCCTAAAACAGGAATTTTTTGCGGGGTGAGAGCCCTGTTCCCCACATTAGAAAACCAAATAGATTGGTACCTTAAGCTGTTTGGGGCCCAAAGCTGTAAAACCTAGCACCAGCTCAACCCCTCCTGCTCTGCGGCATTAACCCCAGCCCTGGCTGCCTTCCCCACTCTCCCCAGTGGTCCCTACCACTACCTTCTGCATCCACCTTCTCTAGCACTGCTCCTGTCCCCCACTTGCTGTGCCCACATTCCCTAGCACTCCTCCCAGGCTTCCTGGCACTGCCCTCTGCCTCCCAAGACCCCTGCCCACATTCCCCAGCACTGCCCACACCGGGCCCCTGCCTGCACCCATATTCCTTCATAACACTGCCCCCTGACTCAGCCCCCTGCTCCCCACATGCCCTCTACCCCCCAGCTCCCGGGAAATAGCCCCTGCCCCCACATCCCCTAGCCCTGCCTCTCAGGCTCCCCCTCACGCCCCAGCACTGCCCCCGCGCTCCCTACCCGGGCCGCGCAGGCGGAAGCCCCGCAGGAAGGCCAGGCACTCGCCCAGCCCCGCGCCCACGACGAAGCCCCCCTGGAAGGGGCAGCGGCGGAAGAAGAGCTCGAACTCGGCCGGCTCCCGCTGCCGCCCGGCCCGCCAGTAGCCATAGGCCATGGTGAACTGGTAGAGGTCCGTGAGCAGCGCCAGCGAGCCCCGCCGCCCCGGCTCCATCGCGGCTCTCACGTGTCCGCCCGGGACGGGAGCCAAATGTAGCGTCACGTGGGGGCAAAGGAGGCGCCGCCAGCCAATGGGAGCCTCCGCCACCCGCAAGGGCGCCTGGGAGTTGTAGTCGGGGAGGGGTCTGCCACCTGAGCGAGCCCCAGGGGCGAGGGTCGGGTCCTTCGGCGAGACGTGGGGCACGGGCTTGGGTACCTCTCCCCAGCGCAGCTCCGGCCTCTCCTCCCGCCGGCCTGCTGTAGGACTGCACAGCCCCCTGCGCCCACCCCTGTGGGGCCCCACACTCCCCTAAGGCTGCTCAGATCGCTGGGGGCCGGGTTTTGCTGAGATTTCTCCATCAAACGTTTCAGATGCAAGGCTGCTGCCTTGCTTGTGCGTGCTTTGAGGTTGGAACAGTGCAGGCACTGTTGTTGTGGCCCCCTCACCAAAACACTGGGCACAGTGGGGGAAATTGACAGCTAGGAGGTAGCGGGGCTTGTGGGGGTGAGTCAGGCATACTGCAGCAGCACAGCAGCGTGGCAGTTGGGTGGAGAGAGGGGCTGTAGCGTTACTGTAGTCACGGGACAAAGGAAAGTCCCTATGAGAACCATTAGATTTTTTATGGGGGTGGAACAGGGTGAACAACAGCCATTAACTTGAGTGCAGGAGATGGGGTCTGTCCACATGGGCCACTCAGACAGACCTTAAAGCTTGTGCCCCTTCACTGACAGCCCATCAACACCTGAAGTGGAGACCCCCCACAACAGCACTTGCCTAACTCACCTGGGGAAGAGAAAACAGAGGGGAGTTGTAGTCTAGAAGTCTTTCCAGAAAAGGCTGTTGTAAAGAGAGCACTGATAAATTCTCCATGTAGGAACCACTGATACAGCTAAGAGCAACTTTGAAGAGATTATGGCGGATTACGGAACACAAGTGGAAGGAAGGGGTCCCTGTAGGGATTGTCAAATCAGAGAGGTAAATGTGTGGTCGGGGAGGTGGCATAGCAGGGAAGGATTTGGTTTTTTTGACCAGGGGAGTCTCTTTCGTGAGCGGGGATTGCTGCCCAGAGAGGAAAAAGCATCTTTGCAGGTAGTCCTGCCAACCTAGTGAGGAGGGCTTTAAACTGGGTTCCTCAGGAGATGGTGACACAAGCCCTGAGGTAACTGAGGAAGGAGGTAGTATCAATCAAGTGGGTTTCCTGGGTGAAGAGGAGAAAGTGGGCCAATCAGCCACTTCTCCAAGATGCTTGCACACAAATGCCAGGCGGCTAGGGAACAAACAGGAACAATTAGAGGCCCTGGCACACTCAAAGTAGTACGAGGTGGTTGGAATAATGGAGACTTGGTAGGATGATTCACATAACTGGAGCAGGGTCATGGAAGGTTATAAACTGTTCAGGAAGGACAGAGGGGAGAAAAGGAGGAGGAGTTGCGCTCTATGTGAGGGAGCAGTATGATTGCTCAGAGCTCCAGTACAAGGAGGGAGAAAATCCAGTTGAGTGTCTTTGAGTTAAGATTAGAAGCGGAAATAAGAGGTGATTGTGTAGTTGGTGTCTGCTATAGACCACCACATCAGGGAGACAAGGTAGATGAGGCTTTCTTCAGACAGCTAAGTGAAACTTCCAAATCACAGGGCCTGGTTCTCATGGGAGACTTCAATCATCCGGACATTTGTTGGGAGACCAATACAGCAGCACACAGACAATCCAGGAAGTTTTTGGAGAATGTTGGGGATAACTTCTTGGTACAAGTGCTGAAGGAACCAACCGGGGCTCTGCAAAACGACCTACTGCTCAAACAGGGAAGAACGAGTAGGAGAAAGAAGTGGGTGGAAACCTGGGATGCAGCGACCATGAGATCATAGATTTCAGGATCTGGACGAAAGGAAGAAGGGTGAGCAGTAACATACAGACCCTTGATTTCAGAAGAGCAGACTGACTCCCTGAGAGAGCTTACCAGCAGGATCCCTTGGGAAATGAAGATGAAGGGGAAAAGAGTTCAAGGGAACTGGCAGTATTTTAAAGTCTTACTGAAGGCACAGGAACAAACCATCCCATTGCATAGTAAGAAATGCAAACATGGTAGGCAACCAGCTTGGCTTAACAGGGAAATCCTTCTCTGTTACTATTCAAAAAAGATGCATACAAGAAATGGAAACATGGACAGTTGACTAAGGAGGAGTATAAACATACGGCTGGAGAATGCCGGGCACTAATCAGGAAAGCAAAAGCACAATTGGAACTGCAGCTGGCAAGGGATGTGAGGAACAACAAGAAGGGTTTCTACAGGCATGTGAATAATAAGAGGGTTATCAGAGAAGGTGTAGGGCCATTACTGGATGACAGGTAACCTGGTGACAGATGAGGTAGGAAAAGCTCAAGTACTCAATGCTTTTTTTGCCTCAAGTCTTCACAGACAAAGTCAAATCACACACAACAGTCCTAGACAATGCAGTATGGGAAGGTGGAGAGCAGCTTTTTGGGGGGAAGGAACAAGTTGAGCTATCTAGAAAAACTAGATGTACACAAATCCATGGGTCTGGATTTAATGCACCCGAGGGTACTGAGGGAATTGGCAGAGGTCATTGCTGAACCTTTGGCCATTATCTTTGAAGACTCTTGGAGATTGGGGGAGATACCGGATGACTAGAAAAAGGCAAATGTAGTGCC
Source organism: Carettochelys insculpta (assembly GCF_033958435.1). Classification (NCBI taxonomy): domain Eukaryota; kingdom Metazoa; phylum Chordata; order Testudines; family Carettochelyidae; genus Carettochelys; species Carettochelys insculpta. Next base: position 6,821,060 of record NC_134138.1, read on the forward strand.
AATCTTGAAAAAAGGAAAGGACAATCCAGGGAATATAAACCAGTCAGCCTTACCACAAGCCCTTGAAAAAGTAATGGAGGGGATCCTCAAGGAATCCATTTTGGAGCACTTGGAAGAGGGGAAGTGATCAAAAGTAGCAAACATGGATTCACCAGGGGCAAGTCCAATCTGATTAGCTTCTATAACAAGGTAACAGGCTCTGCAGACATGGGGATGTCAGTGGATGTGATATACCTTGACGTCAGCAAAGCTTTTGATACTGTCTCCCTCAACATTCTTGCCTGTAAGTTAAGGAAATATGGACTGGATCATTGGACTATAAGATGGATAGAAAGCTGGCTTGACGATCAGGCCCAACAGGTAGTGGTCAATGGCTCAATATCCGGATGGCAGTCGGTTTCAAGCAGAGTGCCGCAAGGCTCGGTTCTGGGGCCGGTGTTGTTCAACATCTGTATTAGTGACCTGGATGAGGAACTGGATTGCACCCTCAGCAAGTTTGCAGATGACACAAAACTACAGGGGGTGGGGGGAGAGGTAGATACATTGGAGGGTAGAGAGAAAATCCAGAGTGACCTGGAGCAATTGGAGGACTAGGCCAAAAGAAATATGATGAGGTTCAACAAGGAGAAGTGTAGAGTCCTGCACCTGAGGCGAAAGAATCCCAAGCATTGTTATAGGCTGGGGACCGACTGGCTCAGCAGCAGTATGATGGAAAGGGACCTAAGGGTTATGGTGGATGAAAGGCTGGGTATGAGTAAGCAGTGCACTCTTGTAGCAAAGGCGGCCAACGGCATACGGGGGTGCATTAGGAGGGGCATTTTGAGCAGATCTAGTTGTTCCCCTCTATTCAGCACTGGTGAGGCTAAATCTGGAATATTGTCTCCAGCTTTGGGCTCCCCCCCCATAAAAAGGATGTGGATGAGCTGAAGCAGGTTCAGCAGAGGGCAACAAAAATGATCAAGGGGCTAGAGCACAAGACCTATGAGGAGAGGCTGAGGGATTTGGGCTTGTTTAGCTTACAGAAGAGAAGACTGAGGGGTGATTTAACAGCTGCCTTCAACTTCCTGAAGGGGAGCGCTAAAGAGGAGGGCGAGAAACTGTTCAGGGCTGTGAGATGGTAGAACAAGGAGTAATGTTCTGAAGCTGAAGAGGGAGAGATGTAGGTTGGATATTAGGAAAAACTACTTCACCAGGCGTGTGGTGAAGCACTGGAACGCATTGCCTAGGGAGGTGGTGGATTTTCCATCTGCAGAGGTTTTTAAGTCCTGGCTTGACAGGGTTCTGGCTGGGATGACTTAGTGGGGGTTGATCCTGCTTGAAGCAGGGGGCTGGGCTAGATGACCTTCTGAGGTCCCTTCCAGCCCTATGATTCTATGAAATTGTTTTCCTTACTCACCAAAGACAGAGCCAGTAGTATTGGACTTAAATTGCAGCAAGACACACTTAGGCTAGACATGAAGAAAAAGAAATCCTGGCAGGGTAGTTAAGCCCTGGAATGAGTTACCTCAGGAGGTAGTGGATTCTTGGCCACTGAAGGTTTGTAAGAATTAGCAAATCAAACACCTTTCAGAGAAGATGTAGATCACTGGCTCAACGTTTCCAGACTTTCCCCTTTCAGTTGTATGATTTAACTTGGAGGTATGCAAGATTTCACCTCAGTTAAAAACAACTTGTTTACAAAAAAAGCCAGACAAGAGTCGCAGCAACTATAACTGAAAAATGGCTCTCTTTGCAGTTTTACTTTACAATTACATTATTTTTAGTCTGGTTGATTCTCTTACATGTCAGTGTATACAGAACTATATAAACAAGTCATCTAGATATTTTAGTTTGTTCTGACTTGGCTAGCGCTTTCAATGTAGCCTGTTGTAAAAATTAGGTACATCTCTATAAGTTGATGTACGCTCGTGGAAGACTTTTATGTACCCCTCTGTTTGAGAGCCACCAATTTAGACAGTACTTAGCCCTGCCTCATTGCAGGGGACTGGACTAGATGACCTATCCTATGTTTGTCCCTTCCAGACCTACATTTCTATGAAGTCTTTTAGATCCTGCTGTGGCCAGTACCCTAGCCTATTATGGAAGCTGAGATACGTTAACTGCTTAAGAATTATACAGTAGAGCCCCAACTCATGTGGAGGTTGTGTTCCTGGCAACCTTACATTATTTTTTGTGAAACTCTGGGAGCCAGGAAACTGAACAGCCTGGTTCCCAGCTCCCCACAGCTCACAGGAGACAGCCTAGTTCCCAGCTCCCCTCTGCTTGCAGGAGCCAGGAACTGACGAGCACCAGCGCTGGTCAGTTTCCCAGCTTACCACAGTGCAGCAGGGAGCCAGGAACCAGAAAACTGCTCCTGGCGGGTGGCAGCCAAAAGTCAGGCTGGTGCCCCAAAAGAAGCAATTTTCCAGATCCTGTCAGGGGTGTTAGTCATATTAACCCAAGATACGTACACTTGAGTTGCATGTATCTTGGGGTTTTACTGTACAGCAGTCCCAAGTCAGGTTTAAGACCAGGATTTTTAACATAGCTTATCCTAACCTATTTCAATTGATCAAATTCTTCAATGACTGAAAGTAATATTAGTTTGAATATTGAAACTGAGGGGACGTCTATACTTACCAAGCATTTGACATGCCACGATTCATCCTCCAGAGTTTGACTTTGCCACATCTGGGCAGATGTGGCAAAATCAATCTCTGGGCTCAGCCGTCATCCCTGGTACTCCACACTGTCACATCCAGTAAAGGACATCAGCACGCGCCCAAAGAGCCCTGATCTACACTCAGGAACAAAATTGCTCCTGATACGTCAATTCTAGCTGTCATAAGGAGAAGGGGGAGAAGGTGTTCTTGGCCTCTGAGGCTAAGACAAGGAGCAATGGGCTTAAACTGCAGCAAGGGAGGTTTAGGTTGGACCTTAGGAAAAAGTTCCTGGCTGTCAGGGTGGTCAAACACTGGAATAAATTGCCTAAGGAGGTTGTGGAATTTCTATCTCTGGAGATAAATTTAAGAACAGGTTAGATAAATGTCTATCAGGGATGATCTAGACAGTATTTGGTCCTGCCATTGGGGCAGGGGGCTGCACTTGATGACCTCTCAAGGTCCCTTCCAGTCCTAGTATTCTATGATTCTATAGCTATGCTAATGGCATGCCAGAATTGCGTATCTGGGATTGACTTTGTTCCCTAGTGTAGACCAGGCTTAAGACATCCAAGTATCTACTCCTCTGGTCACACAGCTCAATTAGTCACACTCAGAGTAAACCAGAAGGGACAACTAGGTCTTCTAGTCTGACCTGCACAGTTTAGGCAACCAAAACCACCCAGCACCTGCGCACTAACCCTAACAGCTGAAACTAGCCTGAAGCACTAACACCCCCAAGAAACCAGACTTATGTACCATAGGCAAAGAACAGGAGGGCCTGTGGTGTACCAGTACCCAAGGTCCCTGTCAAACACAGGAAAATAGTGAAGTAAGAGCTATTTAGATCAACTGTAAGCGACCTGCGGCCACACAATGGCAGGGAAGTGACAAATCCCAAGGTCGCTGCTAGTCTGACCAAGGGAGGGGCAGGGGGCAAGATCTCTTTCCCAATCCTACATGTGGTGATCAGCTAGACCCTGAGGAGGTAAGCAGGAACCAGTCAGACATGCATCTAGGGGAGGGAGTACTCAGTGCCACTTCAGACATGCCCAGTGACCCCTCTCCATGTTAAGCCATCTGCAAGTCCTCAGAGGAAGGAGATAAGGGGATTTGCCTTCCTGCTACCTGCGGGTGGCAAACACATTCAAAGGGCAGTTTCATGTTCAAGATGATTTTTTTTTTAAAATAAGAACATGGCTAAAGCAGCTGCTGTGAATAAAGGCAGCTAATTCTGAAGTTACTTAATAAACCAGCAACACTTCTGAACACTGAGCTGTTTTTAAGTAGATCTAAATAAAGGAAACCCTAAAAACTCCTCATTCTTTTAATGGCCACTGCTAAGCACAATGAAACCAAATTATTGTCAATCTAGAGTCTTCAGGAAGACACCAGTTACAAGCCTGACACTGGAAGCTTATGTTTGCACATTGGGTCTCAGACTAAAGGAGGCAATGGGACCCCAACCCTGGCTTGGCTGAAGTGGAATCATGAAACTCAGCCAAGTATTCACTCTGGGCTATTTCATAGGACTCCTTGTGATACCAGCACAGCATGACACTGGGAATGATAGTTGACTCTCTCCTATTTTGCAGCTTTGTTAGTAAGATGTACAAGAGACTCCTGGGGATGTTGGCCACCATCTTCAAACCCCTGTGGGGCAGGCACACACTGCAAAGAAACACATGCCACACCATCCACACTCAGTTTTGACCTTTTATTAGTTCCAGAAAGGATAAACGTTTGCTCTTAGATCTTGTTGAAAGCCGATATGTCAACACTCTGCACCTGAAACAGAACAAGAAGTGCCAACGAAGTTCAGAACAAATTCCAGTTGTATAGCAAGACTTATTGGACTGCTCTCCTCAGAAGTTTGCCTTATCAGCCCTCTCCCACCCCAAGTTTATCAACTACAATTTATTACAAGATCATTTAAGTCAGTAACGAGTCTTGAAAGTCTTAAAATAAGATCACTTGCATTAACATTTATATAAGCCCCCAAACCCATATTTGGAACCCCATTGTGCTAGGGACTGTACAAATGGATAAGAAACAGGCCGCACCCCAAACAGCTTACAAATTAAAACAGTTTTCAAACATCCTACAGAAAGGGAGAAGTTCCATTTTTAATTATGGTCGGTGGGCCAGTATATAGATTTTGGTAGGGGTAGCTGAGGCAGCCAGGGGACCAGGGGTGCTTCGGCCAAGCTGGAGTGTCCCTGCCCCGTGGGCACTCTAACATGGCTGGAGCAGCTCCTATCTGTGGTGGCCCTGGGTGTGCTCCAACCAGGCCAGAGAAGGCCATCTACAGCCTGCCTGGACCACCCCTGCTGCTTTGGCAACAGGCAGGGAGCTGCTGCAGCCCATTCTGATTAGCCATAAGCCATCCTAAACTGAGGAGAACTGGTTAAAGTTTAACATCCCTAGTTTTAAGATTACACAAATAGATATGCGGTAGATAGTGGCCTTTGTATAGCAAAATTAACTATGTTCTTACTGGTCAATGCACCTTGTCATCACCTTGAGCACTCGGGTGGAAGAACTAGCCTTCAAGATTGCCCTTGGGTTCTCTTCTTGTTCCCCATCCATGCAGGTCTCAGGTCTCCCTCTTCTCTCCCCTGCCCAGCCACCAACAATTCCACCTGTGCTATAGAGTCCACTCCAACCCACACCCCCATCCAACCCACTAAAACAATTCGGGAATTGCTAACGAAACAGTGAATTGCTGTCCCAGAAGCATTCACACATTAAGCATCAGGAGCTAGCAACCCAATGAGAACCAGAGCAAGGAAGATTCACACAGAGACATGGCTTCCGGCTGTTTGCAGGCTCTGAACTCTAGTTCTCTGTTGTTTTCAAGGCTATCTTTGCAGCCATGGGAACTACACACTCAATGCTCCCTCATCATATCCAGTGAAAGTTCTGACTGACAAGGAGACCACCTTGCAGACCACCTGGATCCAATCCTCACGGCCCCCAATGGGGTGGAGGGCATTGAGTCCTGAGCCTTGCAGGCTTAGAGTCAGGTGGGCTGGGATCAGATCCACACCATGGGCGCTCGCTGTGTGCGTGCGCGTGCACGCTCCTTCTCCTCTTCTTCCCCCCACATTGGCAGAGGGAACAGAAGCACCCTGCCACCTAGCGAGCCTTCTCCTGACACTCTGGTGAGAATTCTGGCAAATCAGAGCAGCTGAGGAGGGGGGAGGAGAGTGTCTGGGAGTGCAGTGGGTGAAAAGCCTCTCCAAGGAGTGTGTGGCGGCAGCAGCAGCAGCATGTGGATGTCACACATCCCATGTCCACCCTGTTCCTGCACCCTCCCACCCAGACCCCCACCCCTCAGCCTGTTCCTTCCTTCCCATCAGGACCCCAGCCTGCTACTGCACTCTCACCTCCAGCCCAGACCCTAGCTGAGCCTGTACCTGCCCTCATCTCCCAAACACAACCCACTCCTTCACCCTCCCTCCCACACCCCAAACCTCCAGCCAGCTCCTGAACCCCTCAGTCATCACCACAACACACTTATGCACCTTACCTCACTCACATCCACACCACCCACCCTTAGCTTGTTCCTGCAGTCTCCCTCCTAGCCCTTTGGTTCCTACCTACCTCCCGGTAGGAAATAGGCTATTTCGATGAATAACTTCTACACGTCCTCCAGGGCTGGCAACGTCGACGTTCAACTTCGACGTTGGGCAGCACCACATCGAAATAGGCGCTGCGGGGGAACGTCTACACACCAAAGTAGCACACATCGAAATAAGGGTGCCAGGCACAGCTGCAGACAGGGTCACAGGGCGGACTCAACAGCAAGCCGCTCCCTTAAAGGGCCCCTCCCAGACACACTTGCACTAAACAACACAAGATCCACAGAGCCGACAACTGGTTGCAGACCCTGTGCATGCAGCATGGATCCCCAGCTGCGGCAGCAACAGCCAGAAGCCCTGGGCTAAGGGCTGCTGCACACGGTGACCATAGAGCCCCACAGCACCTCTCTCACACTCCCTCTGAGAGCCTTCAATGCCACCCAGCCTGCAGCTGCTGTAGTCTCTCCCACACCCCTGTTCCTGGTGCATGTGGAGCTCCCAGGGGGTCCCAGCCCCCGCTGGACACAGCGCCCAGGTGACACATGCAGCAGGTGGGTTTGCCGTGTCTGTCTCTCTCTGTGGCACACCTCGGCTGGGCGCTGGGCTGGGGCTGAGCTGCTGTCAGCACAGTGCACCCAGCCTGGGAGGGAGGTGACAGCCGCAGGCAGCAGCCCAGGGTCAGGCTGGACAACACGAGGCTCCAGTCTCTCTGGTGGAATCACTGCCTGAGCTCTGCAATCCCGGGCTGGGGACACAGCGTGTGAGGGTTGGGCAGGGACACGCAGGAGGCTCACCCTGCAGGTCCCTAGCTGGGCTGGGACTAGCACTGTGCAGCAGTGGGGACAGTCAGTAACACAGGGCTGGTCACTGCAGGACTCTAGGTTCTTGTGATGCTACAACCAACTCTGCCACCCATCACTGGACAGTAATTCCCCAGACCTCCAGCCCCGCCCAGCCCCACTGCCCAGCCTTGGCTTCACCCAGAAGACCCAGCACCCTCAGAAGGAGGGCAGCTGATTCAGAGCTGTGCCTCCTGCTTGCCCCATCCACAGCCTCAGGCAGCCCTTGCTGCTGGTGTGAGCGCCCAGTGGAGGGTTCCCAGCTGGGCAGGGGCAGCTCTGGGACTCAGAGAATTTTGAGGCTCGGACCGTTTGATGCCACAGAAATGGGGAGTTAATTTTTGATCTCGGCTACTGTTCGTTGCAGGCTGAGCACAGCCTGGTCCTGGTCTCCTCTTTAACCCACAGCAAAACACACCCTAGCTGGGCAGGCCCTCTGCATTCTGTTAGGTGGCGAGACGTCGAAGTCGCTAACCCCATGAGGGGATGGGAATAGCGCCCTACTTCAAAGATGAACGTCGAAGTAGGGCACGTGTAGACGATCTGCATCCTGTACCTTCAAAATAGTGGGGTGCGCCATGGCGGCCATCAGCTGAGGGGTTGAGAGACGCTCTCTCTACAGCCCCTGCGGGGCTCTATGGTCATCGTGTGCAGCAGCCCTTAGCCCAGGGCTTCCGGCTGCTGCTGCCGCAGCTGGGGATCCATGCTGCATGCACAGGGTCTACAACCAGTTGTCGGCTCTGTGGATCTTGTGTTGCTTAGTGCAACTGTGTCTGGGAGGGACCCTTTAAGGGAGTGGCTTGCTGTTGAGTCTGCCCTGTGACCCTGTCTATAGCTGTTCCTGGCACCCTTATTTTAACGTGTGCTACTTTGGCGTGTAGACATTCCCTCGCAGTGCCTATTTCGAGGTGGTGCTGCCCAATGTCGAAGTTGAACGTCGACATTGCAGCCCTGGACGACGTGTAGACGTTATTCATCGAAATAGGCTATTTCGATGTAGCGTGCACCTGTAGACGTAGCCCTTATGGTGGCTCGGGGGGAGCCAAACACCCCGGTGTGGATTCTCCCAGAACTCTGCAACCTGTTCCAGCCCCAGGGCCCCACGTAAGCCCCCTTGACACAGCTCCAGGCTGATTAGTCATTTTCTGCCCTGCCCCCTACAGCCCAGGCCAGGCCACCCACAGGGGTCTTCCTATATATTCTACAGGAGTCCGTGCCCCCCGCGAGACAGTTGGGGGCGGGGGGATCGTTCAATCACTCTCCAGCCTTTGTTCGGACAAACATTTTCCTTTTATTCTCACAACTACACCCAGTTGCGCAACCCACAGACCTTCCCCCCCCACCCATGTGAAAACCCCCAGCCGTGAGCTCATTCCCCGCCCGCGCAGCCCATCGCGCACAAACGTTCCCAGGTACAAATCCAAGTCCCGGACAAATCCTGCACAGACACATCAGAGGCGGAGATGGAAACTCGGGGCATCATCGCTGGTCCCGTCACTTCTCCCGGGGCCAGACAGGGGCCGCCCCACTGTGTCCTGTGCCCGCCCCAGCGGGAGCGATGTCTGCCCCCAGCCGGGCTGAGCCGAGTCAATGGACCCCAGTCCCGGGCTCACGAGGGTCCCGGCCGCTGGCAGGAGCCTCCGGGGCCGCGGCACCGCTCTCGCCTCCCGTCTCCGTCTCGCAGCTTCCCGGCTCGTGGCCCTCCGGGGCCGGGGCGCCACCTCCCGCCGCCGCCTCCTGGCACACGCGGATGGGAACTGCCCGACCCGCCGCAGCCGGCAGGGCCACACGGGGCGCCTCGAGGCACAGCTGCCCGGCCGGGGACAGCGAGCACAGCACGGCCTGCGCGTCCACCTCGGCCGGCAGCAGAGTCTCTCGCCGCAGCTCCCGGTACTCGTAGGAGCAGACTCCAGCCTCCGACTCCGTCCGTTTCTCCCGCCGCCCGCTCACCGTCACCTTCCTCCCGTCCACTCGCACCGCCAGCTCCGCCGGGGAGAAGCCGCTCACGTCCATGGACAGCCGGAACTTCTCCTGCCCCGGAGCCGGACCAGCCGCCCCGGCCTCCTGCCCGGCGCCCTCCGACCCCTGCCGGCCGCTGCGCCTCGGCTGCCAGCTGCGCTCGTCTTCCCCGCCCAGCAGGGGATAAGCCCGGAGCAGGGAGCGTCTCACCCGCTCCATGTCCGCCACGTGAGACTGCACGTCCCCCACCAGCTGCTCCCACAGGCTGGGAGGCTCCGCCAGGAGGCTGCGCGCTGCGGCGCTGCTGCGGAGCCACAGGGGGTCGTAGTCGTAGGACCGCCACACGCGGAGCGGGAGCATCTCGCCGGCCCGGAGAAGCTGAGACAAGTTAAGGGGGTGCCGCTGCCCAGCGCCGCAGGAGCCGCTTCTGTCCGTCTCGTCGCTGACTGCCACTGGAGCAGCCGCCGCAGCGCAGCCTTTTATAGTGAGCGCCGCGCGCGCCCGACACCTCGGGAACCTTCGCGCGCTGGGGGGCGGGGCTAAGGGCGGGGCCTGCTCGGGAGGGGCGGGGCCGGCAGTGGGCGCTCCGGGCTGGGCTGGGCTGGGCTGGGCTCGATCCTTCCCGAACCCGCTGGGTTCCCCGGGAGGGGCCGAGTCTGAGCGCCGCGGGGGCCGGGCCAGGGGCTGCGGGGGCCCGATCCTGCTCACCGCAGTCACGCAGAGATCGGAGCCAGTCGTGCGGCGCAGATGTGGAATGATCGACCCCGGTCCAGAGCGATTGGAGGATCCCGGAGGCTGCACGTGTCTCCTCCAAGCGCTGACCTGTGTCAGAATAAACAGAGGGGCCGGCGCACGCCGGTCGGAGGGACCGAGGGGTGTCTGGCCTAGGAGTGAGAGCGGAGGCCTGGGAGAGTTGGAAGCTGGGACTCGAGGGACGGTGCTGTAGTACGGGGCAGTTTAGGTCGGGGTGGGGGGCGGTAGAGGGCAGGGCCTGAGGGCTCGTGTATTTTGGTGGGGGGTTAAAAGGCGGTGTGGGAGTGCAAGGGGCTGTGGCCAGGCCATGGAGTGTAGGGAGTAAGATGCTGGGGTCGGGCGGAAAATCTCCTGGCAGGGGAGGGGTTGGTGGGGTGAGGGTAGGAGGTGGGGGGAGGGCAGAGGGAATGGAGGAGGAGTAGAGGAAGGAGGGAGGAGAGATGTCACAGCAGGGGTTTTGTTGGGTGGGTCAGGCCAGGGGAGGGAAGGCAATAGGTGGAGGGGTGAGGGATTTCGGGGTTTGGGGCGGGAGGGCGCTCACAGAGGTGAATGTGAAGCTGATCCATGGTGGGGTGGGGGGAAGGGCTGCAGTGCTCAGTCCCAGCATCTGTTTGGAGGTGTCCATGCTCCAGTTCTTGGCACCAGCATCTCAGGATGCTGGGAGGGGTCTGAGCTTGGGCAGCTTCTGCAGCCCCAGGCCCAGCTCCTGTGGGGAGCATTGGGCTGGGCTCCTTGCTGGGGGGCTCATAACCTGCACCAGCATGGACTGTGGTACGGGCCAGGGCTGGAGACACGGCATCTTTCCCTGGCCCCCACAAAGGCTGTGTCTGTGTGGGTGAGGGGGGCTGCGGTTGCTTTGTCCAGCCCTGGAGAGGGAGGTGAGGGAAGAAGGACGCACTGCAAACGGCTCTTTCCCCAGACGTGGCACAGCAGCAGGTCGGGGCTGGGGCTTTTCCCCTGGCACAGCAATGGTGTGGCTGGGCGCTGGGGGAGGGGAGTCAGGGTAGAGGCTCTTACCTCCCCTGGCAGGTGTCACCAATTGCCTGCTGTTTTCCTGCCTTTGCTACCCCCAGTGGTGAGTCTGAAGTGGGTCATCCCTCCTGTCGGTGCCCCTCCCTTCCCACAGCCTGGGGAACTCTGGCATTTCAGGCATTTCCCACTTTTCTGCCTCCACCAACACCTGACCTTGGTTTAAGTTAGGGCGGGAGGAAGCTGCGGACCAAATTCTATGGCTGTAACTCTTCGGGTTTAAGAGGAGTCTCAGAGAGGTAGCTCTGGTAGTCTGTATCTTCACAAAACAGAACCACAGTCATGTGTTACTTAAAGGATTAACACAATTGTTTCTTAGCTTTGGTGGGGCAGAGCCACCTCTTCAGATCTGGAAAAGACGATTTTGTGAACAAACATCACATCCACAGATAGACTCTGCAATCTCGAACCGACTAGGAAATTGGCCCAGGATTGCCCATGTATTTAAGAAAAGTGAGGTGGGTTATTTTTCCTGTGTTTGGAAAATAAACAGAAAATGTCCACGGTTTTTACAAATGACTGTGTTTTTGGAAAATGAAGGCATTGGTATTAAGAAAAGCCTGAGATTACGCAGGGCTTGATGGCACTAGACAACATTTGCATTCTTTCTGTCTTTGGTGAGAATAACTAGAGGGGTGGGCAAATGTTGGGGTGGGGAATGGGTGATGGAACAAAGTGAATGGAGTGGGAGTGAGAAGTTGGGGGCTGGGACAGTCAAGGTGCTCAGGGCAGGGGCCAGGGTGGAGGGTGCTGCAGTGAGGGTCCATGGTTGCTGTAAGGGCAGAAGGCTTGTGGGGTGGTGGTAGAGAAGCAGTGGCAGGAGTTTGGATGTGTAGGGCCCGGCCCAGGGAGAGGAGGGGTTGCTGGAATGAGGGCAGAGTGGGTGTGACTCAGAGCTCAGCGTTTGGTGTGAACGGGGTCTGAGCAGGGGCAGAGGTGTAGATGTCTCAGCAGGGTTTTGGTGTGGGGGCAGCTTAGAGCTGGGGTGGAATGTGGCAGAGGGGAGGGCAGGGGGGTGATGCTTGATTGGCGGGATAGAAGTGGGGCAGGGTGAAGAGGTGCAGGTGATTGGAGGAGCTCTAGTTAAAAGGTGGGGTTGTTGTGATGAGGGAAGGGTGTGGTGCTGAGGACTGTGTGTGAGAGGCTCAGACACCGGGTAGGCGGTGATGTCAACATAGGGGTTTTGTTGTGGGGGTTCAGAGCAGAGGGTGGAAAGTGACTGAGGATAGGGGGTGAGGGCTGGGCACAGAGAGGTGGGTGTGGGAGAATGGAGTTGGAAGGACAGGGCAGGAGGCTTGAGGCAGTGGTTTAGGTTATCTCAGGAGGCTTAACAGGGGTGGCCACAGCAGCAAAGTTAGAGCTGGTCTCTGCAGAGAGAGGAGAGGGCTGACAAAGTGGGGTTTGTGAGGATTGTATTCTCCTGGCTGGGTTGCACATTTCCTACTGTCCTCTAGGTTGTTGCTTGTGTGAAGCAGTGTCATCTGGCTGCAGAGGATGGAAGCAGGGACAGGGCCCCAGCTCAAGGATCCCCTCTCCCCAATATAGATTGAAGTGATTGTGCCTAGTTCTGACCAATCTCTTCTACACCATGTCCCTGTCAGCTAGTGACCTTCTGTTTTACCTGGTGAACGAGAGTCACATCGGACTGCGGAAAGGGTGCAGGGCACAGGGGGACCCCCCCTCCCAGTCGATAGTCTACAGGGGTGGACAGATTCGGCCCTGATGGGGAAGGAATCCTTTTATAATGGTTCATTGTCTTGGTGGTCTTCCCATGGGTGTTTATTATCTCAGGTTGTCCTTGTTTTCCCTCTAAGCTGTCATCCAGCCTCTCCCCAAAGGGTCCTGGGTTGTTAGTCTGTCCCGTTTGACACACGTATGCACACCAGCAGCGCCGCCTGACTGGCTCCGATCTCTGTGTGACTGCGGTGAGCAGGATTGGGCCCCGGCAGCCCCTGGCTACACCAACAGAATTTCAAAGAGCACATCCTTCCATTCTTTTACCCTACTATATTACAATGTCAGCTTCAGGAGTCACAACAGAATAATGACCATAAGCATCTCTGTCTGTGTCTGCTTCAAAATGGTTTGATAGGACAGACAACAGTGTTCTAGATCTGAAGAAGTGGGTCTGTCCCAAGAAAGCTCATCGCCTAACAAATTATTGTGTGAGCGTTTACGTGCTACAGGACTACTCTTTCATTTTGTGATGATACAGCCTAACCTGGGTACCACTCTGTGACCATTAAATCTTAGTACATCAAGACTTGACTACGTAGAATGTTCTCTATACACCACTAAAAAAGTGAAATGGAAAAATTTCTTGTACAATTCCACAGAAACTCTCCAGTGTGGGAACCCTTTGTTAACCCTCCCCACCCCCATGGAAACCTACAAGATTCCAGATGGAGTCCAGCTCCAGGTGGCATTCTTACATCTACCCCATCCATAGAATGGGGTGGGGTGGCTGGCCCAGGTTCTGATCTCTTATGGGTCCTGCAGCAGCCATCACAGCTGTCTTTTGGATTACACGAGGGACGATTAGGAGGGCAGGTTGCAGCAGTGGGGGGGAGGGATGTAGGAGCATTGAGAGGTTGGCTACACCACCCCTCTCCCTCCTGCACCACACAGCAGGAGGGCAAAGCCAGGGTCAACCTGCTCCACTTTGACCTGCTGAGTCTCACCCTCCCAGCCCACTGAGCCCCATGTCTCTGTGGAGAACCGTGGCGCTGTAGGCCAGGATAGCAGAGCAGAGTGGAGCAGACTGAGGCTGATATTACTCATGGGGTGAGTGATGGGGGTAGAGCCAGGGGAGGCAACCCATCTCATGTTGCTGACGAGAACTCACTGGTTTCTGCATTAGCCTGTTAACTTCAAGGTTATGAGCTCAGTCCCTGAGGAGGCCAGTTAGGGACCTGAGCACATAGTTCATTTAAAAAAAAAAAAAAAGGCGGGGGGTGGTGGGTGGTGTTTGGTCCTGTCAAGAGGGCAGGGGACTTGACTCAATGATGTCCCAAGCTCCCTGCCTGCTCTATGAGCTGCGCATGTGCATTTCAGGTTGCAGTTTGCACTGCATGTTAAGTACATGGGAAGGGACAAAGGGAAGTGACGCCCTGCTGTTGTCATCAGCCACTGCTGCCGTGTCCTGGCCCAGGTGTGAGGGTGGAGTTAAGGGGGTAGGACCCAGCAGGACAGGGTGGTGGGGTGCTCCAGAGGGCAGGTAGGTGGCTCAGCAGCGTGACCAGGGACAGTCTCATGTAACCTCTGTGGATTCAACATGGGTGTTGCCCTGATGAGGGGCTGTTGCCCAAACCCTATTCCTTGCCTGGGGTAGACCAGTGCTGCTGGCCCAGCAGGACAGGATCAGGGGCGGGGAATCCCAGAGGGCAGCAAGTGCTATCAGTGGCATGATCAGAGTACAGACACAAGAGGCCTCCTGGGCTCCAACCCACCACAAGTGTTCCCCAGCCTAGTTGGACAATTCTGAGTTGGGGCTCTGGGGCTCTCCTTGGCCTTTGAGCAGCTCTGAGCCATGGAGGGCATCTGCAAGGGCTGGCTGGAGGAAATGGCCCTCGTGGCTGATTGGCACTGGCACATTGCAAGGCAACAGCACCTGTATTCCCCCATCATGGTTGGGAAAGGGCAGCAACTTTTGTGGGGAGGGATACCTTAGTGGTTTGAACATTGACATGCTAAACCTGGGGTTGTGAGTTTAATCCTTGAGGAGGCTATTTTGCGATTGGGGCAAATAGATGTCAGGGATGGTGCTTGGTCCTGCCAAGAGGGTAGGGGACTGGACTAGATGACCTGGCAAGGGCCCTTCCAGCTCTAGGAGATGGGTGTGACTTTGGGCTTTTGGCTTCCAATCATCACCTCTGCTTGGCAGAGCCCCCACCAGCTCTCTCTCTCCTGTGTGGGAGCTTCCTACTCTGCCTGCACTGTGAGCTCCCCGACAATCCAGCCTGAGCACACAGGCCTGGGGCTGTGCCCAGCTTACCCAGTAGGTCTCCATTACCACCTGCTCCTGAGTGAGCACAGTGACAGTTCCAGTGAGATTAGTAACAGAAAGAAAGCCGTGCTAGTCTATATACTATCAAAACCAAAAAGCAGTAAAGTAGCACTTTAAGGACTAACAAAATAATTTATTAGGTGATGAGCTTTCGTGGGACAGACCCACTTCTTCAGACCATAGCCAGAACAGAACAGACTCAATATTTAAGGCACAGAGAACCAGAAACAGTAATCAAGGTTGACAAATCAGAAAAAAATGATCAAGGTGAGCAAATCAGAGAGCAGAGGGGTGGGGGTGGGGGTGGGAGTGGGGACTCAAGAATTTGATTAAGCCAAGTATGCAAAAGAGCCCCTATAATGTCCCAGGGCTCTTTTGCATACTTGGCTTAATCTATTTCTTGACTCCCCCTCTGCCCCGCCCCAACCTGCCCCACCCCGCCCCTGTGCTCTCTGATTTGCTCACCTTGATAATTTTTTTTGATTTGTCAACCTTGATTACTGTTTTTGGTTCTCTGTGCCTTAAATATTGAGTCTGTTCTGGTCTGAAGAAGTGGGTCTGTCCCACGAAAGCTCATCACCTAATAAATTATTTTGTTAGTCTTTAGAGTTCCAGTGAGAGTATTGCAGAGACAGCACAGGGCCGGCCAAGGACCATCCCACACAGCTCACACTCACCCCAGCTCCAGCCTGAGCTCTGGTCAGTTTCGGCCCTTCCCGCCCTGCTCCCCACTGGCAGCCCCCCCATGGGAAAGCCGGAGTCTTTTATCCAATGGCCTTGTCGGATCTGTGAGCCAAGGGAGAATCCAGTTTGAACCAGCCTGTGTGAGTCTCTCTGGGCAGGGCGGCCTCTCTGAAGGGGTCACGACCCCGCTGATGTCACCTGATTGTCCCCCTGCCCCCGGTTTTTACCTGGCAAAGGGCTGCGCGCACCCGCTCCAGGAATTACAGCCAGGCCTTGGCCCACAACGATACCACGACATCACATGGTGGGAGCTCCCCGGGGTGCTGCAGGGCACTGCCCCATGGCTCACTCTGGGGCTCACAGGGCACCTGAGGAGGGGCAGTGAGGTATATGGGCCGGTGGTGTCCAGGCTCCAGGAATTGTCCTGGCCAGGTCCCCCAGCTCCACTCGTGTTTAGCGCCGGATCTCCCCACCCCCACCCACACCCCCACCCACGCATTCCCCACATTCACCTGCCAACCCGCCCTCCCCTGCCAGACCCGTAGGCAGGAGAAGGGACTCGGACGCCTTCAGGGCACGGCCAAGTCAAGAAATCTGCCACCTCTGCACCCCGCAGCAGCTGTGACGTCATCGGGGGGGTTTATTTCCCGCGAAAAGAGAGACACTGGTACCAGAGCTGCCATGAGGGGCCGAGGCCGATGGGCGGGGTCTGCTAGGGAGGGGCGGGGCTGGGGGCGGGGCTCCGGGCTGGGCTGTGCCTGCTGGGTTCCCCGCGGGACGGGCAGAGTCTGGGCGCCGCGGGGGCCCGATCCTGCTCACCGCAGTCACGCAGAGATCGGAGCCAGTCGGGCGGCGCCGCCGGTGTGAACGCGGGTCGGGCGCCCGTCCCGGGGCATCGCTCATGGCCCGCGCAGGGCCGTGACTGTCAGCGGGGTTCACGGATCTCCCGCTCGAGCCCAGCGCTGCGGCGCACACACCGCGGCCGGAGCAGGGGTGGGAGGCGGACCCACTCCGGGGTGTTTCTCCTTCTCAGCGGGGAGCCCTGCACCGGCGGGGCCCCAGTCACATCAGTGTAAAGAGCCCCCGCCCCGCTCCGCCCGCCCGGCTCCAGCTTTGTCCCAGCTGCTTTGTTCCTGTCTCTGGGTGCTGGCACTCGGGGAGCTGCGGCTACTGTCGCCCCCCCGCCCACCCTTCGTTCCCGGTGCGCGTGGGGCTCCCGGGGCGGACAGCGGGTACCAGCCCCACCGTACACAGCGCCCGGGTGACACGTGCGGCGGGTGGCTTTGCCGGGCCTGTGTCTCTCCGCGGCACAACCTCAGCTGGGCGCCGCTCTCGGGCCGAGGCCGGGCCGCTGTCAGCGCGGTGCGCCCAGCCCGGGAGGGACCTGACAGCCGCGGGCAGCAGCCCACGGTCAGGCTGGGCCACGCGAGGCTCCAGTCTGTGGCGGAATCGCTGCCTTGGCCCTGCAATCCCGGCCTGGGGACACCGCGGGTGGTGCCCGCGCAGGGACCCCCGGGATGTTCGCCCCGCAGGTGCCCGGCCCGGGCCGGGACTCGCACTGAGCCGCACCGGGGACCGTCAGGAACAGCGGGTCGGTGGCTGAGGCGCTGCAGGACTCTGGGTTGTTGTGACGCTACAAACCAACTCCTCCCCCCCCCCGGGACCCATCACTGGACAGTAATTCCCCAGGGCTCCAGCTCTGCCCGGCCCCAAGGCTCGGTCTCGGCCCTGCCCGGCCGACCCAGAGCTCTGGGGAAGGACGATTCGGGAGCTGCGCCGCGGGCTGTGGGCTAAGGGCCCTGGGCGTGACCTGACCTTTAACCAGCAGCAATAAACACCTCGGCTGGGCTAAGGGGCCTGGCTCTGCGCACCGCCCCTGGGCTGGCGGAGACGGTGGACCTGGTTCGTCGCTGGCGGGTGCAGGGGCCTCGCCGGCCGGAACAACTCCGGCACACGCCAGTAATGGCGAGAGTCCTGGGCAGGGAAGCGGAGCGGCCAGGCCTAAGTTCTCCCCAAACTCGGGTATTTCCTTTAACCCTCTGGCCCCGCATAATAGCCCGCCCCAGTCCTCAGGCTCCCAGTCATTGTAACCCGCCCCCACTCACCTACCCCGGCTCAAAATTCTAGGGGAGTCAGTGCCCCCCGCGAGACAGTTGGGGGCTGGGGGGGGGATCGTTCAATCACTCTACAGCCTTTGTTCAGACAACAGGTTTTTCTTTATTCTCACAACTACACCCAGTGGCACAACTCACAGACCTTCCCCCCCCCACGTGAAAACCCCCAGCCCTGATCTCGGTCCCCGCCCGCGCAGTCCATCGCGCACAAACGTTCCCAGGTACAAATCCAAGTCCCGGACAAATCCTGCACAGACACATCAGAGGCGGAGATGGAAACTCGGAGCATCATCGCTGGTCCCGTCACTTCTCCCGGGGCCAGTCAGGGGCCGCCCCACTGTGTCCTGTGCCCGCCCCAGCGGCAGCGACGTCTGCCCCCAGCCGGGCTGAGCCGAGTCAATGGACCCCAGTCCCGGGCTCACGAGGGTCCCGGCCGCTGGCAGGAGCCTCCGGGGCCGCGGCCCCGCTCTCGCCTCCCGTCTCCAGCTCGCAGCTTCCCGGCTCGTGGCCCTGCGGGGCCGGGGCGCCACCTCCCGCCGCCGCCTCCTGGCACACGCGGATGGGAACTGCCCGACCCGCCGCAGCCGGCAGGGCCACACGGGGCGCCTCGAGGCACAGCTGCCCGGCCGGGGACAGCGAGCACAGCACGGCCTGCGCATCCACCTCGGCCGGCAGCAGAGTCTCTCGCCGCAGCTCCCGGTACTCGTACGAGCGGACTCCAGCCTCCGACTCCGCCCGCTTCTCCCGCCGCCCGCTCACCGTCACCTTCCTCCCGTCCACTCGCACCGCCAGCTCCGCCGGGGAGAAGCCGCTCACGTCCATGAACAGCCGGAACTTCTCCTGCCCCGGAGCCGGACCCGGACCCGCTGCCCCGGCCTCCTGCCCGGCGCCCTCCGCCCCGCGCTGGCTGCTGCGCTTGTCTTCCCCACGGAGAAGAACACGAGCCAGGAGCAGGGAGCGTCTCAGCCTCTCCATGTCCTCCAGGTGCGACTGCACGTCCCCCACCAGCTGCTCCCACTGGCTGGGAGGCTCCGCCAGGAGGCTGCGCGCTGGGGCGCTGCTGCGGAGCCACAGGGGGTCATAGTCGTGGGACCACCACACGCGGAGCGGGAGCATCTTGCTGGCCTGAAGGAACTGAGACAAATTTACGTCGCTGCCGCTCAGTCGCTCCGTCCAGCCCCTGTCAACTACTGCTGCAGCTGCCCCCAGCGCTGCCTTTTATAGTGAGCGGAGCGCGCGCCGGACGCCTCGGGAACCTTCGTGCACGGGAGGCGGGCCTAAGGGCGGGGCCTACTTGGGAGGGGCGGGGCTAGGGGCGGGGCCAGCAGCGGCGCTCCGGGCTGGGCTGAGCTCGATCCTTCCCGAACCCGCTGGGTTCCCCGGGAGGGGCCGAGTCTGAGCGCCGCGGGGGCCAGGCCAGGGGCTGCGGGGGCCCGATCCTGCTCACCGCAGTCACGCAGAGATCGGAGCCAGTCGGGCGGCGCCGCTAGTTTGAACGCGGGTCGGGCGCCTGGCCAGGGACTGCCCGTCCCGCTGCATCGCTAATGGCCCGCGCAGGGCGGTGACTGTCATCGGGGTTCACAGATCTCCTGCTAAAGCCCAGCGCTGCAGCGCACACACCGCGGGCGGAGCAGGGCCGGGAGCCCCCCCACAACTCCGGGCTGTTTCTCCTTTGTAGGGGTTGGGGCCTGCCCAGGAGGAATCTACTAAATCCAGGTTGTGAGTTCAGTCCTTGGGGAGCCCTTTGAGGTGTCTGGGGCAAATAGATTAAAAAACAAAAGTGTCAGGGATGGTGCTTGGTCCTGCCCAGAGGGCTGGGGACAGGACTCAACTACCTCCTCAGGTCCCTGCCAGTTCTATGCGATGTGTGTCTCCACGGCAATGCAATGCATGGCCATCAGTGAGGTACCTTCCCATGAGCCGCTATTCATCCTTGGCGACTTCAGCGCCAGGGTTGGCAGCGACCACCACAGCTGGCCATCCTGTCCGGGCCAGTTTGGAACAGGGAAGATGAATGAAAACGGATGGCGCCTCCTTGAACTCTGCTCCCAACATGACCTCTGCGTAACCAATACCTTTTTCAAGGTCAAACCCCAGCACAAAGTTTTGTGGTGACACCCAAGATCGAAACATTGGCACCAGCTTGAGCTCGTCCTTACCAAACGCAGCCGTTTAGGTAATATCAGGGTGACATGTAGCTACCACAGCGCAGACTGTGACACTGACCATTTGCTCGTGTGTAGTAAGATGAACATCCAGCCGCGAAGATTCTTTCGCTCCAAAAAGGAAGGGAGGCCGCACATTGACACTGGCTAGACTCGTGACCCTTCAAAAGTATGCGAGTTTGTCCAAGCACTTGAAGAGGCCTTGCCCCGCCCGGACGACACTGATATCAGAAAAAGATGGGAACAACTACAGGACGCTATCTATAATACTGCAATATCTACCTTTGGGAAGAAGACAGTCAAGCCTGCTGATTGGTTTGAAGCCCACACTGAAGTGCTGACGCCCCTGATTGAGAAGAAGAGACAGGCACTGGCTGCATACAGGTCCTCTCCCAGTGAGGTGAACCTGCAGGCGCGCCGGTCTGCTCGGAGTCAAGTGCAGCAGGTTGCTCGGCATTGTGCCAATGATTACTGGCTCCAACTCTGCTCCAAGATTCAGCAGGCCGCGGCACTGGTAACATGTGAGGAATGTATGATGGGATCAAGCAGGCCATCGGTCTGTCACAAAGAAACACTGCCCCATGTAAGTCGGCCACAGGCGAGGTCTTGAAGGACAGAACCAAGCAGATGGAACGCTGGGTGGAACACTACTCACAGTTGTACGCCAGAGAGACCGTAGTTACAGAGAGAGCCCTGAATGCCATTGAGTCTCTGCCCACCATGACTGAACTCGATGCTGAGCCCACCTTGGAGGAACTCAGCGATGTGCTAAAAGCACTCTCTTCTGGAAAAGCCCCAGGGAAAGACGGTATTCCCTCAGAAATCCTCAAATGTGCCAATGGTACCCTAGTTTCAGAGCTGCATGGAATACTTTGCCAATGCTGGAGAGAAGGCAGCGTACCGCAAAATATGAGGGATGCTAACATCGTTACTGTCTTCAAGAACATTCAAGGGTGACAAAAGCGATTGTAACAACTATCAGGGCATCTCCCTTCTCAGTACCGTGGGGAAGCTATTTGCATGTGTTGTTCTCAAGAGGCTCAATGTTCTTGTGGAGAGAGTCTACCCTGAGTCTCAGTGTGGGTTCAGAGCTGAATGGTCCACCATAGACATGGTTTTCTCTGTTAGGCAACTACAAGAAAAGTGCAGGGAGCAGAACAAACCTCTGTATATTGCCTTCATCGACCTGACCAAGGCATTTGACCTCATCAGCAGAAAAGGTCTGTTCGCGATTCTGGCTAAGATCGGCTGCCCCCCAACTCTGCTCAGCATTATTAGGGCCTTCCATGAAGGCATGAAGGGGACTGTCGTATAGGACGGATCCACATCCGAACCCTTTGAGATTCTCAGCGGAGTGAAGCAGGGGTGTGTGTTGGCTCCAACACTGTTCGGCATCTTCTTTGCAGTTTTGCTCAAATATGCCTTCGGAACTGCTACAGAGGGCATCTCTCTCCGCACAAGAATGGACGGCAACCTCTTCAAACTGTCGAGGCTTAGAGCGAAGACCAGGGTGCTTATGAAGCATCTAAGGGAGTTCCTTTTTGCTGACGATGAAGCTATTGCTGCTCACACTCAGCAGGAACTGCAGTGATTCATAACTCGCTTTGCGGATGCATGGATGGAATTTGGTCTCACAATCAGCTTAAAGAAGACCCAGGTGATGGGTCAAAACGTGGGTAACGAGCCATTTATCTACATGCTAGACTACGAACTGGAAGTCGTCCATGAGTTCATGTACCCAGGCTTGACAATCTCGGACAACTTGTCACTTGATAGCGAGATCAACAAGCGCATTGGAAAAGCCACCACAACATTCTCCAGGCTGACAGAGAGAGTCTAGGCTAACAATAAGCTCACTGTACACACTGTCAGAGAACCAACAGCATTCGGCTAACTGAGAGACATAGAGGCTTCTCCGGGGTAGAATTACAAGGTGTTTATTATGCGCCTAAGGTACCTCTCCAGAGAGAGGGACCCCGTATAACAAAGTCATGGATCATTTATAGTCTTAACTTGCATACAGTTGATTGGTCAAACACAGGTACTAGGACACATTTGATTTTGAGTGGATACAGACTACAGTAACGGATGAACAAACAGGTATGTTCCAGCTGTCAAGCGGTAATTCTTCAACATCTTAGCTTTGACAAGCCAGTACTCCCAGTTCAGTTACATCCAGGTCTTTCCAGCTCCTTACAGTCCATTCTGCACATTCCTGTGTGAGGTCATAGCATTGTCTGCATGTCTGCCAGCAAGTGAGCAGAGCTAATCACATGGGCACTGAGCCTTACAGAAGCCGTGTTAGTTACACTAACTTTACACAGCTCGCCACAACACCAAGGTGCCGGTCTACACAGCCTGTGCTTTGAGCACACTGCTGTACGCCAGTGAAACATGGACTTTGCGCTCAAAACAAGAGCGGCGGCTCAACACGTTCCACATGCGCTGCCTTAGGCGCATACTCGGTGTCTCATGGCAGGACAAGGTCCCCAGTAGCACAGTGCTTGAGAGGGCAGGCGCCACCTCCATGTTCGCCCTTCTCAAACAGAGGCGTATGCGCTGGCTGGGCCATGTCTCACGCATGACGGATGGCCGAATACCGAAGGACCTCCTCTTTGGCGAACTGGCGTCTGGAAAGAGGCCGAAAGGGCGACCTAAATTGCGCTACAAGGACACGTGCAAGCGTGACCTCAGCGCTCTCTCTGTCAGCGTGAACACCTGGCAATCGCTCGCCCCAGACAGGCAGGCCTGGGAACAGGGAGTGAAGGAAGCTCTTGCGATGTATGAAACTACCTTGGTGAAGGAAGCGGAAGACAGGAGAGCCCTCAGGAAGATCCCTGCCCGTGATACCAGAGCGACATCTGCCTACTGCTGCTCACAGTGCGGAAAGGACTGCCACTCCCGCATTGGATTGCACAGCCACAGAAGACGCTGCTCGAATCAGTCCAACTGGGGAGCAAACCCATGATCCCTTGGGATTGAAGGATGCCTACCTACGTGTCTCCTTATAGTATTATGAGTCACCTCGTTATAAAGAGCCCCTGACCCCCCCACCCCGCCCGGCTCCAGCTTTGTCCCAGCTGCTTTGTTCCTGTCTCTGGGTGCTGGCACTCGGGAAGCTGCGGCTGCTGTCACCCCACCCCCCTGTTCCCAGTGCGTGTGGGGCTCCCAGGGGCGGACGGGGTGGGGGGTCCCAGCCCCTGCTGTACACAGCGCCCGGGTGACACGTGTGGCGGGTGGGTTTGCTGGGCCTGTGTCTCTCCACGGCACACCTCAGCTGGGCGCGGCTCTCAGGCCGAGGCCGGGCCGCTGTCAGCGCGGTGCGCCCAGACCAGAGGGAGGTGACAGTCAGGCTGGGCCATGCGGGGGTGCACTCCATGGGGGAATCGCTGCCTCGGCCCTGCAATCCTAGCGCAGGCAGGGCAGAGATCAGTGGGGCCGGGGACAATGCAGGTGGTGGTCCCACACAGACACCCGGGATGTTTGCACTGCAAGTCCCTGGATGGGCCGGGACTCGCACTGCGCCGCACCAGGACAGTCAGTAACACAGGGCCGGTCACTGAGGCGCTGCAGGACTCAGGGTTGTTGTGACGCTACAAACCAACTCTGCCCCCTGGGACCCATCACTGGACAGTAATTCCCCAGGGCTCCAGCCCTGCCTGGCCCCAGCACTCAGCCTCAGCCCTGCCCGGGAAATCAAGTGCACTCGGGAAGGAGGAGGACACGCAATTCAGGAGCTGTGAGCGCTGGGGGGTTGGTTCCCGACCGGATGGGAACTGTTCAGGGTGCTCGGGGGCCTTGGGCAGCTCTGGGACTTGGCTCCTCTCAAAGTTAAGACAATTTTGTGTCTCACAAATGAGGAGTGGGTAACAGCAGCGAGGGTGGAGCTGGTCTGGTGGGCGTAGGGCTGAGGAAGTTGGTGCGTGAGGATTTTATTCTCCTGGTTGGGTTGCACGTGTTTCCATCTGTTCTCTAGCAACCCAAGGTGGTTGCCTCAGTTTCCCGTGGCACAGCGTCGGTGCATAGTGGCACTAGGCGTTTCTTTTGTTGTGAGGACTTCTCAATGGGAGGTAATGGCCCTTTGTAATTTGGGCAAGCAGGTGACACTTTTCTTCCCCTGCGAAGGTAAGGGGCCTCTTGGCCCCTTATGAAAACTCAGTGGGAGGTTTTGTTTGGCTAGCTCCCGGTACTAAAAGGGGGAAGGGTCCATGAGAAACAAGGGCTCTGAGACTGACAGTCCCCAAGCACAATGGAGAGAGGCCAACAGGCCAGGTCAGCCAGATTGACAGGTTGACAGGCCAATCAGAGAATTAGGAGGCTGGGTCCCAACCTCCCTCTGAACTGGGTTTTGGCTAGGTCTCCCTGGGGAGAGGAAAGAGCTAAGGAGCACAGGAGGCAGACCTGTAGTGACTGAGCCAGCGGCCCATTCAGCCCAAAGAGCGCCAATCCTGTGCTAAAACAACAGGAAGCCCTGGGGCAACTTGTAGACTGACATGTTTTGGAGCATAAGCTTTTGTGGACAAAGACATGCTTCATAAGCTGCATGAAGCAGCTCTTTGCCCAGGAACGCTTACGCTCCAAAATATTTGTTAGCCTATAAGTCACCACAGGACTTCTTGCTGTTTTAGAAGATACAGCCAAACTCCGCTGCACCTCTGACGCTGTGCTAAGCCGCAGACCTGCAGTGAGCAGAGAGCCAAACGGGGAGTCAGAGAAGCAATGCAAGGAGCTGGAGGCTGGCAAAGGACCACAGTCTGCAGCTGGGTGTGGTGTGTAGCTGGGACTAGCAAAAGGTGGAGAGAGGCTCTGGGCAGGGAGACAGCACAGCCAATTTTAGTAAGGGGCCAACAAGCTTTTTGCATTTGCAGGGGAAGAAGGGTGTCACCTGGTTGCCTAAGTTACAAAAGGCCATTGCCTCCCATTGAGAAGTCCTCGTAGCAAAAGAAACGCCTGTTGCCACAATGCACCGATGCTGTGCCAAGGGAAAGTGAGGCAACCACTTTGCAGGTCAGACACGGCGAGGGATTGTAACTCCGAGTGGGAGAAAGGTCTTGCCACTTCGAGCCTGAAGTCCTGTGGTCACTGCATGAGGAAGCGTGTTCAACCTGCAGCCCCCACCCCAGCAGCACAGCCGGGGCCTGAGAGAGCCCTGGGACTTCCCAGGCGCAGAGTGTGGACTGTGCTTACACTCAGCAGACTGTTGGTTGTGACGTCCCAGTGCCACAGAGCAGGGCTGCGGGTTCTCTTTTAACCTTTCTCATTTTTCCTTATTCTTTTTGTTTTCATCAGTCTTGTTCACTAAACTGTGTTTGCTTTGCACTATATGTAGTGATCAGCAGCTCAGGAAAGCCTCCAGTGCGAAGAGAGAGCACCCTGGAGCGGGGACACCATACCCCCTTCCCTAAGTGACTGCAAGGTTTGGGTTCAGGCCCAGAAAATCTGGGCCCAGCCTTGGCGGGATTTCAAGGCCTCTGCTACTCAGGAGGGTAGAAGGGGAGCCCTCAGGGGGTCAGGGAGGCCATTGGGTAAAGGAAGTGGGTGGGAGAACTCAGACCTTTTTGCTGGTGCGCGGCAGGGTGGTAATATAGAGGACAGTGAAGTCCCCGACCACAGTGGGCTCATTCCCCCATTTCCACAAACAGGACAAAGGAGGGAAGAGGGACATGGCAGGTTTGAATGGGAATTGGGCTGTTGAGTGGGACCGCCTGGGCTGGCTGCAGAGGGAACAAGGAGCCACAAGGCCCCGCCAAGGGGAG
Source organism: Carettochelys insculpta (assembly GCF_033958435.1). NCBI lineage: Eukaryota > Metazoa > Chordata > Testudines > Carettochelyidae > Carettochelys > Carettochelys insculpta. The sequence continues at coordinate 6,846,588 of NC_134138.1, forward strand.
CCCCTCCCCCCGGACCCCTCTCCCCGAGACGGACTGTACCAACGGGTTCTGGCTTCTGTTCTGACCTGTCTGTTCGATGCAGCTCCCCGGGTCCCAGCACCCAGAAACGGTAACACAGCAAATGTGACTCGGGCCCCTCCGGGCCAGGGCTCCCTGCTGCGGAGCAGAAACAGCCCGGAGTTGGGGCGGGGGGGCGGCTCCCGGCCCTGCTCCGGCCCTGCTCCGGCCGCGGTGTGTGCGCTGCAGCGCTGGGCTCTCGCGGGAGATCCGTGAACCCCCCCGACAGTCACCGCCCTGCGCGGGCCATTAGCGATGCACCGGGACAGGTAGTCCCTGGCCGGGCGCCCGACCCGCGTTCCCACCAGTGGCGCTGCCCGACTGGCTCCGATCTCTGCGTCACTGCGGTGAGCAGGATCGGGCCCCCACAGCCCCTGGCCCGGTCCCCGCGGCGCTCAGACTCGGCCCCTCCCGGGGAACCCAGCGGGTTCGGGAAGGATCGAGCGCAGCCCAGCCCGGAGCGCCCACTGCCGGCCCCGCCCCTCCCGAGCAGGCCCCGCCCTTAGCCCCGCCCCCCAGCGCGCGAAGGTTCCCGAGGTGTCGGGCGCGCGCGGCGCTCACTATAAAAGGCTGCGCTGCGGCGGCTGCTCCAGTGGCAGTCAGCGACGAGACGGACAGAAGCGGCTCCTGCGGCGTTGGGCAGCGGCACCCCCTTAACTTGTCTCAGCTTCTCCGGGCCGGCGAGATGCTCCCGCTCCGCGTGTGGCGGTCCTACGACTACGACCACGACCCCCTGTGGCTCCGCAGCAGCGCCCCAGCGCGCAGCCTCCTGGCGGAGCCTCCCAGCCTGTGGGAGCAGCTGGTGGGGGACGTGCAGTCGCACGTGGCGGACATGGAGCGGGTGAGACGCTCCCTGCTCCGGGCTTATCCCCTGCTGGGCGGGGAAGACGAGCGCAGCGGGCAGCCGAGGCGCAGCGGCCGGCAGGGGGCGGAGGGCGCCGGGCAGGAGGCCGGGGCGGCGGGTCCGGGTCCCGATCCGGGGCAGGAGAAGTTCCGGCTGTCCATGGACGTGAGCGGCTTCTCCCCGGCGGAGCTGGCGGTGCGAGTGGACGGGAGGAAGGTGACGGTGAGCGGGCGGCGGGAGAAGCGGACGGAGTCGGAGGCTGGAGTCCGCTCCTACGAGTACCGGGAGCTGCGGCGAGAGGCTCTGCTGCCGGCCGAGGTGGACGCGCAGGCCGTGCTGTGCTCGCTGTCCCCGGCCGGGCAGCTGTGCCTCGAGGCGCCCCGTGTGGCCCTGCCGGCTGCGGCGGGTCGGGCAGTTCCCATCCGCGTGTGCCAGGAGGCGGAGGCGGAGGCGGCGGCGGGAGGTGGCGCCCCGGCCCCGGAGGGCCACGAGCCGGGAAGCTGCGAGCTGGAGACGGGAGGCGAGAGCGGACCCCTGGCGGCTCCTGCCAGCGGGTAGGATCCCCGTGGGACTGGTGTCTATTGACTGCCCCAGCCGGGCTGAACCGCGTTACAGAACTTGGTGCAAATACCTCCCGTCCTATGCCTGCTTTGATTGTACTCCAGCCTAGGGTCTCAGCTGTTGGGTGACTGCGGGGCTCTGCTGCGCACACTTGTGTGGAAATCATGACAACTCTTTTGTTTGTAAATACACAGGCTCTTAGCTAAACTGTGTTGTGTGAGCTCTTTCTATGCAGAGGGATCTGCTTTTCTGTATTGCAGAAATCTGTCTAACTTCTCTAGAGCAGCAAAAGGCGAGGGCTGCTCCTGGGGGAGGAGCCGTGGCCTTCATGGGCCAGTTTAAGTAAGTGTATGGCCAATCCTGAAAGGGGCTCTTGAGTGCAGACTCTCAGGGAGTTGGGGAAGCAAACAGGCGTGCTGGGGGAGGTCAGGGATTTTCCCTGCAGAGGGAAATAACTGGGGGTGGATGGGGTCCGGAGTAGAAATTCAGGCTCCAAAGTGTACCTGCAGCAGCTTGTGCACCACGTTCCTGGCCCTGTACAAGTCATAATACCTGAGGAGGGAATGGCAGGGCTAGTGATGGGGAGGGGGGAGTGGCCCAGGTGTGAGCCCAGCAGAATGGTAGTGTTAGGCTGCAGTGAAGTAATTAACTAATGGGAGAGGTTGGTGGAGGGAGGATTCTGCCATGGTGAAGGAACCAAGGACCAGGCTGGACTGTCCAGTACCGAGCTGGCAGGTACCTTCTGCTGTTCAGCTGTGTCCTGCAGCTTGTTATGCTAGGCTGAAAAGGTGTTAAGTTTAAACCCTGTGGCATTTTTGATCCAAACTACTCCTAGCTTTGTCCAGCTGCAGTCTTGTCCCACCTCAAAGGCTTCTGCCCAGCCCAAGCAGTAGGAAAAGGGATAAGAGCTCATAGGAAGAGCCTTGAGGTGGAGGCAGAGATTGGGGGGTGGGGATGGTCCTTGGCAAAGACCATGATGGTTACAGATCTGGTACAGCAGGTGCAAATGGAGAAGAAAAGGTGCCTCTCCCTTTAGAGCCAGTGGGGGACTGGCCCAGCAGCAGAACCCAGCCCCTCCCCCTTTCTCTTTCCTCTAGACCTAGAAACCTTAGAAGGGTCCCTCTAGCTGATGGAGAGCTTCAGGCCCCCAAGGGCCTAGCCGAATGTAGCTCTGCCCCTGAGATTTATGTAATGGGGCTAACGGTCTTTCACGAAGTAGGGGCAGGCAGAATGCTCACAGGATCTCCCACTGGAGGTGAAAAGTCAGGCTGGCACTGGACCAATAGCCCTGCTGAGAACTCAGCCGAGAGGCCTTACAGCTTGCTGTAGTGTTCCCTGCTACCTGGGAGGCCTGAAGCCCCACCAGCTGCTGGTGAGGAAGCTGGAGGCAAGACACTGGGTGGCATAGAAGCTGCAGCAGCAGGAGGTCCAGGCTTGGCTTGTAACAGACAAGACACAGTAATGAATACAAGCATAATCCTACCACCATCCCACTCCTGGAGCCCACTTGGCTGGGATGGTAGAGGTGAAGGGAGGAAGAGGCTAGAGAAGCAAAGGTTGCCCCCCCCAAAGAGCAGGCACCAAACAATAAAGGGAGGGGCCCCAGCTGGGTTCTTCCTACCCACGGGAGAATTGCTCTGGGATTTCCCAGACAGCACTCTCCCAGCTGTGCTAAGCACCTGGCACACAAGCTGTACACGTAGGTTCTCCAGGCAGTAGGAAATCTAAGCCTTTCCTCACTCAGTCCTCCACCCAGGCTCCCGCCCTGGTCACCTTCTCCTCCAGCCTCTTGTTCCCTTACCCATCCTTATTTGCCTTCCCTGTTCCTCCCTCTCATACTCACTCACAACCCTACTGCCACACCAGTTCTTGTCCCCCGTTAATCTCCTCCTGCTGCTGCTCGACCCCCCCCAAACCCTTGGGGTAAGTGAACACTCCACCGCAGATTGACCCAGTCAAGGTTGATCTTCCAGGGTTCAATTTCAGATGCCTGGTAGGGACACATGAAATCAAACTCTGGGGTAAGCAGTTAAACCCCTGTACTCCTCAGTATGGAGAAGAGTAAGGGAGGTCTACTGGAGAGAGCATCTCCCTCTGGGAGGACCACATAAGATGATAAGTTAATTCTAGCTCTGCAATTGCTGTAGGTAGAACTGTATCTACAATAGACTTTCATGCTTAGTATAGACCTGGCTTTAGCTGCAGCCAATTTAAGGGTTATTCACAGAGACCAGTATGGTCATTAGTCTGGGGAATTTGATACATAAACCACTCCTGTCATCTCTGTATTGTCAGATACTTAACAGGCTGCTTTCCTGTATCACCCACAGGCAGCAGGAAGGGATGGGGGAGGAAAGAGGGAAAAGGCACCACCAGTGTGACACAGTGCTCCTGCTTTGACTCCAGCTGTGCTCTCACCAACAGAGGAGAGTTCTGGGGTCCCCAAGCACTGCACCCCAGCAGCAGGCAGGAGTGGCTCTTACTCAGCAGGTAGAAGGAGAAGTTTCAGTTGACAGTGGCACAGGATTGCACGCAGGTGTCAGTACAGCCAGCAGAGACAGTCATTCCAACCCATCCTGGGGAGGAGCCCGAGGGGTGCCCCAGCTGGGGTCTAGTCTCCCCTCAGCCCAGGCTGGCTGCCTTCCCTGGCTGCATCCTGCTTCCAGCTGCTGCCTCCGATGCAAAACCCAGCTCGGCTCCTCCCTGCTCTTTGTTCAGGGACAGAGGTGTTATCTGCCAGCCTAGGTTACAGCCCCACGGGGATCAGCCTTAGCCACAGAGAGTCGCTTTGCCTGTCACACACCCCCAGCCTGACTGACACACACCTCATCACACCTGCCCTGGGAAAATGGCTCATTGAAAACAAAATACCCCAGCTCTGAGGCCAATTGTTCTATTTGGACATCATCTTCTAAATGCACTCATTGAACTGACTGGGGAAAAAAAAAATCAGACCAAGACTTCTCTTCCCCAAACCAGTTTAAGGCAAAGTTAAAGTAGTATCAATCATCAACAAAACAAACAAATCTGTAAAACAGAGTGGTTTAAATAGTCTAGAAAAGATTAACTGAGCAATGCACTACAGAGGCAGGCTACAGCGCAGAATTCCTGTCTGACTTACCAATCATCACAGCAGTGACTGCTGTTAGCAACCAGCGAGGACAATCTGGTATCAGGAGTCTGGATTTTCCCAGCATTACAAGCTAGTGTGACATGTCACAAATGCAACACCTGTAGGCCAAAATAAATTGCTTGTGCTTGTTCTGGCACTGACACCCAATAGACTCAATGCTGGGCTCTCCTAATGCAAGATGAGATGCAGGGAAACCCGACTGGATTTGTGAATTCTGTAGCTGTCCTGATCAGAGACATTCATTTCTAAAGAGCTGAAAGCTGCTTTGGTTTGTTTGCAGTATGTGCAGGGAGAGGGGGAAACAGTGGAAACGCCACAGAGCCTAGGGATGCGTCCTGGATCAGCTCTTTAAAAATCAGATTAGAAAGCATGGCTTGCTCTGTCTGCTGTACAGGAGCTAGAGAATGTCAAGAAGGCACCTGATTTTTTTTCCTCTCCTGTCAGAAGTGTCTCAGGCTTAGAAATACAGAGAAACAAAGCCGATAAATATGCAAAGTAAAAATCATCTGATAGTCAACATTCACATTACAAAACCCCAGAAGAGCTGGCTCTCACCCTAAGAAACCACAGGATGGCTCCCTTGAGACACAGAACCCTGGCCCATGCTATTCCTGTGCAGAAATCAAAGCTGTTATGAGATGTCATACAGACAAAACCAACTTAGGCCCCAACAGCCAAGACAGCTCCTTGGGGCTTTGAAAAAGAGCAAAGAGAGTGTTCTCTGGCTCAGGGCAGGATCAGCAGGTCAGTTTCTAGTAGAGAGCCAGAGAATCCTGCAAGCAATAAGAAGGAACCTTGGTTTGCCTGTCAGAGATACAACTTCAGTGAACAAGAAGGAAAAAAGCAAGGTGGTGGTTTGGGTAAAGGAATCTGCCAAGGGAGCCCAGTGGCCCCAGACTCTCCTGATGTCCTCAGACAGACTCAATGAATTAGCCTTCGTGGAACTGGGGGTTCAGACAAGAACAGCCAAAAGGCAAGAGAAGCAGAGGGTGGCTGGCAAACATGTACCTAATAAGTTAACACAGGCCAGATACATGGAGGGAAGAAATCCTGGGCTGGGAGCTACTGGAGGCTTTCAAACCTCCTGTATTCCTGGGACCCTTGTGCCATACAACGCTAATCTAACACTTATTGTGTTACCTTAGAAACCACAAAACTTCACTCCCAGGCATGGTGCAAACGCAGGCTCTAATGCTGTGAGGGCATCGGAGCACCCAGAAGCCCCGTGGCAATGGGAAGTGCAGGTGCTCAGCACCTGTTAGGATCAGTGCCCAGGATAAAAACGTCAAATCAAAAGGTGACACCTCGGAGTAGAGAAACAGCGTCCACCCCTTGAATTTCCTGGCTTGTCTGCCACCAGCACAAATATAACTCTTTGGTTTCTGTGTGTGTGCTTTGTAGGCCAGCTCAAGTAACCGTATGTGCGCTTGTTCTCAAGGCCTTTTGGCAAATTAAGTTCCTTACAGGGATGATTTTCCCAACAGCTGAAAGGGGCCCACCCCATGGAAACACAACGTGTTTCAAAACTGATATGGTAACTCAGTGGCATGTTATCAGCTAACACTTACGCTTAGTACTGCACTGGTTAATTAGAGAGCGTGGGCCTGAAGCAACCAGTTGTGTTCCAAATAGTGACCACCTTTAGCTGTACTGTAAAGAGGCTGCCTGCAAAGATGACACAATGCTGCAGCTGGACCCCGGCAGACAGGTTAGTCAGCTCAAAACAGCGCTGCTACATGCTGTTGATTGCAACGGCTGCATCCCATGTACCCAAGAAGGCAGATGGGACCAGCTACCTGTTCTGCACCCATTCCCTCAGCTTCTCATCAAATTGTCCATGTGTATTTCAATTGGGTGAAGTCTTGGCAACCTGGTCCATAGCACAGGCTCCTCTCGTGTCCCCTTGCTGGTGTTAGGAGGAGAGAAATTTTGCTGCAGGTTCAGCTCCAAATTTGCAAATGTTAACGCTGCTGCTGTAAGAAAGTTAAAAGCCAGTAACTCCTCCCTACCCTTCAGTCCTGTGAAAACCTGAACATGTTCATTTTTAAAAAGCACTTTTTTCCTGGAAGGCTTGTTTGGTTATTGCCGTTCCACATGTCTTGAGAAATCAGAACAAAGGGCGCAGCTAGGAAGCGGCATGGTCCAAGCAATCGCACAGCCTTTGGGGGAGGACATTCCTATACAGCTTTTGACTGTGTCTTCCCCAGTTTGGTTCTTAAAATTGTATTTTTGTTCAAAGTGACCCTTGAAGCAGCACCACAAAGTTTCAAGTCTCCAGCCAAAATTGTGGCTAAACAGAGGGGATGGCCAACAAAATGTGCTACTGATGTGTTGCAGAAAGTCCAAGGCACTGGTGCTCAACTGGGGAAGTAAAGGCCACAAGGAGTTATAAATAAGTGAGGGCAGGCCTGCGTCCAGAGAATTGGGATGCTCAGAATGGCCCCAGTTACTGCGGCTTCAGGATCACAGTCAACATAATGCTGCATTTAGTGCAGATCTGAGCAAAATTCCCTTCCTGAGATGTTTGGCTCCTGATCATCTAGAAGGCACTTTTGCACGTACATACAGGAAGACAGTGAACTGAGATGTCATCCAGAGGGCTAGTGCAGTTCTCTGGGACTGTTGAAAATTGGAGTGTCACAGTCCATGCCTTGACTTGTGCTTCTTGATTCCTGAGCTGTGGAGAAGAGGGGAAGGCTGGATGGCTCCTGGGGGGCGGGCCCATAACTGCAGAAAGATCCGGAGAAGGAAGGATGATGGATGAAGTTCCTCGCGCAAGATACGCAGCTGTGTAAACAGTAGTTCAGAGTCTGGATTTGCACAAGGCCCAAACTGTCACTTGAGTAAAGCCAACCAAAGGCTTTCCCACTCCTGTGCTGCTTTTATCAATAGTCTGACTCTAGACTCTGGAAGACGTTAGCAGAGGCAAAGCTGAAAGGTCAGTTGACCTGGATTCTGGCTGGGTTTTCTCAATTAGCAACTGCAGGAGCATCCTGTCTGGTCTGAGCCAAGTCTCCACTTCCAGCGTGTCTCAGGTCTGATTGTGAATAGCAATGACTCTCCCAGCCTAGGCTGGTCTCATTTGTAAAGTGCCATCTTCTTGCTCTGGTACATGTACATGTAGGCGTCGCAGAAGAGGCGTTTGGCCACCCCTTCCATGTCCCGGGGCTGCTCCATAGCCAGTGTTGCCACCGGCAACTGCAGGTATTTGGCAACTTCCGGGCACAGTGTTACAATGGGAATGTTGAAGCCATTCTCGTCACCTGAACGAGAGCGGGGGAGAGGGAGAGAGGGGTGTGAGCCTAAATCTCAGTTCCCAGGGACACGGGGTCTAAAGCATTAAAAAAAACACTAGAGCAAATGGCAATATCTGGGCCACTTGCTGGCAACGTCAGCAGAGAGCTCAAGAGCTAACGGGGCCATGACCGAGCCGTCCTTGCACCCAGAGCAGTCCCTCTAGGTGACGTTTGCCGTAGTCATGGGCAGCAGCGGAGGCAGCCTGCCTGGCTACCACCTGCTCTGCAGTTACACAGAGGCTATCAGTTCCCAGAGCTGCCAAGCCAGCCGTGTTCACCAGTGCCAAACTCCCTGTAGAATGGTACGTACATCTGCAATGCTATGTGGGGAGCAGTTTTGCACATAATAAAAGAAACACCCTTCCATGCTTCCCAGCAGACGGCCCCAATGGAGTTTGGGCCCACAGGCCTCCTGTTTTATGTCACAGACCTGCGGAGAAATTACCCATGGCCGTTCCGTGCTGGGACTGCAATTCCTGCACGGGGTTGTTGGGTGCACAGGGCTGATGTCCAGCCTCCCCTCCGACCGCAGCCCCTCCTCACCGTGCCTGTCCGCCATGCTGTCAAAGAACATCCAGTTCTCTTTCTCCGGCCCGTACTTCACAAAGGAGACATAGTGACTGGTCTCGATGCAGAGCACGGCAAAGAGCTCCATCTTCTCTCGTGGCACTCGGAGGCTGCCCATGTGGCTCCTGACCTCAAACTCCTGAGGGACGTGCAGCTTCGTGGGCTGGTGGGTTTTGCGCCGGTAGTGAGAGTGAACCTGAGGACAGACAACAGGGTGTGCTAACGGGTCAGGAGGATCGACCACAAACTCTATATATGCCTCACCTGAAAGCAACGAGGCACGGTCTGGGGAGCACTGAGTCACCACTTCATTCTGAGGCCACCTGCTGTCCACTCAACTCTTCAGCTGAATCGTCCCCCAAACTCAGGAGACTGAAGCACAGTGCTGGAGGTCTTACCCCTCTTCAGCCTCACCGACTCACTCACACTCTGCAGCAGGCCACGCTCTACATCAGCGAGCAGACATGGACGGCCCTGCCAGATACTGCCTGTGGACAGTGCTTGGACAGGGACCTCCACGGAGGAGAGAGTGTGAGCGGAAGGGATCTTCCCCCTCAGGCTGCAGAGAACCAGTGCCCTAGCGCAGTAAAGCACAGGGGTCCGTTTACACCAGGGGCCATGTGTGTGCATAAGTTCATCACCATGCAGCAATTACCCTGAGCGTCTCATCTGGTCTGGTCGCCCACCTGACCAGCTGGAGGGGATGCTCAGAGGTTTCAGCCTGTCAGCTGCTACCTGGTGGGAGGGGAGAGAGAAATCAGTCAACTGGCTACCTGTCTGCAGCAGGAGTCGCAGAACTGCTTCAACCCCGTGTCTGCAAACATCTGGTCTCTGAAGCACTCAGCACACTCCTGGGTAGCCACGTCCCCGCACACAAAGCATTCCCGGGGGCCTGGAATGGGAACGTGCATGGTTTCGTTACATGGAGCCAGTATGGACAACTCTGGCCCCTGCGCCTGCCATGCCAGTGAGGAGCAACCACATCCCAGTCCCGCCCCACCACACCTCTTACAACAGGGGTCAGCAACCTTTCCGAGGTGGAGGGCTGAAATTTGACCTTGTGACCCCCATGGACGGTTCCAGTGCCAGTGATACTTTTTAAAGTCACTAACAGTCCTACTTATAACAGTTTCATTAATAAACAAGCAAGGATGCAGAGCTTTACTGGTTAGCGGGTGGTTGGTAGCATTAGCTGGTCTTTTGTTAATCCACAGGCGTTGAACAAGCTCCCGGCTGCACGGGGGAGGAGGGGTAGGACTGAGTTCCCACCTTGCACGCTGAAGAAAATCGGCTCATGTGCCACCCGTGCTGGGGTTTGCTGACCCCTGGCTTACAATCCAGCCAGGCAGCCTCACCACGTGGATATAAAGGAGCCCTGCACAAGCTGTCATGTGTGAAGCAGCCCTGGACTCCCCAGTGCCCGGAACTTACTGTTGAGCAGCAGGTCGGTGATGTCCAGCTCCAAGGAGGGACTGATTTTGCTGAACATTTTATATTCCTTCCCGAACCGCGGCATTTGGATAATGAAACAGGAGGGGATCTGGAGAAGAAAAGCAAATCACCGAGACAGCAAACACCTTGCCCTGCCCAGACTCTCCCCCCAACCTGGGTGCTTTCCGCCGCACAACCCAGGATCCATCAAGTGTCTGCAGGGGGGAGAGAGCTGTGCTGTATCAGGATCCTGAGTGGAAATCTGCAAAGCAGTCTTGCTGGGGAGTAAGAGGTCCAGCCAGGCAGTCATGGGCACAGGACCAGGGAACGCAGGCAAACCTGAAAGATGGAGGAGAAAGCAGGTAGCTGCACTCACCTCTGCTAGCTTGAGATTGGAAGAGAGGAAGGACCGTTCCACCAACTGCTGCACATTGGGCACCACCATATCGCCCTGTTGGTCTATGAATATCTGGTAATAGTAACACTCCTGCTCCTTCTGGCCTCCAGACCTGGGAACAACATTCCTGAGTCAGGGCACGGGGCCTGCCTCTCTGCACTATCTATGTACCCCTTGGAGCAGTCCCAGGACACAGCGTCTGCATTACACAACAGCCTCCAACCTGGCACCAAGGGGCTCGCAGCTGTCTTTGATCAACTAAGCATTTTCCCAGCACAGGACCCAGCCAAATGTGAGGGATACCAACAAAAGAACATTCCCAGCTGCACCCTGCCCCTCTGGGATGAGTGGGCCAGGCAGGGTTTGCCCTTGATTTTACAGACGAAGGCACATGAATTGTCTTTTCAGCCAGTCGCTTTAAAGTGGGACCAGAAGAGTCCTAAAGCTGCATTATAACCACCTGTTTGATCCTGGGTTGTGCCTGTTTTGTGATCCAGCTGCCTGGAAAACTGCAAAGCAAAGCTTGCTGCATTCACAAGGCAACTCAGACGTGAAAGGTCCTCCAGGATCCATAGGTCTGCCTGAAGCAGCAATGCTGGGGCAGCAGAGAAAGGATTGCTACTACACAGCCCCTAGCAGGAGGGTTGGAGTGAAGAGACACAGGTTCCTCTGTATCCTCTGCTTTTCTGAGTAGCTCTATGACACATGCCACTACACGTACCTACATAAGGGAGGCCTGGACTCCCGAACAGGGCAGCTATTTGGAGTCCTCACACACAGCCAACTTCCTCTTTGTAGAGTTCAGGGCATGTGGGACTAAACTGCACAGATCCCCAGTGGAGAGCTCTAGGCCTCAGCGAGCTTAGCAGTATGGGAACACCAGCCTCTTCAGCTATAGCTGAGATACTGCTTCCCCAGCTAAAAGACAAGCCCTGCGATCCACCACCTCCTGCCCCCAGCAGCCCTTATCCAAGGATGACACTATGTATTTCACCACTCTCTGAAGGAGGCACAGCTGGGACTGGGTTAAAAGTATCATCTTCCACCAGAACCACAGCATGGTGGGCAGGCTGGGATTCAGGGGCACAGTGGGGAACAGATGGACACAAAGCAGTGACATCTCCATCTCCTTCACACCCAAGGAAAAAAAATCACCAATCCTCTCCAGTTGGGCATTATCCAACAACCCAGTTCTGCTCCTTCCCTCCCCGCTCTTAAATGTGGGCAGCAGTGTTACTGCATCAGTAAGATCCCACGGAAGGCACAACTCACTGCAGCTTCAGCAGGGGCTCTATTCCCAGGATGTGATGCATGATGAGGTTGAGAAATTCCTCCGGGTCTGTAAGGGCAGAGAAATCAGAGACCAGATCAGGCCCAGTCAGACCCAGCCTGCCTCTCTGTCCCACCTCTGCTAGAAGGGAAAAATCACCATCAGCTATGGACTGGTGTTTTACACACTGAGCTTCTCTCTCTCCAGGTTGGTGGTCAGTTTCAAGTGGAGTGCCCCAAGAATTGGCTCTCGGGCCAGTGCTGTTCAACAGCTTTATTAATGACCTGGATGAGGGGATAGATGGCACCCTCAGCAAAGTTGCAGATGACACTAAACTAGGGGGTCAGGTAGATACATTGGAGGGTAGGGATAGGGTCCAGAGTGACCTAGACAAATTGGAGGATTGGGCCAAAAGAAATCTGATGCGGGTCAACAAGGAGACGTGCAGAGTCCTGCACTTGGGATGGAAGAATCCCAAGAGCTGTTACAGGCTGGGAATCAAATGACTAAGTAGCAGTGCAGCAGGAAAGAACCTGGGGATTACAGTGGGTGAGAGGCTGGTTATGAGCTAACAGTGGCCCTTGTAGCCAAGAAGGCTAACGGCATATTGGGGTGCATTAGGAGGAGCACTTCCAGCAGATCTAGAGAAGTTATTATTCCCCTCTACTCTGCACTGGTGAGGCCACATCTGGAGTAGTACGTCCAGTTCTGGCCACCCCCAGTATATAGAGGATGTGGATGCACTGGAGCGGGTTCAGCAGAGGGTAACGAGAATGAGTAAGGGGCTGGAGCACATGACCTATGAGGATAGGCTGAGGGATTTGGGCTTATTTAGTTTGCAGAAGAGGAGAGCGAGGGGTGATTTAATAGCAGCCTTCAACTTCCTGAAGGGGAGCTCTAAAGAGGAGGGAGAGAGACTGTTCTCAGTGGTGACAGACAGCAGAACAAGGAATAATGGTCTGAAGTTACAGAAGGAGAGAAGGTGGCTGGATATTAGGAAAAACTATTTCACCAAGAGGGTGGTGAAGCACTGGAATGCGTTGCCTAGAGAGGTGGTGGACTCTCCATCCCTAGAGGTTTTTAAGTCCCAGCTTGACATAGTCCTGGCTGGGATGATTTAGTTGGGGTTGATCCTACTTTGGGCAGGGGGCTGGACTAGATGACCTCCTGAGGTCCCTTCCAGCCCTAGAATTCTATGATAGGTAAGGTGCTGGGCTGGTTAGGAGCTCAACGGACTTGGTTATTTTCACAGCTCAAAAGTTCTACAGTTAATATAAACACTAAAACCCTTCCCTAGAGAGCGGGAGAAGGAGTGACCAGAAGCCTGGTGCAAGGATGGATTTCTCTTAACCCCTTCACCACTGAATGTTTGAAGGAGAAATCTTATTTGTGAATTGCAGGTATGTTTATTCCTTTCCTTTGCATTCAAACAGGCTGGGGAGAAAGATCCCAATGGACATTCACTGTAAGCACCAAATGCCAAGTAGTCCTGTAGCACCTTAAAGACGAACACATTTATTTAGTAGGTAATGAACTCTCGTGGGTCAGACCTGATCTGAAGAAGTGGTTCTGTCCCATGACAGCCCATCACCTAATAAATTTATTTGTTACTTTAAGATGCGTGTTTGTGAAGCTACAGGCTAACCCAGACCTTTCTGAGACTAAGCACCAAGTGCAGTAACTGACATTGGAACCAGGGACAATGCTGGAAACTACTGGAACAAAGAGCAGAAGTCTGGGCTGCCTCTGGTCAAGATACAAGAACTTATCCAACAAAGGAAACACAAATACCGGTCAGTAAATGACAGGCCCCAAGACCAGATGAGTGAACGTAATTTTTCTTCTTTCATAGTTATGCAGCCAGGATGCCAGCACCTAGGTATTCCAATAATCCTTTGGCTCCCTGCGGTCCCTTTCTTAGGCACATCTCAAAGCACTTTACAGATGTCTCTGCGGCAAGAAAAGGCAGGTCTACGCAAGAAGCACTATAGTGGTACAGCTGCACTGCTGGGGCACACCTGGTGAAGACTGCTCTTCCATCGGCAGAATTACTTCACCTCCACAAGAGGCGGAAGTTACGCTGGCAAGAGAGACTCCCACAGACACAGCACCAGCGTGGGCAGTGCTTAGGTTGCTGGAACTCACTTTACACAGGGATGTGCATCCTTGTCACATCCCTGAGTGAAGTGCATTAGATCTGCTTTAGCAGTAGCACAGACTTGCCCTAAGAGATGTAAAGTACCACTTCATCTAGCGCTGGATGAGATACACACACATCTCTTAGAACTGGAAGGGACCTTGGGAGGTCATCTAGTCCAGTCCCCTGCCCTCTTGGCAGGACCAAGCACCATCCCAGGCATCTATTTGCCCCAATCCCTAAATGGCCTCCTCAGGGATTGAGCTCACAATCCTGGGTTTAGCAGGCCAATGCTCAAACCACTGAGAGAACATGGTAAACATTCGAACATGCCTATCAATTAAGAGTAATACAGGAAAACTCTAGTATCCAATGAATCTGCAGAGGGATTTAAGTAAGTGAAATGGGATGATGATTAGGGGAAAAGGTGGAGACACAGTGTTTGAACCAGCTGGCTTTTGGCCATACAGCTGTAAGACTGGTTTGACTAGCTCTGCCTCCACTGTTGAAAGGTAGACGTAAAGATGGGTCTATAGTTATTCTGTAAGAATCCACCTTTGTGGATACTGAGATGCTGTGGCTAGGCCCAGAGATGAATGCCACCATTTTTAAAAAGGCAGGAGGATTAGCTCAGTGGTTTGGACATAGGCCTGCTAAATCCAGGGTTGAGAGCTCAGTCCTTGAGGTGGCCATTTAGGTGGTCTGGAGCAAAGAGCTTGAAAAAAAAAAAAAAAAGGGTGGGTGGGAATGGTGCTGGGGACTGGACTCAATGACCTCCTGAGGTCCCTTCCAGCTTTATGAGATGTGTATCTCCACATACAGCTGTGGAACCTGGCAAAGGCAACATGGGTAACACCCCGAGTGAGATTAACAGAGCTGAACTCCAGACTGCACGTGCAGATCAATGGGTCAGACAGAAACCATGCCTGGACAAACAGTGCTACAGTGGTCATTTCTTCTGACACCAGCCACAATTGTAGTCTTTCTGCCCTACCTGGGGCTCCTGCATAGGCAAATCTAAGCTGAAGTGGGTGAGGAATTCTCCAGGTAGCAGGACATTTATTGAAAAACAAGTGTTCTGGGTGGACAAGAACAAGCTGGAGGGCTACCTGACTGGGAAAAGCAGAAGATAAGCAGACCACGCTGCTGTCAGAGGTTGGCAGGGAGCATGTTACCTTTCTCAGATGTGGCAAAGCTCGAACATTGGCCCTTCTCTGTCAGCTGCTCCCTCAGGTGCATCACACTTCGAGCATCAACAAAGCCGTTCCTGGGAATGAGGGGGAAGCTGATAAGCTTTCTGTGCAGTGGCAAACTTAGTTCCCAGTGGCAGAAAATACAGCAGTTGTAGTCTGGAGCTCACCTTCCAAAATCCAAGTCAAGACGTACTCTCCCAAAAGGCCAGAACAAGCTAGTGCCAGAGGCCCAACCACAAGCAGTGCTGACCAAATATTACCCCTCTCCCATAAGCCCTGGGGGAGGGAATGGGTCTATAAATACTTCAAGGCCCTGTCTCAGTCACCAGCCTTACAGGCTGGCAGTGCATGGGTGGCCCTTTGGAGCCTTTCAATACTTCTATGAGGCAGCTGATAAGCGATGTGAATTACTTGCTCCCTGGAGACTTTGCCCTCTATCAGCATCAATCCCAGCCATGGGAGCAAGAAATCAGGGCTACAGATTAAATCAGAGCCCTTCTTTGACACTGTAGGACTTGTCCCTGGGCCCAGCCTTTAATTATACATTTCTTCTCTGCTTCTGCAGCTCCTCTTCTGAGACCTCTGAACCCCAGGGACCCCTTCTGTCACCCTCTCACCTTCGGCCACGAGTCGTAACAACCTCCCTTCTGGCCAGACCAGGGAGCACAGGACGTAGCTCATCAACTCTGTTCCCAAGTATTTCTGAGGGGCCACAAAAGACCCAAGATGCAGCGTTCTCCTGCCAGGGGCTCTGCAAGTCTTAGATCCACCTACAGAGCCCATGAGGCTAGCAGGCGATAGAGACAGTTGTAATGGCCCATTCAGCCCTTCCTCTGAGATTGGACATTACTAGCTACGCTGCTGGCTCCCCTCTGTACCTATGCCCCCCTGTACAGTGCACCAGCAGTTAGCAAAGAACATCCACACTCTTGATAGCAGTGGGCTGGAAGAGCAGGAAGAACTTTAGAGATGGCCAAGAAACATGAATCTCCAGGAGACTCCTTGTCTCAGTAGCATCTGAACCATGACAGACCCAAGTCCCGCTGGAGGATGGTGGCCCCACATGAAGATTACCGAAGAAAGGACTGCTGCTTCCAGTGGTCCTAATGTAGAGTACTCACCGTCGTAGGGGATTCACAATCTCATCCCGGAGGATTTTCTGGATGTTCCCGCTGGGCGGGAGGGTGGGCTTGAAGAGCATGGAGTCCAGCACAGAGGTGCAGGAGAAGAGGCTGTGAGGAGACAGAGTTTGTTAATTCTGCTGGATTTGCAGCAACAACTAATAGCAGACAGAGGAGTCCGATGATAATTTGGTAGTTTTGGTTTAAATGATACACAGACTGAGGTACGAAACAGACTGACAGTGTCTTAGATGCCAAGGCCAGAAGGGACCACTGAGATCACCACATGCGACCACCTCCAAAGTAAGGCTTGGCAGAATTTTTCTTTTTTTTAATAATAGTGACAAATTAAAAATATACATTGATATTTAGATTTTTTTCAACTTCACAGTTGCAGGAAATAATTGGGGAAGAGTCACATAATTTATTAGTGAGAGTAGCAGTTGAGATTCAAGAATTTAAAGTTATAACAAAATACAAAATTGTGACTATCACATGGCAAAATATACACAGTAAATATCCTTAAATCAAACTCTACTCCAGCGGTCAGTGACCCTGACACACATGCCAAGAGCTGTATACGAGCCAAAGTTTATTGGCATGTGAGGCGGGAACTCAGCCCCACTCGATTCCCTTGTGTGGCTGTGGATTAACTAAAGACCAGCTAATGCTACCAACCACCACCTAACTGGTAAAGCTCTGCATCTTTGCTTTTACTTACTAACAAAGCTGTTGTAGGTAGGACTGTTAGTGATTTTAAAAACTATCAACAGCACTTGGACTGTAGAGGGTCGAAAGGTCAAATGTCAGCACTTCGCCTTGGAAAGGTTGCTGACCCCTGCTCTCCTCAGTTCTCAGGCGCATTTTGCTTCTCTGTAAATCTCAAGTCTTTTTTGTTGGGGTGTACGGTGAAATGATAGAATTCAAGGGTTGGAGGGGACCCAGGAGGTCGTCTAGTCCAGCCCCTTACTTCCAGCAGGATCACCCCATCTAAGACAGCCCAGCCAGGATGTTGACCGACATTCACTCATAAATATCAAGTCCTTCCAAGCCTACTTATAACACTGGTTGTAGAACTTCCCCCAAATAATTCCTACTGCTGGTCTATTTAAAAAAAGTCCAACCTCAATTTAAAAACTGCAAGTGAAGGAGAATTCTCCACAACCCTTGGAACATGTTTCCAGTGGTTAATTACCCTTGCTGTTAAAAATTCACATCCCTGAGTAGCATCAACTTCCAGCCCCTGGTTTCATGTTAGGACCTTCTCTGACAGACTGAAGAGCCCATTGCCAAGTACCTGTTCCTCATGTATGTACTTACAGACTAATCACGTCAGCCCTCATTTGTGCTCTTTGTTAAACTAAATAGATTGACGGAGCTCAACCTACCATTAGAAGACATGTTTTCTAATGCTTTAATCAGACTCATGGCTCCTTTCACTAAGCCATTGACAGTTTAGCGACGTCCTTCCTGAACCATGGACACCAGAACTGGACACAATATTTCAGCAGTGTTCCTTGTACGCTGAGTGCTTGGGGGGCTGCAGAAAAGAGAACTAGGTGCCGCCCAGTTGATTGGGTGCTGTGGGTGCTCTGCGTTTCTACTAGCGGTGCGCAGCCGCACATGCCTTGGTGCGCATAAAATTTATTCCGCCCATAGATGGAAAAAATTAACAGGAAATTCTTTCAGCAGCAGTTGCAACTCTGGCAAACTCGGAGGTAAAATAACCTCCCTACTCCTACTCGAGATTTCCATTTATCTACCCAAGGATCTCAGCCTGTTTGGCCACAGCACTGCACCAGGAGCTTATGTTCTGCTGATTGTCCACCACAGCTTCGTACGTTTTTCAGAGCCCCTGCTGTGCGGGAAATAGTCCCCCAAACAGTAAGCACAGCTCACGCATTTTGATGTGCAGATTTAGCCCATGACTAAAAGGCCCCTCTTAGAGGCAGACGGGACCCATTAAAAAAAGGTCACGGCCCCAACTAAATGCAGGGGACAACTAAAGAAAAAACAGGGATGGGAGTGGAGGTCAAAGGTTTAGGAGGAGGGAACCGGAAGGGGATACCGAGCAGAGAACCCCAGACAGCGCCCACTGTCCCTTGAAGGTGTCAAGAGAGCCAGTGGACGCTGCCCAAAGGAACTCTGCCCGGATTCGTGAGCGGAAATAGGCCTCACGGTCGCAGGCCTCCCCCGCTTCCAGCCTCCTCTCCCGAGTGTTGTAAAATGGCTACCTTGGCCATAGCCAGGACGACGCTGACGAGGAGGTCCCGTGACTTGGTGGGGCCACGGATGGGGTGTGCAAGGATAAGAAGGTACGGAGAGAAGTGCAGCCAGAACCTCAGCAAGAGGTTCTGGAGGAGCTGAAGGAGGGGCTGCAACCTGGCGCACTCAATGTAAATGTGCGCCAGGGTCTCCCTCGTGCCGCAAAAGAAGCAAGTGTCCGGGAGGGGGGTGAACCGTGCCAGGTACACGCCCGTGCTCACCGCCCCATGCAGAATTCTCCAGCTGATGTCCCCGGCGGGCCGCGGGACCAGGGTAGAATAAAGGCTGGCCCACTGGGACTCTCCACCCTCTGAAGGTGGTAGAAGGTCCCACCACTCGTGGTCTGGGCGGGACGTGAGGGTGGGGAAGTGGAGCGTGTGAAGCACGAGCGTGTGCAGATGACGTCAGGGCGCAGTTTGGAAGGGGACCAGCTGCAAGGTGTGCAGCCAGCTGGGATGATACGGGGCAGGGGGGCGGGAAGGCTCACGGAGAGATCTGGAGGGCCAGGAGTAAGAGGGGGGTGGGGTGCACCCTCTCGCAGGACCCGGCGGAGGTAGACGTGAGCAGCGGGTGGCAAGGCAGCCTTCACTTCCTCGAGTACGCGCCGGGGAGAACGTAGGGTGGAGAGCCCCATGGCTTCCATCCAGTCTCCCCGGTCGTAGTCCAGGAGGTCTCCGACCCTGGTGATTCCACTGAGGACCAGCCTCCGGCACACCACGGGGGACTCCGCCGCCTGCACATGGAGGTAGGGGTTGTGTAGCAGGGGCTCCGCGAGGAGGTCTGCCCCCACGGTGGCCCCTAAGGACCTGGAGACTGCGAGCACTGTGCCTCTGGTAGGTTGTCCTTGGAGATGCTGGTGACCAGATGGTTGAGAAAGACTCGAGCCAAGATCTTCCCAGAAGCAGAGAGAAGAGAGATGCCCCGGTAATTTCCACAGGCAGCTTTGTTGCCCTTGTTCTTGAAGAGCGAGATAACTGTGGTATCCCTGAAATCTTTGGGCATGTTTTCTTCTTCCCAGATTTTGGTCAAAATGCTGTGAAGGGCTTCAAGGTGACACTGGTCCTGCTGCCTTGAAAATTTCACCAGGGATACCATCCATCCCAGAGGCTTTGCCAGAGCTGGCTGGGCGGATTGCCTGCCTTTTTGACCTCATCCATTTTAGGAGGCAGGTCAAGACTGTCTATCTTGGGTTTCTGAGGGATGTGTTCTAGGGCTGCAGGGTCAACAAGGGACGGCCAGTTGAGAAGGTTGCTGAAGTGCTCTGTCTGCCTATTGTTGATGCTGCTCTTCTCCCTCAAGAGGGTCATGCCATCTGCAGGCAGGAGATGTGTAGCACTTGGCTTTGAAGGTCCATATACAGCTCTGAGAGCACTGAAGAACATCTTGGAGTTCTTGGCGTCAGTGAAGAATTGGCATGCATCAGCTTCTCTCTCCCACCACTCATCCTGCATTTTGCACTCATCTTTGCAGTCTGTGCCTGACTCTGAAGAAGCTTGAAACGGTCATATCTGGAGATTGAGGACTGATTGTTTTGCTGTAACAGAAATGCATTCCGTTTTTTCTCTAAGATCTTCATGGTGGTCTCCTCATTTTCATCAAACCAGTCTTGGTGAACTCTCTTTCAGTCCTAGTGTCGACTTGGCTGACTCTGTCACATGGTTTTAAACAGGTCCCTAACATACTTTTTTGTTCCTAACATACTTAAAATTAACCTCCTTAACTCTCCTGGCCACATATTTCTCCTTGAACCTCTTTTTAGCTGTCTTTCTCCTCCGTTGTGGCTTTTTCCGTAGTTAGTGGGCGTTTTTAAAGAACACTTTAATTACCATTCACATTTTTCAGATTAAGTTCTTCTTTCTGACTTATGTGGCCCATACCTGTCCTCCACTTTGTGAAATTTGCCCTTTGGAAGCACCACATACATATCCAGTTCTGGCCACCACATTTCAAGAATGAGGTGGAGAAACTGGAGAAGGTCCACAGAAGAGCAACAAGAATGATTAAAGGTCTAGAGAACATGAGCTATGAGGGAAGACTGAAAGAACTGGGCTTTTTTAGTTTAGAAAAGAGAGGACTTAGATACATGATAGTGGTTTTCAAGTACAGTAGGGTCCCAACATTCGTGAGGGTTCTGTGTTGAGAACCCTCGCGAATGTTGAATTTAGTGAATAGGGCAGCCCCCGGCTGTCGGTGCTCCTGCCCGGGGCCCCAGAGCCTAGCTCAGTGCTCAGTTAGGACCATCACCTCTACATTAGGGTCATCACTTAACAGAGGGAGATAGTCAAGATACTATTCCACCCACGGATGAGACGAGTAATGCCGCCTACCTGAAAAGAGCAGCATCCATGTAGCAGGAGTTGCAGTGACCTTGAATTCCTCTCATCCGCCCTTTCAAAACACACACGGCTGTGCCATTCCTGAGAGGAGGAGAATTGGCCTGAACCTGAGGACTATCTGTCCCCCCTGCAACAGAAATAACAGAACCTGCTGCTTACAGCATCCTCTTACTCTTGGGACAGCTGCGTTCTCCTGTTCCTCTCCTGTAGGCCTAGTTCACCTATAAAGGCCACGACCACTCTGTTCTGTACTATGCTCACCTGCGCCATTAGACGGTAACCAATCAGGGATGGGGATAGGACTGTGTGTCACATCCCCCCACCATACTTGGCTGCAAGAGCACAGACCCACAGCCTCTGTGCAATCTGCTGCTCACTCACTCAGTCGCTACATTTTTTTAAGCCACTGCATACTTCCAGCCATCCACACGGCAGGTACTGTGCTCATGTCAGCGATCATCTGGGGTGAGTGGGCGCCCCCGTGGACAGAGCTAACTTCCTGATATTGTGTTGGTTATAGAATTGAGATAATGGTAAATGATTCCTAGGAAATGCTTCTGCACTGGAAGTGTCCAACAACCAGCTACAGGATTCCCAGGGCTGGTGCTGGAAGCTGAAGTCGGTAAATTAATGGCTGTTCACCACAGTGCTGCCTGCTTGGGCTTGATATGGATTAGCTGGTCTAACTATACTAGGGGAGGGAAGGAGCAGTGCCCTAGCTCAGGAGAGCGGCTGTAGTGCGATTTGTATTTTCTTGCCCTGCCTCCTTGGGTGCCGGGGAGCTGCAGGAGTAGTTACTCTGAGGAGTCCACAGCTTTGCCCTGATGATCTGCCCGCTCTGCTCCATGCCACTGTGGACATCCTGCCATTCCAGCTGGTTGGTAACTACCCGACTCCAGCACAAATACTGAACGGAAGGGCAGATCCAGCATGTAACGCAAGTGGCAAGGGGCTGTTAAAGCTGTAGGATCTGAAATGCTTTAGCCTGAGAACTTCCCTGTGTGGTTGATGAGTACGGCCATCACTTTGCAGAAAGCAAAAAATTGAGGGGGGAGGGCAACTTGGCGTCTTGAGAACAGTCTTACACAAAATGCTGGTCCTCAACACGCAGACTGGCAAAGACGACCCACATACGAACCTCCTGTCCTTGCCTGAATCATCAGCTTCTAAGGGCACTCACTGAAAGCGCTGGGGTCCAGCAGGGTGGGGCTCTCACTCTGGAAGCGCATGTCAGGCTGGCACGATTGCAGCTTCACAAAGAGGCCTCGCTTTGGGGGGCAGTGAAAGTAGCGCATGCCTTGCCATTCGCCATCTGTGATCCCCTTCTCTTGATCCTGTGAAAAGGGCAGAAATCCATCCACAAGCAGTTCCAGGCCAGGCTCTCTAGGAATGAATTAGAGCAGCGGTTTTCAACCTGTGCTCTGTGAACCCGAGGGTCCGCTGACTGTGTCTAAGAGATCAGCGAAAGGTTTTCATTACCATAGACTCTCAGCCCTTCCAGACTTAATGTTCCCCTTTCTGGAGTCCGATTTGTCTTGCATACACAGGCACAGAAACACAAGTCTCACAGTTGGCTATTACTAAGAGACAACGTTCTCCTTTTTGCCATATAATTATAAAATAAATTGATAAATTGATAAATAAAATAAATTGATATACTGTACTTAATGCCTCAGTGTACAGCAGTGTTTTTTAACTATGTTCTGCAGAACACTGGTGTTCCGTGAGCAAACCACAGATGTGTCGTGAGTGTCTGACACTTTGATGGTCTATATTTTCTGTTATTAAAACCAGATGCAATGTTACTTCTTCATTGCTATGATACCTGATTGAATTCCTTCATTCTGGTTTTGCTGTTTGTGTTGCTGTTTGATTTTTCTTTTGGTCTGACAGTGATTTTTTTTTTTTTTTTTTTTTTAAAGAAAATGTTCACTGTTTTTTTCGCATAAAATATTGTTTGGTTTTCCGTGGTTTCAAAAAGTTTAAGAAACACTGCTGTACAGCATGCAGAGCAGTAAAACAAGCCACTGCCGGTATAAAATTTTAGTCTGTACTTATTTGGCTACTATTATTTACGTAAAAAGCAGGCAACTCTCTAGATGAGTTGATGTACTCCTAAAATACCCCTGAATATCCCTGGGAGCACATGTACTGCTGATTGAGACCCACTGGCTGCAGAATCCTGGGGGTTCAGAGACGATATCTAGGATTTATAAGGAGTCTGAAGCTCCATTAAATTTTTCTTGAGGTCTGCAAACAGAGTCCCAGTTGTGAGCATAGCTGAGGAAAATAACAGCAACAATCTTGCCATAAGGGGACATGATCAGCTGCAATTCTACACCTCACTTTCTAAACATTCTATTAAGCAAATCACACAGTCAGAACTGCACATAGCTGAGGGATGCACCAGGGCTGATGTTAGGACCAGATTTCATGACCTGACAGCTGCATATAATTTGGTACTTATTTTGACCCATTTTTTCATTTAGTTTGATTACATTTCAGAACCACAAATTTCTTTTGTCAGCACAGAATGAATTTCATGAAACTCCTCGTCCCAGTAATAACAGCAGCCATTGTCAAAAGACCTCAAAGCACTTTGCAAACAAGTAATGAAGCTTCATAACACTTCACGGGAAGGTGAGAATAAACTCATTTTACAGATCGTGGAAAGGAGACTTGATGAAGTTCATAAAATGAGCCAATAGAAGGGCCAGTAATAAACTCAGAAGTCCTGGCTCTCAGATCCATGATCTCACCTATATCCCACTTCCTCCACTACAGAAAGGCTGCTTACCAGTTTATATAACCCTGTTCAGGATCCCAGCGAGAGAGGTCAGCTTAGCCAACTATAACTCTTTAATTAAGAGCATCAGAACAGCCATACTGGGTCAGACCAAGGTCCATCTAGCCCAGTATCCTGTCTTCCGACAGTGGCCTATGTCAGCTGCCCCAGATGGAGTGACTAGAACAGATAGTCACTGAATGATCCCTCTCCTGTCATCTATTTCCAGCCTCTGACAGAGGCTAGGGACACCATTCCTACCCATCTGGCTAAGAGCCATTAATAAGCAGTTTAAAGTGCTAGTGCCCCAACCTAGGGCATGCTGAGAGACGGACAGGCCAGTTCTTACTGCCCTTAGCGAACATAAACATTATTTTGCTACTTACTAATTCAACTCCTGCCATTCTGTGCTTAATATTAGGCAGGTACCCCAACCAGCGGATGGTTCCAGAGACTGAATTCCCTTTGTCTAAGGTGATCTGCACCATGGAGTTCACATCCAGGGACTGTCTTCCACTTTCCAGATCCTCGCCACTCCCACTTCTCTCTCGCTTCATTCGTCTTGGAGAAGCTGGAGCCTTGTGTGGCTCAAACACTGAAAAGTCATACAACCCGTAATACAGTGTGGGAAAGAGCTGGGGTAGAAATTCAAGCTTTGTTCATTAGAATAAGCGGTTACCAAACGTTTGGCAGCACTGTTTTCCTAATAACAGTGCAACCCAGCATTCCTGTGCTTCTCAGAGGTGCCGCTAAACTAATGGAATGACAAGAGACTTAGAAGAACTGACAGGATATGGTGGACCTGGAAGAGATTCAGAGAAAGGCAATAAAGATGACTGAAGGTATGGAACAGCTTCCAGATGAGGAAAGACTAAAAAGATTAGGGCTGCTCATCTAGAGAAGAGACACCTAAGGCGTGTCCCTAACCTGTCTGCCAGGTGGGCAGAGATGGCGCCTTTAACCTGTTTGCAAGAAGCTGGGAATGAGTGTTGGGACAGATTACTTGAGGATTATTTGTTCTGGTCACTTGCTCTGGGGCACCTGGCATTGGCCACAGGCATAAGACAAGCTACTGGACTAGAGGGACCTATGGTCTGCCCCAGCCTGGCCGTTTTGTGTTCTTGTAAGTCCATCAATGGTGATAAGCCAAAATGGGTAGGGGTGCAACCCCATGCTTGGGGCTACCCTACACCTCTGACCATCAGAAACCGGGAGGGAACGACACAGTGGATTTCTCCACAATTATCCTGTCGTGTACATTCTGGTACTCGCCATCACTTGAGACAGGGTGTTGAGCTAGGTAGATCATTGGTCTGACCCAGTCTGGCTGCTCTTATAAGAGCCAGGAAACTTGGGGACTGAGTCCCAATGAGCCTTTTTATATGGCTCTGGAGAATTCATGGCTTCCTTTTGGCAGTCTGTTCTAGAGGTTAACCCCTCACTGTAATAATCTGTGTCTTATTTCTAATTTGAATTTGTCTGGCTTTAAGGTCCAGACAGTGGTTCCTGCTCTGCCTTTCTCTGACAGACAAAGAACTTTACTTCCCTGTATTTTGTCAGGAAGGTATTCATCCCCTGTAATCTGGTCTTGTCTCAGGCTGCTTTGTAATAAGCTACAGACACTAAGCTCTTTAAGTCTCTCACTGCTCAGCATTTTCTTCAGCCCTCTAATCAGCCTTTAAAAATTGCAACAAACTCTTCTGTTGCTTTTCAGGCTTATTGGTCACACTGCAGAGAACAAGGTGAAAGAAAAAGAAAAAAGCCCCCGCAAATCTCAATCACTGGGTTCTACGTGTGCAGGGTG
The DNA here is from genome assembly GCF_033958435.1 of Carettochelys insculpta. Classification (NCBI taxonomy): domain Eukaryota; kingdom Metazoa; phylum Chordata; order Testudines; family Carettochelyidae; genus Carettochelys; species Carettochelys insculpta. Next base: position 6,871,785 of record NC_134138.1, read on the forward strand.
GCTGTATATGTAAGCTGCTTTACCTGGACCGAGCAGCCCTTCCTTCACAATAGAATCCATAGGGATGTCTCTGAAAACATCTGTTGGTCCTTCTTCCTCCTATAAGTGACGAGGCAGTAGAACAGGCACGTCAAACTCAAAGCCTACTGAGGGTCACGCAAAGGAAAACTGATAGCTTTCAGGGCCACCAAAGAAAATGTACTTCTATTGGAAAGTTGCAATTATTTATTATTATAGATTCTGTTTTAGGTATATTTTATAATTTTTTCAGGACTTGTTTGAATATAATACAATAATTTTAATTGAGAATTTAATACTTAATATGAATTTGTTTTATACTTGTATTAATTGCTCATAACATTTGATGTGTAAAGTTGTCATTTACTCATATAGTAATCGCTCGAGTTACATGGGGGTTGCATTCCAGCAACCCAGGCATAACTCACATTTTTGCACAAGTCGCTTGCAGGAGCTGGAAACTGACCACCCCACCAGGGCTTGTCAGTTTCCTGGCTCTCAGAATGGTGGGAAGCTGGGAACCAGGCAGCAGCCGAGTTCCAGTCTCCCTGCTGCTTGAGGAACCAGGAACCTGACCAGCTCATGAATGGTCAGTTTCCTGCATCCTGCCAGTGCAGGGGAGCTGGGAACCAGGCTGCCTGACTAGCCATGAGGTGGTCAGTTTCCTGGGTCCTGCAAGCCCTGGGGAGATGGGAAACCAAGCAGCGGCCTGGTTCCCAACTCCCCTGTGCTGGTGGGACCCAAGAAGCTGACCAGGCATGAACTGGTCATTTTCCCAGGTCCCGCAAGTGGCACAGAGATGAGAACCAGGCTGCCACTTGGTTCCTCCTCTCCCCTGGGCTTGCAGGAGCAGGGAAACTGACCAGCTCATGCCTGGTCAGCTTCCCAGGTTCCGCAATTGGCAAGGAGAGAGGAACCAAGCAGCAGCCTCAGCGGGGACTGCCACTGTGAGCCCAGCCGCTTCCCAGGTGTGGGGTGGCAGGGTCTCGCCACCCAGGGACCTTTTGGCTGGCTGTTTCGAATGCACTTATCTCAAGGGATTACTGTATACAATACTTTTTAATTTAAATGTAAATTTAAGGTACTCCATGCCCCTCATGGCTCCCAGCCCCAGGGCTGCCAAGGTTCCCCTGGCCCCATCTGGGTCCCTGGGGCTGGAGCTGCCAGCAGGGCTCTGCACCTTGGCTGGCTCCCAGCCCCAGGCTGCTAGGGTTCCCCTGGCCAAGTCCTTGGGGCTGGAGCCGCTGGCAGGTCTCTGTGCCCCAGCCAGCTCTCAATCCTGGGGCAGCAAAAACTCTCATCAGGCCGCCTGTTTGACATGCTTGCAATAGAAGGTTATGCCAGCTAAGCAATCGGAAAGCAGTAGGGTGGGCACAGGGAGGTTTTGTTTGCCTTAAACACTCCCCACAACCCTCCGACAGCACTGCCTGTCCGGGAACTGATTTTGCACAGTGAAGAGGCTCTTCCCACCAAGCAGGCTGCAAGGTTCACAACAAGAAATGAAACAAGTTCCTCTTACCGGGCAAACGTTAACAAGCCATTGGGTTCCCTCCTTGTACACGGCCATAGCTACTCCTCGCCTAAAAACATCATCCAAGTAGAAGCCAACTGTGTCCCCCACTTTTACAGGAACAGCCTCGTCCACATCTGGTTCGGGTTCCTCTTTTGTTGAGTTGCTGCCCAGCACTGAGATAAACTGGATTTTGTTAACCGGCAGAAAGAGCCCATTGTTCTGCTTACATTTGAAATACTCAATACCGTTGTAGGTGCCATCGCTGTGGCCTCTGCCTTCACCATCGCCCTGCAAAACCAGCAGAAAGGCACATTACATTCTGGGTAGGGATAAGTCAGAGAGAAGCCACCTGAGCCTTGGCACAGTGACCTGCCCTGATGTCAGAAGCAAGGTACCCACCAAACTCAATAAGGACGACAGAGCTGTTATACCGGCTCAGAACACAGACCCACCCCTATTTTACAATAAGGAAACTGAGTCACGGAGTGATTAAAGTGGCCCATGCTGCAGAGAGTGCGTGGAGCACCCAGGAGTTCTGATCCCAGGCACGGGGCCATTACGAGTGGAAAACAATGCTTTGCTATTGTGATTAAGAGGCTAACCGCTCAGTGCGGTATGATTAGAATGAGCACTTCCAGGGCAACAAGATCTGCATTCCGGAACAGGAGGTTTGATTACAGAATGCAAGCAGGGAGGCAATGCAAGTCCACTCCTGGCTAGAACACCTTTGCTGGGCTGAAGTGCTAGGCTTATATAAAACTAGAGGACTTACCTGGCATTGCTCAGGTCCTCTGCTTTCCACGGCAGCAGGGCATGGGGAGCCCAACTGCAGGTGCTCTGCAAGGCAGGTCAGGGCTACACTGGCCAGCCAGCAGTTGTTAGCTCGGGCGCCGCAGCAGTGGGGGCTGCAGTGACCGATCGTTAGTTGCTCCTTGAGGCAGGCAGGGGCTGAGAGTTCTGGCTGGCTGGCAGCTGTTCCCCAAGGCTGGCAGGGGCTGCCTGTGCTGGGGTTGAGGGGTTGGCCAACATAGAGCCCTGCCACCAGGCAGCCAGTCTGTTACAGGTGCTGCTGCCCCCCTGTGGTTACTCTGCAGTTCAACTGTTTGCCCCCTCACTCCAAACAGCCCACTTGCTGTCTCTCCGTGGTCATCCCGGAGTATAACTGTCCCTGCTATCAGACCCCTGTCTTTCAGCGTGATGGAAGCCAGTCAGCTTCTGGGCACATCCCACTGTCCTGGCACAGCTAAGCCCTGATCTTGCTTGAAGTTGTGATAAGATGAAACTGCATGCTGAATGTGGTGGTCCTAACTCTTACGTTTTAGGAGGAGCTCTTGAAGAGACAGACTCTCGGACAGACACACTTTAAAATATATATACACACATAATAGAGATGAATTGCTGGGGGAGAGGGCAAAAGAGCCTCCCTACCTCGAGTCACCTTACCTGTAACTCCACCCCAAAGTAGGACGGACAGAGCGGGGAAGACAAAGGATTCTTGCTGATCTTCCCAATGTAGCGGATAACGCCAGAGAACTGTTGTTGGTTGAGATCCACCACCACTTGCTGGCCCACTGTAGCCTTCACCGCTTCTTCAAGGCTTTGCCTAACCAGGAAACAGCTCAAGCGCTCGTTGAGAGTGTTAATGGCCAGCAGGAAAGCAGCTTCCTCCTCATTCACGGGCTGAAGAACCTCTGCCTCGACAGTGACTACGGAAGAGTCATCTAGCATGGTGACCCTCAAGTAGTGAGTGGGGGTCCTGCTACAGGTGATACTGTGCAGGTAAGTCCTCTCTCTGAGGAAGCACAGGCTTCCAGCTTGAAAGAGCTTGCTGCCATATGGAAAATCCCCTGTTAAGATGTAATAAACGTAGCTGTCCCCTTGTGAAGGCAGAGGGCTGTTTGGTCTAACAGCTGTAGCCATCTTTGCTTCCACTCTGTCCTGAGAAGTTACAGAATCACAACAGGACAAGAGAAGGCAGGTGATTATTGTTCGTTACATTTTACGGTAGCTCTCCCAGGCACTAGCTGCTTTTCACATGCCCAAGAAGAGACCACTCCTGCACTGTGGAGATCACAGACAGGCATCAAGCAAGGAGAAAAATTACACAAGGGGAGATGGCCCAGGTAGGGGTGTCCCAGAGGGAAAGAGCCCAGGGGTTGTCCCTGGGGACAACTGGTTCCAGGGGGAGGGGGTGCCAGGCAGGGGAGCCCCTGGGAGGAAGGGGTTCTGGGGGGAAAGAGGCCAACGCTGGGTTGTCCCTAAGGGAAGGCATCCCAAGCAGGGTGACCCTCCGGTGGAGGAATGCCTTGGGACAGGGGGTTCTGGGGGAGATCCAGGTAAGGGGTGCCAGGCAGGGGTGTCTCTGGAAGTATGAAGTCCCGTGGACAGGTGTCCCTGGGGAGGGTGTCTAGACAGGGGTGTCCCGGGTATAGGGATCCCCAGCGGCAGGAGGCCCAGAGCAGGTTTTGCTCAGGGTAGTGGGCACCAGGCTGGGCTTGAAGTAGGGGATCCTGGGGAACAGAGCCCCAGGTGTGGGCCCCAGGGGAGTGGGCAGGTAGATGACCCTAAGTGGGAGCAGGAGCTGGGGAAACCAAGGCCCAGGCAGAGGCATTCCGGGTCCAGTGGGTCCCGAAGAGGGTGTCCTGGGCCTAGGGGGTCCCTGGGGGGGAGGGACCCCAGGCGGGGGTGTCCCGGGCCTAGGGTTCCCTGGGGGTGGGGAGGGACCCCAGGCAGGGGTGTCCCGGGCCTAGGGGGTCCCCGGGGGGGAGGGGCCCCAGGCGGGGGTGTCCCGGGCCTAGGGGGTCCCCGGGGGGGGAGGGCCCCCAGGCGGGGGTGTCCCGGGCCTAGTGAGTCCCTGGGGGTGGGGAGGGACCCCAGGCGGGGGTGTCCCGGGCCTAGGGGGTCCCCGGGGGGGGAAGGGCCCCGGGCGGGGGGGTCCCGGGCCTAGGGGGTCCCTGGGGGTGGGGAGGGGCCCCAGGCGGGGGTGTCCCGGGCCTAGGGGGTCCCCGGGGGGAGGCGCAGGTGACCCGGAGCGGGGGGAAGGGCTCCTCCCGCCCGAGGGGGACCCGGGGCCGGCCCACGCCCACCGCCGCCTCTCACCGCCCGGGCACCGGGGCCCTTCGCGGAGCGCACCGGGACCTCCCGTCGCCAAGGCACTTCCGCGTCTCAGAGGGCGGGACGCAGAGCGGCGGCCGCTCCCTCCCCACACAGCGCCCCCTAGCGGGCCGGGTGCACACGGCCAGGCAGAACCAAACGGCCCAATCGGAATGAGGGGGCGGGACATTGCGGGCGAGGCTGCCCTATGAGGAGCGAGACGGGGGAGAAGGGACGAAGCCGAACACTGGGGGCAGGGTTGGCCCGCCCCTTGCCGGGGTACCTGCTGTGTGTCATAGCCCCTCCACTGCTGCTGCTGAGGGGGAGTCCCCCGCCTTCCCGCGGAAGGGAATGTAGCGGGAGGAGGCACTGGGTGTGAGCTCCTTCCACGGTTGCCCCATGCTCCCGGGCACATAGCTTGGGGGCGCACACTCCAGCCCTTCCCCAGCAGCGAGGTGCCGCAAGGGTCGGGGGCTCTCTGGGGGTGGGATTCCTACACCCTGGTGGCCGGTGCACCGGGTACCCAGGCCGAAGGGCTGTCCCCGTTAGAAGGAACAGGGATGAGAGCAGAGCATGTGCTTCCCCGCCCTGGGGATCCCCAGCTGGGACACTTGTCCTGGTGGAGGAAGGGAATTAATTTCGATGAGTGTCAAAGAGAGGGCACAGGGGCGCGAGGGGAGCTGGGCTCGGGATGAGGCCTTCAGCTCCTCTCTTACGATGTCTTTTCTTTTCCCCCTCCCCCTGCCCCCTCCTCCCTCTCTGCTGCTCTTTGCTGGGTCTGTGCCCATCGCACTCATGTGCTCCATCCCAGCAACCCTGGGCCCTCCACGCACACAGAACCTGTGCCCACAGGGACATGACCTGCCTGGCATATGAAAGGTGCTGTGGCTGTGCCACCGGTGTGTTTTCCTCCACAGCCAAGGGTCACACGTGCCCACCTGGGAGGGCTGCCAGCTGTCCCACCCCACAAATCCAAAGCCCTTCAAGCTGCGCTCTGCCCCTTTCCCGAGGCCAGGTCCCTGTCCCACCCCTTTTCTAAGGCCCCACCCCCACCCACTCCATCCCCCCTCCCTCTGTCACTCACTCTCCTCAACCCTCACTTACTTTCAGGCTGGGGTAGAAGGTTGGGGTGCAGGCCCTGGAAGGGAGTTTGGGTGAGAGCAGGGTGCAGTGCAGACTCTGGCAGAGGGTTTGGGTGCAGATCTTGGCTTGGGAGGGGGTTTGGATGCAGGGTGCAGGGCTGGGCTGGGGCAAGGGTTGGGGTGCAGGAAGATATTAGGGGGTTCCTTCAGGCAGCTCCCCAAAGTGACTGGCACATCCCTCTGGCAGTGGATCCCACGTGGGAGGCCTCAGGGGAATCTCTGCAGGCTGCTCCTCGTGGGCACCGCCCCTGAAGTTCCCACTGGCTGCAATGTCTGGCCAATGGGAGCTGTGCTGCCAGTGTTCCTGGGCCACAGGAGCCCGCACAGTTCTGTCCACTTCTAGCAGTGGCATAGAGCATGTGTGGGCAGGAAGCCTGCCTTAGCCCTGCTTCTCTGCTGGGGCCCCCAGGCCCTTTAATTCACCTGGGCCCCTGGGCAATTTCCCCCTTTGCTCTGGTGTGTGTGTTCTCAGCCAGCCTGCTGCCCATGCCACTGGTTCTGTAGGGTGGCCAGCCTGCAGAGGCTGTTGGAACAAATGGACCCGAGAGGCCCTGCAAACAGAGCCATTCCTGGCTTGCAGGGTCCCATCAACAGCCCAAGCACGTTCCAGCCCAGGGAGCCAGGGCTGGGTGAGGATCTGACCAGCACTGCAGTGTGTTCTCTGGGGACTTTCAGACAAGCAGGAGAACACACGTCCCTGTGGCAAATGACATAAGTCCTAGTGGTGAGAGCATGGGCTGGGGTTTGACAGGTGAATCTTTCTCTGCAGTTCTTCCCTCTGTCCTTTATCTGTTTCCCTGCTGTGTTTCACTTCTCTTCAGGGCCAGGGCTTGGGCCCATGGGACCAGTGCATTTTCATTAACACTCAGAAGAGGAAAGCCGGCCCCACATTAATTAAACCCCCAGAGAGGCCAGGGAGACAGCTAGGGCCCCTTTCTCCCAGCCCAAGCAATTCATCTGTTGGCATGGATTGACCTGGAGCCCTGGGGACTACTGGCTGCCAGAGCTGCTCCTTCTCCTTGTGGAGGGGGGAAATCATGGGCTGCGTTTGGCCAATGTGCTGCTGTGAAGGCAGAATTACGTGTAGTGGGCAGACCACAGAGATCTCTGGGGTGAGCAGGGCAATGGGCCAATGGCAGAAAACAAGCCCAATGCCTGTGTGTATAAATACTGGCTAAATATATTTATTTTCATACAAAGAGTTCACGGCTCTCCCTGCAGGACACCCGATCCCCCATAGACATCCTATTCCCCTGCATGAGACATACGATAACATCCTGCTACCAGGCTGGCCTGAAGCTGCTGCTTGCACCCATCGTCTGGCTGCTGGGTCCCTTGTGCTTTTTTTTATTATCCATTCTTGGAAATGTCAGTACCTGCCCCGATGCCAGCGTCTTCTGCCACCTCCAGGGGCTGATGTACAATGGGGACTGCCTATGTAATGGGGGAGGGGAATCAGTTCTTTGAACCAGTGCAACTGCTACAGCATCTGGTTTTCCCCCTTTCTTAGCTGGGGGGGCAAAATAAATATCCCAGAAGATTCAGCCCTGGTGTAGGTGGGCCCAGTGCCATTGGCTTCAGTGTTTACACCCGGTTTGCGTCAGGCCCAAGGAGGTGCCCCAATCATTTCCCCCCCTCCCCCCGCCATTATGTTACGTTCACAACAATCCCAGAGCTTGGTGGACATAGGATCCTTCTTTTGGGGCATGGTCAGAATTTCCCTAGCTGGGTTGTTTGCCACAGGCAACTATGGTGCTCAGGTTGGACACAGGTTTCTCCCTGCTGCCCACAGGGCTCTGCTTTTACTTTGCTGGTTAGACCGGTAACTTACTGCCCCGAGAGATGCGGATTCTTGGAGCTGAGAGTCTGGGCAAACCCTTGTGCCCCAGGCATGACTCCTCCATGGTTTCCTGCTCTCCTTTCATTTCTCCCACTGGGGCTGTGGCCGGCAGGAAAGCCCTGGCTGGGATTCCTTGGAAGGGGCTCCACTTGCCCCACCACTGCTCTCAGATCAGAGGCGCAGTTTTTAAAAGAGGGGGTTTATGTCAGCTGAAATGGCCGCGATCAGTAGCAGCTGGGAGGGCAGGAGGAACCTCAGCCTGGAGTTTGGTTTCTTCCCAGCTCCCCTCTGTAGCAGCGTGGCGGGTGGGTGCCACTCCCAGCGGGTGGGACTCAGCAGACTCTGACTCAGAGCTCCGCTCCACCATGGGCCTCCTGTGTGATCCTGGGCCAGTCGCTTCGCCGCTTTGTGCCTCAGTGCCCTCTCCCACTTGTTGCCGGCTGTGGCTCTTTAGTGAGCTCTTAGCAGCAGGGACTGCCCGTGACTGTGTTTGTGCAGCCCCGAGCACAATGCAGCCCTGATATCAGCTATTGCCGTACAAATAAAATAATAACAACACTAATAACGGGGCACATTTCATCCTGAAAGATCCCACAGTGCTCCATAGACCCATCCCTGAAATGCAGCCAGCTCTGGGGTGGGATGTGGCAGCTGTTTAACAGCACCCAGCAACACCACACAATAGTATCTAAAGAAGAGCAAAGGTAAACTCTCTGGCTGTAAGTGCACTGACCAGGCTAGATTAGCAGACCGTAGTCCCCCTGAGCTGGACTTTAGTGCCCACCCTTCTCCTGTCCTTGCCCACCCATTTCCTACTTTCTTCTGTCCTGCACCATGTGCCAGCCACTACCTTCCCACACTCAAAGGAAGAGCTTCCTTTGCTGCCACCTTCCCCAAACATGGCCTGCAAGCACCAGGGACCAGTGCTTTATGGTCTGTCACCTGCATTTAGACTGTCAGCACTGTGAGGGTTGGGTCAACCTCCTCTTGCACCCTCTATATACAGCACTGCAGACAGGATCCAGGCTAATGACAGCAAAAGAACACGCCCAGGGCACTAAGCGATGGGGGTCAGGACCTCAGTTTTACAGTTCCTCCGAAAGACAACTGGCCGGCGTGCCTGCAAAGTGCAGGTGGAGCTCTGCCCAAGCCTCTCTCTGGAGGGAGCCGCTGGTATTTCTGGGCACTGATGCCCTGATACTGAGGTTGGGATGAGAACCCTCGGGGCAGATCCTTCACGCTGGGAAAAAGCAATTGCAGATATTTCCTGAGGTTCCAGTGCTGCTCCTGGGCATAACTCTTCCCTGTGCAGCTGGCAACCTCTGCACTGGCTCAGCAAGTGGGTCACCCATGCTGGCAATCCCATGTTAGTATAGGACACCCAGTGGACAGGGCAGCCTGTGTGCCTGCCCTGGGCATGGGCTCAGGAGAGGGCTGGAGTGAGCTGGGCTCCTATCTATGGGACCTAATCCTAGCCCTTGTGGGTGCGTGCCCACTGATAGGCCTTTCCCAGGCCCTGCGCAAATGTGCAGGGATGTGGCGTGATCTGTTGGACACCTGGATCCTAAGTCACTTGCTTGTCACAGCCCCCTTTCCGTCTCTGTGTCTCGGTTTTCTGCTCAGGCTGGCGGGGCTGACACCTCCCTGCGGGGGCTGAGAAACTGTCTGGCCCTGGGGATAGGGAAGACCCTAGCTTGGACCTCTGATTCCTCCTCCCTGTTCCAGGCCTCGTTTGGCTGGTGGGTGAATGAAATCATGGGCCACATGTCCCTTTCAGTGGCAGTGATGAGGCCATCCTGACCCCAGTGGTGGAGGGCCAGGAGCTCCCCACAGCAGGAAGGGCCAGGCCAGCTCCCCAGGCTCTGCGCTGCATTAACACTTGCGCCAGGAGCGGGGTGTGATCCCTCTGAACTCCAGCAAGAGTGGGACAGGAATGTGCCTTCTTGGTGGGGCAGGGCTGGGAAGCCCCCCACTCCTGCCTGGCTCCATCTTTTGGCCTTTCACCCCCGGGCTCCCAGTGCAGCCCTGTGTTCCCTGCCCCTCAAGGCGTCTGTTTGACTGGGCCTAGTGCCTTGGCCATGCTGCAGGGAAATGCAGAGCCCCTTCTCTCCTTGCAGAGCAGGAGCTAGAGGGACACTCACAGCAGCCCCCCAGGCTCTGCAGTTTCAGGGAGAGCTGCAACACATCAGCAAGTGTCACCCCCAACTCTAAGGACTGCGGAGGAGGGGATCAGGTGCCAGCCACCCAATAAATAAATAAATAGGGGGCAGGGTTCCCTCTAACCTCCTGCTATCCAGCCCAAGGCTCCCAACACACAGCTCTCACTGATAACCGCCAGCCCCTGGGTCATCTACAACTCTGTCCAGGCCCCTCAATCCGTCCCTGCAGCCCCTCCGCTCTCCCTGGACCTCCCTGGCACCTGAGTGCCGTGGTGTCGTAATGCAGAGAAATGTCCTCTCCAGACCGCACCCCCCTCAAAGCCAGTTAGACTGGTGAGCTATGGAAGGGGTTGAACCTACAGCTCCAGAGACACCCCCGGTCCTGCTCGGGAGTCTGGTGATGGTGCACATTGTTTTAAAACAGGTGTCGAAGCAGATCAGGCTGAAGGGAGGAAACTGTGCCCCCAGGGGACGCTCAAGTCCTCTGCAGAGACTCTGGAAGCCCTCACCTGGGGCCTCTTTTCTATAGCATTGAAAAGCTCGCTGATTACAACGGGGAAGGTGCGACCGCAGCTCTGTGCGCCCGTCTGCCAAACCAGCTCCGGTCGGCCGCACGGCCTGCAGTGCCGCAGTTCTGGCATCCAACGTCTCTCACCCCCGGGGGCAGCGCATTGAGGCTGGGGGATAGGCGGCAGCGAGCCAGATGGAAAGCTGGGCTGTCCAGGAATGGCTGGTGTCAGAGGCCAGAGCTTCTGTGGGCAAGAATCTCCAGGCTCGTCGGCAGAGGGCCCCAGCTGGGCAAGCCCCGCGGCTGGCTCAGTTGCGTTTGTTGGCCATCTGTCGATCTCTCTTCTTTTTCTCCATCAGTCTGGAGGGGAAGGGGGAGAATGTGAAACATGGCTTTGGACTGCTGCAAGCAAAGGGGGCTCTAGAGCAGGGATTCCGAGCCTACAGGTCGGGACCAAACACGGGTCGCGATTAGATTTTCTAAGGGTCGCCAGCTGGGCTCTTACAGAGCCATTTGCAGCCACTTGACTCCTCCTGGGCTCCCAGTCCCTGCCCTGCGGCGCTGAGATGGAACTCAGTTGAATTGGTTTAACAGCCGGCAGGAGGGATTCTGTCCTGAAACCAATTAAACTGAGTCCCATCTATGCCTGCAGGGCAGGGAAGAGCCCCACTGGGGGTAGGGGAAGGGAGGTGGAGGGCTGGGAGGAGCTGGGCAGAGAAGGAGGCAGCCCAACGAAGGAGCACTGGGGGTCAGAAGTGGCAGCTGGGAACTCCCCTGTGAGGTAGGTGGGGGGCCAGGGTGGCTAAGGCAGGCTTAAGCCTGTGGATGAGGGGGAACTCCAGGCCCCAGCCGGCTCCCACCGCACTGCTGCGGGGTCCCCCGCCCCCACACCTGGGATCCTGCAGCTGGTGCTGTTGGACAGGGTTAAGCACGCCAGCCGGCTTCAAGCTGTGGGACTGTGGGGGTCCCCCCCAGCCCCGGCTCCGTGTAGGGATCCCATGGCTGGTCCTGCCCGCCAGGTCTCTGCTCTCCACCATCCATACTGGCAATCCCATGTTAGTACAGGACCCCAGTGCGCAGGGCAGCCTGTGTGCCTGCCCTGGGCATGGACTTAGGAGAGGGCTGGAGTGAGCTGGGCTCCTACCTATGGGACCTAATCCTAGCCCTTGTGGGTTTGTGCCCACTGATAGGCCTTTCCCGGGCCCTGCACAAATGTGCAGGGATGTGGCGTGATCTGTTGGACACCTGGATCCTCAATCCTACTCTGCAGCCCCTCTGCTCTCCCTGGAACTCCCCTGGTGCCTGAGTGCAGTGGTGTCATAAGGCAGACAAACGTCCTCTCCAGCCGCCAGCCCAACAAACCCAGTTAGATTGGTGAGCTATGGAAGGGGTTGAACCGACAGCTCCTGAGACGCCCCCTGGCCCTCCTTGGGAGTCTGGTGGTGGTGCACATTGTTTTAAAACAGGGGTGGAAGCAGATCAGGCTGAAGGGAGATAAGACAGCCTGTGGAAAAGTGTCTCCCAGCTGCAGGGCTGCCTGGGTCCCCACCCCGGCCCCGGTTTTTGGAACACTTAAGCAGGACAGGCAGCCCTGGCTGGGGATCGCACAGGTGGGACTGCCCATCCCACGTAAGTTTTCCAAAAATTGGGCAACCCTAGCCAAGAGGGGTTTAAGGCTTGGAGGGGGTTGCGGGGCTGAGAGGAGTTTAAGCTGGGGGGCAGAGGAGTGCATTTTTCCCAGGGACAACCTCTTCTTCTCCCCCCACCTCCGGTTTTGAGTTGTCTCGGGTCACAAGGTCTTCCTGGATTGTCAAAATAGTCCCCCATCTCGAAAAGACTGGGAACCGCTGCTCAAGAGTTCTAGCCTGCCACAGCCCATGGGAGAGACTCCAGTCTCCTCCGGCACCTGGGGGGCACTCCAGACTGTTATGGCCCCTAGGGGGTAGACAGCAGATATCTGCCAGGCTTCACAGCTGCTCTCCAATGGTGGGTTTGTCACTGCATGAGAAGGCGTCCTTTAGTGGCTAGTCTAGGGAGTGGACAACAGACCTGCTACTAGTAAGGCTAAGGGAGCCGCGCTTTAACCACCTGTGTTTTGAATGCTACAGTGGCTGATGCCTATCCCAGCTCCTCGGGGTGGATGGATGGGGTTTGTCTACGGCTATGCAGGGTTGGGACTCACTTCCTGTTGCGCACTTCGGTCAGCTCCATCAGCCTCTCCTGGGCAGCCTGCAGCTCGTCCAGCCGCTGCTGGTAGCGCAAGTCACAGTTGTTGCTGTGCTCGAAGCTGGATACCTGGTTGGACAGCTCGCTGGCTCGGTCCCGCAGCTGCTGGATGGAGGAATACAGGTTGTCGTCGTCTTCTTCCTGCAACAAGAAGAGAGGAGCATGTTGGCGGGAGTGGCGGGGGAGATCAACTGGCCTGCCCTCCTGGGCCCTGCCATCTTGTAAGGCAAAGAGAGGCAGTGCCCCTGGGTAGCCAGGAGGCCTCGTGCTCTCCAGGGCTAGACAGCTGGCTTCGGAATCACTTCTGATCACAAGTGGCATGAATTTGCCAGCCTCAGTAGTTACAAACAGGGATCCGTGTCCCAAACTGCCCCATCATTTTGTGGCATGCGGCTCCCTTCCCAGTCAGTTAACCCAATGCTTTAATTAGCCTTCACAGCCCACCCTGTGAGCCAGGCCAGCAGTTGGACCATTCTCCCCATTTCACAGAAGGGGGAACTGAAGCAGAGAGGGGAAGGGGCTTGTCCAAGCCCCTATGGTGAGTGAGTGACCGAGCAGCAGGCAGAATCATGCTGCTCTGACTCCTATGAGATGCTCCTCTGGTTGGAGGGGAGGTCTCCAGCTACCCATGACAGCTGGGCCCCACTACCTGGCAGCACTGAGGGATGCAGACTGCTCCGCTCCCAGGCAGGGGTGGAAGTGCCTGACCCCACTCAGTAGCACCCCCCGCAGTTGGGTAGTGAGCAGTACCGAGCATAGTGGGGTAAAGCCACGTAGTACAGCGAGGGTGCTCCTTAGAACCTCGGCCAGCGGAGAGCAAGCTGTGGCCCACGGCCTCACCAGCTGCCCCCCTTCCCCGCGCACCTCTCACGCGCTGGGACACCGGAGCCCTCCCTGCACTTCCTCAGCCTCCCTCTCCCTCCCAGCCCTTTCGGAGTGGGGCCAATTACCTGTCCCCCTCCCTTCCAGAGCTGGAAGGCCCCGAATCAGCTAGGGAGGAGCAGGAGCAGAGTGCCAATCGGCTGTCTGCGTGCTCTGACAGTGCTGGGAGGGAGGGGGGAGCAGGCAAGAGGGGGGCTCTGGTGCATGAGAGCCATGTGGGGGGACCCATGGGGGGTGTAGGGCCACAGATGGCGCCCCAGTCGGCCACAGGTAGCTGCAGCCCACTGAAGTGAAGGAGGGTCACACACGTGGTGCACCCACAACTCCCGATTGCACCTCTCCGGCCTAGACCATCAGTAGGGGTGTCCCTCCTCTGCCCAGCCACAGGCCACCACAGCTGGCACCCAACACACGACAGCACCGGGGCAGCCACAGGGTGACAGCGGTGCTGCTTCTGAAGACTACAGATCCCAGCATGCACAGTTCCCAGGGGCGCTGAGCCAGGGGCCGCATTGCACGCTGGGATTTGTGGTCTCTGCGGGCTGCACTGCTGTGGGAAAGATGAGGCTTCCTTGCGGAATGCCACAGGCTGGCCTTGCCCTGGCTGTTTCAGCATCCCTCAGTCAGCTGCCCTGACCTCCCGTGGCCTACCAGCAGGGGAGGGGTTCCTGCCTTCCCTCTGCCGAGCCAGGCCGCTTGTCCAGAGGCGGGCAGCTCTGCAGGGCAAGGCACCGAGCCTGGGGCGGAGAGAAGCTCACCGTGCAGCCCTGACCACAGCCAGAGCCGGGGGCCGCATGAAGTGGGAGTTGCGGGAGCTGGCTACAGACCAAGGCAGAGGAGTGACACAAGGGCCCGAGTCGCTGCTGGAGACATCCAAGCTGGACTGGAGTTGTGTCTAGGCCGCTCACCTTGGCATTGATGATTTCGATGTGGATGAGCAGGGAGGAAAGCTCCAAGTCCTCCGTGTAGCTGTTCTTCAGGGGCACGGACCTGTAGCCTGCAGGCAGGGGTGGAGTGATCACAGCCCGGTCGGTAGGGCTCCATCCCAGCCTCCCCCTGCTCCAGTGTTCCCTGTAAGCTGGGTGCTTGGGTGGCCGCTCAGGAGAGCCGGATGCCGCCCAGCTGGTTAGCACAGCACCCTCAGCCAGGGTTTGTTCCTACTGTTGGTGCACGTGCACAGGCTGCCATGCACATAACAAAATTTATTCCACACACGGATGGAAAAGATTAGTGCGAACGTTGCCCGGTGCTTTCCCCAGCGTGCTGATGCGCACAGACGCAGGCAGCCCAGATAGGCCTGCTCACATGCACACTCTCGCAGGCCTGGGGATGTTCTCCCACACTCCTCTGCAAACCGTTGCAGGCACCTGTCATCTCACAGCCCCACAGGTATTTGGGAAGAGAGGGAGCTGGCGGCTTTGGGGCATCGGGGGGCTGCTGGTGAGGACAGAGCTGGCAGGGGTGGGCACTGCCAGCTGGCCAGGGAGATGCCTGCAGGGCCTGCGTGTGAGGAAATCCCATGCGGAGCCAGCTCTGGGGCTCTCAGAAGGCTGGTTTCCAGCCTACCTCCAGGAGGGGCAGGCGGCCGGTGGCCTGTACCTGTCTTGAGGCCCTTGACTGGGAAGGTGGCTTGGGCCAGGAAGTTGGGGTCACTGAACATGTCCTCCTCATACACCACGAAGCGCAGGAAGGCAAACTCTGGGTTGCTGATGTCGAAGACAAACTGCTTGAAAAGCCACACGGGGTTCAGGCCATTATCAGCTGGGGGAGAGGAGGAGACATCAGCCTGTGAACACCTTACCCCAGGGAACAAAGGGGAGCAGCGGTGTCCGGCAGGGCAAGGGAGCTGGCTGGTCAGCAAGACACGTGCCATTAGGCCTGCTGGAGACCTGCTAGCCAGCGTGTCAAGACGGACCCATCCCCATTCCCGCACGGCTGGCCTGAGGCCCATACATGGACGCACAAGTCTGGATGGACACGTTGCTGCCTGCTGGAGCACACAGGACCACCTCAAGGGCCAGTCAGTGCCATTACTGGCTGCTCCAGCGGAGAACGAGGTTACCACCAGCCCCCCTGTTCTCGGCTCGCTCTGGCCCTGTAGATCCAGCCACCCTCTCCCGTGGGAAGCAGATTTAGGGCAGAGCATAGGCTGACACAGCTCCTTTTCCTTTGCCCTGAAGGTCATAGCCCCATATTAGGGTAATTGATAGGTCACATGTCTGGGTCTGCCCAGCCACCCCAGAGGGAGGCTGTCCCCCAACACACAGGCCTCCAATCCTATGGGAGCTGCAGGCCAGGAGTTCTGGTCCTGCTGCCTCCTGCACTGAGGCTGGGGGCATTCTGCGACAGAGCAAAGTCGGGCCATTGTGTTCACACTGCGATGACCCAACAGCCCCAGCCATGCAGGGAACTGGGATGAGCCAGATAGGAGCATCCTGCTCCAGTAGAGAAGAGAAGCCAGTTCTGTTCTCTGCTCAGCCTAATCCACCCCAGCTCCTCACCCACAACGTCTGTCTTGTTCTTGCTATTGTCAAACTCTGAGCCGCAGACCTCCACCTCCACGAAGGGGCACACGATGCTCCTGCCGTTCTTGGGGAGATGGCGGGCCCCTAGGATCTGGGGTGAGGATGCAGGGATACCAGAGAGAGACAAGTAGATCACAGTGTTAGAACTGCTGCGTGCAAGGGCTGCTTTGGTGGGTACAATCCCAGCCAGGAGCACTAGAACAGCGGGGGTAGGGGCCATGGCCCCACCACTTTTTATTGACCATAAGGGTGAGTGATGGCAGGGAGGGGGCAAAAAGGGGTGAGCAGGTTTGGTGGGGAAGAGGCAGCATGGGATGGAATCAGAATGTTTAGCTGGGTGTCATAGGCTCCGTACTGCCAACACCCAAAAGGGATTCTCTTCATGAACAAGCCTCATGGGCCTCCCCTGCTTGTGGAGTAGATTCCAAACTCCCTGCCTGTGAGCTGGGGAGTGGTCACTGCACAGTGAAATATGCCTTTCTGTCACGATCGCCTGTGTCAACTCCGCCCTCTGGGTTCTGACTGCAGTGGGGTTCTATGGGCGTGGCTGGGGGGGGATTTGGTCCACAGTATTAAGCTGTGAAAGAGGCAGACGCTAAGCGCCTGAGGGGGCAGAGGTGACAAGTCCCCCGAGCCCAAGGCTGGTCTTTCGCTTGCCTGGAGCTGCACAATAATGGGTTCCACAATCTTCAGGCTGCTCTTGTCAAAGGGGTCAAACGAGTCGTCCCGCATGATGTCTGGCTGCAGGACATATCCACTGCGGCCCCCCAGCATGAACAGCGCCTGGTTCAGCTGCATTGGTTTATCTGGAAAAAGCCCGGGGGCAGCAATGCATCAGCACGCAGAGAAGGAAAAGGGAATCCTCAAAGGGGCTCAAATGGAGCACAGGGTTGTGAGTTCAGCCCTTCGGAGAGGGCTGTGTAGAGATGGGGCAGGGGGCAAATAGCTCCTTTATTTTTTGTTTTGTTTAAATAACAAAAAGCCGCCATGCCAGGGATGGTCACAACAAGCCCTGCTGTGAGGGCAGGGAACTGGTGATGACCTCTCAAGGTCCTGTTCCTCTCTGTGAGAGAGGTATAGATAGGCACAAGCCACTAAGCACCTGGAAAGAGGCAATGGGGTGTTCAAAGGGGCAGAAGCCAATTAGCTAACACTCTGCTTCTGCCCCAGAGAGGCAAATCCTTCCTTTGGCCCCCACCAGGAGACAGTGCCAGGATCTCTGCTCAGGGCAGAGTACATGGTGCTCTGTCTGGGAGCAGCTTATAGCAAGTGTGTCAGGCTTAGGTAACCCTATATAAAAAAGAGGACACCCTGAGAGGGGGATTATCAGTATCCACCCAGTGACATTGTACAGGTTGAACATCTCTCATCCACGGCCCTTGGGATGTGCTGGGTGATGACACAATTTGCCAGATAGCAGGAAGTCACTGTCGTCTAGCATGTTACCAACACTTCTACTGCTGACTGGGCTCTTGGAAGACATTTAGGGGTAAATTACAGCACAGAACACTGAGAGCCAGGACTGGAAACAAACTTCATGGAACCGTGGGAAACTTGGCCACACCCCTAAGAAGTGGTCGTCCAGCTAACTAAAATCACCCTGGGTTACAGATGTTGCTGGACGAAAGAGTTCCGGATTAGAGAGGTTCAACCTGTAGTAATGTTCTAGTATATCTAGTACATTAGTACAACATGAGTTGGTAGATACTGATACAGACACGCTTCCTCTCAGGGCTGTCCGCGAATCAGGCTGGCTTTTGGCCATGTGACTGCAGGGTTTTGCCTACAGAAGCCTTTCAGCTGTGGGACTGTCTCCCCGGGGTGTCCCATTGCTCAGGCCTCCCAAAGCGAGGTGGGTGCAGCGCGTCACGTGGGGTGAAAGGAGGGGGTCTGTGCCCCTGGCTATGCGGGGGCTGGAGAGTTACCGGGTGTCTGGAAGTTGAGGGCCACCAGCTGGCTGCCGCAAATCCACATGGGCAGAGGGTCATAGTTGGAGGAGTCCAGGCGCTGGCCCTTGGGGTAGACGCGGCTGAGCTGGCGTCGGTTATACTGCAGGAATTTCTTGCCTTTGCTGCGGTTGGCGTACTTCTCAGCCTTGGTCTCAGGGAAGGAGGACATGTCCCGGTAACAGGCCTTGTCAGTGCCGATCTCTGCAAGGACAACAAGCAGGGTAGGCCAGCGGCCCTGGAGACCCTGGTTAGGGAGGTGTCAGGAGGCTCTGGAGCCCAGGGCCAGGGTAGATGGCTGCTTCCGAGACTGGCAGCCCCTCTGTGAACTTCCTCTGCCTGACCTCAGGGATCAGCCTCCATAGGGGCCCACGGCCCACCCCTGCCTGCATCTGCAGTGGAGCTTGGCTGCTCTGACTCCTGGAGGGGAGAGGGGTGGCTGGCTGGAGGGGCTGGGAGGCTTTGCCGGGCATCAGAGCTGGCCGAGATGGCTGTGAGCTGAGGCAGGGTCTGGATGAGGTGGGAAAGGATCTTCCCAGGCCCTGTCTGATTCCTGTCCATACTGGCCACACCCTGCGTAGGGCTCAATCAGGGACGCAGCAGCAGCTGGGGCCTTACTCTCTTCATCGAATGGCACCGGGCGGCAGTAAACAACCAGCTCGGAGAGCTCCAGGGCGATCTTCTTCCTCCGCTCCATGATCTTCCCCTCTTGCATCTGCACAAGGAAAGACAGGTGCTCAGGTCACTGCCTGTAACACACCGGTACTCCCCACACAAACAGACCGGCACAGCCTGTCTGAGGGCTGGACGCCCCTGCCTCAGCCCCCTGCAGGGGCCTTTGGGGGAACCACTGAGTCCTGTGAGGCAGCCCGGGCTCCCGCTCCCCTTCCAGACAAAGGTACGCCCTCTGGAGACGACAGGGTCCAGCAGTCTGTACCTACGGTGAACTGCACAGCCCAATAGGGCAGCTTTGGAGGGACGCAGGCTGGGATCTGTGGCAGGATAATGGTGGTTACAAGCTGCTTTACTGAATGGATCCCTCCAGCTGCCAGCAGATCCCTGAATGGGCAAAGTCCAGGCCTTACCCCTTAGCTTTGGTGCTCTCTGCATCTCAGACCCCTACGTCCAGGTAACCTAGAGTAGGCTCCCTCTAATTTTTAACATCCGTGGGAGGAATAAATTTTGTTACGTGCACCCAGGCATGTGCAGATGGGCACCACCCGCAGAAACACACACTGCTGGCTGCGGGTACTCTGCTCGTCAGCTGGGCAGCTGCTCAAGCACTCAGCTTACAGGGAACACTGCTCAGCACATGGCGCCTACCACTCACCCTGGCATCTGCGTTCTGCGTGGCCTCCCGGATCTTGGCCACCCAGTCGTTGAGTTCCTCCTGTGTGTCTGCAGCCACGTCCAGCGACTGGGCCGGGTGGGACATCTGCTGGGAATGGATGGTGAAGACAAATGGTTTGCAGCTCCTCCCGTCTTTGGAGATAACTACAAGGACATCAGAGGGGGCTTTACTGGAGTGAAGGACCCCGCAGGGTCCTGTTCTCCAAGCCGCTGCGCACTGCGGGGGAGGCAAGGGGCGCAGTTCCTTCTTCTGACACAGCCCCACCTCCGGCACAGCATCAGAACCTAGCGTGAAGCCTGCTGCTAACAGCCTGCGCAGCCCCATGCTAGCCGGGGCTCACACCCTGGAAACTGGGGAAGGACCCACAGTGACAGGCTCGTAACCCAGTTATCCCTGGCAAGCCAGGAGAGACACAGAGAGCTCTGCACCTCACAGGAGCTCCTGTCCTCTCTCAATGCCCCCTGACTTCCATGGAGCTGAGAGCGCTCAGCACCCCCAGGACTGGGCCCTAAGGCACTGACAGTTCTGCCTGGAGGGCCATAGCCGTGAGGCTACTTGCCCTTATCTAGCAGTTGAGAAAGGGAGGCGTGATGCAGCGACGGGGGGTGGATGCAGCCATGGGAACAGCGCGATACAGTGACCAGAGGTACCAGGGGAGGCAGCGATGAAGCAGGGGGAGGTGCTCGGGCATGCAATGGGGCTGCAGCTCCGGCTGTTATTAAGCTGCCGGGGCTGGCAGTGGGCTCCTTCTCAGCCGTTGTTGGGTCACCCTTGACCTTGCGAGGGACACCTGCTGGAAGCTCTGGAGGGACGGGGATGCCCCAGATCTGGCTCTTGTTGGGGGGGGGGGGGAGTAAGGGCGTTGCCTGCCTCAGCATCACCTCACACAGGATCCCCCTGCCCTGCTCATGGGAAACTCCACTAGCTCGTACACACCGGCTCCGAGGGAGACCCCCAGCCAGTACGCAATGGGCTTGGACCTAGCAGGCCTCATTCAATGCTAATGAGCGGCTCCTGGAGAACACTCCCCACCTGCACTTTGCAAGGGAGGTCAGTTTCTATGGAGCCCCCTTGTCTAGATGGGGAAACTGAGGCACAGAGCCGGGACTAGAACCCAGCTTTCTAGAGACTCAGTTTGATGCTCTAAGCATTAGGCAACACTGCCTCCAAACAGACAGCCTCAGAAATCACGCAGCCGGGTGCTCCAGGCAGCGGCACCCAGGCAGGCAGTGAATACGCCAAACCTCACTCCTGACAGCCCCACCGAGAAGGGGCTTCTCCAGCAGTGTCTCACGGTTACCAGCCCCTCTCGCTCCACCGGTGACAGACACTCACCTACGTGGCAGGACGGCACGTCGATGAACCCTTTCAGGAAGCTCCCCAGCGGGCTGTTTTCTGCCGACTGCAAGAAAGGGAGGGAGGGGGCACAGAAAGGGCAGTTGCAAGAGAACGACGGACAGACAGACAGCCAGCCACTGCCTGCCGTCAGCCTGCAGCCTCAACTCGCAGCGCCCAGCCGAGGGGACAGAAAGCAGCCCAGAGGCCGGAGCGTTTCCAACCCAACCCGCTTGTCCGCGTTGCTCCCGAGCCAGCGTTTGGAGTGCGGGTTTCCAGGCTGATGCCGGCCTAAGACGGGGGTCTGCACGGGCAGCAAAATCACCACTGCTCGGCTGAGTAAAGCACAGGCAGGGCCGGGTGCTTCCCCTGTTTGTGGGCCAGGTTTGGCACAGGGCCGGAGCGGATGGCGGGTCACGCTCTCCAACCTTCTAATGGCACAAACTAAACGCTCGGCCCTGCCCCTTCCTTAGGCCTCCTCCCCCCTGCCCTTTTCAGAGGCTCTGGCTCTGCCTCTCTGTCCCCCTCCCTTTGTGGCTCTGCCTCCCCCCACTCCCTCTCTTCAGTGCCCTGGGATGGGGGGTTGGACTGGTGGCGGGGAAGAGCTCCGGGTTTGGGATGTGGATTCTGAGTGGGGCCAGAAATGAGTTCAGGGTGCAGGAGAGAGGTCCAGGTTGGGACAGGGGACTGGAGTGTGTGTGTGTGTGTGTGTGTGTGTGTGTGTGTGTGTTGGGGGGGGGGTCAGGGGTATGCTGGGGAGGCAGGTTCTGGGGAGGGGCCACGGATGAGGGGTTCAGGGTGCAGGAGGGGGCTGCAGGCTGAGGAAGGATTTGGGGTTGGGTGGGATGCAGCCTCTGAGAAGAAGTTGGGGCATGGGAGAAGACTCCAGGCTGAGGCAGGGGGTTGGGGTGCACAGGGGCTGAGGGCTCAGGCTGGGAGTGCCAGCTCTGGGGTGAAGCTGGGGATGAGCGTTTCGGACCGGGGTGCAGGATCCAGAAGGGAGTTCCGGTGTGGGCTGGGACAGGGTGTTGGGGTTTGGGAGGGGACATGGGGGTCCAGGAAGCACTTCCTGTGGCTCCCAGGACGCATTTGCCAGGTCCCCAGGGCAGTCAGGCTCCACATGCTGTCCTTACACCCACAAGCTCGGCCCTGCAGTGCCCACTGGTCACAGTTCCCAGCCATGGGACCTGCAAAGCCAGCATGGGGTGGGGGGCAGGGCACAGAGCATCCCTGAGCTTAGGTGTCACAGGCACCTGGCAGCTGCTTGGGGAAGCTGTGTGAAGCCAGGACAAGTAGGGAGCCTGTTGCAGCCCTGGGTTCCTGCTGTGCCACTGGCCAGCGGCATGGAGCCGGCGGGGTCTCTTTGTGGAAACCAAATGCTGGGCAATCCCAGCAGAGGGGCAGAGAGAGACACCCAGGCAGGAGAGGAATCGTTTAGGGCAGGACTCTCAGCGAGTTGAGCATTGGCCTGCTAAACCCGGGATTGGGAGCGCGAGCTCTTGAGGGGTTTAGAAGAAACAAAAAAGGGAGGGTGCTTGGTCCAGCCAAGAGGGCAGGGGACTGCACTCGATGACCTCCACAGGTCCCTTCCAGCTCTGTGAGATGTGTATTAGGAATGAACAAAGTGGGGGGGGGGCTCTCCGGGGGTGTGTGAAATTTCATAAGGGGGGAGCAGCACAATTGGCTGCTGGCTCTCGGGCTCCTCCATCTCATTAAACACGGTGCAGTACGTTGCTGCTTTTCTCTGTGTGTGGGTTCGCATTTATTTGCCAGTTAATAAAGTTTTTACATTCTACAAACTTATTTTCTTGCACGAGCCGCAAGGGTTTTTCCCCACGCCCCCATATGAAGCTAATTGGCATTTCCATGGCTTTGGGAGACATTAGCCAGGTTGCGGGGGCCCTGCTAACTGCAGGGATGAAAAGTGGGGCCTGCTGTAAAAAGTTTGCTCACCCCCAGTTTAGGGAGCTGCAGTTTGGCACAAAAGTGCTGGCACCAGGGTTCCCCGTAAGCCCGGTGCTTGTGTGGCTGCTCAGGAGTGATTCCAATGCCACCCAGATGACGACACAGGCGCCCACAGAGAGGTTTTGTTTGTCTCCGGGTGGTGCGCAAGGTACATGCTGCTGTGTACATAACAAAATTCATTCCGCACTTGGATGGAAAAGATTGCAGGGAACGTTGGCTGACACCATTCATATAGCGGGGTGGAGGGGCTGAGAGCCAGTCAACCAAACTGTAAACCTTGGGTCTGAAGACAACCCTCGCAGGCAAAGGGGAGCACAGCCTCCCAGCACCTCTAGTTCTTGGCCCCATGGTTCGGAGTAGTGACCTGAGCATCTGCAGGAAAGAAGGCTGCTGGGATGGAGCACTGAATGCTGGGAGCTGTAGTTCCCTTGGGCCCCTACCGATGCTAGTGGTGAGGGTGGTTAGAATTCTCAGCACCACTTGGCCTTTGGGGAAATTGGCAACCTGGCCAGCTTTGGTGCCCATGGCTTATTAGCAACAGGGGCTGACTCGTGGTTCTATGTGCTCCCGCTCCTGGCTGTTCAGGACAGCCCAGCCGGTCTCGCCAGCCTGCGGTGGAAGGTGGGGAAGGCAGCCAGCGTGGGGGCTTTAAACTCACAGCCTCATCCTGCTCCTGCACCAGCGTGTTCAGGATCTCCTCCACGTAGTTGGCTGGGAACCACAGCTGCTTCTTGCCCCCATAGTCTCCCCGCCACCTAGAAGGGGTAACCGGAACAAGGCAAGCAGACTGACTCAGGGGTACTAGGGAGGTGAACACTGCACACAATGTCAAGGGGAACAGCTGGAACATGGAAACAGAAAAGGAGCCATTAAAATACATCTCAGCCACATGCAGGGGGCATGCAAGGCCTGTTGCAGGAGCAGCAGGCAAAGCCGGGGTGATGTCCGCAGGAAGCCCAGGGGCTTGGATCAGGGCACAGAGAACCACCGGCAGGTTCCCTGGTAACTGGCCAGCAAGTAGTCGTCCTGTGGTGAGAACAGGAAGCTGGGAGCCAGGATACCTAGATTCCATCACTGATTCTGCTGTCCTGGGCAAGTCAGCTCCCCTCTCTGCCTCAGTTCTGACCACCCAGGGCTGTGAGTCTTAAGGAGCACTTAGGAGGGGCCGGAGAGGGGCTAGGGGATGGCCAAGATTTAATGGTAACGTGGGCTTTGGGGGCTGCCCCTCGCCATGGGCCGGTCAGCTTAACTACCTCGCTGGGGCTGTGATAACATCATGTCCTGGGCGGTGTAACTAAGCTGAGCTGACCCCCTCGAGCAATGGCAGATTCCTTCTCCAGACACAGCCCTGGCCTCGCGGAGGGGGGATTAGCACCGGCAGTGGAAGAGTGCCTCCTATGGCCGGGCAAGGGTCTGCACTGGGGCTGTACCGCTGTGGTCTTACCAGCGCGGACAATCTCCTGCTGAGTCAGCACTTGCCCTGTTGCAGGGTCTGGCCCATAGAGCAGGAGGCCCAGACAGCCCCTCCAGACACCTTCCTCCGAGTGGCTTGGTGGAATGGTGAGCCTGGAGGGTGGCCCAGGAGTGTCTGAGCAAAGGAGCCAGAGGGCCGGGTCCCTGGCAAGCCAGCCAGTGAGGGCAGCGTGTCTCCACCACAGGCCGTACGGTCCTGGCTGTGCATGTCAGGCATCAGCCATCCCACCAGGTCCAGTCAGCAAGTGAGGAAGATGGACTCCACCTTGCTGGTGGAGAGCATCTAAGGCTGCTTGTGGCACAGGGGGAGACGTACGACTGGTGTCCCTTCAGCTCTGGGGAGAGAGCCCCTCCTCAGGGCCCAGCCCCACAGGCCAGGGACACAGAGGGGAGAGAAAGAGGGGTTGCTGCAGTAATTTGGGTGGTGAGCATGTTGGCACCACGTCATCCAGGAGATCGCCAGCTGCTCCTGAGCACAGCAGGGTCCTCCTGCACAGAGCATCTACCCAGAACAATCAGGCAGAGTGACCTCAGACACCTCGCGTGATCCCGAGCCAGGAGCTTTTTTCTGGATTCACCATGCCCTCCTTCACCCCACCGCCATCAAACAAGGACACTCTTTCCACCAGGGCTCTGGGACAGCCCTGGGAGCGCGGACCCTGGACCCTTTGAAAGGGGCGAGCAGGAGGAAGGACTCACCAGCCGCCGTCCTGCTTGTCCACGTTGTGGATGATGGCTTGTTTGCAGAAGGAGAGCTCATCTTCCCGCTGGGCTTTGTAATCGTAGAGGGCCTTCACCGTACACTGGAGAGCAGAGCAGACACAGTTACCTGAGCAGCTAGGCCAGCACTCGGGGACCGGGAATGCTGGAGACAGTACACTGCAATGGGATATGAAGCAGCTCCCCAATGCTCAATCCCGGCAAACCGCGGGCTGTCGCTATACACATCACAAGTAAGGCTGATATTGTGTCAGGGAAAAGTCACGGTCAGGTCATGGGCAGGAAAGAAACATTCGCGGCAGCCCAGGACCTGGCCCTGACTTTTACTAAAAATACCTGGGACAAGACAAGGAGCGGCTGGGCAGCTGGGGGGCCTGCTTGGAACACCAGGTCTCCCCTCTGCTTGTGGTTTGCAGCTGACAGGGCCACACAGCCTTGTGCACAGAGGGTGCCCAGATGCCCTAGGCCAGAGTCACAGAGGTCTTTGGGAGGCCTGGATGCCACAACTTCCGCGACAGAATCGTAGTCGTAATCACGAGTGCTGATGGGCGAGAAAGCCAGTAGAACTGGCCATGCTCTCAACCCGTCCTCTGTGTCCAGACAGCAGCCTCAGCGCAGCTGGCAGAGACGGAGAACAGACAAGGGCAAGTGAAAGGGGTTTCCCCCCCTCTCTCCAGGCCGCTCCTGGGTTTCGGGGAAGAGACAGAGGAGAGAGTGGGTCTTGCTGCTGGAGCTCCAGGAAGCTCTGCCTGCCACTCTGCTAAAAGGCCTGTCTGTGGCACAGCTCGGCAGGCTGCGGTGCCTGCTGGACTCGTCACAGTGGCTGCTCTGGCTTACGGGGCTGCCCAGGGAGCAGGGGAGATTCTGAAACACCTTCCGGTCTTCTCACTGAGCTCCACCACAGCACAGGTCAAACCTCTATAATTCGGAACACCTTCGTCCAGTGACTTCCGCGGTCCGGCATGATCGTAGTTAACTGGACGACCACTTGTCATGGGTGCGGCCACGTTTCCTGTGGTCCCATAAAGTTTGTTTCCAGCCGCCAGCCCTGGCTCTCAGTGTTCTGGGCTGTTATTTAGCTGGAATTTACCCCTTAATGTCTTCTAAGAGCCCAGCCAGCAGTGGAAGTGTTGGTAATGTACTAGACAACATTGACCTCCTGTGGCCCTGCAAATTCTCTCGTTTGGCACAGGTCAGGTCTCAAGGGCGCTGGACGAGAGATGTTCAACCTGTATCCTGGTCTACAGCCCAGACACTGGTAAATGCTATTTCCTATGGCCGTCAATGGTAGCAGGAAAGTCCAATTTCCTTTTTAAGGTTGCCAAGTGGTTTTGATTATAAGCAGCAAACACCTCCCTCTGGGGTAACACTTCTATGAGGTTCCAGGGTTTTTTTCTCCCTGAGGCCAGAGCCAGCCCACGCTGCTGATGAATAGAGATGTTTTTTCTATCTACGGTGATCTGAGAGTCAAGCTGGATCTTTCTAGCTGCTGCATTCTGACTAACAGTTTTGCCATCAGAGCTTAGATTGTGCCAGTTCTGCAGGTGAGCTGGTGCTGGCCACCTGGCTGAATCTGCAGGGCTCTCCGACAGAGAAGGGACCCAGTGGGACTGTGTCAAGTGAAATCTGAGGAGCTGATGCATGGTTCTGCAGCCAGGGGATGTTCCAGGTTTGGACTGATGGGCTACCCAGGGTCCTGGCTGCAGTTCCCAGCATGGCCGGGTGACAGCTGGGAGTTCCGGGCATGCCTTGAACTGGTAGAAAGTCAGAACAAAGTACTCACATCTCCCGGGCCGTGCGTGAATCACCCTCCCTGCTCTGCCAACCCTCCCTGTGCCTGTCTGATGGGCTTCTGCAGCATGGGCATGGGTCTGTGTGTCTCCAGCCTGTGCTTTCTTACCCTGGCCATCGGCATCTTGTTGGCTTCCACATAGAAGTGAGGAGTTCGCACTTCGTACAGGGCTCCATAGTCCAGCTCCTGCAAAGGACAGGCAGCAGGGTTAACATCGGTGGCAGGCCCACAGCTTTCCCCTCCTGCTGTCCTGGAGGGCAGCTCGTGGGACAGGGGAAGGGACCTGAGTGCATCCTCACTAGAAAAGAGGAGATCTGAGTCGAGCATCCTCTGATGGAGCCAGATGGCTGGCTGGGAGCTGCTCCTGTCTTGGATAGGGGCTTTGCGTTCTATAACCCTAGTCTAAGTCAGGTGACTGGGGTCAGTACGGAAAGGTCTGTCCTGTGGGTGACACCTCAGTTATAGGCTCCTAGGGGCAGCATGGCAAGGAGGATCAAGCCAGAGCACTGCATGCTGAGAAATGCTGTCTGCACTTGACGCACCTCTGCTTAACGAGTAGAGTACCAGCCATCTGATTGGCCGATCCCTGGGATCACCAGCAACATGCCAGTGCAGACTCTGCACAAAGCTTAGGGACCAGGGTTCCCTGGAAAGTGAGCGCATGGGTGGCCGCCCAGGAGAGAGTCAGGCGCCGCCCAGCTAATTAGCAGAGCGCCCACAGCACCCATAGCTGGCAGCCTGTGTTTCTACTGGTGGTGCACATCCACACAGGCCTCGGTGTGCATAAAAAGTATTCCACCCACGGATGGGAAAAATTAGAGGGACTGTTGTTAGGGGCCCCACGGTGCAGCCTCGTTCCAAGATTCTGTGGGGTCGCCAGAGAGTCCTCCCATCTTCACCACAGCGCCCCTCCCCCATGCTCCTCTTCCCAGGGCAATGCCCCCGCCCCCCCGATGCCCCCTGCAGGGCTGTCCTGCCCCCCCGGGACTCACAGCAGTGCCCATCTTCTCCAGTGTCTCCTCGTTGATGGGGTAGCGGAGTTTCATCTTGCGATAGAGCGGGTGCTTCTCGTAGTAGCTCACCAGATCCACCAGGCTCTCAAACTCGGCTGAGCTGCCCAACATGAAGAGCCGGCCCTCCTGCTGGATGCGGCAGTGCTTGATTTTTCCCTCCGCTCTGTGACAATACACCCCAGAGGGCACGTGAGGAGGGGCAGGGGAGGCGGGACATGCCAGGTGTTTTTTTTACAAACGGAAACACGGCCACCTCTGGGGCGGAGGCGGCTGCTGGGGAACAGCGCACAGCAACACTGCATAGGAGCCCATGGGAGGAACGAAGATCCTCGTGTCCGAACTGGCTTATTGCGAGAGGCTGGTGGATGGAATTACCCTAGTGGCAATGGAGCCAGGAGACCGGGGTAACACCCCGACTCACCGTAAATTCCTGGGGTATCTAATGACCAGAGGTGGGAAGAGTACCCCAAAAGATACTTGAGTAAAAGTACAGCTGCTGGGGGATGGGGTGGAATGTACTTAAGTACAAGTAACTGCTGCCCCTCTGGAAAATGACGTGAGTAAAAGTACACACATGCACATGCATATGTCATATCTTGATTGTACTCAAGTATCCAGGTGTGACAGCCGCTGTGCTTTTACTCAAGTAACTTTTTGGCTACTTTCCCCACCTCTGCTAATGATTGCAGCCGGAGCTCCCTTTCACAGGCCATCTACAAGCTGGCACTGCAGCCTTTTAGCAGCATGCTGAGGCATTGCTCAGAACCGACTCAGAGTGAGCAGCAGCCCCAGCATGACACCGAGTTACCCCCAGTATGCTGGGTCTGTTTATGCTACCCACAGACACCCATGACTGGCCCGTGCTGGCTGATTCGGGCAGGCAGGGCTGTTGCATAGCGGCGTAGATGTCTGGGCTTTGGTGGGCACCTTGTGAGGTGGGAGGGCCCCAGAACTCAGGTTGCAGCTCGAGCTGGTGTGTCTACATTGCAATTAACCAGCCCTTCACCTGAGCTCTGCAAGCTGGAGTCAGCGAGCACTGACCTGCTGTGGGTGTCTCACTGCAGCACAGATACACCATGAAAGAGTCAGCCTGAGGGAAGGGAAGGGAAGGGAAGGGAAGAACGCCCCCAGTGACACACCAACACATCTTCCTGCAACAGCAGCTTTTCTTGAAGGCTCCATCCTAGAACCTGTCCAGCACCACTGTGCGCAGCTAATCAGATTGGAGAAAGTCATGTTCATGGCAGGGCTGGGGCGGGGAGGAGAGACGGGTATAACCATTGACTCCAGCATCCCGGGTTTGAGATCACAAAGGAGACGAGTCTGCGGGTTCTCACCTCAGGACCCATACACAGGGGCTGGAGCAATTTGTATGGTGGGGCTGCTGAGAGCCATTGAAGCAAACTACAAATGCTGCGTGTCCTGGGAAGGCCTACAAGCCAGGGGATGCTGCAGTCCCCGTCCCCTGGACACATCCCGACTCCAGCATCCATGGCCCCAGTGGTGGGTTTGGCTGAGTGGCAGCTCATGCTCACCTGAAGGAGATAGCATAGGAGTTGGGCTCGCTGCGTTTGCGCACCAGGAAGGCTCCATCCCGAGGCACCCTCATCAGCATATGTTCAGCCTGCAGGCGGGTCAGGTTGGCATGGTACCACCTGGGATGGGAAAGAGCAGACAACAGGACCAACGCAAATGAGAGCTGGGCCAACTCCTTTCAAACTCCTACAACAAGCCCATGTCCAGTGAGCATGGGAATCTAGTTCTGATTCTGCACCCTCCAGTAGCCCCAGAGACATGTCAGGTCTATTGCCTGTATTAATGTATTGACTGAGCATCTAAGTGTGAAAACTCACATGTGAGTACCTATTGCACTGGGAATCAGCATGCAGATGTATCCCAGGGATGTGTGTGAGTATTGCATGCAGTTCTGGCCCCCCAGTATACAAAGGATGTGCATTTGCTGGAGCAGGTTTCAGCAGAGGGCAATGAAAATGATTAAGGGGCTGGAGCACAAGACCTATGAGGATAGGCTGAGGGATCTGGGCTAGTTTAGTTTGCAGAAGACTGAGGGGTGATTTAATAGCAGCCTTCAACTTCCTGAAGGGGAGCTCTAAAAGGGATGGAGAGAAACTGTTCTTAGTGGTGACGGCACAGACAGCAGAACAAGGAGCAATGGTCTGAAGTTACATAGGGAGAGGTGTAGGTTGGATATTTAGGAAAAACTACTTCCCCAGGAGGGTGGTGAAGCACTGGAATGCGTTGCCTAGAGAGGTGGTGGATTCTCCATCCCTTGAGGTTTTTAAGTCCCGGCTTGAGAAGGTCCTGGCTGGGATGACTTAGATGGGGTTGATCCTGCTTGAAGCAGGGGCTGGACTAGATGACCTCCTGAGGTCCCTTCCAGCCCTAGAAGTCTACGATTCTATGAATCAGACTTGGGTGAGCACTTGGGATTGCGCTGCCTTGCAGCAGCCAACAGGGTAAAATCTGTGTTCTCACAGCTTCCGGCAAGCCCCCGCTGGCTGAAACAGCTGCTGTCCATGCTTTGGTTCTAATCCCCATGCTGCACGTGTGCTGTTCTGCCAGTGATCGCAGTCTCTGGCTACATTTAGCCTGGGATTATTTATACACAAAGCCCCCACCCCCTTGCGATCCCCAGGCAATGAGCCAGCTGCGAGAAAACCAGAGGCCTGCACGTGTCACGCTCTCCAGAAAAAACTGCCCACTGCTGTGGCGACAGCTTGGAACTGACCCCCTGCCCAGGCTCCTGCCCCAGAGAGCGCGGTGGGAGTCTCTGACTCCCTGGCACAGAATCACTCCAGTGCAACGAGGAGCAGAGAGGGAGATGGGGAAGGGAGAGGGGCAGCGCACTCACTCTTTGCTCTCGTGGGCGTTGGGCTGCGGCACGGGGTCGGTGAGCCTCATCTCAAACTCATTGCAGCGCAGTGGCACCTCGCGGTAGTGGCAGATCAGGCTGTAGAGGCTGTCGAACACCAGGTTGTCCGTCAGGTAGAACTTGGTGGCGCCGGCTTCCTGCCGGGAGTGGATGCGGCAGTGCTGGACTCGGCTGGACCGCCTGCGGCGGGGACCGGAAAGGAGCGGCGGGGTTAGATGCAAACCACATCTCCCGGTGGCTGCCCAGAGCCAGCGCGCTGTGGAAGAGGGGAGGCCAACGCTCTGCAGCCATCCTGGGGGGCGAGGGCAGGAGACGACCGGACAGCAGGGAATATCCCGAGTCACACGGTGCCAGGCTTTGAGCACTCAGCGGTTGGACCTGGACTTTGGGTGCAGAGACAGCAGCTGCACAGTCCATGCAGGGATGTTTGTGGATACATTGGCTTTAGACAGTGTGACGCTGCTGCCCTCTCGTGGCGGGTGTCAGGGGCTATGCCAGCCTGCAGCGCACCGGTGATGGGGCTCTCTTCAAGCCAACAGTGGCAGGGCGGGTGGGTGAGTGGGTAGAGGGTCAGGGTGGTTTGCCCGGTTGCTCCTGTCTGGGCAATGTGGGAGCGCTGAGTCCCTGGCTGTCCCAGGGCTTTGGGCCAGGCCCACTCCCTTCACTGGGGCTGTCCCATGTGGAATTTCTAAAGGCCAGGCCCGTAGGCCCTAGCTCCAGCACAAGCCCCGCTGAGTCAGTGGAAGAGGCCTGGGATCACGGGCTGCAATGGGAGGCCGAGCGAGCGGAGGCAAAAGTACCCGAAAAGCTACTTGAGTAAAAGTGTAGCTGCTTTCACTTCTAGATACCGGAGTACAATCTAGAGGTGACGTGTGTGTATTTGCACAAGCGCGTGCACTGTCACTCAAGTAGTTTTCCAGAGGGATGCCAGTAACTTGTCCTTAAGTACATCCCCTCTCAGAGCAGTCACACTTTTACTCAAGTAGTTTTCCAGAGGGACCCCAGTAACTTGTACTTAAGAACATTCCCCACCAGAGCAGCCGCACTTTTACTTTGGTAACTTTTCGGGTACTTTTTCCACCCGTGGAGGCTGTTGCCAGGTCCCGAGAAGCACCAGCTGGGGAGCGATGCTGCAGAGCTGCAGAATGGGTTAAGCTGCATCACTGGGCTCGCAGCAGGGCAAGCAGCAGCTCCCAGCCCCTGGCACTGACAGGCGCCAGCCCGGGAGCCCCATCTCTAAGGTGTAGTCAGTTCTTTCCTGGTGGCTGAGGGTGCCCAGGAGGGACAGGAGCAGAGCCCTGCTGGAGGCTCCCCAGACTAGCCCAGCAAGAACCAGACTGAGCTTTCCTCTGCTACCACCTCAGACTGCAGAGAAACTGAGTCCCAAAGTGTGGGAGCGAGCGGGGCTGGCGGCAAAGGGGACCCCGGGCCCCAGCACAGAGGCTGCTGCCACCACAGGAGTTCCTACCAGAAGGAGAGGGTGTAGTCTCCTACAAAGGTCTCGCTCTCCCGCACCAGGAAGGTGCCGTCCTTCCCGCCCGTCTCGGTGCAGTACTCATGCAGCAGCTTCTCGGCGATCTGGCGCCCGTCGCGCCCCCCGCCCAGCTTCCCATGGAACCACTTCTCACTGAAGTGCAGCTCATTGTTGTTAAACTCCTGGAGACACGAGGGGGTGGGGGAGGGGAGACCAGAGAAATCCAGGGGAGAGCGATGAAAGGAAAGAGAGACAATGGGTTTAGTGCCACGGCCTTAATCATTGCGGCCATGTCTGGGGTGCAGCACAGCAGCAGTATAACAGCACTCAACACCGCTGCCCAAAGGCTTAGGACACAGCGTGAAAGTTCTCATGTCCCACTGAACCTGCCTGGGAAACCAGCGGGTAAAAGCCAGTAGCCCCAGCCGGAATCTGAGCAGGTCACTGAGGTTAATACCCAGCCGTGTGAAAAATACTGTGGGATATTCAGCAGCCAGGAACTTGGTTCTGCATCTGTTACAGAAATATAGACCCGTGCTCGGATACTCCTCACTCATCAGTGAGAGGCACTCTTCTATCAAATAACTAATACCCACAGCTGGGCTTTTACTGGCCAGATCCCCTCCAAGCATCCGTCCAGCCTAACCCTCCTTAGCTGGTGAGTTTGGGCAGAAGCACAACCCAAAGATGCGCAGGCGCTTGAGGTGGGGGCTCCCCAGGTGAATCCTGAACGTTCCCGAAATGCTGATTCTCCCCATCCCCATCTACCTCTCCTCCCCCGAAACGCACCTCCTTCTGTTCCACCTCTTCCTCGTCCTCGTTGGACTGGTAGCGGGACGTTTCCTCAGAGTAGTAGATCTTGTTGCTTGTCAGAACAAAGTAATGTGGGCTCCAGGTCTGCCAAGGAGAAAGGAGCATGAGAATAAGGCAGCGAGGAAGCCAGGGAGTGGTCACAGGGCAGGGTCAACACCTGCCAGAGATGACAACTGCTTTCCCTGCAGGTGTGTGAGTTCACGGGGTGTGGCTTGCTGCTGCCCCTGTAACATACTGGCAAAACATGTCACGTTCCCACTCCAGGGGGTCCACTAGCAGAGACCAGCCTATTGCCGCTACTGGGTAGTGGAGTCACTCCTTTAGCTCACTTGGTGGTGGCCTCCCGGGTTCAAGGCCATCTGATGACCTGGGATGGGGGGAATTGTGACCACCCATTCCCCGCTGCTGGAACCCAAGATGTTCCTGGTTCCACGTGGGGTCTATAGACCCTTCCACCTCCACCCCCCACGCTGTGGCTATGGAAGGTGAATGAAGCCTGGCAAAGCTCTTACGTGGTCAATAGGGTCCTCGAGGTACAGGATGCCATTCTTGATGGAGTTGCTGAGGTCGTTCTCTGAGTAACTGGCTGTGGAAACTTCTTCATAAAGGTTCCCTTCCACCAGCTTCTTGTGCTAGGGAGCAGGAGAGCAAACCAGAGAGAGGCTAAATCCCACAGTCAGACTGACCCTTCGCCTGTGCTGTGAGCTCCTGAGCCTACACCCTGTCTGCCACAGGGAAAACGTGGAACATCACTCAGCTGGGGCAGTGAAAAGACCGGTCAGTTTCAATTCCTATTACCACTGATTTCACTTCCCAGTTCTCCTGGCCCAATGCTGCTGCACTTTGGGCTCACGGTACTGCGGGCAAAGGAGTCTATTCTGGGAGCCACGGGACTGTAACGGCTATGAAGCTACGTTTAGACTGCGGGTGCTATTTTGAGATACAGCCGGTATCCTGAAACAGCCGTGCCCGCAGCTTCTTCCTGCACTTGAGATAGAGCTGCCATTTCGAGCTCGGTATTCTGGTTCTGCTGCTCCTCGCTGGGTAATGGAACTTATGGAAGAGCCACTTATTCCGAACTTTGCACCGAGTTCGCAATAAGGTATTTGGAAATAATTGATGTAATCTGCGTTGCCCGAATTGTGTGAATTATTTTGAAACAAGGATGCAGTCGAAACGTAGCCTGAGTGGGCCGGACCGGTTTTATCTGGCAAAGAGATTCCCATGCATCTTTGTATTTTAACACTGGAGGCAGAGGAAGTCCACTCTGGTATGTTCCTGCAACCCCCCAGCTGTGGGGCTCTCCCCCTTTCCTAGCTACCCCTTCCCCTCCCAGCACTAGTTCTGGTACCTCCCCTTCTGCACAGTGTCAGAGAAGGGTTGGGAGAAGGGCAGAGCCGCACCTTGATGAGGATTTTCTTCTTGAGCTGGGTGGGGGAGGGCAGCTCGTCGGCATTAATGTCCACTGGCTTAGTGAGCAGCATGTCCCCAAAGACCTTCTTGAAGTGGGAGGCCATGTTCCTCTGCTGGACGATGCTGCAGTGGTCCTCGATGGAGAGGATGATGGGGAACCTGGGGCAGCAGGGAAGGAAAGGCCAGATCACTCAGAACAGCGACCAAGGAGAGATTCCCAGATCACACCCCTGCTCCCACTGCTGCCAAGGGCAAGATCCCAAAGGAGCGAACAGGAACCCAGAGACCCAGGGCACAACCTGGTGGGGTCCTGGGTGTAGGCAAAGCTGGAGTTAGAGGTGGAGCCAGGAAGCGCTTATGAAACCTGGGTGGGATACATGCGACTGAGAGCGCTCTGCTCGGCAGGAAACGCATGAACGCCTTGGAGCGGGCAGTGCTGCAGGGAACGTGCACAGATCAGCAACAGGTTCTCAGGCCAGGATAAACAGGGACTATCCAGCCACCACACCTGGTTAACCAGGCATCACCCTGGTCTCTAGCAGTAACCGACTGGCTTAGCCCTAAAGCAGGAGGTTTCAGATCCTTTCCTCGATCGCTGTCACTGTTAACCAGGAGCACTCTGGTTATTCTTGTCATCCACAGAAACATCCAGTCCCATTTCGAACCTTGCTGAGTTCTCACCCTCACTGGCTTCCTGCGGCCAGGAGCTCCACAGTCGCATGACATGCTGTGGCAAGCTCCAGGCCTGCTAGCTCCCCACCAGCACTAAAGGGGTGACAAAGCCCTTGCGGTGCCGGGGGTTGGCCTTACTCGGAGGTCACGAAGGCGTGTTCCTTGATGGTGTGCAGGACATCCAGGAATTTGATTTTGGAGGTGAGCGTGTGTCCGTGGTAGATGATTGGCAGGTCGTCGGGACCATCCCAACAGTCCACTAAGGGCAGAGAGGGTCGAGTTGTTAACACTGCCCCCCATGCATGTGATTTATCCCTGTGCCCCACGCACATTCCCGAGGGACCCTGCCCTTCCCTGCCTACCACCCTTTCCTGCACAGAGTGGAATGGACACGCCCATTGCAGGAGCCCACAGACCTTGTACATGCATTGGGCACAAGGACTGCTGTGGAGATAGGCCCATATCACAGACGTGCCAGTACCCAGGCGAGCCAAGGGGTAGAAACCACACTGGGGTTCATCTCTCAGGCGCCAGGTAATGGCACTTGCTGCTATCTCAGCAGGATTAATTTGGCCTGAGCAAGTGCAAGAGGTTTTGGAGTGGGGTGGGGTGGGGGTCTGCCTGCCATTGATATGAAGGGCCAGTGAAACTGCACCGGTTCACACTGTGGTTTGAACGATACGCCGCTGGGGTCCCGCTGAGTTGTAGGCCAGAAGAGACTGTTCAGCCCTGTAGTCTGACC
The DNA here is from genome assembly GCF_033958435.1 of Carettochelys insculpta. Taxonomy (NCBI): domain Eukaryota; kingdom Metazoa; phylum Chordata; order Testudines; family Carettochelyidae; genus Carettochelys; species Carettochelys insculpta. Next base: position 6,907,293 of record NC_134138.1, read on the forward strand.
TCCTGCATAGCACAGGCCAGGAACCTCAGCCAGCGAATCCTTCATCTGGTGGATTTCAAACTTCCTCCCCAGACCGTGTCAGAGGACAATGATCCCATCTCATGTTTTCAGGGAACCAGAAGTGCCCCAGTACGATTCACCAACTAAGTTGCAGCCACCTCTGGGGTGAGCTGGGGCAGCTGGCTGTCACCTCGCTGCGGCCCTTCATCGATGGGTAAGACAGAACAGTGTGTAAAGCAACTGCCCACAGCCGGGTGTGGCCAAGGCACAAGGCTCAGACCCCTAAGTTTGTCCAAAGTGCAGTAGGCGCTTTGTGGATGTTGAATGGTTGGGAAGGTGGTTTTAAATCCTCCAAAGGAGGCTGACTTCAGCAGTCCCATGGGTGGGTGAGCAACCCCTGATGGCAGCACCAGGACAACTTCCTGCTGTCCCTTGATGGTCCCTCACCCAGCCACTGAGCAGCACCCACATTACAGGCTGACTGGTTCACAGCAGCTGGCATCAGCCTGGCCCCTGGCCAGGAGCCACTCACTCACGCTCTATGCAGCGGCAGCCCATCCGGAGGCAGCGAGCGTAGGCTTCCAGTGAGGACTCGCTGGAGAACTGGTCCCCAGTCAGATACCTGCAATGAGCACAAGAGGATCTCTGGCTCACCAGCAGCACCCGGAGGGCTCCAGGAGGCAGGCCCTGGGGGTGGGACTGGCAGACCCAGAGGAAGGGGAGCAGCTGTCAGTCAGGTGCTTCCCAGCCCACCTGAGGGAGCAGCGAGTGCAGATGGTGCCTGTCCAGGCAGCACCCACCCCATGAGCCTGGAGCCAACTGGCAAGGCACCAGCTGCTCTGCGCACCTCACAGAGCTCCCAGCGCCTCCTTGCCGGGCTTGTTAACTTACTGCTCCTTGCTGCCTCCAGGCACCTGACTCTCAACCCAGCCCCTGGGTCCCACCAGATTTCACTGTCTGCTCTGCGAGTGCTGGCTGAGCACTGGGCCCCCACTGGCAGGCAAATGCCCCTCGGCTGGGCCCTGACATGGCGTAAACGGGTGTAGCTCCACTGAAGTCAGTGGGCCGGATCCCCAGCTGGTGTGAAGCACCAGAGCTCCACTGGAATCATTGAGTTATATTCCCAGATGGCAGAAATGGCTGTAGCTCCAGTGGAGTCAATGGGCTGTATCCCCAAGCGGTGTAACTGGGTGCAGCTCCCTTGACCTCAGTGGGCCAGACGCCCAGCGGGTGTCAGTGGGCAGAGCTCTGCAGGTTACACTGGTTTGGACTGGCCCCTTGCTTGCAGTGCCAGCTTACAAGGGAAGGTGCGGGAATGCCACGTTCCAGATGGACAAGCCGGAAAATCCCTCCGCAAGGCCCAGGGGAGGCTGAAGAGCGCTCCCCTCTCCCCGTGGTCACTGCTACAGTGAGGGCCAGAGCCCTTCTGGAGCTCCAGGGCCGTACCAGCCGCTCCCCTGGACCTGCTCTGAGGGCTCCCATGGGAGGCAGGAGACCCCCCTTCAGCTCAAGCAGGCTGTGCCGCTCCCTCCGGGCCCCACCGCACAGCAGGACTTTGATCGGCGGCCGATGCCCAACTCTTACGTGTTATGGGAGGAGGATATCCAGTACTGGGAGAGTGGTTGATTCATCTCCTCGGGGACCACCCGCTCACACTTGGTATCCATGACCAGGTTTTCCTTGGAGAACAGGTATGTCAGAAACTGGGAGCAGAAGGGAAGCTAGTCAGGTTCAGGCTCTGGGACCCCGTGGGTCAGCCCAGGAAAGGGGGCGGGATGGGGGTGAGGCCAAAGCACCGACAGGAAGTGGGAAGCGGAGAGACACTGGAGATGGGGAACAGGGTCCGGTGACTGCAGCTAGAGATGGGCCGGAGCCAGCATGTCTCCTGGCATGTCGGGGAGGTGGAGGAGGGCTCACTCAAGCCTGTCTTTCATTGCAACTGGCTGGTCGAAGTATGCGGAGGGCAAGCCACTGGGGAATTCACTGCCTCACCCCACCCAGGCACCGCCTGGAGGTGGAGTTTGGGGCCAATAATAAATCCATAACTGTGCTCCCGAGACAGGGCCAGTCAAGCCTTATGCTCTGGGGCCCTGGGACATCACCTGCAAGGGCCAGGAATGAGTATCACACCCCAGGCGTACTGCGCTGGGCACTAGCAGATGGGCCGCGTATGGCTTCCTTTGAAGTCTCAGTGACTGGCCATGGATGGAGAGCAGTCAGCAGGACCCATGGTCTGATCTGACTTGGCCCATCCTATCTCCAGCCTGAGGGGTACATTGTCTGTCATAGATACACCTGCGGCTGCACGCCCTGTGGTGGCTAAGCTAGAGATTTCACCAGCCCCCGGGGGAGTCTGAGCTCTTCTGGCAGTGCTAAGGGGACGGCTGATGCAGGTGGGATGGCTGGAACCATAAGGCTGCGGTGCAGCTTGCCCTACCTCATCCAGCTGGAAGAAGGGCTCGGCCGTGTCACTGAAGGGGTCCCTGAGGTAGCTGCACATGTACTCCCGCACCTTGCCAATGTCGCTGGCCCAGGGCTCCTAGGGCGAGGGCACAGAGGGCAACATTAGAGGACGAACTGCCACAGAGGCCTGGACGTGAAACCACAACAGGTACCAGAACACTCCCGTCTGTGACAGGAAGAACCTTCCGACAGAGGGAACATGCCTGGACTCACGGCCCAGGAGATCTATGAACTCCAGCTACCCATCGGGCAGGTACTGCACATCCCCCACCTCCCACCCTGTATTTCCACCCTAATCTGCAGGGAATAGAGGGAAGTCCTGTGTCAAAGGCCTGCCACACTGGCTCGTTGAGCTGATGGGTCCTGCCGGACTGTAATTGTTCTCTACAGTAGATTAAAGAGACAGGCAAACCTGGGGAGGGACCTGCTGCTTTTTCTTAACATGTTTTCATCTGAATTTTCTATCAGAGACTGATGGACTGCAAGGCCAGGTGTGACCCATCCCGTAACACGAACCACAGAGGCTGTTCGAGGCGTGCACCAAGCCAACCACTTCTGGCGGGGCTGGAGCAGATCTTCTAGAACAAACTGTGAGCTTGAGTGAAAGACTCCAAGCTGCAGAGCCAGAAGGGATCACCTCTATTATCTAGCCTGACCTGATCTGCGATGGATTCTCCATCACAGACCAGGGTGAGTAAGTCTGATGTGGAATCTGCAGGGCTGTCAAGTGATTAAATATATTAATCATGCTGTTAAACAGTAATAGAATACTGCTTATTTACGTATTCAGATACAATGATTTCAGTTACAACACAATATGAAGGGTTGCGTTCGCTTTCTCTTTGTTTTTTATTACAAGTGTCTGCCCTGTAAAAGCAAAAGAAAAGTATTTTTCAGCTCACGTCCTACAAGTACTGGGGGCCATCTCTTCATTGCAAAAGTTAAACTTACAAATGTAGAATTACGTAGAAAAATAATTGCAATTAAAAATAAAACCACATAAAACTGGAGTGCCTACAAGGACACTCAGTCCTACAGGTTGAAACTCCCTGGCATTCTTTCATCCAGCAACATCCGTTGTCCAGCAGGACCATGGATATTACTGGGCCAGAGATGCTAGGGTGGGAGGTTAGTAAGGGGAGCCTGGTTGCCTTGGGCAGGGGAGCCCAGTGGGGCATGTTTCCCTGGCCTGAGGCACCGCCAGCCAGAGCCAGCTTCCAAGGGACCGGGGCTGCACCTGGTGCTTATGGAGCTGGGGGCATGCTGACACCCTGGCCAGGGCTGCCCCAGGTGCCCATGGGGCCACAGCCAGGACCGGGGCCAGAGCCGCCAGCCCACCTGGGGCCAGAGCCGGTCTCTGCAGGGCCATGGCCAGGGCTGGCCTCTGTTGGGCCAGGGCACAGCCAGACTCAGCTGTCAGCCTTGGGGGCCATGCTGCCAGCCCAGTCGGGGATGAGCCAGTGCCATGCGGCTGCGGCTGTGTTTGGAGATGGTGTCTGGGGGGCCTTGACCATGTCTGGCAGTCTGGCCAGAACTGGAGCAATCTCCATGGCCTGCGGCCCAATGTGGCCAGGTTGGTGTCGGTGCAGGAGGGGCTGAGGTCCAGGCAGGCGGCAAGGGGGCACCTAGGGGCTGGAGTTGGAGGTGGGGCAAAAGAGAAGCCAGCAGCAGACTGGGTGGACAGAGCAGGGGACCTCTGCTCATCTGGGAAATCCCCTCAGCTGGGACCTGGCAGGTCCTGAGGGTGCTGGACAAGGGAGGTGGAACCTGTAGTTCTCGTTCAGCCAATCTCTCAGACAAACAAGTTTGGTTACAATTTGCAGGAGCTAAAGCTGCAGGCGTCTTGTTTCCATGTCACCTGAAAGAAGGGTGACCATATCTCCCCCGGCCAAGTATGGGACATGGGGAATGACTCTGTCCTGCCCAAAATGGGAATAGAGGGAATAGCCCCCTATCTGGGGCTCTGGGAACAAGGCTGCCACCCCGCTAGCAAAGCGCCTGGCTTCCCTGAGCTGTGGGTGGTAGCCTGCACTGCCGTACAGGTCCAGCTCCCGGCTGCCCCAGTTGGGGGAAGCCCAGCAGCTCTGGCTACAGCCCGACCACCTCTGGCTCCCGCAGCCCCACTCCAACCTCCACAGCTCTGGCTCCAGCTCCCTCTGCCCGGCTCCAACTTCCATGGCCTGGCTCAACCCTCCACAGCTCTGGCTCTAATCCGAGCTCCCACTCCAAGCCCCGCTGCCCCGGACCCGGATCCAGCCCCACTGAAGCACCAGTTCATGCCTCCCCATGGCTCCAGCCACAACCCCTGCAGCCCTGGCTCAGCTCCAGCCAGGAAGCTGGACAGCAGCTGAGCGGCCATGCAGTCTGGCTCCCAGCTCCTGGCTCCCCCATGTGGGGAAAGCCAGTGAACCACTGTGAAATACGGGGCAATTAGCCCCTTTTGCAAAATAAATCAGGATGCCAGAATTGCACCCGAAATACGGGGCTGTCCCGCCAAAAACTGGATGGATGGTCACCCCATGTGAAAGTGAGAACAGGTGTTCGTAGGGCACCGTCGTAGCCGGTGTCACAAGATATTTACATACCAGTCATGCTAAAGACTCATACTATCCTTCATCCTTCAACTACCATTTCAGAGGACCTCTGTCCATACTGATGATGGGTTTTGCTCAATAAGAGTCCAAAGCAATACACACGGATACACGTTCATTTTCATCATCTGAGTCAGAACCTGCCAGCAGGTTGATTTTCCTTTTTGGCGGTTCAGGGTCTGTAGTTTTTGCATCAGTGTGTTGCTCTTCGGAGGCTTCTGAAACCACCAACACTCACCCGTCTCAGATTTAGGAGGGCACTTAAACTGAGAGTCAAGCACTGGAGCTATCTCAGAAATCTCACATTGGTACCCGCCTGTGTGTTTTGTCAAATTTGCAGGGAAGTGTTCTTAAAATGAACGTGTGCTGGGCCATCGTCTGAGACAGGCCTAACATGAAATATATGGCAGAATGTGGGGAAAACAGCGAAGACGTAAATTTCTCCCCCACAAAGTTCAGTAACAAATTTAATTAACTTTATTTATTTATTTATTTATTTAAGTGAGCATCACTAGAATGGAAACATGTCCTCTGGATCAGTGGCCAAAGCATGAAGGGGCATACGAATAACCAGCATAACTGGCACAGAAATATCTTGCAGTACAACAATGCCAAGGGAACACTTGCTCTCACTTTCAGGTGACATTGTATAAATAAGAATCAGGCAGCATTATCCCCCATAAATGGAAGCAAAGTCATTTGTCTGAGCAATTGGTTGTACAAGCCTGGTCTCGTAGGCTCTGAAGGTTTGCATTGTTTTGCTTCTGAATGAAGATACGTAACAAAAAAACTACATTTGTAAGTTGCATTTTCATGACAAAGGGGTCATGCCACGGCACTGGTATGAGGTGAATTGAAAGCTGTATCTTTTATCATGCTTATAATGCAAATATCTGAAATAAAAACCATGATACAAAGTGAGCAATGGACTCTTTCAATGCTGCTTTGTAGATTAAATTAACATATTTGAAAATGTAGCAAAGCTTCCCAAAATGGTTAACACATTTCAGTTGAATTCTCCTTTTCAACAGTGTGATTAATAAGCAATTAAATGCAATTAATTTTTAATACTTATTTTTTAAATTAATTGCATGAGTTAACTGTGAGCAATCAACAGCCTTGTTAATCACCTTCACTGTTAGAAACTTGCCTCCTCCTTCTACACTGAGTTAATCTTGCTTTGCTTTCCCCACCCATTGCAGTTTTCTCTCTGTCCATTGCTGGAACATGGGCAGAGGTACACATGGCCCTTCCCAGGAGAGCACCACAGCTCCTTCATCTTATGGCCTCTCTGCTGAGATTGCCAACAGAGGATGCCAGAGTGGATGGTAGTGGGTCTCATGGTCTATTAGGAAGAGTCAGCTCCTGAAGTCAGACAGCCCTTGAACGATCATGACTTTAGGTTACTAGTGGCCAGGGCTGACTTTGAGTAGCCAGGCACTCTCTGATTTCCTGACAGCAGCAGGGGTGAGCATTTCTGTGGCCTGGCAGAAGGGCTCCCAGTCCCTCAGCTACAAGAGGAATCAGGATGTGCACCATGGACGATACCTTCTGGTCATACTGCAGGAACTTCTGGAAGTCGTACAGCGTAATCTGGCACAGCTCTGCCCGGTCAACATTCCTGTGTGGAGGGCAAGGGGCAGTCAGCAGCCGGGGGGAAGGCAGGGAGTCCAGCCTTCCCCACCAAACAGGAGCTTGAGTCAGGGGGTGTGTCTCCCCATACAGCGCCCTAGTTCCCTTAGTCCCCCACAGTTCCAGCTCTGGCCTCCCATCCTCACAGCTTTTCTGAGGCACTGACCTGCACACACGTGGACTGTTCCAGCCCATGGCTGCCCAGATCTCTTGGTGCACCTCAATCCTGACCAACAGCCCCATGCCACTCCAGTCCTGGAGTCCCCCAGGCGCCACAGCTTTGCTGGCTCCCCTCAGTCCTGCCTCACAACTCCTGGCTGTCCCAGCCCCAGGCTCCCTAAACACAGCTCTGCCATGGCCCCTGAGTTGTAAACTGAATCCCCCTGATTAGCCAAGTCCTGGGCTCCCCAGCCCCAGCTCCACTACTGCCCCTCAGGTCCAATCCATACTCCCTGCTGCCTTAGCCCTGGGCTCCTCCCACAGCTCTGCCACAGCCCCTCAGATCTAACCCACAGCCCCTGGTTACCACTGCCCTGGGCTCCCCCCACAGCTCTGCCAGAGCCCCTCAGATCTAACCCACAGTGCTTCCTGCCAGACTGATCTCAGCAGCGTGGTGCAGCCCGGCAGTCTGGCCAATGGCCCAGAGTTACTCTGGGCTGTGTCTGAGGGTAGAGCTGCCCTGCCTCTGGGGAGCTCACAGGGTCTGTGTGATGTACCAGCCCCCTGCAAATCAGACCCAGGCTCCACTCCTGGGCTGGTCTCTTGGCTCTGTCCCATGGCAGAGTCGTGCTCTCACACGCACACAGCACGCCGGGCTGGCTGGAAGCGCAGCATCCCTGCTGGGGCTGGGCAGGATGACACAGGGGGCTGCTGGGTACTCACCGCAAGGGGAAGGAGAGCTCCAGCTGCTCAATGATCTGCAATGCAAAGCAGGGAGGGGACATGTTAGCAAGCAGAGCAGGGGCCACCTGAGACTGGAGCATGTGGCCGGTTTTGTCTAGAGCCTGGGAACGCATCAGGTCGACGCATCTGAGGGCCTGTGATGGGCGTCTGAGCTGCTCATGGGTCACTGACACACTCTAGGATCTTCCCCATCTCCTGTCCCCACCACAAAGCCCCCCAAGGCCAGTTCTCTGGGGCTCTTTCCTTGCGTGCCACAGACACGAGTGGTGCCGCAGAAGCGTCCATTAATAGCGATGGGCCACACCGTAACCTCCTCCTTAACCATCCTTGAATGGGCCCTTGGCCATAGGGTCAACCAGGGCATGGCAGAGTCACCCGGGGCTCCCACTCCGTACCGATTTCTGAGCCTCGAACATCAGGTTCTTGTAGAAGTGAGTGAAGTGGGGGAAGGCCATGTCGCTCCTGGCTTCCACTTCCTGGCAGGGGGAAGGCAAGAGACAGAACTTGTGAGGCAGGAACTGGAGGGAGCAGGAATTCCCAGGGCTGAAGGATCTAGGGGACAACAAGCACCTGGGGCAGAAGGTGGGGGAAAAAGCCCCCCGAGAAGAATTGGCTCCAGAGAGATTCCCATGCCATCCCGCTCCAGGATAGGAGTGTCTTGAGTCTGTGGAGCTCACGGAGATCTACCACGTGGCCTGCAGCCACGGTCAGGCAGTGCATGGGGATTACGCTCCTGGCGTGCAGGGCCACATGCTGAGCCGACAGCATTACCCCGTCACATGGCTTGAGGGGGCCGGCTGGGTTATCTGGAGAGGAGGTTGGAATCCTGAGCCAGCGTTCATATTTTGGGTCCTTTTCTCCTCATGCCCTGCACGTGGCGAGTGGTGCAGAGAGGGACACTGGGGCTTGGGACACGGCAGGGGTAGCAAAAGCAACTGGGCAGCCCTAGCGATGGGCTAAGGTCTCATTCCTCTGCAAATGCCCTTAGGGAGCGCGAGAGGAAGGCACAGAAAACCAAATGCAGGCCAGGAGCAGAGGGGCTTCCAGACAAACTATAGGCCATGCCCATATAGGGCAGGGCAGAAACGCAGAGATGACGGGAGGAAGGAGGGAACCAGGGCAGTGTCCTTACCACTAGCTTGTCGCGCAGGAACCTCATGTTGGGCACCCGGTAGTTCACCTGGGGCAGCCAGGCCTTCAGATCCTTCACCGTGACGCTGCAAGACACACGGAGCAAGAGTCAGGCTTCAGAGAGACAGCCAGGAGCTCAGCTTCACCTGCAGGCTCAAGGCCTCCAGACAGCCCCATTGGCTCAGGGCTTTGAGCTGTTTCACTGCCGCTGTTCTCATATGTAGATGTCCAGGAAATCCAGGGCCTGCTTCTGTGAGAACGAAAAGGCACCAAGAGCAGCCAGAACTCCAGCCCCAGGGCTCCTGAGCTACCAGGTACCCGCTGGAGCCCTGTATGTGGCACACTCGACCTGTGCCTCCCCCAGGGAACTGAACTGAGCAGTCAGACACAGGCTGTTCCTCAATCGAATCATTTCAGTCTGTGACTCTCCAAGTGTGGACACACTGAAGCGGTTTATGTGGCTGCAATTCAGGTCTCTTAGCCTGGCAGGTCCAGAGCGGGGTTTGCTACTGAGCTAGCTGAAAGCACACAGAGCAAACTTCAGCATTGTCCACCGATCCCAAGTGAGCAAAGGCGAGCCCCTCTAAGAGGTGGTGTTCCACAGTGACTTGAGCAAACCTAGGGCACCTCTATGCCTGTGAAGACCGATGCTCTGGAGTTGTGGGTTGCTCTTGTGGGGTTCGATTTGGCATGTCTTGGGGGACGTGCTAAATCGAACGTTGAGTGCGCTCCCGTAGAGTCCAGAACTTCCCACAGTCGCAGTCGCGAGGGGTAAGAGGAGTTGACGGAAGAGTTTCTCCCGTTGACCTCCCACAGTGGGGCCACATCGACTCCAGCTGAGGGCTAAGGCTACATCTACACTTCGGGGAAGATCTTGAGTCAGGCTCAATCTTCCAGGGTCTGATGTCACACGCCGGGTAGAGACATGTGAAACTGAACTGTCTGGGCCGGGCAGGCTACCCTTGTACTCCTCCATATCGTGAGGCATAAGGGAGGGCAACGGGAAAAACTCTCCTGTCGACTTCCCTCCGTGTGGAGGGCCAGGTCAGTCGACTGCCGACAAGTTGATTCTAGCTATGTAATTGCCATAGCTAGAAATGCACATCTGCAATCAACCTACCTGCCTAGTATAGACCAAGCCTAAGACTGATGCCCAGAAAGAAAGTCTGGTGGACAGACCTGCTGGGGAGACATTCGATCCCGTGGTCTGATTTTGGGCTTCACAGTTATCCTGGATAGCCCTCTTAAAATGCCAGCAGCCGAACAGCCCTTGCAGCGTACTTGCTCTGAGGGCTGTAGCACTGAGAGGCTCTTCTCTGAAAGACTAGACCGGGCATGACTTCAGCACAAGAACACCAGCCAACAAACCCTTAGAGATGGTGGGGCCAGATCCCCGGCAAGTGTCACTCAAGGTGGTCCCACTGACTTTATGCAGTCCAACTCATGCTTACATGTGTCAGTGCGTATTTGCAGAACAAGAGGGGAAGTGGGCCTGGCCCAGTCCTTCCAGACCTGGCCAGAGATTTGGCTTGGAGGGTGTGCATGCAGAATCTAGCATGCTTTGTGTTTGTTCTTCACTGGCCTTCTGTCGTGCAGGCAGGGGCTAGGTATGGGCTAAATATACACACATACCTCATTGAACTACAAGGGACCTCGGGAGGTCATTGAGTCCAATCCCCTGCCCTCTTGGAACAGCCAAGCACCATCTTTTTTTTTTTATTAGCCTATTTGCCCCAGATCCCTAAATGGCCCCTTCAAGGATTGAGCTCACAACCCTGGGTTTAGCAGGCCAATGCTATAATGGTGAGAGTTCATGTTTACACCTTATTATTACCCCTCCAGGTCAGAAATCCAGCAAACAGACCAGGCCTTGGGTTAATACGGCCCAGCAAATGCTCTCTGGGGCATTAAACTCACTAAAATCACCAACATGCAGAAAACCACCAAGCTATCGGGCTTTCAGCAGAGCTCAAACACACAGCCCTAGCGCTTGGCTTGAATCTGCAGTTACCCAAACCAAACAGCAGGTGGCAGCCTTGCTCCCCTTTCCCCCGCCACCGCTCCCCACCCCCGGCCTCTTCCCCACTCCTTAACCTAGTCTACAGCTGCTCAGTATGTTCTCTGGGATCTGAGCGAAGGTGCAGCATGCACTGTAGCAGCAGAAGCTCTGCTCTACGCTGGAAAGGATTTGCTGGTGCAGCTTCGCTGGCAAACCCTGCCAGTGGAGACGCAGCTCAAACCAGCAGAAGAGTTCTCCTCCCGGCAGAGATTGTCCCTGCACAAAATAACCTATCCCAGCAAAGGGCCTCTTGTGGGCTAGCGGGTGTAACTGTGTCCACACTGGGGCTCGGGCTGGTGCAGCTGGCTCAGGGAAGAGATTTTTTTCCACACTTCTTACCAACACCATTCGGCCAGCAAAACTTTTCCAAGCAGATCAGCCCGAGATGCCAAGAACCACGTCACTGGATTCCATGTTGGGTGGTCCGCAAGCCGCAAGTGGCACAACTAGGAGTAGCTTTGGGCAGGGCAGGGCAGGGTACCACTCCACGACTCAAGCGAAGGAAAGGCTGGCTGGGCGTACTCAGCTGAGCTGCAGAGATTTGAGTCCTGACTCGTGATCCTGACAAGTGCTGAGGGCCTTTCCCACACAGGGCCCCAGTCAGAGGTGAGGGAGCTCTGAGCATGCAGAGACCAATCACTGACAGGGATTGGGGTGTTGAGCACCACTTAGAATTAGACCCTAGCCGTTGCCTGGCTTTGGCAGGCCTCATTGAATTTTACACGCTCAGCTGCGTCTGCTGTCAGCTCTGCAGGCAGGCTCTGCCACTGCACCACAGGGGTAGGCTTGGGAAAGCAGCCTAGACCTGCATGGGGCAGGGGCAGCACAAGGGGACCCCCGCTGCATCTCAGAGACAGCCACGCACCATCCCTGCAGGCCTCCCAAGATCCCTGCAGGCCTCCCAAGATCCTCGCTACCACCTGGCATTTTGAGCACATCCTGCCACCCCCATGGCAGAGTTCCCTGTAAGCTGAGCACTTGGGCACCTGCCCAGGAGAGATTCAGGTGCCGCCCAGTTGAAACAGAGCGCCCACAGCACCCGCAGCCGGCAGTGTGTGTTTCTGTTGGTGGCACACATCGAATCCTAGAACCATGGAACACTAGAACTGGAAGGGACCTCAAGAGGTCATCAAGTCCAGTTCCTTGCCCTCATGGCAGGACCAAGCGCCATCCAGATCATCCCTGTGAGATATATCCACCCTGTTCTCAAATATGTCCAGTGATGGAGATCCAACAACCCGCCCAGGCAATTTATTCCAGTGTTTAACCAACCTGACAAGAAGTTTTTCCTACTGTCCAACCTAAACCTCCCTGGCTACAATTTAAGCCCATTGCTTCTCGTCCTATTTTCAGAGGCTAAGCAGAATAATTTTAATCCCTTTTAGATACTTGAAAGCTGCTATCCTCTCCCCTCTCAGCCTGCTCTTTTCCACGCTAAACAAACCCAGTTCTTTCAGCCTTCCCTCACTGGTCATATTTTCTAGACCTTTAATTATGTTAGTTGCTTTTCTTTGGACTCCTTCCATTTTCTCCATATCCTTCCTAAAACGCGGGGCCCAGAACTGGACACAATACTCCAGCTGAGGCTATTCGGCACATACCTTGGTGGACATAACAACATTTATTCTGCCCATGGATGGAAAAAAATAGGGGGAACCCTGCCCCAGGGGTGTACAAATTCCATCTGGCTTGGCTGGGTTGCACTGCAAGTCCATCACTGGAGTATCACCGTGCCTGGCAGGCCAAGCCCAGCGGGATAACAAAACGTGCCTAATCAACTGATCTCTGTGGGATCGTGGTACGTGCCCGGTGCAGGGAGGCAGCCCTGGAGATTCCTGCAGGGCCGTCCCCTGGGGATAGTTCTGAAAGCCTCTCGCCCTCTCTGGGCTTGTTTCAGACTCAAGCACAGCGCTCAGGCCCCCAGAGGACACACCCATGTTTTTGTAAGGCCATTTGCTCCTTCCACACTAGAGCCACTTCCTGTCCCGTCTCCCATCGTTTCCTGCCCAGGCCCTCTCCTCTTCCTGCATGGAACCCCTCATTTCCTGCCCCATGTCCTGTTTACACAGACCTGGCACGCGGCAGGGCCGAGAGGTCATCCTCCGCGCTTGCTCCCCCTTCCTGCCTCTGCATCTGCACCTCATTCGTTAGCTGGACCACAAGGGACCAAAACGCTGGTTAAACCGAACATTTGAAATCCAGTTTTCTTTCCTCCCCTCCGTGGCTTCCCAAACAGGCCGACTCATCTCCATCTTCTCCTTTTGTCCCACTGGGCTCCAGGTTCCTGGAGAGCCTGTTGCGGATGTGTGTCCCACTGGCTCCTGGCCCGAGCTGCAGCTCTGACAATGGGCTCCAACTTTCCCCCTCCTTAAAGCCACAACCCCTTGGAAGTGGAGCCGGTGGAACACACGGTCCATAGCGCGCACGGAGCTCCCAGGCAAGGCAGTGGGAGTTCTGAGTGCACAAGGATGGCTGGATCAAGGTTTCCGCCATGGATGGAGAGGCCAGGTCCTGACCACGAAGAGCAGGATGCAGAGGCTTATGGGCTAGCCTGGGGCCGGGAGGATGGAGGGGAGGGGAGCAGGAATGGCAGGGCAGTGCGGTGGGCAGGGTGTGGCCAAGAGCTGGAAGTCTGGGCAAGTTCCCCTTCACTGCCTCTGCATGAAATGTTTGTCTCCCCTCCCCATCCTCTGCACGGCACCAGCATTTCTCAGCTCCCGGAGGACATCCCCAGCCTCAGGCCATGCCAGGAGTCCAATGAGATGATCATCACCGGCAAAGCCTGGGCACTCAGCCCTGAGCCAGCTCCCCTGTCTGGCGCAAACCGCCCTCCCATGGCTGCCACAGGAAGCGTGGAAGAGCCAAGCAAGGGGCAGATCGTCTCTGCAGGGGCACCCGCTAGGATGAAAACACTCAGGGTCATCCAAGTTCATTCCTCTCTGTCCGTGTCACTCACCTGCCTTCTCTTGTCCTGTCCATCAAGTCAAACTGCTTCCGCAGCCACCTGGGGGGAGGATTGAGAAGAAGCGGATCAGCCTGGAGCGGAGGGTGCAATCGCTGTGCAATTAACACACATGCTGGAGTGATGGGGTCTGGCCTCTTCCCACAGGGATTCCCATTTCATCCCCTCTGCAGCACCCCAGCCAGCTGGGGCCCCCAAAGGATCAACGCTCACCAGGACTAGCGGTTGCCCCAAAATAGGGATGAAGGAAACCAAAGACCCTGTTTGCCCTTCACTTCCCCTTTCCCCATCTCACTCTGCAGTGTCTGGCCCAGATCTCCTGTTCCACCCAGCCCTGCTATGGAGCAATGGGGCAGAGGGATCCCCAGCCCCCCGAGAGCCCTGCTACCTTTCAATATGCAGTGGTGTCTGGGCTTTCTGAGTGTCCGTCACCAGCCAGTTCAGGCCTGTCATCCACAGGTTGATGTCTTCCTCGCAGAAGGCTGAGGACGAAGGAGAGCAGATCCCGGCAACGGGAGGAGGGGGGTTAAGGGGATTTGCCTCCAGAGAGGGGGCAGTGGGCTGCTCTGGGGTTGACCTCTCCCCACAACTTGGGGGAACTGCGTTGGAGGGGTCTGGCTGTGCCTCCTCTCTCGCTGAGTTTACATGACGCCCGCCACATGGACAACAGCGCAGGCTTCACCCTTAATCAGCTGGCTAAGCCCAGTAGGCGCAACGGTCAACTTTTATATTTCCTGGTAGGTGCTCCTTCCCGTTCCATCCCCCGCGAGGCTCCACCTCCCTGAGGCTCCACCCCCTCCCGAGGCTCCACCCCCTCCCTGAGGCTCCACCTTCGCTCCTCTTCTTCTGACCCCTGCTGTGCCTCTCAGGTCCCATGCCCACCCACCACTTGCTGCTCAGCCCCCTCCCCACAGCACTTGCTGCGCCTGGGGGTGCCAACCAGGGCTGTTTTCCCGTGGGTGCTGGCGCCAGTGCCAGAGAGCCCTATTCACCCCCACGGGAGCAGTCCCTGAGGGACAGACCATGCTGCGAGTGGGGTCTCAGTGGAGGTGCTGGGTCAGGGAGGAGGACCACTCAAAGCAGGCTGGGGAAACCACACCTGTCTCCTCGTTAAGGTGCCCTGTGATCCCCCTCCTGCAGCCCATGCGTCCACGCTCTGATCCCCCACCCCTCCAGGGTTACTAACTTTCTCATGGCACAACTCTGAGCAGCCTTGCCCCATGGCCCCGTTCCTGCCCCACTGCTTTTCGCAGGCCCCAGCCCCATCTCACTTCCCCCACCTCCCTCCTTCGCTCAGTCTCACCCACCTTCACTCATTCCTTTTCACCTGCCTGGGACGGTTGGGGTGTGGACAGGGGCTCCCGCCTGCAGGGGTGGGGCCATGGGTTTCAGCCTGGGGGGGACGCCCTGAGCTGAGGCGGAGGCTGGAGGTGTGGGAGGAGGTATGGGGTTGGGGCTAGGGGGTCGTGAGCTCCAGCGGAGTGAGAGGTTGAGGGTGTGGGAGGAGTTCTGGGCTGGGGCAGAGGGTGTGGGGGGTGGGAGAGGGTGAGTTCTCCAGCTAGGAGGGAAGGCTCTGGGTGGGGCCAGGGAGGAGGCATTTAGGATGCAGCAGGGGGCTTGACACAAGGACTGTGGGGTGTGAAGGGTAGGAGGGGGCTCAGGGCTGGGGCTCTAAGCTGGTAGAGGAGTTTGGGGGCTGGGAGGGGTTAAGGGGTACAGGCTCTGGGTGGTGCTTACCTCAGAGGGCTCTTGGGAAGCTGGTGGCATGTCCCATTAGCTTCCTAGGTACCAGCAAGGCCAAGAGGTTCTGCCTGGCATGTGCTGCCTTAGCCTGCAGGTACCATCCTGCAGCTCCCATTACCCATAGCTCCTGGCCAATGGGAGCTGCGGAGCTGGTGTTTGGGGCCAGGCAACATGTACAGCCCCAGTGACAGCCTCCAATGAGCTGGAGGGACTTGCCAGCTGCTTCCCAGGAGCAGCATGGAGCGGTGTAGAAAGCCTGCCACTCCCACTCCGGCCAGACTTTTAATGGTCTGGGTTCACCAGGGTCTCTTGGCTTGGTGCACCCATTGAAAACCAGACACCCGGCAACCTCTCTCTTAGGCCAGGCAATAGCTTTAGGGCAGGTGGGGAGGCTGGGGAGGCCACCTCTTATCTGAAACCCTCACGTCCCTAGGAAGAAATAGGGCAAGGAGCGAACCAGAGTTAGCCTCTCCCCATCCATTGTCTCCCAGCACTGACCAGCAACACTAACTGTCCGGAGCCTGAAATCTGAGCCATACAAGATGATGAAACACATGGTGGAGTCTAGTTTCCGAGCATCTTCTGGGTATCGTTCAAAATCCCGCGAATTCTTCCCGGGGCGGATCTCCTTTATCTCACGAATGTCAACTAGGGAAGAAAGAGAAGGACACGTGACCCGTTTCCCAAACTCTATTTTCCATGCCCACTGCCGCTGCTGCCGTCTTGCAGTGCGGTGATGAACCATGACACATTCTCGGAGCACCTTTTCACTGGACTGGAGGCATGAAAATAATATCAGTCCTCACCGAAATGCAGCCACCTCTGGGATGGAGCACGGCAGCTGCTTAGCTGCATGCAGCCACTTGGGAGTGAACACTTTCTGCAATATATAGGTTTTCTCTGTGGGTCAGTTCTGCAGTGCAGCTTTGCTTCATTGTGTATGTATTGAGAGCCTGGGAAGAACTGGAGTTTTACTGGTGTATGTTGATTTCACTGCACACAGGCAAAGCAATGAAAAGTCTTTCTGTTGACCATAATTAAAACTGACAGCTGGGCAAAGTCCATAAGAACGGCCTTACTGGGTCAGACCAAAGGTCCATCTAGCCGAGGATCCAGTCTTCTGATAGTGGCCAATGCCAGGTGCCCCAGAGCTAATGAGCAGAACAGGGAATCAACAAGTGACCCATCCCCTGTTGCCCACTCCCAGCTTCTGGAAAACAGAGGCTGGGGATACCTTCCCTGCACATCCTGACTAAGAGCCATTGAAGGACCTAACCTTCATGAACTTCTCTAGCTCTTTCTTGAACCTTGTTATACTCTTGGTCTTCGCAACATGCTGTCAAGGAGTTCCACAGGTTAACTGTGTGTTGTATGAAGAAATACTTCCTTTGGCTGGTTTTAAACCTGATTGCTATTAATTTCATTTGGTGACCCCCCTAGTTCTGCTGTTATGAGGAATAAATAACACTTCCTTATTTCCTTTATCCTCACCAGTCATGATTTTATATAGACTTCTGTCAAATCTCCTCTCAGTCATTTGCTTTCCCAGATGAAAAATCCAAATATTAATACTCTCTTCTCTCACTGAACCCATTCCACGCACCTAATCTTTCTTCTTGCCCCTTCAGAACCGTTTCCAATTTCATTATATATTTTGAGATGGGGTGACCAGATCTGTACGCATGTAGTCTAACAAGAGTGCAGATGCTAAGAAGCAACCCTACAATAACAAACCAGGAGGAAAATGGTTTCATGCTTGCAATGGGCTGTAATTCAAAGACTATGAAGTTTCCCTAAAGAGCACTAGGCCTGGGCCTGTTACTTTATTTAGGCAAAGCTTCTCTGAGGGCCGTGAGAGTATTTTTTGCCTGAGTAAAGGCTGCGGGGGAAATTCACCCCTGGGCAAGGGCCAAGAACAAAGCCTAGTTCACTCTTGCTATAATCCTCCTGACTGTGCCATAGAGACAAGCTGTGATCATCTGGGCAGAACACCAGGCAGGGTTACACATGGACCCAGGATGCTCTGCCGGTCTCTATCTTATGCACATGCAGCCTTTTACCCTGCCCTGCAAAACAGCCCAGGAGGGAAGACACCAGGCGAGGGGCAGGAGCCAGTGGGACACAGACGTTGGGAACACTGGGCAACGGGGTGAGACACATGGGACCAATAGGACAGGAGTCACAGAGAGCTGATCCCTTTCTGCTCTGCACCTGAGTCGCCATTTACACCTGGGCTGAGTGGGGATAACATGTTACTGATCCGACTGGCACTCATGGTGCCTGGTGTGAATGAGACACAGGGTGTGGGGCAGAGAGGCCTGAATCCCAAGACCCTGGGTAGGGGCTCAGGATGGGGACGAGGGGCATAGGAAGAAGGGAACCGAATCTGGGGCCGAGGACGGCTCTGGTTATATTTCCTTTACTCTGCTCCCTAATAAATGCACAAGGGCTGGATGCGCCCTGCGAAGAATCCCTGTGCCAGGGATGGGACGTCGGAGGCTGGCAGGAGTCCAGGCACTGGGAATTTCTGTGTCAGAGGAACTGGCTGGAGGAGGTGAACAAGGTGCAGGCACTGTGCACGCCATGATAGGGGATGGGATGAAGGAGGTGGACAGAGGCTTCGGGCACTGGGCCCCCATGCTTCAGGGGCCAGAAAGGAGATGCCAGGCTCAGAGCAAGAGCAGCTCCTTGCAGCTCCATTGGCACTGGTGTCTCTCTCTCTCTGGCTGGTAAACAGCTCCCAGAGGTCAGGCCTCCTTCGCTAGCAGTCGGGTTACCCTGGTAACACCAGAATGCTGTCAGGAAGCTGACAGCGTCACCCGTGTCGACTGCCAAGTCTGATGCTGGCAGCAACACCGAGGAGAGGAAATCTCCCAGCAGGCTTGGAGGGGCACCGGGGTCCCCAGGGGCTGCCCAGAGCTGCAGCCTGGGGATCTGCTGCTGAGCTGGACAGAGCAGCTCTTAGGGACTCCCTCCTGCCCCCACCCTAGGGGATAGAGATCCCCTATAGATCGTGCGAGAGGCGAGGTCCTGCTAGCTAGGGCTAGACGCCGGCCAGACAGGGTTACACCCCTGCTTAGCTCTCCTGGAGGTACGCCAGGGCGTAAGCAGGAGTCACAAGGCCAGGAGAAGCTGTGGAAGCCGTTTCCTCTGTAAACCCAATGTCCCCTTCCCTGCCATTCACCCTACCTCCCTCTCCCCGGATTGAGGGTTGGAGTCCTGCCAGCTGCCCATGAACTAACTCCTTCCCCCAGGGCCCTTAAGCAGCTTTCCCACGGTCTCAGCAGCCAAACTTTGCTCCGATGTCCCACTCGTGGCAGGCAGGATGTCCGAGTAGGGACAGCAGGAACCCCAAGGCTCAGGCAGTGGGCTGAGCGAGCGGGGCTTGGTAGGGGAGCCAGAGAGGGCAGTGGTTGGACTCAGGGCTGTGGCACATTGCAGCTTTCTGCTCTCACAGATATTGGTAACTCCACAGGAAAGAGGATTATGTTCCCCTGAGCTCCACCCACCTTCCTGCCTCTGCTGCTTTCCCTCCAGCATCTCCAGAGGGGCCTCTTCCTACAGAGCTCAGAAGACTCGGGACGGGGTAACTACAGGGGAGGGATCTCCTGGGGCACCCTGTTCCCTGGGCATTCTGATGTCTGCAGGAGCGGAGAGCCCCTTTACAAGGCATCAGATGGAAAACCTGTCATGCACTGACACCTGGGGGCCAGCTCTTAATTACCATCGCCCCCCTGAAGCCAACAATGAGATGCTGATCAGCACCATCAGAAGATCTGGCTAGGCGTCTGCAAGGAAACAGGATAGAAGTTTCTTGCACAAACAGAGAATGCAGGTCTCCAGCCCTCCGATGACAGACTACACAGAGCTCATCACAGCTGGCACTGGTTCCAGCCAGAGGCAACCACCAGCAGGAACTGGATTTCTCTCCTGTCTCCTGAGCTTGCACTAGACAATGGCAAAATGAATTGGGAGAATCTGGGGATTGTGTTTAATGATGCTGTGCTCAAAAAATGGAATTTAGGAAACCCTGGTCTTAGCTACTTCAAACTGTCCAGATCTCTCTGTCATTTTGGAGGTCAATAGGTCTTTTCGGTAGATTTTACAGGTAGGAAGGCAAAACTGCCTTTCTATCTTGGAAACTCAGTTGCAGCCTTAATTATGGAGTGACTGTTGTTGCTTGTTAGTACACAGGGATCACTTCACTCCCTGCTGAAATGCAACCAGTTCTGGAGTGGAGCCCAGCAATTACATAGCAGCACACAGGAATGGTACACAACAGTTTAGCACGTGAAGGGAAGGAGAATCCCACATGCAATAGGAGCTGTGCCAAAGTTAGCGGAATGTTGTTACCTGAGTTGGCGTGTGCCCAGGACACGTACCTTAATGCCTCCAGCTGCTTGCAGAAAGGGCCAGGAGATCTTTAGTGGCCACCTTTGCTTCAAAGGCAGCAGCTTACACGGTGGAACTGGGGTCACCGCTGTCTCCAAGAAGAAAGCACCTCCTACTGGGCCACCCATCCTCATCCCTGCAAGGCAGCACCCCGATCCTGGGCTGGGTTATTGGGGGGTCACTACCGTTAGGGGACAGAGCCCCTCACACAGTACATCACCATGGCCCCTTCCTGCAACGCAGCATGCTCGGACACTGCGCTATCTTCACAGTTTACTGAGTTGCTGCCGCCACTTCCTGCACGCACGGGAATTTCACAGGGCGCAGCCTTCCCTTCCCTCTGCCTCCATCCGCCTCCTTATCTCCACACGGGTCACCTCTGAACAGGGAAGTCACTCACTCTGCTGACTCATCAGTTTCGCTCCGGATGACAACCGGTGAGGTAAGCAGAAACATGCAGGAGCAGTGAGCCCTGCTGCATCTGTCCTTGACCACTCAGCCACACTCCCCTTTGGCATGCGCCATTCATCTTGAGAGCTCTGATTTCCTCCACCTGTTTCCTCGCTGCTTTCTCCAGGTCTTTCCCTGACACCCTCAGTCCTCTCTCAAGGTTCCTCTCCCATGGAGCTTTCTCCCACCGGCTTTTGTCCAGGGCTATCCAGAGCAGTGGAAAACGGCTGCATTTACACACTTGGGACATGGAGGCTTGTGTTTATCTACAGCATGGTACAGTGCAGCCAATGGCAAAGCCAGCTCAGCCCTCCTGTGCTCTGCTAAGGCCTCCCCACCCAGCTTTGGTGGACCAACTCAAGGGCAGGGAGTCGGGAGAGAGTTCAGTTCCCATGCTCTCTTCAGATTGTGGCCCATGCATGAGTCTGCCAAGACAGGGGCCAATGAGTGCCACTGGAGGGCAGTGGGTTTTACAATCTGCATGCTTAGACTGGGCTGAGACCATCCACGCTCATGTCACCTAAGCCAAGGATCAGCCAGCACTGATGGTGACCAAGATTAAAAGGTCCTGTAGTTCTCTGGGACATGCAGATCCACCTTAGTTTTCCCTGCTGTGCTTTTCAGATCTACCCATCACACGCCCAAGGAATCCATCCCATAACTGTCCTCACTTTGTGCTTCCCCCACACTAGCTGTCCCCTTCCCGCTTGGGAGGTGTGGGTAGGACTTCCCCCAGAGGTCATCCCAGTTGCTTCTTGACTGGCCAGAGGAGTTAACATCTTTCTGAGATGTCCCGTTTGGGAGCGGTGCCCCTGCTAGGCCACATCCTTCCCCTCATGGATATGGACGCTGCAGCTGCCGCTTCCTGTGTGGGTAGGCACAAAAATAGGCACTTGGGTAGACACTAAAAGCAGCACCGTCTCCACGGCTGCATGGGCGCCAGGACAGGCGAGCTGCTGGGAGTGCAGAGGGATTGAGACAGGACCGTACGTGCGGGCGCTTGTCTTTCCGGCTGCCCGGGCAGCTGCAGCTATGTTGGTATTTGTTAGCAATGTTAGAGCAGGCATGTCTACCTGAGCTGGAAATGCCCCCTCCACCTTCAATGGAGACGTACTTCCAGCCACGTCTGGCCGTAGAGAATCCTAGGGCTGGAAGGGATCTCAGGAGGTCATCGAGTCCAGCCCCCTGCCCAAAGCAGGACCAACCCCAACTAAATCACCTCAGCCAGGGCTTTGTAAAGCCAGGACTTAAAAACCTCGAGGGATGGAGATTCCACCACCTGTCTTGGTAACGCATTCCAGTGCTTCGCCACCCTCCTGGGGAAATAGTTTTTCCTAATATCTAACTTAGACCACCCCCACTCCAATTTGAGACCATTGCTCCTTGTTCTGTCATCTATTACCACTGAGAACAGCCTCTCTCCATTCTCTTTGTAATCCCCCTCAGGAAGTTGAAAGCTGCTATGAAATCCCCCCTCACTCTTCACTTCTGCAAACCAAATAAGCCCAACAGGCCAGGGATCCTGGGTCCTGGTCTCCGTGAACACAGTGCTCCATCAACTTTGGCACATTCACCTGGGTCTACCTACAGTAAGTCAGCAGAGAAAACTTGTACAAAAGCAACCATTCTCCACAGGCATCTGCCTTAAAAATAAATCATGGCCCCTGTGAAGTCAGGCTGCTGCAGAGAACTCTCGTCCTGCTCCACCTGCTCTGAGTAGAGTTGAGGCTCCAGCCATTCTCCCAGCTGTGTGTCCAGAGCTTAGGGCTCTTCTGAAAAGGGGGCATTCCTCATATGACAGAAGCAGGACACTGCACCAAGAGAACCAAAGCATTACATCTCTAGGAGAATGGCACCCACATCTTTAGCACTGTGTGTATCAAAGTCAGCCTATGAGGACAGGCTGACGGATTTGTGCTTCTTTAGTTTACAGAAGGGAAGACTTAGGGGTGATTTAATAGCAGCCTTCAACTTCCCGAAGGGGAGCTCTAAAGATGAGGGTGAGAAACTGGTCTCAGTGTCAGGTGGCAGAACAAAGAGCAATGGTCTGGAGTTACAGGAGAGGTGTAGGTTGGATATTAGGAGAAACTACTTCACCAGGCAGGTGGTGAAGCATTGGAATGCGTTGCCTAGAGAGGTGGTGGACTCTCCATCGCTTGAGGTTTTTAAGTCCTGGCTGGACAAGGTCCTGGCTGGGATGTCTTAGTGAGGACTGATCCTGCTGGAGGCAGGGGGCTGGACTAGATGACCTCCTGAGGTCCCTTCCAGCCCTGGGGTTCTATGGTTCTGTGGAATTCCTCAGCTTCTTCACATGCCATGTGTGCCAACCCCCTCATCATTTTTGTTGCCCTCTGCTGGGCCCTCTCCAATATGTGCTCAAAGCTCTGATGGGAGTCAGCGATGGAGCTGGGAGCAGAACTGTGGAGCTCCTGACTGATGGTATAGCAGACAGCATGCAGACACACCTGGCAGCGTCCCGTCCCACTGTCTGACCGAGCAGGAGCTGATGGCAGAGTGAGGAGTGAATTCTGCAGCTTGTTGCCCTCGCTCCGTGTTTTTCCTCTCTGAGGTGACACCCAGACAGCCATTTCCCGGACTCTATTCTGGGCTGGCTCAGGAAACAGCCAAGCACAAACAAAGAGCCAGGCTTGGAGGAAAGGGCTGGCCTGGCAGACAGAGACTGCACACGAACTAGGGTTGGTTATTAAAAGAAGTGAAATCAACCCTTCTTCTCCCTGGTTTCTCCTCGGGGAGGGAGAGAGACAGACAAAGGACTCCCCCGGACAGAGTTTAGTCAAGCTGTGCAATGCACTTCTGGAAGGTCTACAAAGGCTACGTAACATAAGGATGGGGCAGAGATGGCCGAATAGAATAGCGAAGTCAGGACTGGGAGAAAGGAAGGCCTGCAAATGCCAGGGGCTAAGCTCCTTCCCGGCTCTTCCAGCTGTATTGGGGTGACCATCTGTCCTGTTTTGGCTGAGACTGCCCCGTATTTCGGGTGCCAGGAAGGCACCCCCATTTATTTTAACCAAGGGGCTAATTGCCCCTTGTTTATGTGGGGGAGCATCTGTCACCCAGCCCTTGACTCCCCGCAGCTTGGGGGAGCTAGGAGCCACAAGGCTTAGTTACTGCCTGGCTCCCCACTGCTTGTGGGGAGCTGGACCAGTGTGGCTGCACCTGGCTTCTGCCTCCCCGTGATTCAGGGGACCCAGGAGGAGTACCCGGCACAGGGAGGTGTTCCTGGCGCCCCAAGACATGGGGCAGCCAGGAGCTGCAGCTGCCCCTCACAGCCGGGGAGTGCACCCTCCCCCTGCAGCAGGGTGGCTGGGACAGTCCCCTATTTCAGGCACCAGGAAGACGTCATCCCCTCCCTCAGTGGGTGTCCCATATTTAGCCTCGGGGAATATGGCCACCCTAAGCTGTATGCAATCAACAAGGAGCACGCTCCGCCCCAACCCCAAACGACTCTGGCCCAGAAAGAAGAGCAAAGAAAATACCAAAAATATACAGCGTGTGAGGAATGTTCAGCTCTAACTAGAACATGGTCCGAGGTTAACCTATGGCCGGGGGTGGGGGGTGTAGCTCTTCAAATCACCTCACGCCCTCAGCCTTTAGCATCCAGGCCTGTCCCTGCCCCTTCAGAGCTCTACTTATCCGTGGTCCTGTAAAGGCCACTGGCGCCTGTGATGCTCTGATTCTTTTCTCAGGTCTTGCAAGGTGACATGCTTCCCCCCCCCGGCCCGGGGCAGGGGAGAAAGCACCTCCTTCCTCCGTGCTGTGGAGTAGCTTGTTGTTCATGTATGCTGGGCCTGCGCCTCAAACCAGCTGTCTGCGCTGGGCGCCATCCTAACAGCACCTCCGTCTTATTCGCCGGCGCTCTCTGAAGAGAAATGCTCCTCTGGGCCAGCCTGAGCTCATCTTTCCATTGAAGACATCTGTCCAAAGATGGCAATTTAAAACCCCCAAGCCTAACCACAGGGCCTCTCTCTTTCACTGCTCTCTTATTACCCTCTCTATATAAAGACGCAGCCCGTGGGTCAGGAGGGTGGGGTTTCCGAGGTGGAAGCTTTCTCAGCACTTCAGAGACAGCCTTTCTGGCTGTTAATTTTGCAGAATTGGTTCAATGGGCACCTCTGGCCGTACCAGCCCAGGGCGTGTGCGGCCGTAAGGGGCATTGAGCCGTGCAGAAAGGGCTGCACACAGGCACGTGTTGGCAATCCTGTGCTAGGGGTCCCCGTGTGCGTGAAGCCCAGCCCTGAAAAATCGACCCCTCGCTTGTGCCTGGTGAGAAATATTGGCCTTTCATGATTATATATTCCATTCTGGTTGACAATGGCAATGTCCAGGCACTCTAAACGGAGTAGGAAGAGTAGAGATGGGGCCATATCTCAGCACTGTCCCCAAGGGATACCAGCATTACAGAGCAGCCAGCCGGACGGGTGGGTGACTGTCCAGGACACCATGGTCAGGCAAATACCAGTGGTTAGTTTGGGCTGGGACTGGCAGGGGTGAGCCGCGGCAGCTCTAGGCTCAGCAGGTCATAGCCCCAGCTGGGAGTCACCACCGAGCTCTGAAGTCAGTGCTGCCGCCGGCAGCAGCAGGGCAGAGATCATGGAGTCATACTATGCTATTGACACACTCACTTCTGAACTGCTGCTGGCAGTGGTGATGCTTTCTGAGCTGGGCGCCTGACCAGCTGCCATAGTCAATGGCATGGGCCTGAGTGCAAGCCGTGGAAGAGAGCTTGGGGCAATGTGGGGAGGCAGGGGGGCCTGGAGGTGATAGAAAGCCTGGGGAGGCAGAAGGGGCTGGGGCAATGGCTGATGGATGGGGAGGCAGTGGGGTCCCAGGGCACCAAAATACAAGTTTGATCACCAGTGTTCCCTGTATGCTGAACCCTTGGGTGGCTGCTCAGCAGAGATTAAGGTGCCACCCAGCTGATTAGCAGTGCACCCACAGCCAGGTTTGGGTTTCTATTGGTGGTGCACATCTGCACATGCTTCAGCACACACAAAATTTATTCCACATATGGATGAAAAAATTCAGCACATGGAAGGAAGAGATTAGAGGGAACATTGTTGCTCAAGGCGCCATGATCCCCAAGGCTGGCCCTGGTACAGAGACTGTGACTTTCACTGAGCGTATGGGCATAGCAGCAAACACAACCTCTGGCAAACCCACTCCTTAAGGCCAACCATCTACTACTGCAGATCCACCACAGCTCCACCAGCCCAAAAATCACCGTTCCTCCACCCCAAGGAGCTCTGAAGTTCCATGGACGTAGGCCATGTCTAATGATCGGCTCGCAATGCACTACCCATCCTGATGGGTGGCTATGAGAGTGACAGTGGAGAAGAAAGGTGGGGTTTTGGTTCTGGCATTAGAACGCTACCAATCTGGGTTCAATTCCCTGCCTTGCCACAGACTCACTGTGTGACCATGAGCATGTCACTTAATGGCCCTGTGTTTCAGTCCCTTGCCTGACACCCCTCAAAGAGTAAAGCAGTGGTGAGCCAGCAGTGTGACTGCATGTGGGTCTGGTCATGGGGCAGGAAATTTATAAGGGCAGACTGAAAAATTAAATCCACTTGGCTTGGCTGAGTGAAGGGGAACAATGCTAACCACTGAGGAGAAGATCATGCTCACATGCGAGTGTAAGTGTTCAGGACGGTTCAAGAGCACGGGACTCAAATTAACCACAGAACAGATTCACCTGGGCCTCAGGGCACTCTTCCAAACCGTGAGATCTAACCCGCCAGTGGATCCCAAACCGTGGGCCTCACAGCGTGTGCTGGTGGCCCTGTAGGAAGCCAGCTGATCACCGGCTGCTGGTCCCAGCTGCTGCGTCACAGAAAGCTTAAAAATTTTATGTTCCCATCAGCGTTTGTGGTGGTTGCCACAGGGATCCCAGGCAATTCGGAGGGGGAAGAAAAGTGTTACTAGGACCACGAATAGGGAATGACGTGTCCTTACAAGTGTGATAGGAAGGGGAGCTGCCCAGGACGGAATCCGTCTGTTAAGATGCAGCCTGCGATGTTTGCAAACCTCTGTGATAAACACTGGGCTAGGCTGCCAAGGAAGGGGTGAAAGTCCTGCCTTTCAAGGCACTGAGGACTAGCCCGGACAGGCAGCCAACATAACCAGATGTGTCTCTGCTCTCTCACTTCGATGATTCTAGGCCTGCTGCTGGTAAAGCAGGACCTTGTTCCTCAGGAGGTGGGCTGGTGCGGCTCACAGCTGCTGCCCTGAATTGCCAAAGCTTGTAAATTTCACTTTCCCTCCCTGCTCCGGTCTTCTCCTCTGGCATGGGAGCCAGAGGCAGGCCTGAAGAAGAGGAAGAGAGGATGGAGGCTGTGGGTGACACAATGACAAGGGAGGCAAGAGGCCATAGGGGAAGAATACCCCGTCCTGGACTATGAATGCATGTCAGGCTGAGAAGGGTAGTAGCCCAGAGGCCACCAGGCCCGGCCTCAGCCTCTGAAGAGTGCTCAGGATGCACCATAACTGCAGCAGAAGGAAAACAGCTTGGAGGCCCTTTGTCCGACAAAGCACACCACTAATGAGAAACAATCGACGCTACGGGAAGAGACAGCCAGCGAGGGGTTATTGTGTGGCAGGAGCAAGCAGGAAATGGGTCATTTCCCGGGGAATTTCCAGCATACTCCAGCTGGGTTTGTGACACAGTAGCAGGTATGGGGGTGGCTGGAGCGGGCTCGGAGGGCTCAGGAAGGGGCTGTCCACGCACTGTGTTAGAGCCACTGTCCAAACACAGCTCCCCACCATGACGTGGTCCTGGTGGCCCCAGGGGTGCTTGCGTGTGGGAAGGCCCGTGGCCACACCTTTGTGTGCGCCCCTCCCGAACCGGGGGCGTGCCTGCGTGCACTGGTGGGTTTGTGAGTACGTGTCTGAAGGGAGGAGAGAAAATCCCCACCCATGTAATGCACATGGGCAGCAGCTCTATAGGAAAGTGGACGCAGACAGCACGCAGGCTTCACAAGTCACCCATGAAGCCTGGACAGCTGAGCAGTGCAGAGATCTGGGCTCTAGAGTAGGGGTGCGCTGGCCAAGCTGCAGCTTGAGAGCTATACGTGGATCTTTTCTAGCTACACTGCAGCTTGTGAGGTTACCTGCCTGGGGAGGGGAGCGTGGGGTGTCTGATACCCCCTCCTTACTCTCAGCAGCCCCTCCCAGCAGCTCCCAGGTACTAGCTGGGCACGCAGAGCCAGCAGCAAAGAGCTGGGAGCTGCAGGGGAGCCTCTGCGTCAGCACAGGGTGCCCCTGGCAGAGGCAGCAGCAAAAGCTGCCGCTCTCTGCAGCTCACAGCCATTGTCTCTCCCCTTGGGAGCAGCTCCCAGTTTACCAGCTCCAATACCAGCCGTGCAGGGAGGGGATCTGGGGTCACTCTGTGATAGAGCAGGGCCAGCACATCCTGGCCAAAATCTGGGTGCACCCATGATCCCTTATGCCTCACCCACGTCACCTCCATCTTGCTCCCAGCAGGGGAGAAGGCGGGGTGGTCTTTGGGCTTCAGCCCCCAAAGTGGATTGATTTAAGTCAAGGCGAGTGAAATCATTGATTCAAACAGTGATTTAAATCACCCAAAATCAGTGATTTAGCTCAAGATGCCAAAAGCACTACGACCGGCTGTGCTTAGAGTGTCCTTCATGTGGGAGTCAGCCCCACCGACCTTCCCGGCGCTTCTGTTTGTTGAGAAAACACACATGGCGTGGGGACCCTTGGAACAGCTGAGTTATGCTGAAGTAACATTGGGACTAGACTTTTGGCATCGCCCTTACGGTCTGTGGCCACGATGTTGCAAAGTGAGGGGCGTGCGTTATGCAATTTAAGACGATAACGTGACCCTCAGGGGCACAGAAGCCAAGACAGTTTTTCTGTGGGAAAAGTGCGGGGGACGTAGGAAGCCATGTGCACGCTGAATAACATCATCCCCTTTTCTTTCCAGTCCCCTCCACTGTTCCTTTCTATGCTGCCTCCGTCCCCTCCTACATATTGTCTCTCTGTCTTTAAGGCAGTGTCTTAGATAACCCCTCTGCTGTGCTTGGCCAAGGTCCACCACCGCATGAGCACAGAGCAACCACAATCCTGTCCAGCTTGTGTCTTTCTTGGCACATGTCACTCTCAAGCCGCAAGAGCCGGTAGTCAGGCTGGACAGGCTAGAGCCGTTCATTCCTTTTTAGGAGCCTGTAAGTGTAGGTGCAGCATGCCTGTCGTGAGATTTAATTGTAACTTATTTTTAAACGAGGAATTTAGTATTTTATTGACAATTTAAAAATCTGATTTCTTTAAAAAAATCATTCATTTTTATCCAGCCAGTCAGCCCCATGGGCCACGACTGCTGGTCCTTGGGCTTTCCGCAGGAATGGGGCTGAAGCCCCAACCACCAGTAGATGCCTCCCATGGGGCTGAACCCTGAGCTCCAGCATGCGTGGGTGACTCATGGGAGCACTTAGGAAATGCACCGATCACCTGTGCCCCCACCAAAATGTCAATTGCTAAATGTGGTGCCTCCTCATTCCCCCTCCCCAGGTGGCCCTCCCCATACCCACTCTTCTGCTGGCACCAGTCACCACCACCAACAGGGGCCGGCTGGCTCTCAAACTTCTGAAGCTTGTTATATGTGGTTGGGATGGTCAGCGGCCACTCCTGTTCCAGATCGGGTCACTTTGGGTTGTACCAGCTTTCCTGTTCTCTGGGGGAATGGGTCACCGAGAAGAAAGACAACTTCTTCAGCTGGTTCTTCCGACATCTGGAGACCAGCGCAAATAAACACGGGGTGGGAGGAGGAATTGGAACCTCCTGTAAGGAAGAGAAGACAGTGTCCCATCCAGCAGTTTAGTCATCCTGCACCGGGCCTGGTGGGGAGACAATCAGTGAATCACATGTGGCAGATGTTAGTCATGTTGCTTCTTGCATGACTGGAAAGCCTCCGAGCTGAGACAACCCCTGTGAAGGGAGGAGAAGGCGCTTCTCAGTGAGAAAATGACAGATGGCGAATAAGCCAAGGAGGGGGAGGCTTGGAAAGGGAGATCGTGAGAGGGGAGATGCAAAGCTAGAGGAGGGTGAAAGAAAGAGGGATGCAAGGTAGGAGCCTGCTGGCTCTGGGGCTCGCACCTCTCCTTCTGCTGACGCAGCACTCGGACGGAACGAAAGCCACACACCAGTGAGTTCAAAGCACCTTTTGTTCCCTCGCAGGCCCTGCACAGCACTGAACACCAGGGCCCTGCTGAGCCCGGCTGCAGCAGGGCCTCTGCTCACGACCGACATGCAGCGGACTCCCTGCCACCAAACACAGCCGTTTGTACTCGACTGAGGCTGGCTGCAAAACAAGACGCGCCGCTCAGGACGTCTGAAACGTGACGCCCCCTGCCCCTGCCCTCCACAGGCAGACAATGGGGCCGTTCATGCTGCAGGGTTCTCTCTCGTGATTCTAATCGGCAAGCCCAACGGGCATCTCTTTTGGGTGACCTCCTCCTAGCAGGAAGAGACCCCCTGGGAAGTGGAAATCGTCCCCAACACTAGCCCGGCAAAGCCAGTTCCCAGCACAGGACGGGGACTTCCCACATCCCCCGTAGGCACCATGGATTGAAGATCCAAGACAGAAATAACATGTGGAACTTGGGGGGCGGGGAGGGGAGGGGAGAGTCATTTCAGGCTGCAGAGTCATCAGCCTGAGGCAGGGCCACCTGAAACCTCCACTTTCCCCATGGAAAAGTCCTACAGGATTTAATATACATGGATCCATGGACAGAGAGAAGCCTAGGGTGGCTCTGCCTGCCCACACAGCCTGGCGTAGCCCCACCCTGCCTTAGAGCCCCTCCTGCCTGCATCCAGTTGCCTTCCTGCTCTTCTGCGATGAAGAGACTGGTGCCAGAGCCCAGGGCTGGGATCACACCTCCCGCCCAGCACTTACAGTTTGGCTGTGCTGCCCATCTGGTGTACTGGGGCTGGGTGCACATGGGGGGTGGTGGCTACGACTGTGGCTGCTCTTAGCTCCGGCAGGCAAGGGAAGGGGCTGGACCTTGGGCATAAGGCAGATCTTCCTCCAACAGCTCAGTCACCGGTCACCCATGCATGGACCAAAGCGAGTTCTAAGAAAACGTAACTGGATTCTGTTGACATTCGTCTAAAATGTTATAGAACTGACAATTGTCACCATCTGATAGATCTATGGGGTCATCCTGAGAGACTCCACAGAGTCAGGTGTATCTTCTGTTAAATTCAACAGCAGATTGCACGACCCTACAGAAAAGTTTTAAGTGTTCATTCGCCAACCTTAAACAAATTCTCGCCAACCATAGACCACAACACAGTAACTCTAAACCTGGAGCCAATCCCTGCAACAAACCTTGGTGCCAACTCTGCTCACATATCTACACCAGCGATATCATCACAGGACCTAACATCAACCACACCATCGGGGCTCCTTTACTTGCATATCTACTAATATAATATATGCCATCATGTGCCAGCAATGCCCCACTGCAGTTTACATTGGCCAAACTGGACAGTCTCCACATACAAGAATAAATGGACATAAATCAGACATCAGGAAGGGCAACATACACAAACCTGTAGGAGAGCACTTCAACCTCCCTGGACTCTCAGTAACAGATTTACAAGTAGCCGTCCTACAACAAAAAATTTTCAAAAATAACATGGAGAGAGAAATCTCTGAGCTGCAACTTATTTGCAAATTTGACTCCTTCAACCAAGGACTGAACAGAGACTGGGAGTGGCTGGCCCCTTACAAAAGCGGTTTCCCTGTGCTGGAAGTTCACACCTCCACATTAGAATCTGACAATGGGCCACATCCCCCACCCCCGACTGATCTGACTTTTTTTCTCCTCTCTTGACGCATACTACTGATAATGGGCCATTTCCACCTTGACTGAATAGACCTTGTCAGCTCTGGCCCTCCCTTTTACTGAGACCTCTCCACCTCCTTAAATACTCCTCTGAACCCCCCTCTCATGCATCTGACGAAGGGGGTCTTTGCCCACAAAAGCTGATGCTCCAAAATATCTGTTAGTCTATAAGGTGCCACGGGACTTCTTGTCGTTCTCAAAGATACAGACTAACATGGCTGCCTCTCTGATACATTTCCCCAACAGTCCACCTTTTCAGAAAAAGGT
Source organism: Carettochelys insculpta (assembly GCF_033958435.1). Taxonomy (NCBI): domain Eukaryota; kingdom Metazoa; phylum Chordata; order Testudines; family Carettochelyidae; genus Carettochelys; species Carettochelys insculpta. The sequence goes on from NC_134138.1 coordinate 6,938,772, forward strand.
GGTGATCAATTTACCTCCATTCTTATACTGCACTCATCACCAGCTGTGTGCCTCTTACACAGATCATGGACAGTCCTCTCCGCCCTCCTCTGCTGCCTTCCAAAGTCACGAGGACAGTCCCAAATCACCTCTGGTTGGAGCCTGGGGGAGATATGGGATGTTTGGAGAGTGGCAAACGTAGTGCCCATCTCTAAAATAGGAAATAAGGACATTCCAGGGAATTAGAGACTGGTCAGATTTACCTCAATCCCTGGGGAAATAATGGAGGGGATCCTCAAGGAATCAATTTTGGAGCACTTGGAAGAGGAAAAAGTGATCAAAAGTAGCCAACATGGCAGGGGCAAGTCCCGCCTGACCAATCTGATTAACTTACATGATGAGGTGACAGGCTCCGTGGACATGGGGAAGTCAGTGGATGTGATATGCCTTGACTTCAGCAAGGCTTTTAATACGGTCTCCCACAACATTCTTGTCCAGAAGTTAAGGAAATATGGATTGGATCCTTGGACTATAAGATGGATAGAAAGCTGGCTTGATGATCAGGCCCAACAGGTAGTGGTCAATGGCTCAATATCTGGATGGCAGTTGGTTTAAAGTGGAATGCCGCAAGACTTGGTTCTGGGGCTGGTGTTATTCAACATCTTTATTAATGACCTGGATGAGGGACTGGATTGCACCCTCAGCAAGTTTGCGGATGACACAAAACTAGGGGGAGAGGGTAGAGAGAAAATCCAAAGTGACCTGGATAAATTGGAGAATTGGGCCAAAAGAAATCTGATGTGGTTCAACAAGAAGAAGTATAGAGTCCTGCACCTGGGACGGAAGAATCCCAAGCATTGTTTCGGCTGGGGACCAGCTGGCTCAGCAGCAGTACGATGGAAAGAGACCTAGGGGTTATGGTAGGTGAAAGGCTGGATATGAGTAAAGAGTGTGCCCTTGTAGCCAAGGAGGCTAACGACATAGTAGGGTGAATTAGGAGGGGCATTTCAAGCAGATCTAGAGAAGTGGTTGTTCCCCTCTGTTCGACACTGGTGAGGCCACATCTGGAATATTGTGTCCAGTTTTGGGCCTCCCAGTATGAAAAGGATGTGGATTTGCTAGAGCAGGTTCAGCAGAGGGCAACAAAAATGATCAAGGGGCTGGAGCACAAGACCTATGAGGATAGGCTGAGGGATTTGGGCTTGTTTAGTTTACAGAAGAGAAGACTTAGAGGTGATTTAATAGCAGCCTTCAACTTCCTGAAGGGGAGCTCTAAAGAGGATGGAGAGAAACTGTTCTGAGTGGTGACAGATGGCAGAACAAGAAGCAATAGTCTGAAGTTGAAGATGGAGAGATGTAGGTTAGATATTAGGAAGAACTACTTCACCAGAAGGGTGGTGAAGCACTGGAATGCGTTGCCTACAGAGGTGGTGAATTCTTCATCCCTACAGGTTTTTAAGTCCCGGCTTGACAAGATCCTGGCCTGGGATGACTTAGTGGGGGTTGATCCTGCTTGAAGCAGGGGGCTGGACTAGATGACCTCCTGAGGACCCTTCAGCCCTAGAATTCTATGATTATTAATTTCATCATGATTCCCAGAGCGTCATGGTTGTCAAAGTAACTGCAAAAGAGCACAGACTGGGTTCCATCTTCTCCAGCCAGGATCAGCAGATGAACCAGAAATGATTAACCCAACCAGGATTCAAACCAGGGTGGATAAATATCAATGATTTTTAAAAATAAAAATCGTGTTTTTTAAATTTAAATTGGGTTTTTTATTTTTTTTTTAAATTATCAAAACATACGAAATTTCCCATTTAAAAACAACAGTTACAATTAAATCTCATGACAGACATGCTACACCTACCGCTTAGTCTGATATAAATGAATGAATGGCTTTAGTCCGTCCAGCCTGACTACTTGTTCTGGGTTCTTGAAAGTTTTGACCTTTCAGTTTCTGTTTCTCAGCAGACTAAAAAGTAACATGCTAAAAAAGACACAAGCTGGACAGGACTGTGGTTGTTCTGTGCTTCTGTGGTGGTGGAAGTTGGCTGAGCACAGCAGAGGAGCTAGTTAAGATACTGTCTTAAGACAGAGATGATAGATAGGAAAGGACATAGAAGGGAACAGTGGAGTGGACTGGAATGAAAAGGGGAAGATATTATTCAGCACACACAGCTTTCTATACAGTAAACCCTCCAGTCAAGCAGGGGTTGCATTTTTGCAGCTCTCGCGCAGCTCAAATTTTCATGCCAATCAAGGGGAGACAGGAACCTGGCTGCAGCCGGTTCCCGTCTCCCTGCCGCTTGTGGCTTGCAGGACCCAGGAAACTGACCAGCTGACCATTTTCCTGGGTCCTGCAAGTCCCCCTCCCCTTGAAGAGAGGGGAAACTGACCAGGGCAGCAGCCTCAGTCAGTTTCCTGGCTCCAGCCAGTGGAGCAGCCTGGGAACCTTGGAGCCAGGAAACTAACCAGGCCTGCTGCCCTGCTCAGTTTCCCAGCTCTGCAAGTGGAGGAGAGCTGTGAGCCAGGCTGCTGTCTGGTTCCCAGCTCCCCACCACTCCAGGGATTGGGAAACTGCTCCTGTCAGAGGCAGCAGCTTGGCTCACGGCTGCTGCCCTGAGAGTAGTGGTTTCCTGTCAGGGGCAGCAGTTGAGTTAACCTGAGACACGTGCAACTTGATTGTATGTATCTTGAGGGCTTACTGTATTCCCCTAAACTTTACCCACAGAAAAACGGTCATGGATTCTGGGCATAAGAGAGACCCTAACTGGGAATATTTGGAAGAAATTTGTTCCCTGGGTGAAAAAGGAAAACATGTCAAGTGTAAGCACTGCAAGAAGATGATGCAGGGCCCAGCTGCAAGACCGAAACATCTCAAGAAAAACTGCTTATGCAGACTGCTTTTTAGTTTTGTGAAGATACAGATTAACACAGCTCTCACTCTGTGCGTATGGGGAGAAACTGGTGTGGCCGAAGATGTGGATATGGCTGGGTGGATCAACTGGTTAGTAACTTAAATAATTCACTAAGCGATGCATGATTCTGCTAGACTCTCTCTGCTTTTTTAGTACAAGTGTGAGTTGGTAAGTAAATTCCCAAGCTGTTTGCTGTGTTGGATGTTGCTAGAAAAAAGTTTAGCTTAGCTAATCCTTATCGCTTGTTTAGTTAATTAACTGAGTTTAGAGCCTATCACCCAAGTATACAGGATAGAAAGCTGCAGTAAGACAAATCTAGAGTTGTCAGTTGCTACTGTCATTTTCTTATTTTATATTATATAATACACGTACCTTACTTTGCAACATCGTGGCCACAGACCATAATGGTGATGCCATAAGTCTATTGCCTGTTTTGTTTCAGCATAATTCAGCTTTTCCAAGGGAACCCCATTCTATAGTTTTCTCCAAAAACAGAAGTGCCAATGAGTTCAATGGAGCTGACTGCAAAATTAAGTGAGCTCTAAAGGCAGGTCTACACTAGGGAAGAAAGTAAGCTTATGATACGCAACTCCAGTTGCAAGAATGGCACAGCTGCAGTTGATGTACCTTAGGTCGACTTTCTCCACTGTCCTCACAGTGGGCGTGTGACAGAAGAAACTTTCTTGTTGACTTCCTCAGGAGAACTGTGGCCGACGGGGATCCCGTCACCCTTCCATTTAGCGCATCTGTACTAAATGCGCTAAATCGAACCCCCGAAGATCAGTCTCTGCAGCGTCAATGCAGTGGTAAGCATAGAGGTACCTTCAGTGCAGTCAGTCTTAACTTTCTGTAACTTGGAATCAGATTTGCATCCTTGCTTAAAAATGTAAATGGTTAATTTAGTAATAGAGAAGAACAACTCCTCAAAATCCCTTCTGAATTTTGCTTCAGGATCCCAGTTAAGTGCAAAGGCTTAAGACTGTCTTTCTGCAGCAACTTCATAGTCACCCGTTGGTACTTTTAGCAGTGGTTTTGTAACTAAACCTATTTCAGACAAAAGTATCAGTAGCAAGCAAAAGATTTTACTCATCCAATAAAACCATCAGTGTGGATGGGTTTGTCAGAAGGACCAGCAAACACCAGCAACACAACATAGGTGAAAAGATTGCTTGGTTCATTTATGCCGCAAATTCTCCTTTTTGCATTGTTAATAATAAACACCTTCATTGACATGGTTGAGTCCTTATGACCAGGCTTCAGCTGGTAGAGCAGACATTGGTGGAAGGCTGCCACATACAGCGTATCAGAAACTTGAAGGATGTTCAAGAAATACCAAGGGGAAAGTTGCCAGTTTAAACCTTTACGGTTGGAGCAACGTCCACAATGATCCTGTAAGATGTGGCTGTGTGACAACAGAGGATGGCATTGCATATCTTTCAGAAACAATAAATACATTAGGAAATGGCCACACAACAGGATAGTTAAAAGAAGTGGCAGTGAAAGCTGAAAAAAAAAAAGAAACCCATGAACAAAAATTCAACTGTGACATGCACAGTTTTGTCACAGAAAACATGACAAAGATGAGAAGATACTTAGAAGAAGAAAGAGAAGTATGGTCTTTAGTAACATATGGCTCCAATGCCCATTTAAGGCATCTTGTAGCCAAAGACAGCAGCACTGACAGCTGCCGCAGGCCATGGGGCAAGGTGGGATGGGAACCTGGCACTGAGCCCCAGAAGAAGCGGGGCCAAGGACAGAAGGGGCGGGGCCCAGAGAATTCCACCCTCTTCACCACCTGGACCATGGCGCTGGCCCCTCTATCCCTATTCAAAGGGGCCTACAGCAATTGCCCCTTCACCCCACCCTGTCTGCAGGCCTGGCCAAAGACTTACATATGTCTTTTCCAGGAATAAAAGAAACTATTGTTGAAATCATAAAACACTTCCCTAGCAACCATTTTACTTCAGCTTCACTGATGAGAGCAGGAAGATCCAAACTAATTCTCCCTTAAAACGTTCAATGGAATTCTGTGATTGATTGTTTGGAACAATTTATTAAGATCTGGCCTAGTCTCATACAGCTTTCTGAGGAAACCTCTGATTAAATAGATGGAAGTATCTCACCCAAAGTACCTAGCGATCGATTAAAGAGGGGGTATGCTCAGTATACTGAAACCTATTATCCATAGCCTAATATAACGTCAGGGAAATTGCTGTTGCATTGCTGATGCTGTTGAAATTCGGAAGGCATGTCACGACACATGGATAAAAGAAATATAATACATGGAGATACACGTCATAGACCTGCAAGGGACTGTGGGAGGTCACCAAATCCAGTCCCCTGACCTTTTGGCAGGGCCAAGTACCATCCCCTTTTTTCAAATCTATTCACCCCACATCCCTAACTGGCCCCCTCAAGGATTGAGCTCACAAGCCTGGATTTAGCAGGTTAATGCTCAGACCCATGCTCAAACCACTGAGCTACCCCTCCCACAAAAAGCCAAACTCCAAGCAATAAAGAAGGGGATGGATCAAACACTAAACCCTGCCTCAGTTTCTTGTGAACATTCTTAACCCCAGATACAAAACTTCTGGAGTAAGTTCTGAAGATGATTTTGGTGCTACAACCTGGGTATCTCAAAGCCCCTCCTCAGCTATGGTGGTCATGATAAATTTCAGAGCTGGAGTGAAACCATTTAATCAGTCCCTGTTTACTGATGATGTTTGGAACAGAGTCACTCTCCTGAATTGGTAGGAATCATTAGTGAGGCACTTTGAAACAGAGTTCTTCAGTTGCTGAGCCAACTTTTCACGGCAGTAGCTTCCTCTGGAGGCACAGAGAGAGTATTTCCATTGTTTGGTATTATTCACACCAATCTCAGAACTGGATGGGGAGCTGAAAAGCAGGAAAACTTGCATGTCTGTTTCAATCTATGAGTCAAAATGACCAGGGGCCTGTGAAAGAGGAGAGCTAGTTATGGAAGTTTGAAGGACACGGTACGTTTAGTGTTCGGAGGACTTCTCTGTTAGAGTTAACAAAAATTATGGAAAAAGAGAGCGTAGGGACAGCCAGGAGCCAACAACTCAGGAGACTGCTGCAATTGTAAATGCAAAACATTTATGCATTATGATTTAGTTTAATCAGTGGTTTTTTTGTGCCGGTACTTGCTGGTACTCAGCCTTGGCAGCCCCAGCCATGGGATTGGCGGAGTGGGAGGGGAACTGGCTGAGTACTGGCACACCCCTTTTTTTTTTTTTCCTTCTTTTACAAAAAAGGCTCCAAGTTTAATAAAAGATCAGTGCTCTTGTGTTCGTGTGTCTGATTTAGTTCTTACCATTTATAATGCTCTGATGCTGCATCTGCAGCCTGACACAGGTAATAAGTATTGCATGCTGTTTCCTAAGTTAATAAAAATCATTATCTAAACAAATTACATGACGCAAACCCTCTTAGATGCTGTAAAATGCTGCACTGTGCTGAGCTGTAGATTAATGTTCTACTGATCAGATTTGTACCATTGTTTAAAGTATACATGAAGAAGTATCAGTGGGAAACTTGCTTTCAATGATTGGTTTTTGGTGTGATTTAAATTGCCTTGATTTAAGTCAATCCACCCTGATTTGAAGGCTTCTGGATGGATGGTGGAGGACAAACCCAAAGAGAAGGGGCTGGTAGCTCTAAAGAGCAGATTTAGCTAACAAGCTCTTTTTAAACAGGTAGGGTGCAAGTTTTTTCTGTGGTACCTTTGCATTAGAACCCAACAGTTCAATGAGTCACAAGAATTGTGTTCTCCCCTCATCATGCTTGTCTTGTCTATTTACAGTATAAAGGTCTTTGGGGTGACTCTCACAGACTCTGTTTGCATAGAATTAAGTACAATGGGGCACCCTTCTCAGTTGGCCCATAGGAACTGTGGTAATAAACATGGTTAACAGCAAACAAAAAATAAGATTGGGAGAGGCGGGTGGAGAACTACACCACAAACTGGTGTTCCCTGTAACTTGAGTGGCCCTTCAGGAGAGATTCAGGTGCCGCCCAGCTGATTAGCAGCATGCCCCTACCTGCCTGCAGCCGGCTTCATGTGTGTCTATTTTTGGTGCCAATCTGTACATCCCTTGGTGCACATAACAAAATTTATTCCACACAAATGCTAGAAGTGAGAGAGAACATTGCCACAAACCTCCAAAGTGTTTCAGTTCCAGTTTTGTGAGGACGGTTTGGAGTACATGTGTGGTATTTTCGCTTCCTATTCCTATTCCACAGGAGGGCTCTGTTGGAGGATAGGGTAGATGCAACTTCTATCCCACCCCAGACACCCGCCAGAAGTGACAACGGCTACGTCTACACGTGCAGCCGACATCGAAATAGGCTATTTCGATGAATAACGTCTACACGTCCTCCAGGGCCGGCAACGTCGATGTTCAACTTTGACGTTGCTCAGCCCAACATCGAAATAGGCGCAGCGAGGGAACGTCTACATGTCAAAGTAGCACACATCGAAATAGGGATGCCAGGCACAGCTGCAGACAGGGTCACAGGGCGGACTCAACAGCAAGCCGCTCCCTTAAAGGGCCCCTCCCAGACACAGTTGCACTAAACACCACAAGATACACAGAGCTGACAACTGGTTGCAGACCCTGTGCCTGCAGCATAGATCCCCAGCTGCCGCAGAAGCAGCCAGAAGCCCTGGGCTAAGGGCTGCTGCCCACAGTGACCATAGAGCCCCGCAGGGGCTGGAGAGAGAGCATCTCTCAACCCCCCAGCTGATGGCCGCCATGGAGGACCCGGCAATTTCGACGTTGCGGGACGCGGATCGTCTACACGGTCCCTACTTCGACGTTGAACGTCGAAGTAGGGCGCTATTCCTATCTCCTCATGAGGTTAGCGACTTCGACGTCTCGCCGCCTAACGTCGAAGTTAACTTCGAAATAGCGCCCGATGCGTGTAGCCGCGACGGGCGCTATTTCGAAGTTGGTGCCGCTACTTCGAAGTAGCGTGCACGTGTAGACGCAGCTAACGTGGCAAATGCCCATGCAGAGGTTTACTACTATAATTCAGCTAGAATCTGGCGCTTGAATTTTCCACCACTTGTCCTGCTCATTCCAAGCTCAGTGCAGCTCATCCCCTGATTTCTATGCTACCTGCACCTCTATGCCTGCCTAAGTGAAGCGCTATTGCTGTTATTTGATTTTAACACTTGGGGAGGAACTCATCGAGGATTTGAAAGTGGAAGGTAGGTTGGGAGAAAGTGGCCAGGACATCACACAGTTCATGAGTCTAAGAAATAGTGAAGGGAGAACAGCAAAATAGAGACAACAGATTTCAGGAAGGCACATTTTGGCAGACTCAGAGCTGGGAGGTAAGGTCCCAGGGGGAAGCAAGATTAAAGGAAGAGACAGCTGAAGAGAGTTGGCAGTTTTTCAAAGGGACATTAATAAGGGTCCAAAAGCAAGTTATCTGCTGCGTAGGAAAGATACATAGTATGTATTGCACTACTACTACTAGTATGCTGCTGCTACTCTGTATGGCAGCTTGGAATGAGCAGGACAAGTAGTGGAAAATTCAAGGGCCAGATTCTAGCTGAAGTATAGCAGTAAACCTCTGCATGGGCATTAGCCACATGTTGTCAGTCTCATTCCTGGGCCCCAGGTCCTCTGTTTAGTCCACTGGCCCCACTGTATGAACCCCATTACCCTTACTAGGGTAGAGGGCAGTCTGGAGCAGAACCCACTCCCCACCCACTTATTCCAGGTTCCAGCCCAGGGACCCTTCATGGCCACTACCAGTGAGGGCTGACGCCCTTCGCCCTTGCCCCTGCAGCTCCTCTTCCTGGGCCACTTCCCCAGATGACACCCCTGGTACCTCCTTCCACTACTGGTAGCCATGGCAGTAAGTCTCCTCCTTTGTTTGGCTCCTCTGGCTGACCAGTTCCTCAAAGTCTCTGGTGGAGCTCCAGGCCCCCCTGGGTTGGGGCAGTCCAGCTCCCCCTGGTTCCTGAGGCTCCTCTCCTCTTTGACTCCTTCCTTTGCCTCACTCCCCTCCCCAGCTCTCCTTCACCACCCTCCCCTTGCCTTGCGTGGAGAAGGACTTATAAAGGTAGCCCTGAGTGGGATCAGCTGGCCCTAATTAATTTAGGGCAGCCTGCTCCTCAGCTGCTTCCACTTTGATTGTCACTCTGTCTCCACTCTGGTTTGACTCCTGCCCCCCACTCTCCAGGCCCCACCCTGCCACATATGGTAAAAGACCGTCTTGGCTTAGCCAGGAGATCTTGCATGATCTCAAAGTCAAAAAGGAGTTGTATAAAAAGTGGAAAGTAGGAGAAATTACAAAAGATGTATATAAGCAAACAATGCATGTATGCAGGGGCACAGAACAAGCTCAAACTAGCTAGAGACAAAGGGTAACAAGAAGTCATTCTATAAATATATTAGAAGCAAGAGAAAGACCAAAGACAAGGTAGGCCCACTACTCAGGGTGGAGGGAGAAAATATCCGGAAACCTGGAAATGGCAGAGGTGCTTAATGATGTATTTCAATCTTCACCATGAAGGCCGATGCAGAAATGCCTAACATAATGCATGCTAGTGGGAAGGAGGTAGGTTTAGAGGATAAAATACATAAAGAACGAGTTAAAAATTACTTAGAAAAATTACATGTCTTCAAGTCACCAGGGCCTGATGAAATGCATCCTGGAATACTTAAGGAGCTGATAGAGGAGGTTTCTGAGCTATCATCTTGCAAAAGTCCTGGAAGTCAGGAGAGAATCCAGAAGACCAGAAAAGGGCAAATATTGTGCCCATCTATAAAAAGGGAGAAAGGAACAACCCAGGAAACTACAGACCAGTCAGTTTAACTTCTGTGCCAGGAAAGACAATGGAGCAAATAATCAGGGAATTCATCTGCAAACATCGGGCAGAAAATAAGGTGATAGGCAACAGCCAGCATGGATTTGTAAAGAACAAACCATGCCAGACCGATCGGATAGCTTTTTTGATAGGATAACAAGTCTTGTGGATAAGGGAGAGGCAGTGGATGTGGTATACTGAATTTTTAGTGAGGCATTTGACATGGTCCTACATGATCTTCTTATCAATAAACTAAGCAAATGTAACTTAGGTGGGGCCACTATAAGGTGGGTACATAGAGGGCAGTTAATGGTTCGCAGTCACGTGGAAGGGCATAACAAGTGGGGTTCTGCTGGGATCTGTTTTGGCACCAGTTCTATTCAATAACTTCATCAACGATTTAGAATTGGCATAGAAAGTATGCTTATTAAGCTTGCAGATGAGACCAAGCTGGGAGGGGTTGCAACTGCTTTAAAGGATAGGCTAATAAGTCAAAATGATCAGGACAAACTGGAGAGATGGTCCAAGGTAAACAGGATGAAGTTTAATAAGGACAAATGCAAAGTGCTCCACTTAGGAAGACACAATCTGCTCCATACATATAAAATGGGAAGTAACTGTCTAGGAAAAAGAACTGTGGAAAGCGATTTCAGGGTCATAGTGGACCACAAGCTAAATATGAGTAAACAGCGTGATGAGAATTGGAAAAGGTTCAGAGAAGAGCAACAACCATGATTAAATGTCTAGAGAACATGAACTATGAGGGAAGACCGAAAGAACCAGGCTTGTTTAGTTTAGAAAACAGAAGACTTAGGGGGGACTTGATAGCAGTTTTCAAGTACCTGAAAGAGGGTTACAAGGAAGAGGGAGAAAAATTGTTCTCCTTGGCCTCTGAGGATAGGACAAGGAGCAAAGGGCTGAAACTGCAGCAAGGGAGGTTTAGATTAGACATTAGGAAAAACTTCCTAACTGTCAGAGTGGTTAAACACTGGAATAAGTTACCTAGGGAGGTTGTGGAATCTCCATCACTGGAGATATTTAAGAGCAGGTTAGATAGACACCTAATGAGGATGGTCAGACGGTGTTTGGTCCTGCTGAGAGGGCAGGGACCTGGACTCGACGACCTCTTGAGCTCCCTTTCAGTTCTAGTGTTCCATGATTCTGGGATTCTATTTGCAATATGTCAAAATCCTGCTTTTTATTTCTAAACCCCAGAAAATTAGGAAAAAGCATCACGTTGATAAGGACAAGGAAGACTTAGAAACGTAGAGCCTGTTCAGCTGTGCTGTTACAAGATAATCTTGAACAGGTGGGAAAACACCTTGCTGAATTAACAAGAAGTCCTGGGGCACCTTATAGACTGACAGTTATTTTGGAGCATCAGCTTTCTTGTGCAATCTGACGAAGTGGGTCTTTGCCCATGAAAGCTTATGCTCCAAAACAACTGTTCGTCTATAAGGTGCCACAGGACTTCCTGTTGTTTTGGAAGATACAGACTAACTGCGCTACTCCTCTGATACCTGTTGAATTAATGACATTCACTGACGGCATCAAACTGGGAGAACTGCTCACACGAGTGTGCATGAGGAAATAATAAAAGAGGCCACGGACCCTGGCTTTGAGCCATTCAAGTCAAAGGGAGCTTTGCCACAGACTTCAGAGACTACACGATCAAGCTGGCACAGAAGGTTTCTCAGTCTCTACCATTTGGGATTTTATGACTAAGCTACCTGGGGGGCATCTAAGACTTTTCCTTTAACATGTGTCAGTTTTAGTGCCCAGAAACCTGAAACCTGATCCACACCCGCCCCTGCTATTTCTGCTTGGGGTCTCCCTCACACACAGCACTGCCAATGCCCTTTTACCCTGACCTACAGCCTACCTGCAGCCAGAGTTTAACTCAAACACAGAGTCTGAGATCAAAACACAGAGCTAGTAACTGAATAACGCACCATTGCTGAGAGGTTATTTGTTTAGCCCCATATGAAGATCTTAGTGTTGCTAAAAGCCGAGCCACCAAGTGTCCATGCTACGGAGCCCAGGCACCAGGGAGAAGGGAGGGGATGCAAACCGTGGCTTGTTTGCCTTTTGGGTTGGACGCGCTATCAATATGTGGGGTGGGCCTGAGAGAGGCAGCCCAATGAATACCCTAGTTCAGCTCTGTGTTATGGTCGGGGAAGTTGGAGATCCACAACTTTATTTCTCCTGCAAGAGACTAACGACACTGGGTGATTTTGTGCATTATTTGTGGCTTTGAATTTACTTGAAAGGATTTCGAAGGACTCGAATGATTATTTTGTTAACTTGTAAACAAAACAAAAACCACTCAGCAAACATATGTGTTGCTCTCTTTTTAAGTTTTTACCTTAAACATTTGTTTCTACCAGCTTTGTGCTAGTGTCGTTAGCCGTTGCGTGTTCTGCATTCCCCTCGGTATCAGATCCAGGGAGGTTGTGATTTCACTACAACTGCTACCTAGGGGATTTAGCTTGGCAGCTCAGGTTGGAGAGGTTTGCGCGTTAGGTCTGGAGGTACCAACATTCAGTCCCCTATGAGGCTCAAAATGGGATGACATGGACTGGAAGATAACTAGGGCTGTATCAAGGTGGGAAAGGGCCTGGGAACCCCCCGGGTCCTAGCCCTGGGGCCCAAGGCAACCACCCAGCATCACAGGCCCCACCCTTCCCCCTACTTGCCTACCCTCCCCACTTACCCCCTCCCTGACCAACTGAGACAGGGATTACCTGGGCAGGGCATGGTGATAGCAGGAGCAGCAGCAGGGGGTCACCTCCCTTCACCCCCTTGCCCTCACCCCGCAGGCAGTGTGAGCAGCAGCCTGCTCTTCTCTGCCACACTGTGCCCTCCTGGCCTGCTCTCTGCCCCTGCCACGGAGAAGTGAGACGCTGCATGCCGGGAAGGCGCAGCATGGTGGAGCGTAATAAAGCAGCCTGCCGCTTGTGCTTACCATGTGGTCTCTCACACACGCACACGCGTGCACACCCACACAGCCTGCTGCCACTCCCTGCCCCTGGTAGTCCCCCTCCCCCAACCTTAGCATGGCTGGGGTGGCTGCAGAGGACCCCCCCAAACTGGCTGCCCCAGTTCATCCTATGGACAGGACATCTCTGAAGGTAACATCAGATTTGTGTGGGAGAACCCTGGTGCTCACAGGGCTCTGATTGCAGGATTGGGGCTCAAAAGGGAAACAAATCAGCACTGCTTTCTATGCTGAATGAAGGGGGGGAACCTCCAAACCTCCCGAATGATAAAGAGTTGACAGGCTTTGTCGTCACGCTCATTTGGATGTACTAATCCGAGGTGAGATTAGTAACAGAGAGGTAGCTGTGTTAGTCTGCCTTCCATCAAAACAAAGCAGCAGTCATGTAGCCCTGTAAAGACTAACAAAATAATGTATTAGGTGATGAGCTTCCGTGGGACAGACCCACTTCTTCAGAGCTACAGCCATACCAGAACAGACTCCATATATAAAGCACAGAGGTTCAAAGCGCTCAAAGATACGTCAGTGCCTAAAACCCATTGAAATCAATGGAAGTTGGGCGCTCACAAACCTTTGTGGAGCTGCACCCAAGGGCCGTTTCTACACATGCCACTTTCATCGAAAGCGGCATGCTAATAAATGGCCCAAAATATGCTAAGGAGGCACGGATGCAAATTCCCTGTGCCTCATTAGCATAAGGTCACGTGATCTGGAGGAACTTTTCAGGAAGAAGGGGCCTCCGGAAGAAGGACTTTCTTCCAGAAGATCCCCCCCGCCAGGGGCCCCACTTCTAAATCGCATTTTGCCGTCCAGAAAAATATCTTCCAGACTCCAAATCATGTGACCTTATGCTAATGAGGCGCAGGGAATTTGCATCCGTGCCTCATTAGCATATTTTGGGCCATTGATTAGCATGCCACTTTGGAAGAAAGGGGCATGTGTCAAAACGGCCAAGTGGTTTGCCTAAGGTCCCAGAGGAACGCTGTGGTGAAGCAGAGACTTAAATCCAGGCCTCAGAAGTATCAGGCTAACATTGTAACCACTGGAACATCATTGCTCACAGCAGGGCCACCTGCAGATGAGAATTGTAGGACTGGAAGGGACCTTGAGTTCTGTGCCCTGCAGTGGTTGTCAACCTAGTTACCATTGTGGGCTGCATCCCACACTGCCTGTATGGCCCTGAGGATGTCACATGTGCTGATTGGAACTGCTAATCTGAGTCATCCATAACAGGTGTTTGTCTAACCTTCCCTTGAAAACTTCCAGTGATGGAGATCCCTCAACCTCCCTAGGCAAATTATTCCAGTGCTTCACCACCCTGACAGTTAGAAAGTTTTTCCTCATGTCCAAACTAAACTGCCCTTGCTATAATTTAAACCCGCTGCTTCTTGCCCCTTTCATATATCTGAAAACTGTTATTGTACCAGCCCCCCATTAAGTCCTCTCTCCTCCAGAATAAACATACCCATTTTTTCCAATCTTCCTCTTACCGGTCATGTTTCCTAGACCTTTCATCATTTTTGTTGTTCTTCTCCAAACTTTCTCCAACTGGTTCAGATTTTTCCTAACATAAAGGTGCCCAGAACTAGACACAATACTCCAGCTGAGGCCTAATCAGCATGGAGTAGAGCAGAAGAACGACTTCCTGTAGGTTGTTTTCAACACATATTCAGCATAATTAAAGGGGTGTAACTAGAAGCAACAGCGTGGAATCTAAAGAGGGAATCTGAGCTTGTCTGGACATCAGAACAGCCATACTGGGTCAGGTGTATCTAGCCCAGTACCCTGACTTCCAACAGTGGCCAATGCCAATGACAGGTAGGTTACTTGCAATTGATCTGATTGCTGCGGAAAACTCGTAGAGCGTCTCTGCACAGAGAATCACGGGATATGCTCCTCCTCCTCCCATCACACACTGGTGAGGGCAGAGACTTGAGGACATGGGGAGAGCTTTGCCATGGGACACTCACGCTCGAGCTAAGCTAACGTGGAGGCTGAGTACCAGGCTTAACTGCAGTGTAGACATAAAAACAGCCATACTGGGTCAGACCAGAGGTCCACCAAGCCCAGTGTCCTGTCTGCCAACAGTGGCCAATGCCAGGTGCCGCTGAGGAATGAACAGAACTGGCAATCATCAAGTGATCCTTCCCCATCACCCATTCACAGCTTCTGACAAACAGGCTACGCCTAGATTACAGCAATTTGTCGACAAATATCTTCCAACACAGCTTCCATCAACAGCTGGTGGCTAACTGCCCAGCTGCTCTCTCAACAAAACAGCCAGCCAGAAACACAACAGAGAGGGCTGCCAGGTGTCCTAGAAGCCCTGTCTGTCGACAGAGGGCCTCCTGGAAGGTCTGCCTCATGGGGAGCAGGATGAGACTGTCAAGAAAAGTGCTGCATTCTGTTGATTTACTGTTGCCAGAACGCCCTGGGAATCTGGACGCTCCCTGGGTTTTGTCAACAAAACACTCTAGTGTAGACATAGCCACAGAGGCTAGGGATACCTCTCCTACCCATCCTGGCTAATAGGCATTGATGGACCTAACCTCCATGAATTTACCTAGGTTTTATTTTGTAAACCTGTAATAGTCTTGGCCTTCACAACATCCTCTGGCAAGGAGTTCCACAGGTTGGCTGTGTGTTGTGTTCAGAAATACTTCCTTTTGTTGGCTTTAACCTGCTGCGCATTTGGTTCATTTGGTGATCCCTTAGCTCTCGTGTGATGAGGAGTAAATAACGCTTCTTTATTGACTTTCCCAAAGCCAGTCATGATTTTATAGACCTCAATCATATCTCCCCTGAAAAGTCCCAGTCTTCTTAAGCTCTCAGATGGAAGCTGTTCTGGGATTGGGACATATTGTTTGCCCTGTTGCCAACTCTAATGATGTTCTCACAAGTCTCACAATATTTGGGGGTGTTGTTGAAGCTCCTGAAGGCATGTGATGTGAGAGTCCCAGCATGGTTTTATTTTTAAAAGCAAGTTTCTACCCTCTTGGTTGTGGTGAACCGCTTGAAACTGTGACCCACATATCCCCTGAAGGGTCCAAACCCAGAGAACAAATATAAAGAATAGAGCACTTTTCAAAAAGTGTCATGAATTTTAAGCCAATGACATGATTTTTGGAGCCTGACTCGTAATTTGACCTCAGCTCAGGGTGGACAACACTGTATTTGTGACATAGCTTTAAGATAACTCCCGAATACCAGATCAAACCTTCTCTCAGGGCCAGTATCTCTGGAACACATTTCCCAGCTCTTGTGTCCTTTAAAACTGGACACAGTCCTGGGGATTAGACTATACTGAATGAACTTAGTAAGAGCCTGGGGACAAACTAGCACCTAACTCCAACAAATCACGGCACTGTGGATCAGTTAAGGCTGGTAGGCATACGATGACCCTACTACAGAACCATCAAGGCAAGGACAGGAAGAGCGAAGCCTCCTAACAGTAAACAGTCCTGTGGCACCTTATAGACTAACATATTTTGGAGCATAAGCTTTCGTGGGCAAAGACCCGCTTTGTCAGGAAACGGGTCTTTGCCCATGAAAGCTTATGCTCCAAAATATCTGTTAGTCAAAAAGGTGCCACAGGACTTCTTGTTTTTGAAGATACAGAGTAACACGGCTCCCTGTCTGATACTTGCCTCCTAACAGTATACACAGAGACATGGATTTCACAAACAGCTCAATCATCCCATGCTATAGACCACAAACTGCAACCTTAACTCTGCCCCTTCATGGCAGTGGGAGGAGGGAAAGGAAGTGTTCAAAATCCCATGGGGCAAAGGTGGTAGGTACAAGAGGCAAAGGGAAGCAATACCTCCCCTGGGTCTTAGTGCTCAACTATTGCCCTCTTGGTCTGAAGAAGTGGGTCTGTCCCACAAAAGCTCACCTAATAAACTATTTTACTAGTCTTTAAAGTGCTACTTGACTGCTTTTTGTTTTGATATTGCCCTCTTCCTATCTCTATTCTGACAGTTCCTGAAGGGTCCTAGAACAGGCTGTTGCAGCTTGCAGACTAGTAAGTTGCTCCCACTTCCCCACACTCCCCCACTGTATCTGCTAACTTAGAAGTAAAAACCCCGTCATTGGACACTGAGCTAAATAGGAGGATCGGAAAAGTGGCCACAACTCTGTCCAGACTCAGCAAGAGAGTGTGGAATAACAACAAGCTGTACACTCACACCAAAATGCAAGTCTACAGAGCCTGCATCCTCAGCACCCTCCTTTATGGCAGCGAGACTTGGACCCTGTATGCCCGCCAGGAAAAGAGGCTGAACGTCTTCCACTTGCGCTGCCTCAGGCGCATCCTTGGAATATCATGGAAGGACAGAGTGACCAACACAGTTGTCCTCGAGCAAGCTGGAATCCCAACCACGCGCACCCTCCTCAGGCAGCGTCGACTCCGCTGGCTTGGCCACGTCCACAGGATGAATGATGGAAGGATTCCAAAAGACATCCTGTATGGTGAGCTAGCCTCTGGCAAAAGACCTCCCGGACGCCCCCAGTTGCGCTACAAAGATGTCTGCAAGAGAGACCTCAGAGAGGTAGACATCAAGCCGGACAACTGGGAAGAACTAGCAGACGACCGCAGCAGATGGAGGCAGGGGTTACACAAGGGCCTTCAGAAGGGCGAGGTGAAGATCAGACAGCTAGCAGAGGAGAAGCGAGCGCACAGAAAGCACAATAAGGACTTGTCAGACACCCACTACATCTGCAAGAGATGCAGCAAGGACTGTCACTCTCATGTGGGTCTTCACAGTCACAATAGACGCTGTAAATGAAGTCCTCAATTGAAACGTTAAAGGGCGCGATCCATAGTCTATGCAGACCGAAGGATGCCTACTAGAAGTAAAAAGACTTTCAGCTTGACAGACCTATTAGCATAACACTGATCCTGTGAAAGAGCCATGGAGTAGCAATTAAAACCATTTAACAGGCATGTGTCAGCTCTGAATTTACTGACAAAACCAGTTGTGCATTAATAAGTTTGCAGGACCTTAGCTTAAATTTGCTTAAAATATGTCATTATTTTGTGGCTAAAGCTTTTAAAAACACATCTCTAAAAATCCAGGAATAGACATTTAGATGCACCATCTGAGTATTCATCTTCAGCTTTAAATGCTCAGATCTTCTGACATAGTTTTTGAAATAAATTCTTCAAAAGACCACCCTAAACTAAAATACACATTTGAATTTTAATTACTATAATACAAAATCTTCCTTCCATGTCTTCCTGTTCTTTCCTGCCAACCCTGCTTTGGTTTCACTGCCCTTAAACAGAAAACATCCCTTTTCTTCCAGACGGCTGGACAAACGAGCTTCCCTTTAACTTCTGACTATTTGATGAACTAGTTTTAAGTGGACCCGTGACCAAAATCAGTACCTTGCTAAGATATAAACTCCTTTGATAGGCATAAAATCTTTGGAAACATATTTTAATATAAACATATAATTACATTTCATAAACATGTCTCGTTATGAAAAAATCACACAAAATCAGTTAGCATTCCCTTTTGCTAAAACGAATGAACTTTGTCATGACCACACTCAGCCACTCTGACTGATTAATTTCAGATGTGTCTTTGTTTCAATGAGTTTAACGTATAGTAATCTGGAATGATTAATTTGTGAAGGCTTAAGAGTGTTTTTAAAATATCAAATCAGGTTAGAAATACTGACAAAATGTAAAACAGACAAGGGATGCACCATGTATCCCACAATTATTAATGTTGTATTCTGCAGGACAAACTGACTTACCCTTACTACTAAGTTTTTTTCAAATAAATCCAGTGGAACAAAGTTGACAGACTTCAGGGTATATAAAAAAAACTGCAACTGACATTTTTACTCCCACATTTAGTGCTTTTAATTAAGTACCTCCTGCATGTCCAGTCTTCACAATCTGGCACGCAATGGAAAACATGCTCTGTTTTCTTTAGAAAGAAATTGTAGAAGAGTGTTTTTTTTCCAAATGTCATTTGCTATATTTGGGGTCAAGGATTTGGCTGCAATGGGTGGCCAGAGAGAAGAGGGAGAGTGGGGAAGGGGTGGGACTGTGGTGGGGAGGGAGCAGGGCCTAGAAGGAGCAGGGTTGGAGTATGGGTGGGGCCAGAGGCTGGGGACCTTGCCTTCCCAAGCAGCAGCTTCACCCACCACCCGTGCCGGAGGGGCGGGGCAGGGGGGGTGCGGCTAAGGTCGTGATGTCTCTTATTAAGAGTAACAGTGCTCAGTACAATCATGCTTCAGTATCAGGTGGGGCCTCTAGATCGTCTTGTAATAATTATAATTGCAATAATTATAAGAATAAATGATGAGACGAGCTAGGCGTGAACAACCAGAGCCATATGCATTTCTTTTTCTGTACCCAGAGCTGCAAGTTCACACAGTACGATACCATTCTCAATTTCCTGGAAACCAACATCTGCATTGGATTTTCAGAGATCATGTCAGAAATATGTCTCCAACTCCCCCCTACGTCGTCTCAAGGGTCCCAGCTATTAAAACATCTAGGCCTCCAATTCCAGCTGTAAACATCCCTTTCTCTTCTAATGGGATCCAGCACATTACAAAGAGTGCTTTAAATATGCGCACATCATGACTTACATATGGGTGCGAGGCTGGACCAGTCATTACACAAAGCCTGACCCGCTGCTTTTATCAACACTTAAAGAATCAGAAAGCTTCTTTTATCCATTAAGAGGAAACCTCAGGGCGGAGCAAGCAGAAGAAATTGCTCTGATCGGAATTCTTGTCTCCCTGGCACAGCTGTGGATGAGAAGATAAATCCTGCAGCTTCAGCCTTTGAGCTCCACACTTGCCAAATTTGGGTGAGAAGGAGGCTCTGGCTGAGGATCTAGCTGCATCTCCCTTCTTCCTGGGAGGGGTATGGCCCAGAGCCTTCCCCTGAGCAAGGAATCCTTCCTGAAAATAAAATTAAAAACTTCTTCCTGGTTCAGGGAGGTGAAAACACATCTCTGTTTTTCCTCTCCAGATGTCCCTATTTAGAGATGTCAGAAGTCAGCAGGCGAGTAAGTGCTGGCAATAAACAGCAATCCAATCCTAACTGCTAATGTGAACGATTATCGTGAAATGTTTTCTGGAAATCTAAGTCCACAAAACCCACTGACTTTCCCTTTCCTGTCCCAGTCCTAACATTCTCCGCAAACCCCAGCAGGGCTGTTACATGTGACCCTCTGGGCCTGAACTGAAACTGGCTGCTTTTAACTTAAAGAGACTACCAATGGGGGGCAAAGCATGCACTTGCTCCAGGAGCCAGTGATTTCAGAGGGACCAGGTCTCTGGGTCACCCCTGCAGCTGTACTCAGAGCCCCAGGCCCTTTAAATCACTACCTGAGTCCCTGGCGGCACTGAGGGCTGGGTAAGGGACGCTCCTACACTAAACTCCAGAGGTTCTGCATTCTGGGGTTGTATAAAAAAAAAAAAGGGGTTCACAAAACTGTCTGCTTCACAAAGCTAGTGCAAATTAGAAGAATTAATTGAAAAGCAATGGCTAGTTTTGTGGGGTTTTGGGATACAGTAAAAACCTCCAAATACATGGCTTCCAGTTGCACATAACTTGATTTAACATGAATTAAGCATAATTTCAAGGTTCTCTGTGGCCCCTTCCCCCAGCTGCACAGCTGTCAGCCTCAGAGCTGTGTGGCTGGAGGAAAGCAGGGGGAAGGCTTTTAGCTTGCCTAGCTGCCCCCCTTGCTTTTCTCCAGCTGCCTGGCTGTCACACTGACAGCCAGGCTGCTGGGGGAAGGCAAGGAGAAGCAGCCAAGAAACTGAGCAGCCCTGGTGGGCTGGTCAGTTTCCTGGTCCTGCAAGCAGAGGGGAGCTGGGAACCAGGCCGCTAGCTGGGAACCAAGCAGCGGCCTGGTTCCCTCTCCCCAATCAACTTGCACGAAAATTCAAGTTATGCTGGGGCTGCAAGAACAACCCCTGTGTAACTGGGGGGTTTACTGTATCAGTGAAACTGACTTGATACACAAGTGAAATGGACTAGCCGAGTGTTGCCTCAGACTACTGAGAACAACAAGTAGCAGCAATAGGGAAAAAGCAAACTAGGTGTGAAAAACTCTTCCTGATCAAAAAGCTGGTTCTCCAGCTCTCATTCTGTGGACTGTTGGACCAGATAAGCAGATCTTATAATAAACAAACAAACCCCAAGCAGTCCTGTAGCACCTCAAAGACTAACAATTTATTTATTAGGTAATGAGCTTTCGAAGACCCACAGAAGCTCATCACCTATTCAATAAATTGTTAGTATTTAAGGTGCTACAGGACTGCTTGCTTTTTTGTGACACTACAGACTAACACGGCTACCTCTGTAAGACTATTGATCTTGTAATGAGAGCCTCTCTTGCCTAATAACTCAACCCCTGCAATGCTTGATTATCAACAGTTTCCTCCTGTGACTTGCTAGGACGAGACCCCTGACTGAGAATTGTTAATAGTTGGAAGGCATGGGGGTTACTTTATGTACATGGTTTTAATCTGCCCACTGCCCTGCTAACAAAACCAGCTTGTTGGAGACATTCTCCTACCACATTCTGCAAGACTGTTTCCAAGCAGAGAGTCTAACCTGCCCTATTTATAGCCAAGGTTTTATCCCCACCTCCCTCCACCCTGCAATTCTACCTCACCAAGAAAAGAAAGAAGAAAACCCTTTTGCTCCAATGTATTTCAGAAAAGTTACGAGCTGCTTTCCTGGGCCCCACTCCAAATGTCCCTCTTCAGAGCCTTCATGGGTTAATCACTCTGCCTTGCTGATATTAAGTTATGGCCCTATAGGTAAAGCCCTGTGCTGCTACAAATTTTGTACCTGCATCTGCATCACAAAAATAAGCTGCAGATATCTGCATCCATTCTGCGGATATCCAGGGATTTGCTGCACTCCATCTATAGTTCCCTGGAGGATTGGTCTTGATTTTAGTACTGTGGATTGTTTTTGCCATTTCCCAACCCTCAGGAATGTTCTGCAAATCTTTAAAAAATGCCGGTGTGGCAATGGGCTGCCAATGCCCAGGGCCAGCTCTGACCTGCTCCTGGTTCTGGTGATTGAGGGTCATGAGAGAAGCACCTAGTCTAAAAAGGACTCCCCCCGTTTCTCTCCCTTAGCTTCGGAAAGGTCAGGATGGAATTCTCTGTAAGAGGAGCGGAAGGACAGCTGGGCTGGGGAAAAGCAGCTGGAACAGAATGAACAGAGCTCCATGTGCAGAGGAAGTTAGTCCAAGAGGAGCTCAGTGAAGCAAGACTGGAATGACCCCTTGCTAGACAGAAGCTGGGAGTTGTGGGCTGTGCTGTGCTTGCAGAGAGCTAACCAGTACCAGGAACAGGCCAGGTAATGAAAGAGGGGCTGGGACTCCAGCAATGTTTTTACATGTATAAATCATGCAGCAAGTCCACCTGTGCTGGGGCAATGAACGACCAAGCCCAGAGGTGCTGGGGCTGAGCCCTGGCACAAGTTAAGCACTGGGGAGAAGGAAGGAGTCTGCGAATCCTGCAAGCTAGCTAGGAAGAAGTCCTGGGCTGAAGTTAGGGTTGCTAATTTTCCACTAGCACCACACCAAACACCCTTGCCCCACACCTCCTCTGAGGCCCCAGCCATGCCCCTCATCCCTTCTCAGAGCCCTCCACCTGCCCCCCCACCCCCGCTGCTCTCTCTCCCCACCCTCAGTCACTTGCTCATTTTCCCCAGCGGGGCTGAGGGAGTTGGGGGGGGGCATGAGCACATTGTCTGGGGTGCTGGGATCTGGGGTGGGACTAGGGATGAGGAATTCAGACTGCAAGAGGAGATTCCTGGCTGAGGTAGTGGTTGGGATGGAAGAGGGGGTGAGGGTGCTGGCTGTGGGGGTGCAGAATCTGGGGTGGGAGGTTTGGTGGGTAGAAAGGTGCTCTGGGCTAGGTGCAAGGGTTTTGGAGAATTGGTCGGGGGGGTTCAGGGCTGGGTGAGGGCTCCAGCTGGGGGTGCAGGCTATGGGATGAGGGGTTTGGGGTGCAGGAGGGTGCTCCGGACTGGGACTGAGTGCTTTAGAGGGCCAGAGGGGGACCAGGTGGGGTTCAGGGGCAGAAGGCTCTGGGCAGCACTTACCTCGGGCAGCTCCCAGAAGCAGCCAGCACATCCCTGCTCCGGCTCCTTTGCAAAGGCACAGCCATGCGGCTCTGCATACCACCCCAGCTGAGGGTGCCACGCCCACAGCTCCCATAGGCTGCAGCTCCTGGCCAATGAGAGCTGCGAGGCGGTGCTCGGAGTGGGGACAGCATGCTGAGCCCCTAGCAGCCCCTCTGTGTAGGACCTGGAGCAGGGACATGTCAGCTGCTTTCTGGGACCTGTGTGGCACAGAAACTAGCAGGGAGCCTGCCAGCCCTGCTGCACAGCTCTGCCAACCAGACAGTCACTGGCCTGGTCAACGGTGCTGACTTGAGCTGCCACGATCCCTTTTCGACCAGGTGTTCCAGTAGAAGACCAGACACCTGGCCACCCTAGCTGGAGTGGGTTGCAGGGCCATGCTAGATGGCTGTTCCTCTGCCTGAGGATCAAGGCAGAGGCTGGGACTGCGCTACCCTCCCGCATCACTAGGGATGCTGGCCATAAACTCCAGCAACCCCGGGGAGAAGAGAGCTGAGCATTGAGAGGAACACTGAGCCTGAAGTGGACAATGGAAAAGGCCAAGGGAGCCCTGCAGTGGGAATGGAGCTCTTGGGTTACTAACTGCAATCCCTGCTGGGATTAGTTCAATGACTAAGAAACTGACCCGCAATTCTCTGCAATAGAGAATGCCCTTGTTTGTAAAAAGAAGCCAGTCCTCTGTTGGCTGACAGTTTTAACCCCTTAATGCCTGGAGGGGTGCTGGGATGCTCGCTTGTCTGCAGTGGAAGCCCTGTGACCAGCAAGGGGTTAATTTCAGAGGTCTCTGCTACAGAGTCAAGATCCTTGGAGGTTCAGCTCCCCACCATTGACAGCGGCTGCCCAGGAGATCATTTTTAGCGTTGTCGCCTCTGAGCCTGGCACGTCTCCTCTGCTCACAACCACATGGCCAGCCTAAATTCTAGTGTTTTTAAAATGTACTAACAACAAATAATCCCCGCAGAGCCCCCTTTGAATAGCATCGATAAGGTAAAAGACAGCATTTGGAGATGCTGGGAATTGAACCCAGGACCTTATACATGCAAAGCATATGCTCTACCACTGAGCTACATCCCCTAGAATGACTAATCATGCACACACTCCTCAGGCAGTGTCAGCTCTGCTGGCTTGGCCATATCCACAGGATGAATGATGGAAGGATTCCAAAAGACATCCTGTATGGTGAGCTAGCCTCTGGCAAAAGACCTCCCGGACGCCCCCAGTTGCACTACAAAGATGTCTGCAAGAGAGACCTCAGAGAGGTAGACATCGAGCTGGACAACTGGGAAGAACTAGCAGATGACTGCAGCAGATGGAAGCAGGGGTTACACAAGGGCCTTCAGAGGGGTGAGATGAGGATCAGACAGCTAGCAGAGGACAAGCGAGCGCACAGAAAGCACAATAAGGACTTGCCAGACACCCACCACATCTGCAAGAGATGCAGCAAGGACTGTCACTCTCGTCTGGGTCTTCATAGTCACAGTAGACGCTGTAAATGAAGCCCTCAATTGAAACTGTAAAGGGCGCGATCCATAGTCTATGCAGACTGAAGGATGCCTACTGTAAGGTAAAGGTCTGTAGAGCCCTGAGTCATTTTCTCCCAGTACTTGTCCTGTCCAGGAGAGGGCTGGGCCACACAGGACGTACATTTCGGGGGGGAGATCTGGATCTGTGGGGCAGCAGAGCTGGAACACTTTTTATAGCGTGGGGGCAGGGTGGGTGCCATGCCAACCTTTCCCCTGTCTGTGCACCCGACCACTCCCTCAAGCTGAGATCAGGAGCTCCGAGAAGGGAGGATGCAGGCAGGGGTAAGGAGGCTACAGCTGGGGCCACAGCAAAGCTCTTGATGTGGAGCTGGGATCCTGAGTGCAAAGCCAGGAGCTGTGGCCCTGAACTCAGGCCCAAGAGCCAAGCCCTGGGCTTGGGGCTGGCAATCAGGACCCTGGATGTGAGGCCGGCAGCGGAGCCCAGCGGCGGGTCCATGGCCAGGAGCAGAGCCCTGCGTAAAACCTGGGGTTTTGCAGCACCCGCTTTTTCCCCTGGCTCCCGCACCTATTCTGGGGAGCGTTGGACTCACCCTGCAGCATAACCAAGGCTGGCTCAAGCCAAGGCGTGTGCCAGGCTGCAGCACATACCAGACATCGCTGGGGGTGACTTACCTTCCAGAGGCTGGTTGTGAGCAGTCCAGGCAGGAGGCTGCAGCAGCAAGGCATTATAAACAGCTGCCCCAGATTACAGGGGAATCACTGCCCCTCCATGCCACACTGGTACACATGCTTAGGAGAATCCTTGATGGAGTTACCAACACCATGTGCTGCTGCACAAAACTAGGGGGAGAGGTGGAGTCATTGGAGGGTAGAGGGAGAATCCAGAGGGACCTGGAGCAATTGGAGGACTGGGCGAAAAGAAATCTGATGCGGTTCAATGAGGAGAAGTGTAGTATCCTGCATCTGGGGCAGAAGAATCCCAAGCACTGTTACAGGCTGGGGACCGACTGGCTCAGCAGCAGTACAATGGAAAGGGACCTAGGGGTTATGGTGGATGAAAGGCTGGATATGAGTAAACAGTGTGCACTTGTAGCCAAGAAGGCTAACGGCATACTAGGGTGTATTAGGAGGAGCATTTTGAGCAGATCTAGAGAAGTAGTTATTCCTCTTTATTCGGCACTGGTGAGGCCACATCTGGAATATTGTGTCCGGTTTTGGGCCCCCCCGGTATAAAAAGGATGTGGATTTGCTGGAGCAGGTTCAGTGAAGGGCAACAAAAATTATTAAGGGGCTGGAGCACAAGACCTATGAGGATAGGCTGAGGGATTTGGGCTTGTTTAATTTACAGAAGAGAAGACTTAGAGGTGATTTAATAGCAGCCTTCAACTTCCTGAAGGGGAGCTCTAAAGAGGATGCAGAGAAACTGTTCTGAGTGGTGTCAGATGGCAGAACAAGGAGTAATGGTCTGAAGTTGAAGAGGGAGAGGTATATGTTAGATATTAGGAAAAACTACTTCACGAGGTGAGTGGTGAAGCATTGGAATGCGTTGCCTAGAGAGGTGGTGGATTCTCCATCCCTTGAGGTTTTTAAGTCCCAGCTGGAAAAGGTCCTGGCTGGAATGACTTCATGGGGGTTGATCCTGCTTGAAGCAGGGGGCTGGACTAGATGACCTCCTGAGGTCCCTTCCAGCCCTGTGATTCTGTGAAGTAGTTATTCCTCTTTATTCGGCACTGGTGAGGCCACATCTGGAATATTGTGTCCAGTTTTGGGCTCCCCTGGGACGTGGATTTGCTGGAGCAGGTTCAGCGAAGGGCAACAAAAATGATTAAGGGGCTGGAGCACAAGACCTATGAGGAGAGGCTGAGGGATTTGGGCTTGTTTAGTTTACAGAAGAGAAGACTTAGAGGTGATTTAATAGCAGCCTTCAGCTTCCTGAAGGGGAGCTCTAAAAAGGAGGGTGAGAAACTGTTCTCAGTGGTGTCACATGGCAGAACAAGGAGTAATGGTCTGAAGTTGAAGAGGGAGAGGTGTAGGTTAGGTGTTAGGAAAAACTACTTCCCCAGGAGGGTGGTGAAGCACTAGAATGCGTTGCCTAGGCCGTGTCTACACTAGTCCCAAACTTTGAAATGGCAATGTAAATGGCCATTTCGAAGTTTACTAATAAAGCGCTGAAATACATATTCAGCACCTCATTAGCATGCGGGCAGCCACAGCACTTCGAAATTGACGCGGCTCGCAGCCATGCAGCTTGTCCCGACGGGGCTCCTTTTCGAAAGGACCCCCCTACTTCAAAGTCCCCTTATTCCCATCTGCTCACAGGAATAAGGGGACTTCGAAGTAGGCAGGGTCCTTTCAAAAAGGAGCCCCGTCGGGACGAGCCACGCAGCAGCGAACCGCATCAATTTCGAAGCACCGTGGCCGCCCGCATGCTAATGAGGCGCTGAATATGTATTTCAGCACTTAATTAGTAAACTTCAAAATGGCCATTTGCATGGCCATTTTGAAGTTTGGGGCCAGTGTAGACATAGCCCTAGAGAGCTGGTGGATTCTCCATCCCTTGAGGTTTTTAAGTCCTGGCTGGGATGACTTAGTGGGGGTTGATCCTGCTTGAAGCAGGGGGCTGGACTAGATGACCTCCTGAGGTCCCTTCCAGCCCAGGAATTCTGTGCACTCTGGATTTCTTAACATGCCCTTCAGGCCCAGTCTGGCTTAGTTTGTGAAAGGGGGGGGATACCCTAGGACCTCCATTACGCTCGCTGAGTAATTCGCCACTTTTCCTGACGGCTGATGGCATAGGAACAAGTTAGGGCCCAGCAGAGGCTTGAAGCCCCAGAGTGTGGAAGCACATGGGCACATTCATATTATAAGAAACAGCATGAGTTGTGTCTTGGTTCACAGACCATGTAATCAGCTCCCAATAGCAAAGGGTCGTCCGCACTAAAGTGTGCCTTTATTTCCATACACCGCAGCGCTGCTTTGCTCGCTTATCCAGTTAATAAATTCATCAGGGGGCCTGCGAGCTGCCTCATTAATTCCTTTCCAATTTGATCACCATATTGACGGCACGTTTAAAGGTGCCGGGCTGGGACTGAATGGGGTGGGAATGAGATCTTGGCAACCTCCCTAAGAAAGAAAACTATTTAAACAGCCCCGGCTGTGCAAGCAGGAAGCCATCTTGACAACCAGAGAATTGAACTTCCCAAGGATTAAATATAATCTGCACACTGCTGCAAGCCAGGGTAACTGGGAGAAAATGAGCTTGATGGGGAGATTTGAAGTCAAGCTTGGTTTATTTGTAATTGCATCTTTGGCTCTTGGGCAGGGATGTGCAAAGTGGAGGCGATGGGGGCATGAAATTTCATAAGTGGGGTGCAGCACGATTGGCTGCTGGGTCTCAGGCTCATCCATCCCATTAAACATGTTGAAATATGTGACTGGTTTTATGTATCTGTATTCACACTTCTATCCCGACTAATAACTTTTTTTTACATTCTACAGATTTATTTTGTTGCAGGTGGAGAAAGGGTTTTCATACAAAAGGTGTTTTCATACGAACACAGCTGAAACGTCTGTCGGCTTGGATTACATTAGGCGGGTCAGGGGGCCCTACTAACCACAGGGATGAAAAGTGGGGCCAGATGTCAAAAGTTTGCTCACCCCTGTTCTAAAGCACGGAGCTGGGACTGAATGCTAAGGGGAGCTAGCAAGGCCTCTGCCTGCTTGCCCCAATTCCCTTTTTATAAACAAAAAAAAGACGACTCAGGATCATCCAGAGTCACGTGGCTGAAGATTTATGCAAGTTTCCCCTGTTTTGGAACTGGAGACCTGGGCACGCAGATGAGTGATGGCAGGACAAGGTGTGTGCTCAGATAAACCAGGTCGGTTCTCTGAGCTCCCCTTGATGCTGTAACTTCCTTAAAATAGCAGGCACTCCCTATGTCTCTCAACAGCAGGGCGGGACTATTTTTGCAGTTTATGGTGATGAAAGCATACCAGGGTCTTACAAACCAGTCCCAAAGCAAGAAGGTCGCTGCCTCTCACCACTGAGGTCACTGCCACAAAGGCCGCGTCAGCCTTCTGCTGGCTCTGGTCTGGTTGGCCCACCGCCATAGCAGGATTTGGCAGGAGGCAGACACTGGATGACTGTGCTGCCTAGTTCTGGTCCCCGGCACAGTCACACTACCCTGGCGGGTGTCCACTGACTCCCCAGATGCCTCAGAAGGCAGTGAGTGCAGTTTGGGGTTCTCTGCCTGGTGTCCTCCTCTGGCTCATCTGATCCCACACGAGCCCCTGGTTTTTTCATCTGTTGTTCCCCACCATTACGTGTGGCCTAGCTAAAGGGGACGGCCTGCCGTCCCCACTGGTTTCCATAAAGGGCTTATATTCAAGCCAATGGCTCCCATAAAGCAGGACTGGAGCTATAAAAAAACAGTAGAAATTTCACTGCCCAGGGGCAGTGTTCTCTGTAAGCTGAGCGCTAGGGCGGTTGCCCACCAGTGAGTCAGATGCTGCCCGACTGCTTAGCAGAGCATCCCAGAGACGGTAGCACAAGTTTCTATGGCTGGTGCACATCCCCATATGCCTTGGTGCACATAACAAAATTTATTCTGCCCATGGAGGTCAAAAATTAGAGGGAGCCCTGCCCACAGGGCAGTTAGCTATTGTGTATGCAGGGAATGACATACAGCTGCTTTCATCTCAGAATCAAGGGCTCTGCAATATTACTTAAGGTGGGCAGCTGCCCTGAGGTTTCCATCTCCCTTAAGAATGGAGAGATCTTCCCTTTTCTCCTGACTTCATTGCACGGAAAATTCCCATGTCCCAGCAACACTTTAGGAGTCAATGACAGGTCATGGTGTAGGAGGAATTTGTTCCAGTGATCATCCTTCTCCGGATACCAGCTGCCCCTCTGAGGTGGGTTTTACTGGCTCTGGCATATAGATGAGGACACTGAGGAATAGAAAGGTTAAGTGACTTGCCAATTGGTCCCATGTCAGTCACTGACAATATGGGAATGGAATCTGGGAAGTCTGAAGCTGTCATTCCCTCTAACCATTAGACACCTCTGCCCACACGCAAGCAAGCAATGAGAAAAGTAGCTCTACGGTTCACAACCCACACAGTAATCTCATTCTCAGTGCGCTAAGGGAACACCTATGTTTATTTGAACAGGAGAGATGGGTGGCTACCAGCTGCCAGTTTGAAGCAGGGTACTGCCTATTTAATTTTCACCCGTGTTTGCTAGGTAAAGTTGCATAAGTCTTATGTTTGCTCTGGTTCAAGAAACAGCCATGGGATATTGGAAGTCTGTGGTTATGCATCAGAGGGGTAGCCATGTTAGTCTGGATCTGCAAAAGCAACGAGGGGTCCTGTGGCACCTTATAGACTAACAGAAATGTATGAGCATAAGTTTTCGTGGGCAAAGACCCACTTTGTCAGATGCATCCTACGAAGTGGGTCTTTGCCCATGAAAGCTTATGCTCGTACATTTGTGTTAGTCTCTAAGGTGCCACAGGACCCCTCGTTGCTTTTGTGGTCCACACGGGGGGAAACTGTGCTCTCCAAATGCTTGTTGCACCAGCAGTGGTCTTTTAGGACCCTGATACTTTGCTTCAATTGCCAAAAACAGGGGCTCTGGACTGGAGCCATCTAGGGCTGCCTGTGCTTTAAATCTCTGCTAGAATGTAACAGAGAGGTCGCTGTGTTAGGTCTGTGCGCCAATAAAACAAAGCAGCGGAAAGGTAGCGCTTTAAAGACTAACAAAATGATTTCCTCGGTGACAAGCTTTCTTGGGCCAGACTCATCTGATGAAGTGGGCCGGTCCCACGAAAGCTCATCACCGAATAAATCATTTTGTCAGTCTTTAAAGTGCTCCATTTCTGCTGCTGTGTTTTGCTGGGCTGTAGCCATGCTACATGGCGGTGGCAAGGTTGCTCAGAAGCCGGCTGTGCAGGCTATGTGACCAAGGTGCAGTGCTGGGGTTTTGCAGGTGCTGGGCTCAATCCTTGAGTCTGCCATTGAGTTGTTCCGTGAGCTTGGCTGAGTCTCGCGTGCTCTGGGTTTAGTGGGGTGAGTGACAGCGACTCACCTCCCAAGACAGCCATAAGGATCAGCTACTGAGATCCTCCAAGGGAAATGGCTCTTCGGCGGCATGCACGGTACCTATGCTGCCCCCAGAGTCCAGTTGGCTGTGTAGCCAGCAAGACACAAATACAGACTCGCAGAACCTCAGCATAGGTACCCTACAGCCCCTCCGTTCTCTACACTGCGATTTTTAGCAGCCTAGTCGTGCTGCTGCCTTGCTGGTGGAGCCTTTGCCTGCTGCAGTGAAAGGCTCTGGCAGGGGAAGTTACACGTGGGGAAAGGCCCCAGTGTAACTTACGTACCACCACAAGTGGAGGCAAAGCCTTAAGGCCAGGCAGCGCATTGTTAAACTGGAGATCAGATAGAACAGATGGGGGTTGTCTCCTGGCCTTGGAAGTCCCCAGTTCACCCTGTTACGATGGCTGGGAGGGAAGGGGGGTGATTGATTTGTACTGGACGCTGAGGGTGCCATTCTATTGGATAACAGTGTGACAAAGTGAGTGTGTAAGGATTTTATTCCCCTGTGGTGCCTCAGTTTCCCTAGGCACAGCATCAGTGCACCAAGGTGAGGGGAGTTTTGGTGTGATGAGGTCTCACCCATAGGCCAGGCCCTCCTTGCTCTTTTTATTCTAGTCAGCCAGGTGACACCTTTCTTCCCCAAGAAACAGGACGGAGGAGGGAGGAGGGAGGAGGGGCCTGGCTGGTTGGAATGGGAACTGGGCTGTTGAGTGGGGCAGCCTGGTTTGGCTGGAGAGGGTGGAAGGAGGGCTAGGAAGGATTGTACCGACGGCTTCTGTTTTCTGTACTGACCAGGCTGTTCTAAGCTGTGTCCTCATTGATGAATACAATTTCTGCTCTCCCTGCTGAATGACAGTCACATCTGACGGCGGATGAGGTGCAGGGCCTGGTTGCCCCCACGCTCCGTGACAAATGCCCAGGAACAAATAGGGGTTCTCCGACTGATTGGAAACAGGACAGGGCACGTTCAAAAAGCCAGACTGGGGGGCCGGGGAGCCAAGTGCTGGGAGATCTGAAGGTTAAGGAGGGGTCAGCATAGTCTCTCCTCAAGCTCATGACTTAATATTCATAAAGTGCTCTGAAGGTATTAAATGATATGTACGTACTAAGTTCTGTCAGTGTTAGAGTCCTAACATAACTGACGTGCAACCATGCATTCACTCACACTCACATTCACACTCACACTCCTGGACCACATCTACCCGAGAGGCTTTTCCCGGCAAAACTGGGCTTTTGTCAGGAAATCCTGCAGCATGTCTACACACAAAATGCGCCTTGTTGACAGAACCTGGCACGTGTGCCAGCAGTGTCATGCCTCTCGCGTTCAGATATAATGCGCCTCTCGACAGTGTTCTCTCGTCAAAACAGCCGTGTAGATGCTCTGGGGCCCTTTTGTTGACAGAGATGGCTTCTGGTTCACCGGGCAGCCCTGTTTGCAGAGCTTCCGGTCAGCCGTTCTGTCGAGAGAGGGCCAGGCAGTCTGGCTGCTCTCTGTTGACAGAGCGGATTGCTCTTGTGATCTGATTTTATGTGTAGAGACAATCTGTCAACAGAAGTTTTGCTGGGAAATCCCCTCTGACACTGATTTTTGGCGTCAGAGGCTTCTTGTGTAGATGTAGTCATGTTGATTCATAAAATTTAAGGCGAGAAGGGACCACTAAATGATTTATCCTGATCTTCTGTAGATCCCATATGTGCTCATATACATATAAATCACCCATATTTACACACTCACAGTACCAGTAGCAGAGGGGGAACCATGTTAGTCTGTGCAAACACCTAGAATCATAGAATCATAGAGTACTAGGACTGGGAGAGACCTCGAGAGGCCATCGAGTCCAGCCCCCTGCCCCAATGGCAGGACCAAGTACTGCCTAAACCATCCCTGATAGACATCTATCTAACCTGTTCTTAAATATCTCCAGCGATGGAGATTCCACAACCTCCCCTGGCAATTTATTCCAGTGTTTGACCACGCTGACAGTTAGGAACTTTTTCCTAATGTCCAACCTAAACCTCCCTTGCTGCAGTTTAAGTCCATTGCCTCTTCCACCGAGGAGTCCTGTGATATATTAAAAACTAAGAGATTCATTTTGGGCATCAGCTTTTGTGGGTAAAATCCTCTTCTTCAGATGCATGGAATGCCAATACACATTGAACCTCTCTAATCCGGCGCTCTCTGAGCACACAGCCTCCATAATCTGGCATGACTTTAGTTAGCTGGACGACTACTTATCACAGGTGTGCCCAAGTTTCCTGTATTCCCATAAAGTTTGTTTCCAGCCACCGTTCGTAGTTCTCAGTGTTCTGTGCTGCTGTTTAGCTGTAATTTACCCCCTAAATGTCTTCTAAGAGTCCCGTAAGCAGTGAAAGTGTAGGCAATGCGCTAGACAATATTGACCTCCTGTTGTCTGGCAAATTCTGTCATCCAGTACTTGTCAGGGGCCTGAGGCTGATGGATTATAGAGCTTCAACCTGCGTTATCAACATCAAAATGTTTAAAAATCATGGTGTAGGCCCCCAAAAATCACAAGACTGGCCTAAAATGGCACGATATTTAAAATAGGTGTTGGGTTCTTTTCATTTGCCTTCTGGATTTTGGGGGTCAGGTTTTCAAGTTTTTGTTTCAAGCAGCAGGAGTGGAAATGCACCTTTAAAAAAAGAGGCAGCTGAGTTTGTCAGGTAATCCTATGACTGCAAGTGCTGGAGCTTTAAGAACAACATTCAGTATCGTGATAAAAATCATGAGCGCAGGCAACAGTGGAGTACACTCATCACTTTACACATTTATCCCATAAATGGATGCCTGTGGCCATCTAAGTCACACAAACATCAATTTACACCTACACCAAAAACACACTGCCAGCCTATATATAACCCAGTGCGGTCACACCCAAACGCACTCACAAAGACCCAGGCTGTACACAGGTATACACCCACGTAACCACACGAGTCCTGTGTCTATCTCCCTCCCACTCACAAAGTATGATCTATAGTAGGGTGATAAAATTAGGTGATACTATGAGCAAGCTAATGAATGCTGAACTAAAACAGAGCCTCTGTAGAAACACGTCCTAGAGTCTATTTTGCCACGAACTCTTAGGAGTTTCCTTCATAATAAATTCTACAGGTGCTGACAAGTGCAGATGGCATTGTACTTGGACTAATGCTAACAATCTCATGGACACCACCCTCTATTCAGAAAGATCCAGATGGGCTTTGGAAGCTTTACCTTTTGGGATTAGTTCGCCCTACAAAGAAAGGAAGCCACCACATGGCAGCTTTTAGCAGCATGAGGTACAGTCTCCATGGTTTGGGACAAGAGGTGAAGGACACCATCCCCTTGAGACAAGAGCAATCCGGCCCACACGTTGGGGTGTGATTCAGATTAAGCCACTGAGATTAACTTTAGGAAAATAAATCCCAGAAGAGACAGTCTCTGAGGCCTTTGGGCACTGCTATAATTATAAGGATGATTATTACATCCTTACTTGGATTAGCACTGAAGAGACAGCTAAAGAGACGCACTGGATATAAAATATTTAGGAGAGGCAAACTAGAATATACAGAGTTCCCTAGCAGGGGAAAAATGGTGGGATGATTTCAAATGCATAACAAGCGTTTTTGTTTTCTAAGGGCTTATGAACTACTGACATTCCTGCCTGTTCCTTATCAACATCCAAACATCAGTGAAGTTGTACAGTAACAATGATCAAAGTCTCAGATTTCTATAAAGGCTGAGAGATCCAAAGGTTTGAGCAAACCTCTGTTCTGAGCTTCTGGGTTTTATTCCGACCTCTGCTACAGGTTTTCTGGGTGACCACGAGCAAGTCACTTAGGTGCCTATTTTCAAATGTATCCACTAATTTTGAGAGCCCAACGTGAGACATTTGCGTCATGATTTCCAGAGGCATAGTGCATGTGAGGTTAACGTAATTTAAAAAAACCCCATAAGAATGGACAAACAGGGTCAGACCAAAGGTCCATGTAGCCCAGTATCCTGCCTTCTGACAATGGCCAATGCCAGGTGTCCCAGAGGGAATGAACAGAACAGGCAATTATCAGGTGACCCATCCATCCTCTGTTGTCTGTGCCCAGCTTCTGGCAAACAGAGGTTAATGGCTCCTGCTGAATAACAAGCAGCCCTGGAGCACTTTAAATACGAAGGAATGAATGAGCTTTTGTGGATAAGACCCACCACTTCACATGATTGGTCCAGAGACACTTAGGCTATGTCTAGATTATAGCGATTTGTTGACGGACATTTTTGTTGGAAGATATCTTCCCACAAAACTTTCGTCAACAGATCTCAGGAGTGATCTGCTCTGTCAACGGCTCTATCGGCAAAACGGCCAACCAGAAGCACCCATAAGCCCTGTCTGTGGACAGAAGGTCCCCTTGGAATGTCCAGATGGGTTTTTTGTCAACAGCTCTCCGTGGACAGAGGCTGTCTTCCTCGTGGCGAGCCAGGGACTGCTGTCGATAAAAGTGCTGTGTTCTGCCAACTTGCTGTCAACAGAATGCCCTTGGGAAGCTGGATGCTCCACGGGTTTTGTTGGCAAAATGGTCATTTTGCCAGCAAAACCCTCTGGTCTAGATACAGCTTTAGAATCTGGGGTTTATGTAGCAGGGGAGGGGAGGAGAGGGGACAAGGAAGGAGTTTAACAAAGGGTTATTTGATCCGGGATTGTAGATTTTCAGCACCTTTGAAAGTGAGACCTTCTGGGGGAAATCCTCACTCCATTGAAGTCAAGAGCAAAACTCCTGCTGACCTCCCTGGGGACAGAACCTTACACTGTACGTTTCAAGCTGGGAATCCAAAAATGGCAAAACAGGAATGGAAAGTCTTAGGCTCACATTAGAAAATTAAGGCTTACAGTTTCCCTTCCTGTTTCTCCATTAATAAACTTGGGTTATTACGATTTAGGGCTCTCCCACGGCTGGCTTATGAATGGATTAATTAGCATGTGCTCAGCACTTTGAAAATGAAAAGGGCTGTAGATCTGTTCAGTGTTGAGTCATTTTGCAAATATCCGACAGACCATCTCTGCACTGAACAATCACCAAAAAAAGGCACCTGCATTTATTGTCTCCCAAGGGCCGTGTCTACACGTGCCCCAAACTTCGAAATGGCCATGCAAATGGCCATTTCGAAGTTTACTAATGAAGCACTGAAATGCATATTCAGCGCTTCATTAGCATGCGGGCGGCAGCAGCGCTTCGAAATTGACGCGCCTTGCCGCCGCGCGGCGCGTCCAGACGGGGCTCCTTTTCGAAAGGAAGCCACCTACTTCCAAGTCCCCTTATTCCCATGAGCTCAAGTTTGGGGCACGTGTAGACGTAGCCAAGGAGTCCAGAAAAAATTCTCCCCTCTCAAAGTATAAAGATGCTTGTCTGTCTACTGCCTAAGGACCTGAGAGTCAAGCTGGGTTCCTTTTGGTTCACACTTCATCAGCAGTGATCATGCCTTGCCAAGATAAATTTTGCCCTTGCACCTGTGTGAGTTCACTATTTTCAAATGAGATCTTCCATGTGCAACCCCATTGAGAGCAACAAGATGGTAAAGGAATAACTCAGGGCAGGATATAAAAGCAATGTAGATATTTAGTTAAACCTGCAACTGGAACTTAACCAGTCTTCTGGGTGGTGCTCCCTCTCCCAGGGCTGCGCTGTGTCTAATGGGGGCGATACAAGTAAAGGAGTTAAATGCATATTTTTGTCACTGACACAAGTGGCTCTGATGTTGAAATATGCAGCAGGAGCAGGTCTGCTGAGTAGGAAGGGATCATTCTTCCACCGCCACTCCTCAGAGGATAACTGCACGTTAAGGGGACTCAGTACCCAGTGGGGCCTTCTATGTCTACACTAGGAGAGTTTTGTCGGCAAAACTCACGGAAAGTCCGCACTACAAATGCCTTCTGACAACGGGAAATTGACAGAATGAGGAATTTTTCTCGACAGCCTCCTTCCGTTCCTCCAGGAGGCGGAATGTCTCTGTCAAGAGAATCTGTTCACAGAAATTAAGTGTGGAAATTCCGGGGGCGGGGGGGGACCCTCTGTCGACAGCCCTGTCTGCTGTGCTTCCAGTCAGCCCTTCTGTCGCGAGAACGACTGGGCAGTCTGGCTGCTTTCTGTCAATGCAGTGGATTGACAGAGCGAGCAGCTTTTGTGTGTGGCCGCAAATGGTCAACAGAAGTTTTGTCGGAAGATCTCTTCCGACAGTAACTTCTGCCAACAGACTGCTGTGGTGTCGACATCGCCAGAGAACGTCGATGTTATCTCCATAACCCTGTGTGAGTTTCTGGTGTAAAATCAGGGCTGAACCCACGTCTCAAAAATAAGGGACGGGATTGGCCATTGGAAGCCGGGCAAAGGCAAAATATCTGACCCTGAGTAGGCAACAGAACAAGTATTATCTTCTGAGTTCTGCATGAGGTTTGAGCCACACGATTCCCCTGAGAAGTCACATGGACGAGAAGAGTGAATCCGCCTGTGCTGAGCTGAGAGCTTAGCCCCCAGAAAACCGAGAGGGAAGCAGGGTGTTACTGCACAGGGAGGGGCTTGGAACAACACAGGAAACCCACACGCTCACCCCCTCAGCTACATTATCTCCAGTGGAGTTGCAGCAGGAAGGGCTGTGATGCCAAGAGCAATCAGAAAGGAAGAGAGAGCTGAGAATGGCTGTACGTGCTAAGCAGGCAGCAAGCGTCCAGAGCTGCCAAGGGAAAGGATGTGCATTGCGGCGGTTGAGTGAGACGAGAGAGACAACAGCCCAATAATTTCTGGGCTCTCACTGAAAAACAATGGGGAGGCAGGTGAGGAGAGGGGCCCACCTGCTTCACACGCTGCCAGCTGCTCAGATGCAATGTGCTCACCAGGGCTGGGCTAGGTCTCTGCTGGAGTGGCAAACGGCCCAGGAGAAAACTCAGGCCGTGGCACGCAGCGGTGTGTTGCTGGTGGGGACGGTGGCGCTCTTCCCCAGCACAGAGCCAAAGCCCCAGGGTGATGCTGGTGGACAAGACTGCTGCTGGATGTGCCCTCTTTAGGATGCTGTGCAATCAAAGGTCACAACCATTTGTGACTGTTAAAGATCTGCCAGCCCCTTCTGTCAGAGAGGGAGCGTTCACCTGGGTGCCCTGCTGCCTCACTGCTCAAGTAGCTACATGCTTCTGACCTAAATCCCCCTGCACTTACAGGCTGCATTCTTCTGCACTGATTGAGGCAGCAAGCTAGGCAAGAGAATCCACACATTCGGCTCCAGAGGTTGCAGCTTCTCAGTGGCTAGAGAAAGGACAGCTGTGGACATTGCTGGTACACCCAGTAAAGTCTGTAACGTGCTTTGGAATAAAGGTGCTATTGACCTGAACCCGCCAACCTCATCAAACATGACCCGTAAAAAAGCACTTTTCAAAGTTAACTCCTGAGCCCACATGACAGTCATCACCCCCGTTGTACAGCCAAGAGATAGAAACTTGCCCGCCGCCATGCAGTGCATCTCAACTGAGATTAGAATGGGGCAGTTCCTGTGTGCTCAATCCACTAGGCCTCGCTGCCCCCCCTGCAAAGATTTACAATCCAGTGCATTCGGCTGGGATTGCCTGGAATCTTGGACTGAGCTGCGCCAAGCCCCGCTCCCCTAGAGAGAGGCATCTGACAACCTCTCTTCAGAGACAGACATTTTCTCGGTTCATGCGATGCGGAATATACTCACTGTCTCCTTCCACTTTCTCAGGCGCCCGGCTCCAAATGATCTGCCTGGTCTCCAGCTTCACCTGAAACGTCCTCCTCTCTGGCCTCTGGGACTTTTTTTGGTAGAAGAGGGTCAGCACGGTCCCAATTTCCAAACTCCTGAGGATCCTTCCCATGTCCCCAACCTCCATCCTGGAGTCCTCCAAAAACCCATTGACGCTGTTCAGCCTGGACACTGACATCTTTACTGCAGTGCCATCGCCTGCTGGAATCACCAAGCGGGTTCCGTGTCATGCATGAAAGGAAGGAGCCTTTGGGAAATGCAGTCAAGACCCTCGGAAAGGAAATTGTTTCGATTCCTGCCCCCCAAGCCACCCGAGACTCCACCTATGCTGCAGGACTCGTCTCAGAGCAGGGGAAAGAGGAAGGGGGTGGGATTGAAGGATCCTGCAACCATCTCCCTCTGCAACCCAGGAAGCGGGTAAAATCCAGCACAATAAGGTTCCCCTGCTCTAATACTGCAGCAGCTGCAGCAAGCAGTGAAAGATTGGGCCAGCAGGAAGGTTTGGTGCCCGCTTTTAAACACAAGAGCTATTAAAAAAAATCATCCAACCAGCACAGGTCCAGGAGGCTGAAATTACAACAGCACCTTTACAGACCAAACATCCATACCCTCCGTGGATGGGGGCTGGAGCTGGTGGTGTTGCGGAGTGGCGCAGAGGACAAGCCCCTGTAGAGCTCCGCCAGGTTGGATTTGACTGTCAGCTGGCGAAGGGAGGGAGGAAAGAAGCCCAGATGGTGCAAAGTAAAAAAAGCTGTCCAGCCCGATCCAGAGAATCCCTCCACAGCCAGCAAAGTGCAACCTCCTCCAGAGTCGGTGTGGAGAGGGCTGGAGTGCAGGGAGGACAGGCAGTCTCTCCTGGTGGCTTTTCCTGCAGATTCCAGGGAGGAATGAAGTAAATGAATCTGAAGGATGTGGGGTCCCTCTTGATCTAGCAGATCACAATCCAAGGGTTGCAGTTCTCCTCTCCTCCTGCAGATCCTGATGAGAGAGTATCGGCCTGAAGTGCTGCAGCTCCTGCTTCTGCATGGGGATCGAGATGACAAAGGGGATTTCTCCCCTCTTTTCTCTCTCCAGCTTTCTCTCTGCTGATTAATTTCAGGCTGGTGAAATGGACGCCCAGAGGAAACTGCAATCACACATGGCCGGAAAGAGATCAGAAAGGAATTTAGAAAAAAAAATTGCAGGATCTTGGAGAAAGAAAAATAGAAGGCCAGAAGGAAGAGATGGTGGAGAGTGACATCTACAGGCACAAAGCACCGATTGCCTCTGGAGGGATGCAGGAAGCAGAGGGTGGGAAGCAGCCTGGAAGATGCTGCTGCCCACTAGGTTCTGACATCTGGAGGGGCTGGAGCACAGCCACTGACTTTTGGTTCTGCCGGTGGGTGCATCGAGAGTGGGGTGTGTTTGGGAGGCGGCTCTGACTGTTGTGGGGGAAGCTATTCTCAGCGCTTTTATAGACCTCTTTCATATTCTTGTGATTGCATTTGTCTGTCATTGATATCTTAATAATCACCACCAAAACAGTAACAAACTATCTAGTTCCATTCTCACGAACTGCAGCAGCTTCACATCCCTGCGCTCACTTACAAGCTGTCATCACTAACGTCAGTTTCCAGCTCCCTGTTGGATGAAATCGCCAGCAAGCGTATTTACAGCTAGTTCCCTGGTGTGGTTCTGATGCACATGAAGAACAGCTGCATTATTCAGTCGTGTCTGCGCCACTGATGGTGGGAGAGAATTTGTAAGTTTTCAGATGCTGGAGAATGGCCCACCACAGTGCAGGAGGATACAGGACCAGTGAGAAGGGCTCTTACAAATTTGCAGTACTTCTGACATGTAGCACACAACTGTCCATTCTCTTCCCGCGCAGGAGTCCATTCCCTGCCGTTTTTACGAATGACACACCGAGGAGATGGTCAGAGTTTTCTTTAGAGCTGTGGCCAAAGAACGTGTCAGGAGGTAGTTTCCTTCACCTTGTTGGCTGTCAGCATGGGCGTTGGGTGACCCCTGGCTTGGGGAGGCAATTCCCCCCTTCCATCCAAGGTCCCTTTCTGTCTTGCCCACCAGAGCCCAGCCACCCCTGCTGTGCCCAGGGTAATACCCCCAGCCTGGGATAGCACAGCTGCAGCCTGCCCCACCCAGCCGGCATGCAGAGTGGCTGCAGTCTCCTTTAGCCCTAGAGAGCTGGGGGGAGGTGGACAGCGTGGCCTCCGCCTGCCCTGACCAGTCCCGGAGCTCCAGGGAGTGGCGTAGTTGCAGTCTGCCCCAGCCCTCGAGCGCCAGAGAGGCGAGCCAGGAGGCTTGGCCCCAGCCACCAAAGGCTTTGTCTGCCAGCCGGTCTAGGAAGCCCCCTTTGCAGCTAAGCTGCTGGCCCAGCACCGTGAGGACAGACGGCCTCAGTTGCTGACATGGCAACAGCAGGCTGGTGGGGAGGCCTGGGGGACTGCGATGGAGCGTGAACAGGG
The DNA here is from genome assembly GCF_033958435.1 of Carettochelys insculpta. Lineage (NCBI taxonomy): Eukaryota > Metazoa > Chordata > Testudines > Carettochelyidae > Carettochelys > Carettochelys insculpta. The sequence goes on from NC_134138.1 coordinate 6,979,456, forward strand.
CCGGGTGAGGCACGTTGGAAAGCATTGCCTTCCTCTGCCCATAGCGGTCCGCCTCCAACCACTGGGAGCAGACTCAGCGACTGGGTCATCCCACTTGCAGCAGCTCCTGCTGTGTTTGCCCAAGTCTCCTGAAGGGTGACCGCTGCTAACTTCAACCTGGCCCACCCCGGCCCGCTGACAGTTGACGGGCAAAGGGGGCAGTGGCCATGGGGCCCGGTGAGTCAAAAAGGGCCTTGTGCCCCTGAAATCGCTACTGGAGCGCTGGGCAGCATGCTCTGCGGGACGCTAAGAGCTGTCTGGGGGTGGCACGCTCTGGGAGGTGCTGAGGGCTGCCCCCCACCTGCGAAGGGGCCTGGTGAGACTGTCAGCTCCCCTGCCTGGCTCTACTCACACCCACTGCCTGTGAATCATGGTATTGCAGTGGGGGGAGGGAACGGGGGGCGCCACAGGTCCCGTTTTGGCTGGGACAGCTTCGTTTTTAAGCCATGTCCCAGCCACCCCAATTTCTTTGGCAAAACTGGGTGTTTGGACAAATGCGGGTTGCCCAGAAGTAGGGCACGACCCCTCGTGGGGCACCGAGCAACGTGTGGGGCGGGGGAGCATGAGGGGAACTCCAGCTGGTGCAGGAGAGTTCTGGGGAGCTGCTCTGGCTGAGCCAACCCCTTGCAGGTAGGGGGTCCTGGGCTGGCCCCATGTGGGGTGGGAGGAAGAGGGAGATGGGCTGAGGCGGGGGTAGGGGGTCAGGCCAGACACAGCCCTGGGTGGGCAGCAAGGGGCCTCAGGCCATCCCTGTATGCAGGATGGGAGTGGGGGTCTAGGGTTGGCCATGCAGGGGGGTGTGTGGGGGAGGCCAGCTGGCTTCATGAGCAGGGAAGAAAGGGGGGTCTTGGCCTGGTACCTCAGGCTGAAGGCAGGGAGGGTTGGGACAGGGGATCAGCACAGGGAGGGGCAGGGAGCTTCTGGCTGGTCCCATGCAGTGTCCTGTTTTCCCTTTGGGAAAATATGATCACCCCAATACTAATTCAAGTATTCTGCCTTCTATTCTCACTGTGCACCGTATTCATGCACCTGCTGCCTGCAGGCGCCATTGCAAAACGGCAGTTTAAGGCAAAGGAACTGCCAGCAGACATCTTTAATAGCACTTACCACATAAACCCCACCCCCCACTGGGTCTCCTGGATGCTGAGCACTGATGTTCCCCCTTCTTCCATCCCTGTGCAGAATAAAGTTTGTTCTGGGAACTGAAACCTGTGCGGAGGTGCACCGCCAGTGGAAACACACACTGCTGCCTGGGTGTGCTGAGGCCGCTCTGCTAATCAGCTGGGCAGCACCTGAATTTCTCCTAGGCACCTGCCCGAGCACTCCGCTTACAGGGAGCACCGCTGAGCACGTCCTAGTTTGTTTCAGTCAGTGCTTGAGCACCCAGGGAGTTGGCCCCTATGGGATGGAGGGTAATGTCTGTGGGGCCTCAAAGCAAGAACCTGATGGGCTTGGACTACAAAGACGCTGTGAACTGTAATGACGTGCACTGGTGGCACTGTGGAAAACAGAGGCAAGGTGTGGTAAGGGCCAGAGTGAGTAGGTCTCCTGTAAGTTTCCCACTGCAGGTCTCCAACTGCAATTTACATTGGGCAAACTGGACAGTCTCTACTTAAAAGAATAAGTGGACATAGATCAGACATTGGGAACGGTAACATACAAAGACCTGTAGGAAAACACTCAGCCTCCCTGTATCACAGAGGTAGTTGTGTTAGTCTGCATCTTCGCGAACAAGAAGTCCTGTGGCACCTTATGGACTAACATATGTTTTGGAGCATAAGCTTCGTGGGCAAAGACCTGCTTCATCAGACTCAGGAGTCTCCCTGGACACTCAGTGACAGATTTAAAAGTAATATCTAAGAACATAAGAATGGCCATTACTGGGTCCCACCAAAGGTCCATGTAGCCCAGCATCCCATCTGCTGACAGTGGCCAGTGCCAGGTGCCCCGGCAGTGAGGCTGAAGACAAAGATCAAGTGACTTGTCTTCTGCCATCCATCTCTGGTCTCTGACAAACACAGGCCAGAGACACCATGCCTAACCCTGGCTAATAGCCTTGCATGGACCTAACCTCCATGAATTTATCTAGCTCTTCTTTGAACTCTCTTACAGTCCTAGCCTTCACAGCCTCCTCTGGCAAGGAGTTCCCCAGGTTGATTGTGAAAAAGAACTTTCTTTTCTTAGTTTTAAACTTGCTACCCATTAATTTCATATATACGGAGATACACATCTCATACAGCTGCTAGTTCATTGAGTCCAGTCCCCCACCCTCTTGGAAGGGCCAAGCACCATACTTTTTTTTTTTTAAGTCCAGTTGCCCCAGACCCCTAAATGGCCCCCTGCCCAAGGATTGAGCTCACAATGCTGGGTTTAGCAGGCCACTGCTCAAACTATTGAGCTATCCCTCCCTGAATGAGCAATAAGAAAATAAAATAAAATAAACTGCAAAGAGAAATTTCAGAGCAGCAATTTATTTGCAAATTTGACTCCATCAACCAAGGATTGAACAGAGACTGGGAGTGGTTGGCCCATTACAAAAGCAGTTTCTCCACTCTTGATGTTCACACCTCCACATTAGCTACTGATCATGGGCCACATCCCCCATGACTGAACTGATTTGATTTCTCCTCTCTTGATGTTCACACCTCCACATTAACTGCTGATCATGGGCCCATCCTCCGTGACTGAATAGACTGTGTGAGCTCTGGCCTTTCCCCTGAGTGAAACTCCCTCTTTATATCCTCCTCTGAAACCTCCCCACTCATGCATCTGACGAAGTGGGTCTTTGCCCACGAAAACTTATGCTCCAAAATATCTGTTAGTCTATAAGGTGCCACAGAACTTCTTCTGAGGATACAGACTAACTTGGCTCCCCCTCTGATACTTGTCTCCTGTAGGTGTGTTTTCTTACTATTATTTCATTCTAGAGAAAGAAATAACAAAACTGGGGCTGCACAGAGAAAGAGAACAGCGGGTTAGGGCTGAGAGACTGCAAGGGAACAGCCTCTGGAGTCGGGGAACCTGGACTAGGCTCATCACCCTGCAGGGAGCTTCCAAGCGTGGTCCTCACAGGTGACTTTTCTCACCAGTGAAGCAAGTCCTGACCTGAGCAGCTGTGCATGAGCAGGTGTGTTAGGAGGTTCTTTCCCACAGCCCCTCAGAGCTGCAAGAGGCCAGAGGAAGCTGAAAGGGTTTGTGTGGGGCTGAGGTGGAAGGAGGTGAATGGGAAACAGAGGAGAACAAGGTGTTGGCAGGATCTGGTGGTGGTGGGGTTCTTGGGGGAAAGGAAGCACAGAGGAGTGTTGAGGACCAGCGAAAGCATTATAAGGATGTGCTGAAGGGACACATGAAAAAGTGCAGCATCAGCGTCGATGCTTGGGGGAACCTCACCCAGCACCGTCCCCAGTGGAGAGAGGTTGTCTGTGGACAGGGGGCTGTGGCACAGTTTGACAGGTCTTGCTGCAGTGCAGACGAGGAGAGGCAGAGGAGAAAAAAGAGAGGCAAAAACTGCCCCATGCCCCTCCAACAGCTGCCACCACCTGGCTCTTCTGTGATAAGACCTGCAGCTCCAGAATCGGGCTGGTCAGCCATCAGCAGACTCACAAATAGGAGGGTGACATGAAGACATCCTACTTGCTATCGAGTGACCACCAAGAAGGGGGAAAGAGAGCATGGGGAGGGCTGCTGGGAATGAATCTGGAAGATAGGGCCACAGCCCAGAACAGTCTCCCTCTTTCCTCCCCCCAGCAAATGTAGCGAGGAGAAGATGAGGGACCATTGATGCGTGTTCTGTGTGCCGCAGCTAGGAGCTAACTCTGCCTCGGAAATCTTGCAGCCCCAGATGTGCACCTTGGAGCCTGCAGCTTGTTCAGGCTGGGGCTCCACGTTACACATCAGGGCTTGCCAGGATGAATGGTAGAATGCCCACTGCTAGGTTTTGGGTTTCTCTTGGTGGTGCCCATTTGCACATGCTTTGGTGCACATAAAAAACATTCTGCGCACGGAGGGAACAGAGTAGAGGCCTTCTTGTTGTTTCTGAAGATACAGACTAACTTGGCTACCTCTCTGATACAGGCGCTTCTGGGCAAGAGAAAGCAACACTGATTGGTGGGATCGCATTGTCATGCACATGTGGAATAAAGACCAGAAGTTGCAAAATTTTAGGATACATAATTCAATCTTCCTGGGGCTCTGTGCTGATCTGGCCCCCGACCTGTGGCACAAGGACACTGGGATGAGAACTGCCCTCTTGGATAAGTGTGTGGCAATTGCTGCTTGGAAGCTGGCGACGCCCGATTGCAACCAGTCGGCTGCATATCAGTTTGGAGTGGGGAAGTTTACCGTTGGACCTGCACTGTGCCAATGCGCAGGGCAATAAATCAGATTCTGCTGCAGAGGGCTGTAACTCTGGGGAACGTGCCTGAGGTCGTGACTGGCTTTGCAGACACAGAATGTCCCAGCTGTGGGTAGGCCAGGCACGGCACCCGTATTCCGATTCTAGCGCCTGCCCGCCTTGCCACTGAGTACATCCACAGGAAGGGATACTTCTCCGTGGTGCTGCAGGCACTTGTGGGTCACCGTGGTATGGCACAGATGTCAACGTGAGGTGGTCTGGAAAGGAGCATGACACGCACATTCAGGACTCTGGGAATGAGCTCATGGGAATAAGGGGACTTCGAAGTAGGCGAGGTCCTTTCGAAAAGGAGCCCCTTCTGGATGAGACGCATGGCGGTGAGGCATGTCAATTTCAAAGCACTGCGGCCACCCGCATGCTAATGAAGTGCTGAATATGCATTTCAGCGCTTCATTAATAAACTTCGAAATGGCCATTTGCGTGGCCATTTCGAAGTTTGGGGCACGTGTAGACACGGCCTAGGTGTGTTGTTCAAATACAGACGTGGAAACAGCCCTTCCCCCCAAAATTTAAAGTCTCCTTTGAAATGAGCTGCAAGAAACGAGAATGACAAACCAAGAGGAGGAGGAGGAAGAGGAGAGGAATGAGCATAAGATTGTGCCATTGGTTACTGCAAAACCTGATGATTCCAAGTCAGTGAATTGTACATCAGTACAAAACTCAGTGCCATCGATTTGTAAGTGACTCTGCTGATCATGGAAGGTACTGGATTGGAGTCTGACATTCTCTGGTTGCTACCAGAGGAGATTTGTCCCAGGTACAGTAAATCCCCGATTTAACAGACTAATGGGGAAAGGGGTGTCTGTTAATGCCGAAAGTCTGTTACATCTGAACGGTTATACTGTATGACGATGCCCTGACCCTCCCAGCCCATCACTCACTCCTGTCCTCATCCCACCCCCTTCCTTTCTCTTCTCCTGTCCCATTCTTCCCCTCACACCTCAGCCTCCCTCTCCCAACTACCAGGAGCTGCCCATCATCCTGGCTCCTTCCACCTTCCGCGGCTTCTCTAACCTCCGGCTCCGAGCAGCCTGTGCTGCCGCTCAATGCCATTGCAGGCAGCGGTGGCCGGGTGCTGACATGCTCCACCCACACGGGGTGGGAGAGGACAGCTCTTGCGTCATGCTGTGCTGCAGCCTCCTTTGGCGGCTCCAGCGGCTCTGATGAGTCACTGGCATTTACTTGGGGGTTGGGGAGGTAGATGACAATGTCCATGGTTACAAAGTCCATTAAATCAGGGTCCATTAAACTGAGGGTTTACTGTAGTGGAGAGAGAAAGGAGATTTCAGTGGGCACTAGTGTGGTCTTTCTGTCCTGATGCCAAGATCTTGAAACTTTCACCATTGCCTGCCCCATCTTTCCCATGTACTGCCCCTTACAAGAAACAGGCCTCTCTTGCCTGTGCTCAGTGGAGGTGTGATTGTGGGTGGCTTTCAATTCCTCCCCTCTGCTTGACCTCCTTTTGGGCCTCCACTCCCCCATCAGCTAGGACAGACCCTCCCTTGCTCCCCGCCCTTGGCACCTCTCCTTGTGACTTATGCTGGGGCTGGCTTTCAGGTCATTTTGCTGGGCCACAGGGTCATTTCCTAGGTATGGCAGAGAAGAAAAGTTGCTTTTTTATTATATTTAAATGTACTGGGTTCTTCCCAGGGATCTAGAAAGGCGGTTCCTGCCCCAAAGAACAGGCCTCCCCGCATGTTTGTTCACATTTGCAATGCCCACTCTAAGAGAACATGAGGCCACACTGGGCCCTTGGCTTTGGGGGTCACCTTGAGAGACCCTGCTCCTCTGAAGCCGTGTCTACACGTGCACGCTACTTCAAAGTAGCGGCACTAACTTCGAAATATCGCCCGTCACGGCTACACGCGCCGGGCGCTATTTCGAAGTTAACTTTGACGTTAGGCGGCGAGACGTTGAAGTCGCTAACCCCATGAGGGGATAGGAATAGCGCCCTACTTTGACGTTCAACGTCGAAGTAGGGACCGTGTAGTCGTTGTGCGTCCCGCAACTTTGAAATAGCGTGGTCCGCCATGGCGACCATCAGCTGAGGGGTTGAGAGACGCTCTCTCTCCAGCCCCTGCGGGGCTCTATGGTCACCGTGGGCAGCAGCCCTTAGCCCAGGGCTTCTGGCTGCTGCTGCGGCAGCTGGGGATGCATGCTGCAGGCACAGGCTCTGCAACCAGTTGTTGGCTCTGTGTATCTTGTGTTGTTTAGTGCAACTGTGTCTGGGAGGGGCCCTTTAAGGGAGCAGCTTGCTGTTGAGTCTGCCCTGTGACCCTGTCTGCAGCTGTGCCTGGCACCCTTATTTTGATGTGTGCTACTTTGGCGTGTAGACTTTCCCTCGCAGCGCCTATTTCGATGTGGTGCCGCGCAACGTCGAAGTTGAACATCGACGTTGCCAGCCCTGGAGGACGTGTAGACGTTACTCATTGAAATAGCCTATTTCGATGTCGCTACATCGAAATAAGCTATTTCGATGTAGGCTTCACGTGTAGACGTAGCCTGAATGTCCCAGAGCTCTGCTTGAAGTCAGTGGGTGCTGTGGCTGTTCAGCACCTCTGCAAACCAGGTTCACGTGTCTCAAGTTGCTCACCCCAAAACTGAGAACCCCCCAAATCAGAGACCATCTTTGAAAATTAGGGCTCAGGACTTCCCCTTGCCATCATTAGCAAAGAAACCTGTGCAGCCCTTCAGACAATCAGCGGCTCCTTCAGAATGTATCTCTGGGCATTGTTATGGTAGCTCTGTTCTCTGGCTCTAGAACCCTAGAAAGACTCCATCCCATCCCTGCAGCTGCTTTATTGCAAAGGAGCCAAGAAGCTGGCTGGGCTTCCCTGGGTGAGATCATATGTTCAGAACTGGATGCTGCTCTTCACTCATCTGCTCCACAGCTAGACAAGGTTCGTCATTTAATTTTTTATGGCAATGAGTCTCCTTCCAGCCACCGGGTTCCCCCAAGTACTCCTGGCTGACCTTAAGGATATGAACTCCCCATGTGAGATTATTCCGAAGAAGCTAGGGAGAATATTATCATGAGTAACTTTGGGTGAGAGTCCTGTGATTTAGCTCATGGTAGGTTAACTTTGGGAACATGGCCAAGAAGTCACCCTGGTTGACTTTATCGAGGAGTGGAGCAGAATAATTATATTTTCAATACTTCAAAAGGGTGGCCCTAAAAAGTGCAGAAATCAACATAACAAAGTACATCTCAGTTCCCTTGAGACAGACAGAAGCCTGGTCCCTTGAGGGTGGGAAGGAATCAGTGGCATCTGGTAGGGCTTTTCCATTCCTGGTTTAGATGCTATTGTACAGGGAGCAGGGATCTTATATGAGCTCATATCCTGGCTCACCTTTCTTACAGGTGTTTGTAGTGGGATAATAAGGCCTGGAGGTGCAGTCAGGGACCAGAGGAAAATCAGGAAACATGACCTGGTACCAGGAGGGAGAGTAGGAGAAGACTGAGTTGTCCAGCCAGTAGCTGAGGGGCTGGGCTATTTCCTCATCTTAGCCTGTGTCCTTTCCAACAGTTGGTTTGGTTTAACCTGGGAGTCCTCACACCTGAGGACAAAGCCTGATGAATAAAACTCATAGGCTGTGTCTACACTACGAAAATAACTTTGAAGTTACTTACTTGGAAGTACAACTTCGAAGTAAGCAACTTCAAAGTTGAGCATCTACACACATCCTACTTCAAAGTTAAACTTCAAACTAGGGCACTACTCCATTCCCAGGAATGGAATAAGGACTTTGAAGCTGGGCTCTTACTTCAAAGTTAATTTCAAAGTAAGGGAAAAATGTGTGTAGACTCTCTGCTACCTACTTTGAAGTAGTGTCTAACTTTGACGTTAACTTCAAAGTTAGTTACTAGTGCAGACGTACCCATAGTGAACACTTATTGTTGGATCCAAAGGCTCACTGGCTGATCACCATTTAAGCAGCTGTTTGGATGTGTGCACAGTAAGGGAAATAAGAGGTTGGAATTGAGATCTTAGTTGGGCCTAGTGGGAGACAGAATTAAGACATTAGCTGAGAGCGAGAGAGAGAGAGAAAGAGAAAGTTTGTGTGTGCGTGAGAGAGATCCCCCTGCTGTCAACCTAATGGAACCAAACTTCTTAAACGTGTGCCATGGACCTAATTGTGCTAACAGGTAATGTGGGCTCTCCTTTAGCTCCAGTGGGGAAGTGCTGTGCCCTTAGAGCAGAGGGATATGAACTGTTGCACTGCTATTGTGGTGAAGTTATTTACACTAAAGGGAAGGGATTGACCAGCAGCCAGGTTGTTACAGGATGCTCTGTCTAGAGGATGCATTGGCTAGCAGCAGCCAGCACTACCCATCCAGAAGGGAGGAGCACTGGTCTGTGTGCAGGGAGGGGCTGTCAGGTCATGGAGGGAGAACAGGGCCACTTCCTAGGTACTCCAGATGGAGAAGAAAAGTTGCATTGTTATTATTTTTAAATGTACTGGGTTCTTTCCAAAGACCTAGCAAGGCAGTTCAAGGCCCAAAAACTCATAAAAATGTTAGACGAGCATGAGGAGCTGCAGCAGTGCAGAGCACTGTAATTATATATTGTCTGTGTCGTGGTGTTTATAGGCTTCATGATCAGAGAGCTTAAAAGCCCATGTAGGGGCCAGTGGGCAAAAAAAGCACAAACCCTGACACTCTCCTCTCGTTTACTGTCTGGGAACTTCCTGTTTATGTTATCATCTGGCCCTGGACTGGCATTCAGGAGATGTAGGTCTTCTCTGAGCCCTTGAGATGCTACAACAATACAAACAATGGCAATAGTTGTTTAAAAAACAATGAGGAGTTCTGTGGCACCTTAAAGACTAGCAGATTTATTTGGACATAAGCTTTCCTGGGTAAAATCCACTTCATCAGATGCACTGGAGTGGAAATACAGAGACATATATATATATATATATATATATACACACACACACACTTGTATATCAGAAGAATGAAGATACTTATAAAGTGTAGGACCACTGTTAATGAGGCCTGTTCAGTCAGGGTGGATATGGATTACTCCCAGCAGCAAGAGAGGGGAAATTGCCTTTGTAGTGAGATAACCATTCTAAAGCTTTATTCAGTCCTAATGTAATTGTGTTAAATTTGTAAATAAATTCCAGCTCTGCTGTTTCTCGTTGCAGTCTGGTTTTGATTTTCTTTTTTATTGTTGTAGAAAGAATGCTACTTTTAAACCCATTATTGAGCATCCAGGGAGGTTAAAGTGTTTTTCCTACTGGTTTATGTATGTTGCCTTTCTTGATGTTTGATTTATGTCCATTTGTTCTTCTGCACAGAGACAGCCCAGTTTGGCCAATATACGTGGCAGAGAGACATTGCTGGCACTTGATGACATATATCACATTAGTAGAAATGCAGGTGGATGAGCCCCTGATGGTGTGACTGACGTGGTTAGCTCCTGTGATGGTGTCACTTTATTTATTTTGTTATTATTTTATACATTTATTTATTTTGGATGGTCTGGCAATAGAAATGCGATTCTGTTACAGCACCCAAAGTGATGCTTGCTCATCTGCGGTGGTAGGACCCTGCCCTGTGGTTTTTTTTCCATCTAGAGTGTGATTTTACTCTGAAAAGTGACTGTAAAAACTGAAAGTTTAATCTGGTTCCTGTCTCTAACTCTCTCCTCTCCACTGTGGCCAGGTGTCACATTTGAGAAGAAGAGAACATCTCATCTCACTTCTCCAACGTCCCTCTGAGAAGGTGCATTACCTATTTTAATCCCAAAGCAACCCATTTTCCCTGCAAATTTGACATCCCCTTCCCATATACCATGGCATATTATTTACCTAAGAAATAAAGAACCATTAAGATACAATGAATAGTTGTTTACACTAAAGGAAGGGTTTGGCCAGCATTTTCCATTTCCTATATGAACCATTTTTAGTTCCCTTCATTTTGGGGTTTGGTCACTCGTAACTCACACTTCAGCCAGGGCAAGTTGAGATGTAGGGATGTCTTCAATTTCTAACCAAGATGGAAAATAACTAATGGCTTTTCTGGATGTCATTACAGTATGACTTCAGTTGCATGGCGAGACCCCCAAAAGAAGAGCAAACAGATATCTGGTAGTATGTCTGAGATAATTATTGCTGGTGAGGGGAAAAGCTCCTCTCCAAAGGTTGAGAAGAACCTCACCTTGCAGCAAGAGAAATTTCAAGCTGTCCAGCCGGTTGCAGCCAAGAAGAGAACACAGCCCAGTCTGAAGAGAGAACCAAGCTCCTTGGGGGTTCAGGAGACATTTCAGGCTGTAAAAAAGCTAAAATCCTCTCTCTCTTCTCCTGAAATAGCCACTGATGCTTTGTCAGTCAGATATCTAACTCTCTCAGCTATACGTGAAGAAATCCAGGTTATCAAGGAGACATTGCAGACAATTTCAGACTCATCATTGGAAATTAAAGCCAAGCTCTTCAAAATACACAGTGAAATTTCACAGCTCAGCATGCTCATGGAGAAAAATGAGTCAGGAATCAGCCAGGCAGGAGACCACGTACAGATTCAAGTCACTAAACAGGAGGCCAGCTCTCCAGATATGAAGACGCAGCTCTGGCTTGTGGACAAACAGGGCCTCACCCTACAGCAGGAGCAGCAGAGCTCTGTAAAACAGGAGTCTGGTGCTGCTGTAGGAGAAGTGGTAGAGCAACACAGCATCCAGGCTCAATGGGACCTCACTCTTTGGCAAGGGAAGAGGAAATCTGAAATAGCAGGGCCCCTGATAAAAGAAGACTCGCAAACTCAACAGGACTCCTCCCCACTACTGCAGGAAGAAGGCAACAGACAGGTATGAATGTTCTTCATTTATTATGGCTTCCTTCCCACTCAGACCGTCTGACCCACAAACTAATCTGAGGCAGCCCAGTAGTTCTCTGCATATTTAACTTGCAGAATCTGGGCTCCTTAGTGGACTTATCCTATGCAATATGAAGTCCTGTGGCACCTTATAGACTAACAGATATTTATTATTTCCAAAATATCTGTTAGTCTATAAGGTGCCACAGGACTTCTTGTTGTTCTCGACGATACAGATTAATACAGCTACCTCTCTGATACCTATGCAACCTGGCTCTCTCCACATACAGTATTTTTTATAACTCATCTGGGCTTCTCTGAACCATCATCCCACCCAGACCAGGCCTGGGGGCAGATTTGGCCCACTTGACCTATGCTATTGTATGAAACAAGCTAGCTAAGGTGTATGCCCTGGTTTTCACATGTTGGTGCTTAAAGTTAAAGTCATAAATCTGCATATAGGCACCTACTTAAAAGGCCATAATCTCAAACATGCTGAACAGAAGTTGGGTTCTGTGCCTCTCTGAAATCACACCCCATGAGGTGTTTAAATGTGATAGGAAGTGCCTAACTTTATTCTGCCCAGTATTTGTATTACAGTAGCATTTAGGACACCATTGTGCTAGGTGCTGTACAAACACAGAAAAAAGACAACCCCTGCTTCAAATGGCCTACCATCTAAGGAATCCGCCTTTGAAAATGCTGTCCTGAGGAGACTTTGATGGCTGCTGAGACTTGAGCCCTAAGTAACCTTAGTGAGAGACTGGTTTGTGGTCAGATACCTCTTTCGTTCAGTCTCCCCAGTGTGGGTGGCATGTAGAGCAATGAGGCTTTCTCCTGTTCATTCCAGAGCTGTGAAGAGCATATTAGTCTGGTCTCAGTCACCGACTTGGTGCTGACGACTGTCGCCAGTCTAAAGGACGCTGACAACACCCATGAAGCAGCCACAGCAACGTTGGCCGCAGTTCTGGAGGACCACAGGGCTGAGATGAAGGAGAAGGTAAGAGGGCGGGATCTGGGAGAGATGGAAAATGGAGTTCTGTATGCTGGAACCCTGGAGCAGGGAATGGCCTTAGTTTGCTATAATGTAACAGGTATACCAGAACTGCTCCTTGTATCCATGTCTGTATTATAGCAGAATCCCTCTTCTGCTCATGAAACTAACGATCTGTGTCTCCATTGCAATAGCAGGCTGTGTGCTGCTACGTTAATGAGCTTCCTGTATGAACTTGTGAAAAAAGTCTTCATCAGGACAGAGGGTGTCACAGCTCCTCCCCATCCAGGGCTCCTTCTGACTCTTCTCCAGGGCGTCAGGCTCAATCCATGGGTTCTAATTCTGTCAAATTTGGTGCTCTGATCTCTGTACCATTTTGCCCTGTGCACCACCTTTGTCTGAGTTACAGAAGCTCCGTAGAGTGGGGACCTCACCTCTCTATGTATTTGTAAAGCCCCAGATACCCATGCCCTATAAATAACGGCAGATGTGATTAATAGGAATTCAGTTCCTGCTGTTGCCTGATCTTTAGATTGTACATAATTACATAGATTACTTGTGAATTTCCATTTACTACTTGGACGGTTCACAGGTTCTTGGCTCAGGCTCAGTGTTTCAATATTCTGTGGTAGGGAACCCTGATGTGCACAGTGGCAACACTGATGCTATAGGATCTCCTGTATAGTTACAAATATTTTATTAATATATTTAGCACAGTCACAAGCACCCCAGCTGCACAAGGTGGATAGGGAACGTACATCAATATTTCCATGTACTCACTCCTGTCACACCACAAGCTGAAGTGTTATCTGTAGTCTTCCTCATCACCATCACCTTCCCCATCATCACCACTGGCCATCACTGTGGCACCTCCCAAGGGCTACAGCTCCTTCTCCTCCCAGCCCAAGGCCGGGATGCCATTTTAATACGTCATGCTGGCATTGTTATGTTTGATGCGTATTCAGTAGGGATGTTTCCCTTACTTCCTATTTGTATTTCTTCTCCTTACTAATGGTGAAGTGTCTTTTTCCTATTGAGCTTAACTTATTATCACGTATGCCAATTGGTTGCCATAGTCCCTTTTGTGGTGAAATATTACATTTGTTATTTCTGTCCTACCCAGCTTTTCCATCTGGTCTTAACCAGTTATTTGGGGATTTTCGAAACTGTGGCATATCTGTTAAGTCTGAGGATAATCTTGGAAGTCCCCTATGCCATCAAAGGTTACTTTATCTTACCACTCTTTATCTAGGTGAAAGGTCCCTGATATATGGACGTTAACTTTACTATATAAGTGAAAGGTCCTGAATATGTAAGTCAGCTTTGTCTTAGCTCAACATACAGGATGTAGCCTGTAGATCCCTTGCAAAACAGCCAAAACTACTTTAATTTAAACCTCTTGTAACCTACTATAATTATCATATGATCAAACCATAAGGAAATAGGCAATCTACAAGAAAATATATCTATAGGCAAGCAAGAATGTTAGCCCTGCAGCCTACACCGCCGCTCACAAGAAATGAATCCTTGAATGCGTTATCTTTTGCTGCAGGCATCAGACATAGTGGATGGCATCTATCTCCAGATAAACAATATCCCAGAGGGCAGTGCCAGGCGGGCAGCTCTCCGCGTGGTGTGTTCATTGGCTGAGGAGTACCCAGAGGAAGTGGTCTCAAGCCTTCTGAGACACTCACTCCCATGCAATAGGTAACTGTGCTGATGCATAGCCCTTTTCTTGTGCCTTTTGCGGAGGATCTCCAAGCACTCCACAATTCTAGAGACTGACGTCTCACAACACCTCTGTGCAGTAAGTCAGTACTGTGCCCATTTTACAGACAGGGGGATTGGAGAGACATGAAGTGACTTTTTGTGCTGGTGCCAGAGAGGAGGACACTCATTTTGTTTCATAGTTGAACACTTGGCCAACAAAACACAAATGGGGGTTCTAGGGCCACGTGGGGGTCTTTGGGGTGCTATATGTGGCTCTCATGAACTCAGCACATCTGATCAGAGCTCTGTCTCAGTTTCATGATGCCAAACCTCCACTGCGTTCTGATTTTACAGAACCAAGCCCAGCCTGGTCCAGCTCCAGGGCCCATCACTCCCAGTTTTATTTCTGTCCTATCTCCAGTCATCTCTGCGTTTCTTCCTGTTTCCTGACTGGACACATTCTGGGCAGATTCCCTCTGTGCTGTGGGCCTCCCCTGGGATGATGTTTAGGGGATGGCCCTCACGGGGCAGTCAAACCCTGGAAAGATTTTCCAGAAGCTAAAATAGAGGACTGGACACAAAGGCTGTGGCTACACTTGCATTTCTCTGTCAAAAGAGGAATGCAAATGAGGGAAATCAAAATGCAAATGAGGCACTGATTTAGATATCTCATGATTCATTTGGGTAATCTCTTTTTTTTCAAAAGAATAAAAAGCAACGTAGACAGGGCTCTTTTGAAAATAAACCCCATCTTCAAAAGAACGCTTCTTCCTATTTTGTTTCAGAAAAAGGGTTCTTTTGAAGATGGGGTTTATTTTCAAAAGAGCCCCGTCTATGCTGCTTTTTTTCTTTCAAAAGAATCTCTTCCAAAAAGGAGATTATGCAAATGAATCATGAAATATGTAAACCGGTGCCTCTTTTGCATTTTTGATTTCCCTTATTTGCATTCCTCTTTTGAAAGAAGAATGCAAGTGTAGCCACAGCCAAAAAGAGTTCAGGAGAAACGTCTCCATGCAGGGGGTGACTAAGGAACAGAATGGAGTCCAGATACCCTGGGGAAGGGGGTTATATCAGTGCCTGGAGAGTGGAGAAAGTCTCATCACGCCTCCTACGTTTCTGAATTTTCAGCAACGCGGCTGAGCTGTGGCAGGGCCTGTGCAGAAACCTAGAAATCAACACCAAAGTTGTGTGGCAGCTGCTCAGAGAGCTGAAACAGAGACCCCGCCTGCAGGAGAGCAGCAGTAGCTCTGGGGATGGCTCCTCCCTCACTCCTCTGGCTGTGAGTAATCCCACCAAGCAGACTTCCCATTCCAGAGCAAGGGAGAAGCAGCTCTGTCTTCTTCTTTGCTAGGTTACTCCTGGAAATCTCCCTGTCTCTTGCACTCTACCTTCCGCCAAGACCTTTTACCATGTCTGCCCCCGCTGACGGGAGATGGGGTGGGACTTCTTTGGCAGAAAAGCAAGTTCTCAATCCACCAGAGGTTTCAATGGCACAGCAACATGCAGCTTTGGCTGTTTCCCAGGGCGCAGGCTTCTGCTTCTGCAGCCCCCTAAATTTCCTGGTTGAACAATCTAAGCAGGCTCCGAGGCAAGTTGTGGGGTGGGAGTGGGGCAGCTCTGCACCCCCAAAAGGGGCAGAAGGGACAGGGATGGGGGCAGCCAGCCCTTAGGGCTGCCCAGAACCTGACACTGAAGCCCACTCCCAGCCCTCAGCGCCCATGGAGCACCCAACACAGCGTTCTGGCGATGATTTGAAGGGGACCAGGACTCCAGCTGCTGCCACTGGGAGCCCCTTAAAATCACCAGGTGATGAAGCAATTGCTCCCTTTGCCACCCCCCTACCTGTCGGCAGGCCTGGGTGGGCTTAATGCTAATTAGGGATGTGAAATCCCATTTAATTAGTTAAGTGGATAAATGTTACGTTTAACCAGTTAACCATTTAGATGAGAGAAGGGGTGTGGCCAGGGGTGCTGCTCCAGCTCAGATGGGCTGGAGTGCCCCCCTCCCCTCACGTATGGGGGCTGCTCTGGCCAGACTTTGAGAGCCCCTGGCCACAGCATGCTGGCCAGGCTGGAGAGCCCCTGCCTGCAGCACTCCTGGGCCAGGCCCACTGTGGATCAGGGCTGATCCATCCAAGCTGGAATGGCCCCATCTGCAGTGGGTCCCTTGGCGCTGGAGCAGGCCTTTGCGCATGGCAGGTGGGGGGCTCTGCCAGCCCGCACCATGTAACCATAATCAGCAAGCCTCATCCATTTGGCCATGAACAT
Organism: Carettochelys insculpta; assembly: GCF_033958435.1. Taxonomy (NCBI): domain Eukaryota; kingdom Metazoa; phylum Chordata; order Testudines; family Carettochelyidae; genus Carettochelys; species Carettochelys insculpta. The sequence continues at coordinate 6,995,697 of NC_134138.1, forward strand.
CCCTACTGGTAAATCCTTGTCACTGCTGCAGTGATTCCTATTCGCCTTTGCAATTGGGAGACAAACCCGTTTATTGTAACTGTCAGTCGGGTAACAAAGCCTCTTCCTCACCAAGATCACAGAGTGGCATGTAGCAATTTGGGAAATATTGTCTTACTGAAACTGCCATAAGGTGGGTACACAACTAGTGCCCAGAAAGTAATCAAGCTGGGAGAATATATCTACTGGGGTGCATAGGTGTCAGGTAGTTGTCCAGAACTATATAATATTTTCATTAATGACTTAGATAATGGAGCAGAGAGGGAGTCAGCAAAATTTGCAGGTGACACCAAGCTAGGAGGAGTTGCAAACACTTTGGAGGACAGGATTAGAATTCAAAATGGTCTTGGCAAATTGGAGAATTGGTTTGAAATCAACAAGATGACATTCAATAAAGATGAAAGCAAAGTACAACATTTCAAAAGGGAAAATCAAACAGCCAGCTACAAAACAGCAAATAACCGTTCAGGTGGCAGCACTCCTGAGAAGGACTTGGGGTTTATAGTGCATCACAAACTCTGAGTCAACAGTGTGTTGCACTTGTGAAAAACATGAATATCATTTTGGGATGCTGTGACCCAAAGCACCCCTGTATTCAGACTATAAAGAATATGGTGATAATCTTTGTACAAAATTGCCTTGTGGTGCATCATTTGAAAACTAGTAAGCCTCTGATCATTAATATTCTTGCATGATGTCTGCATGCAGTATGTATTAACGGTTATAAGGATGTAATGATGGAATTATTACTAATGTGTGGTTAAACCAGGAATGTCAGGGCAAGTGGTAACCTGATCTGACCTAGACAAAGGATTGTATATTCGCTTCTTTGACCAGTATGGTCATCCGCCTGAGAGAACTAAGATCCATTTCTACATAGCACGTACACAAAACCACCACACAAAGAAGGGGTGGAGAAGACAACACGGCATCTAAAATTAGGTTATGCCTACACTGCCGGGTTTTCAGAAATAATTTATTTCGATGTTCTAATGATGAAATAAGTTATGTCTAAAAAGACGGTTCACACTGCAAGAGCATTTTGAAATTGAGCATTCACACTAGAGAGACCAATTACCTCTGCTTAGTACACAATGAACCATAGACTCATAGGGCTGGAAGGGACCTCAGGAGGTCATCTAGTCCAGCCCCCTGCTTCAGGCAGGATCAATCCCAATTAAATCATCCCAGCCAGGACCTTGTCAAGCTGGGACTTAAAAACCTCTAGGGATGGAGAATCCACCACCTCTCTAGGCAACACATTCCAGTGCTTCACCACCCTCCTGGTGAAGTAGTTCTTCCTAATATCCAATCTTCTCCTTTCCTTCTGTAACTTCAGACCATTGCTCCTTGTTCTGCTATCTGACACTATTGAGAGCAACTTCTCACCACCCACTTTAGAGCTCCCCTTCAGGAAGTTGAAGGTTGCTATTAAACCACCACTGAGCTGACTTTGAAATTGAAAGGGTGATCAGTGAAAGTTGCTTGTTTGGTGGAGTGATTATTTTGAGTTAAATACCCTGTTATTCTAGAATAATAAGCTTTGCAGCATTGACGCAGGGGACTTTTCCTGGAAAAAAAGGGGGTTTTCACAAAAGAAAACAGTGTAGACAAGCCTTGTGTTGGAGAAAGAAGCTTGGTTCAGGATTTACTTTCCAAAGAATACATTGCAAAGCTTTACTAATTTATAAAGACAGGGCTGAACCTAAAATGATAAGCAATTGAATCAGCCGATGTCCTAAAGCACTATTGTATTACAAAAGTGTATAGCGTAATATCTTATCTGAAAGTTAATATAATTGTGAAATGTCTGTATTACACTGTATGAGGAAATGTGGACACTAAATTATATTATGATTTAAGATCTGTGGCCAGATTTCCTTCTCAGACAACAGAGATGGCAGCTATAAATCAAACATGGTGGATCAAAACAGTGGAACCTGCATTTCTACCCAGGGGAATAGGAAGCCTACAGTAAGAGGAAAACAGCGCAAGGGCATCCTGCTTCTGGAAACAATGTCACTGAACTTTGGAAAATATGAGCAAAGAGAGAAGCCATCATTGGCATCCATCACTAGACAGACACAAGGGAACAGAGCTCTCACAGAAAGTGCGGTCTGTCACCCCAGAGGGGTTTGAAATCTCTGGAAACAGAATATAGATGAGAAACACTGGCAATGGGTATGACAGGTAGGAGAAGGCGCTGAATATGGGTGGTGGGTATGACAGGCGGAAGGAGGCATTGAAATTGGGCAGTTCATTTGAACAGCCAGGGGAAGGTGTTGAACATGGGCAGGGAGTATGACAGGCGGGGGGAAGGTGTTGAATGGCAGGGGAAGAGGTTGAACATGGGCGGTGGGTGTGACAGGCGGGAGGAGGTGTTGAATGTGGGCGGGGGGTATGACAGGTGGAGGAAGGCGCTGAAAGTGGGCAGTGGATATAACAGGCAGTGGAAGGCATTGAACGTGGGTGGTAGGTATGACAGGTGGGGGAAAGCACTGAATGTTGACAGTAGGTAGGACAGATGGGAGAAGGTGTTGAATGTGGGCGGTGGGTAGAATAGGCGGGGGAAGGCGTTGAACGTGGGCGGTGGGTAGGACAGGCATGAGAAGGCGTTGAACGTGGGCAGTGGGTAGGACAGGTAGGAGAAGGTGTTGAATGTTGGTGGTGGGTAGAACAGGCGGGGGAAGGCGTTGAACGTGGGCAGTGGGTAGGACAGGCATGAGAAGGCGTTGAACGTGGGCAGTGGGTAGGACAGGCAGGAGAAGGTGTTGAATGTTGGTGGTGGGTAGAACAGGCGGGGGAAGGCGTTGAACGTGGGCAGTGGGTAGGACAGGCAGGAGAAGGCGTTGAACGTGGGCAGTGGGTAGGACAGGCAGGAGAAGGTGTTGAATGTTGGTGGTGGGTAGAACAGGCGGGGGAAGGCGTTGAACGTGGGCAGTGGGTAGGACAGGCAGGAGAAGGCGTTGAACATGGGCAGTGACTAGGACAGGTGGGAGAAGGTGTTGAACGTGGGCAGTGGGTCGGACAGGTGGGGGAAGGCGTTGAACGTAGGCAGGAAGGGGGCTTCAGTGGCTGCCAGGGGTGGCCGGGGACGTGCCTCTTTTCTGGCTCTTGGGCATTCTGGGAGTGGAGCTGAGGTGACTCTCAGGTGTCCTGAGGGCAGCCAGGGGTGCACAGCCGATCTGGCTTTTGGGCATTCTGGGCCTCGGGGGATTCTGAGGTTGTGCCACCCACCTGGTTTTTGGTGCTCTGTGGAAGGCTGGGACTGCACTGCCCAGCAACTCTGGGCTCTGGGGCTGGGAACCTGGGGCCAGTGGCCACAACTGGGGGAGGACTGTGGATGCAAGGGCCTGCAACCACCATAGGAAGATGATTGGAAATGCAAGGGGCAGCAACCACAATGGGGAGAAGGCTGGGACTGTTGGGTGCAGAAGGGGTGAGCTCTTGGGCAGAAAGTCAGGCCTGTGGGTTTGGCCATAGCCTGCCTTCCCAAGCCTGGCATTCACCCACTCCCCATGATGAGAAACCATCTTGAGCAAAGCCTGCACCTGGCTAGATTAAATTTTAGACTTTGAGATACACGTTTTCACTTTGATTTGCTTGTAACCTTTTCTAAGTTTATTCCTTTTACCTGGCATCACTTAACTTTTGTCCTCTCGTTAATGTATTTTATTTTTACTACAAAACAACTCAGTGCTGTGTTTAATAGAGAGTATATTTGCTTCTGCTAAGTTAATAAACCATCACATGCTTTCAAGTATCAGAGGGGTAGCTGTGTTAGTCTGGATCTGCAAAAGCAGCGAGGGGTCCTGTCGCACCTTAAAGACTAACAGAAATGTATAAGCAAAAGCTTTCGTGGGCAAAGACCCACTTCGTCAGATGCAGGTCATGCTCATGCATTTCTGTGAGTCTATAAGATGCCAGAGGATCCCTCGTTGCATCACATGCTTTGTATCTTTAGAAGAACAAACAATGCTCGTTTATGTCTGGATTGTCCAGGAGAGGGCTGGGCATTGAAGAGTACATGGTTCTGGGAAAGCCTGGGTCTCAGAGTTTGTTGGGGTCACCCTGCCAGTAGTAGCCAAGGCTGATAGAACTCCAAGTGGGGCTTGGGGCTATTAGAGCTGCTGAACCAGGGCTGACTAGTGCTCAGGCATTCAGGCAACATCTACGCTAGCATTCCTTTTTTGAAAGAGGCATTCAAATGAAGGAAATTGAGAATGCAAATGAGGCACAGATTTACATATCTGGCACCTTATTTGCGTATTCTTTCAAAAGAGTGTCTTTTGGAAGAAGAAAAGCAGTGTAGACGTGGCTCTTTCGAAAGTAAACCCCATCTTTGGAAGAACCCTTCTTCCTGAAAAAAAAAATAGGGAGGATTCTTTCGAAGATGAGGTGTACTTTCGAAAGAGCCTCATCTACTCTGCTTTTCTTCTTCCCAAAGAAGCTTTTTCAAAAGAAGAATATGCAAATAAGGTGCCAGATATGTAAATCTGTGCCTCATTTGCATTTTCAATTTCCTCCATTTGCATACATCTTTTGAAAGAGGAATGCTAGTGTGGACGTAGCCTTGGAGTGTGATCTGCAGGCTTGTAGGCTGATGTAATGGGGTGGCACTCACCTCTTGTGAGCGTCCCCTTCTGGCCTAGAGTGTGTGCCTGCACTCACTCCCATTCAAAGCTTCTTTAGTGACTCATCCTTCTGGCTGGGTCACACCACCTATGTGAAGTACACAAACTTCTGGTCTTTATTCCATATGTGCATGAAATTGTGATCCCACCAATCAGTGTTGGTTTCTCTTCCCCCTTCCCCCGTGCCTCTTTAATGTCTATCAGTTCATTCCCATAGTCTGCTTTCGACTCTGAACAAGAGCGGTGCCCTCAGGGTTTCCCCTCCTTGAGGCAGTGTCTGGGTCCTCTCCAGGCCCTTCTAGTTCCAGTCCTTTGGCACAACCACTATAATCCAATTCATTCCCATCTCCCTCTGGGATGCCAAGGTCCAGTCCACTTCTTCCCCTCTGCTCACGAAGGGTTGGGAGGGCCTGATCCCTCCCTCAACTCTGGGCCCCAGCCTGTGGACCCTACAGATGGCAGTTGTCTGCTTAGTCTGTTTTAAAACTGCTCTGATTTCCTGGGTCACTTCCCCACGGCCCTGTGGCATCTCTGCCTTGTTTGCTGTGAGCTCTTCACCCTCTGCAGGCCATGGTACTGCTACTCTTTCTTCCTTCCAGCCAACATACACTGGTTGAGTTGAGTGGAGGGGATGGATTCGATAGCCTTTCCAGCTGCCTTCCAGCCCGAAACGTCTTTGACTCTAAGTAGGGGAACAGAGGGTTTAAAGTTGGATTTGTCTCTTATCTTCCTCAGGCAACCAGAGCCCTGCGTGAGATGCTTCATATCTATGCGTGCATTGGGGCCATGCGGGGCTTTTACCCCCAGCTATTCCTAGCTCTGCTAACTCAAGTTCACTACCTGGTGAGCCTGCCAGGCTACAGTGAGGTCACCCAAAGGCAGTGCAGACAGCAGAACAGGGCCACGACAGCCAGCCACGTGAGGTAATTACAGGAAAGAGCAGGTGCTTATCAGGCAAGTAACCATATGGGCGGTTCCCCATGGCAGGGCTTGGGCAGAACTTACTGCAGGCTTGGATGTAAACACAACCCACGCTCTCAAGGTGGGGTCCTCTTACAGGGAAGCACTCTGGTTCAACTCAGATGGACACAAGCCTAGTAAAAGTCTCTAACTGCAGCCCTTCTGTTTGCCCTCACCAGCAGTAAATGCCAGAATTAGACAAACCCTGCAGGTATCTTTGCCTGAGGTCCCTTTTCTGGCTTCTGACCGGTAAGGACTGCTTTTTTTTAAAAGGTGAGGCTCCTAAACAGCTTCAGCTGCACCTGAGTAGCTCCTGGTTTTTGGGGCCTCCCTGAGCTGCCTCTGAAACCTAAACCCCACATGATGCCTGGCTCAGCAGAACCTCATTGGAAGGACGCCGCTAGGATAGCTGTGGCAGCGCTTTGGAGACCCATCAGAGTGGCACCAACACATCCATAAGCCTGATGGGAGGCTGAGTCATCCCTGAACCAGAGTCTATTTAAGCCACATGTGGTGGTGAGTCATTCCTTTAGGCTCCAGCCAATCCACAAGCCAGGAGCTGGCTGCTGACTATCAGGGCAGGTATATAAGCCTCTCAGGAGAGAGGAACTCTCCCCTTTTTGTTAGTTGAGACAGACTCCCAAGGCCTTAGCCTGCTCCAGCCCTGCTTGTTACCATTTTTGGTCCATCCCAGCCCTCCATTTGCTTTGTTCTGAATGTACTCTTGACTCCTGATTGAAGCTCTGACTTCTGGCTCCAGCTCGTAGCCCAACTGCCACCAGGCTGACCACTAGACAAGACGGCCACTACTCCAGCTACTGGGCCTGACCTCCCAGATCTCAGTTTCTGACACCCTAACATAACCCTAACAATAGGGGTTATAGTGCTGTACACTGCTCCCCTCCGCCAACTAGACAGGGCTGAATTCCGAAGATGGTGGGTGTGTTTCTATATAACAACGCACAGACACAACTCTAGGAAAATGAGGAGGAAGTGTTGTCCTCTATATCAGAGATGTATGCTCGTGTACTGAGGCTGAAATAGAAATGGGAGGCTGACATGCTGAAAGTCTGAGCTATCCTGGAGTAGCTTATTTCAAAATAATGCTGCTACATGTAACAATGAATTTTGAAATAGCTCTCAGCAATTTTAAAATAGTGTGTCTACACCAATGGAGCCTATTTTGAATTAGAGCCATTAGATGCACTATGGATTATTTTGAAATAGACACTATTCTCTGTCTTAACAGCACCTATTTCGAAAGAGCTATTTCAAAACAGGCACTATTCCTCATAGAATGAGGTTTATGAATTTCGAAATAAATGCCATAAATGTATGTTAAATGCTGAAATACTGGTTGCATTGTGTAGATGCTAGGATAGTTATTTTGAAATAACAGCTGTTATTTTGAAATAACTGTGCTTGTAGATCTACCCTGAGTAAAGCTAAAAGGAACAAAACCAAGTGTAATGTCTTAGTAGGGCTCTACTAACTACCACACCAGAAAGAAGAGATGGATGAAGCCTTTCTCTTTTTTTAAACAAAATTATTCAAAGCCAGGACTTGGTGGTGTGGGGGACTTGAACAACCTGGATATCTGTTGGGAAATTAACACAGCATGGCACAGATTATTCAACAGGTTCTTGGAATGCATTGGATCTAACTTTTTCATACAGGAGAAAGTACTGAAGGGAGGCTGTTCCAGATTTGATTTGGAAGAATGGAGAGGAGGTGGTTGAGAATTTGAAGGTGGAAGTGATCATGATAGAGTTTATGATTCTAAGGAATGGGAGGAGGAAAAACAGTAGTAGACAACAAACTTCAAGAAAGCAAACTTTAGTAAACTCTGAACTGGCTGATAAAATCCTGTGAGAAGCAAGTACACGGGGAAAAAAAGAGTTCAGAAGAGTTGGCAGTTTTTAAAGGGACATTATGAAGGGCACAAAAGAAAACTTTCTCAATGCACAGGAAAAAAGGTAAGTATGGTAAGAGACAACCTTGGCTTGCACAGGAAATCTCCAATGGCACTGAAAATCAAAAGATAGGCTTACAGAAAGTGGGAGCTAGGTCCAAGTACAAAGGATGAATGTAAAAAAACACCATCACCACACACGTCGAGACAAAATTGGAAAGGCCAAGGCACACAGTGAACTAAACTAGCTAGGGAGGTAAAGGGTAACGAGAAAACATTTCACAAATACCTTCTAAGCAAGAGGAAGACCCGGAAAGAAAATGGAAAACCAAGAACTGCCCATAATAGTATTAAATGCCCTTTTTGTTTCAGTTTTCAGCAAAAAGATTACCAGCTAGCAGCAGTGTTCCCTGTAAGCTGAGTAGCCACCCTGGAGAGAGCCAGGTGCCACCCAGCTGACTAGAACAGCACTCATAGCCACCCACAGTGAATAGAGCGTGTTTCTATTGGTAGCACACATCCATCATGCACTGGTGCACATAAAAAAATTTATTCTGCCCATGGATGGAAAAAATTACAAGGAGCATTGGTGAACAGATGCTTAACATAAAGAACACCAGTGTAAAGGGGATAGGATCTGAGGCAAAGAACAAGAATGACTTAATACAAGTTAGATGTCTTCAAGTCAGCTGTGCCAGATCAAGTACATCCTAGACTACTTCAGGAACTGGCTGAAGAGACTGCTGAGCTATTAATAATTATTTTTGAAAAATTATGGCAGCTAGAAGATATTTCAGAGACTGGAAAAGGGCAGATATAGTGCTGTTTTATAAACAGGGGAATAAGGACAACTCAGGGATTATAGGCCGGTCAGGTTAATTCCAATATCCAGAAAGATAATGGAGGATATAATCAAGGAATCAATTTCTAACCACCTAGAAGATAATAAAGTGACAAATAACAAACAATCGCCAACGTTCAACACCTTCTCATGCCTGTCATATCCACTGCCAAGAGACATAGGGCCAAATACTGGAGCATTGCACCAGGAGCGTTTTGGCTTATTCATCATATGGGGGGAGGGCATAAGACCCCAACCCTATCACCACTCTACTGTACAGACAACTCATCACCCCCTGGGAAGTCTGACAGGCTACATCTGAGACATCAACACCCCCCAGGCATGGCATGTATAGCAGCAAGGGCACTGCCTTCCCTGTGATGGGATGTAAGTTTGAAACAGGTATCATGGGGGTGCACTGGGAACGTGGGATGTTACTTTGAGATGTTTAAGATTAGCTGCACAACTGACTAACTGGAATAGTGCTGCACTGGCTCTGAGTGGGCAGATTAGATGTGACGCTGTAGCTCCTGTCCATCTCATTTCTATTCACATGGGTGTACATCTATTAGGGATCATCTAGACAGTGCTTGGTGCTGCCATGAGAGCAGGGGACAGGACTCGATGACCTCTGGAGGTCCCTTCCAGTTCTAGCATTCTATGAAGGGTTGTTTAATTCTGTAACCTTGGTCTTATTTTCAATGTAGCTGTGCAGTGGATGCTCTCAAGGCCATGCTGATCCAAGATGGAAAAGAAATAGTATTGCCCTGGATGGAAGAAGCAGGAGGTTGGGACCTTCTCTCAAGTGCTGAGAAATACCTGGAAGGGGTCCTTCTGTTGGCTAGGTAGGCAAAGAGAGTTTCAAATTTCTCTGGCTACTCTGAGTAGCACTGTTTCATGCTCAGGCTGTTGCACACTGCTGGGTTACTGTATATTCCTCCAATGACAAGGAGTGTATGATTTATATTCCAGAGCCATGGTTACACATGCAAGCCACCATCTCTCTGGGCTTCTTGCCAATACCCTCCCAAACCTCCGCACTGAAGATGAAGAGAAAACTTTGACAGCCATCGCTTTCTTCACGGGGGTAAGAAGTGTTCATTGGCCTGTGTGGCTGGGTGTCTAGGGAGCAGTTTATCTTCAGACATTGGAAGGTCTGTGTTGAATGGGGAATCTGCAACTGGGCTGTCCTCTGATTTGCTCCTTGTCACAGGACGCTGCCTTCCTGCTATGCCACATTCAGCCCTTTCTAGGGGACCAGCAGTCTCTGTCCAGCTAATCTCTCACTGGTAATTGCAGCTACCTGACCACAGGCCCTCAGCCTGCAGGCCCTAGCAGCCAGCCAGGAGCTCCCTCAGCCTTTGCTTGTAGCACTGCCCTGTCCCAGGGGTAAGCGGGCCCTCTTCCTACTAAGAGGCTGAACCTCTCCCCTCAAGCACCAGTCAGCTACTGAACTTTGCTTCGCCCTGCAGCCCTTTTCATATGAGCCTTCTGGGGCCTGATGGGCTGCTGCTCTCAGCCCGTCTAATTGGCTGCCTTGGGCACCATAGGTGTTGACTCCATGGGCACTCCGAGCCGAAGCACCCACAGGGAAAAATAACAGGTAGCCAAGCCCCCCCTCCCACCCCCAGTGTCACTTTCCCACCAGTGGCCCCACTGACCAACTCCTCCCCCTCCCTCCCACACACTGCTAAACAAGCTGTTGAGTGGCAATGGAGGCTCTCCCGGCGGGAGGGGGAGGAATGAGGATGAAGTGCATTTGGGAGAGGCATCCGAGAGCTCTTGTCATGTGGTGGCGATCATGTTTTGCCTAATGCACAAAAGGTCCCTGGTTCAAAGCCAGGCAGAAGCATACAGGCCTCTGTGACGGTGAGAGGGACAGCTCAGTGGCTTGAGCATTAGCCTGCTACACCCAGGCATGTGAGCCCAATCCTTGGGGGGTGCTATTTAGGGATCTAGGCCAACAAAAAAAACATGGTGTTTAGTGCTGCCAAGAGGGCAAGGGACTGGACTCCCTGACCTCCTGCAGTCCCTTCCAGCTCTGAGAGATGTCAAGGAGAGGTGGACCTTGTGGGAAGGTATAAAAAGAGGGTGAAGCTGAGCTGGGGGGGAAGAGGGATGGGAGTGGGGGGGAAGTGTCTTTGCCATGCCTATGTCTGGAGCAGCCTCCCTAGGGCTGCTTGAAGCCCCTTTTCTGCCACTGAGGAGCAGCTGTCCTATCACACAGCTCCTGGCTTTGGATACAGCAGCACTACTTTTGGATGGATTAAATCATCCAGGGATATAGGGAAAGAATCAGACCACCAAGGCCGTGTCTACACACTGGCACAAAACTTTGAAATGGCCATGCAAATGACTAAATCAAAGATTACTAATGAGGCGCTGAGATGCATATTCAGAGCCTCATTAGCACGCTGCTGGCCGTGGCTCTTCAAAATTGCCACTTTTCGCTCCCGCGCGGCTCATCCAGACAGGGGTCCTTTTCGAAAGGACCCTGCCAACTTCCAAATCCCCTTATTCCTATCAGCTCATAGGAATAAGGGGATTTCAAAGTTAGCTGGGTCCTTTCGAAAAGGACCCTGGTGTAGATGAGCCATGCAGGAGTGAAAAGCGGCACTTTTGAAGAGCTGTGGCCAGCAGCGTGCTAATGAGGTGGTAAATATGCATCTGAGCTCCTCATTAGTAATCTTCGATTTGGCTAGTTGCATAGCCATTTTGAAGTTTTGTGCCAGTGTAAACATAGCCCAAGAGTATTTCTCTCCAGGTTTCCTCTTTAATTAGATGGCTGGTCTTTTCCCAGTTTGTTGGGGCTGCCTGCAGAAAAGGGTCCTTCTTCTACACCCATGAGATCCAGAGATACTGTCCTAGATTTTACTTTTAATTTGCAGACCAATCCTGCTTTTGAGTTCCTTGCCTTGGAACAGGTCTGAGAAATGGGGGTGAGGCGTGAACTGCATTGCTTTTGTCTGAAAGTTTCAGTGGGTAAGGTGCTGGTGTTTTGCAACAGACAAATGAAATTATATGATCTGGTGGTCTTGGTCCCTCCTGGCCTTAAATGCTGTCACCCTAGGAGATTTTGCAACAGAATGCAGGGAATTTTGCCTCTGACACCCACCCGAAGAACACACCTGGCGAGAGAAGTCTCCGTTTTCAGTTTGTAACTGACTCACTGTTTTGGTTTTAGCTTCTCCGTAGCCAATCTGTGACCAAACTATTGCCAAAGCAATCTATTCTGGGCAGGCTGGAAGAGTGGCACTTGGATCCGAGACCCACTGTCCGCTGGCTAAGCCTGCACGGCCTGGGAAATGTCGCTTTTCACCAGCAGAAGGTAACAGCAATAACAGTGATTTTTGTAGGCACTGCAGACACTCAGCACCACTGTTCCCTGTAAGCTGAGCACTTGAGCAGCCACCAGGAGAGATTCAGGTGATACCCAGTTGATTAGCAGAGCACCCACAGCCACCCACAGCGGGTATGTGTTTCTACTGATGGTGCACATCCCCAGTGCACATAAAATTTATTCCACCCATGGCTGGAGAAAATTAGCGGGAACACTGCTCAGCACATCTGAATACCAGGCCGTATGTATCTGCAGCTAGGCCCGCCCCCCCAATTAGAGGGTACTTTTGCAAATATGCATAAGTGACTGGCCCAAGCAAAGCAGTTGTGCAGTTTAGACTAGAACTCAGGAGTCCCGACATGTTTCAGGCCCATACTGCCAAAAGTTTGAGGACGACAACTGTCACTGAATGGTGAATTGTCATCATTTTCCTTACAAAACCAACCCCAGCAATACCAAAACAAGCCTGTGCCCTTCAGTCTACCTGCTCCCCCGACAGCATCCCTGTCCTCCTCCTGCCTCACACCCCAGAACACAGCCCTGCTCCCTGGAGTGCCCCCGTCCTCCAAGGACTGGAGGGTGCAGGTACTCTGCTGTGTAGGGCACCAAAATCTCAAGGATGGCCCTGGTTGGATGATTCAGGGCTGAGTGAGTGACATCTGGGAGAGCTTCACTGGGAGTCAATAATGTTCCAGGGAGGTGATAAAGAGCTGTTGATACCCTAGCAGCCAGCCACAAGCTCTCTCTCACTCCCCTAGTCCTGGCTCCATCCCAGGAGCTTGCGCTCCTTCCCCTTGCTACGAGCCTGGTTGCTCCCTTCAAGCTCCAGTCAGCTACTGAGTTCATCCAGCGATAAGAAAGCGAGTCCCTGAGCCCCGAGAATGGCCAGGCTCTGAGCAGACACCCTTCAGTCTGCTGGTTACATTGTGCAGGGACTGACAGGAGAGCGTGGTCAGCATTCCAGCTTTTCTGATGAGCTTCTCGTCGGCAGGTGAAGCAGCTCCAGGTCTTCCTCCCTGCCCTCCTGGCAAGTTTGAATGAGGAGCAGGAGAGGCTTGTTGTGGAGGTGGTCACCGCCCTTGGAAGAATTCTCAGGCACCACCAGGACAGGGTGAACATTGGATCCATCTGTGTTCAGATTGCCAAGGCCCTTCGGCCTTTCCTGGATGACGTAAGGCAACAGGGAGAGGGAGGATCGGATGTGTGCAGAGGAGGAGATGGTTACTGCTCCCAAGGAAAATCAGTGCCCCTCATGGGAGAGGACCTCCTTTTTTAATCCCTTCTATTCTCAGTTCCTCCTGCTTGCTCCTATCCCCAGTTAAATGTTCATTCAGGAGATCCGACTGGGCCTTTAGTAAGCAGTAGTACAGATTCACTTACAGCCATGCTTACCAGGGTCAGCTTTGGGATGCTCTGTCAGAGGTAAAGTGCATGGCCTGTTGCCATCCAGCTTTTTAAGGCAATAGCTGGTCTGTTGCCCAGTGTTCCCTGTAGGCTGAATCCTGGGGCAGCCACCTAGGAGAGATTCAAATGCCACCCAGCTGATTAACACAGCGGCCGCAGTGACCTCAGCTGGCAGCATGTGTTTCTGCGGGTGGTGCCCATCGGCACATGCTTTGATGAGCATAACAAAGTTTATTCTGCACATGGATGGAAAAAGTTAGAGGGAACACTGTTGTTACTAATCTGTAAAACAGGCTTACTGATATTTCCTGACACCTGAGGATACTGTGAGGTGCTCAATAACTAGCCACAAACACCACAGAAAAGCCAGTAAAGAAGTGCTCAATCAGGCCGATTCTGATGTCCTCTATAAGTCACAGGTATACTCTGCTGTAGCCATTATCTGCAGCTCACAACACTACAGAATAGACAGTGCTCTCCAATTTCATCTTATCCGTGGAGTAAAGCAGGCCTCCTTTATTCTATGGGTGGAAGTGAGTGCTCAGGGATGCAATAGACCCTGACATCTGAAACTCAGCCGACATTCTCCATCATGGGTATGGCTCCCCATTCAGGGTCTCTCACGACAATGGGAATGTGACACCCTATAGGGTGCAGCACCCTGTGACTCCCATATTGCTCATATGCATACAATTGTGATCTTGCATATAAGGCAGGCTATGAGAGATATCATGGGAAAGATTCTGAACTGCTGAAACCCCCATTTTATCTTTAGTGCATATGATGTTACAAGACTGTGTTGTAAGGTTGTCACTAAAACATGATGTAAGTGGGGGAATCAGCCAGATATTAGTTCCCCGGAGACAACAGAAAGGAAAGTAACCAATGTCCAGGCTGGTTTCAAACAACCATCAATATCCATTGTCCAGAAAAGGAGTTACAAGTCACTGCCTCACCTGCACAAGGCCGCACCAGGGAATTTGCTTAACTCTGATTCAGCATGTATGCTTATTAAGTTTGCAGATGATACCAAGTTGGGAGGGGTTGCAACTGCTTTGGAGGATAGGGTCATAATTCAAAATGATCTGGATACATTGGAGAAATGGTCTGAGGTAAACAGGATGAAGTTTAATAAGGACAAATGCAAAGTGCTCCACTTGGGAAGAAACAATCAGTTTCACACATACAGAATGGGGAGAGACTGTCTAGGAACAACTACAGCAGAAAGGGATCTAGGGATTATAGTGGACTATAAGCTAAATATGAGTCAACGGTGTGATGCTGTTGCAAAAAAAGCAAACATGATTCTGGGATGCATTAACAGGTGTGTTGTGAACAAGACACGAGAAGTCCTTTTTTCACTCTACTCTGCACTGGTTAGGACTCAGCTGGAGTATTGTGTCCAGTTCTGGGCACCGCAGTTCAAAAAAGATGTGGAGAAACTAGAGAGGGCCCAGAAAAGAGCGACAAGAATGATTAAAGGTCTAGAGAACGAGACCTACGAAAAAAGGTTGAAAGAATTGGACTTGTTTAGTTTGGAAAAGGGAAGACTGAGGGGAGACATGATAGCGGTTTTCAGGTATCTAAAAGGGAGTCATAAGGAGGAAGGAGAAAACTTGTTCTTCTGGGCCTCTGATGATAGAACAAGAGGCAACGAGCTTAAACTGCAGCAAGGGAGGTTTAGGTTGGACATTAGGAAAAAGTTCCTCACTGTCAGGGTGGTCAAACAGTGGAATAAATTGCCAAGGGAGGTTGTGGAATCTCCATTGCTGGAGATATTTAAGAACAGGTTAGATAGATGTCTATCAGGGATGGTTTTGACAGTACTTGGCCCTGCCATTGGGGCAGGGGGCTGGACTCGATGGCCTCTCAAGGTCCCTTCCAGTCCTAGTGTTCTATGATTCTATGTCCACCAGACATGCCCAGACTTCTGTGCTACAAGCACATTGGGACGGACGGAATAAAACAGAATACAGGAAGCCCATGCTGGGCCTTTCTCCTGTCCACACTTATGTTACAAGCCACCAGGACACTTAGAAGCCTGAAGAATTCAAAAGAGGAGACTGGCTCAGGTTTAAGGGAGAAGTCTGTACGTTAAGGACTGCACTATCCCCTAGGGTGAGAAAAAAATGCTTAATCTTCTAGTTGTTGCCCAGTCTAATATGGCTGAGAGTTGAGACTGCATGTTCATAGTTTCTCTTCTTTTGGTAAATACTCTGCCTTTTCGCATATCACTAACAATCTCTTAAAATGTCTTATGCAATTAATACATTTGTTTAAGTGTTTATCTTTACCAGTGTGTATACCTGAAGTATCTGGCAATTTGCTCGGGTTTTACAAAGGCTGGTGTAGATCCACTTTTCACTGATGAACTGGTGAGCCAAATAATACATTTGAACTGCTCTGGAAACTCCGACAGGGAGCCTCTATGAGCTCCATTCCAGTTCCAAGCCTGGATGAAGGAGGAGGGTTGTTCAGATGTGCTGACCGTCAAACAACAATACAAATGAAATCTGATGCCAGTACAACTAAACGATAAAAGATGCTGGCTCGGATGTCACCCGGATAAACAAGGTCCGCGATACCAAGCGAGCGATCGGGGTTGGGTCAATAAGTTGGCTACAGAAAGAAAATTACAGCTAACACATACGCTATCCATTGGAACATGGAATGTCTGAACACTGTGGGCAACTGGAAAATTAGAGCTGTTTTGGAAGGAGATGGAGAGATACCGATGCGATATACTTGGACTGGCAGAGATGCGTTGGACAGGATCAGGAGAGATAAGTGGATGCGAAGTCATTTGGTCAGGAGATGAAACAAAGCATGAAGCAGGAGTTGGATTCTTTCTTAGCAAAACAACTAGAAGAGCATTATTAGGCTACAAACTGGTGAGTGAAAGAATGATGGTCGCGAGACTCGAAGCAAAACCATTCAACATCTCAGTCATTCAGGTGTATGCACCCACGTCGGACAGTATGGAGGAAGACATTGGTCTATTCTATAAAGACTTGACAAAAACAGTGGAGGAGATACCGAAGAAAGATGTGTTGATCATTGGAGGAGATTGGAATGCAAAGGTTGGAACAGATAATGAAGGTTGGGAGAAAGTCATGGGAAGGTTTGGATATGGAGAAAGAAATGAACGAGGTGAGAAACTACTAGACTTTGCTACAGAGCATAAGATGGTGATCTGCAACACGAGATTCCAACAAAAGGACTGTAGGAAGGGGATGTGGCAATCGAATGACAGGAAGTCCAAGAACATGATAGATACGATTTTGATAAGAAGTCTACAGAAACTAAGCCAGTCTGCACCGGACAGGGAAAGATGGAAGAAAATAGTGAGAGAGGCGCTGAGCCCACGGCTGTTGATGATGATGATGATGATGACGACTGCTCTGGAGCCATACAAGATGGTATATTCCTGAGGTAGAGCACTGGGAGCCAGGGGGATTTGGCTGGTGCCTTTTTCTGCCTAATTCATGAGTGGCTCTGGAATCGCTCTGCAGACTACCTTGGCGTGACACTTCACATGCATTGTGCTGAGTGACCATAGTACGTGGAGAAATTTGTTGCTTGTTACTAGCCAGGCACTGTGAGAGACAGCCTGGCTTGGAGAGTTAAGGTGGTGCAGTAGTCCCACAGTACTAGGTAGCATCCTATCACAAAGGACTTCTGTTAATTGCTGATTATCAGTGAATATCTCTATTGATTCTCAACTGAAAAGGTAAATAGATCATCCCCCCAGCCCCCATCTTCAGTGAACAAATGGATCCTACCTCTAGAAAATTAATACCCTAACACTATCTGGAAGTTCAGATTTGATCTGATACCCAAACAACATGCCGCAGAATACGGAAGAAATAATCCACTGGAAGGCGCAGGGTTATGATATTCTATTTTGCAATGCAACAGAATGTGCTGCTGATTTAACAACACACTCCCAACAATGAATTGTCAACTCAGTTTGGCCCCAGAACCTTCAGTGGCATAGAACAAGTCTCTTGAGGGTGAGGAGTGAATGAAGTAATTGAACTAGATGTTAGCAGTAGTAGGTTGTTATCTTCTAGTGGCCCAGCCATTAGACAAGACATGGAAGAGAATCTGCCATTATTTTACAGCAACACAGCGTTAGCAGCTTGTGCAACTTTTGTATAGAGATGCCTAAATCTTAAAGCAGAGGACTGCCAACATCTATGTATAAAACTAGTGGGAAGGAACTGCCCTTTCCTCATTCCACCCTGCTGTGCACAAAGCCTTTCTCTTTCCATGGGCAGGCTCTTTACACTTATAACACCTCAGGAAGAGACTTTGTCTCCCCTCCCCGAATGACAAAAGGTTTGCTGGGGGAAGTGCTAGTGTACATGGTGCTTTCCTGCAGACAATGCAAATGCCGCTCAAGGGGGGTGGAAGATTTTATTGACAAAGTGCTGACAAATAGTGTTTTACATGGTTCAGCTTTTAGCAACGTGGTTGTGTTGCCCCAGCGGTGCTGCTACAGGCTATTGTGTAGTGTAGACAAAGCCTGAGTGTGTAGTTTCCATTACGCAGGCTCAGCTCTGTGCTGAAATGCCCTTTTGCGAGAGCTCCCTCCTTGTGTGTTACTCACAGGGCAGAAGCAAGGTGCGCTCATCTGCCATTGGCTTGTTTGGGAGCCTCTTAAGTGGTCTGAACCCGAAGTTTAAACCCATCATGAAGGAGCACGTCCTCAGCAGCTTGGTGCTGCTGCTACTCCATCTGCATGATCAGGACCAGGAGGTAGTCGAGGTAACACTTAGCGTCGCTCAGGCTCGTCAGCTGGAGTCCTCTCTAGACCCATTTCCCAAGGCACAACCTTTTCTGCTTTTAAACCTATTCACAGGGACCCAAAAGTAAAAATATTGCTCCTCACAAGCACTGCCCGTATGAAGAGTCAGTTCCTATTGATGCAGCTGACTCTAGTATTTTATACCCTTACACGAACACGTCCAGTGCCAGAGGCAATTAGTTAGAGAATCGTAAATCATTTTCAGAGGCAGAACAGTTATCAGCAAGGAGGGACAGGCGTCAGCGAGTAGGAGCCCCAAATCCAAACAGTTCATTAACACGTTCCATAGAGCTCATCCTCCTGGCTGTTCCCAAACAGATGAGGAAAAGTTCAAGCCCTTGTATACGTGCAGAAATAAGAAATGTGAAATGGCTTCTATATGAGATGGCTTCCAGGCTATCCAATGCCATGAACAGAGAGGCAGAAAAACGAAAGCTGTATTGCTAGGTGGCTTCTACAAATCCATCTCTAAAAACTTGCATGCACAGATGTTTGCAAATACAAAGCTAGATGAATCAGGTCATTGGAGCTGAAGCACCTCATTTGCATGAGTGCACCCTCACACAGCTGCCAAGCAAAAATGTGGGAGGAAACTGTAGGAGCCCAGGCTCCCCCTGGGGGATAGATAGATATCGTTAATCCTTTCCTTAGAATAAATTTTCTTTATTGGCTTTCAATAGCTATTGGACAGTCTCCACCAGGCCTGTCCTTCTGATGTTCCACCCTCCCCTGTCACATGCAGAGCTGTGAGTGGACTTTAGCACGATGCAATGACTTTCTGGGATGGAAACTGCTGGAGGAGATATTCACCATGGCCCATTATGACAACCAGCAGGCCTTGTGCAAGGTCTGCAAGCATCTGGTAAGTGCACATTGGTGTTTTCTTCAGAGTGGGATGATTTAACGCTGGAGGATGAGAGTTATCTAATGAATGGCACTGTATTTAAAAGGACTTCCATCTCCCCTGAGATCTCACTTTGCAGGCTCAGAAACTCTCCTGCCCCCAGCCTGCTGCTGGTGCTGTCTTAAATCAAAATGGTGCACAGTCACTGGAAGACTTTAAAATCTTTGATATTCTGTTTGCCGAGAAGAGTCACCTGGAGCCATGTGTATAGGCACAGGCAGAGGAAAGGGCCTGGGGGACAATGCTATGGGAACAAACAATGGGATCTCTGCTGCAGTGCAGGCCATGGAGCACTCAGGCCTTTCAAAGGCCAGTAGTGATGGTTAACTCTGTTTGAAACGCCCCTGGCATCAATTGTCCACATCAGAGTCATGGACATTAGATACTGAACAGAGACATCAGCTGACCCATCTTCATCTCCTGATGGCAGAGGAAGGTTGGTTTCCCTTCTCCCTCCACTAGCTTTCAATATTTTAGATGAGGGGGTTCTTTCTCATCTACCAACAGCTGGCTCCCATAGGACCTCTTTTCCCTCACCATAATATTGTTCTTTGGTGACTCCAGCAGCCTTGCAAGGGCTTGTCTACACTTGAAACAACACAGTGGCCCAGATGTGCCACTGTAGCACTTCCATGTAGAGCTATGCCAAGGGGAAGGCTTCTCTCATTGGAACAGTTAGTTCACCCCCGAGAGGCAGTAGATAGGTAGGAAGAATCCTTCCATCAAGCTAGCAGTCTACAGTGGGGATGAGGTTGGTTTACTTACGTCACTTGTAAAATGGATTTTTGGCCAACATGGCCAAGTCTACCTAACTTTTCAGTGCAGAGCAGGCCTGAGATGAGTTTGTTCAACTGGTGAAAACTCTGGGCTTGGAAGAATTAGCTGTTGGCACTAAAGTTTGATCAGTCTGTTAGCCCACTAGGATCTGTCCTATGTCTTCCCTTGTCCTCTCCTTGAGCTAGAACACACAATTTCCCTTCTATGTCGCAGTCAGACTCTCAGATGGGTCAAACTCAGAGTAGTCTCCTCCTTGCTCCCTAGGTTCAGCGACGCTCAGGGAGAGTCCGTGAATTCCTGTCCCAGAGCCGGCACTATCTGAAGAGCAACCAGGCTCCTGTGAGGAGGGCAGCCAGTATGCTGACAGGTAAAAAACCCCAAAACAACGTACCTTCATTGCGTTGAAAGTGACTTTTCCTCTCTGTTCAGATTTATACAGAACGATGGGAAGCAAATTAGAGCCCTTTAATGCTCATGGTCTCAACACAAACCCTCTAACTTCCCCCACCCCTCACTATGTCTTTCCTGTAATAGCTGTAGAACACTGCAAATACTAGAGATGAGCTAATAATTCACAGCCAATAACATATTAGGCACGTTTTCTTTTTTTGACTTTTGACCCTGTTGTGAGATTCTCCAGGGTATGTACAATTCACAAGGCTATGCAAACAGCTTTCATCACTAATTCTTGGGTGGCTGATTTTGCAAACTGCATTACAGTACACATACTTAGAGCCCTGCAAAGACACAGATGCCTGTTTTATATCCCTGGGTATCCACATCCGTGCATGTCAGTGCAGATAGCTGCAGCTCATTTTTGCTGATGCAAGTTTTGTACCCACACAGGGCTCTCTGTATACTACTAGATTATTTACCAGCATTGCTCAGATCCTTATATTCAACTGATTTTTTTTTAAATAACATGAAAGTGTCCATGGTTCATTAAAATCATTGCTCTGGAGCTGGGGAGGCAGGGTTCAGTATGCAGGCTTGCCTCAGGACAGAGGACTACCCCAGCCCTCTCACCACAGCAGCTAAGGGCCAGATGAAAAGCACCTCAGCATGGCCACTGAAGCTCCAATGAGCAGAGCTGGAGGAGGGTGCATAGCCCCGGGCTGGGACAGGTCCAAGTTCATCTTCCCCCTGTGCTCCTGGGCCAGAGTGAGGAATGGAGTAAATTGTTCATTTTCCCCTGGCCCCCTGACAAAGGGGAACAGCCCGCCTGTATGAATCCGAGTAGTAGCTTTGGCCCCGCTCAGCTTCCCATAGGGATGCCACGGGTGGGAGACTGGGGCAGTCCCGGATGGCGGCGTCCTCCCAGCCAGCCCCTTTCATCTCCCTGATGATTCTGTCTTTTTCCTATATGCTTCTCATAAAAACCAATCTGATTCTAGGCACATCCCATCGTCCTGGCACAACCAAACCCTGACCTCGTTTTAAGTTTCGATAAGAGGAAGCTGTATACCAAATTTGGTGGCCCTAGCACTTTTGTTTAGGAGGAGTTCTTGAGCAAAAAAGAGAGATGCACTCTCTCAAATAATCGATTCACTCTTTAACTTACCAAACTAATGTAACTAATTTTTGGCTTGTCCTCACTTAAAATGCTTCAGAAGTGAAGCTACCTTGCTGTAGTGCTTGAGAGGAAGACAATGCCTATGCTGATGGGCAGGATTTCCCACTGGTGTAGGTAATCTGCCTGCCTGGGACACAGTAACTAGGTCAATGGGAGAATTCAAAAAGTTACAACCAAGCATACAACTGGAAAACTGGCTGTGGCCATTCAGCGACAATTTGCTTTCTGCTAGTATTTGCCCTAGTAAAACTCAAGTGATCCTAAAGTGAGCTCTTCTGACATTCACCAAGGCCGATGAAGGAAGATTCATTTTTGCATTTGACCAAACATTTGCCAGGCTGCTCCCATTTGCCTACTTCTAGGAAATACTTTTGCAAATCAACCCTTCATGTATGCTCCAGATTTTGGTCTCCCAGGAGCCTGTGAATGCATCTGATGACCTACTAGATGTGGCGAAAGCACCTCACCTTGGGGATAGGCCTAAGAAATAGAACCCCCCCACTAGAAGCTGGGTAAGGAGAAATGAAAGACCAATTATTTTAACCATTTCTGTAGGGTTCATTGTTCACCACATGGATAGCAGCCGCATGAATCAAGCAGACATGTCTTCACTGCTCAATGGTAAGGGAGGATCCTGACCCTTGAACCAAGCAAATTAATATGTCTGGACGTATGTGTGTTTAACAAGGGTGTGTGCCTGTCCATTTCTGGATGTTTGGGTAACAAATTTACCCATTTATAGGGCATCCCTATAGGCACAGGAATTTCTGATCACACAGGTAGCATATTTGTGTACCTGTGTTCATAGTAGCTGTGTATTTGAGGGTAATCACAGGTTGTTGTTTGACCTGCTCCTTGTTTCAGATGTCAGCGAGTCACTGGTTGACCCTGAGCCTTCAGTCCGCAGTGTTGCTTCCGTCTCTATTTTGCAAGTGCAGCAAGTCTCTGAGAATCTGGCCATGACACATGTCCTGTTCTCACCGAGGAGACTATTGTGCTGCATGACCAACCAGAACAGAGAGAAGCCTCTGTATGAGGACAGCCCCTTTAAAAGAAAGAGGCATCTGGAACACTGAGATCCAAAGACTGTGAGAGTTCATTAAAGTGAGAATAAAACACGGAATACCTTACTCACGTCTTCCATGCCTCTGAGCCTACGTTCGAAAGCACACACAGAAAGAGAAAAATTCCATGCTCTCTAGGGAGAAACTTGCTCCTCCAGCATTAGAAAAAACTGGCAGAACTCCCAAGAAGTGAACACAAATCTTGCCTCCAGGCAGAAAATGGGAGATGTAGCTTCTCTCTCAATAAAGGAATATAAATTGTGATGCAGTGTCGTTAATCTATGGAACTCCCTGCCTCAGTAGGTCAGTGAGAAATACTGTGGGAAGGAGACTATGCCAGTAAATTCTTCAACCAAGGAGGTGTTTTAGCTGGAGTTCAGACATTACTGCTTAGAAAGCCCCTGGTGCTGCTCAGCTGGGCCTTGTTTTTGTTTAAAGGAGCAATGTGAAATCCAGTGAGGTGACATGGAGCATAAATAAGGAGGTATCTTGGTTCAATTTTCAAAGGGAACTTGCTGGGCCTGGACAAACAAGACATCCGAGTCCAACCCTGGGCTACTTGGGTCCCATTTGCTTCACGAGCTCATGGAGAGAGAGATTTTGGCTAGAGAGACATTCCCATCAGCTTTCCAGTTGCAGGTATCCTCTTTACAGAGAGATCCCCTGGAGACTTTGTACCCTTAGCAGACCACTCTAGTCTAATTTCTGGATTAACATAGACTGTGAATTATAGGAAGGTCACTAAAATGGCTTTAAACTACGTTTCCTGTTTCCTCCTAGGACTTCCCTCCCAAACTCATTTGTACAGATCTGAATGCAATGCAGCTAACTGCAGTGTGATGGCTCTAACCTCAGGTAGGAATGAGGCCAAGAAGCAGGAATTATACTAGAAAAGCAATGCCCATTTTAGAAATGAAAGTGGCTCTTTTGGATGACACTGCAGCTTCTTTTTCTGTAACTGACAGTTTGCTCTCCATTTTCCGTATAATCCAAGAGGCATTTCCCTCAGGTATGAACTTGTGAGTACTGCCGTTATCAGCAGAAATACAATTCTAAAGTTCATTTGCTCTTGCGAGTAATTTTTTTTTAAAGTAAAAATAGTAAAAGTTTTCAGAAAAGATACAACTTTTTTTAAGCAGCAAATACATGTCAGGCTCTTCAGGGCTCCTTTCTCTATCTGGGGGCCAAGTATATTATTGATTCCAATGCGGGTAATAACGGTAACAGAATGTACCCAGCCAAAGTCAGGGCCCCAGCTGGGGTGCAGTGGGAGACAGTCCCAATGTACAGAGAGAGGGAAGACACGAATTGGAATGCGGAGTGACTTTCTAAAAGATGCAAAACAAGTTAGTGGTAGAGCTGGAACTAGAGTCCTGCTCTTCCAAGTCCCACTCTAGTGCACTGTCCACTGGAACATGCTGCCTCCCAACAGTGTGTCAAACAGCACTGTCTGGGTTAGACACCTCTACGTAGTGTCAGCGTGTGCCTATGGGAAGTCTTGAGAGCTCGGTTCTATTCCTGGGCGTGCCACTGACTTGCCGCATGACATGAGCAAGTCACTTCACTTAGATACATCTTCATCCACACCTGGTTACCTGTTGCTTTGTCTACTTCAGCTTTCTTTTTGCTGCCCTCCCCGGTTCTCACATCATAGGCCATGCATGTATCTAGCATGCTGCTATCTTCCTTTCATGTTGCTTGGAACACGTGACCTCCCGCCAAAACTTTGTGTTGGCTTCCAGCTCCTTTCTTATCACACCCAGACGCCTCATCCTCACATTCATGGTCTTGCACAGCTCCACTCTAGCCCAGCCCGCATCTTGTCTCATCTCTTACAGTATCACTCCCATAACGCACTCAGTGTTCTGCCAACATGTTGCACTTTGACCCTCCCTTCATTTCCTCCCCTAGACACACTCTGCCAATACTGAAACTGGCTCCTTTACTTGGAATCTCCTTCCTGGTCCTATCTACTATGCAGCCTCACTTTCCACCTTCAAATCCATCTGCACCGGGTCCTGTATGTTACTAGTGTTTTATACTTAGCCAGCCATTGTAGTTCAGAGTATCCTGAGTATGTAAAATAAGCTCTTATCCTCTTACCCTATGAGCAATGTGTCTTAGGTGGCATGTGACCAGGATCCGCCACAGAATTTGATTCAGTGATTGGATCATTATTTACAGTTATTTAAATACCTTCATCCATTTCCACCTGGCCAGGAGACTGCCTCTCTCCAGATAAGTGCAGGTTTGGCCCCAGTGACTCATGTATTCATGTCTTACAGGTTGGATTACTGCAACACACTGTACCTAGGAATGAAAACACAGGCCTTGAAAAACCTGTCATGCTGCATGCAGTAGTTCATTCAACATGAGCTCCATTACCAACACCCCCCACCCTGCATTGTTCCAGTAGCTACCCTGGTCCCACTGGACTGTACACCAAATTCAACATACTAGCTTTAATAATAAAAGCCCTCATTAGACTGGTGCCACATACCACACGGAAGTGCCTCTCTCTATCGCCAGGGCCTACACCATAGCTACGTTCTTGCCTGCAGCTCTATGAATGACAATTGCAACTGATCAGATTGGGATGAAGAGCCTTCTTATTGGTTATTGATCTCCCTTCTGCATTAAATTAGAATGGCCACAGTTTCCACTACTCCCTTGAATCCCAATATCAGACACTTCTCTTAAACCAGTCTTTCTGTGAAACAAAGAAAACCTTTCTAGCCTTCCAACTGCAAAGCGCCACACAATAAACAAACAAACTAACCCCGAAACAACTAAAGACTGAGACACTTGCAGATTTTGCAAATATATATGGTCCACACATGCGAAAGAGATGCACATGGTAAAAACACCTAGTTAGAGATGGTCATTAATTGGCATTTGCTATGTAGTAAAACACTTATGTTCCTATTGCTATTAATAAAGCACTAGGGTTGCATCTATACTACAAGATAAATTTGAATGTATTAATATCAATTTTGTAATTCTGGAATTTACAAGTTTGAATTGGATCATCCTCACCTCCCCATGTGCTCCTCACAGTCGACTTATTGCTGCCACACTCAGTAGGCAAACATTGACTGTAGCAGTAGTGAATTGTGGGAACCTATCCCACAGTTGCCTCAACCCCCTAGCATTCTGGGTATGCTTGCTGGTCTTTGAGACCATCTTCCCACATTGCATTTTCCTCATTCCCCTCCCCTGATAAGCAAACGTGCATTTTTCTTGTTGGAAGGAAGGAAAAGTAGGGCATCCATACAGATGGCAAAAAAGTTTACAGAAACGTCTTTGTTTGGTAGCTTAATTCTCCATGGGCCACCCACTGAGTGTCCCCCCTCCCGTGATTGCACCTGATCCCTGAAAATAATACAGGGACCCTGAAAAGCATGAAGAAAGAGAAGATAGGAAAGTTTTTGAAAAAGAGAGTTGCTGAGGGGAGAGTCTTTGGCTTTCTGGTGCATTATAAGGCTTCTATGCATAGGCTGTGTTCTCAACTGGCCATCCACTGAGTGTCCCCCCCTCCCAAGATTGCGACCAATCCCTGAAAATAACACAGGGACCCATACTGTATTCTCAAAGTTAGAAGAAAGAGGATAGTAAAGTCTAGGAAAAAAGATTTTTGACTGTCCTCTTCCTTACACAGACATTGCAAACACGGATGATGGCATTGAAATATCATACACTGAACTTATAACGGAAACAGGAATCTCAACTAGCCTCCCCACCCTGTTTTTCTGAGGGGATCAAAGCAGGAAGACATAAAGGAAATGTGAGCAAAAAGATTTTTTCAAACCGGCAGATGTCTGCAATGAACAGCAAGCTCCTGAAAATACTTTTGCCGGGGGGCGGGGTGGGGTGCTGTGGTCTGCGGCTGCAGAGCTGGTTGGAATGTCGAAGAAGCAGCTGAAGTGGTCTCACTGACTATATTAGCCGCTGGGAGAGACTTCCCTCTGGCGGCAGCAAGCCCCTGAGTACCTTAGCCACTGGGGAGACTTCCCCACAGCAGCTGCAAGCACCACTGGTCCCTTGCAAGGAGTGGGGGGTGTCCAGTGGGGGGCTAGTTGAAGTGATCCCCCCAACTATCTTAGCTGCCGGGAGAGACTCTCCCCCACAGCAGCAAGCCCCCAAGTATCTTGCTCGCCAGTGGAGACCTCTCCCTGGTGGATGCAAGCACCACTGGTCCCTTGCTAGGGGCATGGTGTGGGGTTCAGTGGGGTGCCAGTTGAAGTGGTCCCCCTCAGTATCTTAGCTACCAGGGGAGGCTTCCCCCCAGCAGCAGCAAGCCCCTGAAAATCTTACTCAATGGGGAAGACATCCCCAGGTAGCTGCAAGCCCCCAAATATCTTAGTCACCGGGGGAGACTTCCCCTCAGATGCTGCAAACCCGCGAAATTCTTTCCTGCCCTTGGAGCCATAAACATGTGCAAGCTAAGAGATGGTGCTGCCTGGCAGCATGGTCAGCACTGAATGGCAGGCACATTCTTTTATTGGTTGGGGGCTACCCACGTGATGTGGCTGAGTGAGGGAAAGACCTCAACTGAGTAGTGCCTGTGGGGGAGGGAGGGGAGTTCATGCACAAATGTAAACCACTGAGAAGTTTCTTGGTGTCTTATGCAAGCATGGCCCCTGCAACAGCCTAGTTGCCATGTGGTGTGGCAGGGCAGCGGCTGGCGCCGGGCAGCGCAAAAAACCCCAAGTGTAGCGACAGATCCACAAACTTCTGCAGGGGATATTTGTAATGGGTAGATGCACTCACAGCGCTAATACCAAAGAAAGACAGACACTTCTCAGGCTCTCATGCGAACATGAGCCCACAGCCACAGGGTTGCTGCTCCCGCTTTGAAATTCACGGTATTTTTGTTATCTAATTCCAGCGCACCCCGAGAGCAATGGCCAGAGCGGAGCACTGAGGGGAATTGTGGGTTACACACAGGACACTGGAGGCTAATAAATTCGATTTTAAGATGTGGCACTTCCACACGGGCCTTTAATCAAACTTTTTAATTCGAGCTTCACACTATACCCATCAGGTAATGACAATACTGTAATCTCGATATTGGTGCTCCCTAAATCAAGCTAATAGTATTTAAAGTGAAGACAGTCACATGGTAATATCAAGCTAACTGCCTTAAATTTGAATTCATCTCGTAGTGTAAAACGCAGCTTAGGGTTTTACCTCAGCTCAAAATGCTGTGTGAACATGGAAAATGGATTAAGCAAACCATTCAGTATCCAGGCAAGTGTAAGGCAGGGGTGTGCCCTGTCTTCTCTTCTGTTCAAGCTAGTCATTAACTAGAGATTCAAAAAATGCAACAGGGATAGAAAGATGGCTTGAAATGGAACAGTTCACGGATATTTGACTGTGCTAACATCACTATTATCAATGAAGACACCAACAGTACAAAAATGTGTACAAACCAAGGAAAAGGAACAATGGAGAAGATAGGGCTGAGACTCAATGCCAACAAATGGAATGTCATGTTCATGGGGTGACAGGGACAGAAATCAAAATGGAAGGAGAGGAACTGGAGAAGGTGGACAATTTTGCACACCTCAGAAGTACCATCACCCAAGATGGTACTAGTTCCGAGATGCAGCCTTAGTAGCAATAAGAGCACAATCGTTTCACTGCATAGCAAATGCCAATTAATGACCACATCTATCTAGGAAAAAGAACTGGGAAAGCAAACACAGCATGTGGAAGACTCAAAAGACATCCAGAAACTCAATAAAACAGACCCCTCAAGAAAAAAAAAGTCACCAGGTGCAATGCAATTGTTAACACCTTTCCAGTACAGAACAGTGAGACCCGGCCACTTGTCAAGAGCGACACCTGAAAGCATTTAATCACAAACACCTGAGAAAAATATTGGGAATCACAGACAGGAAAATGAAGTTAGAAACATTACTGGACAAGACACCTTCTCATAAATAGTCTACAAAAGATAATGTCGGTGGAAAAAGAATGCTTCCTAAAATACAGCCCTTGAATTTAAGCCAGAAAAATTCAAGAAGAAAGAGAACGGCTGCAAACAACACAGAAATAGACAGGCCTGAAGGACAAGCACTTCAGCACGAAAAGGGCAAATTTGGAGAGAAAGGCAGGGAATAGGCAAGGAAGGCAAATGTGGGCAGCCCAGTGTACAACAAAACACGGGAAGGACTAGAGTCTAAGGACTAGGTCTCCAGCTTGGTGCAAAATCCCTGATGCTTGTTATAGGTATTATTGAAAGATAAAAGGTTCCCAGAAGATTCCTGTGCTTTCTCCTTTGGAAGTGAAATTCTGTGAGCAGCCCTCAGGAATTCTATCAGCTCCTACTCACTCTGCCATCAGTTCTCTGAAATCTGCTGCTTCAGTGCTTAACTAAGTTTTGCATTTTAGCTCTTCTCAGCAAGTTTCTTGTAAGCCACCAGGAGACTCCTAACTAAACCAAACCTGATGAAGCTATGATTTTAAACATGTAACTTAACTGGGTCCTATTGCATGCTTATCACAAGACACACAGTTCTGGTGATAGTTAAACCCATTAGAGGGATCAGTGCAATGTTTGTTTTAGGCAGAAGGAGACATTTAATTTCTCATGTCGAAGTTAGACTCAAGACTCACAATTTGTCAGACCACTCTGTTTATTAGCAAAGCTGCTCTGCTAATACATTTAGAAAAGTGAGTCCCCTCCCAGGGCTCAGGTCTCTTAATTTATACAGATCAAGAAGGCAAGTTAATAGACAAAGGAAAAAAAGGAAAAAAAACCAGACACCCACACACTCCATATAGTCCCTGAGACCAGTCAGGTACCTTCATTTCCATATCACCCTTAGCAATCCCCTGCCAATGACTCCCTGGTTACCTTAATTAATTACCATCTAGCACCTACTGCTCTGGTTTCTGCTTTCCCAGGCACACCTGGCTCCATCCAAACCCACTCTACATTCCTACACACAGTATCAACATAACTTCCCCTTCTTGAGCTCAGAAGTAACATTGTATCATAGTGTGATTTAATTTCTTTTTACAATGTAACTCTTTTATGTACAATGTCACATCTTATACTTCCACAATCCCTCCTTTTGGTCAAGCTACGCCTATGACCAACAATTACCAGGTTTCATACATTAACCGTTCTTTTTTTATTCCCCTCATTGGTGATATTTAAAACCATGAGATTGGCACTCTGGTTAGGGGTAACCTGTTGGATGGTGTGCCTTGCACAGCTTTGGGTATAATAAGAGATTAATTGGAAACATACAAAAATCATTAAAATTCCAAATAAGATAGTCAGAATTCCTTGAAACAACCAGTTTCCTAGGCTAGAGAAATTAAATAAACCACTTAGCCATTTCCACAAGGAACTTGGCTCTTTGTGGGGAAGGTATGCAATCTGCTCCAAGTGGCTAGCGCGATTTATTACATCGTTAGTATTATCAGGTATATATTGAAGCACGCGGAATTGCGGGAAAAGCTGAGCAGGATAACAAATACCTGACCAGTTAGCTGGTAACATGGTATAAGCATTTCTCCCACAGACCCAATGATGCCCTATTAAAGCTGGGAAGGGTTGGCTGCACCCTTTTGACATATAGGTATCCATGAAAGAGGAATAATATCCCCCAAAGGGCACAGGATGACCTTCCTTGGGGAAAGAAGTAACATTTGCATGACATTGGAAGATTGTGTTGTTTTTTCAGGGAGGCTATAGGGGGAGCAAGAGATTGATTTTCCGGTCTGATCCCAGGTTGAGAAAAAATTCATATCCCCATACTCGGTTTGCCATTCTCCAATCTTATTTGAATAGTCCCATACACCATGGGACACAATATATTGGAGACAGCTGCTCCTCCCTAAATTCAGCCCTGTCCCATTACACACCCAGCACCAGTGGCCTTTCCCTTCACCACACTTATAAATGTAGGAACATTTGTTCTCATCAATCCCCAAGTGTCATTTCTTTTCACGTCGGGATGTGGCTGCAGACCCAGCAATTAGAGATATTGAGAGTCTGGGCTATCCACACTTGTTGCTGAATAAAAGAATTGTCATTGTCACTTCGGACTCCCCAGACCTTAAGAAACCAGTAGCTGAGGATTAGGCTGCACCAGGGACACATGTTGAAGGCAGGACCCTTTCTGGTTCTGACAACCTCTCTCGAGGGAACCGCAGTCACGGTTTTATGTCCACCAGGCAGCAGGCGCTAGGCTCACCACTGCTTCTTTTCAGGTCCTGTTGTTTGCTTACCGTCTGCTTCTGGCAACCCTTACGGGGGCGTAGGTTGTAAGGTATTGCAGGCTGTTCCTCTACGTCTTTTTCTGGAGCCAAAATTGGCTCTGCGTGGTTCTGCGGTGGTGCTTGGTCCGCTGGGGATGGTGCTTTTTTACACTGTGAAGCGTGTATCCATGCTGCGATGCCGGATAGCTTTACAGCTGTCTGGGTAATGAGCAATACCTGGCATGGACCCTTCCACCGGGGTTTCAAGGCGTGCTTTTGAAGGTGGGTTTTGTTGGCCAGGCTGCTTGTACCTGTGAATGGATGTGACTCACAGATTGCATTAATCCCTTGCAATACTGAAGGAGTGTGCTGTGAGTCAGGTTTAGGTCTGGGACTGGGGTAATGGTAGCCATTGTTCACATAGGGCGTCCCATAATGATTTCAAATGGACTTAATTTGTGCCTTTGAGATGGGGATGATTGAATTTCCATAAGGGCCCGTGGTAAAGCTGCTGGCCAGTTTAACCCTGTAGAGTCACAAATATTTTGCAAGCTTATTTTTTTAGCACACCGTTTCGCCATTCAACTGCACCTGCACTCTGTGGACGGTAGGGACAGTGCAATAGGTGAGTGACGTGTAATACTCGGTCCAGAGGCTGAACAATTTTTTTTTCAGTAAAATGTGTTCCCCAGTCACTAGACAAAGTAGCAGGAATTCCCTTGGTAGGGATAATATGGTTTAACAAGCATTTGGCAACAGACAATGAATCAGCTTTGCGGCAGGGAAAAGCTTCAATCCAACCTGAAAACAGACATACCATAACTAAAATGAATTCATATTTCTGACACTTAGGCATTTGAACAAAGTCAAGTTGCCAGTGTAAGAATGGTGCTTGAGGCAGACCTCGAAACCCTTGTGTTACTCTTACAGACTTGCCTACATTGTAGCTTTGGCAAGTAGTACAGGCAGCGCAGTGGCGGGTTGCAAAAAAGCTGAAATGGGGAGCCCACGATCCTGCCTTAGTCGTAGCAGAGACCGTCCCCTCCTCTCCGACATGAGAAACACCGTGTAGCAGGGCGGCCAGAGATAGGTAGAGTGAAAGAGGGGCTACGAGGGCACCAGTAGGCGAGCGCCAAAGGGAATCGGGATGTAGAGAGCAACCCTGGGCACTCCAGGAGTCTTTCTCTGCTTCTGGGGCAGAGTTCTGGAGCTGGGCGAGATCAGAAAGGGACGGTGGTGATACGGAGACAGAGAGGGAACCAAGAAACGCGTCTAGCGAAGGTTCCATAGTGGCAGCATGTTTTGCAGCAACATCAGCCAGTGGATTTCCTTTAGCCACCTCAGTGTCTGCAGCTGAGTGGCCTGTACACTTAACAATGGCTAAAGCATGTGGGAGTAAAACTGCATAGAGGAGAGCGGCAATGTAGGGGCCATTCTTGATAGGGGTACCAGCAGAGGTAAGGAAACCTCGAGCCTGCCAGAGGGTGCCAAAGTCATGTACAACCCCAAAAGCATATTGAGAGTCAGTGTAAATGGTGGCAGAGTGCCCCTCAGCCAGGAAGCAAGCATGGGTTAGGGTAACCAGTTCAGCTACCCGGGCTGAGGTTACAGAAGGTAAAGGCGCAGCTTCTATAGTTTCAGAGAGGGATACCACAGCATATCCTGCAAGGAGGCGACCTTGGTCATTCCTAAAACAGGAACCATGAGAGTGAGAGGAGAACGGAGGACAAGGGACTCAGTGTGAACTGGGACAGAGAAGAAAGCAGAACACAAATCCACAACAGTAAAATGGGTTGCATCTGGCAGAATAGAAGCCAATATTGTGGCGGGGTTAGGGACTACTGGAAAAGTAGGTATGACAATACGGTTAATGGCTCAAAGATCCTGAACAAACCACCACGATTTACCATTAGCCTTTTGAACTGGGAGGATAGGGGTGTTACAGGGGCTGGAACAGGGAACAATAATTCCTTGTTCTTTCAATGCGGTTATAACTGGAGCAATACCAGCCTCTGCTTCAGGATTTAAAGGGTACTGAGACAGGTGAGGCAGAGGTTTGGAATTGTCTACAGTAATTCAAACTGGGTCAGTATTTTTCATGGTTGAATGGCGTGCCTCAGCTGGCCAGTCTGCGGCAGTCAACCATTTTTCATACTGACTAGTAGAGGCTAACAGTTTACACAGTTGGAGGAGGTCTGCCTCGGAGGGTTCATAGGTTTCACAGATTAACAGAAACTCCTCAGCAAATTTGATAGGATTTTCCTGTGGCTTGGGAAAAACTCTAACTATAGACAAAAGTTCCGTACGGGTCCAGGGCTTATAATACCATATGGGCTCACTTCCTTCCACCTTAAGGACTCGTAAGGGTGCCACAACATTTTTATTAGAATTCTTTTTTTTTTTTTTTTTTTTTTTTTTTAAACCTCGCATCAGATTCTCTTTTCCAGGTAGCGAGATCAAGAGAATTTTTGCAGTCTGCTTTGGGTTGTCTTTTCATAATATTTTGCAGGGCTGCGAGGCCAATGAGGGTATTTTCCTCATTCTCATCATTGATCTTATCATCTGTAGTTACTGAAAGCTTTTCTTCCCCCCCACCCCCACACTTTTTTTTTTTTTTTTTTTTACTCGAGCAGGAGTATGGTGGGGGTCAGGTTTGATCCGGATCATTACACAGGACTGGGTAAAGGGGAGCGCTCGGACTGGTGGTGGGAGAGACTGCATTTAATTGGGCTTTTAATTTATCATTAGAATTTCTAAGAGAGGTGAGTTTTGATTCAGTCCACCTATGATTTGCCTCTTCCCACCACTGCATGAAGCAGCCTACCTCTCCTTTTGCCAAATTTAGTTTTTTGGGAGGACGAGTTTGTCTTTTACGGCGTTCACTCGGTCCTTGTCCCAAGAACCTAACAGTGGCCACTGCAATTTGGGGTTCTCCAGGGTCAGTTTAGACCATTTCTCAAGAAACCTGCTAGAGTCCAGACCCCTCCTAAAATACATAAAATAAGCCGGAGTTCCCTTAGGGAACTGTTCTACGTTAGACTTCTGATTACCCATCCAGGAGGACTTCACACAGCACTCAGACAAGAAGGAAATTCGGGCTTGTCAGAGCAGTACCCGGTGCAACACACAGAAAGGAGCCCACAGGCTACTGCCTCAGTTGTCCTTGCTTTCACACCAGGGGTTGTACCCAAGGTGTGGTGCAGCTGCAATTGTGCAGATTTCACTTATTCAGACCGCGGGCATGGGAACGCCTTGGTCGGCCAGTCCCCGGACGGAGATGGCACCCAGACTCAAACACACCACAGGGAGGACGGATAGACACAGAGACAGGACAGTCCTCAGACCAGTCAAAAGCCAGAAAGAATAATTACCTGATCAGGACCAGATTCTAGAAGTTAGATCCCGGGACCCCTACCAGAACAGAGTGGGAACCAACAGGTTCGATGGCGTAGACTGCGCTGCGGTTGTGCACCTTTCCATCTTGTGGAGGACCACTCGGACTAAATGTCCAGGTGCCGGCTGCCACAGTCGTCCTCCAAGGCAGTCAGGGATCACACAGCCTCAGCGAAGACACTTGCCATCTCAGTGGGACCTCCAAATTGTCAAAGTTAGACTCAAGACTCACAATTTGTCAGACCACTCTGTTTATTAGCAAAGCTGCTCTGCTAATACATTTAGAAAAGTGAGTCCCCTCCCAGGGCTCAGGTCTCTTAATTTATACAGATCAAGAAGGCAAGTTAATAGACAAAGGAAAAAAAAAGAAAAAAAAACAGACAGACACCCACCCCATATAGTCCCTGAGACCAGTCAGGTACCTTCATTTCCATATCACCCTTAGCAATCCCCTGCCAATGACTCCCTGGTTACCTTAATTAATTACTGTCTAGCACCTGCTGCTCTGGTTTCTGCTTTCCCAGGCACACCTGGCTCCATCCAAACCCACTCTACATTCCTACACACAGTATCAACATAACTTCCCCTTCTTGAGCTCAGAAGTAACATTGTATCATAGTGTGATTTAATTTCTTTTTACAGTGTAACTCTTTTATGTACAATGTCACATCTTATACTTCCATACTCGTGAGCATGCCATCCTACCTGGGGCACGTTCCCACCTAAAGACTCCCTGCCAACCCAGCATCAGAACCTTGTACCTGCTCTTAACTGTTTCTTATTAAATTAGACTCAAGAGTCATGGAACTGCAGTGTGATTATCAAATGACAAGTGTCAGGAATGTTTTGTGGTTTTTGTTTTTAACATACATCTAGCAAGACTGCTGAATGTTTGTCATTTACCATAAATTCAAAGAGGAAAAGGACCTTATTTTAATGGGTCACAGTACAGACACAAGGGATGCTGTGCCAACAATAGAAGAAATATGTAGGGTGTACACTATTATAAATACTTACATGACCCTTCATCAGAGTTCACTTACTGGTGGGCACCCCACTGTCTTCAGCCCACCCCTTCAGGGATCCCCGTTATCCTAAGAAGTTTCCCTTTTGAGCTTCAAAAAGGGGAACTATCCCAAAAGAGAAGGCTAGTTAAACAGAAATTAAAAGGAACAGTCTCAGTCATGAAATATCTGCACTACATGGGAACTTTTTAAAAATACCAGAATAGAAGCTCGAACTAAACATACTCCAAATAAAGGAAAACAGTTAAGAGGACTGAAAAAAGAGGGCAACATAACTAAGCACCAGAGTAAAATAGGAGTTTAGAGATAAAAAAAGCATCTTTTAAAAATTCAAAGTCAAATCCTGCTGGGGGATATATAAAAGAATATAAATTCTGGCAAGTGTAAAAGTATAATCAGGCAGATAAAAAAATGAAAAGCAACAACAAAAGAAAAAATCTAGTGGCAAAAAAAGAAAAAAAAACATTAAGTACATCAGAAGCAGGAAGCCTGCCAGACAATCCATGGGATCACTGGGCAAACAACGTGCAAAAAGAGCATTCGAGGAAAATGAGTGTTCTTGAGAAGCTAAATGAATTCTTTGCATCAATCTTCACTGCAAAGAATAGAATGTAAGGTAGGATTTCCACCTTTGAATCACTCTTTTTAGGTGACAAATCTGAGGATCTGTCCCAAAGTAAGCTGCCAGTAGAGGAGGTTTTGGAACAAATTGATAAATTACAAATAAATAAGTCACAAGGACAAGATGGTATTCACTCAAGACTTGTGAAAGAACTCATGAAATTGTGGAAGTATTGTGGTATGTAACCTATTGCTTAAATCAGCCTCTGTAATAAATGACAGGTAGATAGGTAATGTAACACTGATTTTTAAAAAGAGATTCCAGAGGTAATCCTAACAAATTACAGATGCAAAAACAACTTCTGTATGAGGAAAACTGGTTGAAATTGTAAAACTAAAGAATAGATTTATCAGACAATAGATGAGCAAGATTTGTTGGGGGAAGAGTTAACAAGGCTTTTTAAAGAAGAGACATACTACACTGATATTCTCTCGTGCTCTGGCTTCCTGTCAGCCTGGTGAGATACTCAACCCCCCACTACAACACAACCTCTTCCTTTAAGCCCCCACCTTCATCCTGCCTTCTTTCACCCTCCTCCCCCAAGTGCAGTGCTTCTCCCAAATTCCCACTCCCATCTGACCCCTTTCATGCCCTTTACCATCCCTCCCCTGAGCATACTCCATCCACTCTTGTCCCCCTCCCTCCCAGAGCCTCCTGTTTGCTACAAAAGAGCTGACTGCCAGGGGTGGTAGGAGCTGTGAAGGACAGGGAGTTGATTGGCGGGGCAGCTGGCAGATTGGAGGCACTGGTGAGGATGTGGGGATATTAAGTGAGTGGATATTAAGAACCTGTTAATTTTTTTTCCCATGGGCACTCTAGCCCCAGAATACCTTGAGTGGGGTGTATGATTGGTATGATAGAGGTCTACAGAATCATGAATGATTTGAAGAACGTGAAGGAAAAATGTTATTTACCTCATCGTATTGCAAGCCCCTGGGTGGGCCACGGGGCAGAGGGGTTTTGTGATACCACAGTACCTGCAAGAAATTTAAGTGTAGGATGGAGAGTGGGGGGGCTCAGGGCGGGGATTAGGAGGTGTGAGGGATGCAAGACTTAGGGCAGAGGGTTGGCAGGTGTGGGGGCTCATGGCAGAATGTGTATGTGGGGGGGATGCAGGAGTCAGGGCAAAGTATCAAGGTGTGGGGGGAAGGGTGGACTCAGGGCAAATGAGGGAAGGTTGATCTTGAGTGCACAGCCACTGAGCTGGCCAGCTACTGAATCCCTGGAGCTGGTGGGGGTGCTTTCTGCACTACCTGCTGCCTGAGCTCCAGGGCTGGAGCTTGAGAGCGTGGTGGCCACATTGCCCAGGGGCTGTGGGCGCTGGCTCAGACATACTGGGTCTGTGGCCTCACCCCTTCACTACAAGCCATCCAGCGCTGAGGCTGGGAGTCAACAGAGGTGGTGTGTTCTCTTTTGGAGGAGGGGGCCAGAGCAGGTGGGCTGAGCTGCCCATGCCCAGCACCATCATGGTAAACCAACCTATCTACGATGGCCAGCAGCATCCAGAGCCCCACTGCACCTCAGCCACACATACTTACTGGTGCATGGCACTAGAGTGCATCAGCTTACTTTCACCTTTGAGAGCCAATGTAATGGAGGATAGGGTCCACCAATGGTTAATACCCACGATAGTCAGGGATGTAACCTCATGCTCAGATTCACAGAATCACAGGGCTGGAAGGGACCTCAGGAGGTCATATAATTCAGCCCCCTGCTTCAAGCCGGATCAACCCCTACTAAGACATCCCAGCCAGGACCTTGTCAAGCCAGGACTTAGAAACCTCCAGGGATGGGGAATCCACCACCTCTCTAGGCAACACGTTCTAGTGCTTCACCACCCTCCTGCTGAAGTAGGTTTTCCTAATAACCAACTTACTCCTCTCATTCTGTAACTACAGACTATTGCTCCTTGTTCTGCCGTCTGTCACCACTGAGAACAGTTTCACTCCATCCTCTTTAGAGCTCCCGTTTAGGAAGTTGAAGGCTGCTATTAAATAACCTCTAAGCCTTCTCTTCTGTAAACTAAACAAGCCCTCAGCCTATCCTCATAGGTCTTGTGCTTCAGAACCTTAATCATTTTTGTTGCCCTCCGCTGAACCTGTTCCAGCACATTTACATCCTTTTTATATCAGGGGGCCGAAACTGGACACAATATTCCAGATGTGGCTTCACCAGTGCTTAATAGAGGGGAACAACCACTTCTCTAGATCTGCTCACAGTGCTCCTCCTAATGCACCCTAATATGCCGTTCACCTCCTTGGCTACAAGGGCACACTGTTGACTCATATTGAGCCTTTCATCCACTATAACCCCTGGGTCCCTTTCTGCTGTACTGCTGCTGAGCCAGTCAGTCCCCAGCCTATAACAATGCTTGGGATTCTTCCATCCCAAGTGCAGGACTCTACACTTCTCCTTGTTGACCCGCATCAGATTTCTTTTGGCCTAATCCATATCCAATTTCTTCAGGTCACTCTGGATCCTGTCTCTACCTTCCAAGGTATCTACCTCTCACCCTAGCTTAGTGTTGTCTGCAAAGGATACAGTCCAGTCCCTCATCCAGCTCATTAAAAAAGATGCGGAAAAACACCAGCCCCAGAACTGAGCCTTGGGGCACTCCACTTGAAACTGACCACCATCCAGATATTGAGCCACTGACCACTATCCGTTGGGCCTGACCGTCAAGTCAGCTTTCTATCCATCTTCCTGTCCATGGATCCAATCCATATTTCCTCATCTTATGGACAAGAATGTTGTGGGAGACTGTATAAAAAGCTTTGCTGAAGTCAAGGTATATCAGACTTCCCCATGTCCACAGAGACTGTTACTTTGTCACAGAAGCTAATCAGACTGGTCAGGCACAACTCGCCCTTGGTGAGCCCATGCTGACCCTAAGATTCTGACAGCCCAAAGCTGGATTTGACAAGAGGATGGGTCACTCAGTAACTGTCCTGTTCTGTTCAGCCCATTTGAAACATCTGACTTGGATGAACCATTGGCTTGGCCTGGGATGGCAATTCCTGTGTTAAAAGTCCAAAATTAATGAAAATGAAAAGTAATTTCCCCTCTCTGGCACCTTCTCCAGCCTGTTCTCAGTTCAAACTACCTGCTGCTCATTGCTGAGCTCCACAAACTGTTTAGGCCTTGTAGGGCATACAGTAAACCCCACTTTATGCGAGTTTGTTAATCGTATTAACCCGAATGTCAAAATCCCCAGCTCCAGCTCCCTGCTCCCTCCATCTGCAGTAAGCAGGCAGCTGGAGCCTGTGGGGGAATGGCTTTCCCCTGGCTTCCCCCAGCTGGGGGAAGCTGCAGGGCTGCTCCTTTCAGCGCTCTGCCTCCAGCTGCAGCGATTGGAGCCAAGGGCTGAGCGCTGAAAGGAGCAGCAGGGCTGGGGCAGAAGAGGATGTGAGGCAGGCGGTGGGCTGTGAGGCGGCAGTGGGTCTTGGGGAGAAGGGGGAGGTAGGGTGGTGGGGGGCTGTAGGAGAAGGGGGCTGTGAGGTGGCAGTGGGTCTCGGGGAGAAGGGGGCTGTAGGGTGGTGGGGGGCTGTAGGAGAAGGGGGCTGTGAGGCGGCAGTGGGTCTCGGGGAGAAGGGGGCTGTAGGGTGGTGGGGGGCTGTAGGAGAAGAGGGCTGTGAGGTGGCAGTGGGTCTCGGGGAGAAGGGGGCTGTAGGGTGGTGGGGGGCTGTAGGAGAAGGGGGATGTGAGGCGGCAGTGGGTCTCGGGGAGAAGGGGGCGGTAGGGTGGTGGGGGGCTCTAGGAGAAGGGGGCTGTGAGGTGGCAGTGGGTCTCGGGGAGAAGGGGGCTGTAGGGTGGTGGGGGGCTGTAGGAGAAGGGGGATGTGAGGCGGCAGTGGGTCTCGGGGAGAAGGGGGCTGTAGGGTGGTGGGGGGCTGTAGGAAAAGGGGCTGTGAGGTGGCAGTGGGTCTCGGGGAGAAGGGGGCTGTAGGGTGGTGGGGGGCTGTAGGAAAAGGGGCTGTGAGGTGGCAGTGGGTCTCGGGGAGAAGGGGGCTGTAGGGTGGTGGGGGGCTGTAGGAGAAGGGGGCTGTGAGGTGGCAGTGGGTCTCGGGGAAAAGGGGCTGTGGGAGAAGGGTGGGCTGGGTGAGGCGAGAGGAGTCAGTGAGGACCGAGGGGTGGGGGGAGGCTATTGGGAGACCATGGTTGGGGGGGGGCGCTCACAACTAAAAGGCCCCACTAAAAAGAGGGGGCACCCACTAAAACACACGGCCCCAAATGAATGCAGGGGGACAACTAAAAAGAGAACAGGAGGGGGGGGGGTGTCAAAGGTTCCAAACAAGGGGGCCAGAGGGGGACACCGAGCAGAGAACCCCGGGCAGTGCCCACCGCTCCCCAAAGGCTTCGAGAGAGTCAGTGGGGGGCGAGGCGGGGCGGGAAGGTTTCCCCGTCTCTCGGGCGGGGCCAGCAGGTGCCTCACTCCGACCTCCCGCCCACCCGGGGTCGGCTTCAGCCGCCGGCTCCGACGTCACGCGCAGCCCCTCTCACGTGACCGCTCCGCCGGCATCGCGGGACGGTGACGTTTCCGGGGCGGGGCGGGCGCGCAGCGATCACGTCGGACGTTGGCCGCCGGGGATGGAGGAGAAGGAGCAACTGCGGCGTCAGATCCGCCTGCTGCAGGGTGAGGGGCGCCGCGAGGGGCTTGCCCTGGCGGGGGTCCTTCCCCTGCGCTGCTGGGCCTGAGGGCGGCCCTGCCCCGCCGGTCCGTTACCTGCTTCCTCCCCTGTGAGCCCCGAGGCAGCTGCCCCCCCCTGCGCTGCTGGGCCTGAGCTCCCCCCTCCCCCCACCGCCGGACCGTTACTTGGCGCCGTTGCGGTCTCCTCCGCGTGTTCGTTATCCCCTCCGGCCGTCGCGCGCTCCCCCTCCCCCTTCCCTCCCCTCCCCCCCCCACCCCGGCCAGCGTTCCGCTCCCTGCTCCTGCCGCTGCCCGCCCGGGCCGCAGCGGCGCGAGGAGCCAGCTACCCCCTGGAGCTGCCGGGAGGGGAGGCGCTGACCTGCTGCGGCGCTCGTTCTCCCCGAGCTTTGTGCGGACGCTGGGACCTGCTCCGGTGACCCCCTCCACCCCCCCCCCCCCCCAGTCTGAGCTGTGGGGCAAAGACCTTCTCTGCCCTGGGCTCCCTGAAGCGCCCCCGCCTCCCATCATTCAGTGCCTTGGTTTGGGGGCCAAAAGGTGATTCTCTCTAAAACTTGCCCTGTTCGGGGCTCCATTCTCAGTCTCGTAAATCCGCTTCTGTTCTCCTTGTGAGGGCGCTTGTGTTTGACCGAGGGTATGTCTGGATGGTAGGAAACCCTGAGCTGCTTGGCAGGGAGTCATAGGGCAATTGACTGGGGCTTGCGCTTTAATGCTAAAAATAGCGTCAACATTCCCATGGGGGCTCTGAAACCCAGCAAGGAGGGTGTAGGGCTTAGGGCCTGGGTTCCAGCCCAAGCCTGTTGTTTTCAGCCCTAGACTTTTGAGACACTGTGCCACGCATGTTTCCTTCAGTGTAA
Organism: Carettochelys insculpta; assembly: GCF_033958435.1. Lineage (NCBI taxonomy): Eukaryota > Metazoa > Chordata > Testudines > Carettochelyidae > Carettochelys > Carettochelys insculpta. The sequence continues at coordinate 7,036,713 of NC_134138.1, forward strand.
AGATGCCAATTCTGTCTGAGTTGGACAGAGCAAGACAGACCTGATCTCAGGTGACTAATTCTGCACCACCACACCTGTGCATGGAGCTGTACACATAAGTAAGATGACTCCATCCTTGTTCTGAGGATTTAGTAATTTTGTTGAGTGTAATACAGACCAAGTGTAGTTCTGGGAGTGTGGAATGAACAGCAGAAGGAAAAAACAATAACAAGATTTTATTTGTGTTTTGATGAGTGTCTTGTTGCTGCAGTATCGGAGGGGTAGCCGTGTTAGTCTGGATCTGTAACAGCAAGGAAGGGTCCTGTGGCACCTTATAGACTAACAGAAAAGTTTTGAGCATGAGCTTTCGTGAGCACAGACTCACTTCATCAGATGCACCTGATGCATCAGTGCATCTGATAAAGTGAGTCTGTGCTCACGAAAGCTCATGCTCAAAATTTTTGTTAGTCTATAAGGTGCCACAGGACCCTTCGTTGTTGTTGCTGCAGGGTTTTGAAATACCTCTTAACATCATTAGAGCAGTTTATGGGCAGAGACTGTAGCAGGAGATCAGCTCATGTTGCCATTCTGCAGCTATACGGTCGAGTCTTTGGCAGTAAGAAAAACTTGTTTTCTTTTTTAAAGCATGCCCAGATCCCTGGAAAAAATGTACGGCCCTTGTTAACCATTTTCATCTAAAGATCCCAAAGTGCATTATAAATATTACTGTTTAACAAGCCTCATAATCCCCTTCCTCCTATAAGTATCCATGTTATTGTTGATAGTGAAATTGAGGCACAGAGACATGATGCAATTTGCCCACTTGACTAACTTGCTTTGTTAGTCAGTGGCGGAGCTGGGGTTGGATTCCTAAACCGTCCTGACTTTTAGTTTCTTGCTTTAATAATAAGTCTAGCCTTCCTTTACTAGACCAAATAATAAGCAGCACATCTATAGGGGACTGGATTAGAGAACTGGGTTATGCTGTATAAGAGCAAAATCAGATTAGGGTTGCCAGGCAATTTTCACTATAAAAAGGTTCGGAGATGGAATGTTGAGGGTAAATGAGGTAAGTAGTAAGTTTTTTCCACTTCTTGCCTGTCTCCTGTTGTACTGCCACCCTCCCTACAATTGACCTACAAGAACAACGGTCAGCGTGGGGGAATTCAAGGTTGATGCATATTAGATACATTAAACTTGACCAGAAAGAGGAATGGTATAGTATTCAGTTACGTAAAGATCCATAATAAGAAATCTGTAATCATTGGGTAGCTCAGCTTTTTTTCCAGCCTAAGTGGTGATACCTGAAACCTGTTGAACATGAAAGTTCATGTAGAAGAGGTGTTTTTAGTGCAATATGATGATAGTCAATTTTCAGAACTTGCTGTTGCAAGACTTGTGGAAATTGCAACTAACAGTGGCTATTTAATTTTCTTCAGGTCTCATAAATGACCATAAAAATATTCATGGAAATGCACCAGTGCCCCCGCCCTCCAGGACTCTAAGGTGGAGAAATCCCAGGCAGACTGTCTTCAACAGTCAGGCAGCGTTCTCTGCAAGATATTCTCAGCAAGCTCCAAGGGATTTTCAACCACATCCAGGTAACTCGTGGAAAAAAAAATACTCCCTTGTAAACAGACCACCTGCACCAGTGCCTCATCTTGGAAGTAATGCATCTGCGAACACATTGCAGGCTTTTGTGAGTCAACAGAGTAGCTATGCTCCTGGGCCACAGGAAGCAGGCACAGAAGGACAAGTGGGCTTAACGACAGGTGGTAATATAGTCATAGGAATCAAACTACCACAGAGGACTGACTCAGCCTTGGAAAATGGAAACTTTAGTGAAGTGGGATCCCAGCCAGGTTCATCGGGGGTGAAAGTAGCCATAGCTGCTCCAAAAGAAGATGGGAATGTTCTTGAAAGCTCTGACTTTCAAAGTGTTGCTCAAAAAGAGGACAAAGAAACATCTCTCTTTGTCTCCCATAGTTCTTTGTACCAGCCTGTTGTTGCAGGAAGAGGAGATGAGGCGTGCCGAGTGTATCAGAAAGAACTGGGCATACTTCAGACTGTGAGAGTGGCTAAAAGTGGCCCCAAGTCATGTGACATCAGTGAACGTGCCATAGCATTAAAATCCAAGCCTCAGCAGCTGTCAGCTCTGCCTGATCAAGAATCAGGCTGGGTGGGAGCCTGTAAGAAGCCAATATCACAGTTTCTAGTTCATGGTAGTTCAGAGGAAGTCATGGCAGATAGAAATATTATGAAGGAGCCACAGACGCTTGGAAAATCAGAGGCACATGCAAGCTCTGTTCAAGTTGTGACTTCAGAGGCTTGTGTAAATCCAGCGAAGAGCCTGTTTGCAATACCCCAGGAGCTACTCAGTCTGCAAAGAGCTGCTTCAACGCCCGTCTCCAGCAAAGCTTCTAAGTTCAGGAAAACCAACTATACGTGGGTAGCCAATCCTAGTAAGTGCCCGCGTGCTGTAAAGAGATGGACAAGCCCTAGAGCTTCTGAAAGCACTAGGAAGTTTTCTGTGGGAGCAGAAAGAACTGCTAAGTCATTGCCAAAGGGGGACTCAGGAGCAAAGCAGAAGAAATCTGGAGTGCATTTGAAACTGGATGCCTCTCCTAATAAGTACAAATGGAAAGCATCCAGCATACAGCTACCTTCTGCTTCCAAATCAGCATTCTGGTGGCAGTCTGAGGGACAAAAAGAAGCTGGAGTCACCCAAGTTTCCAGAGCCAACTTGGACTTTCAGACTGTAAGCGGTGCAGCCGTTGGTCATGGTGGGCTGAAGTCATCTTTCAGTGGTGATGCACTTTCCACTTACAAAGTGAAGAGCCGGACCAAAATCATCAGGAGGAAGGGGAGTTGCAGGTAAGTTGCAAGTTGTCTGAAGTTCTATAGCTGGTACAAACTTCCTTTGCACTGCTCCTGGGGTCTGCTCTTGTGTTCATTGAAATCCACAGGACTCTTGCCATTGATTTCAAAGGGAGCAAATACTCAACTATTTACATAGTAAGCTCTTTAGAGCATGTCAAAGTTAGACTCAAGACTCACAATTTGTCAGACCACTCTGTTTATTGGCAAAGCTGCTCTGCTAATACATTTAGAAAAGTGAGTCCCTTCCCAGGGCTCAGGTCTCTTAATTTATACAGATCAAGAAGGCAAGTTAATAGACAAAGGAAAAAAAGGAAAAAAACCAGACACCCACACACTCCATATAGTCCCTGAGACCAGTCAGGTACCTTCATTTCCATATCACCCTTAGCAATCCCCTGCCAATGACTCCCTGGTTACCTTAATTAATTACCATCTAGCACCTACTGCTCTGGTTTCTGCTTTCCCAGGCACACCTGGCTCCATCCAAACCCACTCTACATTCCTACACACAGTATCAACATAACTTCCCCTTCTTGAGCTCAGAAGTAACATTGTATCATAGTGTGATTTAATTTCTTTTTACAATGTAACTCTTTTATGTACAATGTCACATTTTATACTTCCACAATCCCTCCTTTTGGTCAAGCTACGCCTGTGACCAACAATTACCGGGTTTCATACATTAACCGTTTTTTTTTTTTTTTTATTCCTCTCATTGGTGATATTTAAAACCATGAGATTGGCACTCTGGTTAGGGGTAACCTGTTGGATGGTGTGCCTTGCACAGCTTTGGGTATAATAAGAGATTAATTGGAAACATACAAAAATCATTAAAATTCCAAATAAGATAGTCAGAATTCCTTGAAACAACCAGTTTCCTAGGCTAGAGAAATTAAATAAACCAGTTAGCCATTTCCCCAAGGAACTTGGCTCTTTGTGGGGAAGGTATGCAATCTGCTCCAAGTGGCTAGCGTGATTTATTACATCGTTAGTATTGTCAGGTATATATTGAAGCACACGGAATTGTGGGAAAAGCTGTGCAGGATAACAAATACCTGACCAGTTAGCTGGTAACATGGTATAAGCGTATCTCCCACAGACCCAATGATGTCCTATTAAAGCTGGGAAGGGTTGGCTGCACCCTTTTGACATATAGGTATCCATGAAAGAGGAATAATATTCCCCAAAGGGCACAGAATGACCTTCCTTGGGGAAAGAAGTAACATTTGCATGACATTGGAAGATTGTGTTGTTTTTTCAGGGAGGCTATAGGGGGAGCAAGAGATTGATTTTTCCGGTCTGATCCCAGGTTGAGAAAAAATTCATATCCCCATACTCGGTTTGCCATTCTCCAATCTTATTTGAATAGTCCCATACACCATGGGACACAATATATTGGAGACAGCTGCTCCTCCCTAAATTCAGCCCTGTCCCATTACACACCCAGCACCAGTGGCCTTTCCCTTCACCACACTTATAAATGTAGGAACATTTGTTCTCATCAATCCCCAAGTGTCATTTCTTTTCCACATCAGGATGTGGCTGCAGACCCAGCAATTAGAGATATTGAGAGTCTGGGCTATCCACACTTGTTGCTGAATAAAAGAATTGTCATTGTCACTTCGGACTCCCCAGACTTTAAGAAACAAGTAGCTGAGGATTAGGCTCCACCAGGGACACATAGAATCATAGAACACTAGGACCGGAAGGGGCCTCGAGAGGCCATCGAGTCCAGTCCCCTGCCCCAACGGCAGGACCGACCACTATCTACACCATCCCTGATAGACATCTATTTAATCTGTTCTTAAATATCTCCAGCGAGGGAGATTCCACAACCTCCCTTGGCAACTTATTCCAGTACTTGACCACCCTGACAGTTAGGAACTTTTTCCTAATGTCCAACCTAAACTTCCCTTGCTGCAGTTTAAGTCCATTGCCTCTTGTTCTCTCCTCAGAGGCCAAGAAGAACAAGTTTTCTCCCTCCTCCTTATGACACCCTTTAAGATATCTGAAAACCGCTGTCATGTCCCCCCTCAATCTTCTTTTTTTCAAGCTAAACAAGCCCAATTCTTTCAGCCTTTCTTCATAAGTCATGTTCTCCAGACCTTTTATCATTCTAGTTGCTCTTCTCTGGACCTTCTCTAATTTCTCCACATCTTTCTTGAATTGAGGTGCCCAGAACTGGACACAATATTCCAGCTGAGGTCTAACCAGCGCAGAGTAGAGCGGTAGAATGATTTCTCGTGTCTTGTTCACAACACACCTGCTAATGCATCCCAGAATCATGTTTGCTTTTTTTGCAACAGCATCACACTGTTGACTCATATTTAACTTGTGATCTACTAGAACCCCTAGGTCCCTTTCTGTTGTACTCCTTCCTAGACAGTCTTTTCCCAATCTGTATGTGTGAAACAGATTATTCCTTCCTAAGTGCAGCACCTTACATTTATCTTTATTAAACTTCATCCTGTTTACTTCAGACCATTTCTCTAATTTATCTAGATGTTGAATTGGATGTTGAAGGCAGGACCCTTTCTGGTTCTGACAGCCTCTATGGAGGGAACCGCAGTCACGGTTTTATGTCCACCAGGCAGCAGGCGCTAGGCTCACCACTGCTTCTTTTCAGGTCCTGCTGTTTGCTTACCGTCTGCTTCTGGCAACCCTTACGGGGGCGTAGGTTGTAAGGTATTGCAGGCTGTTCCTCTAAGTCTTTTTCTGGAGCCAAAATTGGCTCTGCGTGGTTCTGCGGTGGTGCTTGGTCCACTGGGGATGGTGCTTTTTTACACTGTGAAGCGTGTATCCATGCTGCGATGCCGGATAGCTTTACAGCTGTCTGGGTAATGAGCAATACCTGGTATGGACCCTTCCACCGGGGTTTCAAGGCGTGCTTTCGAAGGTGGGTTTCATTGGCCAGGCTGCTTGTACCTGTGAATGGGTGTGACTCACATCTTGCATTTATCCCTTGCAATACTGAAGGAGTGTGCTGTGAGTCAGGTTTAGGTCTGGGACTGGGGTAATGGTAGCCATTGTTCGCATAGGGTGTCCCATAATGATTTCAAATGGACTTAATTTGTGCCTTTGAGATGGGGATGATCGAATTTCCGTAAGGGCCAGTGGTAAAGCTGCAGGCCAGTTTAATCCTGTAGAGTTACAAATTTTTTTGCAAGCTTATTTTTTTAGCACACCGTTTCGCCTTTCAGCTGCACCTGCACTCTGTGGATGGTAGGGACAGTGCAATAGGTGAGTGACATGTAATACCCGGTCCAGAGGCTGAACAATTTTTTTTTTCAGTAAAATGTGTTCCCTGGTCACTAGACAAAGTAGCAGGAATTCTCTTGGTAGGGATAATATGGTTTAACAAGCATTTGGCAACAGACAATGAATCAGCTTTGCGGCAGGGAAAAGCTTCAATCCAACCCGAAAACAGACATACCATAACTAAAATGAATTCATATTTCTGACACTTAGGCATTTGAACAAAGTCAAGTTGCCAGTGTAAGAAAGGTGCTTGAGGCAGACCTCGAAACCCTTGTGTTACTCTTACAGACTTGCCTACATTGTAGCTTTGGCAAGTAGTACAGGCAGCGCAGTGGCGGGTTGCAAAAAAGCTGAAATGGGGAGCCCACGATCCTGCCTTAGTCATAGCAGAGACCATCCCCTCCTTTCCGACATGAGAAACACCGTGTAGCAGGGTGGCCAGAGATAGGTAGAGTGAAAGAGGGGACTACGAGGGCACCAGTAGGCGAGCGCCAAAGGGAATCGGGATGTAGAGAGCAACCCTGGGCACTCCAGGAGTCTTTCTCTGCTTCTGGGGCAGAGTTCTGGAGCTGGGCGAGATCAGAAAGGGACGGTGGTGATACGGAGACAGAGAGGGAACCAAGAAACGCGTCTAGCGAAGGTTCCATAGTGGCAGCATGTTTTGCAGCAACATCAGCCAGTGGATTTCCTTTAGCCACCTCAGTGTCTGCAGCTGAGTGGCCTGTACACTTAACAATGGCTAAAGCATGTGGGAGTAAAACTGCATAGAGGAGAGCGGCAATGTAGGGGCCATTCTTGATAGGGGTACCAGCAGAGGTAAGGAAACCTCGAGCCTGCCAGAGGGTGCCAAAATCATGTATAACCCCAAAAGCATATTGAGAGTCAGTGTAAATGGTGGCAGAGTGCCCCTCAACCAGGAAGCAAGCATGGATTAGGGCAACCAGTTCAGCTACCCGGGCTGAGGTTACAGAAGGTAAAGGCGCAGCTTCTGTAGTTTCAGAGAGGGATACCACAGCATATCCTGCAAGGAGGCGACCTTGGTCATTCCTAAAACAGGAACCATGAGAGTGAGAGGAGAACGGAGGACAAGGGACTCAGTGTGAACCGGGACAGAGAAGAAAGCAGAACACAAATCCACAACAGTAAAATGGGTTTCATCTGTCGGAATAGAAGCCAATGTTGTGGCGGGGTTAGGGACTAATGGAAAAGTAGGTGTGACAATACGGTTAATGGCTCAAAGATCCTGAAGAAACCGCCACGATTTACCATTAGCCTTTTGAACTGGGAGGATGGGGTGTTACAGGGGCTGGAACAGGGAACAATAATTCCTTGTTCTTTCAATGCGATTATAACTGGAGCAATACCAGCCTCTGCTTCAGGATTTAAAGGGTACTGAGACAGGCGAGGCAGAGGTTTGGAATTGTCTACAGTATTTCGAACTGGGTCAGTATTTTTCATGGTTGAATGGCATGCCTCAGCTGGCCAGTTTGCGGCAGTCAACCATTTTTCATACTGACTAGTAGAGGCTAACAGTTTACACAGTTGGAGGAGGTCTGCCTCGGAGGGTTCATAGGTTTCACAGATTAACAGAAACTCCTCAGCAAATTTGGTAGGATTTTCCTGTGACTTGGGAAAAACTCTAACTATAGACAAAAGTTCCGTACGGGTCCAGGGCTTATAATACCATATGGGCTCATTTCCTTCCACCTTAAGGACTCGTAAGGGTGCCACAACATTTTTATTAGAATTCTTTTCTTTTTTTTTTTTTTTTTTTTAAAAACCTCCCATCAGATTCTCTTTTCCAGGTAGCGAGATCAAGAGAATTTTTGCAGTCTGCTTTGGGTTGTCTTTTCATAATATTTTGCAGGGCTGCGAGGCCAATGAGGATATATTCCTCATTCTCATCATTGCTCTTATCATCTGTAGTTACTGAAGGCTCTTCTCCCCCCGCCTTTTTTTTTTTTTACTCGAGCTGGAGTATGGTGGGGGTCGGGTTTGATCCAGATCATTACACAGGACTGGGTAAAGGGGAGCGCTCGGACTGGTGGTGGGAGAGACTGCATTTAATTGGGCTTTTAATTTATCATTAGAATTTCTAAGAGAGGTGAGTTTTGATTCAGTCCACCTATGATTTGCCTCTTCCCACCACTGCATGAAGCAGCCTACCTCTCCTTTTGCCAATTTAGTTTTTTTGGGAGGACAAGTTTGTCTTTTAAGGCGTTCACTCGGTCCTTGTCCCAAGAACCTAACAGTGGCCACTGCAATTTGGGGTTCTCCAGGGTCAGTTTAGACCATTTCTTAAGAAACCTGCTAGAGTCCGGACCCGTCCTAAAATACATAAAATAAGCCAGAGTTCCCTTAGGGAACTGTTCTACCTTAAACTTCTGATTACCCATCCAGGAGGACTTCACACAGCACTCAGACAAGAAGGAAATTCGGGCTTGTCAGAGCAGTACCCGGTGCAACACACAGAAAGGAGCCCACAGGCTACTGCCTCAGTTGTCCTTGCTTTCACACCAGGGGTTATACCCAAGGTGTGGTGCGGCTGCAATTGTGCAGATTTCACTTATTCCGACCGCAGGGATGGGAACCCCTTGGTTGGCCAGTCCCCGGACGGAGATGGCACCCAGACTCAAACACACCACAGGGAGGACGGATAGACACAGAGACAGGACGGTCTTCAGACCGGTCAAAAGCCAAAAAGAATAATTACCTGATCAGGACCAGATTCTAGAAGTTAGATCCCGGGACCCCTACCAGAACAGAGTGGGAACCAACAGGTTCGATGGCGTAGACTGCGCTGCGGTTGTGCACCTTTCCGTCTCATGGAGGACCGCTCGGAGTAAATGTCCAGGCGCTGGCTGCCATGGTCATCCTCCAAGGCAGTCAGGGATCACACAGCCTCAGCGAAGACACTTGCCATCTCAGTGGGACCTCCAAATTGTCAAAGTTAGACTCAAGACTCACAATTTGTCAGACCACTCTGTTTATTAGCAAAGCTGCTCTGCTAATACATTTAGAAAAGTGAGTCCCCTCCCAGGGCTCAGGTCTCTTAATTTATACAGATCAAGAAGGCAAGTTAATAGGCAAAGGAAAAAAACAGACAGACACCCACCCCATATAGTCCCTGAGACCAGTCAGGTACCTTCATTTCCATATCACCCTTAGCAATCCCCTGCCAATGACTCCCTGGTTACCTTAATTAATTACTGTCTAGCACCTACTGCTCTGGTTTTTGCTTTCCCAGGCACACCTGGCTCCATCCAAACCCACCCTACATTCCTACACACAGTATCAACATAACTTCCCCTTCTTGAGCTCAGAAGTAACATTGTATCATAGTGTGATTTAATTTCTTTTTACAATGTAACTCTTTTATGTTCAATGTCACATCTTATACTTCCACAAGCAGGAACCCTGTTTAGGGTCTGTGTTCTGTGAATAGTCCAGTGGTGTACTGGTTGCTGACTGGGATTGCTAGATGCTATCACCTTACAAAGAAATACTTGCTGCTTCCTTTCCAAGCACAGAGGGCTTTCCAATAAACATGAAATGTGTTGCTTTTGAGAGGTGTGAGTCCTGAAACTTGACAACTTTTATTTCTCACAAACTTCTGTTTCCTATCTTTTTTGTCCCAGCTGAATCCCCCTCTTAAGTATAATATAATAGGAGATACACATCTCCTAGAACAGGAAGGGACCTTGGGCGGTCATCTAGTCCAGTCCCCTGCTCTCTTGGCAGGACCAAGCACCATCCCAGGCATCTATTTGCCCCAATCCCTAAATGGCCTCCTCAGGGATTGAGTTCATTACCCTGGGTTTAGCAGGCCAATGGTCAAACCACTGAGCTACCCCTCTTCCCAAGTATGTATTCCCTACAGCTCTTATTGTAGGGTCTCTAATCATAAGCAGTGTTTAGTGAGGGGAAAAGAAAGAAGTAAGACAACAGGTTTCAGACTGTGGCTTGGTTAGGCGTAGGAGGTGGGAGTGTGGAGGAATGATTTGAGTATTATTTTATTGTGCCTGTCACTCCAAAGTGCTGTACATGTTTTATAAGCAAATGCCACTGAAGAAGTAGGCAGCAGCGAATACTGGTACGATACACTGCATTATAGTGGGGAGAAGGGATACTAGTGCAAAAGTCTTCTTACAAAAAGTGCCATAGGATTGTTGTGAATCCCTTTGCATGTCTAGAATAATCCCACCCTTTGGGTTTGGGCCTGCCTTATCTCTCTCTTTAAGGTCTGCACTGTACACTAGTTTAATCCAAGTACTGAAAGCACACTTGCAGAATTTTGGCAGATGCTTTTATAATTCCCCGTAGAGTGAAATTGGCAAGGATCTGTGTCCATTTAGGGGGCATGCAGTTTTGGTGATGCCCCTAAGAAAGTGCTGTGTGCAGGAGCAGCAGAAGTATCCAGCATAATTCATATGCAGTGAAACCTCTGCTGTAGGTCACATCTGGTAAGTGTAATGAGCAATGGAAAGGGTAGGAGTGGGAATAAACAAGGCAAGGAAAAAGGCACGTGAACTAAGTTGCACGTACAGGGAATTGGCACAGTATGGACTGGTGGCACACTTGAGATAAGACCAAGTTGTGTCTCACTTATTAAGCTAGTGAGCTGTGAAAGCTCTGTGAAGGCATCCTCTTGGGATGTGCTGTATAGCAGGAGCTGCCTCAATAGATTACAAATGCCAAGAATCAACTTGAAAATGGTGGCTTCAATGATTTGTCCAGGGCAATAAGCCAGTGACAGAACTTAGTTTAGAATATGGGGGTTGGGGGGTCTTCCTCTCAAGTCCAATTTGCTCTTTTCATCTGTCTTCTACTATTCTTCACACCATGCTGTGGCAATGTGACATGACTGAGGTAATGGGTTTGTGCAGTGTGGTGAGGAGAGGTTGGGGTCTGCTTGCTTATTTCTTGGCCTGATCTTCCCACCTCTCTTAAGATCATGCTGCTTCTCCAACCACGATAATAGACAAGAGACTGAGTGTGATGGGGATACCTAGATGTGAGCTGAGATGTCAAAGACCTCCTCCTTTTTTCATGCTTTCCCAACAATTGGGAAATTTGCCCTTTGACCTGGCATTTGCCATCAGCATGTTTTCCTTGCTCTTATCTCAAGAACCTGCATAGTTGGTGGATAAGGTATCAGACCAGGAGAACTGGGTGCTAATCCCACCTGTGCTACTGATATGCTGTGTTAATGGAGAAAGGAGAGCCCAGATAGCTGGGCTGGAAAGCGTCTGCTATGGTTTGGTGATCCCTTTTTAAATTCCCTCTGTTGCATTCTTTGCAGTTCTCCAACAGATAAGAAGCACAACTCCTTCCCCACCATGCATCTGAGAAGCCGCTATTCTCTCAGGAAAAGAAACTCTCTGCGGGGAAAAACCGCAGCATTGAAGAAAACACCACCCAAGGACCTGGTGCAAATCACCAAGCACCGGCTATGCCGGCTGCCAGCCTCCAGAATTCACACAGCAGCCAAGGAAGGTAAGAACAGCCTTGGTATTCCTGGCTTGGATAGGTGGTGATAGAGCTGGAATACTGCAGGGGGAGAGGTGGGGAAGCAGTTTTAGGCATTAATTTTTGGATGTAGGAAGTGAGCTGCTCATTCCCGTCAGTCATTGTTATAGGGTCCGTAGTGAAAAGAAAAGACAGCGTGGGATGAGTCCTTCATCCTATATGAAGGCTTCTCGCCAGATCCCGCTTCTCTAGAGCCTGCCATTCTTTCAGTTTGCCCCATATATATTGTGACACCTCCTGTCAGGGCCACCTCTGTTGAAAACCACCCTAAAGCATCTCCTTGCTTCTAGGATGGCTTTGCTGGACCTTCCCTTAAAGACCAGTTTTCACTGGGGAAATTGTTTTCAGTAGTATGGTGGGGGATTGTGTATAGTAACTTTCATTTTATATAGCATTGTTTGCAGCACTGAGTTGGCTGTTGCATGTGTGGACTGATCCCCCTGTCTCTGAGCATATGAACAGTTGATGGGTTCACATTCCACATTGCTAAGAAATGTTGTTAGTGTGAGAAGAACCTGAGTGGTGACTGGTCAATGTCTGTCAGTTTCGATTGTTCTTCCTCCTTCACCATCACCTTGTCAGTCTTTAGATCAGGAAAAGGCAAGGACCGTTCCATGGATGATCTTGTAATCTAAACAGACACAACACAGAGAACTCATTGGCCAGCATAGAGAGGGTTCAAAGATTAAACCATTTGCTTGTTTGCGTACGTTAGAGTTAATAGGCATCACAGAGAGCATGTGTCTGAAGAATATTCAGAGGATGAGGTGGTAAAAGTGTTGGTTGTATGGTACACATCTAAGATGGTATAGGAAAAAAATGGTATATGTGTTTCATGAGGTGCTCATCTTAGCAAGGAAAAATCTATTTGATAGATGCATTGTGATTAGGAACTGTGAGCGTCTGTGCAGGTGAAGCACGCATGTATGAGTTGGTAGAAGATCATAAGTTAATTTAAATGTTCACAGAATTATTACAGGAATTAATATTTAAGAAAGAAATGTTTTTGATTGGAATGTTGTGCAGCAGTATTTAGTTGTAAAACATCTGTTTCTTTATCCTATAGATCAACATTAAGCAGCCTAGGCTGTTGAGTGTCCTCCTTCATCTCTGTGAGCTGTAAGATTGTCATAACCAGGACTGTCTCCTGGGATAGGGTTGTTTTGCTGACTGTGCTTGTGCACCTAGAATTTGCAGCATGTGCTGACTGAACCATAGCAGTGCTTCGATTGTATACATATGGGGTATACAGCTCTCCCGGTCATTGTGAACTGAAGTGCATGGTAATTGCATGTAACATGTTCTAGTTCTGTCTACGTGTCACTTTAGTAAAAACAGTACAAAAAATCTATATGGGTTGAACCTGGTGGTATTAGGCAACCCTGTGTGGGCCGCATTAAACCAAGTGTCTCGTGGGCTACACACAGAACCGCAATGGGTCTCATGTGGCCCATGGGCTGCAGGTTGCCCCTCAGTGTTCTAGATCTAGGGTGGGGGTTTCTGAAACTTCATTGCGCTATGACCCACTTCTGACAACAGAAATTGTGATAGTGATGAGGGAGTGAAGCCCTGAGCCTGCCTGAGCTTTGCCTCCCCAGGTTGTGGGAAGACCTAAAGTCAGATCTTGAGCGTCATCGCCTTGGACTGCAGGAGTGAGGTGAATGAAAAGCTGAAGCTTAAGGGCTTTACGTCTTTGCAGAGTGCCTGTAGCTTGAGTCCCATCACCCACTGCTGAAGCCTTTGAGCTTTGGCTTTGACCCTTGACAATGGGCCTCGGGCTTCAGCAAGTCTAAGGCAGCTCTGGTGACCCCATTAAAATAGGGTTGCAACCCACTTTGGAGTCCCAGCCTATAGTTTGAGAACCACTGATCAGTGTTACCTCTAATTTTTCCATGCATGGGTGGAATACATTTCCTTATGTGCACCAAGGCATGTGTGGATGTGCACCATCAGTAGGTACACATGCTGCTGGCTGTGGGCAGCTGTGAGTGCTCTGCTAATCAGCCAAGCATCACTTCAGTCTCTCCTGGGCGGCTACGCAAGTGCTCACCTTGGAGGGAGCACTGCTGCTGATCTAGGGTATTTGACCTCAGGCACATGGATATTGTTGTGCATGTCTTTATTTTATAAGTCATCTGCTGTGTACGATGAGGGTCATCAGTTAGCTGGGGAGGTTCTCTGTGTCATTTCTGGCCTGTTAACTTGTATTTGTGATACTCTTGTGTAGACAGGAAGCTACCTCCATGACCCCCACTGCAGAGCAGGACCTTTCAAACAACCCAGCCCACTGTGGCTTTGGCATCTGGCCAGGAGCTTGAGTTGCACCTAATTTGCATAAATAGGGAAAAGATGCGATCCAGTGGTTTCAGTAGAGGACTGGGAGTTAGGAGGTCTGGTCCTGCTATTGACTTGCTGTTTGATCATGGACAAGTTGCTTAACATTTGTCAGACTCCATTTTCTCCTCTGTGGAATGGGTTTAATGTCCATCCCAGAAGTGGGCATGTGTTTCTAAAATACTTCGGATCCTCATGTGGAAACTGTTATAGAAGGGCAACCCTTGAAGAGTCCCACTTTCAGCAAGTGGGAAGACATATAGTAGTGCGGAGTATAAGCGCTTGGTGAATTGGGGTTACGACTGGGTGGCTATTGGTCTACTGTTATGGATGCTACTTATGTGAGTTGGAAGGGTCTGTTCTACATACTGGCTATCAGATTTAGTCTCAATGGCTTAGGGCCTGAATTTTCTGGAAAATGTACGTGCAGTTGCCTAATTTGTATCTGGAATTACTAGATTTGCATGCACAGTTGCAACCACTGCACATACAAAAGAGCTTCTGCATGTTTAACATTTCATTTGTGTCATGCTGCTGTTCTTAGGCCAAAAAACCCCCAAAATAAAAACAACCAAAAACTAGTCAGTGCTTCAGGTGCAAAGTTATGGGGTTGTTGGTGAGAAGGAATGAGTGATTTTTCTGCTGAAAGTGGCTGTTTTGTACTTTAATGGAGGGATCTGGAGGTGTGACAAGAGGTTGCTTTGCAGCTGTAGTTGGGAAGAGTGTACCATGTATAGTGCAGGAGGTGCCAGAGAGAGAAATAAAAGGCACGAAAGCAGTGTGTGGTTGAGGCAGGTGAAGAGAAATGAGGTGTGCATTTAGGTGTATGATTGCATATGTTGCCCCTCAAAGCATTTGTAATTGTTGGACCCCTGGAAATCAAACCCATCGCTGTGGAATGCAGTTGAGGCTCAGCTTCTCCCAAGGTGTAAACAAATTCTCTTGCACTTGGAGAGTCTTTTAGGCTGCTAGAGACAGTGCACTATGGAAAGGCCCTTCATGAGAGGCTTAGTTGGAAAAGATGGTCATGATATGTGCAGTTGCAGCCAGCAATCAGAGATCTCTCTCAACTCTCATAGCACCTCGGAAATCCGCTTAACAAAGACCATTCCGCAATGAAACTTCTTCAGAGATGGTCTCTTGAGGGAGAAGGGAGGAGAGATGAGGAGAGAGCCCATTACTGCATGTCATTGAGAGGGTTTCTGTGAGAGCACAAGTATTTGATGAAGGCTAAGGGCAGAGGAAGGCTGTGTCGACATGACAGCCTGTGTTGCAAAACTTACGTTGCTCCAGGACGCAAGTATTCACCCCTCTGGGTGACATAAGTTACAGTGATGTAGGTACTTATGTATGCAGTGATATGTTGGTAGGAAAGCTTCTCCACACTGTAGCAGAAACCCGCTGATCGCTATACTTACCTACACCCTTCTAGTTTCCATCCTGCACACGTAACTAGATCCATTGTTTACAGTCAAGCCCTTTGCTCACCTTGATAATTTTTTTCTGATTTGTCAACTTAGATTACTGTTTTTGGTTCTCCGTGGCTTAAATATTGAGTCTGTTCTGGTATGGCTATGGTCTGAAGAAGTGGGTCTGTCCCATGAAAGCTCACCTAGTAAATTATTTTGTTAGTCTTTAAAGTGCTACTTGACTGCTTTTTTGTTTTGATAGTATATAGACTAGCACGGCTCCCTCTCTGCTACTCTCCTGCAGACGTGGCTTTTGCTCCTGGGGGAGATGTGGTTTCTTTCTTTTTTTTTTTTTTTTTTTTAAATGCCGAGTGAAGTGCTCTCTCCCATTGGCTTAGTGCAGGGGTGGCCAACCTGTGGCTCAAGCCACATGGGACTCTGCCTAATTAAATGAGGCTCCTGCTCCAACCCAAGCACTCCAACTGCTCACTGACACTCTGCATGCTCCCCAGTGCCTGGAGGGAGAAGTGTGTGGCTGTAGCTCCAGTTAGACCCAGGCATTGGGTTACAGTGGAGAGTGAGGAGGAAGTGGGAGGGCTGGGGGGTGTCTGGCTCTGTGGGAGGGGATTGCGTTAGAGTGGGGAGGGCTCTGACTTCTCAACTTACTTGAAAGTTGATGTTTCCAGTGGTACACTGCTCTCTAGTCCTCTGTTGGGATATCTTGGAAATGAATTCAACATGTTTATGTGTCATACAAATGTAATTATAGAGCTATAGGGCTGGAAGGGACTTGGAGTTAAGTCTAGCCCCCAGTGCTGTGACAGGAGCAAATGAACCACAGTTATCTCTTTAGGGGTGTCCTAAGGTTTTTAAAAACAGGCTGGATGGTGATGGGGGATTCTACAGCCTCCCTTGAAAGCATATTCCAGAACTTAACTATTTCTGTAGTTAGAAAGTACTTCCTAATATCTAACCTAAATATTCCTTGCTACAGATTAAGCTGATTACTAGTTGTCCAACCTTCAGTGGACATGGAGAACATTTGATCCCTGTCCTCTTCTTAGCAGCCCTTAAGGTATTTGAAGATTATCGGGTTCTAACTTGTAGTGTCTGGTTTTGTATTGTCTAGTTGTATGGATTTGTTGAGTTGTGGAACTGTGTGATTGCCTGTTGGAGATCCCATGAAGCTCACAGTATTCCAAAATGTATGCAAGCTGCAAGTGTTCAATTTTTGTACTTGTTTATAAAGAAATCAACCAAAATAATTAGAAAAATAAACCTATTCCACCACTTCCTTCAGCACTACAAACATTCCTTTATACGTATAAGTGGGTTAAAAATAATTAGGTGAGTTCACAGAGAACAGAGCCATCAGTAGCTGTTGGTCACTCTGGGCAGGTACACAGCCCCATGCTCAAGGCACATCTTGTAAGAATGACCATGCTGGGTCAGATCAAAGGTCCATATGTCTCCATATCATGTCTTCTAGCAGAGGCCAATATCACATGCTCCAGAAGGAATGAACAGACAAGTAATCCTCGTGTTCCATCCCCTGTCACCCATTCCTCGTTTCTGGCAAATAGAATCTGGGGGTGCCATCCTCTAACAATTTGAGACAAGATGAGGGGGATGTATTGCTTGAAATTAGTCTATGTTCACTTTCTGTGATGTACCTGGAATAGGCTGCTGTTGGTAGACAGAACACTGGATTAGATGCAACAGTGGCCATGCCCAATATGGCTGTCCTTGCATTCTTTTTTTGGTTGGGAATAAACTCTCATCAAGTACCAAGTTTGACTGATTAGTTTGTGACATGACAGTGGCTGCAGGTGATAGACATCAGACCCTTTATAAAGCTTTTTTGATTTCTAATACTGGTAATTAATACTGGATGAGCTAGCATTAATGTAGACATCTCGTGCAGATAGTACCATTAGTGTTTTCCCTAATGGGACAGTGGATATGATGCTGTTCAAGCGATCAAAGCTATGTGGAGTCTGACTGGATTTTTGTAGAGCCAGGGCACAACCCCATATCCTGAAATGAGAGTAAAGAAAATACAATACTGCTCTTACTATCAAAGCAGTCTCTAACTTGACTAGAATAAAAATAAAAAAGCAGTCCAGTAGCACTTCAAAGACTAACAAAATAATTTATTAGGTGATGAGCTTTTGTGGGACAGACCCACTTCTTCAGATCATCGTGAAGAAGTGTGTCTGTTCCACGAAAGCTCATCACCGAATAAATTATTTTGTTAGTCTTTAAAGAACTACTGCACTGCTTTTTTGTTTTGATTATATATAGACTAGCACAGCTATCTCTCTGTTGACTAGTAGTTCAAGGGCAGATATCTCTGATTCTGCACCTGCCTGCATATATAATCAACTTAATCAATAACCATGGGGTCAGCACCTTCCTCACTATTTCCTTCCATCTTTACCTGTACAGTGCAGAGTGGCTTAGTTTCTGTAGACTAGCTCTGCACCAATCTACTGTATCATCTACCTAGTTTGTGTGAGGTCTACCTCTCCTGTTTGAACCTTCCATTATGCCGAATACCAGGGTCTTGCTTTTTTGTTCATTGTTCATTCTTCAGATACTCCCCAAATAGCTGTAACTTCCATTGTATAACCTTCTGCAGCAGGTTCTGTTTCAGCTGTATCTTCCAATATAATTCCTCGCTGGTGACCTCCTGCATCCATCCTGGTTTCGGGATCTTTCTGTAACAGCTCCTCTTGAATGCCAATATCCTTCTCTTTGAATCTTTCATTATCACCCATGTCTCACACCCGTACAACATGCTGCTGAGTACACATGTTTTCAAGATGCTCTGCTTTGTTCCTAAGCTAATTGCTTTGCTTTTCCAGATCTTATCCATCACCTTTGAAGTTGCTTTTGCTGTTCTGGTTGCTATTTCCTTCCTACAGTCTAGATCATACGTCATGTTGCTCCCCAGATATGTGAACTTCTCTACGTTTACTAGTTCAATCCACTCTGCACTTATCTTCTTTCCTATTTCATCTCCAAATACCATTGTTCTTGTTTTATTGATGTTCATAATTGGTCTGTACCATTTCCCTTCTTTGTCTGGCACCATTCTCTCTAGTTGCTCTTCAGCTTCCTCAATGGAGCTTTGCGACCGGGTGCTGGCAAACAGGGTGCGTGCTAACAGGAGGGAGTTTGGAGAGGCTCTCCTGGAGGAGGAGAAGGAAGGAGCAAACTAAAGCACCTTGGGGTAAGTGGCTGCTTATATTTGGAGGTTTTGGGCTTGTGTGTTTGTTTGGAGTTTGGAGTTTGTTTGTTTGGAGTGCTGAGCTGAGTGTGTGTTTGTTTGTTTGAAAGGCCGTGTGCTCAGGCAGGCAGGCAGGCAGGCAGGCAGTTGGAAGCTGATTAGGTTTGAATTGAAACACCGTGTGCTGATTGGCTGAGCTGTAGGCAGAGGGAGGAGCTATCAGGGAGGCTGAGCACTTAAACCCTGCTAGTAAGCGACCAGGGAGCTTTGCGACCGGGTGCTGGCAAACAGGGTGCGTGCTAACAGGAGGGAGTTTGGAGAGGCTCTCCTGGAGGAGGAGAAGGAAGGAGCAAACTAAAGCACCTTGGGGTAAGTGGCTGCTTATATTTAGAGGTTTTGGGCTTGTGTGTTTGTTTGGAGTTTGGAGTTTGTTTGTTTGGAGTGCTGAGCTGAGTGTGTGTTTGTTTGTTTGAAAGGCCGTGTGCTCAGGCAGGCAGGCAGGCAGGCAGGCAGTTGGAAGCTGATTAGGTTTGAATTGAAACACCGTGTGCTGATTGGCTGAGCTGTAGGCAGAGGGAGGAGCTATCAGGGAGGCTGAGCACTTAAACCCTGCTAGTAAGCGACCAGGGAGCTTTGCGACCGGGTGCTGGCAAACAGGGTGCGTGCTAACAGGAGGGAGTTTGGAGAGGCTCTCCTGGAGGAGGAGAAGGAAGGAGCAAACTAAAGCACCTTGGGGTAAGTGGCTGCTTATATTTAGAGGTTTTGGGCTTGTGTGTTTGTTTGGAGTTTGGAGTTTGTTTGTTTGGAGTGCTGAGCTGAGTGTGTGTTTGTTTGTTTGAAAGGCCGTGTGCTCAGGCAGGCAGGCAGGCAGGCAGTTGGAAGCTGATTAGGTTTGAATTGAAACACCGTGTGCTGATTGGCTGAGCTGTAGGCAGAGGGAGGAGCTATCAGGGAGGCTGAGCACTTAAACCCTGCTAGTAAGCGACCAGGGAGCTTTGCGACCGGGTGCTGGCAAACAGGGTGCGTGCTAACAGGAGGGAGTTTGGAGAGGGGAGTTTAGAGGGGGAGCTTGGAGGGAGCCAGTGACTTACTTCTGTTGCCCTTAAACTAAATCCTTTATAACAACCTCTATCTGAAACATTTAATTAACCCTCGTATATAACTAGAGTAGGAAATGGAGGCAGAAGCCCAGCAGCAGAGTGGGGGCTATCCTGTTTATTGTGTCGAGTGCAGTATGTATGACTACCTACCCTGTGGGCGGGTGGCGTATGTGTGCGCTCGATGCAAGGAGCTCCTGGCCCTCAGAGACCGAGTGCGTGCTTTGGAGGCCAGGGTGGCTGAACTGGAGGAGCTAAGGAAGGCAGAGGTGTTTGTGGATGAGACTTTCCGGGACATAGTAGGGCTGTCCCACCTCCAATCTGACAGTCCTGAGGCTGTTACGGAGGATGAAAGGCTCAGGGAAGGAGAGCAGTCAAGGGGAGCAGAGGGAAACCATCCCGTAGTTGGGACCCTCCTTCCAGAGGGTGATGTTGTATCCTCTCGTGCCGAGGATACTTCTCCGGGGGAGGGAGCGCCAGCTGTTAGGAAGAAGCAGGTTTTAGTAGTGGGGGATTCCATCATTAGAAATATAGATAGTTGGGTTTGTGATGACCGGGAGAACCGTATGGTGACTTGCCTGCCTGGTGCGAAGGTTGCGGATCTCTCGAGGCATCTAGACAGACTTATGGGCAGTGCTGGGGAGGAGCCGGTCGTCGTGGTACATGTTGGTACCAATGACATAGGGAAGGGTAGAAGAGATGTTCTGGAGGCCAAATTTAGGTTACTAGGAAGGAGACTGAAATCCAGAACATCTTTGGTGGCATTCTCTGAAATGCTTCCAGTTCCACGCGCAGGGCCAGATAGACAGGCAGAACTTCAGAGTCTCAATGCGTGGATGAGACGATGGTGTAGGGAAGAGGGGTTTAGATTTATTAGGAACTGGGGACACTTTTGGGGTAGGGGGAGCCTATACAGGAAGGATGGGCTCCACCTAAATCAAGGTGGATCCAGACTGCTGGCATTAAACATTAAAAAGGACATAGAGCAGTTTTTAAACTAAGAGGTGGGGGAAAGCCGATTGGTGCGGGGGAGCACCTGGATCGGACGGAGACTTCTCTTACACGAGGCTCCATAGACAGGGATTCCCTAGAAGTTAGTCAGATAGGGAACGTGGGAAATAATATATGGGCAAGATCAGATGTGAAACAATCGTGCATAAAAAAATCCACCACGTCTGTGAAAGGCGGACATATAAATAGTGGTAGTTTTCTAACATGCTTTTACACTAATGCTAGGAGTCTGTCTAATAAGATGGGTGAACTGGAGTACCTCATATCAAAGGAGGAAGTTGACATAATAGGCATCTCAGAAACATGGTGGAATGAGGACAATCAGTGGGACACTATCATACCGGGATATAAATTATATCGGAAAGACAGAACAGGTCGTGCGGGTGGCGGAGTGGTACTATATGTGAAGGATAATATAGAATCAAATGAAGTAAAAATCCTAAAGGAATCAAAATGTTCCATAGAATCATTATGGATAACAATTCATTCCTCTAATATGAATATGGCATTAGGAATATATTACCGACCACCTAACCAGGACAGTGATAGTGATGCTGAAATGTTAAGGGAGATTAGAGAGGCTATCAAAATAAAAAACACAGTAATAATAGGAGATTTCAATTATCCCCATATTGATTGGGTGCATGTCACCTCAGGACGGGATTCAGAGATTAAATTTCTTGATGCCTTAAATGACTGCTTCTTGGAGCAGCTAGTACAGGAACCCACAAGGGGAGAGTCGATTCTCGATCTAGTCTTGACTGGAACGCAGGATCTGGTCCAAGAGGTAACTGTTACTGGACCGCTTGGAAATAGTGACCACAATATAATAACTTTTAATATTCCTGTGTTGGGAAGAACACCGCAGCGGTCAAACACTCTGGCATTTAATTTCAAAAAGGGGAATTACACTAAAATGAGGAAGCTAGTTAAACAGAAACTAAAAGGTAGAGTAATTAAACTAAAATCCCTGGAAGCTGCATGGAAACTGTTTAAAGACACCATACTAGAGGCCCAACTTAAATGTATACCCCAAATAAAAAAACACAGTAAGAGACCTAACAAAGAACCACCATGGCTAAACAGCCATGTTAAAAAGGCAGTGAGAGAGAAAAGGGCAGCTTTTAAAAAGTGGAAGTCAAATCCTAGTGAGGAAAATAGAAAGGAACATAAACACTCCCAAATTAACTGTCATAATGTAGTAAGAAAAGCCAAAAAAGAGTTTGAGGAACAGCTAGCCAAAAATTCAAAAAACAATAGTAAAATGTTTTTTAAATACATTAGAAGCAGGAAGCCTGCTAAAAAAGCAGTGGGGCCCTTGGATGATAAAGATATAAAAGGAGCGATCAAGGAAGACAGTGCCATTGCGGAGCGATTAAATGATTTCTTTGCTTCAGTCTTCACGGCTGAAGATGTTACAGAGGTTCCTAAATCTGAGCCAGCCTTTTTAGGCGACAAATCTGAGGAACTCACTCAGATTGAAGTGACATTAGAGGAGGTTTTGGAATTAATTGATAAGCTGAATAGTAACAAGTCTCCAGGACCAGATGGCATTCACCCAAGGGTTCTGAAAGAACTCAAATGTGAAATTGCGGAGTTATTAACAGTGGTTTGTAACCTATCCTTTAAATCCACTTTGGTACCAAATGACTGGAAGACGGCCAATATAACACCAATATTTAAAAAAGGCTCTAGAGGAGATCCTGGCAATTATAGACCGATAAGTTTAACATCAGTACCAGGCAAATTAGTAGAAACACTAGTAAAGAGTAAAATTGCAAGGCACGTAGAAGAGCACGAATTGTTGGGCAAAAGTCAGCATGGTTTCTGCAGAGGGAAGTCGTGTCTGTCTAATCTATTAGAATTCTTTGAAGGGGTTAATAAACATGCGGACAAGGGGCACCCAGTGGACATAATATACCTAGATTTCCAGAAAGCCTTTGACACGGTCCCACACCAAAGGCTTTTATGTAAATTAGGTGGTCATGGGATAGGAGGAAAGGTCCTTTCATGGATCGGGAATTGGTTAAAAGACAGAAAACAAAGGGTGGGAATAAATGGTAAATTTTCACAATGGAGGGGGGTAACTAGTGGTGTTCCCCAGGGCTCAGTCCTGGGACCGATCCTGTTCAACTTGTTCATCAATGATCTGGAAAATGAGGTAAGCAGTGAGGTGGCAAAGTTTGCAGATGACACCAAGTTGTTCAGGA
Organism: Carettochelys insculpta; assembly: GCF_033958435.1. Classification (NCBI taxonomy): domain Eukaryota; kingdom Metazoa; phylum Chordata; order Testudines; family Carettochelyidae; genus Carettochelys; species Carettochelys insculpta. The sequence goes on from NC_134138.1 coordinate 7,059,652, forward strand.
CAGTCAAAACCAAAAGGGATTGTGAAGAACTACAAAAAGATCTCAGCAAACTGAGTGATTGGGCAGCAAAATGGCAAATGAAATTTAATGTGGGTAAGTGTAAGGTAATGCATGTTGGAAAAAATAACCCAAATTACACGTACTACATGATGGGGTCAAATTTAGCTACGACAGATCAGGAAAGGGATCTTGGAGTTATAGTGGATAGTTCTCTGAAGACATCCACGCAGTGTGCAGCGGCAGTTAGTAAGGCAAATAGGATGTTAGGAATTATTAAAAAAGGGATCGATAATAAGACAAAAGATATCATACTTCCCCTATATAAAACTATGGTACGCCCACATCTCGAGTACTGCGTGCAGATGTGGTCTCCTCACCTCAAAAAAGATATATTGGCATTAGAAAAGGTTCAGAAAAGGGCGACTAAGATGATTAGGGGCTTGGAAAGGGTCCCATATGGGGAGAGGCTAGAGAGACTGGGACTTTTCAGTTTGGAAAAGAGGCGATTGAGGGGCGATATGATAGAGGTATATAAAATCATGAATGGTGTGGAGAAAGTGAATATAGAAAAATTATTTACCTTTTCCCATAATACAAGAACTAGGGGACACCAAATGAAATTGATGGGTAGTGGGTTCAAAACTAATAAAAGGAAATTTTTCTTCACACAGCGCACAGTCAACCTGTGGAACTCCTTGCCCGAGGCGGCTGTGAAGGCCAGGACTCTATTAGGGTTTAAAAAAGAGCTTGATAAATTTTTGCAGGTCAGGTCCATAAATGGCTATTAGCCAGGGATAAAGTATGGTGCCCTAGCCTTCATAACAAGGGCAGGAGATGGATGGCAGGAGATAAATCACTTGTCTTCTGTTCTCCTTCTCTGGGGCGCCTGGCATTGGCCACCGTCGGCAGATGGGATGCTGGGCTGGATGGACCTTTGGTCTGACCCAGTATGGCCATTCTTATGTTCTTATGTTCTTATGTTCTTATAATGATAATGATATCTGCAATCGCAACTAAGGGTCGTGTGGCACCTTATAGACTAACAGAAAAGTTTTGAGCATGAGCTTTCGTGAGCACAGACTCGCTTCATCAGATGCTGGTCTTGGAAATCTGCAGGGCTAGGTATAAATAAACCAGAGCAAGGGTGGGGATAACAAGGTTAGCTCAGTTAGCAAGGGTGAGGCTTACTACCAGCAGTTGATCTGGAGGTGTGAACACCAAGGGAGGGGAAGCTGCTTTTGTATTTAGCCAGACATTCACAGTCTTTGTTTAAGCCTGAGCTCAGGGCGTCGAATTTGCAGATGAATTGTAGCTCAGAAATTTCTCTTTAGAGTCTGGTCCTGAAACTTCTTTGCTGTAGGATAGCTACTTTTAAGTCTGCTACTGTGTGGCCTGGGAGATTGAAGTGCTCTCCTATGGGTTTTTGTATATTGCCATTTCTAATATCTGATTTGTGTGCTTTTATTCTTTTACGTAGAGACTGTCCAGTTTGTCCGATGTATATAGCAGAGGGGCATTGCTGGTACATGATGGCATAAATTATATTGGTAGATGTGCAGCTGAATGAACCCATGATGGTGTGGCTGATCTGGTTAGGTCATGTAATGGTGCTGCTGGTGTAGATATGTGGGCAGAGCTGGCAACGAGGTTTGTTGCATGGATGGGTCCCTGAGTTAGAGTGACTGTGGTGTGGTGTATAGTTGCTGGTTAGGATTTGCTTCAGGTTGGCAGGTTGTCTGTGGGCAAGGACTGGTCTGCCTCCCAAGGCCTGTGAAAGAGAGGGATCATTGTCCAGGATGGATTGTAAGTCCCTGATGATGCGCTGTAGAGGTTTTAGCTGAGGACTGTAGGTGATGGCTAGTGGTGTTCTGTTGGTTTGTCTCTTGGGCTTGTCCTGTAGTAAGAGGCTTCGTGGCACATGTCTGGCTCTGTTGATCTGTTTTTTCACTTCCTCAGGTGGGTATTGCAGTTTCAAGAATGCTTGGTAGAGATCCTGTAGGTGTTTGTCTCTGTTGGAGGGGTTGGAGCAAATGCGGTTATATCTTAGTGCTTGGCTGTAGACGATGGATCGTGTGGTGTGTCTGGGATGGAAGCTGGAGACATGAAGGTAGGCGTAGCGTATCTGCGAACCTCAAGTTGTTAATTCTCATCCTGTGCATAGATATCCCTTCTACCTCTTCCTTGTTCTTGTCCATCAGTCTCTCTAGGTGTGTGATGAAGATACTTGGTGATATCTGATCTCTTTGTCTCGTACCTCTACTCATTCTAAACCAACTTCCCAACTTGCCGCATGTTCTAACGGCTGCCCGTGCATTGTTGTTGATATCCAACAACTGTATAAGTCTGGTATCCACTCCATCACTTTCTAATCTATGCTGTCAAATGCCTTCTGAAAAACGATAAAGTGTTGATGTTCTTTCGTCAAGCTTTCTGCACTATCAATCTGAGTTCCAATATCTGCCCTATGGTACTTCTGTCTTTCCTGAATCACTCTTTCCTGCTCAGTTCAAAAAACAAAGATTCATGAAATCTGATGCCAGAATATATATTAAACATTAAATGTATAGTTGTTGGAATCATCTAGTTTTTCTGTGATCTAATAGTTATATACTAGGGCCCTGGGAGTTGAGAGAGTGGGCATCCCATTTCATGAAAGATGTGGTGAAATGGGAGAAAGTCTGGAGAAGAACAACAAAAAATGATTAAAGATCTAGAAAACCTATTACCTATGTAAGGAGATTAAACAAACCTATTTCTTTCAATTTGAAAACAGAAGACTGAGAGGGGGCATATCAGCTTTCAAGTACTTAAAAGGGTTTTACAAGAAGGAGATGGCAAAATTATTCTCCTTGTCCTGTGATGCTAGTACAAGGAACAATGGGCTTTAATTACGATATAGGAGGTTTAGGTCGTTCATTAGGAAAAGCTTCCTACCTGTCAGGGTGGTTAAGCACTGGAATAAATTGCTTAGGGACATTGTAGAATCTCTACCACTGCAGATATTTAAGATTAGGTGAGATAAGCATCTTTCCGGGATGATAGGTGCTTCTGTGAGTGCAGGTAACTGTACCTGAGGGCCTTTTAAGTTCCCTTCCAGTTCTAGTATTTGTAGATTCTCTGACTCCTTGGTTAAGTATGTGACTTAACCATAGACTTTGTGACTTTGGGCAAGTTATTTTACCTGTCTTGCATGTTAGCAACATGGGGATAATACTTGGTCACTCAGAGTTTTATGAGGTTCTAGGAGATTCCAAGGTGAGAGGTGCTGACACATATTGAGTATTATTCCACTTTCATCCCAGTATTTTATCTGCTGGGTGTTGATGACTCTTCTTTTGGTTGGGGAAAACCAGACTTGGTTCTCTCTGAAGGTGTTGGTGGCAGTCCTGGAGCACCCAGGTGTGACTGCTGTGTAAAAATGTTAGGCAAATCCTTTTCACCTCCTTCCTATTTTGTGAGACTGACTGTATAGTCCTTGAGCTGATTGATGGCCAGGCTGGAGACCATTTTGGGCCTCAACTTGCATCTTGTGGAGTTGCTGATTCGCTAATGTCATTAGGACAATGCATCACTGCAGCTTCATAATCTACCTCATGCTGAAAGTCAGCTCCAGAGTGTGTTGAAATTTTGTGGAACAGTTTTGTGGTCTGAGTTTGACAACTCTCTCTCCTTGGTCAGGAATTCTGGGGAGAATGGTGTTCATATACTACCAGGATTTCTAAATTCCCAATAGAAGCACAGACTCGAATTGATGTCTTTCAGGAGGGGTGATGCGTGCACTTGGGTTCAGAGGCCAGAAGCATGGCCTGTGCCCCCTCTTCTTCCTTTTCCAGATTCAGAGACCATGATGAACAGAGCTGCTTCAGAATTAGGCACTTGGAATTCTTCTGCTTGCTCTCTTACACAAGGTAGGGCCTATGACTTGATAAAAAAGCTGTCGTTTCCAACTTCCTCCCTGTGCAAATTCCTCAATGAATCCTATTAGACCACTCCTTTCCTGAATAGTTCTTTCAGTGGTTAATGCCCATTTGATCCTCTGTTTCTCTCTCATCCACTTTCCAGTCCCAGATGTGACCACTACTGATCCAATCCAGTGGGACTCTAATTCAACCACAGCTGCGTTCTCATGCATAGATCTAGGGATGGGGGAAACTAATTACTGCCCAGTTCCCTGCCATGGAAAGCAGGTAGTGTGTCTGTGTGAGAAAGGGCAGAAATGTGAGAGAGAAAAGTCCTCTCCTTTTGATAGCATCTGAAAAGTCCACACTGGAATCATGGCGATACCAGGTTCCTTAAACAATTGATAAAATTATAAGATTCTGAAATTAAAGGAAACCCCTGCTGCTAGTTAGCATCACCTGTCCTGTCTGGGGTGTGATTCAGCACTCACTGAATTAATTGGTGGTCTTTCTCTCTCTTGTTCTTACTTGGAAGTAGATCTGCTCCTAATCAGCAGTGCTCTGTGGAATGCACATTAAAACATCCATCTTTGGTCTGCATGGAGGGGACTGTAATAGCATAGTCCTGTGGCACCTCGTAGACTAACAGGTAATTTGGAGCGTAAGCTTTCATGGGCAAAGACCTGCTTCATCGGGCGAAGGCTCATGCTCCAAATTATCTGTTAGTTTATAAGATGCCACAGGACTTCTTGTTGTTTTTGGAGATACAGACGAACTTGGCTACCTCTGATAAATATAATAACATAGTGGAACTGGCTGCAGGGCACGATAGACTCTTACACGCTGAGTTCTGTGTATGCATGATTTGAAAGGTTGTAGGCTGGACTATGGGATGCAGAGGTTAAACTTGGCTGTGGATTGGTGTCTCTGTTAAGCATTGACTCGGTGGGACCTTTCTATAGTGCATAAGGTGGTCCTGGTCCATGACCAGGGCCCTGTAGTAATACAAATACTAATGGTGCTTCCATAGGACAAAGCAATAATTGCCTGGTACCCAGTGTTTTTCGTTTGAAGAGCTAATGATGACACCAGGAAGATGATGGAACGTTGTCGCAGCATGCTTGTTCCTCACCATTAGATTATACCAAATAGTCTGTAAAACAAGTTCTACATTTGTTTGTTTATGAATTAATGGTAACATATCACACTGAATGAAACACTTTACAAGTGCCCAGTAATTAAGAAAATTCCCAACCTTTTAGTTTCTCTGAGAAGGTTAGCATAGCCGTATTTCCTCCATGGTATAGTTCATCATCTGTTTAGCCGTTTTTTGTGATACTACACTCCTGCCTGTGGTGGTATGTGTTTATAGATTCTAAGTCCAGAAGAGACCACTGTGATCATTTAGTCTAACCTCCTTTGTAATACAGGCTATAGAGCTTCCCAAAACAATTCCTAGAGCAGAACTTCTAGAAGAATATCTGGCCATGATTTAAAAAATTGTCAGTGATGGAGAATTCTCCATGACCTTCGGCATGTTGTTCCAGAAGTTACAAATGTTCAAATGTATATTTCAATCTGAATTAGTCTAGTTTCAATTTACAGCCGCTAGGTGACGGAGTAGTTAGAGTAAAACACATCTACCAAGAGAAATCGTAAGAGAGACTATTCTATTTATGAAGTGTGGCAGAATTAATGTTTCTACAGCAGCCTTAATTTTTGGGATTTTTCTTGACCTTTTGGTTTATAGTTTAACACTTGTTCCATTAATGTTAGGGTGTTTTTTGCATTTAATTTCTGTTGATTGTTTTTTGAGGGTTGGGGGTGAAAACAGAATATCAGTAGATAATTGGCATGCCCTGATTACAAGCTTTTGTTGGGCTTGTAAATGCTTGCTTTGATCTGATTGGGAGCTTGATGAAATTAATGGAAAGACTACTACTGAGTTCATTTGGTTTTGTCAGATGTTGACCATCAGCACGTGTTTAACTCTACATCTGTTTTCTGTAGATGGAAGGGGCTGTATAAAGTGCAAAAATATTGTAATGTCTGCATTTTTTTTGTTTTTAAGTGTGTGTATGATTTGTCTCGATCTGAAATGCATTTTTGATCTGCACTGTAAGTTCCTAACATTATCTGTGAATGACTTTAGGAGAGTGTTCTGAATTAATTTGTGGCATGTGAATCACTAACTAACCCTCAGCTTTGAAGTGCAGAATCTTTGTACAAATTAGAAGCTGCTCAGCTTGATTTTTGGGTCCTGGGTGGAGTTTCCAACAGTCACAAATTGGGAAAAAGCATCTTTGTTATCTAAGGTAATCTCGTGGTATGTAGACAATGCAGGGAGAAAATCATAATAATTGTTTCTTATTGTATCATCTAGGAAGGCTGGTCATGGCTCCCTCCTTCAAAGAGTTTGCAATCTATGCATGAGACAAGAGGCGGCAAATAGATAACAGATGGACAGGAGCACAAGGAAACACTGAGCAATCTCAGTCAGTTTGATGGGCAGGGGACTCCCACACTCTTTTGAAAGTAATTTTCCTGCCACTTAGGACACTTTGTAGCTATTGGTGTCTCAGTTGCAGATGTTTATCCTGCATCGGTATTCCATTACAATGACTTTTTTACAACAAACAGTTAAAATAATGAAGTGGCAAACTGTCTGGTAACTGGTAACTGCAGCTCCTTGGAGTGCTGTTGACGAACTGTAGCCTGACTGGTGTAGACTAGACTTGTTTGGCCTTCAGCAAGCTGGAAATCTGATGTGGATTGTAATTTGGTGAGTGTGTTGTCATCGGACTGTTTTTTTAAATCGCTTCTTGGTAAGATCTGACTGAGATGCATGGTGCTACTACTGCACTAAGGGTTGTCAGCTGTACAGTGCAGTTGCAGAGCAGTTCAGACATCCTTGGATAAGCTAATGCCTCTACCGGGGAGTTTTCCTTATGAGCACAACCCTGCTGAGTGCTGAGGATCCCTAACTTTAGTTGGCATCAGTGGCATTTGAGACTGCTCAGCATCTTGCAGATCAGGTTCTTTAAAGAAAGGAGAATTAAATACAGTCAAATGGTTTGAGTTGTGAACCTTTTCTCACCCCTGTAAAAATCAATGCTCTGCTTTCGTTCATCTCTCCAACTCTGATGCTTTTTGTTTTGCTCCTTTCCCAATGGCACTCCTCTCTTCTTAGTCATGCAGCACAATTGCACAATGATCTTGTTTCTGTGGTTTATTCTCTATTAATAAATGGAATTAATCTTGTCAAATTAGTGCTTCTTACCTGCTGGAGAAGTGGCAGCCAGGAAGACGTCAGTGAGGGCTCCCATGCGTATATCAGCCACAATTCTCAACAATTCCTGGCAGACCCGTGTGTGTGTGCACGCGCGTCCGTGTGTGTGTGTAATCCCATTCTGATGTGTACATAAATTAAAGGACTTGCTGGAAAGCAAGTCAGTTCTGTCTTTTTGGCAAAGGCTCACGTGATGCCGCCTCCCTGTGACCTGCAGAGGGCAGTCTTGCCCCTTGTATTCTCCATAGTCCACCTTTTTCTGGTAATTGATTGCCTAATTTCCTCTTTATGTGAAAGAAAGCAGATATCAAGTAATTTGCAGCAATAACCTGCTAATGCTGGGCCAGTATCAAAACTCCCATGTTCATTTCAAGTGGCAGATAAAACACTAATATATAATTATCCTTGCAAATTGGATTGTTTTAAATAACCAAAAGGCTATGGCCAAGAGAAAACTATCCCATTTCCCTTGAGTTACTATTGCAGCGTAATTGCTGCGTTCAATCAATTTCCTTGGCATTAGAAATTCCATCACAATCAACATTAAGCTTTATTCATTGTGATGGCTAAGAGCTGGGCCATTTCTCCTCTTTTCCTTAACTGGCAAAATTAATCAGGGAAAAGATTTTAAACATTTACCCGTGTGAAAGAGGTCAGCTCTGCCACTATATTGCTCAGCAGATAAGGGGGCTAATAAAAAGAAAATTGAATTACTAATGATTGCCAGGAACAGAGTATATAAAACCTGGCAATCGCCCGGTTCAGGAAAAAGGAGAATCAATTTTCTTCGGACAAGGTGCGCCCATTTTTTATTTTGGCGCATATTATCAGCAATTTAATTTGAAAGTGCATAAACAGGAGGAAACAGTTAGAAAATAATGAGCCCAAAGGTGTAAAATGCTGCAGGATATATGCTGTACACAATTTATTTGGCACAACAGATAATCACTTTAATTGAATTCAAAACTGCATTGTTCAGCAGCAGTGCAGTCTGCCTTGCTTGCCTGTGGGGATTACAGAATATTACAAAGATTCCAGCAAGAGGCTCTTCTGTTTCTTTTTCCCCTTTATAATGTCCCCTGCTAGGCAGGATTCCTCCGTTACTTCCTGGATTCCTTCATGCATGGCCACATACATGGAGGTGTAAAAGCTCAGAAATCCCCCTTGGGAATGCTGCTTAGGCAGCACTGTGAGTGAGATTTTAAGTAATAATGTGACTGTCTTGTGCCATAATTGATAACTTCATGCAAACTCAGCATATAAAAGAGTAACCCATTACTTCAACACAGTGTACACCTGTCCTCTTGGCAGGTTTTGTACCAAGGTGCAACGGACTGAGCTGGGTTGATCCGTATGGGTGTTACTTGTATGGCATGTGCTGTACTTGCTTTCTGCTTAGGTCAGGGTGTGCACGTGGCTTATACCTGTCTCTTCCCATTGTACTGTAGAGCCAGCATATTTACCTTACTTCAAGATGGTTCATCACTTCCCTTCCCTGGGCACCAAAGGGTTATGAGCTCAAATCAGCATGGTTAAGATAAATATTTCTGCCTTAGAAAAGAAGAACCTGATAGAGTATCTAATTTATGTATATTTACAGTGGTGACTTTAGTGCATAATTTGACCCTCATACAATTAGGAGGAGCACTGCAGAAGTTGATTTCTTTTCAAACAGTGATGTGTGGCAATGGGTTTGTGTTGCAAATTTTGAGCTCTCCATAACTTGAGTCAGACAAATTAACTTCCCTCAGGACCAGTTTTTCCCATGCAGCTCTGAAAGTGCTACTTGGTGCTGACTTGCAGCCTCTCCTGCACTTCTAATCCTGGCCTCTGAGCATAGATCAGTTATTGCCAAGGATGCAGGCATGTGCAGTTGGGAGAGAAATATCCTCAAAGGGATGTGGCTGAGATAATCAAGTTTATTTTGGCAGTGACCTAACCCAAATCATCTGTACTCAAAGGCTATTTATTGTACCTCCTCTGCCTATAGTGAATGACAATCTAACTTACTAGTTCTTATTTATCTGCTGATAGGTGACCTCGGAATGCATACCCAATATGGGTGATGGAGAGAGAATTTTGTTTTAAAAAGTTAATGGGTTTTCGCCAGCTAGATAGGGTGTCTCCTCAGATGGGTCTAGGAGAATCATCCTCACTTCACTCCTTTCATTTGAAAAGTAGTGTGGAGTTGTCCTGGTGTGTGACTAATGCTATTACTCAGCACTTTGCACATTCAGAGCACTCTACAGACATTAACTGAAGCGTCATTGTAAATTTCCTTAGAGATGGGTGCAGTAAGGGGAAATACTGCCATTCCTGTTTTTCAGTTGCCAGGATAATGGGAATCTTATAGATACCTCACTTAGGCTAATTCTAAACCGCTACTTTACTGCACTGAAGTTTTATGGCTCAGGGATGTGAGCTCCCTACCCCTTTCTCTCAGATTCAGTAAGTTACAGTGATGCAAAGAGCCAGCGTGTGCCGGGTCTCAGTGCTGTTAGCTCCTCTTATGCAGGTGGTTTACATAGAGAGTCTCCCAGTGCTCCTGAAGTGGCCACACTTCAATTTTAAAGTACTACCATGGCTACACTTTCATTTTAGAAGTGTAGACAAAGCCATAGATGGAGAACTGAAACAGTGACTTACCCAAGGCATAGTGCCACATTCTAACCTTACATTTGACGTCTGTCTTAGGTGCAGCCACTAGCTATGCTATCGTGTTGCACGGTCAGGATCCCAGGATGCTAGGCCTCTCCTATTCTAAACATGCTCTTCTTCCTGCTTATAGCTCTCTAAAGTTCACAAATGACAGAACTAGATGGGCTGTCTGTTCAAATAATACCATTTCTGCTACCAGCTTGTTCTCAGAGCTCTTTCGGTTTTTCCAAAAAATTCTACTGCCCTTAGCCAAAAGGGAAAACATTTTAAAGGGACACTGCCAAGTTTTTTGTGGGGGGGAAAATTTTGTTTTGACTTATTATCTATATGAATTGTTCTACACAGGTATTTAATTTTAATGAAAGGAGTAATTTGTCTCAAATGTATTAGTAAAATCAATTCTTTTGAGCTCTTTATCCATCTAAACAGTGTAGCAATGAGCTAGTGCATTAGAACAGGGGACATCTAGAAACTGACTGTGGACAAAAGTGAAACTGACTAGTGTTCATTATCCAAACACAGTTAAGTGCAAAATGTCAACCAGGTGTGAAGGGTGACAGGGCACTTAGGGGTGAAATTAGGACATGCTGTTCTGTTGCCATTAATTATATTGGGAATTGGGTATTCATTTCTCTCTAGTAGCCTTGAAAGCTTTAGCCTAGGTTTTTAAAATCTTCACTCTGATGGAAGATGGAATTAGTAACAAGTAGCTATAACAGAGAATTTTTACCCCTATTCTTTTAACACCTTGTATTTCTTCATAGTGCTCTCCCCATCAGTCTATTGCAGAAATTTATTTTTGTGCTTTTCTTGGGAGGTGTCCGATGAACGGGGCTGATGCAGTGTTTCTCTAAAAAGTTACTAATTAAGCTTGAGGTTATGCACTTTGCCCTCAAACAAGACCTTGACAACATATGTAAAACTAGCTGGGACCCCTGTGAGTTCGTGATGTCTTTATTTGAAGTGGTCGATCATTAGTCTTGTCTGACTGACTAGATTCTTACTGGAGCTGCTCTGAAGAGTTCACATGTTTGCTTCTTGAAGCCAGCAGGGTTAATGTCATTACCAGCCATGCTGTCAGATACTATGTAGATTGCCCTTACTCATAAATCATTTATGTTCTCAAATCTCTCCTCTGACTTTCACTGGCTTGTCCTTGGGTATGTCTGCTGTGCCACCCCTCCCCCTGCAACGCCAATGAGTCTCAGAGCCTGGGTCAGCTGCTGTGGTTTGACTTGTAGGACTCACATAGACATTCTACCCCGGGGCTGGAGCCCAGGCTCTGAGACTTGATGAAGAGGGAGGAGCTAGCTTGTCCCTTGCAGTAACTGGTAAAAGTTCACATACTTGGTTTTATCCCCAGCACCAATTACATCAGTATTAATAATGGTTTTGGGTTTCCCTGACACTTACAGGTTAGCTTTTTTTCATGTACTTTAGTTCCCAATTCCCATATTGAAATTTAGGCTTCTGAATCCCTTGGGTTCCCTGGAAAATCCCAGCCTAAATCTTTTGAGCATAAAAGTTCATATGCGATTGGGATGAATGAGTGTACTTCATGTGTGGGGGCAAGGGGAAGGAGAGGAGTGTAAAAAAGTAACTTGTCCTTTACGTGGGGTTGCTCCATTCTCTTTAATTCCCATGTAATTTTTCCATCCTTTTGCTTTCTAGCATACTATCTCAGTGTGGGCTTGCTTCTCTTCCTGGTATCAGAGAATCCCCTGCTTTCTTTGCCAACCAAAGAACTGTGATTTCAGTGAGTTTATAGTCTATTAATAGTAAGCAGGTCTTGAAGAAATAAGTTTAATGGGAAAATACTTCACTTTGGAGATGTATGATGCCCTTTTGTTGACCGTGACCTTTAATATTTTGATGCCCGTGGGGTTGGGGTGAAGGTAGAGGGGAGCTTTGCTAAGATTTTGAACGTTGCAGGAACAGCCTCATTTGGAACCAGAATAGAAACTCTCCCTGACTCTCTCCCCAGCTTCAAAATCAAAACAGAGCCCAAGCCCTTAATACTCCAGTGCGGCCTTCTCATTTTCCTGCAGGGGCTTGCCTTGCACCCACTCCTTAGCTACTAAAGCCTCTAACTTGTAACTGCATAGCGTACCCCTGTGTTGGGATTGTGCAGTGTAATTCTGGGTATCAGTGGAAGCCAAACAATGTCTTGCAGTTCTGTTGTATAATGAAGTTTCGCAAATGTAATTCTGATGGGCAATCTAGGTCATAGCATGCGTTGATAGCGACTGAAGGCTACAAAGCCTGCTAGCGAAGCTGTGATTTTAATAACTTTTACAAACACCCTGGGAGGTGAAATTTGCTCATCCACACCGAGTACACAATTGTTTAACAAATACAGTTGCAGAAATCAGGAACTATTCTCAAACATGAACCATGGCTGAATTGTAGCACTTTAAAGACTAACAAAATGATTAATTAGGTGATGAACTTTTGTGGGACAGACCCACTTCTTCAGATCCGGGTCGGTCACACAAAAGGTTATCACCTAATAAATCATTTTGTTAGTCTTTAAAGTGCTACAAGATTTCTTTTTCGTTTTGTGGCGATACAGACTACAACTACCTTTCTGTGACTATTCACCATGTCTGAATGGTTCATGCTGATTAATCCCTCTATCTCTGCTTGCTGCTCTAGGTTGTGCAGAATTTCTGAGTCTTACCGTCTATTAGATCCCTTATCTGTTTGTGCAGTTGTCTTTAAAAGAACCCTAATCCAGTTGTCTCTTAAAGTTTTTTATAGCTGGGTATGTTTAAAAAACAAAACAAAACACCACACCACTTTTTGTATCTTACAAACTAATCTCTCCCCTTCTTGTAGACCCTTTACTTTTTTCTTTCCACTCTTCTTGCTTCATCTTTCTGTTTCTTAGATTGACAACCAGCATGTATGTTGGCCTAACTGGGAAGGTAGACTGTGCTGTTTCCCTCGTTACTGTCAGCCTTGATAATAAGGAGCATGACTGCTTTTCATTGGTAATGTGTAGACTTCCTGGACATCCTTTAGACCTCAGTCAGGTTCCATCCCAACAGTTAATGGGCTTGTGAAATCAGAGTAGTTTTCCTTGGGGCAGTTATTGTGTGTTTCTTTCCACTCTGTGACCTCCTCCTGCTTCGTATTGTTCTCCAAAAGCCTTTTTTAAACTTTTCTTTTTGCAAGCCCCCATTATGTGTTTATTTCCTTGGTGAACTAAGTTCTCTGTGGTGTGTTGCATCATGAATCACTGGACCATGTGTTATAACTGAATTGGATCATCAGTTCTTAAGGCAAGAACCTGCCCTTCGCTTGTATAGGGCTGGGCAGAATCTGTAGAACTATAATACAGGTTGAAACTCCCATATCCGGTGTTCTCTTGTCCAGCAACATCCATTGTCTGACAGGACCACGAATCTTGCAGGACCAGAGAGTCCTGGGGTGGGGAGGAGGAGGGACCAATCAGATCAGCAGAAGCCCAGGGCAGGGCAGCCACAGCTGGTCTGGTGGCAAGGGGGGCGGGGAGCCAGCAGCCTCCACCAGGGAGCAGTCCCTGCCCCGGGCTGGGAACAGTGGCCAGGGCTGGCTGTGCAGAAGGATGGCCTTGGGAAGCTGCCTCAGGGACTGGATGGAGGGCTCCTAGCCTGGGAGTGGTAGCTCATCCTCATGGCTGGGCAGGAAACCCTAGGTAGGGGAGCAGTGTCTCATTGCCAGGGGCAGGCGGTAAGCCCCACCAGCGGCTGGGTGGGAAGCCTCAGGCTGGCAAGCGGCAGTTCATCCTCAGAGCCGGATGAGAAGCCAGGCCTGGGCCTGGGGAAGCTGCATCTGGGGAGGGGTGGCTGGGGCCATGAGCTGGCAGCCAGGGAGCCTGTGGGGGTGGGGAGTTGGGGAGCTGCATGTGACATCGGGGAGGGGAGCCTCACAGCAGGGGCTGGAATGCCAGTGTTTGTGGGGGCAGGGAGGGGCAGAACTGACCATCTCTGGTTGGGAAAAGTCCCAGGTCTGGGATGACTCAGGTCCCAAGTGTGCAGACCCGGGAGATTGTACCTATAATAGTAAAATTCCTTAAATATGTAACATGCACAAATGTACCTAATGTGTGCTTCATGGAATGATACTTCAAGGTGTAACTTCAAGATCAAGCGTGACGACAGGGTTCTGGGAGCATGGGTGAAGGAGTTGGGAGCTCAGGTCGTGTTCTCCTTGATCCTTCCAGGGTAGGGGCCCAGGAAGAGACAGGTGCATTCTGGAGGTGAATGACTGGCTGTGAGGATGGTGTTGACAGGAGTGCTTTGGCTTCTTAGATCACAGGATGCTGTTCCATGAAGGACTGCTAAGCAGAGATGGAATTCACCTTTCGAGGAATGGGAAGGATTTATTTGGATCAAGACTGGCTAACCTAGTGGGGAGGGATTTAAACTGGGTTTCATGGGGACAGGTGACCGAAGCCCACAAGGAAGTAAAAAACCTGGCGACCCGGGAGTTGGATTGGAAGTGGGAGGGATCATGGGCTATAATAGCAGAGAAAAAGGACGGACTAGGCAGAACTAGGGGGCAAAAGCAAATGAGTATCTTAGATGCCTATATACAGGTGCAAGAAGTATGGGAAAGAAGCAGAGAGAACTTGAAATCCCAATAAACAAACACAACTATGATACCATTGGTATCACAGAAACTTGATGGGGTAATACGCGTGATTGAAATATTGGTATAAAAGGGTACAACTTACTCAGGAAGGACAGACATGGTAAACAGGGAGGAGGTGTTGCCTTACATATCAAAAATGTGCACACCTGGACTGAGGTGGAGATAGATTCAGGAGACAGACATGTTGAGAGTCTCTGGGTTAAGTTAAAAAGGATACAAAACAAGGGTGATGGCGTGGTAGGGGTCTACTACAGACCACCTAGCCAGGTAGAGGAGGTGGATGAGACTTTCTCCAAACAATTAACAAAATTATCCGAAACACGGGACTTGGTGGTGTTGTAGGGCTTCAACTTTCCAAACATATGTTGGGAAACTTACACAGCCAGGACAGACTATCCATAAAGTTCTTGGACTGCATGGATGATAATTTTTTTATTTCAGAAAGTGGAAAAAGCTACTGAGGGGAAGCAGTTTTAGGTCTGATTTTAACAAATAGGGAAGAACTTGTTGAGAATTTGAAAGTGGAAGGTAGCTTGGGAGAAAGTGACCATGATGTCATAGAGGTCATGATTCCAAGTCATAGTGGAAAAGGAGAACTGCAAAATAGGGATAATGGATTTCAGGAAAGCAAATTTTGGTAAACTCAGAGCTCGTAGGTAAGGTTCCATGGGAAGCAAGATTAAGAGAAAAAACTACCAAGGAGAGTTGCCAGTTTTTCAAAGGGACATTAATTAGAGTCCAAAAGCAAGCTATACTGCTGCATAGGAAAGATGCATAGTATGGTAAAAGACCGCCTTGGCTTAGCCAGGAGATCGTGCATGATCTCAAAATCAAATAGGAGTTGTATAAAAAGCGGAAAGTAGGAGAAATTACAAGAGAAGTATAGAAGCAAACAATGCATGTATGCAGGGGAAAGATTAGAAAGGCCAAGGCACAGAATGAACTCAAATTAGTTAGAGACGTAAAGAGTAAAAAGAAGTCATTCTATAAATATATTACAAGCAGGAGAAAGACCAAGGACAAGGTAGGCCCACTGCTCAGTGAAGAGGGAGAAACAATATCAGGAAACTTGAAAGTGGCAGAGGTGCTTAGTGACTTCCTTGTTTTGGTCTTCACCAAGCAGGCTGATACAGAAATGCCTAAGATAATGCATGTTAGTGGGGAGGGGGTAGGTTTAGAGGATAAAATACATAAAGAACGAATTAAAAATTACTTAGAAAAATTAGATGTCTTCAAGTCACCAGGGCCTGATGAAGTGCATCCTAGAATACTTAATTTAAGGAGCTGATAGAGGAGGTCTCTGAGCCTGTAGCTATCATATTTGAAAAGTCCTGTCAGTCAGGAGAGATTCCAGAAGATTGGAAAACGGCAAACATAGTGCTGACCTATAAGAAGGAAAAAAAGAACAACCCAGGAAACTACACACCAGTCAGTTTAACTTCTGTGCTGGGAAAGATCATTGGGGAAATAATTAGGGAATTCATCTGCAAACATCTGGATGAAAATAAGGTGATAGGTAACAGCCAGAATGATTTGTAAAGAACAAATCATACCAGTAGTATAGTATAGTAGGCATCTTTCAGTCTGCATAGACTATGGATCGCGCCCTTTATAGTTTCAATTGAGGACTTCATTTACAGTGTCTACTGTGACTATGAAGACCCAGACGAGAGTGACAGTCCTTGCTGCATCTCTTGCAGATGTGGTGGGTGTCTGGCAAGTCCTTAGTGTGCTTTCTGTGTGCTCAATTCTCCTCTGCTAGCTGTCTGATCCTCATCTCGCCCTTCTGAAGGCCCTTGTGTAACCCCTGCCTCCATCTGCTGCAGTCAGCTGCTAGTTCTTCCCAGTTGTCCAGCTTGATGTCTCCCTCTCTGAGGTCTGTCTCGCGGACATCTTTGTAGCGGAACTGGGGGCATCCGGGAGGTCTTTTGCCAGAGGCTAGCTCACCATACAGGATGTCTTTTGGAATCCTTCCATCATTCATCCTGTGGACGTGGCCAAGCCAGCGGAGCTGACGCTGCCTGAGGAGGGTGTGCATGGTTGGGATTCCAGCTTGCTCGAGGACGGCGGTGTTGGTCACTCTGTCCTTCCATGATATTCCAAGGATGCGCCTTGGGTAACGCTTTTTTTGGACAGGATAACAAGTCTTGTGGGTAAGGGAGAGGGGGCAGGTATGGTATACCTTGACTTTAGTGAGGCATTTGACACGGTCTCGCATGATGATCTTATCAATAAACTAAACAAATACAACTTAGGTGGGGCATAAGTCGGTGCATAACTGACTGGATAACCATTCTCAGAGAGTAGTTATTAATGGTTCACTGTTGACTCGTATTCAGCTTGTGGTCCGCTATGACCCCTAACTTCCTTTCCGCAGTACTCCTTCCAAGACAGTTGCTTCCCATTTTATATGTATGAAGCTGATTGGTTCTTCCTAAGCGGAGTACTTTGCGTTTGTCCTTATTAAACTTAATCCTGTTTATTGTGGACCATTTCTTCAGTTTGTCCAGAGCATTCTGTAGTACTGTGGAAAGGAAGTTAGGGGTCATAGTGGACCACAAGCTAAATATGAGTCAATAGTGTGATGCTGTTGCAAAAAAAGCAAACATGATCCTGGGATGTATTAACAAGTGTTGTGAGCAAGACAGGAAGTCATTCTTTCGCTCTACTCAGTGCTCATTAGGCCTCAAGTGGAATATTGTGTCCAGTTCTGGGCACCACCTTTCAAGAAAGATGTGGGCAAATTGGAAAACGTCCAGAGAAGAGCCACAGGAATGATTACACGTGTAGAGAACATGAGCTGTGAGGGAAGACTGAAAGAACCAGGCTTGTTTAGTTTAGAAGAGAGGAGACTTAGAGGGGACATGACAGCAGTTTTCAAGTACCTGAAAGTGGGTTACGGGGAGAAAAATTGTACTCCTTGGCCTCTGAGGATAGGACAAGTGGCAATGGGCTTACACTGCAGCAAGGGAGGTTTAGGTTAGACATTAGGAAAAACTTCCTAACTGTCAGGTTGGTTAAACACTGGAATAAGTTACCTATGGAGGTTGTGGAACCTCCATCACTGAGGATATTTAAGACCAGGTTAGATAGACACCTATTGAGAATGATCTGGGTGGCATTTGGTCCTGCCAAGAGGGCAGGGATCTGGACTCAATGTCTTGAGGTCCCTTCCATTTCTAGTGTTCTATGATTCTATGGATAATTACTATTGTATACACCCTCTCACACACCTAACCCATCTACTTTTATTTCAAAGCTCTGTTTTTTGAGGTGGTAGAGAAATAAATGTACTTCAATTGTCTTTATGAAGGTTGCTGCTACCTGTGAAAAGTTTGATTTTAAAGACATTTTTTCTTATGTCAGTCAGTATAAACAAACTTTCACATTTGGGTCTGTATCAGTTTCTTGTACAACATTATATAGTTTTGAATAGTGTTGAAGTATACTGTTGTATGACTACAAAACAAAGCAGCAGAAATGTAACACTTTAAAGACTAACAAAATGATTTTTTTGGTGCTGAGCTTTCGTGGGACAGACCCACTTCTGAATAAATCATTGTTAGTCTTTAAAGTGCAACATTTCTATTGCTTTGTTTTGTTGGAGTACAGACTAACATGGCTACCTCTGTAAGACTGTCATCTCTGTGCTTTTGGGTCCCTTCTGAAAATAGAGCTATCTTTTGAGGCTACTTCAGAGAACAGATAACTTAACCAAACCAGGACATGTGTGGTATTTGTGGGAGCCTGTGCAAAAGTCAAAAGCCTAGAGAGTTATTTGAAGGTTCAGCAGAACATCCAGCATACAGCCCTCCTTGCATTTTAAAATTGCTGCTGTTTGTAGAAGAGTATGCACTTGTTTTGTGGAGGTGCAGGGAAGTATCTGAGTTAAAATTGGGTCAATATAGAACCAGTAACCTTCAAAGCCTCTGTAAACAGTTATCTCAGCAACTGGGCTACTGTTTGCTGGTGGCTGTCACCTGGGTTATTCAAATATGTACAGCTTAACTCCTTGCAATATGCATCAGACAGTCACTTGGTATCTTCACCTCTGAATTTTCTAGTTTGGTTGTCATGCTGAAAATGAGGCCCTCAGATCAAAGGGTCCAAATGTTCTAAGATAGAGGTCCTCAAACTGCGCAATGCACCCCTTAGGTTGTGTAGAGGAATGTTTGGGGAAAGGGTGTAAGTAGGGCCTGGGCCAGCCCCCACAGAGGGCATGAAGGCAGTGCCACCCAACTCTGCTTCTGATCTGGCTGTGTCCCCAGCTTGGTCACTCTCCTCCTGGAGTCATGGTCCCACTCCCAGCCAGGGCTTCAGGGGTTGGGAGTGGGCTAAACTCTGTTGGATAATTTTAAGTATCTAAACTCCAAAAGTCAGCTTCCCCCTGTGACATTTCTCTTGTCTGGGTCTTCACGTTAAGTGGTCATCTTAATACAATGACTTTGAAATGGTTCCATTGCAGTACAGCTGTTTGCTAAGTTGTTAGAAAAGAATTGTGCTTTATGTAACAGCATCTGTATTATCAGAGAAATCAAAAGTGTATTTGACATGGTGGGATAGTTCCATCAGGAATAACACTATGTGAAATTGGTGAAATGGGATTTACACCACCATCTGAGCATTCATTATCTGAGGCATTTTACCAGGCCTCCTCCTTTAGACTTCTGTGCTACATCATTTCTTTGGTGCTGTGCTGTATTGGCTGTTACGTTTTACGACACCAAACACTGTAAAAGGGCATTAGAACAGTTAAATCTGGAGCCTTGCTTTCATAAGGGAAAAAAAGAAAGTGCTGAATTAGGCAGTGGAAAAGGCAACCACAGCGATACTTTAATCTTGCATAAATTATGAAAAGAGAGGCTAGCAATTTTATGCATTGTTATAGCTGTCTTAATTGTTCTAGAAAAATTAATGGTAAAAAAACAACAACAACAACATTTGGTTCTATTTTGTATGACAGGAATACACTGTTTACTTCCAAAATGGCAGCTGTTTTTTCCCCTGACATAACTACATTTTAATTTTGTTCTGCATCAGCCTCAGATTATGCACTAGTTTGCCTAAATAGGCTATAGTTTAAGTGATAGGGGATGTAGTATGTCATAGTTTAGAAATGGTCCTGGGTCTGTGTTTGGTCTTGAGGTAAATGTTTCTGAAGTTCCAGAGCACTTCTATTGTTCTTGACCACACATATTTTAAGGATGGAAAATTTCAAAGATGGTGGGGAATTGTTTAGGATGTTGCAAGATGATATGAGTAATAAATTAAAATTAAGATGGTCAGGAAGAATTTCTGGTATGACCATGAGATCTGAGAATAATCTTCCAGAGGAAAGGATATAAGTCCCATCCAGCTGGCATATCTCAATTAGATGGTCAAAGCTCTGGAGTAGGCATTGTACAGAATAATCCTGCATTGATGAGGGGAAAAAAAAAACCCTAAAATATTTTAATATATCTTCTTTCTATCACTCATTTCTGTGCTTTCCAAAGACCTTGATTCAGATTTTCCATGGGTTAAAAGTGGAAGAAATGTGGTATTGTAAAAATAGAGGATGAAATCCCGGCCCCGTGGAAATCAATGTTAACGTTTAGTGGGACCTGTATTTCACTCTCACTCAAGGGGATATTTATTTTTGTTTCAAAATCCACTACTCAATCTGGCACTTTTGCCAAAAGAGAGATCCAGGATTGGAGTAATCTGAGGTTTTGCTGACCAAACTGAGGTGTACTGGAAAAGCTGTGCAGGATGCAGTCTGCAGAGCCTTCTTCTGTTTTCTGTCATTTGCTGTTAACTTGAAAAAATTGTCCAACTTTCAGCATCTGTAAAGAAAAGTGCAAAGGGCATATTACACCCATAAAAATTGGAATATAAATCTCTGTAAAATGGGACAGTAGAATTTACAGATATGTAAATAACTTTTAGACAGCCCAAGAAGTTTTTTGTTAATATCCTACAATGGAAATAATAAATAGAAAATCACAAGACAGAAGAGATGTCTGACAGCGTATAGAATGCTTTTATATTTTTAGCGTGCTTTTTGTGTGCTTAAATAGGAATTTGGTAATTTGGATGGAATGCTTTGTTCCACAGTGACTGCTTCAGAATGCTAAAGAAAGTTGTTGATTTGATTCAGAACACAATCTTGTCTTTCCTAGTCATTCTTGCGAAGGACAGGCATAGGAGGCAATCGAGGGATGGAGAGGAGAAACAAAAATGATCAGGATTATGTCTCAAGCGTCATGTATGCAGTTAGCGCTTTATAAGTAATGGGTAAAGCTTAGCTAATAATAGTTAAGTCAAGATCTTTTCTCCAGAGAGATTTGTGAAAAGGAGCAAGTAATTTGGTATACCACAGTGTAAGGAGCCTGTGGCTCAGTCTGGTAGAATGTTCCAAACTGGGAGTCGTAATTGTCTTTGCACTAAGTTCTGTAAAGACTATTCTTTCTCTGTCAAATATTTGAGCTTCCAAAAATCATCTTCTAATAGTACATGGAACTAAGGTATGCTATAATTGTGTTTAATCTTCAGCCTTAACTAAGGGAGGCTTGACCATTTGGTCCATGATTACAAAGGATTCTGGATCACAAATTCAACATGATGAAACCAAACCCAGGGAAAACCGATACAGATTGGAAACCAATACATTCTGCACAGCATGGGTGTAATATACACTTTATATGATGCTCAGTTTGTAAACAGACGAACGCACCTTACACTTCTGTAGTTGGTGTGATCTTCAAGGGTTTCCCTATAAGGAGCCCACTGCAGTAGTACAATGTAGAAGTCACAAAGACCATGATAGAAGTGTCTTTGCAGATGAAAATAAACAGCTCTTTCTGTTTGCTCTGTCCTCAAAATCTGGGAGTAACCAAATATCCCACAAGAGCACCAGACTGCGAACTGTGTTCTGCAGAGAGAGCACATACTTCTGCCATGTCCTTGAATGGTTCCTATTAAACATCAGGATCTCTGCATCTTCTTGGGGTGAACTTCATTTAGTTTCTGCAAGCAAGTCAACAGTAGCGCAGGGCTGGTTGGTATCCAAAGCCAACTGACAAATCCAAATGAGCTAATGTGGACACCAAACTTAGTGTGTGTCTGTGTCTGTGAAAAGCTCATTGACTAACAGGCCCAGTGCAAACTACTATCTCCAGTTCTGAATCCTCTCCAAAAAGGATCAAGGCAATCTGAAAATACCAAAAGTACTTCTCCAAAACCTCTTCAATAATCTTTTTTCCAAGAAAAGAAAGAGAACACAATACTTATCAAAATGCTCAGGATCAAGAAGTGGTTCCTCAATCAGTGTAATAACAATCACTAATGTGAGGGATGATGGAGCTTGCCCTCAAAGGGCATGTCTACATTGTATTATAATCCCAGGGTTAGTACAACTTGAATTTATAGATCCCATGGTTTGTTAACCGAGAGCAGGGGCATCTGCACTCATCTGTAACCTCAGGTCAGGAATTGTTGAACCCTGGGGCCCAACCTGAGGCTCCAACATATGCACTGCAGCATACTTGTCTGGAGGCCAAACTCCCTTATCCTACAGTTCCTAGTGCTTTCCCACATTGTGACTGTCCCACAAACAGAGGGTTAGAGCGATGTGGGAAAACTGGATTGTGCAGTGTGCAAAGACAGTTGACTCCTAGGATGCTTTTGGCAGATATCCAGAGCACAAGTCTGTGTGGCCACCTCTGCAGTGCAAAGCAATAAGTCTTGAACTCTGGGCTCCTGCTTGACTTAGACTCAGCCTCTCTACTCCCAAGAGGTCTGGGGACCCTGTATCCAGGCCCTGGCTTGTTGAAATTTGTGTGTAGATGACAGGGGATTTGGCTTGAACCTGAGTTCAAACCCTGGGTTTACACGGCAGAGTGGACACAGCCAGAGAAAACTGTCTAATGCCTAGTCTATGCTAGAAAAGGTTTGACAGTGTACCGATAAAGGTCTAGGTCCACCGGTGATCCCTTTTATTATGGAAGTAGTGTATACTTGCAAAAGAGTGCTTTTCCCAACGTACTTTATGCCAGGTCCTAAAGCAAGAATAAACCGCTATGGCAAAAAGTTTCATTTTGATGTAATGGCATCTCCCTGAGGGCTGTTGCTGATGCAGAAAATACTAAAATAATCTCACCACTCATCAATATTGCTGTCCTGGTTTTTTTTAAAAAAAAAAAAAAAAGCTGCTGTAGATTTGGTCCGAGAGCATGGTGGATGCAAATTCAGCTGCGAAATTTTACTAGGCTTGAGGGTGGCATGTGTCCAACTTGCTGGCCCAGGCATAGCACACATTTCCACAATCACTGTGACCAAGGGTCTTTTTACATCTTCAGAGACATTATCAGTTTGAGACGGTTCCTGAGATTCCAAATGTAGCTTCACAGATCGGTATCTTACAGTATTTCACTTAGCACATTTTCGTGATGATGATAGGATCTGTGTGGTTGGGTTCTGTTATTTTGGAAGATAGGTCATTCTGTGACATTACTTATGCAATACCATAAACGGTTATCGATGATCGGTCACGTATGGTCTCTTTCACAGGTTTTATTTGATTTTTCATGGTTCCTTCAGTGAGTGAGGAGCCCAGTCATTGAGCCAGAGGCATTGCAGGTAGTTTTGGAAGATGGTGTTGGGTCATGATTGCTGCATGCTAGTTGTCTTTCATTTTCTGCTGTTTTCCCTGAAGAGCCAGGCGGTTTCCAGTAAGTGGCCTTGCCCCTTTGGCAAGTCTTTGCCATTTAGCCTTAGCCTGGGCTGCTGTCTCCCTGTGAGTGCAGTCAGTGCCCCATCTCCTGATGTTTATCTCGAAGGTGTCTTTAAAGTGTGTTTTTTGTGGTCTCCCTTTTTCTTTTCTCCTTTGAGTTGGTGGGATGGCAGTTGTTTTTGAAGTGTATGTCAGGTGCTGGAGAATCAGAGCTTCAACACCAGAAATGTTGCTTGTTTGACGATGTCAAGAAATCCTGTCAGAAAAGCCCCTGACAGGGTTTTGAGATGCCCCCAGACTCTAGTGTATTGCAGGGTCTCCTTGGTGACAAGTCATGCTTGATGCATCAACAAAGCACAAAGTTTTACTGCAGAAAATTTCTTCAGAAAGTGATTTTAGCTTTAAATCAATACATAGGCATCCATTTAATCTGAGGGGGTAACTTTAGGCAGGAAAGCAACAGCCTATGAATATTAATGAACTGTAACTGCCACCTATGACCATAAAAAGAAAACTTCTGGAAATGTCTGAAGTCTCCGGACCTGTTAGGGGTAGTTCTTTATCAGGTCCGCACCCAGCCCTCAGTCTCGTGAATAATTCGTGAGCTGAGTGTATAAAAGAAGGCTGCTCACCACAGAAAGGGCCCTTCAGGGAGGTCCTGTCTGTTGACCTGGACCAGTCCCTTTTGGTAGCCCTTTTGAGTGAAGCAGCTGAAACATCACTAGACAGACAAGCGGCACTGAGGGGATCTGGACTGCTGCACCAGGCGTCATCTGCAGCTCGCAGCCATACCATCGCAGTGAAGCCCAGCAGTGACGGCAGTATACTACATCACCTGACACTGCTCCCTGGCAGGGGCTGACCGGGCCAGGGCTGGCCTCCGCTCCAAAGAGATTTCTTTAATGGACTAGACAACTCATCAACTAAGCAGCTGTGAGCTGAGGTTACAAAAGAAGGGCCACTCCAGCTGCTGTATCCTTCTAATATTGACTCTCTTCTTTCCCTTTACTCTTACTCACATTTGCTGATATTATTGTTAATTGTTACTGTTGTTTATTGTCAAGTATTAGGTATAGCCTTATTAGTAGAAGCTTATTGTTTAGTGTCTCTTAAAGACCTTTTATTGCTGTTAACTTAGTGCAATTATATATACTTACAAAGTTATGTCACTATTGATGTCAGGAATTAACAACCCCTGGGCCGAACACTTATAAATAAGGGGTGTTAGGAAGCAGCAGCTCCACCCCGCTTTAGGTAAATGCAGGGGGTAGCAAAGCCCCCAAGCGTATCATACCTGAACACAGTATTATATCTTATTTTTGGGTCCCTGGGAAGTAGCATCCCCAGTGGATTCAATTGACAGCAGGGATTGTTGTCTAGTTTAACACCACCTTGTCGGTCTTTAATACCTTTGTGAATAAGACATGGGAATGGCAATTGGATTCATCTTGTAGGTAAGTAAATGTAAATAACTGGATTAACTGTAATCAAAACGTTTCTTTGGTGAACACTTAAAATAAACTTCCACTTTGTTTTTGTAACAGTTAATTACTCTCAGCCTCCATTTTCTCTGGGCCATACAGGGAACTGCAGGGACCTAACACGAGGGGACGTCCTGTAAGGAACTTTACTAGCTACTGCTGACACCGGTGTTTCTTTAAATCTGACCACCATGCTATATTGCCTTTGAGTCTTTCTAATTCAATTAGGCATCACTGTGTTTTATTTTTAAAGCAAATTGTTTTTTATTAAAAGAGGAAAACCCACGAGGGGTTGTTACACCACAGACCTAGAGCCATTGTTAGAGCCTAGGTCTGATAGAGCTTGGCATTTTTGGTCAGCTCTCGCTGCTCACGCAGGACCCTCGTCTCACAGTTGCTTGCCATATTCGGCATCTCGGCAGCGGCTGTGACAGACGATACTGACATTAGTGCAACAATCCTCCCACTTATGATGAAGGTCTTCCAGAGAAAGTGCTGGTGCTGCCATTCCATGTTTTTCAGGTGTTTTCTATGGGTCATCCAGATCTCTCAGCCATAGAGCTTTATAAACTATAAACTAAAACCCTGATTTCATGGGAGCATACCAGAGTTCATGGCCCATGACATATTTCAAATGGCTGTGAATATGGTAGGTCCTTATATATCAGTAGTATAAACAGCTCAGTATGATTCAGGAATAACTCACTATTGGCCCCTTTTCGTCCCTCAACTCAGCGCTCTTAGGAAAGCCAAACAAGATGGGACTTTTGCAGTGTGCCCTGACTTCTTTTTTTCTTTTCCTTTTGAATCCGTTTGGCCAAATGTGGAGCCTTATTTTTTTCAGGTCCAGTTTGAATCCTTTATATGCCTGGAAGTTGGTAATACTCCTGAATCCATGTAGGAACACTGAAAATCTGCCTATCGCTTTCCACTGCACATGCACAAAGTTTTTCCTTGTGGCAGCTTTCCTTCTCTCCTTCCAGTGGAGTTAGCTGGCTGGATTGAAGCTTTTGGAATCCATAGTGTAGCTCCTTATTTAGCTGGCGAAGTTGAATTTTGCTTGATTGCCAGAGCAAAAGAGGCTGGCAAAACAGGCTGGTGTCTGCTAGTAACACTGCATTGCCAACAATGTGGCTTCGTATGCTCTGGTCCCAAAAAAGACTAAGGACCATTGCAGAGGCCCCAGGAAAATGTGGAAAACTCATTGATCTAATGCATGGGTGTCCAACCTTTTGGCTTGCCTGGGTCGCATTTAGTGAAGAGGAATTGTCTTGGGCCGCATATAAAATATATAATATAGTTAATGTATATAAATCACATAATAATGTTACAAGTTTACGATCGTGTGGGGCCACATTACTAGCTGTCCAGGGCTGCATGCGGCCCACAGGCCGCAGGTTGGACACGCCTGATCTAATGACTTGCACTTATTTGTAGCTTCTGATATTACTCTTTCCTGATGGAAGGGGAGAGGTGCACGAATCACTAGTGGGAAGGTAATAAATAATTCTTTGTCTTCTATATGTTCCTCTTCATCTTTCCTCTGATGGCGGCCTCACTCCCTGTCTTCCATGATCCTTCTCCTCAATGTCCCACTTGGAGTTACTTCCTTTTTCCTGTTCCTTTACTCATCCCTCCATCTTAATGTTTTACTTTGCAAGGGCCAGAATATGCAGTGTCTCTGTCTTTTTGTCTCTTGAGAGCAGGGATTATGTCTCTGACTGTGTGAGTGTAGCATCCAGCACAGTTGGGTTCCATTCCTGCAGAACAAAATTAAAATATGTCATGAGTGCTGCTGTGACTATTGATTCCTAATACTGGTCAAAGTGAATAGTTCAGGCTTACTGTTTGTTATCAGCATTCAGGAATTACCAGTGATACGGATTTAACTTCCTTCTTTAGAAAGCCCATCTCCTTGCAAGTGAGTGGCACAATGCACTAAGGAGAAGTACTGGGCTAAGACTTGAATAAAGAGGCAGGAGAAATAGCTGTACAGAGAAGCAGGTACCCTGAAATAACATTTGGCTGAGGCTTAGAGGGACAGGGAGTAGTTGCAGTTAACGGGTACAGTCTAGGTAAAGTGACCTGTTTGAGTAATTCCTCCCCCTCTCTGCCCCCAAATGCTGGCTGTGGGGGCAGTGACTGTGCCCACTGTCACCAGTTTTATTTCAGTCAGGGGAAGGTGTATGTGAAAAGCCATCACTTGTGCATCACACTAGTGTGAATAAGATTTTGTTGAAAAGTAGCTTAACCCGATATCCTTGTTTATCACTTTATAACCTCTGCCTGGCTGTCCTGAGCAAACAGGTATCACTGTACGCAGTTCCCAGCAGTCCTTTCTGCGCAGATAAAGTGAAGAGTAAAGCGCGTCGGCACATGGAACTATTCCTGATTAAATTCAGGTGTGGATATTCTTTTAATATAAGTAACACTGTTAGTTTTTAAGGTGCTACAGGACTGCTTTCTTTGTTTAGTTCTGGAACAATAAATAGTCTCAGAGGAGAAGCTGTGTGTGTTCGTAATGTCACAAAAAGAAAAAGAAAGAGAAAAGAGAGAAAGCAGTCCTCCAGCACCTTAAAGACTAAAAATTGTATTACCTAATAAATAAAATTTAGTCTTCCAGGTGCTACAGGACTGCTTGGGGTTTTTTTAAATTCTGGAATAAGTGTCAGCATATGGAGTTAGGAATAGACAAACAAGGGGGAAGGTGGAGGCTGAAAGTTCAGAGCACTTAGTTTGAATTTGCATCGTCCTTCATTGCTGTTTGTTGTAGAGGAGCAGAAGTTATTAAACCTTTGTGTAGCACTTACACTTATAGTGACAAGCTGGATGCTGTGAGGTGTGTCACAGCTAGTGCAGCAAGTGCATTAGTCTCTTATGGTTTTGTAATAGACATAAAATCTCATCCTGTTTGCAGAGCCCTCATGAGCATGGCTGTGTTAACCACAGGGAATTTTATGGGAATTATGGGTTGGGAATGCTCGCCAATCTGACTTAAAAATATAAAGATTAAAGGTTCACACCAGTCCCTGGTTAACTTTATAGTCAGGGCCAGAGTTGGCCCCTGGCTTGAGGTGAGTTTTCAGGAATCACAGTGATTACACACGCAACACTTTTAGCAGCACTTATGGTTTGCTTATTTTAACAGCATGATGGTATTAAAGCAGCAGTTAAGAGATACAAACTGAAAGATGTCAAAAACAGTCCATATCTGGTTAGAGACATAAATTCTTACTTGACAATGTTGTAACAGCTAATACAGTTCACTTAATTAACTGCACTTAGAGTTTAAACTTATACTATACAATCATCATCAACCATGGGCTCAGCACCCATTGGTGTCTGATGCCTCTCAGTTTTTCCTTCCATCTTTCCCTGTCCAGTGTGGAGTGGCTTAGTTTCTGCAGACTAGCTCTACACCAATCTGCTATATCATGTACCCGTTCTCTATGGGTCTGTCTCTCTTATTCGAGCCATCTATTATGCCAAATCCCAGGATCTTGATTTTTTTGTTGGTTGTTCACTCTGCAGATATGCCTGAATAGTTGTAACTTGCATTGTATAATCTTCTGCAGTAGATTCTCTTTCAGCTGTATCTTCCTATATAATACCTTGTTGGTGACCTTCTGCATTGATCCTATTCTCAGGATCTTTCTATAACAACTCCTCTCAAATGCCAATATTCTTCTCTTCGAATCTTTCGTTATCACTGGTGTCTAATATGCGTACAACATGCTGCTGAGTACACACGTTTTCAAGACACTCAGCTTCGTTCCTAAGCTAATTGCTTTGCTTTTCCAGATCTTATCCATCGCCTTCAAACTTGCTCTTGCTTTTTCGCTATTCTAGTCACTATTTCCTTCTTACAGTGTAGATCATATGTAATGTTGCTCCCCAAATATGTGAACTTCCCTGCCTTCTCCGGTTCAATCCCCTCTACACTGATCTTCTTTCCTATTTCCTTATCTCCAAATACCATTGTTTTTATCAATGTTTATCAGTCTGTACCACTTCTTGTCCTCATTTAGACCTGTACCATTTTCATTAGCTTCTCATCTTCCTTGATGATTTGATTTGTATTGTTTCACAGTCAGTGCTTCATTGCTCATCTGACCAACCCTCCTCCTTTATCCAGGGTTGGGATTGACATGGAACCCCTAGAGGCTTCATGGCCACGTTATACTATACAAGCAGGGTACAATACTCACTGACTCCTCTGGACTGCCAGAAGCCAAAGCCTGCTCAGTTCAGTCAGTGAGAGAGGTGTTACTGCAGTGGGTGGAATACAAAGTCAAAGAATAGAAAACAAAGGTTGTTCTAACAATAGCAATAGCAGAAGATAATAGAGAGATGCTTAGACAAGCAGCTAGGCACACCATGGTTACGAGTTCCGCACTGTGCGCTTGACATGTGCAGCGAAGGGTTCTTACACCTGTTTTACCTCACCATGCTTAAGTATCGGAGGGGTAGCCGTGTGAGTCTGGATCTGTAACAGCAACGAAGGGTCCTGTGGCACCTTATAGCCTAACAGAAAAGTTTTGAGTTCTTTGGAGAAATTTCTGAGCTACAATTCATCTGCAAATTCGATGCCCTCAGCTCTGGCTTAAACAAAGACTGCAAATGGCTGGCTAAATACAGAAGCAGCTTCCCCTCCCTTGGTGTTCACACCTCCAGATCAACTGCTGGTAGTAAGCCCCACCTTTGCTGACTGAGCTAACCTTGTTATCCCCACCCTGGCTCTGGCTTATTTATACCTGGCCCTGCAGATTTCCAAGACCAGCATCTGATGAAGTGAGTCTGTGCTCACGAAAGCTCATGCTCAAAACTTTTCTGTTAGTCTATAAGGTGCCACAGGACCCTTCGTTGCTGTTACATGCTTAAGTACTGATGCTAAATTAAATTCCATTTCCTTAGAATTCCCCCCCAAAACCCAAAGTTACTTGGTGATCTTAAATGGGGTCTTCCCCTCTGACTGTGCCCTATGCACCCAGTCTTTCAGGGCAAATTCTGGCAGAAGTCAGGAAAGACACCATTATGTGACCTTCACTTGAATTTGGGTAAGGCTATCACACCTTTCCTGTCAGAGGTAGGTAGGAAAAACTTGAACACTAGTTGATAGTGGAAAGAGATGCAGGTGGTGAAGACTGATGTGAATAAATCAGTTACCATTTTAATCTATACACAAGGAGAAGAAAATTCTGCAAAAGGTCCCTCGTGCCAGGTCTGACCATCAGGCTATTTGCATTACTGCTGCAAGGAAAGATAGGGCTCCCCTTGGCTTAAGTTAGCTATTCCATAATGGCTTCTTGACATGGTGGGAGATAGATATCTATCTAAGCAAAGCCTTAATCAAATACCATAATCAGGCTACAATTACTCCTGTAAGCTAGCAAAGGCTACGGGTGGAAGCTCACTTGCCTGTTCTCTTTTTCTTTAGCCTGCTTAATTGACAACTGCAAAGACACAGGCAGGGGCCATGAAGACTTCCCTCTGCTAATGTGTCCCAGTCCTGTGCTATAGGGACCATTTCTAGTGGCCAGGAGATTCAGTCCTCAAGGCTCATTCAGGTCCTGGTTATCTCTGTGTTTAATTTGTCAAAATTATTCTGTTTGTAGTAGCATCTCTTGTGATTTGCATGCTGGGGTTGTCTGCCAGGTATATGGCAGAAAGCATTCTTGATTGTCCTGCTACTTTAAAAAAACAAAGGTTATTCTAGTGTATAGGAAAAGACCCTCTCATGAGCCAGACCTGGATGTGCTGCACTAGCCCATCTTCCATCCTTTTAGCTCTACAATAGCCAGGGCACTGGGACAGGTGCTGATCACTGTAGGTTGTCTTTAGTTTTGCTGCTTTCTTCAACTTGAGTACTTTTCCTCTAACAAAATGCAACTGTGATCCAAATCTCAGCCTCTAAATTCTTATGATTTTTTGCAGTTTGATCTGGCTGAGTTATGATTATTTGAGCTGCTAAATAGCCTAGGTAAACATTGCAAAAGCAACCAAGTGACTGAACCTGGGCTGCATGCAAGACCAATTAGACCTTGGCAAACTGGGATGTAAAACCAGGCTGCACAAGCCGGCTGTCTGTGTGTGTGCTGCTAGTGTGCAGAAATAGTTGCCTGAGGCACCTTGAGTTAGTCCCTTTTGGAACTGGAGTAACTCTGAGCACTAGAATGAGCTGGCAATGTGCATCAGCAGGATACACACGGACATACATATCTCGCAGAACTGGAACCTCTTCTGTGATCAGAAAGTCAAGCTGGGTTTCTTCTGGCTCATACATCACTCTTATTAAAGGCCAAAATTTTCAAAAGTGGGTGCCAAAAGTTTTTCTGAAGGCCACATTTGAATACTTATGTAAATGTGGGCCTGATTCAGAGCGCACTTTCTATAGACATAAGAGGGTTTTGGGTCAGGGCTTTAGCAACATGATTTTTCAAACATTCTGAGCATCCGGCAGCTCCCAGTGAAATCAAAGGGAGCTGCTGAGTGTGCAGTTCTGCTGAAAATCAAGCCACTTATTTAGGAATCTAAATTTGAGCATCCATTAAAAAAACCTTATTCAGAAAGTCTACAGATCAGTTCTGTGCTTGTTTATGATTGTACAACCCTGTTACCTTCAAGTGTGTTGTGCAAATGTAACTCAGGGAATATATGGCCAAGTGCTTAGAATTTGGCTAGCGTTTGGATATGAGAAGCGGCATGAATTCCAGCTTGCTCCTCTCTACTGTGTGGTAGTGTTGTCTCTGCTGAATGAAACAGGTGTAAGATGAGGTTTAAAAAAACATTTCCATCACTGATGATTTCACTCTAATGTTTATGGGATAGGCTTATAAAGGAAATATATATGCTCTTTTCTAACTCCAGCTAAAGCTAAAAATCTGTAGATATGCATGAAAGAAGGAAGCAAGTTGTTCTTCTGGATTTTCTGGCTATATTTCTCTCTCTCAGGAATGGGAAAGGCCTGTTAGGTCATCCAATTCTTTTCTCTTGTCAGTGCAAGTGATCTCCAGTAACTTGTTCCCTGTAGTGTTTCCTCTAATTTTTTACATCTGTGGGTGGAATAAATTGTGTTATGTGCACCAATGCATGTGCAGATGTGCACCACCAATAGAGACCCATGCTGCTCATTCTGAGTGGCTGTAGGCTGTCCGCTAATCAGCTGGACAGCACCTGAATCTCTCTTAGGTGGCTGCCCAAGTCCTCAGCTTGTAGGGAACGCTGGTCCCATCTAATAATTTGAAGTCTGGAAAGATTTGACTTTTCACATTTCCCGTGGCTATTTTTATGTGACATAATAGATCTCACTTTTGGGGAAACGTTTAATTCCATTATTCCAGGTTTTATATCCCTACATGCCTCTGTCTGTCTTGTTTGTATTTATGCACTTCAAATACTGGATAGTTATATCTCCCTGAATTTTGATATAATAGAGCTATTGTCACATACACTAAGCACCCTTTTCAGACTGGCTACTTTCTTCCATGCTAAAATGAAGTGGTGTAGGAACAGGTTATGCCTGTGGTGGCCTTATTCACAGAGCAGCATGCTGTGCCACCTTCTACTGCAAGAGCTCAGTGTGCATCATGAGCTGCTTGGATGCCTAATGTTGATGGTTTTTTGGGGGATTAAATATTCGTGTGAGCAGAATGGCTTGGTGACTTAATGAAGGAGTGCAGTCTTCTGAGTCCTAAGCTAAAGTGGTCTTGCCAATAGCGTGCATAAAACTTTTCATTATCCAAGTCAGTGGCCTCTAATATTGATGCACTGTCTCCCTTTTTAAGTGCTAAATTAAAATGAATGCATTTGAAATTACAGACATGAATTGCAAACAAAAATCTGCTTTTATCACGCTGGTAGGGCAAAGAATGCTCTTCATACACAAAATATAACTGAGGAGGGGGTTTTACACAATTCTACTTACTTCGTGTTCCTTTGTGCTTTTTATGTGTTACTTGTGTGTGTACCCGAAGCTTAAGTAAGAGCAATGAAAGGACAGTGTTTCTCAGAGGAAAAAACAATGAACAAGCTGTTGTTAAGGCTGTTCCATACCCTGGCACTCTGAGTGCGGAAGGTGGGCATCAGTTCCAGCTTGCTCCTCTGTACTCTGTAGTTGCGTTGTTTTTGCTGAACGAATCAGGCTCACAAGAGACTTTAAAAATACCTTGCCCCGTACCGGCTTTTGCTTAAAAGCTTCCCAGGATCACAGATTACCTGACGCTGGGGATGTAGCTGCCACCACCCAAGTAAGGGGGGAAAAAAGCTCCCTTTTTAAAACCCAGGAAGACACACTTGAGATCTCCCTGTGGGGTAACCAAGCTCTTAACCCTCCTGTAAGAGAGAGCTTGAAAACAGAGCAAGAAATTAAGCTGCAATCTGATATCTGACCTTTCAGTGTGAAGCATGCATATATACACAGATTCTTCTCTTGGACACAGGAAGCAAGTCATTGCTGTTAAAAAGAAAAAAAAGGTGATTTATTAACAAAAGATATAGGTGATGAAGCATACTTGGTTGCTAGGTGTTACAGGGGAACTAAACAACCAAAACAAAAAAAAAAGTGTGTGGGGGGGGGGGAGTTAGATTTGAGCAGAGGATTACTTCACTGGGATTCAGTTAAAAAAAAAAAAAAAAAAAAAAAGGTGTACAGGGGTCAGGAACATCAGCCAGCCTGAGAAGTCCCGCACCTAACCTGATCCTGTCTGACTAAACATTTTCTTTCTACTTACATGTCTGTACATCCAGATTTTCTTGAGGCCTGGATATTTACAGAATTCCTTAAGCCTGCTCAGGCTTAAATCATCTTTCTTGCTCTCTCTCCTCCAGCCACGTAAAAGAAAGGACCTCTCAGCTTCCGTCCAAAAATCCTCTCTCCTCCCATTTGGCTCGCCTAGCTCCTTGCCAACAGAGATCCCACTCTCTCTGGGTTTAACCTTTTACAGGTATTCCTTCATGACAGCTGGTGTTCTGGTTCTCTAATCTACACTGATAACCAGAACAGCTATCAGAGAGAGAGCCATGTTAGTCCATATGTTTGAGAACAACAAGGAGTTCTGTGGCACCTTATAGATTAATAGATATTTTGGAGCATAAGCTTTCATGGGCAAAGACCTGCTTCGTCAGATGCATGAACCATAACAACTGTTAGTCACCATATGAAAAAAATCCAAAATTTCCTGGGGTAGGGGTATTTTGGATAACTGCTTAAATTTTTCTGGTATGGTGACCAACAGTTGTTATGATTACCAGTGCTGGTATGTAAGTGGTTGCAATTAGGCTGTAAAGTTAGCATCCCATTCAGATAAGTGGGAGCAATTAACACCTCTTAATATTGATGCATCCTATAGTAGTGTTTCTTAAATTGTTTTGCAGAACAGTGGTGTTCCTTGGACAACTTGCTGGTGTGCTGTGAGCTTCTGACACTTTTTTGATATCATGCAACTGATAGTATATGTTTTCTGTTATTAAAATCAGATAAAAATCTTACTACTTCATTGCTATGATACCTGATTAAATTACTACCTTTTTTGTGTATGTTGGTCTCTGGTGGTTTTGATCTGGCTACAATTTTTGTTTAAAGAAAATATTCAGAGGTGTTCTGCATAAAAAATTGTTTGTTTGCATGCTCTTAAAAATTCTAAAAAAGCCTGTTCTAGAGACGAGGGTGCTCACTAAATTGTTGAGACTTTTCACAATCAGGCAAAAAACTTCCTTTGAAAGAAAGATGGAAAATTTAAAATGAAAGTTGTAGGGCCTATATTGTGCAGCTTAAATGCTGACATGGGTTTTACCTATGAAACTCATGATTTAGTAAATTTATCTCTTAGGTCCCACAGGACTGCTTGTCATTTGTGGATAGTTAAAGCACGCCCCCCCCCCCCCCCAAAAAAAAAAAAATACAGGATTGTCTGTGCTTCCACTCTGCTGTGCTGTAACTTTCTCACTCGGGTGTGGAAAGAAGAGAAACCACCAGCCCGCCTGAGCATAGCAGGGTACAGTGCTGTAAAGTCCCAGTGTAAACAGGCTCTCAGTGCTCATAGGTGTTCTGGTGGAGATGGCTTACCTACAGCTCTCCAAGCATTCCTGCTGTGACCACACCGCAATGTTAAACTTAGAAATGTTGTCAAATCCTGAGTTAAAGCCAGATAAAGGTGCTTCTATCAGTTCAGATAATCTTCTGTTGGAGGGGGAAATGAATAGTACTGGTATAGCACACCACTGTAAATTGCATCCACCTTAGGAAGCGTACTGCTGTCACTTCTGGTATTTAGAATCCCTCTTCCCTACTCCTACTTGAAGTAGTGGTACTGATGCAAAAACTGTGTGTGGACTGCATTCAGGTGTAGGTTTTGCCTGTACAGTGTGATATAACTTTTGAAACAGGAAAGAAGGTGAAGAATGGTGGTATTGGTGGGGGAAATGGATACAGCAGAAGCCAAGTAGTCAAGATGGTGATTGGGAGAGATCATCTGGGTTACATAGTTTTTAAAAAAGGCACTAAAATTCATCTCCGTATTCTGCTCATACATATTTTTCCACAGAACACCTTCAGGTTCATTACCCAGGTCCCTTTGCCACTTCCTCCCAAGCTGTGGTTGTTTACATCTACATATAAGATGTTCACTGTATGTATCCAAGAAGTCCTTGCTTTCTCTGGGGCTAATATTCTACAATGTTTAAACACAGTTGCCTGAAACTCTTTCCCAATAACAGCATATTTTTAGAATTCTCCAAACATTTTTAGGATTATGTGCAAGAAAACTGTCTAACTCATCTAATCCTGTCCATGGCTATTGAATAAGGTAAGCATGTTTTGCTTACACAATATCACATCCGTACTGTCCCTTTGGAACCTGTTCCAGTTCATCCAGTGTGGTTTGTTGTGAGCTGTTAAATCAGAGCCACGTCTGTGGCCACCAGACTAACATAGATGTAGCCTCAAAAAACGTGAAGTTTAAAGACTAACAAATTTATTTTAGTAGGTAATGAGCTTTTGTGGCTAAGATCCACTTCTTCAGATTTTCAGATGCAGACTGTCTTCAAAATTGCGACAACTTATACAGCCTGATTCCTCAACATGGTTTAAAATTGGTACTATAGAATAATTTAGATTTCAGAATATACAGCAGGGACTATGGGGAGCCCCCACTGTCCCTACATCTCACCAATGTATTATCTTTCACCTCTGGATTGATTCTTTCCCAGGTCAGTGAAGCCCTTGAGTTTCACATGAGGCTGGGTGATTTTCTTAGTCATCCTTTAAAATCTCTCTGCCTTTTTCCTTTTTCTGAGTTTGGGGAGACTTAATTACTGTTCATACTGGAGAAGTCCTAATTCTATTCTGTGTTCATTGCTTGTGACAGATTGCTGGAATGGGGGATTAGGGACCATGGTCCCATCACTTTTTATCAACCATAAGGGCAAGTGACTGGGAGAGAGGACTGGAGAGGAGCAAGTGGGTAGAAGACAGAGAGGTGTAAGGACAGAGGTTTTCGGGTGATGGGGAAGGGTCTAGGGGGCAGTGATTGTGCAGTTTGGGTGCTTGACACCCCACTTTTAGGGTTCTTCCTCTGCTCATGGGCTATGGCTTGAAATTCTTGCTGGACTGGGAGCATATTTTCTCTAGGATGATCATTTCACCCTGTACGCATGCCTGGGATGCAGGCATTGACAGGTGACATTCTTGAGCAGCCAAGAGTCCTGACAGACCAACCATGGATCTATTTTAGAATGCTAAGCTTTTTTAAAATGCCCGAATCACATTTTCTTGAAAAGCTTGTAGAAATATTTCATTTGGACGATACATTTTAATATACACTTTTGTATGATTTTTCACTTGAGTGGCATATTAACCATATACTGCAATGAGATTTAATATTAGTAAAACCCATCAAAACTCTCCTCCCAGTTGGCTCTCTAATTTTAACGTTGACTGTTGCAAGGAACGTCGTAGGTCCTATTCTCTTGTAGAAAAGGTAAACAACCACATATTCAAAAACAAGAAGTCTTGTTTTTAGCAGAGAGGGAGAGCTCAGTGGTTTGAGCATTGCCTTGCTAAACCCAGGGTTGTGAGCTCAGTTCTTGAGAGGGCCATTTAGGGATCTGGGGCAAATAAAAAAAAAGTTGGGGGATGGTGCTTGGTCCTGCCAAGAGGGCAGGGGACTGGACTCAATGACCTCCCAAGGTCCCTTCCATGAGATGTGTATAATAATAAGTCTGTGGCACCTTTACAGATTAACAGATGTTTTGGAGCATAAGCTTTCATGGGCAAAGACCTGCTTTGTGCTCCAAAACATCTGTTACTCTATAAAGGTGCCACAGGACTTATCGTTTCTGAAGATACAGGCTAACTTGGTTACCTCTCCGATACTAACCACATCTTCTCATTCAGCAAAAACTCTGACACATGCTAGTTTGGTAACAATGCAAAAGTTCGTTGTTTCTGGAGCTGGCTGCCATTCTCAACCCCATAGTATAAATGGTGATATACCTACCCCCTAATATAGGGTGTAAGAGAGCCAGCTGCTTCCTGAGTAATCTCCTTTGACCAGAAGTGGGTTTGCAATTCCCAGTCTGTTTTTTCTGTTCAGGATGCCCTGAGACATCCTGCCTCAGACAACTCCCCCTCCCCTGGCCTCTCCAATGGCATTCACACCCAAGACAGACTCACAGGCCCCTTTTGTTTGGATTTTTATTTAATTCTTTTTTTATTTTTTCTTAGTAGTAAAACAAAAACTGAAAATAACAGTGATTCCCTGCTGGGCCCTAATCTGGGCCTCAGGGATGGCCTCTCTTCTAAAACTGACTTCCTAGTTTCTTCTCCCTGCAGTATCAGCAGTGTGTGCTTGCACATACATGTTTGTGTGCGTGCTCGTGCTCTCTCTCTCTCTCTCTCAAAACAACCCCCCTCCATTGCAGCTTCCTACTGTTGGTATACGGAAACCCGCCCCCCGATTTAACCCATGTGTGTCTCTCTGTAATCCAAGTTGGCCAACCCCAAGCCCTCCAGACTTAAAGTGGCAAGTCACTCTGTTGCACAGAAAATATTATTTATTCATCAGTTTGGTATTAAAAGGGGTTATTTCCAGTGTGTACCCAAATTCAAGAGGGCAGTGCACTGGAAGCAATAGCATGTACTTGATGAATATCCATATGCCGACACTTTCAAAGAACTCAGAAGAAATGAGGGATGGCTGTTAAATTCCCGAAGTGGCGAATCCTTGTCATGACCGAACATTGTCCACGTTTGCTTAATATGAATTAATTCAGAGCCCCACTCCCTAGAAATTGGAGCCATTTAAAGAACATGAAAAAATAAATGCATAGCCGGGCTGTTACATTGCAGTTGACTGTTGGTTAGGATGTTATTGCTAAAATCTCATAATCATAGGTGGAGAAGTTGCAATAATTACACCAAAGCTGCTGCATTCTTTCCATTACAGCCTCTTCTGCAGATAACTCTAATTCATGCTCGGTATCTGCCTTGTGTTGATTGTTCAGGAATCATAGATTCCAAGGCCAGAAGGGAACATTGTGATCATGTAGCCTGATCTCCTGTAAAAAGGAGGCCTCCAAAGTTCCTCATAGTAATTCCTGGAGTGGATCTCTTAGAAAAACAGCTAAACTTTATTTGTAAAAGTCAGTGATGGAGAATACACTGCAGCCAATGGTTAATTATTCTCATTTTCTAAAATTCACATCTCATTTTGAGTCTGTGAATTTTATTTTAATTTCAGCTTTTTGCTTTGTAGTCTTAGATAACAGTCCCTGCCCTGAGGAGCTGGTGGCCTTGTTCTCCTAACTGTTGAGCACCTGCAGTTTCCCCTGAGGTCAATGGTATTGGAACCTAAATGAGACAGTTGACATAATGGTGTGATGTGCCAAGGGTGGGGTGAAGCTATGCCACAGACCTAGGCCCCCAGCTGACGCAGTTGATGAGCACAGTTCAGATTGCATTGATATTCTGGGTCTGGCAGCGTCCTGCCTGTGTGTATCAAATACACCTTATCGAAGGGGCGATGAAAGCAGAGGAAAGGTCAAGGGTTCTTTAATGCTGTCGGCCGCCATGGGTGCCACGTGACATCCATTTACTGCAAAGCTCAGATACCGTAGTTGTGCATGCCATGTGGCCCAGCGCTGTTGTGATGTGGGGTTGTTGAGGTGTCTTCCTTGCTGGGATGCTCCCTCTGAACCAAGTGTGTTTCTCAGGAATGTGAGAATGTGGTAACTCCATTCCTTGAGCATACAATTTGAGCTATGACATAATCCCTGTAGCAAGTGAGGAGTCATTAGCAGGTTCTTTCTTACTGCAGTTGGTGGAGTGGAGCTGCACGTCTTGGGATTCTGCTCATTCCTGGGTATTTTCTCATGCTCTAAACACTAACAGCTGGCACCCTTCACCAAGAGGAATGGATGGGGGTGAATTACGCTTTAAATCTTTCAGCACCTCAGAATGGCTTCCCATGGATATCTGAGCTATCGAGCCTACCTCCATAATTGTGAATATAGTCTTTATACGAGACCAGCCCCGCAAGCTGAACCTTGCACTCTGAAGGGAGCAGATGAAGTGTGTTCTGGAGCTGGTCAGGTTACCGCTACCTTGCATGTGAACAGCTATTAGGAACCTTAACCCATGAAAATAAGCTGAACAAATAAATAGAAAGTGGACCCCAAATGTCCCGGTTGGAATTAAGTTGGATGATCTGGAAATGGGCATGCCAGGGCTGTTTACAGCAGACTGGGAAGGTCAGCAGAGCCTAGTTTGATTGATATCAGCCATACTTAGGTTGGACCCCCAAACTATTCTGTGCTCCAGTGGTAGATGAGGCTATCTAGTTAGCTTGTGTGGTCTGGTAGTCAGAGGAGAGAATGGAAGCTGAGACTGTAGATCCATTTCCTTCCTCTCTCTGCCACGGACTTACTCTGTCACCTAAGGCAAGTTATTTCTTTGTCTTAATTCAGTCCTCCTAAAAATAGAGAATTATCTGAGCGTTGGTGCATGTTTAAGTTATGAATTGTTAAGAAGTGCTCTGGGATCCTCCTAGGAAAGATTAGGGCAAAGAGTATTGGTGGAGAGGCATCAGGCACAGGGAACCACATCACCAGAAACAGACCCTAACTTTCTGGTTCCATAGTTTGGAATTGGGAAGCAGTAGTCCAGCAGTGGTGAATTCAGATTTTTGTTAGATAGTAAAAAATGTCTCTTCTTCCAGGCTTGCTTGCTTTCCTGCATTTCTTCCCCATTGGAATTCTGCTCTCTAAAAATTCCTATTTTGTTAATTATCAGAGGGTTAGCCGAGTTAGTCTGTATCTTCAAAAACAACAAGTCCTGACAAAGTGGGTCCTTGCCCATGAAAGATTATGCTCCAGAATATCTGTTAGTCTGTAAGGTGCCACAGGACTTCTTGTTGATGGTAGCACTTTTGCTATGGAGTAAAATACGCATGAAAGCCTCCAGAAACCTTGTGTGTGCTCATTCCCTTGTCCGAGGGTTTCTTGAGTTTCTAGTTCTCTTAAGCAGAAACAGAGAAGAGGAGCAGAGTTGAAATAGTTTTTGTGACGCTCACCAGTAAACAAACCTCTGTGCATCTGAGAAGGTAGATGAATTCAGTGGCAAAAGGTCTGTAATTAGGTGAGCAAGCTTTGGTCTCACCTTCTCTGAGAGATGCATGAGCATACTTTAAAATCCGTGCATTGCGGTTAGTACCAGCTAGCCTCTGGCATTTTAACTCCTTCTGCTCAACATTGCTTGGAATGAGTCTAGAGACAGCACAACGGTTAAATCATCATCAGTGTCTCCACACTAGCACTGCCACTCTTTCTGTCACTGGTATTGCCTCAGTGGTGGCATAACAGCGAAGTGGCAGGATTTCTGAATAATGCATGTTACAGGTAAGGCTGTGCCTCATTGATCCGGGCACTATTGTGAATTAAGTAATCCGTTATCCTTGGTTTGTTGCATTATTAAGGAAATGAGGGAAATTAGTTAGTCTTGGGTCTGTGCAAAGCCTGGCTTGTGACTGAGACTCCAGACCTGCACGACAGCAATACACTTGATGCATCCTTCTAAAGAACAAAAATGCAAATTGTAACTAATGAGTTAAGGTAGCAGAGATTTCTGAAGAGCTGCTGTTTCTGAGGAGGAGGGCACGTAATCACACTAACTGGCTGGGTCTCCATTTGAATTCTTCCATTGTGAAATAGATCTAGAAACCTCAGGAAGCTGGGATAGAAAACCAGTGTGAAACTTCACTTGATGGACTTGGGCACTGTGATTAAGGCTTTGGCTTACGGTAATATTTGGATTGTAATAATTTTGGTTTATGCAGAAATGAAGTTTCATGCTGGCTCCAATAACTTATCAGTAAATATGGGAACATGTATCCACACAGAAGACCACCACTGCCCTTTCTTCTTCAGGGGGCGAGGAAAGTAAGAGGAGAGTTGTTTCCAATCTGCAAAGTTTCATTCAGCTCTCCAAGCTTTCTCAGAGTTGGAGGATGTTCAGAGCCTGGTTTTTGGTTCAGTCCTAGCTCTTTTTACAGTACGTGAGGCTTTACTTCTGCAGTGTTTTGTCGTTCACCCCCTAGGTTCTTCCTGTTTGTCCCGCTGAATAGCCAAGCAGCTCAGCGTGTGCTTTAATAGACTTATTTAAATATGTTGAGTTGAAAGTTTAATGCTCATAGAATTATGTTTATGTAACACCTTCCCTTCTCTATCGTGTGTGTGTGTGTGTGTGTGTGTGTGTGTGTGTGTGTGTGTGTGTGTGTGTGTGTGTGTGTTCTGCTTGTTGGATTTGCTGGCAAGTGGAATAGAGTGCCGTGGTTTGTGACATGAGTGTTTACAGATCTTTAGTGGAGGTCATTGTTGTTACTTGATATAGGATGGTTCTTGCCCTCCTTCACCATTGTTTTTCTACCTTTCAACTCCTGTCATGAGAATGCTTTGCTCCTTGAAACAAATGAAACTGCCTGTTATTCCATAGCTGATAGGGGTGTTTGTAAAACAGCATCTATCTTATAAAACTGTTACCTAAAATTGGAAGTGATATATGTAACTTTACAGAGTCATATTTCTGCCTTGACTTCAAATGTCATTTACACAAATGAAATGCTGTAGGTACTGCAGAGTGGGAAAAGTATCATCTCTGCATGGTACAGAAACTCAATGAGCTGCTAGTATCAAGTAACTCCCAATGCAGTAGAGTGTTCGCTTCTGGGGTTAAGGCCCATGCTGACTTTGGCACTTGTATGCTGCCTCATTGTGAACCATGCCAGCAACTATTGTAATGCTATGGATTACTTTGTACTTACATAATATGGGTTCAGCCTCCCTTGTCTGGCACCCTCGGGACCTCAGCGGTCCTGGACCAGGGATTTTGCTGGAGCAGGAGGTGTCAATTCTGCTCCCTGCTGGCATTCCAGTCCCTGCTCATGGGCTTGCCTCCCCACTTTTACCTGTGGTTCCCTGAATCTCCCCCTCCTCCGCTCCACCCCAGAGGCTATCTGGCTTCCAGTCACACCTTTCCTGGGGGCAGCTTCCTGCCACTCCATGGCCTGGGGCTTTTCCTGTCAGCCCTGGCCACTGCTCCCAGCCTGGGGCAAGGGTCTCACTGCAGCTCTGGGGCCTGGGCTCCCTGGCTGCTGCTGCTGCTTCCCTTCACCTCCCTCCACTGCTTCCTACCAGACCAGCTGTGACTGTCCTGTCCTGGGTTTCCTGCTGTGGGTCTGGCTGGCCCCTCCATCCCCCCTCCCCCAGCCTTGGGGCTCTCTGGTCCTGGAA
The DNA here is from genome assembly GCF_033958435.1 of Carettochelys insculpta. NCBI lineage: Eukaryota > Metazoa > Chordata > Testudines > Carettochelyidae > Carettochelys > Carettochelys insculpta. The sequence goes on from NC_134138.1 coordinate 7,102,111, forward strand.
GATCTGTGGTCCAGCAGGACCATTGGTGTTTGATGACAGAATGCCAGATTTGGGAGTTTCAACCTGTACTTGTGTCATAAAATACCTGGAAAAGAGAGTAAACAGTGAGGTGGCAAAATTTACAGATACAAAACTACCCCAGGTAATTAAGTCTCAGGAAGACTGTGAAGAGCTACAAAAGAGCTCAAAACTGGATGATTGGGCAACAAAATGGCAGATGTTTAATGTTGATAAAGACAAAATAATGCATATGGGGAAAATGTAATCCCAACAGTATATATAAAATGACAGGGTCAAAATTAGCTGTTACTATTCAAAAAAGAGATCTTGGGATCATTATAGATAGTTCATGGAAAACATCCACTTGAAGTGCAGCAGTAGTGAAAAAGCAAACAGAATGCTAGGAATGTTAAAGAAGTAATAAAATAAATGTCATTATGCCTCTTTATAAACCTGTGGTTACTCACAGATCTTGAAAGTGCAGATGTGGTTGTCCCATCTCAAAAAAGATACATTGGGATTGGAAAAGTTCGGAGGAGGGCAACAAAATGATTAGGGATATGGAATGGCTTCTATATGGGAAGAGATTAATAAGACTAGGACTTTTCAGCTTGGAAAGGAGACAACTAAGGGGGATATGATTGAAATCTATACATTCATGACTGGTGTGGATACAGTGAAGAAGGAAGTGCTTTTGACTCCCCATAACACAAGAGCTAGGGGTCACCAAATGAAATTAATAAGCAGCAGGTTTAAAACAAACGAAAGGAAGTTTTTCTTCAAACAACACAAGGTCAACGTGTGGAACTTTGCCAGAGAATGTTGTGAAGGCCAAGGCTATAACAGGGTTAAAACAAAACAGAAAACTAGATAAAGTCCTGGAGGACACGTCCATCAATGGCAGTTAGCTAGAATGGGCAGGAATGGTGTCCCTACCTTCTGTTTTCTAGAAGGTGGGAATGGGTGCTAGGGGGATCACTTGTTGATCACCTGCTCTGTTGATTTCCTCTGGAACACCTAACATTGGCCGTGGTTCAAAGACAGGATATTGGGCCAGATGGACCTTTTGGTCTGACCCACTATGGCCATTCTCACGTTAACACTCTGAGCCCAACACACTGAACTCAGGACTGGGTGTCAGGAAAAGTAACCTCAGTTGTCCCATCTACAGTAAACTCTTTCATATCTGTCAGGCCTGGGAAGTTGCCGGAGGTTCACATATTCTGGGTAATAGAGAGGTGTACCTAGCAATGCATAACACTAAAGAAAAATAAGATTAGGTAAGAAGAGAAAAAACAGAAGCGTATGCAAAGTACTTTATCTCATCAAGAGTAACATTGTACGCTGTAAACTTATCCTGTATTTATTTGTATTTACTTTCACTATACTGTACTTGTGGAAAACATAATTAAAACTTACTTATGGTTAAAATGCCAGTTATTTGAGAGTTCTGGATGATAGAGTGCTGGGTATGAAAGAGTTTACATATAAATCTGTGACGTCCAATACACTTCTTGTTTGCTACATGTAGTGAACTGGGCACCTCAGTGTGGAAAATGTCTCCTTAGAGCAATACACATGACGCACCCTCCAACCGCTCCATGTACGCACTTCCATCACTTGGTGAGAAAAGCACATGGCGGTGGCAGCTCCGGCCTGGAGCCATGTAGCTCCTGTGGCCCTTGGCCCAGTAGTTGGTGGTGGCTTCAGACGTGATGCCCATGATGACATCTCTGGTGATTCGCCAGCAGTTAGTCCGGGGATGTCTGGTGCTGGAGGAGTGGGGTTCTGTGGCGATCTGTAAATTTCTGTTGGGCACCACTGGTATAAATGATATGGGCAGTATTGCCTGCTCCGTGCTAGATGCTTCAGAAAACCACATTCAACCATTCTTCCTAAATATGGAGCTAGTGAGTGCCTGCGAATGGACTGTGGTCTGAGATCTAGGGATGAAAAGTTTTGTAGGAGTTGTTGTTGCTATTTATTTATGAATTACACCAAATTATGTTGTGCTGCCCCAAGGGGTAGTAGCACTGGAGGTTAAAGTTTATCCGCAGAACAGTGCAGGGAGAGGATGCGGGTCCGGTGATTAGGATGACAGACTGGGATTCGGCATCGTTTCCCTGCGCAGCCACAGTAGTCCTGTGTGACCATGGGCAAGTTGGTGTGGGGCCAGATTTTTAAACGTTGAAATCAACTTTAGTTAAACACCTAGGTGCTTTCGTAAAGACTACTAGGCTCTTAAATATCTTCATAAATCTGTCTCTTCATGTCTGTGGGTCTCAGTTCTCCCTCTCTAACATGGGGACATGCACATCTTGCATATTTCGGAGCACCTCTCTAGCTAAAAGTTCTCCTCACCATGTGATTGCTACATGGCTGTTTTCATCTGGCCTCCCTCTTTTGTTGTTGTTGTTGTTGTTGTTGTTGTTGGGTTGTTTTGCTGGTTAAAAGATTAGCAGTTTGTGTTTTTCACCTGGCACACATTAAAACTCTGATTCACACCTTGGTCATCCTGGTGAGGTAAGAAATATGATAAAATGTTGCATACTAATTTTTTGGTGTAAAATGATTCTATAAAATATTCTAGTAATTTAGAGTTGGTAACTAGACCAATTTTTGAAGTGGGAAAGAGAAAGGGTAGAGAGAGAGAGTGAGTGTGTGTTTGGGTGGGATGGCTAGCAGCCAGTGACCCTGTGTGCCTCAGCTAACTTTTTCTGCAAAGTGTTGCAGCTGAATTTACAGAATGTCGTTCATTGCTACCAAAAATCTGTGGAAAAAACAGTGTCTCATGAGAACAGATTTCCATCATAACTTTGCCCCATGCTTTTCACTTTTTTGGGATAAAAGGGACTTTTAGGCTGAACCTCTCCATGTATCCTTTACCTCTGAGGTGCTTGGGCAGTTTCCACAGTTGTGCGCCTTTTTAGATGCTTTAGTGTAAACAAATTTCCGCCCGCCCCCATGACATTCTGGCTTGGACTCTCCTGGCTAAGGGGTCAGGTGGGTTGACGACCTGAGCCTCATTACCCATGCAGCTATTTTAAGCATGCTTCTTCAAGCCCCGATAGCGCAGGTCTGTTACCAAGCTGGGATGTTCATTCCTAGAAGTAGTGAATGTCTAACCAATGAGACCATGGTCCCACACATCCCACCCTTACCCCGTAATGAACGTAAGCATGTAGGTATAATATAAACAAAAGCTCACCCAAAAGTTAGAATAATCAGAAAAAAATTATGACACTAAAAACACTTGACTCGTTCTGCTAGTAATTCTTATCCCTTTCCCTCCTTCCCTCCCTGTTTTGTGTGTTAGGGTTTTAAGCTTTTCAGAACAGGGAATGTCTTGTTGTCGGTCCAGTGTTTAGTACGATGAGGTCCCAGTTGTGATCAGGGTCTCTGGTCACTATTAGAAATGTCTTGTTGTTTGTGGTCTCTTCCAAAGGAAGGAATTGTAATGAGTCAGAGCTTTGATCTTAATCTCTGAATGAACCCAGGAACAGCAGCAGGAAGGGTGTGTGCAAACAGATTCTGTTTTCTTCACAACTGTCATGTCGTTCAGCAAAAATGATAAAATACTTGTAGAAATAAGATGATGCTTTGGATGTGGGTTTGGTAAAATCTGCATTGGTTCACTTGAGTGTAAACTTCTTGGTGTTTGAGAAAATCAGACCACTTGTTCAGGAGCCTAATTATGGATTTTTGGGAGTTTAACATCAAACACCTGATATGTAGAAGTGGTGATAGTACTGGGAGAGGGCAGTTAAGGTTGGACCTCCTATTGTTACGAGTACCATACAAACACAAAGTAGGATACAGACTTTGCCCTGATGAGCTGGCAATCTAATAAGGGAAATGAAACCTGAAGGGTAGGGTGCGAAGGATATAATGACATAGATAAGCTTGTTACACAATTTTTCATATACATTTATCTATTTAGAAACTAGATTTGTGTGAAGGTGCAATTGCTTTATTACTCTTTTCATCAACGGGTGTATTTTACCACATAGGTGAGTGTTTTCATCCTTTCTGTGTGGAACCAAGGCAGAGAGGTTACGTGCGGTCAAGCGTGGAGTCAGGGTAGAGTCAGAATTAGAACCTGAATTCCTGACTTGTGGTCCTGTCCTTGATAGCGCTGTTCTCTCTGGCTTTAATGTCACTTTTTGTTTAAGGTGTGGTTATTTTTTTTAAATACTCAGACTGAAAAAAAACAAAAAACAAACAAACAAAAAAAAAACCAAAAAAAAAGAGAAGTGAGCATAGATTTCTGTGTATTTGCAGGTTGTGTGCAAAGAGCCAGGCAACTCCTCCAGAGGCTTTTGTGGATTCTCTTTGTAATTTTTATTAAGTGGTAGAATAGCTTTCTATAGAAAACCAATCATCCAGCCAAACAAAAAGGTACTCTTTGTAATGGAGTAAAGAGCCCATTTCCCAAATGTACAGATGAGCGGGCTGTTGATTTTGTTGGGAGTTCTGTGTTCACAAGAAATTCAGGCCCCAACCTTGCATTACTTTGGTCTTTAGTGATTTCATTGTCTTTTGAGAGCACCATTCTGTCTGACTACTGCTGATCTGAGCTCTTACTCAGCCTTTAATTCACAGTAATTGGAGAAATCACCTACAGTTTTTTTGCTTTGACTCCTGGAAGTGACTCCAGCCACTTCCTGAAGTGCAGTCCAAATATTGTGGTTTAACTCACCTTACTTAGCCAGTATGATAGAACAGTGTGGATTGTTGTGCTTTAACTGCAAGTGCTTAGCTGGTAAGGTGTGTGTCAAGCACCCAGTCTGGTTGTTGGGAACTGTTAAAGCTTGTTTAATTGATGTTGTGAATCAGCCAGAGAAAAATAAATGAGAAATGCTCAAAATTCCTGGTTCTTAGGGACTTGCCTTCCCAGAAGCAATATCTAAGGCTCCATCCTCATCATCCAAAGCAACTTCTTTGAATTTTTAAAAAACATTTGAGCTAAACCCCGTAGTATAAGCATCTGCCCTGGATACTTGCTTTTCTGTCTTGTTTTCTATCTCATGTCCATATAAAACAGCAAATGTGTACAGCAAGAGTGATGAAAATTACCAATTAACTGCCTGTGAGAAAGTGAGAGAATGGCAGCTGTGAGCAGGCCGCTGCTCTCTTCCTAATCTCTGAGTAACCCTAGCCCCTTTGCAATTTGCTTTTCAAACTCCATTTTTGTGCAACAAGCCAAAAACCAAGGTGGGTTTATCTGGGGAGGAGAAAAGGGTGAAAGAACAGCATTGAAAGAGAAACCTTAGCTGTAGGTTTATTCTGGTGTGCAAGAGCTATCTTTACTCCTTGTGGCTCAAGAGAGCCAAAGCCCCAACAGAAGCATTCAGCTTGGCATCCAGTTCATGACAGGCATGCTGGCTCTGGCTTGGCCTCCTTGCCGCAGTGTCCGGGAGAGTCTTGCTCTGTACACAGGTGCCTTTCCAATTTTAAGATTTGGTTTGTGTGCGTAGAATCAATGGAATTTGTAAATGAAAATTTCTCATCAGATGCAATTACCATAAATTGGAAAGCACCTGACTGCATATGGGGGTTGGTGTTTTGTGTCTTTAGGTTTTGTGCTCTTGAAACCAGCAGGGAATCCTGTTGCATTAAAAATTTAACATCTGCCACTGTCACTCAGAAATTTTGTTTTGTTTTAATAGCTGCATGTCCACCTTTTTATTGATTGGCCCCTCTGTGCGTATACTTACTGTCCTGTATATCAGTCCTGTATATCACGGTTTCCCAAACTTTATATAGTTGGTACTCGGTTCTTTTCTGTACCTTTTTCGCAGCCCAAAAATATAAACGCATATAAAAATACGAAGAATGAATAAATTTTCACTGGCTGTTAACTTATTCACAATAATAATGGTACATAGTAATGTAAATCTTGATATAAAATACTTAAGTGCCTAACTTATTGTTTACCTTAATTACATTTTAAGCAGTAGAATTTTAACAGTTGTAAAGTTTATTTATAATTTAATGAGTTGAATATGTCATTTATTAAGTGTACGCTTTTATAGCTTTTAAATAACTAAAAAAAGAACTAATGGGAAAGGTAATGTTATTTTGCATCACATAGCAACTTTATGTCAGGAGCAAAAGAAGAAAGTTTTATCCTCAAATTTGGTTTGACATTCTATCTATTTCTATATTTTTAAAGAAAACCAAAACCAAGAAACTAGTTTAACACTTATATGTTGTGAAGAAAGGCATTAAGAATTTGACTGCTTTATCAAATAAATATGAATATTTATTTCTACAAGTCAACCAAAAATCAATCAAGGAGAGTTTATCAGAGTTCTCTTTTGAGGCAAAGTCACAAAGTTCAATTAATGAATCCACTTCTGATGCGTTCAGTTGTAATATTTCTTCATTTTCGGTGTCAACAGGTTCTTAATCCACTTTTTACTGGTGTCAGTTGGAGGAAAATATTCATTAAAGCTTGATGTTAGCCCCAAGAGATGTCCTTTGATTGCTGCAGAAATTGCATCTGAGATATTAGTTTCATCATATTTTTCTTATAATTCAGTTAAAGTACAAAAAGATTTAAAGTCTGTCTAGTAAACTTGTTGTGCCCATAAACGAAGTTTTTTAATTGTTGCTTCAACTTTTTCTTCAACTTTGAAAATATTTAATTTTAGTGCCTGGTAAATTCAGACTTAACTCATTTAACAGACAAAGTATGCCACATAAATAAGCCACCATTGTTAAACAATCAAATTTGTGAAACCTGCCTTTAAATTTAAATATAACATCTTTAGCTGATGGAGGGTATCGCTCCAAGAACAATAACACTTCATCCTTCTTTTTAAAGAGTCATTTCAAGATGTTGCCTTTTGATAGCCATCAAATCTCACATTGTAATAAGAGATGCTCGTTTTCACTTCCTAATTCTTTTCACAAAGTAGTAAAGATTCTGGAATTCAAAGGACGAGATTTTATATAATTTATTAACTTCACATGTTCTTGAAGAGTGGCACTCAAAAGTGGTGGCACAGTTTTCACAGCAAGTGCCTCTTTGCGAGTACTACAATGCACCAATGCACAGGCTGGCTCTACAATGCGAATATGCAGGACAAACCCAGTGCAAGATCCTGCCATTGTTCAAACGCCATCACTGCGCAGTCCAACACATTTTCCCCAGTTAATATTGCTTTGAATAATAAAATCATCAATTAGCTTAAAAATTTCATCAGCCGTTGTTCTTGTTGGAAGGGGGTTTACAAAATAACAGATCTTCTTGAATGGAGCTTTCATGATCATATCTAACAAAACACATCAAATTGGCAGTGTCTGCTATATCAGTGCTTTCATCCACTTGTAATGCAAAAAATGACTATTCTGTATTCGACGTACGAGAGTTTCCTCAAGTATCAGAGGGGCAGCCGTGTTAGTCTGGATCTGTAACAGCAACGAAGGGTCCTGTGGCACCTTACAGACTAACAGAAAAGTTTTGAGCATGAGCTTTCGTGAGCAGAGACTCACTTCATCAGATGAAGTATTGAGAGTTTCCTCAATATTTTTCGCCATATCTTCAATTCTACACTTCACTGTATTGTTGGATAAAGACAGGGAACATAAATGATTTCCTTTTTTTCATTCATGAATACAGGATGTTATAGTGTGCAATGCAGGAGGTATTAACTTTTTACCAGTGGTATGCGGATAACCTGTCTTGGCTATTTAGTTTTGAAACTTCATATGAAGCCAACACAAAGTTTTTATTCGAAGAGCACATAGAAAGTGCACTTTTCATGCTTTTATTAGTAGAAGATAATTCATTTTTCTTATTTATGAGAATATCTATGGGCTTACTTGTGTATTCTGGATATTTGCATTCCAAATGGTGTTTCAGTTTTGATGGTTTCATGCATTCATTGGGTAGTTCTGTGTGACAGATTATACATAATGGCAAGTGATTATCACTACCAACACTTATAAAAACCAAGTTTCAAATACTTGTCAGAATACTTGTGGGGCCAAGAAGTTTTTATCTTCTTATTCTCACTTGTATTAGGCTGCACATCGTTTCAACGTTTTGCTAGTTGTATTTTCAGTCACATTCTTCAGCCATTTATCCATATTGAAGATGAAAACGAAAGGGTATTTAATTGAAAATAAATGAAGAAAACTTAAACAGTTAACCTAAATAGGTGTGCACGCACACAGCATGTGGGGGAAATAGGAAATGTACCAAATCAATAGGAACAGAGAGGAAGCCGTGCTAGTCTATACTCTATCAAAACAAAAAGCAGGCAAGTAGCACTTTAAAGACTAGCAAAATAGTTTATTAGGTGAGCTTTCGTGGGACAGACCCACTTCTTCAGACCAGACCATATGGTCTGAAGAAGTGGGTCTGTCCCACAAAAGCTCACCTAATAAACTATTTTGCTAGTCTTTAAAGTGCTACTTGACTGCTTTTTGTTTCAAATCAATAGGGTCGCTCACGATGCTTTGAATACTGGTGAGTGGCTGCCGCTTCTCTGGGGTGGGGAGCTCTGGTGGCTGCTGCTTCCCTAGGGCTCTGGGACAGGGACCAGGATTTTTTTTTCCATGGACTGGTACCGGGCCACAGACCATGCTTTGGGAAACGCTGCTGTATGTTATTTGAAGAGCTGTTAGCTGCATGAGTAACTGAGCAGTTGTGTTTTCTGAAATGCAGCAATGTTCTGCAGTGCTTCTCCCTACACCCCCTGCTGTAACCCCATAAAACGTGGATGGGTAGAATCCTGCCTCAGGCTGGGCTTGCACTACAGCTCACTTTTCTTCATGGATTCATGAGAGTCAGAGATGGAGAAAGTCCTCCAACATCCCATTCAGCCTATGCGCATTCCTGTTGCAGGGCTATTCTCTGCACTGCCCAGTGTAGCAGATCTTCACATTACAGAATTTTCACTGAGACTCAGGCTGTGCATGTGTGCAACTTCTGTCTTTAGTAGTTTTAAAAGTCTCTGTTCTAATGCAGAGCAAAGTGGGAGAGGTAGTGGCTTCTTTTGGATCAACTTCTGCTGGTGAAAGAGACAAATTTTTGAGCTTACCCAGAGCTCTTCAGCTGTGAAAAATTACCCAGGCCTGATTGCACTTGTAATTTACTTTCGTATAATTGTGTTGCTCAGGTGTGTGAAAAATCCACACCCACGCTATTGACCTAATCCTGGGTGTAGAATGGCACTGGGTTGAGAGTTCTCCCATCTGTGCATCTACTATCTCTTGGGAAAATGGAATACTTACGCTGAAAGACAAAGCCCTTTTCTGTGCATGGGTGGTGTCTTCACTGAAGTGCGACAGCAGCACAATTGCGGCATTTTAAGGGTAGATGAGCCCTTAGAGTGTCACAGCTCTACAAGAGACCCTTCAAGGTAGGGATGGAAATAGCTGACTGGCTAAATGATTAATAATTATATAATTTTATAAAACAGCTAATTGGCTAAATGATTAAAATTATATAATTTACCTGTTGGCAGGTCCGCAGGCGGCATTCAGGGCTGTAGTTCTGCCCGTCAGGTGGAGCTACTCTGTCAGCCTGGTGTGGCGGGGGCTGGGGTCCTGCCTGCCAGTCTGGGCCTCTCCAGAGCAGTACGCTTACTGGTTAACTGGCTAACCTTTTATATACCTAATTGAAAGTGAAATGGGCAGATTGTGGGACAAAGGAGGGTTAGTGGATTACAGATTATTCTAGTGATCCATAAATCTAGTGTCTTTTTATTAATTCCATTATGTTTGTGTAAATCAGAATTATGAACTTGCACCCCCCCCCCCACTGGTCTTCTGAAGGTGGTGTTCAGGTTTCCTGAGAGGTAGATACAGAGTGATTGCTTTGTAAAGGTGTTTGTTCCTGAGCGACAAGGTGTTTTGTCTTTTATAATTTTTCTGTATGAGTTCATTCTAATAAATAGGTAGTGGAATGTCTCTTTTTGGGGCATTAGCTGTTGCCTATTGCTATGCAGATTGAACCTCTCTAATCCAGAACTCTCTCAGCCATCAAACTCCATAATCCAGCATGATTTTTAGTTCGCCGGATGACCACTTTTCTTGGGTGTGGCCAAGTTTCCTATGGTCCCATAAAGTTTGTTTGCAGTCACCAGTCCTGGCTCTCAGTGTTCTGTGCTGTTTTTTACTTGTAATTTACCCCTAAATATCTTCTTAGATCCCAGTAAGCAGTGGAAGTATCGCAGCCTTTCTCTGTGGAGTGGTGGATTTGTTTGGGGGATTAAGTTAAGTGTCACTGCATGCTGCTTTTGCAGCTGTCTCTTCATGGTGGATATGTAATACCTTGAGACCCAAGGTAAGCCTTCCTTCCTTTTGAATCGGGCAAATACTTCCTCCAGAAGAATAACAAGTGACTTGCCTTACATTGCTCAGTAACTAATTTGCAAGGCACTCAGATGTTAGGATGATGAGTGCAAAATAAACACCTACAACAATAGGTAGTGATAGAACCGGGAATAAAACTCGGGCATCTTGTTTCCTATTCTCTGACTCTAGCCACTAAATTCAGTTTCCCTCAGGTTTTAGCACCACTTTTCAGTCAGTCACTCGGAGGGCTGGAAGAGATGCACAAAACCAAGGACAGTGGGTGAATCTGGGGCTTGGGAGAGGCAAACCCCTGTCCTCACCCTACCCCATTGCCTGAGACTCATCCCATACTGCCCAGGGGCTGTTGGAGCCAAGCTCCCCATTACCTGCTGCCTGCTCCCAGCTTAGAGGCTGTGTCCACAGGCTTCCTCAGACTGGGGAAGGCAGTGTGCAGTCCCAGCCTTTCCTGGCCCCAGGAGCAAGCAGAGGGCATGCAGCCCCAGCCTTTGGTCTGCCTGAGAGCAGTGCGAAGGCAGGTGGCATGCAGCTCCAATCTCCCAGGCTCTGGGAAGACTGGCAGCACAGCCTCAGCCCTGCCTGGGTTGAGCCCCCCAAGACTGGGGGAAGGCTTGTAGGGCTAGAGCATGGGTGAAGCCAGCCAGGCAGTTGGGAAAGCACTGCCTTCTCCTGCCTTTTTATATCTTGCTCATTGACCAAGCAGATGGCTTTTCTGTGCAACCAATGCAAGGGCCTCTTTTTCAATGCACTGACAGGGTTTGTCTGCCACAGGACATGCTGTTCTGGCTTATAAAACATCTGTTTAAAGCCACCATCTTTGCACTGTAAATGATGCAGCTGTTTCCTACATATATATCTAATGTTAAAAAGACAGAGATCCAAATACCATCAATGCCATTTAAATCTCAACTTGCCCCTGCGCCTGAGCCAAGGCACTTCGCAATTAATGAGGGGCTTTCCACTGATATCAATGGATGTTGAATCAGGCCCTCTAGCTCCAGTGGCCTGTAGTCGACTAGTTTGAAAGTGGCCATACTGCAGTAAGGTTGTTACTGATACAGGCTGAGGTGATTCTGATGATGTGTTTGACTGTGTGACTCCCTTCAGTGTTTGGGGGCTAGAAGTTTCCTCTAAAGCAAAGGATTTCTCTGTGCTTGGTTGTCGTATATGCCTCCAGGTTTAAAGCTATCTGAGCGCATTGAGGTAGTGAGGGGAAAGGGGCTGGTGGCAGGTGTGGTAGGGGCAAAAGGGCTTGGTTAGGATATTTAACTAACATAAGATGGGGGGAGTTGGAGCAATCCTGGAGAACAGGTGCATCTGCTTGACATGTGCCCTCTTACCCTTCCAGCTTGGAGAGCTTGGGGCCCCAATTCCAGTCCAGAGGTGCTGCTAGAGGGTTGGCTTTGACCTGTGGTTCTGTTTCCTTCTGATCCTTCCTCTGTAGAATATAGGAACTGGTAGACTAGATCAGTCCCCTTTTTCATCTGCTCCAGGATCCTCTCTCTCTGACAGTGGCCAGCACACCAATTGCTAGAGAGGAATGTGTAAGCACCTCACAATAGGCAGATGTGGGATAATCTACTTCCCTGCTTCAGGTCTTTTCCTGGTTTCCCATTGTTAGATAGGTTGAGGCCTTGAAGCATGAAGTTTAATCCCCTACCACAATTTGTCTTGTCACAATTGGTAACAACTCTGTATTTCCTTGGTTTTAGCAAAGCAATTGAGATCTAAAAACATTCTGATTTGTTTTTATGTCTCTTTTGCTGCTCTGTCCCAGCCTTTGGCTCCAGGAAATGCTATGTATAGTTGGGGATTGAGATGGGTGCTATGCTGTCAGGACAGTCCATCTGTAAGTGATCTTGTTGCTTAGCATGGCAGCTTGTGACAGGCTGCAGCTTGTGGGGAAGCAAACAAATGTTTTTCTTTCTACTCAAGGGAATGCAAAGAGGCTGCAAAATTCCATGGTCCGATTAGCCATACTTGTTTAAGAAGCCAGTATTCTAGTGTGATTAACTAAAGCCAATCTAGTCTGTTCCTCAACCTTGCCTCTCTCAGCCAAGTGCAAAGAACACATGACTTCCTCTCCCATGGGGCTGTGTGTGTAGAACTAACTGTATTATGAAGCCCTCAGTCCATCCAGTCATTTGGGAAGCTGAATGCTCCTAACCTTCCCCACGTGCTGTTGGGATTGGGTATGTTTGAGACTGCCAGAAGGGAAAGGTAACTCTTGCAGCTTCCTTTTTGTCTCTTCCGGCTGCATCTTTCAGCTGACATTCCCAAAGAGAAGCCACCAAATCACACCGGCCCTCCAGTACCCTTGCTGCCCCCTATCTGTTCCAGGATCTGAAACTAGCATCCGTGTTTTTCATAGCCCTCTGGGGCCCTGCTCCAGCCTGCTTCACACTCCTTCTCTCTTGCTCATTTAACAGGTGCTCTGTTCCTTCCCACTATGGGGACAAGGGTCTTCACCTTGGCAGCTCCTTCCATCTGGAGCAGCCTCTGTGTATGTTATTTCTCCACCTCATTGATTTTTTCCATCTGTTTTCAGATCTCAGCTGCAAGCGTCCCTTTTCCTGTAGCTCTTAATTTCTCTTTCCCTCCTCGTCAGTTGTTTTCTTTTAACTTGAGTTTTTTTTATTTAACTCAAAGCATTTGGGGATTGGGATGGTGCAAAAACAGTGTGCTGGTATCTGAGCTGATCATGAGAAATTCCCCATTAATGCCAAAGCCCCGTTGAATCAGTGGAAGTCCTTCCAGCAATTTCAGTTGGCACTGGATCACACCTTAATTGACTAGTGATATCTAGTGGCAGTGGCTGTCTGTGGGCACTTCTCTCCTCTGGCTAAGTCCTCTCCACCTCAGTTGTGAAATGATTCAATACTGGAGTTCAGGCATGGAGTCCTGCCTCTGGCATTCTTAGCTGTGTTGTGCCTTCCTCTGGTATGAGCTGTTCCCTGATCAGTTTGTAACAGCAAAAATAACAAGAAGTCCTGCGTCACTTTATAGACTAACATATTTTGGAGCATAAGCTTTCGTGGGCAAAGACCTGCTTCTTCAGATGCTCATTCATCTGATGAAGCGGGTCTTTGTCCACGAAAGCTTATGCTCCAAAATATCTGTTAGCCTATAAGGCGCCACAGGACTTCTTGTTGTTTCTGAAGATGCAGACTAGCACGACTACCTCTCTGATATTTGTAACAGCAGCTTCACTCAATCCCCTAAAATGCCCTCTAGGGGGCATAGCATGCCTGTATTTTTACTAGGACCTGGTATATGTCTTGTAAAATGTGTTTGTATGTTTGCAGCCACAGAAAGGAGGTTCCTTAGAAAGTAGCTGTAGGTACATTAAAGGACAACTAAAAGAAACAGCAAAACACGAACATGCTTAGCAAGGAATAATAACCTAGCTGGAAACAGATGAGCTTTTGCCTATCAGAAGTATGCTGTATGACATTGACTAACGGTTTCCATTTTTGAGATATTCTAATCCAGAGGCTCTTGGCCTTTCTAGACTACTGGCCACCTTTCAGGAATCTGATTGGTTTTACGTACCCCCAAGTTTTACCTCACTTAGCAATTATTTGCTTTCAAAGTCAGACATAAAAATACAAGTGTCAAAACACATGATTATTGAAAAGTTGCTTACCTTTTTTTGTACCATGTAACTATAAAATAAGTCAACTGAGGAGAAATGTTGTGCTGATGTTTCGGCCTATAGTGTATAGAGCAGTTTAAACATGTCATTGTGTGAAATTTTAGTTTGTACAAACTTTACTAGTGCTTTCTATATAGCTTGTTGTAAACCTAGGCACATCTCTAGATGAGCTGACGTATCCATGGAAGAACTCTGAAGACCCCCAGCAGTATGTTCACCCTTGGATGAGAACTACTTTTCTAACCGGCATTAATTTTATATGTCATTTAAGATCTGGGGCCCATGAGGAAATTGAGATGGAAAGTAATGTTTAAATCAGTATATTAGCAATGCTGTATGTAACTCACAGCTGCTTCTTCCCCTGTCGTCACCAAAACAAGCTTTATTCTGGAATTACTATAATTTGTTAGGGTGAAGGAAGGCCATTGTTTAAAAACTTAATTTACATATATAGAACAAAAAACAGCGGTTGTAACAATCTCAAAGTTTGTGAGGCTGTGTTCAATAGGTTTCACAATGGCAATAACAAACAATATTACATGTGCCCCTTTAACCTGTGACTGAAATGCTTGTGGCTGCCCCAATCTCTAGTATAGCAGTCAGAAAGTAACATTCCATCTAGATCTGAGCAGCATGCACTGAAGTCGGTGGGACAGGGCATGCTGGCACTCAGTTTTCTTTTCAGTGCAAATCAGGTGCAATCTTTTGTTTCTGATAAGTTGAGAAAGTCTTCCTAGTTTGACCAGTGCCTGGCCGACCCTTTATTGGTGTGTAAATAGCTGTGATGTCCCATTTGGAAATTTGGGATGTGTTAGACATGGGATTTTATTTTAAACTTAGATTTATTGCTTTTACACTTAACACTGCTTGTTGAAGAAAGCAGCTATGCATGGTGGTTGTGTGAGCCACGTGCCTTCAAAGCTGCTGCACATGTGTTGAAAACCTTTCTGAATAAACCCTGCTTTACAGTGCTCCCATAATTAGTTCTGCTCTGGAATATCTGATCTTTGTGTTAGCATTAGACTATTTTTGTATAATACACTGAATTCTGCTTAACTGATTCCCAATATTCCAGTGGGAATCCCTAGTAATTCTTGTATTATTTTCTTAAAGCGAATCCAATGTTCCGAACCTCCACAATCCAAAAGGTGACATTTAAAGTTTTTGTTCCCTTCTTTCTGTTTCTGGGTTTCTGGTTTGATCACTATATCAGGCGGAGGAGCAGCCAGAAGACCCCTGTCAGAATCAGAAATGGGTATCTTCAGTGGTCGAAGAACAAACTCAGGAAAAGGTTCTACTAATTAGTGGTATACATTAACTGTAGGACCACGTTCTCAGAGGTGCGAAGTCTTCAATTCAAATTGCAAGCTGCTGTTTGCACACTGGGATATCTAGTGGCTTTTACCAAGTTGCCTGGCTAGGGAAGAGCTGGCATTGTTCAGGCTTTTCTCTAAATTTGTGTCTCTTAGCCAAGCAGACAGTTTCACACTGCTTTTCCCATAAGGAAATAAATGGCATACACAGGTAGTGTAGATAAACCTGGATGCCCAGACATCTTGCTTCTGCTCCTGTAATTACACAGCAGTAATGAAACTGCTGGAAATGGCCCTGTTCTTTATTGTCCTTCTATACCTTGTGTTCAAGAGTGACTGCCGAGCAGTGGTGAAATGTAAGGAAAGAACAGCATGAGACGTGGGTGCACAATCCTGTCCCCCACAAGAACACACATCCGGAGTAAGCCTCTCTCTGTGGGATACAGGACTTTAAAAGCATGGGATAAAACTTAGAATTAAATACCCTCATTTAAAAAAAAATCAAGTTGACTTGGTTCTGTGTATGTGTGCAGAATTCTAGTTATTGGAGGATTTTCAGAAAAGGTTAGACAAACACCTGTTGGGGTGGTCTGAGGGTATGTCTACACTAGGAAATTAGGTCAGATTTATTAAGGCTGATTTTTTGTAGCACCTGATTTTGTAATGTTCAGGGTGCATGTCCACACTGGCACAAGAAGTGGAGGAGTCTGTGCTCATTTTCCTTCCTGCATTCAAGCGTTTGCAGCTCAGAGGTGACAGGGCAACAAAGTACCTGACTGACAAGCATGTATACGGTGAATTAGTAGAACTTTTTCCTGAGTTTGCCAGCTTTGACTTTTGTCAGTAATGCACTGTGTGTACGTGTCTCACAGTTCTGGCTGACCTGCTCCGTTGGGGGCGGGGGGGTGTCTTTGTCCCAATGTCTTACAGAACAAAAACGTGCCATGGGTGGTTCTGGGCGTGTCTCATCAGCATCCCATAGTGCACTTTTCTCCTACTGGAAAGCAATGGCAGAAAGTGTTTTCATGCCCTTTTCTCCTATCCATGCAGATGCCATTGCAAGGTTAGCATGGAACTTGTACAGCTTCAAGCTGTTGTGGCAAGAAGTATGAGCTCCTCCCTCATTGTGCTGTGATATGTGCAGAGCCCAAGCAGCCTTCAGAGCGATGAAGACTCAGAGGAGGACCCGGTCATATATGAATGTGAAACACTGGAGAGGAAGATGCTGGCTGCACTCAATGCTTTTTACGCAGTAGAGCACAGTTCTGGTGCCATGAAACAAGCTCAGACTGGTGGGACCACACTGTTCTGCGAGTGTGGGATGATCAGCAGTGGCTATAAAACTTCTGCATGCTTAGGGACACCTTCATGGAACATTGTGAATTGCTTTTCCCCACCCTGAATCTCTGAAGTACAAAAGTTAGACCTGTTCTGACAGTTCAGAAGTGGCCAGAAATAGCTCTATAGAAGCTTGCAACTCAAAACAGCTACTGGTCAGTGGACAATCAATTCAGAGTGGGCAAATATACAGTGGGGAGCTGTTGTGATCCAGATACCCAAAGCAATCAGTACCCTTCTGCTATGAAAGACAGTACCCTGGGAAATGTACGGGATATAGTGGATGGTTTTGTGGCAATGGGATTACCCAAGTCAGGGCAACAGGGATGTGCATTCCATCTATCTTGGCACAGAACACCTTGTAACAGAGTGCATAAACTGCAGGGGGTGCTTCTCCATGGTGTTGCAGGCATTGGTGTATCACAAGGGTCATTTCACTGATATCAGTTTGGGATGGTCAAGAAAGGTACATGACTTTTTGGCATGCTTAGGAACTCTGGTCAGTTCAGAAAGCTGCAGAATGGAGCTTCCTTTCTGGACCAGAAAATCACCGTTGGAGACAGGGAGATGCCAATAATGATCCTGAGTGATCCAGCTTATCCCTTGCTCCACTGACTCATGAAGCCATACACAGGCAGCCTGGACCACAGTAAGGAGCAATTCAGCTACAGGCCGAGCAAGTGCAGAATGGTAGTAGCATGTACATTTGGCTGTCAAAAAGCCAGGTTCAGGAGCTTCCTGAGTTGATTAGACCTCAGTGAAAGCAACATTCCCCTGGTGGTGGAAGCCTGCTGTGTGCTCCATAATTTATGTGAGAGCAAGGGGGAAAATTTTAGGCCAGGCTGGAGGGTTGAGGCAAATCACCTGGCCACTAATTATGAGCAGCCAGACACCAGGGCAATAAGGAGAGCACAACAAGAGTCACTGCTAATTGGGGTGGATTTGAAAAAGTTTTATGAAATGACCAGACAGCGATGCAACCACCATGTCCCCTGAATGATGTGTTGCGGGCCTGTAAATCCTGTTTAATCCCCCACCCTACCCCCTCTGTGCCACACAAGCAAGAAATACACTGTTTTTATGAGCTTAATTATTTTTTCAGGGAACAGTAAAGAGTTCATGACAGGGGCTTTGGTGGTGGGTAAGCGGAGGGCATTTTGCCATTACAAGGGTGGGAAAGTCAGCTTTTTTCTCTGAGATGTGTCCCTGGGAGTGGAATGCTAGGCTGCTTTTGACTCCCTGCCCACGTTCTGGGGTGCTGATGTGGGGGAGGTTAGGGAACATGGTGAGGAGGGCATGTGGTTCAGCATGAGCTACAGTGGAGCTCTGTGCTCCTGTACCAGACACCTCAGAAGTTCTGTTTTTTGCTTCATCTGCTGCAACATCTCCTCCTGGGTCTGGATTTCACACTTTCTCAGTGCTCTTCTCACAATCAACCCATCTCTCTTCCATCATGGTTCTCTTCAGCTCATTTAACTGTGCCCTGACCATCTGGGTGGCTTCTCTGTGCTCTATGAACATATCTTTCCATGTTTGTTTTCTCCTGTGGATGTATGCCATTCTAACATCTGGAAGGAGGGTGGGGCAAGCAGTTGTCAAACAACCCTCTGTGGAGCACACAGCAGCAAGCTATGAGTGAAAGCCAGACATTAAGGAGATATGTTTTATTACAGATGAGATAAGTGTAACAACACACAAAGGAATTTCATTAATGAACCTCTGTGGAACACAATAGAGATGTGTTCTGTGAAAGAATGAATTTTGGCTTTTTAGCATGCCCTGTGCAGCAGGAACTACACAGAGACTTCAAGGGACCTGCTTGACTCAGTTCACTTCCAGTCACAGTAAGCCACAGTTTGGGGCCTGTGATTGCAAAAGCAGTTTCTGAAGCTGTGCACGCTGTAAGCGGGTAGATAGGGGGGCTTAGGGCTTGTGGCAGTTACCATGTGATTATCCTCCAAGCTTTGTTGCAGCATTGAGCCTTTTTCTTTCCCCAGGGACCCAGAGAAAGGCAGGGAAGTGGAGAGTGGTCAGGCATGGCAGCATGGCTTATGCTATCAGCACTGTCTTCTGCTGTCTTTTGCTCCTCCACATGGACAGTAAAAGTTTGCCTTCGCCCAGTGGCCCAGGGATGGGACAGGGGTGGTTCAGGTGTGGTGGAGCAGCTTGTGCTATCGTAATAGCCTAATGCTATTTCCACTGTTTCCTCTAGGTTGCAAAAAGCAGTGTTACCCTCCTCTGGGTAACAAAAGTTGATAAGGAATGAATGCTGACTGAATGTGGGCAGAAGGCTGGTTGGTATGCTGCACTGCTCTGTGATGTAATGATACCAGGTTACATAGTGGTGGCTTGTCATAGAAAGGTATCCTATTGAGGAGGTTGGAATAAGGCAGACCTTCACAAACATCTCATGAGAAGAATGAAAGAGTACCTGTCAGAGAGCTTTATGGAGATGAGCAAGGAGGATTGGTACTAAGTCACCAGACACATTAACAAGTTGTGCCATGGGCCCTGGGCTGTGTAGGTACGGCACCTGCAACAGATCACACCCAGTTGCCTTAACCTACTTGGAACATGATTAAAAATGAGAACTCACTAGAGGTGCCCGCCACGCCCTCAGGGTCTGGCTGCAAAACATTCCTGGGAGGAGGGGATGAGATCCAAAGTCAATAAAAGTTCCTGGCAGACAGTGAGATCAGCTGCTCCTTTCTCCTGCTGACTGTTGTCGTCCTCCTCTTCTTCCTCATCTGTGCCTTCCTTGCTTTTGCCAGAGGTTTCCTGAGGAATCTCTTCAGAGGTATCTGTGGACTGTTGGATTAGTGTTTGGGTTCACACCCCAGAATCACACGCAGCCACTCATAGAAGTGGCACATTTGCCATGATGACAAAGAATATGTTTGCTTTGCTTGTCTTCTAGTACACCTGCCTGAGCTCCTTTATTTTCTTACAGCACTGCTGGGCATCTGTTTTTCTCCATGCCCTTTGAGATCTTGACATAAAGTCTGTGTTTGTTTTGCTGCTTCGTAGTTTCACCAGCACAGATTTGTGCTCCTCTGCCACCCCCCCCTCCTCCCAAGCAATGAAGTCCTGGATCTTATGCTTGCTCCATGCTGGGGCTTGTTTGTGACATTGGGAATTCATGGCTGTATGTGCTGCCTGCTCTAAACAGAAAATGAAATTCAAACTTCCCTGGGCCATTTTCTGCGCCTGGAGAGCAGTGGAGCTAAAAATGGTGGCCAGAGTGGTTACACTGGGACACGGTGGGGCACCTGCAGGAGGCCAAGAATGTTAAATTTCACAATGCTCCATCTGCAGTACCCTAGTGTCGACCATGTAAGGTTGACTTTGATAGTACTCGTCATGAAAAGCAGGAGTACAAAAGTTAACCTTAGGAGCCCTCCCAGTTGGCGGAACAGACCTCTTAGTCACCTAAATTGTACTTTATCTCATACTGTAGATAAGCCTCAGTTTACACGGTTTTGCTTCATGTACTTGGTAGCGTCCCAAGAGCCTTTCCAGCCCTACAATTCTATAATTCTAAATCACGCTAATGGTTTCTCTCTTCTGCGGTTATTTGTGTCTTTCCTACAGAAGAGAGTGGGCAGGTTTGAGAGTACCATCCTAAATGTGGTTAATCTCAACCCTTTTCCCTCCGTCACAGCTTTTTGTGTGTTACGTGTCTGCCTTCTGCCTCTTCGCTTTCAGCTTTGCTCCCGTTTTCACTAATAACATCTCCACACAGGATCCTGAGAGCAATATCATATGCTGGTGTACCACACAGCAATTCCCCTGATTTTCAACAGAGCAATGAAATTGACTGTCAAAGGCACAGAGTAAACAAACTGGGAGAAATGTTACAGAAGTTACTTGTAAGAGTGGTTGGTACAAGTTCACAGAGGAACAAGTTAGTGACACTAGGTGAATCGCTGGGCATTTCTGCTTGCTGTAGTTTGGAAGCAAAGAACCTAGAGTAAGAACATCTCTTAGTAAAGGAGAGTGATGGAATTCAGAACTTAGACCTCTTTGACATTCTGCCAGCATATGACCATTCGGTATGTTCTGCGCATGCTTTATTCAGGCCCATTCTAAACATTGGGTAATTGCCTGCTGGGTTGGGACCTCTCCTCATTTTAGGCTCCCATTTCTGTGTTATGTGCAGCCTTTGAGCTCTTGTGAGACTGCCAGTTCAAGCCTTAGTTCAACAAAGCCTGGGACCCCTCACAAGAGCACTGTGTCTGCTTGTGGTACTGCTCTCTGCACATCCATGTAGCAGTCCATCCATGTAGCATAGCCAGTAAGTAAGACACTTGTCGGTTCACTACATTGTGAAGTAATGAAGTGGAAATGAACTCTCTGCCTGGAGAAGAGAGGGGAGGGGATTAACCTCCCCGACAGTAGCACTCTGTTGCAGAGATTGATGGGATGTGCTGCCGTCGGGTACCAAACACGACCATCTCACTTTGCAGAGCAATTAATCTAAAAATTCAGTAATCTGTCATCCTCTCACACTCCCTAATAAGTGGTGGGAGTCTCACCAGCACTGGGAAATTATTGGTGTAGTTTTGAGAAGGGCTTTGCGTGGCAGGCTTCCCTCCCTACTCCTTTCCATTCCCTCCCCCTTCCTCATGGCTGAGGAAGAGTTGGGGTTTGAAAATGTTAGAACATCCTTTCCGAACTTTACTTTGGGATGGCAGGATTCTTGCTGGGAAATGCTGCACCTGTGGTTTCCTCAGGATACTTTGTTTTAAGGCCCTGATTCAGGAAGCCACCTGGCTCTCTGCTTAATTTAATTCCATTGACTGTTACTCTTGATTGATGGTTTCTAAGCAATTTAATAATTTTATGCTGTGGAAGAGGTTGAGATGAGGCCCCATAGAAGTTAAACAAAACAGAAGAAAACCCTCTTTTTGGGTTATGAAATTGGGCCAACGTAGGAGGGAAGCAGCACATTAAGGTACTGTGCTGGTTGAGTCCTGGCATACCATCATTTAAAACTTCGGGTTTGCTGTCCTCCATGTAGGACATTAGAAGAAAGGTCTGAAGGACTCGCTCTCCAGATTGTCACCTTGTTGTGGTGAGTGGGCTTGTGTGTTCCAGTGAACCCAAGAGCAATGCTATAGGGAGTCTCATTCTTCCAGCAGGGTCACTCATGGCAGCAAAGGCAAGTGGGAGGGAGGGTTCTAACGAAGAACAATCCTAGAAGTCCTCAATGGCGGAACAGGCGAAGGATACCAAGGATAATACTACAATGGCTGTGAAGACAGATGAAGGCTGAAGCAGACAGGAGACTCCCAGTCATTGTGGACCCCAAGCCATTGGACCTGAGCCTTCTAACTGTCAAGAACTGTGTGGTGACTGCAGTACAACAGTCCTGCCCTTCCCACCCCCCATGTTAAAAGAAGTCATGCACAGGTGTCGTCTTCTTCATACCTCTGTCCTAAAGTTAAGACCTACGGTGACTGGCAAATAGTGACAGGAGGAAGAATGTGAAATCTGGAAGCTTTCAGTCATGGACCAGCACGTAGGTGGTGGATGTATTTACCATTTCGTTCTATTTTGAGGACTGAGGTGGTAGAACAGTCCGACCGCAGCATCCATGACTGAGCAGCCGTATTTAGGATCTGTTCTGCTTACCCCACGTGGGGAAGGGGCTAGAAAGACTGCCCAGTGCCCTGCCAACACCTGCCCCTTCTGCAATAAGATATGCATCTCCAAAATCAGGCTGATGAGCCATCAATGACTCACAAATAGGAGGGTGACATGAAGATGTCCTACTTATTATCAAGTGACCCCTAAGAAGAAGGAGGTCTGAAGGAGTCTCTACAGAACAAGGATAGTTACATAATTCCAACATCCCAAAGTCCTGCTCTGACACGGACTCCCTATGTGATCTTGGGCAAATCTGTTCATTTTATAGAATTTCCCCATCTCCAAAATAAGATGTTGCAAAATAATATGCAGAATTCACTTTGAGATGTTCTTATGGAAAGTGTTATGGAGGTAGTAGGTAAGTAGGCATCCTTCAGTCTGCATAGACTATGGATTGCGCCCTTTAAAGTTTCAGTTGAGGACTTCATTTACAGCGTCTATTGTGACTATGAAGACCCCCATGAGAGTGACAGTCCTTGCTGCATCTCTTGCAGATGTGGTGGGTGTCTGGCAAGTCCTGATTGTGCTTTCTGTGCACTCGCTTCTCCTCTGCTAGCTGTCTGATCTTCATCTTGCCCTTCTGAAGGCCCTTGTGTAACCCCTGCCTCCATCTGCTGCGGTCGTCTGCGAGTTCTTCCCCATTATCCAGCTCGATGTCTTCCCGGATGCCCCCATTATCCAGCTTGATGTCTATCTCTCTGAGGTCTCTCTTGCAGACATCTTTGTCATGGAACTGGGGGTGTCCGGGAGGTCTTTTGCCAGAGGCTAGCTCGCCATACAGGATGTCTTTTGGAATCCTTCCATCATTCATCCTGTGGACGTGGCCAAGCCAGCGGAGCCGACGCTGCCTGAGGAGGGTGTGCATGGTTGGGATTCCAGCTTGCTCGAGGTTGGCGGTGTTGGTCACTCTGTCCTTCCATGATATTCCAAGGATGCGCCTGAGGCAGCACAAGTGGAGGACGTTCAGCCTCTTTTCCTGGCGGGCATACAGGGTCCAAGTCTCACTGCTATAAAGGAGGGTGCTGAGGATGCAGGCTCTGTAGACTTGCATTTTGGTGTGAGTGTACAGCTTGTTGTTATTCCACACTCTCTTGCTGAGTCTGGACAGAGTTGTGGCCGCTTTTCCGATCCTCCTATTTAGCTCAGTGTCCAATGACAGGGTGTCAGTGATGGTGGACCCGAGGTAAACGAACACGTGGACGACCTCTAACGTATAGTTGTCAGTGCTGATTGATGGGGATTCAGCAACATCCTGACCGAGTACGTTTGTCTTCTTTAGGCTGATGGTAAGCCCAAAGTCCTTGCATGCTTTGGAGAACTGATCCAGCAGTTTTTGAAGCTGGTCTTCCGTGTGAGACACTACAGCAACATCACCTGCGAACAGCATGTCTCTGATGAGGACTTCCCACACCTTAGACTTAGCTTTCAGCCTTGCAAGATTAAACAGTTTCCCATCAGATCTTGTGTGCAGCAAGATGCCCTCTGTTGAAGATCCAAAGGCATGCTTCAGGAGGAGTGCAAAGAAAATCCCGAACAATGTCGGAGCAAGCACGCATCCTTGTTTGACGCTGCTCTTGATTCTGAAAGCATCCGATAATTCGCCGTCATATTGGATGTTTCCTCTCATGTCTTCATGGAACGACTGGGTCATCTTGAGTAACCGTGGAGGACAGCCTATCTTGTGGAGCAGTTTGAACAGACCATCCCTGCTGACCAAGTCAAAGGCCTTGGTCAGGTTGATGAAGGCTATGTAGAGTGGCTTCCTCTGCTCCCTGCATTTCTCCTGCAGCTGCCTTAGAGAGAAGACCATGTCAACGGTAGACCTCTCTGCGCGGAATCCGCACTGTGATTCGGGGTACACCCTCTCAGCAATCTTCTGGAGTCTGCCAAGGATGACGCGAGCAAACAGTTTACTAGTGACGCTTAGGAGGGAGATTCCACAGTAGTTGTTGCAGTCGCTTCTGTCTCCTTTGTTCTTATACAACGTTACAATGTTAGCGTCTCTCATATCCTGTGGAACCTCACCCTCTTTCCAGCACAGGCACAGTAGCTCATGTAGGGGTTCGAAGAGTGTGTCCGCGGCACATCTGATTACCTCTGGTGGTATACCATCCTGACCAGGGGCCTTTCCTGCTGCAATGCTGTCGATGGCTCTCTTCAGTTCATTCACAGTTGGTTCCTGATCCAGTTCGTCCATTACTGGTAGGAGCTCGACGGCATCGAGGGCTGCGTCAACCACAACTTCCTGCTCTGACACGGACTCCCTATGTGATCTTGGGCAAATCTGTTCATTTTATAGAATTTCCCCATCTCTAAAATAGGATGTTGCAAAATAATATGCAGAATTCACTTTGAGATGTTCTTATGGAAAGTGTTATGGAAGGGCAAAGTATTACGCCATGTCTCTTGCTGTGGATGCTACATTGACACAACAGTGGTACCCCTATAATTCTGTAGTGTAGACACTTCCAACAATGATAGAGGGGTTCTCTTCCATTGTTGTAGAAACTCTGCTTCCCAGAGTTGTGTTCTTCTTGTGAACTAGCTGCATCTATGCCAGTGGTTAGGCTGGCATTGCTGCGATGCTCAGATGCAAAGTTCCCTCTCACTTTTTCCATCCAAGCACAATATACATTTTGTTATGTGCACCAAGAAACACACGCTGCTGGCTGTGGGAGCTCTGCTGATCAGCTGGGGGGCATTTCTGCTGGGTGATTGCCCAAGCACACAGTTTACAGGGAACGCTGCTCAAGGGCGTGAATTTTTCACACTCCTGAGTACTATAGGTATGTTGACCCAATGTTTAAGCAAAAAGCTGTCAAGTAGCACTTTAAAGACTAACAAAATAGTTTATTAGGTGAGCTTTCGTGGGACAGATTCACTTATTCAGACCATAGCCAGACCAGAACAGACTTAATATTTAAGGCACAGAGAACTAGGGCTCAATCTAATTCTTGACCTTCCCCACCCTCCACTCTCTGATTTGCTCACCTTGATTATCTTTTTCTGATTTGTCCTCCTTGCTTACTGTGTTTGGTTCTCTGTGCCTTAAATATTAAGTCTGTTCTGGTCTGGCTATGGTCAGAAGAAGTGGGTCTGTCCCACGAAAGCTCACCTAATAAACTATTTTGCTAGTCTTTAAAGTGCTACCTGACTTTTTGTTTCAATAGTGTATATACTAGCACGACTGCCTCTCTGTTACTATCCAACGTTTAAGGATAGACCAGTTCACTTTTCCCTGTGAGCCATATGTGGAGAGAAAATGCCATACAAATTGACTTGCATTTCTCTGGAATGGTTAGTGTCTCTTGTTTTCTTGGGTAGATGCATATTTACAAATGGTTGGGGGAACTAGTATGATGAGTTACTGATTTACAGTGGTAAAGAGGATTTGTTCCTATGTGTTTAAATGGATTTGAACCTAGTAATAAAGATTTCAAAAGCAGGGCATTTTTAAAGTTGGCCACAATATTTTAAAAGTCACATTTGGACAATCTAGAATAACAGCTACTAAGCAAGCATGCACAGGATCTTTGGGACAGGGTTCATTTTATTTTAATGGCTATGTTACCTGTTAATGGATGTCATGTATAGCTACTGATGAGGCGTTTTGGCCAGAGGAATATGCTCAAAGTTATTGAGGACAGGGTGGTACTTAAGTAGCTGTGGGCGGAAAGGGAGCAGGAGAACTGAGATGTATCTGTTGTCAACCATCAGTAAAGAGACACTGCAATCATTAGTACAGGCTGCTTGGACACAGTTGCTACAAATCTGGAATCACAAGTGGCATAACATGTTAATGTTCTAGTGTTTAACCCCTCCCAGCAGGAGAGGATGCCTCAGAGTATTAATAGCTGTATAGTTTGTGAACTTACATGGCTGTACTGAAACCTAATGCCAACTACTTTCACACATGTTGCCCTGCAGATGGACAGAATTATTTGAGAGGCACTGTAAGCTTCAAAATACAAAGCTGTTTCTAGGGCTAGGAGCCACACTGCTAGATTATCTGCATGGGTCTGTCATCCATCTGATTTTTTTTTAAAGCTTTATACAGTAGAGAAAAGAAATGGGACACTATAATAAGGTAGATGATCAGACTTTATTGAATTCAGCTATTGGAGATGATATTCAGCTGTAGCAGACAATGGCCTCCTTCCTTCCTTCAGAACTGCCTCCATAAATCACTGCTGTCCATCAGGTATTGTGCTGTGCAGACCTGGTGGTTGGAAAACAATACAGTAGACTCCTGACTTACGCAGGGGTTGCATTCTTGCAACCCCCATGTGAGTCAGATTTCTAGCACAAGGTAGAGGGAGCCAGGAAACTGACAAGGGCTGGTGCCCCTGTCAGTTTCCTGGCTCCAGGGGGTGGAGGGGAGCTGAGGACCAGGCAGCAGCCTGGCTCCAGGCTCCCTATAGCTGGTGGGAGCAGGGAAACTGACCAGCACATCTCATATCAGTTTCCTGGCTCCAGCCAGGGGGAGCCCTGGTTGCCAGCTCCTCACCAGTCTGGGAGCTAGTCACGACTTCTCCTTGGCTTCACTCAGCTGGGAGAAGCTGCACTGGGCAGACAGCTGCAGTGCGGCCACTCCTAGCTGGGAGAGGCTGGGGAGAAGCCGCAGCAGTACTGCTGTGTCTGTCTGCCCAGTTTGCCCCAGCTGGGGGAGCCGGGGAAGAGAGCTGCAGAGCAGCCTTGGGTTGCACTTAAATCAAGTTAACCACAAGTTAAGTGCAACTTGAATTCATGCATTCTGTGGGTTTACTGTATAGTACTTTGGGGACCAGTCCTTCCTAGCTGCCAGCAGAGGTTTCCAGTGTCCTTCAGACTCCCTCCTACCCCCATTTTCATTTCCTCAGCCTGACGTTTAAATCCAAAGTTTCTTTCCTTTTGGAGCTTCAGCTTTAACTTGCCTTGTTGTCACCTGGTGCAGCAGAGCAACTTTGATGGCGGTTCTTGCCTTGGTCTTCAGAACAATGTGAAATCACTTCATCTCTCTGTGGCTCTGCTTTCATTTCTTCCCTTGTCTGTCTGTCTTGTGCAGATTCTAAACTGTTTTTATAGTGCTTAGCACAATGGGGCTTTGATGTCAGCTAGGGCCTTTCTGGGAGATATGGAAGTGAACCTGTGGCTGTATGGTCGTTCTTTCTCTTTATCTGAGAGTTCTCAGTGCCAGCCTGGCTTACAAGGGAAATACTTGTTCAGCTTAAACTCAAAAGGGATACGTATAAGGAGTGGAAACGTGGACAGTTGACAAAGGAGGAGTATAAATATATGGTTAGAGAATGCCGGACAGTAATCAGGGAAGCTAAAGCACAGATGAAAGCGCAGCTGGCAAGGGATATGAAGGGTAACAAGAAGGGTTTCTACAGGCATGTTAAGAATAAATGGGTTATCAGAGAGGATGTGGGGCTGTTACTGGATGAGAGAGGTAACCTAGTGACAGATGATGTAAAAAAAAGCTGAAGTACTCAATGCGTTTTTTGCCTCAGGCTTCACGGACAAGGACTGCTCCCACACTATGGTGCTAGACAATGCAGTTTGGGAAGGTGGAGAGCAGCCCTCGGTGGGGAAGGAACAAGTTGAGCTGCTTAAAAAAAACTAAGTATACACAAATCAATGGGTCTGAATTTAATGCACCCAAGGGTACTAAGGGAATTGGCAGATGTCATTGCTGAGCCTTTGGTCATTATTTTTGAAGACCCTTGGAGATTGGGAGAGATCCTGGATGACTGGAAAAAGGTGAATGTAGTGCCCATCTTTAAAAAAGGAAAGGACGATCCAGGGAACTATAGACTAGTTAGCCTTACCTCAATCCCTGGGAAAATAATGGGAGGGGATGCTCAAGGAATCCGTTGTGGAGCACGTGGAAGAGGGGAAAGTGATCAAACGTAGTCAACATGGATTCACCAAGGGCAAGTCCTGCCTGACCAATCTGATTAGTTTATATAACGAGGTAACAGGCTCTGTGGACACGGGGAACTCAGTGGATGTGATATACCTTGACTTCAGCAAGCTTTTTGTACAGTCTCCCACAACATTGTTGCCCATAAGTTAAGGAAATATGGATTGGATACATAGACTGTAAGATGAAAATTGACAGTCGAGACCAACAATTATTGGTCAGCAGCACAATATCTGAATGGCAGTCGGTTACAAGTGGAGTGCCCCAAGGCTCAGTTCTGGGGTCGGTGTTGTTCAACATCTTTGTTAATGACCTGGATGAGAGATTGCAGATGACACCAAGCTAGGGTCAGAGATATGTGCACTGGAGAATAGAGAGAGGATCCAGAGTGACCTGGATTATTTGGATGATTGAGCCAAAAGAAATCTGACGCAGTTCAACAAGGAGAAGTGTAGAGTCCTGCACTTGGGACGTAAGAATCCCAAGCACTGTTATAGGCTGGGGACTGATTGGCTAAGCAGCAGTACAGCGCAAAGAAACCTAGGGAGTATGGTGTATGAAAGCCTGGATATGAATAAATAGTGTGCCCTTATAGCCAAGGAGGTTACTCCCATACTAGGGTGCACTAAAAGGAGCATTTCCAGCAGATCTGGAGAAGTAGTTTTTCCCCTCTATTAGACACTGGTGAGGCCACATCTGGAGTATTGCATCCAGTTTTGGGCCCCCCAGTATAAAAGGATGTGGATGTGCTGGAACAGGTTCAGCAGAGGGCAACGAAAATGATCAAGGGGCTGGAGCACAAGACCTATGAGGATAGGCTGAGGGATTTGGGCTTGTTTAGTTTACAGAAGAGGAGAGCAAGGGGTGATTTAATAGCAGGCTTACAACTTCCTGAAGGGGAGCTCTCAAGAGTACGGAGAGAAACTGTTCTCAGTGATGACAGACATCAGAACGAGGTGTAATGGTCTGAAGTTACAGAAGGAGAGACATAGGTTGGATATTAGGAAAAACTACTTTACCAGGAGGGTGGTGAAGCACTGGAATACATTGCCTAAAGAGGAGCACGATATTCCATCCCTAGAGGTTTTTAAGTCCCGGCTGGACAAGGTCCTGTCTGGGATGACTTAGTGGGGGTTGATCCTGCTTGAAGCAGGGGGCTGGACTCGATGATCTCCTGAGGTCCCTTCCAGCCCTAGGATTTTGATTCAGACTGCCTCTGAGGTGTGTGCCATTCACCAGCCTTCAGTAGAAGGCACCCATGGGAGACAGATTTCTGGATGAGGTTATTTGCCTGCTACAGGAGTTCTCCAGATATAATATATTGTCTTCTCATTCATCCTCTCATGCAAACAGTTTTGGATACCTCTGAATGAATTCATGCTGTCAGGAAACCAAGGTGTGAAGGCTCACAGGGCATTCTTTTATTGAGATACCTTGGGAGCTTTTTATTTGTTCATGTTGTTGTAGTACATCATCTGGCAAAGTTGTAGTCCTTGGGGAAATCACTTCACTTCTCCTTTTCCTTAGTTTTCTCTTCTCCAAAAGGAGACTGAGATCTGCTTGTGACCTATGGCTGCAGGGGCCTAAATACTATTTGTTCCCCATAGACTGGTGGTCCAAGTCATAGCCTTTGATGAGCAAATAAAAATATTTCAGGGTCTTTTCAAAAGCATATGGGGTATCTGGATTTGACCTGTGGTCAGCTTATTGATTATGCAGATCCAACAGCTGTTTTGATTTTAAGGCTTTGTGATGTGTGGTTGCCACAATGTTCACAACTGTAAATGATCAGTGAAACCCACGATAATGGAAAAAAAAAACCCTTCTGAAGGAACACAGGATTCAGTGGTGTCAGTTCAGATAGGGCACAGTTTTGGAAATGCTGCGGGAAGCCCTTGTTGCACGCAGTGTCAGCTGACTTGATCATAATATACTTATGCCTTGCTAGTCCTTTTCAAAGTACTGTGGAAACAAAGTTATCCCACAGGAAAGGAAATATTGCTCCAATTCCACAGGTGGGGGAGAGGTTTGTGACTCACTTAGCTCACACTAGAAGTCCCTAATGCATAGGCCTGTGCTTATACAAATAGCTCACGTTGGCTATTACTGGCATTGATAAACTCAAAAGGACTCCCTTCCGATCAAAGAAAGATTGGATTAGCATGCATGTGTAGTGTATAGCGTTTGCATTCTACAGTAATAAATGCTGCTAGATTAAAGCTCTTTCAGGGTAGCTCTTAAAAGAATATACTTTTAATATTTGCAATATGAAATATTAAAATGTACAAAATGTCTCATTAGGGACTGAACTTTCTCGAAGCTGTTGCTACCTGCTTTGTGTTGGTTTGTACTCTTAATGCCTTTTTAGAGAGAGAAACACACTGGAGAGGAGAGAGAACTTTTGTCGGTGGTAAATATTTCTATTGTTTAATATCATATGGAGTGTAAACTACCCAACGTTGCATTAGAAATTACTTCCTAGGTTGTTATAAATTTCCATGTAGCTAAATATTGATAATCTGCTTCAGCTTTGTTGATGTGCATTCTGCTAGGCTGGTATATTATCCCATCTTTATGGATATAAAAAAATCAAAGATGGTGTATTATTTTAAATAGCTGCCCAGTTGAGTTGTATTGTTCTACATTCAAAGTCAGCTGTGTTAATCGTAAGCACTAAAGTGCATACGAATGGCCATATTGGGTCAGACCAATTATCCATCCAGCCTAGTAGCCTGTATTTTGATAGGGGTGCTGTTGAGTGCTTCAGAGGGAATGGACAGCACAGATAATCATCATGTGGTCATCCCCTGTTGCCCATTCCCAGCTTCTGACAAACAGAGGCCAAGGACACCATCCCTGTTCAGTCAGCTAATAGCCATCAATGGATCATCCTCCATTCACTTATCTAGTTGGATGTTTTTTTTGTTGTTTGTTTTTTTTTGAGCCTTGTTATAATCTTGGCCTTTGCAACATCCTTGTGTAAAGAGTTCCACAGGATGACTGTGCACTGTATGAAGAAACACTTACTTTTGTTTTAACCCTGCTGCCTATTAGCTTTAATTTCAAAATCGATGGAGAAGGGCTGAGCTATATGAGTCAACTGCTAATTTTCAGTGTACATCATTAACACACTTTCAGGAAGGCAAACTAGCATGGTATTCTTGCCCTAGGTGATGGGAGCTGAGAGGGAATCAGATGTTTATCAGGAAGCAAGTAAATAAGTAAGATGTAATCTAGTTATAACAAGGGCACCCATATTCTGCCCACCTGAGGGCTGCTTTGAAAATTGTCAGGAACCTGAGGGCTGTGCATAACAGATCATGTGTTTGGCCCTTTAATGTTCATGCAGCCCAGTGGAGATGATGGGTCCCATGATGCGGTGTTCCATCTGGAGCTGAGCATCCCTCCTCACGCTACTCCTCTGTTTCTCTTTCCATTTGTCTTGTGTGCCTTGCAGCAATGTGATACTGTCTGCTACTGTTGTTGGAAGGGCTGGTGAAAATGTATGGGTGCAGTTCTCCTTTGTGGCATCTGACTGCCACAGGAATGGAAAGGATGGGAGATAAAGGGTTAGAAGTGGAATTTGTCTCATAACTTATTTCCCCACACTCCTTCATCACATCAAGACGTGATACCATTTCTGTCAATTCTCAGGAGCGATAATACCATATTCCTTTCTCCCGTAAGGGGTTGTAGATCTCTTGGGAACACTCGCAGGTACTTCCGGGAGTTGCTCACATATATCACAAGGAGGAGACACCCTTGGAAGAATTTCTAAAAGTTTCTGCTAGTTTTGTAAGAAAAAGCAACTTGGTTGTCTCTTCTCTACTATTCTTCAGGCATATGGTACCTTCTGGGGAGTTTAGCTGTATAGACTAGCTACCTGAATTGAAATGTGACCAGATGCCAGTGCTGACGCCATTAACTTTGGTCAAAAGGTCTCTCGGACTTTGAGTGTCCATAAGTGGTTGGAACCTCAAATTTTAGAGTTCCAGAAAGTGACACTTTCCAAAACACAGCACTTACAGTACTGCTCTGTTCCACAGCTTTAATACAGACATAGTGCACCATCAAATGTAACAACATCACTTTCTGCAGAGCCCTGAAATCCCTTTCAGGTCTCTTGTCCAAATACTGACCAGGCCTTGACATGATTTACTTCATACAATCTGACTGGCTTAAAACTTAGAGCTGTATGACTGTGGGTCGTGTCTCTACAAGAGGGCAGAAGTAGCCAGAACTTACACAAACAGATTCTGATAACAGCTAAAAAATCAGTCTGGCTCCCCAGCAATCTCCAACCTGACACTAGTTTAAGAGTTTCCACTTGCCAGGGAAGGGTTTTCATGTGGTGTTCTGTTGTCTTCTGTTTTGCGTGAAATAATGCCAGTGAAGAATTTAAAATTGGCATTAGTTTTTTCTGTTTTTAGGCTTGTAGAGAAACTGGATTTTTCAGTGAACTGTTACTGCTTCTGTTACTGCATACTACAGTCCTTGTAGCTGCTGCACAGAACCTGACGTTCTTTTCCTAGCAGCAGAGCAGTTCTAAGCTATTTCTACCCCACACGGTACCCCCCACCCCAGGCTCTGTGCCAGCTTGGTAAGATTTGTTATGATCTGTTACTTTGTGTCTAAAGCTGGCCACTGGTATAAAGATTGGGAATTTACTAGGATGGTGTTGCTGCTTTGATTTTTAATATGCAACCTGCTATTTCTTGGGAAACTGTTCTTGCTGCAGTCTTCCCCCAAACTGCTGAGTCAAGATAATGGTTTGCTGGGATAACATCTCCTCCATTACCTTCTGTTTAGACCCTTGAGCCCCATTCATGCATGGCTGTGATTCTTGGAAAGAAATGTAGTTTAAAGTAGCCTTCAGGCAAAGGCACTCTTACTGAAGGAGAGTATTTCAGTTCTCTGGGGCAGTTTTAATGCTGCTTGCAGTACTTCAGGCTAAGGTATGTCTCCACTTTCTGTGCCACACTGTGTCAAAGCTGTCTTTGGAAGCGGTTGTTCTAAGGCTCAGTCAAATCTAGACCCACCATGGTTTTATCCTGTTGTCATTTTAAAAAAAGAAAATCTGTCCAACGTCTGTTTGACTCAAATGGAAATCACTTTATAGGGCAGACAACGAGATTTAGTTTGGCAGGCATACATCAATTTCCAGTGCTTTAGTAACTTTTATTAACACCTGCCTCACAGAGAGAACCTTAGGAATTGTGTTTCTGGATTAATATCATGAGCTCAGCCAGGACCCGGCAGTAACTGCAGCTTCTACGCTTGACTTTGCTGGGCCTCTAGCTGCTCATACACCCTAGCTATTGTGGCTGAAAGTTGAAGTTGGTTAACTGCATTTTAAGTTAATGTCTCAAGCAGTGACATTGACAAAAGGTTATGTTACCCAAACAGGCTCTCCTTAAGTGTGTGTATAGAGGTTTTGGGGGGTGGGGAACCTAAACCAAAATAGTTAAGCATCAGGCTGAAATCATTAATGCCTGTTGCCCATGGAGACTAATTAAGGAGAGCTGCAGCTGTTTTTGGAAGCAGTTTGTGAGGATTACATAGCGAGCACATGCTGAAGGAACTCCTAGAGTGTGAAACATTAGGAAGTCTGTTTCATGCTGCCGTGTGTGCAGCCGCTATGCCCCAAAGAGCTGCTACAAGCAGACTGGCACTGGCGTATGGGAGGTGCTGGAGTGGGATGAGGGTTTTATGCACCATTTGCTTTGAAACTGCTGCTGCTGTGCCCGCAATAAAGCATGTACAGTGGCCATGCAGCTACTCCTAGTTTTTGATATTATAGATCATTACCTAGTGTTACTAATGGGGAAGAATAATCATATCCCCATCGCCAAAAGAGTCTGCTTGTTTCATTTGCCCTGTGCAGTAAATATGTCTGCCAGCCAAGTGCCCAGCAAGAAGATCCTAGCTCAGCTTTATTTTTTAATATTACTGTGCTGTCTGGAGAAACGTTTTGCAGAAGACCAGATTTCTTATTTTATTTGGTCATCTGCAGTATGTATCTCTTAAAGAAGGTAAGCGAATGTCTGATGTGCCTTGACACCAGCAACTTAATCCTTTCTTTGTTGGTGAATTGCATGCTCTCCCTCCACAACACTAAAGGCAGCTGCCACCATTAGTCTTCTATAATACTACAGGCTGAACCTCTCTAATCTGGAACTCTCTCATTTGGCAACATCTGTAATCTGGCATGATTTTAGTTAGCTGGATGACCACTTAACGTGTGTTGCCAAGTTTCCTGTAGTCCCACAAAGTTTGTTTCCAGCCACCAGTCCTGGCTCTCAGGGTTCTTTGCTGTAATTTACTCCTAAATGTCTTCTAAGAGCCCAGGAATTGGTCAGAGTGTTGGTAATGTGGTAGACAATATTGACCTCCTGTATTCTGACAAATTCTCTTGTCCAGTACTGGTCAGGTTCTGAGGTTGCTGGATTAGAGAGGTTCAACGTGTACTGAAGAGAAATTTACCAGTATCTTCACCTTTGCAGTGCCAGATCTTATCTTATGTAAAGAAAAGGAGTTGTGCTTCCCACAGAGTTAGGGCTCCTGGGTTCTGTTCCAGTCTCTGCCACTGAATTCCTCAGTGACTTTAGTCACATTGCATTATCCTTTTCCCCATCTGTAGATAGGATCTACAGGGCGTGGAGGCTAACACTTTGTAAAGAAAACTAAGATTCTTGCATGGGAAGTGCTAGATAGATGTTTTATTTCTCTTTATTTAGAGCAGCAGTGGAAGACACTGGTAAAATTTAGAGAGGAGCTGCGAGAAATCTGTGGACCACTAGAACTGCTTTGCTAAATACAGTAGTTTCTAACTTGTTACTTTATTTTAAAGCTAAAGTCATGTCTGTCTTGAATAGCACTTTGGACTTTCTTTGAAGCTGTAGAACTCCACAATCTCTGTTCTCCTTTCTACTTGAGGATTCTTAGTGTTTGCATGTAGGGTCTCTCTTAAGATTTATTCTTCTGGACCATTGTTTTCCAAGGTGTGGTCCGTGGCCCAGTACCGGTCCTTGGAGGGGGAAAAAAAGCAAACAAAGCCCGGTCCTTAGAAAATATACACATTATCGCTATGTACTATTATTATTGTTAATAAGTAATAAACAGTTAAAATTTATTCATTTTTCATTTTTTATATGTGTAAATATTTTTGGGCTTAAAAAAAAAAGGGTACTGGAGAAAAAAAAAACCTTGGGTTCCAAATATATAAAGTTTGGGAAACCCTGTTCCAGGCAGCGTAGACTCTTCGAATACTCCTACACTGCACTTTGGATCACGCTTTGGTGGGCAGATGTGGGTAGCTGGGATCTAGGTAGTGGTTTTAAAAATTGCTGTATAGCCAGAGCTTTGGAGTTACATAGGGAGGGGTTAGGCTTGAGAGCCTGAACTTGCATCTTCAGAGCACTGTTGATGGAGCTATTTTTAAATTGCTGGCTCCATCTGTTGACCTGGGCTGGGAGGCTCACTCCAAAGTGCTGAGTAGACATGCCAGTGGAACTATAAAAACATAAGGCAGGAAGGGACCTTAGTCCATAGCTTTCCATAACACAACTTCTCCCTGTTCCTTTATCTCTGGATGTCCAGAGAGAGAACTTGTAATGATTGATTAATTAACAGGCAGGGAGAAGGAAAAGCGTGGTTAGTCAAATAATTTAATCTGAGTTGGATTTTCTAACCTGTTGTTCTTGTGTGTGCATGTGCAGTTTTATCTGGAGAGATTTCTGCTCAGCTAGCTCAGGCATCAACATTTACTTGAAATTTAATATTTCTGTATTGAGAATGATTGATTAGGAAGCTCAACTGCTTAGTCTTCAAGTTCAGAGTTCCTTTCTCTTGCTTTCCTCATTCTCCCTATAATGGCACATTGGTAAATTGATTTGGTTCCATTGGCAATTACTGTGTTCCACTAAGGCTGTATTATCTGTCAGAAACTGGGGAGTCCTGGGTCAGAGCCCAGGTCTAAATTCATTAATACAGTCACCTACCATTTTATAGTGCCTGAAATTCTGAGAGGTGCATCATTAAAGGTCTAGGTATGACACGATGAGAGAGAAATGAAGGTAGTTCTCAGGTGACTGGGGAGGGATAGCTCAGTGGTTTGAGCATTGGCCTGCTAAACCCACGGTTGTGAGTTCAATCCCCAAGGTGGCTGTTTAGGGGCTGGGGCAAAAAGATGTGAAGTTGCTGTGGATCCTGTGATCCAGAAGCAATTGTGAATCTTACAGAGGAAAAGGGTAAGTATGGAGCATCTAACCTTTATTAAAAGTGTTAACCCCATGTTTCCCATCCTTGCTAACCTTACATGGTATAAACTGTTCAGTGTAAACATTATCCTACAGCACCTTGTGCTCAGAGGTTTGGGGCCCTGTTGCGGTAATATACCTATGTGTAGTTCACTCTCCCATGGAGTGGCACCTACACCACTTTACAGAGAAAAATGAGTGTCCTTTACAGCCTAAGATGAAAACCAGCTGACTTTTAGCTCAAACTGCATAGGTGCCTGCACTAAGCTCTAGAGGTCCCAGGTTCGCCTGCCTGTGTGCAGTTACAATAGCAACAAGATTAATGCTCTGCAAGCTTTCCTACAAATGCAACCAGTGTTCCTCAAACCCTCACCTGGGATATGGTTTCCTGTTCTTGAACTTTCATGTCCCCAATGGAGCACAGAATTTGCCGCTCCAGGTCAGACCTTAGACCCACCTGGCATCCTACTCTATCAGGAACACTACATTTATGCAGGAGTTAGCAACACTGAGTGAGCTGGACACCGAGTTCAGCAATTCCTATTTCTCCAGCTCTAATTGTCTTGTATGGAATCTCTCTAGCATTGAGTGTTAGTTTTATGGCTTGTGTGTGCAGTTTGCTTTCAATATTTACTTCTTTTTATAGCTAATTTTCTCAGGATTTTCTGAAATCTACTTTAAAAATTTAAAAACTTTTTTTAAAATAAAAGGCCATTGAATGATGGAACATCAGAGGGAATGTAAGTGTTCCAGATCCCCTCACTTTATTCTACCTGAAGTTTTATGTTAATATGAAGCTAATTTTCTGTCTTAGTGCAATAAAGGTCACATAATTGATCAATGTACTATCTGGGGCTATGTTGAGATGTGTCCAAAGAGGAGCTGAAGTCTGAAGACCCCCCCGCCCACAGCAGATTCCAAGGTACTCATAGAAGAAAGAGTCTCTCTTTCAGACTGACTTAAAAATAGATATGAATATTGTGTGGAAAAGTTTTGCCAGCTTTGGGCTAGTTCCATAGGGGCGGTATATTTGGCCACTCTGCTGATGGAAGAACTGGCAATTAATCAGAAGTAGTTGGAAGAGTAGGAGGTGAGGTCTAATCATGGAGTAGGTTGTGCAAAAAATAAATAGATAAAAAAGGAGAATTGAAGCAAAGGAGTTTTTTGTAATCTAATAACACTCAACACTAATGATCATTCAAACACTGCACAAATGTTTGTTAATTCTGCCACCTCCTGTGAAAAGGATGAGAAGTTGTAATCAATGGAAAAGAAGACCTGACACAAGCAGTTAGGGCCTAAATTCAGCAAGGTACTTAGGGATGTACTTAATTT
Organism: Carettochelys insculpta; assembly: GCF_033958435.1. Classification (NCBI taxonomy): domain Eukaryota; kingdom Metazoa; phylum Chordata; order Testudines; family Carettochelyidae; genus Carettochelys; species Carettochelys insculpta. Next base: position 7,139,893 of record NC_134138.1, read on the forward strand.
AACACATGTTGACTTCTCCTCTTGACTTGCTTAAAGTTAGGCATGTACTTAGGTACCTCAACACCAAAGTGATTTACCCAACACTGCACTGCTAGAGGTAGCATTATAGTTTTGGGGAGTCCTATGCCAAGTCCAATGAAGCAAGCCACAGAAGATACTATCCTTAAGTGATCACTGGTGTGATTGCCTAAATAGAGGCTGATGAAGAATTAACATAATTGAGGGAAAATATTAAATACGCATGTGTATTTTGGGTAGATGCTAAAGATGTTGTGGATTAGCAGAAAATTGCTACATTGAACCTAGTGTTGGAGGACTATAGCTTTAACAGGAAACTTGGCTGCTGCAGCCCTGTATTTATGAGTGTTATATAAATTGTTTGGAGCAAGATTTCACTGGCATCTCACTATGATTAGAAAACAAAATCACAGAGCTTTAATTAAAAGCATCTACACTCCAAACCAGGACAGGATGCAGATGAGACTTTAATAACTTGGTACCCCTTGGGAAGGAGAGCTGATCTCTCAAGCCAGCCATCTTAAGTATCTGGCATATCTGTATTCAACGAAAGTGACCCATGGCAAAGCATCAGCCAAATACCGAAAGCTGATACCACTGTTTAGGGCTATGTGAAGGCAGGTGAAGTAGGGAGCCCTAACTGGAAATGGAGGAAGCAAAAATAATGTAGGGGACTCTGTTGAGAACCATGGGGCTATATCATCTGGAGGAATGAAATGGGAACCTGCAGAATTTGCCCTGTGGTGGTAAAAAGTTATTTATAATAGAGTTGGGATTTGAAGGTGTTTATTGATGTTACACCTTTAACATCTTTTCCCATACGACTATAAAACCTAGGGCTAAAATTGATGGGAGTGATACCCACTATGGTGTGATGTGGACCCTGTATAAAATGGCATGCCAGTTGTAAAGGTATTGCTACTCATTTTTCGAAGGACAGTGGTTTGATGTGAAGATTTGCAGGGAAGAGGAGGAAGATAAGTAGATGTGGGAGACTTGGATTGTCTTTATTGGATTTTCCATTACATTCCCTGCCTGGAAGTGGGAGCTACAGAGCAAAGAAGGAGCTGTGGGGGTGGAAATCTTTCTGAATACATTTTGAGGGGTGGGAAATCCCTTCCTGACCACTTCAGGTGGCTGTCTGAAACCCTGAATCATGAGCTTTAGGAGCATAAGGCATTAATTTGGAAGGGACCCCCAGGGCTGTTCAGTCTTGTCTCCACTATCACAATCATACCCATCATAGCATTGTGCTCATAAATACATCCACCTCTCTTTCAAAACTAATAAAGTGGTTTGGCCTCAAAATTCCTTTGGGGAGGCCATTCTAGAACTTGATCCCTTTGATGGTTAAAAAATAAAGATGATTAAATCTGAAAAAAGCCAAGATGTTTCGCCTGGCAAGAGATATTGGCAACACCAGCATTCTTTCGGGTATATTGTCAAATGTTTCATTAATTCCCCAACACAAATAGGAGACAAGGCACCTAATATTGCTAATGCACAATTTAAATAAATCTTTCTGGAGTCGTGTCTCTCCTCTGAGATGGGTTTGGGATGAGGTGTTTCCTTAACTACTCAGCTGAGGTACTGCACTTGCAGCCATTTGATGAGAATTGATATACATGTCCCAAAAGTTAATAAGTATCACCTTGGAGCAGAAGAGAGAACCCAAATGAGTCACAGTAACTGGATAAATTCGTAAGTGCAAGTAAGGCAGATGTAAACAAATGGGAAGTAAACTTTGTCTCAGACAGAACAGGTAATCAACTCACTGCAGGCTGCTTAAAAAGAGTCCTGCTTCTTGTGGCCTTTGGAACATGTACATTTCCATATTCATTTTGACATGAAACTGCACTGGATAGTGATATAAAATATTTGAGCCCTTGCTATTTGACAAATTCTCTTGCTCTTCTAAGGGCTGATCACAGTTCAGCCAGATCCTTTGCAAAATGTTAAAAAATATTGCCTTGGCATCTCCCAAAACGTTTCCTCCCCAGCCCCACATTATATATATATATATATATATATATATATATTTTTTTTTTTAAGGTACAGATGAGAAATATGATCATCAGGTTTTGGCATTTGAGGCTGGCTTAGAAGCTGTGGACCTTTTTGCACTTTCAAACACCAATGCAAAATCATCTGTCAGCCTGAGTGCTTCAGAAAGGAACAGGGGAACATATTCTGGGGCATTGTATTTCCCTGCTTGTGAGGCATAATTCTCCAATTATTTTGGCAAAACTTGCCCTCAAAGTATGCCATTTTAGGTTTAAGAGAAGAAAAGTCTTGATTCTTCACTATGCCTAGGCAGAGTTAATTGATGTAACAGCCAGTTGTACTGTGGCTTTGATAACTATTGTGTCCGCTGCAGTTTTCTCCAGCCAGATTATTATAGATAGTATCTACATTAGCAGCCATCTTATGCAGGTGTGTGGGTGGGGTGCAGAGTCCTTTCTCCTTGTTTTTTTGGTTACTTGGAGAGTGCTCATTAGACAGAACTTTGCCTACTGATATTCTAGAGATTTGGGGTAACTGTGCATTTATTGCTCCACCATCCCGCACAACATCTGCTGGAGTCTGCAAACGGGTGTATTTAAGAATAATAGGACAACGTTATGTTGCAGAAAATGTTCCTGCCCTTGAGATTTTTTAACTGGAATCATATTTCCCCGAGGAAGTGTGAGAAGCCTCATTGCTTAGGTAATTGACAAGTAGACTGAGAACAAGAAAGCCTATTCCTATAATTTATACTGTAGTAGCATCTAGGTCCCTCAGATGTAGATTAGGGCCTCAACCAAAGACCAGGGCTCCATTGTGTTATGTGCTTGCTGTATGGAACTTGTGCAGTGTGTGTAATTTTTAAATGTGTAGTAGGATGCTGATAGCCATGTTCCCCCCCACCCCCTGGGTTGGTGGATAGTGGTGGTTGCTCCATTACAAATGTGCCTTTGATTTAATAACAAGCAGGAGTGCGAACTCTTTTCCTGAGACTACAGAAGAACTCCTGTAGCACTGTCAATAAAAAGATTACCTGACAGCCTAGAAAGGAGAATGAGAATTTATAAAGTATTACCACCAGTGTCTAGTATTGCTTGTCAAACTTGGAGCAAAATAGAGAGATTTCTCACTCCTCTCCCCTTCCCTGCACTGACTTCATCCTGAGAAGGGTACAAGGGAAGCATTCTACTTTCCTGTCACTCATGGTTTAGAAAATTAGGTGTTTATTGGAGGCAGAACCAGCATGGTGTTTCAGTTGCAGCACAAGAACTGCTCTCTTCAAAGCATGCTGTCAAGAAAGGTGGAAAAGAGCCACTTGATTAGACTGTGTGGATTTAAATCTTCACACAAAATGTTCTCAATTGTATTGCAAAGATTGCGTTATTGACTTCTCAGGTAAAACAATATTCACTACCTGTTGGAAATAGAAACTTTCCTTCATTCTGCTAGCTCACGCTTCTATTGTTATCACGCTCAGGCAGGCTGGGATGCTAATTGGTCACCAGCAGACTTCTTGGCTTGATCTTGCCCTTTTACTGCATCTGAGACTTTCCATTGTTTCTTAGAAACCACCAAGTAGGTAGTTTGACCAGATGCTTGTCCTCTTTGTAGTGTGTGCTAGTGTGCTGTAGCTTGAAGAGGCAATAGTCAAAGGTAAGTGTGTCAGGATTCTTGGTGTGTGTGTGTTTATAAGGGATACCTCAGCTGAGCAGTCAGGGTAGTCAGTGAAGATTGCCTTCTTGTATGACTGCGGTTGTGTGGGCTTATTTTCAACACAGCACAGTTACAGTATTATAAGGCCCATAAAGCAAATTTTGCAAACAGAATTTGACAACTCTGAGGCTCAATAAGTGTTCTTATGATTTATTCTTTTTCCAAAAGAAAATGTGTTTCCATTCAAACCTTGCCCTGTATGCAGTGTTTCCAATTTAACACCATAGCATTATACCAGACTTTGTCTATGCTAGAAAGTTTCTTTGTAATTGTCCAGTGGAGGTTGTAGCATGGACAAACTCAGATGTTTGTCTCTGTGCCCTCAGTGGGGAACTGCAATGGTTGTGGAATTGAGGCTCCTTATTTTTTAAGTCAGAAAGGCCCTCCTGAGTGAGGAACCGGGGGTGAAACTGACTGGTCCATTTATACTGTCCAAACAATGAAATACAAAAAGTGACTTGCATGGATCCTGTTAAATTAGATAGAAACAATTTTCACTTTTGATAAGCTGAAGTAGTCATTATTTGGTATAGGTAAGTATAACCTGATGATGTCCATGATTTCATGCAGTGGAAGAGAAGTAAATACTTCTACTGTATAGTTCCGGTGAAACACCCAATATTGCAGCATGTAACACTGCAGTGAAACCAGAGCTCAGAATTTAATCCATTTAAATCAATCTGGGAATATCTCCTCCAGTCTGGAGGAAGTAAAAATTGTCAAGCTAAATGAACTGCTTATGGAAGAGAGAGACAAGGTGAGAGAGGTGATATCTTTTTATTGGACCAGCTTTTGTCGGTGAGCGAGTTATGCTTTCATGCTTATAGAATTATTTAGCTCCATGTAAACTCATTTCCTCTAAGGAACAGCAGTTGTTCCAATAAGATAGATTACACCTCACCCACCTCAAGTTGCTGATATCCTGGGACCAACAGGGCTACAGCGGTGCTGTATAAGACTATGGGAGAGAGATGCAGAAATCTGAGGTGTCTGTACTGACACCTGGCTGTGGCACATGTGAGCTGTACTGAGCACCAAGTGGTGAGGTGCTACATTAAATTCTGCAGTTTTGTTCTTTTGTGGCGCTGAATTCTTTTCTAGCTGGAGACTTTGAAACAGCAGCATGTGTGCAGGGTTTGTGTGAATCATTTTTCTCTGGTTGAGTCAAAGTTTTGTGGTGGCTCCCCTCTTCCCCCCGAATACATTGGCTTGTAGACACAGCTTTGGGATCAGACCTTGCCTGGATGCTCAAGGTGTCGCCCTGCTGAGGCGAAGTGCCAAGATGACTCTGCCCACCAGTGCATTGATGGAATGCTGTTGGGAGGACTTGAACACCAAGGTCAGCCATCCCAACCGTGAAGTTTAGCACACTGGACAATGTACCCCAAAGACAGACACACAGCACAGACAGGTTTCTTCCTTGGTTCACCAAGATGCTTTATTAGTGTTTCAAAGTCATTACTGAGGGGTACAAACTCTTCATGGCCTCTACCTGATTGTCCTTTGGGTTCTCTGTGAGTCAGCACCTTCTTAGCTGTATTCATTGCTCTTCCTGGAACCAGCTGAATGGTTTCGATCTCTGTCTTCCCAGTATGTTCAGGAGTTGTAAGAAACAACCAGGTCTTTCCTCCATCACCAGAGTAGGTCAGGTGGAGCCTTGAGTGGCTCACTTCTCCACTCCCTTTCAGAGCTAGCTCCCTCTGTTCCACAAGCTCAGACCTTTTATTTTCAGGTAAAAGGTTACACTTATTTTGGAATCTGTTTTCTGGCCAACTCCCTTGAAACTGGGAACCTCCATTCTCATGCAGCATTCTTCTTCCACAGCTTTGCTGTCAGGGCCATATGAACATGTGCACTGGGAAAACAAGAAGTTTATTTACCAAGCAACTGTCTGGTTCTCTCAAGAGGTCTTTTCCTTGTTTCCAAGGGGCAGCTTGTCCTGTCATATAACTCCCCATATGCTGCTAGATATATGCAGTATGTTGCTGAGCTCTGCAAAGATTGAGTCCTTGCCCCCATTGTGTCAGAAGCTATTAAGGGGTTGGTTGGGCCTAATGGTTAGAGTCATGGTAGGTTGGAGCCAAGGATCAGAATCGGAATCAGGAGTCCAATGCAGAGTACCGGTGAGGTCAGTGTGAGCAGGGCTGGAGCAGGCAAAGGCTTGGGGAATCTGTTACTATCAGACAGGAGGGAGTTCTGATCCCTGCAGTAACACTGAGTCACTGTTCCGTGTGTGAAGCTTATTTATATACCTTTGGTGAGGATCACCAGATCCATTCCTGGCTTGTGGTTTGGTTGGAGCTTGGCACAGAAGTGACTGATCCCCTTACCTTTACTGTAGGATAGCAAAGTTATTTGATCTTGGTCTGTGCTTTCAGTAGAGGGGATATAAACTCCAAGCTATTTGAACAGTCTGCTTCACGCTCAGAAATGTTCAGCTTTCCATGCTGAAATTTCTTCCTTACCTCCCCTTTGATTATTTCAAAATAGGCCCCCTGTCCTCAGTTTAGATTTCCTTTCTGTGATTGAGAATTCAGTGTGTCCACTGCAGACCTAAATGGAGAGTACGTTTTGGACTGGATATTTTCATGCTAGCTGAAGGGTTTGTTTCTTTGCACTGCCAAACCAAAATTTAGTTCTCAGCAAGTCCAATGGAACGACTTTGAAATGACTCTAGAGCCCACGTTAAATGGAAGCGGACAAGATCATCAAGCACTTGAAATGAAATTAATCCTTCCAACCCCTGGCAGTAGCTGGATCCTAAATGTTGCCCTGAATTTTTTAGGTGGGAAAGCAGAGTGTACAAAGTGGACTTTTAAGCAGGGCAAAGATTGAATAGATCTTCAGCAGTGTTTGCTCTAGCAATGCCTTTTGGCTCAGGCAGTTCTCATTGTGGGGTGATCTCTTTGTCTGAATGGTTGTTGATCTCAACTGAGGACAACGGACTTTGGGTTGAAAGTCTGAAGACGTGTTCAAAATTAAAACTTCTCAAGATCTCCTTCTCTCGCACCTAATACTGCATTCTGCCCTCTTCCGTTCATTTCCTTTGAAGCATCTGGTATAGCCGTGTAGAAACACAGGCTACTGCAGTAGATGGATCATTGACTACACTGGGTAAATCAAGACCATTCATATGTTCACTTTAGCCTTGCTTATGCTCTGCTTTTCTGACCTATCTTCTCCAGGGCAACTCCCTGGATGGAAGCAGTGATGAGCACTGAGGTAGTGGTTCAAGCCGCTACTGTCTTGTTGGCCACCAAGTCTTATAATACTCTGAGTGGGTTTAGAGAACACAGAGGTAAAAACGTGTGCACCCTTGTGCACTAATGCTACCACGAATGGGGGCGCACCAGTGGGCGGGTTTCCAAAAGGCTGCTAGTACAGCCACTGTGGTGACAGGTGTACGTGACTGTTACAGCATGGCCAATTGAGATGCTGAGACAGTGGCTTTAGTTTTTGCTACATATTCTGTAAGGTAGGATTTAAACCACTTGGAAGTAAGAACCCTGGACTTGCTCTGAGGCTACGCTAGCCAGTGCACAATGTGGGTTCAATTCCTGTATTCCCTCCACCAACCCCTACCCCCGACACCTTTTTGTTTTCTCTTTCTTTGTGCACCATATGCACACCTGAAGCAGCACATTCTCTTCCTAACATTACAGCATACTCCAGGCAGGTATTTAATTTCTACTTCATTCACAGTGGAGCAGCCAAGGCATTCAGTTCTTCCTCTCCTTGATGGTAGCGTTTGGCTCAGAGTTCACTCAGTGGAGCATCCATTCCTGAGTCCACCTGGAGAAAGTGGAAGGCGCACATAGCTGATGAGAGTACCCTGAACCAGCAACTTCTGTGCAACATAGAACCCTGCAAATAGACTTTGTCCTTTTTTTACAGGCCAAGAATATTTTGTCCTGAAATCTTCCCAGAGGGCTGCCACTTCATGATTTCCTTGTGATGACTGTATAAGTTAGCGCCACGTTGCCTGCAAATCCAGAGCTCCCTAGTATCCACATCTATCTGTCTAGGGAGCTCAATGTGAGGCTAACTGTTTATAAACTCATTGGAGATTAGGGCTGGAAGAGAACTCAGGAGGTCATATAGTCCAGCTGCCTGCCTAAAGCAGGACCCAGCTAAATGTTGGACACTCGTTAAGGTAATTATGCCATTGTCTTGATGCTATGGAGTTAATTGAAAGAGTTGGGGTGGCAAGGGGAGAAATCAGCTGTTTCTCGTTTTGTCCTTTGGATTCACAAGTTTGAAAGTCTTTGAAAGCAGCTTGGGCGCAGCAGTCTGGGATGGAAAAGTGTCCATGAGTGAAGCTGTATACTTTTTCATCTTCCTTTCTATCCATTTTAGGCATTGTAGAGCAATGGATAAAAGGGGGAAAGGAAAAAAAAAACCCCACAAAAAGCCACCCACAATAATCTATAGCAACTGTCACCCAGCAAACTACTCCCATTTCATACAGCTAGGTTAGGTGTCAGCATGCGATCGATGGCTCTTGTACAATAATTATAAAAACTAGCAGGTTGTGTTGCTTGAGTGAGTTTAAGAAGAGTAGGGTCTCAATCTTTCCTCTAATAGGGCTTTGACAGTGCGCAGTGCAGAGGCTTCGTCTTAGTCTGACAGTGTTGTCATTAAACACCAGGTAGTGTGGAACAACAGAGAACAAAGATTCTCAGCACAAGGGAACATGCGGTTTTGACAGGAGTTATTTGTCATCACGGAGCTGCCCAAACTCTTCAGTCTGCAATACGGATGGCTGCTTAAAGTGACTTATTGCCCCTGTCTGTGGCTGCAGTTGTGATTTGATAATCGGTAAATGTTTGTCAAAGATGAATTCCCTACCTGATTCAGTGCTATGCTGGAAAAGCAAATGAAAAGCACTGTGCAGGAAAACAGATTGGGTGGATTAGGGTGCAGGCAAATGACGACCAAAAACAGGTTTCCCAGCCAAGTTGACCAACTTTCTTTGGGATATAAAGCTATCAAACTGCAGGATTTCTGCTTCTTGTTCACAATGGGATTGGGCCGTACTCCACACATATAATGTCTTGCAAATCAGTGTGATTTCTTGTGTTGGGAGAACTGTACTTCTCCAAAAGATGCCTTCTGATTTGCTTCGAAGTTCTCTGGTGTTATATGTTACAGTGAAGAACATAAGAATGGCCGTACTGGGTCAGACCAAAGGTCCACCTAGCCCAGTACCCTATCTTCCCGCAGTGGCCAATGTGAGATGCCCCAAAGGGAGTGGACAGAACAGGTAATCATCAAGTGATCCTTTCTCTGACATCCATTTCCAGCCTCTGACAGGCTAGGGATCCCACTCCTACCCATCCTGGCTAATAAGTACTGATGAACCCAGCCTCCCTGAATTTATCTAGTTCATTTTTGAACCCTGATGAACTCCTGCTCTTCACAACATCCTCTGGCAGGGAGTTAAACATATTGAATGTGTGCTGTGTGAAGAAAAACTTCCTTTTGTTTGTTTTAAACCTGTTATCTATTAGGGACCTCTAGTTCTTATGGGAACAAGTAAATAACTTTTCCTTATTCATGTTCTCCGTACCTGTCATGATTTTATAGACCTCTATCATGTCCCCATTTAGTCCCAGTCTTTTAAACTGTCTTCATCTGGTACCTGTTCCAAACCTCTTATCATTTTTGTTGCCCTTTCCTGAACCTTTTCTCATGCTGATATATATCTTTGGAGATGAGGAGCCCACATCTATATGAAGTACTCATGATGTGGGCATACTATGGATTTATACAGAGGAAATAAAATATTCTTTATCTTTTTTAAATGATTCCTAATGTTTGCTCTTCTTTGACTGCTGATGTGCATTGAGTGGATGTTTTCAGAAACCTATCCACAATGACTCCAAGATTTCTGTCTTGAGTAAAAGACAAGCAAATTTATTGATTAGGTAATGAGCTTTCATAGGTAAAACCCACTTCAGATTTTCAGATTATTTTCTACTCCAATCGGCAAATCTGAAGAAGTGGGTTTTACCCATGAAAGCTCATTACCTAATAAATAAATTTGTCAGTCTTTAAGGTGCTACAGCACTGTTTGTTTTTTTGTAAAGCTACAGACTAACCCAGCTAGCTGTCTGAGTCTCTCTTGAGTGGTTATAGCTAAATTAATCCTCATCGTTTTGTATGTATAGTTGGGATCATTTTTTCAAATGTGCAATGCTTTGCACTTATGAGCATTAAAATTCATTGCCATCTCATTGCCCAATCCCCTAGTTTTGTGAGATCCCTTTGAAGATCTTCAGACTTTGTTTTTAACTGTATTGAGAAGTTTTAACTCTATTGAGAAGTTTAGTATCAGCAAATTTTGCCACCTGTTTATTCCTCTCTCAAGATCATTTCTAAGTATGTTGAAAAGGATTGGTTCCAGCATGGACCCTTGTGGGGCACCACTAGTTCTTTACAGAAACCATGTTGTCTTCTTCCCAAAAATTATGTTCATTTATTTATCTGACAATTATATTCTTTACTGTAATTTCAACTAATTTGCCCGATACTGATGTTAGAATTACCAATCTGCAATTGGCAGGATCACTTCTAGAGCCCTTTTAAAATATTGGCGTCACGTTAGCTATCTTCCAATTGTCAGGTACAGGAGATGATTTGAAGGACAGGTTACAAACCACAGTTAATAGTTCCATTCTAACCTATGTTTGATCTTGAAGTACCAGAGGCCACTTAACAGCTAGATGGATGCATTCTCTCATGCTTTAAATGCAGTACAGTATTGACCCTCCCAGTATTTTGGTGCCCTCCCATTCTTCCAGTATGTACAGTAAATATTTAAAAAATTCTTTGGCAAGGAGTAGAGTCCTGAATTGTTTGTTTGCATTGTGCTAGTCAAAGTTTGGACTCTAGGTACCTTTTAGACATTTTTCTCTGCAAAGTGTTTTTACATGTGTACCCTTCCAGCAAAATTGGATCCATTTTTTTTTACTCTCCCTAGATACTTTCATAGCTGTCCACAGCCTTAATCTTTTCTTTAGAAACTTGGATGGGGAGAATGAAAACAACTTTGCAAACCTGCCCTCTTGCAATGTGGCTGGAACAGTTGCTTCAAAGTTTTGTTCTATTCGTAGGAGTCTATATAAGATTTTCTGCTGATGCAGGATTCTGTGCAAGGTCTTTTAAATGGCTAGCTAGGAAAGTTAAAGGCTGGGAAAGATAGTCTGGCCTTCAATTTGATATGCAGTTTTGGGTGTGGGGAATCCCTGATGGATTCAAATTTCTGATCATTTTATATATCAAAAGGAAAACAGAATTCATTTTGCATCCAACAAATAGGGCTTTCACAGTCATTTGTTTCCAAAATGGAGAGGGCAGGGAGGCAGCGAGACTTTCCCCTGTGCTCCCGCCCATGGCCAGTCTCTAAGGCAAGCTCCATGAACCTGTTTGATTATATAGCCAGCGTTTTTCTAGTGTTTGAAATGGGGAAAACGATCAAGAGCAGGAAAAGTGGAGTGATTTATTAGACTCATAAAAATTCATACTTTGTTATTCCAGTCATCTTGCATCTGACGCTTGTTAGAACGAGAACCCTGGCAGCTCTTGCCGAGTGAGTGGGGGATGGGGGGCATTTATCAAGCTTCGTTCTGCCTCGGCTGCCAGCGCTGTTCTCATTTAGAGAAATGGACTGGGTTCGTGGAAACACATTAATAATCATTCACTGAAGGAAGGGGAACCCCTCCGACCCCCCGCTTGTTATTATAATAAGGGTTGTGTTTGAACAAGGCCCAATGCTCCAGAGCCCCATTCACTCTCTTTAATGGGGCCTTTATTAGAGATGTGGTATTTGGCATGTTAACTGTGACCACCTTTTAGTAATCATAACAGAGGAGGGGAAAACCACAATCTCTCCTTATCCAGCCATGAGACAGCAGCTTATAGGATCCTTCCTGTTGCGTTGGTCCAGTGCCTCCAGGAGACTTGGGGTCTGTATCCCTTTTCTGGCAGGAGCTTGACCTTTATGGTAGTACCTCCAGCTGCATCCCACCAATGTTAACTAATAAACGAGACTGGCTTTCTCAATGACATGTTTTTCATATACGGGATGAGGCTGCCCTTGTCTCCTGCATGCTGGGCCCCTGACCAGAGGAGGCTGGAGTACATGGTGAGGAGGCCATATGATCGTGCATTCTGTGGGGGGGGCAATCTGCAGTTCCAGCAGGGACCACTTTAAAAAGTAAAAGCTGCATGGCACAAATTCATTCCCTCTCTCCCCCCCCCCCCCCCCCGCCCTCCAGGAGTGAGATCCTGGATCTCCTGATGGCTCCATGCTGGGGTTCTTTTGCAGCCCTAATAACTCATAGTTAGATGTGATTGTGCTTGAGGTTATGCTCCTTCTGCTAGTCATGCTGTACAGAGAGAAAATGAATTCAAATTCATGGGCTTCCTGTTACCTATTTCCTGCACACCTGGAGAGCAGTGGAGGAGAAAGTGGCCAGAATGTGGACACGTTTGGGGCATTGTGGGATACCTCTGAAGGTCAATAGACTCTATTTAAAATAACGCTGTTTCCCCACTAGCATTAATGCAACCTGTTAAATTTGAACTTGGTGGTATGCTGCCTGAGAAGGGCGGGGCAAGAAAACTGACTTTAGCACACCTTAAAATTGACCTAATGGTATTTCCAGTGACGACAGTCACATTATGAGATTGAGCTAAGTGTCTTTAAATGGACTTTGTGTTCTAGTGTAGACAAAGCCTGAGTTTGTATGCACACAATTTTTAAATGAGGTGCAACTTGGGTGTACACAAGCCAAATCAGACTTTGAAAAGGGTACAGTAGCCTGGAAAGGTTGAGCTGCTGTTTTAGGGTAAATTTTTGCTGAAGTTAACAGTAGATTGTTGGGATTATCATGAATCTTGCTAGGACAGGTAACAGTACAGTAAACCCCTGATACGCATGATTTCAATTTGAGCTTAACTCATGTTAACACAAGTTAAGCACAAGTCAAAATTGTGGGGTTCCTGGGGCTGGGGAGCGCAGCTGCTTTGCCGTCTCCCTGCTCCAGTCCCCGTGTCCCCCAGCTTCTCCCAGCTGGGGGACAGACGGCTTTGGTGGCATGGCTTCTCCCCGGCTTCCCCCAGCTGGGGGAAGACAGGCAGGCAGCTGTGGCACTGCAGCTTCTCCCTGGTTTCCCCCAGCTAGGGTTAGCTGGAGAGAAGCCGCACCTGGCTCCCAGAGTGGCAGGGAGCTGGGAACCAGGTGGCAGCCTGGCTTCCAGATCCCCTGGGCTTGCGAGAGCCTGGAGCCAGGCTGCTGCCTGGTTCCCGGCTCCCTGCCACTTTGGGAGCCAGGAAACTGACCATCTCTGGTGCATTGGTCAGTTTCCTGGCTCCTGCAAGCCCAGGGGAGCTGGGAGACAGGCTGCCACCTGGTCCACAGGTCCCCTCCACTTGCTGGGGCCAGGAAACTGACCAAGGCTGGTGACCTTGTCAGCTTCCTGGCTGTCCTGAGTTGTGCGGGAAATTTAACTTACATGGGGGTTGCAGGAACACAAACCCTGCACAAAATGAGGGTCTACTGTAGTAGTGAGGATGTGGCTGTTTCACCTTCAGCATGAGCTACAGCCCCAGTCTGTATCAGGGTTCCTTGTGGTACTGTGCTGCATCTGCATTCCTATTGTTACCTAGATTAAATCTATTGCAGGCCCCCTCCCAGTTAGCTACAGTCATCCTGTCACTTTACAATGATGGCACACCCTTTGTTTCTGTTGCATTTTTGATTCAACTGGATTTTAGATATTGGAACTAAAGTTTTAGTCTACAAAATGCTTAAAAAACTAATTTGTGTGTGAGTTGGTAATCTGACTTTCCTGACCACTTCATGGAGATTAACTTTTGTATACTGATGCTGTCCTGTTTGTGTTGAGTTAAATCACATGCTGAGGCTTGGTCTAGACTAGACAGGTAAGTTTGATTTGGATAAACGACATCTACTTTATCTGCAAGCGACTGACCTGTCCCTCTTCACAGAGGGAGGTCAACGTGAGAAACTCTCGTGTCAACCTCCCTTGCAATATTCAGGAGTACAGGGATTGACTGACTGACCAGGTTGATCTTCCATGTAGTCTAGACGTACCCTGAGGGAGAAGCCCAGGCCTGCATGGGAGGTGATCTATTTGGCACCTCTATGCTGTGTGGAATTGTTCTCTGTTAGTGCCCACCTGGGTGCTTTCCCAACAAAAGCTAAGTATGGCAGGAAGTAGCATAGATGATTCAGAAGATGAAACTCCTTCCTCTGAGTGCTTGTTGATCAGGTGGTTGGCATGGTGTTAGAGGATGTTCTGCTGGTGGAAGGCTTTTTTTAAATGAGAAAAACAGTCAGAGTTCCTGCTCACTTGCAGTCATGAAAGATTCCATGGCTCTTTTGGGGGAGAGTAGGAGCCCTGATACAGTTGGAATTCAGGTGATCCCATTCTCTCCCCTATGGTTTAATTGGATAAATTTTTTTGCTACTTGACCTAAACAGCTGGGTAGTGCTGTTGTGTGTTTTTTTGCATTCAAGTGTCTTTCTTTGTGGATCAGTTTTAAAGCACTATGGGTTTCTTCTACACGAAACTTAAACCATTGTTGCAAAATAAGTGCATTTCTGAAAACAGTTTCCTGTTAATGGCTTTTCAGAGGCTAACCTAGCCATACTGCTGTTGAGATTTGGGTGTACATCTAGATGTTTGATAGAATATTTCTGAAATAACTGCAACTGTGACTAGAGAAGTTAACTCATCTAGGCTGCATGACCCAGAAGAGTAGTGGGAATGAATGAACAGAAGTGGTGTGAGACTGTAAGCAAAGACACATCCACAGTGGATGGAGGCTTAGCGTGCAGTGTGTAATGTATAAGGTGCTGCCGATTGGTGTGTAATGGGCCACCAGTCATCAGTAAAGATCTGTGTGAATTAAATCAGTGTTAGCCCTTTGAGGACCAAAAGACATACATCAAGTATCTTCAGAAGTATGTGCAAGATTTACATGCCTAATTTAGCATGATGAAAAAGTACTGCAACAGTCCAGTCCAGTGACATGTTGCTCAGACAACTAGAGGAATATTGATTAGTATGCTATGGCAGCAGATCTTCAATTTTTTCATTCTGCAGTCTGCTTTGTGAGCCATGGCCTTGGCTGGAATATATTGGTGCATCTCCACTCCAGTCATGAAATGACACTGACTTACACCAGCTGAGGATTTGGAACTATGAGTCACAGTTTGTCAGAAGAGACCAGCAAGTCATCTAGTCTGACCTCTACAAGGCAGCAGCTAGTGCCTGCACACTTAACTCAAAAACAATAAGAAGTCATGTGGCACCTTATAGACTAACAGATATTTTGGAGCATAAGTTTTTGTGGGCAAAGATCCACTTCATCAGATGCGTGAGTTGGGGGGTTTCAGAGGAGGATTTAAAGAGGGGATCTTAGTAAAGGGGAGGGCGGGAGCTGACAATGTCTATTCAGTCAGGGTGGATATGACCCATTATCGGCAGTTAATGTGGAGTGTGAACATCAAGAGAGGAGAAATAGTCAATTCAGTTAGAGGGGATGTGGCCCATTGTCAGTTGGTAATGTGGAGGTGTGAACATCAAAAGCAGAGAAACTACTTTTGTAATATGCCAGCCACTCCCAGTCTCTGTTAAATCCTTGGTTGATGGAGTCAAATTTGCAAATGAATTGCAGCTCTGAAATTTCTCTCTGCATTACATTTTTGAATTTTTTTGTTGTAGGACTGCTACTTTTAAATCTGTTACTGAGTGTCCAGAGAGATTGAAGTGTTCGCCTACAGATTTTTGTATGTTACCATTCCTGATGTCTGATTTATGTCCGTTTATTCTTTTACGTAGAGACTGTCCAGTTTGGCCACTGTAAATGTATTGGAGAGATAGCCAAGTTAGTCTGTATCTTAAAATACAACAAGAAGTCCTGTGACAACTTGTAGACTAACAGATATTTTGGAGCCTACATAAGCTTTCGTGGACAAAGACCCTCATCTGACAAAGCGGATCTGTGCCCACAAAAAGCTTATGTTCCAAAATATCTGTTCGTCTAATGTAAAAGGAGTGCTATTCTCAGTGTGTTGAAAACTTTAACATGTTCCATCATCCTCTTTACTAATGAGATAGCATGTATGTAATAGCGTATAGGCTGCTACCCACAGTTAGCTGAAATAACCAGAACTGTGTTAGATCTCCAGTAGCAGACAAACGTAGAAATAGGAGATTCCATAGACAGATGTCTATCTTGTACTTACATGTAGACAGAACACAGATGGGGAGAGGTGGTTGCAAGGGGGAGGCTGGGGAGGTTGGAGAGATGATTAAACAATGGGTGGACTAATCACAAAAACAGATTTGAAAGACGGATTAAATAAATCTCTTACTAACTTCCTCATGGTGAAAATGTACATCAAGACTCTTTCACTCAGGTGGCCTATACGCAGAAGAACTCAATTGGGTAGCTGAGTTAAAGAAAGTAGTATGCTGATCTAGTTCTTTCTGTTCAACCCTTGTCTGGTTTTTGCCCTATTCTACCCGGAGTTGCATTTTCTGAACATGAGTTTGTTGAATTAGTTCTCGTGTATGCCATCTCTAATGGTGACAAGTATTAGAGAAGTAGCCGAGTTAGTCTGTATCTTCAAAAACAACAAGAAGTCCTGTGGCACCTTATAGACAAACAGATAGTTTGGAGCGTAAGCTTTTGTGCGCAAAGACCTGCTTCATCAGATGCAACTGTTATCTGTTACTCTATTAGGTGCCACAGGATCTCTAATGGTATAAACAAGGCTGAACAGACATGGTGACGCTATAGGCATATACTGGGAAGCAGATTGAGAGATGATGTTTGGTTGGTGGCTTGTCCCTCCTGGATTTCATACGAAGGGAACACATGCTCCTGCTTGTTTTATGAAGAGGTGGACTATCCATAGTCTCCTTTTAAGGTAGCCTTGCATAGATACCTTAGTATCGCCTTCTGCTGAACTGTTAGCTTTGAGATCAGGATGGACTGAAGGGAGAAAATACCGTGTGAGTTTACTCTTCACCAAGGCCAGACCTACCAACATTGCTAGTCAGACGCTGAGTTAACAATGCTGGCTGTTCACAGGTGGCATTTGGTTATTATTTTTCAGGTATGTTTTGTATTATTCTGGTTCCATTGACATCTATTATTTCTGTCTCCTTTTCCCATACTTTACACTGCTTCCTGTCAACTTTTCCTCACAGACTGCTGTCACTCTGCTTTTCTAGATCCATTCCAGGTATCCGTTTAGCTATTCCTAATAGTCTGGAACTGCCTGGTTCCAATGTGTCTGTCCACTTCTTGGGAAGGTTGCTCCAAGCCTTTGATTTGGAGTTTGAATAGAAGGGGTGGGGGGAGAGATGCTATTGCTTCCCTTATAATACTGTACCAAGAGCTTTGTTACTGTCAAATACTCTATCTTGGTTTTTAATAATCCAAATGCAGGCACTGTAATGACATTTTTTATTCAGCTCCTGAGCATTATTCTATTAGCCTGCATTAGCCCTTATATTGATGGCTGGAGATGTTTCATATGTGGCTGCATTTTGCAGAGAATATTTGAGGTATAGTAGATGTGAGACTGTTAGCTCCTGTGAGCTCCAATACACCCCTATTTATATGCCACTTTTTTGTGTAGTGTCTTTTGTGCAAACTTAATTATAACTACACACACAAAATAGTGGAGTGTAAATTAGCTGTTACCACTTAAGCATGTCTTGGAGTCATTGTGGATAGTTCTCTGAAAATATCCACTCAGTTTGCAGTAGCAGTTAAAAAAAATCAAAGCTGGGAATCATTAAAAAATTGATAAGACTGAAAATATCACATTGCCTCTACATACATCTATGTTATGCCCATGTCTTTAACACTGCATGCAGACCCAATTGACGCATCTCTAAAAAGTTATGTTTGAATTGGAAAAGTTACAGAAAAAGATGACAAAAATTATTATGGGTTCTGGAACTGCTTCTGGCTAAGGAGAGATTAATAAGACTAGGATTTTTCAGGTTGGAAAAGAGACCATGACAAGGGGATATGATAGAGGACTATATAGGCATGACAGGTGTGTAAAAAGTGAATAAAGAGGAATTATTTACTCCTCATAACATGAGAAACAGGGGTCACCCAATCAAGTTAATAGGGAGCAGATTTAGAGCAAAGAAAAGGAACTATTTTTTCACATAACACAGTCAGCCTGTGGAGTTCTGTGAGAAGATGTGAAAGACAAAACTATGAAAGGGATAAAAAAAGAACTAGATCTGTTCTCCATAAATGTATCTATCAATGGCTGTTAGCTAAGATGAGCAAATCCCCTAGCTTCTACTTGCCAGCACTTGGGAATGAGCAACAGGGAAATAGATCATCTGATGCTTACTGGTTCTGGTCATTCCCTCTGAAGCATCTGGCACTGGCCACTGCTGGAAGAGAGCATACTGGGCTCGTCCAACTCAGTTTAGTTGTTCTTTTGCAAGCAGTCTCCTAAAGTTCGTCAGAGTTCAAGGGACACTGTCCACTCAATTGTATGAGGTTAAGCAATTTTAAGAAAAAAACCAAAAACCTCCTGATAGAGCATTGGGTAATATACCACTCTTGCATGAATCCAGATTGTATTACAGTTCTGTCTAGTTACTCTAAGTTAAAATAACAATTCTGTCAAAAACTTGACGGTGATTAGGCTGCTGGTGTGCTGAGACACTGCTGGCCTATATTGTCTTGTTTGTTTGTACTTTCCCCATCTTTCTGTATCCATGTATCCATCTTCAGTTTAGTTTGTAAACTAGTTAGACTTTCTGTTCTGTGTTTCTGCACTGACTAGCAAGCTAGGGGTATGATCTTTGACTGAAGTTGCCTTTATATTACAGCATTATGAATAATAAAATCTTGATTCAGTGGTGATGTTTATGGAATTTTTGTTTTAAGCAACTGAGTGACTAAATGGCAAAGCAGAACAGTGAAACGGACCCCCACCCCTCACACGAGTGAGCTGTCATGTACACACTGAATACATCGAGAATGTTGTTACTAATCGCTTGCATTTCTAGTGACTTTAAGTGTTTCTAGTAACTGTGGCATATGTATAATAGTTTCAGGCAGAAGTTTGATCCTCACCCCCCAAGTTAATACTAGTGAAAGTGAAATAGACAAGGAGAGAAGACTTTATTTTTCAGGTGGGAATTGAAATGGAGTGAAGGGCTGAAGAAATGAATATACTGTGATGGCAAGAGAATTCAGTGGAGGGTTTTTGCACACACTGTGAGTAGAGAGAGGGTGGAGAAACAGGCCAGAAGTAGACACACAATCAAGAGAGGAGAAGAGTGATCTGGCAAAGGCCGCTAGCAGGCATTTTTAAAAACAGACCAGTTTTCAACTGGATTCTGAAATGAGCAGCTTCTCAGTAGAAGTAATTGATGTGCCACTTGGAAAGATTAGGATCCCCATGGTTGTCAGGTAAGAATTGCAATGAAATTTCATTAAGATGTCCTTTTATATTGTGATTTTACTTAACCACTGCTGCCCTGTTTTAATTCCACACTTCAAAGAAATTTGTTGCCAAAACATCTAAAGGAAAAGCCCCCTGATTTGAAGCTGTTTTTGTCTGTTTCTAGATCTGCAGGTGTGGATCTGCTCCATAAAAGCTCATCATATAATATATTATTTTGTTAGTCTTTAAAGTGCTACGTGGCTGCTTTTTTGTTTTGTGAAGATACAGACTAAGACAGCTACATCTCTGTAACTTTTCCAGAAGTAGTATTGCTTAGTCTGTGCCCTGCAGCTAGGAAAATGTGATTTTCTTTTCCAGTTTTTTAAAACTTGGCAATAAATACATTTAAGGATGTTGCACTTGTTCCAGGAAGATGGACATTATTACCATCATAGTTTTGGACTGGGGAGGGAAGGGCTGGCAATCTTACTGATACGAAAAAGTGCAGCGTCTTAAAATTAATAGACTTTTCTCAAATCCCTCAGTGAGTCATGACGGTTAATTTTCCTGCCATTCCAAAGCAAGGGGAGATGGGCCCTGCAAGGTGAGAGACCATAACAGAACTTTGCAAATCTGTTGCAAAATAATTAAAGCAATCAAAAACTTTTTTGAAAGAATCAGATGTTCCCTTTTGTCTATTGCTTTGGCTGAATCTGTTAGCGCTCATGCTCAGTCTTTCACATCTTGCTCATTGGTTCATATCCTGCCCAGCTGGTGGTGATCAATACAGTTTTGCTTTGCTTTGGTGGACTATGAGAGATGAGTGAGTTAGTCTCAGCCCAGCTCCTTGTACTTGGTTGTTTGAAGAGCTAAATTGCAGTTGCCATTGTCTGTCTAGACAATGTCACGTGATTCTCCATTGTGTTCTGGTAGCTGCGTTGGCCTCCTGGAGGTGTTCTTCCCCCTCCAGGTCAGTGGGTGGCCACTCCGCCCCACTGCCATGGGTACCAAAACAAACCCCCATGTCAATAGTTCTTTGGTCCCCCCCTTGCCTCAGGTGGGTGAGACGCAACAGTTCAGAAGCCCAGCCTTACTTCAGGTGGGCGCTGGGGAAATTAACTCCAGTCCATGGTCCTATTCCCAGTAACAGAGTCTGGCCCCTGGTCCAGTGTGGGGCAGCAAACAAACTAACAGTCTCAGAAGGCCCTACCTCAGGGCAGGGCAGCCAACAAACAGTCTGATTGTCTCCTTACTCAGGAGAATGCAGGCACTTCGCAGAGTCGGGGGGAGACTGCCACCTGGTAGGTGGGGTGGCAGGGGTGTGGGGAGAACACACGAGCCCACCCACTCAGCTGCATCCTGGTCCAAGGCCCTGGTTGCAACAGAGCTGTCTGCTGCAAGGCGTCAGCGGGGATCCAGACCGCAACACACTGACCCACTGACCTTTTAAGGGTCCTCACTATTCCCTGGGCCACTTCCATTCTCCCCTTCAGCACATACATGGGCGTTCAGTTGGGCCCTCAGAGGCTCAAGGGGTTCCTGGACTGGAAGGGTTGCGGTGATCCCATCCAGGCCTCTGCGGCTTGCAAGTCCCGCTGCCTCAGGTTCACTCAGGGTACAGGCCAGGGTATGAGGTTACAGCTTCTCCTCAGGGTCAGGTGTGTCCTCCAGGGCTTCACAAGATTCAGGGATCAGATGGGGACCTGGTGGGGGTCCAGTCTAGTCTAGTTTGCTGCTCTCAGCAGGTTCTCAGCCTCCCAGGCTGGGAGCACAGAGTCAAACTCTGGCTCCTCTGGAGCCTGGGTGTGAATGAGGCCTCAGCTGGGCTTTTATAGCCCTGGCCCCACCTCCTGACTTCTGGTCAGGTGACTGGGAGGGGCCAGGCTCAATCTAAAATGGCTCCCAGAAGGGTTCCTCTGCCTCTGGGTCAGGGCGCGGCCACTCCTAAAATTTCTAGCACAGTAGTTTTCCTGTGAGTGGCAAGGTGTTCATAATTTCAGCATTTTCAGCACCTAAAGAATTACTGCTTGATGAGCTGCTGATAGCTTGGGTTGTCTGTAAACAATGGGGACAGATTCCCTCCTTGTTTCTTTTAGTCACAAGGTCAGGAAACCCATTTGTAAAACTTAAGTAGCAAATATAATTTAACAGCTAGGTGCACTTCATGTCAACAGTTTACGTGGATTTAATACCTTTGCTATGAAAATGGGTATTTCTCTCAGAACTTGCTAGATGCTACTGCTGTCTTGCCACTGCATTGCCACATCTCATAAGTTGCACTAGATTCAACTGCCTGGGGTCCATTCAACTATAGGAATTAGTGTAGAAGATTTGGTATTAATTCCCCAAATGTCTCCTTTTGAAATTTGATTGCCTTGCTAAGCAAATGTTGGATGATGGTATGTGAAGTCTAGTAAGACATTTGAGCTGTAAAGCCAATGGTACTGTTGTCCTTTGTGTCTGAAGAGAACCCCTGCATGGGAGTCTCAGGTAAAGTACCTTTAATCATTTGGATTTATTTCCTATTAAACAGCAGTTTGTGATCATAAACTATCGATTACACTCTGGCATAAGTAGCAGTCTCTCTTGAAAGAGCTCAGAGCTGAATGAGTGTGAAAATTAAATTCCCCTCTTAAACCAAAGGATGGTCCTTTTAGAAACAGATTCCAGTAGCAATATAATTAACCTCTTGCTGTGCCATTCTGTGAGAGCATATTGAACATACTCAGTGATAATCATCCTGTAATACTCAGTGTCTACTTTCACGCTGAATTCGTAACAGTATTACAGTAATCCCAAATCTTTTTGTTAACTCCAGGGATTTGGCCAACTTGGTAACCAGAACAAAAGACATTCAAGATCTGCAGTTCAGCATTTATGTTTTGCAGATTTTGTGGTATAAATTAAGCCATCAAGAGAATTTGGAGTTGGTTGGGATAGGAGCTCTGACAACCTTGAATCAAGTTACTGTATAAATCAGTCCCTGTGTTTTGGTTACAGTCTAATATGATCAGCATTGGAATTTTGTGGTTCTGATGTAATCTGGAAATGCAAGGACACTTTTAATGCCATAGGGTGCAGTCCTATTATTCAGTATTGGGGGGGTAGCTGAGTTAGTCTGTATCTTTAAAAACAACAAGAAGTCCTGTGGCACCTTTATAGACTAACAGATATTTTGGAGCATAAGCTTTCATGGGCAGAGACCCCCTTCGTCAGGTGCATGAGTTGAACCCTGACACCTGAGGAAGCAGGTCTTTGCCCACAAAAGCTTATGTTCCAAAATATCTGTTTGTCTATAAGGTGTCACGGGACTTCTTGTTGTTTTAGTCCCATTATTGTGTGTACCAATGATTCTTGTCTTTTTAGCTGTCAAAATCCCCTTTTGCAATGGATCTGAGGATTGGCATCCCTCATGTACTCCTCTCTTCTTTTTGAGGCTCCATGGGCTCAGTCCCTGTTCCCCTACTTTTGCACTTTTTTCCCCTCTCTTGTCCCTTTTTCCTCTGACATTTTTGTAGTGTTCTTCCTGTTCTTTACTCCTGTGTTACTTCCCTGTTCTGTTACTTATCATGCCCCAGAGAACCACTTCCTGTGCATGGGCTCTCCTGAGGTGGCTTTGTGATATGAAGTCATATGTGGTCTGGGAGCGGAATTGATCACGGTGGGAACAGAGGAAAAACTTGTGCCTGGTGGCAGATGTCTGTGCCTGTGGGCTTCTGAGAATGGAGTTTTTTGTAGGTGACTAAGAGGTATTTTAATTTTGTCCACCTATAACTTTGATAGCCAAGACGCACAATATGATTTTACTTCACAAAAAGATAGGCTCAGATTTTCTTATTGGGAGGTCACAGCAGATACTTGGGTGCTCAAAAAGTAATACAAAAACAGGCAGTCCTTAAGCATCTTAAAGACTAGCAATTTTATTTATTAGATAATGAACTTTCTTGGGTAAGACCCACTTCAGCTTTGGAGGAGATAATAAGAATCTAGAGTTTATGTAGTTGGGAGAAAGGAGTGGAAGGAGGAAGAGAAGGAAAAAAAAGAAGGTGATGGGGTGGTAGTAGAAGTCACCTGTCATTAATAGGACCTGTGGAAGAAGTAAAGTAGGTGGGATGGGTCCCACTCCTGCCAATACACAACATGGGGAAATTGCCCTTGTAATGCATCAGAAAGGTGAGATCTCTGTGAAGACCCAGGTTAAACGTGTCAAATTTGCAAATGTATTTCCATTCAGATGTCCCCTCTGTAATCTTGTGGTAAAATCATTTTGTAGGAGAATGGCTACTTTCAGTTCCTTTATTGAATGTCCAGGGAGATTAAAGTGTTCATCCATAGGTTTATGTATATTGTAATTCCTGGCCCCTCTGAGACAAAAAAAAGTAGCAGATGGAGCTTGTTATAAGGGCTGTTGCAGGCCCTGCGCATGCTATGCTGTTTTGGTTTATTGACCTGTCGGGTAGATGGGGGTGAAATGGTGCTGCACACACACCAGTGTTATTCTGCAGACCCCAGCTGCTTTTTTAGCTCCTGTCTCTCTTCAGCTTTCAGCTGCAGTTTTTGAGGCCTGCTCTACGCTACCGTGGGCCATTAATGTAAGTCATGCAACTTCAGCTACATGAATAGCATAGCTGAAGTCGACATATTTAGCCTCTGTGTACTACGGTGTCTTCACTGCAGTGAGTCAGTGACAACTGCTCGCCCATCAACTTCACCTGCACTTCTTGTTCTGATGGAATATGGGAGTCGACAGGAGAATGCTCAGTGCTTGATTTATTGTGTCTATATTAGATACACTAAATTGACCCTACTGGATTGGTTGCTGCCCGTCGATCTGGCAGGTAGTGTAGACATGCCTCGAGAGAGCCCAAACGGTTCCAAGTCATGGCTTAGCGTTACTGGTTCCTGATAATTCAGTGTCCATTGCTACAAAGCATGAGCCAAGGGGACAGCTAGCAGTCATGATTGTAGTCCTCGCTCATCAATTCAGCTGCAGCTGTTTGCTGAGAGCAGAATGTTTTTTTGTGTACTCCTATAAACCAACAGGCCCTAAAGTCTACGCTGTTTACATGTGAGATAGTGAGTTTTAAATGAAAAAATACAGAAATGCTGTTTCTTTTTAAAGTCCTTGGACTGTTCTGCTAAATAGTTTGTTTTGAGAGAAGGTAATTGTATAAAAAGATTTAATGGGTATTTTTAAGTAAGATACTGCGATTTTGCAAAGTTGAAGTGCTTTGCCAACATTAATCATCACAGAACTGGTAGCAAGGAGAGAGCTGACAATCATCCCTCTTTTGCCGTGGAGAAAATAAAAGGTAGAAAGGAAATCCACATCAGAGCTAGGATTTAGAAACCCAGAGTTCCTAGCTCCCAGACCTGTGCAAGTACTACCAGAGCACATCTCTCTTGAAG
Source organism: Carettochelys insculpta (assembly GCF_033958435.1). Taxonomy (NCBI): domain Eukaryota; kingdom Metazoa; phylum Chordata; order Testudines; family Carettochelyidae; genus Carettochelys; species Carettochelys insculpta. The sequence goes on from NC_134138.1 coordinate 7,164,506, forward strand.
TGAAGTTATGCTGGGTCATGCAGTGCCGTTCTCCTGTAACAGACACTATTCAGGTTACGGGTTGTGTCGTGTCTCTCGCTTAGTGGGGATTTTAGGCTGACTTCTGCACTGTGTCATGTGGATGTCAACACAGTAGTTTAATCCTTTGGGGTATCTGAAGCACCATACGTTAGCTAAGGAGGAAGTTAGTTTAAGAGGGAGAGTCAGATCTGGTTAAGCCAGTAAGCCTGTGGAATTGCTGGTAAATACTCCAGACTGCTGCAGAAACTTTGAATATCATCATCCATCATCATCATCAGCAGCAGCAGCAGCAGCAGCAGCCACCATGGGCTCAGCGCCTGTTCGTGTCTGATGGCTCCCTCACTATTTCCTTCCATCTCCCTGGTCTTGCTCTCACTGTGATACCTCTCTGTATCTTCATACTGCTCCTCTAACCATTTTGTCTTATCCTTTCTGGACTCTTTCCTTTCCTCATTGCATTTCAGTCTATAGTGCTGTTCCTTCCTTTCGGAAACATCGCTTCTGATCTTCAACGCTTTTTTCTCTTGGATCAACTTCAGCGTCTCCTGCGTAATCCACTTCTTATTGATCTTCTCTTCTTCTGGAACAGCTTGCTCAATTGCTTCTTCTATCGCTGTGGCTATCCTTTTGGCTCCCTTATCTAGGTCTTTGTGCCTGCATTCCTGATCTTCTCTTCTAGTGCTGCTCTGTACGCATTACCTATTTCTTCTTCGCCTAGCCATGTATCTTCTTTTCGTAAGCTGTTTTATACTTAATCTCTTGAGTTTCATCTTGATGTTCGCAATCACTAGACTGTGGTACGAATCTATATCCACTCCTTGGAAAGTTTGGCACTGCTGTACTGATGTTACCCATCTTGGTCTTATCAAGACCATATCTAGCATGTTCTTGGATTTCCCTTCATTCGATTGCCATGTCCACTTCCTACAGTCCTTTTGTTGGACTATCATGTTGCAGATCACCACTTTGTGCTCCAAAGCAAAGGCAAATAGCAATGTCTCGCCTCGTTCATTTTTCTCCATATCCAAACCTTCCCATGACTCTCTCCTAACCTTTGTTATCTGTTCATCTTTAAATATGCACTACCTCTACTATGCAGGTTTTTACTTATTCCATGCTTGTTCAATCTCAAGCCAGTGATGGAAGCACAAACATTTAGAGGAGTAATCCATGTTGTTCTAAAGCTCCTTATGACCTTCACTTATGTGGTCTGCCTTCCACAGGGGGAACAGCATCGGAGCTTAGTTCTTATTCTTGCTTTTGGTCACCCTGGTGAGGCGGGAATGTCCTGTTACCTCCCCAATTTTCAGAGGACAGTTGAGGCACAGAGAGAGTAACAGACTTCCTAATGGTTGGAAAACAAGACCGTGGTGGAGCAGGGAACTGAATCTGGCCTTGAGTCCAAGACTAACACCTTTACTGCTAGACCATCCTGCCAGGCATCTGATGATACCTGCCAGAGGAGTTGTTGGTGAGTTGTGATACCACCCCAAGTTTGATGTTAGTTTCCTAAAGCAAGCTGTTGGCACTCACTGATCCAGGTATGCCAGTTCATGCACAAGCTGTTGAGATGAGCAAACAGTCATTTGCCAATGGAAAAGTTGTGGTTGGTACTTGAGAGGTTTTGGAGAATTGGTAGTAAAGGTAAAGCTGCCTCCTAGCCTGCGATTTTTTTCAGGCAGATTTTCATCTGAAGCAAATATTTCTAAAGGGTTGTAGTCTAATAAAGTTGAATGAGAGCCTATAAGAGTTCTGGCTTTTAAAGTGCTGGAATATTAGCTATCTCGGTCTGCATTTCCAGTCTTCTCATAAAGCAGGCCTATGCTTCCTAGTGAAACATTGTCACCCTTTTTCCAGGTGTACAGCTAAGCAATCACAGATCACTTAAACATGAGCCATCTGACATAATCTTACATTATGTAGTCCAGAGGGTTGGTATCACACTTGTGCCTCTTTGCAAGGTCCCTCATATATTATGCAAAAATTGTTATAAATAACAATTTTCCATCATCATATTCACTGTGCAAAACACTCTCTTATTCAATTTACAGCATATCTGGGGGAATTGTTTGAGATCCTTTATGAGGCAATTCTTGACTAGATAGCAAATTCTAAAGGCTTCTAAGGTTGAAGAGCTAAGTGCGTATTTTGAAAATGCAGAGGGAGAGACCCTTACAGTCTGTGGGCCGGTAACAGGCTCTTCAATATTTAGCAAGTCTCCAGCTTGCAGCTGTGATGAGTGATATTGTCTGTTCTGAAATGTTCATATTGGACAGTTCATTTCTGCCCCAATAGGTATTGGAAAACAGGAGGAAAACTGATTTAAAATTATGAAAGATCCTTCCCTGTTCTTTGCTCAGTATGTGAGGTACAAAAAATGTTCAGCATACTTGCCTTTGTACATAGTTCTTCCAAGGCTGTCTGGTTGCAGAATCCCTGAAATTCTTCAGGTAATTTCAGGTACGTAGGAAAGAGACAAAGAGTCAATCTGGGTGTGTTTGAATTGCAAAAACAAAACCCTGCAGCAGTGAGTCTCAGGTATATCTATACAGTAAACCCTCAATTTACGCAGAGATTGCATCCTGGGTAACCTCCACGTAAATCAAATTTTGCATGATTTTTGGGGGGGGGGAGGGGGAGGGGAAGATATCCTGGGAATTCTCCTGGCTGGGGGAAGCAGGCGGCTGGAGCCTTTGCTTCAGCCAGCGGCTCCGGCTACCCCTGCAGGCAGATCGGGGCTGGGTTGAGGCAGGGAAGGCACCTCCTTGCTCTAGCTGCCCACCATGGAGAGCAGCTGTGGCATCCCTGCTGCCTCCTAGCCATGCCACAGCTTGGCCCCGGGGCTGCTTGGGTGATAGCAGCTCCAGCCACGGTGCTGGAGCCGTGGGCTGCTTCAGCTGTGCCATGGCTTGGCCCTGGGGCCGCTCAGGCACTGGCAGCTCCAGCCATGGCCCTGGAGCCCTGGGCAGCTCCAGCTGTGCCTGGCCCTCTCCACCCCCAGGGTTGTAGTGCCAGGCAGCCACAAGGCACAAGCTGCCTCCTAAGGAGCTCCTGAGCTGGCGGGCAGTGAGGGCGTAAGTGGAGAGGTGGGCTATTGGGAAGTAGGGTCCCCCCGGACTCGACTCACATTAATGTGAAAACGCATAAGGCAAGTCCGCGCAGTGTTGATGCTGGGGAGAATCGATCTTCTGTGGTTTGGTTTAGTACGTCTACTCTGGGAGTGCTAAATCAAATGCTGTGGGCGCCCTCATTGACTTAGGTACTCCTGGCAGTGTGTGGAGGAAGGGAAGTTGACAGCAGAGATTTTCCCATCGACTTCCTGCTGTGTGGAAGGCAGAGAAGGTCGACCTAAGGTATGTCAGCTCCAGCTACGCTATTCTTGTAGCTGAAGTTGTGCATCTTAGGTAGACTTTTTCCCCTAGGGTAAACCAAGTGTCAGATCCCAGGTCTACAGACTCAGGCTTATATTACCATGCTGGCAGCCATGTGGACCTTCTGCTCAGGCTCTGAGACCCACCCCCCTCAGGACCCAAGCTGGAATGTAGACATGGCTGTGCAGAGCTGTATTGTGAATCCTAGGAGCCCAATCTGTAGATTTAGACTGACATGGCAGGGTAGGTGTTCTTTGGTCTTTTGGTAGTGGAAATTGAGGCTTCCACTACTTCCCCATGAGACTGTTCCTCATCTAAGAAATTATATCCTTATATTCAGCTATACAGTTTCCTTTGGTCAGTCTCATCCCCTTCCTTGTAGTTATAACTCAGAGTTCAGCGACCCCGAGCATGGGTGCCAAGACTGGCATGTGAACCGATTTTCATTGGTATGTGAGGTGGGAGCTCAGCCCCAGCCCTCCTCCCCCATGCAGCCAGGAGCTTGCTCGATGCCATGCTGCTAGTGGATTAACAAAAGACCCGTCAGTGCTACCAACCACCACCTCAGTGGTAAAGCTCTGCATCTTTATTAATTTATTAATGAAGCTGTTGTAAGTAGGACTTCTGGTGACTTTAAAAAGTATCACTCGCACTCGGCCCGTACATTGACATCAAAAGGTCAAATTTGGGCGCACTGCCTCAGAAAGGTTGCTGACCCCTGTTATAACTTCTTATACTACCATAAATAAATTCTCCCTTTGTGTTGGTTAGACAGTTACCTTGTCTCCTTTTTGATCCTTCCATAGCTGAACAGTATTTACTGCTTTCATCTTGTATCATAAACTTGCAAGTCCCTTATATCATATTTTGTGGCTGTTCTCTGAATTCCTTTCTGTCTGTCTTTCTGGTATGGCACTGTTTAGAGCTGAATGTAGGCTTCGAGGCATGGCTTCACTGGGAAGTTATAAAAAGGGACAGTTGGTTGCTTGTTCTGTGCCTTGATGCCTTTTTGCATGCAGGCTGAACTTTCATTAGCTTCTTTTGCTGCCAAATTGTGGAAAATCCTGCTGAGTCTTCTACCTCAATAATGCAGAATTCTGCAGATCATTAACATTGCATTTACCAGCTGTACAGTGCAAGACAACTTCTTAGCCTGTTTTGCAGGTGTGCTTGCAAATGAGAATATATATGTATGATCTGTGGATCCTTTGAGAATGCAAGGCGAACAGGTGTTACTTGAATGGTTATGCAACAGCAGTCAGTCAAGTAGAAATTTTAGATAAAATCTGGACTTAGGTGCCCCCTCCCATGCTTTAGAAGGAGGTACAGCACATACTCAGGAGTAAACTCAAGCTTGCCTAAGGTTTTCTTCTCTGCCACAATCCCATGCCAGAAGGTATGTGACAGCTTCTGAAGAACGGAACTGGTAGGACACCACGCTTGTGATTGCTGTTAAGACAGGATAATGTGGGAAATGTGTGCCCAAGACCTACCTCTGCCACTTAAGAAATCAGCCAGTCACTAATGGGTTTAGGGCAGTGGTGGGCTCCATCTGCAGCCCATGAACCCTCTGGCTGCCTCCTTGCCCCCGTGTGCCTCTCATGCACTGCGGCACCAAAGCCCGATGCTTCCTATACCTCCCTCTCCCTCCCAATCCTTTTATTTTGATGGAGCTGTGAATTGCCTAATTTGCACTCTGTCCCTGCTCCTTCCCTCCCTCCCTGAACTAGAACACTGCTAACAGCTGAGGGAGGGGAAGGAGGGAGGGCTGAGCCTGAATCAGGTGATTTGCCACTTTTCCAAAAGTGCTTGGAGGGAGGGGGAGGAACAGGTGAATGGGAGCTCTGGTGTAAACGAGAGGAGTATGAGGGAGAAGGGTAGATGCAGGGAGGGGTGGAGGTGGAACCTGCCCACTGAGGTGAAGGAAGGCCACTGACGCAGCCTGTTCAGCTTCGTGGTTGCCAATGCCTCATTGAGGGGCAATTGGGAAGAGCTGGTACTTTATATATGCATTGTTATTGGTGGGGGGAGCAAGAACTTGAAACATTAATTATATCTGTGTGTATTCCTCTCCCCCACATTTTATTCATCACCGCTTGTTTTATGTAGTGGGCTGTTTGGTACAGAGAAAGTATCTTTGGGTGCATTTGTATAGGGGCTAGTACAATAAGTCTTTCTGGTGCTACCATGTATAATATTAAATTACCATAGTTATGAAAAAAATGTCCAGCATGGAAAGAAACCCCAGTTGCCTTCACTAGGCGGAGTGTGATTAAAAAAGGTCTATTTTTGGCACCGAGGGAGCAAAGAATTCAGACTGGGAGTAGCATTGGGGGAACAAACAATGAATTTGAGGGCCCAGCTACATGGATGAGTAATGCATTCTTTGGTGGGGAGGGGGTAATTTCTAAAGCACCCTAATGTGCTGCCATGAATTGGTCCATGTAATTCTTGCTTGTGTTCACTGGTGCAGGGGTTGCAGATTTTAGCCAGGCTTGGGCTTAGGTAGCAGTCTCTGCCTCACACTCCTTCCCTGCCAACAGAGTAACTTTTTGAAAAATTAGAGCCATGGTGTGGCTGCCAACAATAAACAACCCCCAAAAGACCTGGGAGGGTTTGGGGCAATGCCTTTTGCTCCCAGTGCAGTTGGATAATTTGTACAGGTATTGTAGGTAGTCCATCATGTCCGACAATGACGTCTTGAGCTTGCACAGGCTCATCAGTTGTGGACTCGCATGTGGCAGAGGAGTCCAAGCTTTGAACAGCATGGGTGTTCACAGTGAGGGCAAGGGAATTGTTCTGGCTCTGTTGGTGAGGCTGCTGCTGTTGCTTTCTTCCTCTCACAAGCATCAATGAGGTGTACGCGTCGCTGCTCTTCAAAGTTGTCATACGCGTGTTGTATGAGAGCACGCCAGCCTGTTTGGTCTTTTGCATGCTGCTCTAGCTGATCTGGTTTTAAACCAGCATGAGTAATGTTGGCCTTCAAGCAGTCTTTATACCTCTTGCAAGGCCTACCCTGATTCCTTTTGCCCTGAGAGAGTTCACCATAGAGGAGTTGCTCAGGGATACTTGACTCCTCCATTCTTATCACATGCCCTGTCCAGTGAAGCTGGGCTTTCAGAATCATGGCTTTGATGCTCGAGGTTCCTGCTCTGTCCAGGACTTCCAGATTCGTAACTCTGTCCTGCCATCGAATGTGCAGTATTGACCTCAGGCTGCATGTGTGAAAGTGCTCCAGCAGTTTTATATGTTTTCTGTACAAGGTCCAGGTTTCACAGCCATGCAGGAGACCGGTGAGGACTACAGCCTTGTACGCTTTCAGTTTAGTGGACTGTCACATATTGTGTCGATTCAACACTTGTGCTCTCAGACGTCCTAGTGCCCACCTGGCCTGGCAGATTCTGGCGTTGATTTCTTTGTCAAGGGACCCATCAGTGGCTATCACGCTGCAGAGGTACTTGAACTCCTCTACGGTTTTTAACTCTTTTTCTTCAGTAAAGATTGAACTGGGGAGAACAGCAGATCCTGGAGCAGGTTGAAACAGTACCTTGGTCTTTCCTAGGCTGATGGTCAAACCAAAGAGGCGAGTGGCATCAGCACATTTGTTGACGATGAGCTGGAGATCAGATTCCTTGTGTGCCATAAGTGCGCAGTCATCAGCAAAAAGGGCTTCAAGGATGATCCTCTCAAGCATCTTGGTTTTAGCAATCAGACAACGAAGGTCGAAAAGTGACCCATCAAGTCTGTATTTTATGTAGACTCCATGGTCCAGGTCCCTAACTGCATGGCTGAGGACGCACATGAAAAAGTGGTTGAATAATACTGGGACCAGCACGCACCCTTGCTCCACACCATTGGATATCTCAAATGGATCTGAGGACTCGCCATTTGAAAGAACAAAGCCAGTCATGTCGTTGTGGAACAGGCATATGAGGTTGACGAATCTTCTCGGGCAGTCAAGTTTTGACAGGATAATCCACAGGGTTCTCTGTACTGCCTTAAGAAAGGGCTGACTGTAGGGGGCTCCCTACTAATTGCCCTGCCTGATCTAGCAAGGATGTGGGTGGGGAGACGCAGGTGGGAGAGTCTGGTGCCTGGCTGTCCTGTGCTGTGTCCCCATCTGTTCCAGTCTTTTCCTACCTTATGAGTACAATACCTTCAGGGTGGAGGAGAGGGCGGACTTCCAGCAAACCCTATGAGAGGGATGTTATGGGATTGAAACTGACTTCAGAAAACATTTCCTTTTGTAATAAAAGCATAGTTTTAAACAAAATATAAAAGGTTTCCAGATGCTGACGTGTGAATCTGGAGGTGTGCAGAGGGGCCAGAGTCCAATCCTCTAGAAACAGCATCACTGGTCAAGGGGTGTGAGCGTGCGTGCAGGAGCTCACTGCTGAAGCACAGAGATCCAGGCTAGTCCCAGGTAGAGACCGTACTGAGTTATGCACTCAGATAATACAACAGGGGGGTCTAAGGTGGACAGATATAGTTCAAACATGAACTTCTGCACCTAGTTAGTTCCCCAGCTCTGGAGCATTTGTGTTGACTCATGTGAAGAGATGCTCCCATATCTCAGCCTTGTCCTTCCAATATTGTCTTTCCATCTGGCACATTTCCAAAGGAGATCTCTTGTATGGGGATTTTATTCTATACTTTAACTTAGAAGGAGAGATTTTGAGTCTTACAGCGTGTAGTGATAGAGACATAATAGAAGCCTCATTTTAGTATTTTCTCTTGTGGTTACTTCCCAGGTAATATACATTCATACTCATGCAGTAAACATTTTTAGTTATTCCCTTATTCGCTTTGTGGCCCTAATCCAGCACTAAGGAATTCAGTGGGAGTAGAATCAGAGCTCAGATCAGTAACTATAGAGCCCTACAAGTCTATGGATATCAACAGGTATCTGCATCTCTGGATGTCAACGTGGATATCTCTGGCTCAATTTTGTGGATGCAATTTTTTTTATTTGGACAGGGCTCTGAATATCTATGGTGTAATATGCTTGTTCCTCTGTTTGCTTGGTAACGGGCTGCCTTTGTTAAAAACTGTAGCCACACTAGAATTGTTGTTGGTTTCCTGTATCAGAGAGGTAGCCGTGTTAGTCTGTAGCTTTGAGAACAACAAGAAGTCTTGTGGCACCTTTATAGACTAACAGATCGAAAGCTTATGCTCCAAAACATCTGTTAGTCTATAAGGTGCCACAAGACTTCTGTTGGTTTCATGTCTCCTGTCCCGCCCCCGACTGACATGTTTTCTGTGAGAGATTTGTAGAAGCCTCTTAGGGTAATGGTAATTCATCCTTCTTTCCAGCGATTCCCCCTAAGACCTGAACAGCTATAGTCATGCCACCTTTGCTGTTCATTGCCCTCGAGGGCTCCCCTATCCTGATCTTAGTTCCAAAATAAACACTTCAGCTTTTCACAGAGAGGTAGCTGTGTTAGTGTGTATTTTCACAAAAAAGCAGTCGTGTAGCACTTAAAGACTAACAAAATAATTTCTTCTTCGAGTGTCCCCGTGGGTGCTCCACATTAGGTGTCGGGCTCGCCGGGCGCCGCAGATCGGATCTTCCAAGCAGTTTCTGCCGGACCGCGCATGCGCCGGTGCGCACCGCTCCCTTGCACGCTCCTGGCCACGTGCGCGATCCGGTCCCCGCCAGTTCCTCTTAACCGCTGTCGGCTGCAGACGGAATCCGACTAGTCTACGGCCAAGTTAGCGTATTCAATGGTTTTAACTGTTTTTCTTTAAAGTTTCCAAGTTCTTAGGCTACTGTTAAGTTAGCCAGTTGTTATTTTCAAAAAAAAAAGAAACAACAAGCGGGACGGCATTCAGTCCAGTCCTAGTAACAAGCGGAGCACCGGAGGCCAGGAGCCTAGGGCCATTAGCCCTCCTGCCGCGGCAGGCTATCGGAGAGGGGGAAAACAGCACAGAGAAGGTGCTCAAGTACCCCATTAACAACTGAAAGACTCACCAACAATGTCCTATTCAGGATTCAAGGAATGTGAGTCTTGCTGAGAGGCAATGCCAGCGTCTGATGGGCACAGTCACTGCATAAGGTGCCTGGGGGAGTCCCATGTCACGCAGAAATGCTCCTTCTGTGTAAAATTAACAGCCAGAGCAAGGAAGGAAAGGGAGATGCGGCTTGAAATGCTGCTCTTTGACAAGGCCCTCCAGCCAGACGTGCCGGAGCGGCCGCAGCAGGAGGGACCCTCTGGGGCCCATAAAAGGGAAAGCCGCCTCCCTCACCCCATCAGCGCAAAAACGGAGGAAAATCTCCCCAGCCCGATCCCTGCCGGCAGCAACACCGAGCGGGACGGGAGGAGCGCACAGCCCCAGCCGCAGCAACAGCTGATCGGCGGCGGCACGGAGAGCCACGTGGAGGCGGCTCAGCCTCCGATAATCAAACAGCCGCCCCGCACCGCAGGCAGGGCAGCGGCTAAACAAGCGCCGGTACCGGCGGCACCACAAGCAGCGGCACCGACCCCGGGGAACCGGCAGTGCAGAGCGCGCAGGCACGCAGCCTGCAGGCACCGGAGGACACCGCCCGTGCGGCACCGCCCATAAGCCTGCCGAGCACGGTGCGGACGGGGCCGAGATCCCCTACACGTCAGGGGGCTGAGCTGCTCTCTCAAGGGAGGGGGAAGGCTGCACACAAAACAAGGCACCACAGCCCCTCTTCAGACAGGGCTGCAGAGTTGCTTTCTCTCAGCCCTCCGCTCATGCTGCAGACTCCGACTAGGAGGCAGGGGTCCCCCCTAGCCTACCTGGAGCCCCCGTCTCCATTTTTACAACCAGCCTCGCCCTGGCTGGGACCACCTTCACCCTTCCTGGGGTTTGAGCCGCTGGAGTACTATCACAAATCGCTCTCTCCAGTGTCCCAGGTCTCTCGACGATCTCGCTCCCCCAGACGCAGAGGGTATGCACCAAGGGAGTGGTCTAGGTCACCTTCCCAAGAGCAGTGCCCATGCTGCCACGGTCGCCCCTATCATGCGGGGCATAGACACCACCTGCAGTCTACCAGGGAAAGATCCCCACAGACGGTCCCGTATCCCCGAGGGCAATCGCGAACGGGGACAGAGACTCGAGTATCTCAGGGGGAACTGGTTATGGAACCCCGAGATTTTTCCCTTGCAAGCTTCCAGCGAGCGGATGTACCATCACCAACAGGAACCGGAAGGGTCCAGAGAGGTGTACCCTAGTGGTTCCTCGCTCTCCTCCCCGGACGAGGCTACGGCCCCGGGAGATGTCCATCCTCCGGACGATCTCAAACAGTTCCAAGAGCTGTTTTATGAGGGTGGCCTTCACGCATGGCATCCAGACAGCAAAGGTGCAAGAGAAACACCATAAGCTCCTCAAAAATCTGAGACCTCCGGCCTCCTCCAAAATAGCAATACCGCTTGATGACGCAACCTTGGAGTCCGCCACTATGATATGGCAGACTCCTGCGACTATTCCGCCTGTCCACAAGAGAGCGGGTAAAAAAAAAAAAAAAAATACTTCGTGCCCACAAAGGGCATGGAGTTCCTGTTCAGCCACCCACGACCAAATTCCTTGGTGGTGGAGTGGTCGCAACACGGGGGAACAGACAAACATGCCAAGAAGCTAGAGCTGTTCGGCAGAAAGGTCTACTCCTCCTCCACTCTACTGTTGCGAATGGCAAATTACGCAACGCATCTAGCGAACCATAATTTCGACAACCACACTAGGTTAACCTCCCTCATGGACTCGCTTCCAGAGGGCAAGAAACCAGTGCTCAAGGCCATCATACAAGAAGGCTACGCGGCCTCGAGGACGGGAGTTCAGATCGCCCTGGATGTTGCGGACACAGCAGCATGCTCCACAGCTACGGCAGTGGTGATGCGAAGGGAGTCCTGGCTCCAGACTCCGGGTATACCGAGGGCCTGCAAACAAAGATAGTCGATCTTCCCTTCGACTCGCAGAAGCTGTTTGCTGAATCAACTGACTTGGTCCTTCATTCCAGTAGAGATTCAAGAGCCACACTTAGGACCCTGGGGATTTACACCCCTCCATACAGAAAGAAAAAGTACTACCCTCAACAAAGACGGTACCAGTACCAGCAACAGCGTCCCCAGTACCACAGGGGTTACGAGCAAGGGCGACATCAACAGCACCAGCAATACAGAACTCCCAGGCAACGTTCCCAACAGAGCCGTGCGTCCTCGGGGCAGGGCCAAAGGCCACAAGTTTGACACACAGATCCAGGGCTGCGCCATCACTACCATCGCACAAGGTCATCCGAAGCGGTTATTCCACCATCGCCTCCAACCATTCTTAACCAGTGGCAAAGGATCACCACAGACAAATGGGTGCTGGAGATCATAGCCACGGGGTACGCCGTCCCCTTCCAGTCGCTCCCACCGCCACGACCTCCACCCAGGCCCCACCTCCAGGAGGCCTCCCATGTAGCGAGGCTCAAGCAGGAGGTAGACCATCTCATGCTTATAGGGGCAGTGGAAAGAGTGCCGGAGCAACTGCAAGGGAGAGGGTTCTACTCGAGGTACTTCCTCACGGGGAAAAAGACAGGAGGCTGGAGGTCCATCTTAAATTTTCGAGGCCTCAACCGGTACCTGCACAAGCAACGCTTTCGGATGATCACAATCGCCTCCATCCTTACGGCACTAGACGATGGAGATTGGTTCGCAGCCCTCGACTTACAAGATGCGTATTTTCACATAACTATTCATCCGGCTCACCTATGATTCCTCTGGTTTTCACGGTAGGCAAAGAACATTTTCAATACAAGGTCCTACCGTTTGGCCTCTCCTCGGCCCCCAGAGTCTTCACCAAGACCTTGGCAGTGGTGTCAGCCTACCTGCACAGACAGGGGGTATTTATATTCCAGTATCTGGATGACTGCCTACTCAAAGGGGCCTCGAAGGAGGAGGTACTACGCATGATATGCGTCACAGCAGGCACGTTCTCTTCGCTCGGCCTGGTTATCAATCTGACAAAATCAAAGATAGACCCCACACAGGACATAGAGTTTGTAGGGGCACGCATAAATTCTATTACAGCGAGAGCGTATCTACCAGAGACACGCTTTCGGGCCATCGGCTCCCTCGTGCAAGTCTTCACCTTCAGCCCTACGGTGCTGGTTCTGACGTGCTTACAGCTGCTGGGCCACATGGCAGCAGCGACGTTCGTAGAACAGAACGCCAGGTTACACATGCGCAGCATGCAGCACTGGCTGGCGAGCGTATACAAACCAGCAGCGCACACTGTTCACAGGGTGGTGTCGCCCACAACAGAGGTGCGCAAATCCCTGCAATGGTGGGTAAACCCCGAGAACCTGCTAACAGGGGTACCCTTCCACCAACCACACATATTGGTTTTTTCTTACTACAGATGCCTCCCTCATAGGGTGGGGAGCACACGTGGGCGAAGAGGTGACGCAAGGGCTGTGGTCCTCCACGGAGTAGTCACTGCACACAAATATACTGGAGCTCAGAGCAGTGTTCAACGCCTGCAGACACTTTCGAGACCATATAAAAGGCAAAGTAGTCGGGATCAGTACAGACAATACCTCCACCATGTTTTATATAAATCGGCAAGGAGGAGCTCGGTCCCGTGCCTTATGTGCGGAAGCAGTCCGGTTGTGGAACTGCTGCATCGCCAACAATATAACCTTGAAAGCCGCATACTTACCAGGCGCTCACAATGTGAAGGCAGACCAGCTGAGCAGGCGTTTCGCACTCACGCACGAGTGGCAGATCCGTCCCGATCTGCTGCGACCGATTTTTCACGCATGGGGTTTTTCGCCAGATAGACCTGTTTGCTACTCAGCACAACAAGAAGTGCCCACGATTCTGCTCCAGGGCAGGACTGGGACGGGGGTCCCTGAGGGACGCCTTCGCGATCTCATGGAGGGGCCCCCTGCTTTACGCTTTCCCTCCCACAGTGCTCATCCACAAAGTGTTGCAGAAAGCCTGGAGGGAAGGAGCCTGAATGATCCCGATAGTCCCAACGTGGGATCGACAGCAATGGTTCCCCCTACTCCTGCGCATGTCGGACCGGCCACCGATGCCCCTTCCGGTGGCGCCGGATCTGCTCACGCAAGCCCAGGGGTCCGTAGTGCATCCGCACCCCCAAGGCCTGCGACTACAAACGTGGTTAATCCATGGCTCAGCTCCCTAGAGAGCACATGTACGGAGGAAGTGCAGCAAGTCCTAGAAAGTAGCAGGAGGACTTCCACCAGGAAGACCTACAAGCAGAAATGGACTCGCTTTACGGCATGGTGTTCTACCAAACAGCGAGCCCCCCTTTCGGTGCCTATGGCTGTGATATTAGAGTATTTACTGGACCTCAAGAGAGGACGACTCTCACTATCCTCATTTAAGGTCCACCTTGCCGCCATTTTGGCGTTCAGACACGAAGAGGAAGGGCACACGGTGTTCGCCCATCCCATGGTTACCAGGTTCCTCAAAGGGCTGGTAAACCTATACCCCCCTCGGAAACTGCTTCCACCTTCGTGGAACTTGGACCTGGTGCTTAATGCGAAAACGGGACCACCGTTCGAGCCTTTGGCCACGGTTTCCCTCCGCCTCCTTATGATAAAGACGACCTTTCTTCTCGCAATCACGTCAGCTCGCAGGGTGAGCGAGCTTGCGGCAGTTATGGCAACGCCACCCTGCGCTGTTTTTTCCAAGGAGGCGGTAACCATACGGCTGCATCCAGCCTTTGTTCCTAAAGTTTCTTCTGAGTTTCATACTAACGAACCTATCGTTTACCCTCATTTTATCCAAAGCCTCATAACTCTAACAAAGAGGCGCGCCTACACCTCCTGGACGTGAGGAGGCGCTAGCTTTCTATATAGACAGGACCAAGTCCTTCCGGAGAACGGATAGACTCCTAGTCTCTATCGCTCCCAAATGAAAAGGAGAATGTCTCTCTTCGCAGAGAATCTCGAAGCACATCGTATCTTGCATAAAAATGTGCTACAAACTCAAAAAGACTCCTTTACTGGCCATGCCCAGGGCTCATTCCACTAGGGCGGTGGCGGCATCAACAGCCTTTTTTCAAGGGCGTTGCGCTAAAAGACATTTGCAGAGCGGCGACCTGGTCATCCTGTGACACCTTCGCCAAACATTACGCCCTTCACAGGGTATTCCAAGAGGATACCCGTCTCTCGGCAGCGGTCCTCTCGGGGACAAGCTGCACGTAATCCGATTACCCACCTCCTATCTTGGGTTACTGCTGGGTAGTCACCTAATGTGGAGCACCCACGGGGACGCTCGAAGAAGAAAGAAAAGTTACTCACCGTAGTAACGGTGGTTCTTCGAGATGTGTCCCCGTGGGTGCTCCACTACCCGCCCATCCTCCCCGCTCCGGATCTCTGTTTAGTGTTTTGCAGGAGCATCCGAGGTGGTTGGTCAAGGAACTGGCGGGGACCGGATCGCGCACGTGGCCAGGAGCGCGCAAGGGAGCGGCGCGCACCGGCGCACGTGCGGTCCGGCAGAAACTGCTTGGAAGATCCGATCTGCGGCGCCGGGCGAGCCCGACACCTAATGTGGAGCACCCACGGGGACACATCTCGAAGAACCACCGTTACTACGCTGAGTAACCTTTCTTTATTAGGCGATAAGCTTTGAAGAAGTGGGTCTGCCCCATGAAAGCTCATCACTTAATAAAAAATTTTGTTAATTAAAGTGGTACTTTAGCTTTTGTTTATTGCCCACTTTTAATAACTTCTTGGTTCATTTTGGTGCCTGTATTTCCTGACTATCTTGACAGCAGTTCTTTCTGCTTTCAATGTGCAAGCCTCCATGGCCATGCGTGGGATCCACAGTTCCTCTGTTTCCATTGTGTCTCGTCTTTGACTCTTAAATGTTGGAGCATTTCCTTGCAAAGCCCAACTGGCCACTTGGTCCTTGCATCCTTTCTTCACAAAGGAACTGCAATCTGTTTTCTCAGGGAATCCCAGCTCCTGGACTTCATCCTTGTAGGGTGCTCATTTGGTCACTTCATTCTTCTCACTTTTCGGAACTTTGGATTTACCCTGCCAGTTTAGCTGATTAGCTAATCCATCCCAACAATGGCTCCTAGTTTACTGTCTTTCCCTATTTACCATGCTTGATTATTGCTACTCTGGGCATGTGCTAATGATATTCTATCTCTAGAGAAATAACACAGTAAACTGAACGAAGATCTGCAGAAATAAACAGCAAAGGATGGTGTGTTATTATCATCCAGTCATACATATTGACTGTCTTTCGGTGCAGCTCTTGTGTGATTGTAGGCATAAGAAATTTTGCATCTGGGAATTAGGAAGTTTTTTCTGGCTCCTCCGCTCAACAGTAATCTTCAGCAGACTATGGAGTGTGCTCCCCAAGGAAGAAACAGAAGCTTCATTTGTTGGTTGAATGAAAATTGTGTTGATAAAATTGCTGAAAAATGTAGAAAAGAATCCTGGTTTGGCTGGGAGACAGGCTGGACTGGCTAATGTCTTTCCTGCCTCTGATTTCTGTGGTAGCTGTGGAAAAGCAAAATTTAAATGGTTGGAACCTTTGAAATAAAAGGTACTGTATAAATCAGAGGGAGATTTTTTTTTCTATTTTCACTTGAATTGGAGAGGACATAAGTCTTTCAAGATGAAGCCATGTGTGTGTTTGAACATACAATTCCATTCTAAGAAATTGCGGTTTTAGACAAATAATCCTATTTGGCACTTTGTATAAAAAGTTGGCCTCTCCCCTCATTTGCAGTTTTATTTTAGCAGTTTTTTAATTGGGGGGAGGATTAAAACAAATGAAAATTAATGATGGTTGGAGACTCTGGAAGATGAATGAACATTATTAGCATTGAGAACAACAAGAAGTCTTGTTAAGACAAAGGATGCAGAGTCTGAGTTCTGTTCCTGGCTCTACCTCTGACTACTCCCTATGTGATCTTAGGAAATGTTATTTATTTTCTCTCCTCTGCTCAGGTTTCTCATCTACGAAAAGGGGATCATGCTTTCTAGCTTTCGTGAGTGTTGTGTGTCTGAACAAATGCCCAGACATTCTTAGAATGTGCTAGGAAAGTGCAGAGTGTGTGGTTGTCCAGCTTAACCCCAGAGGTTTGTCACCTGCATATTACAGCATTTCAACATCTTCCTAAAAGGCTGAGTCGAAAGAGTGGCGTGCTTTGGATCTTTGATTCCATCAGCTCATAAGGAACCTTCAGAAGGCTGCCTGCATGTGTATCACTTTAAGACTTTTATGGCAATAAGATGCCATGGTGAAGGTCAGCCGTAAGGTGTATAAGTTTCCACACCAATTTTTTTCCTTCCTCTTTTCCGCTTCTCCTTGGGTGTGGTTGGTGTGAATTGTTCACGGGGGAGGCATGTCTCCCTGTAAAACCACCACTCAGCAATGCACAGAGCACTCTGGTGTTCATGAGCTGTGAGCCCTGGCTGATAAATGGTGCTCATATCCCATTCAAATATGATGCAAGCAGTTTTTTTGTAGTTTGTCTTCCATTGCGGTAGTAAAGTTTTTAATTAGGAAAGCTAATGAGATCGATTAGTCATTAGAACTGACCTCTGGATCTCTGCAAGGAGTGTGCATGTGTGTGCTGGGCTGATAACGGGAGACGCTGGGGCATTGTTTGTAATAAAAGCGTAAAGTGTTTGATTTGAGTGAAATGTGCCACAGGGAATACATCATGCGGCGAAAAAAAATTACAACCCGGGGAGCCTGTAATGAAGGGAATTAAACCAACATCCTATCTAAATAACATGATTATCTACACAAAACCTCTCAGCTAGGAAGTAATAATAGAAAACTGAGCTGCTTGGGAGAGTCTTTCAGAACATGGTTAATGCCAGAGGTTCACGCACAGGCAGTATCAGAAGAGCAGCTACTGAATGCGACATCCAATTACTGCTGTGGAATAGAGTTTACCAGGCGCCAGTCTGTCTGTGTTGTGGGAATGCTGGGGAGGGAGAACTGAAAGCAACAACAATTTGGGACCTCTACTTCTTACATCACTTGTAAGTGCATAGCAGTCAGGGATGTCAGGCGGGAGTTTGATTGGCTACCTGACTGATTAACAGCGTAGGGTTTGTGAAGGTACAAAAACCAAACCAAACCAAAACAAAACAAAAAAAAAAGGTCAGTGTATGACTAATTCCTAATTTAAATAATTGCATAAGGTCAGAACTTAAGTAAAGAGTCTGCTAATGTTTAGCTGATATTCAAATACGGGTTGAACCTCTCTAATCCAGAACTCTCCTGGCCGGCAAACTCTGGCATGATTTTGGTTAGCTAGATGACCGCTTATCATGGGTGTGGCTGTGTTTCCCATGGTCCCATAAAATTTGTTTGCAGCCACCAGTCCTGGTTCTCAGTATTCCAGATCCGAAGAAGTAGGTCTGTCCCACGAAAGCTCATCCCCTAATAAATTATTGTGTTAGTCTTTACAGTGCTACCGGACTGCTTTTTTGTTTTGTGAAGGTACAGACTAACATGACTACCTCTCTGAGTGTTCTGTGCTGTTATTTAGCTGTAATTTACCCCTAAATGTCTTCTAAGAGCCCAGTAAGCAGTGGAAGTGTTGGTAATGTGCTAGAAAATATTGACTTTCCATAGTCCAGCAAATTCTCTTGTCCAGTACCAGTCGGCTCCCAAGAGTGCTGAGTGAGAGAGGTTCAACCTATATTAAAGCAGCATGTTCAGGTAAATTCCTACAGAGATCTGTACAGGTGAGGAAACGTGTGAAATTTTAGAAACAGGGCATAGTCTAACGGTTGGCAGGGGGAAACTGGGACCCAGGAGTCCTGGGTTGTCTTCACATCTTTGCCACTGCATTTCTGCAGGAATTCTTTATAGCTATTAGGATCCATAAAGACTTGACTGAAAAGTGAAGTTTTTTTAATTAAATCTAGGAATATCAAATGTGTAGAGTGGTCTGAACAACTTACATTTCCCTTCTTAAAGGACAGCAGCAGAACCACTTTTCAGGGTGAATCTTGGCAATATTAGGTGCTTTGCCAGAAACATGGCATCATGTGAACTGTGGATGATATTGTTTGAGGCTGTTTATTTTTTAGTTCCACCTTTGGACTTTCTTCTAGGGGATAGCAAAACATATGAATTCCTGGTATCGCTAGAGCTCTCTTTGGGGACTCTCTGTGGGTGTACGTTCCTCTACTTGTTCTGAAATAGTCGGACTCGTGATAATTTAGATCTGTTTGATAGAGTTTTGCAGAGTTAGATGGTGAAGAGGCAGAAAAGAGTTTTTGTAGGTGGCTGGCTGGTCAAGCACCTGTTGAATTGATATTGTTAATGGTGGATTAGAGCACCCAAGTCTTGGATAGGCATTTTTCAGTTCTGATTTATATCAAAATAAACAAAATAAAGAGGTGTTCCATGAACAAAACAGCCTGACCCTGGGTATGGCCCAGTAGTACATGTTTTGTGTTACAGCAGGTCTCAAAATGTGTAAAGTGTTGTACAAGCACACAAAATGAGTCTGTCATTGCTCAGAGGAGCTCAGTCATTTTAAAAAAGTTCAGTGTGGGGAAACTTCGGTAAACATGTTGTTTAGCTGAGAAACTGTTCAGCTTCTGTCCTGGGCTTTCACTCTGCCATTCCTCTGGCGTTAGTGGTGCGGACACTTGCAAAATTACAGGATCTTTCTTCCATAGGTCTTGTCTACACTAGGGAAATTTTGTAACTACAGAACTTTGCTGACCCCAGTGTAGCTGTGTCATGTCAGACCCGCTGTGATCAAGGAGAGATGAGATAATGAAGATGCCATGGCCACACTAGCTCCTGCTTTTGGAAGGGCTGTGGTAATGTGGCACTTT
The DNA here is from genome assembly GCF_033958435.1 of Carettochelys insculpta. Classification (NCBI taxonomy): domain Eukaryota; kingdom Metazoa; phylum Chordata; order Testudines; family Carettochelyidae; genus Carettochelys; species Carettochelys insculpta. The sequence goes on from NC_134138.1 coordinate 7,183,706, forward strand.
GGAATATGCTAATGAGGTGCTTCCAGGAATATGCAACACCTCATTAGCATAATGGTAGCCACACACCCTTAGAAACTGCTAGTTTCGAAATGCATGCCACCCGCATAGCCAAGGGCCTTGAAATGACCCCCCACCCACTGGATTTTGAAAGCCCATTCTTCCCAAAACCAGATACCATATTACCATAGCCCTTTGGAAAGGAGGGGCTAGCTGGCCACGGCCCATGGGATCTGTCTGTGCTAGTGCTCCCAGGATACCTAACACTAGTAGAATTGAAGCGATGTCTGCAGTGATGTGAAATTTTTACAAAATACCCTGGGAGTTCCCCACTGGCTGCAGTCTGGTATTTAACAATCACTCACACTCGAAGTTTTTTGTTTTTGAGCTATTCCAGCCCCTTGTTCCTTGATGTAGAAGTCTGTGGATACAAGCATTTCCAACCCAGTCAGTTCAGAAAGATAACCAGCGCAAAGCAGAAAGTAAGAGAGAATGAAGGGCAATGGTGGGAGTATTCTGATTTACAGAATTGAGGGTTTTTTGTTTTTTTTTTTAAATAGAATGATTTTAGTACAAATCACTAGCAGCTCTTTGAACTGCTGGCTTTAACTTCCTGGCTTTTGTGGGTATTTAATACTTAACATTAACTTAATGTACCCTTTTTGGCATTTAATATACTGTAGAGCACTGCAGCTTTTATTAATGTTTGCTAATAATTGCAGACAGCGTTATTTCTGTAGGTCTTCCTATAGCAGAATCCTGCTGTCCTGTAAAGCATTAGAATGTGTTTTGTGCTGAGCCAATTTATTAACATAACAGCACATAAGATTATTTCAGTGCATTTATTATTAATTATTTACAGAGTGATAACAAGTAAAGGCCCCAATGAGGACTCGAGGCCCCTTTGTGCTCAGCCCTGTACAAACATATACCAAAATCCTTAAGTCTTTGGACCCAAAATCTGTTTCTTTGCCATCAGGTTTTCTTCAGAAGCTGAATCGTGCAACCTTGAATCGCTGCATTTGTTGTATTTTAAAAGTGTTTGTTCTGAATATTTTTTTAATGTAAAACCTACATATAACTCTAAAAGCTGCTAGTAGTGGAAAGGAAACTGGTAGATTAATGTTTTTGTCCTAATTGTGTGTGCTCCAGTATGGATACATGTGCTGACAAATTTGACTTGCTTTATTTATACTGAGTCCTTTTCATATTGCCATGACGTTACAGAATGATTACACAGGACAAAGTTTAAGTTCTTGATATTCCTAAAAATTTCTCTTCAAACTGTGATCATCTTTTCCTTCTATAATTTACGGGGAGAGTTGATATCTTAATTTTTATTAAGCTCTCCAGAGAAATTTTGCATCATAGCACATTCTGTTGCTTATCCCACGTGTCAAAGATTTTTTTTTAACGTTTGACTGAATCTGGGATAGGAGATTCATGTGGCAAACGCTATTTTGCCCTACAGAGCCTAAGAGAGATACTGAGTTGCTGAATTTGAATTAACTCTCAGACCAAACTGCTAAATGAACTAGAAAAATGAGTGCCTATGTAATCCACACACCTATGTGTGGTTAACTGTCCCATGTAGTGGCACCTAAACCATTTCCCAGAGAAGGAATGAGTGTCCTTTACAGCCTAAGCTGAGCAGCAGCTGGCCTTTAGCTTAAGCTGTAGAGGTGCCTGTACTAAGCTCCGGAGGTCCAAGGCTCGAGTCTGCCTGTGGGCAGTTACAAGTAATTAACTAGTATTTTAGCTCTGATGCAAGACGGCACAGAAGCCATTGCTGTTGCACTCTGCCTGCGATAGTTCTCAGCACTGATGCAGTTGTTGGCATATGGTTTTGCGTCTGCAGTGATAGCTCTAAATCCCTAGCACCCTTGTTATTACCACACGTTAAACTTAGTGGGCAGCACATGTCCCAGCTCTCCCAAGGAAGAACACATTGGGCAAATGCAAAAATGGGGTCTGATTTTCCCCTCTCCATCTTGCAGTTGTTTTAATTAGAAGCTCTCCAAGAAAATCAGACAGCCCTTTAAATCCGTTATAAAACCAGAAGACTTAGTCTCAGCATGTAGTGTCAGCTTTAATTATCTGGGCAGTTATAGCTGTATGTTATAAAAGCCAGGCAATTAGATGCATTCCTTAAAGCTGTGAAAAAAGATTGCTAGCTATCAAGGAGAGGAAAAACAGAGTCAAACGTATAACTGTTAATTGCACAAAGCATTCAGCATTAGAAACTGGCTTGTAGATCATCTTGCAAAATATTATGAAAATGGAAATGATTAAATATATAAATCTGTTCAGAATGTAGATGTCAGGGATAAAGGTGTATTTTCTAAATGTGCTTGTCTCAAAAGACCATTGTGCGGTAGGCAGGCTCTAATATCTGTGCTCCTTTAAGATTGCAGTGGGGGAAATGTCTGCTTCAGTCGGTAGTGTGCAGTGATGTAACCAAACATAAAAATGTTTTCTTCCTGTCCAACTGGACCTGTCACAGCTCCTCTCTCGAGCAGATGTGGCTAACCTGTTCTATACTTCTGGCTAACTAGCTGTGTCCTTCAGACTTTGTGCACTCATGAGCCTCTGAAACTTAGAACCTCTTGTCCAGTAGCAGTACCTAGGCTATGTGAACTTAATGAGAATTGACTGTCAGTAAGTAGTAATAGCAACAGACAGTATTACACTTTGTCCAGTTGCTACCTTGGACAGAAACTTTTGAACACCCCCATAATACAGCTGAATGTATTCTGCCATACATGTGTGTATATGCATGCTTGGTGGGGAATTACTTTCTGACCCAATTAGGGATCATAAGTAACTGATAAGCTCTCCTTAATCTCAACTAGAAGTCACTCTTCTCTGCACATTACAAACTAGTTATGTAGGTAGCTCTCCTTTTCCCATTCTTAAATTCTCGCTGTTAGAATGCATGTGGTTTTCAGTGTTCTTCTGATCACTTTTTTCCAGGGTCCAGTTTGCACTTTCTAAGGAGCCCTGTGGCTAATAAAGTTGTACAGACTCGCTATCGGATAGTGAAAAAGCACGTGGCCTCGCCTTCTTGTTCATCGTCATTCTTCAGCATTCCTGTCCCAAGCTGGAAGACAAGGCGACTTGTGACATCCAGGTAATGTTTCTGGCTGTAGTATTTGATTGTCAACAGATACATGCTCTTTAAGAAGTCTATGAACAGCTGTATGGATTGCAGAACTCGTTATTTTACTATTACATGGTAATCACAGGGTAACTTTAATATGTTGTTTGTTTTAGCAGGTTCTGTGTGCAATACACTGATTTAAATGTAGAATTTTAATAATATTCACATTAGCTTCAGTTAGACTGGTGACAGCTTTCCACAGTCGTGTGAGCTGCTTCATATTTATTCCCATCTTGAAAAATTGTTCTCACACAGCAGTTAGATAACCTGTAAGGGAGCTGGAGAACTATGTTATGATTCTCTGTAGAAATGAGTGAAGGAAGTCTGCATCTTTTGGGACTGTGGAGGGTCTCTGGACGATAGCTCCGGACACTTTCCAATGTTGTTAGTCCTCAGAGCCGGAAGGCCCACTGCCAGTCATTACAGTGATTTAAAAAATAGTCCTCCTCTCTCCTCCCTTTGCTGCAAACATTGAATCTATATACTTCGAACAATATTGTTCAAGCATCCTCTTTCTGGAAGCGCTTAAGCCAAACTCTGCGAGATCCTCTGTAGATCAAAGTGACACCTAATATGGGGATCTGCGTACCCCATATTTGCTTATCATGTGGTGTCCTACACTGTGCTCTGAAGTGTCTGGAACAGGCCATTCTCAGAAACAGGTTACTGAAGTAGATAGGTCTGGGGTCTGCTCCTGACTGTCATTTCTTCTGTCCTGTTGTGATTAAGACCTAAACTTTCTGAAGAAGGAGCAAAGATCAGTACTGAAAGATTGTGAAATCCTTTTTTCCTCTCCTTTTCTGCCTTCTCATCTAAGGGAAAAGCTAGAGTAGTAGATGTTAAGAGCAAGTGCAAGGCTACCAGTCTCAAAGTTCAAGAGTCAGGGCTTTGTTTTATGTGCTGGTTATGACCAGGGGAAAGATTATAACTTGATTTTCATTTAAAACAGGGTTTCTCCACCAGGGATGTGTGTACCCTTGGGGATACACCGAGGTCTTCTGGGGGTACATTGACTCATCTGGATATTTGCGTAATTTTATAATAGGCTACATTAAAAACACTAGTAAAGTCTATACAATCTACAAGTTTCTTCAGACGGTGACTTGTTTCTACAGCTTCATATGCCTTATGTTGAAATATAAGTACAGTATTTCTAATTCCAATTCATTTATTTGATAACAAGGTGGTAGAAAGTCAGCAAGTTTTCAGTAGTAGTCTTCTGTGATATTTCTGCATGTTTTTGTAAGTAAGTAGTTTTTAAGTGAGGTGTAACTTGGTGGCGTGCAAAACAAATCTGACTCCTGCAAAAGTTATTTTAATCTGGGAAGGTTGAATGGCACTTGTTTCAAAACCTCAGATTACTTTAAGACCATGTTCCTCAGCTGGTGGTATGTGTACCCTTAGGGTACATGAAGAGTCTGGCAGTGCTTATTTAAAAAAAAAAGGGGGGGGGTGGTTTGAGAGACATGGATTTAAAACATAATTTGACTCTCCTGTAGCATCAATAAAACTAAACTAGCTAACCTGAAATTTCACACATGCTGTTCTGAGAGTGGAGAACTGCTTTTGGAAAGTTTGGGGCTTAATCACACAAGGCATGGGGAAGTAGGAAGGGTTAGAAATAACATATCACATTTTTTCAAAGGCTGCTTAACTTTTTTTGGCCAGTAATTACCTCAAAGAATGCGTAGCCGAGATCCTGCCAGTTTGTTTATGCTCTTGCCCTTGGTGTCCAGGAGCTTCTGTTATCACCAGTGGTCCCTTTTGGTGAACTCATGCACATGAGCCCCTGTAAACAACATACCTCCATGTCCTCTCTCAGTTGGTATCAAGAGATCCTTGAGTCACACCCTTCACTGGGGAACACACCCAATTTTACATTCTGGTCTACAAAGTAATCTTGAATTTCATGGGAGGTATCTAATGAGCCATGGACCCACCTTCAATTCACCTTCCTTTTATAAGCCAGATATACCAACCCTTTGTGTTTAGTTGTTCACAAACAGATCAAGTACTGGTTCTTCCTGCCCCACCCACTGCATTGCTTTTTCCATCAAGGTATTTTTGTATGGTTCATATTTTGTCTTCTGTATAGAATCCACAAATACCCACAACTATCATTCTATGATGATAAGTCATACAGTCAAATGAGTCCTTGTGTTACTTCTAGATTAGTCCAATTAGAACATCTCTTATTTGCAGTTTGAAGAGGATCTGTGAACTTGCAAATGCATTAGGCTAAAATCTCAGGGTCCGTCTGTACTAGAAACAGTGCAGTAGCATAACTTTGGTGTAGACAGTTGCTGTAGTGGTGGAAAGGATTCTTCTTTTACTGTAGGAAATCCACCTTTTTGAGGGATGTTTAGTTTTGACAGGAAAACTGTTACATCTGCCTAGCAGTATCTACATCAGGGCTTAGGAGGCTTGACTAAAGCGGGCAGGGTGTGAAACTTTTCATACCTTTGAATGATGTGGTTAAGCTGACTCACCTGTAAACCAGGCCTTCAGTTTCTTTGCATCTCACAGGTTCGTAATTTGTTGATAGTGGTGGCTATTTGCATGTAAATGATGGTTAATTCCTGATAGCTCATTTTCTGTTTGATTCTGCTCTGAAATCGTAGTATTAAATCTGTCAAACTCTGATCAGTGTTATGGATGTAGACCCAGGGATGGGAGCTTGAGGGCCAGATGAAAAGGCCCGATGGGCTGAGTGTAGTTTGCCTGCCCTGTGCAGACACTAGTACTGGCAGTAGCTGTATAGTGAGGGAGGAGCAAGGTATTAAAGCACTGTTGAATCATAACAGAGAGGACAGGACAAATGGTGTCAGAACAAACTGTTCAGGATAAATTAATTTCAGGTGTGCTCCAGTGTTAAATGTAAATTGCTCAAGTTAAGGCCAGACATTTTGTTGTTATGGGATTAAATTGCTAGCTTCTGTTGGGAGCTGTCAAAACTAGCAAGGGCTCCATAAACTGGGTGTCCACTGTAACCTTGCTGTTCACATAGCAGTTTGTCAGGTCATTTTGTGCACCTGCGGCGGACTTGTTTGCACTGACCACATGACCCTAGAGGTGAATGGCTATAAGCCAGGAAAGTTTGCTCTTAATCAGTGCAAGTACATCCCTTCCAGTCTGGAAGTTGCCCCACCTTGTATCTCGAGTTAGGCATAGAGAGTGTGCCTCACGCTGAACAAGCAATATGGATCAAACTGTGGTTTTTATTTAAACCCATAGAGAAGAACTTACCTTGGTTGAAACAGTTGCTGCTTTGTGGTAGGGCTGTTCCTGTTCAAATGACCATTCTCCCTGCCCAGTGATCCGAAAGCCTGAGCAAAGATTAACTTGTTTTATTTCTACTCTTTTGTGACCATAAAAGTTCTGTCAAGGGCCTGGATAATACTGCCTCTTCAGTGTCTCTGCTTTCAGTATTTCTCTAAGGATGCCCTGGAAAGCGCTGTATTCATCAGATTTCATAACTTGCCCAATTTTATGAGGGGTGGTGATGGGATTTGCATTCTGCAAGTGCTACTGAAATGACTTTCAGAGCCAGTGGAATGGAGGGTGTTGTGTGATGGTCCAACCCTGCTGTATGGAGTATTGTCATATTGTGTACACAAAGTTTGATATATGAATGTGACTATCGAGCAATTCAGGATGTGGAGGGGCAACCCTAAAGAAAGAGGAAGGTTACTTGTACTGATACCAAGGTTTGCAGGGAAAATAAAGCTTCTGCTCTTTGGTAATTTGAGTGCTGTAAAATTTGAAGTGGGGAAGTATAAATCACTGATGTTACTGAGGTGGGCAGAACGAGGCTTAGAATGGGAAGCTGGCTTCAACTGTCATGGTGGAGAAACAAGTGCCTCCTCAATTTGATTTTGTTTGGGTTCTCATGACCTTCTTATTACTATGCAGTCTGGACAGCTAATTGATGGAGCATCTGACTAAGACAGCGGTGTCCAATGGGAATTCAAAGATCGCCACACTTGTGGTTGTCATTTTTCGATATTCACCACATTATTTGCCTCTCCCAGAGTCAGGCTCTTGAGACAGGCACCTCCAGCCCCGCCATTCTAATTCTATGCTGGCCACTCACCAGAGCAGCTAGGGCCACCACTGCTGGGGCTGCTATGTGCTTCTCCCAGCAAGCAGTGGCGCACATGCACAGAGTGGGAGGATGACACTCCCCCCTGCATGTGGCTCTGAGGAGGAGCTGCATTTAAAGGCTCCAAGAGCTGCAGGTTAGCCACCCCCTCTTCATCACAATATAGTGTCCTATTCGCCGTATGTGGTGAGTGGCAAACATATTTGGCCCCATGGGACAAAAGAGGAGGGTCCTTGTGTTTTAAAATGGGGGAGATGAGGGGCTAGAGCCAGTAATAAAGAGACCATGGAGTCACACCATCAGTCTTAACTGAACAGAACAGTCATTTCATGCAGCAGTAATCAGATCATTCCGTTGTGATTGGATGAGAGCTTCCTCTTGTAGAATCATTTTACACTTATTAATATTTGACTTCATTAAATTGTGTGGTTTAGATCTTATGACTCTTTCATACAGATCTCAGTAAAATGTCATCAGCAAATTAAAACAATTATATTTTAAAGAAGTGATAAAATCTCTCACTCAGTCTTGCTGTTACCTTCATTGTGCATGATCAGTCATACTGGCCATCAACTGGAAGGACTTGGCAAATGCTTTTTCTGTAGTTCTGACATTTGTCTTTACATGCCATTGTTCATGACATGCTCCCGGACATGGAACCGAAAGAAAATTATTAGGCTGGGAGCTGGTATCTTGGAGGAAGGAGAAGGAAAGAGCCGATGTTCAGGTTGTTACAAACTGCACTGAATGAAGCGCTGGAGACATCTTTAGCAGGGAGCCATCCTGCACTGTTAGAGGAAGAATGTTCTATGGATTAAGTGAGTGGATTTCTTCCATTTCTAGTTTTGCTAGTCCAGTGACTTCTTTTCAGTCACATATAATCTTGACCCACTCTTAAAAAAGAGTCCATTTGAGGAAGGTGTAGTCCAGAACCACTGAAAAATCTGCCTGATGCTGCATGGCAGTGACGACTGTTTTCCTCTGCATGAAAGGTAATCTCTCTGCTTCACTCATTGTGTGGTACTTTGGTTTAGTGGATTACAAGCTTTTGGGGGCAGGGGCCCTGTGTTTGTACAGCTCCTAGGTCAGGGGAGCCCTGATACTGATTGAGCCATGGCATGCTGTTGTAATGTATTAAGTAACATTTACACACTAACTAACACAACCCAACTTGAGCACCAGTGGTGCTGACAATAAGCCCATCTTGACGCAGTGGAATCTCCGGTATGTTTGACTGCTGATGCATAGCAGCAAGTGGGGGCCAGAGGATGCTTATGCTGCGATAATGGCCAGCTTTTTGTGTTTGGCGACAGAGGTTAGATTTAGCACATGCACGCATTGCCCCCCTTCAGATGAATTTGCAGCTTGTTTGTTGAGTGGCTAAGCAGTTGTGATTTAGTAACCTTTTAGCTCTTCCTTTTGATAGGTTCCTGAGAACTGTAAACATTCTTTAATGTTGGTTGGGCATTGAGCTGCAGTGCTGTAAAGCAGTGTCTTAAATGCAGCACTGGGTGTACGTGGCTGCTGCCCTTGTAGCACCTAGGGATAGGGAAGTTCTAGCTGTTAAAATCCAGATTGTTCAGGGCCTGTCTGGGATGGGCAATGTTCTGCCACAATCCGTTTGATTTATATGGTGCTTTAATGGACTTCAGTTAGGGCCACGTCTGTGATCCGCTGAATGATCTGTAAAGCTCGACTCTGCAGACAGTATTGCTGTGCTTCTGCAGGGGAAACGACCCAGCAGTTTGCAGCATGGGTTGGATCCGTAGCATTAGCAGGTTGCAGGCAAGCCCCATAAAGCAGCTATGCAGAGCCAGAAGACAGATGTGTCTCTTGGGATTCGGGGGGTGCGCTTGGGGAGCGTGTGTGCGCTGCTGCTCATCCACAGGCACCCCGAGCTAATTCCTCAGTGATTGGTTGCTTTCTCCCCTTATTGCAAGATTGCATTAAACTTTGCCCCACCGCTGACTTTTCTGCAGGCGATAGATGGGAGTATATTTTAAATTAATTTTACTGCACTTTTTGTAATATTTTTGTTTTAAATAGATTTATAAGCAACTTGGGTGCTATTTCTATAAATTTATGAAGATAATTTTCACTCTCTTGATAAGGTTAAATTTACACCTGCTATTTCCATATTAATTCACATTGCTAAGTGGATCTAATTTTCTTCCGTTCTTCTATCTAGTGAGCATGGCCTTTCCTAATGCAATTTCCCCCTCACTAAATCACTGTGATCAGGAGTCATGATCGAGTTAAATTAACTTAAATTAATTTACTTAATAAGAGCTCCAGATCATTGTGAATGAGGTTAAGATTTATTGATTTTTCTTTTCATTCCTCCCCCTAATCTTTCTGTTTCACAGAGGTGAGTTTTGGCAAAGCTGTGGTTTCTCTCTTACATTTCATTTTCCCACATCAGTGTTGCATGTGGTCATAGTGTGAATCATACAGTGTCATCATAACTCTGTCCAGAGCCTCCTCCGGCCGTGGATGAGCTTGAAGAACTGGTGATGATGCCGGTGACATGTACAGCCATAAGTCCTTATAAGCAACTACTTCAAATAGCAAGTTATTTGGGGTAATTCATTTTGTCAGCTGCTCTACTGCAGCCTCTTTCAAGGAGGTCTTGCTTTCACTCTGGTTCATAGCTTGATTAATGGTGGGTTACTTGCCTGGACTCCTCTGATTCTGCCCTGAGAATAACAGAAGATCTTTCAGCTTGTCTCCCCAGTGCTGGAGGAGGAATAAGCCTTTCTCCTCTTTTGTGGAACGTACCAGAGAGGGCACCGATTCCCTTGCTGGAGAGGGGGGCACTGGAGTGCATCTTGCTCAGTGCTTGTGGATAGAGAGAACAAATGGGGGAATGCTGCCTGGTGTTAAAGACAGGAGTTTTTTCCCTTGCCCTACCTGCCTCCTTTCCTGAAATCAGACTCTTTTTTGTGCCTGCCTGGATTAAAAAAAAGACTGAGTGGGGATTTCATAAGTCTTCAAATGTATTCAGGCCAGTTAATCTGCAGCCAGGGGTTAGCTATTAAGAAAGTCTTTCTATTTGATGATAGGGCTCTTCAGTCTAGCAGAGAGAGGTCTAACTAACACAATTTCAGGTTGGAAGTTGAAACTAGACAAACTGAGCCTGGAAATAAGGTGTCAGTTTTGAACAGTGATGGCAACTAACCATTGGATCAGTTTATCAAGGGCTGTGCTGGAATCTCCATCACTGGCATCTTTTAAATAAAGGTTGGATTTATTTTATTTTTTTTAAAGAGATCTGGGCTAGCTCATACAGGGGTTGTTTTGGAGATGTTCCAAAGCCTGTGGTCTATGGGAGGTCAGCCTTGCTGACTGCAGTGGTCCATTCTGGCTGTAGGGAGCTGGGAGTCTGTGGTGTTAACCCTAAACCACATGCAAACTTTATACCTGTGCTGCAGCAACTGCTTATGCTAGGTACAGCCATTAATGAAATGTGCAGTCATAATTATAATTATTGCTAGAGTGCTTCATTATGCTGCTGACGTTAATTTGTATTGCAGGAGTAGCCAGGAGCCTGTCATGGAGCCGGGCTTCCGTGCTTTGGACAGGCATTAAACAAAGACGACAACTGGCCCAAAGAGCTTACACTGTAACTTACAAGATGAGGCAACAGGTAGATGCAGACACGGGAGTACAAGAAAACAGAAATATCTTATTTATTTGTCAGCCTGATAGGCAGTGGATGTAGTTCATCAGCTGCCTAATTGGTGTTAAGTTTTTGTAGGAATCCTGTCAAAAGAAAGTTTGAGGGCTCCTAAAAACTGTGATATAATGCAGTCATGGTTCTCTCTAACTGTACTATTCCTGTTGTTGGGTTTTAAGAGCAGGTTAAGCACACATCAGTCACAAGTGGTCTGTGTTTACATGGGTCTGCCTCAGAGTATGGGGATGGACTTGGTGACTTCTCGAGGTCCCTCCCAGCCCTGTGTTTCTGTGATTCTAGAACTGTTTTTGCTGTGTGCTGTCTACAACACTTACGGAAAAACAGATTCTGTCCTAAAGAGCTGTCAGACTAGGTTACAACAGAACACAGCAGGTGGGTGACACAAACAAATGGGAACTGGAGGTGGAGAAATGAGGAAGCTGTAAAACAAGCCTATCTTAGCACAGTGAGCATTAGTCATAGCTTGCCACCTGCCTGGCAACGGTCAGCTGGTACTGATTTGTAGGTCTCAGGCAGAGCTTAGCATTCAGGACTTGGAGAGGGAAGGGAAGAGACTTTGCAACTGTTCTTCACATACATGTAATATTTGTGCACTCAAGCTGTTGACTTTTGGAAGGCTTTGACATTCACCCTGGAAAACGGTGCTAAAGAATCAGTGCAGCATACAAAGCAACGTAACTAGGGAGAGAAGCTATATCTACACTAGAGTATAAATTCAAATCTAAGGCACTTAGCTCGATTTTAAATTGTGACTGTTCACACATCAAATAACATTACTCTGACAATTGGAGTGGGATTAACAGGAAGTTCGAATGTAAATGTTTGGATTAATAGTAGTGTGGAAACAACTTCAGTTTAAACTGGTTTTATTGGACCCCAGAGGAGTCCCACATGTATTCCCCAATCATAGACTCATAGGGCTGGAAGGGTCCTCAGGAGGTCATTTAGTCCAGCCCCCTGCTTCAAGCAGGATCAACCCCCACTAAGTCATCCCAGCCAGGACCTTGTCAAGCCAGGATTTAGAAACCTTGAGGGATGGAGAATCCACCACCTCTCAAGGCAACACATTCCAGTGCTTCACCACCCTCCTGGTGAAGTAGTTTTTCCTAATATCTAACCTACATCTCTTCCTCTTTATCTTCAGACCATTACTCCTTGTTCTGCCGTGTGACACAACTGAGAACAGTTTCTCACCCTCCTCTATAGAGCCCCCCTTCAGGAAGTTGAAGGCTGCTATTAAATCACCCCTCAGTCTTCTCTTCTGTAAACTAAACAAGCCCAAATCCCTCAGCCCCTTAGTGGTCTTGTGCTCCAGCCCCTTAATCATTTTTGTTGCCCTCTGCTGAACCTGCTCCAGCACATCCACATCCTTTTTATACTGGGGGGCCCAAAACTGGACACAGTATTCCAGATGTGGCCTCACCAGTGCCAAATAGAGGGGGACAACCACTCTTCTAGGTCTACTCAAAATGCTCCTCCTAATACACCCTAGTATGGTGTTCCTGGCTATAAGGACACACTGTTTACTCATATGCAGCCTTTCATCCATCAACCCCTAGGTCCCTTTCCATCATGCTGCTGCTGAGCCAGTCGGTCCCCAGCCTATAACAATGATTAGGATTCTTCCGCTCCAGGTGCAGGACTCTACACTTCTCCTTGTTGAACCGCATCAGATTCCTTTTGGCCCAATCCTCCAATTTATCCAGGTCACTCTGAATTCTCTCTCTACCCTCCAACATATCTATCTCTCCTCGTAGTTTTGTGTCATCTGCAAGCTTGCCAAGGGTGCAACTCAGTCCCTCATCCAGGTCATTGATAAAGATGTTGAACAATACTGGCCCCAGAACCAAGCCTTGTGGCACTCCGCTTGAAACTGACTGCCATCCAGATATTGAGCCATTGACCACTACCTGTTGGGCCTGACCGTCAAGCCAGCTTTCTGTCCATTTTATAGTCGAAGGATCCAATCCATATTTCCTTAACTTATGGGCAAGAATGTTGTTGGAGACTGTATTAAAAGCTTTGCTGAAGTCAAGGTATATCAGATCCACTGACGTCCGCATGTCCACAGAGTCTGTTACCTCGTCATAGAAGCTAATCAGTTTGATTGGGCAGGACTTGTCACCGGTGAATCCATGTTGACTACTTTTGATCACTTTCCCCTCTTCCAAGTGCTCCAAAATGGATTCCTTGAGGAACCCCTCCATTATTTTCCCAGGGATTGAGGTAAGGCTGACTGGTCTATAGTTCTCTGGATTGTCCGTCTTTCCTTTTTTAAAGATGGGCACTACATTTGCCTTTTTCCAATCATCCGGGATGTCTCCTGATCTCCAAGAATCTTCAAAGATTATGGCCAAAGGTTCGGCAACGACATCTGCCAGTTCCCTCAGTACCCTTGGGTGCATTAAATCCAGACCCATTGATTTGTGTATATCTAGTTTTTCTAAGCAGCTCTTAACTCGTTCCTTCCCCACAGATGGCTGCCCTCCACCCTCCCATACTGCATTGTCTAGGACCATCATGTGGGAGTTGACTTTGTCTGTGAAGACTGAGGTGAAAAAAGCATTGAGCACATAACTTTTCGTACATCATCTGTCACTAGATTACCTCTCTCATCCAGTGCCCCACAGTTGTCCGTTCTGGCTGGCTGCATCTCCGATGCTCTCCAGGTATGCAGATAACAGGAAGCCCACAAACTTGCATGGTATCAGGAATGGGAATTCATATTCCTTCTGACCAGTCTCCCTCCTGCAACAACCTTCACCCCCCGCCCAGTGCAGCAAAGATACTGCTTGTCAGTATTTGTTGGTAGATTTCTCCTTGTACCCAGCTGCTTTCTCCTACATGATTGATTGGAGGGTTGTGACATCGTAGTTCACTGTGGCTATGACTAATGAAGTCAGAGATGTGCTTGAGAGATCCGGCTCTGCCTATCTAGCTCTTGCAATCTAAGCTTTAGGTCTGCCATGATACTACCTTCTCTATTTTGTTTGATGCTCTCTCTCAAGTAGTAAAGTAGGGTCTCAACATTCACGAAAGTTCCGTGTTCAGAACCCTTGCGAATGTTGATTTTTGTGAATATGGGGCCCCGGAGCCCTGGGGAAGTGGCAGCTGCCGGCACTCCTCCCTGGAGCCCTGGGGAAGTGGCATTCATGAAAAATTGAGTTCGTGGATATCACACTTGCAAATGTCGAGACCTTACTGTACTGTGCTTTTAAACCCCCCCCCCCCCACACACACAGTGCGTGGGTGTGTGGGATGCCCTTCCAAAGTCTAGTCTGCCAGCTGCTCTGGTCTCTCCCATTTCAGATCTCACATGTGCAGCTTTGCCTACAAAAAATGCATGTTTCCACCTTGTCCTGCCCTGTGTTAAACTGGGTAACCATATTACCTTTACAATGTATGTCCTTCGCTTCTGGTGTATGTTGTATCCAATGTTCCCTCTAATTTTTTCCATCCGTCTGCAGAATAAATTCTGTCATGTGTCCCAAGGCTCGTGCAGATGTGTGCCACCAGTAGGAGCATATGCAGCCAGCTGTAGGTGCTCTTCTAATCAGCTGGGTGGCATTTACATTTCTCCTGGGTGGATGCCCAAGCACTTAGCTGACAGGGAACGCTTGTTGTGTCCTCCCTTCTCTGTCAAGTCCCCTGTTTAGGTTGTAGGAGCTGCTCATGGAACTCTGTTTCATGTCTGAAGCAATTTAACCAAGGTAACACGGTGAATCTGTGGCAGAGCTTGGAAACAAATCCATGTCTCTTGAGTCCCAGTCCTGTGCTCTGCCCACTGGCTGACATTGCCTGGTAATGCAAAATAATAATAATGTAGGTGGTCTGGCAGTGCAGTTCTGTGGCTGAACTGCTTCACCAGCGACACCATTGCTATGTGTTGCTCGAAAAAGGTGATCTTAGTCTAGCTAATTTCCTGCCATCCCCCTAGGGTAGAAGTCTTAAAGGGTCACATCTTTCCAGCATTACCCCTGTGCTCATTTGGCACTTGGCAGAATTGGTGTTTTGTCCCTGGAGATTCTTCTAACCACCAAGGAGCGATACTTTTTGCTGACATTTCTCCAGTCCTGTTACGAGCTTCTCCGGAGGAGTGAAATTGTCGTTTGCCTTTTTGAAATTGTTGTTACCACCCTATTGGAAAGGTCAGGTTCTCCTTTGCTGTAATGGAAATAAATGGCTGTTGCACACTTTCATAGACTGGTGAGTGGAACTGGAGAACACTGGCGATTAAAAAGTAACGCAGTCGCTGCTTTGTTGCGTGAGTTGTGCTTTTCCCCGTGAGCTGGGACATGCATATTAATTCTTGGCTTATTAGATGCCAGCTCAGCCTTCAGGTGGTTGAGACTCAAGTGAGTTGAATTCTTGTATTTCAAGATGCCATGTCTCATGCTTTCTGTTGTTGAATGTCTGCACTGCCTTCGCATGCCGATAGATCTAATTTATGCAAAATGGACAACTGCTAGGGGTCAGTGTAACATACTGAATTGGTGCTCAGGAGATATTGATTCTATTCCTGCCTCTCCCGCTGGCCTGGAAGACGACCTTGGGCAGGTCACCTCTCCTCTCTGCCTCAGTTTCTTCAGCCATAGAATGGGAATAATGACACTGACCTCCTTTTGAAGCTTTGAGATCTCCTGATGAAAGTTGCTAGATAAGAGCATGGATGCCTTGCCTTGAACACAAAGGCCACATCTAAATGCTTGCTAGTTTATGAGCATTTTAGACCCTAAAACTTGATCTTTATATCTGTTATGTGCTTTTACTTGTCTAACTTGATAAATAACATATTGTCTTATATAGTGCCTTCACTCTGAGGAAGTTGGTTTTCATTGCAAACATTAATGAATTTGTCCTTTCATCCTGTCTGTAAGAAAGCTCAGGATTAGCCTGATTTTATTGAGGCACATGGGCTGAGGGCGTCACCCAAGATTACACAGTGTGTCTGTGATAGTGTTTAGGAGACTAGCTCAGCTTTCCCAACTACCTATTTTGTGATGTAGCTGCAAGAGATAAAATTTTCAGTCACCTGAGTGACACAGGAATGTAAACATCATCACATCATTGGAATTCACAGAAGGCCATTCTAGATTGCTAACTGCTTGTTAATTTGCTGTAAATACTCACATTTGATTAGTTTAGACTAAACTTAACAGTTGCAGAGAAAGGGAAATGCCAGTGGTACCATATGAGACATGCTTTAGGCCCTGTCTTACTGTTTGTCATTCAAGGTTAATTTTTCCTTGATTTGTATTACCAGCATTGGATTACAGTCTGATCCCCAGTGTAGCAGGGAATTAATGGTGAACGGTTTTAGGAGATCACTAGTATGTGGGATGAAGAAGTACAATGAACTATTTATCAAGACACAGATGGGTGAGACAAAATATTTTAAAAATGTATCTTCTGCAAGAAAAATAAATAAAAGCAGCTAGGGCTGCTAGGCAGTGAGAAGAACCCTATAAATAAGGTATTGACTAAAATTAGCTAAAGCAGTGGTCCCCATACGGTAGGGGCAGAGGGCCTGGAGCATCATTTTGGGAGTCATGTGGTGGAGCCCAGGCCACACCTCAGAGAGGATGGGGAGGGAGCACCATGCTTGCAGCGCTGCTCTGCCTGCAGCTCAGCTCTACTCATATTCCCCCTTTGGCCCCAGCCCAGCTCTGCCCTTATTCTGACTCTACTTCTGGTCCCAACTCTTCCCGCAGCCCCAGTTCTGACCCCAGATCCATATTGGGCCCAAACTGCTTTGCTGAGGATGTTGTGGCTGTGCAGTGATGGGGGTGGGGGACTGGGTGAACAGATTCTGTTAATGGAAAGTGTGTGCATGGGGGAATGGCTGAAAACATTTGCATTTTGCTATACTATAGGAATACAAAATGCAAACTTAAATCAAAGCATCTGTTAAGAATTTTAGAGGATTATGGAAATTACCATATGCATTTACCACACGTTGACAGTTATTTTGAGAACTCCGGCAAAACTGCGGAGGTAGGAAAAGAAAAGCAAATTTGGTAGTGAAAATGGAAAAGAAAAGTAATCCTGTTAGCTAATGTGCTATAAAGCCAGCTTCTCTCTCATAAAATTGGGACAATGAAATGAAGAGCTGTATATTTACAGCATGTAAAATGTAATGCTTTTTTAGAGCACCACATACTTAACCTGTGGAACTCATTGATGCAATATATTGAATTTAAGGTTTTACAGATTTGAAAGTGGATTAAAAAAGTATGGAATTGAGAACATCCACAGTTGCATTACATGTGTCTTTATAAGAAATATACATCCCCTTGCTTCAGAGTCCAAATAACCACTAAAGTGATAGTCATTAAGAAGTAATTTCATTCAAGGGCAGGTTATTCTGGAATCGTTTATTATAGGGATTATTGCCCCCTTTATCACAAGCAGCTGGTACTGGCTGTTGTCATAGACTATAATAATCTATGGACCATTCGTTTGATCCAGTCTGGAAATTCATGTAGTCTTAAAATAATTATATGGATATCAATTGCGAGAACCAATAATTGTCTATAAGATAGTGGAAATGGGACAAATAAGCAACATTAGTTTATAAAGAATAGATATTTACAGGTGAGTGTTGTTGCTCTTAAGGATAGAATTATAAAACAATGTCGGAAGGGAAAGCAGTGGGCAACGTATTTTGAGTTTTAGTGAAGCCTTTGTTACTGAGACTCTGAAAATATTCTAATATTAACTAAAATTGACTAAGCTACCACGTCTATTATTTGAACTGAAAACTGGCAGAAGAACCATAACCAATGGGTGATAAACTACAATATACCAAGTTGAGATGGGTGTCTGGTGGGTGGGGTACCTTAAATTTTACAGGAACAATGAAATTAAATTTCAACATCTATTGAATATCAACCTAAACTACTTTAAATGAGTTCTATGAGGCTGGGGAATCATCTGCCTCAGGGAAGTGGGGAAGCCTTATCACTTGACACATGTTTTAAAACTAGATTTAGCATAACAGCAGCAGATACACTGTATAGGTGAGCGTGCTGTGTTTGACTGGAAGGTAGGGCATCCTGCACTTCAGTGAATGTCTCTGTAGGTAATCTCTGTGGTGAACTGGCTGGCTCAACAAGAAAAAATATTTCCAAACTAACATCCCTTAAAGTATTTGAGCATAAGAGTGGCTAGGGTGGATCAGACCAAAGGCCTATCTAGCCTAGGGATACCATCCCTGCTCATTGTGGTGGGCAACTGTTGATGGACCAGTCTCTGTGAATTTATGTAGTTCTTTTTGGAAACTTTTATATACATATGCACACCTCTCATAGAGCTGGAAGGTACCTTGAGAGGTCATTAAGTCCAGTCTCCTGCCCTCTTGGTTGGACCAAGCACCCTCCCTGACAGATTTTTTAAAAATCTATTTCCCCCAGGGTTCCTAAATGGCCTCCTTAAGGAACTCACAACCCTGGGTTAACAAGGCCACCACTCAAATCACCGAGCTGTCCCTCCCCAGGTCTTGGCTTCACAATGTCCTCTGGCAAAGAGTTCCACAGGTTGACCGCACATGTGAAGAAATATTTCCTTTTGTTTGTTTTAAACCCACTGTGTAATAATTTCATTTGGTGAACCCCAGCTCTTGTTATGAGGAGTACATAACGCTACCTTAGTCACTCTCTGCATGGAATCATTATTTTATAGACCAGTGCCCTTAGTCAACTCTTGTCCAAGCTGAAAAGTCTCATTCTTAATCTCTCCTCATCTGGAAGCTATTCCATGCTCTTAGTTTATGAAGGATATGGTTTAGCCCTGTTTCTCTCTGCCAGGGCTGAATCCCCACCCTTCATAGTTACTTTTGGGATGGATACCATGCGGTTGGCTTGTAAACTGACCCAGCAGCACAGGCTGAGAATTCCAATTTGCAGTAAGCTTAGTGAGTGGAACTGAGGGGCAGCATGGTACCAAGTTTCTTTTCTGTGCAAAATGTACCTTTTTGTGTAGTGTTGGAACCCATTACTAACAAGTACATATAGTGTGTATCAGCTGCGGATGATCTTCTCTCCATTCTCAACCAGAATGACTCAAGAAATATAAAGGAGAAGAATTGGCTGGAGGCAAATAGGTTACAAATAATTATTTCTTTCTGCTGTTAGCTAGTCAGTGCTCATGTGTCTTCTCAAACGCACCTTTTGGAGAAGCTAGTTGAAGTGTCCTCTCGTCCACACATGTTTCTGTGAGCTATGCAGAGCGCAGCATGGAACAGAGATCCCTCAATTTTTAAACCATGCTGCTTGTTTCTACTGATTCCCTCTGTGTAAATGCATCTGGTGTCTCATGTCCGTGCCATCTCAGCCACACAAAGCTAGGAAATGAAAAGAGAAGACTTAACACATTTTCCTTCCCGAATTGTTGGACAAAAGTGTAAGGCACTGGTCTATGTTGCTGCTACTCTGCCACTTTCAAGAGGACCTTTAGTCCTGATACAGTGAAATGCTTTGTTACGGGGCAGACACATTCAGTGACACCAGACGTGCCAGTGTGTGGGTTGATTCCTGAAGTCCTGGATTGTAACTGCTATGAATTTGATTCTGGATCATAATGCTGCACTGTGAATGGAAGGGATTTGGATTTCTGTGGTGCAGCAAAGTCATTTGTGCCATCTTCATGGTGTCAGACTAGACTGATTCGAATGCAGTTGCATATATTCTGAGGTGTTGCCTTAGTGTGTTTGTCCTCAGCAGAAGTCTGTCTCTTTCCCTCAGTCCTCAACAGCTCTCTGAAATGTGTGAGCCTTTGTTGGAGTGGGCAGTGAAAGCCCAGACCAGCAAATCTGCCAGTAGACTCCCATGTGCCAGCCCATAGTGCTAACCAGGCCAGCCCTGTGGCTAACATGCTGTAGTTTTTAAAAAGGTGTGCATGTGTAATGCTTACTTGGAGACAATGAGATGAGCAAGTTGATGCTATTTTTCTCTGAATTCTCCTAGATTTTGTCAGTTTTAATCAAGGTTATATGATTTCAGAGGGGTGGCCATGTTACTCTGTAGCCTCACAAATAATAAGCAGTCGTGTGGTACCTTAAAGACCCACAAGTTTATTAGGTCATGAATTGAAGAAGGGGCTCTTACCCATGAAAGCTCATGACCTAATAAATTTGTTAGTCTGTAAGGTGCTATAGGACTGCTTTTTATTTGTAAGTTTATACATTGCCTTTCGTGTAGGTTTTTATAGCCTGTCTGAATGTAGTAGTTTGTTAAATCCTTCTCAGGCATGACCTGCACCCTTGCCTTGGCTAGTGGGAGATACCCATATAATTTCAGTGGGACAGTGCCAATCACATGCCAGAATTCCTGGTGTTTTCTTAAACCCCAGCAAAACCCCAAGAAACAGCAGCACCACTTATATTTTAGGATGATCAGTCATCTCCTAATCATTTGACTTAGAAGAATTAGTGAATTTGATTATTTTTGTGTTCTTGTTAACCGAGAGAGATGCATATGGTTCTCTCCTTTCAGGTACTCATGCTGCCCTTTACCTTTCTGACTGTGAGTCCCCTCCTGACTTTGGTCTGTATTACAGAACTGTGCAATCAAAAGTTGGAGGACTAGGAGTTAATTTATCAAGATGTGAAGTTATTAGTTCTTCCCCCGCCCCCCTTTCTCCACCATCCCCACCATCCAAAAGCTTTCTGTGCATTAATCTGAAAAGGACTTGAAATGTGACTAATGTCCTTAAAGTTCCTGTCAATTTTTTTCTTCCCAATTTCATTTGACATAAAAGTGAGAAGTAAACAGGAACCCTGTGTTTAAGCAGATAACTTGGAAAGCCTTTTCCATCACATTTAAAAAATGGCCATGTCATGGATTCTGCAAATTGGTGGGTTCTGTTTTGTTTTATTTTTTTGTCTGTGTGGTAAATTTTCTTTCAATAATCTCTACGTGGTTTTATGAGGTTTAAGGATAAGATTTTTTTGAAGGGATGTTAAACCATTCTCAAAAATGACATCTCATTACAGTGAAATTCATCTGCTGAGATTGGAGACATTATAGGCAGGAGGAAACTCAGCCTCCAGTTTAAAATTATGATTTTTTTCTATAGGAAGTACTTTTAAATCTTTTTAATGAGGATGGCATGAGATACACAACCCCTTATTGTTTCTGAGAAGTCCTGACATCTGCCCTAACATAATCCATTTTCTGTTAGCTACTAGTTAGAGGCTTTAAAAACAATGTAGTCTCTTTTTGGCAAAGCTATGCATTAATCTTTCATGTGCTCCATGATTCCCCTCCCCTGGAATATGAGAGACTTTATAGTGCTCCATCTTATTTTCCAGTTGATAATCTGGGTGCTTGTCCTGACTTTCTTTAGCATGTTGTGAAGTGTTGGATTCCTGCACATTTACTGTGTCAAGTGGGGTGGTGAAATGGCAGTATAGGATCCATCAGGGCACAAATACCCATCACTTCCTCTCTCTGGTGAAGAGTCCCTGGACCCGCTCACAGCCCAGTTCCTGAAACGATCAACTCAAGGTCAATCCTCTGGGGTTCTGTTTCGTGCACCTAGTGGGGATGCGTGAAAGCGACCTATCGGGGTCAGCAGTCAACCCTGCTACTCCTTGCTATGGCCAGGACCAAGGGAGGTCAGCGGGAGAAACTCTCCCGTTGACCTTCCTCAGTGAGGACAGCCAGGTAAATAGATTGCAGATAAGTCGATTCTAGCTATGCAATTGCTGTAGCTAGAATTACATGTCTGCTATCGATTTACCTGCCTAGTGTAGACAAACCCTTAGTCACCGTTGCACAGAGCAAACCGGGGGGAGGAATGTGCATCTTTGCCCCGCATTTATATTTTGGATTATTTTTATTCAATAAAGAAATGAGGGGAACAGTACCAGTGCTAGCACAATCGTAATTTCCCAGCCACTGCTCTGTAGATGTACACCCCTCCAGCCATGCGTAAAATGTCTTTTTGCTCTCTCCGTAGCACTGGCTTGTGGTGATGCTTGCCCATGGCCACAGGCTGCTAGTTGACACTGATTCTGGTCTGCCTGGGGAGAGGACTCCCCTCCCTTCAATTTCCTCTTCCTTTAGGAGGCAGCCGTAGTAATTGAGCTCTACTTTGGAGGAACTAATGAAAACAAAATAAAAATGGGATTCAGAGGTTAACTACCAGCTTTAAATGCATATGAAAATACTTAAGAATAATGGGATTTTCTTTTTTAATTTTGGTTAATGGAGTAGTAGATTTTTGAATTGATTCTATTAAAAATAAAACTGTCAGTTTCAAACCTGGGGAGGCAATTATGGGTTATTTAGTTGATAGGGGATTGTGTTAATCTTGGATCATTCCTTCCATGTGCATCCTTCTCTGGAGTGGTTCAGGCATGGGAGAATGGATGGTGGAGGTGCTGAAGGACCACATCCTGATTTGTAAAGCTCCATTTTCTTAAATGTGGAGCAAATTCTTTCCTGGATACCTTGTGTATGTGTCGCATACTGTGTAGTGCCTGTCTGTTTCTGTTAGTGAGGAAGAAGTTAAGCGTCTAGATCTCAGCACAGTGAGAATTCATAGTTTTCTCTTAATGTAATGAGGATAAAACTAATATCCCAAGGCCTCCTGATATTCACATGTGGCTGATTTTCAAATATTTGTGCTTAAAAATATGTAGCTAAATAAGTTGCCTGACTTTTTCCATGATAGCCTATAGGAGCTGCAGGTTTGCACATACTCTGAAAGTCAGGTGCATTGTGCTGGTAAAATACGGATGCAGATTCCTAGCACAGGGCTGAAACTGTTTGGGCCTGTTGGTAAAGAACCAGACAAAACCCAGTTTCCAGGTGCAGCGTGGCTGTTTGATTTTTTTTTTTTTTTTTTTTTTTGGCTGAGTTGCATGATTTTAAAGATGGAGAACATAGGTCGGGGTAGGCAGTAATTTTTGATGGAGGGCCACGCTAAGATTTTGGTAAGTGATCAAGTGCTGCACTTATGTATGGAGGGCATGCAGGGTCTGGGGTGGAAGTTGAATGCAGAAAGAAGCTTGGGGTCGGGCAGGGGTGAGCAGACTTGCCATTGGGCCCCACATTTTGTCCTTGCAGTTAGCCAGGCCCTCCATCTTGTCTAATGTAATCCAAACTGATGGACATTTCAGTTATGTTCATATGAAAAAAAAAATACCCTTTGGCATGTGTAAGAAAATAAGTCTGTAGAATGTCAAAATGTTGTTAATCGGTACAGACATGTAAATACGCACACACAAAAGCAATAACATTTCAACATTTTTAATGAGATGGATGAACCGGAGACCCAGCAGCCAATTGTGCTGCACCCCATTTATGAAATTTCACACCCACGCCCCACTTTGCACACCCCTGAGTAGGGGGCTGAGATGCAGGAGAGGGTGTGAGACTTGATAGGGAGCTTGAATGAAGGAGCAGGTTGTCACCTGTGGCAGGATATTGGGTTGCAGGGTCCAGAATGGGGCATGGGTGGTGTAGAAGAGGTGTCTGGCTTGGGGGAGAGTGTAGGAGTAAGTGCAGGTCTGGGAGGGAGTTGTGACCTGGGACTGGGAGAAGGAACTTGCAGAGGGCTTGGGTGGTGACCTGAGATAAGGGATTGGGATATAGAGTCCAGGAGAGGGTATGGGTGCAAGAGAGGATTTTGCATTGGGAAGGGGTATAGGAGCAGGTGCAGGGTCTGAGGGGGAGTTGGCAAGTAGGAGGAGGAGGCGTGCCAACGGCAGTCTCCAGCCAGGAGGTGCTTAGCTGCCCTGGCCCACTGGCTGTTACACCTGGCTCTCTGTGCTGAGGGTGGGAGGGGCGGCTGCATTCGCTGCCCCATGGCCAACAAAAATCTATCAGCTCCTCTTGGCTGGAAACAGGCCAGTGGTAGCTGAGAAATTGTGCTGCACACACCACCCCCCAAACAACAACAACAACAAACAAAACAATAAACAAAACCATCAAAATGGTCTCAGCTCCCATTGGCTAGTTTCTGGCCAATAGGAACTGAGGTTTTGCTTGGGGCAGGGGAGGGGTGAAACAGGCCAGGGGAGCGGAGAGGTTTTGCTGGGAGTGGGAGCAGCACCTGAAGTTTTCCCCTCTCAGCAGTCTAGGGGGGTGGCCTTGGGCTGGATCTGCCCTGCAGGCAGAATCTTGCCCCCGCCCGACGTAGTTTGTCAAGCCTCTGATATCAAAAGGCGGCCTTTTTGTTAGGTACTGGCTGGGCACAGCTTTAAACTGTGACACTTAAACCCCAGCAAAACAAATGTCTCTCATATAAAAGATACACAAGAGACAGTAGCATTAGGGTTGCCAGTTTTCAGCCGAACACCAGGTCAAAAAGGGCACTCCCCAGCGCAGTGAAAATGACTGAGTGAGGGCGAGAGGAGACCGAGCAATGGAGTGAGTGGGGCGAGGCCTTGGAGAACGGGGCTGGGTTGAGGGGGGGTTGGCAGGGGTGTTTGGTTTTGTTCATTCAGAAAGCTGGCAGTCCTCCATCTTTTCCCCCCTCCACCCCGGCCTATACCATTGCCAAGGGAGCACAGCGCATCACTTGTGGGTCAGGGTCCTGGCTACTTGCAGGGACAAAAAGCGGGGCCCAATCTAAAAATGTGCTCACCCCTGGACTGGACGTTCGTTCAATATTTGTTTTTTTGATTTTTATAGGAAACATCTAATGAGGAAAACTCGTTATGTAAAGTGTAGTAAGTAGTCAGTATTCACAGAACTACGCGTGCACATTGGACAGAATAAATCAATACTACTGAAAGATGAGGCATGCTAGTTAATAGACTTTCTCATTTGCGCATCTTCTGTGGTTACCAGAAAAAAGTGGTCTCGTGTCTTCTATGCACCCCTTCCATGTGAGAGCAAACTGGAGTGTAAAGCAGTGTAGTGTAAATGGTGAAGCAGAGGAGAGAAGGTAACTAATGACAGGTTGGATTGATTCATCCGTCAAACGACTTCAGATGAAAACTTTTAACCAAACTGCTAATGATTATGTAATCAAGCAGGCTTGTCAATGGACTGTTATGGAGTTATATATGGAGATACCCATCTCATAGAACTGGAAGAGACATTGAGCGGTCATTGAGTCCAGTCCCCTGCCCTCTTGGCAGCACCAAGCACCAAAAAGATGACACCTGTATTTTTAATTCTTAGCGGCACTGGATCTTACATGTTATCATGTAGCCACTTGACCAACCAAACTGGCAGAGAAAAGGAAGAAGGGAAATAATAACCTGAAAGTTTAAACAGAGAGGGAGGAGAAAATCTCAGTGCAGGGCAGCTCAGTCCAGAGAGTCTTCATTGTGTGGCAGGTATGCAAGTGTTACTGAAGAGTAAGAAAAAGCTAGACTGGGCAGGTGACATGGTGGAGTGGTGGCTGGGTGTTATTCTCTGTATCCATTTATAATTATTGTCCTTTCCTGATCTAGTGTCCAGTTGCCTCTTCTCCCTCTCTTAGCATCAGGACGTGACAGCCGTGTCTTTACTGTAGTGGTTCTTGATTAGTGTTCTAATTTTTTCCATTCATGTCCAGAATAAATTTTTATGTGCACTGAGCCATATGAGACTGTGCATCACCATCACCAGTAGAATCAAAAAATTTAGCTGTTGGCACTCTGCTAATGATCCTGGCAGCACCTGAATCTCTCTTGAGTTGCTTCACAAATGCACAGCTTACAGGGAACACTGGTGAAATTACTCCCTCAAATAAGCATTCTAGTTTTGTAGGTTGAATGTGATTTTATACTGAAGCTACTACATAGAATTTGTCGAACAAGACAACTAGCAGGCAGATTCCAGAGAAATAACTGTCCAAGAGAGCAGGAAACCTATAGAATATTCTTAAACAAGGAAACTTGTAGAGGATTTAAAGTTGCTTTTGCTGGGATGTGAACCTGCCGCTCCAAATTTCTGGCTATGCAACCTGCATGCGTGAGCTCATGTAGAAAAGTGTACTAGTCATCCTGGCCTGAACTTTTGAAATTGGCCTCTGTTTTGGGCAACCAACTTCAAACTCCAAAGGTTCTGTTTGTAGAGGGGCTGAGCTTCTGCAGCTCACATTGACTCAAGAACATAAGAATGGCTATACTGGGTCAGACCAGTGGTCCATCTAGCCCAGTATCCTGTCTTCCAACAGTGGCCAATGCAAGAGGGATTGAACAGAGCAGGTAATTATAAATTGATCCATCTCCTGTTGCCTCTTCCCAGCTTCCAAGTACTGGAGTGAAGAAATACTCTGATCCTCTGAAAATCAGGCCCATTGGGCACCCAAAACCAGAAGCACACATAATTACTGAGGGCATTTTTGAAGATTGGGGCCTTGTTTTTAGCAGTGAAAGTGGCTGCTAAATGCCCTTGGGAATAGGTCTGAGGAAATCAGGTCAGTTAGTAATCTCACTCTGCGATGTGTAAATCCGCTCCCCCGAGTGACTTAGTTATATCGATCCAATCGGTGTTGTACAAATTACTTGGGTGACAGAATTCTTCCATTAATGTAGCTTCTTGGGGAGGTGGATTAAAGACGCCACAGGGAGAAACGTTCCCATCGGTGTAGGTAGTGTCCTCACTGAAGCACTACAGCCATGCAGATGTGCTTCTGCAGTATTTTACGTAAAGAGCTACACTTCAGGAACCCTGTCTGACTTCATCTGTACAAAATAATCATGTAGCACTTAATCTTTAAAGTGCTACATAACTGCTGTTTTGTTTTGTTAGAATACAGGCTAACAGGACTACCTCTCTGTGTAGTGTGGGTGGTTTGGAGCTGGTCCTTGTCCTTATTCATTGGAGTGTCTCATGTGGGACTAGTATGCAAAGGATAGAGCGCAAGTGAAACTGGTTAATGTAAATCATTAAACTCCAATCTCAGTAATAGGAAGATGAGATTTGTCGATAACCAGAGGAGCCTGTGCGGGAAATGATGCTTCACCACTTCCCCCACAGCAGGGTAGTTTCTAAAAGGCCACACTATCATACTGGTGATTTTTTTCATATACGCTTAGGATGTTCTGTATCTGTAACAGCCTTTACTTCTGCACCCTCTTTTCAGTTTTGTGACACCATTTTTACCATCTAAGAGTAGAAAAATAAGGTAGTTGAAAAGACTGTTTATCTTAGGCTCCCCAGTCACTTACAATAGCTGCAGCTGTTAGGTACATTTGTGTACATTCTTACCAAATTGCCAGGAGGTTGACTCACGTTTCTTCTCTGGTCTGCCCTTGCAGATTTTCTTTTTTAAATGTGAAAACATGTCCCCCACCATTGGTTTTTTCCTTCTATAGCCACCTGTGTCAGTGACAGATGACAATTTGTGTTGCAGTGTTGCCTAGAGAACTGACCTGAGAAAGGGGCCCTGTCATACTGGACACCATGCAGCTACACCCAGAGCAATGGGCTATACCCTGGAGAGTTCACACTTGAACTAGACAGGAGTGACCAAATACAGGAGAAAAGAAATATCATTACCACCATTTTACAGATGGCAAACTGAGGCTCAAAATTCAAGTGGCTTGCCTGGGGTCACACACAGCCTGTGACTAAGCTATGCATATTTACACAGGCAAGGGAAATATTATTTTAAATCTGATTTTAATCTGACAATGACAGCTTGAGTGAGTGATTCATTTCTATCCCTGACTGGAAAGTGAACAATGTCAAGTTTTTTTTTTTCATTTTTTATTATTTTTCTTCCCTACAATGCAGTAACTGACTTTCTGTTATCCGTTCCAGAAATATGGTACCAGTTGCTGGCATGGAAGTCAGTAAAAAGTCCAAATGTACTGCAATAAAACTATCCCAGCTGAGTGGCAGATCAGTGCCCTCCAGCTGTGACCCTAATCAGTTCTTATTAGCTACCAAATGCAGCGAACTGGTGGTACCTTTCTCTAAGCCCCACCATGGTCTGTTGCACTGAGCTATATCCAACTATTGCTAGCATCTGGGCTGTACCTTGCTGCATTGCCAGCATGTTACAGATGACAGACAGGGGAAGTCTCAGACCTCGAAAAAGAGCTACCCAGTTTCTGGGAGCAGGAAGGTCAGACCACTTGGCAAGTACTCTGGCTTAATTTTCAATTGATTAATTCTTTCCAGGCTAGACAAACATTTAGTCCTCTTTCAGGATGAAAGATGGATCCATCTGTTTCTTCCTGGCATAAGAAAAATGTTATAAAACCTCTGGAAATACTCCTGGATTTGTGAATGTAAAAAAGTGATTCTGAAATGGCCTTGGTCAGGAAACAAAATGTTTCCTTTATGGGGCATTGTACTTCTGACTGGCAGCTTGGGTCGGTGCAACTTAAAGGCTTCTGAATTTCGTTGAAGACAAATTAGATGTATAAGATGGAAACTGAATAAGCGTTTCTTCTCAGCTTGATTAATCCGGACTTCAAATGAAAGCAGAGCTATTTCAGAGGCTATTAAGAAAAATAAGAATCTGGATTAAAGACATTTTAGTGGGAAAACCATGTGATCGATGCTTTTAGCGATGGCGAGGTAGGGCTGGCATAAGTGAACTCACTGAAACAGTGGCACTGGCTCTACCCAATAGCATCAACTGTTGCCTCGCACCCCAAGTTCTTTACAGTCAGAGTTCAGAAAGGGCCACGGCAAGCAGACAGCTCTAGCAGAATTCGCTTTCTCTTGGAGGAGCTTGTGTCCTTTAGTCTGGGTTCCTGTATATGATCGCCAGGTGCTTCCTGCACTCCTGTTGGACCTGATAGCAACACACCTGAGTGAAGGGTCTAGTGCAGTGTTTCTTAGACTCCAGTAGACCTTTGATTTAACAGACTAATGGGGGAAGGGGTGTTCATTAATACCGAAAGTCCGTTAAATCTGAATGGTTATACAGTATGATGATGCACTGACCTTCCCAGTCTACCACTCACTCTTGTCCTCTGCCCACACTTCCCTTCCACCCCTCGCCCCATTCTTCCCCTCACACCTCAGTCTCCCAATTACTGGGAGAGGAGCTGCATGCCAGCCTGGCTCCTCCCACCTCCTGCAGCTCTTGACTTGCTCAGCACTGCAGCCCCTCCGGCTCCGGCGAGTCGCCAGCGTTTATTTGGGGAGGGGGAAAGGGGGAGTGCTGGCGGACAGCGTCTGTTATTTGTGAAGTCCATTAAATCAGGGTGTACTGAATCGAGGGTTGACTGGATGTTCTGCAGAACGCTGGTGATCCATAAACATCTCCCAGGTGTACCGCGAGCATCTGACACTTTTTTGATATCATACACGGATGGTCTGTATTTTCTGTTATTACAACCAGGTACAATGTTACTACTTAACTGCTATGGTACCTGATTAAATTTCTTCATTTTGTTTTTGCTGTGTATGTTGCTGGTTGTTGTTGTTTTTTTTGTTGTTTTGTTTTTTGTGCTTTGTTGGAAGAAAACTTTCATAGGTGTTCCTCGTTAAAAAAACATTATTCTTTAGTATTCTGTAGTCTCAAAGTTTAAGAAACGCTGCTCTAGTTGATGCCGTTTTGACTGAGAATGAGTTTGTGTGAAGTTCCCAAATGACCTAATACGCAAGTAACCTAAATAACGTTGAACTTAATTAGGACTAGAGAGAAAAGATCAGGTTTTAAAACAGAAATATATATAGTGTCTGACACGACTCACCGTTAAAGCCCATTTCCTTAGGTTTAGGGTTAGCTCCAATGAATAAAAAGTAGGTTCTGTTAGTGGAGAATGCTGCTGCTTCTTTGAGACGTTCTACAGAGCAGTTTGTCAGAGCCCTGTCATCTGTAGCCTCTGTTCTCCCCTGGCTTTACCTCTCTCAGCCCAAGTGCGCATTTCAGATTTCATTGTGTTTGGCTTATTCTCGATGACTTATTCTCTCAAACAGAAGTGGTGTTTTCTGAGGCGGTCTATTGTCAAATTAACTCATGATTGTACTGCTGCTGTAAATGTCAACATATTAGTTACTGCTGGCCCATTCTTCTGCAAGTCTGTCTAGTGGTGGTGTTGGCTTTGCTGACCATGCTTTGGCAGGTTAATTGTTGTGCCTGGAAAGGTGTTCCTCTGTAAAGAGCTCAGTTTTCTTTCAAAGACAAGACATGAAATTCTGTAACTCATAATTAATATTAATTCTACTTCATATGAATACGTGGAATAGGCCGCAGACAGCTGAACTGATCTGTAGCAATGAATGGTGAGGGCGTAGCTTTCTTTAGGGTAGAAATCTAGTAGTTATGATGGTTGTCTCTCTCTCAAACTGAGGATAATGAAGGCTGAAGGTGGGTAATCTCTGGGACTTCAGATAGCAAGGAGTCCGATCCCTGCTTTATAGGTTTTATGTCATATTTGACAGGGATTGCTGGGAGAGAACACAGCTTCCGGCTGAGATAGCGTAGCCTTTCCTTCTCCTTTGCTGTTTCTCACCCTCTTGAGCAAGGCAGTTCTCATCAAAATCGACTGAAGATTGATGTATGACATGATGTCCTGTCAGTCCATTGGCAGCCAGCTCTTTCTAAATTGTGGGGTAAGTGCCTCCCTTTTGAAGATGTACTTTCAGACTGCTGGTATAGTGTTTCCTGTGTGCCTCACAGGTCCTATTATCATGACTAAGTTGAAAGAAGAGGGCTTACTTCAGAAGGTGAGGATAAGCCCTTAGTTCACAATGGCCAGTGATGTTGATATTTTGTAATCGTTGCCTTGATGCTGGTGATGGTAGCTGCAGAGAGGATGCTGGTGTTAGCATGAGGGGTCCGTCCATCTGATATGGAGAATCTTCCTTGGGCATGTGGCTTCTATGCTGTCCAGGTCTCAACCCCAGAGAGAAGAGTGGGATGACTATTGGAGTGCAGATCAGGATCTTCAAGTTCCCAGAGAATGTGCTGGCACAAATTTAGTAGTAGCTTGGCTAAGACTGAAATCACATGTGTGGCCAGAGTAACTTTTGACACTGGAGCTGCACTAGGTTATTCTGATGTCATAATTTCTGTTGCATCAATGTCTAGAGGCCCTGATTGAGATTGGCTCCCTTTTCACTGGGCACTGTGCAGCCATGTTATAGGAGACAGATCCTCCCCCAGAGAGCTTATGATCTAAGAGGCCAAGCCAGACAAAAGGGTGGGAGGGGAAGTGATTTCCCTAAAACGAACGAGAAACAGAACTCAGGTCTTTGAGTTCCAGTGTCCTATGCAGTGAACCATTATGATCTTACTGACCCAGGTATTAGACCATTGCTCTGCCTAAACTTTGAGGTCCAGCATGTTAAGTAGCTAATTGTGATCCACAGAGGGATGTGAAATGTTGCTGTATAACAAGCTTTTGGCATGGCCGTGTTAAGGGTTGAAATCCATGCACCATCGTGACTTGGAAGTCAGATACAACTTAAGGGTGAAGAAACTCCATAGTTTGCCAGTGTCTTGCAGGAGGTGTAGTAACACCACTTCCCAGTCTCATAAATAAGACCTCATACTTTTTTGCCAAATGCTTGCTTAGCTAATGTCAAAGTTATTTCTAGTATAAACTCCTCCTGATAAGAGAAGGGCAAAGTCATCACTTCTTATGCACATGTGACAGCAGAAAGGGTTTTTGTTTTATGTGGATCAGTCTTTGTGTTCAGTCTGAAAAACTTACGTTTAATGCATTAGGGAAATTTCTTCCACTGTATTAAGATATCTCTGCTTGGATCAAAATGAGGGTGGTTCTCTGAGTGATTGCTCATGTCCGTTCCAAGTCGCCAGAAGCTTTTTGCCCTAGCCAGTAGCCATAGGGTTGGTGCGGCACCCCCTGGAGTGACGCCGGTATGGCGACCAATATATGCACCACCCAACAACCCTCCCCCACCCAGCTCAGTTGCTTGTCGCTATGCTGCCAGTTGGAGCTCTTGCTTTCTCTGTTCAAATCATTAGCTAGTAGCCTATTGCAGTGTAAATAGTTCTTGGAGAAGTGTAAATACTTTTAGTACTTGATAGTTAGTCTTAGTGTTTTAACTAATAGCTGAGGAGGAGCTTTCAGTCCCCCTCGTCGCTGGGGAATGCCTGGCTCCCCCGCCTTTAAGACTTATTCAAAATGTGACAAGCGTATGCCCCAAAGTGACCCCCATTCAGCCTGTTTGATTTGCTTGGGGGAAGGATACTTGCGTGATCACTGTCCAGTTTGTAAGGCCTTTCAGCCTAGAACTTTGAAAGATAGGGCCAAAGGCCTTAAAGTCCTCTTAATGGAGGCAGCTCTTAGCAGGAGTGGAGAGTGGGGCCTCCTCGGTTCACAGTGCACTGGTGCCATCAATCATGGTGCTGCCTAAGGACTCGCGGCACTGGGAGCAGGTGCAGGCACCGTCGCTTTCTTGGCGCCATAGGAGTTGATCTCTGGTGCCAATGAAGAGGAGGAGGCATTTCTTGCTAAAGTCAAAGCGGGGCGGCCTCATGCCCAAGGCTCCAGCGCGCACTGTTGAAGGGCAGGAGATGCGTATGTTGAAGCTGGTGTGGAGCGGGAGCCTGCAGACACTGGACTTGCCCTCAACTCTGGAGGTGTTTCGAGCAGCACAAAGACTTCTTCAGGTGACTGTGTCGGGTCCTTCTCCGTCCATGGAAGACAGGCACCGTCGCACTGAAATGGAGCATTCATATTTGTTGTCGAGTGCTGCGGTGCTGGCCCAGCAGACCGTGGTCCAGTTTCAGGTGTCCTGTGCTCTGTTACCATCCTTGGTGCACATGACATTGGCACCGACTGTGATGGCCCTGCCATGGTCATCTGCCCCTGAATTGGAGTTGGAGTTGGACTTGTTCTATTCAAGCTCCAAACGCAGCAGGAGCTTGAGAAGGTCACACCACAGCCATTACAGAACCATAGCCGCTGCTTGGAGGATATAGGTTGGCCGCCGGCTTCACAGACAACTCAACAAGTGGCCCTTTTGGGCCCCGTGGGCAGTTCACGAGGCTCAGGTCCAGGGCATTAGAGTGCCTCTAATGGTGCTGGGGGTCCCACCGCTCAGCACCATCAGCACAACCGGAACAAAGACAGGAAGTGTCGGTCATCATGGAGCCACCCACATCTACGGCATCAGTGTCAACGTCAGCACCATTGTCGGCACCTTTGCAGCAGGACTGGACCCCTTTGGTGCCGGCACTGTCTGTGATTGTATCTCTGGTGTCAATGGGACAGGCACCAGCCCAGGCACCAGCATTGACTCAAGTACATGGAGCGGTACTGGCACCATTTGTGCCATCTGTTGTGGGGTTTTCCTGACAGTCTGTGCCTATGCCAGCTCTGCGTACAGTGCCTCCTGGGTTCCCTGTAATCCCCATGAGGGTCCAAGTGTCTGAGCAGGTCACTTCTGCCCTTACCCTCCAAGTGGAGGCGCAAGGGCTATCATCGTCTTCCTTCCAGATGAGGCAGTGGCAGGGTCATCACCCTCACCTCACTGGAGGATGGTAGGGCATTTCAACAACTCTTCAGGAGGGTGGCCCAAACTTAGGGGTGCAGGCAGAGGAGGTTCGGAATGAAAAGGACCCTGTCACAGACATTTTGTCCTCCCCAGGCCCCACCAGGGTGGCTCTGCCCATAATGAAAACAATTGCCAGTATGGCTATTACGGTTTGCCAGACCCCTGCTTCCATCCTTCCTACAGCCCGTAGGAATGAGAGACAATACTTTGTCCCATCCCAGGGCAATGAACATTTGTTCACGTGCCCCCCAACTGACTCCCTGGTAGTGGACTCTGCTAACCATAGAGAGCACCAAGGCTTCCAGGGTGTGTCTCAGAGGGCTGTCTCCCTCGCAGGCTCCCATCCCATTGGTTTTAGATTACCGATGGGATCTGTTGCAGGAGGGCTTGTCCTTCTCCTTGGTTAGGGTGCACTTAGATGCTATCTGAGCCTTTCATCTGGGTCATGGAACATCTGTGTTCTCAGACCCTGTAGTCAAAAGGTTTTTGAAAGGTTTAGAAGGAATCAAACCTCAGGTGTGGGCACCACTGCCCTCGTGGGATCTCAATTTGGTGTTAGCCAGGCTTATATGGGCCATTTTTAAACCCCTGGCTACCTGCTCCCTGAGTTACAAAACAGCGTTTGTAGTGGCAATCACCTCAGCAAGGAGGGTATTTGAGTTGAGGGCACTTTCAGTGGACCCCTTATACACAGTGTTTCACAAGGATAAGGTTAGGCTGAGACCTCACCCCACATTTTTACCTAAGGTGGTCTTCGCATTCCATGTTAACCAAGACATTTCTCTACTGATATTTTACCCTAAGCCCCATGCCTTGCCAAGGGAGCAATGCTGTACATACGTTGGATGTTAGAAGGGCCCTGGCCTTCTATATGGAAAGGACTAGGCCCTTTAGAAGAACGCAGCAACTCTTTTTGTGGCAGTTGCTGATAGGGTGGAGGATCTTCCGGTCTCCTCCCAGCAGATTTGCTTCTGGATAGTGACATGCATCAAGGAGTGTTATAAGCTCATGGGGGTTTCACCCCTGCAGTTAGGATGCACTCCACAAGAGCGCAGGCATCTTCTGTGGCGTATTTGGCTCAGATGCCTAACCAGGACATCTGTAGGGCTGCCATCCAGTCTTCAATTCATACTTTTACAGCACATTATGCTTTGACACAGCACTCATGGGAGGATGCTGTGGTGGGTAGGGCGGTCCTGCAGTCCGTTCCGGGCTCTGATCCCACCTCCTAGGCACTGGCTTGTATTCATCCAACTTGGAATGGGCAAGAGCAATCACTCGAAAAAGGAAAGACAGTTACCGGTTCTGTAACTGGTGTTTTTTGAGATGTTGCTCGTATCCATTCCAAAACCCTCCCGCCTTCCCCACTGTTGGAGTAACGGTGCATATATCGGTTGCCATATCGGTGCCACTCCAGGGGGCGCCGCACCAAGCCTATGGCTACTGGCTAGGGCAAAAAGCTGCCGGTGACTGGGAGAGCGCCAGCACACACCCAACTTGGAATGGACGTGAGCAACACATCTCGAAGAACACCAGTTACATAACAGGTAACTGTCTTTTCAGTTTTGCATTTCAGGTGCTCACAGTTGACTTGTCAGTCTGGCTTCTCACATGGTTACTGCTGCATCTCCTTCCACATGACGACCTGAGGTTGGTGCACCTTCCCACATCTAACCCACAAGGCCCTTTCCTGTCCATAGTTAGGGCCCTCTCCAAATTCGACTATACAAATCTACTTGATTCATTATAAAATAGGCCATTGTCCTTTTCTTTCACCTGTTACCTTGTTTGTGAGAACCTCTGTACAGGGCATGCTCTTTTCGGTGTTTGGAAAGTATCTGTAACATAGTGAATGCTACTGTAAATAAATCGCACAAGGTTTTTAGTCTCTCTCTCTCTCGCACACACACGCACACACAAAATGGCCTCTGTAGACAGAGGATTAGGATTTAGCATTTGACCCAATGTTTTAGGGCTAACAGCTTATGCGCTTTGGACAGAGGGACACACGTTTCAAGTCAGATTTTAATTCATGTTGGGCTTTTCAATGTAGATATTTTTTTTCAAAGAAATTACGTATTACAAAAATTAGAGGGATTGGTAACAGGTGAGTCAGCTGGGAAACACAACAGACTTTTTGGTTTTGTAGTGGAATACATCTGCCTCTTAATATCTGCTTAAAGCCAGAGACCAGTAATCAAAAGGGAGCTTGTATGTGTGAATACACTGTACCACCGTACTCTATCTGGAGTCTTGTGCATGCCAATGAGCTTCTCTGGCTTGCATACCCCCACTTTTTTTTTTTAAAAGGAACAGAGTAATTTGCTTTCTCAGTCAATATGAATTTATCTACTTCAACTGCTCTTAAGATTATCACAATTAATTAGTTTAATATGAATAAGAATAGTTTAGACTATATGAAGATATACCTATTTTCAAAGAGCTGGAATGGACCTTGAGAGGTCATTGAGTCCAGTCCCCTGCCCTCACAGCAGGGCCTATCATCATCCCAAAATGGTCCCCTCAAGGATTGAGCTCACAACTCTGGATTTAGCAGGCCAGTGCTCAAACCACTAAGCTATCCCTCCCCCTCAACCTTGAGGTATAATAAAGGTGGCTCAGTCATTTCAAAAGTTATCTGCGTCCATTCCTTATAGCAGTATTCATCTGTGATTTTTAATCCTCGCCTTGGAAGAGTATTTTATTTTTTATATGTAAATTTTCTGACACTGTAAAAGTTCTTAACCTCTAAGTGTAACCTCTAACTTTGCAATCTGAGGTATGACAGAGGCCTTCTTTCCCAATACCGGAAATCTCTCTGGCTTTTACATTTGATTGCCTTACACCAAAGAAAGCCAATAAAGAAATATGTACAGCACATTGCATCTGTTGTCATCCTCAGATACCACGAACCATAAGTGGGGAGAGGGGGAGGCAAAGGATTTAAAGATGGCCTACTGCCCATGTTAACAAAAGGACTTGCCCTAAGTCTAATACGACAATTTCTTCTTTAACCAGCCAATGCACACTATGGAGGAGTCTAGATTCTGGAGCTAATGCCACCCACACAAATTTCTCACTGCGCATGGTCTCCACTGGATTGGTAAATGGCATTGGTATTTCACATGGCTGTGAAATGTGCTGAATGGGGAGTCCCAGATGGTGTGGTGATCAGTCGCTAATCAGTGATTCCTGAGTGTTGGTAGATTGATTTGCATAAGATTTCCAGAATCAGGGCTGAACTTGGCATGCAATTTAATTTACGTTTGCCTGATAGCTGAACTTGAGTGAGGTGCTGAGAGGCCTCTGTGAAGTAAATTACCATGGGACTGCCATGCATTGGAAGAACATCTGCCATCAACATCATCTCTGCTCTCCTTTCACTCCTGACACTTGACTGGGGGCCCTGGAGTGCTAGCTGACCACTGCACCATCTGTACCTTGAACTGTCCACCAGGCTTGTCTGAAGAAGGGATTTACAGATGGATTTAGGAAGGTCTTAAAGGTCACAGCTGTTAAATCTGGAAAAGTGAAAAAGGTGCGCAAGAGTTGAATTGGCACAAGTACAATAGCTGCTTTTCCAAAAACACTGACAGTTTCCAGGCTGCAGAGCATTTTGAGAACAAATAATTTCACTTGCTGTGGAGCAACACCTGAACTTCATAGTTACTTATCAAGCTAAAACCTAGTAAATCCTAACGTAAGTGAGTGAAAGAAGCTCTCATCCTCGAGAATGGAAACTGAGGGGACACTGTCTTTGGGTGGTGGGGGGACACCCCTAAAGTAAACACCAGGATTTTTTTAAATCAAAATTTGTATGGATAAATATTTTATCTGTTAGGTATGAACAGTGCACTCAGGGCTGTATATGTCATAAAAGAGAGTTCCTGCTTGAAATTTTTAAATTTTAGATTTAAAATGAAGACTATCATGATAATTTGAGCTGGAAATGGCAGTACCTCTCCGGCTTTGGATGGCTTGCAATTTGCTTTGTAGGTGATGCACTCTTAACTGAGGTGGACAGTGACGTGTTTTCAGGATGTGCAGAACTGTAAACCACCATGGTATCTTTCTGCCTTTGCAAAAGGAGGATTTGTTCATTTTATAGTGTGGGGCAGCTCCCCAGCCCTCCCTTCTGCTAACCAGCCAGCCAAGCTCCTTAGGACTGTGCCAGTGTAATCGTGGGTGAACTTCAGTTCCCAAACTTACCAGAAGTATCTCCCTGCAGCATTCAGCCTGTCACTGAGGCCCAAAGATATGCTAAGTCTGCTGTCTCCAGAGACAGAATGTACACCAGCCCATTGGCTCAAATGAGGATGTTCACTTCACTTTACTGTTTCGACACTGCAGTGAATTGATAATAAACCAAGAATAAGTTCATTGTTAAAGAACAGTGTGAGAGTGGCATCTTGAAGAGGTAATAGAAAAGGAAAATTGTTACAAATAAAAAAAAATTATCATATGCTTCCGAGAGGCTACATATAATGGTAGTGAGTTCCAAGCTCTTACCTACAGTTTTCTTAGCTATAGCAGCTGCTTCTCAGCATCACCAACCCACATGGCCGAGGTTCCAGCCTCATAGACACAAAGAGGTCAACCTTCTTTGTTCCCTCAGTGATGGATGATAGCAGGATGCCCTTTTGCATCACCTTATGTTCCCCAGAGTTCATTGTCTTTCTCTCAAGAGTTAGGGTGAGCCCCTGGGTTCACAGTGTGATTTGTCCTGCTGTGGGGTTGCCTCATTCTTTGGATAACTGGTACTTAACGTAATTGCAAACTGCCCATTGGCTCTGGTGTTACATGCTCAATTTATGCTGGAGACCGAGGCAAACAGGAGAATCTGCATTCCTTCATCTAGGGCACAGATGAGCAAATTTTTACATCAAGCCCCACTTTTCATTCCTGTAGTTAGCGGCACAATCCCCACCCCACCTGTCTGATGTAATCTGAACCAATGGAAATTTCAGGTAGGGAAAAACTTCATTAATTGGTATATAAATTTGAATACACATACAAAAAAGTACCATTTCAATGTCCAATTGCAAGGCCATTTCACCAGGTAGGTAGATTACATCATGAGAAGGACCACAAATATTTTGAAAGCGTCTGCTTCAATACAAAGGGGGAAAACCCTCCAGCAACACATTCCCTAGTTGTCACCTATTGCCTTCCCTCCTATGGAAGCTATATGAGATATCATTAAGCAATTACAGTCCATAATCCATGGGAACCCCACCCTGAAAGAATCTTCCCCAGCTCCCCACATACAGCTATCTAGCAAGCCCCCCAGTCTAACCAAGCTCATCATCGGAAGCAAGCCCCTGATAAATGAGGACCCACTGACTCAAAGCAGCCCCAGACCATCAATACAGATGTGTAGATCAGTGTTTCTCACTTTTATTTGGCTCTGAAACCCATTGGAACCCTTTTAAACTTGAATTTTTCAGAACCTTATTCCAAGGCTCTCTCCGCCTCAGCTCCCAACCCCTCTGCCTAATCTCCAAGCTTTAACTGCTTCAACCCCCGTCCCCAGGCTTAACCCTTCTCAGCCCCAAACCCGCCCCACCATCCCCAGGATTAACCCTCCTCAGCCCTAAACCTTCCCCTGAGACTAACCTATCCATGGTGCTGGCTGGGGAGTCTATACCTGGTGGTCATATGCACCCAGTGGGAGGAAAGCTGGTGTGCAGTTGTTCCACTGGTGGGGGTGAGCTGAGCCATGCCCACCAGAAAGTGTGGTTGCTTGGGTAGTGGGGCAAGTGAGGGGTTTTCTGTGGCTCCCTGCCATGCTGCAGCTGAAATAATGAAACTAAATGCAGTTGGTGTAACAGCAGTATCCCTTATGAGGCAAGGCTGAGGGATTTCGGATTATTTCTTCTAATTATGAGAAGAATGGATTTGATAGTAGCCTCAGTGGTGACAGAGAAAAGAACCAAGAACAATGGTCTCAAGTTGCAGTGGGGGCGGTCTAGGTTGGATATCAGGAAAAATCTTTTCACTGGGAGGTTGTTGAGGTACCGGAATGGATTACCTAGCGAGGTGGTGGAATCTCCATCCCTAGAGTTTTTAAGGCCTGGTTTGACAAGCCTCTGGCTGGGATGATTTAGGTGGTCCTGCAGGAGGTTGGACTCAATGACCTCCTGCCTGTAACAACTTGTGGTGTATTTCATCCAGTTATAAGTGTGTTGGTGAAAGCAGACAATTGCCATGGTGTCACATGAACTCACATGGAGAAAATGATACCAAAACAGCATACTACCCATGAGTGATGGTTCACAAAACAGTCATTCCATATTTGTCCTCTCAATCCCTGTCTTCAAAGGAATTTTACATTACACCTTTAAAAACAAGCCTTGGATCCTGTAGTCATAATATTGCTAGATACCAAAAATCATCGATTTAATAAAGACCCTGGTTTTATGGCTTATTCCAGCAATCTGTAATCCACTAGCCCTATGACTGCAGTGGTGATAACTGCTCGTTTCATCTTGAATGGTCTCTTGCAACATATTTTAATTCCTTGTCTTTTCCATCTTATATTTAGCTGTAACATGCTGAGTGTTTTCTGCAGACCCAAAGAAGAGTTTTATATGAGCCAGAAAGCATGTCTCTTTCACCAACAGAAGTTGGTAAAATAAAAGATATTACCTCACCCACCTTTTCTCTCTAGGGAAAAACATGTTTATCAGCTCTGTCCTCAAATCATGTTTTCAGTACACATATGTAACTCTTGACATACCATCTGTATGTACAACATACAACAATATTAATGACTAAGTGTCCATCAGCTTTCATTTCATACTTCACATGAAACTTTTCAGGGAAATGCTGTGACAACAATGTGTTAGGTGTAATGAATATCTTAGGCCTGCAAGACATTACAGAAAAGTGTGGGACCTCAGCTAGTTGACATTTTAGGGCTCTTGGGATCAAGGTCAGGAACACTTTCCTACTGATTTCAATGAGCTAACCACCCAGCAAACCCAAGACGTCGTCTACCCATAAACCAGCTAAGCAAGTACATTTAATTATTAAGTACATTATCAAGTTTGCAGATGATACCAAGCTGGAAGGGGTTGCAACTGCTTTGGAGGGTAGGTTTGTAATTCAAAATGATCTGGACAAACTGGAGAAATGGTCTGAGGGTAAACAGGGTGAAGTTTAATAAGCACAACTGCAAAATACTCCACTTAGGAAGGATCAGTCGGCTTCATACATACAGAATGGGAAGAGACTGTCTAGGAAGGGGTAGTGCAGAAAAAGATGTAGGAGTCATAGAGGACCACAAACTAAAAAAAAAAAGCAAACATGATTCTGAGATGTATAAACAGGCGTGTTGAGAGCAAGGCATGAGAAGTTATTCTACCACTCTATTCAGCGCTCGTAAGGCCTCAACTGGAGTATTGTGTCCAATTCTGGGCACCGCATTTTAAGACAGGTAAGGAGAAATTTGAGAGTGTCCAGAGAAGAGCAACAAGAATGATTAAAGGTCTAGAGAACATGAGCTGTGAGGGAAGACTGAAGATCTGGGCTTTTTTAGTATAGAAAAGAGAAGACTGAGAAGGGGACATAATAGTGGTTTTCAAGTATGCGGCCTCTGAGAATAGGACAAGTAGCAATGGGCTTAAACTGCAGCAAGGGAGATTTAGGTTGGACATTAGGAAAAACTTCTTAACTGTCAGAGTGGTTAAACACTGGAATAAATTACCTAGGGAGGCTGTGGAATCTCCATCACTGGAGAGGTTTAGGAGCAGGTTAGATAGACATCTGTTGGGGATGGTCTAGAGAGAGCGCTTGGTTCTGCTATGAGAGCGGGCAACTGGACTGAATAACCTCTTGAGGTCCTTCCAGTTCTAGGGTTCTGTGAAAGAGAACTATGCTTACCCACAAAAACAGCTGATGGTACACTGTGATTTGTTTAAATACAGCATTCAAAGTCAGTGGCTTTCTCATGCAAGTCTGTCGGGGAAGGAGGTGTTGTTCCCACCTAATGTGAGCAGCCCACAGCAGGCTGAGCTAATGTTTCATTTAAAAAAATGTTTTTGAGATTGGATGGGTTTGAAGTTTTGCCTTAAAATGGGAACAAAAAGAATGAGAAACCAGGAAAATAGCTGAAAAGGTTCTGAGGCAAGGAGAATAAGCAACTAGAAGAAGGAAGATACCCTGGAAAAAGTCAGAGTACAACATAGTAATTTTTCAGTGTTCACAAACCCCTCTGTCCTTTGCTCACCAGTATCTCTGACCCTTTTGGAGCAAGGAGGAGTATTTTGTAGAATTTTGTGTATTGTTGTCTTTGCTAGAGTCTAAGTTAGAGCTGCTGTGGGATCCATAATTCAATTTCCTAGGGGGGTAGTGCATTTAAACAGGGGAAATGTAATCAGGAGACTTGGAGCAATGCCTCCTGGATTCCATTACCAGCCGCACCCAGCCACTAACCTGGGTGTCCTTCAGCAAACCACTTAACTTCTCTGTGCCTGTACAGTGGGGTGAATGTTTTCCTACTCCATGGAGGTGTTTGTAAATTGCTTTGAGTTTCAAGAATCAAAGGTGCTGTAGAAATGTATTCTATAATAACCTTGACCCTGGCACTGCATTTAATTTCCAGAGTGTTCAAAATAAAGGATGTGAACTTATTTAAAAAAAAAAAAAGTCCTTGTGTTGTGAGGAACATGATTAGAGCCAGCTAAATGCCCTCTCTGTGTGTGAATTGAGCGTGTGGTCACTGAACATCAGTGAACCTTTATTTGTTTTTGTATTCTAGCAGCCCCATCATCTACTGGCTGGTGCCCATACACATTTGAAGGTATTGTGCCCTGCTAAGATCTCAGTCTGGCTGCATTCCATACCATGGCACATTCAAGATGATGTTATTAGGACAAGCTTGTGAATAATTTTTTTCAGACAGTAGGAAACCACCATCCGGGGTAACCAGAAGGCTTGAATAGACTTTTCGCAAACCATCCAGGGGGAAAAAAAAATCAGTTTGGATGAGAAACTTCAGCTCACCGAGTGTATCGCTACTTCTCTGGAAAGTTTGATCTGCAGATGGAAGCAGGAACTGACCCTTTTCTTGACTGCAGATGTACAAATGCCTGGAACATGCCAGAGTTTGGGATCTGAAACAAACGCTTTGAATAGCCAGTGTCACCATCTAAGAATTTTAGTCTTTTAACAGATAGGTGGAAATACGTAGGTGACCCCATGAAAGTAATGGTGAACCTGTACTGTTTGAACTATAATAAGTGAAACAGCAAAGAACTCAGGAAGCGTTGAGTGTGTCTGTCTGGCCTAGAAAAGGAATTCAATTTAACTGTGTTGCCTGGGGGAGTAAATCCACATGCCTGAAAGGTGTATTTAAGCTGACCTAACATCTACCAGAGGATGCTGTAAAGGCCAGGATTTTAAGAGGGCTCAAAAAAGAGCTAGGTGATTCATGGAGGTGAGGTCCATCAGTGGCTACTAGCCAAGATGGGCTGGGATGGTGTCCCTAGTCTCTGTTGGTCAGAGACTGGAAGTGGATGACAGGAGAGGAATCACTCAATGACTGTGTTCTGTTCATTCCTTTTGGGGCATCTGGTATTGGCCACTGTCGGAAGATAGGATACTGGGCTAGATGGACCTTTGGTCCGGCCCGGTGTGGCTGTTCTTATGCTCTGGGGTAGGAAGCACACGGTGAGTGGCAGAAATCTTTCATTGCTATAATTGTTGTTAGTGTGGGACTTGATTTTTACCTATGCAAATGGGAGAATCCCGCCTCTCAGCGTAGGTAGTGTCTAGTGTGGTGGCATCGTCACATTTCCCATGTAGACAAGCCCAGAATACGTCTGTGGAGTGGGAAGTCAAAGGAGTCTAGGTCTGGGCAGGATGCTGGGAGTACTGGAACCCTGCCTGGCTGTGTCCTTTTTTTGTCTGAGGGGTTTGTTCTGAGCCACTGGGGAAAGAGGTCATTATGCTGGTGGGAGAAGTCGCCGCCTTGATTTTGTAACTCTTGGCTCCTACTTTGCTTTCCTGTTGGCAGTGCTGAAGCAAGGCTTCCTCCGGCAGGTTTTTTAAAATTTTATTTTATGAGAAGAGTCGGTTACGACTCCCAAAGTGCTGTAAAAGTTAATGTGATAGTCTCTTTGCGCCTGTGCTCATTTTTATAATTTTTTATTTTATGAAACAGGACAGGGAGCTTAGTGACTTATTACTATTCATTTCGTTTCAATGCAGTAAATATTGATTCAGTTGGGGGTTTTCAATTTAAACCACTCGGCGATTATATAAAATATTACTAGCCTCTGAAATTATGCTTACCGATCTCTTTGGCTGCTCATTAAGGAAGGAGTGCAATTTTTAGATCCCTTTGCTTTCATCATTCTAATAAATGGGCTGAGCTACAGTTTTGCACGGAAGGTGCCGTAGGCTCGCTAGCAGGGGCCTGACAGCTTGGATGCAGCTCTTAATTTGGAGCAACTTTCAAAGGATTTTTTGTTTTTTAGTTTGAGATATGTAGGTCTCTTCCTCCAATTCCTCAGCCACGGTGGAGCGTGTGAATGACAGCCAGGATAAATAGAGACA
Organism: Carettochelys insculpta; assembly: GCF_033958435.1. Taxonomy (NCBI): domain Eukaryota; kingdom Metazoa; phylum Chordata; order Testudines; family Carettochelyidae; genus Carettochelys; species Carettochelys insculpta. Next base: position 7,227,598 of record NC_134138.1, read on the forward strand.
GTTAGAGGTGAACGAATGTGGGCTTCTCCCTCCGTGGAGTCCCAGTATATTGCACGAATTGGAGGGTCCCATTTCTAGGTGTTATGCGAAACCAGAGAGGAGGCACAAAAAAAGAGATCTGACCGGCATAATTAGAAATTGTATAACGGCATCTGTAGCAGTGGAGTTACTGTTTGCTGCAGGCCACATACTGGCGATCAACATATTCATGACAAATCACTACATGAAACCGGTTCAATCGACGCCTGAAGTGCTGCCTCAACATTGTGCAGAGGCTGCGGCAGTGCATATAGCTGGGAAATGGAGTTATATAAACATTCAGACTATTTCTGAGATACCACTAAGAGTGCAGTCATAGGGCTTGTCTACACTTATGTTTTTTGTGGGGGTGGGAAACCCTTTTTTGAAAACAAATAAAACAAAACAAAACAAAAAACCCTGCAGAGTTTATACTGCCGTGCATGAAAAGTTGCTTTTCCGTCAAAATTAATAACTCCAGCTCTGTGAATGTCTTTCATTGCCCCCCTCCCTCCTTTTTAAGGTGGAAAATAATGCGTGTGAACAAGGCATAGCTCTTGTCGGCTGAAGTGAACGCTCCTTTTGCACTGCTGTGGCTGTGAACTGTGGTTTTAAATGTGAATGCCCTGTTTCACAAGGCTGTGGCTGTGTGAACACAATTTTTTCACTCGTATCAACCCTGGGATGTTGAAATAAGTATTGTCGAAAAAAACATGCAGTGTAGCTAGAGCCATAAAGTATGAGTGCCATTTCCTGAGTGGAGGGGTTCCTTGGAGTCCTGTGGAGCCTGGAATTTCTCCCTTCAACACCCCTTCCACCCCGAGGGTTTTCATAGTGCACGCTCCCGGAGAGCACGTTCTGAACAATGCTGTTCAGTTCCTCTCAGTATCACTCCACTGGCAGTAGGCTTATTGGTGGCTCATGAGGCCTGTGCATTCACAATCTGTCCAGTCTCAGATCTGTGCATGCTGCTTCCCCAGCATTCCTGTTCATAGTGCAGTGGTTCTCAACCTTTCCATACTACCAGCCACTTTCAAGCACTGAAAACGTTTTGAATGCCCCCAAGTTTCACCACACTTAAAAACAACCTGCTTACAAAATCATACATAAAAATACAGAAGTGTCACAGCACTCTGCTACTGAAAAATAGCTTCTTTCTGGTTTTTAGCATGCAATTAAAATAAATCAATTGGAATATGAATATTATGTTGGAGTATGTCATACATAGAGCAGTATAAACAAGTCATTGGCTTTGTCTACACCTCTAAAATGCTGCAGTGATTGGAAGTGAAAATATGGCCACAGCAGGAGTTCTGGGGGAGAGCTCTTCCAGGAGAGTAGCTCCCCTTGCTGGGTGCCTCTCTACACTAGTGTTTTACAGTTGTAACTTGCTGCACTCGGAGTGTTGTCTGTTTCACTCCCCTGAGTCAGAAAGCCACAGTGCAATAAAGTGGCAGTGTTAAATTAGCATGAGTTTGAATTAAATATGTAGTTTGTACTACCTTTGGTAGTGCTTTTTATGTTAACCTGTTGTAAACCTAAGCAAATCTCTAGCTGAGTTGATCTACTCCCTGGAAGACCTCTGAGTAACCCCAAAGGTGCAAGAACCTCTGTCCTAGTTGACCCCATGAACTAATATTCCAAAAATGGATCCAGAGTCATCTGCAGTGTTGGGAAGAGCTGACTGTTCATTCCAGCTGTATGATGATTTCCTCAAGGTAAGGACATTTGCCATTTTTAATGGAATGTTTTCCCTTTAAAGTCTTCTGGAGCCTGCTGACGATGCTTGATGGCCTGGAGCTGACCAGGCAATTCAGGTTCAGGATTGGTTGCCTGTCCAGTCTTTGGATCACTGGTGAGGAGACTTGTGCAAACACTTTCAAACTGGGGTGCCTCAAGTTAGGTCTGAGGCATGACATGAAGCTGTGAAACTTTCTCAGTGTTTTTCTTAGCTGAATGCGAGGGACTCTCTTCATAGCAATGCCTGCAAAGACCAGAATTTGGGTGGAGTTCAGCAATGGGAAAATTGGCCTGCTCTTTGTGTTTATAATATTTCATTTCCATACTGTGTAGTCACCTATTATCCTGTTGGAGAGATATTGATACTTCCCAAGGGACAACTGAGCCACCTGAGATATGACAAAACTGTTGTGTGAGCTCCTGTTAAATCAGTCTGGATTCAAAGTTGTGATTTTTATGTTTAGCTAATTTGTATGTATGTCCCTTATTTTATTTTTCCACAGACCTGCAACTAAAGTCATGTTTCTAGCTTCACTGTCAGTGTGTGTGTGTGTGTGTGTGTGTGTAAAATCTTGTATATCATGTATATCTTGTATACGCATGCCCCTCGTAAATTGATGCCTATGGAATTCTTAATCACTATTTTAAATGCTTTGGGACTTAGGTACATCTCCACTGTGCTTGATTATGAAGTGCCAATATGGTACTCATTTGCCATCCAGATTTCTGTTTCTCCTACACAGGCCTGTTGTGTTCTGTTCATTATTGTGAATTTCCCATCAGAAGTACTGAACCATGGAACTTGGGGTTCTTGAAAAACCCATGTGTCAGAGGAGTTAATTCTACATTATTTTAAGCTCCCTTCTCTATTTTCTATCATGTCACACATTTGTCTCTGCATTGCATTTTAACTGCAGTTAGCACCGTACAGGTAATGTTAGATGCTGCTTTGGGATAAAATAAATGTTTCTAGCTGCTGTTAGATTATCTTGATTGTACTTTGCCCCTTCTTTTGTGCTATTATTTTTTCAGTGATTCCAAAAGGAGCAGGTTTGCATTTCAAAAACCATTTAAATTTCTTGGTGATATTAATGAATTTGATCTGGACAATGATCTCTGTAATACAGCTGTTGAGATTTGTCAGTCTTTTGATTTTAGTTTGACAGTGAACTCTGAAAGTGTTTAACTGAGGAAGAAACCTTTCATCTGGGGCATCATGTTTTGACTGATATGAGAATGGGTGGAAGTTTAAATTGGTCTCCCGTTCTCTGCTTTTTTACACAAAACTAGGAATATTTGATGACCGCAAGGCTCAGGGATGATCAATTGGATTTAGCCGGAGCTGCATTAATTGAATCAATATTAATATGTGATTTAAAATGTTGTCAATTGTAATAGAGTGTTTGGCTAAGAGTCCAGATTGACAAATGAATTATGTTTCAGATTCTTTGAGGCAAGGACTTTTTTCACTTAGTGTTTCGCACAGCAACGAACACACTGTTGGCATTTAACCAAAAAATAAGTAATGGAATAGCTGAGAAGAACCCAGAAGAGACTTCACTCACTCTCTCTCTCACTCAGACAAACATACACAAACAACTCAAAAATCATACCCTGCAGAAAGACCAGTGTTACACATGCAATGTGGCCAGCTTACATAATTAAACACTGTTTTAAATTCTGTTTTACTCTAGTTTTAAGGACAGTAGTAAACTATGTTTAAGGTAATCAATAAAATGTTAAGCTACTTGCATATTTCAAGCTCGCTGACCTAATCTTGACCAAAATACAGTCTGCTTTCCGTGACTCTACTTATCAGGTCACTGGAAAACTGTTGTGACCACTGCAAATCACTTTCGCCAAATTTGTTTGGTGTTAGCCATAGGAAGATAGTTGGATGAATGCTGAGCGTATGTGTTGCCAGTATTTTTCACTTACATTTTAAGTAAGACTTTGCCAAAGATCCCCTTCCTCAAACAGGCTGCCGGGTGCACATTGATGAAGTGGAGTGAATCTTTCTAAAAATGATACTAAGGTCATTTTAAGAAGGCTTTTTATGACATTCCTTTTAAATAGTACTCATTCCTATTTATCCAAATGGCTTGGGGGATGTAGAAACTTATGGAGGATAGGCATTTGTTTTGAGCCGGGCTCCCAGCTCTATGAAGGAAGAGGAGAGCTGACTGGGGGTGCAGCTTTGAATACAGCAAGTTACATGGGCTGCCATGTGACACAGACCCAATACTGAAGCCCTGAAACACTACAGTGGGAATTGGCATGTTGCCCTGGTGTAGACACATTGCTGTAAATTGCTCTGAATTGTATGAATCCAAAGGGTTTGCAGAGGGATGATGCACTGTGGAGTCAGAGCGATAGGATGTTTGGATGAATGGAATTTGGGTACCAGGCAGTGTTCTGTAAAAGATGGGCTCAAAATATTGAGGAATTTGAGGTTCTGTTTGGTGAGCAGACTGGGGGGGTGGGGGGAAGGGTATGTGGATGGATGGGTCTGGTGAAAGGGACTATATAAAGAACCACTCCTTGACTCATGGGATAGAAATGTCACAAGCAGTCGTGCTGGAATACGAGTGAGACAGCTTAGGAGGTCTTTCCCTTAGCTAACTCTGATGATAACATAAGCTTGCTTTGTGCTCATTGATTGCTGTGTTCAGTCCTCATCTTGTGGGAGGGCAGATTAGCTTTCTTGCACGCACTGCTGAGGCAGCCACCGATTGTCAGGTGGTGTGTGTTGACTGGTTGCAGTCCACAGGGGACTGAGTTGAAATCACCAGCTTGTGTGCCATTAGGTGGATTCTCTGTTTGGTCACTAGTAGCAAGGGCTTGCTTGGGTCAGAACCAGTAATCTAGTGGTAAAAACCACTGTGACATGTTACTGCTCCCCTGGCCCTGCACATCCCACCCCCCTTATCATTTCTGCTCAGGTTTTCAACATAGCTTGGCTGCGACTCGAGCTTCTCTGATCAGACATTGACACACAAAAGGCCAGGACCCCCATGACTGGAGACTCCTACAAGCCATCACCAGGCTCCATATTCCTAATCCTGGAGAACATCCTCACCTGTTTGCACTGGGGGAATTTTGGATATGCGATTGAGGCCAGAGAGCCTGCAGCCCACTTTTGTGGAGGAGCAGGGGAAGCAGGAGGCACATACCAGGCTGAAGTGATGCTGGGGGAGGATGAGGAGCATACCAGGCTGAAGTGATGGGTGAAGGGAATGAAGAACAGAAGAAAGTGGCTGGAGAATGAAGGACGGGGGATGAGCAGGAGGAGGGACCAAAGTGACTCTCATCCATCTTCTCCCTTTAAGGTTGACATGATGTTAATGTGGGGGTGACTGGAGGACAGAGGATGCCCTGCATGTCCAGGAGAGAAGCACTGTGAACAGCAACAACAGAAGAAACTTGCAGTAAGGCAGGGGTCAGATTTGATTTGGGGATGAGGAGCCCAGAATTGATCGATTCATTCAGAAGCAGGATGGCATGGGGAGATCCATACAGGACTGAGTGTTGGGAAGATGGGGTGAAGACGTGGCACTGTACGTTAGATAGGCATGGTTTCTGGGTACATGGCTGCACAGGTACTCAGCTGAGTAATGTTCAGGCTCTGTATACGGTGAGGCTGAAATTGAATACCTCTTCACATGTGGCATATAAAATATGTTCACACTCCTGCTTCACCAACCTAGTCACAAACTTATTTTAAAGTGACCTCTCAGTCTTCCCAGATGTGCTTTTTTTCCCCATCAACCTCCTCATCATACCCACAGGAGGGTTGGTTTTTCAAAGACACCATTGGACATCAGTGGGATTTGGGCACCTAACTTCTTGACATCCTCTTGAAATTTCTTGGTGCAGACTCCATAGTCTTTGGGCTTCAGGCATATTCTTTTATTATTATGTAAAATATTCCTCAGAGCTCTGGCATGCTGTAGGAATGCTAAATGAACACAGTTAATTTGGATTGTGCTATTTCCCCAAGTATGGCATAAGTTGAGTCTCTCCGGTACTGTAATATTGGTGGTCCAGGAGGACCATTGATGTTGCTGGACTAGAGTCCTTATGGCTAGGAATGGGTGGCAGGCAGCAAGATCTGGGAGCACAGTAGGAACCATGGGGCTGGTCCTTATGGCCAGCACCAGGGGTTAGGGCTGGTGATGTAGCTGGGAGCCCAGCTGGAGTTGGGAGTCTGGCTCCCAGAACTGGGAGCTTGGCCAGGAAGGGAGCACCATGGTGACAAGAATGCTAGCTCTCTTGCCTCCCCTCCCCTCACCCCCAGCCTCCTAGCAGATGTTCTCTGGTCCAACAAACTCCTTACTCCTTGTATTGCAATGGAGGCTAAAAAAGTCATTTGTCCTTGTCCAAGTATTTACGATGGAGCTCTGATGATGTCTCTCTTGGATTAGATTACCTCATCTTGCAAGAATTGCATCCTCCCCACAGGCTATTTTCCTTCTTTCAGGCCTTGTGGTCCCTCTGACCTGCTTTCTTGCCCTCCTTCTGGACCACCAATATTACAGGACCAGAGAGATTCAACCTATACCATGCTTTGGGAAATTAGTTTCATCGTATTTTGAATGAGCTACATGACAGAATCCAAGCTAATTGTGTTCATTTAGCATTTCTACTGCATGCCAGAGCTCTGAGGAATCTGAGGGTGAAGGATTTTGGGGTAGGTACTATAACTGGGGCTCTTTGAGAGGTTTCTCTTGGTGACCTATTTGACGTGGCATTCTCTTTGAACTTCCATTCTTTGACATTTTAAAAACCATGCCCACTTAGGAATGTAAAAATATGAAAACACTTACTGAAGTTATCCTGAATTCCTTCTGTCCCAGTCAACTGTTCTGAAAAAAAATAATGCATAGTCCTTTGTAATGTTCATCTGTAGGTTTCAAAGCACATTGCCTAAGGGGGTAAAGGTCATTACTGGCCAGGGTATTCAGGAAAGCAGGGGGAAGTGCCTTAGAATCCCCATCTTTCAGTTCCAGACATTTCTTTGTAAGAGCAGTGTCTCAGGCTCATCTACCCTTGGAAATTTACCAAAATAGCTCTTCCAGAGTAAGTTCCCACATTTGTACTTATACCTGTATAACTATTCTGGAATAGTAACAGAGAGGTTGCCATATTAATCTATGCTCTAATAAAACAATCCAGCAGCCATGAAGCAGTTTAAAGACTAACAAAATAATTTATTAGGTGATGAGCTTTTCTGGGGCAGACCTACTTCCTCTGGAGATCTGAGGAGGAGGGTTTGCCTCGCAAAAGTTCATCACCTAATAAATTATATTGTTAGTCTTTAAAGTGCTTCATCACTGCTGGTTTGTTTTATTCCAGAATAGCTGTTCTGGCAAATTTCTAAGGGTAGATGAGCCCTGAGACAGTGCAAGACCCCCTGCAGGTCCACTGTTGTGTCAGCCACCCTAGCTGGGGGCTCAGGTCCTCAGGTAAAATGTTGATCTACTACGTCTGTAGCCATTCTGGTCACCCCTCGTTCCATGTAATCATTTAGGACATCAAGGTGTTCAAGAGATATTTTCAATTTAGATGTAAAAATAAGCCCTGGGCAGACAGTCCAGCTTCTTCAGTGCTTATTTAAAACCTCATAATGGTTTTCTCATATGTGAATGCCTAATACATATCCACAGAATGTGATCTGACAGTTTTGTGCCAACCAGAAAGCTACAGAAGCAACAAGGAAGGCTCTCCGCTCTTATGGGCTCATTATAGGGGGCCTCTCAAAAGTACTAATGTTTTTTTTTTATTTTTAATTCTTCCCTTCTCTAGTGTTGCTGGGCAATGGCTCTTTTTAATCTGCCAATCTTTCAGCTGTCAGCAGTAGGCTCACCAGAAAGCACTGAGCAGTGGAGACTTGTATGACTAATGTTTTCAGAGCAAGTATCACCTGCTGCTGAGGAGAAGAGTTAGTGATTGTCTGACAGGAGCCTGGAAGAGGCCCAAGCTGTGTCCATAGAAATGCTGCGTGTTGCGTGACAATGAGGGGATATCACTGCTCAACCTCACGGGGAGGCTTTGCCATCTAGAATGCATAGAACCGTTACTAAATGCTGATATGTAGCTGGGTTTGTAGTGATCTACTTCATCTGAGAGGGGAAAGCCCACGGGGCTGGTTTTGGGTAGGGTGCTCTACCACTGGGCCTTGGGAGAAACAGAGGTTGGTTTTTTTTGTTTGTTTATTTAAGTTCTTTTCTTTGTTTAATTTTTCTGTCTCAAGTCAGCAGGGTGCAGTGGTCTGGCCCTGCCCACTGCAAAGTGCAAGAAACCCCTAGTTTAATTTGTGGTTAGATACCTGTTAAGATTGCATCCACTTCCCCAGTCAGCACTTAATTGGCAAGTCGCTTGATTTAACAGCATGGGAGCCAGCACCGGAAAAATGGCTTAGATAAATCACCGCCTGACGCTAGAAAATAGATATAATCTCAACATTAACTACATTAATAGTAGCAGGAGCTGAATTAAGAAAGCCATAAAGTATAGGCAAGAGAGTATAAATTATAGCCATCTCACTGTCTCCTCAGTTTGCACACTCTTTTCCTCCCAAACCCCAGCCCACCCATTCACCTGGGGTGGTGCCTGTTTCAGCCCTCTTTTATGATGGACGACGCAGGCTCATCTGCATAGAGAGGAACGATCTTCTGAACTGCATCTTTACCAATATGTGTCATCTATTCTGGGGCACCACCAGACTTGGCCTAATCAGTTTTAGTGGCTAAATATTGATTTCAAAAGGATACAGAAAGGAAGGTAATTGCTCTGCTGTTGCAATAATGCATTTCATTTTCCCCTCCCTGGGCTGGCAGAGGCTCTGCTCTTTTATGACTCGCTGATCATGTACATCTTTAACAATATTGTTTTGGGGGTAGGGGATGGAAGAGAGGGGAGATGTGCACTGGTCTTTGCAAGATGCTTTCAAATGGTGCAAAGGGAAGTCTTCACTGGAACCCCATCTCGTGTGCATGCAACTGGCCACATGGGGAAATGTGGTTTTTATTCCCCACTGGGATGTGATCTTGTTTTGCTCAGTGGACTGAATTGATATAGATGCCTGAGTCTAGGAGGGTAAAGAAAACTAAGACCTTGATGGAGCTTAATTAATTTGTATCTTGAAATTGCTTCACACCTCTCTGTTTTGGAAGACCTTGGAACTGAGCTGAGAATTTGGGGTGTAGGGTAAAAGGAATGTGTGTGTTTCCTTGTATGCAGTCTTGGCCTATTTATATATAGCATCGGGCAGCTTTCTTTATTCAGCTGATTGCATGCCAACTCCATCCCATCATGCTTATGCCATTGAAAGAGGACAAAGCCATGCTTTTGTGGTTGAGGTGACAGTGTGGGGCCCAAGTGGCTGTGTTTTGGTTCTGCTGCTAACTTTCTGTATGACCCTGGGCAAGTTATCCAGTCTCTCTGCATACAGGATCACAAGCTTAGAAAGTAGGCAAAACACCCCCTAAGCTCACAGTGGTGTTGTAAGTATAAAATTCATTAACGTTAATAAGGTGCCCATATACCATGTTAGAAATGCCCTAAAAACACTATAAACAAACCAGAAAAACAGCAATGGGAAGGAGAACTCTGGTGAGGCTTGAAAAAAAGACAGAAAAATTGTAACCTTTGTGCATTAGTTTTCTGCAGGTTGAACCTTTGTAGTCTGGTGCCATCAGGACCCGACTGGCGCTGGATGAGAGAATTTGCTGGACTCAGGGAGGTCAGTATTGTCTAGCAGCAGCGCCAATACTTACCACTGCTTACTGGCCTCTTAAAAGACATTTAGGGGTAAATTACAGCTAAATAATAGCACAGAACACTGACAACAAGCTGTAAACAAGCCTTATGGGAATGTGGGAAAGAACTTGGCCACAACCATGATAAGTGGTCATCTGGTTAACTAAAGTCGTGCTGTATTATGAATGATGCTGGACGAGGGAGTTCTGGATTAGAGAGGTTCAGTTTGTATATTTAAAATAAATCCGTGTACCTATAAGGGCTCTTGTGAGGATTCATGTTTCTACAGTGCTGTGAAAATACAGAAAACTAGGTAAGCACCAACTGTTCTTCTAGCAACAGGAGCAGAACCACTGAAATTAACAACCCGTTTCTTTGGAAAAGTGTCACACAATTTCTAATGCCTGCTACTAGTCAAGACCTCACCCAGAAGAGGAATCTTGAAGAACAGTGATATCATGAGCACTACACAACGATCACAACCCTTTTAGACTCTTTTACCAAAGGGTGGGAGGGTGGATAGGTTTGTGTGTGTGTAATTTTCTGTAGACCTTTGTCCTGACTGAGCTGTAGGTGGTCAGACCTAGTGGGAGTCAGCTGGGTCGGGTTATGTCAGGAGGTCAGAAGGAGGAGACAAACTGGAAGTCAGAACTACAAAATGGATGTCTGGAGTCACACCAGGTCAGGATGCCATGAAATCAAGTGAAGTTTGGGGGCTGGAAGATTAGGGTCAGCAAGCCAGTCAGCTCCTCTGGGTCTCTGCCAATAGGACTGGAGGGGCAGAGCCTCAAACTGGGGTTGGGTTTCGTGGGTCCCAGGTAAGTAAGCATCAGCAAGCTGCCGGTTGGCGCGTGGCTGATGCTAAAACCCAGCAGACATGGATTCAGCTCCATGAGTTATAGCAACAAAGGGTCCTGTGGCACCTTATAGACTAACAGAAAAGTTTTGAGCATGAGCTTTCGTGAGCACAGACTCACTTCATCAGCTGCGCAGCTGATGAAGTGAGTCTGTGCTCACGAAAGCTCATGCTCAAGACTTTTCGGTTACTCTGTAAGGTGCCACAGGACCCTTCGTTGCTGTTACAGATCCAGACTAACACGGCTACCCCTCCGATACTTGACTCCATGAGTTATGAGAGGCATAAACTTTCAGAACCCAGTCATTTGACGTTAAAGTCTCCTAGATGCACTCAGCCTGGAATCTCAAGCTCTTCTAACTGAAGTGCTTCTTGGAGCAGGTTTGGCTAATCTGAACTCTTTATACCTGACATGCATTTCCTTTCTCCCTTGGATAGTGGTCCAGAAGGCAGTGATACCTGTGTGAATTTCACACCAGTGTGACTGCCTGCTCCTGTGTCATCTTGGTGTGCACAAGTGCTCTTACCATGTGACAGCTGTTTCTCTTCCCTGGGAGCTGGTTTGAAGGGTGGCACCTGTTCTATAAGGCAGGCATTAAATGCTGTCCTTCCTTTTCACTGCAGGCTGAGGAACATTAGAGGCCTTCAGGAGAAGACCTCTTGCTAATTACATTCAGTGCAGTCTGTGGTGTGACACAGCCCTGCAATCTAGTGAGCATGACCATAAACGATGTGGTGATTTTTCCCTCTCTGAGGGATTTCTCTCTGGAGGCAGCTGTGACTGAATCACAGCCCCTTTATTCCTTCACACAATTGTTCGTGCTCCAGTCTCTGTTCTTATCCATGTAAGTTTGTTTTTCTGCGTTCCCTGGGGTGCTTTCCATGCTGCCCCAATTTCAGTGCCCCATGCACTGCTGACTCCCAGCTGAATGACTCTCAGATGTGGCTTCTGGCAGATTTGATGGTGCTGCTAATTCAAAGTCCGCAGAGACCCACTGAAAACAGTTGCACAGTCCAGCCCCCTCTGACATATACAACAAAAGTTTCAACACACATGCAGGGGAAGGTAGGAAATCTGTGCACTTTGGCTTTGGTCATGCAGCTTCTTTCATGGAGAGTAGGTTTTTTCCCCCCCCCATCTACCTTAATGTTTGCAACATAGTATCAAAGTGCTTTTTCCCAGTAAATGTTTAATGATTGATCAGCCACTACTCCTAGACGTGCAGTGCTATGAGAAATTGAGTTTTTATTTGTTCGATGGAGCTGTCAGTGCCAATGCAGGAAGAGTTAATTTTAGGATTGATCTCAGAAGAATAATGTAGATTGGATCCATGCTTTCCACAATATATCGGGTGTTGGGCCCTGGAGTTTTGTTTTGGGATCCTCTTTACCTCAAATACGTGGACTTCCTTACATATCTACCATTATATGGAATTTTGATAGCCTAAGATGTGGTTTAATTATGCTGTAGATGTGGTTGTAACTGTAAATTAAAGCCTGCTTTAACAAGAGCTAATCTTTCCCCAATTCATCATATCAGTGCACTTGGCTGGACACGACAATCATGAATTCTTTTAGTTTGTAAAGCTTTGCCGTGTGCTTTGTTTTTTAATCAAGTGAATTGCGCTCATTCTCTGCCAGCAGGGGGAGACAGTTCTATATGAGTCCTCCTCAGGGATAGCTGCAGAATTGATTTAATTTTAATCACCAAATACCTGTGAGTTTCAGGTTTGTTTAGGATTTTGGCATCTGTTGAAACAAACTCAACTTAGCAGCACACAGAGGCTGAAAGTGGAGTGAAGGAGGTTTTCATCTTGGGAGTGTTAAGCAGAATGTTTGTGTGATCAGGTGGCCTCATCCCCTATATTGCCTGAGTACCTGATATAGCCCTAACACCACAGACTTTGCAAACTTGTCTTTCACTGGGGATGCCACAGTCACTATATCACTCTTATTGCCTGAACTCCCCCTGATAAAATACAACCCTACATCATTCAGAAGGAAGACGCTGCTTCTCTTTGTTCTCTACTGGAGCTGTGTGGGTTAGTCATGTGTGAGAGGTGGCTTGAACAAAGAGTCTGAAAACCCTGAATGTGTAAAATGCCTGTTTGGAATAGCTGTGCAGCTACAGGCCTGTGCTTTTCCAGGTAGTGGATCAGCAAGCCTCAGAGTGTAGAGTTCCAGTAGAGATAGGTACCAGGAACCATCCCACTAGCAGATGGAGACACTGCAGGCATCTTGAAGTCTTCCCTTATAGAGCAACCTGAGTGGCAGAAATTATACAGTAAGATTTCCAATAGGGCCAGTAAATGACTGATTCACCTGCAACATGCCTATTGGCCACTTCTTCTCTGCAGGTTCTTGCTTTTGGGAGTGCTCTAATTTTTTTTAATGGTGCTTGGAAATGGTAGAAACGCTGGGGAATTAGAAATGGTCCCCGAAAGACTAACTGTTGGTTTGATGCAGTTAAGTGCAATCTTTTTCTTCCTTTTTTCTGTGTGTATCCTGATCCAAAAATCCAAGTTGGGTATTTTCATGCTGGTTGGGATCAGCTGAACTAGTCTCCTGCCCCTTTGAAATGCATTGAGCATGCATTAACAAACTTCATTAGAGAATGGTTGTCACAGATAATATATTGTGTTCCTTAATTAAGTTCAGACTTTTTAAATAACTAATTCTGTAGAAGTCTGAACCCCACCCCCTAGAGTAGAAGAGAAGCAGTGTGAGTCAGGTAGTGCTAGATAGGAGCATTCTAGGAAATACCTTTGCCCTGTGGCACATTGGCTTGGCACTGATTCCTGCATTAACTTCAGAGCGCTAGTCAGATTTTTGATGTTCTCCGTAGTAACTGTACCAGCCAGTGTGCTGGAGTGATAGAGTGTAACTGCATGGTACTTGTTTGCATTTTCAAATTTAGAAGCTAGCTTTGATTGTTAGTTCTTTGGGTCAATGCCTGTTTTGTTCCCTGTCTGTGCAGCACCTGCCATAATGGGAGCCTGGTCCCATAATGCAAACAATATATGTGTAGCTTGAGATCTCACCCCTCTTTCTGCTGACAGTGGGGAATCTTCACTTATTTCTCTATGGGGTGGCAAACATTTCCCTTATTCCTGTGTTCTGCAGTTGAGTTTTGATCCCCTCCTAGGGGGGATATCCAGAATTACCCTTGCAAGCAGCACAGCGGAGTTGTATTCTGAACTGTCTTTAAGAGCAGCCCGTCTCTCTGTGGTTGGTTTGTTTGCAGCCTCTGCTGCAAAGTACCAATAGCTCCAACTGAAATGGATTTTTAAAAGTGTCATTTTATTGAGAATTTTACCTTCCATCTTGTTGTTTATTAGGCTCTTAAAGGGAAAGCTTGTAATGCATCCATTGATCGAAATACCAATTGAATAGATGCGAGCACATAAAATTGTCCCGACCCTTTAATAATGGAGCAATATCATTTGTAATGTAGGCAGTGCAATTAGTATTGCCAACCAATACACTACCCCTTGATGGGTGCCTTTGAATCATTTTTATACATTAGTGTATACACTAACCAAGCACACTAACTTGCTTTAAAGTATCTAGCCAAGGAGTGATGAAGCCTTCAGAAGCGTGCAATTTTCTTTCAAGGATATTCTATCTTTCTTCCCCCCTTGATGTAGAGCCTAACCACATGCACACACTCTCACCTTAAGACTGTGGGTGAAATTATTAGTGTAAAGGTAACCGTGCAGGGTGAGGGGCTAGGAACAGTGCTTTGCACAAGTTTTATCCAGCCCAGCTCTGGTGCAGTTGCTACTTTAGTCTTCCTGTTCCAGATGCTCAGATGCTGCAGTGATGGGTATGGTAGAAGGACTGACTACTTGTGAATTTGGAGAACTAAATCTGGGACAGAAGTGTGAGATTCCTAGGAGTTTAAGACACAGGAAGTGCCACTTTCCCAGCTTTCTTGGGAAATCATATAAATGTTTATGTAGCACTTACCATATCCGGAGTAGTCAACTGCCTTTAATTAAAAATTATGTATTACCTCCTGATGTTTACACTACAGTTGATGTGACTTATAGAGCAAGTTTATGTGAAGACCTCGGAGAGCCAGGCTGATAAAGTTAGAGATTGCTAAAATGTCTGATGGGGAGTCAGTGAAGGGAAAGCTGAATATTGCCATTGGTAAAAACATAAGCTGGAAAAGAGGCAGGATCCATTTTTCTTTGACCCCCAAATATATGTGTAAATAGTTAGGCATGTGATTAGGAGTAGGATATACAGGTTCTGTTTCTGGATTTTCTTTGTGACTCTGAGCAAAGTGTCTAGGACACGTATTTTGAATGCCTCCATTTTGGATGCCCAAGTTGTGTTGTATTCAGCAATACAAAAGTAGACTGACCCCTGTCAAAATCCCAGACTCATTTTACATAGCAGTAGATGAGAAGCAAAACACAAATTCTGTTTCATGAGTTCCCCAGTTGGAACACATGCAGACGATGAAATGCAGTTTACTGGTCTCTGGCATTAGTTGGTGGATAAATGTAATGTGTGTGTTACTATGGAAGAATGTCGATGTTTCTTTGCTCTTGTTTTCCCTCTGACTCTGTATTACTCACCTGAGTGAGTTAACATGCTCCTTAAAAAGAACACGCTCCTTCTCTCTAGTATCAGGTCCAAAGAGGCAGTTTGTTGTGGTTCTCAGAACAGACACCCACATGTGGCAGTGCATTTCAGAAATGCTCTCAGGCCAATTGCACCTGACTGCAGCTTGTGTTAGGAAAGATCCATTCCATGTAATCTGAAAAAAAGCTATGATAAACTTCATAATAAACTACCCTGAGCTAACATAGTAAAAGAAAGCTAGTTAATGGGATGGTACTCCCATGGCCATCTAGCATAATTACTGATCTGCTATAGCATTAGAACTTTGCCTTTGTAAACCTACATACCAGGGAATTGTCAGTATTTCCATTCTAAATATTGGCTTAAGCAGTTAAATGGGACATTATCATGGGTTTTAGGCTGAAAATTGATCTTCCTTGAAAATGATTTATTCTAGACAGTCATACCTGCTGGAGTCTTTCTATATTTTTCTCAGTAATGCTGGCTACAAACTGTTGCAGTGGTGAAGAAGCTTTTAAAAGTGCTAAGACTTACAATTTATTGGAAGACTTGAGTAAACTGTGAACCATTGTTAAAAACCATTCCCCAAGTCCAAACACGGGGGGTCAGACAGTTCATGGAAAGCAGAGAGTGTGGGCCAAAGAGTATTTTAAAGATGAGGACAATTTTAAATTGCATCCTGAATTGAATGAGGAGTTAACGCAATATGTTGAGGATGCGATGTTGTGATCATATGTTTTTGTACATGTGGAGTAATTGAGCAGCTGGATTCTGCTTGTTGTACCATTGGGAAGCTCCAGAAAAGGGAATTGCCAAAGTCAAAACAGGACGCGACATAGGTATAAAGGAGATCTTAATAAAAAATATACTTGAGGCCATGGCATATCCAGCCAGCATTGTAGACATGGAAGATGAGTTCAAGCAGTAAAAAAGAGATGATTCAGTACTTAAATCTCTGCAGTTTAATCTCTAGATAAACAGTAGCTTCCAAACTCTGGATGAGGGGGACACGAGAATGAAATCTTGGTCAGGAGGTGCATGAGAAGCTAAAGTTGCAGCAAACAAGCTGCGTGCTAAGAAGGCAAGTGAAGTGTGAACATAAAGCATCATGTGTCTAAGAGACTGTGGTCATGGAGTGATTGAATAAACTGCGTTGTGCAAGATCACAGAGGAAAGCTCAAAATAAGAGGGTTAACACGATCCCAGTTATCCTTGAGGAAAGCAAGAGCTGCAGGAAGACAAGTGATTGAGATCACAGCAGCTGTTTGCTTTGAAGAGCAATGGTGAAATATTAATTACAGGTAGAAATGGCATCCTGCAGAGACCAATGGTGCTCTCCTGGCAGTTCTGCAAATCTACATTTGATGGGCTACCGCAGGCTACCTCACATTGCAGGGGAAGGTAAGGAGAAAGGCTCTTTTTGCCCATTGAAGTGAGAAGGAATAGAAATAGCACTGAAATGCCATGGCGAATGGGCACTGTAGAAAACACTGAGACACAGAATATTTCTGAGACCTTGCCACTGATGTCTGGAGAAGACAGGTGAAGAACTGGAAGAACTGCTCAATATGGTGAGGAAGGCAATGACATCTGTCATCTTCACACACCATGTGTAATTTGAAGGAACCACTCAGCAGTGGGGTGTGTCCGTCCGTCCTCTGGCAGGGCTCTGCTGGTGGCTCGTGAGACACAGAACACAGCAAGGGCCTTTGGAGGGCTCACAATAAGTATTAGAGGGATACTGTCCTAAGCTAAGAGAAATAAGGAACAGAAGAATGACTAGGGAACCCTTGGGACTGTGCTTTCGCCAGGCACCCATCAATCTAGCTAGGAAAGAGAGCAAAGAAACCCTTAGAGCAATTCAGCAGGTTTTGTAGAATATTCTCTTGATTCTTTTGCCTTGTCCTAGCTCAGAAGGGAGCCTCAGGACAGGTATATCTGCTAATGCTGCAGAGTATACTGAGGGAAAAATGATGGTGTTTCAGAGACATCTAAAGCTACTTGGTTGGGGGGTGAAATTTGCCTCTCTTTAGCGGGGCCAGCACAAGTCCTGAGCATAATTGAAATCCTCCTTAGCCCTTGTATGAAGGGCTTAGGGTGATACATAGGCCTTGTTCGATTGGATGAAAAGAATGATCTTAAACTACCTCCCTGACTTTGCAAACTGACAGTAAATGATGCCCATCTCTGGAGTTTGCCTGTGCAATTCAGATTGTATTAGACAAGGCCATTAGAATTAAAGAACCAATATGAACAATACTTTCAAATTCAGATGAAAAACTCTGTTGTTGTTAACCTCCTGTATTCCAAACTGCTATGCTCTGAGTCCAACAGTGGTTTCTGTTTGCTGGAAAATGTACTATGGAGAACAATAATCCATCACAGAAGTATTAACTCTATGGCTGGGATCATCTTTTACATTAAAGGTTGTGGTGTTCAGAAATTAAGGTAGTAGGAGCTGTTTAAGTGCCACTGACAGCAATAACAAAAAGTCCTGTGGCACCTTATAGACTCTCAGATATTTTGGAGCATAAGCTGACTCATGCATCTGACGAAGTGGGTCTTTGCCCACAAAAGTTATGCTCCAAATTATCTGTTAGTCTATAAGGTGCCACAGGACTTTTTGTTGTTTTTGAGAATACAGACTAACATGGCTACCTCTCTGATACTGGCAGCAATAGATCCTATACCCTGCAGTATTTGTGAGCATTTTATTCCCACTTTACATATAGAGAAACAGAGGCACAGAAGGGTGAAGTAACATGCCCAAGGTCACAATGGCTGACTCCAAGTCCACAATACTATCCACTAGACGACATGTGAGATTTTAGAAAGCATCTTCCAACAGATATAAATCTGTAAATCAGGGTGGGGCCTTTGTTTTGAGTTTTAAGTTGTTCTGGAGCATTCCTGTAAATTTCTCAAAGATCTGCGTGGGATGCAGAGCAGGGCCTGATAATAGGGAGATTGCAGGGTTTGTCCAGTCACTGTTGGCATATAGCTGCCTTGCATAACAGTTGAAAATAAAGGAGACAGAAAAGAACTGTGGTAGTGAGGAGGTTGAACATGTCACGGGACATTAAAGGTTATCTTCTCCTTTTAATTTATTTTGCTGCTCAAGCCATTAAGCTCCCTTATGCTCTTTCGCTGTTGTTGACCAATAAGTGATACTGTGAACAGACATGCAGCCTCAGGTTAAAATCTTTCCAGAGCATGTCTGCTCATTCTTTTCCTACAGTGGACAAGGAAGGAGCGTAACATAGGTTGACAGGGGTTGCACATGGTAAAATACCGTTCACGTGTTAAATTGTTACTCTCAGGCCTGATCTGTACACATCATGGCACAGGTTTAAGTGAAAAGGTGATTTTTAAAACCAGATGGTTAAATTGGTGCAGCTTTGTGTATGGCCATTATTAAATCAGTTTACACCTGGCTTTCATTGAGAGAGCTGTAAAATTGCTATAGGCAAGCTAAAGAGGTTTAATTAAAACTGGTGCAAGCTCGTGTGTAGACATTTGTGATTTATTTGTAGCAGAGCTGCAGTAGTTCCTATTGTTTAACATGTTCTTCTCTAAAGAGTCTGTTACCTAATCACCTGGCAAAGGTTCTTGGCACTTCCGTGAGACTCTCTAAAAGGGCCCGTTTGTCCTGAAGCTTGGGGGTGTAAGGAGCTGGTGCACCACGTCTGCAGACAAGGGGGAGAAATCATGGCTGGAAGCACAAATCAGAGTGAATTTGATTTGTGCTGTAATCCCTGTACTCTCACCTCTTGGAATCCTTAGACAGACCCATGCTGTTCTATGCAATGCTAGCTTTCTTTCAAAGCGGTCTAGGCTTGATAATGGGCTTGGCTCCATTGATTAGAGCTCCGTGGGGAATGTTGGCATAGTGCTTACCTGCACTGAACTTGCAAGAAACCACTTCTTCGTTCCAGACTTTTCTCTAGAGCCTTTCATGGTTTGCTTTTTAGAGGGGCTCAAAAAGCACTTTGTCCCCTTTGTGGCTCGTCATGTCTCTTGTTGGAGCTCTACCCCCACCTGGAATGCTCAGCACTCCCCATGTCTGTCCATGCTGCTGCTGAAGAATGAGTGGGAGAGCCTCACTTTGGGAAATCTGTGACTTCTCGTACCCAGGCATAGAGGACTGTGAGCACCGACTGTTACTGTGGGTGGGTGGGGGTGTGTGTGTGTGTACACACACATGTACACACAGTGAATTTCTAAGGTAGCTTAAAGTTGAAGTCAGAAGCTCACTGGATGGGGTTAGTTATGATCAGAACTTTGTAAATTCTCTCTTACTTAGACTAACTTGTGTAAAGCCAACTTCCTGTATTAGCTCTTCTTGACACCCATCTCCCCCATATGGAGATTTCAAGAACCGTAACAGCTTAACAATACAACCCTAGTATTTTCAGATGCTTTTAAAATGTACCTAACTGTGTTTTGAGGGGCACATTCTGTCTTGTTTGACTATAGAAAACTTCAGGTGCAATGGGACACTATGTAGTAACTGAAAACCATTTCACCTGCCTTGCCAGCACAATACTGGTTCCACAGCCAGGTTCTATCCGGTGGTGGGCAGTGCACAGCCCATGGGCCTCAGGTGGCCCATCTGGATTCTGTGTGTGGCCCGCAAGACATTTTGCGTACCATTACCAACTCCCAGGGCTGCAAGATTCCACTGGTTTCCATCGGTTTAGTTTTTTTCCTACCAGTAGTACTAAAGTGACAAACACAGTGTAAACGCGTGTGAGGTGAGGTGTGTGCTGATTGCAAGCTACGTTGACTGTGAGAGCCATGCTGTCCCTCGGTATCATATCAAAGTGCCGCAGTGGGTCAGGTGCCACACCTCACAAATTCTAGATATGCAAGCACTGTTAGTAAAACAAACTTATCCTGCGAGATGGTCCTGATTACAACAATCTAGCGGCCCACTGAGATGAAGGAAGGCCACTCAGTGGCCCACTCACTAGCCTAGGTTGCCCAGTGGCATTCTATGCAATTGTGTATAAGAAGGCAATTGTCTTCCTCACAATCAGTGGAGTGGCAGGTAGACAAAGGGGACTGATCCCAAAACCTCAATCAGGAGTGATGATTTGAGTTACGCAGTTGTGCCCATAGATACGCAGAGAGCAATTTGGGGAAGGGGCGAAGTGTTATCTGTGCTTTCCACAGCTAGTATTGTGTGTCATTAAGCACCATGTAAGTGCTATGGTGCTTACCGTCTCCAGCACAGAATGGTAGAGGTGACTGGCATGCGCTCAGGCCAGGCTGTGCTTTTGAGGTCTCAGCACACAGTGTTGTTGCCAACTGCAGTTTAAACTCAGAGTTGTGATTTTTCTCAGGAGCAACAGAGGAATTAAAGGGAGACGCTGTTATGCAACGGAAATGCATTCAAGAGAGAACTTGAAATAAATCCTGTGGGAACAGAGCAGCTGGATTATCGTTCTTGGGCAGCAACCCAGTCGGAAAGGGACAGCGTCAGAAGGTGGTGCAGCTAAATGTGATATCCTTGCTTTTCTTCAACCTTTTCTCCCCGCAGCAGAGCGCTGCCATGTAAGGGGACGCTGGACTGAGGGTCACCTTTGTTGTCCTAGTTCAGAGCTGTGCTGTGTTTTCATATCTTTCTTAGATTGAGGACTTTGGATTTAGTTTGTACTTGGGTGCTGGTGGAGCAAAGGATTTTCAGGTAGCACATAGACTGTGCGCAGGCTGGTGAATTAGGCCAGGCATGGTGTTGTGCTCTTCGCAGCTTTCTCCAGCCTACCAGGAGATAACCCCCCTTGCATCAGGAGCTTTAACAGAGCAGAAATATTTCTTAGAAAAGCTCAGAGCCAGCAAGTGCCTCTGTGTGACTTAAGATATTTCCCTGGCTTCCTTCTCAAAACTCTTTAACTATTGAAATATTTTGATATTCATGTTCTCCCTCCCATTCCCATCTCACCTGCTGGACAAGCAGGCACAGCCAAATTGCCCATTTTAGGATCACATCCTTTCATCTCCAGGGAATATTGGTTGCAACTTCATTTTAGGGGAAGATGTAAGAAAGGGGGAAGTTGTTTGGGATATCTTGTTTGTTTACATGCAAACAACTTTTAAACTAGGAAATACTTGGAAAGGTTCAGCGATTTGCCAGTTTGGCCTTTAAAGTACAAATCTTCCCAGTCAATTCAACAGAAGCCCTCACAGTAATTTTAATGTGACTTTGGAGTCTCTAAGCCTTTATAGCATTAAATATCTCTATTTAGTGCGAGTCAGCAGAGATGTTTCAGGGCCAAGTCAGTGGCTTTGCTCCTTCTTTGGGACAGGGTGATGCACCTGAAATGCATTTGTGTTAAAGTGTGCATATGAATGAGAAACTTACACTTCATATGTGGTCTAGTGGCCCTTTGAAGCAATAGAACTGGGAGCTGGGGTTCCTGTGTTCTAATTCCATCTCTGCAGGTGTTTGCAAACTAGTACAACTTAGGTAACCTCTCTGAGGCTGTCTGTCAAATATGTCTAATCACATCAAACTACTTTGTGAGGATGGTGGAGTGACTTAACTATTAGTTTGAGGCCCATTGAGGTCCTAACATGGAAGGTGTAGCGTTCTTGTTTATATTACTTGGCTGTTTCCAGTTGTGGCTGTTTTGAGAAGAGAATTTCTGCAGCATGTAGGAAGAGGAGAAGATGTCAATTTATTTAATGTGAATGATGTGAAACCACCCTCCTGCTTCTCATAACACCCTATTCTGCCCACCTCAATCTGCATTGCAGGTGCAATCAAGTGTTTGTTATTTAACAGTCAGCCATAAAAATGACTACGACAGTTTTGATTGCAAGATTAAGTAATAGGGTGAGCTGTGAAGACAAAAACTCTTTAGATAGCTTCAGTAATAGATATTGGCAAGGAGAAGACAGTGATTCTATGAAAGGTTTTAAAAATATGAAGAAAATATTAGATGCTTCAGAGGCAATTTGGTTTATTTACAGTTGATGCTAGTGGTTCTCTTCTTGTAGTGGGAGTTTCCTGTTATTGTCAAACCCTTGTTGTGCCAGCCAGCTGGGGTTATATGGCTTTTAAGGGTGGGGGTGGCTGCTTGCAATGGATGCAACGGACATGGAGGACCCTGCCAGGGAGGCTTGCAGCTGAAGGCCTCACAGAAACAGACACAAATCTGATTTGGTAACGTGGGAGAGCAAAGTGTCTGTTGCAGACACTTCAGGAAAAAAATAATCATTAGTTAAATGGCCACCGAGGGAAAACTTTCTGCTGAAATGCTGGTTTGCTCCACAGACAGCTGCTGAATAGACTTACCCTGTTATGCAGCAGCCAAGGGGATTTGGTGAGGGGCTGTGAGCTTTCTGAGCAGCACGCTCTCTGAAAAGAGCTCCCTTTCCAATTCCTGTGAGGTGTTGCCTGGTTAACAAGAAAGCTTCTGGGGCTGCTGTGGGAGGGCTTTTAGAGTCCAGCATCCCCCGCAGCTCTGCTTTTCTCTTCTCGAAGTGAAAACTGCCAGATTGACAGCCCAGAGGGCTAACACCTCTGGAGTGGAATCAGCAAAGGCAGCAGTGGGGCCAGCTCTCATGTGGTGCCCCATCAGCGAGTCCCCATTTGGGAAACTAGCTGCAAGGGTGAGAATGGAGCTGGGAACCGTGGCCTGTTTGGTCCTTAGCCTCCGTACTGATGCCACTAGGAAGCATGCCCACTGGGGTCAGCGGGTTTTTATGGGCAAAAGAAAAGCCTAGAGCACCTGGAACACTGAGAGCTGCCAGTCAGCATCCTCATCAAAATCTTATTTTCCCCCTTAAAAAAACAAAAAAAACCTTTTTGTTCCCAGAGCCTAGACACATTCTTCCTCCCTAAGCTTTCAGCCCTTATCTCCACCCCTTTTTGGTGCTCCCAAGTCACCGAAAACTCTTCCTCTTCTGCTTTCAAACTTTCCTCCCCGCACAGGAAACTTGGTGTTGTGGCCCACGCCATTCTCACTGCAAGTTCCCTCCTACAGGCCAGCCCCTCTCTGGGGAAGCCTCCACTGCTTCACATCTTTCACCTGACCATGCTCATAAATGTGAGAGGTGGAAGGAGTTCTTTGTGTTCATACTGTTTGGAAAAAATTCCTTCTTATTCTCCTTAAAGCTAGTGGCCAGAGATTTCTCTTTATGGTCCTTGGCTTCCCTTGTAAATTTTCTACAGTTCCTAGCTTCTGATATGTATTCCTTTCTTCCATTTGTTATTTGTATTTATTTTTTCATAGCTGCTGCCATTCTCCCTCTAAGCTGGGGCATTTTGTTAACCAGCACAGCCTTTTTTCCTCAGTTGCGGGACTGTATACAGAGTATAGAAGGGAAAGCCACCCGGAGAGACGTCTATAGCAGCAGAAACCTGCTTTGAATGGCCCGTGTAGAGTCTGTTGGAGCAGGAGTCCTTTCCTGTGCAACTTACACACAAGCTTAATTTAACTGGCGACGCTCATTCGACAACCCTAGAAATTTCTTGAACAAGAAGTGTTCATTCTGAGCAGTGATTTATGGCAGAGAGGAAGAAGCTGAATCTTTGGTTTCTCTGGATATTTGGAAATATGATTTTTAAGAAGGAGAAATTTTATGAAGAAGCTAGACACTCTTTTTGGGTCCAGTCTTAGCTCTTTTCAACTAAGTTTGTTTTGTTTGCAAGGAAATGGGACGGTTTATTGAGCCAAACAGTCTGATTAGCTGATCAGATTTTAGTGCCGCTTAACGCTATATTGTCTTGCTGAGTCCCTTACTTTCCTGAATCAGCTAGCCTGGACTGACACCTGAGTCGTTCTGGTCTGTTGGAAGAGGAAGTATATTTGCCAGGATTCAGTCTTACATAAAACAAGTGAGGAAAAACACAGGCTCTTAAGTGTTTTAAGCAGAGAAAATGGAAGAAAGCAAATCAAACTTGGTCAAGCGCGTGATTATGATGGGACAGACTAAAACCTCAGGTTGCTAGTGAAGTTGTTACTGTTCAGTAGTCAGTGGATTTAAAGGGGAAAGCCCAGACGTAATCACTGCTTAGCTCTGGGTTTGACCATTGGTAACACAAACAGTGGGATTCTGCTTTTGAACCTCTTGCTACTATTGGCAGCTGATCTTTGCTAGATGCTACACTGTTTTTAAAACACATTTTTATAGTGTCCCTCTACCCGCCCTGCTTTTTTTTTTTTTTTTCATTTTAAAATTTTATTTCCCCCATCCTCTCCTGTGCAGGAGTGGGGGAAAGACAGCCCTCAACCTTGTGTAGTCAAGGTTATGGCGATAAATTCTGTTGCATTGTCACTTCTATTCGGAGTAAATTGGCTGGCCGCTTTCGGGCTGAAGGGAAGATAATTTGCTGTAGTATTTCAAATGGATTAGAAATGGATTTGAAGGGAAAGTTCATGCCTCCCATTACAAAGGCTAGAAAGAAGACTATCTTAAGGCACTGTTCACTCTCTGGCCTTCATTATCCACGCTTAATACCTTTCCTATTTTCCAGCGTTAATGAAATTTCCTGCCGGAGCAGGCCTGCTGGACGGATGGGAAAAGTCTTTAGATCTGAGGGCTTGTGTTGTAGAAAAGGAATTACAAGCCCCTCATGTTGAGGGCTGGTGTATTCTTGAGGTCCTTGGCCCAGCTATTATCTCATTAATTTTATCCTCTCTTCTCAATACAGTTAGTTTCCAAAGGCCATCCTTTCCATTAGGGTAACAGTTGAGTAGAGAGCTGTGACACCACTGTGAATTAAAAGCTACAAGCTGTTTTTAGAGGCACCCTGTCCTCTTTTAGATGTGTCCTCCTTCCACCATACTGCCTCTCTCCCCAGGCCGCCCCAGACTTACAGCTTTTAACTTTTTGCTCAGACTTTTAGCTGGTGAGGCAAATGTCTTTTTAAGCCTGTGTAGGAGAGACCAGCAGAATATTACCTCCTGAGTTAGGTAACCATTTGGAACTCCAATGATTCCAGCTTAGATCTATAGTGCCTGCTTTAGGAAGGGAAGGGGGCTTTCATAAAGGCATGATTTGGGACCATTCAGTTCTAGGCAACACCCTCTCCCTTCTCTATGGGAGTAGATTATAAGTGCTCAGCAGATTCATATAATTCTCTTTCTCTGGCGCATGGTGCATAATGGATTTTTTCCAGTTAATTTCTGGATCTCTTATGCCACTGAAAATGAGACAGCTGGGTCCAGAGCTGAGCGGAGGTAGGCAGCATCCCAGCTTCCCATTCCAGTCTCTCCCACCAAGATTCAGACCTCCTTGCGCACAAACCTATGATCTTGGACAGCCTCCTGCTTAAGAAAAGACCTAGATGTGTAAAATTCTGTTCTAGACACATCTCTTCCAGAGACTATATTGAATTCTCCATCCTCATTTAACTGGAGACCCAAGCCAAATGGAAACTTATGATTCCAACAAGTGAAATACTAAGGAATTAAGCTCCATGTGCTGTATGAAATGCAGAAATTAAAAATAATTTCTGATGTGTTTCATGTAATCAGAGGTTATCAGAGCTTCCCTGCCTAGTACTCTACATACAGTAAGGTGAATTCAGGCAGAGAATGTATTCAGCCTTCTGCACCCCTACCCTCACTCCCATGTACAGTAGGTATTCCATAGCAATCCCTGCACCACTCTGAACTGTATCTTTTGCAAGCAGTGTGAAGACAGATAATAAAACTGCTGAAGCAGTAATGTAACTTCCTGGCGCCTCTCCCTCGGTCTTTCTGTCTCCAGCAGGGGAAACGGCTCTAAAGGTTATTGGAGCAGATTACAACTCCGTTTGGGAGTTCCCCCCCATTAACTTTGACTTTTCTAGAAATAAACATTTTTCAGGTCATGAGCCCTAGCTGGTAGGTGACCTGATCTTTCCAGGATCTTGGGGCTCTGACCGTAGGGGACAGGTGGAAGCCGTGTTCAGAGAAGTCACTAGTCAGATTCTGCCTGCCACAGAGAGAGTAGAAACAAAGACAAAAGATTCCAGCAATCACTGCAGTGGCACAAAGATTCCCTGGGCCAAAAACGCTGTCCCACCCTCAGTTCAGACTTGGACCTTATGTGTCTTGTCTCCACAGTGTCTTCAGGTCTGTGTCACCTACATGGGTGGCACAGTCTGTGGGCATGCAGACAAGCGTGTGCAGCCATGCTGCTGTGATTTCACTTCCTGGGGCTTGGGATGGCCATGTTCTATCCTGAAAAGGAGGAATTAAGATTGCAATATAAAGGCCTTTCTCTGGGCTCTCTGTTACTATGAGTGCCCACCCTGCCCCAAGTGCCTCCTTTGAGTCTCTAATCTCAGAAGAAAAATAAAGCGTCTTGTAGCATTTTGAAATATTATTGGCCCATTAGCTATGCTGTTTAGTCAATTCCCAGATCTTTCACCCCACAAGAATCCTACACTCCCGGGTTCCAGGCCCAGAGATTTTTCCTGAGCTGAATTTGAATGGGGCCCCTCTTTTAGGCATTAGTCCCACAAAGCAAATAATGCAGGCACCTGGTCTGAGCATGTAGTTCTCCTTAAACATACTGAGTCTTCATCCTTTCAAGTTTGTTTCCCAAGATTCCAGAAGTCTGGCTAGTTGTTGTGAAGGCAGGATGAGGAACAATGCTGTTTTCCTGTTCTGGGATCTCTTGTGTGATTCTTTGGCCTGGTCTTCACTTGAGAAGCCCTTCAGTTAACGCTGTGGTAGAACATATCCAACTGGAGCGGGAGGGCACCAATAGGCAGCTTGTCACTCCTACCTCTGCCTGCAAGTTAAGAAAGGCAAACTCCCCTGCAGAATTCTTCAAACTATGAGGCTATCCATTGCTTTTAAGTAGGGTTGTTGCTCCCCACATGCAAGCCTGGTTCCCTTGGAAGTTCTGGGCACGGACTACTTCTTTTCTCTTTATAAAGAATTAAATATTTATAAACTGCAGTGGTTGCTTTTAAAGAGTTAGCATTTGCCAGCAGGTACTGTACAGCTGTTTCTGTTCAGATACCAGGGAAACATGAGGTTTGATGAGGGTAGCAAATGGTGTCTTGTGAGCTAGTTTGTGACCACTTAATCGCTTGTAACTTGGTGATGGAGGGAAAATCTTTGTCAAGAATAGTTAGGGAAATTGCTGAAACTCTGAGAGCAACTGCTGGGCCTAAACTGGTTTATTAGTACAGGTCGATCCTCTGTCATCCAGCGCTCTTGGGACCTGACTGATACTGAACAAGAGAATTTACCAGACCACAGGAGGTCAATATTGTCTAACAATATGGGTGGGAGAGAGAACTACAGCAAGAACTGGCTACGATGGGAGTAAAATCCTTTTACCCCAAACGCTCATTTAGGTCGGGGGCGGGGGGAAGTTTATACTTCAGTTGGAAGTAGCATTCATTTGCCTAGCACATTACCAACACTTCCACTGCTTACTGGGCTCTTAGAAGACATTTCGGAGTAAATTAAAGATAAATAACAGCACGGAACACTGAGCGCCAGGACTAGTGGCTGGAAACAAACTTTAGGGGACCACGGGAATCTTGGTCACATCCAAGATAAGTGATCGTCCAGGAAACTGAAATCATGCCGGATTATGGATGATGTTGGACAAGAGAGTCCCAGATTAGAGAGGTCCAACCTATACCATGGTTTGAACAGTACTGAGTGCAAGCTCTTAGGTCTTGTATGTACAGGCCCTAAACCTTTCGCTTAACGTAGTTTTACATAACCTCTGCTTACACATAGCTTAGCTAGCCTGTGCGAATAGGGCCACGTACGGGACAGAAATTGCATTTATTCTAGAGAATTGAACTGATGGGCTAAGAGTGCTTTAACTGCAAACAGTTGCTGTGTCCATACAACCATGTTAATGCAAGTTTTTCTGCTCTTTGCTTTGTATTTAAGATGTTTATCTTCCAAATGAAGAATAAATTTTTTTTCCTCTGACCTAAATGAGTGTTTGGGGGGGTAAAAGGATTTTACTCCCATTGTAGCCAGTTCTTACTGTAGTTCTCTCTCTCACCCATATTGTATTGTGTGTAAGAGGATGTTAGTTTTTTAGACACCAAGTGGTGTAGAACACAGTTCAGTGATCGCTGATCTGCTAAATTAACCAAGTTACTTGACAGAAAAGCAAAGCCAGGGGCCACAAGTGATTCCACCAAGATTAATGCGCTTTCAGCATTCAGTTCCAACTTGCAGGAAGTGGCTAGGCTTATATACATTTTTTTCCAGTGAGAATTACCTCGTGTCTTGACAGGGACAGCTTTCACTTCAGCAGTTTGCACACATACAATTTGCTGCTAACACAGGAGGAGAAAAATAAGCATAACTTGCAGTAAGCTTCTCTTAGTGTGCTTTGCAACATGATAGATGTAAGATATTAACACCACAGCGTCTGTATGCCCTGAGCACTGCGTCAGCTTCGCTGAATTCCGTGCATCTCTGCTGGCAAGCTGGAGATGGAAATTTAAATGAGCATGTGGGGTTTTTTAATCCTACCAGAGATTAAAAGAAAATATTGAATGCTCCTCTATCAGCGTGATGCTGCACTAGCCAGGCCTTGTGTCTTGATCAATGTTATTTTAAAGGCATTTTTCTATGTTTTATGTGTTGAAATCCAAGTGAATAAATCCCATGTTACTAACCATTCCCGCCATTCTGCATGTACATAGGGATTATGGATACAGTCCTCTGTCTCTGAGCAAGCAAATACTGTATTCCTGACATCTACAGGCACGGAATTTCTATTCCAATCTGAAGTGTGTGTAGTTTTTAGTTTCTTGTAGGCATATCTTCCGCATGGAATTTCTGTGCGTGGATCTTTTGCTGTCATGTGGGAAAGCAGGCTAAGTATTTTCAAACCGTATTTGCTAACTTGAAGAGTCTTATATTTGTAGGGTGACCATCCATCCTGTATTTGGGATGCCAAAAAGGCACCCTGACTTATTTTTTAAAAGTGACTAATTGTCCCGTATTTGAGCCCTCCCCCGCTGACCTTTCCCGCCAGCAGCTGCACAGGTGTAGCTGCTGGTGGGAGTCATTTCTCTGAGCTTCAGGAAAGTGGGGGAGCATGGGTGGCTGCTGTTTCCCTGGGGCCAGCAGTGCCCACGGCTGCCATTTCACTGGGGCTTCCGGTGGCTGCCGCTTCCCTGGGGCTCCTGGCAGCTGCTGCTTCCCCAAGGCTCCTGCAGTGTGCCGATGGCTGCTGCTTCCTTGGGGCTCCTGGCAGCTGCTGCTTCCTTGGGGCTCCTGGCAGCTGCTGCTTCCCCGGGGCTCCGAGGCCCAGCGTGCCCGCTACTGTGGCTTCCCTGGGGCTCCAGTCGGCCGTTTCGCTGGGGCTCCAGGGCCAGGTGCGCCCGTGGCTGCCATTTCCCTCGGCTCCTTCCCAGCTCCTCAGGGCTTGGTGGAGCTGGGGGGAGCCGCCCCTCCCCCCATAACTCCCCATCCCATGTTTGGAACAGGGAGATATGGTAGCCCCAGATACTTGATTAGATTTTACACGGGGGATTAATTTTTGTTTGTTTGTTTTTTTAAGCTCAGGTGGAAATCACTCCATGTTCTGTTAAAAAGCTGTTTGCAGTGGTTCATTTTAGTCATAGCTTCTGTGTACTACAGCTACCACAGCCGGCGAAACTGTGCAGCATGTACCTTTTATCACACTTCAAATAAAAGGAAACTAACTGCACCATAAGGTGGGTAGCTTTAAGGAGGCCTTTTCCAGGCTTGTTTTCCAGAGATAGGTTTAAGTGTCTGTATTTAGAACAATAGTGAATGCAGGTGTCAATTTTAGGGATCTTGTTAATAAAACCCTGCAATCTAATGCAAATAGAAACACAGAGCCCTCAAAGCACAACAAACTAATTGACATCTTAAGTGCAGGCCTGTCCATGTAAGCCATTGTGTAGCTCGGAAAGAGGCCTATGCTCTTTGAAGGTATGTGTTTTTTTGGGTGCATGGGAGAGAGTCTTTGAGCATCTGTAGAGCTTTTCATGGCGGGATCTCAAAATAATTTATAAGCATTACGAAATGTAAGTCATTCCATCATCATCTTGTTGGTACAAATGAGAGGAACTGAGGCACAGCGTTTAAGTGATGTCACATAGCACGGGGCAGGAATGGGATTACACCCTCGGTATTCTTTTCTTTCGTTCAGTCTCTCCCCCACCCCATCACTCTTCTGCTGTAAATTCAAAGGTTCCCTTTTTATCTTTCAGTTGCCAGTGCCCCATGCAGGAACTATGTGATTTCAAAGAACCCGTGGTTTTGTTGCGAGGAAGTCAGTTTACTAATGCCATATAAAAAGCATCTAGCCCTGAACTTACTTCACTTTGTGCAAGATGGTTCTCTTTAATATTTCCTGTATGTGGAAAGTAGGCAACATACACGGAGAAGTGATGGAGATGCTATGACCCAACATGTGTGCTGCTGTTTTATTTTGAGGCCCTCTAGTCTGTAAATGAATACAGATCTCAATGTGTGGGTTCCACAGCTCGAGACTGAGGCAAACTAGGAACACAGGGATAATTAGCATGTAAGTCCACTTGACAATATGCCTCTCCATGTTAAAATACTTTCTGGAGCTGAGAGAGGGAAGGATAGTGTTTTATGGTTAGGAAATCTGGATTATGCGTTTACATAATTTGTGTTATCTCAGTGATGGACACCTTATTATGGTATTAGGTTCCATACTTGGTTTATATACACTATGACTCTGTGCATCCTCTCACAACATCTAGTTCAGTTCCCTAGTCCAGACTAGACCAAGGAACTAACCAGCCAGGGGACCACTTTCCGGGGGAAACTAATAGTCAGGGCCCTCACAAATATCTTGAAGATGGTACATCTCTGGCTCTGATATATCTGCAATTTGAATGAATTTGACAGCTAAAACTTGGCCACTGAGAGGCTTTTACCACAGATCCTTGGTATTCTACTCTGGGAACCAACAAAGCAAGCCCTGGCTCTTTACCCCTGCCCTGATGGGATGTAGGGAGAGGACAGGGGTTCCCGGAATGACCCAGCACCCTGGATCTTCTAGAGGCTGATCAAGGTCTTTGAATTGCTCCAGGAAGTGCATGGGATGAAGGTGCAGTTAACATGCTGTGTCTTATCTCTCCTGCTTAAAAGCAGGATCGGCACATTCTGCACAAGCTGAAACTTCTAAGTGGTCCAAGATCGGAGCGTCAGATAGCACGTGTTACTGCGTGGTTTAACTCAGAGTCTAGGAAACGAAGCCTGATCCTGACAGGTCTTTTGAATGTCAGGCTCTGGACTGATCACCTAATGAGTTTAGAGAGTGTCATCAGAACCAAGCCTTATGCAAACCAAGCACCCAGATCTAGAAACAATCATGCTCCCCACCCTCCAATGGAACTAGGTCTCTTTCCGGAGCAAAACACTTTCATGTTGATTTTTGGGTATATACGAGTCAAGTAAACAAGCTGGATGTGAGCTGATAACCCTCTGAAGTGTGGATGGGAGGGGTTAATTCCCATCTGCAGGCTGATCACTAGGCCATGACCTAGTTTAGCTAGACTTATTATGGATTTGAAAGTATTTATCTTCACAGCACCACTGTAGAGTGGGGGCGTCCATTTATCTTCATTTTATACAGAGGGAACTGAGGCAAAGTATGATTGAGGTGACCTGAACCCAACTTTTACAACTCCTCAGCTACTGCTCTAACACCTGGGCCATCCTCCTCACTGTATCTTGGGTTTGCACATTAGGACAGCAGAGAATCCAGGAAGAAATCAAGAGCAGCTCTTCCATTGTGCATTCCAATACAATCCACACACAGCTAACTTGTCTGTTCTTATATCCAGGCTTATGTTGTTTGTAGCTCCTTAAGACCGGGAAGTTCTTTTCTCTATTTCATATAAGTCCCTTGATATAAACACAGATCTTTAGACTTTAATAAGATGAGTAAGTCCCGAAGGACTTACCAAAGGGCTTACCAAAAAATCTGACTGCAGAATGCTGCAGCAGATCAGTTATTTTAAGGTTTCTCCCTCCCTCCATCAGTGGAAACTTGCAAGCAGATATGTAAGGTTGGTAGCCAATGGCAACAACCATCTTAAACGAATAGACTGTCAAACTAAGCACTAATAAATATGACTATTACATTTTACAATTCTCTTTTTCTTGGCAGCACATCTTCATTTAAAGGTAATGCTCGCAGGGCTTGCCTTCTGCTGATAGGGTGCCAGGCCTTAATTTACAGATATTCTTCAGTAATGTGTGGTTTATATACATTCTGTTAATAGCATTATGAGCATAATTTGTACTAATACAAAATTAGATCTGTAATTTGCATAAACAAATTAGTGTTTGGATTAGTGGTAAGTGGTTGATATTAGAGTGGATTTGATTTGGCTGCAACAATTCCGTGTGCAAAACAGCATCTGTACAAAAATGAGGCACATGGCTCTGCACAGGTTGAATGTAAGCTGGCATTACCTAGAAAAAGTCAGCCTGTCAGTTGGAAGAGTTTCCTGCAGTGAATGAGCAGAGGGAGGGTAGAGTTGCTCTTAAGGATATTCACATCCTTTATCAGCTGCTGGTCGTGTCATGGAGCTGTCAGCGTGCCCTAGACTAATTGTATCCCAGTGTCCTAAAAGCGCAAGGGCCAAGTGAGTGTGTTACACCTTTCTCCCCGACTCTTGGAAAGTAAGCACTGTCTTTATTCTCATCCCTCTGGCTGACTAGCCAATCTGCTCTTACAGCAGAGCAGGAGGGGCCAGGAAGTTGGTCCCAGCAGCTGTCCGTGCTGCCCTCACTTGGTTCCCAGTCTCTGCTTTCTCTGCTGCGTAGGCCTTGGGCAGATCAGTCTCTGTGCCTGATCTTAGGCAGAGCACAGATTAGACGTGTACCCTGCAAGAAGCACATGTAAGGCCATAAAGAGGTGCTGAAAGGCCACAGTTTGTGGATCACTTTCCTCTAGCTTTATGGCTCCAGGAAGTGGTGTTAGACTCTCTTCTGCTGCAGTGGGGGGCACAATCCAGTCACTGTTTGTCCTACATGTCTCTGCATTCCAGGCCTGCAACTATTGTCAGTTTCTTACAGTTGCAGATGGGCTGGTGGCCAGGTGTGGGGTCCCCCAGTACCTGCGTCTGGCTTGGCAGGACATCCTTACTATCCTTCCTTGGGGAGGCTCTGCAGAGAGGGCCTCTTCTCCAGCACTGGTGCAAAACAGGGGCATCCTGGGAAAAGGGGACTCCTTATGGCTTTAAATGAACCTTTGAACTCAGTTTTCTTGCCCTTGGCAGTTATGTGTCTTCCATGAGCCAGGAGTACAGACAGAATGTTCCAAACCACTGAGCTGTTGAGCCATCCTATGCTCAGTTTCACTGGGATGGCTGTGTTCACCTGTGTGTATTCCGATAGCAGTAAAGTCAGTTCTGTTTTTAGAAGGCACATAGAAACCTCATTGTGTTATATGCTTTCCTAAGCTAATAGGCACATATACAGCCCAGGGTTTATATGCACTGTGGGCTCAGCATTGGAGATACGTACTAGCGGTCAACAGAGCCAATTTGAGCAGGTCTGGGTCAACCAAAGCTGAGATGCCCTGGGAAGGCATTTGATGTTCCCTAGCTCCTCTCAGCCAGCTTCAAGACCCAGAGTTCTCTTCCAGCAGCATTCCCCCAAAGCTTCTGTTCTGGCTTGGGGAGGGCGGGGCAGCTCAGGCTGTAGGAAAGAGGGAATGAAGATGTACTATGTCCTTAGCAGAGAAAGCCATAAAGGAAGTAAACATGTTAAATAAGAGGAGTAGGAGAACCTGCGGTTTTCCTCCAGCCTGGGCTGTCAAACAGCAGGAGACGAGAACCCCTAATTCCTCTTGTTTCTTTAGAGCTCTCCATCATGACAGTAATACAGAACACAAGCAGGAAGGCTCCAGCTAGCAGTGCAAGTGGGTCTAGGTGGGCAGGAGATTCCTTATGAGGATCCTCACAAACAGCCACAGTATATACCCCAGGAATACCAGTCCTGGAACCTTTCCTTGCAACAAAGCCCACTGCCAGCTTTGTCCACATATCTTCTCTGGAAATACCATCACTGGACCCAACCAGGTTACTCACAGAATCAGGGGCACTTTCTAATGCTCCTCTACTAACATCATATATGCCATCATGTGCCAACAATGCCCAGATGCTTTGTATATTGGACAGACTTCAGACTCCCTTAGACAAAGGGTTAATGGGCACAAAACAGACATCAAAACACTCCAGATCCACAAACCAGTTAGTCAACATTTTAATGGAATGGGGCATTCTGTTAATGACCTAAAGGTATGTGTGTTACTGAAGAGGAGTTATCCCACCGTTCTGGAAAGGGAAGCAGCCGAGCTGGCTTTTATATTCAAATTTGGCACATTAACACGTGGTTTAAACCGGGATGGGAACTTTGAGTCACTGTTGGGGCTCGTCTGCATACTTGGCTTAATCTAATTCTTGACCTTCCCTCCCCACCCCTCTGCTCTCTGATTTGCTCACCTTGATCATTTTTTTCTGATTTGTCCTCCTTGCTTACTGTTTTTGGTTCTCTGTGCCTTAAATATTGAGTCTGTTCTGGTCTGGCTATGGTCTGAAGAAGTGGGTCTGTCCCACGAAAGCTCACCTGATAAACTATTTTGCTAGTCTTTAAAGTGCTACTTGACTGCTTTTTGTTTTGATAGGAGATTCCTTGCATTTATTGGTTTCCCCGTTTGGTCTGAAGCAAAGTGAAGCTTTGTTGGGCAGCTTTATGGATGCAAAGCTCCTCTTTTCTCTCATTTATGGCATTTCCTTGTCTTTGCAGGTCTCTGGTGTTAAACCAAATGCGCCAGTCACCCGTAGGCAGCAAGTCCCAGCAGCTGCAGCCCAGATGGAGGAACAAAGGCTTTTGCTGTATAGGAGGTGTGATGTACAGAGTCTCAGCCAATAAACTGTCCAAAACCTCCAGCTTCCCAGTTAGGGGCATCGGCCTGAGTAACAAGATCCACAACAGACCAGGTAGGTGATAGTGACACCTATGTGCAGAGTGTTTGCCCGCCAGAGAATATGAATTGCAGGTGAGACAAACTGAGCACAATGTGTGCTGGCATTCACATCTCCCCTGCTCCATTGTGTGGCACGTTACACTGTGCTTATGCATTCGGTCAGGGTCCCAGCCAGTAAAAATCAGAAGTGAAAGTGGGTCATTTCCTCACTCGGAGAGGAGCAACCTGCTGCAGGCCAAGGGTTCTTCAGTCTGATTGAATAAGAAATATGTATGCTCCTGGACAGGGCAATGAGATGAAGCACCACTTCATATGAAAGGTCACCAGCCCAGCATTGCTTCTGCCTAGACAGTTGCTGCTGCTCTGTGGGGTCATTTTAACTCTTCCCAAACACCTCAACGTCTTGTCGGAGTATGTGTCTGAACTATCATTTGATTGCTGTCCCCCCATAGCTTGCTTGACAGCCCCAGCCATAGACTTCGCAAGACAAAGGGGAAGGACGTCCTGAACTCAGGTGATATCATCCCATTCTCATAAACACCAGAGGTGCTGAGATACTACCATGATGGGCACCTAGCTGCCTAATATAGTGCTGCCTGAAAATGGCTTTTCCAGTTCAAAGGCATCTGTTAGGTTCAACATACTGTACTTAATACTGTTGGAAGCAGACCAGCAGTGGCTGTTCATGACTCTAGAGAGATTAGTTCCAATAACGTTATTGGTTTCACATCTTCAGATCTTTGGTTATAGAACTGTCAGCTGCTGGATACTGTTGGAAGTAAAATGATAAACTCAGCCTGTGACTAGACGTAGAATCAACTGCCCGTACACAATTTTAGCTACGCTTTGTCCCCTGGAATTGTATGAAACCAAATCCTGGAAGATCTACCGTGAGTGCGTTGATCTTCCTTGGTAGTATGGCTGTAGCCTTAGCTTGAACAGTACCCTAGTCTAGAATGGTCTGTGTTCCTAGCCCAGCTGTATTGGACAGCTAGTCTTATACAGGTCTCTTAAGCAAGCCACAGCTTGAGGACTGCTGTGTATTTTCCTCCATTTCTATCCATGCTCAGCAGGTGTTTATTCTTTAACCACTGTAGTAAAGAACAGCAGGGGTAATCTGGTGTCTGTCTGAAGTATGCATGTGGCCCACCTCACTGTCATAGCTGAGCCACTCACAATCTTTATGTATTCGTCTTCCCAGCCTCCCCAAGGTTCTCATTTTACAGGTGGGTGCTGAGAGACAGAGACACCAAAAGCTGTGTCTACACTAGTACTTTTGTCAGTCAGGGCTGTGAATAAAAACACCCTTCCCTGTTTGTCCTCTATTTTTTCCCATCTATGAATGGAATCAACTTTGTTATGTGCACAAAGATGCGTGGATGTGCACCACCCACAGAAACACACGGTGCCCGCTGTGGATGGCTGTGGGCTCCCTGCTAATCAGCTGGGCGGTACTTGGATCTCTCCTGGGCGGCTGCCCAACACTCTTTATCCCGCCTCCCCGACCAAGTTCCACTGACAGAGGCAATGGTGTGGACAGTGCGATACTGGTGGGGAAACACTCTCCCATTGACATGACCACCGCCGCTCATTGAGGGTGGTTTACTTATGCCAATAGGAAAACTCTTTCCCGACAGCACAGAGTGGCTACGTGGGGCATTAGCAGCAGCGTTGTTGCTCTGCTATTAGGTCCATAGTACAGATTTAGTCTCAGTGGCTGGCCCGCAGTCAGTGATGGAACAGGGAGCTGGAGCTAGGACTCACTAGACCAAGCCTAGTGCCCTACCCACTGGAATTCAGTCTTGCTAATGCTACTGAAGCTTGGCTAGCTCCAGTGGTTGGTAACCACCATTTTTTGGGAGAGGGCTGGGTTTTGGAGAGATGCAAGGTGACTGTATACATGGCTACCTCTCTGTTCTTTGTTTTATTGGCATATTGGTATACAGACTAATATGGCTACCTCTCTGTTACTGTATAAGTTAATGTTACTGTACGTGCATCTGACTTGATTGAAAGGTGAGGGCTTAATTTTCAGTATTTAAAACATTGGTAGACTGACAGGTTGAGAAGAGAGCTCCAGGCATCTGAAAGTGGGTACTATAGGCTATTTGGAAGGGCCAGGGGAAAGGTATGTCAACTGTCCTGACCCTGACTGGGATACCCAGAGGGGTGTCAGTCAAAGGGCAGGTTCCCAAAGGCTCTTGTGCAGCTCTGTTGCCTGGCATAATTGGGGGAGCAGCCTGTGGTTTTCCTTTCTTGGCCAACAGAAGTAACCCATGTTAGAAGCTGACGAGCACCTGGTGCCTGCTGATTAGCATAAAGAGAACTGAAATGCGTCTCTCGCTATGTCTGAAAGTGGCATTTCGGCAGCATGCCCAAAAGCCCCAACTTCACAGAAGTGCAGGAGGAGGTGAAGGAAAATCTTTGGAATTGATTATTGTCCAAATTAACTCAGGAAAAAATCAATCTACATCTAATTTCCCTCCCCCTTGAAAACAACCCAAAAGAGAGCAAAAGCCCAAGGCAAATGAAATATTTAAAAGGGACGCTGGCAGCCAGTGCAGTTAAACAAACCCATAAAGAACAGGATTAGCGAGTGAGCAAGTGAGAGAGCCTTGAATAGGCACAAAAATCCTGTCAGCAGAAGAACTCCAGAAGTTTTAAAAATGGGCAGAAATTAAGAGCAAATGGCAGCATCTCAACAAAGAGTAAACGCCCCACCCCCTTCCCAAAGCTCACATGCAGACAGTAAGTGGTGTGAGAGAGGAAATTGAGAGTGGGAAATTAGGGAAAGGCTAGAGAGGTAACGGTGGCGATAAATGCTTACAGCACATCATCTCCGTAGGTGAAGAGGGTGGAGATTTAGCTTAAACCGAGGATTAGCTTCCCAGGCCCACTGATGAGAAATGAAGGAGTGTGCAGATAATGCCAGAGATGATGCTGTTGAGGAGGTCAGAGGGGTGGAAAGTTGATGAAGCATCGTTTCCAGGTAATCTGCCTTCGGAGAGCATTAAAAGAAGTCTGGCCAGCAGTTTGGGAAGGAAGCTTTAGCTGGCATTTTCACAACTTAGTCCTGTTCAGAACAGAGCCCCTGGGGTTGGCTACGCAGGTAGTTACTGTAGTCTTCCTTCCTACTGTCTTCCTTGCTGCTGTGTCTGCACACACAGTTCTTGTTTTATTTGGAAAGCACTTGATCCCATGAGTAAGCCATTGACCCATTGCTTTGCTATGGGGTGTGGGGGAAAAGGTCTGGGGGAAGCGGAAGTGTGGGGGCCAAATCACAGTGTGAGCCAGGCTCGCTGGCAAGGGTTGATACAAAGATCTTTGGCAGTTAGGGGATGTTTTCTAAAATGCCAAGTACCTAAATCTCTTGATTCTAGGCCATTTAGAAAATCTCAGGCTAGAGCCCTTGCTTATGGTGGAGATGCCTAGATCCTTGGGTTTCCGTAGTGGTGGAAAGCAGTGTTTTCTCTAATTTTTTCTGTCTATGGGTGGAATAAATTTTGTTACGTGCACAAAGGATATGGGATGTGACCCACCAGTAGAAACACATGCTGCTGGCTGTGGGCACTCTACTAATCAGCTGTGCGGACGCTCAGCTTACAGGGAACATCTGTAGAAAGTATAATTCCAAGCATCTGGGAGCAGATTGTTGGCCTATAAAGTGGCAGAAGGGCTTGAACATTCTGTACAGGAGGTTTCTAGGCTGAAAGTAAAAGCTCTGCTGTGGTGTTGACCAGCTTGGCACTGGCTCCTGCGTGTCTGTGAGGTTTGTGAGAGAGGTGGAAAATAGGTGCTGTGGTAGCACCTACCATGGATGCTCAGCAGTTGTTGGTGGCAGCCAACAGTGGAGTCAGCTGAGCTTCTTGTGTCCGTTTGTCATGTCAGTTTGAATAGGGGGGCTCGTTCAGAGAGGGATGTTTATAGGATGAGGATTCCTGGGGCAGTTGATCTGCTCGTCCAGAGAGTCCTTTCTGAAATGCCACGTGAGCAGGCAGGACCAAAGGCTGTGACGGTGGGAAAAGGGATCCCGAGCGAGCTGGAAATGATTCTGGGCCACTCTTTTTGTCTGGCTCACACTGACTGTCCCACAGCCTAGGTCTGGAATTCAGCCCGCCACAAAGGTCTGTAAAGTGGTTTTCAGATTCTAACTACCTTCTTTTTAAGGAAGCTGTCAAATGAAAACTAAGTAATCATGTTCCGAGGCCTTTGGACAAAAGTGGCTGCTATTGTTATAATGCACTTCTGGTTCTGCTGCACACCAGAGGCATTCAGAGCTTGCTGCTGAAGTTTCATTGAGCTGATAGCTTGGATCCTTCTGCTCCGAAAGCACAGACCCCTCTTGCTCAAGTTAAAGAATCCTAGTTAACTGTGAGCACTGTAGAGCCTGGGACACACAGATAAGCAATCTTGATGCTATCCAGCAGAGGGCAGGTGCGTGTGCACACACACTAGCCAGTTCATGATAAACTCCTCTGCCTCTGAAAGATAATACAGATAATAAAATAATTGCACAAGGATACCCCTTTAAATACCACTCCCGTTACACTGGCACTTCTTTATGGCTCTCCAAATACTTGGCATCTCAGAATCCAATTGTGGAAGGAAGTGGAGTGTTTTAGAAGGAAATCAATAATGAACATTTGTATTCTTTGGATCCTTTTTCCTTTAGGTGGTGTTAGGACAAGTTTCTTGTGAGTCTGGTTGTTCCATTGATCTGGACAAATCGGAAATAACATATTTCTCATAATGATGAACAAGGGCCGCCCTCTGCCCAGTAAGGGCCACGTTCAGAATCCATTGTCACCTTGATGACCATCTGGAGCAGCACAGGTTGTGCTTTGAGGTGTTCTGCCTGTAGGTGTTCCCAGTAGCAGTCACTGATCCCATAAAAACATGAAACCCTGAATTTAGGACTTACTAGGCAAGAGGTAAAAGAAATAATATTTCGAGTCATTACTTTTTATAAGTGGCGTGTTGTAACTCTTTTACAAAGAAAGGGAGGGATGGCCCTGGGGCGGAAGTCAGAGGATAAAACCAGGCAGACAGGCTTTGTGTGGTTTGAGGTTTTGCTAATATTTTTCCTTCTAATATTTAAAGTTCAATATGTGTTTCCAAAGATTTGCCGTGATTTTACTGTAGTTGTAGACTTGGTCTGTGCTTCACCTTGTACCTTAGGTCGTGTGTTATCAGCTATTACACTGCTTATTGAGGGAAGGGACAGGGAGCAATTTCTGGTTTGGTTGATCCCAACACTAATAAAGACCCCTTAGTTTTGAATCCCTTCTCTTCTGAATGACTCTCTTACTTCTGCCATTTGGGCCATTCAGTGCAAACCCTATTGTTCTGTCCTTGTGTGACTTTTCAGCCCCCACTTTGGAAAGTTACTGCCCTTTCTCAGGTTTGGAAAGTGTAAATCCATTGACAAGCAGAATTCCTTCCTTCAGAACAGGGGGGCTGTCAGGCAGTAAAATTATGTTTGTTGTGTGTCAGATTCCACACAGCCTCTTAATCATCATCATCTTAAGCACCTTAAAAGGTTTATTTAAAAGCAAACTTTTCAATTCTCCTTCAGTGCAAAAGACTGTATTTTGGGCTAGCAAGAAGGTGGGAAACACTCTTGATCATTTAATAAGTTGGAATTTACTTAAGGGGGTTATAATTCTGCCTTGTGATTTTGCTCTTCATCTGAATTTATGGGGTCAGTATTTTCTCTTCTCCCAGTCCTGGCTGCAGTTGGACTTACAATACAATTCTGACATGTGCAAATCAGCGGGCTGCTGATTAGATTGGCTTCTAGTGAGCAGACCCTGAAATCTAAAGAGCTGAAGGAGGGAGTGACTGTACTTTGTGCGATAAGCTCTGGGAGCAGGTGCCCCATGTCTCACGTTCAAGGCAGTGGTTTCTTAACATGACAAGAAGCCAAACATTGAATTTCAGGAGTTCGTTAATGCTAAACAAACCAGGCAGGCTGCTGCTCTATCCAGGAGTCTCTCTCTGCATGCTTTGTTGCCACATTGTGTTCCTTTTGTTCCATATTATCATCTACCACTACTGTATGACAGCAGTGGCCAAGTCTTACTGAGTATTATTTAGTCTATTTTGTTCTGTCTCGGTGTATGTTCTGCTCACTGCTCCCTCATTCCCCATGGCCTGCCAGATGGACCATTCCAGTTCACTTTTGCTCTCCAGGCCAAATGCCTACTTTTAGCTGCCGTAACAGGTTAGAATTTGGTCTTAGGGCTGCATCTATTCCAGCTCTATATAATCTCAGTGGCCAATCACAAGGCTGCCACAAGTGATAAAGCAAGTCATCTGTCTCCCTAAGTGAGAGGGAAAGCAGTAGTTTTGCTGCTGCTTGTCTGCAATCCACCTCATTACCATGAACACAGAGGGGTAAACTTCCTGCCATGCATTGTTTGGGCAGGAGAGTGGAGGAGGGGTAGGTCTGTGGGTTTACTTCTGCTGAAACTGGTCTGCACAGCTAAAAACGGCCATTAGATCACAGCCTTCCTGAGATCCCCGTGTTGCATTAGAAGAGAACACTGAACCGGGGCCAGATTTTGCCATGGAGTGCAGACAGCCCTGCTGACTTCAGCAGAGGCTGCAAAAGTGGAACCGAAGGCAGGGTCTGCTCTGTTCCAGTTAACTGCTACCAAAATGCTGAGGTTCTCAGTGTACCTACTTTACGGTTCCCTGTATTGTGGACAGCAATTAAACCTGCACTGTAGTGGATTTCATCCACCTTTTCCTTCCATCTCTGAAAGGAGCGTTAAGCCTTAAACAAATTTCTAGTACTCCCTCACGGTTTGTTCAAATGGGTTTATCGAAGCTGCTTCCCCTCCTTTCTCCTGGAACAGCCAACACATGAGAACCTGCTGGAGCCTTCTCTATGCTTGAGTGTCTGCTCAACTGGCATGGACACAGTAGGCATTGTTTCTGAAATTCCCTTGTGTGGGTGTGGCCTCTGGCAAGGGAATTGCAACTTTTCAACCTTCCTCATGTTTTAGTTGTTCTTTTTTGCTCCCATCTTAGCTTTGCTTCATTATTTATTTTGTACTATGTAACATGTAGGCGGCCAAGCCATTTTAAGAAGTCAGGAGCCAATCTGATGTTAGAAAGCGTTTTCTAAAGTGATGGCTAGTCCACACATGCTAGCTGAAAATGGTTTGAAAACCTGTTGAATTTGATTTTTTCTAAGGGGCTCTTACAGAGCAGTTCGGCTCCTGTCTTGACTGGGAAAGTGGCCTTTTGAGGTTGCATCTCTCTCTTGTCTCCAGATCAGATTTGCTCAGTTTTGAAACGAAAAGGTCTTTTCTCCCAGTGCCAGCTCTGCAAGTTGAGCCAAGGTCAAAAAGCCAAATCTGACTGTATGGCAAATGCAATTTTCATTTGAAATAAGAGAGGTATGTCTATAAGGGAGCGATATTAAATCATCACACTCAGAGCAGTTATGTTCTTACCACACACATCACTCTCTGTGTTCTTTGTTCACTTAGCCAAGTTATCTTATGAGCCATCTTCCAGCGGAGATCAGAGTCTGGATGTAACATTGTGGTTAAACCATTGAGGACAGTACAGTAAACCTTCGAAATGCGCAATTTTGAGTTTTGCTTAACTTGCATTAATGCGAATTACACACAACTCAAAATCCTGCTCCCCCTGTACCTGCCTTAACCCCCTGCCCCACGCGGCCCTGGTGCAACCTCTCCCTCCCGCCTCACTCACCACCTGTGCACAGCTCCAGCTCACCCCCCAACCCCACGCCTGCCTCTGACTTTGGCTTACCACCCCCACATGCAGCTCCAGTTCAACCCCCCGCCGCAGTTCAAACCCATAGTGCACGGCCCCAGGTCAAACCACCTGTGGCCCTGCTAACCACCTGAGCACAGCTCCGGCTCACCACCCCACTGCCTGGCTCTAGCTCAACTCATCCCCCCGGTTCAGCTGCCCCTGTCACCCTCCCATGG
Organism: Carettochelys insculpta; assembly: GCF_033958435.1. Lineage (NCBI taxonomy): Eukaryota > Metazoa > Chordata > Testudines > Carettochelyidae > Carettochelys > Carettochelys insculpta. The sequence goes on from NC_134138.1 coordinate 7,270,477, forward strand.
CTCCAACCCACCACCAAGCTTGACCCTCCCGACCCCAGGACTTACCTTTCCAAAGGAGCTCCAGGCGCAGAATGTGCGTTCTGCTGGGAAAAAAAGCTGCCGCACAACTTAAACTAAATTTGAGTTATGCGAGGGCGTGTGGCAATGCTACACGCACGTAAATTGAGGCACTACTGTATGTAAAAGGTTCACAGAATAAAACATGAACATAAAAATATGACCCTGGGAAACAGAGTCACTCTGCCAGCACCCATTACTTGTTGGAAGCATGCTGACCAGAAAAAAAAAATATAACCCTTTAACTATGGGGTCCTCTAGACAATTAAATCTCTTTTCATTGTCTCATCGAACTGGATGGGACCTTGAGATGTCATTGAGTCCAGTCCCGTGCACTCATGACAGGACCTGTCAGCATCCTTGACAGACTTTTTTTTTTTTTTAAATTTAACCTGCCCCAGACCCTTGGAAGGCCCCCTCAAGGACTGATCTCCCAACTATGGGTTTACAAGGCCAGTGCTCTAACCATTGAGCTATCCCTCCCCCTCAAAATTGGGGCGTGGTTATTAGCCCCCTCAAAATTGTGGATACAGGGATGATCTCAATGCGGTCTCTGAAAGAAGCGAGTGGGAACTGGGCAGCAGGTTAAAGCAATCATAGAATTCTAGGACTGGAAGGGACCTCAGGAGGTCATCTAGTCCAGCCCACTGCCAAAAGCAGGATCAACCCCAACTTAATCATCCCAGCCATGAGTACATCAGCCAGGACTTAAAAACCTCTATGGATGGAGATTCCACCACCTCTCTAGACAACGCATTCCAGTGCTTCACCACCCTCCTGGGGAAACAGTTTTTCCTCATATCCAACCTACACCTCCCCCTCTGCAACTTCAGACCATTGCTCCTTGTTCTGTCACCTGTCACAATACACACACACATGTCACATCTAGATGTCTCTAATTAGATAGGCTGCAAAGTTTGTATGAATTTATCTGGCCTTTTCTACATCATACAGAACAAAATGGAGGCACTTAAGGAATTTCCATGTGTTATTGAGGAAGTGGGCAAGAGGTCCTGGCACAGTACCTTTAGCTGTTTTTCATAAATTCGAAAGGAAAAAAGCAACCCCGGTACAAGATTGAAAGCAGCAGAAACGAATTTAAGGGTCGGCTTTGCTCAGAAAGCAGCCCTGACCCCAATCTATTAAAAAACCGCTGCTGCTTACAGGTCAAGCTAATGGCAACATGATGGAATTGAAGGTGCACAGAGGCATCTGTAGCAGGCCAGCTGATTTCAGGCTCTTCCCATCCACTGTTTCGCTTCTTCATCATAAAGTCCCCCGCTCTATCTTTTGCCCACTTGATGCCCTTTGTTAGATCCTATTGAGGGGCCCCGGCTGTGCCCTCTCCCGCCCCATCTACTGTGGCTTCAGAAGGTGAACTGAAGCAGTGGTCAGTTCCTGTAGTTTTGTTCAAAGGAGAATTACAGGCAGAACGATGAAAAGTAGCTTCTTTTGTTATACTCAGTGCTAACTACTCTCTCTCTCTTCTGCCTAGAGCAGGAGTGAGTATATGTAGTAACAAAGGAGAACACTAGGGGGAGCTTTGGGAAAGGAGGGAGTCAGACAAGATAGTAGAGCTGTTAGATCTTTGGAGCTCTCAGCCTTTACTCACTGGAGCACATCTCCTATATATTCAAGAGACTCTGTCTGTCTGTCTGTCTGTTCAAGAGCTCCTCCTAAATGGTGAGAGCTAGGGCAGCTCGACTTGGCATGCATCTTCCTCTCATAGCTTCCAGCCAGCTCAGGGCGTGGTTGCACCAGGACAATGGCATCTGCCTGAAGGGGATCGTTTCTCATCAAACACAAAGGGAGTGCTCTGATTGCAGGGACCAGGCCTGTACACATGGGCTGCTTCCTCCTGACCACCACCCCGACCTGCCTGGCTGGGGACTACCTGGGGCAGGGGCTGGGTGGTGGCTGCAGCAGCAGCCTCAGGGGATTACCTTCACCACCCTGTGCCACTCACCACATGGTGCCTTGGTGCTGCCTCCCCAGCTGCTGAGCCCTGCGTCTCCACGGGCGGCTGGAGGCCTCCTAGCCACGCACGGAGAAGCAGGGCTCAAGGGGCTTGGAGGCAGCGTCAGAACCCCGTGTAGGGAGTGCGTGTGGGTGGGGAGGTGGCTGAGGGGAGGGGATTCCCCTGTGGCAGCTGCTGCTTGCTGCCCACCCTCCGTCACAGCTAACCCTCCCTCTCCTGGGCTTGGGCGCGGGGGCGGATATTCAGGCCAGGCAAGTGGGGTGCAGAGGGGGATCCTTGGGCCAAGCAAGGAGGGGAGTGTTCTAGCTGAGTGGAGGGCAGGGGAGGGACTTTCTGGAGGGGCGGGGGTGGGTTGTTGGGCTTGAGCTGGGGTATGCGGTGGTATTTGTGGGATCGAACCAAGGATGGCCTCGCTGCTCCAGAGGCCGCAGCCCCAGCTGTGGTGGCAGCCCAGCTCCAGTCTGGGCCCAGCCTCAGTGGTCTGGGCCCCAGCAGCCAGGTAAGATAACCCAGCCCCAGAGTAGTCTCCCCCTCCCCCGCCTCCTGTACTCCCCACCCCCGTGCCATGCTCTGAGCCCCTCGAGAACCCTGGTGCCTTCTCTGGGCCCCTCACACGCCCCAGCCCTTACTCCTGAACCCCGACATCCCCAGCACCTCGCCCTAACTTCTGCACCCTCTGCCCTGCGCCCCTCACACACCCCAGCCCTGATTGCTGCACCTCCACATCCCCAGCACCCAACCCTAACTCTGTACCCCCTACAGGCTCCAACCCCATGCTCCGAGCTCATGTACCCCAGCCCCCTCTCCTGCACCCCCACGCCCCCAGCCCACTGCCCTGAGCCTCCCACGCTCCATCCCATCATGGCTTGGTGTCTTGCCAATTGACCCGCAGACTTCAGCATCTCAGAGCTGAGCTGTGTGCCGATCGTCTGCATTTTGGTGTTCACGAGCATGAGCTGTTTGAAAGGATGATAACACAGGTACTCCGAGAGTTGTGCTCGTATTTTATTTGATCTCATAGCTAGTAAACATCGTAAGCATTGGTCCTTGTTAGGTAGCCCTTATTTTAACATATTTCCTTCCATGCTTATGGGCTGTTCACAATACATGGTTCTAGCTAGGTTTTCTGTTTGTACTGGTGGAGCTCATCCACACGCTGCCTCAGTGTTGGTGTTGCACATACGAAAATTCAGCGCCTCCAAAGAGAGGAAAATCTTAGCAGGACCTCTGCTCCCTTGCCCTGCGCACCGTCAGGAGAGCCCCAGCGCATGCATGGGGATTGGGGAAGCTAGGAAAGCCCCAACCAGGACCTTGGCACACAGGGCAGGTGGGGGGTAGGACAGCAGAGGCCCTGGTGTATGAGCATGGGTTCTGGCAGCAGGGATACTTGGGGAGAGGGACAGGACCAGTGGCAAAGCTGGGAGGCAGGGTGTCATGGAGTGTGGGGGTCACCAGGCCCTGCACCCCTCCACAGTTAGATGTGACTCATTCATCGGGTAGAACAGGTGTATTAGTCAACAGGCACACGTTTGTCAGCACAGAAACCATCTGTACAATCCTTCTTGGGGAAGAGGGGCCCAGAGGGGGTCCCAGAGCCAGGGCCCTGGCCCCTCCTTCCTCCCTCTCCAGCCAGACGAGACTGCCCACTGAACAGCCCAGTTCCAATTCGAACCGGTCAAGCCCCTCCTCCCTCCTTTGTCCTGTTTCCCAGGGAAAAGTGTCACCTGGTTGTCTAGCTCCGAAGAGAATGGAGGACCATTGCCGGTGTGTGAGAAGTCATCGCACAAACTCCTATCTTCACTATGCACTACTGTTGTGCTTAGGGAGACAGAGGCACACACCTTGGGTTCCTAGAGGACAGTAGGAAACACGTGCAACTTAACCCGGCAGATAAAATCTTCATACACCCCACTTCAAAAACAACAAGAAGTCATGTGGCATGTTACAAACTAACAGATTTTTTGGAGTATCAGCTTTTATAGGCAAAGACCCGCTTCATCAGACACATGGTGCATGTTGCTTCTGAGAAGTGGGACTTTGCCCACGAAAGCTTATGCGCCAATAAATCTGTTCGTCTATAAGGTGCCACGGGACTGCTTGTTGTTTTTGCAGGTACAGACTGACGCAGCCACCTCTCTGATATTTGACACCCTACTTCGTCACACAGGGCCAGAGGCAAGGCCAGCTGGAGAGCGAGTGGGGGTGGGAGGAGAAGAGCAGGGCCCACTGTTGAGGGAGTTGTTCACATTTACCAAAGAAAGCAATCTCCCCGCCCCAACACACACGACTTCCGAAATGCCTGTGTATGGACCCGGGGGTGGTTATACTCCAGAATGACCAGGGGTCAGCAAGTGCCCCAGCCCTGGGAAATGGCCAACGTCCAGGCAGCAGGGTACTAGCCAGCTCCGAGCTCCCCCTTAAGTAACCAAACAATGCTGGGTAAATGTGCTAGCATCAGATACAGCCATTTGGCGGCTGCATGTAATTTACCTGATCTGGAACAGATTGCAGGGCCTTTCATCTGTAATACAGAAGGGCAGTGCTCCATGTGGCTCAGCTCAGGATGCAGATTTTTCAAGCTGAGATGTTCTAAAGACACAGAAGTCAGCTGGCTGGATTTGGTCTCTGGCCCATGTTACAGCCCCCTCTTGGCCAACTGTGCAAGTTTTTAAACCCTCTCTGGATGCCTCTTAGAGTTTTCTAAAGGTTAACATAGATTCCCAAGCCTGGAGGTTGAAGATCAGTTTCTAGTCCTTTGGCATATTCCCCAACATGGAAGCAACTCTGAGTGAACCAGGCTGTTTAGATTCTGCCCACCCTAAATGGTGTCACATCATGAGTGTTTTGTTTAGAGTTTTCAAGCTTTTCTCTGTAACTGTGACACTAGGAAGTTATCTTTTTAATCTGAATGAACACTGAGATTCTACCCTCATGAAAAGATTCAGAGCCGAATTCTGAAATAAAATATGAAATATCATGTGACTTAAAATAAAATCATGAGGATTTGTCAATACTCTAATTCTCCCATCCTCGGGGTAAGGGGATAGAATAAAAATGCATTATTTGTAAATACTCGGGTATCCTCCATTGTTACACTGATAGGCACTGGGTAAATATCCCAGTGAGATTCCCAGCCTTTGCTGTATCACACTGGGCCTGCTGCTTCCCCTCTGTGGGACTCAGTTTCCCCATTGGGATGAGGGAGAGGGTGATCCTTCCCTTTTCACGGAGGCATTGAGGAGTCAAGACTCAGTACCATTTGCAGAGCACTTTGAGACCCCATTTAGATGGTGCCAAAGGAGGGCAATGACTAATAATAAACATGATTTCAAACCCTTCAGGGGAGCGCCGTGCTCAGGAGAAAGGAAGGGAGGAAGAAAAAATCCCATCGCAGGGCAGAATGCATTTGAAGAAAGTGCACTATCTGCGGGTTGTTTACCGACTAATTTTAGAAGTGCTGAGTGCCACAGAAACACACTTCCCACATTTGCACAGATGATGAAGTGCTCAGCACCACAACCAAGCCAGTGATGTCACCAAGGGCTTGTGTGAACAATCCATTCTCTCTTGAGCGCTTCTGTTTCAGGCCAGCGTTTTGCATTTTGTTTGAATAAGGAAGAAAGGTTCAAAAGCTGAAGTGTTTTCCCCATCTTTCTCTCTGGTTATGAAGGCCTGAGTGCTGCTCTGACATGCAGAGATGCGTAGGTTGTGCCTATGTAAAGGCAAAATTATTTTGTTGTGAACTCTGAACCGTCTTGCAAAAACCCGTAGTCCAGTCTGATTTGCCTCTTGGTTCTCATCTGTCTCTAGTCCCACAGGCTAAGCTCCCAGCCTTCCTTGTGGGTGCAGGAAATTCCTGACTTGTAAGGATGCAGTACAGTAAACCCTGGATTTAACAGACTGATGGGGGAAGGGTGTTCATTAATGCCAAAAGTCCATCAAATCCGAATGGTTATACTGTATGACGAAGCCCTGACCTTCCCAGCCCATTGCTCACTCCTGTCCTCTTCCCCCACAACCTTCCCCCCTCCTGCCCCATTCTTCCCCACACCCCTCAGTGTCCCTCGCCCAATTACCATGAGAGTTGCTGTGTGCACGGCCCTCTGTGTGCTCAGCACTGTGGCTTCTCCAGCCCCTGGCTCCGAGCCGCCCAAGCCAAGGCAGAGCGTGGCTGCTGCTCAGCACCATTGCAGGCAGCAGAGGCCTGTTGCCAACACTCTCTGTGCACATGGAGCTGGGGGAGGACAGCTCCTGCGGCCTCAGCCACTCCGGCAGCTTCTCCAGCCCTGGCGGCCCCTCTGACTCTGATGGCCCCATTCACAGCTGCGGCCCCAGTCACAGCGGTTGCAGCTCCTCCAGGCCCGGCGGCTCTGGTGAGTCGCCAGCATTTATTTGGGGCAGGGATGCTGGCCGACAGTATCTGTTGTTTCCAAAGCCTGTTAAACTGGGGTTAGTGAAATGGAAGATTTACTGTACTACAAGCCCTGTGCTAGCAGAACCCCAGTTGAACTCTGTATGGAGAGCTGATAAATGTAAACAGGTGCCCACGTCTCTTCCTAGCCTCTGCCATCATACATGCTGCACAGGCATGCTTATTTCCTACACCTTTCAGAAGTCTGATGAATTGTGCTGGTGTGACAGTGAGGAAAGAGGCTTTGTTACAAGCTTCTAACCACACAAAGATCTGAAACTAGAGAGACGCTGTTGCCCCTCAGCAATTTCATTTTGCAAAGCCTCATGCCAGCTTTCGCTGAGGTCAGCCTGGCCTGCTAGGCCTGCAGCTTCGCTTTGCATAGATCCCGGAAAGGTTAAATCAGGGTTTGGTGATCCTGACTTGCACTGGTCTATGCTGAGTGCTAAATTGTGCCTCGCAGTCAGCCAGCCAATTTGATGTTTCACCGTTTTAATCCAACATGATGGGAGGTACTAGTCCCCTTGCTGCCAGCTCTTGTGGGCAGAGACCTTGTCAGATTAATTGACTGTAAAGCACTAGCAGTTTTGTAGTGCATCATAAATAATAATCCATGGGTGGGTGTGGCCTGATTTTTAGTTTGTCTTGAAATCCTGAGCAATTTTTATGTCTTAGAGGTTTTTTGCAGAGATTACAAGAGCTGTAACATTAATAACCTGGAAACAAGTGTTTTCTGTTAACTTAATCTCAGGTGTGTTTCCGTAATAACAAAATGCTCTGGGATGTTGCTTGTCTCAGGAACGTTGGTGCTCCTCTTACAACTCTATGCAGCTCAGTTAGGTCAGCAAGAAGGAAAGCGTGGCTGCTTGACTTTAACAGTAGCTCCTACCTTTGTTTTGTTGTTACCTTGTAGGGAACGAGGCCTCTCGCTGTCGAATGAGTAAAATAAATTACGCCCAGCAACCACTAGTGCTGATCTCCTGAAACGGCAGAACCCACTTAAATGAATAATAATTAAAGAAATAAATTTCCTCAGCACCAGCCTAAAAACTTTTTGTTCAGCAATAAAGCCAGAACCCTCTGCAATGAATAGTTGGCTGCATGAAAAGCAGGGCTGCTTGTGCAGCAGAAGGGAAAAGCACAATGATAATGTGACCTATTAAAGGAATCATTGTGGTTAAAAGAACACTCTTCCTAGGTGCCAAGGTCATGCGTTAAACAGGTTTAGCAGAACAAATTGCGTTTAATGGTGCAGAAGTACTGTACGGGGAGCGGATGAAAGCTGCGCTGTTTGGTGGGAGCTGCATCAAAAGCCCTTTCCCTTTAGAAGTTGGCAAAATAATGGAAGCTTTGGGAAAAAAAAAAAAAAAAACATTAAGGTAATCCAGGGAGAAGCCCCATCAGAGGGGGCATCCATCACCTGTGATCACCTGTGTGGCATACTAATTGCTCCTGGTACGTTAATTTCACTTTCTTTGTGGGGATTTACACACACACACACACACACACACACGGATTTTGTGCTAGTGAAACCTTGCAGGACACAGCAACAGGCACCAAAGTCCTCTGTCCACAGACCAAGTATGGTTGGTCCTTCCTCCAGCCACACTGCCTCCTCTCTGACCTGGACCATTCTGTGTCAACGGATGAAAGATGAATTCCCTGTGTGGCCTATTCAGTTCTTGATCTCTGCTGCACACATACGTTGTGACCAGCTGTGCTTGCTTGGAGTGCCATACAAATGAGGGCCTCTATCAATCTTCTCTGCTAACCAGGAGTGTTAACTTTATATGGTACCTTCCCCCAGAGCAGGGCATCCCTGGCTCAGTAAATCCTCCATCTACTCCCCTCCCTCAAGCTTTTGAATGGAAGATCTGATTTCCCCACACATAACACTTCAGCATATTTCAAGCACACTTCGCAACTTGGAGCCTGGCTTTCTTAACTGCCCAGATAATTTGACTGATAATTAACCAGGCTAACACCATGCAATAGTTACAGCTAACGTTGGTTGAAAGGAAAATATTCAATTTATTTCTCTAATATATGAATCGCTTACAAAGATTATGTATGAATCCTAAATATTAAACTACCATTTAAATGCCTGTCCCATGTTTAATCTATTGGTTGCCACAGACTTCTGAAACAGCGTATGTATTGATTTCCCACTATTCCACCCTATTGGTATCGGTTCCTATACTGCACTCCTCACCGTAGTATGTGAGTGCCTTCCGGCAGTGTGCTGAGTAAGCATTGTCACTACATATCTGTGACGTGTTTTTTGTTCTCTTTGCCGTACCTCAGGAGAAGCTGCATGTATAGTGTCCTGTTTTGGGACTTGGCGTGGTGAGCTTTGTGATGGCCCTTGAATTCCTGGAGGAGTTTGTTCCACAGCCTTGGATCAGCCCCTAAGAAGGTTCTATGTACAGCTCACTATCTAGCACATTTTGTAAGATACTAAACATTGGCTCGCAGACCTGTGGCTCTCTATGAATTTACCCAGTGGCCCCTCCTCAGGGGTTATGGATATGAGAGTAACAGTTGAAGAATCTCTTGATCGTTAATGAACTTTATTCGCGTTGTAGTCACTGTGATGACCTTAAGGGCACAGGTTGCCATTGATACCTTGGTGTTGAAGGAGAAACACTGCCGTGGAGCTCACTAGGTGTAAATACATTCTGTGGTGGCAGAACAGCATAAGCAGGGGGTAAATCCAGGTGTCTGTGTCCCTTTTTAAAACACGACAAAAAGTTTGGAGGAGAATGCTGTGTGATGGACCCCGTTGAAAATCCCCCAGCAGCTGAATTGATAGGACAAGGCTATTGTGCAGTCTGGCTGATGAGTCATTCAGAGGATTGAAAGAAAAGTAGTTAGGCTCTCAACCCCACTATTAATCATAGCTGTAATCATGCATTTAATGAACATGACAGCTCCTGTTCCCTCCGGAGAGACGCGCCGAGTCTCGCAGCTGGGTTAGGTACAACAATCACTTTTCAGCGCACTTGCTTGATAACGCTGAGAACGGCGAGAGCAGGCAGTGTCAGGTACAGATGATGCATTAAGAGAAGCAGACCCTTTACATGGGCTGTGTATTTTCTTACAGATGATGTGCCTCAGATGGACAAAATCATTAATTTAAAAAATAGATAAACAGTGGCCCCTTCTGCAAGATATAAAGTATCAAGCCCACTGTGGCTGTGCTGTGTGTAATCAGTTAAAAACTCCTTAATGTGCAGTTCCTTGATGTTATCTGCAGCAGCTCTTTTTATTTATTTATTTATTTATTTATTTATTTTTGTGCTTACTGCCGTCTTCTGAACGTTCACACGGGGAGGCCTCTGTTTGCAGCTGTGCGTCAGCCGAGTTCCTGATTATGGGGGGGAAGGCAGAATCTGGGAGATGTGACTTACCCCATGCAGACCCAAGAGCAGTATTGATTCCTGGATTTGAAGTTAGACCCATTTTTGAATCAGCTAGTGGCTCCTGACTTTCTGGGAGGTGCATGCCATTTAGAGAGTGGCCCAGACTGGAACCTGATCTTTCTTTGTGTAACTAATTACACCTGGGAGCCCTGGCCCTTCCTGTCAAGATGTACCCATCACCACAACTTTGTGTTTCTAGATCTTGAAAGAGCCTGTTTCCCAGGTGCAGAAATTTTGCAAGGTCCTGCACTGATTTCATTTTCACGCGCAATGCTGTGGATGGGCAGGAGGCACGGCAGACGTTGTCCAGTCCGCATCCTATTTCTGTCACGCTCTGACCGTCAGCGCTAAACTGCCTTTTTTTTTTTTTTTGACCCGCCAGTGAGGAGGCATCAGAGTCTTTCAGAGCCATCTGAGTAAGTGAGGGCAAGCGCTGTGTAAGAGTTTGCACCATGATCACCAGCATTAGCAGGTTCTTTTAGCAAGAGTAGTGAGAAGAATCAAGAAAGTCGTTACCATTGTTTACTAAATTAATGCGGCCCCTGCTGTGTTGATGCCATTGAAGTGGACGGAAGTGTGATGCAGTGGATGGGCTTATTCTGTGGATACCTTGCAACATTTGCAGTGGCTGTGGCTTACCTGGGCCACCCTTTTTGAACAAAGTCTTGAGAGACTGGTACTGCTAAATTCTAATCTCCGTCCTGTGCCGGCTTCCGTGTGACCTTAGACAAGGTACATGAAATGTTTTTCTCTGTTCTCCCATCTGCACAATAGGCATAACCTGTCCCTTACAGAGGTGCTGGTACCGTCCGTTAATAATTGAAGTGCTTTGAGATGAAAAGTGCGTGTAAGCACTAAATACGAGCAGCCCAAACTTTGTGGTTTTGGATTGCCTCACTTTTTGAGTGATGGACTTGAGATACCTGTAGAGGACTTGATTTCCAGAGGACGGGTGCTCAGGATTTGTTATATCCTTTAACATCTGCTGAGAGTGACCTAGGTTTACATAATCCTGCCTCAGGACAAAAGGGTGGACTAGATGCCCTCATAAGTACCCTTCCAGCTGAGCATTTCAGGGGTTCTGTGATAGAATGGGTTCTAAATTCAGTAAGCAAATTTGAGAATCTGGTCCAGCACTGCTGTCTGCATCCACCTGCAGGGTTGCATCCACAGATTGTGGCCCTATGTCTTAAAAAATAATATTGCATGTGTTTTAAAAATTCTTTTTGTGAAAGGGAAACACTTAAAAAATTGAGACTGAAAGCATTTCTCTGAGGTGAAATTCCAGCATCTTAAGCCCACTTCCAGAGTGTTATATGTTAAAAGACTAATATATAATAGTGCAGTTTTTATAACCAAGAGCAATATGTAACCAGTGGACCATTTCCAAGGGTGTAAATATTTAGGCGGTTTTTAAATAGTTTTCAGAGCAGGTCCAGTTTTGATAAATAATTAGACAGCTTTCTAAAAGGAAAGCAGCCCACGAAGCAATGTTTCCGTTCCAGATATTGATGTATTGGGTTTTGTTCTATATCAGTTAAAAATTCAAGCTACACATTTTTCTAATGTCTGCAATAGACAAGAATGACTCTGGGTTGTTATACTCTTGTATTTAGGATGTTACTTATTTGTAGTAAAATCCCTCGGGTGAAATACGCACTGTTCATGCATCGTAGCACATTTTTAATCCTTAAATTCTTGACAGTTTTAAATGTCCATATAACGGCATGGCTCCTTGCCAGACCACATGTTAGAAGAGTCCAAAAATTGTATAAAAGGCATTAGTCCATAGACATATTTTTTGCATATAAGCATTTAAAATCAGCCACATAGAAATTGTTAGAGCTAGCTTTTCATAAAGAGTCCTGGCTAAAACTATGTGGGTCAAATTATTTCAAACAGCAAGTTGGTTTGCAAGCACAGTAATGTGCGTGCATCTGATGATCTACATTGCATGTGATTACGGATGTGGCTCAAGCAGAGGCATTTTATGCAGCATCGAAGAGATCATTGCTAGAATACTTTGTCTAGTTCTCATGTCCACACTTTGAAAAGGATGTTGAGAAACTGGAGAGGGCGAAGGGAAGAGCTACAAAAAAATGATTCAAGGTTTGGAGAGCGTGCCTTATAGAAAGAAGCCTCAGGAGCACAGTCGATTTAGCTGATCAAAGAGGAGGTTGCTAGGTAACTCTTGAACCCAGGCTGTAAGCGTCTATGCAGGGAAGAGGAATTTGATGTTTTCCAGACATCATGAGAAACAGTAGCTGTAATCTGAAGTTTAGCAAAAACCAGTAGTAATTTAACAGTCAAGGTGGTACTTGGTTCAGCTTCCCAAAGAGTGGTGGTAGATCTTCCATCACTTGGAGCTTTATGTGCTTTTGTATGCAAAGGGAAGTGCTCATATTTAATATAATTCATCTCACAGGTGGGCCTTTCATGTACCAAACCCTAGACCCCTTGAGTTCCTGGGCCCAGGCTATCAACACTCTGCATGAGTTGGATTGTTCCTCCTGTTCGATAGGCTTGATTTCACTGAGGAGTCCAGTGGCTGAACTGGGATCTGTTTTGCTTCTGAATAGCTGATGCTCCCAAGGCAATTGTGTGCCATACACCTCCTTCCCTCTTGTATTGAGGTGAGCCCGGGGGCTTGTCTCCACTACACTCTGGATTGGCGCTGCAGCGATCGAGCCATCAGTGGTCAATTTATTGCATCCGCTTAGTCACACTAAATCAACCTCAGAGCTCTTTCCTGTCAACTCCAGTACTCCACCAGGACAAGAAGAGTGAGCAGTGTCAAAGGGAGGTCATCAGCCGCTGACCTTTCCAAACAGGAGGCACTGCAGGAAGTAGGTTGATTTCAGCTACCCCGGTTGCATAGCTGGAGTTGCGTATCTTAGAATGATGGGGGCGCGTAGCGTAGACTAACCGGAACGATTGCAGAAGACGAGGAGTGTGGCAGTTTCACTCCGCAGGCTGACTCATAACAGGTGAAAGAGATGGGCGCTCTGACCTCCCCTTCCTGTATCACTTCCTGGCCCCAGGCACAAGTTCGTTCCACATCCTACGTTTGTCACTTAGCAGCTCAGTATATGGCATAGCTCCAGCAGGCTCGGGGCTTCGTCCGAGTGAATCAATCCCGTTTATCTCCGGTTAAGTCGGTGCTTACAACTTAAACTGTTTCCCTGCTAAGAGATACTTGTATCCACAGCTGCTACATGTCCCCACTGGACTGTGTTCACATGCGAGAACAATACTTTTAAGAATCAAAGCTGGTTGTTGTCGTTCACGTGGCACATGGTTTGTAGAGTCGAATGCTAGAAGCATCACAGTGTGTGTGCTGTTTGCAGGCTGTCTCTTTCCCAGCCTGAGCAAGAGGCTGGGGCTTGGGATATGGCCTTGGTGCATTCAGGCCAAATGGGCAGATCTGCCTTTAGCAGTTAGAATTGGGGCCAGAGGGTTTGTTCCCGGCTCTCTTGTTAGCTCTCTATGTAACCCTGAGGTAAGATATTTAACCCCTATTAGTACCTCAGTCCCCTCCCTCTTCCCTGAAACAGGGATTATAATGTTTCTCAGTTTGATGCTTCTGAGGCTTGAATGGTGTTTGTAAAACCCTTGGATCAAAGGTGCTGTAGAAATGCAGAGCAATATCACTGCATTAGTAGATGGCATTGTTCATGTGAGGAAAAGTGAAAGTACAACGGAAGCTGTAAGTGAGCTCCTGACCTCTCTTGGAGAGGAGAGAGAAACAGCCGTAACACAAAGCACTGGAGCATTATGATAGGGAGATGTCTATGCTGGTGTTGGGAGTGATAGCTCAGTGGTTTGAGTATTGGCCTGTCAAACTTCAGGTTGTGAGCTTAATCCTTGAGGAGGCCATATGGGGTGAATGGAGTTTTTAAAACAAAAAAAAAAACTGTCAGGGTTGATGCTTGGTCCTGCCAAGAGGGCAGTGAACTGCACTCAATGACCTCCCAAGGTCCCTTCCAGTTCTATGAGGTGTGTGTCTCCATATTATTAGGCAAATGTACTGCCTAATCTTTTCCACCTCTGACTTCTATGATTCGGAAAAACTATTATGAAATGGAGAGTCATTGTTAAAGATCATTTCTGCAAATAGGGCTCATGAAATCAAGAGTTTATTCTTCTAAAAATGTGGTTGCTCTTCGTTACACACTTGGTGCATTGATACAGATGTTCAAGTGTAACTTTAACATAGCTGCTGGAGATAATAGTATTAGCACAAACCTGCCAGGGACCCTGGCTGTCCAATTAGGCAGCTAGCCATAGCCATGCCACCATTAGCTTCACTGCTACTCTTACCCACATTCACTAGATTAACTCTAACTCTAAGAAGGGTAACGCATTCTTGCTGCAGTTCCACATTCAACAACAAGGTAGGCATGTATAGAGATACAGCACAAGCTCTAGCCCCACCCCAGTCCAGCAAAGCACTCAAGTGTAGTCTTGATGCCGTACTTCTTTAGTGAAGCATTTAAACGTTGGTATAGATGTGAGCCATTGTTTAAGGGCATTGCTGAATTTATGACCCTACTTGTAGGATGTGTCTACACTACAGATAGACACCCATGACTGCCCTGTGCCAGTTGACTCAGGCTCATGAGGTTTGGACTTAAGGGGCTCTTAGGTACATGTGTAGATGTTTTGGGGTTGGGTTGGAGCTTGGGCTCAGCCTCTAGGACCTTGTAAGGTGGCAGGGCCCCAAAGCTTGCCTGAACATCTACCACAGCCCCCAAACAAGGGTCATCTGGTATCAGCCAGGAATAGGTTTTTATTGACAGTGGAGACATACCCAGCTTTCAAGTAGTGAAAAGAGTATTATAAGGAGGAGGGAGAAAAATTATTCTCCTTCACCTCTGGTGATAGGATGAAAAGCAATGGGCTTAAATTGCAGCAAGGGAGGTTCAGGTTGAACATTAGTAAAAATTTCTGAACTGTCAGGGTGGTTCAACACTGGAATAAATTGCCTCGCGTGGCTGTAGAATCTCAATCACTGGAGATATTTAAGAACATGCTGGATAAATATCTAACAGGGATGATCGAGCTGGTGCTTGGTCCTGCTGTGAGGGCAGGGCACTGGACTTGATGACCTCTTGAGGTCCCTTCCAGTTCCTACTATTCTATGATTCTATGGAAGATTTCAAACACTGTTTTTCGCAGCATCTCCATGCTTTATGAAAATTGGCTTATGAATATAAATATACATAACTCAAAGATCCTTTAAACAAAATACCTCAGATAACATAATGCTGGTAATGTTTCAGTCTTCTGAATGTGTATATCCTATTTTTTGTACATATATCATTCTTCTGTGTGAAGCGTGAATCTGTGTATCATTCTAAATATGCCAACGAGCACCATTAGGGATACTTCAGATACCTTATGACTCACTACTCAAACCAATGACCTGTGGATGGTTGTTTGTCCAGTAAGCTCAAACTGTGGTTGGTCTTAAAAAGACATATGTCCATGCCACCTGGCATTGGAGTACCTCGTGAACATGGTCTTTTTCCATGGGGATGAAGATGGGATGCAGAACAAAGGGCTCTTCCCCTGGGGGAAAGTCTGTTTAAGCAAGGGAGAGCCAAAAGTCTTTTGTCTTCAGCTGGCTGTCGAAAACTGTGTGGCCCACTTCACAGGGATACAAAGCACTTTGAAGAAGTGGTAGACCCAAGTCATAGTGAGGATCAGCTCTGACTTGAAGTTTTTCCCTGAGATAATAACAGCTATTTACAATAAGAGTTTGCATGTAGCAAGTTTCTTAGTGGATTAGAACTAGCTAAGCATTTTTTGTTTAATTTAGTAACTGACTTCTGATCTGTTTTAATTTTAGCCATTTAATCATACTCTTTACACTTAAAACTTTAGTTTATTACATAGCCCACTGTAAATAATTGTCATTTGAGGGTGGGTGCAACCACTGTGCATCTCTTTCATTGATAAAGAGGGTGAGCATCCTTATAAGCTTTCTCCATGCAAAACTTTTACACGGAGCAACACAGATTTATTTGGGATTTTGGTCCCTTGTGGGAGGATTGGTTTCCCGGGTGCTGAAGTGTTATAACTGAGCCCTCCTGAAACTGAACTAGATCAGTGTCTGTAATGCTTGACAGATGGGCAGTAACCAGTGTTTCCTCTAACCTTTTCCATCCATGTATGGATTTTTTTCCATCCAAGTGCAGATTAATTTTTTCTCTGTGCACCAAGGCATGTGCAAATGTGCACCACTAGGAAAAACAAAACTTAGCTATGAGTGCTCTGCTAATCAGCTGGGGGGAAGGCATTTGAATTTCTCTTAAGCGGCCGCACAAATGCACAGTTTACAGGGAACACTGGTAGTAACTGGAAATCTGTGCCTCGTCTGGAGGAGACCAGAGGGTCTGGCCCAGCAGGACATGTTGGTGGCAGAGCCCCAGAGGAGAGTGAAAGGTGAGCTTCAGAAACATGATCAACAAAGCAGGGAACAACCGTAAGAGGACTTCTTTGATTCTTCCTGTCACTCTGCTCTCACTGAAATGCACAAGTGCCTTCAAACAGAGAATGTGAGCTGTATTTATGCTACTACAAGTGTTCCTTCTCTGGAGACTGCATTGCTGTGGCAGGGAATAAAATACCATTCATTGTGTAGGTTCAGCTTCATGCTAGTGTGCATGGCATGTTAGTGTGCTGGGGGGAGCATTGCCCAGGATCTCTTAAACTAAAAATGTTCAAGGGGGCATTTTATTTATTTATTCATTTAGTTAAACAGGGATTTTTTTAAATTCCCAAATAAGTGAAAGTTCTGCAAAATGCTAAACACCTTCTGCTCTTTAGGTTCAGTATAGATCGGCTTCAACTTTTTAGCACCTTTCCACTCTGACATGTTTTGGTTTTAGTGCCTCTTTTCAAGCAAGCTAGTTTATGTGCATTTTTTAACACTGAAAACTATTTGAAAAGGTGGCTTGTCAAAACTCCCACAGCGAGACAGGCTCTGCAGAAGGGGGAAGCGGGAAACCAGCAGAATTTTTTTTTTTTAAAAAAGAAAAGATGCAGAAGAAATGCAGGTGCAACTTCAGTGTCCAGCTAATATTCTGTTAGATTTCAGCAAGACCAAATCCAGTTGTCGGCAAATTGTATCAGGCTGTTAGCTGTCCAGATGTTCGCAGTGACTGAATGCGCTCATTTTCACCCTGTGGCTGGGATGTTTGATGCCTCTGACAGACAGGCATGTGACACCCACTCCTGGACTGCGACTGCGCCAGCGTTTTATTTGCACAGGGAACAGATGGGGCTGTGCCGTCACCGGCAGGCCAACTGACAGCCTGAGTGAAGGGAGAGCTCACCGACACGCTATCAAATTCCACTCGCTCACTCGGTAACACACTTGGGCTGGCAGGTGAGTGACTGAGCTGCACTCTTACCACCTGCAACTCCGAGATACAGGGCTTTGTTCATTTGATTTTAATTCCCTCTTTCATGTGCCACTCAAGGACAATTTAATTGTGTGCACGTACCTGAGTCAGTCAGTCTGAATGTGAGGGAGCACGGGGCATCCTCACAGCTGCCATAACAGGGCTTTGGTAGGCTATGAAGCAGCCTCAGGCATTCAGCTGGCTGGTTCCTGCTCAGATGCTCAGAGCCATATGTGGGATCAGGGAGGAATTTTGCCCCAGGTCAGATTGCCAGGGACCTTGTAGGGTTTTGCCTTCCTTGGTAGCATGGTGGCAGGTCACTTGTTGGGATTACCTGGTACATTAACCATAGAGCTGCCGTGGTGGGGCCCTCAGGCACTGGCACACATTACACTGTCTTACGCACACTGAGACAGCTTGCAAGTTGAGGGCTGTGTCTCCTTTGTTAGTCAGTTTGCTACCCTACCTTCTCCTCAGAGGAGGATTTTGGGAAGCTCTTTCATACCCAGTTAAATGTACAGAAGGTTTTTTACCCCAGTGCCGAACCAGCCCTCCCTTCGGTCAGTCATTTCCTTCTCTCTCCTGAGGCACCAGCAGCGTCCAGGCTCACGAAAAGCATATTCACCCCTGTGTGAACTTTGCATGCCACCTCCTGTATGTTAATCAATAAGAGATTGAGTGTCTCGTGAATTCCAGCTAAATTCTTGGCTCGGAATGAATTGTAATGCGTCTCTGTTTCCTTCTCTCTGAACAGCAAGGTTGGATTGTACAGCCGGCGGCCCCAGCT
The DNA here is from genome assembly GCF_033958435.1 of Carettochelys insculpta. NCBI lineage: Eukaryota > Metazoa > Chordata > Testudines > Carettochelyidae > Carettochelys > Carettochelys insculpta. The sequence goes on from NC_134138.1 coordinate 7,288,541, forward strand.
ATTCTCCTTCCAGCTGTCTGAACAGATCAGCTACAAGCCGATACATTGCAAGGTCTGTACTCCCAAGGTCTCCTTTTGCGGGGTGCCAGTGACATATGCATATGAAGGCGCAAGAAGCCTAGTATCCAGCTGTTTAACTGGCCATTTGGTCGATGGGGCTGCTCATTTGTAAGCTGCTGCTTTTCTCTGGACGTCGGCTACAAGGTTGTGATATAGGACACAAAATGATGTGGGTTTTGTTCTGGAAGGTTGGGGCAGTGTCTTGAGCTGAGCCCTAACTCCCATCCCTGGGCACCCCAAACAAAACGACTTGTCCACCTCTGCTGAATAACCCCTTTCACAGTGACTTTCCTCTGGGTCCACACTGGCTCTTCTCATGGGCCAGCTGTATCTCGATTCTGAATATTTCAGTAGTCACATAAGGTATGTCTACATGGCAGCATTATTTCAAATTTAACTGTTCCGGAAGAGAGAGTGCGGAAGATCTTATTTCGAAATAATGCTGCTACACGCCAAATGCATTTCGAAATAGCACACGGCTATTTTGAAATACAGCATCTACACACAATAGAGCCTCTTTTGAAATAGGCTCTGTTCCCTGTCTACACAGCCCTTTGGCTCTATTTCTTGTGGAATGAGATTTACCTATTTTGAAATAAGCCAACCGCTATTTTGAAATTATTTTGAAATAGTGATTGTGTTGTGTAGACACTAGCTTAGTTATTTCGAAATAACAGAATTCTCCCTCTTTCCCCAAGTTTTCCAAGCCACATCATATGTGTTGCTGGAACCTGTAGATCAGGGCCCCAATACATGTGCTGTTGCCACCAGTGAGCTTAGGCTTGGCAGTCAGAAAGCAAAGTGTAAAGAGCATGAGATTGGCAGGCTATGCAATGCCATGATGACCTTGGTTCTACCTGTGTGCTCCTTTTTGCAACTTATGTGCAGTCTTTCACAGACTGATTAAGCATTTCCAACTGCCGGTGATGCTCCCTTTTCTTATAATAGATTAAAATTGCTCCAGAGTTTCTTGCTTCCATGGTATGGTTCCTAATATTGCACCTTGTTATGACCTTTCTTGAAGGCAAGTAATGCACCAGAAGCTTTCAAACCTCTGTTGGATAGCCCAACAGGAGTCTGAGTGTTAAGTATATTCTGCATGAGAGAGATTATCCTCTGGAAAAAATCATGCTGGGTTCCTTATTTGTGTCTTGATGACTCCAGAATAAATTTCCTCAGTGTGAAAATTAAAGAGTGGATCTTTGGTCTGCCTAAAGAAAGCTTCCCTAGGGATCAGAGAGTCAAGCTGGGTTCTCTTCTTGATCATGCGTCATGACGATTAAAAAAAAAAAGCAAAAACTGCTATCAGAATTTAGCCAACAATAGAATCCAGCCCACCAACTGTGCTGAGACTGTGCAGGTCTAATAGGGAGAAAATGAAACAGTCACTTTTTTAGGTCAGTACGTTCAGCAGATCTGTCTAGATACCTATAAAAGAGATCTATTGAGTAAGGAGGTGCTGTTTTTAAATAAGCACTTTCCAACTGTAATCACATTACAGAATTTTCTCGTTTTGGGTGCGCCTAACGCCAAATAGTGGCTTGCAGTGCAGCCGTCAGTCATTCGGAACAGTGCAAGAAAGCTACAGTTGCTAGTCTGCCTTGGCACATGCTTTTCCAAGACCCATTTTTGAGGACAGCCGTTTGCAGCTGAAAAGTTGACCACTCTTCTGCTGCATCAGGAGCTGGCATGGTAGGGTGGGAGGGAAGGAGGGGGCATCCTTTTACAACTAGTGTTTTAAGGCTGCCTAATTTTGTCTTAGTTTGTGAGATTTTAAGTTCAGAGAACTCTAGACAGCCAGTAAACATTGACTAAAACTGTGTTTTCCCCAGCTACGTAGCCTCCTTGTGTCAGTGCTGATTCTGGGGGCAATCAGTGTTACCAGCCAAGTACACACACACCAGGCACCCAGTGGGACTGGGAAATGAGGGCTGTGAAGGGATATGTCATTATCCCTGGTCTGTGAAGAAGCACCATGTGCAAAATGGGGAAAGAACTGGAGGAGCATAGTCCTATGTTCACCCATCAAAAGTACTGTGTGCTCTAAAAGCTTTGGTTTTTCCTTTTCGTCCTTGCAATTAGCTGTGCACGGTGAGCTCAAACCTCAGCCCACTGACTCTCTTTTACCAGAGACAGATCTCAATGCATCCCTTCTCCCTCCTTATTTCCTGGAACATGGGAATGCTCTGGTCGCCAGGAACCTGCCTGAGTGTCCCTATTTATCCTGGGCTCCAACCGTCACAACACATGTACGACACAACCTAAAACGTAATTGGCAGCTTCCTCTGGTATCTGCAGTTAGTGAGTTATTCACTGATATTTGCTGCCATTGTATGGTCTTACGAGGAACATGCAGGCCCCAGTTCCTTGCGATCCTTAAATACTTACCTAATTTTAAGCACATGACAACTTGGTGAAACAACAGTGTCAGGCATGGGTTGAAATAGCCTCTACATTTGGCCCTTAACTATAGTTTACATGCTGTGTGTTGTATAAGCAGAGAGCATGACTAGCTGTGATCTGTGCTATGGAGTGGTTGTAAAAATTTGTTGTAGTTATTCAACCGGCAGTCAGCTCTTTCTCATCTCTCTGATGCATCCTGGAGGATGAACTTCACAGTGTCGTTTTTCAGAAACTCTGGGTAAAATTATCAGAAGCACCTAAGTGACTTAGGAGCTTGAAATTCAATGAGGCGGTGGCTCCTAAGTGTTTAAATTACTTGAATTGGGTTTCTAAGTTGCTTAGGTGCTTTTGAAATGTTTGCTCTATACCAGTGGTTCTCAAACTGTGGGTTGGGACCCCAAAATGGCTCCTGACCCTATTTTAATGGGTGGCCAGGGATGCCATGCACTTGCTGGGCACTGGGCTGAAGCCTGAAACCCATCACTCAGGGTCAAGGCTGAAGCCTAAAGGTTTCTGCATTTGGCAGCAGGGCCTAGATTACAGGTCCCCTGTCTTGCGCTGAAGCCATTGGCCTTCAGCTTTGGCTCCTCTGCCTGGAGCAGTGGTGCTCAGGCTGTGGCACCCACACCTGGGTCAGTGGTGTTCAGCGAGCTCAGGCTTCGGTTCCCGCTCCTGGGATCGTGTAGTGATTTTTGTTGTCAAAAGGGGTCACACTGCGGTGAAGTCAAACTCCCTGCCCTAGACTTTTTTGTTTGATGGCAGGAAAACTTCTCCGTATGTTGTAGGGGTGCTGCCTTGATGTTTGAAACATTTCCTAAATCTCTCTCTCCCCTTCCGTTTAGCCGAGCTGTTCAGCGGAGTTTAGCCATTATTCGTCAGGCCAAGCAGAAGAAAGAGAAGAAGGAATATTGCATGTATTACAACCGCTTTGGCAAATGTAACCGGGGAGAGAACTGTCCCTACATCCATGATCCTGAAAAAGTAGCTGTCTGCACCAGGTGAGCACATGAACACGTAACTCTTCTTGTTGCGAATGCACACTTGTGCTTCATCTCTATATGGTAGACACAGAACTAACCTGCATTCGGTGCCTGCCTCACACACCTTAATGAAACAGGCCAAACAGCAGCAGTGCTTTGAGTCAACGTGGCCTTTTACATCTACAAAATGTGTCATGCCAGGCAAATGTTACTTAAAAGTGGGTGCATGTGATTGAGGGAAAGATTTGCTTTATTAACTGTAATGATCTTAAATTCAGAGATTGTCTTTCATCCCAAAACGTGTCCGGACATTCTTTGGAAGTTTTGAACAGGAGTCAGAAGCACGCCAATTTCTGAGAACCACAGAAATGTAGAGTTGTACAAGGCGTGAGCTGTCCTGTCTTTCATGGTACGCTTTCCTCTTGAGGGAGTACCTGAAGAAATCAGATATTTGGGCTGTCTTCCCTCCACCATGCCTCTGCACAAACCTGCTTTCAGCCCAGCCTGTGTTTCTGGGACTGAGATGTTGTTCACACCACCATATTTCCTGGCACTTCTAGCTCTAGACTCTGAACAAACTCCTCCTGGAGTCTGAATCTTGATGTGGGATGTGCAGAAAATGCTTCTGAGAAGGAAAGAGTCTGGGCCACAGCCGTACATGACTAATCCCAGTGAACAAACAGTAAAACGTGCTATAGGACATACCCATCAGCCCAGGCCTTTCATAATAGAGGGATGTCAAGCCAAGGGAAAAGTGTCCACCATTCCATGCCACTGGACATCTGTCAATAACCTTGCTTTCAAGGCTGACCTCTGCCACCCATTACCTAACACCATCAGACCTCACCACAGCTGCGTACTCTCGCATCGAGAGCTGATGTAGATAGCAAGTGCTATGGCTAGAGTTAAGTTTTGGCACTAGTGGGTTGCTTTCTGTCGCACAGTAGTTGTGCTGATTCCAGCCTCGTTTATTGTCCTCTGAGCTCCACCAGTGGGGCCAACAGCTGCTGTGGGCAAGATAGGAGGGGAACTGGCCTCACATCCTAGAAGAGGCATGGACAAGGGCAAAGAGTCAGGGCCTTAGGTATTCAGTCATCAATGCTGATGCAGCACTTCAAAAGCATCTGGAGCTGCAGCTGCCCCCATGGCCAAAGTAGCAGCAATGGTGGCCAGAGCTCCAGGCCATTTTGAAATACCGGCCCAGGGGCAGCTGCCCCCCCACAACTGCCGCTCCACCGAAAAAATCCGTTGCAAATAATTAAGAACATAAGAACGGCCATACTGGGTCAGACCAAAGGTCCATCTAGCCCAGTATCCTGTCCGCCAACAGTAGTCGATGCCTGGTGCCCCAGAGAAGGTGAACCGAAGACAATGATCAAGCGATTTGTCTCCTGCCATCCATCTCCCGCCTTCGACAAAAGGCTGGTCACCATCCCTTACCCCTTGCTAATAGCCATCCATGGACCTAACCTCCAAATATTTATCGAGCTCTTTTTTTAAGCTCTGTTAGAGTCCTGCCTTCACAGCGTCCTCTGGTAAGGAGTTCCACAGGTTGACTGTGCGCTGTGTGAAGAAAAACTTTCTTTTATTAGTTTTGAACCTACTACCCATTAATTTCATTTGGTGTCCTCTAGTTCTTATATTATGGGAACAAGTAAATAACTTTTCTGTATTCACTTTCTCCACACCATTCATGATTTTATATACCTCTATCATATCGCCCCTCAGTCTCCTCTTTTCTAGACTGAAAAGTCCCAGTCTCTCTAGCCTCTCCTCATATGGGACCTGTTCCAAACCCTTAATCATTTTAGTTGCCCTTTTCTAACGCCAATATATCTTTTTTAATTGATTAGACAAGTAGCATATTGCAGATCCGTGTTCTGCTTGCTTCCTCCTGTAACATTCTGAAAGCACTCAGCACCTTGCAGCATTGAGCCCTATGTTTCTAGGTACCAACAAAGGCGCTATGGGGTGCTTGATGCAGGGTTAGCATGTCTGAAATTAAGGCCTGAAACAAGTAACCGTGCTTGTTAAAAATTGAAGCCATGGGCTGGGGAGTTTCTTCTCTGGGGACAGGTCAGACTCCAAGATTTCTTCCTCAAAACACCCAGTGCTGTTGCCAGTAGAGTATGGCAGCCCACTGCGGTCTTAAACAGTCATTTTGAATGTTGCTGCACACGGATTCTCCACTCCAGAGAGTGCTGTCTCCTTTAGAGCAGCATGCCAGGAGTCAGTGATAGCAAATGGATCCAAGAGATCAAATCCCGAACTGTGCACATATGGATCTTACCACTGACCTGAGGAGACTGTCTGTGGCAACCCTCTTGGAGCTTGTAATGCCAATCAAATTATTGAATTGAATTGAATTGCATGTGTTGGTTGCAAGCTGGAGCATGCTATGGGATGATGTTTAGCCGAGAAGGGCTATTACTTTAACAGAGAAGCATTGAAGACTGTTCCCAGCTCATCTCACTTGTCCCTATTGCTGTGCGAAGTTTGAAAAATGACTAGGTTTGATACTGTTTCTTACCCAACTATTGATGCTGTGGTGGTAGACTTCAGCATTTTCTTCTTTAAATCCCCACTTCATCTGCTGAAAGTCATTTGGATGAACTTACACTGCACTCTATGGAGATGTGCCCTATTTCAAAAATCATAGCTTAAGTTGTAGCATCACATGAAGTGGTGTGTTAACTCCAAGGGAGTATGTCACATCTAGAAACTGTATTTGAAGGATTCTGGTAACTAACAGAGTTGGATCTGAACCAGAACTCCGAATGTGTCTATCTGAATTTTAAAATCCACTGTCACTGTGTGTCTAGATAACAAGCCATCCTGTATCACCTTAGAGACTAACACATTTATCAGGCCATGAGCATTTGTGGGCAAGACCCACTTCCAGGTGGTTGGAGTAGACAAGTAGAATCTAGGGTTTATTTAGCAGGGAGGAATGAGGGGGGAAGGTGAGTGGAGAAAGGGTTACCTCTCACTAGTAGAACCAGTTGATGAAGCAAATTAAGTAGGATGTGTTCCATTTTTGCAAATACCAGAGATGGGTAGATTGTCCTTGTAATGCATGATAGTTGAAATCTCTGTTAAGGCCTTGTTTAAATGCATCAAATTTGCAAATGAATTCCAGTTCAGTACGGATTAATCTCAAGGCCCTGGTTCTCAATGCTAGCACAGGTTTTAGCATAAGGGTGAACGAACTTTTTACATTGGGCCCCACTTTTTGTTCCTGTCTGATGTAACCCAAATGATGGAAATTTCAGTTATATTCATATGGGGGGAAGAAAAAAAACTTTTGGCACGTGTAAGAAGAAAAGTCTGTAGAAAGTAAAAGCTTTTATCAATCATGTAAAACATGAATATACAGACTTAAAAACAGTCACATATTTCAACGTGTTTAATGAGTTGGATGAGCCTGAGACCCAGCAGCTGGTCGTTCGATGCCCCCTTACAAAATTGCACACACCCCTTCCCCACTTTGTGCACCACTGGTTTAGGGGTTTGGTTTTAGGCTCTTGCGATCCAGTCTTCATCTCAGAGTTCATCTCTGATATCCCTGTCATTAGAAACACCCATGAACTAGAACTAGGCCTTCGGCACCTGGCCGAATGGAGTCTCTGTGCAACTGGACCGTTGTGCACTACCATAGTATAAATCCAGGGGTCAGCAATCCCTGGCATGGGTGCCAAGTGTGACACGCAAGCTGATTTTCATCAGCACACAAGGTGGGAGCTCAGCCTCACCCCTCCTCCCCCATGCAGTCGGGAGCTTGCTCAAAGCCATGTTGCCTGTGGATTAACAAGAGACCGTGCTGCCAGCTACCACCTTTATGGTAAAGCTCTGCATCTCAGTTTATTTATTAATGAGGCTGTTGGAAGTAGGACTGTTAGGCTACATCTATACTAGCCCCAAACTTCGAAATGGCCACACAAATGGCCATTTCGAAGTTTACTAATGAAGTGCTGAAATGCACGTTCAGCGCTTCATTAGCACGTGGGGGCCGCAGCACTTCGAAATTGAATCCCAGGGAATAAGGGGACTTCGAAGTAGGCGGGGTCCTTTCGAAAAGGAGCCATGTCGGGACGAGCCATGCGGCGGCGAGGCGCGTCAATTTCAAAGTGTCGCGGCCGCCCGCGTGCTAATGAAGCGCTGAATGTGCATTTCAGCGCTTCATTAGTAGACTTCGAAATGGCCATTTGCGTGGCCATTTCGAAGTTTGGGGCTAGTGTAGACACGGCCTTAGTGACTTTAAAAAGCATCATCGGCACCTGGTCTGTACACAGAGGTCAAAAGATCAAATTTCGGCACTCCGCCTTGGAAAGGCTGCTGACCCATTGTATAAATAATCCTGCTGATGATGTCAGGGTTTCAAACACTAGCTCTGAAGTTTTTAGCTCAGGTCCCTCTCTGGTCACTGATAAGTTACCTAGTTGTCTAGAAATCTTTCTTGAGACATCACTTGCTCTTTTAGAGGCAAAGATAAATATCAGTTTGGTATGTGAAATGGGCTTTAATAGCAACTGTATGGAACAGTTGAGTAATGTCCATTTGAACTGGGCCTCAGGCTTGTACAATGATGAAATGGTGAGTTGGGGTATCTTCTGTGTTTAAAATAGCCTGGTCTGTGAGCAGCTTTGTAATATTCCAGTCCGTTTCTAAACCACCTTCTGGTTCTTTGACAGATTTCTCCGTGGCACATGCAAGAAGACTGATGGGACATGTTCATTTTCACACAAAGTTTCTAAAGATAAGGTCTGTATGGTTTTCTAATGAGCACATTCCAGCTTTATTATAGAGTTGACCTGAGGAAGCAACACTTCTGCTGGTTGTAGGGAAGTCTATGCTATAGAGTGTTTCAAATTGAGTTCATTTGCAGTTTGCTTGCCAAGCTGTTCAGGCTCATTACAGGGTCACAGCTTATAATGAGAGCAGAGTGTGCCTCTTAAACCAACTTGGTGAATCAGTATATTAGTGCATTAAGCAGCGAATTTGAGATGAGAGCACCTGGGGCTGTTTGCAGTACTGATAACATGTGTCTGGTTAAGGGGTATTTAAGCTCTTGAGATCAGAATGCAAGCGTTTGGAGTCAGAGTGTTTACCATCTCTGAACTCAAACCGCCATCTCTCTAACACTGCCTCATTCTAAATCACTCTACAGCTGGGGTCAGACAAAGAGGCTGTTGGAATGTACTGTAGTTATGAGACATAAATTAACTTAAAAAAATCTAGACAATGAAACTGTCTGGCAGAATGATTTTTAATTTCATCATTTTCACGCTGCTTGGAAATGTTCGGAGCTCTTTCATTTTATTACACTGGCGAAGGTTGAGAGATAATTAGATTTTCTTTTAGCGATTATTGGCTGATAATTTAGCAGGTTAATCTTCATTCGCTGGCTAGTACTTCAGGTTGGATGTAACTTCTGAGATCCCAGCCCAGCAAAGCAAGTAAGCACGTGCCTAAATGAAATCCCTAGCATTTGAGCATGTGCTTAACTTACATGCCAGAATTCTTTGCTGAGGAAGGATGGCCTTCGCCCCGTTAAGCCGAGCATCTGTGTGAATGAGAGAGAAGATATCAAGTCCTAGATAGTGAGTTAGACACGCAAACTTGAGGGACTAATGTCCAAGCCAGAAGTTTTTATTCCCCTAGAAAGCCACGGCCCCACAGTAACCGGTAGCACAGTAATAGAAGCAGTTCAGTCTTCACATTCTGCTCTAATAGTGGGTGTGGAAGGGAAAAGATCCCTCCCAAAAACAACACAAATGCTATGCCTCATCCCTCTATTATGTCACTCAATTGTTCCAGCCCCAATGTACGTAATTCTGTCCTGTAGTTTGCTTCTACCAGCTTTACTACAACTTGAACTGCTGTGAGCCTGAGGCACTACAGGAATCAAAGCATAGGAGAGCTGTCAGACAAGGAAGCATTGCTTGTGCTGCTTGTCACACAGCTCATCCAAAGATACCGTCATAAATCATCCGAGAGGCCACCTTCCAGCCTCTCGTTTCTCCATTCCCTAGTGCTTAAATGTCTCTGCTCCATTCATAGTCCATCACACCATTTATGTAATCAAAATGGCTTACATGGAACGTTAACTAATCCTGTGATACCGCCAAAGGATTTAACCACGAGCCTCATGTATAACAGAGCCATTTTTATCAGGTTTCACTTTTCGGTGTAGTTTGCTTGTTTCTCTTTCTCTCTCTCTTGTTGTTGTGTAACTCGTAAGTTACCCCAAAGGCCATCTGGATCTCCTTCTGAGCTGTTCGCCAAAGCACCCTATGGGGATTTTGTGCATTCAGCATTTGTAGTGCAGTCATTTAATCATCAGTATGCAAAACAGCGTATGGTCAAGAGAGCGTAGCTTGGGAATTTCTGTCTTCCCTGTCTCAGAACACAAGGCGAGACTTGGTGAATTCAAAGGTGGTGGATTCAGACTGGGTAAAGAGCAATATATATATATATTTTTTTAATCTAGCATGTAACCAGACTCTGGAACTCTTCGCTGAGGCCAGGAGCTTAGCAAGATGAAAAAAGAGATTGGACGCTTATCAGTAATTTCATTGTTACTGGCAAAGCTAACAAGCATTTTGGAAGGGTAGTATGCTTCAGAGTCTGACCATGTCTCCCAACTACCAGAAGGAGCCCAAATCTAGGGGCAGTTATTCCACGTTTCTTATTACAGGGTTCTTACCACTTCCTTTGAAATACTTGGTGCCAGTCACTATCAGATAGTGGACTAGAGCGACCTGGGGTTTGCTTCAGTCCAGCTGTGCCTGTGGTCCTAGTGCTAAGTGTATTAAATAGAATGGTCCAGTAAGGATGTTACTGGTTAACCAGTAGGGGCTGGAGCAGCTTGCCACAGGCCGGGGACTGTTCCATCACCACAGGTCCCACCATGGGTCAGAGACACTCCAGCCCCTATCTGTCCCCCTTTAACTGGGTAAACTGAACATTTAACGAATGTTAACTTTAAACATTTAATTGGTTAACTAATTAAACAGGATTTTACATCCTTACTGCCCAGATCTGTAGTCATGCTTGTACATGTGTGTGTCCTGCCATGCTTAGAGGAATATTGTGAAGCATTTCTCATATCTAATCACAGTGGAATTGAAGCCTGCAGGTGTAAGGTTTCCTTCACGCTTTCCCCACCTCCACTACATGCCAACCGTGACTGAGCGCTTATCTGTGAGCTCTCAGGAACACTGGGACAGAGAGGGTTAAATCAAGCACAAGCATGACTGCACATCACCACTACTGAGCCTGCAGGCCCCCCAGGAAACCCCGCGGGGGAAGTGGCTGGAAGTGATGAGCCACCCTTCACTACCCGTTGACTCCCCACCCCCAGTGTACACCTCCATGCAGCCTCATCTGTGCTCCTAACATAATTGCTTGGCCTTTTGATGTCTGTTTGACACCTGAGAGAGGGCAAACTAGCACGCTCCATGCCCTGCAGTCCCTCCCTGACAGTCCGTGTCGCTCTGTCCACTGCCCGCTTTATCCCTGTCTCTCCTGCATTGTAGCCCTGCTACCCACAATCCATGCCTTGAGACAGGAGCGGGTAAGAATTCATTTCTAAACACAGTTGAAAGTTATTGGAACTTTCTGGCCGTAGCTGTAAGAACATCTTGGGGCGATGCCGTTTGGGCTACAGGCCACAGGAATGGGGGAGGTGGGATGGAATGAGAAAAATACTGCCTGGTCACCTGAAGGTGCGCACAGCCCTGTGCAGGGCACTTCCCCACCCTTGTCTGCTGAGAGCCAGGACCTGGAGGTCTTCAGCCTGGCCCAGCCTCCTCCTCCTCCTCCAGTAAGCAACAAAGAGCTTAAGCTGTCAGTGAGTGTCCACATCCTTAACGTACCCAGTCTCTCACCTTCCTGCATCCCTGACCTGAGGGCTGGCTGGCTGGCTTTTCCTGCTGCCCTGCCCTCCCTCAGCATCCTGGACAGGCCTGCCCGAACCATCTGTGTTAGCCAGCACTGTGGTACAGGATTATTTTGACTGGCTGCAGGGAAGGACTGTCCTGAATTTGTACGGCTCCCAGCACAACAGAGCTCTGACCTTGAGTGGGGTTTTCAGGGGCCCTCCACAGTCCTAAAGCATAATAATGATGCTTAAAGCTAAGCATGTACAAAGTGCTATCCTGAATAGGGATGCTTTCCTGATTCAGGGACTTTGTGAAGCTCCACAGAAATTGGTAGGCCCCTGGCCAAAGTTATGTCCCTCTCTGCCTTCGTATAAGCTGTTTTTTAACATACATTTGGGAATTCCCTCAACTTCCCCCACGCACCCCAAGTACTTGGCTACTGGCATAAGTAGTATTCAGGGGGTTACAGACCGGAATGACTTCAGAAGGTATTTGTGTGAGGAAAGATGGCAAGATCATGCCTAAAAACTGTCCTGAGAAAAGAACAGGAGTGTGGCATTCTCTTGGTCTCTGCCCACCTGTGGGTTTCCTTTACTGGGGATCATTACCCACCTGTTTTAGTAAAGCCTGTTTTATACCTAGAAGCAGGAACTGACATCTTAGCAAGCCTTGGACATAGAAGAGCATCCCGCATGCAGGGTTTCCTGTACATCTGCAAAAACAATGTTGTGAGTGCATTTCCCCAAATGTCCATTGTGATACCAGAGGGCAAAAGTGACTGTCCCCAGCGATAGTCTCCCTTAAGAGGTTCACAGGTCCCCAGATGCCATCTTGGAGTCTGCATAGGCTGGAAGAGAAACAGCTTTGCTGAGTTCAGAGCCCATTTGGTGTGATTTATCACTGCAGGGAGCAGGCAACCCAAAGCAAGAGGCGATTCCAGCATTCACTTCTGTAGCTTCCTGTTAACCTGTGTGATTACTAGCAAAGGTGATGTTGGCCTCATTTATCAAGCACAAGCCCAAAGAGAAAGACAGGTGGATTCATTCAGCAAGGGAAGGAAAGTGGTTTTCTACTGCTTGGAGCAGGGCAAATTCCACTTGTTGTTCATATGTGCACTGTGGGATGGTTGTTTGTGGTTTTAACTGTTCAAGCTGAAATTTGTTAGTTGGTGATGCAACTTCTCTTGGCATTGTTAACTTCAAAGCAGGGTGTGGGTGGAAAGGTCTCTGTCCATATCAGATCGGGGTTGATCACTGAACAGATTCTTGGAGAGTAAATTGCCAGGAAATCAGAGTAAATCATCCTGAATTATAGGGTGATAAGATACTTTGACTCTTGCCCTGCCTTGGTCAATCTGTACATGAATATTTGTGTTCTGAACATACACAGCTCTTGCTTGGTACCCTCTGAAGTAGGATTGCTTGGTATGCCTCTTCAGAGGGTACATCTACAGTCCTAGGAAAATTGACATGCTGGTGCTTGATCTTCTGAGTTCGATTTAGTATGCCTAGTGGGGACGCGCTAAATCAAACTGTCATGGCAGGTTTTCATCCCTGTACAGGCTCCTGACAGTCACGAGGAGTAAGGGAAGTTGATGGGAGATTTTTACCCTCTGGCTGTGTGGATGGTGGCAAAAATCAATTTTAGATAAATCAACTCCAGCTATGCAATTCTTGTAGCTTAATGTACGTTTCTAAAATCAATTTTACTTCCTAGTGTAGACTTGGCCATAGTCATATCCTGCTTTATCCACCTGTTCCAGCTGGCTGCCGTGCCCTGTTCTGTGGGAATGGTGGCCCTCCAGTGCCATTACCGATACTGACAACACTTCAGACAGGCTGGTGTGTAGTCACTGTAGATTGTGCTGTGTAAATAATCTGTGTGTGGGCTGCTACATCCCTCTTGAAGCTTCACATGTTCAAACCTCACCTCCTCACCATAGAGCCACCTAGTTTGCGGCTGTTACCATTAGACATTCCTGGCTATGACCCAGAAATCACTAACCCAGCCATTGATATGCCAAATGCACCTTTCCCACCAGCTCAGAGGGGAGTAATGTCTCCTGGGAGGGTTCCCCTTATTATCAGAGAGTGGAAGAGCGCAAGGGTGAGGCAATGAATGTGGTTTACTAAACCTCAGGCTTGCCAATGCTCCAAAATGTCTGTATGTGCATGTACAGGAAACATTCATGGGCATTGTCTATCTACAGTACGTGTCTCTTAACATGCCAGTACCATGATATGTGAACACATGGATCTTCTGTCTCATTAGAGCCCTCTGTGCACAAGGATCAAGTCACTATGGAGCTTTGCAGAGAAACAGGCACACAGACCTAGTCTCCTGAAGCCCTTGAAAGCCCCCGAGTTTGGCAATGAGAGCAGAGCCACTGCTGAGTAAGGCCCTCAAAGAGATTTCAAGTCACCTCAGACCAATAAGGGACGAGAGCTCACATGTGGCCTGGTAACAGGCTTTGACTTGGTGATCTTAAGAATGTTTTCAGGAGAGAGATGCAATTCCTTAAATAGTACCCATGCTTACATTCCACAGTGAGTATAATGGGCTACTGCCTCTTGGTAGAGACCGCGCATCACCCTTTTGTGAACTGTATGTGTAACTGATCCAGAAGATCCCCTATGATACCATGCACCTCCTATGCCCTCTGCCAGTTGTCCATGAAAGGTCCTTGGGTCATAGCAGTGGGAGGAGTCTCTTCTTCCTAGTCATGCGCTGTACTCCCTCTAAACTAGATCTGAGGCAGGCACAGTGTGAGGCTGTCCGGATCAGAGATTAGGGTGAGTTTGGTAGCTTGATGTCCTAGTCCGGAGAGAATCACAGAAATAGGGCTGGAGGGGACCTTCAGAGGTCCATCCCCCACACTGAGGCATCTAGTCCTTAGCACTAGTTTAAGGCAGCACTGAATAGACCCAGAGGGCGATCAGTTTCACTTGCCACTGGTACCCTGCATAGACTCTGTCAAGGGAAGCTGCCACTGGAGTACCAGTGACGGAGCAAGTGAGTCAGGGATGAAGAGGAGGGCAATAAGGATGCAGCAAAGCCAGCATGGTCAAAAGTGGCTCTGAAATGTGGTCATGTTGCGGGGCTGTGTGAAAAACAGGCCCTGCCTCTTCCTGATGATTTAGGGCGAGCGGTAAGTGTAAATGAATGGATTCGCGAATGAAGGTTAGTGAGAGGCTAGGGCTTGGGCAGACGCATGCTGCTGTTACAACAGCTTTTCCCCTTGAGGAACTTGAAAAGAATCAGCATTTTTCTCTGTAATAGAGCTTCAAAACTCTGTTGTGAGCAATTTGGAAATTCACGTTGAGTTTCGGGTTCATTAGCTGCCAGTTCCAAAGCGTGTACATATTCAAAGCTGTCTAATATGGATGCCCCGCACCAGTGCCTTGAATTAATGTTATTGTTATTTGCGTGGACGTAGTGGGGTGCAAACAAGGTTAATTGAAATGAGAATGTGGCTTCCTCTTGATAATGGTTCAGGCTTGACAGCAAGGAGGAGTTTATTTTTGTATAAGAGCTGGCTTTATTATCCCTTTTTATTAGAGCTAATTTGGAGTCTATATCAAAAACTACATTAAAGGACTCCTTTACGGTCACACCACCACCAACAGAAAAGATAGCCCTAGAGCCTTGTCCTTTATGTTAATGTCTGCAGTTAAAAGACAATTAAAAATAAACTCTTTTCTTTTGTTTTCCCTCCCCTATGCTTCCCCCTCCTCACAGTCTACTCTGTGCGTCTCACTCAAGTGAGTCAATTTAGTGAAAACCCTAATCTGTCCTTCAGGGAAATGGGCTTTTCCATAGAACATCAGCTGCTGTTATTGCAGAATTGTAAATATTGGTTGGGGGGTGTTGGAACCTGCAGGACTAAGCTGGTACTGGTGAACTGAGGGATTGATATTGTGCCGTTCAGTAAGTACATTTTGCATTTGGGTGACCGGGGGTGGGGATCAGGAATGAAGAGCAAAGCCCAGGGAGGGGAGGACAAATGAACCCTGATGGCAGCTTTGGAAACTGCACATTGCCCCCTGCAAACAGGGGATCAGCTCAGATCCACAGGGCTAGGGAGAGTTAAATTCTCTTATGGGAAAAAGCACAGATTTGTAACTGGTAGCCAGTTTGGGAACATGCTTGCAGTAGCCGGTGAGTGGAAAAAGCTGGAATATCACAGCTGACTGGTAATTGGTTTTTAATTATAGCAGCTGGCTGAAGGTGAAGTTTGTGGTTTGAGGCGTGACCATAAGGATCCTTGATCTCACTGTTTCCCTTTGCTTGTAGAGTTGCAAAACGACTGTAAATAATGACTTCTAGAATATGCACTCGGTGGAGAGCTGCCTGCAGATCTAGGCCTCCAGGCTCCAGCCCGGTGTCTGATGTGCTTGTGTATCATTGCAGAATGAGAGAATGTCACAGGGAAGGAAAGACCAGTTCAGCTCTTTTCCTTTCACTGTCCCCCAAGACATTCTGCTCCATGGTCGCTTTTAAAAGTGAAGACTCATCCCCTGTAGAGGTGTGTCCTCTTCCAGGGTCATGCACCTAGGAAGAGCAGTTCTGAGATCTGGGTTTGAAGTGAGACAGTTCCTAGTGAAGGAAGCATTAAAAATCTGTTAGAAGTGGGATCCTCAACCCTTTCCCAGCTAGCCAAGCGCCTCATTCTTGATTAACAGGGGAGGATCAAGGTGGGACGCTCCAGGTCCCTGCTTGGATCCTCTGGGAGTCAGAATCCTTGGGTTGAGAAGGGCAGTAAATTTTGACGGGGGGTTGGGTGTCACTCTATGAAGTTGGGAAGTTGCCCAGGGCTGCACTTTTCTCTGGAGGGAGTGTGGGGTCTGGGAAAGAGGTTGAGTGCAGAAGGGAGCTCGGTGTAGGGGAGTGGGGTGCAGGAAAGAGTGGGGGTGTGAGAGGGAGCTGGGTGAAGGAGGGGCTTGTGAGCTGGGCCAGGATCCAGGAGGGATATGGGTGCAGGAGACAATTCTGGCCTGGGGGAGGAATTTGAGAGGGTGCAGACGCTGGGAGGGAGTTGGGATGCAGGGGTGTGCGCGTGCGTGTGCACGTGCGCACTCCAGAGGCGTGTTCTCACTGGGAGGCAGCTTCTGGCCAGCAGCACACTCAGGAGAGCTTCCAGACTTGCTAGCATCCCTAGACTACTCCGTGCAGCTCTCATGTGCTGCCCCCATCCCCAGCAAAATCTCTTAGCTCCTATTGGCTGAAAATGTCAACAGGACCTAAGGTTTTGCTGGAGGCTGAGGGCAGTATGCATAGCCCCCCCGCCCCACTGCGAGATGCAGAGATCCCCAGCGAGCAGCTAGCCACTTTGAGTGGCACTGCTCTGTGCACAGGGTGGGCTGGATCATGCCCATGGGGCATATCTTGCCCGTGCCAGTGTAGGACAAGTACTGAAGTTCTGTCCAGTGCTTTTTTTGTATTCAATAAAAAAGGAGCTGCTATGGCTCCTCCCCTCCCCCTCCCCCCACACTGCTGAGTTCCCATGGCTGGGGCTGTTGCAGGGGCTCCAGCTGCCAGTCCCTGCTGCTGCAGGGCATGCGGGGGGCTCTGCCTCCCAACCCCGCTCTGCCGTGGGGCACAGAGGCTCTGCCTCCCAGCCCTCATGCTGTTGCACGGCCAGCAGGGACTCTGGCTCCCAGCCCCTGCGCTGCTGCGGGGCCAGCTGGGACGCAGAGCCCCACTGGCAGCCACAGCTGTGGAAACCCTGGCAAGGAGGTGCCGGTACATAGTACCATACAAAAAAGCCCTCCTGCTACCAGTACTGAAGTTCCATTGCCAGGGAATGCAGGACTCACTACTTCCTGGAAACCAAATTTAAGCCTCAAACAATGAGAGCTGCTTGGAAAAGCTGAGAGTGAATGTATCTGGAAAGCAGCAACCTGCTTCTCTCCAATTCCAGGCTAGTGAGGTGTTTTGGCAGCTTTACAGTGGCGAAGGAAGCTCAGTGTGACATGGAGCCCAAGCAAGTAAAGCCTGTCCAGTGACTTCTCTGAGTTTATTATTGGCTCCCCCATCACTTCACTTGTGCTAAGTGGTACTTTTCACCCCAGTTGCAATTTCATTAAATCCACCCCATTATCCGCTCACCAGAAGGATGCTAAAGCAGCATGTGTGCCCCCTGCACGCGTACGTTGTGACTGTGTAATGTCAGAGAGCTCTGCTGCAAGAGACCAATAGAAAATCTAAAAATACCCCTGTGATTTGTGGCTGGCAAAAAGCAGATCTTTATTTTATGCATGTCGTGGTTTTATTTCAGCTCTGGGCCATGGAAGGGCTCGGAATCTACGCAGCGGGGTTAACAGTTTGATCACCTTCTACCCTTCCAGATGCCAGTGTGCTCATACTTCCTGAAAGGAATCTGCAATAACAGCGACTGCCCCTACAGCCACGTCTACGTGTCCAGGAAAGCTGAAGTGTGCCAGGATTTCCTCAAAGGCTACTGCCCCCTGGGTGAAAAGGTAAGTAGGTGAATAGCTCTTGGTGCATCTTTCTCGTCTCAGTTGACTGCTGGGATTGACATGTGGTCGCTGAGCGCCTGCAGGAGGAAAGGTAAGCCTGTCTGTAACTCATGAGCTGTTTTTCACAGTAGTTATGACACCAAGGGGAGCAGTAGAGCTGAAAGCTATGGAACACCTGGATGTGATGAACAGCAATCCTGTACATTTCAAAAGGGGTTATGGGCAAAATGGCTTTGTTTCCTTCCACAGACAGAAAAGAAGCAGGGGTTCTGCAGCATGTTGCCATCTGCCTATTCTTCTATCAGATCCACCTGGGTGGAAGCCTTCAGGGATCTGTCAGGGTTTCTGCAACACCTCCAATCCTCAGTGCTGCCTGTTGTCAATTGTACGGTAATTACTGTTGCACCTACAGGCCCGGCTGAGGTTGGTGCCACACTGTGCAGTGTGCTGTAAGTGTAGTAAAAGACAGTCCCTCCCTGAGGAGCTGACAGGCTAAATAGATGTAACAGATGAGGGGTGGGAGTAAGGGAGATTTATTCCTTCCCTCTTACAGATAGTACCTTTGTGTCTAGGTTCCCTGTGTGACTTGCCCAAGGTCACACATGCAGTGGCAAAGGTGAGAACTGAAGCTAGATATCTTTGAGGCCATCCTTCCTCACTGAAAATCCAGTGTGGTGAGACTTCACAGAATGCAGGAAATGTGGCTGCATGTCTAGCTGTGTGCGAGTTTTGTCCTTCACCATCATTTCTGGATTCCTCCCATGCAGTGTTCCCTGTAAGCTGAGTGCTTGGGCAGCCATCCAGGAGAGGTTCAGGAGCTGCCCATGACTGGCAGCATGTGTTTCGTTGGGGGTGCACATCTACACATGCTTTGGTGCATTTAATTTCCACCCACTGTTGTTAAAAATTAGAGGGAACCTTGCTCTAAGGAAATAATATATGGGAAATAATATATGGGCAAGATCAGATGTGAAACAATCGTGCATAAAAAAATCCACCACGTCTGTGAAAGGCGGACATATAAATAGTGGTAGTTTTCTAACATGCTTTTACACTAATGCTAGGAGTCTGTCTAATAAGATGGGTGAACTGGAGTACCTCATATCAAAGGAGGAAGTTGACATAATAGGCATCTCAGAAACATGGTGGAATGAGGACAATCAGTGGGACACTATCATACCGGGATATAAATTATATCGGAAAGACAGAACAGGTCGTGCGGGTGGCGGAGTGGTACTATATGTGAAGGATAATATAGAATCAAATGAAGTAAAAATCCTAAAGGAATCAAAATGTTCCATAGAATCATTATGGATAACAATTCATTCCTCTAATATGAATATGGCATTAGGAATATATTACCGACCACCTAACCAGGACAGTGATAGTGATGCTGAAATGATGAGGGAGATTAGAGAGGCTATCAAAATAAAAAACACAGTAATAATAGGAGATTTCAATTATCCCCATATTGATTGGGTGCATGTCACCTCAGGACGGGATTCAGAGATTAAATTTCTTGATGCCTTAAATGACTGCTTCTTGGAGCAGCTAGTACAGGAACCCACAAGGGGAGAGTCGATTCTCGATCTAGTCTTGACTGGAACGCAGGATCTGGTCCAAGAGGTAACTGTTACTGGACCGCTTGGAAATAGTGACCACAATATAATAACTTTTAATATTCCTGTGTTGGGAAGAACACCGCAGCGGTCAAACACTCTGGCATTTAATTTCAAAAAGGGGAATTACACTAAAATGAGGAAGCTAGTTAAACAGAAACTAAAAGGTAGAGTAATTAAACTAAAATCCCTGGAAGCTGCATGGAAACTGTTTAAAGACACCATACTAGAGGCCCAACTTAAATGTATACCCCAAATAAAAAAACACAGTAAGAGACCTAACAAAGAACCACCATGGCTAAACAGCCATGTTAAAAAGGCAGTGAGAGAGAAAAGGGCAGCTTTTAAAAAGTGGAAGTCAAATCCTAGTGAGGAAAATAGAAAGGAACATAAACACTCCCAAATTAACTGTCATAATGTAGTAAGAAAAGCCAAAAAAGAGTTTGAGGAACAGCTAGCCAAAAATTCAAAAAACAATAGTAAAATGTTTTTTAAATACATTAGAAGCAGGAAGCCTGCTAAAAAAGCAGTGGGGCCCTTGGATGATAAAGATATAAAAGGAGCGATCAAGGAAGACAGTGCCATTGCAGAGCGATTAAATGATTTCTTTGCTTCAGTCTTCACGGCTGAAGATGTTACAGAGGTTCCTAAATCTGAGCCAGCCTTTTTAGGCGACAAATCTGAGGAACTCACTCAGATTGAAGTGACATTAGAGGAGGTTTTGGAATTAATTGATAAGCTGAA
Organism: Carettochelys insculpta; assembly: GCF_033958435.1. Taxonomy (NCBI): domain Eukaryota; kingdom Metazoa; phylum Chordata; order Testudines; family Carettochelyidae; genus Carettochelys; species Carettochelys insculpta. Next base: position 7,308,709 of record NC_134138.1, read on the forward strand.
TAGTAACAAGTCTCCAGGACCAGATGGCATTCACCCAAGGGTTCTGAAAGAACTCAAATGTGAAATTGCGGAGTTATTAACAGTGGTTTGTAACCTATCCTTTAAATCCACTTTGGTACCAAATGACTGGAAGACGGCCAATATAACACCAATATTTAAAAAAGGCTCTAGAGGAGATCCTGGCAATTATAGACCGATAAGTTTAACATCAGTACCAGGCAAATTAGTAGAAACACTAGTAAAGAGTAAAATTGCAAGGCACATAGAAGAGCACGAATTGTTGGGCAAAAGTCAGCATGGTTTCTGCAGAGGGAAGTCGTGTCTGTCTAATCTATTAGAATTCTTTGAAGGGGTTAATAAACATGCGGACAAGGGGCACCCAGTGGACATAATATACCTAGATTTCCAGAAAGCCTTTGACACGGTCCCACACCAAAGGCTTTTATGTAAATTAGGTGGTCATGGGATAGGAGGAAAGGTCCTTTCATGGATTGGGAATTGGTTAAAAGACAGAAAACAAAGGGTGGGAATAAATGGTAAATTTTCACAATGGAGGGGGGTAACTAGTGGTGTTCCCCAGGGCTCAGTCCTGGGACCGATCCTGTTCAACTTGTTCATCAATGATCTGGAAAATGAGGTAAGCAGTGAGGTGGCAAAGTTTGCAGATGACACCAAGTTGTTCAGGACAGTCAAAACCAAAAGGGATTGTGAAGAACTACAAAAAGATCTCAGCAAACTGAGTGATTGGGCAGCAAAATGGCAAATGAAATTTAATGTGGGTAAGTGTAAGGTAATGCATGTTGGAAAAAATAACCCAAATTACACGTACTACATGATGGGGTCAAATTTAGCTACGACAGATCAGGAAAGGGATCTTGGAGTTATAGTGGATAGTTCTCTGAAGACATCCACGCAGTGTGCAGCGGCAGTTAGTAAGGCAAATAGGATGTTAGGAATTATTAAAAAAGGGATCGATAATAAGACAAAAGATATCATACTTCCCCTATATAAAACTATGGTACGCCCACATCTCGAGTACTGCGTGCAGATGTGGTCTCCTCACCTCAAAAAAGATATATTGGCATTAGAAAAGGTTCAGAAAAGGGCGACTAAGATGATTAGGGGCTTGGAAAGGGTCCCATATGGGGAGAGGCTAGAGAGACTGGGACTTTTCAGTTTGGAAAAGAGGCGATTGAGGGGCGATATGATAGAGGTATATAAAATCATGAATGGTGTGGAGAAAGTGAATATAGAAAAATTATTTACCTTTTCCCATAATACAAGAACTAGGGGACACCAAATGAAATTGATGGGTAGTGGGTTCAAAACTAATAAAAGGAAATTTTTCTTCACACAGCGCACAGTCAACCTGTGGAACTCCTTGCCCGAGGCGGCTGTGAAGGCCAGGACTCTATTAGGGTTTAAAAAAGAGCTCGATAAATTTTTGCAGGTCAGGTCCATAAATGGCTATTAGCCAGGGATAAAGTATGGTGCCCTAGCCTTCATAACAAGGGCAGGAGATGGATGGCAGGAGATAAATCACTTGTCTTCTGTTCTCCTTCTCTGGGGCGCCTGGCATTGGCCACCGTCGGCAGATGGGATGCTGGGCTTGATGGACCTTTGGTCTGACCCAGTATGGCCATTCTTATGTTCTTATGTTCTTATGTTCTTATGTTCTTATGTTCTTATGCTCCCATGTTAATCAGATTGACAGAGTAATCTTCTTAGTGGGGATCAGAGACATCTGGAGTGGATGTGCAGACATGTCTCTGTACTCCTGACTCTTCTGCTTATGGTGCTACGCCTACCACAAACAGCAGGGCACAAAGAAACATGGTCATCCTAGAGGGAGACGTGGAGAAGTCTCAGAAATATCCTTCTGATAAGGAGTGATTCACATCATAGAAATGGAAGTTGATCTTGGTCTGATATCTTTCTACTCTGGAACTTTCTGCTCTTTCTGTGCTGTTTAAGGAGCATGCTACCCAGAGGTCCAAACTCTGCTTAAGTTCCCAGCTACATATAACCTGTACGGGATCTGTTCTGCACATGCTGTCCTAGGGATGGCTGTGAAGAATCAGTTGCAAAGTCAAAGCTTAGCAGAAATACCAGGCTTTGGGGATGGTACATGAGCCCCTCCTTCCATCTCCCCAAACCTGCTCAAAGGGCTGGACTGAAGGCAGAAAGACTGAAGCCTGTGTCAGCAGCAGAGGCGGAGAAAAAATAACCAGGAAGTTACTAGAGTAAAAGTTCAGCTGCTTTTTGCAGCGTGTACTTCAGAAGAAGTTATATGTGTTGCTCTGGAAAACTACTTGTGTAAAAGTACACACAAATATCACATCTTGGTTGTACTCAAGTATCCAGAAATGAAGGCTGTTGCTCTTTTATCCAAGTAACTTTTTGGAAAATTTTTCCACCTCTGGTCATCAGGCAATGGACAGGAGAGCTCTGTTCTTCAGAGCTGCATCTGAATGGCCCCTCTTCATCCGGAATGTTCTGTTGGTAGCAGAGTGACCAGAGACTGGCTGCTTCACGGTCTTTTAGGGCTTTCTTTTGGATGCATGTTATATTGCAGAAAATAAGGACAGTCAGTATTTCCCTTTCTGCATTGTGCCAAGGCACGTGGCTTTACACGCTACTATTTTTTATCCTACCATGGTTCTGTTTATTCTGCGGTTGCTTTGGCTGGAAGCACCAGTGATTTTTCAGGGGGGTTTTGCAATTACATGGCTCAGCTATACAAATCACTTTCTAAATCAACAATCTTACCTTGGTCTCCTCTTTGTGCTAGCAAATAACCAAGTCCAATTTTGCAGATGCTTGAGAACCACCATCAATGACACTGTATTTAACGCGTTAATTGCAAGCACAGATGCAGGCACGCATACTTTTTACTTACATTATTATGACCTGAAAAATTGTACCAGTGGCCATTTACAGATACAAAAATAGAATGGAATCTAAGTCAGGTTTCTTGTATGAGAGTGACAATGTAAAACTAAGTAATTATTGTTAACAAAGTAATAATTATAAGTTCATCCACAAATGCATGTAATCTTCAGTCTTACCTGAAAGATCTGTACACTCTGAACTTTGATCCATTTTTATTAGTGGAAATAGAAATTAACCATCATTAAAAGAAAGCTGTAGTAAATGAAATGGTGTGATAGAAGTGTCACAATTGTATGTATGAAATTAAATCTGCGTGATCAAAGTTTCCTGAATAATCCGTGCTAAAACTAATGAGCTCAGTACTCAATCCTCCAGAAGTCTGAAGTCTTCTGATAGATAATGGCTGTTGATAGGGTACCCCTTCAGCTCCTCTCACCCAAGATCACATAGGCCAGTTACCCCTTCCCAGTCATAATCACATAATTTGTTGGCAACTGCCTCTCCTCTGATCCTATATATTCCTCTGGCAACTTCAGGAAACGAATATTAAGAAAGTACAGGTTGAACCTCTCTCGTCCAGCACCTGACTGGTGCCAAACAAGAGAATTTGCTGGACCATGGGAGGTCAATGTTTTCTAGCGCATCACCAGCACTTCCACTGCTTACTGGGCTCTTAAAAGTCATTTGGGGTAAATTACAGCTAAATAACAGCACAAAAGACTGAGAGTCAGGACTGGTTGCTGTAAATAAACTTTATCAGACTGCGGGAAACTTGGCCACTCCCATGATAAGTGGTTATCTGGCTGACTAAAATCATGCCAGATTATGGAGTTTACTGGACAAAGAAGTTCCGGATTAGAGAGAGATTCAACCTGTATTGAATATTGGTAGATGCTCTTAAAGTGATTAAAAAATGAGAGCCAATACCACAAGACTAACTAGGACCCTGGGTAATTGGTGGTGCATGGACCATGGCTTGGGATGTACTGAAATAAGCAAATATTCTCTCTCACATCCTGTAACTCTAACTAGCTAAAAGATTATAGACTTCAGACTGATGCCACTTTTAGGTAACTTCATATCTGTGTGGTCAAGAGGATGCTGTTTTCAGATTTCACTTTTCACCTGACTCACAGGTTTCCCATGGGTAATTATAGCCCTGTGGCCTGGATGGCGCAGACAAATAAGGATGGGCAGGTTGACTGAAATAAGACCAGACCTGACCATTTGTCCAAAATTTGAAACAAACTCCAAGCTATCTTTGGGGTTCAGAATTGTTCAGGGAACATTAACTGTTTGGGATGTGGTGTGCTTCTGTCTACACTTGCCAACTTTAGCTCAGACATGAACTAGAAATACTGCCATGCTGAGAGAAGAGGAAGTTTTTAAGGTGTTTCTATCCTGGAAATTCTGTGGAGAGCTTGATCATGTGCAATATCTAGAGCCTAGATTTGCCTCAGTTTGGGGAAACCTGAACCTTTGAAATGTTTGAGGCTCAGCATTTATTACACAGAAAACGATAATGTAAGAACTAGAGGACACCAAATGAAATTAATGGGTAGTAGGTTCAAAACTAATAAAAGAAAATTTTTCTTCACACAGCACACAGTCAACCTGTGGAACTCCTTGCCAGAGGAGGCTGTGAAGGCCAGCACTCTTAACAGAGTTTACAAAAGAGCTTGATAAATTTTTGGAGGTTAGGTCCATAAATGGCTATTAGCCAAGGGTAAAGTATGGTGCCCCTAGCCTTTAGTCAAAGGCTGGAGACAGACGGCAGGAGACAAATCGCTTGATCATTGTCTTCGGTTCACCTCCTCTAGGGCACCTGGTACTGGCCACTGTCAGCAGACAGGATGCTGGGCTGGATGGACCTTTGGTCTGACCCAGTATGGCCGTTCTTATGAAAGTGTCTTTCAAAGAGACCCCTCTTATTTAGACTTTTGCCTGGAGCTTTTGCAGATTTGTTGGCTGGGAAAGGCAGGTTGGCTGTAAGATGTCTTCACTCCTTTCCCAACCATTTAGTCTCTGTGGCACTAGAGAAATATTCACAAGCTGCAGCTTTCTAGGGTGCTCTGTGCTGCCTCCTGCAGTACTAAACCCTTATGGCATTTGAATTTGAGAGCTAGATGTATGGATAGCTGCTAGAGAGCTCTCTTCTTTTGTTTATTACGGAAACTTTTGATATAACATTTTCTCTTTCATCTCCCACCTCTTCCAGTTGTGATGAGTGAGGATATGAACTGACACTGGTCTTGTAGGTCCCATCTCAAATCCTATTAGGTAAGCCTGTGCTTTCCAAGGATGTCCCACTAGAGCCCTTACTGTCTCGGAAGCAAGAAGCCATAGCTCTTTAAAAAAGAAATGGAAAAATCAAAATCAGGCAGTTAACTTGCAAACAGAATAAACAATGTCCAAGATGTTAAAAGATATCAAGTCCCCATCTTATACCCTTTTGCTATAAATCTGACCTGTTTGCTTGTTCTTTTGTAGCACAGGCTACTGTGGTAGGTTTTCCAGTGGTCCATTTCACCAATGTCTGTATTATGGAATTCTGTCTCATATAACCCTGCATGTATTCAGTTACCTTCTGTTTATATAGGCTCCCAAGAAGAGTTATCTACTTCTGTCTGTGAAACTTCCCGCAATAACAAGAACATACTTTGTGAGGCTTTGCCAGAGAAGAGATGTCAGATGAGAGTCTCAGAAGGGGCTTTTTCTCTTGTCACAGCTGCTTTTGTGCATGGAATGGGAGGTATATATGCCACCAGCTGTGAGCTTCAGGACAATACCATCTCTCTCAACTGGGGAATGTGGGTACCATATTTAAGTGCGACAGGACCTTTGCAAACAGGCTCTTCCTCTGGAAAACCAAAAGTAGGAATTGGTTGTATGGGATCTGCCAAATCTCAAGGCATCATGCAATAGGATGGCAATAGAGGGTGAACCTTTCTTATCAGTACTTTTTTGTCTGGCAGCATCCATAATCTGTCATGATTTTAGTTCACTGGATGACCACTTATAGTTGCGGCCAGGTTTTCTGTGGTCCCATAAAGTTTGTTTCTAGCCATGCTGTGCTAGCTGTAATTTACCTCTAAATTTCTTCTAAGAGCCCAGTAAGCAGTGAAAGGTTTGGTAGTACTGCTAGGCAATATTGACCTCCCATGGTCTGGCAAATTCTCTCATCCAGCACTTTATCAGGTTCCCAGGGTGCTGGGGTAAAGAGGTTCAACCTATATTATATTGCATTTAATAAAAACATATGAATAGGTGTCTGTTTAGGCACAGTTTTGGTTACCTATTGCTCTTAAAGGTGTTTCTCCTTACTCCATTAGAGACTTAGGCATTGTATACTTGAGCATGTACTGCACTGAAATGGGACCTGAGGAGCCCTGTTTCATTTTTTCCTATCGTTTGCTCAAGGTTACAGCCCTTGCTGACAAGGCTGCAATCCAGAAATTTGCTGCTCTGCTCTGAGATTGTTGCCTCTAAAGCAGTGAGGACAAAGTTTCCGGTAGATTTACTCGCAGGCCATAACCCCATAACTGTGGCTGTGGGGTTTTCCATGGAGGGTGGGTGGAGGTACATTTTAGTTGTGGGCATCAGAGGCAGAGTTGAAGCAACAGGTCTTCAGACTACGGTGTTGGGCGGACCCATTGGACAGCCTCATGTCTGTCGGTTTTACCATTAATGGAGCAGGCACACGCCCTGCCACAGACCATGTCGGGTGTGACTGTGATAAAAGATTGTGCCTGGTGGCCTTGCCAAGCAGCACAGGGGATACATGTTCCATAGGGGAGAGAACTGTAAAGCAGAAACCTCAGAAGGGAGCAGCTGTAAGGTGAGAGGAATCTGAGGTACGCATTTGAAAAAGACTAATAAATTAACCTTTTATACGGGGAAGGGAGTGGGTGCAGAGTAAACATTCCCTCTGAGGCAAAATAGTCTGGCAGTCTCCCTCCAAATGCTGTCCTGCGCAGACACCGTGTGTACAATTATTTTAAATATTCCAATTTACATGAAAATATAAAAGAGATATTTAGAATATTTATTCTATTAGCGGAAGTGCTTACTGCCTCACTTTTGGAGTGTCAGAAAAGCATTCTCCTACAGATGATGGATAGCAGCCTGTAATTATATATGGGGGGGAAATTGCTGAGTGTGCCATATTTAACTGGGAAGGAGTAATACTAGCCTGGGCCACTGAGGGTTAATTTTATTCTCTAAATAATATAAAAAGTGCTGAGTCGGTTTCTTTTGCTCAAAGAAGAAAGTCCTCAAATGGACCCGGGAGAGTTTATAATATTCTACTGAATCAAGTAAAAATGTTAACCTTGCTTCATAAAATGATGGCTTGTTAAAGATGCGCAGTCCCTTTTCTTTTGAATAATTTAGGACGGGAGTAAATCGCTTCTCCTTCTGTGTCCGAGATGCAGCACAGCCCAACCATCTGCAGTTTTAGCTGTAGAAGGACAAGGAGAGGAAGTGGGCTTGATGTTGATGTAGCATCATTTAAAAATAAAATTAAAACAAGGATGCTCAGTAATTAGAAAATGAGCTGCTCAGGTATCGAGGTTTTAAGCTGCTTCCCCCTCTTTCTCCTGCTATTCCCTGCAGCCATGTGTACCTCATTGTTTCACTGAAGAAGTTCCACTTCTGGTTTTTATTAGCTGCCCATAAAAATATCCATTATTATTTATAATTTATTGCATGCTGTTTCCAGAGTCTCGTCTTAAGTACTTTTCAGAATTTCTTCCAGAACACTCGGGATGATAAGCTCAACCTTTGCTCATCTCACAGGTTATAGCTTTGGGCTGCACACTGTGCATTCACCTTGTATGAGCTTATAATGAAAATTACACCAGTTGTTTTACAGAAGCTGTGCACTCTGACTTAACGGTAACTGCTAATAAATGAGATGAGATGAGGGAGCCCTAATCTTTCTTTCCCAAATTGCCAACATATTTTTGCCTTTGTTGTACTCTAAATTGGAGAGATTAGAAGTCATCTGATCCATTAAAGACGAACAATTCCCATACCAATGTACACACAAGTCCTTAATAAGGCAGCATTGTACACACCATTAATAATTTAAAGGTCGGAATTAGTAGTGAGTCTAGAACCTGGATCTCAGGTGTCCTAGCCAGTTGCTCTGTCCTTGAGTTAACAAAGCATTAAGTGAAGGTGGTAAGACCCATTCTACAATGTACGTGAAACTTACTGAAGGGGAGCCCAGAAACTAGTATCACAGTTGGCTGAACAGTCAGGGGAAGCACGATTCTACATGCCGTTCTGATTTTGTGTAATAGAAACTCTTACATCTGATACTACAATCAGCTGTAAACACAACACTGTGTGATCCGTAACTATATGCCTTGTGATACTGTGAGGACACTCTTCCATACTACGCTCTGTGCTACCTTACAAATTGGACCTCCTCTCTCTCCCTGCATCATCACAATGGCTGGCATCAGCCAAGTAATTTTTAGAGGTGTGGTCTTGAGGACTGGAGACCAGGATCTGTATTCATCAGCATGGCAAAAAGCGAACCTCTTTGGCCAGCTACTTGTTTGACTACGGGTCACAGTTGCAGGAGAGTTTTCCCACGACAGGTTGCTGTGGAGCAGGGGGTTAGAGGTTGAGTGCTATTTCCTTGCTGTAAACAATTAAATTAAAAACCAAAAGCAAGAAGCCAGATGCCAGAGCACTGGGTGCCTGAAAATAATGGATCACAGTGAAATTCTGCTGAGTCCCAATAGACTGAAGTGCTCATCAAAGTGGAGCGCAGGTCTGTATGTCTGTCCAGGGAAAGGGTACAATGACTGGAAGAAAAAATACTTAGCACACACGGGTCAAGGTCTTAAATCAAATCTTCATACAGATCCCAACACTCTTGCAAAGCCCAGTTGACTTCAGTTGGACTCTACATGGGCATAAAGGTTCAACTGCATAAATCAGATTCCTGGGTTGGGACCAGAAGGTGGGTAGGGTATACAAGATCAGGGAAGCTTCCAAGGTCACTTCTGAATTGTGTGCAGTTGTGAAAACAAGCAGAGATGACTAAACATCATACATACCTACGAAGAACAGCTTCAGGAAGGATGGACTCAACATGGCTTCCTTTGGAACAGCTGAAGGTGGCTCTTTATTGGCTCATGTAATCTATGGACCAATAGTCTGCCAAGGCTGGGACTAAAACTTGAATGTCTTAATTCCAAGTTCTCTGCTTTAAACAAAAAACTCTACTGTTCAATTTTTGTACCTTTACTAGCTTGAGGGATTGAAGCTAGATTGATAACTTTTGCCTCCTGTTTCTGGTCCAGCTTACTTCCTTAGCCCCATATACTAGCAGGAGGCCATTACATAGATTTGTCACACAGGCTGTGGCCGCACTACTGCTCCCTTTCGGAAGGGGCATGTAAATTATGGATGTTTGAAAATGCAAATGAGGCACTTCCATGCATATGCAGGACCTCATTAGCGTAATGGCAGCCACTCGAATTTCGAAGCTGTTAACTTCGAAGTGCTGACCGGCAGTCGAGCCACGGACATTTCAAAACACGTGCCCAACTTCAAAATTCCCAGACTCCCAATTCATTTAAGGGGTAAGGGAATTTCGAAGCTGGGTGCGTATTTCAAAGTGCCCGTGGCTAGACTGCTGGTCAGGACTTTGAAGTTAGCGGCTTTGAAATTTGCGCAGCTGCCATTACACTAAGGTGGTGTTGCATATACATGGAAGCACCTCATTTGCATTTTCAAATGGATGTAATTTACTTGTCCCTTCCGAGAGGGAGGGATAGGGTGGCCACAGTCACAGTGTGGGAATGTTGCAATTTAAAAAATACAAATAGTATCAATTGAATTTTTGAAATCATGAAAAAATGTTTACTCCTATGAAGTTTTGTAAAGCACTTTCTCTAACTTAACAGTGGCACCTGAGCACAGGTTCATACAATATTAAAGCAAATCCTCCTCTTCTGGTGGCTGGAGGCACTTAAAGCTAAAACTGATCTGTATTTGTGACATGGGTAAGTACGTTAAGTGCACAGTTCAGTGCATGAGTACTGATGGGTTTGTTGGCTTTATAAGAGCAGAAGTGGATTTGTAAAACATTTGGTTTTGACAGCTCTCATGACTTCATTACAAATCTTGTGATATATTGTGTTTTTACGTAAATCTCCAGCTCCTGGAGTCCTGTGAATATGTGAGAATCTCAGGGTTTTTTTAATTCTCTTCATAATTGTACAGAAAATTTCAAAGATATGAACCCTACATCCTCAAAAACTTAGAAGGCAAATATAAAGGACCCAGATTTTAAAAATACAGAAAAACTTAAGCCAATCTGATGATTTTATCGGTCTGATGATGTTTGAATGGTTGATGTTGGCAATATGTCATCTGAGTGCTTCCTCCCTTTCAGGTGCATAATCATTCACTGTGTATGGATCCTTCCTGAAATGTCTGTGTATCCACTTGCAAGCTGGATGCTAACCAAAATTGTGTGATCAGACCATGGAAATACTGGCTTTTCTCTTCTGTTTCCATGCATGCCAAAATAGGTCAGCAGAATGGGGTTGGAAAGGACTGGCCACTCTCTGACTCCCTTATCTCCCTAAATCCCTTAAAGAGCTAGTTTGGTATTGGGTTAGATCATAAAGCCTTTGGCAGGAGCACGTGGGTTGATGTTTCCCGCCTTCTGAACCTGCTGGAGTCTTATAGCAGTTCCAGCAGGTCTCTGGTAGGTAGTTTCTAAGTCCCACATTAAATTGTTCCTATTCCAAGGTCAGTACTCCGTTCCTTCCCTTTGCTTCCTCCACCGCCGTGGGAAAATAAATGAAACCTTGGCTCATACTGTGTGGTTCTTCCCTTCCTTTTCTGCCTCTCATCATTCATGGACCGTTTACTGAAAAAGTGCAGAAATGTCATAGTCTGCTCAGCCATTTTGCAGAGAGATTGTCTTGTGGATCCTTCCTGCCCACCAGTTCAGCCGGTCTCCACCACTAACCAGTGTGCAAATTATATGTGCATATCCCCCAGACCATTCTTGGTTGCATGACTACAGTCCCCATGGAACACACTTTCCTATTGTCCCCTCTCAGTGTGTACAAGGACATTTACTGCCATTCCACTCAGTTGTCATAGACTGGAGGCAGGGGGGTGAACCTCAACTATAATCTGACACATCAGTCTCTGCTAGAACCCTTGAAAGTGAAGATTTTGTATCTAGGTGGTACAGAAAGAAAACTATCAGGAGCCTCCTGGTGAGCAGCCCCTTTGGTCTTTCACACATCTGTATCGGCACAGTTGGTTGCCCCAGCTGTGGCGCCTCTGTGATTTGGGACACAGGTTCCTCACTCAGTTTGCCAAGCAGCTGAATTTGGCTACTTGTATTACTAGTGGCTCCTTGAATTCTGTACCAACTCTAGGTTGTACATGCTAAGACATTGCTCCCCAGGTCCTTCATGAGCTACTGTTAAATCTGCCTGGGGAGTTCCGACAGGTGGAACCAACCTGCTACATTTCCTGTTCACCAGCACCACATTCTTGGGCAAGAAACACACACAGCCTGCTCCAAGGTCAGCTCGTGTTCAGGAATCGCACTCCTGCAGACAGTGGTGGGACACCACAGCTGAGCTGTCAACACCCTTTTGCTACAGCTGTTCATGTATTCCTGGGCAAGCGCCTTTCTCACATTTTCCCTTGAATGGATGACCAGCACTGCCCAAGGAGCTGACAGCAGCCATCTAGATAGAAATCATCCATGGGAAAGAGTCCAATACAGAGTACATTCAGGGATCCTTCACTGTTCTGCCTCCATATCCACTTGACCAGACTTATTGGGAATTACTACAATTAGGCACTGGATTGGCCCAGAGTCCTCTCCAGGCTGTTACTGTGTTGGAGAATTGCAGACAACAGTTCATGGTGGAAAAGTGCCCAGCTCAACATCGGTAGACCAGATTATAACATTTAGTCTCCTCGATACAGACCTTGGACATTGAGCCCTCAAGTCTGCAGGTGAGAAAAAAAATGTAACACTCGCCAACTCCCTTACTCCAGGATTTGAGGGTATCCAGTGAGCTGCTCCTGGCAATTAGCACCGCAGGAATCCACATCTGGACTGGAACATTTTATGATGTGATAACATTCCATGGTAAATGCTCTGCCATGGTTCACACTCTCTCCCATCATCAGGAATGTGCCAGCTTTCTCTGGCTCTCAGGGACATAGGAATTGCTGCAGCACACCAGAGCTGATCCATCCAGTCATATATTGTCTCTCTGACAGTTGCTTCCACCCACTGCTCAGAGACGAACGACCGGGGAGCAGGAAACAATTGTTCCATAACCCCTTTACACACCCTGGGCTGGGAAAGACCTCACAGGGCATGTCCAATCCATTGCCTATAATTCCTTAGACATTTTCAAGCTGTAGTCCATCCGCCATCTGGTCTGTACTTCATGGTGAAACTGCTTCTCTCAGTGGGGAAGAGTCTGTCGCTCTGCTAATTACAGCCTGGTCCCAGGCTTTCTTTAGCCTTTGCAGAGGCTGTTTCAACAAAGGAAGCCAGAAGCCCTTCCCTGTGTGGTTTTGTGAGTGGCTGCATGTCTGTTCAACCATAATCAAACTGGGCACTGAGATGAGACCAAGATGAGAGGTGGCAGAAAACAAACATGGGGGACAGCTCAGTGAGCTGGAGAGCTGCAGACTAGTAAATGTCTGGGAGAATAAGCAGCTCACATGCTGTTGAAGATAAACAAGGGGAGACATAGCTAAAGGGCCGGAGTAGTGACTGCTTAGTCCTGTCCCTTCATTACATCATAACCAAGCACTCTTGTTCCGAGGCGCTGGCAGTAGGGGTATTGCTGCACTGCCTGGCTTGAAGTGGTTCCCATTATATACAACATGTACAATCTGATTCAATGGTGAATGTGTGTGAAAGGCCTGGCCTCCCTCCCACCTGATAGGGCCTGAAAGCCATCCCCGGACAGCTGTTCTGACAGAATGAGAGTCAAGCTGATCCATGTACTGCCCGTTATGTGAGAGCCCTTGACGGTGAGCATCCCCTCTTGCGGACAGAGCAGCAGGCTTCATTTGAGAGAGGGGAGCTGTCCATGTTGCTGGGGGGGCGGGGTAGGGAGGATGGTAGCAATTTAATCCATTGGACGCATTCTTTAGTACAACAGACACTTCTTCCTGGCCTCCAGCTTGTGCCTTGTGTGGCCGGCTAGTCAGGACATCAGCTGCTGCTTCCAGCCCAGTAGATCCCATTGTTCTTCTAACCTGATGCTGCTCTGCCAGATGTACGCTTGGCCCTGTACAGCCATGGAGAGAGACCAATGCCTTGATTGGAGCGATGGGAAGTCTGGTTAGAACCAGACGGTGCTGCTCCAGCAGATCTGTCTTATGTGTTTAGAGTGCCAGTCGCTATGGGAGCTAGATGCTGGTTTGTATTCTACAGCTGCTGAGTACTTCCTCAGCTGGCATAAATCAGCATGGGAGTAGCGACACTTACAAACACGACTAAGGTCTTATCCTGGGTCACGAATATTATTATGTTTGTAATGTGTGTCTATAAACAGATGTTGTTTTAAATTCAGCGGAACCATAGCTGGGCCCATGCCTCCTTGCAGCACTTCTCAAACAGTGCTCCGAGGAGGACTTGCCGGAGGTCCAGAGAGCGAGTTAGTCCTATGGTGATGACTCTCCTTGTTGTGTCCGCCAGTTGCATCACATTAAAAGCTGGTCACATGCATTAAATACGTGTCTGGAATTAACTTTCCAGGTGGGGCTGCAGTTGCAAAGGAGACATTAGGCAATTGTTAATGGGCTGGTGTGGGGGTGTAAAGAGGTGAGAAGGACTTGAGACAACCTTTGTGTTGAGTGGACAGCGTCTGTATGACCTCTGAAATCAGACCCATTGTCTAGCCTAAAGGCATATTTACTATCTAAACATGACACATCAAATCACACATCAGGGAAAAATCTGTAGGGCTGGGAGCTCAGGTCAAAACAATCTCTCCTTCCCTCCCCTCCTCCTCCCTCCCAGCTCATGGTGAAGGTTAGCCAGTGTGGTGCATTAAATACCTATCTTCACATTAACAGCAACAAAGGGTCCTGTGGCACCTTATAGACTAACAGAAAAGTATTGAGCATGAGCTTTCGTGAAAAAAAAAAAAAGTTCATGCTCAAAACTTTTCTGTTAGGCTGTAAGTTGCCACAGGACCCTTTGTTGCTGTCACAGATCCAGACTAACATGGCTACCCCTCCGATACTATCTTCACATTGTTTCCATCAGCTGCTTTGAAGCCTTTGGAAACTGCCCAGGGAAGCCTTGTTTTCCCCCTTGGGAACAGTTAAACACCAAGATGTGTTGAGATTAACCAGCTAAGTTCCAATGAAATCTCACCAGGAAGTGCATGGGAATAAATCGTGGTGAAGTGGAGACCTGTGCGTTTTGTTGTCTGCCAGCTACTGTTCCCTCCCAGACCACTGACACTGTTTAAAACAGTCAGAGAGGTAGCCCTGTTAGTCTGTACATTCACAAAACAAGAAAGCGGTCCTGTAGCACTTTAAAGACTAGCGAAATGATTTATTGCGTGATGAGCTTTTGTGGGACAGACCTGCTTCTTCAGAGCTGGAAATTCTGATAAAAGTAAACTGGCACCACGAGAATTTAACAGAAAGATAGAAGAAAATGAAATGAAAACTGACGAATCAGCTACGTAGGACAGAAGGAGGGGGGTGAAGGCAGGGGAAGAAAAATTACTTGCTGCAAGTGTATATTAAGCGAGTTGCCTGAAGTCACTATGCACATCAAAGGTGGGGAAACTGTCCTTGCAATGTGAAAGGTAATTGCTATCTTGAGTGAGACCCTGGCATAGTGTCGAGCGTGAGAATAAACTCCAGTTCATGTCTCCCTTTGTCATCTCAAGTTAAAGTCTCTGTTTCAGGGTGCAGATTTTCAGGTCTTAGATGCTATGTCCTGCTCCATTGAAATGCTCACCGACGGGTTTATGTGTATTCAGATTCCTAATATCTGATTTGTGTCCATTCATTCTTTGAAGTGCTTGTCCAATTTATCCAATATACATAGCAGAGCAGCATTGCTGGCACATGATGGCTTATAAAACACTGGTGGAAGTATGAGCCCTGATCATGTAGCTGACGTGGTGAGGTCCAATGAAGGTGTCTGCAAAGTAAACACATAGACGAAGTTGGCAACAGGATTTGTTGCAAGGAAAGGTTCCAGGATTAGTATTTCTGTAGTACGGTGTGTCGTCGCGAGTGAGAATTTTCCTGGGGGTAGGTGGTTGTCTGTAGGAAATGACAGACCTCTCACCCAGGGCCTCTGAGAGTGCAGCATGATGTTCGAGTGTGGCTTGTAGATTTGTTGATAATGCGCAGGCGGGGTTTGAGTTGGGGGCCATAGGTGATGACCTTCTTGGGCTTACCTAGAAGTAGCTGGTTTCTGGGTATTTGTCTGGCCCTGTCAAAACAGATTGCCACTGCTGATCAGATGCTATTGACCCAGAGGCCTGCCTGCAAATTCTGCCGTGGAAGAAGATGCTAACTGGCAAACCATATTGGAATTTGGTGAAATTCTCTGAGCTCGTTCTTTCCTGTAGCCGGTCTGTTAGAGAGCTCTGTGCTGTCACACTAAACACCAGTTTGATTCCCACTATGACCAGCTGAGACTGAAAGTGCAGTGGTGACACTCAGTTAGCAACAGGCTAATGGGACTAGTAATGCTACTGTAGGTTACTTCTGAAATGCATTTTGAGAGCTGTGTGGAGAGTCCAGGACAAAAGTAGCCTGAGATTTACAGGTCTGGATTGAGGTAGAGCAGCTGATCTACAAATACAGCTCTTGAAGGCTTTTTGCCCTTTCAGGTGCCCAGGTAAGTTTAGGTCTTGTGCCCTGATTTACAGTACATTCCTGGCCAGAAGAACCCATGATTGCCTTTGAGAAAAGTCTAATTTGAGTTTATAATCAGAGGCCAGCTATAGATTTTGCAGTTATATTGGAAATGTTGGGTTCTTAGAGGAATTACCAAGTGGCATGTCTCAAATTCCAACAGAGGATTTCATTTACATGAAACTAGAACACACATTGGCAAAAAGTTTAGTTAGCCAATGCTTCCTAATTAGTCTGTTTAGGGAGCTGCCACTTCTAAAGAAAACTGTCTGCCTCTCCAGACACAATGGTTTTTATGGTTTAACGGAGGTCAGCTGCTTGAGTCTCTGCAGAAAGTTTCAATAGGGTGACTTGCTTTGTAGCTCAAGCCCCATTCTTTGTTTTTATTCGTCTAGTGCCATTAAGTCTTCGGAGACTTTCACTTTCACAAATAGGAGGGTTCTAATTGTTATCAAATGACCGCCAAGAGAGAGTACAATTTTCTTCTTTATTGGAAGTTTCACAGTTTGTAATAACCTTTCTTGTCCAATGACTCTAACACACTACATTTAAAATTGTTCTGCATTCCAGGAAAATCAGCCCTAATTTAATTAGCCACAACTACCAGCAATATGCCTTAACAGTGAATTTTTAAACACAAGACCACTTTTTGGCTCAAGACAGAGCACTGAATGCTGGGAAATTGTCTCTTTGGGCAGCAAGAAGATGGTTGTGGGTTACATTGTACTTACTGGGCCCACCTTGGTGCCTACTGCTGTCAGCTAACTAGAAGCATTGTCTCTCTTTGGTCATTGCATTATAACTGTCTGTCAGCATCATTGTCAGATCTGTTAGTTCAGATTTCCTTTGTATTTGCATATTTCTGTGGCTTGCTGCTATTCCACTCGGTACCATAATTGGTTGTGATTCCACGACCAAAGCAGTGCTGTGCTTTATTGCCCTCGTCCATGCGAGAGCTTCAGGCAACACCCAAGTTCTTCAGGAAGTTGTGTTCATTTTTCAATAGGTGGCTCTCTTTCCTCTGCTTCGGTTCTGAGTTAATTCCTCAGCCTGCTGCTAGCATGCACTCCGCTGCTGGCAGAGGCATCTTTTTCTTGAGACATAAAGCTAAGGCCCTGAGCATGTGTGCTCATTTAGGATCCCATGGTACTTTTTGCAAGAACAGAGGAGTTCCTGGCTAAATTCCAGCTCTGTAATTACATTCTGCCTCCCTAATTTCCTCCCGCAGTTTCATTTGGATACATTATTCTTCACTTCCTGTCCTAAAGTATTGTTATTGTTGGGCTCCGTTAAACATCTGTCATATTCCGTCTTAGAGATGGGTGAAGTCATCCCCGTCCATTCCAAGAGCATTGGGAGTCCTGTCTCATTATTGTTGGTAAAGCACTTTGAGATTCTTGGATGACAGAAACTCCACAGGTATAATGAATAACGATGAATTACTATTATTAAGCTGCTAATTAGAAATCCATTTTAAATCATTTGCTGCTGCTGCTGCTGTTTCTTGCTGTTCTCTTTTACCACCAACTTGGATTATCCTTGTGGTGAAGTGTACCATCGCAGGTCATCCCCACCTCCCTGGCAGATCCCCTCCTCTGGGGACCTAGACATCTTTCCCTCCTCCCACCCTCTGCCATTTTAGAAGTGGAAGCCTGCTTCCAAGCAGCAGGAGCCCTTTGCTTTTCTGGACGTTGCCATTATTTCAAGGGCTCTGCTTAGGCTCTTAGGTTTGGAGATTTGTGGGAGGGGAAAGAGCACCCAACTTTTCAGCAAGAGAAGATGCAACCCTATCATCTGGTGTCTTGCTGCAGATTATAGGCTGGTGTTAGCATTTTGTTAGGCTTTGGTATAGAATTAGAAAGAAAACAATTGGGGAATGTGTTGCCATTGTGAGGTGTGAGTGTGCGTGACTGCACAGTGAGCATTGATGTACTTGCATATGTGCTTCCTGTAGGGAACAGTTTATTCTGTAGGTATAGGTGGTCTTGACTTCCTAATGGTGTGGGGATGAGGTCATATTCCTTTCTCTGGCATTTTGGATACTCGATGAGACCATAAACCACTGTCTATGAAGTGAATCATTTGGTACATCCTTTTATGCCAGTCCTGCCACAGCTGTAGATCAATATGCAGATGGGATCAATAAGGAGACTATTTTTCTTCCAGGCTTCTGCTGCTACTTACACTAAGAAGCTTTTGGGGAACTCTGAAGGCTGTGGCAGACGTCCTGGATTCATCTTCTTACGAGCAGATATTTCAGAGCTACATAAAGGCATCATGTGAATTATGCCAAATTTAATTGAAAATAAGTCCCTTGGTGTTTGTGTGCTACAGTGGGTATCAAAAGTACTATGATAGGTAATGCAACAATTCACATCAAAGTATGTGTGCACTTACGGCATCAAGGAGTCTGATCTCCAGCTTATTGACAACAAGTTTGCTGAAGCCACTCACCCTTTTGGTTTAACCACCAGCCTAGGAAAGACTGAGGTACTGTTTCAGCCTGTTCCAGGATCTGCTCTTCTCCCTGCTTCAATCTCTATTGAAGGAACAGAGTTAAAACCAGTGGAGGAGTTCAAGTACCTTGGCAGCGTGATAGCCAATGATGGCTGCCTTGACAAAGAAATCAATGGCAGCATCTGTCAGGCCAGCCAGGCACTAGGACATCTGAGAGCACAAGTGCTGAATCAGCACAGTATCCGACAGTCCACTAAACTGAAACCATACAAGGCTGTAGTCCTGACTAGTCTCTGGTATGGCTGTGAAACCTGGACCTTGTACAGAAAACATGTGAAACTGCTGGAGCACTTCCACACACGCAGTCTGAGGTCAATACTGCACATTCAATGGCAGGACAGTCACAAACCTGGAAGTCCTTGACTGAGCAGGAACCACAAGCATTGAAGCCATGATTCTGAAAGCCCAGCTTCACTGGACAGGACACGTCATATGAATGGAGGCATCAAGAATCCCTAAGCAACTCCTCCATGGTGAACGCGCTCAGGGCAAAAACAAATCAAGGTGGGCCTTGCAAGAGGTATAAAGACTGTGTGAAGACCAAGATCGCTCATGCTGGATTAAAGTCAAAGCAGCTAGAGGATCATGCAGAAGACCAAACAGCCTGGTGTGCTTTCATGCAACGTGTATGACAACTTTGAAGAGCAGCGATGCATATGTCTGACTGATGCTTGTGTGAGGAGGAAAGCAACAGCAGCAGCTGCAGTGGCAGAGCCAGGACAATTCCCTTGCCCTTACTGTGAATGCCCATGCCATTCAAGGCTTGGACTTCTCAGCTACATGCAAGTCCACAATCGATGAGCCTGTGCAAGCTCAAGACATCATCATCCAACACGACAGACTACCAAGAAGAAGATGTGTGCAAAGGGATTGAAGTGTGGTGCTTCACCTCAATTTTTGTATTTCCAGACCATTTTCAGGTTATTCTTTCATGATGCCCATCCTAGTTGCTTCCTAGTTTTGCTCTCCTTTGATTCAGAAAGAGCCACTCTAGGATACGGTTGGCTTACATCTTTCACTACAGGTTGAACCTCTCTAATCCGGCACTCTCTGGTCTGGCAACGTTTGTGGTTCAGCGTGATTTTAGTTAGCCAGATGTCCACTTACTGTAGGTGTGGCCAAGTTTCTCAAAGTCCCATAAAGTTTTGTTTAGAGTCACCAGTCCAGGGTCTGTGTTCTGTGCTGTTATTTAGCTGTAACTTACCCATAAATGCCTTCAAAGAGCCCAGTCAGCAGTGGAAGTGTTGGTAGTGCTGTGGGACAATATTGACTTCCTGTGGTTTGGCAAATTCTCTGGTTCAGCACTGAGGGTGCTGGCCAAGAGATGTTCAGCCTGCAGCGAAGAGTTCTTACCTCCTAGGACGAGTCAGCAACCTTTGAGGCAGAATGTTGAAATTTGACCTTTTGACCAAAGTGTACGGGCTGATTGCTGGTAATACAACAGTTTCATTAATAAATTAAGATTCAGAGCTTTACCGTTTAGGTGGTGGTTGGGAGCATTAACCGGTCTTTGGTTAATCCACAAGTGGCATGGCTTGAAGCAAGCTTCCAGCTGTGTGGGGGCGGAGGGGAGGGACTGAGCTCCTGCCTCACATGCCAGTGAAAATCTGCTTGCGTGCCACTCTTCGCATGTGTGCCGGGGGTTGCTGACCCCTGTTCTCAGAGTTAGTGTTTGGGAGACTGGGCGCGTGCATATTAAAGGAGGGCCACAGAGGCATTTCTCTTGTAATGCATGTGTCTGAATTGTTATACAATCCAAAGACCACTTGACATTACAACAGTCAGGAAGCAAGACAGCTTGGAATGATGGGGTCATTGATGTTATAAATCAGTTTAGTTCATGACCTGATCAAGGAGAGTGGAGGAGTCGGCCTTGTACTGCTTATTCCACCGATCAAATACACATTCCTCTCTTCCTTGTTTGGCAAAATATTTAAAGATAATCAGGATTATGATACATCCACACCACTTCCAAAGAGGATGGAGAGAGGCTGTTCTAAGTGGTGGCAGATGACAGAACAAGAAGCAATGGTAACAAGTTGCAGTGGGGGCAAATGACTTGTCTTGGCTGGATATTAGGAGAAAGCTATTTCACCAGGAGGGTGGTGACTTGCTGAAATGTATCACCTAGCGAGGTGGTGGAATCTCCATCCTTAGATATTTTTAAGACCCAGCATGATAAAGCCCTGACTGAGATGATTTGATTGGGACTGGTCCTGCTCTAAGTAGGGATTTGGACTAGATGACTTCCTGAGGTCTTTCTCTACCCTACTCTTCTATGATTCTGTGAACTCTGATACACTACCCTGGTAGTCCCATAACTAGCTGTTAGCAAATGGATCCTGATATTTGGCTAAAATCCACTACAATTGTGTAAGAATTAAAACAACAAATAGGTAAACAGTCGGCTGCTTTTGAACCTTGCCAACTAGGCATTCTGGGATCTACAACTCTGCAAGCTGCTTCTTCTAGAGAGACCATCTCTGTGATGCACTTCCACACAGAGACAGAGTGATTAGAACTGTAGTCTTCAAGAACATATCTACACTGCAATAAAAAAAACCTGTGGCACGCAGCCTCGGAGCCCAAGTCATTGAACTCTGACTTGTGGGGCTCAGGTGTCAGGGCTAAAACTAGCAGTATATACATCCCGACTCAGGCTGGAGCCTGACCTCTGAGAACTGCCCTGGCATGATTTCAGAGTCTGAGGGCCAGCTGGAACCCCATATCTAGGCTGGAATTTATGGCTTGGCAGCATTGAACCCAAGTCAGCTGATCCTGGCCAGCTGTGACTATGCCATAGGCTTTTTATTGCAATGTAGACATACAAAAAGTGTCTAGGATGAATGACCCCCACAATATGCAAGGGCTGAAGAGCTATTTAAGAATCAAAATTAGTTTTTTTTGCTCCCCCTGTAGCAGTGTGTGCACATCTCATGCCTTGCTGGGGTAGGTAGTGGGTGTTTGTATGCCACAGTTACTGTCTGACTCTTTTGGACCTCACCACTCTGAGGTCCAAGGGTCAGCATGAGAGCAGCAGTCTGTGGGTCTGAAGCTGTGTGGCCTAGCAGCC
This sequence comes from Carettochelys insculpta, assembly GCF_033958435.1. Lineage (NCBI taxonomy): Eukaryota > Metazoa > Chordata > Testudines > Carettochelyidae > Carettochelys > Carettochelys insculpta. The sequence goes on from NC_134138.1 coordinate 7,330,106, forward strand.
AGAGTCAGTATGGTAGCCCTTATGTTCAGGGCAGCATGGCCTAAGGGCCAGAGTCAATATAGCAGTCCTCAGGTACACAGAAGTATGGCCTCATGGCCAATACCTGAGGGGTCGCCATAGGATGGGCATAGCCCAAGTTAGGGGGCCACACAGGCCTGCCCAACTCCAATGGGTCCCAGCTGAGGGCCCTATTAATGGTGGAGTTGTCCACTGCTGGGTGAACAGGGAATCCCTCTGAAAAATGCTTCACACAGGTGAAAGATACTAAGCACTCTCATTCTCTGGGTCACTTTCTACTATGCTTCCTGAATTTGCACAGTCTTCGTTGTGCCTAATCTATTTTAAAAAAAAGAAATGAGGAGGGGGAAGCAGCCAGATGAGTGGCCACGTAGTCTGACATCCTTCAGTTATCCACAGAACAGGTACGCTGCAGACAAAAGCCCTGCAAGAAATGCCCCACTATGGACCCTCACTGTTTGGAAGGGTCCACCTTGCTGGAGGAGGAGAATTCAGTCTGCATTGTTTATTTAGCCCATTTGATTCCATGCTGATCCTAGTATGTGGACCACCCTTCCGCCTTCACCTCATTCCTATCACACTTAAGGGCCCACTTCGGCAGCATCACCTATGATGATCACCCTAAAACGTGTGTATCTGATGAAGTGGGTCTTTGCCCATGAAAGCTTAAGCTCCAAAATATCTGTTAGTCTATAAGGTGCCATAGGACTTCTTGTTGTTCTCAAAGATATGGACAAATGCGGCTACCTCTTTGATACTTTTCTCCTGTGTGTTTCTTGTGATACTCCAGTTCACTTGTAGGCCATTTCCTTGTCTGTCTCTCCTAGTAATCAGTCGATCAGCATACTGGGAATAGTGGTTTTCGGTTATCAGAGGCCTGGGCTGGCCAGGATCCAAGAGGCTCTGAATCCTGTTATTTCTACTCATCTTGCCATACAGCCATTAGAAATACTATAAAAGTTCCCCATGAAGATGTGCTTTTAAACATTTCCCTTTGATCTTGGGTAGGAAGCACATCCCCTGAAAGTTGTGGTGACTAGGGAAGTTGGGCTGGTGGCAAGTTTATGAAGATTAGTGGGACTTTCCTAAGGATCCCATTGGACATTTGGGCCTGGCATTTGGAAGTCATTCAGAGGTAACTGATGGATAGCGTTGTCTTCGATAGCTCTTTTATAGTCCAGTGCAGCTGTATGAAAGCCAACTACAAAGGCAACTTAATTTTGTTTATCTTTAAGTTTGGCTTTGGTTAACAGATGTTTTCGGGTACTATAGTAGCCAGCTTAATTTGTTTTTTTCCTATAACGTGTAGCAGATATCTTCAGTCAATGAACTGATTAGGAAGGAAATTCTATATTGTTTTAAGAGTAGGCGGTTTAATGCTTGTGAACGTCAACTTTCAAGATCGAGACTGTTAACAATGCTGAGTTTGACTTGCCACTTGTGTACCCATTGGCTTGCTCTAGAGAGAGAATCACTCTGTTGTCATTGAACATGGGTGGTAAATGCACAGACTCACCTCTAGGTGGGTTACAAACCTGGTTTAGGACCAACACAGCAAAGGAGCTTGGGGTTTTATCCTAATGGGAGTTTGTCCCCCTCTTAGCCTCATGGCTACTGTATTTAGCATAAGTTAGCCAGACTGGTTGTTTTTGGTAATGAGAGATTGAAAGTGTTGCAGCTCAGCACAGAGGTGGGTTCAAAGAGCTGTCACGGCACTGTTGCTGCGGAGATCACAGCGGGGGTGGATTGTGGCACGCTGGTAGACTTGTATGGAAGGGCATATGCCTACATACACTGCGCTTAGCTCTTGTGAGTGGGGCTAGTCACTCCCTCTTGAGTAGCAGATTGATTTGAAACTGGACAAAATGAAAACAACCAAAATTGTATTACAGATAGGAACAGAGAAACCTCGGTATTGGCAATGAAAGCTTTTAATTCACAATGCTTAGTAAACACTAAAAGAGTTTGAGGTTAATCAGATTTTTGTACATCCAATCCTGTCTTTGTATCTCTGCAGAGATCTTAGTGTGTTTCAGTTGCGTCTCATATTCCATATGTCGTAATGGTATAATGAGTGTTCCTGTTGCTACTTTAATTTAAATGTTGTATCTTCTGCACAGCATTCAACGGCTTATGTTAAAGATGTTGCCTATCAGGGCTAACTTGAACCATTTTATAGCTTGGGCTAGTTTGATAAAAACATTTTGACGGAAGTCTGGTTTTTATTTTTTTTCCTCCTCCGGTACTATAGTATCTCCCTAGGAAATGGTGCTCCACACACACTGATAGACATGCAAAAATGTAGAAGTTCTGACTGTCTACTCTTACTCTGAAAAGCATTTTTAGTCTCTGACTCACAGCTGCTTACTAACGCGGAGGTACTAGTATGACAAAGGGTTCCTGCGGTTCACCTTCAGTTCCTAGTATCTGTGGAGAGAGAGACACAAATACAGTCGACCCATGTGTTTTGTGCCACTGGTCTGAGATTAGTACAGGTTGGACCTGACTGATGCTGAACAAGAGAATGTATTGGGCCACGGGATGTCAATATTGTCTAGCACATTACCAACTCTTCCACTGCTTACTGGTCTCTTAGAAGACATTTAGGGGTAAATTACAGCTAAATCACAGCACAGAACACTTGAGAGGCAGGACTGGTGGCTGTAAAGTTTTATGGGACCACTGGAAACTTGGTCACAACCCATGATAAGTGGTTGTCCAGCTAACTAAAATCATGCTGGATTATGGATGTTGCTGGATGAGGGAGTTCCAGATTAGAGAGGTTCAACCTGTAATAATACTTCTGGTCAATACATTTTTAAATGTTTTGCAAAGGAGGTCATTATCTCTGACACCAGCTTCAGTCTCCTTCCCATTCTTCATCTCATGTCTCATGAGCCATGTTGAATTAGGTAAAGACATTGCAGAAAACATTGTCTGCATGACGCTTCACAGCCATACTCATCAGCTGTTCCAGCTATTTCACAGGCAGGTTGGCCAGTTCCTTGCACCACCTGGGATAAGGTAGTTGGCTCAACCAGTGCAATCTGAAGTGGATTCTTCTTATTGGCTGTGTCTACACTTGCATTCCTCTTTTGAAAGAGGCATGCAAATGAGGGAAATCGAAAATGCAAATGAGGTGCTGATTTACATATGGGACACCTCATTTGCATACTCTTATTTTGAAATAGTTTCTTTCAAAAGAAGAAAACCAGTGTAGACATTGCTCTTTCAAAAGTAAACCCCATCTTCAAAAGAATCCTTCTTCCCTTTTTTTTATGGGAAGAAGGGTTCTTTCAAAGATGGGATGCACTTTAGAAAGATCAGTGTCTACACTGGTTTTCTTCTTTCGAAAGAAGCAATTTCAAAATGATATGCAAATGAGGTGCCAGGTATGTAAAAATGCACCTCATTTGCATGCCTCTTTCGAAAGAGGAACGCAAGTGTAGACACAGCCATTGTGAGGAGGAAAGTGTAAGGTGGTGTAGCTCCTCAGACTGACCTGCTGTAGGACCATGTACTTGAAAAGGAGTCCTGCTCCCAACATCTGTGGGGCATTGTTGATGAGTACTGCAGGAGCCCCAGAGCACAGTGGTACCACCACAATTGTCAGGCAAGTGTGGCAAAGGTGCCAAACTTGCTCTGGCATAAAGAGAAGTGCCGAATACAGTGAGGCAACAAAAGAATTAATGCAATGAGTCCTGCCCTGATTTTCTTGCTGAATGCCGCCACTCACCTCCCACCAGAGACTGGGGTCACTGTGGTTGCTTTCTCCTTTGCGCCTTATGTCCATAGCATCCATTGTACATTTGCCCAAAGTGTGCTGAGTGCTTTAGAATTAGGAGTGGACGCTGTCATCTTTGATTGTCGGTGCGCTTGTGCCCTTTTAAAGTGGGCTGGGGGCTGCATGTGCTGTGCTGTTTGAAGTATAGATGCTCTTGGAAGGGGCATCTGGACGGCCTCTGAGACTGCTCTCTTAGCAGTACTAATGCGGCTGACACCAAGCAAAGAGAGAACCACATTCACAACAGCAGCTGAAGCATTCTGATGATTGGGTGGAAGAAGAAGAACCAGCCTGGAAAGCGTTCCCAGCCAAGAAGAGATGATGGAAACTCTCTACTGATTTGACTCTTGCTCTTAACGTACCCCGTACGTGTCGTGTGCACACCGAGGGGAGGTTCAAGAGTAATCGTCTTTGATGCAGTTTTACTATATGGGACATTGCAGTTACAGGGGAATTTGTTAAAGGACGTAATATAAAATCTGCTGCTCCAGGCAAAATTGTCATAGTTAGGCAATTCATCAAAAGGCTGCGATCGTCTCCTTCCCCCAGCTACTCGGAGTTTTATTGAACTTTCATGTCCCTGATCAGTTTGTTTCCAAGATCTTGTAGAAATCTCAAAGAATTTTCTATTTTCCTACTTCCAAATTCATGTTTGCTTGGGAACAGAGTGACTCCCAGATATCCCCAAGTTTAAGGGCATCATGAGCTTTACCCTCGGTCATCATTGGGCCACTCAGATTTGCTATCTCCGTAGTTACTGTTGAACCTTATTTAGAATCATGAAGCCGATGTTATAGAAAGAGTTTTTGACACTAGAGGAAAGAGAGTTCCTGGCTGTATGCCTCGTATATAAATAATTGTTTGTTTGCCCCAATTTAGGGTCTCTGTCACTCATTGCATCTCACTTTGGACGTTGTCAGGCTGAGAGGCCTGACAGGAATAGGAATCATTTTCTGGAAAGTGTCCCTGGTAGACAGGCCATGGAGATGAAAAGGAGTACAATAGAAAAAGCCATTGCAGATCAATAGCAGCAATCTGATGCCCATGCACCGAACTGTACAGTATGTTCCTCAGCAGTGAGCCCAAGCTAGGACACTGTGCCCTGTAGATGCTCAATAAGCACAAATATTGTACATAAGATTCAGCAAAACAGAGATCCTAAAGAGGATGGAGCACATGGGAGCCAGAGCAGTAGGAGGGGCAAGAAGAGGAAATAACCAAAGGTTTGGCTGGACATCAGGAAAGATGTATTACCAGGCAGACACTAGAATAGTCAAAAATGAGAACTCCGTTGTTTTGACTAGCTATGCTGGGCTGACAAGGCCTTAGAGAACATACATAGAGAGAGAAGATGCCCTCGTCTGTGCCCATGGAAAGTCTGCCAGGTGTCTTTTTTCTACACCTTCCATTGCTCACTGGGAATTTTAAAACACCGCCAAAGATTGGATTTTTGGACTGACAGTGATGATGAGGCAGCTTCTCTGTGCCTCTTGCAGCTAGACAGTTTGTGATATCATATGCTGTTTTATCACCAGAAGATCCGCACACAGAGCCCCAGGGAGCTGGAGGGGTGGTGAGTGGCAGCTTGTCTGGAGCCTATTTGCCTCTGTCGGTTTAACTCAGGATTCTTAATACTTCGCTAACGTATAGTTGATTGTGTACAACATCAAGGGAGCCATCTAACCCAAGAAGCAAAAGGTTCCTGTGGAAAACAGAATGCTAACGCACTCCATCAGTGATGTGATTGGACAGAAATAGTAAATGGGTCCGTGTGAGCCCAGGCTGCAGGACAGTGACATCCAATCGGCCCAACTTAAGGACCAGTTATAATGGTGATTATTTTTGTGATAGCTCCCAGAGGCCCATATGTGGATGGGAACTTTGTTATGCTAAGTGCTTTACAAACAGAGACAGTCTCTCTCCCGAAGAACTTGCAGTCCACAAAAATCAGCAGTGGAGGGGAAAGACTGGGAGTGGGGAGAGAACCCATCAGATTTGGTTTTTATATTCAGAACACATTTCTCTTTTGTAATTAGACGAATACAGACTTCCCTGACTGCCCCTCTACCCGTCATCCCTAAACACTGGCTGCTTGGTTCAAGGTACTGCGATTGGCAAATTAACAGGGCAACAGACAGCAGATGTGACTTTATTTTTCTAGGAGCTGCACACACCTTCATGCACAGACACATGTACGAGAGACAGACCCTTCCCCAAAGCTCTGCTGGAGTTTCACAGTTTTCTTCAATTCCTTGTATTTGGACGGTCTTGCAAAAGACAAAAGCCCTGATGCTGTCCTTAATTATAAGGGTTAGATTTCTGCAGAGCCAAAGGGTTGTTTAATGTTGAAATGACCTCAGTAATGTACAGTAACCCCCTTGCTTTACATGTCTTCAGGTTGCACAAATCTCACTTTAATGAGAGTTTCACACAACCTGAAGACGCGTGGCTGTCAGCCTGCCTAGCTTCCCACAGCTGTAGGCAGCTAGGGAGGCTAAAAGCCCCTTCCCCCTGCCTTCCCAGAGCCGTGGGGTAGGGGGAAGGCTTTTAGCTCACCTAGCTGCCCACAACTGCAGGCAGCCAGGTGAGCTAAATCCTCCTTCCCAGAGCAGCGCTGCTGTCAAGCTGACAGCAGCCTTACTCTGGGAAGGTAGGGAGAAGGGTTTTCGCCACCATAGCTGCAGGCAGCTAGAGGAGCTAAAGGCTCAGGTCCCCCACCCCCGCAGCCCCAGCCCAGCCCCAACCCACGCAGGGGACTCCCAGCCACAACCCACATGGGAGGGCTCCCAGCCCCCGGCGCACTACAGCCCCACACAGGGCTTGGGCTCCAGCCCCCTGCTCCAACCTCTGTAGTCCCGGCTCCGACTCCCGCACAACTCAGCTCAACTCCACCCTCCCATCCCCCCCTGCAGCCCTAACCCATCCCATGCTTAATCCCCAGGCTCCAACCCACTGCCCAAGCCCGCCCCCCCCACTTACCCAAAATTTGGAATACGCAAGGGCTGTGTGGAACACAACCCTCATGTATCCCAGGGGACTACTGTAATCCAGTGGTTGCCCTAGTCCTGTAAAACGCTCTCAGCTTGGGGTGATTGCACCCTGTTAACACCACCTGGGCTCACCAGGGTGAGTTTCAGTGTCCCTGGTTTAAGTGGAGCCCTTCTCGTTGCTTTCCCAGCACAAACCCACTTATGTGATGTTTGGTTATTTTGTGGATTTTAGTGGTAACTAATTAGTTGCTTTCAAAAAAGGGCAAATGAGGGTTGCACTGTAAAATGAAAATATTAAAGCATGCATTGGACCTTATGACATCAACATCCTTGGGAGCTGAGCACCCAGAGTGCTATAAAGAAGTGTGGTTATAAATAATGAAGGCAATCAACATAGTCTAATGTAGCTGGGCACCAAGGATAGAGTTGGTAGATCTGACAGGGAGCCTTTAACTTCTCCCCGGGGGCTGGTCTTTCAGCACTATCAGGAAGAAAGTATAAAATAGTGTCAAAAAACTTGGTTTGTGCTGTTCGCAGCTGAAGATGAAAAGGCACGAGCAATGCTCCATGTGTTGGTTAAATTTCTCCATTATTATTCCACAGGCTGTATGATGTTCAGACGTATTGTCTTCCAGGTTTTAATGACAGGGAGCTGGAATTTTTAAGGCTGCTTCCATCTGCACCCAATTATAAAAAAAAAGCCATCAAAAAAAGCTGTTTACTAGCTGTCAATTCAGACCAACTCCAGACAGCAGCCCCTCCACCTACAATGATAGCTTCCCAACAGCCACTTAGCGCTAGGATGTTGTAGGTAAGAGATACATTAAAACAGCCCAACATCAATCCACCCCGTTAATCCTGTAACTTGTAGATGGTTCTACCTATAACATGTCAGAAAAGCTTTGGCAATGGTTTGGTGGGTCTTTTAAAAGTGGGGTTTCCATTTCAAGTCCACTACACGGACACAAGGAACTTTTGTTATGGTCATGTTCCGTGTCTGCACTTCGGATTGGGATCTTGTTCTGCCGGTAAGTTGTACAAACATAAGCAAGACGTGACCTCTCCCGCAAAGAGCATATGGTTTGGAGACCAAGACAAAGGCAGGATGTGGGAACAGCACACAATGTGCGAGGAAAGTGGCTTGGTACTCCATTGTTTGTGTGGCACACACGTTAGACACTTTACCCTCTACACTGTGATGTGGAGTTGGGGCAAGATGGGAACTGGACATTGAGTTGGAGGAAGGAAAGAGGGAAGTAAGGAGAGGAGGAGGAGGGGGAGGTTGAGCAGGTGAAGGGCTGTAGAGGAAGCAGGGGAGGGGTGGGGAGAAGCTGATGATACCACAGCAAATGAGAGAAAATCTACAATCCACATTTCAGAGGTGGGGGAAGTGTGATGTGAGCAGGCTGGGAAGGCCCCTCCCCACTTCCACTGCTGGAATCCACTGTTCTGTGAGGGTGCATTGGGTGCGTCGGCCGTGGGGAAATGAGAGGCTGGGAGGCCCCAAACTCCCTAAAGTGAGGAGCAAGCAGTCATTGAAACCACAGATCCCTTCCTCTGCTTTCCACACACTCCTCTGCCAATTAAAGGGCAGGACGGCTAGCCAGGGCGCTCCATTCCAGGCTGTTGGGAAACAGCTGGTTCTTGTAGTCTCTTTTGGGGTGTACACACAGGGCACAAAATCAGCGGCGACTGATGCATCCTGGTCCTGGGGGGCAGATCAGCTGCAGCCAAGTGAACCCTCAGGCCAGTATATTTCTGTCAGATTGGTTTTGGGGTTAGAGGCAGGAATAACCCAAATGATTACAAACAAAGGTTGTTGGGGTGCCCTTGGCTCTCTCTGCCACCTCCCACACATGTGCTGGGCAGTAGTGGCATTCTGAGCCCTACTACCAACGCAGGGCCAGGTTGAGCGATGGCATTAGCAGCATTCTGCATTCTGGGCACGTTGTACATGGTTATATTAAGACATTAGTCATTCCCACGTACAAGGGGCTAATCTGTAACTCCCCCCGCCCCCAGCTCCATCAGTCTAAATGGGACAAATAAGGAAGGGTCTGGCCAAAGGCAATGGAGGAAACAGCCAGTGGCCATGTGAAGGTTTGGTCTGGAGGTCTTGACCTGCAACAGATGCCGAGTGGAAGGGAATTTCCTGTGACAAATAGAAGCTGCCCATCAAAAGCAACTGACCCTCTCTTGTTTCTTCCTTGGGTGAGTTTGCTTCAGCGCTCTAGTGTGGGGCAGAGCAAGAAGCAGTCAGTCTCTGCGGCACCATTTAAGGCTTTGCGCACAGTGAACAAGACCTTGAATTTCACCCCAAGTTCATTGGTATCCAGGATGGAGGCAGAGTCCCAGCTGTGACGCACTGTGGGCCCAGGCCAGGGGTGCAGCAGAATGTGCACTCTAAGGGAGTGGGAGCACCATGTGGCTGACAAGTGACCTTTCCAACCAGTTCTGCAGCAATGGTCTGCTTGGCCTCAGCAGACCGTAGCATGAAATGCACTAGGGAAAATACTAATGTGCAATCTGAGCTGGGTCTGAGCTGAGCCCCCACCACCCTCCCAGACTGTGGAAGTCTTTAGAGGTAAGCTTTTGGTTCAGGTTGTACCTCCACGTGCAGTCCCTTGTGACTATACCCTAGAACTCCCCCTGCGTTTATACTAGGTGCATCTCTTTCTCCTCTGAGACCCAAAGGGGTGGGGTCTAGACCCTCTGCATTTTTTTCTGTTCCCCACATCCCAGTGACTTTTTGGGGGGAAGGCCTCTGGCTGCTGGAATCTCCACATAACTCTTCTGAGAATGACCGGATCATCTTCTCTTTTTATGGTACAACCTGCTGGTTGGCCAGGATCCCGTCATGGGTATAATTAGCCACACTGACAGGTGGAAGGGATTGGATGACCCACGGAATGAGGTTGCTCCCTTGACTCCCTAAACCCAGTCCTCTTCACCTCAGCTGACGTGTGGGGCAGCAAGCAAGCTTATAGTAACTGAATCCTAGTGTTCAATCTGGCTTTAATGCCCCAGGCAAGAGTAGAGCATCTTATGTTGCTCTTCCCCTCCCAAAGGGACTTCTCCATACTCCACCATCCTCACCTGGAAGGTGAGCAGGGCTTTGCTCAGCCAATCAGAGCGCAGTGAACTTCAGCACAATCTGCGCCCCATCACCCTGGCCTTCTCCCTGCCCTGGGGTCACAGGCTAAGCTGATTGACAGGTGCACGGACAGAAGGCTGGAGCAGGGCGGCAGTGTTATGGAAAAGTGGCCAAGTGTGTTGTCATACCCTAGCACAGCCAAGCTAAGAATGGCTTGGAAAAATCATTAGGAACCTGAGCCTGGGCCCCAACCTTGGAATTAGTTACAAGCGGTTTGTTTTCGTTATTAAGCATATACTGGAAAAGGTGCCAATCAGTGTATCCTAATACGATTAGTAGCATAGGGATTTTGAACTGGAGGGTGGTGGGCTATTTAGGATGGTCGGGGTTTAACTTGCTAAAGTATACAGGGAGTTCCTGGGCCACAAAAGGCCCCTCTGTTGGGGTTCCCCAGGAGGTAGCAAAAGCAAAGAGATGTCACTTGCAGATGGGAAGCGGAAGAGAAGGGGTGAAAGCCTTGCCAATATGCCAAGCCACAGTGCCGTCCCCGGAGGTATTTTTAACTGGGCGCTGGTGTGGTGGGAAGAAATGGCCACAGTTGTGAGCTGGGTGTAAGAATAGCTCGTTGCTCCTGGTTGCCAGGAAAGGAGACTGCCTTCCAAGCCCTTGGGCAGCATGCTAATGTGACTTGTACACTGGTGAAGATGTGGCTCTGTCCCCTGGGACTGTGAACTTTCCAGCTCTCATCATCTCCGAGAGACTGGAGCCAGTCCATATTGGCTGAGAGAGCGCCAAGGAGACCCAGCTGCAGCAGGAGGGGAGTCAGTAGGGGGCGCACTTTCCCTGTGACTATCTATCAAGGTCCCCAGAACAGCACTAGGGAGCATTAGGCAAGACACAGGATATTGTCCCAACCACTTACCACCCGGAAACATCCTGGGGCATTTTGCACAAGGGCCAGGGGTTTGAACCCTGCTCTCACATCAGAATTCCAGCACGGGGTGCTGCTGCTGCCGTTTTGGTTGTGTCCTGTCATTCTTCGCATCCCCTCCCGGGTCGTTCTAGAGTGCTCTGTGCTGCTAAACTTGTCACCACATCCCACCACCGAGGCAGCTGCCCTCGTGTGATAGGTGGAGATGGGCAGATAATGGTGGCACCACAGGGTGAATTGAGAAAAAAAATGAAGTGAATCATATTACTACATTTATTTGGGGTGACCACATGATCCAAGGGTTAGGATAATAGACTGGAAGCCTGGTGTGCGTGCTGGACTCGGCTGCTAACCAGCTGTGTGACCTTACGTACGTCGTGTTCATAGAATCCTAGGTTCTGGAAGAGACCTCAGGAGGTCATCAAGTCCAGCCCCCAGCCCAAAGCAGGATCAACCCCCACTAAATCATCCCAGCCAGGGCTTTATGAAGCTGGGTCTTAAGAACCTCCAGGGATGGACATTCTACCACCTCTGTGGGTAACACATTCCAGTGCTTCACCACCCTCCTGGGGAAATAGCTTTTCCTAATATCCAACCTACACCTCCCCCGCTGCAACTTGAGGCCATTACTCCTTGTTCTGCCATCCCTCGCTTCTGAGAACAGCCTTTCCCCATCCTCTCTAGAGCTCCCCTTCAGGAAGTTGAAGGCTCCTGTTAAATCCCTCCTCACTCATCTCTTCTGCAAACTAAATAAACCCAAATCCCTCAGCCTTTCCTCATAGGTCATGTGCTCCAGCCCCCTAATCATTTTGGTTGCCCTCCGCTGGACCCTCTCCAGTGTTACTTGTCTGTCTTTTCATGTCACTGTCCACCCTCTGACTGCCTTGTCTGTTGTGACTCAACACTTTGAGGTGGACAGAGTGTCCCAGTGTGTGTACAGCACCCAGCGCAACTGGGCTGAAGCCTCAGTGGTGACATCTATAATCACTTGGATTACAGTAGTCCTTAACTAATGTTGTAAACGGGGAAATGCTGGTTAGTTTGAAGAGTCTATGAAACTGACTGAATACATGAAACAAGTACTGTTTGAGCATCAGTAATGTGTGAAGCGAAAGGGTTCTTCTGTTACGAAGCCATGAGGGATCCTTTGGCATGAAATGCACTCTAAATGTGAGAGAATGAAGGTGTTTTAGTTCTGCCATAGGAAATGTTTTTCACCTCCTGCAACAGAGCTAAAAGACATGCTCTGACATACGGTAGACCCCTGATTTACACGGAGGTTGCGTTCCTGTGCAACCCCGCATAAGTAAAATTTCGCATTACTTGGGAGCTAGGAAACTGACCAGCGCAGCAGTGCTGGTCAGTTTCCTGTCTCCTGTGAGTGGTAGATAAATGGGAGCCAGGCTCCAGCTCCTCCCCACTCACAGGAGGCAGCCAGCCAGGAGCCAGGCCCCAGCTCCCCCCCCACCAACCCTGAGTCGCATTAAACCGAGATACACACCACTTGAGTGCGTGTATCTCAGGGTTCTACCTTAATGGCATGCCAGGGTTTGTGTGGGTGAATATCCCTTTGGTGAATCTACAGTGGGTGAAAGGGCAGGTGGAAGCACAACACTTCATCTATATAAATCACTACATGGGAATTTAGCCAAAGGAGTCTTCTGGCTAAATCTCCACTTGCACATCTTGGAAAACAGACTGCTTCCTTTATGGTGGAGAGGTGTGGGGTAGAAGTCTTGTTTTCTCATGCCCTCTAGTCTTCCCAGTCCAAGATCTGCCTATTGGTAGAATACAGATCTTCCAAAGCAAAGATATGATAGTGGCCAGTGTCAAGTAATTCACTGGCTTAAAAGCAAAGTGTGGTTTTTGCAGTGTCGTCATCAAACCATACAGAATGCAAATGTATGATAAATCTTACAGCAAGCTTTGTTAGCCAGAGTGTTCCGGAGAGCTGCATGAACCGACAGGTAAATTGGGGAGCGTTCCGTCTTGTAAGAGAGTGCCAAACAACCAGGAATGCTGTGTCCATAGGTAAATTCAAATGAAGGGTATAACTTCCCCTTATCCAAGTCAAAAGCATCCACTCCTTAGGCAGTGTTTTGATATGTCTTGGGAGTTCCCTTTCTCCCCTTCTCTTTTAGTTAAGACATAAATCAAAGTCCTGGTCCTTTGCTGTTGTTGAAGACGCTGTGGTATTTTGTTGATGAATAGGAATCCTAGCCCCAGAGCTTGACCTAATACCAACTCCAGTAATCTCATTTTCTCTGCCTCCATAGACACTGCAGCTTCAATTTGGTACAATGCTGTTTATTTCCTGCCAGTCTGATTGGTGGATATTTAAACAGGTTGTGTTCCTCCCCAGAGCTGGTTGTGTTTGCAAGTGGGCAAAATGACCTGTGTGTAGCATTTCTTTTGCCTACCTTACAGTCATGTTGTGAGGTTGAAATTTAGTTTGTAAAAATCTTCGAAGTAGCCTGTTGAGGCTATGTCTGCCCTACACACCGCTGGCAGCAGCACAGAGGGGAGGTGTAGCCACGTGCCCTGGTGAAAAGCCAGCTGTGGCCACATTGCAGTGTAGAGTCGTGTGTGTCCATGAAAGTCCCAGGCTGGGAGGAGGCAGCCCAGCAAAGCTGCAGCAGTTGCCTGCTGCCAGGGCCTTTCACTGCAGGGAAGAAATGCTCTGGCAGGGAGAAAGCAGCTGGGAAGGGCTTTAGCCTTTCCCTACTGCAGGAGGAAGGGCTGCAGAACAGGGCACTGCACTGCTAAAAATAGCCCTGTAGGCGGGGAGGGGAAGGTGAACAGAGAGTTGTGTAGGGCGTGTCATAACGTCCATGCCCACCCCCTTCTGGCGTGTCTTTACTTGTCTGAGCTGTCTCAGTGGCCGTGTCGCTATTCAGACCTGTGTTTGCAGTCTGTGTGTATGTACTCTGCACGCCCCAAAGAAGCTGCAGTGTAGACACCCCTTGTAAGGTATTGCAGAGGAAAGGAACTTATTATCTTCCTCTATGGCGTTGGCTAGAGGGCACTGTCAGCTGCTGCAAAGGCTGGTCTCAGCTTTCAGGCACCCCAGCCCTGCTCAGTATAGTTTTCCAACCCTGCCATTTTCACTGTAATTCACTGTTTTATTCCTAGGAACAGCCTCCCTGGGGGATGGGATGTCTAGGTGTAGCTGAACATCCAGCCCTGCTGGAGAAGCACAGTGCCTGGGTACTTCTGGTACTGGCATGCTCCACGTGTGGTATTTAAAAGGCTTCCAGCTGAACAGCCCAATGAGATGAATGGGACATGGGAGGTATTAAACTGTGAGAGAGTCTCGAGCAGGAGTGAAGGAAGCCTGTGTTGGGACAGTTAGTACAAGCCTGGAGAATACACGGCAGGGGCCAGCCTTGCACTACTTCCCTGGCTATGGATGAGACGAGCTAAAGCCAAAGGGGTTTGTCAAGCTGTAACCTGTGTGAATTTCATGCCATCAGTTGGTTTGGCTGCAGGCTCAACATTTAACGGCGTGTCAGGGACATCGCTGTGGCTTTTGGCAGTCGAAAGTGGGAGAGACTTCTTTAATGTACCCTTTAGATTCCAAGGAAATAGAGCAAAATCTAGAGGCAGCTCCAGGTGATCCATCACTTCATGCAAATGGGTTTATAGATCCTCGCAGCACATTTGGGCAGGCAGGGGTACCTGGGGCACAGAGATTGGGCGTCTGCCTAAAGCCGGGGGGGGGCTATAATTTTTAATTTTTGATGGGGGCCACTTCAGGACTTTGGTAGGTGGTCAAGGGCTGCACTTTCCTATGCAGGGGATGATGGAGTGTTTGGGATGGAAGTTGGGTGCTGAAGGGAGCTCAGGGTAGGGGTGCAGGAGAGGGGGTGGGGTCAGAGAGGGAGTTTGGGTGATAGAAGGGATTGTGACCTGGGATAGTGGGTACAGAGGGTTTGGGAACGGAAGTTGGGGAGGGGGTGGGGTGCCAGGGGCAGACTTGGGCTGGGAGTCACTTATGCAGCCCAGCAGAACCCTCTCCCTCCATGTGTCTGTACATCAGGGGTGTCATGTACTTCCCCTCCCCCAGCACAATCTCTCAACTGGGAGCAGGGGAAATGTGCAAAGCGCCCCGCCGCCCCGGCCAGCTTGTGATGCAAAGACACAACTGGAGAGAGCAGCCAGCTGCTTTGACCCTGCCTGAGGGTCCTGGTGGGCTGGGCCATGGGCTGAATTCAAAGGTGCAGCCTGCAGGCTGGATCTTGCCCACCTCTGGCCTGAGGCTACAGGGGAATGTGTGGCAGCACTGAGGTTGGCAAACGTGAGTTCCTGGTTTTCAGCCCTCTGCTCTAGCCAATAGGCCGTTAGAATGTTCCAATTGGTGGCTGTGCTGCATCCTCCACTGTGATCTATCAAGCAAAAGCCAGCGCTTCCAGAGCGAGTTGTTAACAGTATGTTAAGAAAGAGAACAAACGGGATGTGCAGAACTGCGGGGAAATTGATGAAAGCACATAGTGGGTGGGAAGGGCAGGCAGTGTTCGGAACCCAAGGAACCTGGAATCCGGCGTCTAACATCCCATTCATCCAGAGCCCACAGGCAGACTGGAGAAAAGACTTGGTAACCTATTGGTTACTCTTCAACATCAATACCTCTGTATTTGTCATCTCCAGCCCCTGCCAGTTAACCCCTTTGCTTTACTTTATTGATCACTTAGATTTCTCCTGGAACGTGCTTAGGCTCACGGCTAACTGGACTTCACTTTATTTGAAAGCAGTTTCAAGGATCGACTTTCCTTTTCTTTCTTTATACAGCTCTAAGATTAACTCTAGTGTCGCCACCTTCCCAAAGCACCTTTGGTATTAGACTTTTCCAGCCTCAGGAGGTGCATGCGTTAGCAAGAGACGGCCCAGCTCATTTGAACCTGGGTTCCAAGTCCAAGCCGGTTTGACACTTTTGATGTCTAATTCCAGTGGTTCTGCAGGAAGTGGCTGCTAAAATGTTGGCATTGAGGGAGCCAGTTTTATAACCTGCTTGGGAGGTTCCCCTTCACGTGGCAGACCCTGTATGTATTCCAAACGTGTGCAGATTTTATACGTCCAAGGTCCTGCATCATACCGTGACTAATGGTGTTGCCAGCTTTGAGGTGTTGAGAGGACTTTTGCCCGGCCTTGGCATCACATAGGATCTTACTGCTCTTGTTCTCTCTAATGCAGTGATACTCACTGAGGTTTGTGAGCCACAAGTGGCTCTTTTTGTGCATCTCCTGCAGCTCTTTGCCTCCAAACTATATTAGAACCCTTTGTGTTTTGATTTAATTAATCAATCAGGAGGCTTTTACTGGGTTAGTGATCAACTGTAGTTGATAAAATAACGTAGTCATTTTGCTGTGAGAATCTGTGAGGTCTGAGTCTCTGCTCCAGTGATACTTTCACAGCACTGGTTCAGTCCTTGAGGACAGCCAGTCCTGGATCTTGGACTACTGTTGTACCATGCTCCATTCTGCAGGAAACTGGCTGCATTTTAAATTACCCATCAGGGTTATTTTGTCCTTTCTCAGAGAACCACTCTGAGGTAGAGTGAAAAAAGGTGGGAGCTGTTTTTGTGGATTTTGCAGTGGTTCTGCCACTGCTCTGCCTTATGCTGTTGCTGCAAGGTGCTTCTCCTCGTGTTTGTGTTTTTTCTTTTCTGGCCATCTCTCTCCTATAGCTGAAGTCTCTTTCGTCCCAGATCTCCAGCTGTTTAACAATGTTTTTGGTTGCTTGTCAACTGCAGCATCCCTGTGGGGTTGTGTAAACACAAAGTCCTTCTTCTGTTTCAAAGAGACCCACTCTTGATCTGTCACAGCTCGTACCTGTCAAAGGGACAGCAGTAATTCCAGAGGTCAGCACTATGGTTTGTCCTAAAGCTCCAAACTCCCTTGTTACAGAAGCGCAGAAGGTTTATTGTATCCCACGAAGGGCCATGTTCACATGCAAACGCAGAGGGACCTCCAGAGCTCCAATCTGGCTCCATTCATGCAGAAGGGAAGAAGGCACAAGAAGATGCTATTAAGTGAAACATGCAAATAGCAATCCTGGTAGTGGGGAAGCCTTTTGCTACTCCATGGTTCTTCCCCCATGAGAGGTGAGATCATCATCTACCGTTGTTGCTAACGTGTTGTCAACCGTGATGTGGACAAAGGTGTTCTGGAGGACCACAGGCAAATGACTTGACTTTAAAAGGCTGTCTAGGACTGGGCTGTAAGAGAAGGGGCCGTGTAAAGATAGTGAGAGAAATTGTGTTGTGTATTATCTAGCTCAGGTTGCTAGTGTGTATTGTGTGTTTCACTCCTGAGTGCCATTGGTTGCTAGTGTGTATTGTGATATAGCATGTTTGTGACTCCTGTGTGCCCTGGCTAGTCTAAGTGACCGCAAAGGAGAAGGTAAGAAAGCATGTGTGTACGCCAAAGGCAGAACATAACATCTGATCGGTGTCAGTGGCCATATACAGTCAGGATTTCCACACAGTGGACATGAAGGCAGTTTGGAGGCTCAGGGAGACGTTCACGTTTTGCTTTCCTGTGGAAGTATTAAGGAAGGTTCTTTTCATTAGCCATGGCCAAGACTCCTGCTGGCATTTTGAATCAGTGAGAGTATTAGCACAGAGTGACATTCCCACAGGAAGGGAGTTGGCACGGAGAGCTGTAGATCAGGAAGATGTTTGCACCTGACTGACTTGTCCAGCCACGTCCTTGGAAATGTCTGAAATGCTCTCTTCTGCCTCGCTGGGCTCTGCAAATTGTCCCTCCCTCAGCTGCACTTTGCTGCTTAACTCTGGAAAGCGAGAGGGGCCACTTGTGTGAACGGTGCTGGGAAAGGCTGGAGTATCGGCGCAGTTTGACACAGAGCTCGGAGAGGGGCATTTTCCCCTGGCTCCAGAGGAGAAGGTGGTTTTTTTCCTGTGTGATACAGCTGTCGTTGGAGCATCCACTAGAGGGTTGTTCGTGGACAGTCTTTGTGAACATCTGAGGACTGTCACCTTTCCAGCCAGGGGTTTTGAACCTGCGTTCTTTTCACCCCAAGGGCACCCCAAGCTCAGCCACCAAGTCCTCAAATGACTGACCCTCTGACTGCCCTTCTCCTCCAAGTCAGGACAGCACTCTCACAGGTACTGGTGCTGAACTCTGATCTAGCTACCGGGCCAGGCCAATACTGCAGGACAGGTCATTTTCACAATAGTATATTTTTCCTCTTACACACTAACAATTTTGGACAGGTAACATACTTTTAAAGTGGTTGTTTACATGTTCTCTCTCTACGTAATCAGTTGTAATAAAGCAAATCCTCAGTGCAAATGCTGAAATAGAAATGGCATTGCGTGGCTGTACAGCAGAGGTAGGGAACCTTTTCTCTGCTGGGGGGGCTACTGACCCACGCAAGCATCAGTTGGGGGCCACGTACAAGTGAGAGGCCAAAACAAAACAAAACAAAAAAAAAACCCTCACTGACCTGGCTCCCAGTAGAGAAGCAAAAAAAACTAAAAACTGCAAACCACTCACCTCACTCATGCCCAAATCCAGGTGTTGAGGTTCCTTTCGCACGTCACTCCCACAAAGATTCAGAGGTCTGTGGTGTGAGCCCCGAGCCTCACCGTGGGCAGGATGAAAGTAAGCTGGGAGGCAGATCCAGCTCGTGGTCCATAGAGTCCCCGCCCCTGCTCTACGGTGTTATGGTCATGTGCAGCCATGAACTTTGCAGCCACAGGACCTGTCTCATGCGTGCTTTGGAATATAAGATTGCTTCATGCCTGGGCTTGCTCACATAGTTCCTGTAACTGCGTCCACAAATGCTCACCTTGATGTCTGCTCCTTTCCATGCTAGGTTGTCTCTCTGATGTAATTGTGATAACGAAACAGATTATGCCGGTGTGGGTTTGTGTGCATGTTAAAAATGTGGCCCTGATCACATGAAGCACAACTGGTAATGTGCTAAAGAAACCATCACTTGAGGTTGATGAACTGACTGTCCTCCAAGTTCTGCGCTTTGTTTTCATTGACAGAGTTCTGAATATCTAGCTGCCTCAGATCTCCTTGAGCCTGTTGGTCTGTGTGGACCTGCTCACAGAAAAGATGGCACATCAGTTATGAGCTGTTACTGCCTTGAACGCAGACCATGGCGGGAATGAATGGCAGACTGTGGCAGCTGTTCTTGAGTGGCTCCATTCCTACCTTCCTTAGCACCCCCCGAGGGTGGTGTTAGGCCCTTCTGTTTTCTCCCAAACAGTCTTGATGCTTGGGGTCCCACAAGGTTCATCCCATCTCCCTTCCAGTTCAGTGGCTATATGGAGCTAGTCATAGGGCTGGTGAGGAGGAGAGGTCCGTAATGTCCAGGTGTGAAGATGTTGGCCATCACTGCAGCCTGGTCTCCTTCGACCCAACCAGCACTAGCTGATGCCTTGCACAGAGTCAGGATGAGTTGATGGGGCATGGAGACACCCAGATGACTGAAAGGTCAATGTGGGAAAGATTTAAGAAGATGGTGACAGCGCAAGAGAGGTGGGGAGGATTTTTCCAAATGTAAGTTAAAAGGTTTCCCCATGAGTCCCACAGAGGGCACCGCTGACTGTTGGATTCTGCAGCCTCAGGGCCCAAGTTAAATGCCTTTCCCAATCAGCAGGGCCCTAATGGACCCAGTGAGATTAGTCTGGAACACTCCAGTATCCTGTGCACCTACGCTTACAAAGAGGCTCTGTTAAATGCCATTGCAGCAAAGGGACCTGAATTTCTGTTTTCCTACCTTCCTCCCAGGTCCCTAGTGGTACAGGCTACTGCAGAAAGTGAAGGTCTTAATACCTAAGGAACACCCCACTTTACAATAGCTCCAAATAACTGGACCTCTGGGGGACAAAGGTTTTCCCCTGTGTGGGCTTCCAACATCACCTTGCCAACTTCCAGGTCCCGCTTTCCAAGTGTGACTTCCATAACTACTCGAGGCTGATGGCCCAGCAAGACAAACTGTTCTCTGACGATAGGACCTGCTGCTTCTCCCCCTTAAAGGAAGGCAGTCTGGTGACAAAATTAGCTCTTCAGGCTCCAGCTGATACAGCAAATACAGCATCCAGAAACGTGGCCGCTGGTATTGTTATGAGAAGGGATTCTCGGTTGCAATCCTTGGTCTTCCTTTGGCAGGCACAGAACATTATTTAAGACCTCCAGTTGATGAGTCCAGCCTCTTTAGCGACAGAGTTAGTCGTCTCATTAATGAACTCAAGATCTGCCATCTGCTCACTGGGCCCATAGAAGGATGCACAAACAGACCAATAAACCCAGACCACCACTACCTCCTCTTCCTGTCATCTTCTACCCATGTCCTGCTAAGCCTGCTCACAAGTAACAGAAGCTCAGAGATGCTCCTTTTGGCCCCCTCTACCACCACCCGGAGCACAGCCTATTTTCAGCCTGCTGCTAGTGACCACTTATGGTGCTTGAGACCCACGTCATTTGCCAGTTGCTACTTGGGCATATGGCAGCCTGTATTTGTGTGAGCTGCTTTCGCCAGGTGTGATATACAGTGCCTGCAGGCATGGCTGAATTTGGTCTACTCTCAACAAACACCACATCAACTCCAAAGTGATTCGTCCTACCAGGGTCATCACCTTCTTTGCTTGATAGCCAAACCCCGACAAAGTACAGGTGGAGTTCCCTTTGCCACCCCATTCCCAGTGTCACCGTGGTAACAGAGGTGTCCCTTCCAAGGTCAGACACTTACCTGAACGGCTTGTTGCGCAGAGCACATGGACGGGGCAGGCTACATAGTAACATCATGGAGCTTTGGGCAGTCTCCTTTGCCTGCAAGGCCTTTCTCCCATTCCTTCGCTTCATCCACATCCAGGTGATGTCGTCCGTCTCACTGTCATGGTCTGCACTAACAAACAGGAGCAAACAAGATCTTTCCTGCTTTGGAGGCAGCTGGGCTTTGAACCTGGTGTATCAGGCACTTCTTAACTGTCCAGGCAACATACAACCTGGGTACTCACTTCCCACTTAGCCGGCGACCTCAGCAGCCACTTCTCTGCAGGCCACAAGTGGGAAATCATGGCTCCATGCTTGCCGACATCTTAATGTAGGGGAGCACACTTCTGTGGGTCTGCTTGACATCAGAGATGAACAAAAACCTCATCTCCTATATTCCAAGGGAGTCATCATCCACAAGTCCCAAGGTGGCGCACTCCTGGATGAGTGGTTTCAGAAATGCTTTTCCTCCCATCCTCCAGCTCCCACAGCTGCTGAGAAAAGCATGTCGTGACAGAGCCAGCATCATTCTTCAAGCTGCCTACTGGCCCAGGCACTTATGGCTCCCTGAGCTTGTCTGTATCCATCCATGCCCCAGCCAGATCTCCAGGTACAGGGCAGGGGCAGAGTCATGGAACCCCTGCCACTGGGAGGTCTTCATCTTCTGCCATGAAAACTTACTGAGCCTCCATTTAAACCCTTAATGACATGTTCTGTGTCCCACATGTACTTTCTGGGGGCCATCACTTCAGTTTGGAGGGGCAGTGAACTGAGAGCTCTTGTGGCAGACCCCCTTTCACAAGGACACCCTTCACCCTAAAATTCTACCCAAGGTTGTGTCCAAATTCCCCCTTAATCAGTGTATTTACTTACCTGTCTTTTTTCCCCCAATCCCTATGCTTCTCCTGAAGAGAGACTTCACTCCCTCGACATGAGGCATGCACTGACCTTTTACCTGTCAAGAACCAAACCCATCAGGAGCACTCAATCACAGAAAGGTCACATGGCTGAGCTATATCCCCTCAAAGGCTTGCTCAGTGGAGTTCAGGTTGTATTACTGAGTGCGAAAGGCTCACATCCCACGTCATGGTGGTCTAATAGCCCACTCCACAAGAGCACAGGCTGCCCCACTAGTCACCCTGCAGGAGTCATGCCACATGGAGCTCCAAACATGTTTGCTAGATGCTGTGTGCTGGTTCAGTCTCTGCTACCCATGCAGTGGTGTGAACTGCAGTACTGCAGGCATCTTCACTGCTGGTCCCTTGTCACCCACCTCCAGTCTGAATACTGTTTTCAGTCTGCTTGCATGTGGAATACAAATAGGGACCAGCCCTTGAAAAAATGGAGGTTATAACTGGAAGCTCTTTGAGATGTGTGGTCCCTATCTGTAGTCCACTACCTGCTGTCCACCTCAGCTGCACTTTGTAGTTGGATTTTGAAGAGGAACTGAGGGGTCCTCTACCTGCACTACCACTCATAGCTTTGCTCAGGAGTACGAGGAGATCTGCTGTGCATGTGCAGGCCAACAGATGCTGCTTGTTAAAATCTGCCCACGCAGGCACATGGTCCACACATGTACCTCGTGTGTAATAGAGAGAGGGACTACGCATCTCAAAGAACTTAAGTAGCCTCCAGTGGCCTGATGAAATTAACAGGCACCAAGGCCGGAGGTTGAATGCAAACAAGAGGAAATACTTTATCACTCAACCCGTGAAACTCATTGCCAAGGGGTGTCATGATTGCCAGAGGTGTAGCTGGGGTCCAGAAAAAATTAGCTAAGTTAATGTTAGAGATGTTCATCAATGTGCATTAGCCAAGATGGTCAGGAATGCAACTCCATGCTCTGGAGTGACCCTAAAGCTCTGACTGGCAGTAGCCAGGAGTGGATCTCTCCAAATCACCCTGTTGTGTATGCTCTCCTTGAAGCTCTGGCACTGGCCACTGTTAGAAGACCAGATGCTGGTTAGATGGATCATTGTTCTGACCCGGCATGACCATTCTTATAAGAGATACATGGACTGCACCTCTGTTCCTGCAAATACTGGAAATAATTCAGACCCTCCCTGAGGCTTAGCCATGCTACTTGTGCCAGAGTCAATGCATCTAATGGCACTGACAGCGATGCTACTCAGCGGTCCCCATCTTCTCCACTAACATCCCTACCTGTAAAACATACTTGAGATAGCAGTGAGCCAAACTTTCCTCTCCACACCTCGAGAGGACAACAGTTCTGAAATTCTGTCCCTTAATGAGTCTAGCTTGTCAGGCGCTGCCATGAAAATCAGCCAGCCCCAGGAAACCTGATGTACTGGCTTTTCTGGACAACCTGCATTTGTCCTGAGACTTCCCACTTGTAGTGTCTCAGTTGTAAATGGCTCCACCAACCCAGCTTCATGCAACTTCTTGCTGGATTTCCTGGTGGCCTCAAGGTTCTCTACAGCAGCATGTCTTCCAGGCCAATATTTCAGATCTTTGATTCAGACTCCCTCAGTCCATCCATTTGAACTATTCACTGTATGTTCCTTTCAATAAAGATGGTGTTCTAGGCTGCATTCACCTTGGCCGGAGTGTTCTCTGAAGTCTTTGCTCTTAAGTGTAAGCTTTACTGCAAGGAAAAGATGTGTGTTCCCAAGTAATCCCTCAGCAGCTTAACCATCCCATACCTCACAGTAAATAATTCTGCCTTCTTTTCCCTTGGAGCTTCAGCACCTGGGTGAAAAGTGGTTGCATGTGCTGGATGTGTGAAGAACCATTCAGAGTTGCCCTTGTAGAATTGTCAAATAAATAGCCATCTTTGTTTTATTTCATCCCCAAATGCTTGGTCTTGAAACAGCCTGAAATCTCAATAGCTAGAAGGATCAGGTGCTACATCTATAAAGCATCCAGGGCTACAGACAAACTGCTGTCATTACACATCATGCTGCTCAACAGTTGTGATTCTGGAACTCTTTCTCATATCATGAGTCTCTTCTGCACAGGATCTCACCAGCAGTCGTCTTTGGCAGGAGGGCACTCGAGGCAGCGGTCCCAAACCAGATGAATTTTAAGAAGGGGGACCCTTATTCTTTCCTACTGACTACCCGTTCATTGGCTGCTTTTTCTCACTGCTCACGGAGTCACTGGTCTGCGAGAAGAGGTCAAGATCCCAGAATAGAGAGTGTATTTCCTGATTTTCTTTCTGGGCTTGACTCTCCTCCAGTTCACCCCACCTAAGTTAACCCCTTTGGGGGCCTCTACAATGGCCTCTTCCCTGAGGAAAGTTGTGTGGCCCAGAGTTTACAGCTATCTATGGCTAAAGTTACAGGAACCCAGCATTTGGAACCCCTGGTCCTGTGTGAACTACCTGTCATATTTGCAGGAAAAGAGGGGCAGCCCTTTATCTTGTGAAGAAAGGAAATCATCGGGTAAGTGATTTTCCATTTTCTTTAGTGATCTGTTAGTGCCACCTGAAGGAAACAGCCTCTACTAATTAAGATTCCTTGCAGATATTTTGGAAAGCAAGTAGTTGCATTACGTTTGTTCACATCTCTGTAGCTGCAGTGCCAGGAGGTTTTTCACAGCTTTGTGTCATTTTCTTTGCAGTGCAAGAAGAAACATACTCTGGTGTGCCCCGACTTTTCCAAGAAGGGCATCTGTCCAAAGGGGGCCCGCTGCAAACTCCAGCATCCCCAGAGAAAGCATCACTTGAGACAGCCCAATACCGCAGCACACCCTGGTCAAGACAGGTTATCACCAAACTGGAAGAGCCTCCGAGAGGAGGCAGTGAGGTAAGAGGAGTTAAAACCCAGGAAATGATGTTCTTTCTTTTGTGTAAGTCACTTTAGTCTGTGGTTTGCGGAGGAATAATTTGGGCTTCTCCTCATCGGCGCATGGTGTGGTGTGTTTACCCTGGAGTGTCAAGAATCCAGCTCTATTCTAGTTCTGTGGGTATTTTTGGCTAAGCCAATTTCGTGAGTGTCATCCGTTGAGATTTGCTCTGGTACCTGAAATCAAGCCACGGCTTTTGAGTTCTGCCCAGCCCAGCCCACACTCCAGATTCTAATGCTGGGAGACCCCTGCCTGTTTTGTTAAAGGTACCACGAGACTTCAGAGACTACAATTGCTCCTGCAGGGCTCATAGCAAACAGTTTTGTTTGAGGTGCGGGGCTCGTAATTATGTGTCTAGCAGTGGAATATCTGCATGCTGAAAACCCTTTTGTACAAATTGGAGCTGCTACTATGGTAACTTCCGTAGATCCTGTGAACAAACACAAGCCAGTGTTTGGAGGGGAAACGCCAAAAAGCTTTCCTGGAAACAGGTGTTGGCTAGTAGGGGGTCATGGTTCCCTCTGAGTTAGTACAGAGCTAACAGGCATTGTGCTTCTCTTTCAGAAGAGGAGTAAAACCAGCCCCCAACCACCTGTAGGAATCGCCTCTGGCTTTTTCTGACAAGAGTTCAGGTGTAATGGCTCTGCTCTTCTGGCTCGTTATTTTCTGTCCACTTGTACTCTTGTAGTTCCAAGCAGAGACGGTCTTCGTCACTTTCCTGTCCTCAATACGGAGTGCCCCTTTGAGCTGTTGAGCTCTTACTGACTCCCTTGCCGGAGAGGGGCTTCGTTTCATTGGTGGGAGAAGTGCTGCCTGTGTGTTTGTGTGAGTTGTATTCTGCAGTTTGGGCATGCTGTCATCTCCTGGGAGGCTCTCGAGAGGTGATCCAGACCTGAGCGGAGATGGCTAGTCTTGCCAAGCTGTCTAGGACTTTCTACCCTAGTCTGGACTCCTGATGTTCAAAACTCTCCCTGATGTAGGCCCCAGGCCAAGTGTGCACAGACTGTATGTTAAACCAGTGCACCTCGAACCCAGATCTCCTGCCTGCCTATGCAGAATATGAGCATTAGACCCTAATCGCTCCATGTTCTAAGATACGACAAGGAACAGGCGACAGAGACAGACCTGGGGCAGCTGGCTGCCTCCCTCCTACCCATGGAGAAGCAGCCGATAGGGGATGCAGAGGCGGAGAAGGATGTGGAAATATAATAGGTGTGCAGAATGCCTTTGATGTTGTGCTGGGTACTTTGTTAATCACATCAGCAACTCTCAGCATAAAATGACTATCTGATTCTTGTCGAGGTCATTGTCCTATGTGCCCTTGGGGGTCTATTGATTATTCAATTTTAATAATGCTGTGTGGCTGCAAGCTACCTAACTGGGCAATCCACCAAGCCTGGCACCCAGAGGTTTCTCCTGTGTTATTAACTCCTTGAATTATAACAGGGAGGAGAACTGTTAACACTTTGTCAGCCAGGGACTGGGCAGTTGGTGCCACGCTGTACACCTCCAGCCTAGTTCAGAAGCTCCAGAATCAGCCATAGCCAAGACGCTGGCCTTGTCTTTTGAGTTTCTGAGATGCGGGGAGTTGCCCAGCTGGCTGGTAGGCAGGTGTAGTGGCTGCCTTTCAGGGCAAAAGGTTTGAATTGAGACTGAGGACATATGAGAGGAGCGTCTTGTCTCAGTAGAGTCCCTGGGCATGCATCCGCACCACATTACTCACCATACTGTTGGGCATGGGCTAATAGCCTCCACTCAGGAGACTGATCCAATGTGGAGAATGAGCTTCATACCCCTCTGAGAAGTGGTCTCATCAGACCAGAACTGCGGCCAGCTATGGGCCAGCCTGAGGAAAGTTATATGGACCTGGGGTGCAAGGGACAATATTGTCTCACTGTTTCCTTGCACTCCTCCTCCAGTCTGTCTGTGTCCATCTCTGGTCTCATGTTTAGACTGTAAGCTCTTGGGGGTAGAGTCTGTCTCTATGTTCTGTGCCGGCACGGCACCTGACACAAGGGGCTCCTAGGAGCTGTGGTAATGCACATAATGAGAGACAGGGAATTATCAGCACTGAAACCCCAGCAGTGAAATACCTTCTTGGAGGAGACCAGACAGAGCCTGTCCCTGATCCCATTCAGGGCTGAGTGTGGGAGTTGCCTGTCTTCCTGAAGCAGTGGCATGTTCCTAGGACTGAGCCTGACCTGGAGCAAGTCATGTGAGGCACAAAGGCGGCTTTGAGGCTATTGCCATTAGGGCAAGCTCCATTTGGACTAATTGCTGCGAGGTGCTTAGATACCACATCATCTACGTAATGTGTTACAGCTGCCTACCGGCATCTGCCCAGTGAGGGGTGAAGGGAAGGAGGTTCCGTCATGCTGTTCATATTCCTGTGTTACGGGCAGATGTGTGTGGCTCCTGTAAGACTGGCCAGTCTGGGTCACACCAAAGGTCCAAGTAGCCCAGTCTCCTGTCTTCTCACAGCAGTTGGTGCCAGGTGCCCAGAGGGAATGACCAGACCAGGGCAATGTACCAAGTAACCCATCCCCTGTCATTCAGTCCTAGCTCCTGGCAGTCAGAGGTTTAAGGACACCTGGACCATGGAGATGCACGTTGGCCACTGGTGAATATAACCAGCCCGAACTTACCTAGTTCTTTTCTGGCCTCCCTGGGTCATCGTCCCAGCACTGGGATTGCCTGGCTCATTCTCTTGGCTTTCCTGGTTGGGGAGAGGGCCAGCACGAGCACTGGGTGCAAAGCCTGACAAAGTCCTCGCCCACGCAGTGCCTGGCAAATGATGAGAGAGGGCTGGTCCCGCCTGTTGTGTTTGCTGTGAATTCAAGGGAGTGAGGGAGCCAAAGAAGGAGGCCATGAACAGCTGTTTCCTGCTGCCCTTTATCAGTTCCGGTAGCTCTGGTGAAGATGGGCTTGGTGGGCCTGTGGGCTGACCCAATATGCCCTTCCTTAGGTAAGATGCCCGAGGAGGATGCTGACCATTTGGAACAGAAGGATAGTAGCAGTGCCGGGTTCCCTTCTTTTCTAGGGAGGGCAGGGCACTGCTCAGACTTGGTCTTCTGTTAGCCTCGCTACTAATGCTACCCCTTAAACACCCACAAATGTGCCTTTCGTGGTGCACTGTCCCCATAGCTGCTACTGAGTCAGCCACTGCAACGGGCTCAGAGACCGAGGACTCTACCCTAGAGCTGTCTAGCCCTGCATGCATAGTCAATGTAAGGGCAGAGCTAATAGACCTGACTGAAATAGAAGGGAGCCAGGTGGTATGGCACTAATTCCGGTTGCAGCCCTCTTGGCAGGACTGGCTTTATCCATCACTGTCAGCAGCCTGTCGCCTGGGTCTGTCACTGTTGTGGCTCCTCACACTCCCTGGCTCCATCTCCGTTTGTGTTTTTCTATTGCAGTCTGCATCACTCCTCTGGAATGCTTTATTAACAACCTCCAGTAGGTGCTGGCGAGCCGGCGGAGCAGGAATGCAGAGCGGTGGGGTGTCCCACTGGGGGGAATCGTTACATGTGGTTACCTCGTGAGGTGGCTCAGCAGGAGGAGAGACACATGGGGATCAGCCCAGCACATGCATCCTGGGCAGGCGAGCCCACCTCCCTCCTCCAGCAGCCTCATTTTATGGGATGTCAAGTCACTGATGAGTCTGCTGTGAATGTGATGGAGCTAGCTGCTTAGGGCCGCTAATGGGAGATGGGAAAACCACTAGGAAGAGGAACATCTGAGACAACCCTACGCCAAGTCCTGGAGAATGGACTTGGATTCATTTGGTGATTCGTCCCGCTCTCATTCTGTATCTTAGCAATGGAAAATGTTCGGAAACGGGCAACAGAACTGATTAGAGGTTTGGAACAGGTGCCATATGAGGCGAGATTAACAAGATTGGTACCTTTCAGTTTAGAAAAGAGGAGACTAAGGGGGGATATGATAGAGCTCTGTAAAATCATGACTGGTGTGGAGAAAGGGATAAGGAAAAGTTGTTTACTTGTTTCCATACACAAGAACATGGGGTCACCGAATGAAATTAGGAGGCACTGGGTTTAAAACCAACACAAGGAAGTTTTTCTTCATGCAACGCACACAGCCAGTCTGTGGAACTCCTTACCCGGAGGGTGTTGTGGAAGTCAGGACTTTAACAGGGTTCAAAAATGAGCTAGCTAAGTTCATGGAGGTTAGGTCCATCTGTGGCTCTTAGCCAGGCAGGGCAGAAAGGTGTCCCTAGCCTCTGTCTGTCAGAGGCTAGAAGTGGGTGACAGGGAGGGATCACTTGATTCCCTGTTCTGTTCATACTCTCAGGTGCATAAGGCATTGCCCTCTGTTAGAAGACAGGGTACTGGGCTAGGTGGACCTTTGGTCTGACCCAGTCTGGCTGTTCCTACGTGAGAGCCAGGATTCAGCCATCAATCTTTTGTTTTATATGGGTTTTCTCTTCCACACCTCCAGTCAGGCCTTGTCACCTGGCTGGAGACAGGCAGGGTTGAGGCACCTGCTCTCTCTGCGTCCGGCCCTGAGACCCAGCCCAGCAGCACAAGGCCCTGCCTTGTATGGTAGCAGAGGGGAGGGAATGTGTGATGGGCTCTGCAAACCTGGCTAGTGTGACTGGGGAAGCTTGGACTACACCCAGCTCTTGGCTCCTGGGCAAGTGCGCTGTAAATATTTCCTTCCTGCTTTTAGGCGGGAATGCGAAGCATCGAGCTGCTCAGGGAGGAGAGCGAAGCAGGGTTCTTCCCAGCCCCTTTCCTAGAAGGGCTGGCAGCAGCCTCCGCCTGAGAGAGACAACTGCTGCTGCTTTTCCCTTTCTTAGCACCTCACTGTAGACGTCCATTAGCCCCATGTGCACTGAGGAGCCGAGAATGTGGGCGCAGCCAGATCTGCCGCTGGAGATAGGTCCTTGGTGCAGCTGGCTCCCCCATCCTGACTGCAGAGAGAGCCTCATGCCCCGGCCCTGCTACCTTAAACCCCCACCCTCCCCCATTCCTGCTCGGCTCAGCTCTGTCCCTAGCCAAACTTAGGTGAGTCTAGCCACAAGCTCAGCAGCCCCTTCCTTTGGGAGTGGGAGGGGGTTTCCTGGGATGTAAGGGGATCTTCCCAGCCTAAGAGAAACAAGCAGCATGAGGGGTCCTGCAGAGGGATTGTCCGTCAGGCAAAGGTGTCAGTGCACCGCCACTTTGGACTTTCAAACCGGAGAAGGCAAAGCCTCTGGAAATAGACTAGTGGGAACAATTCCTGCCTGATGGCTGGAAGAGTTAATCAGTCTCTTCCCTTGCTCTCATGGGAGCCCTGCGTCATTGTAACCTATATTGGAATGTTCTATGCTGGCCATGCTCTGATGTGGGCTGCTGATCTCATTCTTGTGTGGGTGTCTTTTTCAGGGGGGCTGCAGCCCATCTTCAGGCAGATGGGGAGATTCCTGGACCCTCCAGCGTGGAGCAGGGGGAAATGTTTTGGAGCGATACAGACAGCCCAGGATCCGGCAGGCTTCCGAAGCTCCCATCTTTCATCTCTCTCCAGACACCCACCTCCCCGAGTGAGGGGACACGTGTGGCTGAAAGAGACAAGACAGGGGTGGAGACAGGTACAAGGCGACTGCTCTGTGTTGTGTTCTCACAAGCTCCGGGGTTCCCTGTCCTTCATCAGCCAAAGCTGAGTGAGAGCCATGTCCATGTATGCCTTTGTCCAGGCACCCCTGCCCTGGCTACGGTACTGCCTCGCGGGCAAGGGACAGCCCAGCTGTGAATTCAGGGCTCCACAAAGGGGAGAACTGGAGCAGTGGTGGGGCATGCAGTCCTGCCTCCTCAGACAGTTGTGCTGATAACCTTCAGGCTTGTAGCTCCAGCTCTGTCCATGTACCTTAACCCCAGCTTTGGCTCCCCCTGCATGCCTGCTCCTGGGACGCACACAGCTCTGCCAGCCCTGACAGCAACAGCACCCGTGCTATGGTAAGCCCAGGCCTCGGAGAAGATACTGTTAGCTGGCAAAGGGTGTGCTTGTGTTTTGATGGGACCAGTAGTCCATTAGGGACCATAATGTACATTTCACTTGAAGCCTGCCCCAGGGCTAGAACCCCCATGGCCAGACCTGAAAGGCACATGTAACCCAACCCACCGCCACATACCGGCACTTGGAGCATGACTGCTTTCCGAGGCACCCCCTTCCCAAAATCTCAGGAGAGATTCAGACGCCGTCCAGCTGATCAGCAGAATGCCCACAGCACCCATAGCCAGCAGTGTGTTTCGGTAGGTCGTCACCTACTTTGGTGCACATAACAACATTTATTTCGCCCATGGGCGGAAAAAGTTAGAGACCCCCAGTCAGTGACTTGGAGACTAGTCACGATTCCTTACTCCTCCTCCTTTTCTCTAGCGAGAGGAACCCTCCTGCTGCTTTTTGTTGCGTCACAGATGGTACAATGCTGTATGAGAAGAGACGTGTGCGGGGAGGGCACAGGGTGCCAAGGATTCAAATGTCCATTAAGGACCCCAAAATAAGAGCTTGTCAAAAGTTGTTTTTTTAACTGAAAACCATTTTTTGATGAAAAACAGCATTTTGACAAAACCAAAGTGTTCTGCTGACGGGTTAGTTTGAGTGAAATGTTTGGGCTTTTTCAAGAAAAAAATCAAGTAAAACTATTTTTGAACTAAAATTGAAAACTGAATGAAAATAATTCATTTTAGTTTGGAAAGTTTTAATCAGAACTTAAAAATTAAGGAAAAAATGGAGTGAAATGTTCTGTGGTAATAAAATTGCCTTTTGTGCCCCTCTCCCCTTAGAATGAAGAGTGTTCTGCCTACTTATGGCGCTTAGTTTCAAACTGAGGTTAAAACTAACCCCATGAAAGACACCGTGCTAACTGCGGGGCTACAAGAAGGTGCTTGGTTTTCTAGCACTCATTCCCACTGGGTACCGGGAGGGAGAACGGAGGGGCCAGAATGCAGCATAGGGTAAAACCCAAGGGGCATCTTCTAATCCACTTAGATTGCAAGTGCTTTGAGATGGGGATTGTTTCTTTGGCTCTGGGGTAGAATCATAGAATAGTAGGACTGGAAGGGACCTCGAGAGGCCATCGAGTCCAGCCCCCTGCCCTCATGGCAGGACCAAGCACTTTCTAGACCATCCCTGAAAGCCATCTATCTAACCTCTTCTTAAATATCTCCAGTGATGGAGATTCTACCACCTCCCTTGGCAATTTGTTCCAGTGTTTGATCACCCTGACAGTTAGGAACTTTTTCCTAATGTCCAACCTGAACCTCCCCTGCTGCAATTTCAGTCCATTGCCTCTTGTTCTATCCTCAGAGGCAAGGAAGAACAAGTTCCCTCCCTCTGCCTTATGACACCCTTTTAGATACCTGAAAACTGCTATCGTGTCCCCCCTCAATCTTCTCTTTTCCAAACTCAACAAGCCCAATTCTTTCAGCCTTTCTTCATAGGTCATGTTCTCTGGACCTTTGATCATTCTCATTGCTCTCCTCCGGACCCTCTCCAATTTCTCCACATCCTTCCTGAACTGCGGTGCCCAGAACTGGACACAATACTCCAGCTGAGGCCTAACCAGCGCAGAGTAGAGCGGGAGAATGACTTCTCGTGTCTTGTTCACAACACACCTGTTAATGCATCCTAGAATCATGTTTGCCTTTTTCGCAACAGCATCACACTGTTGACTCATATTTAGCTTGTGGTCCACTATAACCCCTAGATCCCTTTCTGCTGTAAAGGGATAGGGCCAAAAATGAGGAGTTCAGAGAACAGGAGGGGGCTGTGGGTGAGGGCTCCAACTGAGGGTGTCGGCTCTGGGGGCGGGCCAGGAGTGAGGCATTTGGGGTGCTGGCTGGGGCTAAGGGTTGTGGCGTGCAGAAGGGGACTCAGGACAGGAGGTTGGGGGTGGGGGCAGGGGGTGGACATGTGTTAGAGTGCTGGAGGGAGCACAGGACTGAGGGTGGGGGGCTTAGGAGAGGGGTCAGCTGCAGATGGGGGCTCGGGGTGGGGGGTTGGGATGTAGGACGATTGCACTGAACAAGTCCCCTTTGGTGATGGAGCGGGGAAGCTGATGGCTCAGCATGAGCCGTGCTGCCCCCACAGCCCCTATTGGCCAGGATTCCCAGCCAGCGGGAGCTGTGGGGAGGAACCTGCAGGCGAGGGCAGTGTGGGGGTGGGGGGCTGACAGACTGGGCAAAGGGGAGAGCAGGGGGGCTGTCTCCATTCTCCTGGAAGGGGCGGGGCCTCAGGCAGCCAGTCCTCAGCACCACCTGGATCGTGCTGTGGTCCCAGCTCCCCGAGCTGCCCAAAGCACTCTGGCAGTGATTTAAAGGGCCTGGAGCTCTAGGTGCTGCTCCTGTACTAGTGGCAGCGTCTGGGAGCCCTTTTGGATCACTGGGCCCTAAGCAACTGCCCTCTCAGCTTCTCTCCCCATTGGCAGGCCTGAATGTGGGCATGGAGCTTCCCTCAGCGGCTGTGACAATGCAACTCCAGCCCAACATGTGAGGAAAGTAATGTGTGGAGCCACGCGTCCCCACAGGCAGCAGGCAGGGCCGGGTAACATGCAGGAGCATTAGTGGCTGCCGCTCACCGCCCTGAGCTACGAGTGCATTGCAAAAAGATCTGCACTTTTGGTGGCCCAGAGATTTTTTTTTTTTTTTTGCAGTCCTCCCGTCCCCCCAGCCCTGGGGACTGCAGCCTCTAAAGCCGCTTTCTTAATCCAGAGCTGAGTGGGTTACAGCAAACTGGCCATGGGTCCCAGCTAGATCTCAGAGTGGGAACAGCCTGGGAAATCACCGCACCATGCTGCAAACCCTCCTGGGTCCCTGAAATGCTCACAAAGGGCCAGAGTCTTGAGCTGATGCTGAGAACACCACCCATTAGCTGCTGATGGAGAAAGCTCCATGGTGGTCACTCAGTCATACCTGCCTAAAATAGGACACACTGGGAAGGATTTGTGGAGCTAATTGTACCAAAGACAGCTGCTGGACTGGGTGCCCTAGGTGTGGCCCAGGGAGCACAAATCCATCTCTTCAGCTTTTCCTCTCTGCTGTGGTCCTGCTTCCACAGTACCTCTTGGACTTCATGTCTACTGGAAGTGAGATCACCCTGCATCTGTGCAAGGAGAGAGACTGCCGTGGGGGGTCTGAAAGCTCACACAAACCCCTTCCTAGTCTCCCATGCTGGAGAGAAGTGTCCCTTCTGCTGAAGGGGACTTCAGAGCTGGCATCAGCCTGGCAGTGACCTGTAAAAGCCACGTCAAAGCTGGGAAGTTTCAAGACCTCTTGATATATGGGGGCAAGAAAGGAGTTCTGGGATTAGCAACATATTCCTTAGGTCACGGGTGAGCACGTGTTTGGGAGGTTGGCTGCGTGCTGCTGAAACACCAAGCAGTGGGCACGGTGCAGCCCAGGCTCTTTCGGTAAGGACTGTTGCTGCTGTAAAGGCTTTTCTACGCATCGTGGAGTGGAGTGCTTGGCTTCCCTGTCAAATCCGTGATTCCCCAGCTCCCACCCCTTTTGGACCCGGTTCAGCTCCTTTTGATCTCAGCGGCTGCTGGCTGCTGTGGGCAGTGCTCTTGAACCAGGGAGTTAATCTGGCTTTTTTATCTCTGCCACAAAGATGAAGCAGTTAAGCTGCAGAAAGAAAGCTGTTGAAATGCCATGAATTGCACTCGTCAGCCTGGAGTAACTCCGCTTATAATGGGTCAAGGGAAGAGTGTCAGATGGAGGCTAAAGACGCACTAGTGGAAGGGGGGTCTGGGAGGGGACTTGATAAAGCTATCTCTCTCCAGTCCAAAGTCGATACTTGTGTCATTCAGGGTAGGTGTGTCCTCAGCAACCACTCAGGAGACCAAAACTTCCCCTGTTGAGTGGTGGGTGGTTGTCTTGTCAAGGTGGAGCACAACTGCTCTGGCCAGCTTACAAAACCACCTGCACTTACCTCCTAAGCTAAGGAGTTGTCCCACACGTTGGTGAATTCCACAGGTTGCCACGTTTGTCCGATTGTTAGGAAGGTGATGAATTGCATTTGTCGTGCTGCTTTGATCATTCCCATGCATCTCCCTGGGCCTTGTTCTAGCATTCCCACAGCCTTGGGGGAATGACAGGCAGCTACCTGACACCACCGGATCCCTAATTCAGCTGGTGCTGAGGATAGGAATGGCTGCGATTGCTGGTCATAGGGCCAGTATCTCAGTCCTGAAGGTCTAATCATGGGAACATCACACTGCTGAAGGTGGGAGCTATAAACTGGCCATCGGTAAGATTTCAAATGCCCAACCGTCAGAGGAGTAAAGTTCAGGAGCAGCTTTTCAAGGGTTTCTTACTAAAGTTTCTGGAGGGGGTGGGATGGCAGGACTGCCTACATGTGTGTGGCCCATCAGGGACTGCTAGTAGCAAAAATCCCCAGTGGCTGGAAACGGGACACTAGATGGGGAGGGCTCTGTACTACAGCAGAGAATTCTTTCCCAGGTGTGTGTCTGGTTGTCTGACCCACCTGCTCAGGGTCTAACTGTTTCCTGGGTTTAGGAAGTGATTTTATCCTGGGTCAGATTAAAGAGGATTTTTCACCTTCCCCTTCAGCGTGGAGCATGGATCATTTGCCGTTTAAACTAGTGTAAGTGGATGATTCTTTGTAACTTGAAGTCTTTCAATCATGATTTGAGGATGCCAGGAACTCAGCCAGAGGTCGTGTGACCTGTAAGGTGCAGGAGGTGAGACTAGAAGATCGCAATGATCCCTTCTGACCTGAAAGTCTATGAGATTCTCAGCTGTCCAGTGGGATACTCAACTCTTGCTTTTAGCTCTCAAAGGTTGCCGGGACCTTTTTGTGCACAGAAAATGATTTCAGGAAAGTCATCTTTGACAGGAGAACGTGTGGGCACGCACACGTGCCCATCTGTATCTGTAGTTTGAAAACTCTTAACATGATTTGAAATGTACAAAGGATTTTTTAAAAAATACGTGATCTCAAGTGGCATACGTGGGGTGAGGTGAGCCAGAGAGTCTTGATTGGTATGAATTCAAGGTGACCACTTGTGAGTAATGGAGCCATCTCAAACGTGGGCTGATGAGATCTGAATCCCACTGCGTAATCATGGGTTCCCTATGAAATGTGCATCTGTTTGCATCTGTGAAGCATATGATGTAGTGCACACTCTTTAAAAGCTTGTCCAGCTGGCAAGAGCTTAATAGAATCCCCCATTTTAAAGATTTTGAAGCTACCGCAAGGAACATCTCTGAAACTTGCTGCATCGTTCAGACTAGGAGAACTTTTTAAGCACATCCACTGTGTATGGAAGATGTCTGTCAACATAGCGTATAAGAAAATAAAAAATATTTGTGCCTTTGCAGAACCAAGTGGAGTTGGGCACAAGCACATCTCTTCTCTTGCTTTCAGTCCAGGTGGACTCTGTTGTGATCTGTACAGTTAACTTGTCCAGCAGCTGTTAACACACAGATCAAAGTAATGTGTGTGTCCTGAATGGTTGGAGAGAGAGGACTGAAAGCTGATGTGTCTTCAGTAGTGTGGTTTATGACTGGAGCACCAGCCAATTTAATGAGAATGTGCTTGCCCCCGGGTGGACAATATTATGTTTGTACTAACAATCAGGACTGTAAAAAAAAAAAAAAAATGGTGTAGCCTTTATTTTCAGTGCAAAGCCTTGGGCTGCCAGAATGCAGACTCTTCTCTGTCTGTTTTGCAGTTTAGACTGACGAGGTTGAGGATAACTCTATACAGGCCTCTAGCCAAGAATTTGGAAATGCTTCACAAACTTCCATTTGTGCTTCTGCTCCATCCCCTTGTCTCTGTGTGTCAGCCCTGCCTATATCTGACCAGCTCAGCCACTGACGCTCCTCTGGGAGATCTGCTGAGGTGGCTGAGTCTGGTGTATCATAGATGGCATTTGCAGAAGCACCTCAGTGGTTTGTGCTTAGAACTAATGCTCCTAAATCCCCAAGGTGCTTTTGAAAAATCCACCCCATCCCCTTTCCTGTGCACGCTCGACACAAGGGTTTGGTGCAGTCCATATCCCAGCATGGAGTCAGTGCTCGGGCAGGTGACCTGTCCCTGTTAATACAGGGTCAGAAATTAGAGCCTGAGCAGGTCACTGGGAATAGCTGTTCTGTCTCCCCAGCCCTGTCAGTGCTGGATTGTCCTCTCCAGTGTACTCCAGATGAGGAGAAATGTCTCCTAATGCGTGCCAGCTAATGCATTCTAGTACTACGGTGTAGACAGAGCAAGCTGTATTAAACTTGAATGAACTGCTAGACCCAGCTCTAGGTGTGGGAGGACAAGGGTTTTGCCACCACTTTCAGGTTAGTCTGTCTAGGCATGTCCAGTGTCATGTCGAGCCCTCCTCCCATGCAGCCTCTCAGTGCTGTGACTGCGCCAGGAGGAGAGCACAGAACATGGGCTGGCACAACTGAAGGCCTCTGCTCAGTAGGGGATGTCCATGTTGGGTCTTACAGCTGCTGTGACTTCAGCTCATCTAGCTCTGGGATGGACCTGCTCTCCTCTCCCCGGTGGCATAGAGGACCATTGTGCCTGGCAGAACTGTGATCTGAGGCTTTTGCCATCAGCTTGCTCTGTGATTCCAAGAAATGGGCATCCAGCTCTGTTACCCTGAAGGCAGGCTGCAAGCTGCACCCAGTCATGGGGCAGCACATAGCTTAGTGTACAGGCAAAGCACTACCTCCTCCTCCGTCTGTGCTCACATTAATGTGAGGTGCTGTTTCCAAGCTGCATGAATGGCACAGCCGCCATTAAACTCTGGCTTCGACGGGGCAGCCATCCCTCCCTGCGCGCGTGGCCTCCAGCAGGAGCAGGGGATACCCAGAGGGCAGCTGCCCCCTGGCCTTAGTTGCGACATTTGTGTCCATCACGTTGTTTGTTCCTGCAAAGCTAGGGAAGCGTCTCTGTGGCATTGGGGGGACGGCGGGGGGAGAGGGGGTGGATGAATTTAGCTCGCCCTCCCCTTCTGGAAGCGTTTCCGGAGGGGGATTAAACCCTTCCCCTCCTGGAAGTGTTTCCAGGTAATGTGCTTTCCCATATTTCACCTTCCAGTTAAATAGCCTGCACTGAAGCTAACTGTCCTCCCTGCGATAATTGTAACCAAGCGCACCAATGCAAACCATTCCAATCGAGTGCTAATTTAATTAGAAAGCACCCATTTTAGTTAATTTGTTCAAGAAGATCACTGAAAACTCCTGGAGAGAACAGATGTTCCCCTTTCCCCCGATGAACATTCAGGGGTTTGTAAATGGCTCCACTCAGCCTTGTTTAGGAGAGAA
The DNA here is from genome assembly GCF_033958435.1 of Carettochelys insculpta. Classification (NCBI taxonomy): domain Eukaryota; kingdom Metazoa; phylum Chordata; order Testudines; family Carettochelyidae; genus Carettochelys; species Carettochelys insculpta. The sequence goes on from NC_134138.1 coordinate 7,367,759, forward strand.
AAGAGGATTTTATAGCTGCAAACGACCCTTTCTGTAAACATTTTACAGCTCTCTGCACGTTTGAGTGACGATAAACCCCTAGCAACTCGGCGGGCTGCAAATTTGCGACCATACGGCTATCATTTTATTGTCATATTTCACGGTCGTAACGTTAATGGAAGATGCTCGCTACAGTCTTTTTTAATGGCTCCGCTGAGCACGCTCAACCACTTGTGCTTTGGAAAATTCATCGAGGTGCAGAGCTTCTGTTTTTGTTTACAGCTTTCACTTCTGGAGGAATAACTTTGAAAACACGAATCGCCTCCTCACATGCAGTGCTCTGCCCTATTCAGATTTCTGAACCCCCTTCATATTTCCTGGCTCACCCCATTCACAGCATAACACGCATGGGCACTGCAAGCCAGGCTTAGAGTTCCCATTCCTCACTGCACCAGCCACATGTTCCTTTCCTCCGTTGCCCTGGGTGAGGGGTTGCAATGGGGAGAGTGTGAGCAGCCAGTGGACAGGTGGCTCTCTCTCCCTGGAAGCTTTATAGCCCTGCTAGAGATCAGTAGCCTTAAATCAAGCACTGTATAGGAAAGGAATATGCCCGTCTGTCTGCCTCTCATTATATATAACAAGCAGGCCCATGGCACCTTCAAGACCTGGGGATTACAGTAGCTGAGAGGCTGGATATGAGTAAACAGTGTGCCCTTGTAGCCAAGAAAGCTAGCGGCATATTGGGGTGCATTAGGAGAAGCATTTCCAGCAGGTCTAGAGAAGTTGTTCCCCCTCTCTTCAGATCTGGTGAGGCCACATCTGGAGTATTGTGTCCAGTTCTGGGGCCCCCAGTATGGAAAGGATGTGGATGTGCTGCAGCAGGTTCAGTGGAGGGCAATGAAAATGATTAGGGGGCTGGAGCACGTGACCTATGAGGAGACACTGAGGGGTTTGGACTTATTTAGTTTGCAGAAGAGATGAGTGAGGAGCGATTTGATAGCAGCCTTCAACTTCCTGAAGGGGGGGCTCTAACGAGGATGGACAGAGGCTGTTCTCAGTAGTGAGGGATGACAGAACAAGGAGCAATGGTCTGAAGTTGAAGAGGGGGAGGTGTAGGTTGGATATTAGGAAAAACTATTTCCCCAGGAGGGTGGTGAAGCACTGGAATGTGTTACCGAGAGAGCTGGTGGAATCTCCACCCCTAGAGGTTTTTAAATCCCAACTTGACAAGGTCCTGGCTGGGATGACTTAGTGAGAGTTTATCCTGCTTAAAGCAAGGGGCTGGACTCAGTGACCTCCTGAAGTCCCTTCCAGCCCTAGGATTCTAGGATTGTATGATTCTATAACTAACACATTTATTAGGACATGAGCATTAGTGGGTAAAACCCACTTTCTCAGATGAATGGAGTGGAAAAACAGAATCCAGAGTTTATATAGCTGGGGTGGGAGGGGCGTAGTGGGGAGGGGTAGGTTACCTGTCACTAATAGTACTTCTCATTATATTTGTCATCCTGATGGAAAATCAAATCTTTTCCTCTCAAAGCCTTTATCTACTCTTCAGTTCAGTGGCTTTTTTTTTCTTTTTTTCACGTTTTTTCCCTCATCTTCCATGAGAAATAAGGTGTTTGTTCAAAAGACCAGGCACCACCAAACCGTAACACACACACTGCTCCAGACAAGCACATCTCCTTAGTCCCCTCTCTTTGGTTAGACTCACTCCTCAAGACTCCCTCTGCCCACAGACATTCCCAGCTGTCTCACCTCCAGTGACAACAAGAAGTCCTGTGGCACCTTATAGACTAACAGATGTTTTGGAGCATAAGCTTTTGTGAGCAGAGACCTGCTTCGTCAGATGCATCTTCGTCTCATGCATCTGATAAAGCAGGTCTTTGCCCACAAAAGCTTTTATGCTCCAAAATATCTGTTACTCTATAAGGTGCCCCCCGGGACTGCTTGTTGTTCTTGAAGATACAGACTAACACAGGTACCTCTGATAGTTGTCACCCTCCAGTGTTGGCCCTCAGCTGTGCTGGTATGTCCGGTCCCCTCGCAGTTTGCACAGCGGTGGGGGAGGCAGGCTTTGTGGTGAGGCTGCAGTAGTAGGGGACCAGCAGCAAGAACCAGGTACTGGTCTCCTGAGCACTTTTTGGAACCAGTGCTGGGACAGGGTCACACGTGCATTCTCTTCTGACTCTCCCAGGCCAAAGTAGGAGACGGCACTGGGAGCCTCTCCAAGGCCACTGTTGATCTCTTTACCTCCCAAGAGCACGGCACTGGGCACTTCTTGTCTCCCCAGCACTTCTTTGGGTTAGCTAACCTCCCAACAGCCCTGTGAGGGATGCGTTACCCTAGTTTACTTAAAGCACGGTGCTCAGCACTATGGGTCCTGAGCTGTGGCAGTGCCACAGTCACACAAGGACTAAATAACAACAGGTGTAAGCTAAAGGGCTTCCGCTCCCTTGGACGCAAGCCAGGGCGTTGGCCGAGGAGTGGCCCCACTGTTGCACCGTCAGTTTCTAAGCTGATGTAGTTACGTCGTCATCTAATGTCAGCAGCAAGGCCTTAGAGGAAGCATTGCCCAGTGAGTAAAGCGCTTGCCTCAGGCATGTCTAAACTCCAGCCGTAAGCTGGGCTACATTAGGGGTATGGTCACTGCAGTAATTAATGTGGTGGCTGATGTCCGCACTGCCCTCCTCCTGCCAGTGGGGTATGTCCTCCTCAGGAGTTCTTAAACTGACAGAAGAGGGGCTGGGTGGGGGGGCTGAGCGGCAGGGCTTTCCCCACCCATGGTTAGGGGAGCGCGTGGTGTTCTCTGTATCAGGGGTCGGTCAGAGCGCAATGAGTAGGTGCGTTAATTTCCAGCTTGCCAATCACCAGGTGCGTGGGGGCATATCCCCCCCTCCAGGGGGCTGCTGATTCCGTTGGCTCATGCCTTCCTTTGGGGCCCTGGCAGGTGTATTCTCAGTTCAGGAGTAGCTTGGAGACTTTAGCTGGCAGAGCTGCTGAGCAGGCTGCCAGACCCCCTGCCTTTGTTCGCCACCCTGACACTGTTGCATCCCTTGTGCCATCTGCCTCCTGTGCAGGTACTCCGTGGGCTCCTGCGATGGAGATCTGCTGCAGCAGATGCTGCTAAGGGTCATAAAATGGGGAAGGAAAAAACCTTCCCAGCGCCTCTTAGGGACCAGGTCCTGCTCCCACTGAAGGCAGAAGGAATTTTGGTGTTGACTTGCCATTGAACAGGATCAGATCCCAAGTAAAAAGGTCTGGGAGAAGCTGTAACTGGTTCATTTGTGATCCATGCCAGCAGATGTTTGTACAATAAACTTCCTTTCAGTTCCCCACCATTGCACTAGCCCGAGGGCAGCTCCTTCTGCCGCTCAGTGCTGCAACCAGCTGGACAGGTGCTGTGCCATGCCAGCTCCAGGCAGGGTGGGGTGTGCGGCTATGTACCACTGCCACCCCCTACCGCTGCAGAGACAGAGGGCTCTCTCCTTGTGCTGTTCATTCTACTCTGGCGGGCTGATGGACAGCTGCACGCTGGTGTCCAGCGGGCACAGCATGCTGAGAAGAAGCAAGATGAGCAGATGAAAGCTCCGGTAAGGGTCTGGCTTCACACTCGTGGCCTGTCCCCTCTGCGCTGGGAATGCCAGGGAGCATTCTCACACATTGTCTGTACTCTCCCATCCATCGCCCCCTGTGTTGTAGTGATCTCTTCCCAGGAGTGCAGAGCATTTGGGTGTGACACCCCTCGTTAGCAGATACAACACCTCCAGCCGGTTAGCACATTAGCTGCTCGCCTACTTGAAAGGAGGGACAGTCACTTTGATGCCTCAACTCGCTGGACAAACCTGGGTTCCGTTCCCAGTTCTGCCACTTGTTGTTGTCACTCAACCAGCCTCAGTTTCCCCATCTCTAAAATTTGGCTAATTGCACCTCCCTCACCCCCACACCTTATCAGGCTGTTGGGAAGTTTTCATGGTCTTTGACTAGAATGTGCTCTGCCCCCGCAAGGTGGGTGGTTATTTCTGATTGGAATAGAGCATGAGATGCACAATTACAGACCAGGAGGCCATTGTGCCTGGGGCTGTACAAATCCCAAACACAGAAGGTCTCTATCCCAGAGAACCTGCCCCCTTGCGAGGAGATGCTGCATAAATCCATCCCATTGTGAGGCACTCAGGTGGTATGGGAACAGGGGCCCTATCAGTACGCAGACCATCAGAGATTGCAGTTTCTGCATTAACAAGTCACTGGGCCAGGCTGGGCTGCTGCCCAGGAGATTTCAATGGTAAGGCAATAAAGTTTACCAAGTTTGCTCTCGTTCAGAAAGTTTGAGGCAGAGAATAAAACCTCTGGTCAAAGAGGAAGTGGCTTGGACCAGTTCTTCTTCCCCAGCAAGGGGGAGCTCCGAGCCATGTGCACTTCAGACCCAGGCAGCTGCTTCACTTCATGGAGAAACCCTGGCCTGTGCCTGCTGTGCAACTGCTCTGCAAGATGGGGAAGCACGGGAATGGGGTCACTGTGGCCCATGGTGTAACTTCGCTTTGGCCTCTCTAGGGCCACTGAGGGTGGTCTTTCACCTTTCAGAAAGGGGAATCACGAGCATCCAGTGGGGCCACAGAACCACAAGGTATATGGCCAGGAGGGCCCGTCAGATCTGGTCTGACCTTCTGCATGTCGGAGACTACCAGCCACCCCTCAGGATCTGCCCGCTCACCCAACAGCCAAAGTACTACAGCCCTCTGATCTGCCCTTTGCTGCCTTCTCCAGAGGTCACCTACCTGGCTAGTCTGGTTTAATAGCTTCCCAGAGGCGGAGACTGAGCTTATTAAAAAAATCGCCCCACTCTTGGTACCCACTGCCCTCCCTGAGTGTGTTCTCTAGTACATTGGTACTCACAAGCCAATTCTACTGGCAAGCAACCTCGGATCTCACTGTCCCCCTTAGCACATGCCCTTTGTGACGGCCTTTGCTGGGCTGGCCGTGGTTTGTTGACCATAGCAGATTTTTTTCTCTTGCTGTTGACTAAGTTAATCATGTTAACCCACCCACTAGGGGGTGATGAGGCGCGGGCAGCTTTACTGACCCCGCTTGCACTCAAAGGAATTACCCTCCGTTGGACGTCTCACCTGGCTTCTTCAGGCAAGTTCCAGGGAACCCAGGAAAACGTGCGCCATCAGGTGTTCAGAATGAGCTAATGGGAAAGCCTCAAAATGCATTTCATAATTGAATTAACAAACCTCTAATATAATTGCTTTTCTAGTGCAAAACCTATTGAGCTGTAGGTAGAGGGCATGTGCTCCTTCCTGCAGCCAGGCACGGTAGTCAGCGTAATTGGTTTGTGTTCAGTGCACTGGGTTTGTTCTGGTTATTAGCAATTTGCGGCCATTAGGACTGCCATCAGCAAGTAGAGGAAGTGGGTTTTTGGGGTGCCCACTAGTGTTCCCCAAAGCTTTAGGGGTCTCGCTGCTCTGAGCAGTGTTCCCTGTTCCGTCGAGTCAGATGCTAACTCTGTAAACGAGCTGGTTAATGGGGTTCCTGCTGTTTGGAGAGAGCCCTGTCGGAGAGGTGGGCAGATCTGGTGAGAGCACACTGGGTCAGAGCTCAGGGGAGTTGAGCTCAGTGCACAGTTCTGCCTTGGCTGAGTCACTGGCTTGCTCCCTGCCTGTGCAACCCAGCAGCGAGTTGAGGAGAGCAGGACATCCCTTTCCCCAGCCTTTATCTTGCCTGTTTGAATCGTCAGGGGATTCTCCATGCATCTGTCCGGAGGGGCCTTGCTCCCCATTGGGCTGTGGCTCTCCCTGTACCCTTGCACTTCTGGCAAAGTCCAGAAATAAATAACTGCACTCAGGTGTCATGTCATCATGGCAAGGAGCACTGAGTTGCTCATTTTAAATGGAACTTAGTGTGGGGTGTTTTGACTGAACTGGAGCCTTCGTTTCTTACCTCGCAGCAAGACATTTGCAAATATGTTTACGGATTTTTTTTTTTTTTTGCCAGGATCTAATTGTCTGCAGTTTTCCAACCTTTTTACCTTATTGATTTGCAGACAAGTTTCAGAGCTGCCAAGTCTTGTTTATTTGCTGGGTTTGAGACTTGCTCCTTCTGGATTAATCATCCATGTGTTTTTTAAAAGCCTTTTCCTCTTGTGATGGAGGGCCTGGCAAAGAGACCTGCTAAAATCTCACCTGGGAGCTTTGGAAATCGCTCTTGCTCAGAGTCTTCCAGCATGACAGCCTTGCAATTTCCCCATCTGAGTTACTTAGTATCATAGTAATTAGAGATGGAAAGGCTCTCTTAGATCATCCAATCCACTCCCCTTTCAGGACAGAGGGTTGCCCTCTGCTAGAAGATATGTCTGATACTAAATTAATACTATGCTTGATCTTAGACAGGAAGAATTAAAGTAACTTACTGTGTACTATGTCAAAGAGAACATAAAAATAACCCCACTGCTGCATCCTCTCTTAGAAGTCTCTCACCTGTGGCTTGTAAGCTTCATATGTCTCACAGATGAATCTGAGGGGCCACTGCAGCTTTTGAGAGCTGATTTGAACAGATGGATGATCATTGCACTTTTGTGCTGCTGTAACACAGAGAACTGTGTTTGCAGGCTGGCTCAAAACCTGTTCGCTCTGCATTAGAGCATCTCACCTAAATCTGAATCAGAACATTGGCAAAATTAGTTTAGTGCCTGAGGCTGGGGAGCAAAGTCACTGGAAGCGGGCAGACAAGTCTCAGCTTCACATGCCGCAGGATGGTGTGGGAGATAGGCTGCCTCTTGGAGTAATGGGTAACTACTGGGCACTTGCTGTTTGGATGTTTTTTGTCAGATAACGGGGCTAAAACATGGTGCTCCTCTGCCAAATTTCTCATCACTGAGTGGCAAAAGGGAACTATTGTGCTTGTGAAAGAGTTGACAAGTAGAACGGAGAAACCGTTCTACCTGTTCTGCAGCAGATCAGTGCTCTCTCCTCCCCCAGGAAATATTTTAGGATGCAGCCATTCTGCCTGTGGAGTACCCTGTGCTCGGTGGGACCACCACGGCGAAGAAAGCTGTGCACGTGAATCCCGACGCAGCATAACAGTCTGGTCTTGGGTTGGAATGCTCCAGCTTCATCCTTGGTGGATGTTGTAAAAAACTGCAACTCAAACCAGTTTTCTCTCTTGTTAAAATGTTATACTTTGTGTATAGTGTTTAAGGCCTGAGGGGACAAACCAGATCATTCAGTGTAACCTCTTGTATTTCAGACCATCAAAAGAACTTGACACCCACGCAACAAGTCCAACAACCAATGTCAGACCAAAGTATCAGAGCCCAAAATTCCTGTCTGACCTCACCCTATGGTGAGCAGCTAGAACCCAGAGCGCATGAGGGTGAACCTGCCAGCCATACACCTGAGAGAGCATATTCCATGCTGCGTCAGAGCCCTGGCCAGCCCCCTTTGCCACCAGCCCTGTCCCATCTTCAGTTGTGACCATCCTTGATGCTTCAGAAGGAGATTAAACAAACTCCCGCAGAATGCAGAGGGGTGGGGGATCCCTTCCTGACCCCATAGCTAGCTGGCTGAAACCCAGAAGCGTGAGCTTTTGGGAGCTTTTTGGAAATGTAACCCCAAAGACACCAAACCCTGATTTCACAAGCAACCCTGTCATACAGTCACACTCGTGAGTTCGTCAAGCTCTCTTAAAACTATTGTTTGCCCTATTGGGGGGAATCTGTTCCACCTTCTGATCTCCAGCCTGAGTTTGTTCAGTTCATCCCCATGAGGCTTGAGCCGACGTTGTCCTTTAGCTTAAATTGCTCCCTGCCATCCATTTACACACACACACCCACCCCGCTTGAATATCAAATGCCAAAATCCACTGGGAATGGCACACAAAGGTTGAGAAATCAAGTGTACATGTATCTGTTGTGCTACTTTGTCTTGTTGGGAGACCTGTGTGGTTTCGATAGGAAGTGTTTAATATCATGCAGTAATACGCTGCTTGCATTTAATAATGAAGCCGTCAGGAGGAAACTCTTCACGCGTGCAGTGCGGCTAAACTGGGGTTGCCTTAAGAAAATCACTTATTTCTGCCTTGTTTGTGTTGCATTAAAAGAGAGTTTTATTTCCATTTAATTTACCTATTTTTGACAAAGAAACGAAAGGAGGATAGTGGGAAAGGGGATGACCTATTAGGTGAAAATGTCCTGCACACACTCAGCCCTGAACCACAGTAGCAGAACAGCTGATAGAAAACACCCTAACAAACATACACATTTAAACCGCCCTAAATTTTACAACCCTGAATAGGTTTTCTGCATGTTTGTGCTTTTTTGTTTCCTGCACGTGGCCTCTGAAATGAGCCAGTTTTGACACTTCCGGCATCAGCTGTTTGAATTCCTGAGGAGCAGAAGTTTTCGTCTGCGGAGGGCATTTTCTTTGGTGGTGTTTAACACGTGTGTAATTTGGGACTGGCTAAACTGATTTAGATCAGATCTTCCAAAACAAAGTCCACCTCTGGGCTGACACGAGGAATGGAAACTTGTGACCCAAAAGCAATTTGTGTGTGTTTTGCAAGCACCTGAAAATGGTGGGCGACACCAGAATGACATCATTCACTCCCCATGAACACCGTCATCTGTGTGCCTGTTCTCTCCAGGGATGGGGTACCTAGACCACCCCGTATTCATGCAGTGATTTATAAGCTTCTGCCTTGCCTTAACTATGTACAACAGTGCGTGAAACTGCTCCTGAAGCCTTCTATCATTCTTTGGTGCCACCATCATGTGTCATCATTCAGTGTAAAATCCTCTGGTTTTCTACACTGGGGTTAGGAGTGTCAGCTTTTTGCCACTTCTTCCCCACTCTTTTTCAGCGGCAAGAGAGTTAAAATGAGAACAAAAGAAACAGGGGAAATAAACAGGAGAAATGGGACAACCCCGGTCAGCAAAAACATCACATTCCTGGAGGACAGGTCCCTCAATGGCTGTTAGCCAGGCTAGGCAGGGATGGGCCGCACCGTTGGTTTGCCCGAAGCTGGGAATGGACAACAAGGTGTGGATCAGTTGATCTTTAACTGTTCTGTTCATTCCCTCAGGTGCACCTGTCAGTGGCTGCTGCTGGGAGACAGGCTCTTGAGCCAGATGGACCTTGGTCTGACCCAGTGTGACTGTTCTGATGCCCTTAGTTTTTAATAGAAAAGACTTTGCAGAACTTTTTCTTTTCACCCTTCATCCTGCCTTTGCTCTTCCCCTTATTTGAGAAGGCCTTGAGCCCTCACTGAGCTAAACTTTTGCTCTCTGGTCTAAACTTTTCAGAGGCTTTTGTCTTGCCAGATTTCACTGTGCAGCTCCCTGCAACCACAGGATGGTTTGAAAAAGATGTTTTTGTAGAGGGACAAGGGAGGCTGGGGGAGATTACTTCCCTTGCATTCAAAAAATGCTAAACCTTTTTCATTCACATGTCACGTATGCACGTGAAATGCCCCTTTTAAGGCAGAGCCTGATCCTGGCAAGTTTCAGAAAGCACCAGAATGGCTGCAAATAGAGGCTCAGAGTGGGATCTTGTACGTTACCTTGTGCTACCTTATGAAGATCAGTGTAGCCAGCTTCTCCTTGAGGGAGGGGGAGTTGTTAAGATTATAAAACTCTTTAGTCTAGCTCAAGATTGGCCAGGAAGGCATAAAGGGAATGATGGGCCCTGGAGAAGTCATGCTTCTACCTGGGATGGTGCAGTGAGTGAAGGGGGTTAGCAGGAGGGATTCTTTTCCAACATCAGTCTCTTATGCAGCCTCCCATCACCTTCACATCCAGCACCGGCCGCATAAAATCAGCAGCAACAGCGAAGTCCCTAGTGGACTTCATGGGCATCTCTGGTGCTCCTTCCTGGTGGCATTGGCTGTGGCAGGTATCCCTGCTCATCAGGGTCTTGAACTCAAGAGTTGAGACATCAGTAACTCAGCCAGAGGTAGGTGTCCATTGCAAGAGCGGGCAGGTGAGGTTTTGTGGGCTGAAAAGTGCAGGGGGTGGGACTAGATGATCGTTATGGTCTCTTCTGGTCTGCAAGCCTCTGAGCCCATCAGCATGTCTCTTTCACATGACCTATGACCTATGCATATGACCTATGAAGAAAGGTTGAGGGAATTGGGACTGTCTAGTCTGCAGAAGAGAAGACCAAGGGGGAACTTGGTAACAGCCTTCAACTTACTGAAAAGAGATTGCCAAGAGGCTGGAGACAGGCTGTTCAAGGTGCTCACGGATGGCAGAACACAGAACAATGGTCTCAAGTTACGGTGGGGAAGGTCCAGGTTGAACATTAGGAAAACTTTTTTACTAGGAGGGTGGTGAAGCATTGGAATGGGCTACCCAGGGAAGTTGTGGAGTCTCCATCCCTGGAGGTGTTTAAGTCTCGCCTCGACAAAGCCCTGGCTGGGCTGATCTGATGGGTTTGGGCCTGCCTAGGGCAGGGAGCTGGACTTGATGGCTTTTTTAGGTCTCTTCCAGCTCTATTCTATTGTTCTGTGATTCACGCAGCAGGAGAGGAAAGAATAACATCTGAAAACACAGGATGATGTGCATACAGAAATTGGCCAGGGGATTCAGCAGCAGGTGTCAGCTCCAAAGCCGCTTCCCGCTTGCATTTCTTTTTATGTGTAAATTGACTAGCTCTCAGATAGGTAGTGTCCCTGTAACTCCCTCTGCTCCCCCATTCCTCTGACACTGCAGTGGCCGAAGCAAATTTTGTTTAACTTTCCCTTGGCTGCAGATGAAGCAGCTCTGGCGAGAGTCGAAAGGATGTGTCTGAAGAAAGTACTTTTTTATTGAAAAATATAATGGTGCCACCTGAAGTGTGATTTACGGCAGGGTCCACTTCTTGGACTTGATAATCTATTTCTATTAGATTTCTTTCTTTTGCTCTCTTTCCCTTTAAAAGTGGCAAGTTTCTCTGTCTGCCTGACACCTTCTTAGGCTTAGGCAAAATAAATGTTGATTTTCATCAAAAGTAAGAGCATTGGAAGCACTAATTCTCCAGCGATGCTGACAAGCTCAGCAAAAGCAGCTCAGGTTTCTACAAAGGGCTGGCTCTCCAGCCACGCTCTTCTCTTTGGAAGCAGTTCAATCATCATAATGAAAAAGGGGTTTCTTATCCTAGCACTCGCTAACTAGAAATTATATACCTGGTTCCTGGAAGATAGATGGCTTTGCTCTCTGAAATACAGAGGGTGGTACAGAGTGAAGGCGCTCACGGTGCGGCACAAGATTGATCACACAATTTGCAGAATCTACCATGCACAAAAAAGGAGAATATATTTTTGTTTGCAGTTGTCAGGGGCCTCTCTGTCTCTGGGCAAAGGGGGCAAGATGAGGGAGAGGACAGAGGTAAAATTCAGCCCCCATTGTTGAGTTTTGACCAGCGTGTTGCAGGATCGCATTGAAATTAATTCCAACTCTGTCAACTCTTAAAAGAATGACTGTGGAGCCTGTAGTTGCAGCCCTTGCTGGCCGTCCATCCTCTGGATGTTCCCTTCTTTGGCTGAGTTCCCCATGTGCATTAGATTACTTTGTATTTAAAAGCAATTGGTCATTTAGATGGGTTAGAGGGTTTTTTTAAACTTTATTGCTGTAGAGATAATTAATATGCTTCCAAGTTTCTCAAGATAGAAGCAAAACTTTTTCAAAGGCCGCACGTGTCGCCTGGAAAGGATGTGTGGTTCAGTGGTTAGGGTTCTGCTCTGGATCTTCGAGACCCTGCTGTGCCGCATACCGTGCAAAGGTGAGCAAGACAGACCCAAAACCTCAAGGGCGTTTGGGCTCTGACCTCTCAATCAGCTTCCCATCTGTACAGTGGGGATAGCAGTACTGCATTGCTGTCCAGGGGCATGGCTGTGAATTGCTTGGAGCTTTACTTGCAAACAGCTCCACAGAAGAGCAAAGGAGATATTTATTATCATGTAATTTACCCTGTGGCAGATTTGAAGCTGACATTGATGTACACTGAGGCTTGAGCAGGGCCCGGGTTACTATTAGTAAGAGAAACTCCTTTCCCTCATGTTCCCGGGAAGATCTGAAATGTATCAGGACAAGGCTCTAGGCTGCAGGTTCAAATCCAGCCATGGTGAGTTCTGCCCCAAAAGCTATTACCAGGGCCGAGAGCAGGTTTTGGCAGATCAGCATCCACGTCCTAGAAATGGCCGCTGTGGTGCACCTTTGGAGTCACCCTGCCGGCCCTTTGTTCTGAAACTGAATGAGTCATGGAGATGGACTCCCCTCTGGCTCCTAGAGTGAGCTCAGATAGTATTAGCCTAAAGAGCAGCAGCGTGGATTACCTGTGTTGTACACTCCACTCTCCAGGGCCACTTGTCTGTTATCTTTGCTGTCACCAACACACCCTGTTCTCTGGAGCCGTCAGAAAAATCAGCTGCTTTACAACTGCTGAGGAGTTCTGTGACATATGCCATCTGCTCCTCTGAGTCGCAGGAGAGGTGCCCCCGGATTGGAGGTGAGCGGAGCCAGAGAATGGATTAGAGCTTTCCCACCTTCTGCTTTTTGAACTTCAGTAGTAGTAAACACCACTTCTCTTACCCTGGGCCCTTTCAGGCCCCACACCCTGCAGAGACCATGTAGAAATCATTTCACCTATCTCAGTGTCTTCTCTGAGCTGACTGCTACTCACTGCAGTGGCATAATCGTGCTTTGGCAGTTATCTGTCTTAAGGTGGGATGCCACCTGCTCTTCATTGGGATCGTCTTGCCCATGCTGGGCTAATGGGAGCTGTTTACATTCTCAGCTGTCCTTGGGTTGAACAAAAAAGTTCGGCTCAGGTCACAAACCTTCCGTGACCTTTGGATGGTTCCTGCTGTGCTCTTGAAAGTGTGTGAAAGGGGGGAGATGCAGAGCCTTGTGGGGGGCGAGTGCTGGAGGGAGAGGAAGGATTGCAGTTCGGTAAAAATCATATGAAAATATATGTGGCGTTTCCTGTTTGGTTTTTTTGGTTGTAAATTCTCTCTTCGTCATTAAGATCAAGCCGCACACAGATAAGGATTTTCTTGATGAACATCCCAGCAGACCCCCTGGGAAAAGTGGCAGGTGATTTTACAACACGCCTGTAAGAATTTCATAGCTCCTCATAAAAATAAATACCCCTCCCCCAAATTTATGGCGCTGAGTCTGGTGCTGGGTGCTGTCCTTTGGCAGAGGGAGGAAACACATGGCATGATTAAATACCCCACTGCTGATGGCTAGGAAAACGCAGCTGACAGGAATGGTAAATGCATTCTCTTAAGGTAAGTATCCTCTATGGACTGACTCTTGAATCGTGGTTGTCACTCAGTTTATTTTATTCTACACCCTCTTCCAGCATAAACTAATCTGCCAATATAATAGTTTAGAAGTATCGCCCAGCGCCTTTCGCGGCAGTAAATCTTACTGATTTATTTAATGGCAACTCTTGGGATCGGGGGAGGTGAACTGCCTCTCTCCTCCTCCACCCCTACTCCTTCTCCACCACTGAGTTGCCCATCTGAAGTGGATTGAGTTGAACAGCTTGGCTGCAGAGCTAGTTGGAGGCTCCTGATTTTAGTCCTTAGTGGTGCAGAGCCACTGAGTTCTTGCTGACTCATCTTTTGCTAACCGATGTTGCTTGCCTCCATTGTCCGTTCCCCAGAACCTGCAGTGCTCGTGAGTTTCGCAGCTGGGCTGCCATTCAAACCACACAGTCCATTAATTGTTCTTTCTTACTTAGGCATTGGGCTTTGCAACCACCCTGCCGTTCTCTCCTCGCTCCCCCTCCCTGACCATCCTTTTGTCTCCCTGCCACAGCCAGGCCACTCTGCTCTGGGGTAGCTAAGGTCTTGGCAAGGAGGCTTCCCCTGGCTTATCTTCCAACAAGAGGCAGACTTTGTGGTAGGGATGTTCCTAGTTGAGCAGCCCGATACAATGTGGGCAGAAGGTTTGACTTGGTAAATTAAACTCCTGGAATCAGGTCTCCTTGGTTCCAGTCCCACTGCTACTGATGACTCTCAGCATGTGACCTTGGACAAGTCTCTTCCCATCCCAGTACCTGTGAGGCTGGGATAGTCCTCTGTCTCCCAGAGGGAACCATGGTTTGCAAATCGCCCTGAGCTCCTTGAGTGGAACGCGCGGCATAAGCACCGAAGTATTGTCACTGGTCAGGTACTGCTAGGGTCTCTCTGCAGGAGGCAGAAACTGAACAAAGTGCCCTCCTGCAAACAGGGAAGTGCCCAGGTGTGTGTCATGGCCATTGGTGGGGAAAGGCCAATGGGGCTGGTTGTGTCTTTGTTGCTGTGCCTTTAAAGCTGTTAGCTGCCGTCACAGGTGACTAATTGCTGCTCACCAGTGACTGCTGTGCATCCCTCTGATGTATGGGTGTTTATAGAGAGGGTGGAAAGGTGCTAAATGAGCCTTCTGTATTTTACATAAATTAGCTCAAAAGTCATGAATCAAAGTCACTGACACCCTGAGGAGGTTTGTTGGCCAAGTTTAAAAAGGAAGACAAATGAGACTTAGCACCCCATGGGTCACTGTCGGGGGTGGGGGGGCGATGGGCTGAGACACTTGATGTGGCCTGCGATCATCTTCCTCTCTTGTCACATGAAATCCCAGCTGAGTCAGAGGGAGGAATCCCTTGAAGGCAGGGTGACTTTTAGTGACTGTTCTTCCCAGGGCCATGGCAACCTGGGCTCAGGTTCAGTTCTGGAGTGGAAAATGGTACAGGAGCTCCTGCACTTCTGCTCTTGGGGTGTACAAACTTACTCCTCCTCCAGGTCCTGGAGCCATCAGCCCCCTTGCCTATGGGATTCCTCCCTCACCAGCCTCCTGTGTCTTGAGGAGTGCATCATTCAGGCCCCACAAACCCAGCCCTCCCTTTCCACTTGCATGCTTCTGTCTAACAGTGCAGCTGATTCATAAGTGTCCCAGAGACCCCCTCGGCCACATCCACCCCCAACTGCCTTCCTGCAAGGAGGGGTGGTTTCTACTTATTCATAACCTTTCAGTTCTCTAGTTTCCCCTCGCACATTGCTGGTGTGTGAGCTGTAATGCATTTTTAATTGGCATCCTGCACACCCTTGTGGCCTCTGGGACCAGGCCTCCTGCCGCATGTGGCCATCATCGGGAGGAATGTCCAGCTGCACAGACCAGCACCCATCAGGCCTGGGAACAGGGTAGTTGAATCCCCCATCTGCTGGCACAGAGGCCTGTTAGAGGAGCTTCAGTCCATGGGATTCCCAGAGCTCCGGGGTTCCAGCCAGCATGCTGGACCTGCTGTGTGAAGAGCTGAAGTCTTAGAACCTGTTGTCCCATCTGAAGAGCTCTCGGGGGCCGGGGAGGAGTGAGGTCAAGTCAACCGAGGTCAGAGGGGGCTGAGAGGCCCTTGTTACGAAAACACTGCTCCAACAGCACGTTCAGAGAGGTGGGATTAAGCCTAGTGCTAAAGCAGGAGCTCCAGGAGCGTGGCCTGGAATCTAAATGCAACCTGCCGCTGCCCGTCCCTTTAGTACTTAGGCAGCTCATGGGACGCAGATCTGGCTGGAACGCCACACAGCAGAGCTGTGGTTTCGGCGAGCAGCAGCCACACGTGGATGGACAGGACAGCTGCAACCTGCTCCATTCCGTGCAGTGGTGTTTGGGGGTTAGCTCTGAGCTAATGCTCCCTGCCTCTGGGGGTGGCAGGTAGCTGGTCAGTCTGAAATAGTCCCGCCTCTCAGCTTCTCAGAGGACTTAATTCACGGGGGCAGGGTGAAGAGGGGACTTTCCAGCTGGGGCCACCAATGCCGTTCTTCTCGCTGGAGTGCTGGAGTGCATCTTAGTATGTTTTGGAGCTGGCTAAGCATTCCTTGGCTGGCTGAGAGGTTCTGCATCTGCAGGCAAAGTAGAGGGATGCGCTAGGGCCACAATGCAGTCTGGTTTCCGTTGTTCCTGTTGAGAAGGTGCAGGGTCATTAGAGGTTCTTAGGGAGACTTCAGCTGATCAGAAGGGGACAGTCAGATGTTGCATGGCAGGGCTAGTCAGTTTCCTGGCTCCCAGAGTGGCAAGGAGCCTGAACTAGGGGGCAGTCTGGTTCCAGTCTCCTGCAGCTTGCCACTTGTGGGACGTGGGAAACTGACCAGCTGGTCAATTTCCCGGGTCCCGCAAGCCAGGGGAGCTGGGAACCAGGCAGCAGCCTGGCTCCCCTGCACTTGCAGAGGGGGGAAGTGAACAGGGCAGCAGCCTTGGTCAGTTTCCTGGCTCCTGCTCAGTTTCCTGGCTCTGCAAGTGGAGGGGAGCCAGGCTGCCCCCAGTTCACAGCTCCCCGCCACTCCAGGGACAGGGAAACCGCTCCTGTCAGGGACGGCAGCCTGGCTCGCAGAAGCCACCATGACAGGAGTAGGAAACCACTCCTGTCAGGCGGCAAGAGTCAGGCTGCCACCCCTGACAGGAGCGGTTTCCCACTCCTGTCAGGAGCGGCAGTCACATTAAGCCAGACTTATCTCAAGGATTTACTGTAATTTCATTTGCAAACACCAATTCAACAACGAGCGCTACGTAGATTACTCTGATCTGGTTCTCTGCTCCAGGCCAGTCGACCTCTGCACGAAGTGGTCTGTCTTTCTGCCAGCTTGTCAATCTTTTGCCAGGGGCTGACGCTCAGTGTGCCTGAACTGGAGCTCCTCATCTCTGTCTTTAAGGCAAGGCTGGTTCCCTTTCTGGAAGGGATGCCGTAGCCAGATGCAAGTGACTGAACTCAAAGGAGATGAAATTCTGAGCCTGTGTTTTCCAGGTCAGATTTAGCTATCTAATGGTTCGTGCTGGCCTTAAAGTACACCTAGTAGGGCTGATGAAAAAGCAAAGGATTCAATATCTGTTATGCCTTGAGACTAAACTCCTCTGTCAGCGCAGGGCAGTGGATGACTCCTGTCTTCTAGCCTAGTGATTCTTTTTCATACCAGAGACCAGTTTGCTGCCTACCTACACTGCGTCAGGGAGACCTCAGCGACCGGCGCTGGTCCGCAGACAAGTCTGATTTAAATCAGGTTACCAAAAAACTACAACCGGCTGCGCTTAGAGTGCACTTAATTTGGAAGTAAGCCCCACTGAACTCATTGGCACTTCTGTTTGTTGAGGAAACAAGCATAGAACAGAGACCCCTTGGAACAGTTGATTTATGCTGAAGTAACATAGGAAATAGACGTACAGCACTGCCTTTATGGTCTGTGGCCATGATGTTCCAAAGAGAGGCGCGTTTGTTATGCAGTATGAAATAAGGAAATGACCCTCAGGGGCTACTGGCAACTCCAGATTTCTCATCCTGCAGCTTTCTATATTGTATACTTGAGTGATAGCTGCTAAACTTAGTTAACTAATTAAACAAGCCATAAGGATTAGCTAAGAGAAACCTTTTTTTCTAGCAACATCCAACACAGCAAACAGCTTGGGAATTCTCTTGCCAAATCACACTTATTCTAAAAGGCACAGAGAGAGTCTAGCAGAATACTGCATCACACAGTGAAGGTTTTAAGTTACTAACCAGTTGATCCATGCGGCCGTGTCCACATCTTCAGCCACATTTTCTCCCAATAAGCAGTTTTCCTTGTGATAGTTCAGTCTTGCAGCTAGGACCCGCACCATCATCTCACGCTGCTTACACTTGACACATTTTCCCTTTTTACCCGGGACATGAATTTCTTCAAAATAGTCCCAGTGAGAGTCACTTTTATACCTAAAGGCCAGAACAGTTTTCTGTAGCAAAAGTGTGGGGGGATATAGGAAGTTGTGTGCACGCTGAAGAGCGGCATCCCTTTTTCTTTCCAGTCCACTCCACTGTTCCTTTCTATGCTGCCTCCGTCCTTCCTTGTGTATTGTGTCTCTGTCTTTAAGACAGCATTTTAGCGAGCTCCTCTGCTGTGCTTGGCCAAAGTCCACCACTACATAAGCACAGAACAGCCACAGTCCTGTCCAGTTTGTGTCCTTTGCATGTGTTACTTTTTAATCTGCTGAGAAACTGAAAGTCCAGAACTTTCAAGAACCAAGAGCTGATGGTCAGGCTGGACAGACTAGAGCCATTCTTTCATTTCTATGAGACTGTAGGTGCAGATGCGTGTAGCATGTTTGTGATGAGTTTTAATTGTAAGTTATTTTTAAATGAGAAATTTAGTATTGATTTTTTAAAAAAATTTTAGATTTTTTTAAAACATTGATTTTCAGTAAACAAGTTGAGAAGTACGTCGAAGCCACAGAAATGTGGTTTTTAAGAAGGATGTTGTGCATCTCATGGATGACCAAAAGGACGAATGAGTCTGTCTTAAATGAAGCCAACAGCAAAAGAACACTGTTAAACAGGATAAGAACAAGACAGGCAAAATTTATAGGCCATATCATTAGAAAGTCGGCACTTGAAAATTTAGCGACCACAGGAAAGTGTAATGGAAAGCGTGGACGAGGTAGACAACATGAGAAAATATTGGATAGTATTACTTCATGGTTGTGTTGCCACAGTACTGTGGAGATGCTCCAGAGTACTCATAATAAACAGGGGTGGAGAGCCATGATCGCCTACGCTAATGAACATGGCATGAATGAATGAATGAATGAATTGATTTTTATCAACCTTGGGTGGAGCATGACGTGTGGGTGTAGGTGGGTCAGTCTGAAGGACTCAATCTAGATACCTAAGTTCTGGCTGGTTTGCTCAGACAAAATCCCCAGCCCCGTATTGCATCTAATGCATCAGCCGGATGTTGTCGGGGCAGTGGCATTTGTTGTTGCCGTGCAGTACAATGTTTCTGTGGCACAGACTGCAAATCCCTGAAGCAACTCCACCTCACAGCTCTTTCTGCAGGTGAGCTCCTTGGTGCTGAGCTGTTCTCCCTGTTGTTGCACAGCAGTGGTCTGTGTTTAACAGGTCAGCTTGCTGCTGGGTGTTGCCTTGGGTAGGTCCTCCAACTGTGGGGCTTGCTGTGCCAGGACCCTGGCTTTCCCTCAGTGGGGGCAGAGCATCAGGCTTTTCCACAGGTCTGTGTCTTATTAACCAGGATCCAGAGAGGCCTTGTCTGCGGTACTTGGGAGTTCACTGCAGCTGGGGGCAGAGTCATCCCTGCCCCAGGCTCCCTTTATTGCACCATCCAGAACATGCTCACTGGTGCTCAGGTGCACCTTCTCACCCCTGCCACTAGGTCTGATTGTAGGGGGGCAGACCACGGTAGGAGGGACAAAGGGCAGGCCAGAAGCCAGTGAGCCCAGAGTCCCTGGGCGTCCGAGTGCAGGGGCAGAGAGAACCCAGACATCCACAACAGGGTTCCAAGAAACACCACCCCCCCCGCCCACGCACACACACACACACACACACACACACTTACCAGCAGCGGCAGGGAAAGTGGAGCGATATGACTCCAGCTCGCTGTGCTCTCCTGGCTCCATTGCTTGGGGGAGGGCTGGGCCAGCCTCTAAACTCACCAGTGGGAAGTGGAGTCATGGGCCTGGGAGAGCAGAGCAAGCTAGCGCCATACTGCTCCACCTCCCCCACTGCTGCTGGTGGGGGGGAGGGTCTTGAGCCCCCCCGTTGGTGCCAGCCCCTCTGTTCTCCTGGCCGTATTGCTCTGAGGAGGGGTTGGATGAACAGGCGGGGCGGGGGCCGATTGGCTCATTGGTATAAGCAGGTAATGGATTAAGGCAAAATCACCACGTCAACGAAAATGAATCATCTCAACCTGGTTTCTGTAAAGGGTGCGTCTCCGTGGAGCTGGCCAGAAGAGGAACTCGGAAATGGTAACAGTAGATAGCAGGTGGGAGAGGGAGAAGTGGCGGAGGTGTGGATTGTGTATTAGAAGAGGCTGTTTCCCCAGGAGGGTGGCGAAGCACTGGAATGCGTTACCTGGAGAGGTGGTGGAATCTCCATCCCTAGACGTTTTTATGTCCTGGCTTGACAAAACCCTGGCTGGGGTGATTAGGTGGGGTTGATCCTGCTTTAGGCAGGGGGCTGGACTTGATGACCTCCTGAGGTCTCTTCCAGCCCTAGAATTCTATGCTTCTAAGGTCAGATAGTGCATTCAGAACCAGTATAGCCAGAGTGGAGGAGACATCTTTGAAGAATAAACCTCTGATGAGAGGGCACTTAAATCTGAAGACTAAATTCCAGCTCTTATAAACTTACATTTTGTTGGTTTTCAGTTGTGGCTATGAAATGTATTTGTTCTAACAACCCATAAAACACGGCAGTCCTCCAAATGATAGTGTTACAAAAGAATTCTGAAAATACCTTAGACATAGCTATACCATGTAACCAGTGAAAAAGCCTGAGAGAGGACTGGAATGAGACAAATAGGAGCTAGCAGTCTTAAATCAGGGAAGATTTTCACCAAGAGAAACTTGGTGAGAGGCCACCACCAGCAAAATAAAAAAGGCCTTGGGTGGGGGTTGTGGTATCCCAGGTGGCTCAAAAGGATTATTCAGCCACCAGATTAGCAGAGAACTGTCCAGGATTGGCCACCGCAATTGCAAGCCTCCAAAAAGGGAGTTGCCATGTGAGAAGACCAGTGTCTTCCAGCCCATTGTGAAAGGACCAGAAATAAGCATTTCTCAGCTGTGCTGTTTGCTGCAGCTTTGCCTTCCCAGGAAGGAAATCCAGGTCATTTTGGGAAGGGCAGTGTTTTCAGTAAGTAATGCAGGGACGCAACCTCACAGCTTCTTTTAATGTCAGTGATGAGGCAGCGTGATTGAGGTTAAAGAGAGAGTTACTCTAGCCTAGCAAGTTGTTGCCGTTAAAAAAGAACTAATAATGCCCCTCAGTTTCCTTGCCCCAGGATGGAGTACCTTCATATGTGGTATTAACAATGCAGGGACATACTGCAATAAGGGATGGCCAGTGCTAACTTTCTAATGGCAGTTACGTTGTTTTAAACAGCAGCTGAAAGATTTTCAGATCTCTGTTATTTCTCCCTATTGATGCTGTTGGCTTTCTGCATTTCACTGAAAGTGTACAGGGCCGCCAGATGGGTTGGTTTCACTTTGTGGCTGCTTGTGTTGCAAGAGTGCTTAGAGGCGTGAACTGAGATCAGAACCCCTTTGTGCAAGGTGCTGTACAGAGACTGTGAGACTGACCCAGATCGCTAACAAGCTAAATAGACAGAATATGGGTAGGGAAACTGAGGCGCAGAGAGGATGGCCACTGCAGCTCGATAAAGATGGGAATAGAATCCAGGTCTCCTGAACCCCCATCAAATGCTCTGTCCACTAGGTAACACTGCCTCCCCAGAAAGAAATAGGATAACTTGATTTTCAGTTGTTGTAAAAACATTGAAAAAACCTTGTAGACATAAAAAATGCCCATGCAGATTGTGCAGCAAGCCCGAGGGGACAGGGGCGTTGCAGAGGAGGGTTGCTAGGGAGCCCAGGGGGAGCAGTGAACATTTCTTATGAGAGCAGGCTTAAAGCGCTTGGCTAAAATCTAGCAGAACGATGGGACCTAAGCGCTCCCTATAAAGTGCTGCGGAGGAAAAGGAAAAGCTATTTAAGCGGAAGGATAATGTCTTTGCAAAAACAAATGCAGATAAATTGGGCACCAATATACTGAGACTGGAGACATGAAGGAAGCTTCTAACCATCAGTGAGGTTGTGTAGCAGCCTCCTACCACAAGCAGTGGGAGCCAAAGATCTGGTTGTACAATGGAGTGTGGCAAATTCCTGACCAGGATCGTGTGAGGGCAGCCTGAGAGAGCAGGGAGCTGGATTTAAACCAAGCAGGTCCCTTCCTGTGCTCAGTTCCAATGACAAAAGCAGGATTAGAACCCAGATTGCTTCCCCTGCATTCGTACCTGGCCCTCCACTCCCACAAGCCTCAGAGCTCCTGGGAATGGAGAGTCTCATTTAATGCTGGTGAGCTTCCCTACTCCTAGCTACTTAGTTTGAGGCACTGCTGGGTAAGACTAGCTGCCCTGGGAAAGCCAAGTTAAGGAGTATTTGGGGTTTCCAATCTCTCTTCTTTCGTCTCTGATCTGAAGTCGGATGGGGCAGAGGTTTGCCGTGCAGTGGTTTTAGATGTGACTCTTTGGGGATGGTTTGCCTGCGGAGAGACTGGGAACTCCCCCTGACTGATTGAGAGGTGGCTCATGAATGGAGACAGCATGGAGGAAGGCATAACAATGGAGTAGAAGGAAACCAAGGGCAACAGCAGAGCAAGGGGAGCCAAAAAGATGAGCTGAGCTCTGGGTCCAGGTGGGGCTGAGTGGGACCCTGGGGGCTGGAGCAAAGTCTTGAAACTTGATATAAACTCTCACCCTTTGCCCCTTCCCTGGTGATATTGGCTGCCCGCCCCCACCTCCAGCTCAGTGAAAGAGGTTTTGTCACAGTGGCTTAGCAGCAGCTGCTGCCTATACCCTACGAAATGCCACTAATTTGTTTTGGGAGTCAACTGGATGGCATCTGCCCAAGGGTTGGAATTCTCCAGTGGTTCACAGCTGCCAAGAAATGCAGGCTAATGCAATGTTGCTATTTTGTGTGTGTGTGTGTGTGTGTGTAAGTCAAATGCATACACGGTTCCATGTCAGAGCTGGAATGTGGTACTTGGTGCTTATTGAGGTGACCTTCCATTTTAGGATCCCAAAGCGCTTTGCAAACACCAGCCCCTTGAAAAGGGTGTAAATAGGATTCCTGGTGTACTGATGAGAAGACTGAGACTGTAGGGGAATAGAGGTGTTGTGTTGCACTGTCAATTCATCGCAATTAATTGGAAAAAAAATTTAAAAATGAAGTGCTGTTAAAAATTAATCGTGATTAATTGCACTTGAAATTCTCAAATATATTGATTTCTATTACAACACAGAATACGAAGTGCCCAGTGCTCATGTTAGTTTTGATTACAAATATTTGCACTGTAAAAGAAATGGGATTTTTCACTTGATCTCATACAAGGACTGCAGGGCAATCTTTTTGCGATGAAAAGCGCAACTTACTGATGTAAGGTTTTCTTTCGTTACATAACTGCACTCCAAAAAATCAAACCAACGTAAAACTCTAGAAACTACCTCTCCACTCAGTCCTACTTCTTATTTCACCAATTGCTGGGACAAACAAGTTGTTTACGTTTATGGGAGATAACGCTGCCTGCTGCTTATTTACAACACCACCTGAAAGGGAAGACGGAGGTTCACATGGTGCTTTTTTAGCCAGTATTGGAAGATTTTTATGTGCCAGATATGCTAACCATTTATCTGTCCCTTCAAACTTCAGCCACCGTACCAGGGGACATGCTTCCATGCTTGTTTAAAAAAAATGCATTAAATTTGTGACTGAACTCTTTGAGGAGAGTTCTATGTTTACTGTTCTGTTTTACCTGCATTTTGCCTTATATTTAGACTTATGGCAGTCACTTGTTTGTTTTAAGAACACTTTCACTGCAAATTTGACAAAAGGCAAAGGTACTACTGTGAGATTTCTAAATATAGCTACAGTGCTCTACCCAGGGTTTAAGAATCCGAAGTGCCCTCCAACCTCCAAGAGGGTTGAGGGTTGATGGTTTCAGAAGTCTTAAGAGAGCAACACTGACAGGAACTACAGACCCCGAACTACCAAAACAGAAAAATCACCCTTCTGATGGTAACATCTGACTCAGATGATGAAATCAGCATGCATTGGTCTGCTCTGCTTTGGATTATTATTGATGCAGAACCTGTCATCAGCATGGACATATGTTTTTTAATGGTAGTCCATTGAACCAATGATGACAAATCTGTGCAGATCATCTGTTATTGGTCTCATGGTGTGCCCTCTGGTGACTGTATAAGCCAATTGTAGAGGTGCACATTTTGCTGCAGATGGTGCATGGGAAGTTCGCAATCAGTGGGTTGTGCATTGCTGATGCTGTGTGATGTCGTTCGCATGCCTCTTCTAGATGCTGGCAGCCGTCTTCCTCAAAGGCAATGCAGGTATTTCTGACTGTTGCACGCCACTGTGTTCTGTCACTGGCGGCATCCTCGAGGTCCCTAGGTTTGATACTGCTGTACTGCAGATTGGCTTTCATGGTATCCTTGTAGCGTTTCCGTGAACGACCTATACGCCGGATGCCCTGGGAGAGTTCACCATACAGAAGCCAGCGAGGGATTCTGTTGGCATCCATGCGGCTGACGTGACCGGTCTAAAGTAGTTGTGACTTCATAATCATCATTTCGATGCTTGTCATCTGGGCTCTCTCAAGGACCTCAAGATTGGGCACTTTGTCTTGCCAGCGGATCTTCATGATGTTACGGAGGCAGCGCGTGTGGAATGCTTCGAGCTGCTTGATGTGACGCCCATATAGTGTCCATGTTTCGCACCCACACAAAAGAGACGAGAGAACAACAGCTCTGGACACAAGCAGTTTTGTTGACATCCAGATGTTGTGGTGGTTTAGGACTTTGACACGCAGACAGCCAAGTGCCTGGCTGGCTTTGGATATTCACGCGTTGATCTCATTATCCAATGATCCATCACTGGATATGACACTACCCAGGTATTTAACGTTCTCCACTACTTTAAGCTGAGTGATGGAGATACTCGGGACAGGAGCATTTGATCCAGGTGCAGGTTGATGGAGAACTTCTGTCTTTCCGAGGCTGATAGTTAGTCCAAAAAGTTGCGAGGCCTCAGCAAGGTTGTTGACAATGTGCTGAAGATCGTTTTCAGTGTGAGCCATAAGGGCACAGTCATTGGCAAAGAGTTCCTCAAAACGGAGTTTCTGCACTGTCTTAGTCTTTGCATTCAGGTGACGGAGGTCAAAAAGTGAACCATCATGCTGGTATTTCAAGTATATACCTTGGTCCAGATCTTTCATTGCATGGTTAAGGACGCATGCAAAGAACAGGTTAAATAAGACAGGAGCGAGAACACATCCTTGTTTCAAGCTGTTGGTGATTGTTGAAGGGGGCTGATGTGGCTCCATCAGACAGTACTTCGCCTGTCATGCTGTCATGGAAAAGGCATATAATCTGGACAAACTTTCTTGGGCAGCCAAGTCGTATTAGAATGGTCCAAAGGGCTTCCCTGTTGACTGTATCAGACGCCTTTGTCAGATCTATGAAGACAGCATACAGGTGCATGTTCTGTTCAATGCACTTTTCTTGTATTTGTCTGACAGCAAACACCATATCGGCTGTGCTCTGGCCAGGTCGAAAACCGCATTGACTTTCAGGTAGATTTGCCTCGGAAATACTGGCTGTTAGGCGGTTCAAGATGATCCAGGCGATGATGTTCCCTCCAATGGAGAGGAGGGATATGCCTCTGTAGTTTCCACATTCTGCTTTGCTACCTTTATTCTTGAAAAGGGAGACAATAATAGTATCGTGGAAGTCCTGTGATATGTTTTCATCCTCCCAGATGCTGATGATCACGCTATGGAATGCTGCTAGTGCTGCTGGACTTGCCGCTTTATATATCTCTGCTGGTGTCCCATCTTTTCCAGGAGCTTTTCCTGAACTCATCTGGCTAACAGCTTTCTTAATCTCATCTATAGTGGGCGGAAAGTCAAGATCTGTCGGGACGGGTTGTTGTGGAATTTCATTGAGGACGTTATTATTCACAGTCGATGGTCTGTTAAGGAGATTGCTAAAGTGTTCTTGCCATCTTTCGTTGATGCCCTCTTTGTCTTTGATCAGCGTTGTGTTGTCTGATGAGAGCAATGGGGTAGTCCTTGGTTTAGAAGGTCCATAGACAGTCTTAATAGCACTAAAGAACATCTTTGAGTTGTGGGTCTCAGCATAGTGCTCAATTTCTTTGGCTTTGCCTCCCACCACCTGTCTTGTATCTGACGAAGGTCTTTCCGTGTTTTGTTCTGAAGGTGCTTGAAATGGTCCCGTTTGGAGGCTGAGGAGGGGTCATTCTTCCATTTGATAAAGACTTTTCTCTTTACTTCCAGTGCTGAGCATACGTCGTCTTGGTTCTCATCGAACCAATCCTGATGTATTCTTTTCTTTGGTCTAAGCAATGTTATTGCTGTATCAGTCACTATCTGCTTGAACTGATCCCACTTTCCGGTTACAGTACCGACCAGTTGACCGTGGGATGTTAGTTTGTTATTGAGACTCTTCTGAAAATTGTTGAAACATTGAGCATTCTTCAGTTTGGCTATGTTAAAAGCAGGTCACACATGCTTACGGCATTTGTGCCGAGAGGGAGCGATGTAAAGTTGAAGAGACATCCTGAGTAATCTGTGATCTGTCCAGCACTCTGCGCCTCACATTACTCTGGTGATCAGTACGTCTTGGATGTCCCGCCTTCTGACAATGGCATAATCTATCAGATGCCACTGTTTAGACCTAGGGTGCATCTGAGTCGTTTTGTATTTATCCGCTTGTCGGAATAGAGTGTTGGTAATAGTCAGGTCGTTTCCAGAACAAAGGCTCAAAAGGAGTAGTCCATTGCTGTTCATTTTGCCTGCACCATGTGGCCTGGTTACTCCTTCCCAGTTCTCGTTGTCAGCCCCAACTCGGGCATTGAAATCTCTAAGTAGGAGTAGTTTGTCTGTTGCAGGTGTGGCCTTGATCAATCTGTCGAGATCTTCATAGAATTGTTCCTTTGAGTTGTCAGGGCATGTTAGAGTGGGTGCATATGTACTGATGATGGTGGCATGACGTTTGGCGTTTAGTGGGAAGCGTAGTTTCAGCAGTCTTTCATTGATACCCACTGGAAGTTCTGGGAGTTGATGCATCAATGAGGTTTTTATTGCCAGACCAACTCCATGTATTCTATTCTCTGTCTCAGTCTTACCCTTCCAGAAGAAGGTATAACCACTTCCTGGTTCACGCAAGAAACCTTCCCCAGCCAATCTTGTTTCACTTAATGCTGCTTTATCGATGTCGTAGCGGGCTAGTTCTCGAGCAATGAGAGCTGTCCTTCTCTCAGGTCTTGCAGCAGCTTCTCGATCCATGAGAGTATGAACATTCCATACACCAATGGTAAGTTTTCTCAAATTTTTCTTCTGGTTTCGACCACAAGTAGGGTTGAACTGCCAGCCACGGCTTGCTGGCCAGTTGTAGCAGGGCAGGCAATTTTTAGGCCATCTTTTTTAGGCCCCTCCCTTACTAGGGTGAGCAGTGCTGTCCTAAAGAGGACTGCTCAGACGCCTGGGATGCTGCCGGGCAACTCTGCTGCCCCAGGTACAGAGCTGGATGACCACTTGTCCACAGGCCGCCTATGTGGGGGATTGGGACTACGACGCCCAATGGTAACCTCCACCTGTCGCTTCGCCCCTCCCCCATCGCCGCAGGACTTGGGTGATGTGATGATATGATGATTTGCACAGGACCTGTGCGTGAAAGCTTTTTAAGTGGTAGAGCCGTTGCACGGGAGCAATTCCACTCTCTCGACCTTGCAAGCCAGACACCAGTGGTACGTAGAATCGTCATGACTGGTAACTTCTTTGGTTGCAGTGGATGGCCTTGACGTCTTTCGTGCCTTGTCAAGCCCTTCACTTTCCACAAAGTGTTGCAGAACTGCCTTCTTGACCATTGGATCTAAATGATCTCTTCCGCCCAGTCCGCCGGAACTGACTTCGCATGCTGGGTAGGCACATCCGAAAATTCACTGAAAATTCACTGAGAGTTTGAGCCCCATCGGTTACACTCACCTGGTTCAGCCGGCCTGTCGAAGCCGTTTCCCGGGGTGTGGCTGCTGCGCATGCTGCAGCTACTTGGAGCCACAAGTGAGAGCTGAGTGACGGGGCGGGGGGGACCAAAGTGGACGGACTTCCCCCAGAGGGGTACGACAAGTCCCCCCAACAGAGGTACTACTCCTCCCTGTACATCCCATACACCCCTATGGACATACATATGTATTAGAAGCAGAAAGGGACATAGGAATCATTGGCATATCTGGCACACAAATATCTTGAGCCATCCGCTACGAGAATACCATATAAACGCCTGTTCTCACTTTCAGAGAGTGGAAACCCCAAATAATCCTTAATTTGTCTTTCCCAATGCAGCTAGTCTTACCCAGCACTTTCAGGTCAAAAGTAAATAAAAAGCCTGTACCATTATCTCCTGCAAACTGTAACCAAACTTGTTTGGCTGAGTGATTGGCTGAACAAGAAGGAGGACTGAGTGGACTTGTAGGCGCTTAAGTTTTTCATTGTTTTATTTTTGAATGCAGTTATTTTTGTACATAATTCTACTTTTGTAAGTTCAATTTTCATAAAGAGATTGCACTGCAATCCTTGTATTAGGTGAGATGAAAAATACTATTTTTACAGTGCAAGTGTTCGCGATAAAATATAAAGTGAACACTGTATTCTCTATTGTCTGTGTAGCAATTAAAATAAAAAAGTATAGAAATCATCCAAAATATTTAAATGGTATTTTCTTATTCAACAGCATGATGGATTTTTTACATAATTTGACAGCCCTAGGCTACGTCTACACGTGCAGACAACATCGAAATAGCTTATTTCGATGTTGCGACATCGAAATAGTCTATTTCGATGAATAACGTCTACACATCCTCCAGGGCCAGCAACGTCGATGTTCAACTTCGACGTTGCTCAGCCCAACATCGAAATAGGTGCAGCAAGGGAACGTCTACACGTCAAAGTAGCACACATCGAAATAGGGATGCCAGGCACAGCTGCAGACAGGGTCACAGGGCGGACTCAACAGCCAGCCGCTCCCTTAAAGGGCCCCTCCCAGACACAGTTGCACTAAACAACACAAGATCCACAGAGCTGACAACTGGTTGCAGACCCTGTGCCTGCAGCATAGATCCCCAGCTGCTGCAGAAGCAGCCAGAAGCCCTGGGCTAAGGGCTGCTGCCCACGGTGACCATAGAGCCCCGCAGGGGCTGGAGAGAGAGCATCTCTCAACCCCCCAGCTGATGGCCGCCATGGAGGACCCAGCAATTTCGACGTTGCGGGACGCGGATCGTCTACACGGTCCCTATTTCGACGTTGAACGTCGAAGTAGGGCGCTATTCCTATCTCCTCATGAGGTTAGCGACTTCGACGTCTCGCCGCCTAACGTCGAAGTTGGTGCCGCTACTTCGAAGTAGCGTGCACGTGTAGACGCAGCTCTAGTGTTACATTAAGGCTACGTCTACACATGCAGCCAACATCGAAATAGCTTATTTCGATGTTGCGACATTGAAATAGTCTATTTCGATGAATAACGTCTACACGTCCTCCAGGGCCGGCAACGTCGATGTTCAACTTCGACGTTGCTCAGCACCACATCGAAATAGGCGCTGCGAGGGTACGTCTACATGCCAAAGTAGCACACATCGAAATAAGGGTGCCAGGCACAGCTGCAGACAGGGTCACAGGGCGGACTCAACAGCAAGCCGCTCCCTTAAAGGGCCCCTCCCAGACACAGTTGCACTAAACAACACAAGATCCGCAGAGCCAACAACTGGTTGCAGACCCTGTGCCTGCAGCATGGATCCCCAGCTGCCGCAGCAGCAGCCAGGAGCCCTGGGCTAAGGGCTGCTGCCCATGGTGACCATAGAGCCCCGCAGGGGCTGGAGAGAGAGCATCTCTCAACCCCCCAGCTGATGGCCGCCATGGAGGACCCAGCAATTTCGATGTTGCAGGACGCAGATCATCTACACGGTCCCTACTTCGACGTTGAACGTCGAAGTAGGGCGCTATTCCGATCCCCTCATGAGGTTAGCGACTTCGACGTCTCGCCGCCTAACGTCGAAGTTAACTTCGAAATAGCGCCCGACGCGTGTAGCCGCGACGGGCGCTATTTCGAAGTTAGTGCTGCTACTTCGAAGTAGCGTGCACGTGTAGACACAGCTTTGGTGAGTCACTTCTTCCTCTTGCCCCTTGTCTTACCCGCTAGGTTGTCTGAAATGCATCCTGTGCTGGCACAGCCCACCCCTGCCCCATATATGCACTTTGTTCCGAGCATTAGCTTTATACTCTGCTCTGCCCAGGGCAGCTGTATGCATTCTCCAAAGCTTACTCGAGAGACCCAGTTTTAAAGTTGTGGTTCAGTTCCCTGGCAAACCGACTGATACTGGTAACTAATTGTTAGGCTGGCTAGTGCTGGGGTGTGGCGGCTGCTTCCTTCTGTGCTGGAGGCCTCTGTGTCATGGCTTGTTCAGCCAGCTGCGGATTAGTGTGCTCTGAGGGTGGGATGGTCCCGGAACTTCCTGCTTCCTGGCTCAGCTGAGGCCTGAACGATGAGGACAAGGACCTCTGTTAAGCTAGCGCCTGTTCTTATCACAGCTCCATTGGGAAAGCTGGAGAGCCTGACTAGTAGCTGTGCTTGGAAGATGGTCCAGTGGCTTTCTTGCATGATCCCTCATTGTGCATGGCCATGGAGGAAGCCCCTGTGCGATGTGATGTCCAGTTGTTGCTCACCAAACCCTACACCTTCATGCTGGCAGGGTTGTGCCCTGCTCTCAGCTAAGGGAGCAGAGTTTGTCCGTCCAAGCATGAAGGATACATCTAGCATGTGCACACAGCTGTCCTCTGCAGTGCTGCTACCCCTCTGCCCTTCCCACAGTGGGGCATCTGGGGCTCTCCGCTAGCCAGGTCTACTGCCATGGGTTGTATTACCCACCTGCCAGCTAATACCTTCGCTGTAATACTCACCTGCTGCATTCTCCTCCCCCTTCCAGGGAAGCCGCTGCAGATCAAGCCCCGGTTGTGAGTTCCTGGATTCAGCATCTCTCCAGCACTCCTCATCCATCCAAGAGTCCAGCAGCCGAACGCCTCAGGAAATGCAGCAGCTGAGCTTAGCCTGACACCTACCTCAGGACAGCGAGACGGGAGGAGGCCTCCGCTGATTTGTGTTCTGTTTTGATATGTTTATTTGCCCACATCCCAGTAACAGTGTCCCAGGCCCCTCCCCTCCCCAGGCCCATCTTGCAGGGAGGTGGTTTTGTACGCATTTTAATTTAGGAATAAATGATCTTTTAATGTGGTTTATTTAAAGCAGTTCCCTTCCTGAGCCCCGGGGTGACTTCTGCTTGCCCACTCCCGGCACGTTCTTGAGTTAGCAGGATCTTAACAATTCGTCATCAGACTACTGTGGTCAGGTTAGGTTAACCTGAGCCCAGTGATCACATCTGCGTCCCTGAGCACCCAGGAGCTCGGTGCTGTGTTTGGAGCTTTGCAGTCACAGTAAGTCTCCTCCCAGAGATTTGAGGAAGGGACAGGGATTAAAGAAACCTAACACTGGGAAGCTGCATTGGCCAGTGGTTGGCACGAGTGTATTCCAACAGCACTGTCTGTTAGCGGGAAGTTACGCTGCTGGATCAGAGTTTGGAGAGCTGCAGCCAGCCAAGAAGTGCAGTAATTGCTTTGAGATGAAGATGTGAGCATCATGCAACCCGCAGGGAGGAATTTGAAGCGTGTGCAAGGGGCCTGTTGCTTTCCACAGCCCCGTATGTAACCCACCAGAGCAGCCACGCAACATGAGCTCTGAAGCCATTTCAGAGACCTAGCTGTGCCCCAGTGCCAGGAAAACTGTGGGAAAGGGAGACCTTAGAGGAGTCACTCCTGCAGCCAGTGTGGGCAAGGAGTTTCTGAACTGAAATACAAGCTACCTAACAGCGAATGCACATGAAGGAGCCTCTTTGCTACTGAGGTGCCTACGACTGACAGAGAGACCTAGGAAAATCCTGTGATTCGCCAATGACTGGTGTGGCTTTCCAGGGGGATCACCTTCCCCCGGGAGAGGTAACCATAAGGCGATGCTGTAAGACTAAGCAGAGAAGGTGATGTCTGTAGTCACTGCAGTGGTTTTCATGCTGCTGCCATCATTGAGCGCTGCCCTGTGGTCCAGCTGCTTTGGGTCCGTGCAAAGAGCCCAGGGAAGCTGTCGGGTTAAGTATTCCAGGGCAACACCAGGCTTGTTAAAGCGCAGGATGCCGGAGAGTCGAGTGGGGCGGGGAGGAGCTGAGGGTTCTGAATTAGACTTTTGTTAATGAGGCTTTTTCATCTCCTCCACTAGGATAACAGCAGGCAGCAAAGAGAGAGGGAAATACCGACTGTAGCCCCTCCCAGCAGGACGTTTAGTGCCTCCATCGACCTGTGCTGAATTCCTGCTCATTCAGCGCTGGTCTATGGTGAATAACCCATGTTTTCTTGGTTTAGAAACTGCCATTCTATGATGTCTTGACAGGTTCCTACAATGGAGGTTTAGAGGGTCAGAGATGCTGTCGGCTTAATTCCCAAATGTAGAGGCCAAATACCCACACAGATAAATCCACCTCCACCCCTGAGAGGAGGCTGTAATATTCAGAGTTCCTGGGTTTCTTTGTAAGTGGTGCGTTTACTCGGGGCAGCCCCTAATGAAGGGCAGTCCCAGCGCTGTGCTGAGAGGTGATGCAGACACAAGCATTTCAGTTAATCTAGAGCTGAGCCCAAACCAACCCCAGAGCCAAACACCTCTGCCCCGACTCTGCCTTTAACATACAGCTCACGTTGTGTTATTGGCACGAACCAGATCCCCGTATCCCAAAGCTGGCACATTCCAAACTCTGCTCTGGGTCTGACTTATGCTGTCTTAGGTCCAGCCCCAGCTCTGGGGCTTTCAGAATCAGGGTCCGGACTTAGCAGACTCCACCCGTCTAGTGTGAAATAGACACATTTGCTCAAACAGTTTGGAACTTTTCAGCAGATGTAACGTGCGGGTGCAAAACTTTGAAGTTAATGCATGTTCTCAGCCTGTCCTGTACCCCTCCCACCCCCAAGGAGATGACCTGGAGTTGGGAGTCCAGTTTGCACTGGTATTAAGGCAGTTACCACATGGTGATGCCTTTCTGTCTCTAACTGATCGTCCAAAATTGCTCCAGCCGCACCCTCCTTGAGGACGTGAGTTACTCACCACGGTAGCATCTCTCGGTGACTTTGCAGAGCTAGCTGGCAGCCATGGAGTTTGATTGACATTTTTGCGGTGAGTGGTGAAATTCCCCCCATTCTGCAAATCTGCCTGGCTCATCTCCTCCCTTCACCACAGAGCAACAAGCTAATAAAAGATTGATTGTAACTATAATTGCAATCTGCCGAGGTCGGCACTTCCTCCCTGGCTCTTCACTGCACTGAGGGACGGAGGGAGCAAGAGGGGGGTCGTTAGCAAACGCCCACTTTATTGGGCTGTTTTTATTTTCCCCACTCCATTTCTTTATCTCCGTGATTTAACATCCTGTCGGTGCGTGTTCCCACAGACCTGGGAGTGCTGGCCATGCAACTTACCGAGGGCGCTTCACATGGAGAATGGCAGGGGCGGGTTTTTTCTTGTTTGTCTCCATCATTTTGAACTTTTGGGGGCTGAAGGTGGTTTTTAATGGGTGCCACCAAATTTCCAGGGATAACTCCAGAAATTCCTATCAAAACTAGACATTCGCACTAGCTCTGGCCTGTGAAAAGCACTGAGAGCTGCATAAGGGGGCCCAGTGACATACCCTGCTCTTCAGTGGAGCCAAGGAGATCCATGCAGGGTCATGTGACCTCATGGAAGGCCAAGGACCTCAAGATCGAAAACATCTACTTCAGTCGGGAAGGTGTCCAATAAGACTTCACGTTGCTGGGAATGGTCACTGAGAATGTTGGTGGGGTGCCCTGGAATTAGGATAGCAGGTGGCCCTAATGGTTCGGAGATCGTAAACCTTAGGGACAAATTTGTCACTTGTTTTCAGCTGTGCAAGATAGATTGGACCATCTGAAGGCCAGCTTTGGCCATCATTGCTGCGAGGGAGAGCGAGACAGGCCCAAACCTGGATCTGGAGAAAATCGACCAACTCATCTTATGGCCAACCTCAGTTTTCCCATTAGAGCTTCCTGGTGTGGGTGAGAAACAGGGAAAAGGAAAAGCCCTCAACTGAGTGGTCCCAGGAAAGCACCATCCGGGCCTGTCTCCTTCCAAATGCCCCCTTCTTCTGATAGGACATCAGCCAGTGTGTGCCCCACTGAGGGCTCTGGAGTGCGCAGGGCACGTGGGGTTTTGTCCGTGTGTTGCTCAGCGAATGGGAAGACAGGTGAGTCAGCCTGTGTGCTCTGAAATCCAGCAGCGAAGCGCTTTTTATCGCAAGGACTCCTGGTGCCACATTCCCCCGGGGAGTCCTGCTCTCAAGTGCAGCCTCCTCGGCTCACAGCGAGAGGGGGGAAGGGTCTGTAAGGTATTTCCTTGGTGGCACTCAGCCTCCCGATGCCCTCAGGTGTGCGGTGCCAGCAGGGGGCTCTGACACACACAGTCTCCAGGACGGTGTGTCTCCCCTAAGGTTTCAATGGCTTTCTACCCCATTTGCGTGCAGGGGTGACAGAGCTGCTAGGAGGGTGAATGAAACAGCTCATGGCATGAGGTTCAATCCAGGGAAGTTTCTCCCTGGGAAGTCCTATTTTACAGCCAAGCTGTTGTGTATGACCGCGAGTTCCTTGGCTCTGCTGGTGTTACCGGCCCCTGCCTGGACCGTGCCGGTTTCTTTACTGCAAAGCTGCCCTGCAGTGATTGCCTTCCGTGACTTCCTCAGGGAGAGATCAGGACGACCCCAGTCTGTGCAGGCCTGCCATTGTTACAGCCGCGCAGCATGTTCCCTGTGAGTCAGCACCACGGAGGCGAATGTCCAGCCAGGTTTTACTTCCCCACGCCCTGCCAGGGTCCACCAGCCCCTGCCTGTCTCCCCCCATTGATTTCTTCTGCTCCACGGAAGAACAATGGAAGGTTAACAGTCCTGTTTAGGGACAACAGGCTTGATCCCGCGAGGTCCTGAGCCCCCTGGTGATGGCACTGGGTGACGAGGGTGTTCAAGTGGTCGGAGGCTGGGTTCCCCACCTCCAGCACCAGGGCCAAATTCTGTCCTGCCTCCCCATCCCTTGTGGTGGGAATTGGGGGCCTGTTAGTTTCCCCAGGATAAATTCAGCACAGGTGGCGGGGTGGGGACTGGCTCACTCCCCTGCCAGGGCTCAGGATGGAGCCGTATCTTTCTGATTTGGTGCTTGGTGTTCACATCACTCTACTTACTGCCAGTGCAGGACTGAGAGCCCTGTAGGGGAAGGCTAAATGTGCAGAGGCGTAGAAAACCGCGGTAGCCCACAGAGCTTCTGACTTCTAAAAGTAGCAGCTGCCACTCAGACTGCCAGGCAGAAACGTCTCTGTAAGGGGGCTGAGGGGGGTTGTTTATAGGGTGTGAGCTCTTCCAGGAAGGACTGACAGATAGTATTTCGCTCCACCGCCCAGCAGATCAGCTGTTGGATCAGGGGCGTTCGCTGGCACTATGTACAACCGAAGCAGCTATGTGACCATTTTCCAGACCGAACGCTTTGGTGCATCTCACTGTTATCTTTGCGCCCTCATTTTGTGCTCAGTAGAGGCAGGCGGGGAGCATGGCCTAATGGTTAGGGCGGGTAACTAAGTGGGAGACGAGAGCTGGGTTCTGTTCCCGTTTCTGACCGAAGTTTCTGTGCCGAAGTTCCCCATGGGGATGTTTACACACCTCCGTGAAACATGGTGACATCTGCGGCACTAACTTCACCCAGTTGGGATGCTCCAGACTTCGGCGATTACTGGGTCACTTGTGCCGTGCAGATCCCACTGCGTCCTGCTCCCTTAGTTGGAGTGAGATGACCCTCGCACGAGGACGCTGTAATACAAGTGGTCCGTGAACCCCCCCCCGCCCCCACTGCTGCCTCGCTGATGGTGCAGTCTGCCAGGCAGCATTGAAAGAGACAGATGGGAGTGGTGGAGGGCAGATTTCTCAGTGCTTGCCAATTACACATGAGCCCACCTTTAATTATGTACAGTGGGACCAACAGCCACAGCAGGGTCCAGGGCAAGGTCATGGGGGGTCTGGATCTACTTGCCCTGGAAGGGGTGGGGCCGGGGCAGAAGAGGTGGAGCCTGTGGCTGTTAGCCCCACTCAGATCACACCCCCACTCCCACCCTTACAGCCACCCAAAGTGGCACAGCAGTGCTGCCAGGCCATTTCAAAGGAGCCCGGAGCTCTGGCCGCCCCTGCTGCTGCAGTAGCAGTGGTGGTGGCCAGGAGCTCTGGACCCCTTTGAAACGCCAGGCACCTGGGCAGCTGCCCGTTTGCTCCCTGCCTCAGCAGAGGGCCTGATTGTGTGTTACAAGCCATCAGAAGGGAAATGCTCGGAAGTTGCATGCAGATAACACGCCCAACCTAGCTCCAGGCCTCAAAACCCAACGCTGTGCTCCCTGCCAGAAGACTTGATCATTCTCTTCGGTTCACCTCCTCTGGGGCACCTGGCATTGGCTACTGTCGGCAGACAGGATACGGGGCTAGATGGACCTTTGGTCTGACCCACTATGGCCGTTCTTATGTTCTTATGGGAAGCTGAGTTGGACAACAGAAACGACTCCGGCTTTGTGCTACGTTTGCCGGCTGGCAGCCCAGAAACGACTCTGAATTCCTCACTTCGTAAAACATCCAACTTCCTTCCTTCCATGAGTCTGTCTGCACAGCAACTGGACCCCCATGGCTAACCTGTGCCAGCCAACTCGGGCACATGGGGCTCAGACTGCAAAACCGGTTAGCCATCAGGGCTCATCCTGGAGCCTGGGCTTTAGGACCCAGAGCTCAGGCTCTGACAAACAGCCCCCAGGAGAGTTCGCTGGCCTGGACTAGCCACAGGCTTTTCTTTGCTGTGTGGTCAGGCCTCGTGAAAGCCACTTGGGGTTCTAGAACCCCCTGTTGGAGAAGGAGTTACCTTCATGTGATCTAACATGGGATAGGAACATGGTGCCAGTCAATGGGATGGGTTGTGCCCTTCATGTCTTCCCTGCTTGCAAAATCCAGAGGAGCCAGAACAGCGACTTAGGCAGCGTAGGACTTACGGCAGTAATAACGGCCTTGTGAAGCATGAAACCGGGTGTCCGTCACCCTTCAGGTGATGCTCCTTGGAAAAGCTATGAAACCAAGCGTGTTCAAAGCTATCTGTCGCTCTGTGGTGTCTGTGTTTGTGCTGGGGTTTGTCTGTCATAAAGCTCTAAGGTCTGTGTCAAAGGAAGCTATTTTTAATAAAGAATTCCATGGTCACTGCGGATACTAAAAGTATTCGATAATTGGCACTTTTTAATATGTAAATAAAGATGAATGAAGAGTTTGTGAAAGAAGTGGTTGATGTGTGGCTTTGTTCTTTTCCTGGTGTGTGAGCAAAGGTTTCTCCTTATCCCCGGCGTTACCAAGGAAATACCCGCCTGAGCATTTTTCACCGAAACTTTGTTTTGATGAATCAGAATTTATTTTTTCAACACTGTCCCATTGTTGGTGGCATTTTTCAGGTTTTTGTTGACAGACAAAAAATCTGAAAAAAAGTTTGGCTCTTGACAATGGAAATGCAAAAGTTTTCCGTTTTTGGGGAGTTTTTTTGATAAAAGTTTCGTGAACGCTTTGTGACAAAAATGTGTGTTTTGGACATTTTTAGCAGAAAATAAAATACGTTCGCTGCCACAGCTCTGGTTAATGGTGTCTACATTTCTAACTTCCGGGAGTGTGCAGGAAAGGAGCGCATGCCCTGTTGCATAGGTCCGTTGTACTGTCTAGAAGAAGCAATATACACACACTGTACATAGAGATTAAAGTAACGTCTTGAAATTATCTTATATTCTGAAGGCATTTTCCTGGGGAGATGATGCATGCAAAGTGAAGCCTTTTCCTTGTGTATACCAAACTCTCAGAAGAGATTCCCTTTAAATTTTGTTGCTCTGAATTAGACAACATTTATATTTTGTTGGGCTCTCTCTCTGCCTCCTCTCCCTACTGATTTTATTTTAGTATTTGTATCTTGCATGTTTGCAAGGAGCTGGAAATGAGTGACTGTGGGGTGGTCACTCGATTTCCTGTTCTGTTCAGTCCTTCTGGGACATCTGCCATTGGCCACTGTCAGAAGGCAGGATCCTTAGGTAGACGGATCTGGCCTGACACAGTATGGCTGTTCTTCGGTAACTGTTAAATGACAGCTTGGTGAAATGATCCAGACGTGGGACAGAGTGTCTGTTCACAGCTCTAGCTCTGACTTCAGCATTGTCTGTACTGGGATAAATCCTAGACTGGAAACCATATTAACAAAATGTTGTAATCCGCCCAGTGTGAAGACCATTGTGATCTGTTCTAACCTCTTGCTCACTGACTCCTGCATCCAGCCGCTTGTTTTTGTAGTAAGACTCCCACGTCATGGGGTACCCATCACATCCTTGCAGAAGTTGTTCCGATAGTTAATCATCCCCACTGTTAAAACCGTGTGCCTCCTTCCTACTCTGGTTGTGTCTAGCCGCAGGGTCCAGCCCTTGGTCCTTGTTATCTCTGTCTGCCAGATCAGAGTCATCTACCATCAGCAGTGGTCCCTGGAAGCTGAGCATTTGGGCAGCCACCCAGGAGAGAATCAGGCGCCACTCTGCCGATGAGCAGAGCACCAGCAGCCTGCGTTCCTGTTGGCGGTGCACAGCCACACCTGCCTCAGTGCACACAACAAAATTTATTCTGCCCACAGGTGGAAAATATTAGTGGGAACCCTGAATTTCAGCATCACGATTTGCCCGTTGGGAGGACAACAGCTGTGCTAAAAACTGCGGGAGCTGGTCATGGTTAACCTCCAAGCTGCACATTGGACCCAAAGTCTCAGCACCACACCCCCAGGTCTGATGGTTTTAAACACAACTGTCCTCATTCGCTCACCGGGTAAAAATCATCTCTGAGGTGTCTCTCTTGGGTTGGAGCCTGTGTGGTGCTGAGACCCCTCTGATTTCTCCTCAGCATCGGACACCGGCTCACGCTTCCCAGGATGAGGCCTTTCAAGGATGGACACGTAGGTGATTCTGGAAGGCCCCGGGTCATTCTGTGGTATGTATCCTGGATGGCTCGAGTGCTGCGGCTCCGACCTTTGCGCCGCCCTATGCAGTGCAGCTGGCAGGCCTGCATTAGCCCCGCTGGATCTATAAACACAGCTCAGAGGCAGCTTGAGCAGAAGGCACCGCTGGGAGCAGCAGTGAAGGCTCCTTAAGGAGCAGAGTAATGGGGATTAAGAATCGTGCTGAAATAATTAAGCTAGGAAATTACTCACTCATTTAGTGCAGCAGTTCTGCTGCCCCCGGTGCCTCCATCCCTCTCCCAAGGAAGGGTGTAATTTATTGCCGGCTGCCATTAAGTAGATGCTTGGAGGTGATTAATTTCGGAGTGAGAGCCGGAGAACAAGCAAAGGCCCCCTTGGAGCTGTTGCTGGGCCCAAAAGCTACTGGCGACTGGATGTTTCTCCCCCCACTGAAAATGCCTTGTCCTCCTCCAAATAAACAGAGCCCCGTGTGCTGGGCGTCCTCCCCAGGAGATGGGCCTGTGGCCTGCAGCTCCTGTGCAGCGCAATGGGCTGTCACTGTGTATAGCTATGAGCTGTACTCCAAAGCCCCCTGCAGAGCTACATCCAGCAACCTGGTTAAAGAGTCAGTGTCTGTCTATCCCGGCTACCCCAAGCCCATCACTGAGGCCTGTGGGTGACACACGTCTGAGCTGGCCAGAGAGATCCAGGTGTGAACAGAGGTGGGTGTTACGAGGCAGATGCGTAGCAGGAACAGCCTGAGACTGCCCCTGTTGTGACAGGCCCAGGAGGGCTTGTCCCGGGGGCTGGCGGTGGGGCCGTGGCCGAGCAGCAAGACAGTCCCTCCTGTTGGAGTTGGTGGTTCTGAGGGAGATGCTGTGGCAGAGCCAGGGGATGTGGTGTCATGGACCTCCCCGAAAATCCTCTGTCGTCATCAGGAAAGGTCAGGCGACTGCACTTAAATACAGCACATCCCCAGCAACCTGCTGCCGAGGGTCCCAAAGCATTTCATCCTTTAAGCCTCCCCCACCCATGCCACTGGGGTTACTGGTCCCATTTTAAAGATGAGGAAATAGAGGCCCAACGAGGCCTGTTTCAAAGAGCTACATAATAAGGATTGCTGCTGGTCTCAGGGTAATCTTGAGAGGCCTCAGGCAGAGCCCAGCGGCCAGTTGTGCTAGGTGCTGTACACAAAAAGGAGGGCCCTTGCACAAGGGGCTAACATCTTGATAAGAGGCCATGCGAGGGGATGCAGAAAGGCAAGGTCTGAGCAGCCATGAGCAGGACCATCTCTGCTGTAGCGGCACCATCATCGCAGGCAAAAGCTTTGCAGACATGAATAGGTGAGACTCAAGAGTGAGTGACCTGCTCAAGGCCAGTCACAGTTCTGCGGCAGAACTGCGAGCGTCTCCTGAGTTGGGTGCAGGGTCTCTTGCGTGGGTGTTCACTACTGTGTTTCGGAGCTGTGTGTGTGTGATGATGGGAAAATACCAAACGCGCTTCTTATTAGTGACTGTGGCCAGGACACCTAGAACCTGCTGCAGGAGAAACGGCTCTGTGCTAAACTAAGGAGTCTGATTACCCTGCCCTGTGGGGCCATCTGTACTGCTGCTACCTGGCAGGAGGGCTGGACAGGAAGGAGTGGTGGGAACTGGTTGCCCCTTACTGCGGGGTGGAGGTGGAGCAGGCAGGGAGCCCCTTGGCTGGAGCAGGTGTGAATGGGAAGTTTGCATTGCAGCTACGCCGGCTCTGGGAATACCCAGAACAGCTTTAATCGCACAGATGTGTGACCTGCTGTTGACGTGTGCCTGTCCTCCATCTTATCTCCTCCTGGTCCTCTGGGCGGTGTACGACACTGTCTTGCCCCAGACTGGTGCATCGCCTCAGGCCCCAGCCACCTAAGTTTCCTGAGTCCTTCCTGCTGGGACTCCGCCCGTGAGGAATGATGGGAAATACACCCCAAAAATAGACACCCCCCCACTCCTGTGGGGTCCCACAAGGATCAATGCTGTCCCAGTAGGCATCTGCCTGCATCCCCCAAGTGCTGTGGTAGGATGACTTGGCCTCCAATGTCCTGGTGATGCACAGCTCCACCATCTGTGGACGCCACCGCCAGCAAGATGGCCCAGTACTTGGAGGAGAGCAGCTCAGCTGGCTGAAGCTGAAGCTCGGCAAGACAGAGGTGAGGCAGGCAGAGGAAATCGCTTGGGAGGCGTTTTCAGCTATAGTGGTCTCCTTCGGTTGAAGGGACACGCCCAGAAGTGGTCCAAGTGGCGGGTAGCCACCGAGCGCCAGCACTGAGCTTTCATGCAGCTGCTTCTGGCAGCACAAATCATGAATCAGAGGTTGGGTAAGTAGGGACCTCTTGCGAACCTGCGGATCTCCCTTAACCCCTCCGCCGTCACCCCCGGGATGTGGGGAGACCAACCCTGACAAGTCGCCCTGCCTCACTTAGAGCAGTGTCCCCTGTGTAATGCTTCCTACAACGTCTGGCTGACTAGGAGCGCCCCCCATCCTGGTGGACAAAGACCTGGCCTCAGCGAGACAACTTTGTCCATCCAGGCTGGCGTACCACGGTGCAGTACACCAGCAGGAAGCTGTGGGCTCCTAGAAAAATCCAGAACTCCTCAGACCAGCTCCATGCTGGCTTCCCACATGCAAGTTCTCCAGCCTTGTCCTCAAGGAGCTCAATGGGCGGGCCCAGTAGGGCTAAACCTCCAGGAGATAGAACAGGCCAGGCAGCTCTTCACCCAAGTGACAGCCATGGGACTTTCTGCCCTTCAGGTAAAGCTGGTCTGAGGCTGTGCAATGACCTTACCCTGGAAACAGTCTTCTCAAAAACCTTCGCCCCATTTGCTCCAAGCGCCCAGAGTGTTTCCCAGGCCGGTGCATGGCCACGGGGCGGTCGGGGCTTCTGAGAACCTCCCTGAAGCGAAACTCTCCTGTGCCCCAGTCCCAGTCGGGGAGAAGTGGGTGGCAGTGGAGAGAGCACAGGCCAGCACACCTGTGACCCAGCAGCTGGATTTTAAGGGATGGATTCTCGGTGGATGAAGGACTCAGCCAGCAGAGGGGGAGGTGAACCCTGCCTGGGAAGAGAGGTCGGCAAGCGGAAGCCGAAGGGTGTTCCTGGGGGGTGCCGGAAGGCAAGAAAACCACACGAAGGCTTTGCCAGCTGACACCCTCCTCCCCCTGGGGGCTCTGCTCATGAGATGGCACCTCCTCCTGGCAGCTCCGGGCATTAGCTCTCTTCCAGGCCGGCAGTTGTACCCCGACACCTGTTCTCACTCTGCCGCCCCTCTCCTGCGCCAGGAGCTGCAGCCATCTCTTCAGAGTGAGCTGGCTGGGGGGTGGCCCCTTCCAGGGTATAGCATCTCACTGGCCCTGCTGGCCAGGTGCTGCCACTCCTGTCAGTGGCTGCTGAGGGAACCCAGATCCACTGTTACTCCTGGAACCTTACAATGTGCAGCCAAATCTGCACTGTCCCCAGCCTTGCTGCTCTGTCCCTGGGCTACTTCCTGTTCCTCTCCCAGCTTTCTTCTGTGCCCTCCTTTCTCGGTACCAGGCTCTAGGGTCCTCCTCATTCCCTGGGTTCCCTGCTTCCCTTTCCAATGCACCGACAGTGGTACCTCCTTCCCGGCTTCAGACCTTGGCCTGTGCCGCTGTGCTTCAGCTTTCAATCACAAGGGTCCCTTCTCCAGCTAAACCCTCATGGATTAATTGGCCCAGTCCTCCTCCACTCTTCTGGTGTGGGGCAGAGGGTGGAGGCTGAACACCTCATCACACTTCCCCCCACAGAGAGCAAGGGCTGGAGGGCTGATGACCCAGCTGACCTGAGGAGCTAGAGTGGAGTGAAGGGTGGCTGGAAGAGGGCTGCCTTGATCCTGGAGAGGTACAGCTGGAGAGGCCTGAGGACCTGGGGGCGTGAGGGATGCTTATCTGGTTGTGTTGTCCCAGGGGAAGAGCAGGGCTGACCCCAGTGGATTTTGATGGAAGACCTGGAGAAGATCCCAGGTGTGGTGGAAGATGCTGGAGCAGGAGATGTACCAGGGCGATGGCGAAGGGGACTTCGAGGACTGTTTTGCTGGGGGAGAAGTGAATGCGGCGGGTGCGGGGGGCTCTTGGGGAGGGGTCCATGAGCTGCGTTTTGGTAACAAGCCAGCCCCAAGCTGGGCATGAGTCAGGAAAGCTTGCAGGGAGTTCTGGGGAGTCAAACTGAGGCAGACGCTCTAATCGTGCTGCTTAAAGCCTTTTGCGGCAGCATATGCAGCACAGCAACCCCTGCAGTAACGCTGGGGTGCTGGGACTCTCCTCCCTTATCAAGTCACCCCTCGGTGCTCCTTGCAGCGTGAGGTCCCCCCAGTAACAGAACAGGAGCTGTGCAGGAACAGCGCCACCTGCTGAATCTCCCCTGCCCTGCAGTCACAGAGGCGCTCAATTCGTCAGGGCTGCCCTACGCTGCCCCAGAGAGAGGAGGGAGAGTGGACCAGGTGTAACCGATATCAGCCCCGAGAGTCACTGCACGACTGGGCCTCAGACCCCTGGTGATGGCAGCGGAGTGAGATCCCGGCCCGGGGAGGCAGAGGCTGTCAGTCTCCTTGTCAGACGAAACCCGTCACTCAGCCCTGAATTCCTGTCAAGAACATTCCTGGCCCTCCCAGCCAAGCAGGGAAACCCGCCAGCCCCCACACTTTTCCCAGAAGTGAAATGACCTCTGCGGAGACACCTGCCACCCTCTGATCAGTGAGCCAGATCCTTGCCCCTGCTCTCGGGCCGCCCCGCTGAGGCCTGAAGGACGGGAAGCTGGCTAAAGTCAGATCTTCCTTCACTTTGCAGGTGCAAGGGATGAGCTTTCGAGAGCACAGCTGGTAGGGAGGGCTGCTTTCCAGGGAGGAGGATAGATGTCCTGCACCCACCACCCTGACGTGTCGGGGGCTTCCTGACACCTAGCAGTCATCTAGTGATGCCCTGTGGCATGCTGCCTGGGGATGGGTCCCGCTGGGCTGGAGGCCCCTGGGTGCGAAACCCAATGGCACCCCTCGGGTTGGGAGTTGGATTTCAGGTATGTAAACAAGTTGGGCCATCTCTGCTTGCCAGCCAACGTCGGTCACTGGCTGCAGCTGTTGGACGCACTCTCCCCACCGGGGCCGGGCCCACGCGGGTGGACTGGCTGGGGCTCTCAGGCCGCGTTAATGCTCCTGGCAACAAGTCACTGGGGGGACAGGAGCCAGGTCGCGCCAGGCAGACAGAGCTGGGTGGGGAAGCAAAGGCAGGAGACAGCCAGCTCTCCTGTCCCATGCCATAGGCAGGGCAGAGGCTGCCTCCTCCTCATCCATGTCTCTAACTTGCTAATGTCCCAGTGGGCAGGTCACTTAGCAGCTCTGTGCCTCTGTTTCCCACCTGTGAAAGGGAGATTACAGCACGGCCCTGCCGCCCAGGAGACCAGAGAGCATAAGCACATTAAAGACTAGGCCTGGTGGTGCTTCACAGTGGCAGGTAAGAATTAGGGGTAGGTGGAACTCGGGTGTTCTCCTCTCTGTACCCATCACAAGTCACTCATATTAGTGCCAGAGTCTGTCAGCATCTGTGAGCAGGAATTAGTCACCAATGAATTGCAGCTGTCT
The DNA here is from genome assembly GCF_033958435.1 of Carettochelys insculpta. NCBI lineage: Eukaryota > Metazoa > Chordata > Testudines > Carettochelyidae > Carettochelys > Carettochelys insculpta. Next base: position 7,412,076 of record NC_134138.1, read on the forward strand.
CTGGTGTGGAACGCAGCCATTCTTTGGTACCCCACAGCAACACTGCACAAGAGTTTGGGATGGACGCGAAGGATTGTATAACCAGTTGAGACAGGGCTGTGGAGAGGGTGATTTGCGGGAGGAGAATGGAGCAAACCAGAACCCAGCTCCAATGTGAAGACCAATAGCCCTCCTCTTATTTACTCCCCCGAGAAAGGGCTGGCTGGTCACTAATGACAGTTAGTAATCAGGATCTCTGCTTAAAGACAGTTGCTGTGGCACGTGCAGCACAGCTCCCCCTCTGGTAATGCTGGGGAGCTGGGACACTCCGCTGCTCCCTGCAGCGTGGGGTCCCCCCAGTAACGGAACAGGACCTGAGCAGGAACAGCACCACCTGCTGAGTCTCCAGTGCTCTCCAGTCAGAGGCTCTCAAGCTACTTACCACCGGGGGTGGCGGCCATGTGCCTGCGTGCTGTGTGGGCTGCAGCCGATAACGTCTGCGTGGGCTGTCCCGGGGGCCGTGGCGCGATGCTGAATGGGCTGAGAATCGCTGGCACTTCAGAGTGAGGAACGGAGGCAGGGGGAGATCTGGGCTGGAAGGGGCCCAGCCTGGCTATTATGAGTTCAGGGCCTGCAGATTAGGTGCAGATGTCTTCCTCTGCATCCCAGTCCTCAGCATCGTCTCCCCATCTGTCCCGTGCTGCAGCACTGCTCCTGTGGGACACACGCCCAGTGGGGGTGGGGAGCATTAATAGCAGGGATCTTGCTCCTAGAGGCAAAGCACAGTGCTGGGCTGGGGACCGGCTGCTCTCCCCACAAGCCCAGCACCAGCTTGGCCTGCAGGCTGCAAGGCACATTAAGGCTGTGTCTACACGTGCCCCAGACTTCGAAATGGCCATGCAAATGGCCATTTCGAAGTTTACTAATGAAGCGCTGAAATGCATATTCAGCGCTTCATTAGCATGCGGGCGGCAGCGGCGCTTCGAAATTGACGAGCCTTGCCGCCGCGCGGCGCGTCCCGACGGGACTCCTTTTCGAAAGGACGCCACCTTCTTCAAAGTAATAAGGGGACTTCGAAGTAGGCGGGGCCCTTTCGAAAAGGAGCCCCGTCGGGACGCGCCGCGCGGCGGCAAGGCTCGTCAATTTTGAAGCGCCGCTGCCGCCCGCATGCTAATGAAGCGCTGAATATGCATTTCAGCGCTTCATTAGTAAACTTCGAAATGGCCATTTGCATGGCCATTTCGAAGTCTGGGGCACGTGTAGACACAGCCTAAACGTGCTGAAGAGCAGCCTGTGTGGTTGGTGATGACTGGGAGACCTGGCTGTGGAGGAGCCCGGAGAGAGACCGAGGCCTCTCTGCTAGGCCGTGCGCTGGGTCTGGGGGCGTTGGTGGTACCTTGGCGCTCGGGGGGCGGAATGCGCTACCACCCCCTGCAGCAGCACTTTGCAAAGACGGCCGCACACTTCCTCCGCCCCAGCCCTGGGCTGGGTTAGCACAGGCCTGAGCATTTCCCTGGGGATAAGGCCCGGGGATGGGGGAGGCAGAATGAACGGGCTGAGGAGGGCACTACCAGGTCCTGAAACATGGAATTGGGATGGAAACAGTTCCTGGGCTTTCTCTGGTGGTCACAGCCCAACACTGCAGCCTGCGTGGTTAGGCCAGGGAGCAAAGGGGACCCCAGCCTCCGGCCCACTCTTCAGGGTGGGTGTCAGGTTGGTGGGACAAAACCAGGGAACCAGGGGCGGGGTGGGGGGAGTCTCGTGCCCACCTTAAGTTCCACAGGCTCTTAAGGGTGGGCAGGGGGAAGGCTTTTCGCTGTGAAGTATAGGGCCCTCCAGCAGTGCTCCCTGGGAGCTGAGCGCTTGGGCTCAGGAGTGATTCATATGCTGCCCGGCTGATTAGCACAGTGCCCAGAGCTGTCAATGTGTGTTTCTAGGGTGGTGCACATCTGCACATGTCTTGGTGCACATAACAAAATTTATTCCACATGCAAATGGAAAATATTAGCAGGAACACTGTCTTCCTGCCCCAGGCTGCCACGGGGCTCTGTGGGGACGGCACAGAACGGGGGCACCAGGATTCCCAGCCCAGCTCTGCTGTAGACCAGCTGCGAAGTGGGTCTGTGAGTTTCCCCAGGCCTCAGTTTCCCCAGGCATTTCATGGGCAGGAGGGTTCTGTGCCTGAGGAGCAGACTGAGAGGGCTCCAGAAAGGCAAAGTACGTTTTTCTCAGGCACAGACTTGGAGAAAAGAAACCCCACCCCCCACCCCTGCTATAACCCCCTTACCGCTCCCTTGCACTGCTCTGGGTTTCACTGTTGAATTCCCCCCTCCAAACACAGACCCTGACCTCATGAGCTGGGACAGAACCACAGCCCAGAGGGGGCAAGGCCTGACCTGGCTCCTGCCTGGTGGCACCAGCCCACGGTGTGGCTGCCATGCCCGTCTACATTCCCTTGAGAAGCTGGCTGGCCTGCCCAGGGCGGGGAGGTGCTGCTGCTGCTGCAGTCAGCTTGTCCAAGGCACCACCCCTTCATCTCCCCTCCGATGACTGGTTTATTTTCTCAGCCTGGGAGGCTCTGAGAGGCCCGTAAGAACTGGGTCGTTGTTCTCCTGTGTCCCAGTCTGCTCTCAGGGCACCCAGGGAGTGAGCCCCACCTGCCTGGGCCATAAGGGGCAGGGCTAGAAGAGTTGAGACTCTTGGGTTCTGTGGGCGAGGCTAGGACAGACTGCTGGGTTCCGTGGGCGGGGCTAGAATAGTCGAGGCTGCTGGGTTCCGTGGGCGGGGCTAGACCAGACTGCTGGGTTCTGTGGGCGGGGCCAGAATAGTTGAGGCTGCTGGTTTTGTGGGCGGGGCTAGAACAGCCTGCTGGGTTCCGTGGGTGGGGCTAGAATAGTCAAGACTGCTGGGTAGGGTGACCATCCATCCTGGTTTTGGCTGGACAGTCCCGTCTTTGGGACGCCAGGATGGCGTCCTGATTTATTTTGTCAAAGGGGCTAATTGCCCCCTATTTTCAGGCAGCTGCTACCCCCTTTCCCTGGCTGGGAGAGCCAGGAGCTGGAATTGGCTGCAGCTGCCCCCCCAGCCTACTTCTCTCGGCTGGGGGGGCCAGAAGCTGGCCCCCATCTTCCCTTGGCTGGGGGGGAGCCGGGAACTTCACTGGGATGGTGACAGCCCCCATAGGGCAGCCATCTCCTGACCTCCAGAGAGGGTGACCATCTGTCCGATTTTGGCCTGGACAGCGTCATTCACCTTGTCCCGTACTTGGGTGGGGGGGGCTTGTGGTCACCCTCCTGCTGGGTTCTGTGGGTGGGGCTCGAATAGTCAAGACTTTTGGGTTCTGTGTCCAGCTTCTGCTGCCCACGTGGGATGCAAGTGACTTGGGACAAGTCCCAGCCCTTTGCCATGCCTCAGTTTCTCCAGCTGAAGAACAAGGGTCCTGCCCACCCCCTGAGAGTGTTCACTTATGGCTTGTAGCCCTCTTTGGTGAAAGGGGACAGAGCAGGGGGACATCCCAGGTGCGACCCAAATTGAGCCAACTCCAGGAGCGGGCGAACGACTGTCCTGCTGTCGACTGGCTGATCGTTTGCTGTGGCTGGGGACACTGGTGGGACCCTCGCAGCTGTCGGGTGGAATTGTAGCCCTGGGTTTGAGTTGTGCGGGTTAGTCCCTTGCGCACATGGCCACAGTATCCAGCTGGCACTGGAGCTGGGGGCGGGCGGGGGGGCGAGAGAGAATATCAGCTCTTCCAGTTATTCCAATTCCGAGTGCTTCTCTCCTGGGGAGCCCCGGTCCAGCGAGCCGAATTGCGTGGTGGGTTCAGGCTCTGGGGAAATGGCTTTAGGGGTTGGGGAGAATTACACGCAGCCTCCCAAACTCGTGTCACCGGTGACCTGTTCCAGATGTTGCGGCAGCTGGCCAGCGGTTGAAAGGCGCTCATTGTTTGACCGAAGTTTCCCCGGTTGCCTGGGGAGCTGGTGAGAGAGATTTGGGGGGAAACGGTTAAATAAAAAATCCCCCAGCTGTTTGACTTCAGTGCTGGGTTTCCTGGAGGGGAACATCTGCAAATCAGGGGAGGATGGGTGGAGAAGCTGTGATTCACACGGGTTTCTGATGGGGGAGCCGGACCCGGGTTTTCAGGCTTGGGATCACAGCCCCTCCTTCTGGCTAGGCCGGGGTATGGAGCCTGAGTTATTTGACAGACATTGAGTCTGATACTTTTAAAAAGCCCCTGACTGTCTCCCATCCTGTGGTGGTTTCTCTCCTGATTGGAGAGCTGCATCTCATAGAGCTGGAAGGGACCTCAGGAGGTCATCACGTCCAGGACCAAGCACCCTCTCCCTTTTTTTTTTTTTTTAATCTATTTGCCCCAGCTCCCTAAATGGTCCCCTCAAGGATGGAGCTCACAACCCTGGATTTTGTAGGTCAATGCTCCAACCACTGAGCTATTGGAATAAGCCAGGACAGGCCCCGGGGGCTCACAAATGGTGGAGCAGCTGAGGAATGAGGGAGACGAGATCCCTGCAAGCGAATGTCCCACAGATGTCATTGGGGCTGGCAAACGCAGGTAAGGTTAAGGCGGCGTGCCAAGCTGGAGGGCCTGTGACTTCCCAGGGGATGCACAGGAAGAAGAAATGTCTCCCTCTGCTTTGAATGGACTGTGCATGGCTAAGCTGGGCTCACGGTCTCTGGGGCCAGGGCACGTGCTCTCTGTAGCTCAGCACCCTGCAGACCAGGTTCTGACACAAAACTAGGGGGAGAGGTAGAGTCGTTGGAGGGTAGAGAGAAAATCCAGAGGGACCTGGAGCAATTGGAGGACTGGGCCAAAAGAAATCTGATGCGGTTCAACAAGGAGAAGTGTAGAGTCCTGCACCTGGGGCGGAAGAATCCCAAGCATTGTTACAGGCTGGGGACCGACTGGCTCAGCAGCAGTACAATGGAAAGGGACCTAAGGGTTATGGTGGATGAGAGGCTGGATATGTGTAAACAGTGGGTCCTTGTAGCCAAGAAGGCTAACGGCATACTGGGGTGCATTAGGAGGAGCATTTTGAGCAGATCTAGAGAAGTAGTTATTCCTCTTTATTCGGCACTGGTGAGGCCACATCTGGAATATTGTGTCCAGTTTTGGGCTCCCCAGTATAAAAAGGATGTGGATTTGCTGGAGCAGGTTCAGCGAAGGGCAACAAAAATGATCAAGGGTCTGGAGCACAAGACCTGTGAGGGGAGGCTGAGGGATTTGAGCTTCTTTAGTTTACAGAAAAGAAGACTCAGGGGTGATTTTATAGCAGCCTTCAACTTCCTGAAGGGGAGCTCTAAAAAGGAGGATGAGAAACTGTTCTCAGTGGTGTCAGATGGCAGAACAAGGAGCAATGGTCAGAAGTTGAAGAGGGAGAGGTGTAGGTTAGATATTAGGAAAAACTTCTTCACCAGGCGGGTGGTGCAGCACTGGAATGCGTTGCCTAGAGAGGTGGTGGATTCTCCATCCCTTGAGGTTTTTAAGTCCCGGCTGGACAAGGTCCTGGCTGGGATGACTTAGTGGGGGTTGATCCTGCTTGAAGCAGGGGGCTGGACTAGATGACCTCCTGAGGGCCCTTCCAGCCCTAGGATTCTGTGATTCCAGCTGGATAACTAATCCTACCACACATGAGTTAGTGTGCTGGCACTGCTGCTGGCAGCTGAACTGTGTCATACGCCCCATAAGGTTAGTGGAGAGTCTCGGTGGTGCTAAGTTAACCTGATGGTCAGGTGACCCTGTTGTGCCTGGTGTACCCTAGCCAAAGAGGCTGGGATGGCAGCTGCTGCTGGTTTCGAAGCAGAAGGGGGCTGAACTCTGCGCTGTTAGCCAGGGTGGAGTGTGTGTGGTGACAGCTGGGAGAGTTTGGACCTGTTGTCACGGTACAAGTCCAGATGGGGAAACTGAGGCACGGAGCAGCAGCGCATTCTGCTTGGGGAGCTGCAGTGAGACAGTGGCCCAGGCACCGAAAGAACCCAGGCGTCCTGGCACACAGAGGTCCCCAGCGCAGAACAGCTCCAGGAGTGAAATCTGTGCACTTGTTCGCCCTGCTAAAAGTGAGGGGATGATGCAAGCTCCCTGCCATCCCCAGGCCTCCAACTGGTTATGTCACTCTCCCTCCTGTGCGCACACTTAGATAACCGCTTGGCTCCTGGGCCGTGGGGGTGGGGGAGAGGGGAGATGCCACTGGCTCTGCAGCAAAGGGCCTATAAATAATACGCTCCCACTCCCTGGGTCGAGAGTGCCAGAGCTCCTTGGAGCCCAGCCCAGCCCTAATCCTTTAATGTCTCATTTCCATCCAGGGAGGCAGCTGTTAATACTGATCTGGGCAAGGTGCTGACGTGTGTTCCTGTCCTGGGGAAAGGAGCTGCTAATCTCCTTGTGTTACCGTGGCACAAGAAAGGGGGATTCCAGGCCACAGCCGAGTTCTACATCCCGGGCACGACGGAGACGCGTTACTGTAGCTCCATTCATTCCCCTGCTCTCTCCTGGTTGGTCCTTGCTTAGCCCCGGTTGGACCCCATGTCCTACATATGTGGGATTAACCCATCCTTGGGAAATAGTTTCAGAGGAGTAGCTACGTTAGTCTGTAGCATCACAAATCACATGCAGTCCTGCGACCTCTTAGGGTACGTTGCTATGACAGAGCTCCAAGGAAGAGCTTATGCTGGCATTGTTATTCCAAAATAAGCTGTTCCGGAATAACAAGGCCACACTGCAGCGAAGTCCCAAATAAGCAAAGCTTCTTTCGAAGTAGTGTGTCCACACACAATAGCACCTGTTTCAGATTAGCCCCAGAGGTGCATAAAAAATACACACTTGCAACCAATGTTCTGCATCTACACAGCAGCGTTATTTTGGAGTAAGCTGTTCCGGAAGAGCCTATTTTGAAATAGCCCCATTCCCGGGCTACACAGCCCCTCTTCTGAAGACTCTGTTTCACTATAGGTGCTATTCCTCACAGAGGGTATGACTACACTTGCATTCCTCTTTCAAAAGAGGTATGCAAATGAGGGAAATTGAAAATGCAAATGGTACATATTTGCATATTTGCCACCTCATTTGCATATTCTTGTTTTGAAAGAGCTTCCTTCAAAAGAAGAAAACCTGTGTAGACACTGCTGTTTTGAAAGTAAACCCCATCTTCCAAAGAATCCTCCTTCTCATTAAATAGAGGGAAGAAGGATTCTTTTGAAGATGGGGTTTACTTTCGAAAAAGCAGCATCTACATGGTTTTCTTCTTTTGAAAGAAGCTCTTTTGAAATAAGAAGATGCAAATGAGGTGGCAAATATGCACCTCAGTTGCATTTTCGATTTCCCTCATTTGCATACCTCTTTCGAAAGAGGAATGCAAGTGTAGACACACCCAGAATGAGGTTTAGAGAATTCAAATTAAGCCACTGGCTATTTTGGAATTATTTCGAACTAGCGGTTTTGCTGTGTAGATGCTGGCAAAGTTGTGTTGCAGTAGCAGCCGTTACTCTGAAGCAACTTTACTGTGTAGATGCACCAAAATTGAGACTGACAAATGGATCAGGTCTTGCGCTTTCGGGGGGAAGACCCACTTCTAGATTTTGGAGCAGACAGTTAGAATCCAAGGTTTATATAGCAGGGAGGGGCAGTGTGGGGAGACATTACCTGTCGTCAGTAGGATCAGAAAATGAGGCACAATCGGTCGGACGTGTCTCAGGCCTGGGAATATGAAAGGTGGAGAAGCTGCCATTGTAATGCCAGTTGAGATCTCTGTTCAGGCAATCCGGTGCGTACCAGAGGCGAAATCTTCCGGCTGGCAGGACAGGTGCAGCCACCATGGGGGAAAAAAAACCACATGTAAGTCAGCCCCCACCCTGTTCTTTCGTTAAGACCTTTTGTGCAAAAGGCTCTCTCAAGGCCTGATGCATTTAAACTGGTGCACGAGGCGCTGTACATCCAGGGATGGCTCTCCCTCACCCACTTCTGGTGGCTTGTGTGTGTGGTGCACATATTTCAGCGCACACAACAAAATTTATTCTCCACACAGATGGAAAAAGTCAGACAGAAGCCCTGACCGAGAACTCAGTACCCAGTATCCAGCCCAGGGTGTTTCCAGGCTTAAGGAAATGGTGCAGAGGAGCTGGCACTGATTGAATAAGGGCAAGCTAGCTCTGTTGGTGCAAATGGACCTACGTTAGGTAGGGCTTTGGCCCCCTCGTCTGTAGTGCCCCTGAGCTCACCTCCCCTAAGGGGCTTATCCTCTTAGCACTCTTCCATCAGCTGCATTTATAGAGGGGGGACCTGAGGCACTGGGAGGCTAAATGATTTGCCCAAGGTCCCTCAAGAAGTCTGTGGCAGAGGGAGTCTCCCAAGTCCCAGGTTGGCGCCATAATGACCGGCACGTCCTTCCCCGCATGGCTCTACTGCAGCCCTGCTCCTTCCTCCGGCGTGAGCGTGACGTACCGGCAGAGCTGCGGTTCGGGTGGTGGCTCATCACTACCCAGTGGGCACATGCCCTGTGCACGCGTGGGTGGAAGCCCGTGTCCTGGGAAGTGGTTTCAAGCAGCTCCAGGGGAGGCACCCTGTGAGTGAGGGGGGGATCCATTTTTACCTGCACCCATCCCATTGACGTGTTCCAACTAAGCCAGCTGCTAGTGTGAGCAGCCAGCTAAGCGCCTCCTGCCTTGGGTGTGATGGAGCTGTGAGGTGATGGACGACACCAGGCAGCTATGCGAGAGGGTCAGGCACAGCAGCCAGGCTGGGCCCCATGCTCCCTGCTTGGCCAGGCACCGGAGCAGGCCGATAGCCCACCCCAGAAACACATGGCTCGCAGCTTGTGCCTGGCAGGGTGCCTCAGGGCATGACGCTGCACTGGGCCAATGAGCGCCTGCATGTCCCCATCCCTCCAGGCTGGCCTGATCTCTGTCCCCAACAGAGGGAGCAGGTCTGGGATCACATCTCTGCGGTCCAGGGAGCAGACTCTGCAGGCTCCTTCCCTTTCAGAGTCCCTGGAAAATTTTCTCCTCACTTTAAACCAAACTGGTCTCCGGTTTTGGGGACACTTCCCCGATTTGGAGGAAACAAACAGCCCCCCGATTTTTTCTTTGCATGCTGGTGGGACCCCCCGCTCACCCCCCACTTGACTGTCCCAGGGAATGTTCCTTTCCTTCCACAACCCATTTGTGATTTGCAAAATGTTCAGCCCGGTCCCCTTACGATTGTCCCCATCCTGGGCATCGGCGCCCTCTAGTGGCAGAGCTGCTCCTTTAGCTTGGCCGTGTGTGCGTGGTTGGATCTGAAAGATACCGGCCATGAGTCTCGGCTGGCTGCCGGTCCCAGGGCAGGCTGCGCCTGCTGGTTCGCCTCTGCCCTGTTTAGATCTGTGACACTAGTGTGCTGGCCAACCCCAGGGTTGCTGGTTCACTTCTCCGAGTTGCTGTCACCCCAGGATGCCTGGAGGCGAATTGCTCCTGGAATCTGAAACTTGGCTGGGTTCCTAACAAGATCCTGGTTTCTCCTGTTTATTTGGAATCATCAGGCCCCAAACGTGGATGCTTCTGTGAGCCAGCAGAACCTGGCCTGGCCACCTCAGCACAGCAGCAGGTGCTGTCTGATTCCAGGAGGGGCCAGCTCTTTCCCAGGCCTGGCTTGAAGGCGAAAGCCCCAGGCTCCTCCGTACCAGAAAGATGATGTAAGAAGGGTTCAGAGACAACCAAATATGAGAGGCCGGAGCGCAGTGGATTTTAAAAAGTTTTTACAATGATCCAAAGGCTGACGGCAGCTTAACAAAGCCCCTCGAAACTGGTTGAATAAACCCTTGCGGGGTCCTCCTCATCCAGCTTAAACCCAGGGCTCAGGACAGGCTGACCCAGCTAGGGGGTTGCCAAGAGCCGTCCTGCACACTTAGAACCCTCCCTCTCCTTTTCCTCAGCCCTGCGCTCCTTGCGTGCCTCAGCCTGGAAGGGATTAGGCGAAATGTGACAGACTCATACTCAGCCCCCGGGGGACAATGCCTGTACCAGCCTGGGCATATGCCCAAGTCGCCACCTGGGAAAGAAGCTGTGTTGGACCACGTGGGGCATGTGTGTGGGGCACCACTGCCCTCTGCTGGATAGCCTGGCAGACCTGCTGTGGCAGGCGTGGCTGTGTATAGGGGAACAAGGATCTCAGGTGTGAGGGCTGGAGGGCTATAGTTTAGTTTTCATCCACTGGACAAGGCTCTCAGTTGCTCTCTGAGACACCTGGCTCAGCCACTGACTCCATTTGTGACCCTGGACAAGTCTCTCGGGGCCTCAGTCTCCTCATCTTTAGAATGGGGTTAACAATGTTCCCCTCCCTGTACTGGCACAAAGCCCTTTTGGAGCCGTTCGCTGGGCAGCACTAGAGAAGGGCAAAGAATGATTGGGTTGTCCTCAAGGGATGGGCCTCCAGGGGAACTCACCTGGGATGAGATTCTCCCTTGGCCCCAGTGGTGTGGGCCAGCGTGTGGGGAACTGACGGCTCTGCTCTCTCTCTGCCACCTGCCATGGACTCCACGCGGTCACCGTATGAAGAACCATGTAGGCCAAACCAGCCATGGACTCAGGGAATGTTGGGGCCTCAGTGTCCTCGGAGGGGAGGCCTGGGCATGAGCCAACTGCTGAGGTAGAGAAGCGTCCTCCCCCCCCCTCACCCCAATACCTGGCTTTCCCTAGATGTCCCCTACCCAGTGGGGGGGTCTCTGGTTCTCTGCTGCTTTGACTCCTCTCAGCGTAGGAGAAGTTGGTTTCTCTCTCTGGTGCTGCTCCGTGAGCTCTTTAGCTTCGCACCCACGGGTGGGCCAGCAAAGGGCAAGCCCAGGGCTGGGGCCGGCTTCCCAGTGAGGTGCTAAATGTCGCGTCGTTTGCTTGGGGTTGGGAGCTCACCATGGACCAGCACGTCAGGACCTCAGGGCAGCCACGTCAGGCCGTGTGCCCTCAAGCCTTTGAGGGACGGTCTGCTGGGCCCCGGCCGGGTGCCGCTCCAAACGGTGCCACGGCACGAGGCTGTATTTCTGTGGAGATTCTGGCCGCGTCCTGCCCTGGCGCAGCGCTCAGGGAGTGCTGGATTGTAGCTGAGGTCCAGTCATGGGTCCAGAGGGGACGTCGCTCTGTTGGTGCCGGGCGAGGGGGGTGGGGAAAGCAACCAGGGGCTGTGCCCGCCTTGCTGTCAGAGGTGAGTGGCTGTGCCCAGGCCCTGGGGACGTTATGGCTGCTGGGGCTGGCTTTGGTCCTCTCTCCTGCAGGGTGGGGGCTCGGGGTGCAGCATGCACTGCAATGGGGGGGGCAGTGGTAGCGTTTGCTCTGCAGGTACTTTAGCCAGGCTACATACGGGGCTTTGGGAACCCCCGAAACTGCCGAAGTTGTATGGCTGGAAGCACTTTCCTCACACCTGCACGTGCTCCATTTCCCAGCCACCTGGGGTTGGGGGAGGCTGCCCCATGGCTGAAAGCCCAGGTTCCCGCTCCCCCTGCCCCGCCCCAAGAGGTACCCAGCCAGGGATGCAGGCTTGGGCAGCCTGCTGCAGACTGGCTCAGGCAGACGGGGAGGGAAGCAGGGACAGGCTGTGTTTGGCTCCGGGCTCCTTGGGGCTGGGTGAGGCTGTGGGGAGGGGGATGCTTCAGGGCCAAGCCTTGAGCCACCTTGCGTCTGCCGTGTGATTCCCTCCACTGCTGGGACTTGTGGAGGCTCCCAGAGTTCTCGCCTCTGTGCCTTTCAAGGAAAGCAGCTCCTACCCCTGCTGGCGTGCTGCCCCCCCCGCCCCTGTGTCTCTGGCCTCAGCTGCTGGGAAGGTCCACCTTTCAGCTCAGTGTGCAGGGACCAGTCATGACAGCCCCAGTAGGGTGGTGTGAGAGACCAGGGTGGTGCAGGAGCGGCGGGTGGGGGTGACACACGGTCTGTGGGGAAGGGGGACTGGCAGGAGGAACAGCTGAGGAGATTGTTCCTAAATATAATCGTTCCCTATAATTTTTCCTATCCGTGAGCAGAATCATTTTTGTTACATGGACCGAGGTATATGTGGATGTGCACCTCCAATAGAAACGCACCCTGCTGCCAGGTGCTCTGCTGATCAGCTGGGCAGGGCCAGAATCTCCCCTGGGCAGCCACCCAAGTGCTCAGCTTACAGGGAACTCTTGCTGTCACCCGGCCATGGTCTGGGTCACGTTGTGAGCGAGACACAAGCAGTCATCCTCCTGCTCTACTCTGCGCTTGATTGGGCCTCAGCTGGAGTATTGTGTCCAGTTCTGGGCCCCAGGTCGGAGGAAAGATGTGGAGAAATTGGAGAAGGTCCAGAGAAGAGCAACGAGAATGGTGAAAGGTCTAGACAACATGAGCTGTGAGGGAAGACTGAAAGAACCATAAGAACATAAGAATGGCCATACTGGGTCAGACCAAAGGTCCATCCAGCCCAGCATCCCATCTGCCGACGGTGGCCAATGCCAGGTGCCCCAGAGAAGGAGAACAGAAGACAATGATCAAGTGATTTATCTTCATCTCCTGCCCTTGTTCTGAAGGCTAGGGCACCATACTTTATCCCTGGCTAATAGCCATTTATGGACCTAACCTGCAAAAATTTATCAAGCTCTTTTTTAAACCCTAATAGAGTCCTGGCCTTCACAGCCTCCTCGGGCAAGGAGTTCCACAGGTTGACTGTGCGCTGTGTGAAGAAAAATTTCCTTTTATTAGTTTTGAACCTACTACCCATCAACCAGGCTTATTTACTTTAGAAAAGAGAAGAGTGAGAGGGGACATGACAGCAGTTTTCAAGTACCTCAAAGTGGGTTACAAGGAGGAGGGAGAAAAATTGTTCTCCTTGGCCTCTAAGGAGCAATGGGCTTAACCTGCAGCAAGGGAGGTTTAGGTTGGACTTTAGAAAAAAACTTCCTAACTGACAGGGTGGTCAAACACTGGAATAAGTTGCTGAAGGTGGTTGTAGAATCTCCAGCACTGGAGATATTTAAGAGCAGGTTGGATAAATATCTAAGAGAGCCGGTCTAGAAGGTGCTTGGTCCTGCCTGGATTTGATGACCTCTGGAGGTTCCCTCCAGTTCTAGTGTTCTATGGTTCTGTACCTCAGAGCCCAGGAACCGGCTCCCCCTACCCCCTGAAGTGTCTCCAATTAAGGGCTGTTCTACCTGCTGGTCCCCTAGCACTGTCCAGTGCTTTAGTAATACGCTGGTGCTCCAGCACATGGTGGCATGGGTGGGAGGCACATGGTTGGAGGCTTTCAGAAAGGGCGGGGGATGCTAAACATCTGAGGTTCATCAACTACCTTGCTGGCGCAGAGGCCCAGCAGCTTCAGGCCACATGTTTAGGGTGCAGGGACAAACCCCACCTGCATGAGCCCTTCTCCCTTGACTGCGTGTTCCCGGCACGCCTACTCATTAGTGATATGGATCTTCCCGCTCATCCTCCTCCCAGCACCGGCCACCAGCCTCAGAGCTCCCCTGCTTGAGCTGCCCGGCCCCTGGCTCCTGCATGGAGCCGCCGGGTGCTCCTCTGGCTGCAGAGTTATCTGCTCCACCCTGGGACCAGCACCTCAACACGAAACATTGTCACTGCCTCACCTGCCTGTCCCACCAGTGACAAGGGGGCCTCATGCCAACATAAGAACGGCTGCACTGGGTCGGTGTGTACCACTCTGGTGGTGGTTAGGCCTCAGCCAGGGTGCTGTGTCCGATTTTGCTCACCGATGAACAGGCAGTAGGTTAGAGAACCAGGATGGACTCCAGTGACAAAGAGGATCAAAGGGAAGGAATCTAGCCAGAAGGGCAGTGGCTGAAGGACCTGGGCGTGCTTAGCTCGGACTAATAAAATTTATTCAAAACTAATAAAAGAAAGTTTTTCTTCACACGGCGCACAGTCAACCTGTGGAACTCCTCGCCAGAGGACGCTGTGAAGGCAGGACTCTAACAGAGTTTAAAAAAGAGCTCGATGTTGTTTGGAGGTTAGGTCCGTAGATGGCTATTAGCAAGGGGTAAGGGATGGTGACCAGCCTTTAGTCAAAGGCTGGAGACAGATGGCAGGAGACAAATCGCTTGATCATTGTCTTCGGTTCACCTCCTCCGGGGCACCAGGCATTGGCTACTGTTGGCAGACAGGATACTGGGCTAGATGGACCTTTGGTCTGACCCAGTATGGCCGTTCTTATGTGAGGAGGTTAAGGGAGACATGACAGTGTCTTCAACCACTTGAAAGGCTGCTTGAAAAGAAGACGGAGAAAAGTCGTTCTCTCTGGCCACACGGGGCAGGACGAGAGGCAAGGGGGTCAAACTACAGCAGAGCAGAGTCAAATTAAATCTCAGGAAAAGTGCCTTACCTGTAAGAACAGCAGGACGATGGCACAGCCACCTGGGGGGGTTGTGGACGCTCCTTCACAGGAGGCTTTCAGAAGGAGGCAGTCTGGGATGGTTCAGATGCAGCAACTCCTGCTTCACGGTGGCAGGAGACGAGAGAGCCCTTGTGGCCCCTGGTGACCCTTTCAGAACGTGTGACCTTTTCACCACTGCGGCAGGCAGCTGGGTAGGCGCGGGCTGGGACAGTTCTAGGCAGAAGCAGTACAGAGAAGTAGTTTTTCTTAGTCTACTGAAGTTCCCTGTTTGGTGTTAGATGGTTACTCCCAGGGTTCATCACCACCAGCCTGGGCTGCAGGATTGAGGTGGACGGGCAGAGCTGTAACAGGTTGCACAGGGCAATCAAGTATGGAGGGTTGCACAGCCGGAGTGAGGTGCATCACAGAGCTGTGTGTATCCGGCACAGGGTGATCAAGGCTGCCATGCAAGGAAAGTTGTGTAATCCACTGATCTGCGTGTGTTCAGTGCTGCCCTCGGCACTAGAGCCATCGGGGTCTGTTAAAACCTCTGCTCCAGAGCCTGGTCCAGCAGCTCAGCCTCAGGCGATGCCCGATTTCAGCTCTGTGAATTCCTCAGGTCAGTCCCCATTGCGTCAGGCAAGATGGTGGCTGGCTTCGTTGCATGGGATTCTGCGCACGTGCACTATTATGCATGCTTGCACGTGGCCGTGCTGGCATGCTGAAGAGAGGCTGGGGTCGCCTGCATTTCCTCTGCCCTGATAGGAAAGTTTCCACAGTCTAGCTACCTTCAGTGTCCAGCTGTCTCTTGCTTCCTGTGCCGGGGGAGAACCCTGTGCTGGTGGTTGGAGATGGGTTGGATCACGGTGATGGTGGAAGGTAGGAAGCCTATTTCAGTGGCAACTATCAGTCTTCCCTCTAAGCTGAGCGCTTGAGCGGCCACCCAGGGGAGCTTCAGCTGCCTCAGATGATTAGCAAATCGCCCAAAGCTGCCAGCTTGTGTTTCTATGGGTGGTGCACATCCAGACATGCCTTTGTGCACATAACAACATTCATTCTACACCTGGAAGGGCAAAATTAGAGGGCTCACTGTTCGGGAGTGCTCTGGAAGGGGCATGGCTGTCATGGACGCTGGTTGCGACAGCAGTGGGGTCGTGGGGGCCGGCTGTGCCCACTTCTCCCTGCCGCAGCATCTTTAAGTCACAGCCTGCGGGGTGGAGAGAGGAGAGATTTTCTGGGGCCTGGTAGGAGCCTCTCAGGAGCCGGTGCTCAGCAGGATGGCTGGGATGGTTTCCCTGACAGTGCTATTCTCTGCTTCAGTGTTTGCCTTAACGAGTCCCCTGCCGACCCTGCTCTGTGGAGGCAGTCACTGAGCCGTGGTTTTCTCTGCACTGGGCAGCAGCATCTCCCTCCTGCTGTACCGGAAAGGGGACCTTGGTTTTATTCTCCCAGGAGTCCTTAGCGCTGGTGGCAGTGAGGCATAGGAAGGGCATTTCCTGGCTGGCTGCCCCTAGCTACTGTGGTCCGGGGCTCCGGATGCAGCTTTGCCATCACACCCTCGCTGTAGCCTCCCACCCCTGCAAGGGCTGATAGGTCCCTAGCGCTTGGGAACCTTCTGACCAAAGGTGGCCCTTCCCTCCTGGATGAAAGTGACACTGGCAGCAGGGGGCCAGAGGAGAGCTTTGTAGCAGGAGCCAGAGGTAAGAAATTACCTCCAGGTCTAATGAGGATGGGTGAATTTCAAAAAACTCAGTGTTAATTTCCTAACCCCAGGTTAGTAACAAAGAGGGAGCCGTGTTAGTCTGTATTCTGTCAAAACAAAAAGGCAGCCCAGTAGCACTTTAAAGACTAACAAAATAATGTATTAGGTGATGACCTTTCTTGGGACAGACCCACTTCTTCAGACCAGAGCCAGACCAGAACAGACTCAATATGTAAGGCACAGAGAACCAAAAATAGTTATCAAGGTTGACAAATCGGAAAAATTGTAATCAAGGTGGGCAAATCCGAAGAGCAGAAGGGTGGTAGGACAGGGGGAAGTCAAGCCTGAGATAAAGCAAAGTATGTAAAAGAGTCCTTATAACAGGCCAGGCAATTGCTATCCTGGTTCAAACCACAAGCTAATGTGTCAAATTTGAATATAAAAGAGAGTTCCGCACTTTCTCTCTGTCGGCGATCCTGTGAAGCGGCTCTTTGCCCACGAAAGCTGATGCTCCAAAATATCTGTTAGTCTATAAGGTGCCACAGGATTTCTGGTTGTTCTCGAAGCTACAGACTGACACGGCTCCCTCTCTGATACAGGTCATTAACAGAATGGCCCACTCCATTGAAGTGCTGGCTGGCAGGTTTGTGAGTTAGGAGCTTTCTGATGCCTGGTTTGTGTCCGTTCATTCTTTGTCGAAGAGTGTTTACCGTTTGTCCTATATGCAAAGTATGTGGGCATAGTTGGCACATGATGGCATGTGCCAACAATGCCCCAGATCGCCATCTCAGCTGCTCCGTTCGGAGGGCCCCGATGGCTTCTGATACACAGCCCTCGGTGTGTCACTAACTGTCTGTTTTCCTCCATCAACCGGCATCTCCTGCTCGCTGAATGGGCTACGGGTTGCCCCAGGTGCCGAGTAACTGACATCTGATTCCAATTTATCTTTCAGATGAGTGCAGGGCCCAAAGCAGATGGGATTCAGGCGAAGGAGCGAGAAAGCCTGACGCGCTGGGGCTGTTTTATTTACTCAGAGATGAGCCTGGTCTTGCATCTAAGGCATGGGACTGAGGCTTGCCAGAGCTGGGTTCGGTTCCTCATCCTACCACTGGCTTCCCTGGCCCCTCTGGGCCTCACCAGGAAATCTTTCGCTCCCCCCCAGGGGACCGGTGAGAATAAATTAATTGATGCTTGTAAGAGGCTACAAGATCCTAACTTGCCAGCATATCTCGGCTGAGGTTTCCCAGACCCCCTTGGGAGGAGATCCTTGGTACTGAGCTTTGGGCCCTGGCCCCACCCATGCTGGGGTAGCGTGGTACTTGGGTGTCCCCTCCAAGGAACTGATGTTCACTGAGGTCAGTCCGTGCTACTGACACCCTCCGGATGTTGTGAGCAGTGCGGTCTGGGCTTTGAAAATGCCTTGAGCAGCTCACCGAGGGCTGAGCCCTGTAGCGGCTCTGCACCAAATCTGCTTGCATTGGAACCAGCTTTCCAGTTGCTGGAGCTGGGTCCCACAGCCCAGCCAGCCTGTCCATACTGCGCTACACTGCCCCGCAGAGGCAGGGCTGCAGCTTGGCTTGCGTCCCCCCTGCAGAGGGCTTGAACCCGTGTCACACCCAGTGCCCCTTCTCCCGCCTGCAGGAGCTAGGGCTTGCTGATGGAGTCAGGCTAACTGGGGAGGGGATGGAGCCGGGTGGAAGCGGATGCACTCAGCACTGTCACAGACTGGGCTGAAGCCTTGTCTACACTACGCCGTGCTGTTGAGTGGCTTCAGCTACACCACATACTCCTGGTGGCCTCTCGTGTGCAGTAAGGGCAATGGTGGGGGCCTGCTCTCTTGTCAACGCCGGCCACTCGGCTCCTTTTCGTGGAGCACCAGTGCTGGGGGGAGAGCTCTCGACAGTTGACTGATCCTGTGTAAGCATGCATGGCTGGGGTATCAATGGCTGCAGCTCTGATTGACTGCGTGATGTAGACAAGGTCTGAGTGTGCAGCGTGGCCACACTCCTGGATAGCGGAACTGGAGTGTGCCACTGGGGAGCCTAACACATGTGCAAATCAAGAGTGCACACTGGCCAGAAACCATTTTCACGATGGTTTCCTGGTGTTCGGGATCACGGCTGCACTCAGGGGTGGGCACTGGGTGCCCTTCCTGGGCAGGCCCGTGGTCCTGTGCCAATGTATGGGCTTTGGTGCTGGCTCTGACTGGCACTGACTGGGCCATGGTCCCAGGCAGGGGTCCCCCTAATGTTTTCTGGCCACGGGCAGAATAAATTTTGTTATGTGCACCAAGGCCTGTACAGATGTGCACCACCCTAGGAACACATCTTGCCGGGCATGGGTGCTCTGCTAATCAGCTGGGCAGTGCCTGAATCAGTCTTGGGTGGCCACCCCGGCACTCCGCTTACAGGGAGCCCTGGTCACAGGCTGTTTTGGGCAGGCCACATAGAAAGCACCTTCCATCCCGGCAAAGTGCTGCACCTCAACACAGCCACAAGGTGGCGGAGTTCTCCGCACTCCAGCCACGTCAAGGGCCGATCCTGCAAGGTGCTGAGAGCCCCTCACCCCCCCTGACTTCCACAGAAGCCGTTGAGGGCTTGCCAGATGGGCAGAGGCTCTCTTCCTTGTTTCCCAGAATCCCTTACTCCCAGCTCCCTCTTGCAGCTGGCGCTTGTCCTCGGACTGCAGCTTGCAAAGGGTGAAGTCCGCAGCCAGAGGCTTGGCTGGGGATGACGTACCTCGGGGGGCTCGGATGTGTTCCGTCTTGGGCCCCGGATCCTGGCACCCTAGGAAGGAGTCTCTGCATTCTGGTGGTGCCGGTGACTAGCGCCTGGGCAGGTCGACTTCTGGTGAGGCGTCCTCTGGCATAGCTGGGATCTCATTATACCTGGGTTACGGGCTGCTTGAGGTGACCCCAGGCGGGTTCCCTGTGAGCTGGGCCTGTGTGACCCTCTCCTTCCAAGGCCCCTGCAGAGGTGCGGCGGCCGAGGCGAGCAGCACAGCAGCGGGCTCACGTGGCTGCTTGGCGGAGACTAGAGCGTGGGCCAGAACTCATCGGGCCAACTGCTGCTGTCGTCACACCCATGGAATGAGGCAGCTGCCCACCAGAGGAGCTCCCTGGCAGTGGGGGCTGCTGCTTAAGTCACCGAGTGCCGGCGAAGAGGAGCCCCACAAAATATGGCACAATTTGCCCATTTTCTTAAAGAACCTGTGACGTCCCTGAGCCAGCATAAATAAGGGACCGTTCCAGGAAAAACGGGACAGCTGGTCATCCTTCTGTACTGCCAGCTCTGCCGGCCCAGTAGGGGAAGCAGCGTACCTTAGCAGGGTTAATACCCTGTACTCACACAGCTGGTTTGCAGCTGAGCGCGTATCCTGGAGAAGCACTGTCCCTGCAGGCCCGGGCTGCTGAAACCGGTGATTTACTTGTAGTGTGGAGCGTGCGCTGGTAGGTCACCATCAGATTGAAAACAAGAGGGGCCAGTTCTTCGTGCTAGCGAGTGTGGGTCTGAAACTCTCGCCCATCGCCTTCGGAACAAAACTAAGCTTCCTTCTGTGACTCGTTCGGCCTCCGACTTCTTTAAAACTGAAGGCATTTGAAAATCAAATGCCCTTCTGTCGCCGTCTTGCTTTATTTCATTTCTTTCTTTGTCGTTTACCCAGCCTATGGCAATGGTCAGTTTCGCTGGAGCTTCTTGCCCTTCCGATCCAGTTGCTGGGTTCGGTGCTTTGATGCTACAGAGACGGGGGGAGAGGACAACGGCATATTGGGCTGCTTTAGCAGGCGCATTGCCAGCAGATCTAGGGAGGTGCTGATTCCCCTTTCTTCAACACTGGTGAGGCCACATCTGGAACATTGTGTCCAATTCTGGGCCCCCTGTTACAAAAAGGAGGTGGACATATTGGAGAGTCCAGCGGAGGGCAACAAAAATTATTAGGGGGCTGGAGCACGTGACTTATGAGGAGCGGCAGAGGCATTTGGGTTTATTTCGTCTGCAGAAGAGAAGAGCAAGGAGGGATTTGTTAGCAGCCTTCAGCTACCTCAAGAGGGATTACACAGAGGCTGGAGAGAGGCTGTTCTCAGAGGTGACAGATGACAGACCAAGGAGCAATGGTCTCAAGTTACAGTGGGAGAGGTCTAAGTTGGATATTAGGAAAATTTATTTCCATGGGAGGGTGGTGAAGCACTGGAATGTTTTCCCTACAGAGGTGGTGGAATCAGAGGGTGACCAACTGTCCCGTATTGGGCCAGATGATCACATATTTGGGACACCAAAAAGGCATCCTGACTTATTTTTAAAAGGATGAATGTCCTATATTTAGGCCCCCAGGGCTGGGGGTGGGGGTGGGATGCCCATGGCCGCCGCTTTCCCTGGGCTCTGTGGTCAGAACTGCCCGTGGCTGCCACTTCCCTGGGGCTGAGTGTGGGTGGGGTACCATCTCCCCAGGGCTTGGTGCAGCCAGGAGGACCCACCCGCTGCCCCTGTACCTCCGTGTCCCCTATTTGGGACAGGGAGATATGGCCACCCTGTGGAATCTCCACCCCTAGAGGTTTTTAAGTTCTGGATCAGCAGATCCCTGGCTGGGATGATTTAGTTGGGGTTGGTCCTGTGTCGAGTAGGGGGCTGGACTAGATGACCTCCTGAGGTCCCTTCCAGCCCTAGGATTCTGTGATGCATGTGCTGTTTCTTTAATTGTATGACAGTAGGCTGGGCAGATAGAGCTGAGGGATGTGCTATGGGCAGAAGCTCTACAGAGAAGTGGAGAGAGTAGCTGAAGGAATGACAGTTTTCTTTGTTCTAATAAAGTTCCTTCTTCGGAGCCAGAAGAACGTGATGCGGAAGTGCTGAGAGCTCTCAGTTCCTCAGAACTTCATAGATTCCCAGACCAGAAGAGTTCTCGTCCTGTCTCCTGTGTAACACAGGCCAGAAACCTGTCCCCAAGTCATTCTAGAGCAGAACTGTTAGACAAACAGACTATCTGGATATGAAAATTGTCAGTGATGGAGACTGTTTCCCAGAAGCTGGGAATGGGCGACAGGGGAGGGATTACCTGTTCTGCTCCTTCCCTCTGGTGCACCTGGCCTGGGCCATGGTTGGAAGGATGCTGGGCTAGGTGGACCTTTGGTCTGACCCAGGGTGGCTGTTCTTCTGACCCTTGGTAAATTGGTTAATTAGCATTGCTTTTATTTCCAGTCTCAATTTATCTAGCTTTAACTTGCAGCCATTAGATCATGTTAACTTCCCACCATCACAGTGAAGAGCCGGTTATCGAATATTTGTTCCCCACCGTAGGTCCTTACAGACTGCCAGCAAGTCCCCCTCTAACCTTCTCTTTAAGCTAAGCAGATGGAGCTCATTGAGGTTCTCATGATAGAGTCCCCCAGGCTTTACCCCCAGCCTGCACTCTTTGTTCCTGGACCCACACGTTTACACTTTGCCTCATTTAGATGCATAGCGTTGCTCATGTCCAGTTTACCATGGGATCTGGCTGGCTCTGTCTCAGTACCTGTCCTCTTTGTTATTTACCACTCCCCACTTTTTATGTCGCCCACAAACTTTACAAGGGATGATTTTGTTTTCTTTAAAACTCATTCATAAAAATGTTAAACAGCAGAGGTTGATGACCAGCGTTCCCTGTAAGCTGAGTGCTTAGGCAGCAGCCCAGGGGACATTTAGGTGCTGCCCAGCTGCTTGGCAGAACATCTACAGCTGGCACCATGTTGTTTCAGTTGGGGGTGCATATTTGTGCATGCTTTGGTGCACATAATAAAATTTATTCCACCACAGGGATGCAAAAAGCCCTGCTAGAACCCTGCTCCTGATCTGCCTTTATTGATGTTGGGTCAGCGTGTCCCCAGTCTGTCTCTCTCCATTGCAAGTTGGGATTGGCACTAGGGGCCCCATGCAGGGGTCCCGCTAAGTCTTTCCATCCATGGGTGGAATAAATTTTACATGCACCCAGGCATGTGGGGATGTGCACCACCCATAGAAACACACGCTGCCGGCTGCAGGTGCTCTGCTAATAAGCTGGGCGGCATCTGAATCTCTCTTGGGCTGCCGCCCAAGCGCTCAGCTTACAGGGTACACTGCTGATGACCCATGTGCTACCGATGACATTGTGAAACTTATCAGTTAGTGAGCTTTTAAACCTTCCCGTGGACTTATTAGTAGCCTGTGCAGGACTCTGGCTTCTGATTTCCCCTGTGACAGAGGGGGAGCCGTGTTAGTCTGCAGCTGCAAAAACAATGACAAGTCCTGATGAAGCAGGTCTTTGCCCAGGAAAGTTTATGCTCCAAAAAATCTGTTAGCCTATAAGGTGCCCCAGGACTTCTCACTGATTTCTCCTGCTGCCTCTTTGCATTCCCAGAGGCAGTAGTTAATGAACCAAAGCTCCAATTCACAGCGCTTCAGTGGGAGCCAGGCAAGCTGGGTGTGGGGTCTTTAGAGGCTGAACAACTCCAGAATTGAACTTTACCAGCTGGGCAGCTCCAGAGAGTGGATTGCCAGGGAAGGAGACAGGCCTTCTGGGGGCTTGGCTATGCTCATGTTCCAGAAGCTCTTGTACTTTGGCAGGGATTGTTTGCTCTGTATTTGTACAGTGCCTAGCACAAGGGAGTCCTTGTTCGTGACAGGGGCTCCTAAATGCCATCAGTTAATCAGCGCAACCCAGAGGCACTGAGACCACTGACAAGGGAGAGTGACGTCTGCTCAACAGCCAGGGGGCTTTTAACTCTTGCAGTAGAGGCACATGGCTTCAGCCCCTATGGTCACAGGTTCAGTACCACCTACCAGCATTCATCAGCTTTACGCAACTAATACATCTTCATACAGCAGCTGGTAGTGTTGCTTGAAGAAAACCGAGCCCTGCATGCACCCACCACTGCAGCTGCAAGAGAGAGATAAGGAGAAGCTGGGGTTTGGGGAACAACTCCCAGGGATCTGAGACGAAAAATCCTCCCTCTTGCTGCACCGCACCCCAGCTGAGGCTGGAATCAGGCTTCTCGTGGGATTGCTGCGCTGGCTTGCTGAGCCAACCCAGCCTGCCATCCCCCTTTGCTGAGCCAGCAGGAGCTGTGCAGAGCCTGTCTGAGCTGGAGGCCTTTGCCTTGCCGGTGACAGGCCTGGGGTGGAGGCACTTTTTTCTCTCCGAATCCAGGCCAGTCCCTCAGGTGGGCGTTGGGGAGGGAGCCCGGCTTTTTAAAGGCCACATGAGTGTTCTTCTACAACCCAGCTGGCAACAGCTCTACTGCCAGGCTGTTCTGGTGCCGTTCAGGTAGGACACTGGGGCATTGTTTTAAAGGAATCCTGTGGTGGCGGGGATCTTGCCAGGTTCCTGGGGGTGGGGTGGGGGGCAGGCTGCATCCTTAGACACTGCATGGATCGGACTGACTGTCACAGGGCTTTTACATCCCTGTGAAGACTTACAAATACAAACCTTGCCAGGCTGGTTGCTCCAGACCAGTATTCTATCCCTGACACCGGCCAGTCCAGTCCGTGGGATGCATCGCCAGTGACATCAGAGAGGTGTGCTAGAAATGCTGCAGCGGAGAGCAGCCGATGAAGGGCCAAAGGAGGGTGTGGAGATTTCCAAAAGGAGGCTGGGTTGCCATCTGTTTTGGGTGGTTTGGACACAACAAATCTCGTGCCTCAGCAGGGGATTAGAAACTAGATGGTCCCACCTCGTCCTGGGGTACTAACCCGACAAAGGAATTTCCCTCCTTAATGCCTTCAGTGGGCGACTAGTTTAGCCCCTCAAGCTTGCAGACGTAGTTCACTTGTTTTCAATCGTCTCTGATGTGACTCTTCTCCAAGTGCTGCTTGGAAGCCAGCTCAGCTCCTGACCCAGGTACTATCATGTGGCAGTGAGTTCCCCTGGCTAACCAGGTCCTGACTGAGTGTTTCCTTTTAGCAGTTTAAAGTTTTCTACCTTCCGTTTCATTGGCTGTTCCCCAGCTCTTGCATGTGAGCAGCTAAAGAGAAAATGTGCCCAATTCACTGCTTTCCTCGCTCTCTCATTATTTTGCATCTCTTTTGTGGGCCTTCTTATTTGGCTTGTCTTTAAATGAATCCACTTCCATCTTTTCAGTCTCTCTTAACTCTCAGTACCTTTAATACATTCGTACTATCATGTTCTTCCAGCCGTGGCTCTCAAAGCAGGTTAGAAAGCATGTAAGCGTCATTATTCCCACTGCTGAGGTGGGGAAACTGAGGCACGGGGCAGTGCAGTGACCCACACAGGATCATACAGCCATTTTGACTCTGTTATCCTGACTCTGTTATCTTCTCTCCTGGCTTGTCATTCTGTCCCTCCAGTGCCTCACAGAGCTCTGTAGTGTATGGCAGATCAGAAGCTTTCCAGCCCTTTCACAGTATGCACAGCTTTGCAAGAGGAAAGGCTTTTCAGGACACCAGCAGCCCCTCTCTCTCCCAGTCTCCTGCTCTGGGGTTTCCAGCATGCTTTGTTCGTAGTTCATCATGGAGAGTCCTGAGGCTCCTTCGTGCGGCCTCCATGATGGCTGGGAAATGGATACGCCACATAAACAAGTCAGAGAACTTGTAGCTTCCATAAATGATGCTGCCATGTTCATGCAATTGCCGTCATCTGGCTTGGGAGGGACACTGTGGTGGGACGATTTCCCCCCCCCGCCCCCCCGCAAGGTGAGATCCTTCCCCTAACTTGGGGAGAAATTCTGTATTAAGGTCAGACCCTGGGAGCTTCTGCTCATCTCCCCATTGCCATGATGCCAGTCCCAAACCCTCGCTGCAGGCCCAGGACTCCCTCCCTGAGCACCACTGCAGTGAGCAGAGTCAAAGTCCGCTACGGATTGGTCTCGCTCACACCTGCACCCCATCTGTTGTGTGCACCACCCAGCCTACAGGGTCGGTGCATGTGTGGAATGACTTGATGCTCTTCCTGGAGCAGTAGAGGCAAGATTCTGGATCATCACCCTGTGGCAAGTGGTCCTACCCTGATCTAGTCTCTAGTGTGAGCAAAACCAGCCAAATCCCTAGCTCTCCAGCAGTGTTCCCTGTAAGCTGAGTGCTTAGGCAGCTGCCCCACTGATTAGCAGGGCACCCACAGCCGGCAGCGTGTGTGTCTATGGGTGGTGCACATACAGAGGTACCTGGGTGCATGTAACAAAATTTATTCTGCCCATGGATGGAAAAAGTTAGAGGGAACCTTGCTGCCCAGCTTAGTAGTGGAGAATAGTGAATGGGCCCCATTAGAAGTCCTGCTGTTATCCCTGGGAGCTGACACAGTGGAAGGGAAAGGGAATGGAGCGGCTGTGGTTTTCTCTCCCTGGCTAACTGTGGGATTTTTGCCAGTGGCTAGAGGCCGTTTGGCACAGGATTTAGGGGCTGGCTGTAAGGGTGTAGCATCTGCGTGCCAGTGCCTGGGGAGCAGCTCTGGTTCTGGCCCAGGCAATGTGGCACTGATGGAGAGACAATGAGCCCTGCAGCGGGCTGGGTTGTTAGACTCTAATTCATGCGAAATCTGACACTGCAGATATTTGAAATCAATAAGCCACCTTCTGGGTTTTTCCCTTCTCTTTTGAGGGAGGCTTTTTCCTTTTGCTTGGCTGAGCCCCACTAGGAAAGTTACAGTGTTCTGAGAGCAAAGGCAGGACATTTTAACTAGCGTATGACAACCCCAACAAACCCCCCGGCCGACATGTGTGACCCAGGAACTGAATACCCAGAGGGGAGTCTGGTTACCGCAGTTTCTCAGCCTGGATGTATTAGGATTTGAGGCAGGCAGCTTGGAAGAGAGAGAGAGAGTGTGTGTGTGTGTGCTCAAAGACAGAGCTATATATATGCCTGGTATCCTTGCTGCTCTTTGGGGGACTGGGAAAAATACAGTTTTGGGGGGGGTGTTAATTGAGGGGTAAGTACTGAATCATAGAACACTAGAACTGGAAGGGACCACGAGACGTCATCGAGTCCAGTCCTCTGCCCTCGTGGCAGGGCCAAGACCTTAGACCATCCCTGACATGTGTCTTGGACGTGTGCAGTTGGTTTGCATTAAGATGTGCATGATTTCTGCACGGCAGATACTCCATGCACCAGTGGGAGATGGGGGCAGCATGCGGGTTGGAGTTTGGGCCCAGAGACGGGATGGAGGATGGGGACTCCCCCGTGGGCCGTGTGCACCCGGATTGTGCTGCATGGGTCGTGTGTCATTTTTACAGTAGGCATGATGGCAGAATCAGGGGGTGCAGCGGAGCGGGTGTAGTTGGGGTAATAATTATTCTAAGTAACAGCATCACAACCCTCCTGCTGACTTGCATGACAAGGGAACTGAATCACCCCAGGGAGGGGAGCCTTACTGCAGTTTGTCACCACAAGCCTGCTGTGTGCCTGCTTGCTTGTGTGTTTTCTATTGTGTTGGTGGGAATGGAAGTGAGGGCGCGTGTGTGTGAGACAGAGGGAAAGCGGAGAGAGAGAGTTGCATTAACTTTTCATGCACATGCATAGCAAAGTCAAAAAGTTAAAACACCGTTTTAAGGCCCCAGTAAAGGAGCAGAGCTGACCCTGATGGGCCAAGAAAGCCATGTCAGGTTTACCGTCAGTTATTTCTGCCCCTGGTGCTGATGAATTCAAAGGGTGACGATTCTCGGACTAGATCTGGGAATTTTGCATGCAACTAAGTAACAGGGCCTGGCTTTTTCGCACGCGTTTAAGGCTAAACTAATTGTTCAGAGGCTCTACTTGTGCAATGAGCCCTGGGCGGTGGAATTGCTGGGAGGAAGGCGGGGTGGGGGAGGAGCCGGGGAGCAGCCAGCAGCCACTTACACGAGATTCCTGCTCTATTTATGCTATTCCCGAGCATGGCCACAGGAGGGACCTTTTCTCTGCCCCCCCGCCTCCACCCCTCCCATACAGCTGTTCCCGCCGGAGACTGACAGCTGGCCCCGGGGTTGCTATAGGGATAGGCAAATTGCACTGGCTGTTATAGGTGGGGAGGCGGGGCCAGGCGGCGCTCCCTATAAAAGGCAGAGTGCTCCATTCAGCACTTCAGTGCTCGCGAAGCGGGTGGCGGTCGGAGCTGCTGCTGCCTTGGGCGGGGAGCCGGGAAGGGGCCGCTGGGTGGCGGCTGCGGAGCGCAGCGCCTGGCGGGGGGCGCCGCGGCCGGCGGGGAAGGGGGCGGCTGCCCAGCAGAGTTCGGGGGGCCGCTTTGCCGTTCGCCGCAGCAGCTGCCCAGCCGGGCTCGGGCCCCCGGGGCTTGCGGGGCAGCGTGGCCGCGCCGCTTCCCCGGGAGCCGCTGCCCGCGCCGCGCCCCCCATGCGCCTGGGGCGGCTGCCTGGCTAGCGCGCCTCGGCAGGCGGGGCGCGGCGGCGGCTGGCAGAGCCTGGGTCCGGGCCCGTCGGGCGGGCGCGGCCGAGGCAGCGCTGGGCAGGGCCGGCCCCGCGCCGACGCTGCATGGACTGAGATGGCCTCGGAGCTGGCCATGAGCGGCGAGCTGCCCACCAGCCCGCTGGCCATCGAGTACGTCAACGACTTCGACCTGATGAAGTTCGAGGTGAAGAAGGAGCCGCCCGAGGCCGAGCGCTTCTGCCACCGCCTGCCGCCGGGCTCGCTGTCCTCCACGCCGCTCAGCACGCCCTGCTCCTCCGTGCCCTCCTCGCCCAGCTTCTGCGCGCCCAGCCCCGGCGGCGCGGCCGGCCCCGGCGGCGGGGCGCACCCGGGGGCGGCGGGCAAGGCGCCGCTGGAGGATCTGTACTGGATGTCGGGCTACCAGCACCCGCTCAACCCCGAGGCGCTCAACCTCACCCCGGAGGACGCGGTGGAGGCGCTGATCGGCAACCCGCACCCGCTGCACGCCTACGAGGGCTTCCGCGGGCCGGCCTTCCCCGGGGAGGAGGCGGCCCCGGCCGGGCACCACCCGCACCACGCGGCCCACCACGCGGCGCACCACCCGCACCCGCACCACCACCACGTGCGGCTGGAGGAGCGCTTCTCGGACGAGCAGCTGGTGAGCATGTCGGTGCGGGAGCTGAACCGGCAGCTGCGCGGCTTCAGCAAGGAGGAGGTGATCCGCCTCAAGCAGAAGCGGCGCACGCTGAAGAACCGCGGCTACGCCCAGTCTTGCCGCTACAAGCGGGTGCAGCAGCGGCACATCCTGGAGAACGAGAAGTGCCAGCTGCAGGGCCAGGTGGAGCAGCTGAAGCAGGAGGTCTCCCGGCTGGCCAAGGAGCGGGACCTGTACAAGGAGAAGTACGAGAAGCTGGCCGGCCGCGCCTTCCCCCGCGAGCCGGCCGCCAAAGGCTCGGCCGAGTTCTTCATGTGAGCCGGGCCCTCGCCCTCCCCCGCCGCCGGGCTGCTGTACATAGACTGGGGCCCCGCTGCGCCTCCGGGCCGGGATCGAACTCGCGGCCAGCGCGCTCACCCCCCCACCCCCCAATCCACACAAGTCCCCGCGGCTCCTTCCCAACCCGCTTGGGCTGCCCCGCAAGAGCCGGCCCCGGCCGAGTCCCCACGGCTGCGTTCGGAAGCTCCGGACAGCGCCCCGCGCTGGGGCTCGGCGAGGTGAGAGCCGCCGACCAACCCCTGCCGAGCTCCCTCCTGAGTCTTAACGCGTGTCCCTGAGCAGAGCGGTTCCGAAACGAAACGCCCAGGCCAGGCGCAGCCGCGGCTGGAAAAGAGCACCTGAACTTTTTCAAGACTTGAAGCAATAGGGGGAGGAGAAAAGGAAATCTTCTCTCCCCCCCGCTTCCTGGAGAACTGGGTTAAATCAAACCCAAATCATTTGGGGAGCGGGGGGGTGGGGAGTGTAAAATCGTGACATCTTGCCCTGTGCTCGTCTTAATCACCCCATGACTGAATCGGGCAACGTGCCAGGAAATCTTCCGATGAACTGTGCAACTGAACTGTGATTCTGAGAAGACTTTTTAAGCAATCCTGCATGCAGGACATGTATGGTATTTCAGTACTCCCCCCTTCTTTTCTACTAGACACAGATGAAGAAAAAGCATGATCCAGTTTTTTTTTTTCCCCTTGGTAATTCCTCCCCCACCCCCAGACGGTCAGTTTTTAGTTTGCGGCACTTTTTTGGGGTGCGTCTTAAAATAACACATAGTCTTAAAATGTTTGCAAAGTGATGTTTTTCTCTCTCTCAGTGGAACAGTGCAGCAAAACTCTCACAAAAGGGACTGGAATATTTATCTCGGGACTTCAGACTCCGAAAAAAAGAGTTGAGTTTACCTGCTTTTTATCTCCTTCCTTTTCTTACTAATTCTTGTTGTTTTAAAAAGGAAACCTGAGCCAGACTTAACTTATTGAAAGGTGTCCACTTGTACATATGTAGAATTTAGTTAAGTTTTTTGCCTTTTTTCCTGAGCCTATATTTTGCTTGGTGATCTAAGGAGAGAAAAAGCTACAAAAAAGAAAAAAAAAAAAACACAAGTCTTAATGAAAGTTTGTATGTAATAGCATGCAAATAATATAAGAATTAATTAATTTAATTATGTTGGAAAAGCCGAATGCACTATATACAGGAATCAATTGGATTAAATAATACTGTTTTATAGAGATTTAAAATTATCTATGCTGTTAAAAATACTGGAGGAAAAAAGTAACATTCTAAGATGACCTGAAAGGCAATATAGTAATATATGGACTGCAATCAGTTGGCTGCTATTTCACTATGCACCAGACTTATTTATTAACCCCTGGGAAACAATATTATTTAACCTTGATGACTTCAAAAAGGAAAAGGAAAATGCACATTACTTCTTGCAAAAAAGGCAATCTTGCAATTATGCTTTGTGTGAAACTAAAAAAAATATGCATAACAGTTGGAGTTTTTTAACAAGTTGCTTATTTTAAAAAAATCTTAGGGAAAACTGTAAAAGTCTTAAATAGATCGCTTTGGGAACTGGTGCATTTTAGGTGCTGTTTGTGCAAAGCATTTTAAATGACCTGTTTCAATTTCTGATGGTTTTAACACAATTGCATCAAGATAAAACTTGCTCATCTAGAGCTTCGGTTAAGTCCTTTTTATATAAACTGCTATCAAGCCATGTGGGCTATTGCAACCTCAGAAAAACACCATCTATTTTTTTTGTTTGTTCTTGGAATTGTTTCCTTTGTGTTCAGGCACCAATGCAAAAACTCATTTTAGCTTTCATTTGCTACAGACAAACGAAAAATAAATCTCTTTAGACATACCCATCTTTTTTGCCTTCCTAGTTTCTGTAGGGAGGGGAATCGTTTAATAACTTTGCAGTGGTGAAAGTGGTGGTTGCCTCTCTTGGATTACACATTGGGGTGAAATTTTTAAAGCTCCCTGGTTCCTTTGCTTTGTCCAGCAGAATGAAATGTGGTGGATTAATCCAAATGTGAACTGGAGTTTAAATACAAAGGCAGGAAAATATATGCTAGTGCAGTCTTTGGATGGAATGAATAGCTAGAAAATTATTTTAACTCTGTTTTGGTAGGTTCTCAGTGAAGCAGCATAAACTCCCACATTAAAAATTCGTTTTCCAGTTTAAAAAAATTGGTATCTTTGGCAAGCATGGTAAAAATTGATGCTTTTTTTTTTTTTTTCCCTTAAACAAATGCATCATTGGCTTGTCTGAAGTTTATGCTTATTTCTTCTGGATGATGCTTAGCTTTCTAGTGAAGGATAACTCCTTTTAAAAACACAATGGGGATCATTAGCGCAGCAATATATTAAATTATGTTTTTAAGATAGGGTTAGGCTCATAACTCTTCTTTCCAAGTTTTCATCTGCAGGGAGAAAAATTAACAATATATCAGTGCTATTTCTGGTGCTTTATTTCCAGAGATTTGGTTTGGAATAACTTTAAATGCCTCGTATTTGATAAACCTGACTCTTTTTGTTTTGTTAAATACTGAAAACTTAAAATTTTGAGAGCTCTTGGAATTTAGTGGCATAATAGGAAACACTTGAACTTGTTCAATATATGGGATATATATTTTTACTTAAAATATTCCTTTTTTTAAAAAGTACTTACTGCACATTTTTATTGTCTGTTGTAGACTTTTTTGTTTTAATTGATTGCTGAAACGTTGAATGATAAAGGATTTGATCAGAAGTCACAATTTTCCTTTAGTTAGTGAAGTAATTTTCTTTTTAAACAAAGCATTATTTCCACATCAAATGAATGCTCGCAGTGGCATTTACAGCTGTCTCTTTCTCTCACATATGCAAACCAGAATTTTAGTCCACGAACTGACTTTTTTATTTTAAATTGTTTTATTTCCCCTTTTGAATTCTGTTAAGAATTTTTAATTTAGAAATCATCCCCAAGCCCCAATTTAATATTTTTAAACTGCAACTTAAAAAAAATAGAAGCAGCACTGAATGACTCTCACTAGGATGGATTAACTTTGTGTAAATCTGCTTGTTGTGACAGCTCTCACAAGAGGGAATCTTTTTAGGAGCTGATTTAAAATCCCAAGTACAAATTTTTTTTTATGCTAAACAAATGGGGAAAAATCAGACTCTTCCAAATCTTCTACAAAAATAAACCCAAAGGCTTCTGCTTTGGCACATGCTTTTCCTGTGTGCGCTGGTCCTCTTTCAGAGACTGGTTTTGAATTTTCTCTAGCTTCTCTGGGTTTTACGGGTTTGCTTTGGACCTTGTGCTGCTCTCACTTTGCAGATGGGAAACGGGTGGCCAGCCAGCTGGAGGCTTTGGTATCATTTCAAGGTGCCGGTGCCCAAGGATAGTCTTCCTAGCCTGGAGGAAGAAGGGTGGTTTTTTCATTTAATGGGAGGGGGATATGGCAGTCAATGCGATGCTGGGCAGAGGATGGAGGGTAAATGGGAGCATGCGGTGCTGATCGTATCGGTACCTTCCTGGACCTCTTTGTAGATCAGTTACAGGAGGAAAAGACTGAATTCATCCAGCTCCCGTTGATCAGGGCAGGCTTGGCTGGTTTGCACTGTGCTTCCCCTAGTGCTTTGTCAAGCCTAGTTTATCCCTAATGATGGGGAGTCCACCCCATCCCTGACAGAGGTCTGTTTTGCAGCGTGATAGATTCTGCTGTCTGGGAATTTCTCTGGGCACTCAGCCTACATTTACCCTCTTGCTAATTTTCTTGCCAGTTTTATCCCAGCCACTGTCCTACATAATAGTGGGAGCTTTCCTCCTTGAATTGTCCAGCTTCTTTTTCAGTCGCATATTTGACTATGGACAGTTGGGTGAGAGTCCCGACTCTTCAAAGCACTTTCTTTTTGTGGTGTCAGAGGGGTGTGTGTGAGAGAGTGAGTGCAATTGTTGTGTGCGTCAGTGACGCGAGGTTAGAATCTCAAAATCCAGAGGTTTAATATCCATGCACAGAGATCTGTATGCTCTATAGATAGGGGCATGATCCTGTTCTGACAATCTGAAAAATTTTACTGCAGATTTCAGTGGGAACAGGTTTGGGTCCTGGCCATCTAGGAGGATGCTCTGTATGAGTGTGGAGGTGTGAGATTCCTGCAGAGTCTGACTGGCAGGCTGAGGGCACAAGGATCCCTAGCAGAGATGTGGGAGAGTGCATCAGTCAGTCCATCTCAGAAATTTTATCTGTTATCTTGGTGTCTTTTTGCCAGGTGGAAGGTGGTTTGTGTTTGTGTGTGTGTGGTTTTTTTTTTTTTTTTTTTGGTCAGGAGTAACCCCAAGTTTTCGTTCTACACCACCTGAGGCTGTGGATGCCGAACGACGCACCTTCTTTCAAACACAGGGTTAGGAGTAGGATTAATTTTGCAGTGGACCTGGTTCAGTTTGGATTTGGTGAATGTCCGAAAGCGGTAACAAATCGGGAAGCCTTTGGGGAAGGAAACTGTCACCGTTTCTTTTAAGCTGGGGAGCAGACACCATCTTTATTATTGAATGCCGTCCTGTAAATTTTGCTTCTGGCGACTTCACATGTTTTTGTTTGGTTTCAGGGGCATTCCTGGAGAACCCCAAAGCCTTTATTTAATTTATTCGGTTCTGGTTTAATTTCCCTACTTAGTTGTGAGGCTCTGTGAAATGCCAGATCTTCAGTGCTTGCTTAGTACGCTGGGTCCTGATCCCCCTGAAGTAAAGTCCTTCTTAATCCCGCAGCATATTCCTATCCCTATTCCCCATTTCTGCTGGCTTCAGAAAGCAGTCCCAGCCGAAGCCAGCAGGTTCATTCCTAGCCGAGGAGAGTTGGTGAGCAAAAGGGGTTTCACTCTTTTTGGGGGGTGGGCATTGTGACTGGAGCTGCCTCTGATCAAAAGCAATGATTGTTCAGGAGGAGAGCGACTGAAAATGAAACTGCGTGCCTGACAGCCGCCCGCTTGGAGTGGATAGGACTTTAAAGAATGTGTCTCTAAAAATAAAGAGACGGCTTTTGCAAATACAAGGAATGGTCTTGGAACTGCCTGTCTGGGCCTGATCATCCTCGGTGTCAATTAGAGTGGTTCCAACCCTTGGTTTTGACTGCTGTGATCTATAGGCGTTCCCTGTGTGTCTGTATGCTGTCCTACGCAAATCATTTACGTATACCCCCTAGCACTCCACTGAGATAAATGTCAGGTTTGACCAGTGTTTTTGTGTATGCGCCTGTATTTGTGGATTAACGAACTCCGTGCATTTTCCATTGTAGTCCAGCCTTTTGAAGTAGGGAACCAGTTGTTTGGCTGTCCAGAGACCAGTCCATAGTTAATCAATCCAGATGCTTATTGAGTGGGAGCGTCTTGTGCTCTGGCAGGCACAGGCACTGAGACTGCTGCTTCGTCAGCAGGAGTAGCTGGGTTGCTTTTAGGCTGTTCTTTAGCTTGAAATACATCGGCAAATAGTGACACTGATGCGAAGTGGCATGTATCCGTACTTCCCTGCTTGTCCTTTATTCAAGTGCAAGGCACACAGTGGCAGACTATTAGACCAATACGGTCTGACAGGCAACAACCAGCACTTTGGTGCTTCATCTCAGGGCTGAGCTGGAGCTATCTTTCCAGCAGACCATTGGATGAAACCACCGGTCCTTAGACAGGCCAAGTGAGCACAGATGCACAGTCGATCCATTGTACCTGTGGGCTAAAGAACAACCGCTCCCTCTTCTGTGTCCCGAAGTCAGCTGGGCAGCGGTGCCGTCTCCCTGCTGTAGCATGTTTCCGACAAGCTGCACCGGTGGTCGGTGTTAGTATCTCCAGTGAGCCGAGTCCAACGGCGTGGCACTGCGGGCTGGGAAGTGAATTGATTGCGGCAGAGGGCGAGGGGGTGTTGATTCGTGTGAGGTGATGCTGCCTTGTTTTTGCAGGAAGGGTTTTTGGCGAAAAGAGGCTCTGAAGAGCTAGCTTGCTGCAGACGCAACTTTTGTGTGGGTCGGGCCGAGCACAGTAGCTCTACATGTGTACGTGCCCCGTAGAGTTATAGACACAGGCCCAGCAGACCCATGTGCTAGTCTGGTACCTAAATCTGCTGGTTTAATTTTCAGAGCCTGACGCTGCCTGGGGAATGAGTGGAGCCATTCCTGCCTAGTTACTGACGCACACAAGCGAGGTGGTTGCGTAACTAGTGGCATTTTCCTCCTTGTTTGTGTTATCTTCGAAAACAACAAGAAGTCCTGGGGCACCTTACAGGCTAACAGATATTTTGGCGCATAAGCTTTTGTGGGTTTGCTTATGTGCCAAAATATCTGTTAGCCTATAAGGTGCCCTAGGACTTGTTTTTGAAGCTAGACTAACACGGCCACCTCTCTGATACTTGTGTATATTTGAGCACTGGTTAATTTTCTTATTAGTAACTGACACTAATTGATTAGCATTGGCTCTTTTTTTCCACCCACCCCTTAGCTCTCCGGTGGCGTTCCCCTGGATTCCCTTGCTTTGGTTTGGAGTTGAGGAAACTTTGTGGCCCAACCCACCTGAGGAAGTAAGAGGAATAAAGCCCCGGGGAAAGGAGCAAACCACCTGCCTAGAATTGGGACAGTGCAAAGTGAAATAAGAGTCGTGCTGAGTTCAGGTCAGAGTTCCAGATCTCCCCACCACCCTGGGAGACAGGACAGCCCTGTGTGGAGTGCACAAGACATTGATTTGAAAGGCCAGGCAGACCCTCCTGGGCTTTAGCTTGTGGCTTATGCTTCCCTGCTTTAAGGGCTCCCACTGTTCATCGTAACTGGCCCTGCGTTGGCGGCTGCTGCTTTTCTCTGCATGCCGATGCAGTCGGCGAGAATAGTGGGGCCCCATTCTGCTCCTGGTGAAATGGGGGAAGCTTTGCAGTTGATTTTTTGGTGGGCACAGAGCTGAGCCTTGTTGCATTTCCCAAGCAGCCCGACTGGGCATGGGACATATCCTGGGTCTTGTTTGTGCATGGTCTGAGTGCCCCATGCTGCAGAGGCTGAGCCAGGATTTAAATGTTTCCGCATGTGCGTCAACACCTGGCTATTCACCGGCATCCGGGGATTTTTTTGGCCAGGGTCGGGGGAGCAGAGGGGTCTGATTCTGATGGTTCTGCTCGGCTGTGGGGCAGGGAAGAAATTGTGAAATAATTTTTTAGTGCTGCCCCCCACCACCCAATCAATCTCGGATCACTTTGCCAGGTTGGGAACCTACCACTGCCTCCTTCTACAGTGGTTGAGACAGAAGCGAGAAGCTATAAGTGACCTGGCTGAGGCAGCAGGGCCAGTCAATGGCAGGGCCTGTCAATGGCAGGGCCAGGACTCGAAGCCAGGTCTGTGGAATCTCTGCCTGGGTCTGCAGTGCATCCCCCATGGAATAGTGCTGGGGGTATGTCAGTTCAGGGGGGCTTGTGCCCCTCCCCACTCTCCTGCCACACCTGACTTCCAAGAAGGGGATTGACAGTGTTCTAGATTCCAAGGCCGGAAGGGAGATGTGCATACATCTCATTTCGCCCTCGCCTCCCCCCTGTAACACAAGCCGCTGAACTGTCACCCTCTCTTCCCCCGTTGGTCCTAGAGCAGCTCAAACAGCCAGTCTCGCTTGAAAGCATGATCAGGGCTAGAGCAGGCACCACTGGTGAATAACCCCCCTCCCCCTGGCAACCGCCTCTTCCCTAGCTGGGTCTAAGCTGCTCTTTTAAACCTCAGTCCTTTTTTGGCTGCTGGGCGATTCGGCTGTGCCCGGGAGCCCCTTGCATCTGAGTTCCGGACAGGTTCCAAGGGGCAGGCCTGGGGCCGCTGGAGGGGAGGGGTAGACGTCCAGTCCCCTTGCAGCAGCTGTGCTTTCGCTCCCTCATTTATTTGCTTCTAAAGCGGCTCTGAAACTTGCCTCCAGCCAGGAAGCGGCGGCGGTGGTGGCGGCGTGTGCGAATCTGAACTATAAAACGTTGTTCACTGCAGGCTCCGTGGGCATCGGGTGGTCTGAGACCACTTCAAGTGGTGTTGGAGGCGAAGGTTGGGGGTCGCCCCAACTAGATCCCCATCAGAGGGAGATGGAAGGAGGTCAGCTGGGCACCATCTCTCTTTTTCTTGTGCAGTCAGGGCTGGGCCTTACCCTCTAGTCTTGGCTTGAGGCTCTGAAATCAAGCTATGCCCTATCTTCCTTTTCTCCAGCCCCCTTTGCCCGGACATCCGGCGCTGGCCCCTGGCATTGTGTTAGAAAGCTCTCTCTAGGTTGCGTTTCCTAATGGAGCGCAAACATCAGCCAAACACCCAGCCACCCCCAGCCTCAGTAGAGAGGAAGGTGACGAACGCAGCAGTGCAGTTGCAGCCTCAGGGTTTGGCTTGTTTAAGCCCCTGGCTGAATGTGGTGCCTTGGCTACAAAGAGCTGTCTGATGAGTAACATAGGATAAAGAAATTGTACCACACACTGTTCAGCTTTAACTTCAGCAGGCTGGCTAGGGCAAGTCTTGTGGGTTGCTTGTTTTCTACGAGTCTTAGGGCAATGCTGGGAACTGAGCCTTTCCCTTAAAAGTAAAAGGACTGCCCTGCCACTGGCTGAATGTCAGTGTAATTTGCAATGAAAGAGGGGCTGGGGCTCAAGCAATTCACTTTCATAAGGGGTGCAGCAAGCCCAGAGGTGCTGGGGGCCATGAACATCCAAGCCTAGAGGGGTCAAGGCCTGGCATAAATTAAATATTGCTTAATGAACCTAGCCCAGGTCTGGTTTGGAAAGCGGGGGAGAGGCTGGATCTGAAACATGACGCTGCTGGAATTCAAGCCCCTCTGCTGGCAGTCAAGTTTTATTGATTTTTAGCCCCAGGGAGGCTGTTTGGGACTGGTACAAAAACTATGTAACTAACGTATCCTGTGCAAATGATGACTGAGGGGTTGACTCTCCCACGGCACAGTGTGATGCCAGCAAAGGGCCAAGTTTGCTGAATAACGGCTGCTTGACTGCCACCACCCCGGGCTCTTGCTCTCCGGAAGCAGAGCAGTTCACCGAAAAATTCTTTCGGCCCGAGGTGGGGCTGTGGCACTCTCAGCTATGTCGCTTCAATTTCTCTCTCCAGCCGAGGCAGCAGATTCCTAGTTCCGGTGCTGTGTAACACCAGTAATAAGTGGAGGTGAGCATCACAGCCCAGCTCTAACAGGCGTGTGTGTCATCGGCCTTCTCAGGAATAGAGAAAACATCCCCCCCGGGATGTGTCTCATGTAATTGACGAGTTTGTCAATCTCATTTAGGGGTTGGAAAAATGCAGGGCCTTTAGCTGCCATTTCCAGTTCCCCTAGCCGAAGGCCTTGTGCCAGTTTCCTGCTCAGATCTGCAGAGCTTCCCTGATGCTCCACCCCAGATGTTAGTTGTGCACGGGGCAGGCAAGGCCCTCACCTTCAGCATTTCCTCCCTGGCAACAGGATAACTGGCTATAAGATGGTGTTTTAGAAGACCGAACGCTGACAATAGGCTGGAACAAACCTCTTCAGTCGTTAGCCACCCGCTCGTGCTTGCCCAATTGATCAGTCAGTTATCTGCCTGTGGAAAGAGCCTTGTGTCCCATAACCACAAGCGCAGGTGCAAATTGTCCTTGAAACCGGGTGGTGAGTTTGCAGGCAAAAGCAGGCACACAGCTGTTCGTGTATTGTCAGCTTTCTCCCTTGCACCTGGCCTGACTGCCCCCCGCTCCCCCCAGCGATCTTAGGGGGCCCTGTGGGATTTTTCCACCCCTACGTGCTGTGTGGCTTATATCTGACTCTGTCCAGTGTAACAGTCTGCTCCTGGGGGCGGGGCCAGTGAAAATAGCCCCCTTAACAAGCCCCCCCCCCAGCCTGCCTCTTGGAATGGAACAATATTATTTTAAGCTCTCCTGGCTGTTGATGGCCCAGCTGAGATCCTGGCCTGGCTCAGCCCCAGCGCAGGGCAGGCGTTGCAGAGAATTCTCCTGCTGTCTGTGTCCTTCCCACTCCCATGAGGGGGGCTGGGCTGGGTGAGCTGTGCAGGCCTCCTGGCAGGTCCCACAGCCTTTGGCAGCTGCTGGAGTCCTGACGGCCGGGGGGGAATTCTCTGGCCTGGACGAATGAGGCTGGGAGCCTGCTCTCTGCTTGGAAGGAGTGGACTCCAGGCGTGTGTGTGTGTGTGTGTGTGCGCACGCACAGGGGGGTGGGAGCACCCTGTTTAACCCTTGGAGCTCCTCTGTCTGGGGCAGGCGGATAAGCCCTTGAAAAGCCACAAGCCTGGAGATCTCTGGGGGGCTTTAGAAGGTTTTCTCCAGTGTCCCCACCTGGATTTCCCTCCTACCCAGTTCCGGCTGGGCTGGGCTGGGCTGTGTGGGCCAGTGGGCTGCTGCCTTTCCCAGGGCCCCAGAGG
Organism: Carettochelys insculpta; assembly: GCF_033958435.1. Lineage (NCBI taxonomy): Eukaryota > Metazoa > Chordata > Testudines > Carettochelyidae > Carettochelys > Carettochelys insculpta. Next base: position 7,450,758 of record NC_134138.1, read on the forward strand.
CTAGTGGCTCTGGGCAGAACAGGGTGGTAGAAATAGGCCATAGTGCATGTCCGATGCCCAGGCCATGGCCAACCTCTGGACTGTGTGCGCCTGTGGAAGGGTGAGCGTTCAGGAGCAGGGGACTATAATACCCCTGAGTTTAATCTCCTGCTGGCAAGAGCTCTAGGAGGTGACTGCCAGCAGCTGGGGTTGGTGCGGGAGTCTCTCCTGGGTCGCTGTCCCCAGCTGCTGCGGTGGATGGAAATGAGCGAGGGGCTGTGAGCTGCAGTCCTTCACAGCTCAGCTCCCAAGGGCTCCTTGCTGCTGGGTTGTGGGTTCCCCAGGGATTGCTCTGCCTGGCCGTTAGCCTGCAGTGCCGGAGCCTGTAGCACAGCTGAGAGGTGACCTTCCTTCTTGTTGCGGCTCATGCATCTCCTACCACCAATCCATTCCCATTCCTTGGGCAGCATCTTCTTCCTCAGCTGATTGCTCCCCGGTCCCTGTCGCCACAGGGCCAGCGTTGCAGGAACCGCATTGCCTACAGGGACACCCGGGCCAAAGGGGGCCTCGGTTTCCCCCTATCAAAGCTGCCCTGCAGAAAGGGCCATTGCCCCTTGCTTGCTCTTCGTTGCACGTGGCTTTGGAAGAGCCTGAGGGGGTTTGGCGTTTGCCATGTTCGTCTCCCTGCAGGCGCTGTAGGGGCAAATAGTGGTAGCAGAGCCTCTGGCTGGTTGTTGGGCAGGTGGGGTTAGCATGCCAGACCTATGATGGCGAGGCAGGAGAAGCCTGATTACAAGGCGTGCAGGTAATGGTGAGCTGGGGCCACGAACAGGCTCGGCCTGCGCAAATTCTTCCAGCACAGCTGAGGGGTTCTCCTCCCAGCACTACCCTGTACCAGCCCCTGCTAGGCCAGCTCTGGGCTCCTGGCAGTGCCCCTCACTCTGGGGCTGCAGCCAGCCCCTGCAACTCCAGGCTCTGTTGGATGCAGCACAGTGCATTATTCTAGGCTTCATTCATTGTGTCTCCTGGGGGCTTGTCAGAAACCCACTGGGGCCAAGAGGGGGCAGCCCCCTTGGTAGCCATGCTCCCCTGTGTGGACTGGAGGTAGGACGTTAAATTAACCCATGATGAACTCAGGGCGGAGGAATGAGACATTTCACAGCGGCCAGGAGCTTTCCCTGCGTTTGCATCCGTCTGTTGCATGTGCACTAAGCCCGTTTTCACCTGCCCTCCTGCTGCCACTCGGACAGAAATTTGCTTCTTAGGGCTTTGAATTCCCGTGGACTTTGCCCCAGTTTCGGTGGGAGTGAGACCAGGCCTGAGATTCAGCCCAGCAGATGGGTCATTTTGAACGCATCTGGCCAAAGCACTGGAGAAAGGGAGGCAGGGACCTCTCCTGTCGTAGCTCCTGTGGATGGACTGCTGAGGTATGTGGTGCTTTCCCAGCTTTAATTAAGCTTCCCCAAAGGTGTGGAGAGCAATTTTAAAGGGCCACTAGCAGCTTAAACATCCCAGGGGGATCTCAGCTGGCATAAACAGGCATAACCCCACCAGAGAGTCAATCCAGCGACGCTCACTCTTGCCAGCTCCTGGTCTGTCCCCCTAGTCTGCAGATTCATGGATTCTTTGCCCCGCAAAACAGGCATCACCTTGTATTGCCAAAATGGAAAGGACCGTACAGGTTCAGTGTTATCTTTCGCTGCATCTGTCCTTTGCACGTCTTCGCCTTTGGACAACGGAGACATCAGTTTCACGCTGGTTTGCAATCAGTTGCGCTCTCTGGCTGAGTGTACTGCAGAGCTGACTGGTTTAAAAGCACTGGGGTCTAGATGTGGGAACCTTTTGGCTGGGCTCGGATTTTTGTGCAAACTTAGTTTTACGAAACTAAATTATTTTGCAGATGGGGAAACTGGACCTCGGCGAGGTGCAATGACTTATCCAAGCTCAGGCTGGAGGTAGGTCCGTGAGAGGCTGGGGCTGCTCCCTGTGCTTTATGACTCCCGCTCTTGTACTGCGAGACCAGCCCAGCCTTTCTGACTGGATCAGCCAATTACCCAAGTGAGCTTTCTCCTCGCGAATGGCTGGGGTGCTCTGAAATGGCGCATCGGGTGCGTGCGCTAAATATATTGTTCTCTGTGTGCAGAACATATGTCCTCGCACATGAAGGATCGGAAAAATCATGGCAGCTCACCCCTTTTTGCACATAAGGGGACAACCAAGCCAAAGCAGTTCACGATGCGCCACAAAATACACATTGCTCATGCATTTGCCAAGTGTAGCTTCAGTTTTAATTATTGATACGAATTCCCCTTACTTCTACCACTGACTGTACTGCAGTACATTTTGCAGAAATCAGGATGTCTCAGTAACATGAGACCATCCTGTGGCACTTGGCTATTAAATTGTTGCTGAGAAGCAGGGAGAGGAGGCTGTTTTGACGTACGTGAATTTTGGGATTTGTGGCCTAGAGAAGCCTGAATTAACACTAGCAAAGTTTGGTTGTGTGTTGTACAATTTAACTACTAATGTTGATGGGGTTGTTTACAATCTGAATTATACTGCTCTAGATCTGGTGTAAACCTCCATTGACTTCGGTGGAGCTATTCTGGGATTAAATCAGCATAACTGAGAAGAAGTGGGTCTGTCCCATGAAAGCTCATCATCTAATAAATTGTTTTGTTAGTCTTTAAAGTGCGCCATGGCTGCTTTTTTGTTTTGACAACTGAGATCAGGAGCTGGCCCATGAGAGGGTGTATGCGTGTGTGTGGATGATGCTGTTTGCATTATGTGCTTTTAATCTTCTCCAATACTTTGGATTCTGTTTTTTGTTCTGATATTATTTTCACACATCTCCTACCCCGCACCACTCCTGCCTTTCTCCTCCTGCGGGCTCCCCACCCCCGCAGGAATTATTTGCATCTAAAAAACCAACAGTCAGACACGTGGGATGTGTTGCTTTGTAAATACAAATGGTAGTAGATACTTGATCCAAAGTCGTCTTTTTTTTTTTTTTTTTCTCATTAGATTTCAGGGAAAGTCTCAGAGTTGAAATAAAATGGAAGTTTGACACTTAAACAATATTTAAAAAAAAAACTCTCTTGCCTTGTAAAAAAACAGGGTTGTTTGTTTGAAAGTAAGTGAAGATTTTTCTCGATGGGGCAAGAATTGAGCCTTCTCTAGCTGTTGTGAAACCTGGACCATGCCTTCGCCTGGCTATCTTTTTGACCCGTGCTGAGTGAAGAACAAAGGGGTGAACTGAACACAAAGTGAATGGAGGTTTTGGTAAGACTCTTTATTTCAAAATCTCCTCTGAGATTAGTAACCAGTAAAGGAACCTTATTTTATTGTTGCTTTATGCAGATGATAAACACAAACAAGTGTGGTGTTTCCACTGACGGACGCTAATGGGCCATCTCAGAGGTCTATGGAGGCCTGGGCCACTTGCTGCTTATGAGACTCCTAGCCATAATAAAAATAAAAAAAGAAATGACAACCCTGGAGAGCAAGATAAGGCCGTCTTCCCTGCCCCCTTCCAAAAAGAGAAAAAAATGACGTATTTGGAGTTTTTTTTTTTTTTTTTTTATTAAACTAACACATGCTTTTCTAGCCTTTTTCTATGCAAATGCGCTAGGTATTGAAGGATGCGTATAAAACAAGTTGTTCATTTTTTTTTATTTATTTATTTTTTTAAAGCATTTGATAAAATTTCACAAGTGCCTCAAGTTGAGGTCTCCTTTGAACTTGAGGGCCAGGCTGCTTCTGATTGGCCCTGGGCACTAAGCTGTCATGAGCCTGGCTCTGCAAAATCGCAGTTGGCTTAAAAAGCATGAAATAAAAATTACCTTTTTTGAGTTGTTTTCATTCACTGTCTCCTTTTGATGTTCATAGTCAATCCTGGCTCATTTTGAAACACTTGAAAGCACTGGACTAATGTTTTTTTCCAGCTTTTCTCTGCAACTGGCAGTGCTGGGAACTTTCTTGAAACATGAAAGTGACATATTCCCATGTCTCCAGCAGCTGGGGCTTGTAAATGGTTATGTTTGTCCATACTGACCTATGTGTCCAGGCTATTCCACAGAGTCTGGTGATGCCATATTTCAGTATCTTGTCCAGCTGGATGATCTGGAATGAGGAAAAGGTTAAAGGCAGAGGCCAAAATTTTCAAAGGTGAGGGCCTGTGTAATCCACATACTTAGGTAGGCTTCGCTGTCTCACTAGTGGGATCGAGGCCACTTATGCAGAGAAAGAGTGAGTCTCCAGCTGGCTTTTAGCTCGAACTGTAGCGAATCCTGCACTAAGCTCCAGCGGTCCCAGGTTTGAGTCTGCCTGTGGGTGCTTACACCTGGAATGATTGACTGACTTCCTCTGTGTAGCTTAGAGGGACTGATTGCATTTTTCTGCAGCCTGTAGAGGCTCTCAATCTTCCCCAAGTGCTCTAACTCTTTCAGCAATCCAATTTGTCCTGCATGCTCCCACCTTTCATCTCACGTAAGAACAACGGGCTTGCGCAATCACACTCCAAAATACAAAAGTGTTTGCACCCTGCTATGAAAAAATGCCGCCTTCATCGCTTTTACCGTCTCACTATCCAATTAATCATCAGCAGACAAACATTGTACCGCATATAGAGCGGTATAAACATTTCGTGGTGTGATATTTCCACTGGGACAGGGAGACCCTCTCTTGTCCAGCCCCCTCAGGACCTGACGGGTGCCGGATGAGAGAATTTGCCAGGCCCACACTTCTACTGCTTACTGGGCTCTTAGAAGACATTTAGGGGTAAATTACAGCTAAATCACAGCACAGAACACTGAGTGCCAGGACCGGGGCTGGAAACACGTTTTATGGGACTGTGGGAAACTTGGCCACACTCATGATAAGTGGTTGTCCGACTAACTAAAATCATGCCGGATTATGATGTTGCCGGATGACAGAGTTCCAGCATAGAGAGGTTCAACCTGTGCTGTCATTGCTAGGGCTTTTTATGTAGCAGGTTGTAAAATAAGGCAGATCCCTAGCTGAGCTGCTATCCCCACCAAAGACCTCTGAGTAACCCTGGGTGTACGTGTACCCTGGTTGAAAGCCACTTGGATAACATGTGTACTTGGCTAGCCTCCTAATATAGGTTTGAATCTTGGGGTTGGAAAAGACCTCAGGAGCTGAGTCAAACCTCCTGCTGAAAGCAGGACCAATCCCAACTAAATTATCCCAGCCAGGGCTCTGTCAAGCTGAGACTTAAAGACCTCTAAAGATGGAGCTTCCACCACCTGCCTGTGGCTTAGACAGATAAAGTATGGACGTGCCTGGAGGGTGCGAACCAACGTCTGTGCCGTACAGGGCCTGTCTACCCACCCAAGCCCAGCCTTTCCGTCTGCGCTGCTTTGGCTGGCTGGGTGGTGTCCTGCTTGCCTCCCTGCTGCAGAAAAGCCTGTTGCTGACACGCGCTACGCACAACGGCAGGACGCAGCCTGGCGTGTGGCAGAGATGGAGCCTTCCTCTGCACAGTGCTTAATGCAACAGGGTTGCAGCCTAGGTTGTGCCTTATGAACAGGGTTGCAGTGCAAATAATTAATCATGGGGCTCTATGAACTTACATGCCTAAGGTTACCTACCTATATATAATCAAAATAGAAGGGACCTCAAGATAAGTCCAGCCCCACAGCAGGGCCTATCACCAACCCTGATGGATTTTTTTTTTCTTGGTTCAATCTACCATGCCCCAAACCCTTGAAAGGCCCCCTCAGGGAGTGAGCTCACAACAGTGGGTTTACCAGGCCAGTTCTCTAACACTGAGCTATTTCCTTCCTCTACATTTGATGACGGTGTGGTCTGAGGTATTGTTAATATCTCACCCAAAGCATGTTAGGGGCTTTACAAGAACAAAAGTTCCCTGCCCTGAAGGGCTCACAAGTCTATTTTCTATTTCCTAAACCATCCCTGGGTAGGTAGGGGGGGCAGTTCTTTAAATAGTATGAAGAGCCTGTAAAGTGATCTGCTCCAAAGGTATTTTTAACAGAGGGAATCCAGGGTTGTGTTTGTCCTGTGTGAATCCAGAATGTGAGTCATGCACATGGTGTTTTGAATGCCCTCTAGTGGTAATATTAATTATACATGTCTTGGTACAGGAAACGGCCTTTTATAACTAACTTACCTGGCATCCGTCGTAGAAAGGTCAGGGGAAGGGGTGTGTATTTGGAGCTGGGAGGAACAAAATGTTTTAGTAGAAAACTTTGTCTCTTCCTTTCCTTAGGAAACAAAGAAAAACTTCCCAAATCCCACATCGGCAGAATGTTATCCCACTAGTTACTTAAAACCACCTCTCTCTCTCACCCCATCCCAGCCAAGTTGTGTATGTGTACACTACTGCCCTCTCCTGGCTGGGATCGGAATTGCTCCACAACATGTGGCCAGAGGGGAGTCAGTAAGCTGGTGAGAAAAGGGAAATTAGAAGGGTTCAAATGGATTTCAGAGCTAATAGCTAAAGATGTAAAAACACGCGTTCAAGTCGTTAGATGTGTCGAAACCAGGAAGCCTGTGAAAGAATCTGTGGATCCAATGCACCCCTGGGGCCAAAGGGGCCAATTAAGAAAGATAAAGACGTAGCTGAGAAATTAAAGTCAGCAAATGCTTTCAGACCTGGTGCTCTGTCATCGGGAACTCTCAGATAAGTGTCATTTTAACCATAAGCACATTTTAGGTACATTTTCCATAAGTACATTATAGTGAAAGTAAATGCCAATAAATACAGCAAATACTGGCTAAGTTCAGAGCATACAGTACTACTGTTGTTGGTAAATAAAGTTCTCTGCATACATTTTTGTTTGTTTCTTAATCTCTAATCTTGTTTTTCTTTAGTGCTATGAAATGCTAGGAGTATCTCTCTATTATCCAGAATAGTTTCATATCTGATAACCTCCCGGTTGCTGGATATGAAAGAGCTTACTGTAATTTCTTTGCATCAGGGGATGGGGAGGTGGTAGCGACTCCAGATTTGCTCTTTCTTGGTTATAAACACAAGAGACTCTCAGAGCTCGTGGTATTAGGAGAAGAAGAATTTGCTTGAGCAAATTTATCATTTAAAGAACAGGGAGTCACCAGACCCATGGAGTTCTGCAGGAACTTAAACATGACACAGCTACACTCTTAACAAAAATATATGCATGCTCATTAAAAACAGCCACTGTTCTGAAGGATTGGAGAGTAGTGTGTGGTGTGTCCATACTGGGGGAGAAAACAGGCTGCAAGAGTGAGTCAGGGAACGATGGACCATTCCAGCAAACGGGTTGAAATGAAAATGGAATTCAGAATAACAAAACACCTGGAAGATCATGACAGGATAAGGCCTATGCAGGGTAGTTTCTGCAAACAGAATCATGTCTCACTTATCATTCCTTGAACATCTCAATAAAGCGATGGATAAAGGCAAACTGGACATATTATATTTAGCAAAGTGGCGTTATATTTAGAGCGGTGGCGGATTCTCCATCCGTCGAGGTTTTTAAGTCCCGGCTGGACAAGGTCCTGGCTGGGTTGACTTAGTGGAGGTTGAACCTGCTTGAAGCAGGGGGGCTGGACTAGATGACCTCCTGAGGTCCCTTCCAGCCCTATGATTCTGTGATTCTGTGAAAGTCTTGTCCTGGATGAATAACTGGCTAAGAGACGGAGGGATGGCTGTGTTAATCTGCATCCTAACAAAACAAACAAGCAGCCCTGTAGCACTTTAACAAAATAATTCACTGGGTGGTGAGCTTCCGTGGGACAGACACACTTCTTCACATCCGAAGAAGTGGGTCCGCCCCACGAAAGCTCATCACCTAATAAATTATTTTGTTCATCTTTAACGTGCTTCATGACCGCTGGTTTGTTTGGCTCAGAGACAGAGACGAAAGAGTAGAATCAAATGGTCGGTTTTTATCAGAGCAAGAGGCTGACAGCGGAGGCCTCTGGGCGCCATGCACAGCCGGCGGTGTTTAATATACTTATTAATGATCTAGAAGGTGACGTCAGCAGTGAGGTGGCCAAATCTGGAAATGATATGAAGTTATTTAGGTCAGGACCCGGGAGGACAGTCAGGAAGTGCTGCAAGGCCGACGCAAGCTGGATAAATAGGCAATAAGCTGGCAAAGGAGAAAGTCAGTGTTGGGAAAGGCCAAGTAATGGGCAGGGAAGGGAAAAATGTTACTGACCTGTGACAAGGGCACACTCCCCTCTCGAGCGCCTCCTGGTGGCTGAGGGTGGTGCTGCAGTCTGTCCTTCCCCTGGCACGCCTGTAAGTTTTTGAGCACGCTACGTCCGTCTTCGTGGCTCAGCCCGCTGGCTAAGTTGCGTTGTCTAAAATGGATGATTTGTTTCCAGGGGAACAAAACCACAGCTGAAAGTCCAAACCAACATCCAGATAAATGATTCCCCACTTTCTCAACGTGTAGTCTTCAGCCGGCGTTTTGAGCACAGTTCTTGGCCCCTTCTGAGCTCACTTGGAGTCCTTCCCTGCTCTGTCCCGGACTACTGCCTCCCAGGCTGCTTTCCCTGGGGGTCCCTCTCTCAGTGCAGCACCTGCTGAAGTGCCCTGCCTTTCGCCCCTACTGCTGGACCTTGCAGAGTTCTCTTTGGCTCCTTTAGCTGAGCCCTGTCGCCGGTCAGCCTTCCTCCTCAAAGGTTCTCACTGCCCCAGCTCTTCAGCCAACGAGTTAAGTCACCTTCCGGCATATCAAAGTGTTCAGCACTTGGTTGGCCCTTGTCAGGGTCTCCAGCCCTGGCTGTGGACACACAGGTTTCTCAAACAGCTTTGTTCCCTTCTGGTGGCTTAAGCCACTTTGCCAGAGGCTGGTGGGGGAACCTGGGCCCATCCAGTATTCTGGGTCCCAGCCCTGGGTCCTGTAAGCAGCAGGCACATACTGTTTCCATCAGTTTGCCTGGGCTTCCTCCCACGTTGCCCCTTTTCTCTTCACCCTGAGCTCAGGGCTGATGGTCTCAACTACACTTCCTCCTTGCCAAATGCAACTTGCAAGTAACGCTGGAACCTGGGCTCTGGGTATCACCTTGTGCTCTCATGACCAGCCACAACCACCCGTCCTAGCTACTCTGGTCCCAGTCAGGAATTGACTGACTCAGCCCCTTCTAGCTGAGTCTCCTGGGCTTTCATTGGCTGCTTCTGTGTACCATCTCCCTACAGGACTGCAGGATCCACCGCCACAGCTCCTCTCCTGCCGCAGGGTGTGGTAGGATCAGGCGGCCTCTAGCAGGGGACATTGCCGGCCAGGTGGCCCACATTGTACTACCTTGGCAGGGTTCTAATGTAGGGGCCAGAGAACTCATGGAGGACCTCTGCTCAGTGCACACCCACGGCCACCAATGCTAGCAAGGATAAAGCAGTGAATCATACAGAGAATACAACCATGCCTTTCTATAGAGCAGTGCCAGGGCGCATCTGGTGCTGCATGCAGTAATAATAGCTCACACCATAGCAAAGAAATTCACTCATCAGTCGCTCTCAAAGCCCTTTACACGAGAGGAAAGCACCCTTGCCTTCATTTTACAGCTGGGGAAACTGAGGCACGGGGCTGTGGTGGTTTGTCCAAAGTCGCCCTGCAGGCCGGAGGCACAGCTGAAATTACAGCCCTGATCAGCGTCCCGTGCCAGTGGTCTATCCACTAAATGACACTGCCTTTCTGTACTGGGCAGCCCCATCTCAGACGGGATACTGCAGCAAGAGAGGGCATTTGGAGAAAAGCAGTGAGAATGATCCTGGGACGTGGGGAACAAATCTTGAGAACAATGGAAAAGGTTGAAATGGTTATCTTAGAAAGGGGACAAACAAGGGGGCATGGGGATAAATATCTATGAAAGACTGCATGGTCTAGAAAAAGTTGCTGGGGAACTTCTGTTCTCCTCATCTCATCTCACAAGAACAGGAGACACTCAGTGAAATGAAAAATTGGAAAAACTAAATGGATAGATGTTAATGCTTTCCCCCGTAGTGTGTGATTAACCTGTGGAACTCACTGCCACTGGAAGCCACCCAAACTAAGAACTTAAGATGCAAAAAGGGCTTCGCCATTTAGATGGGAATCAGGTATAGCCAGAAGTATAATTAGGTATGGTAAAACATCGTGGAAGAGCTATTAAACCACCTGTTTCAGGGCTTAAGCCAACTTCTGTTTCTTGAGAAGACCTAATGCGGGGACAGGTTACTCCCCCACTGATCTGCTTCTGTGGGGTTTTTATTCTTCTGAAGCAGCTGGTACAGGCTGCTGACAGAGACTGGACTAGATGGAATATTAGTCTGATCTAACCTGGCAATTTGTGTGTCATAAGCCCTATACTGCTAACAATTACGGGGGATTTTTTTGAGCTTAGGTGCCAGGGGCTGCCTGTGCTTTTGGGGCTGGAGGAGCTGACTCCCATCTCTGCTTCCTTGCTCTTTTGCTTGACCCTGCACTGCAGCAGCGTGAGCTTGTGATGCCTGAGGTGACCCCAGAGTGGTAGTGTTGTTACTAGTCCCTCTGCAGCAAATATTCCTTGAAGAAATGTGTCAAACCCATACATCCCTTGCCACAGGCTCTTGAGGAGGTTGTTTTCCACACTCCCACCAGCTCTGTTAAATGTCTCCATCTGTTTCCTGGCCTAGGTTCCCCCGATCAAGGCCATGGGATTTGCTGAGCTCTAGATAGAGAGGTCGCACCTTGCAGGAATCTCTACAGAGCTGATTGGTCCAGATGGAGTACCCAGAGGCACTGAGACCTCATCTGGGGTGAGTGAAGTCCCTGCTCTACAGCCTTGGCTGAGAGCCAGCTGGACTTCAGCTCATGTGGTAGAGTGCAGGGGCTTTAGACCCTATGCTTGCAAGTTCTATCCCTAGGGCCAGCAACCTGGGTCTGTTGGCATCACCCAGGGAACCAAAGAAACTTCCTTGTGAGCTCTGGAGATGCAGCAGTTCCCAGGCACAGTGACTGAGGAAGAGCAGACCAGGACAGGCTGTGGGGTGCTGAGGGGGTGGCAGCAACTTGCTGCAAAGAGCCAAGGGGTACAGTTCTCCTAAATGCCTGAGTTTCCTTTGCAGCAGGATGTCCCATCATTGCACAGGGCAGCATCAGTCTGATGCAAGCCCTATGTCCTCTAAACCAGGCTGGTGTCTCACAGTGCCACCAGCTTGCATGACTTTATCATCAGCATTGTGAGCTCTGGTGCTTTGCTTAAAGCCTCAGCTCCTGGAGGAAAGGGATGACCTGAGAATCTTGTATCAGAGGGGTAGCCGGGCCAGTCTGTATCCACAAAAACGAGAAGTCCTGTGGCATCTTATAGACCAACACATTTTTTTTGGAGCATCAGCTTTCATGGGCAAAGAGCCGCACGTTGACGAAGCAGCTTTTTGCCCACGAAAGCTGATGCTCCCTAAAAATCTGCTCGTCTGGAAGGTGCCACAGAACTTCTCATTGTTTCTGAGCATCTGGGCTGGCATGGGGTGCGGGGCGGGAGTCCATTTCAATCCATTATGGCACAGGGGAGCTTGACACTCTGACCCCTGCATGGTGGAAGGTTCAAAAAAAGAACCTGACATTTTTTCTGAAAAGAAAAATAAAACGCTCGTGGTTTCGAAGTCAGTCTCGTGATTTTGGGGCCTGTCTCCTGATCGCTTGGTGTTGGTGACGTGACAGTCATAGCCCCGCTTGATACTGGTAAGATTTCCACTCGATGGGACACCCAGCATTTCCCTGGCCCCTTGTCCAAAGAGATGAAGGAGACCTGAGGAGTTGAGATCAGCAAAGGGTGTGTCAGTGCTACAAGTTGGGGCTTGTCCGGGTGGCCTGCTGGAAGGTCTCAGAAGCCTGGGACGTGCTTCTTCAGCTGAGGCAAGAATGTAACCCCAGAGGCACTGAGACCATGTTCTAGGGAGAGTGAAGTCCATGCTCTACAGCCTTGGCTGAGAGCCTACTGGACTCTAGCTCCTGTGGGAGGGCACAGGGGTTTAGCCCCCTTGCTTGCAGGTTTGAGCCCTTCTCCTGACAACCTGGCTCCATTGGCATTACACCTGTATTACCTGAACTCCACTAAATGGAGATCAACAGCTCAGGCACAGCATATGAGAGAGTTAATAGTGCTGTTCCCATTCTCTCTTGCAGCTGACTCCCCGAGATGCTGTGTGTTTCCAGATCTTGGTTGCCCTGGTGTGAATCCCCAGGAACCGCATGGACTTAGTCGGCTCTGGCTGATGTACACACACTGTTGCTATGGACAGACCCTGCCCCACCCTTCTGGGAAGTTAAGCCTCTGTAGGACGGGCCAAAGGAGAGTTCAAACCATCGGTTCTTTGCACCACCTTTGGGTGGGGTGGGGTCAGACCTCCCCAGTCTTTGCTGGGGCCTCTCTCCTGCTGATCCACACCAGCTGTTTTCGGTGCCTGGGCCCCAGCAGAAAAGCTAAACTGCTCTTAGTGCCGGGTTACAGCTGCTGCTGGGGGGTTGGAAGAGGAGACCAGGAACATGACGGCACAGGTGCCACTGGGTCTCTGGTGTCTTCCTACCAAATGGGCAATCCTTTGCTAGCAGTTTCATCTGGGCAAACCTATGTCTCCCTGATGGCCCATCTTCCTGTGTGCAGCAGCTTGTTGCAGGCTTGGATCCAAGCTGCATGGCGCCCCAGTGCAAAGAGCTGGAGGGCTTTGATTCTAAGTGGAAGAGCTATGGGCAAATGGCTGCCAGCTGGGGTGCTAATGAGGCGCCTGCTAATGAGGTTGGATGGTTCCACTGCCCATTCTGAGGGCAAGGACCTCACGTAGCCACCAGCCAGCTGAGGTGCTGAAAAATCACCCCATGCTGGCCAAGGTCATGTTTATCGCAGAAATCACCTCCTCTCCCCATCTCCCATCGGTTACGTGGTCCTCCTCCTTCCTCCCCGCCGTGCATGTGGAATCTGACCCAAGCCGGACCACCCCTCCGCTCCCCGGTTGCAGACTGTGTCTTGCATCCATGGCTCTGTTCCTGCAGACCCCAAGTGGGGAACAGAGTGGCTGTTCCCAGGGCCACGTACAGTGCAAAGAAGGCAGGTTAGGGATAGCTTGGTGGGTTATGTGTTGTCTTGCTGAACCCAAGGTTGTAAGCTCAATCCTTGAGGGGACTGTTCACCTGTGTGAGGTAAATAGGTTAATAATGATAATTTCACAAAAATAAAGCCAAAAAGATCATGCTTGACCCTGCCAAGAGAGCAGGGGACTGGACTTCGTGACCTCCCTAGGTCCCTCTCAGCTCTATGACAGGTGTATCTCTCTCTCTCTCTCTATATGTATATGAAGGTTGTACTTGCTTCAAGGGGCTGCAGGAAACAGCATGTGACTTCTGGGCTTGTCAAAAGCCCATTTAACACCCCAAGAGAACAAACAGCCTTCTGGTCTTTCCCCAAAGAATTTCTTCATGGATTGCATCTTGCTGGGTTTTCACATAGCATTCTGCAAACCCCTCTGGGTTTAAACCCTTGAGACCAAGGCCTGGGCCAGCCTCAGGGAAGAAGAGGCGAGTGGGTGTAGGGAACCCAGAATGGGGCTTTCTAACTAAGAACTCGATTGCCTTGAGAGGTGTGTGATATAAATACCATCCCCCGACCCCTCATGCTCTCCCCAGGGTGCTAATGGCCTTTCCACCCCTCTCCTGCCCAAGGCCCTATGAAATGAGCTGAACGGGGCACAAGGGATTGAGGGTGGTGTATTAATGCACAGGCCTGTGTAGACTGTTAATAAAACATCTGCTGGGTGAGACCCTGGTGTTAATACCCAGCTCTGAGCATGGCCTCTGCACTGCAGCCCACCCTGCAAGGCCTCCTCCATTGTATCCACCCACAAGCCCCTCTATGGAGGCTTTGCAGCCCTGGCCAATGAGCCATGCTGACCCCTGCAGGTCAGGGTGGATGCCGGATTCAGTCGAGTGGTGCGTCGAGCTGCGAATCCAGGCGCTCCAACCCCTCCTGGGGCATGTGGGAGTCACGTAGGTGAGCCACACCTGTGAAGAACTGCAGTTACAAGCAGTAGGGAGCTGGTTGCTATTGGCCTTGATACAGGGACAGCGGGGCAGACTTTAACGCAGGGGTCAGCAACTCCCGGCACAGGTGCCAAGAACAGCACACGAATCAGTTGTCATTGGCAGACAAAGCAGGAGCTCAACCCCTGCCCCTCCTCCCCCATGCAGGCGAGAGCTTGCTCACAGCCGGGACGCCCGTGGGTAAACAAAAGACCCGCTAATGTTACCAACCACTCCCTAAATGGCAAAGCTCTGCATCTTCATTTATTTCTGAATGAAGCTGTCGTAAATAGGACTGTTAGTGACTTTAAAAAGTGTCAGTGGCGCTCGGCCCATACATAGGGGCCAAAGGTCAAATTTTGGTCCTCCGCCTTGGAAAGGTTGCTGACCCCTGCTGGCAGGTGCGTGTGATACAGGAGGTCAGAGTACATGATGGCCTGAGCTCTCCTGGTCACAGTCTCTTGGGTTTGTTGCACATTTCCTCTCCGTGTTACCTGTGGATCTCCCATGCCCCCTGCGCCCTGCGGTCTCTGCTCCTGGAAGCTGTATGCGATTGGTAAACCCCGAGAGCTTGGGGGGTGGTGGTAGGGAGTTGGGAAAAATAGGTGTCTGTAGCATTTCCCCCTCCCCCTGGTTTATTAGTGTACTCAGTAGCTCAGCACAGCCTTGGCAGATGCCAGCTCTCTGGGCGCAGCGAGTTGTAATTTACACAAACCAAAATAAACTAATTGTCATGTTAAATTTGCATAAAAGAAAAACAGCCCAGCATGCCTGACAGTGCTGAGAGGTGTGTAATATAAATAACGTTGCCCTGAGGCTCTCCCCACTGCACGACTTGCTCTTCTCCCCCATTCCTGCCCCCCAAGACCAAATGAAGTAGACGGAACAGAGCATGAGGGATCGACGGGGGGATTTTAATGCACAGGCCATGTGTAGACTGTGAGCAAAACTTGGTGGCGTCTGCTGGGCGAGAGGCTGGTGCTAATACCCAGCTCTGAGCACGTCACAGTCATTAACAAATCTAATCTTGCAGCCTTGCCAAGATGGAGGGACAGGGATTCACTCCCTCTCTTGCAGATGGGGAAAAGGAGGCACAAAGGGGTCCCGCTCAGAGATCTGGATTCAACTCAATTTCGCCTGATGTAATCACTACACAATGGTGCTGCCTCTGACAGTTGCTTGGGGGCTGGTTTCTTGTCCCGAGCCCAAGGGGTTGGCTTTCAACCTGGATTGTGCATTCATGAAAGGTTGGGAAAGGGGTGTAGGGTGCTAGTTAGAGTCAGCAACAAAGGGTCCTGTGGCACCTTATAGACTAACAGAAAAGTTTTGCACATGAGCTTTCGTGAGCACAGACTCACTTCATCAGATCACGTTAGAGTCAGGTATCTCCAAGGCAGGGCCTCTGTAATCGTCTCACCCCTGGAGATGGCTCTGCTGATGGAACGCTGCCCTGACCCGCAGCCCCCGCCCGATCGTCCAGCCTGGGGCTTCTGCTGAGCAGAGACAGCTGAGCTTATTTCACTGGGTGCAGATTTCTGGGTGGGTGCTCACTGCTGGAGGGTGCTCACATCCACAGCAAAGGCCACCATGGTCAGAGATTCACAGCAATGTGTTTGGCCTCTAGAGTGCTTGTCAGGCTAGATCCCACAGGGTGGCCTCTCTGGGAGCTTGGAAACCTGGGGACTCTCTGACCTTTGTCCACCAGCTCCCCCATCACCACAGGCCCCATTACAATGCTCTGGGGCCTAACCAGTGTAGCCTGAGATTCATGGACTCGTAGACTACTAGGGCTGGAAGGGACCTCAGGGGGGCATCGAGTCCAGCCCCCTGCTTCAAGCAGAACCAACCCCACTAAGTCACCCCAGCCAGGACCTTGTCAAACCAGGACTTAAAAACCTCTAGGGATGGAGATTCCACCACCTCTCTAGGCAACGCATTCCAGTGCTGCACCACCCTCCTCGTGAAGTAGTTTTTCCTAATATCCAACCTAGACCTCTCCCTCTGTAACTTCAGACCATTGCGCCTTGTTCTGCCGTCTGACACCACTGAGAACAGCCTCCCTCCATCCTCTTTAGAGCCCCTCTTCAGGCAGTTAAAGGCTGATATAAAAATCCTCTCTCACTCTTCTCTTCTGCAGACTAAACCAGCCCAAATCCCTCAGCCTCTCCTCATAGGTCAAGTACTCCAGCCACCCACTCGTTTTCATTGTCCTCTGCCGGACCCTCTCCAAGGCATCCGCATCCTTTCCATAGTGGGAGGCTCAGAACTGGACAGAATACTCCAGCGGTGGCCTCACCAATGCCAAATAAAGGGAAATAATCAATTCTCTAAAGCTACTGGAAATGGTCCTCCTAATGCACCCCAATATGTCGTGACACCTTCTTGGCTACAAGGGCACACTGTTGACTCATATCCAGCCTTTCATCCACTGTAATCCACAGTACGGTTTTCTGCTGTGTTGCTGCTCAGCCAGTCGGTCCCCAGCCTGTAACAATGCTTGGGATTCTTCCATCCCAAGTCCAGGACTCTACACTTCTCCATGTTGAACCTCATCAGATTTCTTTTGGCCCAATCCTCCTATTTATCTAGGTCATTCTGGACCCTGTTCTTCCTCCTGGATTCACGTCCTTCTTCCCCAGTCCCTCCCTCTGTCCTTCTCCCCTTCCACCAGGGCAACTTTGTCCTGGTCTATACCTACCCCGCCGCTCTTCTGCATTGGCAGGGTCTATGGGGATTTTCTGTCGAGGACCCAGTGTGGCCCCACTGCAAAGCACTAACTAAGCAGGTCCCCAAAGTATTAACCTCACCCAACTTGGAGTGGACAGTTTCCAGCCAGGCCCAGAGGGAGGCATGAGATCGCAAAGGCTGCCCTTCCCTGTCAGCCAGGTTTCTTCCCATCTGGGTGTGGGTCTTTGCAAGCAGAGCCATGATTTCCTCTTACTATGTGTGGCTACTCTTTGAACACATCTGCCATGAGCCTGCACAGTTGCATTGACTGCCCTCCAGATTTCCACTGATGACATCCACCTTGCAACCTGAAGACATCCATAGGAACAAAGACTGGGTCTGCAGCTGGAAGCTGGAGGCCAGGGGATTGAAGCTTTGGGAACACCATCATGTTCACCTCCTGTCCTTGGAGAGAAGGGCGAAGTGAGCCTTTACATTCATCTGTCTGAGCAGAGGAGGCATCTTCGCTCTCCTGCTGGAAAAGAGGGGAGTGCTTAGACTTAAGAGCCTGAATTGTGGCTGGGATGTTTATTTGTAGTATCTTCTTTGACCATTAGAGGTCTCTGTTTGCTTTAGAGAGCTCCAGAGAAGATGTGATCATTGGTAAACAGAGGAGACAAAGCAGAGACGTGAGCTATGGAGAAACTATTTTCCCATCTGCTCCATGCTCCCATTTGTCATGGCTTCCGTCTTGTGCCACTTTCTGTCCTTTGCATCTGAGTTATTTTGTTCATGCTGCACCCCCAGCTGTGTCTGGCACTCCTTCCCCAGCCTGCCTGCCTGGGCATCTTCTCTCTTATTCAGATCCCATTTCTAAATTTGCCTCTAGTGCTGTTCACAAACACTTCTTGCTTTCAGAAAGAATGAGTCCGAAGGGGAGATGGGCTCAGCCAGAAGCTTCCTCTGGGTCTCCTAGCACATTTGGTTTGGGCTGTGTCTGTCTGGTGAGACTGGGACCCCAGCAGGGCAGGCTGCAGTGCTTCCCAGGGGTACCCAGGGCTGGAAGGAGCCTCACTGTCTACTACTACTATTACTATTGCTTAATCCTTGTACTCCATGTGATAGCATAGGTGAACTACAGGTCTCTGTTTTGGGACAAAACTTCTACCTGACCCCAGAAGTACCTGAGTTGTTGTCCTTCAGTCTCAGTAAACCTTCTGTAGACCTCAGTAGATGTTGTCTGAGGTCTTCCTCTTTGCATTTTCCTTGCAGATTCCATGGGAAATCTTGATGGACTATGCTGGATGATGGTTTTCTGAGAGTGTGGCTGAGCCGCCAGCCCCACTTTCTTCTCTTGATTTGAATCACCAGCCCTTAATGTGAGAGGCCCTTGACTGAGCCAGCCGGGGTCAGCTCCCCAGCTTCATCAGCCACTTGGAATACAAGGACTTGCAGGCCGTGCTGGTACTTTGTAGGTTAGCAGTAGGCAGGATCCCACCCTTGGCCCCTCCGAATGTCTGCCTGGTGGCATCTGGTCCTCATGCACTGGGCACTCACGGCTTTCACAGATCTTTTGCGTCCAAAGGAAGGGGACTGGCCACCTTTCCAGTTCCTGCCCAGGTACCAGCTCCACTCCCCAGGCAGCGCGGAGGCATGGTTAGTGACTTCACCTGTAGGCTTATTTAACCGAGCAAAAGAGAGTCAAACACTACCAAGTAGAAGGGTTGGAAACCCACAAGTCATATCGTAAGCTGCATTCTAGACTTACTGCATGAGATGCTCTCATGTCGAACACTGTGTCGCCGCCCCGAGAGCCCTGCAGAGATTACAGCCGGCCTCGGCTGGACCCCTCCTTTCATGAGAGATACACGCTGACATTTTGCCTCCAAGACAAAGGATCTGCTGTGTCCCTTTGTGCTCCCAGAACAAGTGTTGACCTACCTGTTGACCTTCTTCCAGCAGATTCCCCGGTTCTTGTCCCAGCTTTGCTACTGTCGGTTCCTCAGTTTCCCTATCTCGATAAAATAGGGCTACCATATCGCTCTGTCCCACATATGGGATGGAGAGGTATGAGGTGGGCTCCTCCAAGCATGGGGGAGCCAGGAAAGAGGTGGAAGCTTCCAGTGATCCCCAGGAGCCTGGGGAAGCTGCAGCTGCCGGTGGCTCTTGAGAGCCCTGGGGAAGCTGCAGCCACTAGCCTCCCTGGGAGCCCTGAGGAAATGGCAGTGGCCCATACTCCCCCTGCTTCCCCAAGGCTAGGGGTGGGGGCCAGTTAGTCCCTTATAAGAAAAAGTCGGGAATACGGGCCCATCACGCCCAATATGGGGCGGATGGTCACACTAAGATAATGGGGCTAACAGTGCTGAGCCCTCCCCCAGGGATGTGGCTGCTGCTTTATTTGTGTTTCAATAGCACCTGAAGACCCCCGCTGAGACCGGGCCCCAATTATGCAAGGTACTGTACAGACAGAGAGTGAGAGAACCCTCTACCCCAGGGAGCTTATGATCTAAGCCAGGTGGGCACAGGCTGAGAGGGGCCACAGGTGTGAGACTTTACCAGGGTCACTCAGCAAGTCAGTGGCAGAGCTAGAAACAATGCTGGGGCCCTTGTCCATGCCGGAGGCCAGACGAGCCGATCAGAATAACGCCTATGAATTTGTGAACATGGGTTTCTGAGGGCCAGCCCAAGTCTCCTGCCCCTGGAACACTACGCTGCCTCGTCAGGCTGGGAGTCAGACCCAATGGCCATCAAGTGCATCGAGATCCCCCAGGGAAAGAATCGCAGAATCACAGAATCATAGGGCTGGAAGGGACCTCAGGAGGTCATCTAGTCCAGGCCCCTGCTTCAAGCAGGATCAACCCCCACTAAGTCATCCCAGCCAGGACCTGGTCAAGCCAGAATTTAAAAACCTCTAGGGATGGAGAATCCACCACCTCTCTAGGCAACGTATTCCAGTGCTTCACCACCATCCTGGTGAAATAGGTTTTTCTAATAACCAACCTACACCTCCTCCACTGCAACTTCAGACCATTATTCCTTGTTCTGCCATCTGACACCACTGAGAACAGTTTCTCACCCTCTCTTTAGAGCTCCCCTTCAGGAAGTTGATGACTGCTATTAAATCCCTCTGTCTTCTGTAAACTAAACAAGCCCAAATCCCTCAGCCTCTCCTCATAGGTCTTGTGCTCCAGCCCCTTAATCATTTTTGTTGACCTCCGCTGAACCTGCTCCAGCACATCCACATCCTTTTTATACTGGGGGACCCAAAATTGGACACACTATTTCAGATGTGGCCTCACCAGTGCCGAATAAAGGGGAATAACTACTTCTCTAGATCTGCTCAAAATGCTCCTCTTAATGCACCCTAGTACGCCGTTAGTCTTCTTGGCTACAAGGGCACACTGTTTACTCATATCCAGCCTTTGATCCACCATAACCCCTAGGTCTCTTTCCATCACACTGCTGCTGAGCCAGTCGGCCCCCACCCTATAAGGGACAGTCGCAGAAGCAATTACTGATCTGATACGCCGGTACATTAAGACTTACGTAAGCTGGCCAGGCTGGGCCCTCTGTCTCTGATCTCTGGGCTCTGTTTGTGCTGGAGACGCAATAAGCTTTGACTAAGAATCCGATCGTTCTTTTCATTAGCATTTCACTTACCCGAGAAAAAGTCTTTCTTCCCAGCGAGCACGTCAGCCTTTTGGCTTGGTCCATATCGATAGATTTAATTGTGGCCACAATTAAATTGTATTGATGGGGATTCAAGTGGAGGCAAACAAACAAGCAAAACAAACCTTTAATGGAAAAGAAAAGGAGATGCGGAGGGTGGGAGAAGCCGACAACCACAGAGAACATTGCTGTCCTCAGGAAATCAGGAACTGGGTGGGAGATTCAGGGGATCAAATGGGAGGAGCTGACCCAGAGAGCGGCAGAGCAATGGTTAGCACAGGGGTGGGAAATAATTTTGACAATACTGTGTATGTTGGTACCAGTCATGGGCTGGGTCTGGGTCCCCCAGAAGCGGGGGGCTCAGGCAGAAGGGGTGGGATTGGGGGCTGCAGAGAGAGAGACAAAGAGAGATCTGGTGTGAAAGCGAAGCGGTGTGTGAGAGAGAGCCAGACAGACTTTGTGATACACTAAGTGTGTGCGTGAGACAGCGACTGAGTGTGTGTGTGTGGGGGGGGGGCACAGGCAGGGTGTGTGTGACAGTGACAGTGTGTTGTGCTGGCTGTGGCTGCGTAAGTGTCTGAGAGAAGCCACCCTCTGTCTCTTTAAAACAGGGATTCCCAGGCTGTAGGTCTGGACCCAAACACGGGTTGCGATTACATTTGTTAAGGGTCACCAGCAGCTCAGAGCTGCAGGTGGCTCTCAAAGAAGCCATTTGCAGCTCCATAACACTGCCACATCCAGCAGCTCTCGCTATCAATAGAGAAGCAATTACGCATTGCAAAGACAGCTTTTCCACCTTTGATATTTGTAGCCATCCCAGGCAAGCCACTTACCAGACTCTTGCAGTAACTAATTTTTGCCCCCCTCCACCCTTGGGTCACCAAATCTTCCTGAATTGTCAGAATGGCTCCCCA
This sequence comes from Carettochelys insculpta, assembly GCF_033958435.1. Taxonomy (NCBI): domain Eukaryota; kingdom Metazoa; phylum Chordata; order Testudines; family Carettochelyidae; genus Carettochelys; species Carettochelys insculpta. The sequence goes on from NC_134138.1 coordinate 7,471,993, forward strand.
CCTGGGAAAGGCTGGGAACCACTGCTTTAAGGGAAATCTGTCCTGCTCTTTTGTCTCCCCTTCCCCTGCTCTGCACTCCTAAGTCACTTTCCAGCCATGCTTCAGACTGGAGCATCTCTGCTGCGTCTCTCCCTCTCTCCGATCCCTGCTCTGCAGAGATGGGTACAGGGGCAGGAGAACATCCTGACGTCAGCGCTATCCTCTTTCCTGCCCCTTCCCCCTCTGTGCAGCCAGCAGGAGAATCCTAGGAGCAGCTCTGCTGAGGACAGAACAAGGTGGGGGAAGGGCATCTGAACACATGCCGCTGGCTGTAAGTCTGCATGCTCTGCTGATCAGCTGGGTGGGCCAGAGAAAAAGGCTCAGCTGGCCAGATCTGGTCTCCAGGGCTGATTTTGCCCACCCCTGGCTTAGCAGGAAGCCAGCCATGTGTCACAGCTACCGTAGCAAATAGTTTCTGGGGCTGGTATTGAAAGCTCTTGGCTATGAATGAGTGGATACTGCATATCACGTTCGCCGCTCCTCGTGGTTGAAATCCAGGCTCATACTCACTCGCAGCAGAAGAGTCTTTATCCGTGCAAGAGGCAGGCGAGCTCAGTGGGTTGGCTGCTAACTTAGCACTTTGGTGATCCCAGTTCACTTCTCTGTTTCGTCCCAGATTCCTTGGGCAAGGCCCTTAGTGGCTCTGGGCCCAGATGTCTGATGGTGATGGGGCCCCTGGAAAGCCCAGAGCTAGTCACCATAGTGAGGGTTTATCAAGTCCCTTTCCACCCATGGGGATTCCAGCGTTCTTTGCCACCTGCGCCGTAATGCTGTCCCGTGCCTCTGGGCTGTCTGCCAGCCCCGTGTGTAGGCCTTTTGACTCCCCAGAACAGAGAGGGCAAGGGAGAAGGAGTGGCACAGAGACAGGGTGTACCTGTGGCAGGAGGTTGCCCCAGACCCTGTGGCCTCCTAGGGATGGCCCTACCCCTTCTCCTGCATGACCATGAGTTCCCTGTGCAGCTGGGCTCTGCTGGGACAGTGGAACTGTTGGCCATGGGTGGTGGGGGGCAGCAAGGAATGCGGAGTGCATTTCAAGGTGACTGTGGGACTCTCTGACCCAAGAGGCCCTATTCAGGGCCAAATACACACCCAGCTGTGAGCCTCGCCCGTCATTCTGTGCGCTCAGGCTTGTGCACATCTGCACATTCACCCTCTTGCACGCCCAACCAGGGATGTGTTGCGCACCCATCTGTGGACATGCTCTGCGTGTTCATGTCTCACGCGCCCGCCAGCGGACACATGCTTGCCCTCCCGTGGAGGTGCTCGGTGGGGGCGGGGCTCGTCGCTTGCACACCATTAACTGACCAAACCCTTCTTTGGCCTGGATAGAGGGAACCTGGCACGGTCATTTCTCATTTGAATGCCTTGGGAGCTGCCTGGATGCTCTGTTGATGGGGCGATTGCAGTGGCTGGCCTGGTGCTGTGATCGCCCTCTGCCCCATAGGCCTGGAATACCAGCCTGACGATGGGCAAAGCCAGCTGCAGACGTTCTTGTCAATCGGCTGTGTTGCTGGCCAGCCCAGCCCTGTAGCCCTGCGCTCCCGGGATCCCTGCATGCCCTGACTCTGGGCATGCAGAGTCAGTCTCTTGTCACTGCTGCTGGCTGTGCTCGGGCAGCGCCTCTATGGCCCTGACGGTGCCAGGTTCAAGTGATGGGGCTTATTGAGAGCACTGTCAGAAGGCGATGCGGGGGTGGGAGCTAGGGGCAGGCTAGGGGCGAGAGAGCCAGGGGAAGCAGATGGGAGATGAGCCAAGCCAAGGGCACACTGGGATCATCTGCAGGGCAGGTGGGCTGCTCAGGCCTTGGGGAGGGGCGCTGGGGTGTCTAAAGGGGTGCCAGCCCCTTTTCTACTGTCCCGTAACTTCTGCTCCCTCCAAAATTCCTCCCTCCTTCTTAGGCTTCCTGGGTGAGCTGGAAAGAAGCAGCCACCTGGGGCTGCGGGGGGGTCTGGTAGGCAAGCTGGGCCCTGAAACAGCTGCCTCCAGAGAGCCCCTGGGAGTGGCCACAAGGTACGTGGCGAGAGCTGGAGTGGGGGAGATGGCCCGTGGCTGGACTTCTCGGCTGTCCAGGGCTTGTGTGCTGGGAAACCCTTCCTTGTCCATGGGCTAGTGCCGGGGGCACCTTCGCAGACACGAGAGATCGCAGGACACTGGTGGGAGCTTGCAAGGGTACGCCGTTCCTGGCTTCTCCTGTGCTTTGGGCGAGGCCATGTTGTGTTCTCTCTGCCCCGAGAGCCACTGGTTCAGCGTCCCACAGCCGTGGGGCTGGGTGTGGGGCCCAGCACCTCAGAGGGAGACTGATTCACAACTCACAGCAGCCTGTTGAAGGAGAATCCCCTCGCAAGCTTGTCTTGCCCTCAGCTCGCTGGCCCCTTCTCCCATCTGCTGCAGAGGTGGAAAAAGTACCCCCAAAGTTACTTAGAGTGAAAGTACAGCTGCGTGGGGGTGTATTTAAGTACAAATAATTGGCATCCTTCTGGAAAACTACTTGAGTAAAAGTACTCTCTCGCTCACACACCACATCTTTATTTTACTCAAGTAACTTTTGAAGCATGTTTCCCACCTCTGCTCTGCTGCTGTCTCTCCCCACAGCCTCAGCCAGTTGTAGGCCAGTGAGCTTATTAGTGGATTTGCAGATGGCTTTGGAGCGCAGCCTAATGTGGAGCCAGAGCCCATGCCAAGTACTAATAGGGTCATTTGGTGCCATTCATCAGCAATGATGAAGGGGAAGGGAGCCAGTGAGGTGAGCGTAAGACCACTGCCCCAGAAGGAAGCATATTACCACTGTAGGTTTGGCTGCAGCCCCCCCAGGCCCCCACTGCGATCAGGGCCCCAGGAGGTGCTGGGATCTGCATCTGCAGCTCATTTGAGACAGACCCCCTACCATCAATCATAGAATCATAGAACACGAGAACTGGAAGGGACCTCAGGAGGTCCAGTCCCCTGCCTTCTTGGCAGGACCAAACACCATCTAGACCTTCCTTGATAGGTGTCTGTCTGCCATGGTCTTAAATATCTCCAGTGATGGAGATTCCACAACCTCCCTAGGCAATTTATTCCAGTGCTTAACCGCCCTGAGAGTTAGGAAGTTTTTCTTAATGTTTAATCTAAACCTCCCTTGCTGCAGTTTAAGCCCATTGCTCCTTGTCCTATCCTCAGAGGCCAAGGAGAACAATTTTTCTCTTTCCTCCTTGTAACCCTCTTTGAGGTACTTGAAAACCAGTATCGTGTCCTCTCTAAGTCTTCTCTTTTCTAAACTAAACAAGCCCAGTTCTTTCAGTCTTCCCTCATAGTTCATGTTCTCTAGACCTTGAATCATTCTTGTTGCTCTTCTCTGCACCTTTTCCAATTTACCCACATCTTTCATGAAAGGTGGTGCCCAGAACTGGACACAATATTCCAACTGAGGCCTAATGAGTGCTGAGTAGAGCGGAAGAATGACTTCTTGTGTCTTGCTCGCAACACTCCTGTTAATACATCCCAGAATCACGTTTGCTTTTTTTGCAACAGCATCACACTGTTGACTCATATTTAGCTTGTGATCCACTATGGCCCCTAACTCCCTTTCCACAATACTCCTTCCGAGACAGTTGCTTCCCATTCTATATGTATGAAGCTGATGGTTTCTTTCTAAGTGGAGCACTTTGCATGTGACCTTATTGAACTTCATCCTGTTCACCTCAGACCATTTCTCCAGCTTGTCCAGATCCTTTTGAATTCTGACCCTATCCTCCAAAGCAGTTGCAACCTCTCCCAGCTTGGTCTCATTGGCAAACTTAATAAGCGTACTCTCTGTGCCAATATCTAAAATGTTGATGAAGATATTAAACAGAACTGGTCCCAAAACACATCGCTGTGGAACCCCACTTGTTATGCCCTTCCAGCATGACTGCAGACCATTAATAACTACTCTCTGAGAAGGGTTATCCAGCCAGTTATGCACCCACCTCATAGTGGCCTCGTCTAAGTTGCATTTGCTTAGTTTATGGATCAGAGGTCATGTGAGACAGTGTCAAATGCCTTAGTAAAGTCTAGGTATACCACACCCACCGCTTCTCCCTTATCCACAAGACTTGTTATCCTGTCAAAAAAAGCTATCAGCTTGGTCTGGCATGGTTTGTTCTTTACATAGCCGTGCTGGCTGTTACCTATCACCTTATTTTCCACCAGATGTTTGCAGATGAATGCCTTAATTATTTATTCCTTTATCTTTCCCTCTGCTCAGCAGTCGAGCCGTAGCCAGGGGCTGACCTAGTATGACAAGTGGGAGGCGGGGAAGAGGGGATGGAGGGGGGTTGCACAGTGGGTAGCTTGATCAGTCCAAATTATTTCATAGCTTCTCTTAACCTCCCCTCCCCCAGAGACAAAGTGGAATCTTCTTGGCACTGGTTCAGAAAGAGATTTTCCCGTCACCTCTGAAGAGCGAACACTAGCTGTTCTGCCTTTTGCCATCTTCCCCTGCTGTCTCGTCTCCTGGGTCTGGGCTCTGCGTGCTGCCGCTTGGCAGCCTTTAGCATCTTGCTTTAAGTGAGACATCGCGGGCATTTCATTTGGATTTACTCGGGTGGGTTGTGTCTGTTAATTAAATATCAATTGATTGTTCGGCGAACACTTCCTTTGGTTTATCGCGCTTCTGCGAGACAAATCAAATTGCCGTGTCATTAACTCACCCCTCTGCAATCCATACATAATTACGCTTATTAATACAGCCAAGTTACGAGGAAGTTTTAGGCAATTAATATTTGTGGGATAGTTTGTATCGAGTTAATTACGGCAGGGTTATGTTAACAATGCGGACATCTGATAGGCTGGGTAATTAGTGTCTTTCTAGTTAACATCTTCCCTGATGCTAGTTAAACGTCAGCTGTGGCTGTGTGGCCTTGCTGGCTTTAATTACACGTGTATTACAAAATGGATTTGTTTGTTACGTGATAACTAAACTTGCACACTTCTCCTACCTGAGTGATCCCTGTATAAACAGCCGCCACGGTCCATCTCGGAGGTGGCTGCATTTCAGTGATAGGGAAGCGATCCCATTATACACAGCTGCCACATTTCCTCTGAGAGGTGGCTGCATTTCAGCAGCAGGTTGATAAGCCTCTACTATATGTTGTGCTCAGACTTTGTCTCATGGTACCCTGGAGGCTTTTTATTTAAAAACTCCTACCTGCCCTGCTGCAGTCAAGACTCCATTGTGCTTGGCGCTGTACTTACACACGCTAAGAGCATGCCTACAGTGGAAATGCTGCATTGTAGCTGTGCCACTGTAGTGCTTTAATGAAGATATGCTATTCTGAGGGGAGAGCTCTCCTGTCAGCGTAGTTGTCCTGTCACCTCCCCTGCCGGGGGTAGCTGTGGTGGCTGGAGATGCTCTCCTGCGAACATAATACAGTCTACATGGCAGTGTAGGTTGGTATAACTGCATCACTCAGAGGTGAGGGCTTTTAGTTGCTGCTGTTAAATCACTCTTTAGTCTTCTCTTCTGTAAACTAAACAAGTTCAAATCCCTCAGCCTCTCCTCATAGGTCATGTGCTCCAGCCCCTTAATAATTTTTCTTGCCCTCCACTGAACCTGCTCCAGCACATCCACATCCTTTTTATACTGGGGCTCCCAAAACTGGACACAATACTCCAGATGTGGCCTCACCAGTGCTGAATAGAGGGGGACAACCACTTCTCTAGATCTGCTCTAAATGCTCCTCCTAATGCAACCTAATATGCTGTTAGCCTCCTTGGCTACAGGGGCACACTGTTTACTCATATTCAGCCTTTCATCCACCATAACCCACAGGTCCCTTTCCACTGTATTGCTGCTTAGTCAGTTGGTCCTATAACAGTGCCTGGGATTCTTCCTTCCCAAGTGCAGGACTCTACACTTCTCCTTGTTGAACCCCATCAGATTTCTTTTGGTCCAATTGTCCAATTTATCAAGGTCACCCTGGATCCTATCTTTATCCTTCAACGTATCTACCTCTCCCGCTAGCTTTGTGTTATCTGCAAACTTGCTGAGGGTGCAGTCCAGTTTCTCATCCAGGTCATTAATAAAGATGTTGAACAACCCTGGCCCCAGAACCAAGCCTTGCGGCACTCTGCTTGAAACTGACCACCATCCAGATATTGATATCTCCTGGGGCCTGTGATGTGTTTGGGAATCTGGTTCCATCAGGAGGTGCTCCTGAAAGCCCGGGGGTGAAATCCACTCCATAAACTGACCCTGAGTCTTCTCATTGATTAGGGATGCAAATTTGCTTGTAACTGCCACTTCCCAGGGGCTGGCTGCAGAATGGGAAATGGATTCCCTGGGGAGCACCCCTCACCACCAAAACATAATACGTTTGAGGACAGCTTTGGGTGTGGTAAATGTCCTGCAAGCGCCTTACCTCCATCGGGTAGAACGTACCTTTCTCCCGCATGGAGCGGTCCGAAAGCCTTTGGTATGTAGCATGTGGAGTGTGTCAAAGTGCTTTAGGTGCTGATTCCGCACCAGCCACCAGCAAGGATGCATTAAATGCCGTAATTAATCTTGCCCACGGAAAGGGCAGGTTCCCTGGTAGTATCAGGAAGGGGGCAGCTGTGGGCACAGAGACTATGAAGTGCGCAGCAGCAGCTAGGTTGGGGGCACACTGGGGTTTGGTATCCTCATTGTCACTGTGGTGTCCCAATAACTTGGAGACTGCTTAGGGTTAAATGCAAACAGGAACAACCTTGATTCCAGAGGTGTAAGGGGGAATCTGACAGAAGTCTATATAATCATGACTGGTGTGGAGCTAGTGACCAAGGCATTGTTATTTACCCCTTCCCATACCACAAGACCCAGGGGTCTCCCAATGAAATTAACAGGCAGCAGGTTTAAAACAAACAGAAGGCAGTATTTCTTCACCCAACACACCGATAACCTGTGGAACTCCTCGCCAGAAGATATCATGAAGGCCAAAACTATAACTAGATTAAAAAAGAATGAGGTAAGTTCAAGGAGGATCGGTCCTTCAGTGGCTATGAGCCAGGCTAGGCAGGACAGGCCTCTCCCTGACAGAAGCAGGGAGTCGATAACATGGCTCACTCGTGATGCCCTACCCTGTTCCTTCTGGAGCATCTGACCCTGGCCACTCTTGGAAGACAGAATACACGTCTAGCTGGACCACTGGTCTGACCCAGTGTGGCTGGGCTCAGGTTTTTATAGGTGCTGCCAGAGCCCCTCCTCCTGGCTCTTTTTCCTAGTTTGTTAAAGGAGCCGCACCCATAAGCTGCCCTTTGCAAACACATTAATGTACCTGTGCTCTTATTTCCCATGGGCCGTGATGACTGGGTGTTGCGCCAGGGATCTCCCTAAGAACTACCGTGCAGTCGCTGTTGTTTATTACAAGGGGACAAGATCTCGGTGAGCTCCTGGTGCAGGGGCTTATAGCCGTGGTCGATTCCTTGCTCGCTCCTGCTGAGGGGGAGCTGGCAGCCAGTGTGAAATCAGTGTGAGAGACAATCAAGCCCAGTCTCTCGGATCTGCCAGCGCCCGTACTCAGGTACACTCGGTCCGGCGGCGTAGGGCCTGTGTTGCTCTGGTGACCTCGGCATGTGTGTCTCTCTCTTTCCCCCCACAGAGGGTCATAAATAAAAGATTTTACCTTATGTACCTGGCCTGTTTGTCCTTGTGAAATATTCATTTGCTGCTGATTAAGTTTTAAGTGAGGGGCCATCCGTACAGGTGCGCCTCTGGGCTCCGGTGGCTGGGAACAAGATGGGCCACGGCATCGCTGCTCATAATGTCTCAGCCCCTTCCCTGGCTGCTGTATGCCTGGGGCTCCCATGCAGCGGATATGGGGTAGGTTTCCATGCTCTCAAGTTAAAAACTTGTGTCCTATCTCCATGCTGGGTGAGGTGGGCGGGTCCCCATTCATCCCTCCCCCGCCTGCTTAGACTGTCGCTCTTGCATGTCTCTGGGCAAATACCCACATGCGCAGGGCCAGCCCTGGCTGCTAATTACTGCCAGCTGGGTTCACAGCCTGCCTGAGAGCGGGCAGAGGGAGGGGAGCTGAATTGGACCTGTTTCGGACACCTTCTCATGAACCGTCGAAGATGGGAAAACAGGCCTGTGCGCACTCTGGCTTTACCCAGGTGGGTAGAGATAGCCTGGCTCTGCGGTGGGGGACCTTGGAATGATGGGGAGGTCAATCCTCGTCAGCCCTGGCTGCGTTGGGGGAATGTGTCGTGGGCAGCTCAGCGAGGCAGATTGCAAGTTTTCCCTCACGGGAGAATCATAGAATCCTTGGGCTGGAAGGGACCTCAGGAGGTCATCTAGCTCAGCCCCCTGCCCAAAGCAGGATCAACCCCAACTAAATCATCCCAGCCAGGGCACTGTCAAGCCAGGACTTAAAACCCTCTGGGGATGGAGATTTCACCACTTCTCTACGAAACACATTCCAGTGCTTCACCACTCCTGGGGAAATAGTTTTTCCCAATATCCAACCTACACCACCCTTCTGTAACTTCAGACCATTGCTCCTTGGTCTATCATCTGTCACCACTGAGAACAGCCTCTCTTCATCCTCTTTAGAGCTCCGCTTCAGGTAGTTAAAGGCTGATAGCAAATCCCCTCTTACTCTTCTTTTCTGCAGACTAAACAAGACCACATCCCTCAGCCTCTCCTCATAGGTCAAGTGTTCCAGCCACCCACTCATTTTCATTGTCTGGAGGTGGAGCCTCAGCAGTAAAACTACACCACAATTTAACAGCTCCTTGCCCCAGGCCTGAGTCAGCTGGCATGGGACCGCTGTGGTGGTTGTGTCATTGCAGTGTGGACAGAGCCTTGGAGACCTGTGGCCCTGACCCAGTGAGATATGGAGTGCCTGGCTGCTCAACAGTGTCCGCTTTCATTTTTCCCATGTATGTGTGGAATGAATTTTGTCATGTGCACTCATATGGAAGTGATGTGTGTGTGTGTGTGTCCAGCAACTGGACTTTAGGTACCTGATAAGTAACTCCCACGGCAGCCGAGGCCAGAGGCTGGGTGTTAGGAGAACGGAATTCTAGTCTAGCTGATGCTGTTAGAAGCAGATCACATCTAATGCCACCCACGGTCACCAGGTAAAGAAAGCAGATCTCAAGAAGGGTACAGAAAACTTAGTTAACAGCAGTTTGTCTGGCAAGAAACTACTTATCAATAGCTGAGGTTGTGGAATCCCTGTTCTATGATATGTATCAGAGAGGTAGCCGAGTTAGTCTGTATCTTCAAAAACAACAAGGAATCCTGTGGCACCTTATAGACTAAGAGATGTTCTGGAGCATAAGCTTTTACGGGCAAAGACCCACTTCGTCAGTTGCGGGTCATGACGAAGAGGGTCTTTGCCCACGAAAGCTCACGCTCCAAAATATCTGTTCGTCTATAAGGTGCCACAGGACTTCTTGTCATTCTATGGTGACCGTCCTCACTTCGCTACAGAATCTCTGTCTGGTTTGTAATTGTTCCCGTCTGCTGCATAATTAGTTTAACTAGGAGTAAATCAAATGAAGGTGGTGAGGAATGACGAGCTCGGTAATTCTGTTAGTTGGTTGCTGTTGGTTAGTAAAAAAATAATTGGTCAAGGTAGAGCTAAGCGTGACTCAAGTTTCACTACATGAACTGGGGTCCAGGGTGGAAAACAGCTGGAGGAAGGAAAGGAGCAAGCAGGAAGAAGACCTGGGAGAAGAACTGACCCCAAGACATGAGACCAGCGCTCCCAGAATTCCTCTGTGTGACCTTGAGGTGCAATAACCAGCCTCCAGAAAGACTGATTTGTCTGGCCAACAGGGGCAGCCTGCCTGCCTCTCTCAGGAGTGGTGAGCATGACCCTGAGTGCCTTGCATGCGTTCTGCTTGCTGGGTAATTGTCAATTAATAGAGAATAAGAATGTCACAGTGTAAGGCTTTCTCAGTGATCCTGCAGCCCTGAGCCCTAGGACCTGGGTTAAGATGTGTGTGTCCTTGCAGTGTGAGTGCACAGAAAGAACTGGATACCACCCCTTGGAACACCCCGAGGAACGGTACCCAAGCCTTGGGCTGTGATGGAGGTAGGAGCTGGGCTCAAAAACCTCCTATACGAGGTGGCTTCAAGGCCAAGCTTAGCGCGAGATTGCCTGGCACTTGGGTAGAATGCACGTCCTTTCTCCTTTCTTAAAGCCCATCATCCCTCCTTCATTTGTCCTCTCTGCTCCTTCCTTTCTTTTGTCGCATACCTTCCTTACCTTACCCCCCTGCTTTTCTCTGCACCCTATTTACCTCCGACTCCCCATCAGCTCCCTGGCAGAGTCGGGTGTGGGCATGCACATCCAGTGGGACTGGCCCGGGTCACATCCTCCCAAAGCCCCCCAGCCACCGCTCGCACCACCCGTTGGCCCCATCAATGTTTCAGGAGCTGAAGTGGCTTGTCCCTTGGGGATGGGGCATTAGCTCAGGCGGAAGTAGCACTGGACAGGCAGCATAGGGGAAAGAGTGAAAGCTGCTACAATAAACAAGCAAAAGGCTGCCAAAAACACAGAGGCGGGCATGAAATATTCATCCCGTCATGTTGCAGCCGCTCTGGAAAGCAGGTGTGGGGGCCCTGGCAAGGCAACACCTCCCCAGCCCTGCACTCTGGTCACCCCAGCCATCAAAAATGCACAGCCTGACAAAGTTTGGGCCGTAGTTAAAGATGCATGATCCTATTCTTGTAACACCCGGAGCCATCTGTCACCACAGGGCTCTCCCTGGTGAAGCCTGCAGGAGGAGACAAGGAGGAGAGCTGGGGGGTGTTTTGTAGCTGGCAGAGATGTACAGCTGGCAGGCGACCTCCTCCATCAGAGTCAATGGGGGCTTTGAAGGGTAACTGATGGGATCAGGGGAATGCCCGTCCCTCCAGTGGTCCCTCGCATGGTACTATGGCAGATGAAATGGGCCTGCCTGGGAACCTCCCAGTGAAATGTGGCTTTGTCGGACTCTGACGAGTCTTCGAAATGGGAATGTTTTATGGAGATGATTGTGATCAAGTGCCCGCAGAAGACACACAAGTTTCCTGCTTCTTCACAAACCCTGTGGCCTCAGCAGTCTGCCACAAGGGCTGCCCTGGAGTCATAGACCCCATGGTCTGCTGCTCCTAGTCAGCTCACCAGGAAGCTTGTCCCAGTGACAGTTCACAGAGGAGCTGTCTTCCTAAATCCCGTCAGGTAGGGACTGGCTTTTCCTCTGTAGCATGAGTGTTTAAATCCATTCTCTGCTGGTCTCCTGCGTAATGGTGACCCTAGATATGCATATAAATCACCGCTTCGTTCTGGAATCCTGCTGTGCCCCTGGCTGGTGGTAATATCATGTGGCAATGAGTTCCAAAGGTCCATAAGGTCAGAGGTTTAAAAAAAGCAGCAACACATTTTCTTTGTTTCCCTTTGATGGTGCTCTCCTTGGGTTCCACCAGGTGTCCCATCTTGTTTGAGCACAATCAGCAAGAGCTGGCAGGAGCTCCTGAGGAGCTCTGGGGAATTTGGCCCAGTGGTTGGAAGCCATTGGATATGAGAGTCAGGGGAAGGGGCAGTGAGGAAGGAAGGGGGATGGGGCAGGAGGCAGTGGGATGCAGAGGGTTGGGGGAAGGGATGGGGAAAAGAAGAAGATAGGAGAATGTTGGGGAGAGGGAAATCTGCATGCAGCATCCCTTGGTTGCAGCAGCAGGGGCACCTCCATTAAACTACAGGTACCCCCACCATCCAGTGCTCTCCTAATACCCCATCCATCACCCCCAAATAGCCCTCCCTGCACACATACTCCTACCCAGCTCCTCCTCCCCTGGCAGTGTGCTGCGTTTGGGAGCTTGAAATATGGTAGCCCTGGGGTGGCTCTGGTCTCACAAGCCTGGCTTTCTGGAGCAGGCAGGAGTGAGACCGCTCTGTCAGCTGCTGCCTACTCCCAGTGCCTGGGTTGCACACCAGGCTTGTGTGGCCTAGCTCAGAGCTCTGGCTGTGCGGCCATGAGGTCGGCAGCAGGGGGCTGGGGCAGGGCACCATGGGGAGCAAGGACAAGTCTGCTCTGTGTGGAGGGAGAGCAACCCACTTGCAATGGCAGGGCTTTGGGAGGTGACTGGGTTGTGACCAGGCTGCTGAGAGGCAGGTGCTGAGCAAGGCAGGGTACTGCAGGGAGCTCCTCGGGGAGCATCTCCTGGCAGCCAGGCCCCGGGTGCAGGGGCTGCAGGGGACATTGCTGGCTGGTATTGAAGTCCTTCTGGGCAGAGCCAAGAACATCTCGGGCGCTGCCTGCCCTGGCTGAGGAGCACCCAGCTGTGTAGTGCAGCTGACCTGGGGAGCCAAGCAAGGAGGGCTGCATGGAGAGGCACACCTAGGGAGGTGCACCCCACAGCTGGCAACCTCTGTGTTCAATGGGTTGCAGACATCTGGAGGGACATGTGACCCAGCAGGTCCCTGCACACGTCACCTCTAAGCGCTGCAAACACAGTTGCTGACCCCAGACACTAGGAGGCTGAGTTACAGCTTTGGTGAGGGGATTCAGAATGGGGGACACGTAACGCAACGGGGGCAACTTTCCTGCCACTGAGAGCCGTTAGGCCAGCGGTCACCTACAAGTTAGAGACCGGCAATCGATAGAGTGTAAAGAGTCATCTGTCTATCTATCTATCTGTCCCCATACACCTTCTCTATCTATCTATCTATCTATCTATCTATCTATCTATCTATCTATCTATCTATCTGTCCCCATACACCTTCTCTATCTATCTATCTATCTATCTATCCCCATACACCTTCTCTACCTATCTATCTATCTATCTGTCCCCATACACCTTCTCTATCTATCTATCTATCTATCTATCTGTCCCCATACACCTTCTCTATCTATCTATCTATCTATCTATCCCCATACACCTTCTCTACCTATCTATCTATCTATCTGTCCCCATACACCTTCTCTACCTATCTATCTATCTATCTATCTATCCCCATACACCTTCTCTACCTATCTATCTATCTATCTATCTGTCCCCATACACCTTCTCTATCTATCTATCTATCTATCTGTCCCCATACACCTTCTCTATCTATCTATCTATCTATCTATCTATCTATCCCCATACACCTTCTCTACCTATCTATCTATCTATCTATCTGTCCCCATACACCTTCTCTACCTATCTATCTATCTATCTATCTGTCCCCATACACCTTCTCTACCTATCTATCTATCTATCTATCTATCTATCTATCTATCTATCCCCATACACCTTCTCTACCTATCTATCTATCTATCTATCTGTCCCCATACACCTTCTCTATCTATCTATCTATCTATCTATCTATCTGTCCCCATACACCTTCTCTACCTATCTATCTATCTATCTATCTGTCCCCATACACCTTCTCTATCTATCTATCTATCTATCCCCATACACCTTCTCTACCTATCTATCTATCTATCTATCTATCTATCCCCATACACCTTCTCTACCTATCTATCTATCTATCTATCTGTCCCCATACACCTTCTCTATCTATCTATCTATCTATCTATCTATCCCCATACACCTTCTCTACCTATCTATCTATCTATCTGTCCCCATACACCTTCTCTATCTATCTATCTATCTATCTATCTATCTATCTATCTATCTGTCCCCATACACCTTCTCTATCTATCTATCTATCTATCTATCCCCATACACCTTCTCTACCTATCTATCTATCTATCTATCTATCCCCATACACCTTCTCTACCTATCTATCTATCTATCTGTCCCCATACACCTTCTCTATCTATCTATCTATCTATCTATCTATCTATCTATCTGTCCCCATACACCTTCTCTATCTATCTATCTATCTATCTATCCCCATACACCTTCTCTACCTATCTATCTATCTATCTATCTGTCCCCATACACCTTCTCTATCTATCTATCTATCTGTCCCCATACACCTTCTCTATCTATCTATCTATCTACCTGTAGGGAATGTGGCAGAAGGAATGCAGTGCTGCTGAAGGCTGAGAGGAATGAGTCTCCCAGAGGTCATCTGCATAAGAATGCAAAAGGTGTGCATGTGTGATACCTTTTCAGGCAAAGCCTAATGGGTAGCAAGTAAGCCATGAGATTTGGTCTATTGTAAACATGTAGTTGTAAAATCACAATTTAAGCTGACACTTAAGGTGGGAGTTGTGAAATTTCACCAATGCTCTGGGTTGTTGTGGAGGGACAGGGCAGTTGCCTTAGCTGTGTAAGACATTGATTACACAGGGCTCCCTGGTTTAAGGCATTGTGAGAGAGCAAGGGGAGGGGTATGGGTTGAGCCAGCTTGCTGAGTGCCTTGGCCCTGCCTATGCCTTGGCCATATAACTATAAGCCTGGCTTGACTAACCCTCCCCACCTGTTAAAAGATAGAGCTGGATACTAGGGTGTTTGTGAAACCCCACACTAGAGATACCAAGAGCTGAAATCACAGAGTGGCAGCTGAGGCCACACAGAGCTAAAATCACTGGGTTCTGCCTTAGGGCAGTCCCAAGCAGTGGGGTTAGGACTGGCGGACAACAGCAGGACCAGCGGGTGGCCGGTAGGAGCGGCGGGAGTCCGCTAGGAGCGGCGGCGGCGGCGGTAGACGACGGCGACCTGCGGGCAGCCGGTAGGAGCGGCGGCGGCGGACGACGGCGACTGGCAGACGGCTGGTGACAGCAAGGGGAGGCTACAGACAAGTGGACAGCTAGTATTGCCCTGGTGATGTATCTGTGGGCTTTGAGTTTGGGACTGCACTGCAGAGGGTACACCCTGTAACCGTGTGTGTGTGGAAAAGGGCCAAGAGCCCCAGCAAGAGACTGGGTTCTACTGCATATGGGGATGGTATCTGGGTAAAAGGGGTTTTGTCTCTTCTGTGCTGAGATATGCTGCATCTGTCGCTGTAACCTTGGGGTAGGTTACGGTCATTAAACAAGCCATTTCTATCTCAGACTCTGTGCTTGCGAGGGTGGGGAGAACCACCTTACAGGCACCCAGCACGGGGGTGAAATTGTCCCAGGCCACTGGGTGGGGGCTCGAGCCGGTTGATCATATCCTGGATAGGAAAACCCCACAAGAGTTGAACCCGGCCCTTCTGGCAGGCATCTTGCGTTAACAGAAGGGTTACATACCTGTCTACCTATCTATCTATCTATCTATCCCCATACACCTTCTCTACCTATCTATCTATCTATCTATCCACATACACCTTCTCTATCTATCTATCTAAATTCGAGAGCCGTGAGTTGGCCAACCCTGCATTAGGCCTGGCAATAGTTTCCCCTGGGGGCTTGGTGTCTCCTGGCACTGACAGTGTCAAGCTAGGCCCAGTCCTGCCGTGGGTGTGGTCTGAATGAGTTCATAGCTCTTTGGTAGCTGTGTTCAAATCCCTGGTGGGAGGAATTGCATTGTGTGGCCTTCCTAGTTCATGGGAATCCCACAGGCAAGTTCCCTCCTTCCCTGGGGGCAGAGGAGAAGACCCCCGTACTGATGGGTTTTCCCAGATGGGTGGATAGGAATAAACAGCTCTTCATCAAGAGAATGAGCTGGTAATAAGGAGACACACATCTCATAGGGCCCTTGAGGTCATCAGGACCAAGCACCATCCCTTTAAAAAATATCTATTTATCTATCTCTTGGCTCTAGATCCTTAAATCGCCCCCTCAAGGATTGAGCTCACAGCCCTGGGTTTAGTAAGCCAGGGCTCAAACCACTGAGCTTCCTTCCCACCAGAGCTGCTCACTGTATTTCTTATAAAAATGATTTTCCTATGTCTGGTGTACGAGCTAATTGTCATTCTGAAATCTATATATTGTAGGTCAAAAATAGGGAGGTAATTTTTCTTTGCTAGGTGACTTTATTTCCAGGAATAATCTGACCAGGCTTCAGTGGGTGGGAACTTTTTTCCTTCACATTCTTTCTGGCGTTGTTTGCAGCTGATGAATTTCCAACTGCTTGTATCATCGTGGGGTGGGGGTCTCTCTGATTCAATTAGAATGGAATGACAGTAATGATGCTTGTTGCTGTGAGGCTGCATACAATGGTGGATTATTTTTAAATAGCCTCAGAACTGGGCTTGGGATCCCAGCTTTCCTTTAAAAAAGGAACTCTCCAATCCTCAGGGTTACAAATAGTGTCTTCAAAGCGCAAACAGAATAAAAAATAGTACAGCATCAAGTGTGGGAACCAGCCGTGCTCTCTGACGGGTGTGAATACCTCAACCATCTCAATGAAGTGTTAACTCTGAATCAGAATGATTACGCTCAAATAGAGAGCAAGGCAAAAAGAGGCCATTGTGGTCATTTAATCTGCCCTCCTGTATAACACCAGCCATGGGGCATCCATGAATTAATTCCCGTTGGAGCTATAGAAGATCTTTAAAAAAAAAAACAGCCAAACTGATTTCAAATTTCCAGTGATGGAGAATCTGCCATGACAGAAATTGCTGGTGGAAAAGGGGTAGAGTTAGTTTTTGAAATAAAAAAAGAACAAGTTAAAAACCATTTGGAAAAATTGGATGTCTGCAAGTCACCAGGGCCTGATGAAATGCACCCTAGAATCCTCAAGGAGCTGATAGAAGAGGTCGCTGAGCCCTTAGCTCTCATTTTTGGAAAGTCATAAGAACGTAAGAACATAAGAACATAAGAATGGCCATACTGGGTCAGACCAAAGGTCCATCCAGCCCAGCATCCCATCTGCCGACGGTGGCCAATGCCAGGTGCCCCAGAGAAGGAGAACAGAAGACAATGATCAAGTGATTTATCTCCTGCCATCCATCTCCTGTCCTTGTTCTGAAGGCTAGGGCACCATACTTTATCCCTGGCTAATAGCCATTTATGGACCTAACCTGCAAACATTTATCAAGCTCTTTTTTAAACCCTAATAGAGTCCTGGCCTTCACAGCCTCCTCGGGCAAGGAGTTCCACAGGTTGACTGTGCGCTGTGTGAAGAAAAATTTCCTTTTATTAGTTTTGAACCTACTACCCATCAATTTCATTTGGTGTCCCCTAGTTCTTGTATTATGGGAAAATGTAAATAATTTTTCTATATTCACTTTCTCCACACCATTCATGATTTTATATACCTCTATCATATCTCCCCTCAATCGCCTCTTTTCCAAACTGAAAAGTCCCAGTCTCTCTAGCCTCTCCCCATATGGGACCCGTTCCAAGCCCCTAATCATCTTAGTCGCCCTTTTCTGAACCTTTTCTAATGCCAATATATCTTTTTTGAGGTGAGGAGATCACATCTGCACGCAGTACTCGAGATGTGGGCGTACCATAGTTTTATATAGGGGAAGTATGATATCTTTTGTCTTATTATCGATCCCTTTTTTAATAATTCCTAACATCCTATTTGCCTTACTAACTGCCGCTGCACACTGCGTGGATGTCTTCAGAGAGCTATCCACTATAACTCCAAGATCCCTTTCCTGATCTGTCGTAGCTAAATTTGACCCCATCATGTAGTACGTGTAATTTGAGTTATTTTTTCCAACATGCATTACCTTACACTTACCCACATTAAATTTCATTTGCCATTTTGCTGCCCAATCACTCAGTTTGCTGAGATCTTTTTGTAGTTCTTCACAATCCCTTTTGGTTTTGACTGTCCTGAACAACTTGGTGTCATCTGCAAACTTGGCCACCTCACTGCTTACCTCATTTTCTAGATCATTGATGAACAAGTTAAACAGGATCGGTCCCAGGACTGACCCCTGGGGAACACCACTAGTTACCCTCCTCCATTGTGAAAATTTACCATTTATTCCCACCCTTTGTTTTCTGTCTTTTAACCGATTCCCGATCCATGAAAGGATCTTTCCTCCTATCCCATGACCACCTAATTTACATAAAAGCCTTTGGTGTGGGACTGTGTCAAAGGCTTTCTGGAAATCTAGGTATATTATGTCTACTGGGTGCCCCTTGTCCACATGTTTATTAACCCCTTCAGAGAATTCTAATAGCTTAGTTAGACACGACTTCCCTCTGCAGAAACCATGCTGACTTTTGCCCAACAATTTGTGCTCTTCTACGTGCCTTGCAATTTTATTCTTTACTAGTATTTCTACTAATTTGCCTGGTACTGATGTTAAACTTATCGGTCTATAATTGCCCGGGTCTCCTCTAGAGCCTTTTTTAAATATTGGTGTTATATTGGCCATCTTCCAGTCATTTGGTACCAAAGTGGATTTAAAGGATAGGTTACAAACCACTGTTAATAACTCCGCAATTTCACATTTGAGTTCTTTCAGAACCCTTGGGTGAATGCCGTCTGGTCCTGGAGACTTGTTACTATTCAGCTTATCAATTAACTCCAAAACCTCCTCTAATGTCACTTCAATCTGAGTCACTTCATGGGAGACAGGAGAGATTCCAGAAGACTGGAAGAGGGCAAATATAGTGCCCATCTACAAAAAGGGGAATAAGAACAACCCAGGAAATTACAGGCCAGTCAGCTTAACTTCTGTGCCAGGAAAGATAATGGAGCAGGTAGTTAAGGAAGTCATCTGCAAGCACTTGGAAGGCAGTAAAGTGATAGGAAACAGCCAGCATGGTTTTGTAAAAAAACAAATCATGTCAAACCAACCTGATAGCTTTTTTTGACACGATAACGAGACTCGTAGATAAGGGTGAAGCAGTGGATGTGGTATACCTAGACTTTAGTAAAGCATTTGATACTGGCTCGCATAATATTCTTATCGACAAACTAGGCAAATCCAACTTAAATCTCGCTGCAATAAGGTGGGTGCATAACTGGCTGGCTAATCGCACCCAGAGAGTAGTTGTTAATGGTGCTCAATCCAGCTGGAAAAGCATAACAAGTGGGGTTCCACAGGGGTCTGTTTTGGGACCAGTTCTGTTCAATATCTTCATTAATGATTTGGCTATTGGCATAGAAAGTACGCTTATTAAGTTTGCAGATGATACCAAGCTGGGAGGGGTTGCAACTACCTTGGAGGATAGGGCCATAATTCAGAATGATCTAGATAAATTAGAGAAATGGTCTGAAGTAAACAGGATGAAGTTTAATAAAGATAAATGTAAGGTGCTGCACTTAGGAAGGAATAATCTGTTTCACACATACAGAATGGGAAAAGACTGTCTAGGAAGGAGTACAGCAGAAAGGGACCTAGGGGTTCTAGTAGATCACAAGTTAAATATGAGTCAACAGTGTGATGCTGTTGCAAAAAAAGCAAACATGATTCTGGGATGCATTAGCAGGTGTGTTGTGAACAAGACACGAGAAATCATTCTACCGCTCTACTCTGCGCTGGTTAGACCTCAGCTGGAATATTGTGTCCAGTTCTGGGCACCTCAATTCAAGAAAGATGTGGAGAAATTAGAGAAGGTCCAGAGAAGAGCAACTAGAATGATAAAAGGTCTGGAGAACATGACTTATGAAGAAAGGCTGAAAGAATTGGGCTTGTTTAGCTTGGAAAAGAGAAGATTGAGGGGGGACATGATAGCGGTTTTCAGATATCTTAAAGGGTGTCATAAGGAGGAGGGAGAAAACTGGTTCTTCTTGGCCTCTGAGGATAGAACAAGAGGCAATGGACTTAAACTGCAGCAAGGGAAGTTTAGGTTGGACATTAGGAAAAAGTTCCTAACTGTCAGGGTGGTCAAGTACTGGAATAAGTTGCCAAGGGAGGTTGTTGGATCTCCCTCGCTGGAGATATTTAAGAACAGATTAGATAGATGTCTATCAGGGATGGTGTAGATAGTGGTCGGTCCTGCTGTCGGGGCAGAGGGCTGGACTCGATGGCCTCTCGAGGCCCCTTCTGGTCCTAGTGTTCTATGATTCTATGATTCTATGATAAATTGTTCTGGTTGTCAGGTGCCCTCACTGTTAAAAAAATTCTAGTCTGAATGTGTTTAACCATTGGTTCCCATTATACCTGGTGTGCTAGCCTGACGAAAGGTCTGCTGTCATGTTTTTTTGTTCCGAAGTAGATCCTCATAGTCTGGGGCCAAGTCAGACCTCGGTAAGCCACTGGATACTCTGACTTTTGTGAAAGAACTGCTGTTGTGGCTGATTAACTAGGCTGAGCCCATGTTTCTGGGGACGGCGAAACAGAACGTGTTGCTGAGCCGAGGCTAGTCCTTTGCTCTGTTCTAATGCATTGCTCATCTTTTTAGTTTGTGTGACAATAGCACGTGGGGCCAGCTCAATGACAGAAGCCCCTAGCTGCACAACACCCAGGGGTCTGCAGCAAGCAGGCGCAGGGACCCCATGGTAGGTGTGAGCCGACTAGCGTAAGAGATGCAGTGGTGACGTGCCAGCTGCCTACCCAACTTGTGGGGCATCTGCTTCAACTTTTAAGTCTGCTGCACCTGGAGTTGCTCTTGGGATTCTGCTAGTGGGCTCCCCACCCCCCCGAGTCCTGCAACACTGCAGAGCTGCCGGCACAAGCAAAAACGCTGAACACGCAGCTGTAAAAATGAAATGCAAACATAAAGCCAGCACGAAAATTGAAATCAGGATATGCTGCATGCCTGAACATGCATGCCAGCGCACACACTAATGACATGCATACTCACCTGCACAGCACAGGCACATGCGTGTGCATCCACACACTTTATGGACATATATGTCTGTTCCTGCCACAGTCATGGATCCACTCATACGTGGACTCATGCAGGGGCATACAGGCACACAATAACACACAGCCATGTGCTCTAGACAGGAGCCAACACACTGGCAGCCTCATGGACCAGCATATGTACACGTACACAGCATGTAGATGTGGATGCATGCTGAAGAATCCAAACACACGTGGCTAACCCCCTCCTGCCCCCACCAATGCACACAGGCTAGAAGAAGGCTGTGGGCTCAGAACTGGATCTAGGTTTCACACCCCACCAAATCTGGGTGGTGCTGGATTAGGGGTTCTGGCCTCAGCTCCTGTTTGATACACACGCACTTAACCACGCACGCACGCACACGCACACACATTGTTGGCTCGAGGTCTTGCAGCGCAGAGAGGCCTGGAGTTGCAGAGTCAGCAGCCGGCGCATCTGCAGCGAAGGATCCACGGTACAATGATATTAATCAGTGTTTTTCTATCGGACTTTGGCAGGCTCCTGACGCTTGCAGCTGTGGCTGCACCCTGGGAAATAAGCTCCAGCCATGCAGTCAGCAAACTCCACCCCCTCCCCTCCTAATTGCTGCCTCCCCCCGGGCAACCCGCCCCCTGCAGGCGCATAGCAGATTCCCAGCTGTTCCCAGCACCCCTTTTTGCCCCCCATGTGCAAGCATGCTCCATCTGTAGAGAACTTTCCTCGTGTCCCTCCCCATGTCCTGTCCCCAGCCACACTAGCACCTCCTGGAGCTGATGGCCGCTCAGGAGAACCCTGGCAACCTTGCCCTGAAACTGATCCCACGGCGTAATCGAATGTAATCCCCAACTCTTCTTGGATATAGTTTTCAGCAGCAAGACCCCAAGGGCCACTCACTGATGCCGTTACAGGCGCGCACCCTGAAGCCACACAGCAGCCCCTCGAGGCTAAGCAGAGCCCTATGCAGGGATCACACTGCTGTGTCCGAGCCCTGGAAGCCTCCAGCCTGTGCCCTGTGGGGAAAAGTGCACCCCTCTCTGTCTTCCCACTGCCTCGGTGTCATGGGGAAGTGGGCTACAGGTGTGCCTCAGTGAATTCCCCTCTTGGGGCCTTCTGTTGACCCGGCCCCGGTGGGCGTGGAGCGACCTCGGTGGAGATGGACTCTGTTGATCTGAGGCTGAGGTGGGCCCAGAGCCAGACAGCACTGGAGAGTCACTGGCAGAGGCTGGGCTTAGATTCTCTTTTATTGCATCAGCTGGCCGAGCAGAGCCTGGGGCACACAGCCCTTCCCCTGCCTGCAGTAGCAGGAGCAGGGAATCAGGCCCCTTGCAGCTCAGTTTTCTCCAGCAAGCCAGTGGTGCTGGGTGTGCCGCTGGGCCAGGGAGCTGCACTCTTGGCCACACGACTCGCTCTGCAGCTGCTCAGAGCCAGCTCCCAGCCCTGTGTTGTGAGCAGCACACACCGCCGCAGCATGAGTGTCTCTGGTTGCTGCCCTAACTGAGTGGGTGTGTGGCTCACGCATGGCCCCCGGGGTCTCTCATTGATGCTAACGTTTGCCCTTAGGGCGGCCGCCATGCTGGGCCCAGGCTGCAGCAGGCAAGCGAAGGAATTAGTTGGAATCTGGACGTGGCCCGTACATGGAGTAAATAATTACAAGAATGCACTAAGCCAGCATTGTCGAGTTGCAATGCAACAGGCTCATAAGGGCCACTGAAGGAGTTAGCCTCCCAGGAGCCCTGCAGGGTCAGGCAGATGCTGTATGGAGATTCCCCACTCAATGCCTCAGTTTCCCTAACTGTAAAATAGTAACAGAGAGGTAGCCATGTTGGTTTGTATTCTAACTAAACAAACCAGCAGTCACGTAGCACTTTAAAGGCTAACAACATGATTTGTTAGGTGATGAGCTTTGTGGGACAGACCTACGTCTTCAAAGCTACAGCATTTCCAGTCCAGACCCAAAGGTACAGGACCAATAGGTATGGGTCTGGCCCACGAAAGCTCATCACCAAATAAATCATTTTGTTAATCTGTAACGTACTAACTGTAAAATGAGCGTGATAGCACCACCCACCACCTGTAAAGTGCTTTAAGACTCATTGGGGTGTAGAGGGGGGCCCACAGAGGGTGTTGACAGCTAAAGCTTACTAAAGAGCTTGTTGGGGAAGGCACCTGCGTGTGTGTGTGTGTGTGTGTGCGTGTATGGACTGGCACTCTGAAGCCCCATTCCTGCCTGAGGATCCTGGGCTGGGTTGGGGGGCCTACAGGCATCCATAATCCAGAGCTCCACCTTCCTCCCCATGCATTACACCCAGGGTTTTCTGCCTCCCAGCAGCATGATGGCAATGCGAGTAAAACTGAGTCAATCCTTGAACGAGCATTCCAGTCAATAGGAGAGGCTGAGGGATTTGGGCTTATTTAGTTTTCAGAAGGAGAGAGTGAGGGACGTTGGATAGCAGCCTGCAACTTCCTGAAAGGGGGCTCTAAAGAGGAGGGAGAGAGGCTGTTCTCAATGGCGAAGGATGGCAGAGCAAGGAGCAGTGGTCTGAAGTTACAGTGGAGGAGGTGTAGGTTGGATATTAGGAAAAACTACTTCACCAGGAGGGCAGTGAAGCATTGGAATGCGTTGCCTAGAGAGGTGGTGGATTCTCCATCCCTAGAGGTTTTAAGTCCTGGCTTGACAAAGCCCTGGCTGGGATGATTTAGTTGGGGTTGGTCCTGCTTTGGGCAGGGGGCTGAACTCAATGACCTCCTGAGGTCTTTTCAATGATCTGTCAGGGAGACGTGTCATCTGGGTCACTGAAAATGGGTCAGGGTGGAACACAGATGAAGAAACCTGCTTAGGGCTGGGCTGAGCCAGCACAGGGCGATAATACAGGACGGATGTCTCCTGCTTGAGAACTGGCGCAGCTTCACCAGACTCCGTTGGCCTCTGCTCTTCTCATCTCTGTGCTATCGTGGCCTGGCAGGACTGGGATAGTGGGGTTTTGTGTTGCACTTTTTCCTCTGACACAAGCTGTCCGTGGGGATTGGTGAGTGTGTGTGGTGGAGGTGGAGCAGTTGCTCAGAGCAGGCAGCTGCTCACTCCCAGCCCTGCTCTATGTTGTGATCAGCATTCACCAATTCTCTTTGATTTTATGCTTTTCATTGTTATTGTTGTTTCTCACGTTTCCCTCTGTCAGCAGTTTTCTTCCCACCCCTGGCTACAACAGCAGCCTGGAACCCGGAATCCTTGGGCTTGCAAAGGACCTTGAGAGAGCTGTTCCCTCAAGCCTGGTCCATCCTCCAGAGACTAACTCAGATTTATTAACCATCTCCTCCTCCGGTGGTATCCCCTTAACGTACACATGCTGTCCTTGGGGCACCCCAAGTGGGTTTTGGACATTCCTGGCCTCTGTGCCGGACCACGTATAATGCACCCACCCTTGTGTAGCACATTTCTTCTTATCAAATCCCTCTGTGTAAATGAAAAGGAAGGACAGCCGGCCTTCGGCAGTGGGTTGGGGGGGTGTTGTTTCCAAATGGTAGACAAAAAGTTAGTAGAATTCTGGCATTTCTGGGAGGAGGCTGGGGCAGAATTCAGAGCACTGCGGCATTCTGGGAGGAGGCTGGGGGCAGAATTCGGAGCACTGCGGCATTCTGGGAGGAGGATGGGGCAGAATTCGGAGCACTGCAGCATTCTGGGAAGGGGGGGGCAGAATTTAAAGCACTGCGGCATTCTGGGAGGAGGCTGGGAGCAGAATTTAGAGCACTGCGGCATTCTGGGAGGAGTTCAGAGTAAAGTCCCTCTCTTGTTTCTCTGGCTGCAGAGGACAATGCTGTTTTCCATTCTGCTGGGGATTAAATCTAGCACAGACTGTAGCTGTCCCCTCCCCTATATGGTGTAAAATACTGTGCCATCTCACACCGCCTGGGGTGTTTCAAAGGAGGGACAGACCCTGCCCCATCTTCTGCTCTCGTTCTGTTGTTTGCCCAGCTCAATGAGCAAATTCCCATCCCTCTCCTAAGGAAATGGGATACCAGCTCCTCACTGCCCCATTGATTCGTCGCCCAGTGAGGACACCAGGGCACCATCTAGTCCCCTCCTTTAGATGGGGAGAGTTTCACAATCCTTAATACATTAATTCCCTGCTGTGAGGCCGAGACTTATGGCCTCCTTTTAGGGGAAGAACCTTGGGTTAGGACCAGAGGTGAAAGTAACTTAGAATTTCTTACAGACCGTGTTCTATCACAACCCGGGTGCCCGCCAGCTCTTTAAACAGCTGCTGTTGGCTTTTGCTGCACTCTGCCAGCTCTTGAGGGAGCTGTACCTGCTTACTGCCACCTCTGGTTAGTCCCAATAGGAGTTAGGCACCTAAGTACCTTCTGAGGAACTGGCTGAAGTGAATGGCTCTGGTTTACAGATGGAGACAGCGTTAGAGCCAAGAGCAGAACCCAGGCATCTGGGCTTCCAGTGTCGTGCTGTAGTCACCCCGACAGGGTTCCTGCTAATTTTTGCCATCCATGGGCAGAATAAATTTTGTTAAGTGCACCGAGGCATATGGGATGTGCACCACTAGTAAAAACACAGGCTGCCAGCTGTGGGTGCTTTGCTGATCCTTTGGGCAGCACCTGAATCGTTCCTGGGAAGCCCCCAAGCGCTCAGCTTCCGGGGAACACCGGATGGGGGTGTGTGCATGGAATTGCTAGTCAAATGCAGCCGTAGACTACTGCAGAAGCTGGATAAGCACTGTGCTCTCTCTGACTTGCACAGGGCTTATAGGACTTTCAGTGGGCTTTGGATCAGGGCTGCAAGGTGCTGCCATTGACCTCAACAGGTCCAGGATTTCCTCCCACTGCCCAGGTCAAAGAGGATCAGACCAGAATGTGGAGCAAGGCTGGCTTGTGATACGTTCCTGGTTTTCCTCTGTTGTCATCCTTCTTCTAGCATCCATCTCCTCTCTGCCTCTCTGCCCCCAGGGTAGGTGCAAGAGCCTTCTCCTCTGCAGGTCTGGAACAGCCTCTCCTGGCCGCCCCGAGTGTCCCTCATTTTCCAGCTCTCCGCAGCCAAATTTCCACATCTGCCTCTGGGCAGCATTGCAACCCCAAGAGTCTAAAAGCCCTGAGCCAGAGCCCCGATAATCAGGAGACTGGCTGCAAAATCGTAAGATGGGGAATGTTACAGGGTGTGGGGGTCCCTGGGCCCTGCGCCCCATCCACAGGCAGATGGGGTTCTCATTCTGCAGGGAGAACACATGGGTTATTAGTTGATGGGGACACAGCACAGAACAGACATGTCAGCACAGAAACCAGAAGCAGTCGGGACACTCCATTCTGGGGAGAGGGGCCCAGAGGGGTCCCCAAGCCAGGGCTCTGGTCCCTCCTTCCTTCCTCTCCAGCCAGATGAGACTGCCCCACCCAACTGCCTAGTTCCAATTCAAACCTGTCAGCCCCTCCTCCTGCCTTTGCCTTGTTTCCCAGGGAAGAACAGTATCACCTGGTTGCCTAGGTTACAAAGAACCCAGAGGACCAATGAATCCGTGTGAGATGTCATCTCATCAGAACTGCCATCACCAGCTATGCGCTGAGGCTGGGCCTAGGGAAACTGAGGCACCCACCTCGGGTTGCTACAGGACAGTAGGAAACACGGGCAGCCAAACCAGGGGAGTAAAACCCTCACACTTTGTCACAGGGGTGGAAAAAAGAAGCCAAGCGCTTTTGGCTTGTCTCCTGGTTGTGATCTCCACCGGCAGCCTCTGCGTGCATGTTGAAATTACACTCAAACTAACCACAAGATGTGCACAGGCCAAAGCCGTCCCTGGACCTGCTCCGTCCCACTGCCTAGAGCTCCCCAACCCCCTGCTCTCCATTCATCCTAGCAGTGTCTCCCAGCCTCCAGTCCCCTGGCGTAAGGCTGGGGAGGGGGCTGTCTCTGGGCCTGAAGGGAAAAGGGCAGGAGAGGTCAGGCAGATGTCCCAAGATGCTTGTTTGCTTGGGAGAGCCGCCCGAAATCACAACAGCATTGCATGTATTGGCAGCCCTGATGAAGCGGGTTTTTGCCCATGAAAACTTATGGTCCAAAATATCTTAGCCTGTAAGATGCCACAAGACTTCTTTCTGTTCATTCAGTGCTAGTGACTTACTTGGCTTGAACCCTTGTACTCTGAGTGGCACATCGGTCATCTCCAAATCTCCTCCACTCCACACTGCCTCGGGATAAATCTTCTAGCTGACTCCAGAAGTACCCCAGTTGTCCTTCAGTCTCGGCAGATCTTCTCCACATTGCCTGAAGTCTTCCTCTTCTGCATTGTCCTTGTGGGTTCCATGGCAGAGCTTGACGGACTCTGCTGGATGATGGCTTTTCCATCCCCACTTTCTTCTCTTGAGTGGAACATCAAGGGGTTCTTGTTCTGTTCTCTTCCAAAGCCCCTCCTTTGTGACTGGTCTTGCCATCTGATGCAAAGTATATCTGATGCCATCTGATGTACCTCAGGCAGCTGTTTATGAAGTACTTGTGCCGTGGTCTATAAACGTGTATGAGGCAGCAGGACACGGAATGGGTGAAACACCAGGTGGGACAAAGATGAATCAGAGAGGAGAAAGGAGCCAGGTCGGGCATTTTGCCTGCTGGCTGTGGGGTCTGGCTTGTGTACATGCCTCTGGCTGCTACCCCCCACCCGCCCGAAATGGCACCCTGGCTGCTTAAATGTACCTTACATGACTCAGGACTGTGAAAAAAGCCCCATCTTCCCGTTCCCTCGACTGACCCACGTAACGTTGATTTAAAATGGTGTTCACCCGGCACTAGGTTGCTTCTGCCTCTTGTTAAGGCAGAATAATTATGCCCATGAGAGAGCCCTTTCCTGTTGGCACAGTGCGTCTCCCCAGAGATGGTACAGCTGAGCAGAAGCAGCCCAGAAGTGGAGGTTCGCCCTAAAGATTTCGCCGCCTGAAATGCCAGATGGAGGACTCATCAGGGATGATTTTTAAATGGGTTTATATCAGGAACCACCAATCAATTATGCAACAGACTGAATCTAAATGTTTATGTGAGCCAGTGCGAAACCAATAGCATTTTATTGGGGAAAAGGCTTATTAAGTACGAGCTGCAAAAGCAAAACATCAGTGAAGCCAAAACTGAAATGCAGCACTGCAGAGCACCACGGCATTGGGTACATCTTGCCAGCGTCTGTTTGTACATAAGAGTGACCACACTGGGTCAGACCAAAGGTCCTCCTAGCCCAGTGTCCTGTCTTCCGACAGTGACCAATGCCAGCGGTCCCCTGCAAGGGTGTGGAATCTTCAAGTGATCCAGCCCCTGTCAGTCCTTTCCAGCCTCTGACAAACAGGCTAGGGACACCCTTTTTGCCCACCCTGGCTAATAGCCACAGATGGACCTAACCGCCATGAATTTATCTACTTCTTCGTTGCACTCTGTTGAGATCCTGGGTTTCGCAGCATCCTCTGGCAAGGAGTCCCGCAGCTCTATCGTGCACTGTGTGAAGAAAAATGTATTTTGCTAGTTTTAAACCTCATCATCATCATCAATAACCGTGGGCTCAGCGCCCGTTGGTGTCTGATGCCTCTCGCTATTTCCTTCCATCTTTCCCTGTCCAGTGCAGAGTGGCTTCGTTTCTGTAGACTAGCTCTGCACCAATCTACTACATCACCTACCCATTCTCCGTGGGGTCTGCCTCTCCTATTCGAACCGTCCATTATGCTGAACCGGCTACCCATTAATTTCATTTGGTGATCCTGAGTTCTTACATTAGGGGAACAAATAAATAACTTTTTATAGACCTCTATCACATCCACCCTTAGGCTGTGTCTACATGCGCCCCCTCCTTTTGCAAGGTGCATGTTAATGAGGGAGTTTGAAAGATGCTAATGAGGCGCTGTCATGAATATGCAGCGCTTCATTAGCATAAGGGCAGCCACGGCGATCTGTAAGAGCTGCTTTCGAATTGTGTGCTGCCTGTGTGGCTGGGGGTCTTTCGAAACAACCCTTCCCCAAACAAATGCCTGGGAAGAAGGGGCTTTCGAAGACTGGGAGATCATTTCGAAAGGACCCCGACTACATGGGCAGTGCATGATTTGAAAGCGGCACTTGCGAATTGCTGCGGTCACCATTATGCTAATGAGATGCTGCATATTCATAGTAGCACCTCATTTGCATCTTTCAAACTCCCTCATTAACATGCCCCTTCCAAAAGGAGAGCGCTCATGTAGACGCAGCCTTAGTCTCCTTCTCTCTAAGCTGAAAAGTCCCCGTCTTTTTAATCGCTCTTCATGCAGCGCCTGCCCCAAACCCTGAATCATTTCTGTTGTCCTTTTCTGAACCCAGAGCTTCTGGAACAGAGTGGTGCAGCTTGAACTTCCCAGGGCTCAAATGTCTCTGCACACACGGGGTTCTCAGACGGTCCGGGGCTGCCTGCTGGAACCCATGGGCCTGTCATTGGTCCTCACCCTGGGAAGACCCAGGATTTGAAAACCCCAAGTATATTTCTCCATGCTGTTCCCAGAGCCGGCTGAGCACCAGGATAAGTTCTCTGCAGGGAGCAGCCCTTGGAAGGGCTCACGATGCTCAGATCTTTCAGAACTCAGTTGTACCCC
The DNA here is from genome assembly GCF_033958435.1 of Carettochelys insculpta. NCBI lineage: Eukaryota > Metazoa > Chordata > Testudines > Carettochelyidae > Carettochelys > Carettochelys insculpta. The sequence continues at coordinate 7,501,165 of NC_134138.1, forward strand.
TCGGGTCAGGGTGGCGCAGCTGGGCTCTGGGTGCAGTGTCTCTTTGTGCCCAGAGACTGGCACGGCAAGGGGCATGGTTTCAGGGAGCATCAGGGAGAACCACTGCAGGGAGGAGTTGCTGGCATCCCCAGTAACCTCTACTGTCCAAGGTCATAGAATCACAGAATCCTAGGGCTGGAAGGGACCTCAGGAGGTCATCTAGTCCAGCCCCCTGCTTCAAGCAGGATCAACCCCCACTAAGTCATCCCAGCCAGGTCCTTGTCAAGCCAGGACTTAAAAACCTCTAGGGATGGAGATTCCACCACCTCTCTAGGCAGGGTCTGAAGAGCATGAGTGGATCCTGGCCCATGGGACTGCTGCAGCACCTGGTGACCACCAGCAGCAGCACGGGCTAGAGCAGAGCATTGGCTAGGCTCCCCCACCACGTGGCACACCTCACCACAGCAATGCTGTCCAGAGCAGCTTCTCCCTTGGCCAGGGTTTCCCTGGAGAGCGTCATTTCTCTTTCCTCTGGGTCCTTTACCGGGCGGTGGTTTTCCTTTGGGACCCTGCGGTGAGCTTTGGAAACATCTCTCTACAAGTCTTCCATGTTGGCTCCTCAGGCTGGCCAGCCACTCTGGGAGCCCTGGCCGGCCTTGGTCTGGCCACTGCAGGGGCTGGGGGAAACACAGTCCAGCGCTGTACATGTTCCGGGAAGGGCATGAGAGCGTTCTTTTAACCCTGTGCACTTCTGGCTGGACCTCCCTGGGAGTATCCCCAGTTGAGGGAACCTCTGAGACAGTGAGCAGGGTGTGTAGGAAATGAGCTGGGTCCGCTGTGGGCTTTGTGTGGGAAGCAGGTGCTCTTTGGCCTCACTGCTGTGTCCGGGGCTGCCTGCTGGAACCCACGGGCCTGGCATTGGTCCTCACCCAGGAAGACGCAAGAGGGAGGGAGTGAAGGGACAATCCTGGTTTTCCCTGGAGGTGCTTCTGTGCTGTTGAGGTGTAAGGAGATGGAGTTGGGGGAGCTCCACACCCTTCAGGTGGTCCTAATGATCAGGGACTTTACACTGAGGATGGTGGCCAGGAGTCAGAGAATGGCCTTGTTCAGAAAGGCCCAGGGCCAGGGGTGTATTGCCCATCTCCCTGTGGGGTAGTGTAGACCCCTGCATGGCCTGGCAGCCAGAGTCCAACCTAAATCCATCTCTGGCAGGGTTGTGGGGCCTAATGGCCTCAACGTCTGTGCAATTCCCCCTGTGGTCAGGGTAGCATGGCCTAGTGGCCAGGGAGTCAATATGCTTGCCCCCTGTGGTTAGGATAGTACAACTTAGCGGCAGAACCATAGGCATAGCTTCCTGTATGGAGCTGGGGCAGAGAGGGAAGGGTGACCCAGGTCCTCCCTCTCCGCAGGGTCCCAGCCCAGGGGAGTGGTCTATTGGTAGCTTAGCTGGGAATCCCACCACACCAGGCTGAGCTCCCCTGGGTAACAATTTCCCCCCCAGGCTGCTTCCCACCAGTTCCCTGCGGGAACCCCCCTCCATCTCTCTGCTCTGGGCCTTCCCCTGCAGACTGGCTGCTGTGGCTTGGTCCATCACACTTCCTCCCCCCCAGAGCTCTAGGGACACCTCCTTGCCCCGCTACAGCCAGCCCTGAATGAGCAGCTCCACGGCTTTATAGCTGGCCTCCAGCTGGAGCGTGCCCAGCAGGGCTGTGGGGGCGGGGCTTCCTCAGCCAGGTGAGCCAGGTTGACCCCTTCAGGCCCAGGAAAAAACAGCTTGGCTGCTGCAAGGTTGCTAGCTCTTTTCTTGTCCCAATGTGTGTTATGGGGCATTGTAACCACAGAAGGGAGCCACGGTGTTTGTATCTTCATTGGCGTGCCATGGCCACCGAGACCTCACCTGAGAAAGCTGCTAACTCGACCCCATGGCCTGAAACCTCTGCCTTGAAAACCGGCAGAATTTTGCAGAAATGGCTGTTGTCGTTAGTCACCTCTGCCGCCAGAGCAGGGCTGCTGGCCACCCTTTGGAGACAGAGGTTGGAAGGGAGAGTTGCTCACTGGTAGTAGAGACTAGGGATGGACAAAGGGAAATAGGTCGACGGGGGAGTGGGCCCTCTGGGGAATAGATAATGGGGCTGAGCAGACATGATCTGAGGGAGGGATGGAAATAGATTCTCACGTCCTCCAAAGGAGCTGTCCTTTTGGGCACAGCTGGGTTTGTTGACTGGTACTTGGGCTTGGCTGATGTAGACCAGAGATCCAGATGACTTTCAAACTGGCCAGTGTCTGGGTCCTGAGACCCAAAGGGACCTTGGCTGTTGGAGGGCAGCTCTTCTCTGGCCTTGTCCTGCTCCTCCTCCGATGAGTCTTGCAGGTCACCTTTGGGGGCAGGGAGGGATGGGAGCCAGTTATGACACAAGATTTCTGGGTTGTTTACTTGTGCACAAGGCTGTCTGCTTCCTCGGAAAGGGCCGGGTTACATATCCCCTGCTGGCTTGCACCCCTCGTTGTATGGTAGGTCCTCCTGAGACGCATACCTGTTTTTTGACACTGCTGGGCATCCGAGTCAGGACCCTGCATGGATATCTGCTTTGCAAAGTCCACAAACATTGGCTACTGGAAGAGTGCAAAAAGCGGCACGTAACACTTGCATTATGCCTCAACAATGTACCAAACTGCTCCAGTTCTTAGCAAGCTTAATCTGCTTTTCCAGGGGACTCCAGTGTTTGCAGTAAATATGGACTTAGTGTTCTGAGATGGATTGCATGGTGTGTAGACATACTTTCTTAAACCAGATTAACTTGACTTGATTTGGTTTAAAACACCTGTGAGCTGCGTCTACACGTGCACGCTACTTCGAAGTAGCGACACCAACTTCAAAATAGCGCCCGTCGCGTCTACACGCGTCGGGCGCTATTTCGAAGTTAACTTCGACGTTAGGCGGCGAGACGTCGAAGTCGCTAACCTCATGAGGGGATAGGAATAGCGCCCTACTTCGACGTTCAACGTCGAAGTAGGGACCGTGTAGACGATCCGCGTCCCGCAACGTCGAAATTGCTGGGTCCTCCATGGCGGCCATCAGCTGGGGGGTTGAGAGATGCTCTCTCTCCAGCCCCTGCGGGGCTCTATGGTCACCGTGGGCAGCAGCCCTTAGCCCAGGGCTTCTGGCTGCTTCTGCGGCAGCTGGGGATCTATGCTGCATGCACAGGGTCTGCAACCAGTTGTCAGCTCTGTGTATCTTGTGTTGTTTAGTGCAACTGTGTCTGGGAGGGGCCCTTTAAGGGAGCGGCTTGCTGTTGAGTCCGCCCTGTGACCCTGTCTGCAGCTGTGCCTGGCATCCCTATTTCGATGTGTGCTACTTTGACGTGTAGACGTTCCCTCGCTGCGCCTATTTCGATGTTGGGCTGAGCAACGTCGAAGTTGAACATCGACGTTGCCGGCCCTGGAGGACGTGTAGACGTTATTCATCGAAATAGACTATTTCGATGTTGGCTGCACGTGTAGACGTAGCCGTGGAGTCCTGCCCTTAGATTGTCAGTATTGACCAGTCTGAAGTGCCTTGATTTGTCTGGACAGCCCATTGGAGGACCCACAAAAGTGAACTGGTGCCTAACAGAAGCGGTGAGGATATTGATTGTTTAACTGTGAGGGGTTTTCTCCAAAATGTGTGTTGGGCGTTTGAGTCAAATGGTCAAAAAAGGGGAACGGGGGAGCCTTTGAATTGCTATAAATTAAAAATTGCTGCCCCTTTCAGTAAGGTTCAGATCTAGAGAAGTAGTTGTTCCCCTCTGTTCAGCACTGGTGAGGCCACATCGGGAATATTATGTCCAGTTTTGGCCCCCCCCCAGTATGAAAAGGATGTGGATGTACTGGAGCAGGTTCAGCAGAGGGCAACAAAACTGATTAAGGGGCTGGAGCACAAGAACTATGAGGATAGGCTGAGGGATTTGGATTTAGTTTACAGAAGAGAAGACAGAGGGGTGATTTAATAGCAGCCTTCAACTTCCTGAAGGGGAGCTCTAAAAAGGAGGGTGAGAAACTGTTCTCAGTGGTGTCAGATGGCAGAACAAGGAGCAATGGTCTGAAATTGAAGAGGGAGAGGTGTAGGTTGGATATTAGGAAAAACTACTTCACCAGGCGGGTGGTGAAGCACTGGAATGCGTTGCCTAGAGAGGTGGTGGAATCTCCATCGCTCGAGGTTTTAAAGTCCTGGCTTGACAAGATCCTGGCTGGGGTGACTTAGTGGGGGTTGATCCTGCTTGAAGCAGGGGGCTGGACTAGATGACCCCCTGAGGTCCCTTCCAGCCCTAGGATTCTATGACTTTAAGGTTTCGGTGGCTTAGCACCTCCAATGCCATTACCCTGCCAGATCTCCAGTCAGCCCTAGAATCTTCCAGGAAAATTGGTGTAGAGCAGGCCTGAAGAGTTGACGTAATAAGTAATCAGAAGAAATACTCGTCTGAAAAAAATAAACCTGTCGGCAACAACAACGCCACTCTTCCAGGCTATTTTGGGCATGACAAAGAAGCAACTAAAGGCAGTTCTTACGGCCCATTGCAGCTGGTGTTTGCCAACACAACCGTCTGTTTTGGAGCTAGTGTCTCCTCCTTCCTGCCCAAGAAGCGTACATGCGTTCTGTGGCTAAGGAATCTCCAGGGCCATCACTCAGGCATCTTTTGCCAGCTCTGAATTCACTTTAAGAAATGAACTATTTAAGCAAACAGAGCCAAAATTGGCCGGGGTCCATAAAGCGGAGAGCTAAGCAAATGGGACAACTGTCAAGGGAGGTCAAATCTGCTGCCTGTCAAGAGTTCTTTGAAATCACTTGGCTCTAACTCCTATTGGCATAAGTGGCCCAACGTCTGAGAGCAGGACTGATTTTCTGCCACGCCTCTCTTTTGTGGATTGTGTTTCGAAAGTGTAAATTAGTCCAACTTCACAGCACGGTGCGCGTTTTCGAACAGCACGCAACTGGTAGTACACGGCCACTCTTAATTGGGTTTGGCACTGACTGAGCCGCACCGGAACAACCCTGGACTGTAGACATGGGAAGGAAAGGACGGTTGAGTGGTTAGGATCAGAGTTCTCTCTAATTTTTCCCATCAAGGGGTGGAATAAATTTTGAAATGTGCACTAAGGCATGTGAAACTGTGCACCACCAATCAAAAGATGCTGCCCACTCTGGGAGGCTGGGGGCACGCTGCTAAGCAGCTGGACGACACCTGAATCTCTCCTGAGCTAGATTGCCAGTTGCTCATGATACTGCGCTAATGCAGGCCAGACAAGTACCAAAGCTACACAGATGCTGTGCTGGGGTAGAGAATGCCTTACGCAGCAAGTTTCCGGGTTGGTTTCCATCCCGCTCCTAATTGCAGCTTAGCAACTGAGGAAACCGATGTCAGGGGAATGCAGAGGCTGTTTTGTTGCAGAGGTGGAGGGGTCACTACAGGATGGATTTTGGATGGGTCCAGTTTGTTGGGTTCTGTCTCCTCACGCAGGGCCATGGCAGGGTTCTCTCTTAGATCCACAAGGGCTGAAGCAAAGCTCCAGCTTGAATGCAGGCAAACCCCGGGGATGATGGGATGATTAAGTTGGGCTTGATCCTGCTTTGAGCTGGGGCACGACTTGATGACCTCCTGAGGTCCCTTCCAGCCCTTGAATTCTATGATTCTATGACTTGGATCCAGACCAAAACAGCCTGGCTGGGATCTGTTTCAGGTGACCACTTTCAGCATCACCTTTTGGCTGCTGGGCCATACCGGAGCCACGCTGGGACTGGACAGCAGAACTCTCTTGTGGCTTAGTGGGCCCAATCCTGTGTGGGCCCAATCCTGTGTGTAACCCCCTGGCTCACCACCAAAGGGCTGTTTTTTTTTTTGCAGTGCGGGTGTACATGGAGAGGATAAAATGATTGTGACCCTCATGGCAGGTCAGTGGTCTGGGCCAAAGGGAGCTTTTCCTATTCCGGTCTGGTCTGTCGTCTGCAGGGCTGTCCTGAGGGGATGCTTGGGGCAACCCCTCCCCCACTGTGCCCCAGGCATGGGGCCCAGGGCAACCCCTGCCCCTGCAAAGGCCTGAGGCTCAAGGCCCAGGGCAACCCCTTGCCCCCTGTCTCTGGGGCTGGGGCGTTCTGCTTCCTGTGCAGCGAGCTGCGGGAGGGCAGAGCAGAGTAGGCTGTCAGGTCACGCTGGCTCCTGCCACCTGAGTGGGGGTAATCCCCTGGGTCCTGTCCCTCGGACAGCTGAGGCAGCTGCCACGGGGCCCCCAAAGCGCAGGTCCTGGGGAGGTTGCCCCATAGCGTCCCCGGCAGGGGCGGTGCTGGCCTGCTACACAGGGCTTTCTTGCCCTCCCTGTGGTGGCAGCATGAGCCGGATCGGGGCCCTCTCAAACTCACGGTCCATGTTGGCCGTAGGCTTGGAAAATGTCCCATTTTCTGCTGTTCAGCTGGGGGGCTGTGACCCGAAAGGGGATGGCAGGCTCACAAACCTGTTGTGGTGGGGACATGGGATTGTCATAGGGTGACGATATCCGCCCCTCGCCCAAATACGGGACAAGGGGAATGATGCTGTCCAGGCCAAAATGGGACAGATGGTCACTTTTTCTGGGGGGGTCAGGAGCTGGCTGCCCCGTGGGCTCTGTCACCCTCCCAGTGAAGCTCCCAGTTCCCCCAGCCAAGGGAAGCTGGGGGGAGCCACACGACTATGCAGGTCCGGCTCCAGCTTCTCCAGCCCGGAGCAGGGGGCTGCAGTTGCCTGAAAATATGGGGCAATTAGCCCCTTTGACAAAAAAAATCAGGACACCATCCTGGTGCCCCAAATACGGGACTGTCCCACCAAAACTGGGACGGGTGATCACCCCCGATTGTCACCCTCACTGCGGTGCTGCCTCAGAGCATCCTGCAGCTGCCGGAGGTTCCATGGGCCCGAGGTGGGTCTGATCCCCCTGTGCTGCTGGGAGCCCCTGGCCAGGGCTCCTCGTGGCTAGTGCTGGCTGTCTTGAGAGGACAATACTCGTGCCCTCTGTGTGCTGCTACAGAAAGCTCTGCGCCCCTTGCTTGTCCCTGTCTGTCCCCTGCTCGGCCAGAGCTAGGAAGACCCCTTCCATGGGGCGCTCCCAGCAGCACAGGGTAGTTACACACCAATTCCACAAGTCTCCTCGGGCTGCTGCCCAGCCCCATTCAGCCAGGGGAGGCACCCAGAGGTGGGTCTGGCCTGGCTCCCTGTTTCCACCACCACAGCAGTTTGCAGGGGATGAGTCCTGTCCCTACCTAGCTGGATCTAGGAAGCCCCTTTGATTGGATGCTCCTCGCAACAAGGAGGCATCAGATTTCACAGGGAAGGGTTTAGTTTATGGTCCTTGATGCATTTTTCCAGCCCTCATCACTAGCTCCTGGCAAATATAAAGCCTACTGACCCAAAGCCCTGCCCTCCCTTTCCTCCTCACAGAGCTCTGACGGGTGTCCCTCGGCCACCTGAGAGGTCTTTAAACCCAGGTGAGCAAACGTTTTACGCTGGGCTCCACTTTTTGTCCCTGCAGTTCTCAGCGCCCTCACCCCAGACCCCAAACCCATCTAATATAATCCAAACCTTTGAAGGAAGGCCGAAAGAATTGGCCTTGTTTAGTTTGGAAAAGAGACGATTGAGGGCAGGGACATGATAGCAGTTTTCGGATATCTAAAAGGGGCTACGTCTACACGTGCAGCCAACATCGAAATAGTCTATTTCGATGAATAACGTCTACACGTCCTCCAGGGCCGGCAACATCGATGTTCAACTTCGACGTTGCTCAGCCCAACATCGAAATAGGCGCAGCGAGGGAACGTCTACACGTCAAAGTAGCACACATCGAAATAGGGATGCCAGGCACAGCTGCAGACAGGGTCACAGGGCGGACTCAACAGCAAGCCGCTCCCTTAAAGGGCCCCTCCCAGACACAGTTGCACTAAACAACACAAGATCCACAGAGCTGACAACTGGTTGCAGACCCTGTGCATGCAGCATGGATCCCCAGCTGCCGCAGAAGCAGCCAGAAGCCCTGAGCTAAGGGCTGCTGCCCACGGTGACCATAGAGCCCCGCAGGGGCTGGAGAGAGAGCATCTCTCAACCCCCCAGCTGATGGCCGCCATGGAGGACCCGGCAATTTTGACGTTGCGGGACGCGGATCGTCTACACGGTCCCTACTTCGACGTTGAACGTCGAAGTAGGGCGCTATTCCGATCCCCTCATGAGGTTAGCGACTTCGACATCTCGCTGCCTAACGTCGAAGTTAACTTCGAAATAGCGCCTGACGCGTGTAGCCGCGACGGGTGCTATTTCGAAGTTAGTGCCGCTACTTCGAAGTAGCGTGCACGTGTAGACACAGCTGATAGCAGTTTTCACATATCTAAAAGGGTGTCATAAGGAGGAGGGAGAAAACTTGTTCTTCTTGGCCTCTGAGGATAGGACAAGGAGAAATGGCCTTAAACTGCAGCAAGGGAGGTTTAGGTTGGACATTAGGAAAAAGTTCCTAACTGTCAGGGTGGTCGAACACTGGAATAAATTGCCAAGGGAGATTGTGGAATCTCCATCTCTGAAGATATTTAAGAACAGGTTAGATAGATGTCTATCAGGGATGGTCTAGACAGTACTTGGTCCTGCCATTGGGGCAGGGGGCTGGACTCGATGGCCTCTCGAGGTCTCTTCCAGTCCTAGTATTCTGTGATTCTAAACCACCCGAAATTCCAGTTATGTGCATATGAAAAAGCCCTTTTTCAGCACGCGTAAGAAGATAAGTCCGTAGAATAGAAAACCACGATTAATCGGCATAGACACGCGAATGCCCCTACATAAAAACGGCCACAGATTTCAACATTTTTAATGGGCTGGATGAGTCTGAGACCCAGCAGCTGATTGTGCTGCGCCCTTCCCTTCATGCCCCCCTCAAGGGGCTTGACCCCCCACTTTGTGTACCCCAGCTTTAAACTGAAAGTCTCCCTCGCCTTTGGAACTAGGTACAATGCCCTCTGTCTTGCCTGTGTTCTCACAACAGTTGCAAGCCTGGGTGAGCACATTTCACAAGCCCTGCACTCTGCATTAATGTCATTGGTGACCTCACACCAGACAAGCTGATTGCAACAGGCAAAACACTGCTCTGGCCACTAAATAACAAATTTAGCAGCACAGGAGCAAACTATATTTACGTGGACACACCCAGGGTTTCACGCCCATCCCAGCTAGCTGTAGTGGAAACATGCCTTCCCATCCTGCTTCTGTCTGTATATTGTCTCTCTGCAGCAGCGGTCCCCAAACTGTGGGGCATGGAGGAACCTATGGGAGTAGGGAGGGGCCTGGGCTAGCCCCCATCAGAGGAAGAGAGGGGCTAGCACCCAGCCACACAATGCCCCCAGCTCTGCACCAGTCCCAGCTCCCAACCCTGCCTCGAACCTTGACCCCAGCTTGGGCTCTGTTCCCCGAGAGATGTGGCCTCACTTCTGGCACCCTGGGTGGGGAACATAGAAGGGGTGAGGGGGGACATGCCAGTGTTTCCTGTAAGTTGATTGCACGGGTGGTCACTCAGGAAAGAGTCAAATGTTGCCCAGCCTGTTAGCAGAGTGCATACAGCTGTCCTCAGATGGGCGCTTGTGTTTCTCCTGGTGGTGCGCGTCCGCAGCTGCCTCAATGCACGTAACAACATTTATTCTGCACATGAATGGAAAAAATTGGAGGGCACTTTGGGCGTAACCCAGAAAAGTGTGGGTGGAAGTTTGCTTTAGAGAGGGCATTTGCACATCAGTGCCAGGAATCCCAGAATGTTTGGACAGTGGTAAGGAATTCGAGGGCAGAAGAGGAAAAGCAGGCGCTGCTCTTTGGACTTTCCAAAGGGTTTGGGTAGAGCCCCTCTGCACATGGGGCTGGGAAGGCTGCTCAGTATCTTTATGGGTGATGCTGGGGGATAAGCGGAGGACTCACGCTAGGGCCTCACGCTTCTTTACAACCACTAATGGGCCCGACGCCGATTCAGCAAACCACAGAAGAGTGAGGTTCATTCATTCATGTGATGCATGAATCTGAGTGCCCCCCCCGCAGCCCCGGGCAGCACAAGTCTGAGGCCCTACGCTCTCTGAGACAGAATACAGCCAATTCTCCGGCCTGGCCCTAGGGGCACCTTACTGCTGACCTTTCTTTCCATTGCAAATGAGTTGGCAACTTGGGCCAGTTATTAAAGAGCTCATTGCTGTTAAGGTGGTTGATATGCCTGCAGGGATGGGGCTTGCCCTGGGGGATGGTTCCAGGGTGCGATACATCTCTCCCTCAGGAAGGTTTCCTCTGTATGTAACATGGTTCATTTCATCCAAACATGCCTGTCGCAACTGCTTGGAACATGCTGAAGAATTCCTTGGCACTGACATTTCTGGGATACTTGTGTGCTGTCCTTCCTTCCTTTTGGTTGATCCATCCATCCATCCATCCGTCCATCCTCACTGTAGTATCTCAGTAGCTATTTAGCCAAGCCAGAGCTTTGTTACCTAAAATTTCCCCAGGCGGGTGGTGAAGCACTGGAATGTGTTGCCTAGAGAGGTGGTAGAATCTCCGTCCCTGGAGATTTTTAAGCCCCGGCTTGACAAAGCCCTGGTTGGGATGATTTAGTGGGGGTTGATCCTGCTTTGGGGAAAGGTCTCGACTTGATGACCTCCTGAGGTCCCTTCCAGTCCCGGGCTTCTGTGATCCTATGATGATTAAAGGAAGGCAAAGGGAAAGGAAAGAAAAAGTCAAGAGAGTGTCCTTTGCTGTCCAGAGCGACGGGCAGTGCATCTGGAACTCATCCCCAGCTTGTCTGAGCCTCACTTGTCCAGGAGCCTCACAGGGATAACTTTTCCTTGTGATTCCTCGATAGGTCTAGTCCGGGGCAGGGATGCAGCTACCATGGCCTGGCTCTCGTTAAGCCAGTGGTTTGGTTCCCGATCCCAGTGGAACATGGGAAATGCAGCGAGGTACCTGCATTGCAGCAAGGAATAAACAACCAGAAAGCAAGACAGCAAAGGTCTAGAAAAGATGATGTATGAGGGCCCATTGAAAGAACTGGGCTGGTTTAGTTTGGAAAAGAGAAGGTTGAGAGGGGACATCACAACAGCTTTGAAGTACCTAAAAGGCTGTTACAAGGAAGAGGGAGTTAAAAATATTTTCCTTAACCTCCGAGGACAGAACAAGGAGCAATGGGCTTCAACTGCAGCGAGGGAGGTTTAGGTTGGACATTAGGAAAAACTTCCTAACTGTCAGGGTGGTTAAACACTGGAATAAATTGCCTGGGGAGGTTGTGGAACCTCCATCACTGAAGATTTTAAAGAGCTGATTAGACAAACACCCATCAGGGATGACCTCGATGGGGCTTGGCCCTGCCATGACTGCAGGGAATGGACTTACTATCTCAAGGTTCCTTCCAGTTCTGTGATTCTATGATACACAGTTAATAAGGTTCCATTTTCACTCTGGGTAGATGCTTGATTTCTTCCAAACTGATCTGGTTTTCCCTGCCGTGGGGAAGTTGACAGGTTTAGCTCCGAGTGCAGATCCAGGACTCATAGTTGGAAGAGTTTTTTGAGCCATCAAAGTTTCCCTTATCCTGGCAGGTCACAAGACAGAAGACCTTAAAAAAATCACATCATTCTGACTACTGCCTTACGCCCATTTTCTCACTGCTCTTGCAGCTGATTGCTCCTAACCCACTCAGGTTACAGATGGAGGGATCCAGGGCTTGTTTCTGCTGGGTATCTTTGCATCGTGGTAGTTACACCAGCGTGCAGCTTCCTCCTGTGGATGATGCAGTGGGATAAGAAGTGTCCCACTTTGCTACCTGTATGCAGGGCAGCTGCATCAGCATAAAATCCCTCACAGGTCAGCCAAAGGGCTGACATAGGACTTCGCTCTTGTGCTGACTCTTTGCACTGGATTCAGTTCCACCCTCTGAGAGCAAGGCAACTGACATATGTTCCCGAAGGTGTATGATCCAGCTACCTGTGCACGAATGGTCATCCACCTGCTCCTAGCACCTTAGAAGCTAGCACTAGGAGAATCACAGGATGCACCTGTGTTTCTAAAGCTCAAAGGGGCCTGTCTATCTAGGTGTATTGTGTGGTGTAATGGAATTTTAGGGCTGATGCTTTAAGCCCTCAGGGGTTCTTGGCCTTCCCTTGGCAGGGATGTGTGCCATTTGGGTCTTGCAGCAGTCAGAGAGCCAGCCTCTAGTAAGATGGGTGGCAAGTTATGCCTCTCTGTGTCAGGGAGCAGCCTGCTTTGTCTCCCTCTGTTTTGGGATTCCGGTAGATTGTCACTCTGAATTCTAAAAAAAGTTTGCCACGTTGCAACCTTCCAGAATTTGATGTGTACGTCTACCATCTCTGTGTGTATGCCAGGGACCTAACTTAGAGCAATCTCTGTGTGTATGACATGGACCTAACTCTGTGGGCAGATCACCTCTGTCTGCACTTTCACCCAGTTTAACCACCCACTGCCCGCTGTTAACTTAATGACGTGCTCCTCCCTTCCTCTCTCCCCCCAACCTGTTCGGCTTGTCTCCAGCAGCAGCCACGGATTCTCTTTCAGGTTAGCTCAGAGCTTAATTGAAAGCAACTGATGCTGTGAGTAAACTGCACACAAACACACAGAGACCCAGCCGCGACTTTGAAGCTTGACTAGGGCTGGGTTACCTGCCGGCACGTTGAGGGGCCTGGTAGGTAATTAAAGTGACAATCGATCATGCAGGAACAGAGCGGTGGTGGTGGGGTGGGGGAAGAAGATGGAGAGGATGATAATGCTGATGAGGAAGTCAAAACAGCTCAGAAGGGGGCTGTCTTGGTGGAGTGAGAGGAGTCAAGCACATATATTCCACCTCCAGGCCCACCTCCCATGTCTTATCGAGGCTTAAAGTCCCTCAGAAATTATTTATGCCACTACAAAAAGCAGCGGCTGATCGACAAAGTGCCGTGCCGTTTAGAAGAGCGAAGAAGTGGGAGAGGGAGTAACATTTCTGAATGCTCATGAAAGATTCAGGGGCGTCTCTTGTTAAATTTAATTGGGAGAAACCCAGCTCGGCGGCTGACGGCCTGGCGTGCTGGCTCGCACTTAAGAAGTCAACTGACAAGCTTGTCGTGTGTGTTCTTGCCCGACCCCTCCTCCTCTTAACCCGCGCCACGGGCCTGGCCGTGAATAATTTGGGGTGTGTTCTCATGCAGGGGTGCTTCCCGGGGTGGGTTCTGCCACCCTCTCTTGTCTTATTAGCAGCAAAGAGAGGAAGCATGGCACTTAGCTGGGGGTGGGAGAAGGGCTGGACAGATTGGGGTTCAGCTTGTTCAGCCACGAATGCCTAGGCATGATTTTGGGCATCTTGTTCAGGGCATGGCTGCACAGGTGGTGGAAATGTTACTGACGGCTCAGGCAGCCATACAAGCCCTGGCTGATGGAACACCTGCAGAGGTGAATCTGTATCTTTCTTCCCCTTTGCAGAAAAGGGAAACGGAGGCACAGAACGGGGCAGGATAGAACAGCGAGTCAGTGACAGACCACCAGCAATGCACCACCTTTCCAGTGTGAGACCTACTGGATCAGCATTCCCATGGCCCCAGGGAACATTGCGAAGCCCTCCTCTGCAGCAGCGTTGCGATCTGTCCTGTGGGGGCTGGGCTTCCAGCCAAGCCAATGCTGCTCTGACTTAGGATGGCGAAAGACACAGTCCCACTGTAAGACAGCAGCGAGGCTGATGCTGACCGGGGCTGCAGCTCTGTAAAGTGTGCAAGTTGTGAACTCTTCTATGCAAATGCAGGCGTGAGCCTGCTGGTGTGATTTTTTGAAATGTGCAGTTCTTCCATTCCTTTGCCCATGGGGACAGCTGTTCAAAAGAATCCCACCAGCACCATCAGGTTTTCTACAGGGCTCAGCTGCCACTTGGCACCTCAGTTGCTATCCAATCTCTCCATGAATTCAGAAATGCTCATCTGTGTGTCATAAGTCCTGTACTGCTCTTGGAGATTCTCCTTTATCTGAAGCAGAAAGATCATGAGAACTCAGGCGTGGGTTATAATGAAGTGATTTCCATTTGTGGTTAAAGTATTTCCCTGGGGCGAAGCTGATTGAGTTATTAGTTGCAGCTAATTTCTCCCGTGAATGCCATTGCTTTAGTTCAGCTTAGAAATCACCTGGGAACAGTCTGTGACCTTGACACCTTTGTACGTCACTTTTGGATGAATAATTTGTACTCCCGGAATTTAGCTGGTGGCTTTTCATGAAACCCACCCCTGTGCCAAGGGCAAGCACCAAACATGGGCCTCACTTACACTCGAGGGAATTCAGTGCTTCTTAGGCCTGGGGTGAATTTCACCCATCCACTTTCTGCAGTTTTTCCTTGTCCTGTTTTTCTTGTTCAATAATCCTTCAGGTCAAGAGGGTCAGCTAATCTGACCTGCATAATGAGGTCAGCTCATCAGTCCTGTAAGTGCCAGCTGAGCTAGAATCCATGTTTTAGAAGGCTTCTGTAAGCAAAGACCCGCTTCAACAGATGCATGAGTGGGGGGATGGTGGTTTCAGAGGGGTATTTAAATAACTATTTCAATACATAAAATATGTAAATAAATGTTTAAATACCCCTCTGAAACCACCCCCCGACTCATGCATCTGATGAAGCGGGTCTTTGCCCACAAAAGCTTATGCTCCAAAACAGCTGTTAGTCCATAAGGTGCCACAGGACTTCTTATTGTTCTCAAAGATACAGACTAACACAGCTACCTCTCTGATACTTGTTTTAGAAGGGAGTACAGCTTGAAAAGCAAGCCTCCTAGGGCAGGAAAATCCACCATGCCCCTCGGTACGTCAGCCCAATTGTTAATTACCCGTGTGGTTAAAAATTTGCTCCTTATTTCTGGTTTGAATTCATCCCGCGTCAACTTCCAAACACTGGGCGCTGTGAGAACTTTGGAGGGTCAAGTCACCTTTGTGATTGACAGCTGACCCCCCCGCCCCGGGGACTGGAGAGAGTCACAAATACCGTAAAACATACGAATGTATGAGACAGCCAGATTTCTATAGGAGCCTTCATTATTGCATTTCTGTCTGCTCTAATTGCGTGCTCCGAATGCGCCCTTGACATGGACTTTTTTGCATTTCGCTTCCTTGTTGTTTTTAAAAAGGGAAAACTGGCCTTACACTGGCTGTGCTTGCCAAAGCTAGCATGTCAACGATCCCAACTAGTTCTCAAATGTATGCTAGCTGATTGGCTGGATGAACTGAATGGATCTTCTTGGCCTCTGAGGATAGAACAAGAGGCAATGGGAGGTTTAGGATGGACATTAGGAAAAAGTTCCTAACTGTCAGGGTGGTCAAACACTGGAATAAGTTGCCTGGGGAGGTTGTGGAATCTCCGTCTCTGGAGGCATTTAAGAACAGGTTAGATAAATGTCTACCAGGGATGGTCTAGACAGTACTTGGTCCTGCCATGAGGGCAGGGGCTGGACTCGATTACATCCTGAGGTCCCTTCTAGCCCTAGTATTCTATGATCCTCGTACTCGGTGGTTTGAGCGTTGGCCTGCTAAACCCAGGGTTGTGAGTTCAATCCTCGAGGGGGCTACTTAGGGATTTGGGGCAAAATAGATTTACAAAAAAAATAAAAAGGGATAGTGCTCGGTCCTGCCAAGAGGACAGAGGACTGGACTCAATGACCTTCCAAGGTCCCTTCCAGCTTTATGAGATATGTATCTCCATATGTGTGTACCTTCATTTGTCAAAATTCTCTGCCATGCCCTGGATTGGGCTGGTGGTAGATCACAACACGAACTGTCCCATAGAGGAGAAAAAAAAAATCCCAACCAGCGGCTGACTCCAAGTTACCAGTCTTCTCTGAGGTTGCTGGGAGTGGGCCCGGCCTGGGATCTAGATTCCCCAGGCTGAACTTATTCCACTGATAGCAGGAGCATCATCCATACCTCATGAAGCTGTATGCTGAAGGAGTAAAACAGCACCAGGAACAAGCAGACGGCAAGGGAGTCATCTTGGAGGCAAGGCCCGGAGTTTGGCGAGAGCTGGCTGTGATCCAAGACCTGCCTCCCCCAGAACTCATGGACTTGTCTGGGAGGTTCGAGAGCTTCCAAGGAAACAAGACTGACGTTTTGGCCAGGTCTACCCAATGGGGTAATGTCGAGCTAAGGTACGCAACTCCACCGACGAGAATAGATCACGTTCCTGCAGGGTTCTCATAGTGGGACGTTGATGGGAGAAACTCTCATTTTGACTCCCCTTCCGCTTCTTGTTCTGGTGGAGCATGGGAATTGACAAGATCGGGGTCAGTGGTTGATTTAGCATGGCTTTATTAGACCCACTAAATCAACCTGCGGGGATCGATCTCCATCGTGCCGATCTTCTCCAATGTTGTCAAGGTCTTTGCGTATTGACAATACACCGACTATTGCTACTCCCCTTTCATAATTCCCTCTGGTGACCTTTCTCTGCCTCCCCGCCGCCTGTCTGCGATGGTCAGGTCATCTTTGCCCACTGGGCAATAGCTTGTTCGGGAGATTTAGAGCTGTGGAATTTGGAGGTCGTCACCTTTGTGATTGACACCTGTTCCCTGGAGGGCTGGGGAGAATGCACTCACTCCCAGGTCTGGAGACATGAAGACCCTGACAACTTTAACAGGAAGGCAGGAGGGTCAAACCTGCTAATAGGAAACCAGATTGTAACCGGCAGATGGCAACGCTTTGCTAGCTGAGTGCAGCACATCCCGGGGGACCTTTTCTCCTGCCCCTATTGCAAAGCCTAGTTCAGGAGCCTAGCTTGGGGTACTGGGGCCATTCTGTAGACTCGGGTTGCTTCTTGTTCTGAGCAGGCAGCATTCTATTTTGTGGGAAAATACCCTGGGTGTTCTGTCTGCATTCAGATTCGGGGCGGAAACAAGAAACCAACCAAGTGCCCGAGGGTGAGCTTGGGTTAAACCAGAATATTTTTGGAACAAAAAGACAGCAATTTTCTTTCAACTGACTTATACCGATATAGGAGTAAAGCCAACAGACCACGATCAGCGGCAGGTAGGACTGAACCTACCACCTTAGGGGTTAAAGTCATGCGCCTCTGTAACAGGAGCTAAAAGCCACCTGTCTTGTAGCCATAATTTTCCCTTTGGCCTCAGTGCCTTTGGGTTACACAGGCTTGGCAGAACTCAAGTTTTATTTTATTTTTATCATTTTGAATGGCTATCAAGGTTTATTTCTAAGCATTTTAATTTTTGTATTAATCTAAATTTCCATGGTTGTGGGAAATTATGGGGCGTGGTGGAACCAGGTAACAGGGAGACCAGACAATAATTATTTAATGACTATAGACACTAAGGCTCTGTCTACACTAGAGGGTTTGGTTGACAAAACCCACAGAGTGTTCATATTCCCAAGCTGTACTGTCGACAGTAAAGTGATAAAACACGGCACTTAAGTCGATGGTCTTCTGCTGCTTGCCCATGAGGCAGAAAGCCGAACTGGATGTTCCCTGGGGCTCTCTGTCGACAGACAGGGCTTCTGGGACCCTGGACAGCCCTGTCTGCTGTGTTTCTGGTTGGCCGTTGTGTTGAGGCTGTTCTGTGTTGACAGAGCGGCTCACTCTTTTGATCCACTTGGCAGTCTGGCTGCTGTCTGTTGACAGAAGTTTTGCTGGAAGAGATCTTCCGACAGAAATTTCTGTCGACTGATCACTGTAGTGTAGATGTAGCCTGAGACTCAAAAAGTTAAAGCTTTATAGCTATTAATATATAAAGTTCCAGCATCCCGTGTCAAACCGTGCAATGTAAATATCCTTCCACCACACGCTTAGGTTTTCAAATGGAAGTTTTTTTATGTTGCCAATCTGTAATTATTATTGATTTAAATACGTTTTTATTGATTGCGATCCATAGTCTGTGCAGACTGAAGGATGCCTACTATGTGTGTGTGATAAAATGCATGTTTACTGATATTTACCAATAAAACGCTAATCTTCCCAAGCCTAGATATCTTGTCAGCATGAATCTTTCTTTGTGATGCCTTAAAGACTAGCAATTTTATTATGACAGCTGGTGAAGTGAGTTGCAGCTCACAAAAGCTTATGCCATAATAAAATTAGAGAGGTAGTTTGCATCTTCGTGGAACAAAGCAAGCAGTCCTTTAGCATCTTGAGGTCTAACAATATTATTTATCAGTTTTCCTGGAAACGACTCACTTATTCAGATTCTGAAGGAAAACAGAGAAAACTGAGGAATCAGTTAAATATAAAAATTAAAAAGGAGGGAGGGGCAGGGAGAGGAAAGAGGGGCAGAGAGAGAAAAACCCCCAACCCTCTGAGAAGAAAACAAAGCAAGCAGTTCTGTAGAATCTTATAGACTGACAATATGATTTATTAGGTGATGAGTTTTCGTGGGGCAGACCCATTTCTTCAGATCTGGAGAACACAAAAGAATTCAGACCGGTGAAGATACAGGCTAACACAGCCACCTCTCTGAGACTATTTACCTGTGGGAAGAGCCAGGTGAGTTAAGGGGCTGGGGGCCATCCCTGGGAATATCAAAGCTGGGGAAATTGTCCTTGTGATGTGTAAGATAACCGAGACCTTTGCTGAGTGCACAGTGATATGTGTGAAAGTTGTTAATGAATTCCAATTCACATAGTCTCATAGGCCCTTGGTGACAGTCCTGTTCTTTTATGGGCAGCTGCCCACTCTCAGGTTAATTCTCACAAATTGTCACCACACCACAACACAAATGCTAATCCTGGAACCTTTCTTTGCAACAAACCCCACTGCCTACTCTGTCCACATATTTACACTGGAGACACCATCACTGGACCTAAACGCATCAGTTACACAGTCAGAGGCTCATATTCCTGTATCTCCACTAATGGGATATATACCATCATGTGCCAGCAATGCCCCACTGACATGTGTATTGGACAAACTGGGCAATCACTTCGCCAAAGAATGAATGGACACAAATCAGACATTCGGAATCTGAATACACATAAACCCGTCCGTGAGCATTTCGAGAGAGCAGGACACGGTTTTCAACACTTAATGGTGTGCATCTTAAAACAAAGAGATTTTAACACCAGATTACAAAGGGAGACATCTGAACAGGAATTTATTTTCAAGCTTGATACCTATCACCTATTTTCTCTCCCCCGTTACCAGCTCCCTCCTTCTGCCCTATCTAGCTAATTTGTCAGGTTTTCTTCTTTCATTTTTTTCTCTTTTTTTATCATTTTTTTTTTAAATTTCTCTTTCTCTCAGCTGTCAGTTATTCCCCAGATCTAAAGAAGTGTGTCTGTCCCACGGAAGCTCATTACTTAACAAATCATATTGTTAGTCACTGATGTGCTACAGGGCAGCTTTTTTTCAATTTTGTAATCTGGTATTAAAATCTCTTTGCTGTAATCAAGTCATTAACTGAGATTCATGTGAGACACTGGTGATAATGAAACAAAAAGCAGTCAAGTAGCACTTTAAAGACTAGCAAAATGATTTATTAGGTGAGCTTTCGTGGGACAGACCCACTTCTTCAGACCATAGCCAGACCAGAACAGACTCAATATATACGGCATAGAGAACCAAAAACAGTAATCAAGGAGGACAAATCAGAAAAAAAATGATCAAGGTGAGCAAATCAGAGAGTGGAGGGGTGGGGGGAGGAAGGTCAAGAATTAGATTAAGCCAAGTATCCAGATGAGGCCCTATAGTGACTCAGACAATGCCCATCGCGGTTCAAACCACATGTTAATGTGCCAAATTTGAATATAAAAGACAGCTCGGCTGTTTCCCTTTGAATAGCGGTGCGAAAATTTTTTTTCAGTAACACACGGACTCTTAAATCATTAACAGAATGGCCCATTCGATTAAAATGTTGACTAACTGGTTTGTGGATCTGGAGTGTTTTGATGTCTGTTTTGTGCCCATTGACCCTTTGTCTAAGGGAGTTAGAAGTCTGTCCAATATACAAAGCATCTGGGCATTGTTGGCACATGATGGCGTATATAATGTTAGTAGAGGAGCATGAGAAAGTGCCCGTGATTCTGTGAATAACCTGGTTAGGACCAGTGATGGTATTTCCAGAGAAGATATGTGGACAAAGCTGGCAGTGGGCTTTGTTGCAGGGAAAGGTTCCAGGACTGGTAGTCCTGGGGTATAGACTGTGGCTGTCGGTGAGAATCCTCATGAGGTTGGGAGGTTGTCTGTAGGAGAGAACAGGCCTGTCCCCTAAGGCCTTCTGGAGTGTAGCATCCTGATTAAGGACAGATTGTAGGTCTTTAATAATTCGTTGCAGTGGTTTGAGTTGGGGGCTGTAGGTGATGACCAGTGGTGTTCTGTTCTTGGCTTTTTTGGGCCAATCTTGGAGTAGCTGGTCTCTGGGTATTCATCTGGCCCTGTTGATTTGTTTTTTTTACTGCTCCTGGTGGGTAATTCAGGTTTATGAATATTTGGTAAAGACCCTGTAGTTTTTGGTCTCTGTCAGTTGGATCAGAGCAAATGCGACTGTATCTAAGAGCTTGACTGTAAACAATGGATCTAGTTATGTGTGCAGGATGGAAGCTAGACGGGTGTAGGTAAGTATAGCGATCAGTGGGTTTTCGGTACAGTGTGGTACTGACGGTGATAATGAAAGATTCCAAGAGACGGAGATTGGCTTTTGGGAGTTGTTATAGAAAGATCCTGAGAATAGGATGGATGCAGGTCACCAACAGGGAATTATATAGGAAGATACAGCTGAAAGAGAACGTACTGCAGCAGGTTATACAACAGAAGTTACAGCTATTTGGGCATATTTGCAGAATGAGTGAAGAATGAAAAATCAAGACCCTGTTATTCGGCGTAATGGACGGTTTGAATAGGAGAGGCAGACCCCACAGAGAATGGGTAGATGATATAGTAGATTGGTGCGGAGGTAGTCTACAGAAACTCAGCCACTCCACACTGGACAGGGAAAGATGGAAGGAAATAATGAGGGAGGCATCTGACACCAACGGACGCTGAGCCCACGGTTGTTGATGATGCCAATGAAGATGATGATGCCAAATTAAAGTGCTCGCTGAGTGGTTTAAAAATTGTTAGTCTTTAAGGTGTGACTGGACTCCTTGTATTTGCTGAACCAGACTAACATGGCGACCTCTGAAACTTTAATTTTTGGTTAGTTTCTACTTCCCCGCCCTTCTCTCCCACGTTACCTTCTTTTTCCAGCAGAAAAAGCGTTGAGGAGGGAAAAGAACAGCAAGTGACAAAGAAGGAAACCCCCCTCTCCATCCAAGCCCAAAACAACCAAAGAGGCTGTTCAGTTTAATTAAATGAATTATTTCCTTTCAAACTGACCCGAAATGAAAACCTTCAGACCGAATTGAAATAAAAAATATTGCTCTGGCCAGAAATAACCCAAAATACCCCATGGAGGTCGGGAACATAGTTATATGGTTTCAAAACTGCTTTGTGTTCAAGAAGTTGATAAATAAACTTTAACCTGGCCGGAATTTGAGCCGTTTGTGCCGGAAGAGCTGTTGAAACTGCTCAGGGCATGATGGCATGCAAGACTTTGCTCTGCAGGAAAGTGCAGGCCCCACGGAAGTCCTTTTGGGATCCAGTAAGATACTTTATGATGGTGTTTGTTTATTTCTCATGGGGACACTTACCAAGCTGAAGATGCTCAGGGATGTTTAAATGGTTTTATACGCAGCTGTGTCGTGTGCGCATAACACTGTGGGAAGACACCAGGCCAGGGACTCAGGCAACTGGAGTTCAAGTCTCAGTTCTATCACAGACTCCCCTGTGTGACCAGGCTCATGTCATCTCTGGATGCCTCAGTCTTCCTATTTGTAAAATGGGGATAATGTGCCTGCCTTTGTCTCAACTGTTTAGGTTGGACGCGCTTCAGGGCTGGCCCTTTGTCTCCTGCAGTGTTTGTACAGCACCTGCCACACCAGGTTAGTGCTTCTAAAACCCTCCTGCAAAATTAATAAAAATGGTAACTGAGGAATTGCACCCAGCAATGGAGCCAGATGGGCAAAACTGGCTAGGTAAGGCAGGTGACTGTAATGGTACAGGGTTAGCAGAGCGCTGCCCTTTAAGGTTGTTTTCCTCTAGCTGACTCCTGGAATAGACTCGCACACTCTGTGGACCACCCACTAGAGGGAGCTGTAAAACACACTTCCAAGCTTATCTCAGCACTTCCTATTTTTGTTACAATAATGCTTCAGGGTCCTCACTGGAGTGCATAGCCCCATTGTCCTTGGTGCTGAACCTAGACATAGCAATAGGCTGCCCCAGCCCTGAAGAAGTCACAGTCCAAGGACACACAAAAGACAAAGGCTGGGAGGGGAAGTTGAGGTGCAGAGAGAAGTAACTTGCCCAAGGTCACACAGCAGGTCAGTGGCAGAGTCAGGTACAGACTGCAGATCTCCTGAGTCCCAGCCTAGTGCCTCACCCAAATGCGACCAATAAGTCTCCCGAGTCCCAGCCCCATACACTGTACCTTCCAGAGCATTGCGCGGGCCATGTGGCAGGAGTGGAGTGATGGGATCTACTTTCCACCCAGTGGGTAAGCCAGGGGTTACGATCCCTACTAGCCACGACACTCTTACCTCTCAGGGACAGGCACAGTAGTGGTTGGCTCCAGGGCCTCTCCTACGGAGAGACTAAGCCCCAGGATTTGTGACCTGCTGTTTGTCTCTTCTATCTCTCTCCTGCACACGCCTTTAGGACTGGCACAGAGCCCAGTGCTGCAGCTGTCCGGGGGGGGGGGGGGGGGGCGTGGCGGGCAGGACACCCCCTGCCTGCACTGTCCCAGCACCCCTTGCACATGCCCACTGCTGGGGTCCTGGTACTGCACTCCCGGTACCAAAGCCAGGGAAGGATGCAGTTTTCTAATGGGAGGGAGTTCAAAAACGTACCCACTGGGCAGCCTAATGTCCCGTGGGTCCCCCAAACACAGCCCTGGCCCCCCCAAAAAGTGTGGCGGTCTCAGTAGCCGGATGCCTGCCAGAGGGGAAGCACCCCAGTGCAGCAATGTTCAGGGCCGCAACAAAACAGCCAGCAACAAAAGGTCCAGAATTAGGCTGGGGCTGGCTGGTTGGCAACTGTTCTCTCGGCCTGCGTGTCCTCCAGGGTGGGCTGTGTTCCCTTCCCCTCCATGCAGACACAGCCGCACTGCTGGAGGTGGGGGAGGCACCTGAGTGGGCCAGGAACTCTCAGCCAGGGCCAGGGTGGGCTGGTGGAGGTGAGCGGGTGGGGGTGGCAGCGTTTGTGCATGCGCCAAGGGGGAGTGGGGTGCAGTCCATTCTCTGCTCTACCCCGGGTGTAGATCCAGGCCCAGAGTGACAACAAGAGGCTGGACCTGTTCGCCACGGCCTGTGTCATGAGGCCATCTGAGACAGGGACCTGCTGCAGCATCGGCAGAGGCAGCCTGGAAAGGGAAAGGCAGGTGAGCGCCTGGCTTAGCTGGGAAACCTGTTGTGGGAAGGCAGAACGGGAACTGGGGGGAAACTGAGGCACAGCTGCACGGCAGTGGAGGCTGCACCTGGTTGTAGCGGGCTAGGAGTGCAGTGCATTGGCTGCCTGTTGCTTAGGAGAGCCGGGGGTGGAGAAGCAGAGGGAGTATCATGGAGCTGTGTGTGTGCAGAGCCCAGGCCTGGGCTAATGAGCAGGGGGAGGCAGCACGGGGAGCCCAGGGCTGGGCCAGTAGGCAGGGGAGGGCTGCAGATACAAATCAAGGGGCATTCTTACGGCCAGCCAGCTGGGAACACAGCTGTGGGCAGGTCAATTGGCCTGCATCTCCAGGACGGCGTGGTCCTCCTGGTTCGGGTGCACGATGCTGTCCGTCTCCAGGGGCTGTGCCCAGGACATGTTAGTTAGTCAGCATGATTGGTGAGTGTGACACGTTGCAGACAGAGAACAAGGGCCCCTGCCTAGAAAAACTACCTCGCTAAACAAGGCAGCGAATCCTAAAGAGAAGGCGAACAGCAGGAGGGCAGCAAGAGAGCAGAAACCAGCAGGAGGGGAGCTGCTCTGGAGATGCAGCGCCTGGCTTGGAGTTTTCCTTCTAACCGACGCCTGGGGGACACATTTGTCACCAGGTCTGTGGGGTTTGATGGCTGCCCCCGTTCCCTTCCTCCCAGCCTGCAGGTCATAGAATGATAGAATCCCAGGGCTGCAAGGGACCTCAGGAGATCATGGAGTCCAGCCCCCTGCCTAAAGCAGGATCAACCCCCACTAAATCATCCCAGCCAGGACCTTATTAAGCTGGGACTTAAAACCTCTAGGGATGGAGATTTCACCACCTCTCTTGGTAACTATTTCTCCTGGGAAATAGTTTTTCCTAATATCCAACCTACACCTCCTCCTCTGTAACTTCAGACCACTGCTCCTTGTTCTGTCATATGTCACTACTGAGAACAGTCTCCCTCCATCCTCTTTAGAGCCCCCTTCAGGAAGCTGAAGGCTGCTATTAAATTGGCCCTCAGTCTTCCCTTCTGCAAACTAAACAAGCCCAAATCCCTCAGCCTCTCCTCACAGGTCATGTGCTCCAGCCCCTTAATCATTTTACCTACTCTCTGCTGAATCTGCTCCAATGCAGCCACATCCTTTCTGTAGTGGGGGGCCAATAGATGCCCTGATTCCATAGGGACAGTCCCAAAATGTGGGGCTTTGTTTTACGTAGGCGCCTATTACCCTCCCACCCTCCCCAGCTCTGATTTACCACACTTGCTGTCTGGGCCCCCTTTCTCTGAGGGGTCTCTGGGTCACTGCTGCAGGAGGTGGTCTGCACTGGAACAGTTATTGACGGAGCGGGAAACCTGGTTATTAAGGCAACAGTTGAGATCTCAGCGTAAGTGGCCTTTCCTATGGGCTTTACGTGGGTGGGCGTTGGTGGTGAGCTACGTCTGCAGTGGTTCTTTGTGAACATCGGTCATGAGCCATTCAGAGCCACGGATGTTTCACACTAGGCGTGTGCACAGCTCCTCGCACAATGATCTTGGCTGAGGTTTGGGGGAGAGTTGGCGGAAAGGGAATTCCCCAGGCCTGCACGAGGATTTCATTGATACACACGACTGCAGGCTTGCCCAATCAGCAAAGAGAAACCGGGTAGTGATGCGCAATTGACCAATCACTGCTAATCAAGACAGCTTGAACAATGTCCCCTGGAAAGTTCTCTCCTGCCCCAGATCTTCCAATAATTTGTCTGGAGAATAAGTTGGAGGCCACGGGGATGAGTGGGGTTGTGGGTGTTCTGTAAGCAGAACCAGGGCCTGCTTTGCCCGGAGGCTGATTGACTGGAAAATATGCACTTGGCTTTGGCCCGTGGTATGTTGTACGGCTGAGTACCGCATGGAACTGGTTACTCCACATGCAGAGTTATTGTCTTCTAAGGCAGGGACAACGTGGGGTGGCTCACAAGGGGTCATGTGCACCTCCACAGTGTCCATCCCCTCTTGCACTCACCGGAAACAGGACGGTGCTCCTGGAGGTAGAGACGTATGGGGGTGCAGAGCAGGGGGAATGGGTGGGGCAAGATTGGGGAATGGGAGGGGCAGGGGTGGAGCAAGGGCAGAGGGGGAGGGGCTTAGCATAAGGCATTAACACATATCTCAAGGAACCATCCAGGCGCTGGGACCCACCAACCCAAAGCAGCACCAGGCCTGGAGCGGGGTGGAGGGGGGGCGCTACCCCCAGAGTTTCTCTCACCAGCGACCACTGAGCGGAGGTATGTCTGCAGGTTTTGCATCTGTTCCTCCAGCTTCTGGCACTGCTTTGGATTGGTGGGTCTCAGCACCTGAATGGTTCCTTGAGGTATGTGTTAATGCCTTATGCTAAACTATCTGTCCATATGCTGAATCCCTGTCCCCGCCCTGAGGCAGGGCTCTGGGGCAGCTGGAAAGCTTGTCTCTCTCTCTTGCTAACAGAAGCTGGCCTAAGAGAAGATCTCACTTCTCCCACCTTGTCTCTCGTTTCAATTGACCTAGTGTTTGGAGTTTCAATTTGCAAAAATTTGACCTCTCCACTTTTGGTCCCCATGCAGGGTAGGGCGGGGGGAGAGATTTTTTTTTAAAATTTCACCTTTTCTGATTAGAAAGCCATGTCCTACTTAGCTCTAATATTCAGCTCCACCAGTTGGCTACAGGCAGCTGCTTCTGGGGTGGAAAGAAGCTGTTACTGAACAGCACACAGCAACACCATGCTGTACTTTAAGGTGTGGAGTGAGGAAGAGGGGGAGGTGTAGGTTGGATATTAGGAAAAACTATTTCCCTAGGAGGGCGGTGAAGCACTGGAATGTGTTGCCTAGAGAGGTGATGGATTCTCTATCCCTAGAGGTTTTTAAGTCCTGGCTTGACAAGGTCCTGGCTGGGATGATTTAGTCAGGTTGATCCTGCTTTAGGCAGGGGGCTGGACTAGATGAGCCTCAGGATTCTACGATTCAGTGAAGAACCCAGCATCCAGCCAGACCAGTAGTGGGCAGTTTAAGAGGGTGGAATACACTTGCTGTGCCTCAAATGTAACACAGGCAAGACACTGGGGCTCTTGGGAAAGAAGGCAGGGAAAGTTCAGGGGAGCCCCCATCTCCCTTCTGCTTTTTGCCCCTGCTGCCAGAAAACCGTAGTGCTTATAGCAGCCTTCTTAAGGCTGAGCCAGACTCTGCTTTGTTCAGCGGTTGTCCATGTTGCCGCTCTAGTCAGCTAACGAGCCATCGGCTCCTCGTTGGTCCAGCAAGGGCAGCAGTGGATCTATGCTGAGCCTGGACCCGGTCCTGCCTGCATGGCCAGGCTGTGTGCACACGTGCCAAAGAGGCAGGGCTGGGCCGTATTCCCAGAATGAGTTTTGGTTATCTAGTAAAATTCTAGCTGTGCCTCAGCCAGTCTGCACGGTCACTCTGCTCCCCGAGCAGGGCAGCCCACAAGTCGGGGGTTTCTCCTCCAAAGGTGGCCACTGCTGGGTGCATCAGAGGGTGGGGATCAACAAGAAGTCTTGCGGCACCTTATAGACTAACAGATATTTTGGAGCATAAGTTTTCGTGGGCAAAGACCCGCTTCATCAGATACAGCAGATGCATTCATCCACCATCAGAGGGGTGGGGTGTTCCTCGCCTCCCCTGCTGCCAAGTGGTCCTCCTTGTGCTGGGTTATGTCCTAGAGGCCTTCCTGACCACAGTGCCTCCTCAGCACCCTGAAGCCTGGAGGTTGGTGGCCCTTTTCGCTGGTCTCCTAGCAGAGGCTGCTCTTGTTCATGTAAGTGCCCTTGGAACAACACCAGTTGCCAGTCTGGTTGATTCGAAAGCACCAGTGGCCGTCCCTAAGGGCACACGTGCCTCCCTCACCCCAAGGAAAAGCAGTGATGGAGGAGAAATCTCAGTCATTGCCCCCTGCTCCCCTCCCCAAGGCACAGGCTGCCCCCCCACACCTGCACCCAGAAGGTCGCAGGGGTCAGCACCCATGCCAGCTGTATCTGACACCTATTTCTTGGCCGGCAGCAATGCAACGGAACTGTACTGATCAGGGCTCCTGCGGCTGGGAGCTGCCATCCGCATCTCCGTTAGAGCATCAGCGTTTCAGGTCAGAAGTAACCACCAGAGCAAGCCTGGTTCTTGTATATTACAGGCCAGCGTCACCACCCAACCGAGCCGAATTAGGGCAAAGAGTCCCGGTTCTCTGGAGACCGAGCTGGTGTGGGGCCCAGGCAGAGAACAGAAGGGGGGCTCCTTGGTCCCCATCTCGCTGTATGACACCTCCGAGTGGCCGCTGCGGGGTGATGCGTGTTTCTCTGATGGCCTGCCCGGAGCCCACCTGCTCATGCGCGCAGAGGCTGGGCCATAAGGCTATTCCCTTCTTCATATGGGATGGCCACTCCACTTGGATCTCAGGGGGCTCAGGCAGGCCTGAGGTCTTTTCTGGTACAGCGACGGTGTGTTCTGAAGGTTAACGTATACACTGCATTAATAAAACCATCACCAATGCCCCCAGCTCCTGGCCCTTCTTCTTGGCCAGGGCCGGGATGCTTCTGAGTCGCCTTCTGCGGCATCTCATTGTTCCCTCGCGTCCCCGTTGTTCTCTCGGCAGAGGCAGCTGCACCATTAAACCAGCCGCTTGAATTTCCCCCCTTCCCTCAAAGTAATTTTTTCTCACTTCCGCACAGCGTGTGGAGTGAATTTTAGCACCCGTAAACAGTTTGCGCTGCTGGCTCCCGGCTAATTGACTTTGACAGTTAGTGCAGTCAGCAGCTGAATGGTGTCACTGGGAATTAGACAGCCGTGATAGACTGCCAAGAGCAAATTACTTTGTCACTTCTCAGCTGACTCTGAAATGTGGGGCTTTTTCCCCCCCCTTCTTCATTTTACTTTTGATTTTTTGTTTTTTGGGTTTTTTTTTTTTTTTGGCATGTGCGTTTGAAGCCCAGATCAGCCGCACTTGATTTGTTTAAGGCTCATTTTCTGTTGCAGACAGCCTGGCATGGAGGGAACGAACCCCGTCGGTTCTGTTTATGAAGCAGGTTCTGGAAGTGCTCTTTTAAGGAGGACCCTGGGGTGCCGCAGGCAAGTCAATCTGAAAGCGCAGGGCACACGGGGACAGCGATTATACATCACTTCTGCGGCTGACACGCATTTCCATCTACGTATAGCATTCCTCTATCAAGAGGATCTATCATCTACCTGTGTACAGGATGTATCTATCACTCCTTTCTCCACCTACAGCATGTATCTATTTGCCTGTTCCTCTGAGACATTTGCTGTACAGCGTACACTCTCGTTCTACCATGTCCATTTACCAGCTGCACATGTCCCTGCTCAGTCATCCTATGAGGGTATCTTATATTTGCCCAGACCTCTTGCTATCTATCAGTCTATCTCCTTGCCCACATTGCTATCTTGTACGTTGTCTGTCGGTCTGGCCAGCTGTTTTTTGGTCCGTTTGACCACTTAGGAATCTGTCAACCTGTAGCATACAGGGTGTCAGTTTGGTGAACTGAAGAGGGGGCTCAGATCATGCTTTCCTCTAATTTTTTCCATCCATGGGAGGAATAAATTTTGTTATGTGCACCAAGCCCTGTGTGGATGTACACCACCAATAGAAACACACAATGCCCACTGTGGGTGGCTGGGGGCACTCTGTTAATCAGCTGGGTGACACCCCAGCGCTCAGCTTACAGGGAATACTGATTCAGGTATTTGATTTCCGTGGAAATTAAGTGCCAAATACTTTTGAAGCTGGGGGCTAGCAGTCACGACTTTGCTTTTTGGGTGCCTGAGGCCAGCCTGGAGGCAGAAAGTGAGTGAGAAAACCAAACCGCAATTTCACCCTAAGGCTGTGTCTATACCGCCACTGGCGGCGCTAAAACTTTAGTCATTCAGGGGTGTGAAAAACTACCCCCAAGCTGTAAGGTGAACAGAGTGATTTCGAGATTCAAAAGCCGGATGTGTCTGTTGCAATCCAGTTGCACCTCCGTCCCAGGGCAGGTCCTGGGGTGTCTCTGAATTCCGTCCAGCATAAAGCAGCACAGAGCTTTCAGGAAAACATCCAGCCTTGATTTGCAAATGGCTAGGGATGTTGAATCTGCCTTGCCCTCCTTCCAGTGGTTAATGACCCTCACTGGTAAATGTCTGCGCCTCGGTACTAGGCTGAATTTGTTTAGCTTCAACTTCCAGCCATTAGATCTTGTTAAGCCTTTGTCTGATAGAGGGAAAGGCCCCTTTTACTGAACGCCCAGTCCCCCAGTAGGGGCTTGTAGACAAGGACCGAATCGTCCCATAACCTTCTCTTTGTTAAGCTAAACAATGTGAGCCCCTCAAGCTCCTCTCTGAGCTCCCAGGGGCTGGGTTTTGCCTTCATGCTGCATTGAAAATGATTGGTAACAGAGAGAAAGCTGTGCTAGTCTATATACCAGCAAAACAAAAAAACAGTAAAGTAGCACTTTAAAGACTAACAAAGTAATTTATAAAAATATATATCATATATATTACATATTATTATATATTATTTTATGCTATATAATATATAATATATTATATATTATAATATATTATATATTATATATATAATAATTATAATAAATTATTTTGTTAGTCTTTAAAGTGCTACTTTACAGCATTTTTGTTTTAAAATGATTGGATAAGTTTAAACACCTCTTTGCCAGGCCCTGACCTGCACAGGGTGTGCTGGAGCAGGCATACATGTGTGTGTGTGTGTGTGTGTGTGTGTGCATGCAAGAGCATGAATGCAGGCTGTGCATGCACAGCTTGGAGCACCGACATTTGCACACTTCAAAGAGCTGCCCACACTGGCGAGCTGATATTGCCTGCAGCAGCTGCCAGGCTAGCAGTGCAGTCTAATGGTTAGGGTAGGGAACAGGGAGTCAGTGAACAACATCGGGCTGTGAATGGTGAGTCCTGGGGTAGTAGCAGCTAGTCCTTGCTTGGCACAGGCGTAAGAGAGACAGGACCAAGCCCCATGTTTCTGTGTGAGTCCTGAATAAACCTTGTTTGCCCTTGTTTCTGAGGGTAGATGGAGGTGGAGCTGGCTGTTCCTTGTTGCTTTGTTTCAGATCATTTTAAAGGCACACCACCTCCCCCACCACTTCCACCAAATCCAACCGCCAGAATTAGACCAAAGGATTACAGCCCTGAGGAGACTGACCTACAGGTGGTACCTCCTTCCTTCGGCTCCCTCAGGACTTGAGTGGTCCCGAATGAAGGGTTTTGCCGGAGGAGGGGAGGTCACGTCCGCTGCCTGGAAGGGTGGGCCACTCAACAGGGATCTCCCGCAGGGCTGTCAGGTCCCCCACTCCCCCAGGACAGGGGTCCCCATGGTTATGAGGCCGCCAGGGTTCCATGCCCCAGCCAGCTTCCCCCTGGGGAGCTTCAGGGCTCCCCCAGCTTGGCTGGGGTCCCTGGAGCTGGGGCAGCTGGCAGGGCTGGGTGCCACAGCCCGGCTCCCCCAACCCTGCCTGTGGGGCTCCCAGCTGGGGCTGGGCTCCCCACCGAGGGACTCCCCAACCCCAGCCAGTCTCCCGGTAGTGGAGTTCCCCGACCTGGCTCCCTTTCCTGGGGCTGCCACCTGGGCTCCCTGCCATCAGCCGGGCTTTGCTGTAGCCCACACTGCTACAGCTCCCTGATCCAAGTGCTCCTTCCTCGAGGAACATCCATGGTCATGCTGGTCGAGGGATGTTGCCAGCCGAGAGAGAGCGGAGCGAGGGAGTTTCAAGCTGGACAGCCGCAAGTAGGGAAAGCTGCTCCCATTCACCCTGTGGGTAACACCATAACACCTCATTATGTGGTGGCTTTGCAGTGACGTATGCTTCTGCCATGCTGGCTACAAAACGAAAAGTCCCGAAGTCCAGCCCTCCGGGGTCTTCCCAGCCCTACTGCAAACACACCACGAGGCCAAGACTCAATCCAGCAGTGACCGGCGTGTACATGACCAGCACAAGATGCATCACGAGGGACGCGACTGTTCCTGTATGACCATCCCCATTCCTGGGGCTGGGGTCAGAGACACCACCTGGAGACAACACTAATATGCAGGAAATCAGTGTCCGGCTCTCTGCCTCACCATCCCCTCCTCCCTGTGAGAAACCCGAGTGTATTTAATCCTCAAATTGCCTGAGCCCTTCTCCTGCCAGCCTCTGGCTTCCACACAAGCCACGTGTCAGCTCTAAGTAGCAATTCCTTTCAGCTACGCAAATAAATAGATGGAACTGCTGGGCCTACTCATCTCTGGGGAGCTTGTTGCTAACAGTGCCAGGCCCTATTGGTGATCCGATGAAGGATAACTGCAGGGGGAAGGGTCTGCCAGGGTCAGGCAATTCGCCTCCTTTGCTGCTTCTGTTCAGCTCTGTTCTTCCCACGATCTCTCTGTTGGTGCAAGAGCTTTCTCCTCTGCAGCTTTTGCTGCCGTACTCTAACATAGCAGCCTCAGCCTGCCAGTGCATCACACCTTTTCTAGGGGGACAATTAATTTCCTGGGGTATTTTGTTGGGGAAGGTGGGTGCAATTAACTGGCACCGCACAGCAAACCCAGGAAATCCAGCAGGGTAGCAAGCAGTGTTCGATGTAAGCTGAGCACTTGGGCAGCCACCCAGGAGAGAGTCAGGCGCTGCCCGGCTGATCAGCAGAGCACCCACAGGGAGCAGTGTGTGTTTCTATGGATGGTGCACACCCACACATGCCTTAGTGCACCTAACAAAATTTATTCCACTCATGGATGGAAAAAAATAGGGGAAACCCTGGTCAGATGGCGTATCTGTGAACTAGCAGAATAATTATCTGGAAAGGCAACTTGTTACACAAGGGACGGCCAAAATGCTTCCATCAGCTCCTCTGGCACAACCATGATTTGCCATGTGGTCATTACTCCCATGCCGGCTGAATTTGGCTAAAGTTCAAAAGGAGCCATATCTGTGTTCTAAGCATAGGAGGCAAACCCAAGGGAAGTCCGGAGCTGAATGGTGTAAAACCTTTCTCTCTAACTTCTGACTGTTGGCCTTTCCAGATTGCAACTTCCGCAGCAGCTAATCTCCCAGTGTTGCTCACTCCAAGCCATTGACTACAGGTCCCAGCATGCAATGCTCCAGCCAGCCTGATTGGAGGGCACTCCAGATCAGCTCAAGGTGGAGCGCCGCCTGCTGGGAGCGATAGTCCTGGAGGACTGCACCTGTTGCGTCAACAGCGGGTGGCTGCAATTTGCTCTTTTTTAAAAAAAATGCAAATTAGCACAGACCTCTGGCCTTCTGGTCTTCCGGTGCCCAGGCCAGGAGAAGTGTCCAGCCCAGGACAGAGGGTCTAAGAGGCATTAAATCTTCCTGTGGGGAAATGCCAAGAGCAGCAACTGAAATCCTGTAGTGGATGTCCATGGCACCTCTGATGTCACTGGAAGCTGGGCAGGCTCAGGGGTCTCTAGTTACGACTGGACTATTGCTTGTTCACAGAGTCATGGGCCCATTCTCCTGTTCCTCACCTAACATCATATATGCCATCAGGTGCCAACAATGGCTGCAGAGCATGTACATAGGACAGATGGCAAACACTCTTCGACAAAGAATGAATGGACACAAAACAGACATCAAAAAACTCCTAACTCACAAACCCGTCAGCCAGCACTTTAATGGAGTGGGCCATTCTGTTCTTGACCTGAAAGTCTTTGTTTTACTGAAAAGGAACTTGAACAATCATTTACAGAGAGAGTGCTCAGAACTGTCCTTTATATTCCAATTCGACACATTAACACGCAGTTTGAACTGGGGCAGCAATTACCTGGCCCGTTTTAAGGACTCTTCTACATACTTTGTTTTACCTAACCCTTAACTTCTGCACCCCGCACGCCACTCCTGCCACCCCTCTGCTCTTCTGAGTTGCCAACCTTGATAACAATTTTTGGACCTCTGTGCTTTATATATGGAGTCTGTTCTGGTATGGCTGTAGCTCTGAAGAAGTGGGTCTGTCCCACGGAAGCTCATCACCTAATAAATTATTTTGTTAGTCTTTAAAGTGCTACTGGACTGCTGGTTTGTTTTGTCCAAACCAGTGGCCTCTGCTGTCTAAAATCTAGCTGGCTGGCAGCAGCCCGTTGCACTTTCTCACTCAGAGCATCTGGCTGTGACTCGGAAGAGCTCTGTCATGAAGCCTGCTCCGTTCCTCCTTTCTCCTCATTTGTGGGCGGAAGGTTGCACGGGTGAGGGAGTTTGTGAAATGATGGGCTTGTATTTGCGTGTGGGCGGCTGTGAAGATCATGCGAGATGCTGTGTGCGCATTTGTGGATGTTTGTGTGAGAACTTGAGCTGCAGTGTGTGTCAAAGTTTGTGTGAGAACTTGCTCTGCAGTGTGTGTGTGTCACTGTTTGTGTGACAACTTGAGCTGCGGTGTGTGTGTGTGCACGCGTGTGACGGTCTGAGCACTGCACATGCATGCGCCCCCCCATACCCAGGTACCGGCGCCATCTCTCAGGAAGGCACTGACAGGATCTTCGCTACTGTCGTTTACAATGGGTGTAGACTATGACTGCCACATACTGCGCAAAGGCAAGTGTGTTTCACCAATGAGTTTTGTGGCTGGAGAAGCAGCAGAAACCCAAGCAGGGTTCGCTCCCTTCCCTTGCCTGGCTCCAGCAGGGGCTGCAGGCCGGTGGGTGTGGGCAGTGGGGAAGCCAGGCAGTGGAAGGCTGTCGGGGCAGGCTGACAGCTCTGTACACATTTGCTGGCACAGCGCGGAGGCCTGTACGGTAATTACGAAGCCCTGTCAGGTGCGAGCCGGTGACAGGGACCTTGTTATGTGGTGGCTTTGCAGTGTCATACGCCTCTGCCATGCCGGCTGCAAAACGAAACGCACATGCGACTCATTAGGCAAAAGAATCCCATTCAACAAAGGGTGGGGGCTTTATCTGGTGCCGGCTGCCCTGAACAGGTAGAGAACAGGGTATGCACAGTCCCCCAACACCCACAGCCTGTGCAGTACTCCCCACCCAACACCCCCAACCAGACCTGTGCAGTACCAAACCCACGTGCTGTATAATACCTTCCCCAGACCCAGACACGGTACAGTACACCCTTTCAACACCCCCATCCAGGGCATGGTTTTCCGAACGGCGGGGGGGGGGGAATGAAGAAATTCCAGGGGGGTGTGAGGTGACCCAGCCCCGCGTCATTCCCTGCACCCAAAGAAAGAGCCGGCCTTTGCTTCCAGCTCTTGGCCCCTGTCATTTTATGTGGGCGACCCGGCGCAGCCGCTATAAAAAGCAGGCAGCTGGCGAAGCCCCAAGTGGAGCTAGCGACCTCCTGCAAAGGGGAGTGAGCGTGGATTGGGGGAGGATGGGGTTAGATGAGGTTAGATGAGGGCTGGGGGCAAATATGGGACACTCGCCTCTGGAGATGCACTTCCACGTCAGGGCTCCTTGGCGATGGCGGCTGCTGCCCCATGGTGAGGCACTGGGGGTGGGGGGAGTGGAGGATGGGGGCTTGGCAACCTCTTGGCGGGGGAGGGGGTGCTGAGAAAAGGGGGGTCACAACCTCCCAGTGAGGGGGAAGGGCAGCCTCCCCACAGAGGAGCTCCCTGGCAGTGGAGGTGCGGCCCCAAGGAAGAGGGTGCCAGGGAACCGGGCAGCTGCCCTGCAGTGGGGCTCCTGGGAAGCAGTGGCTTCCGCTCCAAGACACTGGGTGCCGGGGAACAGAGCCTCACAAAATCTGGGACAATTTGCCCATTTTCTTAAAAAAGTCGGGATGCCTGTGAGACAGTGTAAATAAGGGACTGTCCTGGGAAAAACGGGATGGGTGGTCACCCTGCGTGGAGTATACCTCCCCCAGACCTGGCTACTACACAGGAGACATCCCCCACCCCTGGGCAGCACTCCTCTCTCCCAGACACTGGACAGTCAGGTCCGCCAACAGGAATTCTGGGCCCCAGGAGGACTCATTCAATGGGTCCCTTGTCCCTCTCGCTCTGACGGAACCACAAGCCCCACCCCATCCAGAGAAACCCCAAGCGCCGCCCCTCCACCAGAGGACCCCTTGCTCAGTTGCTTGCAGCCCTGGCCGCTACCCGCTCAGAGGTGCTCCTCCCTCCCGGCCAGAAGACCCCCAGGCCAGCTACAGCCCCCTCAGTGGCAGCTGCACCTCCCCTCCCTTCCCCAGACCCTACCCATGGTATTTCACAGAATCACACAACTGGAAGGGACCTCAAGAGGTCACCAAGTCTAGTCCCCTGTCCTCACCACAGGCCCTAGCCCAGTGGTTCCCAAACATTTCGGCATCACGCCCCACTATGGATTTTTGAGAAACCCTCCCCCTCTCCCCTCCCCCCACCTCTTCTTTACCATCCTCCAACCCGCCGTTTAACAAAAAATTCAATTCGTAATTTAAAATAAACACACAAACTTGATATAAAAACGTCATTGAAAATTAAAAATAAGCACTGATAGTTTTTCTTGGCCCCTTGCGGGTGCCTGGTGCAGCCCCAGCTGGCCAGCTGCCTGAGCCCCATGCCAGCCACCAGAGCTGCCCACGCCAGCCACTCACCTGGCTGAGACCTGCACTGCCAGAGCTGCCAGCCCCAGCCCGGCACTGCCGGGGCCAGCCAGCCACCCACTGTGGCCAGCTGGCCACTAGCCACCCAAGACCCGTGCTGCTGGGACTAGCCAGCCGCTTGCCCTAGCCCCGCACTGCCAGGGCGGGCCGGCCGCCCGCCTGCCATCCTGAGTAGCCCAAGCCCCGCCCTGCCAGGCCAGCCACC
This sequence comes from Carettochelys insculpta, assembly GCF_033958435.1. Classification (NCBI taxonomy): domain Eukaryota; kingdom Metazoa; phylum Chordata; order Testudines; family Carettochelyidae; genus Carettochelys; species Carettochelys insculpta. The sequence goes on from NC_134138.1 coordinate 7,537,358, forward strand.
AGCCCGAGCCACCTGAGCCCTGTGATGCCGGGGCCAGCTGCTTAAGCCCTGCAAGTCCTGCCAGCTGGCCAGCTGCCCAAGCCCCACAAGCCTCCTGCCCGAGTCCCTCCCTTCCTACAAAGCTAGGCACCACAATTCCCTTGCTCTTACCCCGTCCCCATCCCTCTCACCTGAGCCAGGCACCCTCAGCCTCCCATATAACATCCTCCTCCCCCTTCTTGCACCCCCCAGCCCACACTTACTCATCTTTGCAGGAGGCAGCCAGCTCCACGTGGGTCTTTGCCGGCTTCCTGCTTTTTATAGCGGCTGCGTCAGGTCACCCACGTGAAATGGCAGGGGCTGTGAGCTGGAAGCAAAGGCCGCATCTTTCTTTGGGTGGGGGGAGTAATGGGGGGCTGGGTTGCATGGGAAAAGAATTAACAACTTGAGGTTCACGGATTATATATTTATCATTGAGGAAGATGAGGAGAAGCTAGCAAAAACAGTGCAGGTGTTAAACAAAGAAGGGAAGCGTTACGGACTGATTATGAACATTGATAAAACAAAAACAATGGTATTTGGAGATAAGAAAATAGGAAGGAAGATCAGTGTAGATGGTTTTGAACTAGAAAATGTAGAGACGTTCACGTATCTGGGGAGCAACATTACATATGATCTAGACTGAAAGAAGGAAATAGCGACCAGAATAGCGAAAACAAGAGCGAGTTTGAAGGCGATGGATAAGATCTGGAAAAGCAAAGCAATTAGCTTAAGAACGAAGCTGAGCGTCTTGAAAACGTGTGTATTCAGCAGCACGTTGTACGGATGTGAGATGGGTGATAACGAAAGATTTGAAAAGAGGAATATTGGCGTTCAAAAGGACTTGTTATAGAAAGATTCTGAGAATAGGATGGATGCAGAAGGTCACCAATGAGAAATTATATCGGAAGATACAGCCAAAAGAGATGCTGCTGCAGAAGGTTATAGAACGGCAGCTACAACTATTTGGACATATTTGCAGAATGAACGACGAATGAAAAATCAAGACCCTAGTATGTGGCATAAGGGAGAGTTTGAATAAGAGAGGCAGACCCCACAGAGAACGGGTAGATGATCTAGTAGATTGGTGAGGAGCTAGTCTGCAGAAACTAAGCCACTCCGCACTGGACAGGGAAAGATGGAAGGAAATAGTGAGAGAGGCATCAGACACCAATGGGCGCTGAGCCCACGGTTATTAATGATGATGATGATGGGTCGCCTCGTGCCCCCCCCCCCCCAGAATTTCTTCACGCCCCCCGGGGGGGGCATGCCCTCCGCTTTGGGAAACCAGGCCCTAGACATTTTTTAGAATCCCTTTTAGGAATAAGGCTTTATTGCTTCAGGATTTCTTACGTGTCCAATCTAATTGTTAGGAGGCACAGGATGCTTAACATAAAGAGGCTAACACTTAACCATTTGTCACAGCAGCCAATCAGAAACTGGCTTCAGCATGTTTCTCAGGGATGAGTCTGGCAGGGGTAAGCTTGGAGTAGCAGAAAGGGAACCAACTGCCACAGTATCAGAGAAGTAGGCAAGTTCGTCTGTATCTTCAAAACCAACAACAAGTCCTGTGGCATCTTATGGACTAACAGATATTTTGGAGCATAAGCTTTTGTGGGCAAAGAAAGCCCACAAAAGCTTATGCTCCAAAATATCTCTTGGTCTATAAGATGCCAAAGGACAACAGCCACAGTGTGGCCTTTCAAACAGGACACTCATTCTCAGGCTGATTTCATGTAAAATCTGAAAAACAGGAGACAGAAGTTCAGAGCAAAGTGCAGCCAAAGAAAACACCATGAGGCAAGCAGGCAGAAAGGGGCTGGGTCAGTGTACTGCAGGACGGTGTTGCTTAGTTTTAAATTAAACAACCAGGCTTTATGGAGCTGTGATGGAAAGCAGTGTGTGCTGGGATCACAGCTGTGTTGGAAATGCCATCATTTGATATGTTAAAAAGTATTCTTTAACACCCAGTTTTTCTTCCTAAGTTTATTTCTTCCTGTAAAATCCGCCCCCTAAGTAGAGACTGAAAGAAAATTCAGGCTACCAGGGAATACACTTGTAAAATCTACAGCAAAAAAAGGTCTGTTTCTTTTTCTTTCCCCGCAGCCCACCTTGACCTTCAGGCACCCGAGTCCCGCTGAAAGAAGCTTTCTCCTAACTTTTTAAGAATCAGTGAATCATATCTGCTCAGAGTACCAAATACATACCTGGTGTAAAAAAGTTTGGAAAACCAAACATTAATTCTGTGTTGCTCCCCAGGCTCAGGAACACAAGCATGCCTCTTTCATGGAACATGGCCAACCTTGCACAGTCCAGAAACCAATTTTTTTTTTCTGTTTCCAGCCTGTGGACGGCCCAGCCTTCGTGCTGAAACAATGCAACTGTGAGAGGCAGCAGAAAAACCAAGACAACCTGTAGGTGTTCAAATCCAGCTGCAGCCAACCCCAGTGAAGCCCCACGCGTGTTATTCTTTCTTTCTTGGGACAGCGATACACAATGACCCATGTTTCAAAACCCTCCATCCCCACTTGCTGCATGGGGCATAGCAAAAGTGTATTTAAAGGGCGCTTTTCCCCAGAGTAGGATTGGTGTGGGGAAGGGAGGGGAGGGGAAGGAGGCTGAGGCTGGTGCCAGGTTCCTCTGGGTGGGGAGGAGGCGCTTGGGGCTACTCTGTATGGGACTAGAAAGGGCTTGTGGCTCGGGCCGAGGGAGGAGGCGGGGTGAGAGTCTCACGGATACAGCAACAGAGGGAATTGGGGGCTACCCTCCCCCAAGGGGGGCTCCACCCACTTCCCAAGGGTCAATGCCTGTGGCCAGTGGGGTGATTTCAAAGGCTGCAGCAGGGTTCCCAGCGGCTGCTACCGTGGCATTGGCCAGGGTCCTTGGGCCCCTTTCAATCACCTGCACTCCCGGGCTATTGCCCCTTTTGCCCCCCACCCCCAGCCACCGCTGGTGGGACCGTGTACAGTGTACCCCCCCAGTCACTGTAGAGTACACCCCAGATAGCACTGTACGGTATATAAACACAGACACTGGACAGCACACCCCAACAACACCCTTGCTCACATACTGAATAGTACTGCACGCACACCCATACCTGAATGCTTTACGGTACAGCCCCAGCCAGCCATTGTACTGTAAACACCCCCAACTCCCAAACATGGCACACTACAGCCCCATCCAGCCATTGTACTGTAAACACCCCCCAAAACATGGTACAGTACAGCCCCGTCCAGACATTGTAGTTGAAACACCCCCACTCCCAAACATGGCACACTACAGCCTCATTCAGGCATTGTACTGTAAACACCCCCTGACTCCCAAACATGATACAGTACAGCTCCATCCAGACATTGTACTGTAAACACGCCCCCTCCCAAACATGATACAGTTCAGCTCCATCCAGACATTGCAGTGGAAACACCCCTCCTCCCAAACATGGTACAGTACAGCTCCATCCATCCATCCAGCCATTGTACTGGAAACACCCCCACTCCCAAACATGGTACAGTTCAGCTCCATCCAGCCATTGTACTGGAAACACCCCCCATCCCAAACATGGTACAGTACAGCTCCATCCAGACATTGTACTGGAAACACCCCCCCCTCCCAAACATGGTACAGTACAGCTCCATCCAGACATTGTACTGGAAACACCTCCACTCCCAAACATGGTACAGTACAGCTCCATCCAGACATTGTACTGGAAACACCCCCCCTCCCAAACATGGTACAGTACAGCTCCATCCAGACATTGTACTGGAAACACCCCCCCTCCCAAACATGGTACAGTACAGCTCCATCCAGACATTGTACTGGAAACACCCCCACTCCCAAACATGGTACAGTTCAGCCTCATTCAGCCATTGTACTGTAAACTCCCCCACTCCCAAACGCGATTAAGTACAGCCCCATCCAGATTTTACACAGTACAGCCCCCTCCAGGCACTGTACAGGACACACCCCCATACCCACAGAGAGGCATCCCCCTACTTCAAGACATTATATGGTACAGCCCCATCCAGCCATTGTACAGGATACCCCCCCATACCCACACAGAGTACAGCACACCTCAGCACCCCCATGCAGTCACTGTATGGTATGCTCTCATCAGATGCTGTGCAGCGTACACCTCCCATGCAAACACAATACATCCACAACACCCCCTTTCACTCACTGTGTGGTATATGCTTGCCACTTTCTACGCTGTACTCAGCAGCCCCCCAAAACGGTGCGCTACACCCCAAACCGCAAGTTTGTACATTACTAACATCCTGCATTGTACAAGGCAGACACAGGCCAACCCATCAACCACCGCAACGAGACAGTGCAAACAGCCACGCAGCTCCTGTACAGGCAACGGAGCGCACACTGTTACATAAACAGGTGTGCTGTGGACAAGACATGAGAAGTTGTTCTTCCGCTCTACCCTGCGCTGGTTAGGCCTCAGCTGGAGTATTGTGTCCAGTTCTGGGCACCGCAGTTCAAGGAAGATGTGGAGAAATTGGAAAGGGTCCAGAAAAGAGCAACGAGAATGATCAAAGTTCTAGAGAACATGACCCATGAAGGAAGGCTGAAAGATTTGGGCTTGTTTAGTTTGGAAAAGAGAAGATTGAGGGGGTACATGATAACGGATTTCAGGTATCTAAAAGGGTGTCATAAGGAGGAGGGAGAAAACTTGTTCTCCATGGCCCCTGAGGATAGGACAAGAAGCAATGGGCTTAAACTGCAGCAAGGGAAGTTTAGGCTGAACATTAGCAAAAACTTTCTAACTGTCAGGGTGGTCAAACACTGGAATAAATTGCCTAGAGGGATTTATTATCTCTGGAGATATTTAAGAACAGGTTAGATAGATGTCTATCAGGGATGGTCTAGACAGTACTTGGTCCTGCCATAGGGGCAGGGGGCTGGACTTGATGGCCTCTCAAGGTCCCTTCCAGTCCGAGTATTCTATGATTCAGTGATACCACAACAACCCCACAGCTACTATACAGAACACACACACTGACCCCAGCCTTGCAGGTGTGACCCTCCCCCTCCTACTCCTGTCCCCAAACACATACACACCCTCAGAGGGGTGTTTGCGTCACCCATGTAGGCGCACTCTGAACACCGACTGACACCAAACCCTGCCAGCGCCACCGCCCACCTGCACTCAGAGATCCCCTGTAAGATCCTTCCCAGATCATGATTGACATTGAAATCATGGCATGTGATTGGCTCCAGTTCTTATATCATCCCCTGGCTCCTGGTGCCGGGCTTTTGAGAAAACCACCCGCAATCAGGAGACTTGTGATAGACTCACCAGCGTGTGTCACACGAGGGCCTCACCCTGATATAGCCACCTAACAACCAGGTCCTCGTGAGCTTTCCGCCGTGTCCCGGCTGCATGTACTCCAGGCTTCCCACCATTGTCCGCTGCCCCCGCCCTGCCTCCTCATTGGGCAGAGCAGGTCAGGATGCACAAATGCTCCCAGCACACAGCCACTCAGACATGCTGGGGGGCCACGAACACCCTCCGTGTCTGTAACAGCCGCATCAGACGCTCAGGATTAACCTCTAGTCCAGAAGTCCCCCAGACCATGGGACACCCCCCGCAGGGGTGGGCAGGAATATTGGGGGGGTGTCTGTGGCAGGACCACCCAGCCCCCTTACGGTCCCAGCTCTGCTAGGGGCCCAAGTCCCATTCCTAGCTGCTGGCTCCAGGTCTGGCCCTGCCCTCAGCACCTCTGCGTGTCGTTCCAGCCCCCACACCTTCTCCCTTGCCCTTGTCTCCATTCCACCCCCCCCTGCCATTTGCCGCCCCCACTCCTGGCACCAGGGAGGAGGGAGTGCATGCACCGAAGTCACGGGGCCCAAGACCCTGGAAAGTTTGGGGGTAGCTGTTCTCGTCCTCCCTCAGCACTGCTCCCCCTCCTGTCCTCCTGCACATGGCAGAAATGCACCGTGCCCCGTAGCCTGCGGCCCCTTTGTGACTCCCACCCCCTCCACGCCCTGCCCCGCAGCACATCCCAGAGTCTGAAGTGCCATCTGGACTGCAGCAGGCCTAGCGCCGACCTTGCCACTGTCCCTGGCTCAGGCTTCCCACAGGGGCTGTGCTTCATCACCAGCAGCTCTCATCTGACTCCAGGGAGGTGACCCTGGGCTGGATCCCTTTGCTTCCCTCAGGCCTCCAGGTCCAGGGAGAGTCACTCACTGAGCCCGGTGTGTGCTGCCTGGGGGGCTTCTCTGTCCCGTGCTGCCATTGCACTAGGGGCCTATCTGTCTGCCCCCCATATTTGCCTGGCCTTGTTTTCTTTTTTGGCCCCTTCCCACTTCAGAGAGTGTGGCCATTGCTGTGCCATCGCCAGAGGTCGGCTAGGCCGGGCGTGCCGTCAGCAGGTTGCGGTGGAGGCTGCAGGGCCTCGGGGAGGTGGTCTAATCCTCCCAAGCTGCCGTGTGAGGCCGGATCTCAAACGCAGAGGGTCGTCCTACCCGGAGACAGGAGATCTGGTTCAGCTCTTTCCTCCCATCGCAGCCCAGTGCTGCCCTCCGGCTAATGCAGGCTGAACGCTCCCCTTCCTCCATGCAGCTGTTTGGTGGAGGCCTGGTCTGCCAGACAGCACCCAGTTTGTGTCACCGCCAGTGCTTCCTGTTAGCTGAGGGCTTGGGCGGCTGCCCGGTGGCAATTCAGATGCCTCCCAGCTGCTTAGCAGAGCACCCACAGCTGGCAGCTTATTAGTGGTGCGCATCTGCACCTGCCTGGGTGCACAGAGGAAAATTTATTCTGCACATAGGTGGAAACAAATCAGAAGGAACCCTGCTCACCACCAACTCTGTCAGTACTTTATATGGTGCCATAAAAGGCACTTGAGTTGTTTTGTCAGTGGGGACAGTAATGCTAATACCAGCCTTTGTCTGAGAAGCACATTACGAGCTGCACGCCTCCCTCTTGCTCGCTCTCTCCCCTTTGAGAACTCTATTGATTTAATTTCCTGGACGAGCCAAAAAGCCCAATAAAGGAAATTGTTCAGTAATGAAAAATAGACAATTGGACTCCATTAAGTGGCAGAGCCGGCTGTGGCTCTGAGCACATTAACAGGAGCCACTTCCCTGCCTCTCTTTGCAGCTGCAGGGAAAACCAAGCTGGGGAGGGGCAGTTCCCAAGGTTCGGCTCCTGCTGTGTGGATGCCGCCTGTTTTCACAGGCCAGTCCTGATTCCAGTGAGGCCGGCCCACGTCCCAGTGCTAGAGAAACACATGCTGAACAATCTCCGGTAGCAGCATTGCCATCGACCCTACAGTGTGACAGTACCTGCAGAGCATCCCCTGACAAGGAGAATGCATTGCAGCTGGAGGGCAGAACATCACATCCCAACAGGCATGTGCAATGCTACCAGGCAACTCTGCAGTGCAGATGGGACAGTGCACTGTGGGGGCACTGTGCAAACTTGAACCCAGGATCTCTGGAGCTTAGTGCAGAAGCCTCTATACAGTGTGAGCTAAAAGCCAGCTGGTGTTCACCTAAGGCTGCAGAGCAGACTCCTTCCGGGGACGGGCACCCGCCCCTGTAAGCATGGGGCTACGGCATTGCAGTGGCACTGTAAGGGCATCCACGCCACAGCAGGAGCATGGACGCAGCCCGGCAGAGACGGCAGACCATGCATCATGTCTTGGGGGTGGGGCCCTGCAGTGTGGGATCCCGGCAGGACCATGCAATCCTGCATGCCTTGCAGCTTGCCTGGGCGACAACACATTGCAGCAGGAACAGGCCGTGGGGCACTGCTGCAAGCTGAGCCATTGTTCCGGAGTTAGACAGATCTGACTCCCAAAGGACAGCCCCTTGCAACGGCTCCTTGGCTGTCAGATGTCCCTCCCGCAGTGACGGGGGTAAGGACCTTCTAGCATCGGATCCACCTGTTCCTTTAAGCCTTGGTCCTTTGGTGCTCGCTTCCCCTCTGATGGGGGCAGGCGTGTTCATACCGAGTTGGAGGCAGACGCCTTTTGTCCCCTGTTGAACCTGTACCTGCTGCAGCTGTCCCCTGCTCCCCGCAGCGAGTTCACCACTCGGGGGCAGAGTAAATGGAGCTCTCTGCTCCCTGTGGCTTTTGACCTTTCATGGAACAGCCTGTACTGGACGGCCTGTAGCTCCAGGAATTCCGAGGTGGGTACAGCCCATCAGGGAGCAATGGCTCTCGGGAGCCAAAAGGATGATATTTTCCCGACGCATCATGCAGAAGCCAGTTCCCAGAGGCCGCGGCCAAGGCATTTGACGTCATGCTCAGCTGATAAAACATACTGCAAAAGCCCTGTAGAGATACAGCACTGGGATGTTTGGTTCTGCCTGGGGTGCCCTTGCAAGTTGCCGGCTTGTTATTGCAGGGCTGTTCCCAAGGCGTGTGGTTGTGTCGCTCTGTGTTGTGTGCCCTGGGGGAAGTCATGTGCCCTCAGTGGAGGGTGAGAAGACAGCTGCTGGGGCTGTACGTTCTGTGTCTGGGCTGTGCAGCCTCTGACACAGCCCACTTCTGCTGGAGGCTGCGTGCTAACAGACAGCCCCAAACAACGTCCCCTCTAATTTTAACATCCATGTGCGGAATAATTTTTGTGATGTGCACTGAGGCGGGGTTGATGTGCACCACCAGTAAAGACACCTGCTGCTAGCAATGGGTATTGGGTTAATCGGCTGGGTGGCATTTGATTCTCTCCTGGGTGGCTGCCCAAGTGCTCAGCTTACAGGGCACACTGCCCCCAGATAGCCCCATGGACGGAGGGCCCCTTGTACTGGCCCTTATCATGGAGACACCAGCCTGTGATTTTCTAACTTGGCTGCAGTGCCTCAGAGGAGATGCCCCCACCTCTACGTGACTTTACGTGTGGCCGGTGCCCCTGCAGGGGTGCGGAACGCCAGCTGCTCACTGCCTCGGGCTGCTTCCAGCATTCAGGCAGTGCCGTTTGATGCAGGCTTGCCTGATGTCAGGGGCTGTGAGCTTGCCTGAGGATGCTGCCAACTCCCAGGTACCCCTGTCACCACTAACTGAACAGAGCTGCAAGATTAGGGCTGGGAGATGCCCTTTCTCCACTCAGTCCTGTCCTGGGCGGGGGCAGGTTGGCAGAACAGTTTCCTTCTCCTGCCCCCTTCTGGACGCTTCGCCAACGTAACCATTCCCCGAGCACCCTAAGGGCTTTGCCCAGGTCCTCATCCCTCCTGCACAGATGGGGAAACTGAGGCATGGAGCCAGGGCATGAATGGCCCAAAGGTTCTACAGTGAACTTGTATCAGGGTTCAGAACAGTCTCCAAGCTCCCAGTGAGCTGCTCTAACCATTAACCCACACTACCTTCCCTTTAAGTTTAGTAGTTCATGCAGGCCTGGTCCTGCACCCTGCACTCGCTCCAGCAGTCCTGCCTCCTGTGACTGGTCCCAAGGATTGCCGAGGGGCCAGTCCCAGGCATGCAGAGACTGACTTAGATGAATAAGGCTGGCAAAAATCAGGCCCTTACTTCCTAGAATGTGTGGGCTTTGCACTGCCTTGCCCATGCAGTGCCTAGGGCAGCCTGCCAAAGCCTGCAGCCCTCCCGGTGAACGCCGGCAGTCACACTGCTAGCCTGAATTAGTGACGCATTAATTTCAATTCCTGAGCCACGGGGTTCCTTTCCAGCAGGGCTCACAAACTCAGTTGACCTTAGGGCCAGAGTTAGTCCTCAAATCCTCCCAGTGGGCACTCGTCTTTGGCAGGACTCTTGAGGGGGTGTGTGTAGGGGGGAGGAATGTGTCCCATCCATCTGGCACCACCTGCTGGCCTGTGCTCCCCATGTGTCCCCATGAACACACCTGCTGCCCCTGTGTGATTTAACCCCACCCAGGAGGCTTCTGGTGCTTCGACCAGCGGTGGGGCTAGGGCAGCTTTTGGCTGTTAGCTCCGTGCCACTGCTGGCATGTCCCTGTGGCCTGGGAGAGGTGAAGCGTAGAATCCCAGGGCTGGAAGGGGATCATCGAGTCCAGCCCCCTGCTTAAAGCAGGACCAACCCCAACTAAATCACCCCAGCCAGGGCTTTGTCAAGCAGGGACCTAAAAACCTCTCAGGATGGAGATTCCACCTCCTCTCTAGGTAACACATTCCAGTGCTTCAGTTCCCTCCTGGTGAAGCAGTTTTTCCTAATATCCAACCTACACCTCTCCCTCTGTAACTTCAGACCATTGCTCCTTGCTCTGCCATGTCACCACTGAGAACAGCCTCTCTCCATCCTCTTGAGAGCTCCCCTTCAGGAAGCTGGAGGCTGCTATCAAATCACCTCTCAGTCCTCTCTTCTGAAAGCTGAATAATCCCAAATCCCTCAGCCTCTCCTCAGAGGTCATATGCTCCAACCCCCCAGTCATTTTTGTTGCCCTCTGCTGGACCCGCTCCAGCACATCCACATCCTTTCTATACTGGGGGGCCCCAGCACTGGACACAAAACTCCAGATGTGGCCTCGCCCGTGCAGAGTAGAGGGGAATAATAACTTCTCTAGATCTGCTGGAAATGCGCCTCCTAATGCACCCCAATATGCCATTAGCCTCCTTGGCTACAGGGGCCCACTGTTGACTCCTACCCAGCCTCTCATCTACTGTGTGAAGAGCATGGCTATGTCAGATTCCAAGGTGGCCACCCCAGCCATCCTATGCACCCCCTCCGTGAGTGTTGGGGGGGGTCCAACCCCTGCTGCTGCCCTGCGCCAGGTTACTCCCTGAGGCTGCTTCCCCCAGTGGAGGGGGCTTTAGAAAAGGGGTGCGATGTGGGGAGAGGACTGAACAGAGGTGGGACAGGTGCAGGACGTGGAAGAAGATTACGGACACCCCTACCCCTGAGGGCCGCAACGACTCGTATGCCGGCAGGTGCATGTGGGCCAGACTGTGGAACTGCTTGGCTGTAGATAGGCCTTGGGGTCATGAGCGTGGGACCCCTGCCTTAGTGTCACAGAGCAAAGGAGAAGCGCGTGTTGGGGTCAAACAGCCCTAAGCACAAAAGGGCACAGGGTGGAGCACGAGTCTGGGTCTGGACGAGCAAACCTGGCAGTTTTCCAAGGCTACATTTAAACTACATGAAAAAGTTGAATTTAAGACAGGTAGCTCGATTTTACACGGTCGCCGTCTTCACTGTAAATACCATAAGGTTGATTTTAGGGAGGGCTATGACCGATATAACACCGTGGAAAGCTACTCGGTGTAGCATCAAGTTTGAATTTCGAAGTTCAAATGAAGGCCAGTGTGGAAGCGCCATGTCTTTAAATTGAGTTTGTTAGCCTCCAGAGGTGTCCCATGTGTATCCCACAATGCCCTACAGTCCTCCGCTCTAGCCACTCCCATCTCCGCTGCTCTCCAGGTGCTCACGAATTAGGTGACAGGAAGCCTGCGAATTTGAATGTGGCACTAGGAAGCCTGTGGCTGTGGGGTCATGCTTGTATGAGAGGCTGAGGAAGTTCTTACTTTGCTATCAGCACGGTGGACATATCTGGCCATTCAAAATAGCCCCAACATGGAGCTCATGGTTCTGTCTCTACCTCTGCAAGCTGAGCACTTGGATTTTTTTTTTCTGCGCTGGTGCCAGCCCCTGCTTCCCTGTTTTCTGCGGGAGGGGAATGAAGACAATGCAATGTGGGGAGATGCAACCACATCCACTTGCGGGGCACTTTTTTTCCCCATTCTGCTCCAGCAAAAGTACCCAGAATACTACGGGGATGAGGGAATAGGGGATAGGTTCCCACAATGCACTGCTGCAACAGTCGATGTTTGGCGACTCAGTGTGGCAGCAATAAGGGAACTTGTGGGCAGGCGAGGGTACTCAAATTTGAATTTATAAAACCCTGGGTTACAAAATCGATTTCTTGTACTGTAGACATAGCCTAAGGGGGAGAACGTCGGCGTCTTGCAAGTGTCAGGGGTTAGCCGTGTTTGTCTGTATCTGCAAAAACAACAAGACGGCCTGTGGCACCAACTAGACGAACAGATCTTTTGGAGCATAAGCTTTCGTGGGCAAAGACCCGCTCATGCATCTGTTGAAGTGGGTCTTTGCCCACGAAAGCTAATGCTCCAAAAATCTGGGAGTCTTGCAGCTGCCCTGCAGATCTCTGTCCCTGAGGGGACGGAGAAGGGAAGGGAGACGCAGGAGTCTGGCTCTACAAGGGTGTGCCTGGGGACTGTCTGCATGAGTGCAGAGGGTTATTCTGGTGGGTGCTTGTGGGGAGGTCAGACTGCTCACTGCATGGGTTGAAATGGGTTTGTGTGGCTGTGGGTATGTCTGGTTGTGGTCCTGCGGAAGAGGTTGCATGGCTGTTTGAAAAAAACAAATTGACAGGGTCAGATGAATACCCAGAGATCAGCTACTCCAAGAGGGGCCCAAAAAAGCCAAGAACAGAACACCACTGGTCATCACCTACAGCCCCCAACTCAAACCACTGCAATGAATTATTAAAGACCTACAACCTATCTTTTATAAGGATGCCACACTCCAGAAGGCCCTAGGGGACAGGCCTGTTCTCTCCTACAGACAACTTCCCAACCTTATGAAGATCCTCACCAACAGCCACAGTCTATACCCCAGGACTACCAGTCCTGGAAACTTTCCTTGCAACCAATCCTGCTGCCAGCTTTGTCCACATATCTTTTCTGGAAATACCATCACTGGAACTAACCAGGTTATTCACAGAATTGTGGGCACTTTCTCATGCTCCTCTACTAACATCATATATGCTATCATGTGCCAACAATGCCCACATACTTTGTACATTGGACAGACTTCTAACTCCCTTAGACGAAGGGTTAATGGGCACAAAACAGACATAAAAACACTCCAGATCCACAAACCAGTAGGCCAAAATTTTAATGGAGTGGGCCATTCTGTTAATGACTTAAGAGTTTGCATGTTACGAAGAAAAATTTTTGCACCACTATTGAAAGGGAAACAGCCAAGCTGTCTTTTATATTCAAATTTGGCACATTAACATGTGGTTTGAACCGGGATGGGAATTTTCTGAGTCACTATAGGGGCTCGTTTGCATACTTGGCTTAATCTAATTCTTGACCTTCCCCCCCCCGACTTCTACCCGTCTCCTCTCTGATTTGCTCACCTTGATCATTTTTTTCTGATTTGTCCTTGATTACTGTTTTTGGTTCTCTGTGGCTTAAATATTGAGTCTGTTCTGGTCTGGCTATGGTCTGAAGAAGTGGGTCTGTTCCACGAAAGCTCACCTAATAAATTATTTTGTTAGTCTTTAAAGTGCTACTTGACTGCTCTTTCGTTTTGTGAGTATGAGATGGTGTGTATCTGGGGACACGGATATTTCTGGGGGCATAAAGGATGTTGTAGGTGAGAGGTGTTGATTGGGTGTGGTGTTTGTGTGTATGTGATTGCGTATTACTGTGGATGGAGGTGCTGGTGTGGTTGTGAGCCTGGGCTGCGTGTGTATATGCTACCACATTTGTATCACTGGAAGAGGTATGTGTGACTGCATTCCACTGTGTGCACGGTGAAGATATTTGGTGTGGCCTTGTGTGGGTTAGCTGTGTGGGTGTGTCTGTGTGAGGAGGGTGTGCGTAGAAGCAAGCTGGGGGTGTCTCTCTGAGAGTTGTGTGTATGCCAGGAGGCTGTCTCTGGGTCAACCTGTGGTGTTTGCATGTGTGCGTGTGTATGTAGGGCTGTGTGTTATGTTTGTGTGCAGTTTGTGTCTGTGCTCTGTGCCCATGGGCTGTGTGTGTCTGGTGTGTGAGATGTCAAAAGCTCATTTCCTTTTTCTGTGATTGGAGCTCTGTAGTTTCTGAATCAGAGTGTTGCCTTTTTAAGACTTGTGGGTCTCAGGCTTCATACCTAGTTCCTACCTGATTTTGGAAGGAAATTTTACATTATTTTGCTTTTTGCCAAATCGACAGGGAAAGTGTTCTTAAAATGAATGTGTGCTGGCTCATCTTCTGAGACTGCTCTAACTTGAAACATATGGCAGAATGTGGGTAAACAGCAGGAAAAAGACAATTCTCCCCCAAGACAGACACTCACAAATTTGATTAATGCATTTTTTAATGAGAGTCATCAGCATGGAAGGACATCCTCTGGAACAGTGGTTAAAACATGAAGAAGCATACAAATGTTTAGCATATCTACCATGTAAATACCTTGCACTAGCAGCTACAAAAGTGCCATGCAAATGTCTGTTCTTAATGTAAATAAGAAGCAGGAAGCATTATCCCCTGGAAATGTAAACAAGCTTCTTTCTCTTAGCGAGTGGCTGAACAAGAAGTAGGACTGAGTGGACTTGTACGTTCTGAAGTTTTACTTTGTTTTGTTTCTGAGTGCAGTTACCTAAAAAAACCTACATTTGTGAGTTGCACCTTCACAATAAAGAGATTATACTACAGTATGATTAAAATGTTTGGCCTTTTTAGGGTTTTAACCAATTTAAAAATGAAACTGAGATTAAATGCTAAACCACAACAAGCAGAGCATTTGGGTTCCAAACTGAGAAAATTAAATGGGTCACCAAATGAAATTAATGGGCAGCAGGTTTAAAACCAAGAAAAGGAAGTATTTCTTCACACCATGCACAATCAACCTATGTAACTCCTCACCAGAGGACCTTGTAAAGGCCAGAACTATAACAGGGTTCAAAGCAGATCTAGATAAATTCATGGAGATTAGGTCCCTCAATGGTGAATAGCCAGGCAGGGCAGAAAGGGGGTCCTTAGCCTCTGTCAGAGGCTGGAAATGGGCGACGGGGAGGGATCACTTGATGATTACCTGTTCTGTTCATTCCCACTGGGACACTTGACACTGGCCACTGTCAGAAGACAGGACACCAGTCTAAATGGTCTTTTGGCCTGTCCCTGTCTGGTTGTTCTTTTGGTTCAGGGAGTGAAGCTGGGGTTGGGTTGTGAAGATGGCTGTTGACTGTCAGGCATCTGCCTCGTTTGTGCCAGAAGCTAGATGTGTGGTTGTGGTGGTGGTGATGTGGGGGGTCAGGGTGTGGGGACTGCTGAACGCTGCCCTGCAGAATTGGATGCTATCAGTGGTGTGGGAACATTTTTAAAAGTGGGGGTGCTGAGCCCTCTTGCCCCATCCACCTCCACCTCCATCTGAGACCAAGACCAGGGCCTGGATTCTTGGCTGTCTCCGCAAGAGTGTGGGGCTCTAACTGAGACCCCAGCATGCAGGACTGGCAGCAGAGCACTGGCGCATTTGGCAGCAGCAGGGACCCCATGCACAAAGCTGGGAGAACTGGGGGTGCTGTGGCACCCCTTGTACCCTGAGTTTCCATGCCAACAGATTCTCTCCCGGCCTCTGCCACAGAGCTCTTGCAGGAAGCTGGGCCAGTCGCATCAGCCAAAAGGTGCATGAACTGAGTGTTCCTCATGGGGGCACTGGAACAAGGAGGCCAGGGGGCCATGTACCCCTCTCCCTGACACTCTGTAGGGTGAGCAATGAGGGGGAGGGATGGAGAGAAGTTAGCAGGGGACAGGGTAAGGAGAAAGAGGGGTGCCAGGACAAGACTTGGGAAGAAGGAGCCATGCTGGGGTGGGAGCTGGAGGGGCAATACAGCATGGGATCCTGGAGGCACCACAGGACACCCCCACTTTTAGGGCATTTCTGCAGCCGCTAGTGCCTCCTGTTAGCGGTAACCACCAGGAGACACCGGTTGCCAGGTTGGCAGATGGGCTGGGCAGGCTCTGGGGAGGTGCAATCAGCAGGAGCTGTGCATGCAATCCTCGCCACGGGCTAAGAAGGCCACCAACTTTGGAGAGGTTCAGAGCTTAGACGGGGCAGGTCGGGCCCCCCAAATCAGTGAACGCTTTTGACTTTTTTGGCTGTAGCCTCTCTGGGCTCCAGGGCTCCGCTTTTGATAATGGACCCGCCTGGGCCATACACTTTTCAGTAGGGGTCCAACCTGCCCGCCCCTCCTTTTTCCCCAAGCTCTTGGCCCAGCCCTGGTAAGAGCAGTCCGGAGGGTCCAGGCAGCTGTGAAGAGCCACCCACTCTCCATCTGCCTTGTGGGGGGACACTCGGGGGTTGGGGCACAGGCCAGGGGCTGCTCTCGGGCCTCTCCACCCCAGCAAGGGCTCCCCAGGCTGGTAGGACGGACAGGTGAAAAGGGACCCTCGCCAGCCAGGTGAAAATGCGTGAGTGAGGCCGAGGGAAGAGTGTGATGTGTGGTGGGAGGGATGGGTGCGGTGGGGCCTTGGGGATGGGCACAAGTGTTCTGGCTTGATCAGGGGGTGGGGCCACAGAGGGGGCGGGGCTTCATGCCTGCCCCTGCGAAAAGGAAGATTCGGTTGCCTCTGCCAGGAGGAACGGTAACTTGTGGTCAGTGCAAGGTGCATATGGTGTGTGCTAAAGTTGGGAAGGGATAGTTGAGTGGTTTGAGCACTGGCCTGCTAAACCCAGGGTGGTGAGCTCAGTCCCTGAGGGAGCTATTTAGGGACCTATAGCAGATAGATGGAGTGGGGGAAAGGGCTGGTGCTTAGTCCTGCCAAGAGGACAAGGGGCTGGCCTCCTGAGGTCCTTTCCAGCTCTATGAGAGGTGTATCTCCATATATCTAACGTGCTGTGGTGTTGCATGAGGACATGACATACTGAGCTGATGTCCATCTGCTGACTGCAGCAGGTGTCCCTGGTGAAGAAAATAGCCTGTGATGGTGGGGTTGTAGTGGAGAGAGGGGGCTGTCAGAATTTCCCCCATTGCCTCAGCTGGGCAGGCTCGGGCTCAGAAACTCAACTATTCCTTCCATGTCCAGTTTGGGGCGTGATGGAACCTGAGCTGTTGGGGCAAACCCACAGGCTCCTCATGCTTCAGATGAGGTGGGCTGGCTCGGGTGAGCCCCTGGCCTGAGGGGGAAGGGAGCTGAATCCAGGAGCTTTTAGCCCTTCATCTCCAAATAAATCACTCCCGGCCTTGTTTCCTGCTGGGCTGTCCCCCACTGTTCGCATCCGGCAGTCCTGCTGCTCTCTATCAGCTGGAGAGACAGTGACGGGAGTGCAGGCTGGGGTCAAGTGTAATCATTCTGATAGAGCTGGGGATCAATAGCCGTTTGAGATAAATGCTGCATGTCAGAGTCCCCCTTGGATCCCGGAAAGCCGGAGAAGCAACATGAAACAGCACTTAGGATATTACTGCCGCGGGCGGAGGCCAGGGATGGAGCCCCGCGCCAGCGGATCGGCCAGCCTGCCCAGCTAGACTGGATGTGATGGCTGATGGCTGCGGCCTCCCGGGGATCTCAAAGCCCTGGGTTGTTGTTTGTGACTTGTGCTGCAGCAGCGCCTCCAGGCTCTGACTGAGATCTGAACGGGGCATGGCACAGGTGCCGAGCAAGAGACTGGCCCAGTCCCAAAGAGCGCTAGACACGGCAAGCCAAGGACATATCATAGGCTGTGCCTCCGAAAACTGGCATCCTCTGGTCTGGCAACATCCCTCGTCTGGCAGGAAGGGGGATGCTCATAGGCCAAAGGGCCACGGCAGGACGGCAAGCCAAGCTGGCCTCCCAGCAGCCCCAGCGGGGCCTGGCCTGGAGGTGGCATTCCCCAGCAGCTGGCATTCCCCAGCTACCCCATGCAGGGCCGAGGCCAAGGAGGAGAGCCCCGCTAGCACACTAGGGGAGGCCAGGGACTTGGGGGCATTAATCTCCCCTAGGCTGGCAAAATCCCTTCTTTGGGACCACTGAGGTCCCAAGGGGGCAGGACCAGTGGACTAACCTGTATTAGCCCCATTGTACAGATGGGGAACCGAGAGGAGTGACTCTCCCAAGCCTGTACAAGGACATCTGAATCCAGATCCCCCGCAATCACAGTTTAGTGCCTTACTGCACTTCTACTTTCTCCCTTTGCACAGCACACAGCTCCCGTTTACTGTCCTTTTACAGCTGGGGAAACTGAGGCAGAGAGTGATTTATTGATTTGCCCAAGGTCCCCCTGCGAACCACTGACAGGAAGAGAACTGAGTCCCAAGCAACTGATGAAATCACTAAACCCTTCTCTCTTAGGCAAGTGAAGTGTCTCAAGAATAGATGTGTAGATGCATAGCCAGATGGGACCACTGTGATAAAACTTGGCCTCTGATATAACACGGTTCTTCAGACTTCCTCCCAATCATTCCTGGAGCACTGGGGTGCAAAGACCAGTGTTCGCCAAATTCTGGTTTTGTACGGCTCCTCTGCAGGACGCACAGTTTGCTTGCTGCTCTAAGGGTGCAGAGGGGGTTGCTGTGCTCTGTTAAACAGCTGCTGCGCTCGACCCCAGAGACAGCTGCATTCAGGGGGAGAGACAAGCAATCCCTGGATTACATTGTGTGTGAAGTGCTTTGGGATGAGGAGTTACTTAAGGCACCACCCTATGGTGCCTTTACGGCTCTCTGCAAATCTGGCTACAGGTGTGTTCCCCAGGAGAACCGAAGCAGTGATAGAAAGTAGCAGAGAGGGAGCTGTGCTAGTCTATACACTATCAAAACAAAAAAGCAGTCCAAGAGCACTTTATGGACTAACAAAATAATTTATTAGGTGATGAGCTTTCATGGGACAGACCCACTTCTTCAGACCAGAACAGACTCAATATTTAAGGCACAGAGAACTTGCCCACCTTGATTGCAATTTTTCTGATTTGTCAACCTTGATTACTTTTTTTTGGTTCTCTATGCCTTAAATATTGAGTCTGTTCTGCTATGGCTATGGGCTGAAGAAGCGGGTCTAAACCTCGAAGCAGTGATGTCTTTCGTGGCATTTGATGTCATCTTAGGAGCATCCCTAGAGTCCCAGTTCTAAGACAGACCAGACGCTTGTGTTCCCCGTCTGGAATCTGAAAAGCTAAAGGACAGGCAGGTAGCATTCAATCCAGTTTGTCTGTCCGTTTATCCATCTGTCCATTTCTAGAGTGCCAGTCAGCACCCCGCTGCTGCTGCAGGGGAAGGCTGGATCAGGCAAAATGGACAATTTTGTACTGCTATGAGTTAATCACCTGCTGTCTGAATATGATAATCTGCTCAGGAAAGACATTTAAATCAGTAACAAAAAACAGCCCCATAAAATATGGTAAGTGAGTTAACACCATAATGAACAGGACTAAGAGGTGTACAAACCCAAACGTTCTCTAGAGCAGTGGTAACCAAGCTTTTCACTAGCATGGACCCCCAATCACCTCCCCACACCATTCACAGACCCCCAATCGCCCCCTAAACTCTTCACAGACCCTCAACAAAGCTAATTCTAGCCACTGCATACACTTCATTAAATGAAAAACGAAACCACAATATAGATTTTCAGCCGACAAATAACAACATTATCGGAAGAGACTTAATTTGAAAATAATAATTAACTGTAACTGTGTAATTGATTTAAAGTTTATTTTCTATGATCACTTTTGTTGATCTTTTATTTTTTTTTCCACAGAACTCCTGCAAGTTCTTTGCAGACCCCCAGGGGTTCGCAAACCCCAGGCTAAGAATTGTTACTCTAGAGCAGCGGTTCCCAGCCTTTTTTGAGACGGGGACACATTTTAAAAATTGAGGACCCAAGGCAATTCAAAACCGGGTGATGGGGGTGGTGAAGGTTGTCCCCTGGGTAAAACACACTCCTCCGCCCCCAGGCTTAAACCTGTCTCAGATCCCCCCCATATCCTCTCCCAGCCTTAAACCCCTCTCAGCTAGGGTTGCCAGATTTTTGGGAAACTTATGCAGGACAGGCAGCCCCACCTTGGGATCCCCAGCCAGGGCTGCCTGTCCTGCACAAGATTTCCAAAAAGTGGGGCGGAGGAGTGGGGACCCTGGCAACCCTACAGCTGGGAGCCGGCTGGGGGCACGGAGCCTGGCTGGCAGCAGCACCAGCTGTGGGATCCGCAGCCGGGGTGGGAGGAGCCCTTGCAGCTCTGTGGCTTGAAGCGGGTTGGGGTGCTGAGCCCTGGCTGGCAGTGCCAGCCGCGGGATCCCCGGTGGAGACGCGGGGGACCCTACAGCAATGCAATGGGAGCCGGCTGAGGCATGGAGCCCTGGCCAGCTCTTAGCCCCTCTGCCCCGCCTTCCACAGGCTTAAACCTGTCTTAGCCCCCTGAAGTCCCCCGCCTACCTCACAGGGGTGTTCCCAGCTGCCGCTGCTGACCCCCGGTGCTCCTTCATTGGGCCACCTCCTTCTCTGCCCAGCTCCTCCCAGCCCCCCGACTCTCTTCCCCCACCTGCAGCGGGGCACTTCCCTGCCCTGCAGACTTAGATGGGACTCAGTTTAGTTGGTTTCAGGGCGGGATCCCTCCTGCTGGCTGTTAAACCAATTCAACTGAGTTCCATCTCAGCTCCGCAGGGCAGGGACTGGGAGCCTAGGAGGAGTCAAGTGGCTGCAAATGTCAGAGCCCAGCCGGTGACCCTGAGAAAATCTAATGGCGTCCCGTGTTTGGTCCCGACCCATAGGCTGGGAATCCCTGCTGTAGAATTATCTGCTGTCTGCACCTTCCCCTCCTCTCCTGAGGACAGCACTGTCACCCTGTGTCTTTGGAAACCTCCCTTCTCCTCTACCATCATAAGGTAACCGGGGGGTATTTCTTGGGGGATGCACTAGACCATGGCACGTATCTGCCACGTGCCAGGCACACGCAACCGCACCCACCCGTAACACTCTTGTAAACCTTGCAACATGTCACCTTGCAGAGCCTTTTGGAGCAGTGGCCTCCAAATGCCTTATGCTGCATCTCGCTACAAACTGGGATCTGTGGTTGGGAGCCAGGGCCAGGAGCAGGACAAGAGGCACATCTGGGAGCAGGTCTGACATCAGGGAGGAGGCTGGAACATCGGGGGAGTGAGTGGAGCCATGGCTAGGACCTGGGACTGCAGCTGGGGCACAGCTGGAGAAAGGGGTAAACTGTGAGGTGGCAAAGTTTGCAGATGACACTAAACTGCTGAAGATAGTTAAGACCAAAGCAGACTGGGAAGGACTTCCAAAGGATCCTACAGAACTGAGTGACTGGGCAACAAAATGGCAAATGAAATTTAATGTGGATAAATGTAAAGTAACGCACCTTGGAAAAAATAACCCCAACTGTACAGACAGTATGATGGGGGCTAATTTAGCTATGACTTGCAGGAGAAAGATCTTGGAGTCATCATGGATAGTTCTCTGAAAACATCCACGCAGTGCTCAGTGGGAGTCAAAAAAAGCAAACAAGTGTCTACACTTTCATTCCTCTTTTGAAAGAGGTATGCAAATGAGGTAAATCAAAAATGCACTTGAGGCACAAATTTGCATAATGTACACCTCATTTGCATATTCTTATTTCAAAATAGATTTTTTTTATGGGAAGAAGGATTCTTTTGAAGATGGGGTTTACTTTCAAAAGAGCATCTACGCTAGCTTTCCTCTTTTGAAAGAAGCTATTTCGAAATAAGAATATGCAAATGATGTGTCAGATATGCAAATGTGTATGTCATTTGCATTTCTGAGTTACTTAATTTGCATACCTCTTTCGAAAGAGGAATGCAAGTGTAGACACAGCAGGATGTTACAACTCATTTAAAAAGGGCTAGAGAATAAGATGGAGAATATTGTCTAGCCCTTACATAAAACCATGGTACGCCCACCGCTTGAATACTGCGTACAGATGTGGTCTCACCTCAAAAATGATATATTGGCATGAGAAAAGGTTCAAAAAGGGCAACTAAAGGGATCAGGGGTTTGGAACAGGTCCCATATGAGAAGAGATTAAAGAGACTGGGAGTCTTCAGCTTAGAAAAGAGGAGACTAAGGTGAGGGATATGATAGAGGTCTATAAAATTATGAACAGTGTTGAAAAAGCGAACAAAGAAAAATTATTTACTTGTTCCCATAATATAAGAACTAGAGGACACAAATGAAATGAATGGGCAGCAGGTTTAAAACAAATAAAAGGAAGTTCTTCTTCACACAGCGCACAGTCAACCTGCGGAACTCCTTGCTGGAGGAGACTGTGAAGGCTTGGACTATATCAGGGTTTGAAAAAGAGCTAGATAAATTCATGGAGGTTAGGTCCATTAATGGCTATTAGCCAGGATAGCTAAGGAATGGTGTCCCTGGCCTCTGTTTGTCTGAAGCTTGAGAGAGACGGCAGGAAAAAGATTGCTTGATTGTTACCTGTTTGGTCCACTCCCTCTGGGGCATCTGGCATTGGCCACTGTTGGCAGACAGGCTACTGGGCTGGATGGACCTTTGGTCTGACCAAGTATGGTTGTTCTTATTTCTTATGGCTGGGTGACACTCCCTCCCCACCTTTTGTGGGGGCTGGCCTTCACCCTGCTGTGCCCCTCTGAACATTCCCCTGTGCCTCTTATGGGGCACGCCCCACAGTTTAACTTCAGCCCTTTGCCCCCTTTTATTACCAACAGCTGGGAAAAGCCAAGAGGTGACTATTGCAAACTTTCCCCATGTCTGCTGCGATGCGCCCCTCCCCGGTCACCCCCTGGGTCTCCCAGAGTGCTGCCACTTGGCACTGGCTGTGAACAAGGTTTTGCGAGCACCTGCAAACGGTCTCCATCGCTCAGCAGGCAGATCAGAGGGCCTTTTGGCTTCACTCCCTTTCATCACCAGGAATCAGGTGGATACCAGGTGGAAATTAACTAGGGTGACCATCCGCCCTGTATTGGGTGGGACGGTCCCGTATTTCAGGCACCAAAAAGGTGTCCCTACTTACAGAATCATAGAATGCTAGGACTGGAGGGGACCTTGAGAGGTCATCGAGTCCAGCCCCCTGCCCTCATGGCAGGACCAAGTACGATCCAGAGCATCCCTGATAGACATCTAGCTAACCTGTTCTTAAATATCTCCAGAGATGGAGATTCCACAACCTCCCTAGGCAATTTATTCAGTGTTTGACCTCTACTTTTAAAAAGGGGTTAATTGTCCTGTATTTGCCCCGCCTCCCCACCAGCTAATCTTTTCCCTCTCCAGCTGCTGGAGCATGTACTGGTACTGTACGTGAGAACGTGCTCTCCAGCCACAGGAAGAAGGAGCCAGCAGGGGGCCCTGGAAAGGTGGGAGCTCTTTCTCACCTCTCCCAGGCTCAGGGAAGCTGAGCGCCTTGGGGGAGCTAGGAGGAACACCAGCTCAGCTGCTGCTTCCTTCCTGGCTCCCCAAGGCATGGGGAACCTGGGGATGTCAGCCTGGGAGGCAGCCCTTGGCAGCTGCAGCCGGAGCTCCACCCTAACCATATCTCCCTGTCCCATATTTGGGATAGAGAGAGAGGGTCACGCTACAGCTAACCCAGTTACGCAGAGAAAGAATGCATCTTCTCTGCCATTTCCACTGCAAACCAGCTGGCCTGTGGCTACAACTGGAGCTGTTCCTGTACTGAGCTCTAGAAGTTGCTGGTTTGAGTCCCCCTTTGGGGTGGTTACGCTAGCTGGAGCTTTCTACATCCAAAAGGAATCTTGGTAATTTGACTCCTAGCTGGGGTGTAACATCTTGCAAGTATGATTGGCTGCTGGGTCTCAGGCTCACTTGTCTCATTAAGCATGTCGAAATATGCTCCTGTTTTCATGTCTGCATATTCAGATTCATAGATGGATTAATAAAGTTTTCACATTTTACAGACGTATTTTCTTACACTTGCTGAAAGGTTTTTTTTTCATAGGAAATTTCCCTTGGTTTGGATTACATTAGGCAGGTTGGAGCGGGACCCTGCTCATTGCAGGGACAAAATGTGGGGCTTGACCTAAAAAGATTGTTCACCTGGGCCAGTGCCATAACTAGCTAATTTTGCGCCTCAGACAAGAATATAAAATTGCACCCCTCATGTTTATGTTTATATATTTGTACTAGTTATTTCACAGACAAAGGGAAAACATATTAATATATTATTATTATAGTTATGAATATGCATACACACAATCAATTAATACATATAGTTATGATGTAATATATATATTAATATGTATAATTATAAACTATCACCATGTCAGGTACTATGAGGTATTTGTTTATACTTGTACTTTGTGCACTTTTAATGTACTTTGTGCATTGATAATTGTGTTGAAATTAATATTGTTTGCTACCCATTGAAAAGATGGACATATCTGATAATCTCTCCTGACCTGTAGATGCTCCAAGGTAGTTCTTAATGAATTTTAATTTATTAAAACTTCTTTCACGTCACAGTCACTGGCAAGCAGAGAAATATTCACAGTGAGATTTCCAAATTTGGATAAGATTTGGCCAGATTATTTTCATGAGTTAACTGTCTAAGGTCCAAACTAGTCGCAGTGGAAATGTTTGGTAACAGTGTAAATGCCTGATGTTTAAACTGAATCTCTGATGAAATTTCCAAGGCATTCAAGGCGCTGTCATATTTAAAACTTAAATCTACTGCTGCTTTTTGAAGCTCAGCAATATCTGTTTTAACAAAAGAACGTTTACCTACCATCAAACACAATACACAACTGATAAGAACAACTTTTTCCCGCTTCAGTTCTTAAACTTAAATACAATAGCCTTTAATGGCTCCCACTCCCGGTTAAAATAGTTATCTTGAAAATTGGAAACATATGTTTAAGGGATCGCTACATTGACTTTACCATGAACCTCATAAAGGAAACAGCTTTTTAGAAATCCAGGTCCAGGTCCAGATTGAACATTAGGAAAAACTTTTTCACTAGGAGGGTGGTGAAGCATTGGAATGGTCTACCCAGGGAAGTAGTGGAGTCTCCATCCCTGGAGGTGTTTAAGTCTCACCTTGACAAAGCCCTGGCTGGGCTGATCTGAGGGGTTGGGTCCTGCCCAGGGCAGGGGGCTGGACTCGATGGCTTTTTTAGGTCTCGTCCAGCTCTATTGTTCTATGATTCCATGGCTCTATGAAATCGGACAACATCTTTGCTGTAAAGCATATTATTTTACTATGCCGGTTTGAAAAAGATGTGCCCCTAAGGAAACCGTGCTCCTAAGGAGTGGCTGATCATCAGCAGGGGGCTGATGTGGCGTGAGGCACAAGTGAAGCTAGCTTAGTAGCTGTCTTAAAATAATTAGTTTCCTGTATTATTTTTCTGCTTCCTTTCAGCTATGCACCTGAGGCAAGCGCCTCACTCACCACACCCTTGTTACGGCACTGCCTTTACCTTCCTAGACCATCTCTTTCACAAAGAGACCGCTAGGCCAATGACAGCCTTGGAGCCTGAAGGAAATGCACAGGTACAAGTTGAGCTGTTACAAAATGTAGGATGAATAGAAGTTATTGTCAGACTGATCAAACCAAGGGCCCAGGCTGCTATGCCAGTATCCCATCTCTGACAGTAGCCTGGGCTGTATACTACAGAGGAAGATGAAAAAAAAAGGCTTTTTCATGAACCTGGAGCAATTCCTAACCTTGGAGACATCCAGCAGCAGTGAATTCCACAGGCCAATTGCGTGTGCTATGAAAAAAAATCTTTTGATCCGTTTCCTGTTTGTCACTTTTCGATTTCGAGGACTGTGCCCTTGTTTTTGTGGGACGAGACCGCCATGAAAGCACCCTTCAAGGTGCAAATCATTTGCCACCCTGTTGGAAGTGACACGCACCTGCAGTCCAGGCATCTGGATGACTAAATTGATCACTGATGTCAGGTGGAAGTGACCAGATCAGTCTGAGAAGCTTCATGTTGCTTGTAATAGTCTTGTGCATTATTTGTGTTGTGTCAGTGCCTAGACGCCCTCCAGCCTGCTGTGCTCGGGGCTGTACAAACACACTTGATCCCGGCTTTAAAGGTTGCAGCCTAAGATGCAAGATAACGTCACCCACTATTTCTAGCTCTTACTGGCGGTTCTCCAAGCACTTTACAAAGGGGTTTCGTTTGAAATTGAAGCACAAGGAGAGAAAAACATCTTGCTGCAGGTCACCTCACTGGCAGGACAAGGAATACAACCCACTCTTCTGAGTTCCAATCTGGTATTCTGTCACTAGGCTGCACTGATGGGGTAGGCCTATGGGTGAAAGCTTTTTCAAAAAAACAGCAGCTATTTCAACATAACTTTTTGAGCATCTGCACAACACAATTATTACTTTGAAATAATTTCAAAATAGCGAGCGCCTGATTTTGAATTTGGCAAACCTCATTAACTGAAGAATAGTGCCTACTTATTCGAAATTGATATTTTGGAATAGGGGCTATTTCAAAACCAGCTATTCCAGGCAGATCAGAGGGTCTTTTGGCTTCAGTCCCCTTCATCCCCAGGAACCAGGTGGATACCAGGTGGAAATTAACTGGTGGTGGCGAAGCACTGCAATGCGTTACCTAGAGAGGTGGTGGATTCTCTATTCCTAGGGGTTTTTAAGTCCCAGCTTGACAAGGTCCTGGCTGGTATGACTTCGGTGGGGTTGATCCTGCTTGAAGCAGGGGGCTGGACTAGATAGCTGTGTCTACACGTGCACGCTACTTCGAAGTAGCGGCACTAACTTCGAAATAGCACCCGTCGCGGCTACACGCGTCGGGCGCTATTTCGAAGTTAACTTCAACATTAGGTGGCGAGACGTCGAAGTCGCTAACCTCATGAGGGGATCGGAATAGCGCCCTACTTCGACGTTCAACGTCGAAGTAGGGACCGTGTAGACGATCTGCGTCCAGCAACGTCGAAATTGTGGGGTCCTCCATGGCAGCCATCAGCTGAAGGGTTGAGAGACGCTCTCTCTCCAGCCCGTGCGGGGCTCTATGGTCACCGTGTGCAGCAGCCCTTAGCCCAGGGCTTCTGGCTGCTGCTGCTGCAGCAGGGGATTCATGCTGCATGCACAGGGTCTGCAACTCGTTGTCGGCTCTGTGTATCTTGTGCTGTTTAGTGCAAGTGTGTCTGGGAGGGGCCCTTTAAGGGAGCGGCTGGCTGTTGAGTCCGCCCTGTGACCCTGTCTGCAGCTGTGCCTGGCACCCTTATTTCGATGTGTGCTACTGTGGCGTGTAGACGTTCCCTTGCTGCGCCTATTTCGATGTGGTGCTGCGCAACGTCGATGTTGAACATCGACGTTGCCAGCCCTGGAGGACGTGTAGACGTTATTCATCGAAATAGCCTATTTCGATGTCGCCACATCGAAATAGGCTACTTCGATGTAGGCTTCACGTGTAGACGTAGCCGATGACTTCTTGAGGTCCCTTCCAGCCCTAGGATTCCATGATTCTGGAATAGCTTATTCCAAAATAAAGCTGCTGTGTAGACACAGAATTTGGCTTAAGTGCTTCCAGGGGCTCTCATTCATAATAGGCTCTATTGTTTGCGGATACACTATTTCAGAATAAGGTTGGTTCGTTTTGGGGCTTCCCTGCAGTGTGGACACGTTATTCCGGAACAGCTGATTTTGGAATAATAAATTTGGAATGAGCTGCTCTGGAATAACTGTAGTGTAGACAGTAGTAGGCATCCTTCAGTCTGCATAGACTATGGATCGCGCCCTTTAAAGTTTCAACTGAGGACTTCATTTACAGCGTCTATTGTGACTATGAAGACCCACACGAGAGTGACAGTCCTTGCTGCATCTCTTGCAGATGTAGTGGGTGTCTGGCAAGTCCTTAGTGTGCTTTCTGTGCGCTCGCTTGTCCTCTGCTAGCTGTCTGATCTTCATCTTGCCCTTCTGAAGGCCCTTGTGTAACCCCTGCCTCCATCTGCTGCGGTCGTCTGCTAGTTCTTCCCAGTTGTCCAGCTTGATGTCTACCTCTCTGAGGTCTCTCTTGCAGACATCTTTGTAGCGCAACTGGGGGCATCCGGGAGGTCTTTTGCCAGAGGCTAGCTCACCATACAGGATGTCTTTTGGAATCCTTCCATCATTCATCCTGTGGACGTGGCCAAGCTAGCGGAGTCGACGCTGCCTGAGGAGGGTGTGCATGGTTGGGATTCCAGCTTGCTCAAGGACGGCGGTGTTGGTATCTCTGTCCTTCCATGATATTCCAAGGATGCGCCTGAGGCAGCGCAAGTGGAAGACATTCAGCCTCTTTTCCTGGCGGGCATACAGGGTCCAAGTCTCGCTGCCATAAAGGAAGGTGCTGAGGATGCAGGCTCTGTAGACTTGCATTTTGGTGTGAGTGTACAGCTTGTTGTTATTCCACACTCTCTTGCTGAGTCTGGGCAGAGTTGTGGCCGCTTTTCCGATCCTCCTATTTAGCTCAGTGTCCAATGACAGGGTGTCAGTGATGGTAAACGAGGTAAACGGGTAGCGTAGACATACCCTTGGAAAGAGCCAAAGGTAGCAGCATGATGAGCCCTATGAATAAGAGCTGCCCAGCCAGTGATGCTGCCTGAGAAACATACCAGCATGGTGTGGCAGGATAGAGTTAAACATGGTCAATAGATTTTTTTCTTTGAAGGGACATAATTTTTATGGCCAATGCTATAGGAACACAGAAATCGCCAGAGCAGCTCAGGCCAATGGCATCTTGTCCAATATCCTGTCTCTGAGAGTAGCCAGAACCAGCTGCTTCAGAGGAAAGTGTAAAAGCCCTGTAATGGACTCACATCCGATAACATGCCTAAGGGGGCAGTTTCTACCCAACCCCGGTGGGTCAGTGTTTTGCTTGTATCCTGCAGCGGAAGGGCTATGATCCCTTATAAATATATCTCCAGCTAGTGGAGCTGCCAATGATATTTCGATTGTTCTCCTAAGCCCTTGGCTGCAATGTTATCTGGCTGTGACTCTCACTGGGAAATCCAGATTGTAGAACAGCTTTTCTTTTTATCAGTTCTCAAATCTGCCGCTTTAACATGCTCAGTTTCACTTTATTCAGGACCCTGGGCTGGCAATTCACGCTTGGTTTCTGCCATGGCCCCAGAGGATGGCTGTGGGTCCCTCTGTCTCTGTACCAGTTTCCCTGGCTGCACAATGGGGCTGAGAAACCTACCCCCTGAGGCACCGTGTAACAAAGTGTTTACCGACTACAGACTTATTGTCTTACATGTACCGAAAGGGTTTTTATCATGTGAACATAACCCAAATTTGCATCGGTTTGGACGACATTAGGCAGGTTGCGGGGAGGGGCCTTTTAATTTCAGGGATCAAAAAAGTGCGGCCCAATATAAAAAGTTTGTTTGTCCCCGATCGTGATGTTGTACAAGGGCCAGAATCTGCTCTCGGTTACATGAGTGTAGGTCTGGAATAATGCTCCTGGCTTCCATGCTGTTCCAGAACAGAATTTAGCCTGAAGTGTTCTTGGTCTGCTGACAAAGATGAGGTAATTGCAAGTGAGGCTTCAGGGGACACCCTGGTCCTCTGCAGGGGTCAGGAAGGAATTCATTTCCCCCTTGTCCCCCATGTATAAGGAAGAGAGGAAGGCCGCCATTCAGGACATCTGGTTTCTAGTCCCAGTTGCAGCCCAGACTTCTTGCACGAATTTAAGGAAACTCAGCCCGCCTCCTATCTCCCTTGGGCTCCTTCCCTGCACTGAGATGAGTGGGCGATGCACAGGCTGGAGGTGAAAGGGTTAAACGCTTGTTGGGTTGCCCTTGCCCTCCTGGAGTAATGAATGAGGATATTCACTCGGGGAAGGCCACCCTCCCCCGGGAGCAGAGCCGAGCAATGGCTCGGCAGGGCAGCCAAGCCTGACGCCCCCGTCCCTTCCCACTGGCGTGAACAATGTGATTCTCCACCGATGCAATTACCTCCAGCTCATTAAGACGGTGGCGTGCGCCATCCCTCAACGACAAGGGAGGAGGGACGGTTCGCTGGCTGCCTGACCTCACCCACCAGGCTCCCCTGCTCTGCAAACAGCCGCCCCCAATTCTTGACTGGGGGATTCCACCACCCAATGGGGCAGGCTGGAGGATGCAGGGGCGGTGTGGGTCTGGGGTCAGCACCATGGGAGGGAAAGGGATGGGGCGCGGAGAATGGATGAGGGTGGTCATGCTGCGGATTTACCACCAGGTCAATGCCTCTGTCACGCCCACCCCCAGGCAGGCAGGAGGCAAAGGCGAGAGGCTGGTTTAGAGAACACAGCAAGGCAGAGAATAGGGCCGTTTCCCTCCCCCCATCCCCTTAATAGCATCGCTCAGCTCCAGAAGCTGCTGATTGACTTTAAATGTAATTAAATCGTGAGCGGCGGAGTGGCATAATTCAGAGAGGTTTCATTGCCCACCGGAGAGTGGGAGCCGGGGGGGGGGTATTAATAACACTCTTTTTATTGGTGTGCAATTGAAGGTGTTTCAGGGGATTTGAGGGAAGGAAAACACAGCTGGAAATGGGTTTCGGCCAGGCCCCAAGGCGCTAGGCACCCCAGCCCTAGCCTGTAAAGCTCTTGGGAACAAACCTGTCCTGGGGAGGGAGGGAGGTGCCTGCTGGGAATACACAGAGACCTTGGACCTGTGTTAGTGTGGGTGGGACAGGTTACTGGCTGTGTGTTGGATGCATGTGGTGGGAGTATGCTGTGTAGGGGGGTTGTGTGCCTGTGAGGGG
Organism: Carettochelys insculpta; assembly: GCF_033958435.1. Lineage (NCBI taxonomy): Eukaryota > Metazoa > Chordata > Testudines > Carettochelyidae > Carettochelys > Carettochelys insculpta. The sequence continues at coordinate 7,567,704 of NC_134138.1, forward strand.
CTGCTTTGGGTGTGAGAGAAGTGGAAATGTTGAGATGGGTTTGAGTGAGACCAATATTCCCTCTGATTTTTTTCCATCCATGTGTGGAATAAATTTTATTATGGGTTCAGGTGCATTTGTGGTTGTGCACCACCCACAGACCCACACGCGCCTGGCTGAGGGCAGCTGTGGGTGCTCTGCCAACCAGCTGGGGGGCACCTCAGCTTATGGGGAACACTGACTGGGATTCATGCTGTGTGTTTGTCCCTGCCAGAAGGCCTTGCTCCTGCGGGTGGTGGGGAGCAGGACTGCAAGCAAAGGGCCGGTGGGCAGATCCAGAGAAGACAAGTTTCTCACTGGGCTGGGATCTGCAGCACACACCATGCCTCCGTGAGACGGATAAATCCTGCTGAATACAAATTTGTCCTATGCTTCTCCTTCCCGCAAGGGATATTGTGCACACCCTTCCCCTCTGCTCTCACCTGGGGTGGCAGTGCAGCAGGTACATCACACAATGTCCCATCTGCATGCACTACCATTGCGGTCCAGAGGAGTCTTTCCCTTGGTACCAGGACACGTTAGAACAGGTCCTATGGGTACCACAGCAGGTGATGCTGCCAGCAGGGTGGGGGGGGTCAAGTGTTTAGCCCCGGCTGAGAAGCATTGATAAATATCCAGGGTTGGGAGTTGCAGCTCTTGAGGCTGAAACGTCTCACGGTTGTTTTCAGCCTGGAGGTGACCTATTTCCTGAAAGCAGAGAAGGGAAGAACATTCTGCTTGGCCTTGTGTGTGAAATAGCTGAGTTCATAATTTGTGAGCAGGGAAGCTCCCTGTGCTTAGAAATGTGAGGCTCTGTGGTCTAGTGGCTAGAGCAGCTGGTAGGGGGTTCTATTCCAGAGGCCTCTGGCTGGCTGGGGGCTGGCTTAAGGTGTGCCTCCGTTTCTCCTCCTACTCTTTAGCTGCGTCTACACGTGCACGCTACTTCGAAGTAGCGGCACTAACTTCGAAATAGCGCCCGTCACGTCTACACGCGTCGGGCGCTATTTCGAAGTTGAAATCGACGTTAGGCGGCGAGACGTCGAAGTCGCTAACCCCATGAGGGGATGGGAATAGCGCCCTACTTCGACGTTCAACATCGAAGTAGGGACGTGTAGACGATCCGCGTCCCGCAACATCGAAATAGCGGGGTCCTCCATGGCGGCCATCAGCTGTGGGGTTGAGAGATACTCTCTCTCCAGCCCTTGCGGGGCTCTGTGGTCACCGTGGGCAGCAGCCCTTAGCCCAGGGCTTCTGGCTGCTGCTGCTGCAGCTGGGGGTCCGTGCTGCATATACAGGGTCTGCAACTAGTTGTTGGCTCTGTGTATCTTGCACTGTTTAATGAAAGTGTGTCTGGGAGGGGCCCTTTAAGGGAGCGACTTGCTGTTGAGTCCGCCCCGTGACCCTGTCTGCAGCTGTGCCTGGCTCCCTTATTTCGATGTGTGCTATTTTGGCGTGTAGACGTTCCCTCGCTGTGCCTATTTCGATGTTGGGCTGAGCAACGTCGAAGTTGAACATCGACGTTGCCAGCCCTGGAGGACGTGTAGACGTTATTCATCGAAATAGCCTATTTCGATGTCGCAACATCGAAATAAGCTATTTCGAAGTTGGGTGCACGTGTAGACGTAGCCTTTGTGTGCTGAGGCTGTTCATACAGCACCTAGCACCGAGTCCGGTTATGACCCTGTGAGCATCGCTGTAAGACAAAGAAAAACAGCAGCTCAGCAATGGGCCTTTTGAAAGACCCATGAGAAAGGTTTCCCTCTGGCTAATTGAGCCTGCTCATGTACATCTTTTCAACAAGCTCTTTCCACACCATCCTTGTAAATATCACAAAGCTGTCGCCAAAGCCCTCCTTTGGGTCCTTCCTTTCCAGCCCCACTCCACCACGATGCAAGTAACATAGTGGTCAGTGGTGTAGAACATAAGAATGGCCAGACGGGGTCAGACCAAGGGTCCATCTAGCCCAGGATCCTGTCCTCCCAAAGCAGCCGATGCCGGGTGCTCCTGAGGGAGTGAAAAGAACAGGGAATCATCAAGCAAACCCTCCCCATCACCTGTTCCCAGCTGCTGAGAAATAGAGGCTAGAGACACCACCCCGACTTGTTAGGGTTTGGCAGCTAAACGCTCAGCAGGGCCCTCCCAGGCTGAGCATGCCACATCTCAGGGATGTTGGACCAGAGGTGGCCTTCCCCAGAGATTGCTGCCCCCAGTGGCCAGGATGGCATCGGACATGAGAGAGTCTTTCTGAATCTTTCACCTGCATGGAAGAGGTGAAGGAACCCAGACTGACGTGTGGAAGGGTGAGTAGTTGGGCCTGGAGGCTGGGGGGAGAGCATGAGACAGGGACAAAGAGTGGGAAGGAGATAAGGGGACAGGCATGAAGAGCCAGGGTAGAGGGAAGCTGGTATGAGTAACCATGAGGTAGTGTGTCTACAGCTGGAACTAGCAGCTGGCGCTGAGGGGTGGACCGGCAGGGGAAGTCTGGAGTATGGAACTGAAGGTGGAAACAGTCAATGGGTGTGATGCCATCAGGGTGGAAATTGGGACAACTCCCCACTTCTCTCCGAACCCTGCTCCACAGGCTTGTAGTGGGGTGTGTCTCACTTGGCTGAGCTGGGAGGGTCCAGGCTGGTTGAGTGACTGAAGGGCCCAGGCGAGTCACAGGCTATTGGCTCACTTCACCATGTGCACCCTCGAGTGGGGCTGTGTGATGCCCTGTGGATACATTCTAGCAGTGCTGCAGAGGACCCTGGAGACCCACATCTGGCTTTACTTGGAGAGCACAGCAAACCTCACCCTGGCTGGCCCCACCTGGGAGGTGAAGCACACAGCATCTCTCAGCAGGTGGGACGGGGCTGGACTCCAACGCTGAAAGCAGCGGTGTGGCCGGCAGCTTGAACACACACTTCCAGGTACTGCACCCCATCTCTGCCACACGTGAAATGTTGCCACCTTGCACCCACATTCCAGGTGTAGGAGACATGCTGGTTTGGGTGGGTCAGACGTTCCACTCCCTGACTGATCCTACAGGCACACGCTGCATGAATCCGCGGATCAGGGTCATGTCCATAGTGATATTTCCTGCATGGGCAAAATGCAGGCCTCAGGGGTGGAAATATTGCAATCGTGCAAGACAGGGTCTGCTCTGGCAAATTGCACCATCACCATTTTGTACAGGTGCAACGTGTCTGCCTTCTGGCTTTGGGCTCCATAGATGCTCTTGACACCAGTGCAAATTTCCCCCGTCAAGACCAGCCCCCGGCCACTGTATTTTGGACCCATATCACAGCAGCCCCCATCTTTCCCAATGAGGCAATAACGCAGTCCAAGCTTTAATACTCAGAAGTTCTGACATAGTTTCCCACACCTGTCTGAACGAGTTAATTCCCGGCGTGTGCCGAGATTTGCTGCCTCAGCACCAGCTGAGACCACGGGCGCTGTGGGGTGAGAGATGCCAATCCACGGAAACTCAATAAGGCCTTGATGGGAGGCAGTGATCCTAGGGAGCAGCAGCATTGCAAGCCACTGAACCGGTGACCTTGGGAGAAGTCACAAGACACTCCTGCGATGCGTTTCCCGAGGGAAAAGGGGCAGGTTGGAAGTGACCGATTTCAGCCTATCCTAGGAATGAACCAGTGGCTTTGCTGTGAAGCAGGATCCTGTTGTGGGTCGGGAAAGTGAGGTGAACAGTGAAAAGCAAAGGATCTGCCCAGCTAGGAATCTCATCTAGAAAAGCCCCATGGGAGGACTGGGGATTCGACCAACAGGCTTCAGTAGCTGTTTAATAAAACTGTATCCACCCTGCTTTAGAAGCCTGTCGACTTTAACAGCCAACAAGGAGCCTTTCCAAAGATTTCTAGAAACAGCCATACAATTTTGTGGCGGGGAGAGAATTTATTGTTGAACAGCATGGAATGGTGCATAAAATCTATACAAAAATTGATTATTTCCCCCTAAATCGTATAGACGATAATAATAAAAATCCTGCAAGCTAGTAATTTTTGAAAAAATGTTAGCAGTAAATCTCCAGGCACTTGATGGAGGACAATATACCCATTTCACAGCTGGGGAAGCAGAGCACATAGGAAGGCGGCTTGTCTAAGCTTAGCCAGCAGGCCCATGGCAGAAGAGAACACAAGTCTTTTTAGTTCAGTGCACTACCCACTAGGCAACCCTGCTGTTATAGCAGGGTAGGATCCACTGACCCCCAGGAGTTCTTTTCCCCAGAGAGCTCTTATAATCTCTCCCTTGGGGTGGGAGATGCCCTGAACTGCCAGGCCCAGAGGTGTCAACATTAGATTCAGCACTTACGATGCACACCTTGTTGCCAACTCACGTGATTTGATTATGGGTCTTGTAACATTTAGGCTACGTCTACACTAGCACACTACGTTGCAGTAGCCTATTTCGAAGTAAGAACATAGAAATAGGCTACTTTGCTGAGTATTGTCTACACGTCCTCCAGGGCTGGTGTCATCGACGTTCAACATCGAAGGAGTGACGGGGAACGTCGAAAGGAGCCACCCAGGAAGGAAATGCGGAGCGTCCACACACACAATCCCTCTCTGTCAAAATAAGGGGCCAGCAAAGTCCCAAGCTGCTCCCTTAAAGGGCCCCTACCAGACACAATTGGCCTGCACAGCATGAGATCCACAGAGCCGACAACAAGTTGCAGACCCCATGCACACAGCATGGATCCTCAGCTGCAGCAGCAGCAGCAGCATCCAGAAGCCCTGGGCTAAGGCCTGCTGCACACGGCGACCATAGAGCCCCGCAGGGGCTGGACAGAGCATCTTTCAACCCCTCAGCTGATGGCCACCATGGAGGACCCCGCTATCTCGATGTAGCAGGATGCAGATCACATACACACACCCTACTTCAATGTTGAATGTCGAAGTAGGGCGCTATACCCATCTTTGGATAGGAATAGCAATTGCGACTTCTCGCTGCCTAACGTCGATATAGCTCACGGTGCATGTAGATGCGACGCGTGCTATTTCAACGTTGTGCCGGCTCCTTCGAAGTAGCTGGCTAGTGTAGACGCACTCTTAGTAGGAGAAGGGAAGAGGTGTTTGTTGCTATCCGCAAGAACAAGGAATCCTGTGGCACCATAAAGATGGATTTGGGCATTAGCTTTCATAGGTCAGTGGGGTTTTGCCCATGAAAATATGCCCAAATAATTCTGTTAGTCTTCAAGATGCCACAGGATTCTGTGATATTTAGTATTTACCTTAAAGCCTCAGCTCCTGGAATCCTCTGATTACATGAGAAGCTCTGGGCTCCCAGCTCCCTGAACCCTCTGTTTATATGAGACATTGAGCGTTCCTGCCTTCCTGCTTGCATAGAAAAGCTTGAAAATGAGATACGATGGGACTCGAACAGCTTCAGAACTAAAAGGCAAATAAAAATGACTCCAAATATCCTAGAATCCTAGGGCTGGAAGAGACTTGAGGAGGTCATCAACTCCAGCCCCCTGCCCAAATGCGTAACATTAAAAAAAAAAATCTCATGTTTGTCAAGCCAACCTCAAGATCTGTGACTTGTGATGTTTGAATGCTTGGGCTTGGAAGTGTGTTTACATGCCCCATTACCTCTGAATTGGGCCATGAGAGTTAGTGGCGCATGTCGTATCGATGAGAATCTAATACATTTACAGCCAGATTTTTAAAGCTATTTCAACACCCGCTTAAGTCAATGGGAGTTGGACAGTTACGCACCCTTCGAAATCGGAGTATCAGACTTTGTTGTGCCAGCTTTTTGCTGCTCTGTTTCTAGGAGACACTTGCTCAGGATGAGAACTGCAATGGGTCATTTATGCAATGTTATTCCCATGTCACGAACCCTGGCTGGGCTCAGGCTTTGAGGGACCAGCTAAGCTATACTGAGCTGCACGTATAACTCTTACTTGGGGGCGAGTCACACTTAAGGAAGCACTCCTGGCAAGAATGTGGGCATGTCTCCCTGGTTTAAAGCATTGTAAAGCAGGAGGGGAGGGGTACTAGTTGAACCAGCTTGCTGAGTGCCTTGGCCCTGACTATGCCTTGGCCATATAACTATAAGCCTGGCTTGACTAGCCCTCCCCACCTGTTGAAAGATAGAGCTGGATACTAGGCTGTTCATGAAAACCCACTGGAAATATTAAGAGCTGAAATCACAAAGTGGCAGCTCAGGCCACGTAGAGCTGAAATCACAGGGTTCTGCATCAGGGCAATCCCCAGCAGTGTGATCAGTAAGGAAGCGATGATGGTGACTGGCAGGCGGCTGGTAGGAGCAGCGGCGGACTGGTGGGCGGCCGGTAGGAGGAGCGGCGGACGATGGTGACCGACCGGCAGGCGGCTGGTAGGAGTAGTAGCAGATGCTGGCGACCGGCGGGTGGCCAGTAGGAGCAGCGGGGGACGATGGGTACCGGCGGGTGGCCAGTAGGAGGAGAGGCCGGCAGCTGGCAGCAAGGGGATGCTGCAGACAAGTGGGCAGCTATTACTGCCCTGGTGATGTATCTGTGGGCTCTGGGTTCGGGACTGCACCGTGGGAGGCACACCCTGTAACTGTGTGTGGGGTAAAGGGCCATGAGCCCCAGCAAGAGACTTGGTTCTATTGCATATGGGGACGGTATCTTGGTAAAGGGGTTTGTCTCTTCTTTGCTGAGATATACTGCATCTGTCACTGTAACCTTGGGGTAGGTTATGGTCATTAAATAAGCTGTTTCTATCTTAGACTTCTGTGCTTGCGAGGTGGGGGGAGAACCGCCTTACAGGCACCCAGCATGTGGGGTGAAATTGTCCCAGGCCACTGGGTGGGGGCTCGAGCTGGTTGGTTGTATCCTTGACAGGAAACCCCCCAGGAGCTGAACCCGGCCCTTCTGGCAGGCACCTGCCATTAGTAGAAGGGTTACACTATGATTGCAAATAATTTAAGGTACATTTTGGACAGACAATCATCTGCCTGGGTGCTAACCTGTCCTCATAGGTATGCACAGAGGTGCTGACTTCCCCAGTTCCCAGCGGGTGCTCTACCACTTCTCTGACCCTGGCCTGCCCCTCCCTGGTGACTCCCGGCTTTCTGAACCCTGCAGACTAGCTGATCGTGGTGGGTGGGAGGCTCCGCAAGGGAGGGGCAGGAGTTGATCAGCTGGCCCCATGGGAGAGTTGAGAGGAGAGGGAGGAACGTTTTTCTGTGGGTGCTGCTGCCTCAGCGCACCCATGGAGTTGGCAGCTATGCCTACGTCTGGTCAGATGTGTCTGCTGCATGGCTCCTGCCAGTCCAGGCTGGGCGATGCAGGGACAAGCCCTTTCCTCGGTTACAGAGCAGGTGGCAATAGACGGTACGATCCCTTGAGTGTCTGAATACAGGATGGGGCACACCAGTGTGCATGTGCTCTGGTCCATTGGAGAACCGAGGCCTAACGCGCACTGTGCTGCTCTGTGTTAAACCCGCAACCCTTGCTGCAGGATAAGCCTGGTCAGTACTTCACTGGTAAGGAAAGAGGGGCCAGGGATCAAGCAATTAGGTGCAGGGGATTAAGCATCTTTTTTTACATTCATAACTGATGCAGTAAGCCTAGAGGTGCCGGGCTCTGCTCTGCCAGGCCCAAAATGCTGCGAACTGCCAGGCCCAGAGGGGCTGGGCTTTGACCTGCCAGGCCTGGAGGTGCCAGGCTTTGAAATGCCAAATCCGGAGGTGCTGGGCTCTGACCTGCTGGGCCAGAAGGTGCTGGGCTCTGACCTGCCAGACCCAGAGGTGCTGGAATTTGATCTGCCAGATCCGGAAGTGCTGGGTTCTGAACTGCCAGGGGTCTGAACTGCCAGGCTGGAAGGTGCCTGGCCTCTGACCTGCCAGACCCCAATGAGCTGGGTTCTGAACTGCCAGTCCCAGTGTTGTTGGGCCCTGACCTGCCAGGCCCAGAGGTGCCAGTGCTTAGCTCTGTGAAGCCTTGGCACAAATAATGCACTGAGTGGAGCTAACGGAAACCTTCGTAGCAAAGTGTTGCTAGAACACATCCATGGGGAGCAAAGAGATCTGGAGGGGTCCTGGTCACTCCCAGATGCTCCATTTAAATTATCCTTCTGATTCTTTCCTGCTTCCTTCAGTGGCTTGTAAATCTACCTCGAGGAGTGATGTCTGGTTCTGTGCCTGCTGCGGTCACCCACGGCTTTGTCCTGTCCTGTTTGAAATTACCGAAGAGACCCACCTAGCTCAGAGGTTTGTCAGGCCAGATTCTCAGCTGCTGCAAATCTGCAAAACTTTATTACCCTCCGTAAAGCTTCCCCTGGTCCCACCAGCTGAGGCTGTGGCCTGTTGAGCCTGGTGCTGACAGCTCCAGAGCCTGGGGTCAGATGGGACAAAGCAAAGATACATTTGATGCCCTGGGAAGGGGTCTCACAGTCTGAGGATCGGGGGGGTGGGGAGGCAGTGCCCAGTGTACCAGGGGTCTCTCTGCAGGGTTAGGCCAGGAAGAGTCCTCCGGAAGCAGCTGAGTGGGCAAATGGGGAGTGGGATGGGGAAGGCGGATTAAAATTCTCGTTTCTTCACGCTGGGTGAGAATGATACAGCCATTAGGCTGGGAGCCGCTCCTGGCCGCGGTGCTCTGCTGAATTAGCAGCATGTTTGAATGAGATAAAAGGGGCAGCTTACCCCCTCGCACTCGCTCGGCTAATCCCACTACAGCTGTGAAATGAATAGCAGCAGATCCTCTTTACTTCCCTAACTGCCTATTTTACACTTGAGACCGACGTGGCGCCACGCTGCTTTGCCAAACCTGGCTCACCGGGGCTTATTCCTCCTGAATTCGGAAGCTCGTTCTTTGCTGAAAGGCTTCACGCCCCTCCCTAGGAAATGGGGCTCTCAGAGGAGACCAGGGCTCTGGAGCGGAATGCTGGCTCCCATAGGACCTGGTCTATCCAGCTGTGATCTTACATGGGTGCCCATCACCACGGCGTTGGGCCACCTGCAGGTCAGAGGAAGCGCTATTACTGGAGGTCTCCTGTATAGCACTCAAGCCATGAGGCTTCCACTGCTGCCCAGAGGGTTAGCAGAGCACCCATGTGACAAAGTGGGCGTGTGAGGGTTTTATTCCTCTGGTCAGGCTGCATGGGTTTCCTGATCCCTGTAGTAACACCAGGTGGCCGCCGCAGTTTCCTAAGGCACAGCATCAGTCTGGGGAGGTGTAGGTTGGATATGAGGAAAATCTGTGTCCCCAGGAGGGTGATGAAGCACTGGGATGTGCTACCTAGAGAGGTGGTGGAATCTCTGTCCCTAGAGGTTTTTAAGTCCCTGCTTGACAGAGCCCTGGCTGGGATGATTTAAATTTAACACATCTAATAGAGCTGGAAGGGACCTCAGGAGGTCATCGAGTCCAGTCCCCTGCCTCCTTGGCAGGAAAAAGCACCCTCCCTTTTTTAAAGAAATCTATTTGCCCCAGACCTTTAAATGGCCTCCTCATGGATTTGAGCTCACAGCCCTGAGTTTAGAAGCTCAATGTTCAAACCATGTGGGGTTGGTCCTGCTTTGTGCAGGGGGCTGGACTTGATGACCTCCTGATTCCATGACCACTTCCCTTCGAGAAAGTGGGCCACAGTAGAATTGATTGTACCAAGGGGAAATTGCTCCCTGAGATTCCATCTGCCTTTACCTTTGGCCAGTTTTGTCATTTCAGTCTTCCTTGTCTACTCACAGCATCTCAGTGACAGCAGCCTCACCCTGTTGGGAACTGGTGAGGGAGTTATGCCAAAGAATGCCCATGAGGCCAGCTCCCGCTCCCTGATACAGGCCTAGCCTAGCGAAGTCTGTGTCATGATTGCCTTTGGGGAGCTGTGTCTCAGTCTGGTTCCTTGAGGACAGGAGCCAGAGAAGCCATGTTCCTGCTGGATTTCAGTGGTGACAGATGACAGAATGAGAAGAAAGGGTCTCAAGTTGCAGTGTGGGAGGTGTAGGTTGGATATTAGGAAAAACTATTTCCCCAGGAGGGTGGTGAAACAATAGAATGTGTTGGCTAGAGAGGTGGTAGAATCTCCATCCCGGGAAGTTTTTAAGCCCCAGTTTGACAAAGTCCTGGCTGGGATGATTTAACTGGGGTTGGTCCTGCTTTGGGCAGGGGGCTGGACATGGTGATCTCCTGAGGTCCCTTCCAACTCTCGGGTTGAATGATGCATCCCTTGCAGATCAGGTTTGAGGCACATATGCTGTGAATTGTGGGTGAAACTTTCTCTGCTCCCCATCCTGTCTCTACTTGGTGGATGAAGCAGGCCTTGACTCACCCACCTTCTTTCTGTCTTTCTCTCTATCTATCCAGCCCTAATACACCTGCCTGTGTCTGTCTTGGCTTTTATATGGTCCAGCTGCCATCACCATAGTATTCAAACCCCTTGGCAGCTGGGTCCAACTTAATGCAAACCAGTAAACTTCAGCTCTTGGAAGCCTGAGAAGGTCAGTTGTGCTAACCCAGAAGTCACTAGTGGGGTTTGTTTGAACAGGAGCCTGGATATGCATAGTGAGATAGCCATCTGTCAGCACTGGGCTTTAAGTGGGAAGCTATTGCAACCTGGAACCTCTGGCATTCAGTGCAGGAGCCTCTACAGGCTGAGCTAAAAGGCAACTGCTGTTCAGCTAAGGCTGTAGAGGAGACTGATTCTTTCTCTCTCGGTGTGTCTACACTAGCCGGCTACTTTAAAGTAGCTGGCACAACGTCGAAATAACACGCGTCACGTCTACACGTGCCGTGTGCTATTTTGACGTTGAAATCGACATTAGGTGGTGAGACATCGAAATTGCTATTCCCATCCGAAGATGGGAATAGTGCCCTACTTCGACGTTCAATGTCGAAGTAGGGTGTGTGTAGACGATCCGCATCTTGCTGCTTCAAAATAACGGGGTCCTCCATGGCTGCCATTAGCTGAGGGGTTGAGAGACGCTCTGTCCAGCCCCTGCGGGGCTCTATGGTCACCGCGTGCAGCAGCCCTTAGCCCAGGGCTTCTGGCTGCTGCTGCTGCAGCTGGGTGTCCATGCTGCATGCATGGGGTCTGCAGCCAGTTGTCGGCTCTGTGGATCTTGTGCTGTGCAGGTCAAGTGTGTCTGGGAGGGGCCCTTTAAGGGAACGACTTGGGGCTTTGCTGGCCCCTTATTTCGACAGGGAGCGCTTGTGTGTGTGAACGCACCGCATTTCTTTCTGAGGTGGCTCCTTTCGATGTTCTCCATTGCTACTTCGACGTTGAACATCAATGACACCAGCCCTGGAGGACATGTAGATGATACACGTTGAAGTAGCCTATTTCGATGTCCTAACTTCGAAATAGGCTACTTCGACGTAGTGTGCTAGTGTAGATGTAGCCCCTGTGTAAGCAGTCTAGGTGCCACCACGTGGGACAGTGAACCACCCCCCTCGGTCCACGGGTTACACCGCAACCGCAGCAAGGTGAGAATCAGGTGAGGAAAGTCACCCTGTGCTCAGCGAAAGCTCCATGCTGTGAGAACCCAGCGAGCTGCAGAAAGGTGATGTTCAAAGGTTCCATTCATAGACGCCGACTCCCGTGACCACTCACAGAACAAAACCAAACCCAGCGCCTCTGATTAGCGGCTTGGAGGCAGGCTGCCAGGGCGACGGGCTCAGCAATGTTCCTTTATAACATGGCGATGAACATATCTCAAAGAGCTGGAAGGGACCTTGAGAAGTCATCAAGTCCGGTTCCCTGCCCTCACAGCAGGACCTATCACCATCCCTCACTGTTGTGTTTTAAAATCTAGCTAGCCTCAGAACCTTGAAAAGCCAACCTCAGGGCATGAGCTCACAACCCTGCTCTTACAAGGTCCATACTCTAGCCGCTGAGTGATCCCTCCCTTCTCTCTACCTGTTTCCATCCATGAGCAGAATAAATTTTTATGTGCACCGAGGCCTATGTAAATGTGCACCACCGGTAGGAATTACACCTAGCGGTAAGCGCTCTGCTAACCAGCTGCGGGTGGGAGGGATTTGAATCTCGCTCGGGTGTCTGCACAAGCACCCAGCTTACAGGGAACACTGGCCTCAGGGTGGGGGGTGGGAAGAGCTGGAAAGAGGACAGGGTCTGAGTGGAGCTGGTGGGGCAGGGCCTTGAGGAAGGAGGCTGGAGCAGAAGGAGAATGAGGGTGAGACCTCAGAGGTGGGAGACAAGTGAGGGCCAGGCCTCGGGGCAGCACCCCCCGGGAAAAGAAAAAAAACCAATGTCTACAGTTCCATTCACATCTGTGCTTTCACGACTCCCTGCGCACACCCAGCCAGAGCCCTCCCTCCGGTGCTGTAACCCCAGCTGCCCTGCATGTCAGCACTGACCCAGGAGATAACAGCCTCCTTCACTTTATCAATTTCAGACGTCTCTATTAACAGGACAACGGAAGACTAAGCACTTTCCTTTATTCATTTACCCGCTGTCTGATAATATCATATTGATGATAATTTTCCTTTAATGGGCCATTTGCTGTAATTATGATGCAGCGGGTGAGTAATTGTATCGGACGCCCAATGCCGCCATCGCAACTCTGCAAGCTTAATTCGCTCTGTTGTCTGGGCGGGCGGCCGTGGGGGCCAGCGAGTGGGAGCCAGCGTGACACACAGAGAGAAAATGATCTCTGAGCTCCCTCGCCACTCTCAGACACTCATTAGATCAAATTCGTTCTTCTCACACTGACACAGCTCACGGGCCTCTGTGGAATTCAGCTCATTGTCTCTCCCTCTGATCCTGTTCCTTTGCTCTAGTCCAATGCGCTCCTCCCCACCACATCCTCTCTGTCTTACACCCGGGCAAATTCTGCCCTTGTGCATTGGCAAAGAATTCCCTCTGGGTACAAGCCCCCGTTGTCCTATGCTGGCATTTACACTAGTGAAATCTCCGTGCAAACTGAGTTAGAGGGGACCCCCGGGTCAGCTCATCCAGCTGCCTGAATGGGAGCAGGTTACCACCCTGTGCAGTGGTGAAAATCCTTGCACGAGGCGTAAACCCACAGAGCATCCAACTCACTGAAGTCAGTGGGGGCTGGATGCATGCAAGCGGCAGAATTATTATTACTGTCAAATTGTTTGTATGACAGTAGTCTCCAGGGTGCCGATCTGGACGCTGGACAGGCATGCAGGAGAATTATACTCCCTGTCATGGCTGGCTCAGAATCTGGGGTGTGATAAGACACAATGGGCCCAAATCATTATAACCACTTGTTGTGCAGCATGAAAGCAGGTGCATAAATATCACCCAAGAACTGGGCTTTACCCTCTGTTCTGCAGTGGCGTAAGGAAGTGCAAAGGGCAGTGGATGAAATACTCATGGAGTGAAGGTGGAGACAAGCTAACAGCAAAGCAAGCAAATAACCTGCAGTAAGCGGATGACACTGCTTGCTCGGCCGTCTGGAATGGTTTTTATTGTTGGGTTCTGAAGACTACCCTGCTATAAGCTCTCTAAAGGTGCATAAATGCTACCCCATTGAAGGTCTTTACTCCCCTGCTCTGCAGCAAGGCCACCCAATGCCTGTACTGGGGCGCAACCAATGTTCTCGCTAACTTTTTCCATCCATGGGCAGAATGAATTTTTTTATGTGCACTGAAGTGTGTGTGGATGCGCATGACCAATAAAAATGCAGGCTGCCCACTGTGGGCGGCTATGGGTGCTCAGCTAATCAGCTGGGTGCCACCTGAATCTCTGCTTGGTGGCCAGTCAAGCACTCAACTTACAGGGAACTCTGGTTGCAACCCATAGTTTGCTAGCCACTGCTCCAGCGCCTGCTTCCTCTGGCTATTGGTTATGTCTTCTTGATGGTGTCTCCCTCTTTCTGCTGGCAGCACATCGCCCTCATTGGTCGTGAGGATTTAATTCTTCACCTTAGCACTGTCTGCTGGACTGCTTTGTCACCCACGCCACATGTTGGGATTTTTCCGTGGGTCAAAAATACTACAATGGGATCGGAAGCGAGAAAACCTTGTCTAACACTCTTCTGCCTGTTTTCACAGCTGAGTCCCCCTTCCTGTTACTCTAAGCATGTAGGGGAGTCAGTGTGATGCACAAATTCCCGTTTGCATGTAAAGTCCTCAAATTCTCTTGGGGCTAAGGAGGAGTCCGTGTCTGTGAATACAGAGTCCACAATGTCATATCTTGCAAAACGGCCTTTGGCTTGCCCATCACTGACTTGTGTTTTGATTCAGGCTGGGTGTAAACCTCCCAAGAATTTGAGTAGTCATCCACTGTGATCAAGTCACTGCTTTTCCTTGAAGGTAAATAAGTCCACTCTCACCTCATCGTATGACTAGGAGGGCTGCTGATAGACTCGCAGAACTAGAAGGGACCTCAAGGGGTCAGCTAATCCAGCCTGCTGCACTCATGGCAGGGATAAATCTTATCGATTCTATGACAACAGTGTCTCCTGTTGCTGGTGGGTATCACACAGCTGGCAGATGTCACACCCATGTATCAAGGAGGGGAGTGGTGTATTCACTCCCAGCCAGTAAACTCGCTTTCCAGCCCGTCTCAGATAGTGGTCAACGGCCACTCCTGAAACTAGGAGACATTCGTAGAATCATAGACTCATAGAACTCTAGGGCTGGAAGGGACCTCAGGAGGTCATCTAGTCCAGCCCCCTGCTTCAACCAGCGTCAACCCCAACTAAATCATCCCAGCCATGACTATGTCAAGCTAGGACTTAAAAACCTTTAGGGATGGAGAATCTGCCACTTCTCTAGGCAGCACATTCCAGTGCTTCACCACCCTCCTGGGGAAATAGTTTTTCCTCATATCCAACCTACACCTCCCCCTCTGCAACTTGAGATCATTGCTCCTTGTTCTGCCATCTGTCATGATTGAGAACAGTCTCTCTCCATCCTCTTTAGAGCCTTGGTGTGCCAGAGGTTGGTCCTTGCAGATGACATCAGATTTGGAGACCTCCTGGACTATGAGTGAATGGATCTTCTAGCACTTGCTCAGTGCATGGGGATCTCCACCCTCCATACTCCCCCCATGTACTTTGGGAGGTGAGGGCAACTTTACTGCCTGCAGCCAGGGTTTACCTCAACTGGGTCTCATGAGAGGGCACACTCTTGTGGCCCTCCCCATCTCTCCATAGGCCCAGTGCCTTACTCACTCCCTTCACCTGCCGAGCGAATGGGCTGCAGCCAGTTGCCTTTCCAACCACACCAATATATCAGCTGTACACACTTCTGCTTCATACACTTCACTTCCTCACCCTCACGTCCAGCTCAGCCACCAACAGGTGGGAACTCTTGCCGGGGCAGAGAGTGGGAGGCTCTCATGCACCACTCTGTATTTCACCTTGGTCCGCATGCCTGAAGGATGCTCCCAGGCACTGTGAGCAGGTTGTGTGTCTTCATCACATTGCATTGCAGCATACACATCTCATAGAGCTGGGAGGGACCTCATGAGGTTATTAAGTCCAGTCCCTTGCCCTCTAGGCAAGGCCCAGAACCCCTTTTTCTTTCTTTCAAACCTATTTGCCCCAGGTCCCTAAAGAGTCCCCTTAAGGATTGAGCTGGCAGCCCTGGGTTTGAATGGCCAGTGCTCAAACCACTGAGCTATCCCTCCCCACCTGCACAGTAATGGATTCCATGTCCTGAGCCCCTTCCCCCTACCCACTAATGCTGGGTATATATGCCCTGCTCAGCTGCCAGCTAACTCCTGTAGTCAATTAGGAGAATGTCTGATCTCTGCGTGGTAGTGCAGGAGGGGGAACAACATGCATTGCGGTCTCTTTGGAGGACTACAGTCCTGTCTGCCCAAACAATTAGCTCATGCCAAGCAGGTGTGTGACAAGGAAAATAGAAAAAATCCCAAGCTGAAAACACACTAACTGCTAATGGATGCAGCCCAGTGTACAGGGACAATCAGGCTAGAGCAAGATCATTTCGTAGCTCAAATGTTTGCATGGACAAGGTGCGTGAAGGGGCTTTGGGTTGCCTGCGGCCAAGTCTAAACTTAAAACACTACAGTGGCGGAGCTGCACGGCTGGAGCTGTGCCACAGCGGTGCTTCAGCAAAGACAGTCTAAGTCAGAGGTTTTCGACTGGTGTGCCATGAGAACGGTCCAAGTGTGCCGTGGAACTGTCATCCATGCAGAGCCCAGGGAAGGGGTGGGGAATTAAGGAAATTTCCCGGGACACTCAGATGACCCCACGCCAGCTGGGAGCTCAAGCTGCAAGGCTGCCTGAGTCCCAGCAGGTGCGGGTCATCATTTTCCCTCCTGCAGCCTCTTGGCAAAGCTGCTGTGAGAGGAAATTGACCACCCTGTACCAGCTGGGAATCAGGCAGCCTTCCAGCTTAAGCCCCCAGCTGGCGTGGGGTCCTCAGTTCCTCCTGTGGCTCTGCAAAGAGCTGACAAGCGGGGAAATTGACCAACCCTGGGCAGCTGGGGGCTGCCTTCCCAAGAGGTATAGCTACGGTGACAGGAGAAGCTCTCCTGCCAACACGGCTGTTTACACCAGCAGTTAGGTTGGTGTAACTGTTGCTCAGGGGGGTGGATTTTTCACACCCTTGTGAGATGCCGTTATACCGATACAGGTCTGTAGTGTCAATCAGACCTTGTAGAGCAACAAAGGGTCCTGTGGCACCTTATAGACTAACAGAAAAGTTTTGAGCATGAGCTTTCGTGAGCACAGACTCACTTCATCAGATGCTGATGAAGTGAGTCTGTGCTCACGAAAGCTCGTGCTCAAAACTTTTCTGTTAGTCTATAAGGTGCCACAGGACCCTTCGTTGCTGTTACAGATCTGGACTAACACGGCTACCCCTCCGATACTTGAGACCTTGTAGGGTGACCATTGTCATGAGGATGGAATCATTCCCTTCAAATACCACAGCTAAAAGCTACATGGGTGTATCCTGTTTCTATCTCTGACAGCTCTGCTGGCAGAAACCACCAGGTGCTGCTGCAGAAGATCCATGCCCAATCTATCTCTGCTGCCTCATGCTCTGCTATCACTGGCTTTGCAGCTGTTGGTGCTCCAGGATGGGGTGTCCTGGATGGGGTGTCCTTTGTGACTGATGTCAGTGGGAGCGTCTACGTAGCGAAGTTATTTTGGAATAACGGCCACTGTTCCGAAACAAATTTGCGAGCGTCTACGCAGCAAAACCGCTATTTCAGAAAAATTTCAAAAGAGCAGATGTCTTATGCTGAATTCTGTAAACCTCATTCTGCGAGGAACAGAGCCAGCTGTGAAACATCTGACTCAGAATAGGGGCTGTAGAGACAGGGAACAGGGGCTGTTTACGAAATAACGATGCTGTGTAGGCATAGATCACTGGTTGCAAGTGCCTGGCTTTTTATGTGCTTCCAGGGGCTCTAATCCGAAAGAGGCTTTATTGTGTGCAGACACACTATTTTGGAATTGTTTCCTTATTTTGGAGCTTTCCTGTAGTGTGGACTCATTTTTCTGGAAGAGCTTATTTTTTGGAATAATAACTGGAAAAAGCTGTTCCAGAATAGCGAGTGTGTCCAATGGCTGTTATTGGGAACCTGCTCAGTCCCTCTTCTATCTTGTGAGCAGTCATAGGGGTTCTGCAGCTGCAGCCAGGTATGGACAGAAGGCATGTTGTTCTATTGAAGCATTGTCCTGTACACCTTTTGCATCCCCTGGAGCTTGGCTTGCCTCTAGAGGTTCTGGCTACACTAGAAGATTTGTGGAAGGAAACTACCCCCAAAGCCCTCTCCTCTGAGCTTCACACCCCTTAAGGGGACCTAGTTTTCAGGATCTGCTGAGCTTCTGCCATCTGAGGATATGGCCTCCATAAGGTACCTTCAGTCAGCACCTCCAGAATGGAGGCACACAAGCTCTGCAACCATTTGAAAGTCTTGGCTTATACACGTAACACACCTACACATCTCCTAGAGCTGGAAGGAACCTCAGGAGGTCATGTAGTCCAGTCCCCTGCCCTCTTGGTAGGGCCAAGCATCATCCCTGGCATCTGTTTGCCCCAATCCCTAAATGGCCCCTCAGGGACTGAGCTCACAAGCCTGGATTTAGCAGGCCAATGCTCAAACCACTGAGCTATTCCTGCCCTCCGTGTACCCCTGTATGTATCAGTGGGGCCCCAGATTCCCCAGCTGGGGTGAAATGGGTCACTACACCAACCTCTTGGGGATTGTGTCAGTTAACAACAACTGCATTCACATTTCATAGAGCTGGAAAAGACCTCAGGAGTCATGAAGTCCAGTCTCCTATGCTTGTGTTTTTTTAAAAAATGCTATTTGCTCCAGACTGCCAAAGCACTTCCTCAAGGAGTGAGCTCACAATCCCTGTGTTTAGGAAGCCTGAACTCAAACCACTGAGCTATCCCTCCCCCTAAGCCTAAGGCCATACACATCTCCCAGAGCTGGAAGTGACCTTGGGAGGTGAGGCAAGCCGAGTCTTCTCCCCTTTTTGGCAGGGTCAAGCACCATCCTTCTCCCCTCCATTTACAAGAGACCTGTAAATTGCCCCATCAAAGGCTGAACTCCCACCCTTCGTTTTAGTAGGCCCATGCACAAACCACTGAGTTAGCCCTGTCTAGAGGCTACCCCAGAGGTCCAAATTGTATATACACACACATGTACTGGGGGCATCAATAGAGAACCGAGCTTTGGATTGGAAAGCAGAGATTTGAACTCTGCTATGCACGGAAAAATGCAGCCTACCCTCCCCATCAGTACCACGCTTACCTTTTGAATATAAAATGATTTTTCTGAGAATTTACAAGAAGTCTGTTGACTCGTGAATTAAAACTAACTGCATATGAGGTTTAAACAGAATTTAGCGTGCGTGGACAGACCCTTTGCCCTAATGATCTTCATAGCAGAATAACATGGGCTATTTCAGCTTCCAGTGTAGTTAAAGCCCAATGAAATCGTACACATGGTCTATCTTTGAATTTTTGTAGGATCAAAGGTCATTTTCCTCATTACCTATAATATATTTGAGAGTGTTCTTGTGTGTGTGTGTGTCTGTCTGCTTGTCCGTGAGTCTGTTTGCTCAAGAACCCCTCCTGAATGCCAAGAGTGAGAATCACCAAATTGGTTGTGCCAGGACAATGGGATGTGCCTGGAATGCGATTGTTTCTCACCAGGCAGAAAGGGACTCCTCTAATAGGAGGGAGAATAACTACAAGGGGGCAGCAAGCAAGCATCACCCCAATGAGCTGCCAAGCAGCCACTGGCCCCAGTTGCCCTGATGGCTTTATAGACCTCAAGGCTGTAGAGTGTGACTAAACACTACCTGACTCCCTGCTGTGCCTCCAAACCCACTGCCCCAACTTCTGCACTCCCACCTCCTCTCCTGAGCCCCTCATCATCCCAACCATGACTGCTGCAACCCCTACACCCACTGATTCTTGGCCCACCCCTGCCTCTACAGTCCCAAGCTAAGTCTTCTAGTTCAAGCAGAAGTTGGAATGCAATCACAGGGCCAGAAGGGACCTCAGGAGGTCATCTAGTCCAGTCCCCTACTTCAAGCAGGATCAACCCCTACAAGCAACCCAGGTGGGACTTGAACCCACAATCCCCAGCTGTAGAGGCTGATACCTTATCCATTAGGCCACTGGGTCTCAGTAACATCTTCTTCTGGAGCCTCTGTTGTCTGGGAAGTAAGCTTGGTCAGATTCCATTTTTATTGGTCTATGCCTGTAAACATTAGTTCCACCAAACACACATGAACCAATGAAAAACTATTTCCATTGAAAACAATTTAAATGTGCAGACAAGCACAATAAGAAACGTTATGGCTCTCAATGCTGTTGACTGTAATTCTCTGACTTTCCTCAGGTAATTTCCCACTACTGTGAAAATTTGTCAATAAATTTTTTTAAAATGATGGAGGCTCCTAATTTTCCACACCTGTGAAAAAGTAAATTGGAAAAAAATGATTAAAATACATATCAGTATTATTGGTTAAATTATATTTGAAGATTTGAATTCTGCCCAGACTGCTTATAACCATGTGAAAAATCTCAGTTTGCACATGCTCAGCAGAGGCTTGTTAGAGTTTGGCAGCTAAATTCTCCAGATAGCCTGCCTTTACTGAGCATGCTCCCTTCCTTTTCTTCCACAGAGTGACTGAGCAGGCTCCCTCCTAAAGCTCAGGAGGGCTTTCTCTGCTGCTATTCCACCAGGAACCAGATGCAGAAACCAAGATCAGGGAGACATGTCATTACACAAACCTAACTCTAGGACAATGCTATGTTGCCAGGTGAGCTAGTGTCCCTCAGGAAAAGTGGGAGAGATGGTGCTGACCTACTGTAGAAGCTTCCAGTGATGCTCTTTACAGATAGTGAGGGAAACTGAGGCAAAGAGGGTGAGATGTTTGCCCACTGTCACACAGTGAGCCAAGTTAAGACTTAAACCCAGGAGCCCCAGGGCTCATGCCTGTTGCCTGCCTGCAAGACCATTCTTCGAGGCCTGGTAGGGGAGAGGGAGGGAATCGGGGTGGGTGTGGGGAGAAGAGGGAGGGAGATTAAGCAGTGGTGATCCCTAGCGTGTCCATGCTGGGGTCTCCCCCACCTCCTAGAGATGGCTCATCACCAGACAGCTCAGCATTTCAGAGCATTTTCATTCCTTAGTGCCTAGAGGCTGCGGTGAAGGGTTCTGGATGCAATCAACAGAGAGGCAGATTACACGGAGAGGTTCCTATGGGGACAGGTGATAGCAAGAGTTGTGTGTAAGGAAGGAGAGATGGAGGGCTATGTATGCAGGTAGATTAGAAAGATGTCTTCAGGGTCAATTAGATGGACTGATAAGCACAGAAATAGAGAGCTAATTAGAGGTATAGCTAGATGGGGTATGCATGGGGGTAGATATGTAGATACATCTCTGTTTTAACTATCTTCTCATTGGAGTGTTTAAATATTGCCAAGTCATTTTATGTATCATTGTATTAAACCCCGTTCTATAGAAATTTAGTTCTATTTTGTAGAACAGTTCCTAGAAGTAGGTCAGGTAAAGACAAAACTCCCTGTACCCTTTCTTTTTGGATTGCTTCATTGCTTGCCTGTTGAGTGAATGAGGCGTGAATGGAAAGGCAGGAGACCAGCACCTCCAGGTATGGAGAAGGTAGATCCAAGACCAGTGAGAAGAACCATGGAGCCTGTGAAGTGGGCCCATTGAAAGAAGACTGGACACATGGACACCTTGGGAGTCACCAGCCAGTGCCTGCCTTTGGAAGCACCAGCCGGAAGAAGGTGCTAAATGCGTATTCTTAAGACTGCTCTCCCAGCTTATGCATATTCATGAGATGGCTGACTTGTGGCAGCCTGCCTGAGAGAGAGGACTGTATAAATGAAGGCATCTTGCACAGGGACACCGGGGTTTCATCTTATCATCACTGGAGCACCGATCTGGATGGACAGAAGCCCGGCTCCACCCCTCCCCCATCTAACTCACCTGGCCAGTGCAGTTGTGGGGAGCAACTATTGGTAACAGCAACGAGACAGGAGTGTGCTTGTGTGTGTGTGTGTGTGTATGTATGAATGGGAATGGGATCTGTCATATGCATATGATGTGTTGATTGCTGTATGTGTATTACCAATAAATGCGGCATTTTGCCTTTTCCCCTGAAAAGATTCTATGCAGTTCTTTTCAGTACAACAGATAGCTAATGGTAAGAGTGGGTAACAGAAGGGTACCTATGGCACTAGCTGTTGGTTAGTAGATTTAGGGATAGAAAATTCCATAGGTGGGTAACTATTGTCCAAATATGTAGAGAGACAGACGGTGGGGGATGTGTTACACTATCCCCATCACCGTAGCGTCTGGGCACCTGGGCTGGGGAGATTAGCTGAGGAGAACAGTGAGTAGGTATGTGCAGACCCCATCTCTGCCCTTTCGGGGGGCGGGGTGACCCTCCTGCATTACCCTCGGCCAGGGAATGGCCTCTGCTCCTCTTGGCTTCTCTGTCTTTGCCCTATTGCAGCCAGTGAGCAGGAAAAATCCTAACAAAATCAGTCCTAGTCCACCCTCCTGCATCTTATTTGAAAGCCTCTTTATTGGTTGGCTGCCTTTTCCTGCCCACTCTGCCAATATCTATTCCTTTATGCAGTGGCTCTTAATGAGAATGAAGCAACTAATTTGATCAGCCCCTATCTCTTTATAACCCAAGCCCAGGGCTATGACAAGCCAGTAGAACTGAGCTAGTTCTACTGATTATTTTAATCTCGTCATATGTCTTTTCTGGTCAATAAACTCCCTCTCAAATCAAATTGTTACTGAACATAACCTGACGCTAATGTCCATTGGACTCTGGGCTATAGTGGATAATGTAGTTTGTCATAATTAAGTGTACTGCCTAATTAATTGAGTGGTCAGGATGCTAATTAGCCAGGTTTATTGAGACTGGAGAAGTATGAAGGACAATATTGTGGCTCATCAGAAGCACTGGGGTTGGAAATAAAGTGCTTTTCCCCTTCCCACTGCCAAGTCGGACAGCTGAGTCTGTGGCTGTGCAGATTTAGGGATGCTGGATGGGATCTGGGGAGGCTGGTTGTGATTTCTTTTAAACCTCTCCAAGGATTTTCAGTCTCTGTTTCTGGTTATGGCTTCACCTGTCATTGCAATCCAAAGCAAATCTCTTCCCATTCTTAGGGGGAGGCATAGCTCAGTGGTTTGAGCATGGGCCTGCTAAACCTCAGGTTATGAGCTCAATCCTTGAGGAGACCATTGGGGTAAATAGATGTGAGGGATGGTGCTTGGCCCTGCTAGGAGGATAGGGGGCTGGACTAGATGACCTCCTGAGGTCCCTCCAGTTCTGGAAGATGCATATCTCCATATTAAGAACAAGAAACAGAAGCTGCCTACACCCTCTCTATTCTCCTATATGGCAAGGTACAAACAAACGCAGGAGGCAAAGAATGGTTGCATGGGTAAAATATTAGCCTGGAAGAGCTGGATTTTATTCCTAGCTCTGCTTCAGAGTCCCGTGGGATTTAGCAAATCAGTGATCTTTCCCTCTCTCAGTTTTTCAGCTGTAAAATGCAGCCAATAATTCTATTGTTCTGATAGGCTCAGCCCTTTACACCAAGACCTGGTTCTTGCTACATGCGTGTACGGTGCCCAGCATCATGGCATAGTGTTACGCTGGGAGTGGTCATGGAAATGAGATGATGTCATGGAAGCATGATGAGGCTGTGCTGAAGTTTGTAATACAAGCCTGTGAGGGTGCTCAATGGGCTGTAGGACACACACATGCAAAGTGGGGGGCAGGAGCTCTTATGGGGGGACATAACATTTCATAAGAGGGGCACAGCATGATTGGCTGCTCATCCAGCTCATTAAACATGTTGAAAAATGTGACTGCTTTTATGGATGTGTAGCCACATTTCTGTACCGATTAATAAAGTTTTTACATCCTGCAGACTTATTTTCCTACACGTGCCGAAAGGGTTTTTTTCCATGGGAACATGACCGAAATTTCCACCATTTTCGATTACATCAGACATACTGGGGGGAGCCGGGTGGATTGTTGCCACCCCTCCACTCTCTGATTTGCTCACCTTGATTATCTTTTTCTGATTTGTCCTCCTTGCTTACTGTTTTTGGTTCTCTGTGCCTTAAATATTGAGTCTGTTCTGGTCTGGCTATGGTCTGAAGAAGTGGGTCCGTCCCACGAATGCTCACCTAATAAATTATTTTGCTAGTCTTTAAAGTGCTACTTGACTGCTTTTTGTGTTGCAACAGTTCACCTGGGTAATTGGCACCCAAGTCTGACCACCTAGGTTAGCCTAGTCCACGGCTGAGCATCCCCATCACAAAGCTTTACCTGAATTACCATGTGCTTACTGTCTGCATGTGGCCATGGGTGTGACCGTGGCTTTGTGTGCTGAGATGCTCTGGCTCTGTCTGTCCTTTGTGGGGAATTGTGGGAGGCAATGGAAGACTATTAACACTGGAGCATTTTAGCCATGGGGCACATACATGGGACGTGAGTTACATGGACTGGAGGTGCTCAGGCATCATGAACATTCAAGCCTGGGGGCTCAACTCCAGTAATGTTAACTGTAGCCCAGCCTGAGTGTGACTGCGATGGACTGGGCGCAGCTCAGCCTTTGCAGTACAGCATGTATGTAAAAACAGAGCCAAAGTGATTAACATAGCAAAAAAGCTTGCCATTAAAGTGAACTAAGGACCAGTAGGTTGTCCCCAAAGCATTGTCAAGTCACCTGGCATAGTGGGCTGCATTAGTGGGTGCACTGCTAGAAGATTTAGAGAAGTGATTATTCCCTTTATTCGGCACTGGTAAGGCCACATCTGGAGTGTTGTGTCCAGTTTTGGGCCCCCCACTACAGAAATAATGTGGACAAATTGATGAAAATCCAACAGAGGGCAAAGACAGTGAATAGTGGGAGAGGGGGTGCGTGACTTATGAGGAGAGGCTGAGGGATTTGGGCTTATTTAGTTTGCAGAAAAGAAGACTGAGGGAGGATTTGATAGCAGCCTTCAACTTCCTGAAGGGGGGCTCCAAAGGGGATGGAGAGAGGCTGCTCTCAGTGATGACGGATGACAGATTGAGAAGCAATGATCTCAAGGTACAGTGTAGGAGGTCTAGGTTGGTTATTAGGAAAAACTGTTTCCCTAGGTGGGTGGTGAAGCTCTGGAGTTTTGCTTAGGAAAATGGTGGAATCTCCATCCTTAGAGATGTTTAAGCCCAGCTGAACAAAGCTCGGGCTGGGGTGATTTAGCTGGGGGTGGTCCTGCTTCGAGAAGGGAGTTGGTCTAGATGACCTCCTGACACGTCTCTTCCAAACCTAATTATCTATGATTCTGCAAGCTTGTCATGGCAGGCAGTGTTTTTGTTGTTATCTGAACTGTGCCTGGCACCATGGGACCTTGGGCACTAGGACCTACCATAATACAGATAATTCAAAGGATATTGCCCAGGTAAATAGTTTAGTAGAATCTGGGCATTTGATTCTTGTATTTGTAGTAATCTTAGCTGTTAGTCAGTGGTCAAATAAAATGCAACAATGTGGTAAGATATTGGACGGTGGTCTAAAGTTCCCTGGAGTGTATCCATTTAGCTGAAGCCAAACGGCACTTGAGAAAAAAACAAGCTATTTAGCCACAGACCGTAAGAAACAATGGTCAGTTACTGGATCAGGCTTCTTACCTCCCTACTGTGGATGTCTGCACGGCACTGTTAATCCAGATTCTTGGCAGGATTTTAGCCCAGAGCTCCAGTCCTGCAGGCCTGACTGGGCTGGACATCCACAGGGTTTCAGGACCAATCCCACAAATTTGGTCCAGCGGGACCCACATCAGCATGATGGTGAAACAGCCGAGCCAAACCAGAGTGGCACGGTGAGACCAGAACAAACCGGACTTTTAACAGCTTTTTGGTGACTCCCTACCTGCTGTGGCCAGAAACAGCCACTATGTTCCTGCAGTCCCTGTGCCCTCTATAAGGCTCCATGAAAATACAGCCAGTTCTCCTTTCCCCATCATATTAGCCTCCCAGGGGATCCTGCCCATTGGTTCCCTGAGGGAGTCAAAGGTGACTTTCTGATGTCCCCAGGGTCCGTATTCTGCTCCTCCCTTCTCTTCCTTTGGCCATGATCCTGACCGCAACCATCCCATGGTCACAGCTGCCTGGTTGCCACCTACTGCTACTCTTCCTACCAACTCTTCCCTGTTTGTGAGCAGCAGGTCAAGAGGAACATCACTGCGAGTTGGTTCCTCCAGAAGCTTGCTGACATCAACAGGGGACCAAGAAAATTTGACCCCCCCCCGGCCTCTTGGTTTTTGAACGATGCCACTGGGCAAATCGCACAGAATCTGGCCAAATATGACTTAAATCGGTTGTATAACGATTGTGACAAGGTAAGGCTGGGAGGAGGGAAGATCAAGAGGGAAAAGCAGGGAAGGCAAACAAGCAAAGTGTGAGCAGCTGGGGAGGAAGCTGCCTTGGGCCAATTGGGGCCAGCTGGTCCCACTTAAGCCTGCTTTTAAAAGAACCCTTGCCCAGTTGGCAGTGGGGAGAGAGAAGAGTGATAGGAGAGAAGCAAAGCGAATTCTTCTGGAGGTACCAGAGAAGGAGAGGAGTGCTCAACCAAAAGGGGCTAAAGACCCTGCCCAGGAGGTCCTGAGCTTTGGTGTAAGGCCAAGCAGGTGGATCACATGGGAGGAGCCACACCAGGAGGGGGAACAGGCTGCTGCTGCTACTGCTACTACCACTACCTGGAGGAGGTATGGGGGAGAGGAATCATCTGGGGAAGTGGCCCAGGGAAGAGCTGTGTTGTTCATAACTAGGGGAGCCCTCCCCCCACCACTAGCAGCCACACAGGGTCCCTGGGCTGGAACCTGGAATGAGTGGGTGGGGCCTGGCTTCCCCCCAGCCCACCATCTCCCCCCCTGCTGTCTACTGTTTCAAGAAGGGCAACGGTACTCTCAAGCTGGGGTTAGTGGACTAAACAGAGGCCCGGAGCCCAGGAGCGAGACTAGCCTTGCCACACGATATTATTAATAAAATGGGGAAGTAATGCCAACCTTCAACAAACAAACTTTTTTCCACATGTGTGCATACATGTCCTGTGTTTGCCTCTGTGCATGTGCAGAACATTCATGGGAAATGAGCTTTGTGTTCCAGATTGTGACTATTCTCACCAGAAATCTGATTGTCCAATAAAGCAGCCTAGATAGACCACAGGACTGCTACATCCAGTCAGAACAGCTCACACACCGAATCCGATCACACCATTTTTGCAGTGAGCTACAGCTGGAGAATTCTCCACAGATGTGAGCTGTTGAAGGGCTTTGGAATAGCGAATAGATCTAAAACCCATGGTCTGTACGGTGGACCACTTGCAAACCAAAAAATGAAGCAGAAGTTATCAAGTTCACTATCTGGTTATGAACTTTTTGCTTCGTTGTAGTGCTGTAATTGCTAGTCTTGATGCTAAGTGCTGAAGGAAAATAAGAGACTAACTCCTGCTCTTAGATACATGCTGCAAGCCCATTGATTTCTGTGGGGTTGGATGAGGGTTAAGTAGTTTTAGAATTTGAACGAATGCCTTTGATTTCAATCTGTGAATGGAAGATTCCTTGACACTAGATATTTGACAGATCCAAGTCCCCAGCCTCCAGTTCTCCACAGTGAAAGACTGCTGTTGGACCAAACAATAAGTCACCATTGCGAATATGCTTCAGCTGTTAAAAAATGGCCATCCTTTTACACAAGTTGCTTATACTGAATACAGGTGGGCCAAATTTTTTGTAAGAAACATCAATTTCATAGAACTTTCCTGGGAAGTTATCAAAATGTTTGGAAAGGTCAAAACATTTAATTTAGTCTTTATTATTTAAAATCTAATATCATATAATTAATATAACTGTAAGGAATGTGCCAGCAGGAGCTGAATACTGGTGAAGGATTTGGAGAATATGTCCTTTAGAGATCATTTGCATGAAAAGGCAAAGGTGTGCATGGTGTAATGCCTTGTAAACAAAGCCTGATGGGTAGCAGGTGAAGCAATGACGTTTCAGCTATTGTAAGCAAGATGTTGCTGTAAAATCACAATTTATGCTATCACCCAGTGTAAGAATTGTGGAATCTGACCAATGCTTGAAGTTGTGGGTGTACAGGGCAGTCATCACTGCTGTGTTAGATATGGATGACACAGGGGTCCCTCCATGTAAGCGTTGTGAGGTGGAAAGGAGGGGAGGCATAGTAGCTGAAGCAGCTGGCTGAGAGTGTTTTAGCCATACAGCTGTAAGACTGGTTTGACTAGCTCTCCCCTCTCTCACTGGTCAAAGATAGATCTAAAGCTGGCTCTATAGTTATTGTGTGAGAATCCGCCTTGGTGGGTACTGAGATGCTGTGGCTAGGCCCAGAGCTGAATGCCATGATAAGCTGAAGTCACTGGTAGCTGAAGCCACAGACAGCTGGAATCACAGGGTTTTGCCCACAGCAAAACCCATGAGACAGCAGGCAAATGGCTGGCAGAGCACAGAGGATAGGCAGCTGTCAGAAGCAAGCGGTGGGTGGCTGGGGGGCAGCTGGCAGGGGCAAGTGGAATGCTGGACCAGCAAAAAGGTGGCATTGACTCAGCCTCAATGAGTGCATCAGGATGATGTGTCAGGGCCTGCACAGACTGGACAGAGTTGTAAGTGGGGCATTTGAAGGGAGGTATGGAGAAAGTTTGGGTGTGTGGATTAGATTCTTACAGTATTACGGTGAGCCTGAGAGGCAAAGGACACTGCTCAAGCTATTTGAGCTGGGCCAGTTACTTGAGGGTTGGTAATGAACTCTGGGGCTACGTCTACACTAGCCCCTTCTTTCTGACAGGGGCATGGTAATGAGCAGGTTGGAAGATGCTAATGAGGTGCTGCATGTTCATGAATATGCTGTGCCTCATTAGCATAATGGCGGCTGCATCAATTCGAAATTGCCGCTTTTGAATCATGCGCTGCCCGTGTAGATGGGGTCCTTTCAAAAGGACCCCACAGCCTTCAATAGCCCCTTCTTCCTAAAACCAAATAGGAATAAGGGGCTTTTCAAGTCTGGGGGTCCTTTCGAAAGGACCCCGTCTACACAGGCAGTGCGCGATTTGAAAGTGGCACTTTTGAATTGCTGTGGCTGCCATTATGCCGATGAGGTGCTGCATATTAATGGCAGAGCCTCATTAGCATCTTCCAACCTGCTCATTACCATGCCCTTTTCGAAAAGAAGGTGCTAGTGTAGACATAGCCCGGGTGTGGTATTTTCTCAAGCTTATGCCATATGACTTTTCTGCCTCTTTCATTAAAAGTTTCTTTCCTACACTCAGACTCTGTGCTTGAAAGTGGGGAAGCGTTGCCTCTCCAAGGTGCCCAGGGGTGTGTGAATTTCCCAGGCAACTGGGTGGGGGCTCGAGCCGGTTCTTGTGAGATGGATGAAAAGGACCCCCTAGATGTTGAACCCAGCCCTGGTTGCTGCCAACTCCTTCCAGCAGAAGGGTTACATAACAAAGGTCAAAATGAGAAAATCAGAGCAAAACTTCTGAGCCTTACTGACAGGAAATGGTTTGCTTAGGTCAAAAGGCAAATATTTTTGGAAAAAAATTTTCTGTGCAAAAAATTTGAACTTTTCATCCCAGCTGGGGCAAATCTCAATGTTGAAATCTTAGAATTTTGTATGGGATGAAAATTCTGAACTTCATCCAGCTGTAAAGCTGTAAATACATTAATCAGCCTACACACACACACACACACACACACACACACACACACACACACACACACACACACACACACACACACACACACACACACACACACACCTCGTATAAACTTTTTTGGAATAGGTAAAACAGAAACACACACATTTATATATTAGCAATGTATTCTATGTACAATACATGATTTCTTGCCCCGTCCTTTAAAACATCTGGGACTCTACTGTTGGTAATAAGATACTAACATAAGTGGATCTGTGCTCGAGATAACAATTCCAACATTACTAAGATCTTACGCCAGCTGGTGGACTGGCCCGTCTTTATCCCTTTCCTTGCTGGAGATTGGAACACTGGGACACAAATGGGCATGGACCCTGTCAGCTGATCAGCTGCCTTTCGCCACGCATCGGCTTGAGCATTGGAATTCGGGAGGCCCCTTTGTGCTGCGAACAGGTGACAAACAGCTGATGGGAGTGCCACACACCCAACAGGGCACTTCCTATGATTGGCTGTTTACAACGTATGGGTTAAAAATAATTGAGGGGGCTGGATGACTTCATGAAGAACATGCCAGCAAAGAAATTCGAAAATAGCTTCCTCCCTTCTGGGAAGGGGTTAATCGTGGATCCCTGCACAGCTTCAGTTCCACACAGGCCAGAGTGGCAGAGGACAAGAGGGAATCAATTTACAGTCAGAATGGCCTGTAAGAATCTGCTTTCTTTTTGTGTAAATTTCCTTTTGGAAGGAGCACTGGGGAGCAGATCTATCGTGTCAGGTCTGAGGAGGCCCTTAAACCAGGTGGACATTTTTCAAACTCCCCATTTCCTTCTCTGTCACTACCCCAAGCCGCAACGCATTCGAAAGGCTGTGTGGGATCTGCCATCTTTCTCAAATCCATCAGCTCTCAAATCTCTGTATTACAACCAAACAGGATTGGTTCCGCTGCAATTTGTCAAGATTGGACAAGGCCTCAAAGTTGGCAGGGACGTATATTAAAGGTTTCTCAGGGACCGGAGCCAGAGAGGCAATTACCTTCCCGCACTCAGAGATGAGGGAACGCAGCTGCCATCTCAGCTCCCGTTACTGTTATGTAATGCAGCAGGGCTGGGGGTCCTCTCCCCCAGCAACTCCCCATAAATAAAAATAAAACAGACATGACCTCCTCCCCGCCACCGCCCATCCGCAGCCTGAAACTGGTGCAGGCTGGCTCCGCAGGAGGGACAGCTGCGACTGCCTCTTGCTTGCTGGCGAGGCAGCTGACAAGAATGGGCAGAGGTGATATGCTGGAGTGCTCGATGCACAGAGAAGCTGTGGTATAAAAGACACCAGATTCAAAGGCTGTGGGAGCTATTCTGGTAATTGCAGGGAGCTTTGGATCACCGTTAACACTTGTCAATGTCCGCCCCCTCCCCCGCCCCCCGAGTCACCCCAATGCCTTCCTGTGGTGACCCGTCACTGCTATCAGACAGCTGTTGACTTTCTGCCACTGCTTTTCTGGGAGCTAACACCCCGACTGTAAGCTGGAGGAGATGAGAACATCGCAGTCTGTTTGGGCTTGTGCGTGTGGCCTTCCTACGACGCAGCCTGCAACAGGGATTGGAGAAGCCTGAAGTTTTGTCAGGCCTTGCTGGTGCCCTGGGAGTGGCGCCTGTGTGGAGCGCCAGCTTTTCTCTTCAGAGACATGCATCCAAGGCCCAAAGGACTTGTAAGGCCCCCGTGTAAGAAGGGGCAAAGCCTGCGACTTCATCTTCTCAGACAGCCCATTAAAGAGTCCACAGAGTCCCAGGTGGCTGGGGCCCTGTCTACGAGCGAGCGCACACGTCTGTAAGATGCCATGGGGACAGCAATGAGAGCAAGCGGTTTACAGGCCAAGGTAGATTAGAACAGGGTCCAAACCTCAGAGCAAAAGCACAATGACGCATCAGAACGCTTTGTCTGAACTGTCAGGAGGAAAGTACAAGGGGAGCAACCAACATTTCAGTAACGCGTGTGGAAGCCATCTTGTATAGAAGCCATTTCACATCCCTTACTTTTGCACGCACACAAGAGCCTGTCCTTTCCTTGACCGGTTTGGGAATGGCTGGGAGGATGAGCTCTATGGAATGCGTTAATGAACTGTTCGGAGTTGGGGGACCAGCTCCCTTGGACCTGTTTTTCCTTGCTGATAACAGTTTCTCTTTGGAAAGTGATTTATGGTTCTCTAACTAATTGCCTCTGGCACTGGGCTTGTTTGTGTAAGGGTATAAAATACTAGAGTTAGCTGCATCAAGCAGCCTTGCTGGACCTGGTTTTACTAGCGTCCAGTTTGGCTCATCTGTTGCCTTATTGAATTCAATAAAGCTGAATGTTAGCTGCCTAAACTCAGAAGTCTTGTGCTTCAACACACGTAAGACAGTACATAAGGTGTGTACCATCGGTTGTTTGTCTCAGTCTGCAAATATGAGGGTACCTTGACTTAATTTTTTGTCCCAGCTAAGCGGTAGTGACAGATCCCATGTCACTGACTGAGGCGTGTGCCTTGCCGCAGGCACAAATTCTTAGTCTACCTCGAGGCATCTGATCTGGGATCTGAAGACCAGGACTTTGTCAGAGTTCAAAAAAGAACTAGATAAATCCTTGGAGGTTGGGTCCGTCAGTGGCTATCAGCCAGGCTGGGTAGGAATGGTGTTCCTAGTCTCTGTTTGTCAGAGGCTGGAGATGGATGACAGGAGATGGCTCACTTTCGTGATTACTGTTCTGTTTGCTCCCTCTGCGGCATCAGGTATCGGTCACGGTCAGAAGACAGAACACTGGGCTGGATGGACCTTTGGTCTGACCCAGCATGGCTGTTCTTATAGGGAAGCTATTACTGTTCTTTGATTACAATAAGCCTGGCCTGGTGCCTTCAATCCTTTTCTGATCTGATGGTCTTTGAGGGGCTCCCTTGGAGTCTGCTGCATTGGCTACTTGGCACATAGAGGAGCCAAACACGCAGCCCAATAATTATCACCAGGGATGAAGCAGCAGATCATTCAGGACACCACACCAGCGACTTCTGAACTACCGCAAGAGGCCACCACTGTTGGAATTTGGTGGAAATTTATTCCATGGACTTTAACTGGGTTCCTAGAGAATGTGAATCCCACTGGAAATCTGGCCTAACTAATGAAATAAATCTCCTGCTGGTGGCTTCCACAAATTGAATCAGATCTGGTAGACTTCGAGGTACTGTTCCCAACCCCCAGTCTTTTACCTTCTATTGCCTAGATTATTGCTCTATTATTATTTACGTGTTGTCGTCACACCTCAGGATGGTTAGAAGTAAATTACCCTGTGAGAAGAAATTATTACAGCAAAAAGCTGTCAAACATCGCTGGTTTATAATCAATATTGGAAAGACTTGATCTTTATGTGGTCATGATGAATTTCTGCTTGTAATCACGAGGTTTATTTCCAAATATTTATTAGAATTGGTTTTTCCTATTTTGGTACGAAAGGGAAATTTAAGAACTAACCATTGCCCTTGTTGGTAATTCTTGTTGTTTTAAAATAAAATGACCCTAGAAGCTGAGTTTTTTAGAATGGGATCCCAACTACAGTGGCTCTGGAAAAAAGGGGTCATAGCAATAAATTCCTTTATTTTTGTTGGAAAGCAAATCTGATGTGAAATGTTTTGACCAGCTCCTGTGAATAATGTTGAGGGCCTATTAACGAAAGACTCTCTGGCTGCAGGGCAGGAGAGCTCAAGAGACCTTCATCGCCTGTTTTGTTGTTTTCATAACCTTCCTGTGAGGGAGTGAGAGCAGAGCCTGGCCCCACAGTGGCGAAAAGGCCTTTTTGTTCAGTTAGCCCCTCCCCCATTTTACCTGCAGCCAATGCCAGGCCTGGAGGGAGGGAAAGAAAGGAGGGAGTCTAGCTCAGTTGAAGGCTCACTGGTGAGGAGACAAGAGCTGGTTCTGCTGTCTACAGGACGGGAGCCAGAGCTGTCTGCTGGATCTGCTGCAGGGGGTTGCAAGCCTCTGAACGCCCCCCTCCAAAGGAGGGGGAAGTTGACTCTTGGGGTTATGCCCCAAACTGAAGGAACAGATTTTGGTAAGCAGCTTAAGTCCTACATGCCAGGCTCTTGGTTAACCCTGGGACCTAACCATTGGCTTCCCTGGGGGATCTGGCCATGCTCACCTTTCATAGAACTGGCTGAGTGGCATCATAAGAGGGAAAGTGAGCTTTTCTGCTTAAGGCCTTGTGCTTTGCACTGGGACTCAGCAGCTCTGGGTTTGATTGGCTGCTGTACCATGACTCCCTGTGTGACCTCAAGCAAGTCACTCAAGCATGCCGTGCCTCAGTTTCCCCAATGAAAGATGGGTTGATAATGCTGCTTTTTTCTGTCCATTTAGATGGTAAGCTCTCTGTGTTTAAATCCATCAGCTTACTCACTGGAGCCTTACTCTCTACTAGGGCCTTCAGAGACTCTTGTATTTATTAATTAACAGTGCCTATGTCCCACACAGTACCTACCCCATTACGTTTTTAACAAGTGCTCCAGGGATCTTTGTGGGAATTCAGGGCTTTCATGCCTACACTGGTCTCCAAAAGGTGAAATTAAGGCAGAGCATGACGAGCTCTCTTTCTTACTGTCTATTTATAGTGTCTCTTCCTGTAATTAACAGTCCCCTGTTAGTAGCGGCAGGAGCTGTGTGACTACACTCACAACATGCACGCCCCAAAACAAAGCCAGTGGGCTTAAAGTTCCAACTGTGACACTTCTCCTGTCAAACGCCAGGAAGGTGGGAGCTCCAGGTGATGCTGTGTGATCAGCCCTGCGTCACTGACACGGGGGTGTGGGGTCAGGCTTAACTCTTTCTTCCTTGGGTGTAGTTGGAGTATATCATTTACAGCTCTTACGGGTGACCTGAAACACTATCAGTGATGGTGCAAATCAGAGGTTAAAGTCCTACAGATGTAGTAGAAACTCATGAAGGCCTCAAAGTCTGGCTTAATAACAAATTTTACTTTGTAAACCTTAATTAATTCAGCTTCTCAATGCCTTTGAGTGAGAAGAGGTCATGGATTTCTTATAATACTCAGGCCTTTGAAGCTGTAACTATTCCATATGTCATGAACTTTGTGTGCATCCACGAGGTGAACCTCCACTAGCTGATAGCAGTATTGGGCTTATGACACCCAGCTGGGAGCTCTGATTTTGTGCAATAGAGGGCGGTGGTCCACACAGCCGTTGGTCAGTTCATTGCTAGGGCTGGCTGGGAAACAAGAATTCTGTTCTGCAAAACGTGTTGTGGTTTCAACATTTGTTTTCATTCCCCTGGGGAACAAAACAGAGCTTTATTGTTAGTTGTCATGGGAACATACCCACCTTTGAGTAGCCAAGAGCCTAGCGGTTAGAGAACTCACTTGGGGTGTAGGCGACATAGGTTCAGGCAGCTGCTTTAGAACAGGAACGTGGGTCTTCCTTATTGGTGAGCACCAGGCTATTGGCTGCTCTGGGGTCGGAGGAGGGGGGCCTGTCTTGCCTAGTGGATCGGGAAACTAAGGCTCAATGCAGCAAAACGTTTGAGAATAATGGTCCATTGCTCTAACCAGTAGATCTCTCCTCAGTTCTGTGGGTTTTGGCATTTCTGATGGCATCACAGGCCCACTAGTAATAAACCAGAGCCTTGAGTTGAACCTTCACCCCACACTGGGGCTATCTCCTTGGTTTTTGTACCTGAGTTGTCTCTGACCTCCCTGCAGGCAGAGGTTCTGAAATATCCAAGGAAGGCTCTGGTGGGGAAGTGGGGCAGGATGTAGGGGTGGAATTGCAATTATTCTCCTCCCTGGTAAGTCCAAAGTACATCCGCAACAACAAAGATGCTCAGCCTGGGAGCCCTTGTGGGATGGAAGCTTGAGGGAGTTGGTGGGGAGCTGCTGAGGTGAGTGCTGCAGTGTGGACATGGGGCGCTGTGTGCAGGGCAAGGCAGGGTAGCGTGTGGTGGGGTAACAGGCGTCATGAATTGGAGAATAGGGCTCAGTGATTGGGGGTGTGGGAACCTACCCACCCTCCTCTTCCATTTTTCTCTGAGTTACTCTTGCTGTACTCCCGGTATACCAGGTTCTCCCTTCAGCTCTACAGGCTCAATGCAGAGGAAGTGGGCACAGATTTCTCACAGCAAGTGCGCATGCCGAGTGACACAAGAGCAGCGGTTCCAGCCCTTTTCACTAGTGCAGAGCCCCAATCACACCCCCAAACTTTTCACAACTCCCCTATCAGCCCCCTCCAAACCATGCATGGAGCCCCAAAGCCCATCCTAGCCGCTGTATACACTGCATTAGAGGAAACCACAACACAAACTTTGGGGTAGCAATCAATAACATTATTGGAAGATATTTAATTTAAAAATAATAATGGATTGTAACTTTGCAATTTATTTGAAGCTTATTTTCTATGATCACTTTTATTTATTGTTTGTTTTTTCACAGCCCCCTGCAATTCAGGGGGTCCACAGACCGCAGGTTGGGAACCACGGCACCAGGGTGATGACGGCAGTCTGCCAGGGAGGGGTAATTCCCAGCTCGGGGAGACGTTAACCCATGAACGCTGTGCGGGCTAGTGCAGTAAAATAGCTGGGTGGCCCTGGCAGCATGGACAGTGGCTCAGCCAGTTGCCCAATACCACGCTGGCCAGGTCCTAGGGACGCGTGTGCAGCTAGCCTGAGCGGCTGTGGCCACATGGGTTTATCAGCACGCTAGCTCAGGCAGGTGTAATGCACCTAAGGCCACTCGTGCTGGGAACTGCACCTCCCAGCAGCCGAGTAACCCTGTCCCTGCAGTGATGGAACGTATCTATGGAGGGGGCCATGTGCCAGTCCCACCTGCCTTCACTGTGTTCTTTTTCTCGTGCTTTGTCTCCGTTACTATCTTTCTCTTTCCCTCTGTCTTGCTCTGTTTAGCTCCTTCCCCCAAATTCCTATGCTTTGCATTTCCTTGCTGGAGGCTGGCCCTGGGATGGTCAGAAGGCTGGATAGACAGAGCCGGAGCAATTTGCCCCACTGCTCGCTGGCTCCCTGTTCTGCCTTGCCCAGAACAGATCAGTTGGCCCTTCAGAAACAAGATCCCCACTGGCTACAATGTGCCACCCACAATGTGCCTTTCAGGTCCTACATGTCCCTCTCGCACCAGGTGGCATCTCTCATTCAGTGCGCTAAATGTCACCACAACTAGGTGGGTGAATCCAGACACTCCCTGTGCTCCTGTCATCCACACGCCTCCTGGGTGTGGGTCACTGTCCCAGATGGTGGCACCTGGACCACTTACAGAGGGAGAGTAAGGAACTTCTGAGAGCAAGCTGGCTTATAGGGTAGAGGGTCCTGCACTGAGGTCCCATGTTCAATTCTGGCTGTTGCAAGGATAAAAGACAAAACCACTTCTTCCCAAAGTGATGGCTCCACACCTGACTTCTGAGATCTCATCTTCAGAAGGAACCTGCACAACACCATCTGCGAGCTTAAATTGACCATCTTGCTAGATACTAAAACCTTGTGGACTGCAAAGGGGGACTGCTTTTATGGCTTCTTACAGTGATTTTGAACAGGTGTGAGCAAACTGTTTGTCTCAGGGCCCCCCTTTTCATCCCTGCAATTAGCAGGGCCACCCAACCTGTCTAACGTAATTCAAACCAATAGAAATTTCAGTTATCTTCATTAGGGGGAAACAAAAAAAAAAAAACAAACCAACCCAAACCCTTTCAGCACATGTAAGAAAATAAGTCTGTAGAATGTAAAAACTTTATTTGGTATATAAATGTGAATATACATACATAAAAACAGTAACATATTTAAAAATTTTTAATGAGATGGAGAGTGCTTTATACATATATATAAACTCTTTGTCTTGCTGCTTCAAGAGCCTGTCTAACCCACACTGCAGCTTCAGAAAAAAAACAAAAAAAACCAACAGCTCCTTGCTCTTTAAAGATCCTGCTTCCCGCCCCCCACCACCAGCTCTCCCAGGCAGTCTTTTAAAGTTAACGAAAAGATCAACACAATTGCAATTATGAAAAAAAGCTGGACTCTCTCAGGTAGCTGAAAACAGGGGCTGGCTTGGTAAAAGCTCACATATGTTATCTCCACTCAGATGCCTCTGCAAAAGTGAGTCCCAGCATGCTTGAGTTGGGAGATGCAGGTAATGTGGCTGGGAGACCGGAAACAATGCCCTTGTAGTCAAGAAGGCTAATGGCATACTAGGGTGCATTAGGAGGAGCATTTTGAGCAGATCTAGAGAAGCAGTTATTCCGCTCTATTTGGCACTGGTGAGGCCACATCTGGAATATTGTGTCCAGTTTTAGGCCCTCCAGTATAAAAAGGACGTGGATTTGCTGGAGCAGGTCCAGCAGAGGGCAACAAAAATGATTAAGGGGCTGGAGCACAAGACCTATGAGGACAGGCTGAGAGATTTGGGTTTGTTTAGTTTACGGAAGAGAAGACATAGAGGTGATTTAATAGCAGCCTTCAACTTCCTGAAGGGGAGCTCTGAAGAGGAGGGTGAGAAACTGTTCTCAGTGGTGTCAGATGGCAGAACAAGGAGTAATGGTCTGAAGTTGAAGAGGAAGAGATGTAGGTTAGATATAAGGAAAAGCTATTTCCCCAGCAGGGTGGTGAAGCATTGGAATGTGCTGCCTAAAGAGGTGGTGAATTCTCCATCCCTCGAGGTTTTTAAGTCCCGGCTTGACAAGGTCCTGGCTGGGATGACTTAGTGGGGGTTGAACCTGCTTGAACCTCCTGAGGTCCCTTCCAGCCCTAGGATTCTGATATGATTCCAGCACTCCCAGGGGATGGTGAACACCGAGGGGACAGGAGGGCTGGCAACACAGGTCAGCAGAGCCTAAGAAGCTGTGGGGAGGCAGCAGAGGCCCCTGTGAGGGGGTGGGGGGGCCCAGAAATGAAGCTGGCCCTCTGCCGATGGCAAGATTGAGGCAGCAGGGAAGGAGGCAGTGCTGCATAGGGCAGCTGAGCTGCCAGAAACTGCGGGGAGGCGGTGGAGGTCCTGGGGGAGCCGATTGTACTATGTCCCCCCACCGAAGGAGGTGTGTCCCCCAGGTTGCACACCGCTGATCTAAACTCACTTTAATGCCTCAAGTTTTTTTGTCTCTTCTCCCTGCGCCTGGAGATGCCATGAGCCGTTTCACATTGGCTAGTCCCTCAGAATAGGTTACCTACTTCAGCTATGCAGTCAAGCTCGCAGGAAGCCATGACCCAGTGAATACCTTCCCCAGGCCTGCAAAGAGCTCAGTGCGAGCTTGAAAGCTCATCTCTTTCACCACCAGGAGTTGGGCCCATAAGAGCTATCACCTCTCCCACCTTGTCTCCATAAGCCTCCTGTCGCATGCATGGCCCAAATCAAACCCCTTCCCTCATCAAATCCCTAAATCAGCCGGAACGGCCCTGTAAGCCTTGCTAAATCAGCTCCTCGCTGCGCCTTTTGCTGACCGCTGCCCTTCACCAAGCTGGCCCCGGCTCTGACTCTGAGGGCAACAGCCTCTCTAATTACCTTTCTCCTACCTTCCAAATCCTCTCGGGAGCCTGGACAGGAGCCGCTATGGCGGGGCGCGGGAGGATTAGAGAGACCCAAGCTTGCATTTCAGCACCCTGTGTCAGGAGGAGGCCCAGGTGGGTGGGGCTGCAAGGATGGGGGGGGTTCCATGGGAGGCACGAGGGGCGTGTCTGTACCCATGGCTTCATGAGTGTGTGGGGGAGTCCGTGTGGATTGCGGGGGGTGGGGGAGGCATGTCTTCCCTAGGAAATGCAGGTGGGTGCATGCATGGAACCACGCAGCTGCACGGATGCAATGGGGTGTGTACAGGGGCTGGCATGCTCCAAGGCACGGCAGGGGTAGAGACATGCACGGACATGGGTGGCAATGCATGTGTGCAGCTGGTTTTCAGGCGGGTGTGGTTCATGTGTGTGGGTGACTGGTGGTGGGAAGGTGCACACATGTATGAACAGGCCCCAGAGCTAGAATCGTCCCCGTTCCAGGGAACTGGTCTCCCCTGGGCAGGGCCGAGGCCTGCTCCCTCCCTGAGCCCCCCTGCCCCCCGGTGCACTCACAGATCAGCTGCAGGGCTGTCATCAGCCTCTTTCAGCAGCAGAAGGAAAAGGGATGGGCTTGTGGCCCGGGCAGTGGGCTGGGCAACTTCTCCAGAGTCCATCTGGTGGGAGTTGGGCAAAGTCACACCGATGGTGCTTTGTACCAGCAAAGCCACTCACAAGTAAACCAAGGCAGAAGGGTTGACGGACTCGCACTAGTGCCTGAAGAACAGCCCCGTAGGCTGTGGCACCAGCAGAGGCAACGTGAACCTGTCTAGCCAGGCTGTGGCAGTGAGGGGCTTGCTCCCAGCTGTGGAGTGGGCAGACCCTCAGCCTCTGGGCTTGCTTACCCTGCAGAGCGGACAGGCTGCCTACCAGCCTGGCCCCAGGCAAAACGAGGTGTCAAGCCAGCACCCTCAGGCGTGCAGGCGAGCTGGGACTTCAGAGGCCAGCGTGGAGGTTTTTTCTGTGTGGATGGGATCGAGGGTTGGGACACCACTTAGAATCGAGGCCAGGTTAACTCAGCAGTGAAGGTGTAGCCAGAGGGGCCATCATCTACCCTTCAAGAAAACACCTACCGCTGGCCCGTGTCAGCTGAGGCAGGGCCGCGTGGCTCCTGCCTTGAGGCTATGAAATTGCCAAGTGGCTGATCAGCCTTGAGCTGAGCTCTGGGGATCACCCATCCTACGTCCTGGACTGTACTCCCAGCCCAGATGTCTAGCCTGGGGCCCTGCCACGTGAGCCTGTGTCAGCTGACTCGGGCCAGCCGGGACTGCGTTAATGCAGTGTGGACCTGCCCAGAGGCTAACTTAGACCCCTTCCTCCAAAAGAGCCCAGGGGTTGGCTAACTGTGGGCTGGCGGGTGAGAAGTCACTGAGACCAGCCCTTCCAGCACCCAGCCATGGGGTCGGACTCCTCGGCTGGCTTCTCATGCCGGAGGCACAAATGAGTTAAGGAGCGGGGGATGGCAATTGATGTAATTAGATGTAAATGAACACTGGGCCTGGGAATGGAATTAGCATGCGGGATGCGTTAAACTGGGAAGAGATGGGCAGATAAGGGCCCGGTCCTGGTTGCCACAAGGGTGATTTATTGCCCATTTTGCCACATGGTCCATTTGGCGTTAATTTCACCCTGCTGCTCAGACAGGGAGCTGGAACGGGGAGGGTCAGGGGGCCATGCCTCCCCCCTTTTTTACTGGCTGTAAGTATGAGTGATGGGGGAGGGGGTAGAAAGGAGAAAGAGGGGGGCAGGCCTGGGAAGTGGGGCACTGAAGGAGTGGGGCCTCTGAGGAAGAGGCTTGGGGGGGCCGTGGGGAGATGGGCTGCAGCTTGCTCAGGGAGAGGGGCCTCTGGGGAGTGGGCAGTTTGAGGGGTGGGGTGGGGGGGTTCTGGGAACGGGGCTGTGCAAGGGGCAGGCCATGGTTTGGGCGCCATCGCCCCCCGCCTTTGAGAGTGCTTCTGCCACTCCTGCAGGAGATGCCTGCTGGCGTGGCAGGACGAGGTGAAAAGTCAACTCCAGCTGTCCCTCAGAGTCTAGCCAGGCCCAGCGCCTCATAGTATGTGGGGTGAATAAGGAGAAGTTATGTACTTGGGCCCATGATACGAGAACTAGAGGACACCAAATGAAATGAATGGGTAACAGGTTTAAAACTAACAAAAGAAAGTTCTTCTTCACTCAGCGCATAGTTAACCTGTGGAACTCCTTGCCAGAGGAGACTGTGGAGGCTAGGGCTATAACAGAATTGAAGAAAAAGCTAGATAAATTCATGGAGGTTAGGTCCATAGAAGGCTGTTAGCCAAGGGTAGGAATGGTGTTCCAGGCCCCTGATTGTCAGAGGCTGGAGATGGATGGCAGGAGACAAATCGCTTGATCATTGTCTTCAGTCCCCCACCCCACCCCAGGGCACCTGGCACTGGCCACTGTCAGCAGACAGGCTACTGGGCTGGATGGACCTTTGGTCTGACCCAGGATGGCTGTTCTTATGTTCTTATGTAGCACCTCACTCCATGGGAGTTAGGCAGAAGGAAACTGAGGCACGAGCGCTCCTCCTCTGAGCCCTACCTTGCAGTTGTTCTACTAAATGTTGACACCTGTCCCTTAGCAGCCAGGCTGGGGCCCATCAGCTCATCACACCAGGGGTGATGGGCAGAGCAGTCAGATGGTAGGTAACTAATGGTCCCGGCAAACACAGGTGGAGCCTCAAGCCATGGTCTTGTGAAGACTTCTTAGGGCTTGCCATTGCTTACTGGAACAGCGTGGCCTAGTGGGTAGAGCACTGGTCTGACTCAGGAGACTCGAGGTTTTTTTCCAGCTCTGCTACTAGCCTGCCTGGTGGACTAAGATGAGTCATCTTTCTTCCCCTCCCCCTGCTCAGTGCCTCAGTTTTCCCAACTGTAAAATGGGGGTGGGGCATGACCATGAGGTCCCTTGTAAAGATCTGCTTATGAGAAGAGCTAGATGGTGTTACTGCTAATACTTTACCCTGCTGTGAGGGGCATCTCCTTTGCCTTGTCTGAGCTCAAATGGGTCGCCACGTTTCTGTGCAGGCTCTAGATCTGGATCTGAAGCTCAGGTGGGCCTGGCTGAGGTGACTCATTGCTACAGCAGGCTGTGTGGAAGCACACTGCCCTGAGGGTGCTAAAAATACAGCATCTGTGCGTCATCCCCAAGCTCCGGCTGGGGGACGAGCGCTGATCCCTGGGCCAGGACTGTTCGTCTACTGCCGGCCGGCTGCTGATCACACCTGCTGGGACACCTCCACCGTAGCGCACACATGTACACCCTCTGCTCTCACCCACCTCCCTCTGAATGCAGCTCCACCCAGTACACACCAGTACTCAGCATCCATGGCCACACCTCCCTATAGCACACACCGGTCACCCACGTACTGCGCCCTGACTCACAGCTCCTCCCAACTAAGATTCAGGCACCTCCATCTCCCCTAGACATCTATGTGAACTCACCGTCCTACACAGTTATATTTAATCACTCTCTTCCCCTCTCAAGCCAAAGCAGACAGAACCGAGGGTTAAATCTACAGTCCCCATTTTCCCCCTCCGCTTCCAAATGCTCGACTAGCTGGAGACACGTTCATCTGTGAATTGTTTTACATCCCAAAGCTCTTCCGCGTGAGGCTTAAGACCACAACGAGGAAGTTCCAAGCCATAGAATGTTACGAGCCCTAATAAAATAAAAGTGCCGTCCCCTTGGCAGAAGCCTGTAAGCGGCTGTTCGGGGAGCCGCCAGCCTCGTTACAGATCTCACAAACAGCACACTGTTTATTTTAAATGAGTGATAATCTCACTCCCTCACACAGATGCCAACGGAAGGGAAACGGAGCTGCAGATTCTAAGGACAGACGGGACCACTGTGATCCTCTTCTAGGTTGACTTCGTGCAGGAGACAGGCCAGGTACCTGGCCTCCAAATCATTCCCATTTCAACTAGTTAAACAAGCATCCAGTCTTGGGGCTGGAGTGATGGAGGACTGTGACCATGGTTAATTATTCTCACAGTTAAACATTGACACCTTATGTGAAATTAAAAACAAAAAAGTAAGATTTGTTCTTCTCAACGCAAAATCAATTCCCCCAAATTTCATTTTTTTTTACTTTGTTTTCTGAACATCTCCTGCCTTAATCTTGCTGGATCTCTAGGAGTTCAGAGTCCTCCAAAACCAGCAGAGATGAGATCTGGCGCTGTAACAAAGGCTCTGTCTACACTAGGCTAAGAAAGTTGACCACAGATACGCAATTCTCACTATGGCCAGTGATTTTTTGGTTTAAAAAAAGAGGAAACCATACTCAGCCCCTTCCTGCCTCCTGCAACTGGGGCTCTTTCTGCTGGGGCTGCTGGCAGGGCTCTGCATCCCAGCTGGCTCCCTGTGGGGCTGCCAGGGACCCCCACCCTCCGGCCAGGGTTCCCTTGGCTGGAGCACTGGGGGCTCCAGCTCCTGGCCCTGCAATGCCTGAGGGTGCAGGGGCTCTGGCTCCCAGCCTCTTGGTAGCCTCCCAGCCTCTGCACTACTGTGGGGCAAGTGAGAGCTCTGGCTCTCAGCCCTGTGCTGCTGCACGCCAGAGGGGACTCTGGCAGCCCTGTGGCTGGAAGCTGGCTGTGGAGGGGACCCTGCTGGTAGCCCCAGCCATGGGATCCCCGTTGACGGGGAACATTGATTCAGAGGTGTGCCACAAAAGAAGCCCAGGCTATAACAATGGCATAGCTGATATTGATGTATCTGTGCTCTGCTAACTTGACTGTCTATAAAGGGGATGGTTGATGAGTGAGTTTCTCCCGCCAACTGC
This sequence comes from Carettochelys insculpta, assembly GCF_033958435.1. Classification (NCBI taxonomy): domain Eukaryota; kingdom Metazoa; phylum Chordata; order Testudines; family Carettochelyidae; genus Carettochelys; species Carettochelys insculpta. The sequence goes on from NC_134138.1 coordinate 7,611,208, forward strand.
CCTTACTTGCATCTTGCGATGAGTACAGGCATCGACTGTGACCCCGAGAGGTCGATTTTGCATGAAAGCGAATCCGAGAAGTACGACCCTGAGCCAAAGAGATTCCCCAGCAGGAAGTAGGTGCCAGAATCCACTGCGGAGAGCCTGAGAGTTGCCTCATTTCCAGCTGCTCCATGCCCTTAAAAGAAGTGGAAGCAGGGTAAACAGTCCCCTAATAAAGTGAGTGTTGCAGGGAGGTGGCGTTATCACAAATGCGAGGGAAGGTCTATTCGACAACCTCTGTTAAGACCTGGGGCCTGCTCTGAAAGGTTACAGGAAAAGGGCATCTTCAGACTTCCTTATACTTTGTACAGCAGGAAAAAAAAAAAAAAAAGACACAGCACATTCCCCCGCTGCCCACGTTGTTGATTCTCCTTCACTCCGTACCTTTGCATGTAGCAACAGGAGATGGTCTTTCATTTCAAGACCAAACACTGTTTCTTTGTGACAGCTTTATATTACCACCACATTTATTTATTTTTTCCGCACCGTCATTGGCAGAGTTAATGACACTCCTGTGGCCTTAGGGTGTGCCTAAACAGCAAAGTTATTTCGAAGTAACGGCCGCTATTTGGAAATAACTTTGCTAGTGTTGCCTTATTTGGAAATAGGTAAACCTCATTGGTTGTGTCTACACTTGCATTCCTCTTTTGAAAGAGGCATGCAAATGAGGGAAATTGAAAATGCAAATGAGGTGCAGATTTACATGTCTGGTGCCTCATTTGCATATTCTTCTTTTGAAAGAAGAAAAACAGTGTAGATGCAGCTCTTTCTAAAGTAAACGCCATCTTCCAAAGAGCCCCTCTTTCCATAAAAAAGCCGTGTCTAAACTGTTTTTCTTCTTCTGAAAGAAGACTATGTAAATGAGGCACCAGATATGTAAATCTGTACTTTGTTTGCATTTTCAGTTTCTCTCATTTGCATGTCACTTTCGAAAGAGGACTGCAAATGTAGACACAGCCATTGTATGAGGAATAGGGCCTGTTTTGACATAGGTATTTCGAAACAGGGACTGTGTAGACAGGGAACAGAGCCTATTGTGAAATAAGCCAAAATGCGTCGTCTTTTGTCTCAGGAAGAAGTGTTCTTTCGAAAACTTTTTTTTTTTTGCTTAAGGAACCCCGTCTACAGGGTGCTTTTGCTTTCAGAAAAGCCTCTCTGGAAACACGATCGGAAGAGATTATGCAAACGAGGTGTGAGATTTGGAATATTGTGTCCAGTTCTGGAATATTGTGTCCAGTTTTGGGGCCCCCAGTATAAAAAGGATGTGGATTTGCTGGAGCAGGTTCAGCGGAGGGCAACAAAAATGATTAAGGGGCTGGAGCACAAGACCTATGAGGATAGGCTGACGGATTTGGGTTTGTTTAGTTTTCAGAAGAGAAGACTGAGGGGAGATTTAATAGCAGCCTTCAACTTCCTGAAGGGGATATCTAAAGAGGAGGATGAGAAACTGTTCTCAGTGGTGTCAGATGACACAACAAGGAGTAATGGTCTGAAGTTGAAGAGGGAGAGGTGTAGGTTAGATATTAGGAAAAATTACTTCACCAGGAGGGTGGTGAAGCACTGGAATATGTTGCCTAGAGAGGTGGTAGATTCTCCATCCCGCAAGGTTTTTAAGTCCCATCTTGACAAGGTCCTGGCTGGGATGACTTAATGGGGGTTGATCCTGCTTGAAGCAGGGGGCTGGACTAGATGACCTCCTGAGGTCCCTTCCAGACCTACGATTCTGTGATTCTGTGATTTGTAAATCGCCGCTTCATTTGCATTTTTGGTTTCCCTAATTTGCATTCCTCCTCTGAAAGGGGAATGGAGCCTAGACGCGGCCTTACAGGCTAACTAATTTATTAGGTGATGAGCTTCCATGGGTAAAACCCATTTCTTCAGATGAAAATGGAATAGCAAAAAGGAACCCAGGGTTTATAGCGCAGGGGGTTGGACAGAAGTTACTTGTCACGTGTAGGACTTTAGCTGAGTTGCAAAAGGAACCCAGGTGTCCTGAGACCCCTCCCGCACCCCGATCTGACCATTCAATAACATTCCCTTCCCAGAGCCAGCAACAGGACCCAGGAATCCTGCTTCCCAGCCCCTACTTCTAACTGCTAAAATCAAGCCCCCCGCCAGGAGCGTGCTAATCGCTGCTAGACACAACCACCACTCCCTCCTAGCCACTGTGTCCCCACCTTGCTAAACCCCCTTGGAACTAATGGGAGCAGTTGGCAGATTTTGTGTGTCTAATGGGCTGCGGCCGGCGCGGGTAGTTAACCGTTCGAAAACTGCCTGGCGCTACCAATCGTGTTATTATATCAGGCAAGAGATTAAGGCTGCAATTAAAGAGAGACAGGGAATTCACACGGTGACCAGCCATGAGGAGCCTGAATTTCCAGCAGGCCATTTAGGAACTGATTGAAACAGTAATGAGGTGGGAGTGGGAGCAGACTGCAGCAGGCCCGGAGCCTGGCTGTCCGCGGGTGGCCCAGAGGTCGGGGAAGGGAGGCTTTTCAGTACATGGCTGAATTGTTCCCCGGGTGTGACCATCTGCAAGGGTCAGTGGCACCTCCCTGCCTTGGGGGGTGCGGGGAATTATCTTAGTTTTGCTGTTGCATCGAAATGCAGCATGTGTTCTGTTTCCACGCAACCAGAGACACAGAACTACGGTAAAGGAACATTCCCGGTCAAGCACTCGGAGCGGGGGAAATGCCAGAATTAAGGCGACTTGGTGCAACCTGCATTTGACGCTTTTGGCAAATGTGGATGATTCAGTCTTTAATGGCACAGTCACAGGAGGACGTCAAGTGACGCTGCTCATGTTTGGGCCTGGATCTCCCGCCGGGTCGCGAAACGATCCCCTGGATGATATGGCTCAATAAACCGATGCTGCGTTTCTCTGTCTGCCTGTCGATTGCCTGGACTGATTGAGTGGCTGTGCTTTTCACACGACCCTGCCTCCAGAGCACGCGGGGTTCGGTCCAGGGCTGTGCAGGGAAGGGGACTGTTGTCTGGTGCACCCAGCTGCCTTTGCTGCAGAAGTTGGAAGGTGGCTATGGTTTAAAGCTCTGGAAACAGGTGGGGCTAAGCCAGCCCAAAACTAAGGCTGTTCCCCCTAAACTGAGGGGGTTAATCACTAAGTCCAGGCTCCAGTCAGTTACGGGGCTCACAGAAGCAGAAGGGGACACCAAGTCGAGACCCCCAGGCAGGGCCCGCTGCTCTTCAAGTGCATCAGAGGAGTCAGCGGACACCACCCAGAGGACATCTGCCCGGAGACATGACCAGATATGGGACCAGAAACTGTTCCACAGTTGCAGCGCATTCCCCTATGCAGAGGCTTCCTCCTGGGATGATGCAGAGCCAGAGGGGAGGGGTGGCCAGTGAGCCCCCACCTGCTGTCCATGTTCCCTGTAAGCTGAGCACTTGGGCAGCCACCCAGCAGAGATCCAGGTGCCGCCCAGTTGGTTGACAGAGCGCCCAAAGCCACCACAACCAGCAGTCTGTGTTTCTACTGGTGGTGCACATCCACACAGGCTGTGGTGCACATAACAAAATTTATTCTGCCCATGGATGGAGAAACATTAGAAGGTCCTGCAGGACCTGCTCTAGGGAAGGAAGAGAAGAATCAGGGGTGTGTGCCTCTACCTCCTGGAGAACGCAACATGGGACATGCATGCACTGGCCGAGTCCCGTACAGACCAGTCTTAACTGCAGTCCAGAAGGTCTCTGAGTCTGGTGCCTGGAGGGAGAAGACAGAGGACCAGAGAAAGGCAAGACTATTCCCCCCATTTTAGAGATGGCAAACTGAGGTATAGACAGGTTAAGTAGCTTTCCAAAGGCCATACTGGCAGTCAGTGGGTGTCAGAGCCAGGCTCGGCACCCAGGAGTTCCTAGCTGCCCACTCAATCTGTAATGAGCCACAGTGAAGCTGTTTTGTGACTCCCTAGTAAGTCAGAGGAGCGGTTTTACTCTTTCCACAGCCACAGGAGGCACAAGGCAGCGAGGGGACTGTTTTCCCTCTTGTAGCCATGGCAGAAACACATGAAACCAAGTGACACGGCTGATGTTTGGGCCCAGGATTCCCACCAGGGTGCGGAACGGTCCCCATGATGATGTGGATCAATAAGCCACTGATGCATTTCTCTGCCTGTCTGTCGATGGTCTGGATTGATTGATTCACCCTTCTTAATAGAAAGGGAGGAATGTCAGGCCCCAGATTTATGGCCTGGGATGGGAGGGCAGGAGAGCCACGCGGTAAATCAGCCACAGATTCAGCCACTCAGCTCTTTGCTCCTTGGATGGGGCTGGTGTCTTTGTTAACTACGTGATTGAACCAGGGGAAGGGGACGGAGTTTGGAGTGTGTGACCTGGACTGAGGCCTCGGTTCCTGGCATGGCCACCAGGCTGGGACAGGGGAGCTCCCTTCCCCACCTCTGGCTGGTAGGTGACAATGGTGGGGTAAACCAGATTAGCAACGGCTGCCTGGCCTCCGACTGTATTTGGGTGCTCACTTGCCCCCACAGTTACGTATCTGGTTGATACTTTATTTGTTCCCTCTGTTACCTTTTGCAAGGCCACCCCTACAGCCTGGCAGCCTTAGGGGAGGCAGGATAAGATCCCTGTTGTGCCCTGGGACGTGGGTGGCCAGGCCTACTGGTCAGAGGCAGAAACCGAACAGTGCGGGAGCAATCCTAGCTGCTGGGTTTGCAGTGAGCAGCTGCTGGCTGCTGCGGAGGTTAGATCAGGTCTGGTGAATCAGGGAGGGAGCCCGGTGGACCACAGTGGTTGGCTGTATGGCCCCTGGCTGGTGCCAGGCTGGGCTGTAGGCCCTGACAAGCTGAAAGACTCTATTCCCTGAAGCCCTCAGGGTAGTGGTGGGTAGGGTGGCCAGCCGAGGTGATCAGAGGTGGTGGCAGGGAAGGTCCCCAGTGTGACCAGCTGTCGCCATTGTTGATGTTTGCCTTCAAGCCCCAGCTCCTGGAGTCAGGTGTTTATGGGAGAATCTCCTCATTCGTGCAAACAAGCAAGCCAAGTTCCCAGCCCTCCTGGCGGTGGAGGAAAGCCAGCCGACGAGCCACCAGGGCCCCAGTGGGCTTAGGAAGCAAATGAGAAGAACTCCTGCCCAACTCCGGCTTTTTGACCGTGCGGTGCTGGAGACGCTGCTGCCCCAGCCGCACCCAAGTAGAAGCTCCCCCGACCTGCGGCACAGCCGAGGCAGCAATCGGCCGGTCCTGGAACTGCTGGGCTCCACGGATATGTGTGAGAGATGACTCGGGTTGAGAGAGGGGATCCACTGAGAGAATGGAGAGATGCTCTGGCGGTGGGTTGGTTGCTGGTGGTGGGTGGCTCTGTTGAGGAGCAGAAAATCCAGACGAGCTCCAGATGCAGCTCACTAAGCCAGCTGCTGAGTTGGCCTGATGGGTGGGCCAGAGTCGGCCTTGGGGGCAGCCTTTCTGGGAGATGTTGGGGTCAGGTGAAAGGAGCCTCGTCCCGCTCTCCACACTGAAATTTAGGGTCTAACAGCCCCACCCCCACCATCTGGTGCCTACAGGTGGAACCTTCTGCTCCGGCACCCTGGGGACCTGACTGGTGCCAAACCAGACAATGTGCCAGACCCTCGGGGTGGCGGGGGGGGGGTCAATATCGTCTAGCAGGTTATCGGCACTCCCACTGCTGCTGGGTTCTTAGAGGACATTTAGGAGGTGACCATCTCTCCCGTTTTTCCCGGGCCAGTCCCGTATTTTAGACAAGCGTCCCGCCTGTTTTTAACAAAAAAGTGAATTGTCCTGTGTATTCACTCCCCCACTGAGCTGCCCTCCCCCCATGCAGCTGCAGGAACAATGCATCAGGAGCTGGCCAGACAGCATGCGTGGAATGTACTGCCCAGCCAATACAGGCAGCAGCAGGAGAGGGAGCCAGCGACCCTGCCATAGGGGTAAGGCAGGGTATGTTGGCGGGAGGGAGCTAGAGAGCTCTCCTGCAAGGTGGCAGCCCCATTGCCAGAGCATCTGGGAAAGTCCTGCCCTCGCCCCAGGGCAGCAGCCCCATTCCTGGCAGCTGGAGGCATGGGGCAGCCGGGAGCTGCCGTTGCCCCCCCCCCACAGCCAGGAGTGCCCCCCTCCCTGTAGGGTGGCAGCCACAGCAGGACAGCCACTCCTGGAGCCAGGGAGCATCCCTGCAGCATTCCCGGAGCCCAGTGTTGTGGGGCAGCTGACAAACCCCTCCCCTTCCTCAGGGCAAAAGTCCCCGCACCCAGGCAGCTCCCCCGTGGGGCGGCAGCCCCATGCCGATGCCCCGTGGCATGGGACAGCCAGGGAGCTGCTCTCGCTTGCCAATCACAGCAGGGGAGCTGCTACCCACCTCCAGAGTGTCCTGCATTTGGCATAGAGAAATATGGTCACCCTACACTGAGCGGTAAATTACAGCTAAATAACAGCAGAGAACACTGAGAGCTGGGACTGGTGGCTGGAAACAAACCTTGTGGGACCACAGGGAAACTTGGCCACACACCTGATAAGTGGTCATCCGCCTCACTAAAATCATGCTGGGTTATAGGTATTGTCGGGGGAGAGGGTTCTGGATTAGAAAGTTTCATCCTGTGGTAGCAACCCTGATTTAATGAACTCAGGCTCCTGGTCCCAGCCTGATTGACCACAGTGTAATATCTGGCTTTTGGGGCAGGTTGTTTTGTGCCTGCTTCCTCATTTGCCCTGTCACACACCTGAAATGTCCTGTTCCCTGCTCTGTGCGTCTGAACTTTTGACCCTCTAAAAGGATGGGGAGGAAAAAATTCCCAAGCGTTTGTAAAGTGCTTTGACATTGCTCGGTGGAAGAGGCCACAGAAGCACAACTGTGGAGCCCAGAGGTTGTCAAACTTTTTCCTTTGAAAATATTTCAGGCTGTGAAATCTTCTCCCTTCCTCAAAAGTGATACCTCCCAATGCCAGGCCACCTCCATGTCTGTGCTGCTGCTGGTGGCTGTGCTGCTTTCAGAGCTGGGCACCTGGCCAGCAGCCGCTGCTCTTGCAACCCCCCCACAACACTCTTGTCACCCACTTTTGGGTCAGGATGCCTATTGTGAGAAATGCAGATGAGGTCCTTATAGCTCCAGTCCTCTTTCTAGGCATTGCTGTATTTCCCATAGTATCCAAGCACCTCACAGACGCTAACACATTGAGCCTGTCAACACTACAGTGCAACAGGGAAATGTTGCCATTATTCCCATTTTACAGATGGGCAAGTGCAAAACAAAGGGCTTGTCTATGTGGAAACAGCCAGAAAATTAATCCACATTGGTTAACAGAGTGAATTGAAATCGAATTAGTTAAACCACATCAGACCTGTGTGGATGTTCTCATTCAGCATTCAGGTGGCGTTAATTAGCAAATTAAGTTCTCCACAGCACAGAGGAGGGTGTACTGTAGTGACAACAAACAAGGGCTTGTTGACCTGGTGTGGCAGTACACAACAAAAGCCCATATAAGGCCTGCTGGTGGGTGCTAAAAGTTCTCTGGTGTGCGTTAACATCATTACCGTAGAACAGGGAACTTTTCATGCGCACCAGCAAGGGTCTGTCTAGGCCAATTCACGCATGGCACATTGGTGTGCTTTAGAATTCACATGCCTCGTGTGCCATGCTGCACCCTGGGTAATTTGCTTCAGAATAAGAGCATCCTCAGGAGGTGGGAATATGCTTTAATTCATGCCTATTGGCTTCACACCTTCTGCTAATGTGTCTTAACTTTCCTGGGTGTCCCCACATACACAAGCCCTAAGTGACTTGCCCAGGGTCATGCATGTAGTCTGTGGCAGAGCTGGACATTCCACTCAAGTGCCTCTTCCACCAGATCATCCTTTCACTCCTCTTTTCCTGAGCTGGAGGCTGCTGCTGGCCACCCGAGTGCTTCTGCGCACGAGTGGTGATCTGTATACAGCACACCTAGAACAACTCTGCAGAGCCCCAGTGAAACATGGTAGCATTTGGTTTGCTGCTGGCTTCCGCCTGGGTTCAGATGCCCAGCAAGGTGGGATGGGGACAAAGATCACATATTTCAATGGTGCCTTTTTCAGGGAAGGTTCTCAAATGACTCCTAAGGGTTGTGCATGTGCTTGTGTGAGCATAACGTCTCTTTAACAGCACACAGCAATGCTACACGAAAGCTTAGGCCAGGAGGTGGAAAATATTCTCTACAATTGAAAAATTTATAGAATCATAGAATTCTATAGGGCTGGAAGGGACCTCAGGAGGTCATCTAGTCCAGCCCCCGGCCTAAAGCAGGATCAACCTTGCACGTATGAAATGGCCAACCATTGGAATTGGGTCAGTGTGCTGGAATTAACACAGGTTTTGTGAAAAGTGTCGTAGGATCTTTAATGGCCACAAGGGGACAGGAGCTTAGGTTTATGATTCACATGAGGGCTGAGTCCTTGGCAAGGTGGTTGAACAAGGCAGCTGGGATCTCAGTCACCCATGTTCCCTATAAGCGTGTGTATTGTGTGTGTGTATGTGTGTGTTATCCACTTCCAGAGGCTGAGATCAGTCGCTCCCCACAGGGAGCTCCGACACTGTTAAGATAATGGCATAATTAATTGATGTGTGTAGCCATGTACCACTGCCCTCTCCTGGACAGAAGAAGAATTTCTCAAGTGCCTATGTGATTCCAGAGTGGCCAACCCTGTAGTGTCTGTGCTGTTCCCGTGGGGAAAGAGAAAGGAGGTGCACAAGGGTGCAGAGGTCTGGTTAAAGTCACATAGGAAGTCAGGAGTCAAGTCTACTTTCTTGAATCCCTGTTTAGAGCCATATGTCCAAAATTCCCCTCAAAAGACAAATGTGTCATATGCTCTGTACTGCTGTTCCTTAATGGAGATTCTCCTCTAGTGCACACAGCAGAGGCTTGGGCTTTGCCAGAAGAACTGCTCAGGAATAGTCTGACAAAATTATTTTTGGTAGAAAATGCTGATTTATCCGAACCAAACCAGCTCATAAGGGTCAGTTCCAAGGAATCCCTTGGTCTGTCAAAATAAGTTGGGAAAAAAAAAGAAGATAGATATTTTGGAATTACCCTGGTTTCTAACATCTCCAAAGAAAAGTTCAGCTTCTTAGTTCAAAAGAACAGCTATAAAAATTAGTTTATACTTAGGACATTTAAATAGATCAAAGTCGACCTGGTCTGATTTTTCTTCTTGGTGTATAAAATTAGTCAGGATATTACCTTTTGGCTCAATTTGGAGGAGACGTTTTTTTCAAAACCTCCAAAATACTCCCAGGATGGTAAAGCTGTTTCCTGCCTGGTGTTGGGTTTGAGATCCATCCCAGTGGCTGCGGAGAGGTTCTGCCTGGCGGGAGAACACAGCCGAGGGCCAATCACCCAGCGCTAGCGACCAACGGTGTTGCTCCTTCCATCTGAGGATGTCCCAGCACTTGTGAAACTGAGGAATTGAAGCCAACAAACTCTGCAGGTAGGTGACTTGCTCGGATTTGAGTCAGAGAATGTGGGACACAGAAAGGCCAAGTGAAGTGCTCACCTAGGGAACAAGTCCAGGCATTCCACATCTCTGGCCCGTATGTTTAGCCACAAGCAGTGTTCCCTGGAAGCTGAGCACTCGGGCAGCCACCCAGAAGACATTCAGGTGCTGCCCAGCTGATCGGCAGAGCTGGCAGCATGTGTTTCTACTGGTGGTGCACATCGGTACATGCCTTGGTGCACAGAACAAAATTTATTCTTCCCATGGATGGAAAAAAATTGAGGGACACTGGCTGTAAATGTGGATTTTCCTTTCTCGGATGCCTAGCCAGGCTTGAAGTACACGTGGCACAACAGAGCGAGAGGTGGGGTAGGCAGGCCTGGCCTTTGGAGCAAGGCCAGCATGGTGGTTGTCTTGGGCCCTGTGCCGTCAGGGCCCCACGCTCCAATGGACTATAGCATCAGCTGCCCTGCTGACTGCGTGCTGCTTTGGGTCCCACAAGCTCTTTAGCTGGGCCTAGGGGCCAGAACATATGTGGGGCAGATGGGACATGACTCGTTGCTCTAGGACATGATAGGCCCCCATCCCTTTTATATTAGGCCAAGCTTTCTCCCAGCCCTATCATGTGCTTGTGGTGGTACCATGTGGGTCTGAATTCCTTTCGCTTCCTGGACGAGGGAAGCTGAGGAACCCAGGCAGTGATGGGAGACTAACCTCTCCTGCCTCTGCAGCAGAGTAGGAAAGCAAAAGGGTCAAGTTCATCTCCTGCAGCCCTCTGGGAGGTGGGAGCCTTCAAATTCCAGCCCAGCTGCTACAGCACATGTGCTGTGGCTTGCTGCGAGAGATGGGAACTCAGAGCTCCGTCAAAACTGGCGTGGCCCCCTCTGCTTCCTGTACCCCCACTCTGGAGCTGGATTGCTGCGTAAGTGAATCTGAAGCCTTTTAAAGTCACGCAGCATTAGCACTGCCAGAAAGCCCTGCCACATGTTGTTGACGTTTCAATTTGATCTCCATTCTTCTGGTGGACATGCTAAAATTTCTATGCCAGGCCCCAGGCCCAGTCAATCACATCAGTGGAGATTTCCATTCAGGAACAATCATCTCTCACAAGAACTGTTTGTCCCGGGAGCTTTCCTGCTTTTCACTCTGCTGGTAACCCTCTGTTTAGAGCGCTTCAGGCTGAGTTTTGTTGCCATCTCTGGTCAGGTTTGGTGTCTCTGGTATAGACCAGGACCAGCTCTCCAGAAGAAGGAGAGATCAAATCTGGAACCAAATTGCCCATTTGGTGAAGTTCCAGGTGTTCCCATGGGCAGATTCTCAGTTGGAGGAACGGAAGTCACCAGATCCACACGGATTTACACCCGGTAGGACCAGAAGGGCCCATTATGGTTATCTGGCCTGATGACTTGCATAATGGGGTGACGGACCCTCACCGAGGTATGCCTGCAACAGTCTAGCACCATAAGCAAGGATCACCAGCCATGATTTTCTGACTTCCAAGAACCCAACCCATCCCTTGGGGCTTTGTTCCTCCGCTCCCAGGGTTAACTGCCCTCCCCCTTACAAATGTGCCTCTTCTAACCCAGGGGTGAGCTAACGTTTTACACTGAGCCCCACTTCTCATCCCTGCAATGAGCAGCCCCCCCATCCCCAACCAGTCTAATGTCATACAAACCGACGGAAATTTTAATTATGTTATTATGAAAAAAAACCCCTTTTGGCACATGAAAGACCGTAAGTCTGTCAAATGTGAAAGCGTTATTAGTCGGTACAGAAATGGGAATACACAGACGTAAGAACAGTAACAGATTTCAACAAGTTCAATGAGACAGATGCGCCTGAGACCCAGCAGCCAATTGTGCTGCGCCCCCTTTAGGAAATTTCATGCCCCCGTGGGGGCCCTTCCCCCACTTTCTGCACCCCTGTAAATCTAACCCATTAAAATGTCTTTGCCTTTTTCCAGCCACTGAAGCTTGTTAGTTTTGTTCAGTTCCTTCCTCACTCCTGGCAGTTCCTGACTGGTCCTGAAGCTGGAGGGTTTATTGCCCTGCTTATCTTATGGAGTGTAACGGTGGACGTCTTGTTTTGGTGAGGTTAATCAAGTGCTGTTTTGACAGTAGGGCTCCGTCTACATTAGGACACTACGTCAAAGTAGCCTATTTCGAAGTACGAACATCGAAATAGGCTACTTTGACGATTATTGTCTACATGTCCTCCAGAGCTGGCAACGTTGATGTTCAACGTCGAAGTAGTGCCAGGGAACACCGAAAAGAGCCGCCCCGGAAGGAAACGCGGAGCATCCACACACACAAGCCCCCTCTTTCGAAATAAGGGGCCAGGAAAGCCCGCGGACTGGGTCACAGAACACACTAGCCCTTCCGGGGCAACTGCAAGCCACTCCCTTAAAGGGCCCCTCCCAGACACACTCGGCCTGCACCGCACGAGCAGCCCTGCGTTGGTGAGACAAGCCTCGCAGACCTCGAGTCCGCAGACATGGACCTACAGCAGCAGCTGGAAGCCCTACAAGCTGCCTCCCGCGGAGCAGGCGCCCTGCTAGATGCTGCCAGGGCAGCCACCCAGCAGCTTCTGGAATGGGAGCCCACCCCAGGAGCACCAGGAGATACCCCCGACCATCGGCCCTCCTCCCGCCCCACTGCCGGGTGCTCCGCCGACTCTGGAGCTACCCCTCCAGCACCGAGTGGTGGGAGCATCTGGTTATGGGGGAATGGGATGATGACCAGTGGCTGCGGAGCCGGCAGACCTTCATGGAGCTCTGCCAGTGGCTCACCCCCGCACTCAGGCACCACCACACCCGGATGCGGCGCTCCCTCCCCGTCGAGAAGAGGGTCACAATAGCTGTCTGGAAGCTGGCCACTCCAGACAGCTACTGCTCCGTGGGCCAGCAGTTTGGAGTGGGAAAGGCCACAGTTGGGGCTGTCTTCATGGAGGTAAGGAGGCCTGGGGCTGAACCCCCTGGGGAGGGGGACCTGGGTGAGGGGGTCACACTCTGCAAACCCTCACAGGCACCCATGTTCCCTCCCCACAGGTGGTGCGTGCACTCAATGCCCTGCTGCTGAAGAGGGTCATCCGAGCTGGGGACCTGGACGTGGTCGTCGAGGGATTCGCCGCCATGGGTTTCTCCAACTGCTTTGGAGCCCTTGATGGGACCCACATCCCCATCCATGCCCCAGACCACAGTGGTGGCTGCTGCATCAACAGGAAGGGCTACCACTCTCTGGTCCTGCAGGCCATGGTCGACAGCCGTGGCCGCTTCCAGGACATCTACGTGGGCTGGCCCAGCTCTACCCACGATGCCCACATTTTCTGGAATTCGGGACTATGCCACTGACTGCAAGTGGGGACCTACATCCCTCAGAGGGAGATCCCTCTGGGGGATACCACCACCATACCCCTCTGCCTTGTGGGGGATGCGGCATACCCCCTCCAGCCCTGGCTTATGCGGCCCTATACAGGCCACCTCACTGATAGCCAGGAGCGCTACAACGCCCAACTCAACCATGCCCAACAAGTGGTCGAGCGAGACTTCGGGTGCCTGAAAGGCCGCTGGCGTTGCCTCCTGGCATGCCTAGACCTGGGCCTGCCAAACATCCCCCAGGTTGTCGGGGGCTGCTGCACGCTCCACAACCTGGTGGAAAGCAAGGGGGAGGCCTTCGTGCAGGGCTGGGCACAGGAGGCCACAACAGCCTACTCCCAGCCAGCTGCCGCCCCGAGCTGCCAGGCCCACCAGGACGGGGTCCAGGTCCGGGAGGCCCTAAGGGAGTACATTGACCAGGGGGCCCAGTGAGTGACCCCCTGGCCATCCCTGAACCCCGCCCCAGCACCCACCCCCCACCCTCACCAAAAGCACACAGGACACAGGTTTGTGGAAAAATAAAACTATCATTATTCACAGGAGCAAAAATGTCACCTCTTTTCGGCATATATTAGCAAATGAAACAGATTCAATGAAAATAATAACTATATACAAGTGGGGACATCTCTAATAAACTATGTACGGGGGGGGTCAACTATAAATAACTGTATACAGGGTGGGGACAACTATGTACAGGGGGGAGACGTGGGCAGGCCATACATCGGCCCATCTTTCTGGGGCAGGAGTGGAAGGGCGCGAGCCCTGCCGTGTTCGGCTGGCCAGTCCCCCTCTCAGCCAGGGTGCCCAGTGAGGCCGGCTGGGGGCTGGGAGGATGGGGAGGTATGGCCAAGGCTGGCCTCTGGACCTGACCCTGTCTCCAAGGCTGGCTGGGGCTCGTCAGCCGTGGTGTCAAGGGTGGCTGGGGTGGAGGAGGTGCCCCAGGGGCCCAGGATAGCCCTGAGCTCCCTGTAATAGAGGCAAGCGGCAGGGGCAGCCCCAGACCGGCTGGCCGAGTCCCGGGCCTGGGCGTAACCCTGCCGCAACTCCTTGACCTTACTCCTAACATGGTCAGGAGTGCGGGCAGGGTGACCCCGGGCAGCCAGGCCCTTGGCCAGCTGGGTGAACACCTCCGCATTCCGCCGCTTGCTCCCCATGATGTGCAGCACCTCGTCCTCACCCCAGAGCCCCAGCAGGTCTCGGAGCTCTGGGTCAGTCCAGCAGGGGCCCCGCTTCCTATCCCGCCGGCTCTAAGCCTGGGAGTCCTGGGATGGCCCTGAGGGGGAGCTCTGGGGGCGCTCGGGAGGCTGGCTGGCTGTCATGATGTCCCTCTGAGCTGTGCAGGGACACCTCGTGGCAGGGCTGCCGCGTGCACGCTGCCAGCTTCCTGCTATGGGGTTTCTGGGTATGTGCGGCTTTAAGAACCGGTGGGCGCAGAGATCATGGAGTCCCACAGGGGCTGGCCAGCACGTCTCAACCCCTCAGCTGATGGCTGCCATGGACGACCCCGCTATTTCGAAGTAGCGGGACGTGGATCATCTACACACACCCTACTTGGATGTTCAGTGTCGAAGTAGGGCGCTATTCCCATCTTCTGATGGGAATAGTAATTTCGCCGTCTCGCCGCTTAACGTCGATTTGAACGTCGAAATAGCACACGGCGCGTGTAGACATGACGTGTGCTATTTCGACGTTGTGCCGGCTACTTCAAAGTAGCCGGCTAGTGTAGACGCAGCCTAGGTATCTTTCCTTGGGACCCAAACATGCGGGGTATTCCCACATACTGGGTCAAGTTTAGCCTTGCTATAGGCAGCTGCAGTGCCTGCTGCTTGTACCAGGAAATGCCGACTGCTTAGGCTTGAGCTGAGTTGGATTCATTGCATTCTCGGGACATGCATACGACCCCTTGGGTGGACTCCTTGGTCCCAGGGGCTGGGAATCCCTCTCAGCGGGAAAAGGAGATGAAGAAGGTTTGTCTGCACACCAGAGCCGCTCGGATGGCTTTTCTGCAGGCATAGCTACCTTGCCTCTCCGAGCCATGCTCACTCTGCTACCAGAAATGCTCTGCTCTGGATGTAGCTATGTCTGTACTGTGCCTAGCTGGGTCAGTTGGGTGGAATGATTTATGTTGTTTGCTTTGATGGCTGACACAGCCATGGCGGCAAAACTCTGGGAGCAGGCGGCGCAGCCTGTGTCTCATGTCTGAGCAGCCTGTAGCATTGGACTGAGATGCAGTGCTGGGCTGTTCCTGGAAACACTCTGCCTTCCCAGCTGCAGGGCAAACAGAGGTGTAATGGCAGGATCCCATCTGGGCTTCCGGCCTGGGGCTCAGACAGGGGTTCCTCTAATTTTTAACATCCATGGTGTGGAATAAATTTTGTTATGCGCTTTGAGGTATGTGTGGATGTGCACCACCCATCAAAACACAGGCTAATGAGCTGATTAGCTGAGCGGCACCTGACTCTTTCCTGGGCCACTCCCAAGTTCCCAGCTTACAGGGGATGCTGGCCTTGGAACAGCTGTAACAGAGCTAGCACCTTGCAAAGCCACACTGGTACAACCCCCAGCCACGATGGGGCTGAGGCCAGAGGCTGGGGTTACCTAGCCCTGCCTGTCTATCTCCCACCTCTCACCAGCCCCAAAATCCACATGCAAATGGAGGAAAAAGCAACCATACAGCAGCGTAGCAAAGCAGAGCCCTTCGATCTGCAGTGACGATGAGTTACAGCGCAGTGCTTCCGGTCGCATAACTCCAGCTTCGCTGTTCCAGCAAACCTCCCTTTCGCAGAAGTGCTGTGGAGTCTGTCCTTACCGCATGTGCTATTAATGGTTTGCTTTGATCCGTGCTGGTTAGGCCCAGGGTCCTACCATTCACTACAAGAAACTGAGTCCCTGCTCCACATGGGTGAGCAGCTACAGGCAGCTGTAAGGACGCTGGAGGAACCCAGCAAAGTGGTTGCAGTTGTTCGGGCTCCTGTGTTGTTGGCATGGACATAAGATGTGGCCCTCGTGTGTCACGGGATGGGCTATAACAATAGCTACTTCTCCCAGCTCTTAGCTTTGGGGTTGGGATCCTGAGGTGGGCCGAGGTGTTGTGTCTTCTCCTTTGTGTGCAGGGAAAGGTTTCAAGCTCTTCACTCTGCGAAGGAAACCTTCCAAATGGCAGCTGTAGCCAGGGTTCCGGAGTCCAGAGCACTGGAGGGTGTGTAGTTCTGGGGGTTTCAAGCAGCTGGGCGAACGTTTTAAGGATGAAATTATCCAACACAGGTACCAACAGCGCACCCAGCCTCCAGACTCCTCTACAGCGGGGGGGAGCAAAGGTTTTACGTCTGGGTCCACTTAGCAGGGCCCCCCACCCTGTCTCATGGCACCCAAATTGTTGGAAATTTTGGTTATGTTTGTGTGAAAAAAAACCCTGTTTGGCGCGCGTCAGAAAGTAAGTGTGTAGAATGTCTTTATTAGTCAGTAAATGTGAACACAGTCACAGGTTTCAACGTGTCTAATGAGACGGATGAGCCTGAGACTGCTGCACCCCCTTACAAAACTTCATCCCCCCAAAAGGGCGTGTCCCTCCCTTCCTTTGTGCACACCTGTCCTACAGTGCCAGGCAGTCCAGCAGAGCAGAGATGCCAGTGGGCTGTCTGTGTAGCCCTTCTGTTTGGAAAGAGTTTGCTGTTGTACTTCACTTGGGCCAGGTCTAAACTAGACCTAAAAGTTGAGTCTAGATATGCAACTTCAGCTACAGCAATTGCATAGCTGGAATCAATGTAGCTGCGATCGACTTTATGTGGTCGTCCTCACAGAGGGAGGTTGATGGGAGAAACTCTCCCGTCTCCTTCCTTACTCTTGGTGATATTGAGGAATACAGCGGTCGTCTGCTGGGCCTTGATAGTTCCAGTTCGTGTGTCCCCACTAGACATGTGAAATCTAAGCCCAGAAGACTGACCCTCAGTCCCTCCCTATCTCGGGACCCAGCCGGGAATTGCACTTCAGTATTTGTGAACTGGAGTGTAGGAAATGTGTCTTAGCTGGGGTTTGAATGGTGGTGGCCTGGGGGCTCAGCTGGTGTTCCTTCTATGAGCGGGGCAGGGGAAAGCAAGAAGCCAGGAAGTGCACCAATGTCTTGCCAAAGCAGTGGGCACGGTGACTAGCTGGCAAGTGAGCAGGTGCCATTGAGTGGCTTGCTGTGATCTTACAAAATGGGCTTCCATGTCAAGAGCCAACGGGCAGAACGAAGGATGGTGAAAGGACAAGGGGGTGGGGGAGCAAAAGTATTTATTCCTGACTGCCCTGCTGGGTGGGGAGCATCAGACCTGCTCAGAGGCTGAAGAATTCCCTCTTCCAGCTGGGGTTTGGCCTTCAGGTCACTGATCGCAGAGCTGTCTTTGAAGATGAAAGTCACAAGTTCCTCTATGTGCACATGATGAGCTGGTCAGGCAGCCACTTCTTGCCTAGACTCTGGCCAAGACATCTCCATTTGTGTCACAGTGGTGTGGCCGTCCTAGAAAGTGCCTGTCTGCCACCAGGTGTCCCCCTGCATCCCAAGAGGTGAAGGTGCCTGGGTCTGCCTAAATGGGCAGATTCTGGGCTTCTGTTTCCATGTGGACCTGTTTCCCTAGTGCTCTCTTGCACTGGACCACTGTCAAGGGGGATCCTTGGTGAATAATGGGAAGGGAAAACAGGTTTTGGGGTAACCAGTGCTTGCAGGAGGAAGGAAAGGCAGAGGTGACACGGAAGAGGCCTTCTTCTGTAGGTCTGCTCTCCAAGGGCAGCTTCTCCTGCCATTCAGCAGCAGAGAGGTCTCTTCACCTCAGAGTCTGGAAACTCAGGATCTGGTTTCTCGCTGGGGAAGAGCAGCCAGTCCTGCTTTTCCTTAATTCCAACTGTCACCTGCTAACATTGCATGCCCTCATTGGCCAGGAGCAAGATGGAGCCACAATGGGGCATAATGGCCAAGATGCCCGGGACTTTGTTGGCCTCTGCAGTAGGCAGTATCCTGCTCTTCTTAGGATAAGTGCCCTCCGTTCGTTGTGGAAACCCTGGCTGTCCCCACTGTGGTGCCTTGAGGAGCAAACTTAGCAGATCTGGAGGGCTGAGTGTCTCAGTAGATACCAATCTCGTGCCCTCAACATCATTCTCACCAGCAGTGCTGGTGATGATAAGTGGAGAGGGGAGGTCAGCCACATCCCCCCACCTCCCAATGAATTACTATGGCACAACATATCAGGTCCTTCTTGTTCAAGGGCCTGGCTTTTACTTTTCAATGAAGGAAGGGTGCCCAATGAGACCAGTTGTGCCGGTTCATCGCAACAACTCCATGCAGTGTTCAATGCACTGCAAAATCCCAATAGTCGTCTATAGAAACGCTCCACTGAATCTCTGAGTCTACTTAATAATATGTGGGTGGGAGCCCAGCCCCCTTTATTTTTACAGTCCTGGCCCTTTAAAAGTCTGCTTGTCTGGCAGGAAAGGGCGTGTCTTTGCAACAGGAACTCGGCATTAATCAATGGAACACACCCTGCAGGACGGTTGGAATTTAAAGGCCCAGGACTGTAATTTTAGCCAAGAAGCCAAGTTTCTGTGTGTGTGTTTGGTATTCGAAAGGCAGACGAAGGAGCTGCAATTTCTCGCCGCCCAAGTTAGGAGCAGGAGGAAGGGCCTTTGTTTCTTTCTTTGCTTTCTTTCATAACAGCCGTAGAGTAGTTTTGCTGGCTCGTAGTTGAATGAATGTGGCATTTCCCCTCCCTCCCTCTCCTTAAAATGGAAAAAAAAAATAGAGAGTGCGAGAGATGAGAGTCTGTCAAGATATTAGCTCTAACCTCCACAAGCCACGTTCGCCTTGGCAGATGGCAGGGGAGATGATTGCTTAGCGCTGCATGTTTGACATCTCACAGAAATAGCAAGGCTGGTGTGGTAGGCCTGTAGCCATTGTCAGCTGCTCTGGTACCTGCGCTGGAAGTGGGAGTCACATGCTCTGCTTCACACCTCCCCATGCAAAAACGCTCTCGGGAGTAACTCCTGGTGCATCTGTCAGCCCACGCCACCCCCTCCCCCGCCTCTCTTCCCCTTCGGCCTGTGGTGGCGGTTGGTGGGTTATGCTGTTGCTTCGCTGTCACCAGCTTGCGTGACAGGTGAGGTGACACCGAGTCTGCAGAGTTGTAAAGGAGGTTGCTCCGGGGCTTTGCCACACTGGGGAGGTGAGCTCGCTGTAGCGGCGGCAGGGGGGAGGAAAGCAAGGTGGGAAAGCGTACAAACATCTGTTCCCTTCTCCTCTTCTTAAAGGAAGAGGAGAGCAAGAGGAAGAATGAAAAAGGGGAAGGATGGTGTCTGGCCTGAAACTAGGGAAATTAGCCCAGTCTTGGCTCCCAGGGGTTAATCTTCACCCAAGCAGGAGGATTTCCACTTATCTCCTCCAGATATTCAAGTGAATTCATTCATCTGAGGGCCTGCTTTGCTCAAAAAGTTTAGGCACCCAATTGCTGCAATTGCACGGCCAACTGCAAGAGTTGTGCATTCAAATGTCCAGTTGGATGCACAGCTTGCCATTTGCACGTGCAGCGGCTGCCATTGCCCGTGCAAATTGCTGCCCAAGGGCTCTTAGTTATTGATTGCGGTTCATTTCATTTTCCATTGTATGGGGAGCACCAATCACGCACTTCAAGCACATTTGCAAGAAATAAATAAAGGGAAGGGATGTCCCTGATTTGACATCTGTCAATCACAGAAGGGCTGCTCCCCTTGCTTTGTGAAAGCTGAAAGGACCCTTGGGTTGCTATGCCTGCAAAGTGACTTGCTCCTGAAAGGGCCAGAGTTGAAAACTCCAGAACTGGCTGCAGCTTCTGGGAGAGCAGATGGAGCCTGGCTTTCCAGCCTCTGAAGCAAGGAGACTTCCGAGCACTTAACCTGCTACTGGAGGAAAAGGCAAATTCAAAGGTGAGTATGAGTCAAAAAACAGTTTATGTTCACGTAACATACACCTTCTTCTGGCTCCTAAGTGTGTTAGTTACACCTCGTATGTCTGAGCACAAGGGAGTGGAACTTCTTCCAGCTTTCTCATTGCCTCTGCGTCCAGCCTCCCGTCTTTGCAAAGTCGTAGTCTTAAAGCTCAGAACTCTCTGGCTCAGGCAGACAAAGATCGTAAGAAGCACGTGTCTGAGTCAAAGACCCCCAATGATCACGCCATGTTGCCAGCCAACAGACATGCCAATTTAGCGCTAGTTGACATGAGACTCTCAGCAGTGGAGCAAATGTTTGGGGACAGAGAGGACCTATGCCATGAAGAGCTGTACAAACCAGCGCTTGGACTGCCTCCAGGAGTCAACTGGAAGCTCATAGAGTGTGTAGAGAAGCCACCAATCTGTTCTCTCTGAGAAACACCCTGAGCAACAGGTAGCCACAGTCTTCGCCAGGTGTAGCCTGAGTGTGGCCTTCACATGCCAGCCAAGTAGCGCTTGTAAGGGTCCTGCACACCAGGAAAGAGTGATATCCCAAACGAAGAGCAAAAACGTCTCTTCTAACTGAACCCAGTGAGGGGCTCGGCCAGTGGTCGGAGGATACGGAGGAGCTTTCATTGGCTCAGATGCAGTTCCAGGTTGGCCATGGCACCATCTCATGGCTGTCCCGTGGCCCCTGTGAAATTAGTGGGTGGGACTCAGCGCAGTTCCTTGTGGGTGGACATCTTTGCTGCATGCCCCAGTGGGCACCAGTCGCCCCTTCAGGAGGCTGAATGAACCCATAGAGACTGAACTGGGCATTGCCAGTGAGTCAGGAGCAAAATGTGTTGGCCTGGAAGGACCTTGCACTTCTATCATCTGCAGAGCTTCTGTGGCCAAAGAGAGCATTTCGTCAGCAGGACTGAACCCCCTAAACACTTGTCAATGGCTCGAAACTGTCTAAAAGTAAACAATAGCTTTAGATGGGGCTGTGTGTTCCACAGGATGGCTGCATCATCTTCTGATCTGATCCCTCCCACCTCCTCTTATGCACGTAGTGTCCTGCCTTCAAAACCATTTGCCTTCGGGTGAGCTTTGATTGGAAGGAAGTGAGTGTGACACAGCTGTCCCTGCAGCAATCTGAAAGGGCCCACTCTCGGGAGATTGGGCTGGCGAGGGGAGGAGGGAGGTCCTGTGTTTTAGGATTTGCACCAGGCATCCTTTGTTTCTCTGACTCCAAACCCTAGCTATTGCTACCCCCTCCGATCCTTATGTGCTTGGAGACACTGCTGGACACCTGTGAGCAATCCCCCATTGGTGTCCAGTGCTCTAATGTGGACTAGATCAATGTTCTGCATGTGAAGCCTGGAAGAGCTGTAGATGGCATTTTGCTTGCTAACCTCTTCGTTCCATGTCCAGAGAAACGAAACCCAGCCTCCCTACGCACTCTGTTGTGGAATTAACCATCACTGGTCCCTGGTGGATGCATTGGTGAGAGTCCAGAGGAGGGCAACAAAAATTGTTAGGAGGCTGGAGTACATGACCTTTGAGGAGAGCCTGAGGGCTGTGGGCTTATTTAGTTTACAGAAGAGAAGACTGAGGGGTGATTTAATAGCAGCCTTCAACTTCCTGAAGTGCTGCTCTAAA
Source organism: Carettochelys insculpta (assembly GCF_033958435.1). NCBI lineage: Eukaryota > Metazoa > Chordata > Testudines > Carettochelyidae > Carettochelys > Carettochelys insculpta. The sequence continues at coordinate 7,632,645 of NC_134138.1, forward strand.
GAGGATGGAGAGAGGCTGTTCTCAATGGTGACAGGGGGAAGAACAAGGAGCGATGGTCTGAAGTTACAGAGCGAGAGGTCTAGGTGGGATATTAGGAAAAACTATATCCCTAGGAGGGTGGTGAAGTATTGGAATGAGTTACTGAGAGAGGCGGTGGAATTGCCATCCCTAGAGGTTTTTAAGTCCCATCTTGACAGGTCCTGGCTGGGACGATTTAGTTGGGGTTAGTCCTGCTTTGGGCAGGGGCTGGACTGGATGACCTCCTGAGGTCTCTTCCAGTTCTGGGTTTCTATGATTGTATGACATGGGAGACTGTCTCCTGTCTATCAGGATGATGACCCTGGCCAACAGCTTGCCTGGCTTACCTGCTCAGATTGGCAAAGGATGTGATGATGTTAGCCAGTCAATGGCATCTGCCTTGGCGCCAAGGCAAGAGTTAGGAAGGATGTTCTTTGGGTCACAACGCTGTTCAAGGTTTGTTCATATTTGCGTTCCGTCCCTGCCTTGGCCATGCACTTAATGTGCGATCTTGGGGCAGCAACTTCATCTCTCCCTATGCCTCAATTTCCTTCCTGTGTCATGGCTCTGTTTAGGTTAACCCCGGAAGGGTAGGGGCTACAAGTATACTGAACCCAGCATAGGGTGGGGCCCAGATCTCAGTGGGGTTGTAATGCAGTAAACACAAAGTGAAGTCCATGCGGGTCTACAGCAGTGGCATTACAGACTCTAGACTAACAACTAGCATGTATGTGCACTGTCTCGCAGAAGAGATGGCGGCTGGTTGCCATGCTGCCGCTGCCATGGAGAAGCCCATTTGATTCAGGAGGCTGAAGGCGGTTTCTGGAGCTGTGATTCCTGGTCTCTTTCCAACTCGTGTCTCATGTGTGCGATTTAGTGGAGAGCCGCATGGTCTGGAGCGGTGACTATGTTGCGAAATTGGAAAACAGCTCGGAGAATGAGGCCCCAGCAGGACTGGTGCTGCAAAGCGGAGGGCTGTTCACTAAGAACCCCCCGCTTCCTTGAAATTACTCCAGGGGCCACTTTGAGAGCCCCAGCCCATATCGGCTGCCTCCGTCTCAGCTAGGGAGAGAGGCAAGCTCTCACGTCAGGCAGGTCTCAAACCATTTAGTGCATTTTAGATTGAAATCTACACCTTTATATTGCAGTCAGAAACTAACCAGCAGCCAGTGACTGGAAATGTGCATCACAGACTGTCCTGTATCTGATGAGAACCTTGAGATTAGCCAGCTCCAATAACTCTCCATGTGCTGTGCCCTTTTCTCCTTTCTGTCTCTTTCCCAGTTCACTAGGTCCTTGCAAAAGCTCCTACAAGACTTTACTTTATGTACTTTTTCAATAATAGGAGCCATGCCTCAAGAGTAGCTTGATGCCCATTAGTTGAAATAACTCTTCCAAAGTATCAGATTTCTCTTCTATAAAAGTCACACCTCCTGGGATTTAATTTACCTAATGGTCTCGATTTTCTTTCAGCCCCTTCCTTATATCTTCCACTTATTAGTCAAAACCACCGCTATAAAATCAAGTGGCCTTCTGATAAAGGGCTGGCTGAGCCTGGAGTTCTCTCCAAATCTCGGTCACGAAGCAGTGGAAAGCTGCAGGTGCATTTGTCAGCCTGAAAAGCATGCAGGTTTTGGGGCTGTTACAACCATGGTGAGTTTCTGGACACCCTCACTTTTGAAAGGGTGGGATAATCTTGGTCTTGTTCCGGTACAGGCAATCATCTCCTTCTCCCAAGCCATTTAGAATTCCTTACGTTTGGAGTACCAGAAGTCAGGCTGGTATAGTTTTAAAGATTGCCTGGCAGTTGTATTGTTCCATCCTCCTTCTGGGCTCCTGGACCCTCGCCAGGCTGGGAGCAGAGTCCTAGGTGCGGTGAATCATACTGATATCCATCACTAGCTTGATGCCTATTTTCAAGCCAGTGATAGTCTTTATGCTTGGCCCATCCCAAGCCAAAGTTACATGCTTTTCTCATGGCATTTTGTGGATCTTTCCCAGTTGCTTCGGCATCAAGCGAGAGACAGGACAAGAGGTGGGAGATTATCCTATGGCCTGGCTGCTCATACTTCCTTAGCGGTGCTGTGTTGGTGAATGTTTGCACAGCTGCTTGAATGATCCTGCCCAGGCTGTTCCAGTGAGTCTCACCCGTAGCGACCCCATTTTTGATGTACCATGTCCCATGAAAGTCCGGAATGAACTATTTTAGAATATCCCGTTCATACAACCCTCGCTTAGGCCTGGCTCAGTCTGCACCGCTGACACATGCGTGGACTGCGTTCTAGCTGAGCCTTGAGATTACGTTGCCCTCCTTACTTGCACTCAGACTATAAAACCTTTCCCCCACATCCACAGATTTAACTACCCAGACACTGCGCTGTGTTTGCACTCGCTACATGCCGCACCAGTGGTCTGTACGCAGGAGGATGGAGCAGAGATTAGCTCTTGTGCGTCATTTAAGGGACCAGGAGCTTCCATTCCATTAAACCCCTTTCCAGGCATTTTCTGTGGCTTGCGGCTTAGCAGAGATAACACCAATACTTCACCCAAGTCTCCAAGGATGTACTGTACAGTAAACCCTCGATTTAATGGACCCCCGATATAACGGACTTTGGAAATAACAGACGCTGTCTGCCCATGCTACCGCCCCTCCCTCTAAATAAATGCCAGAGGCTCCCCAGAGCTGCCGCAGGGGCTGGAGGAGATGCTGGAGTGGCTGGGGCCACCAGGGCCAGAGGAGTCGGGCGGTGGGGGCTGTGGCTGGGCGCAGGAGCTCTTCTTCCCCAGCCCCATGTGTGTGGTGCATGTCAGCACCCAGCCACTGCTTCTTGCAATGGCGCTGAGCAGCAGCCATGGTGTCAGAGGCTGGCTGGAGGTGGCCACGCTCTACCTTCCCGCAGGTAGCTCGGAGCCAGGAGGGGGAGGACCCGCAGAGCTGAGAGCTGTAGGAGGTGGAAGGAGCCAGGCCAGTGTTCAGCTCCTCTCCTGGTAATTGGGAGAGGGAGATGGAGGTGTGAGGGGAAAATGGGGGGCAGGTAAGATGGGGGGCAGAGGTCGGGGTGAGTGCTGGGCTAGGAAGGTCACTGCATCCTCGGACAGTACAACCTTTTGGATATAACGGACTTCTGGCATAAGGGACACTCCTCCCCCCATTAGTCTGTTAAATCGAGGGTTTACCGTATTGGCTTCCCTTACAAGGAGTCTTGGCTGTGTTCACGGCAAGCCAGTCCAGGTTTGCCATTCCACCCCAGGGCCAGTAAGTGTCATGGACTCAAAGCAGGCAGATCCTTCTCTCATCCAGCCTGGGCTGAGCAGCCCCACCTGGGCACCATGCTCAGTGCGGCCTTGTTTTTGCCTTACCTAACTCGTCTTCTGCTAGCGGTGTGGCCAGTCAGTTGGGTGATCTGGCCTGGCCCCTGAGGTTGGCAGTCCCGGGTGAGCTCTCCGGAGTGGGGGCTGGCTGGCGTTCTCCTCTGAATTGCTGCCCCATGCTGTGGACGGGATGGTTTTTGTGGTGTCGCTCCCTGTCCAGTGGTCAGGGCCACTACTTCTGTCCTGACACCTGTTCCCTGTGCTCCCTTCCACATTTTATGTGTCCAGAAGAATGCCAGGTGTTCAGCGTCACAGAGGTCAGAGGGAAAGCAGCCATTTCTTCAGGTAGCACAGTAACCACTTCGTCCTGACCAGGGAGTCCCGTGAGCCTCCCATCATGGGCCCCTCCAGCCTGGTGTGGGCTCTCTCAGTCCATTATTTATTGTCTTCTTATTTCCGAGCCAGTGAGTTTTCCCTGCTGACTCTTTTGCCTTCCAACAGGCTGGGTGATTCCTTTGGCTCTCCACCTTATTCTACTGCACCGGCTGGGCCCAAAGCCCAATCGTCAGGTGACGTCCCATCTCATTACAACAGGCCAGGTTCATCCGTTCAACCGAGGTCTTTATTATCAGTGACTTGGGATGTTGCTGACGTTGCCTCGCTGCAGCTGGGCTACGATCTCTCCACAGCTGAGTTGGTGTCACCTGAAAGACCTGGTGCTAGGTGATGTTTCTGCCTGATGTAGCTCAGGCAGAGACTATCTATGTAAAGTATATGGAGATACACATCTCATAGAGCTGGAAGGGACTTTGGCAGGTCATCAAGCCCAGTCTCTTGCCTTCTTGGCAGGCCCAAGCACCACCCCTTTTTTCTTAATCTATTTGTCCCGGATTCCGAAATGGCCCCCTCAAGGATTGAGCTCAGAACCCAGGGTTTAGCAAGCCAATGCGCCAACCACTGAGCAAAGTGAACATCAATGGGTTGTCCTGGGCTCTGGAGCCACTCGGGTCAGATGTGGCTACAAAGCCACACACTCACTTTCTCCATAGCGTGGCCTGAAGACCTGCCCCAGGAGGTTGAGGCTGGGCTGTGCTCTCCCGTGGGGTTTCAATCCCGGGGGCTGTGATCTCTCTCGATTTGGTGCTGGGCTACCCTAGCTGAGCCACTCCCTGGGCTGAGCTTCTCAGATTTGTCCAATTCCTGAGGGAGCAGGAGGTGCTGAGTCCCTTCCTTTGGTCATCTTAAAGCAACAGCTTCGGAGGACTTCCCACCAGCTGCTTTGTTGTCCTTTGTGGCTGGCTGAGGAAGGGTTGCTAGTACCTCCCCAAGGCCTGCATGGCTTTGGAACTGCAGCTGGGCCATAGCTGGTGCTGGGGACTTACCCTGGCAACTGGTGAGCGATGCAGATGGGGTAAGTTCCAGCAGATGCCTAGGCTTGCGGGCTGTCCTCTGGTACACTTCACTCTCAGAGGCTGAAGCCACGTGTGAGAGCCGGGCCTGAGGAGCCAACATCCCTCCCATTGCTGCTCTGACCGGTTCAATTTCTTTGCGAAGAACTCCCACCGTAAGGAGACAAAGTAACCCGCAGCAGGCAGCTCTGCTGAGCCTCTGCTGGGATCCCACCGCTGGCTTGCAGCAGCCTGCCCTGTGAGACGGAAGAGCTCTTGTCTGCAGTAGTTGCATGGGGGGGACATGCTGGGGCAGGGATGCTTGCTGGGAGCCCTAAGCACAGCACAGCACAGCACAGCACTGGCCTGGCTGTGGCCTCCGGGCAGAATGTGGCTGAGTAGGGGCATCATTTTAGGTTTTGGTAAGCAGGGAGGGGGTAGTGGGGCTGACAGGCATGCCAGACCCCAGGGCGAGGCGGGAGGAGGCCCAGCTCCACGCCCCTGGAGGGGGCTGAGGGTGGATGGACGGAGCTGAGTGCGGAAGGGGTGGGGCTGGAGCAGTCAGGCCTCAGGGCCTCCCTCAAGCTGGTGGGGTGGCAGTTCAAAAGGGGCCAGGAGATCCCAGCTGCCCTTGAAGGGCTGCACCAGGGCAATTGCCTCTCTTGATCCCCTGCTGGGGTGTGTGTGGCGGGGGGGAGGGGCTGGGCTCTCCCCTTTCCTCTGCGGCATGTGTATTTGGCTGGGATCCCATTTCCCTGTGTATATGTGTATGTCTGGGCTCCCCCCCTCCCTCTGTGTGTGTGTGTGTGTGTGTAGGATCCTGCCTTCCCTCTCTGTGTGTGTATGTATATGGGGCAGGGCTTCCCGCTTTCCTCTGGGGCATGTGCGGTTGGCTGGGCTCCCCCTTCCCTGTGTATATATGTGTATCTGGTCTCCCCCCCTGTGCTGTCATGCGCACACATCTGCTTTAAAAGTGCCTCCGTTAGTACCGGACGGCTTCAGTGCCATGGTGGCACATGGCTGAACCACAACACATGACATCAGTATTGGTGCACAAGGCAAAACTCAGTCCACTCCTGAATGACAAGCCTTAGAGGGCATAATGCTGCACACCCCAACCCTCTGCCTCCTGAACCCCCTGCCCTAAACCCTCCCACACTTCACCCAACCCTTAAATATCTTTCAGGCACTGTTTTATCACAGCAGCCACCCCAAGGAGAATAGGTGTTAGAGTAGAGTACCTGGAACATGTGTGTTTCTTTCACCTCGGGTTATGATTAAATACAAAGAATTGGAAGGAGGTTCCTGTCCTAGTGTTTCTCTAAGGATTTCAGAGTATAAACAACATCATCTCCATGGCAGTCACTGAAGCTGCTCAGGTCTGTGAGACTCTGCTACCCTCGAAAATATGAAAAGGTAAAGAGGAGCTAAGATCACTTCCCAGTTGGAAGAGATGGACAGCACAGGAGACACACAGCTATAAAATGTCTGGCTGCTTAAGGCAAAGATTGGTCATTTTCTGCACAGTAACCACTAGAAAAGGTGTTCTGGGGGAAAGTCCTTAGAATTCAAAAGGGCATTTGCTATCCTGATAAGGAATCAACATTTGTGTGTAACAGTCTGGGCCCTACCTGGGACTCTGACCCAGCCGACTGCAAAGGCAAGAGTCTCTCAGACAAGTGTGAAGGGGAACAAAATGGAAGAATAGATATCCCACCCTGGGGTACCACCAGTGCTCCCAAAATTGGAGTGCTGGGAAAAACAGGAAAGGTTTAAGTGTAATTTAAGCAGTGCCTGTGGTGGGACAGCATGGTTGTGTCTTGACAGCAGGGAAAGATCCCAGCAGATCGTCCCACTTTAGCTCTGCTGCTCTTACAGCAAAGAATAGCCAGCTGGGGCTTGTGGGAGAAGAGTGAACTAGCTTTTCAATCAGTGTGGCTGGGGGTGCAGGCGGAGGGGAGAACTCCTCAGAGACTCAGCAGAGCCAGAGATGCATAAAGTATCCTACATTCCTCATACTCCTGGGTAGAGGGAAGGCAGGAGCTGATGTCCTGCAGTGGTGGGGTTGCGGGGGGGCCTCCTGTCCCCTCTCGTCCCCCGCGCCACCATGGCATTCCTATTGTCGAGACAGGGTCTGCTCAGGGCAAGGTGAGGCCCATTGTCTGGGCAACATGAGATGTGCGGAGCTTGTTCTGCTTCTGAACCCATTCTGACTTAGAAGCTTCCAGCTTGCCAAGCTGTGCCTTGAGGAGCTCCAAGCTGCTAGCTGATACCTGGGCCCTCTCAGACATGTCTCCATTAGGATGAAAGCTGTATGGGTTAACACCCTGGTAAAGATAGGGCAAGGTGCATTTTGACACATGCTGTCTGGTCAGTATCAAACTACAGAGATCAGTTCTGTGTCCAGTTCTGTTCAATGGCTTCATTGGTGATGTAGATAATTTCATAGACAGAAGTGCCCTTGTAGAGTCTGTGGATGATACCATGCTCAGAGGGGTTGCAAGTACTTTGGAGGCTAGGATTAAAATTCAAAATGTTCTGGACAAGCTGGAGAAATGGTCTGGAGTCACTCGGATGAAATTCAGTGTGGACAAATACAAAGTGCTCCTTTTAAAGAGAAGGACCAATCACTTGCACACGTACACAAGGGGATGTGGCTGCCCAGGAAGGAGTAGTGCAGAAAGGGATTTGGGGGTTATAGTGAACCACAAGCTAAAGATGAGTCAACAGTGTAATAGAGCAGCAAAGAAAGCAAACCTTGTTCTGCAGTGTATTAGCAAGAGTGTCATAAGCCAGGCAGGAGAAGACATTCTTCTGCTCCACCCTGCTCTGGTTAGCCCTCAGCTGGAGTACTGTGTCCTGTTGCGGGCACGGCGTTCCAGGAAAGATGTGGACAGATTGGAGGAAATCCAGAGAAGAGCAACGGATTACAGGATTAAAGATCTAGAAAACACGGTCTTGAGGGAAGATCGAAAGAACTGGGTTTGTTTAGTCTGGGCAGAGAAGACTGAGGAGGACATGATGACTCTTTTCAAGCACACACTGTACAGTAAACTCTTAGAATTGTAGAATCATAGAATACTAGGACTGGAAGAGACCTCGAGAAGCCATCAAGTCCAGCCCCCTGCCCCAATGGCAGGACCAAGTATGGTCTAAACCATGCCTGATAAACATTTATCTAACCTGTTCTTAAGTATCTCCAAAGATAAAGATTCTACAACCTCCCCTGGCAATTTATTCCACTGTTTGACCACCCTGACAGTTAGGAACTTTTTCCTAATGTCCAGCCTAAACCTCCCTTGCTGCAGTTTAAGTCAGTTGCCTCTTGTTCTATCCTCAGGGGCCAAAAAGAACAAGTTTTCTCCCTCCTCCTTATGACTCCCTTTTAGATACCTGAAAACCTCTATCATGTCCCCCCTCAATCTTCTCTTTTCCAAACTAAACAAGCCCAGTTCTTTCAGCCTTTCTGCATAGATCACGTTCTCTAGACCTTTAATCATTTTTGTCGCTCTTTTCCGGACCCGCTCTAATTTCTCCACATCTTTCTTGAAGTGCGGTGCCCAGAACTGGACACAATACTCCAGCTGAGGCCTAACCAGTGCATAGTAGAGCGGAAAAATGACTCCTTGTGTCTTGTTCACAGCACATCTGTTAATGCACTCTTGCTTAACTGGTACTTGAGTAACCAGCACACCCAAATAACCAGCATAACTCTCATGTTCTCTTCCTCCCTGGGGGCAGCTGCAAGGTACACTGTAAGAAGCTGGCAGCAATAACATCTCATTGGTTTAGTTGGAGGTCGCTCTCCGAGAGGGCATTTAGATGCTAACTGACAAACCTCACATGTCTTGGCATCCTGTTCTGTGAAGAAACTACAAAGACGTGCTTAATCTAGCCCCATTAATCATGTGCTTAGCTAACAATTTAAATAGATTAAACAAAACAGCAGAAATGTAGCACTTTAAAGACCAACAAAATGATTTATTTGGTGATGAGCTTTCATGGGACAGACCCACTTCTTCAGACAAGCACCACCTTTTTCCTCTGAACCCTGTGCCTGCCTGCTGCCCTGCCCCTGCAGGGTGGGCAGGGAACTGCCTGCTCTGAATGGGGAAAGCTGGCAGCCAGGGGCACACTCTGGAGCGAGCTGCAGCTCCCCCTGCGGTGCCACCCCCTTTCCCCGCTGCTGTGAGGCTCCACCTTGGAGCGCTTTGTAGACCCCTGGGTTGGGAGCTGGCAGCTGCAACCCTGCGTCCTCCTGCCCAGGCCCATGGCTGTCCTACAACAAAGCACAGAGCCAGGAATTAAAATACAGGGAGCCGAAGCTGGCGTTTGTGTACAGCTCTGCCCCTCGAGGGAGGAGGGGTGGATAACCCACTCAGCTGTGCTGCTCTGTGTTCCTACCCAGCGTGAGTACTGAACTCTGTATTATCCAGAATATTTGCAACCTCCTGGCCCTGATGCCGGATATCAAAGAGTTTACTGTAAACAGTTTTAACAAGATGGAGGGGAAAATTGTCCTTGACCTCTGAGGATAGGACAAGTAGCAATGGGCTTAAACGGTGGCAAAGGAGGTTTAGGTTGGACATTAGAAAAACGGTGGTTGAGCACTGGACTAAATTGCCTAGGGAGGCTGTGGAATCTCCATCATCGGACATTTTTAAGGACAGGTTAGACAAACACCCATCAGGGATGCTCTAGATGGTGCTTGGTCCTGCCGTGAGTGCTGGGGGCTGGACTAGATGTTCTCTTGAGGTCCCTTCCAGTCCCATGTTTCTATGATTGAACTCCATCATGTCCTTTCCTCTGGGGGTTTTAACACGTGCTCAAAAACACCCAGTTAGCCAAGTGTGGACATAATCCGAAGGTAGAGCAGACACGGGCTTTGTGTGCCCGCACACAGGGAAATAAAGTACCCTAGGACTAGGACAAATGTGAGCTGAAACAGGGACAAAGAAGTGGCCTTCATTGTTCATGGGCAAAAGGCACTTGGAAAGCCTCCTGCAGTGTCAGGTGCTGGGGTGGAGTTGACAGCATCTGCTGGAGATGAGGAGTTTGCTGACACTGTCTGCAAAGCTGAGGCCAGCTGGTTCACCATCTGAGCGGGGTTTGCAAGCCACCAGTGGAGGCCAGAAAGCTGCTGCAGAGTCACCCATCCCTTCCATGATGGCTGAGTTCAGGCCGGGGCTTCAGAAGACTTTGTGCAGCGACGCCACGTGGCTCTGGGTATGCTGGTCTCTCTGGGGCATGGAGGGGCAGAGAAAGCCATAGACTCTGTCTGTTTCCTGCAGCTTCCCTAAAGAATCTCCAGGAAATCCATTACACCTGAGTCCTATCTTCTACCCTGAGACTGACACTACAAGCGGCACAGAACAATTGTCTGCTGGGTGTCAGGCTCATCCATCTCATTAAAAATGTTGAAATATGTTCCCGTTTTGATGTCTGTGTATTCACATTTATATACTGATTAATGAAGTTTTTCTACATTCTACAGACTTATTTTGAAAAATATCATCAATGCTGCTGCAGGAGAACCCTAAGTATCCCTTGGGAGGAGAAACACATGAACACTTGTGTCCTGGAAGAGTCCAACGTGACCAGCATTGAAGCCATTATCATTCACCAACAGCTTCGTTGGATGGGTCACGTGGTTCGGATGTCTGAGCAGCGCCTCCCAAGGTCTGACAAAGTGGGTCTTTGCTCACAAAAGCTTATGCTCCAAAATATCTATTAGTCTATAAGGTGCCACAGGACTTGTTGTTTTTCAAAATACAGGCTAACATGGCTACCTCTCTGATACTTGGAAAACAGACTCTGCTTTGGGACAAGTTGGAGGAAGGACAGAGGAGCGTTGGGGATCAGTGGAAGAGATATAAGTGATATAAGGCTTGCTGAAGGCACACATGAAAAAGTACAGCATTGGTGTTGACGCTTAGGAGAGCTTTGCCCAGGACCTTCCCCGGTGGAGAGCAGGAATCCATGAGGAGTTGGTGCAATATGAGAGGTCCCACCTCAGCGCAGAAGAAGAGAGCTGGAGAAGGAGAAGACAGCAGAAAAAACTGCCCCGCTCCCCTCCAACAGCTGCCCGCACCTGTGCCTTCTGCGCTAAGACCTGAGGTTCCAGAATCGGGCTGGTCAGCCATCAGCAAACTCACAAATAGGAAGTATCAGAGAGGTAGCTGTGTTATTCTGCATCTTCGAGAACAGCAAGAAATCCTGTGGCACCTTATAGACTAACAGGTGTTTTGGAGCATAAGCTTTCATGGGCAAAGACCCATTTCATGCATCTGATGAAGCAGGTCTTTGCCCACGAACGCTTATGCTCCAAACTATCTGTTAGTCTATAAGGTGACAAATAGGAAGGGTGACAGAAAGACGGCTTACTCGTTATCGAGTGACCTCCAGGAGAGACTTACTTTCTAACACGTGTCAAAAGGGGGCTTTATTCATATGAAATAGACAAATTTTCTGTTGGTTTGGATGATGAGACTGGTTGGGGGTGCCCTGCTAGTTGCAGGGATCAAAAATGGGACCTTGTGTAAAAAGTTTGCTCACTGCTGTCCCAAAGGACAGAGCACAAAGAAATAAAACCCGGGAGCTGTGTTCCCAGCTGTCTGTTGGCAGACTCTAGGGATAGCCTCTGCTTTCAGAACTGGCTCAGCCCAAGGCCCAAAGGGGAACGAACACATCTGGACTCCAGGAAGCTGCTCCATAGCTCAAGCCCTGTTCTACACCATGAGTTGTGGAGGCAGCTCAGACCTTGGGGCAGGAGTTGGATCACATTCGGTGCTAAAACTGCCGAAGGGTCCAGATGGCCCAGGGGAGCCCTGGGCTGCTGTCTGGCACTGGGATGCTGTCCATTGCACCTGTGTTGGGGCTGTTGCCGTGGGCAACGGGCAGCATGCCTGGAGGGGAGGCTCCTGCTTGTTCATTGCTGGGCTGTGGGGGGCATTTGTCTGGGACAAATATTTTAATTGCCAGAAGGCTGATTCTCCACCAGCGCCCTGGCCCTTGAACTCCAGGGCCCCATCCCGAGAGCCACCAAACATCCTCTTCAGAGTGTGGCAGTGTGGGCTCAGCACTGCATGTCCCAGAGCGATGCACGTTTAAAGGGTCCCAGCCGGTCATCCCTGCCCCTGTTGGTGCCCCCCTCCATTAGCGCCGTCCCCAGACGCTTGCCTTTAGGCAGCTAACTCCCCGGCTTCTGCCCCATTATCTTAATGGGGGTCACCAGACCCCTTCCGGTGGTCGCCATGACAACACTGCTTGGCCAGCCATCTTGAGGATGCTAATGCAGTGGCTTGGTCCCTTTCCAGTCGGCCCCCTGCTCCCTCCCTCCTTTCCCCCACCGCTCTGTAGAACTGTACATAAGGCCTACAGCTCCCCTTGGCCTTGTATTTTTCATCTCTTTCCCCTCTCTCCTTCTCAGAATTGCTGCCAATTAAGGTGAAGCTATTTGATGGTGTCATCAGCCCGGTGCCAGCAGGCAGACCTGTGTGGTGCAAAGGGAGAAAGGCCTAATAATAAAAATAATAATAATAATAGGGAGGAGGAGGGGAGGGAAAAAAGCCCCTCTTCCATCTCTCCTCTCACAAGGTAAAGAATCAAAAAGTCATTTGATGCATAATTGATTGCTTTGGAGTGATTCAGAAACTGCCAAGGAACGTTGATACTCTGGGTAATAAGCAAATGGAAAAACACAGGGACTTTTTGACCGCAGGGTTGAGGAACAGGGCTGAGGAGGGCGGGGAAGGAGAAGACGTGAGAAAGATATAATAAAAACCCAAAACCTGGAGCGGCAACTACAAAAAAAGAAAAAAAAAGGAGATTAAAAACATTATTTTAATGAGCATCAAGAACAAGGGATCTGGAGCTGCCTGAGCTGAGGCCAAAACAACAAATTAGCAAATGAGAAGGGAAACAAAAGCAAAAGAGGCTTTTCTTTTAAACAAAATCTTTTTGCATAAGAAAAGCAAAAAAAAATGCTGAGCGTGCAAGGATGGGGTCGCAGCTCCCCCTCCCAAGTCTGGTCTCTGTGGAGCTGGCAGACAGGGATGGAGGTTGTGGAATCTCCGTCACTGGAGATATTTAATGGCAGGTTAGACAGACACCTATCGGGAGTGGTCCAGGTGGTGCTTGATCCTGCCATGAGGGCAGGGGACAGGACTCGATGACCTCTCAAGGTCCCTTCCAGTTCTAGTGTTCTATGGTTCTGTGATGCTTTTCCTACCAATTGCCGCTAACTACTTCCCAAGTCTTCTCTGACAGCCTGCCTGCATTGCACTCAGGGTGACCAAGTATCCTGATTTGACAGGGACAGCCATGATATTTGGGGCTGTATCTTATCTGGCGCCTATTACTCCCCACCCCTCATCCCAATTTTTCACTTTTGCACACTTACTCGTTGCGGAGGGGCAGTCGTGTTAGTCTGTACCTTCACAGAACAAAGCAAGCTGTCCAGTAGCACCTTAAAGACTGACAGCTGTTACTGGACGGCTTGCTTTGTTTTATCTGATCACTCTGTTTGCACTGTAGGAATGATTCGGAGTGTCCCCCACTTCCGCTGCCCATGAACCCCTCTCGGTCTGCAAGGGGAGCCTTCATCCCCGACAGGGTGTTGCTGGTTGGCTAATGTTAACAGAGTCATACAAAATGAAATGCAGCACACAGTTTTAACAGTTGGGGGGAGTAGTCATTGGAGAAAACCATGGAGGGCATGGTGGGTTTTCATTGGCTCTTGTTGTCTTCAGAACCAGAGGGGAGGCCTTCCTGGAAGAGATGTTCAGTCAAGTTATTACTCTGAGAGCAGGGAAATGGGATGAAAATCACAAGCTCATAGGTTACCAGGCCAGAAGGAGCCATTGTAAGGATCTGGCCTGCTGTGTCAAATGGGCCAGAGACCTACTTCAGAACAATTCCTGGAGCAGATCATAAGGAAACAACTGCCAGTCTTGGTCTAAAAATTACCAGGGAGGGAGCACTCATGTGGCTCCTTGGTAAATTGTTCTAAAGGTTAATTTTCTTTAGCATATCAACCTGTCTCGTCAAGCCCCTTGCCTGAAGCAGCACCAATGTCAACTGATACCCCCCTGGAACTGATATGCTTGCTGTGTTACTGAGAGCTCCTGGCTCAAAAATCTTACCAATCAGCTGGCTGCTACTTGCCTGCTCCTTTGCAGTCTTTTATGCTGGTGGTCAGAAGGTGGCCTTTTCCTAAATCCCATTAGCCTTTGCTAGCCCTACTGTAACCCACACACCTGCCGGGTGTGGTTCACTTTTCTAGCTACTTGCACTGAGCCCACTGCCAGAGACCATAGCAAGTCTACTCTGCAGCCTTAGCTGGCATTCAGCTGATGAGATAGATGCTTGTGGGTTAAGGTCCCAGGTTCAATTCTGCCTGTCAGGGTTACAAGTGGGGCTCATCTTCAACTGAGATGTTCCCGAGGTTTGGGAAGTGCTGCCTCAGCTAGGAGAAGAGCTACTGTAACCCACTCACCTTCTGGGTGTATGTACTGTCCTACTCAGGCCACTTCCCGCTCATGTGATAGAAGATCATGGTTTATGTTCTAGAGGTCCCAGGTTCAATTCTACCTCTTGGTGTTATACTTCCAACTGCGTAGCCCGCTTGTGCCAGTGCATGACTGTCAAGTCATCCCGACCCAGGAATTGCATCTCTTTCTATCATAGAAACCTAGGGCTGGAAGAGACCTCAGGAGGTCACCAAGTCCAGCCCCCACAGGGTTTGACCCAAAGGTTCTTGTCTGGCCATTGCTTGTGCCCCACCCAGTTATTGCCTCAGTCATTTCAAACCCTGTGTCCCATTGTTGCCCTGGCTGGGATAATTAGCCATTCAAAAGCCCATGGGGATGAGTAGGTTGTGTGCAGGCTGAACAGAATTCAGTTTGCATTTTCTTTAGCATATCAATCTGCATTTTCAAAAATAACAAGAAGTCCTGTGGCACCTTATAAACTAACAGGAATTTTGGAGCATAAGCTTTTGTGGGCAAAGACCCGCTTCGTCAGACTTTGGGAGGCGCTGATCAGACATCTGAACCATGTGACCCGTCCAACGAAGCTGTTGGTGAATGATAATGGCTTCAATGCTCATCATGTTGGACTCTTCTCCACATTAGCATCTGACAATGGGCCACATCCCCGCTGACTGAACTGACTTGTTTTCTCCTCTGTTGATGTTCACAACTCCACATTAACTGCCGATAATGGGCCACATCCACCCTGACTGAACAGATCTTGTCAGCTCTGGCCCTCTTCTTTACTGAGACCCCACCTCTTTAAATCCTCCTCTGAAACCCTGCCCCACTCATGCATCTGACGAAGCGGGTCTTTGCCCACAAAAGCTTATGCTCCAAAATATCTGTTCACCTGTAAGGTGCCACAGGACTTCTTGATGTTTTTGAAGATACAGACTAACTCGGCTCCCCCTCTGATACTTGTCACCAAGCAAGAATCTGTATTTTGAGATTTTTTTCCCCAAGTTTCTTCAAATTAACTTAAATGTGCATAGTCGCACAAAACCCTGGGTTTTAAATATCCCTCCTTCCCACCCCCAATGTATCTATTAAATGTTCACAGTTGTGTGAAGTTATCGGAGTTGTCAGACAATGGATGCGTGCATGGAGGGGGTTTCAGATAATTATTTAATGGTAGCAGATATTGAGATTCACAAAGCTTAAACTTTATACCCGTTAAACCACATATTGTCAAGAGCACAAGTCAAAATTTAGCAAGTATATAGCCATAACTCACACTCTAATGGGTTTTCAAGCAATATTTTTGTACTTCACCAATCTGGATGTGGAACTATTGTTTGTTGCATGGGGCTGTGTGGTGAAATCCCCATGTCTGGGTAGCGATCTTCTAAGTTAGCGGTGCCCGAACTTTTCCTGTCCCACACACCTTACCAGGGATGGAAAGTATCTGCATCTGGCCCACCACTCCTGGGCTGGGGCAGAGTTGTGACCAGGCAGGGGGCTGGAGCCAGGCGTGGTGCCGTGGTGGGGGCTGAGAGCCAGCTCTGCATTTGGGACTGGGGTTGCAGGCAGGGCTGAGGGCTGTGAGTTGAATGGGGGCTATAGCTGTGGTCAGAGGATGGGGCTGGAGCAGAAGTTGTGGGGAGCACAGCTGGGTGGTACTTCCACTCTATCCTCCATGCAGGCTGGCCCAGGACATCCTGTGCCACCCCCAAATGTTCCTTTATACTCCCTTAGGAAGGTCTGCTCCATAACTGACGGGCTTTTCCAAGCCTCCATATATGGCATGTTACCCCTCCCTGACTGGTCACATGGCATCCTTCTCTTCTCTGGTTGGATGAGCATAACTCCTTGACTCAGAGGTTTGATGTGAATACTCCCAGGTGTGAATTCAAAATGTGCGCCTGGAAAAGTCCTGTGGAATTTAATAGGGATTCCAAAGAAGTTTGTTACGGTTCTAAAGGCATTACTCTGAAAAGTATCCAATTTAATAGAGAATGAGATCTTCCCCATAGGTTTTATTTTTAATCCAGCCCACAGCATTGGGCAGCAGAGATGTAATGCCCTCCTACGTTCTATAGCACTAGTAACCCTCTTCCACTCCCATTTCTTGGAGCATAGGCCATTTATGGCCATATACCAGTGTCTCCTGTCTTGGATGATCTTTCCGAGTTCAGACCAGGTGTATTCTGTCTTTTTCGTGTCTACCTTCAGGTCTCTGTGCCAGCTGTTTCTTGGGCACTCTCTTTTCCTTTTTCCTTGTGGCTTCCAACTCAAGATTTGTCTTGTGATGTTGGTGGTTGGTTTTCTAAGGATCTGTCCCACCCATCGCCATCTTCTCTTCCTGATTTCTTCTTCCTCAGGAAGTTGGTCAGTCAGTTGCCACAGGTCTTGGTTGTTGATGGTGTACAGTCTATAGGGTGGTTAAAATAAAAGATTCTCTTTTACACTGTACAGGGCTCTGCCAGTTGGGTTTCTGTTTAAAGACATGCGGGAATTACCACACCAAATCAGACCGTGCTTCAGCTATGCCAGGTACCTCTCTGTTTAGGGACATCAACTGGTGAAAGAACAAGAAATCCCATAATGGAACAAAATGGAAGAACTTGCTACAAGAGGTTCCTTTCTAAACCCATCAGCCAGAGGTTGGCTTGTATACTGAAGCATTAAAGTCTGTGTTCCTAAAATTGAATCCTATCTAATTGAAACATTACTGAACGGTTTTCATCAGTAGATCTCCAAGTGTTTTACAAAGGAGATAAGCATCAAGGGTTCTTATGTGAGTTCTAGTTCACAGAGTCATAGGGCTGGAAGGGACCTCAGGAGGTCATCTAGTCCAGCCCCCTGCTTCAAGCAGGATCAACCCCCACTAAGTCATCCCAGCCAGGACCTTGTCAAGCTGGGACTTAAAAACCTCAAGGGATGGGGAATCCGCCACCTCTCTAGGCAACGCATTCCAGTGCTTCACCACCTGGTTGTTGCTAACATGGTTCTCACGGGGGTTATAGCACCACTAGTGTTAGCAGGGTTCTTGAAAGTGTTTCCGCTCTGTGTTGTTGTTAATGGGGGTTCTAGCTCTGCGCCTGCAAGGTTCTGGCAGGGGTTCTAGATTGGGTTGTTGCTAGCTGGGTTTTATCATGTGTTCTAGCTCTGCGCTATTGCTAGCAGAGTTCTAGCATGGGTTCTAGCTCAGTGTTGTTAGCTGGGTGGTTGTTAGCGGGAGTGTAGCATGGGAGGATTCTAATGTGGTTTTCTAGATCTTTGTTGCTGTTAGTGGGGTTCTAGCATGAGTTCTTGCTCTGGTTGTTGTTAGAAGCATTCTAATATGGGCTCTAACTCTGGTTGTTGGAAGCAGGAATCTCACCTGGGTTCTAGCTCTGGTTATTGCAAGCAGGGTTCTAGCTCAGATTTTAGGTCCCTTGGGGATGGGCTGTTTTTTCTGCAGAACAGTGCAAGGCAAATGTTGCTAAAGAAAGAGAGAAAACGAGCAAGTGAGTGAGCATGCAGACTACACCTCTTCTTCCTGCCACTGCAGATGAATGGCTGGCCACCTAGAAGGCTAGCTGTCCATCACGCAGGTTATTTTTGCTCTCAGTGGTGCTATTTCCACCATTGCTGATGTGTGCCTCGAGGGCTGTCAGGCTCCCTAGCAATTTACCTCATTATAAAGTGGAGCACTCAGCCATGGAAAGGACAATGGCCTTGCAGTGCCCTTGGGCACATGTACTCCACCTGCAAGATCTTCCTTGTTGAGTGGTGGTGCAGGGAGGGCAGGGGCTTTTCCCACCATGTTACACTGCCACATGCACTGTACAGCTGATTCGGCTGGGGTGATCTCATGCATGGGCTTTGCAGACCATCCTGCGGGTCTTCCCCATAGCTAGGCAGCTGCTGAGTGGTGGTATCTCTGATGCATCCCAGAGGCAGGGCAGTGAGTCTCCTAAGGTGGCTGGGTAATTACCTGTCTGTGAGACAGGAAGTGGTTCTGGGGGGCCCATAGGGCCTTCCCCACCCATTATAAACCCTGGGGGTTCTCTTCTCTGCTTCGTCACTGCCCTCCTATGTGCCTTTTCCCTCTGAGCCTCAGTTCTGCCTCCCGTCTTTCATCAGCCTTCCCTCTTTAGATGGTGAGAATGGTTCTATGTGTTGGCCCAGAGCCTAACTCAGCAGAGCCCTGATCCGTGGGCACTACAGCCAGAGAAATAACAGCTCCTAATAATGTGCCCTCTCTGTGAGCATATGCGGGGGTCCAGATGTGCTTGCGTCTGGGTGTTCAGGGACTTTCTGGAACTCCCAGTTTTTGCTCTGCTGGTCGACCTTTGTCCTGCACACTAGGTTTTCTTCTCTGCTCTTCATGCCCCCTCCCCCTTATATTTGAAATCAATTCTGTGGGTTGGGGAGGAGAATCTCAGCCATGGTTTTCAGGTGTGATGAGAGATTTCAGGACACTCAGCTAGAGATCGAGAAGAAGGTCCTGATTCTCAGAGGGTGTCTGCTCATCACTTTTGGAAAGCCTGTCTTCCTTAAGCGTCAGAAGAAGTCATTCTTCTGCTCTGCTCTGCACTGATTAGGCCTCAGGTGGAGTATTGTGTCCAATTCTGGGCACCACATTTCAAGAAATATGTGGAGAAATTGGAGATGGCCCAGAGAAGAGCAACAAGAATGATTAAAGGTCTAGAGAACATGAGCTGTGAAGAAAGGCTGAAAGAACTGGGCTTGTTTAGTTCGGAAAAGAGAAGACTGAGAGGGGACATGACAGTGCTTTACAAGTACCTCAAAGAGGGTTACAATGAAGAGGGAGACAACTTGTTCTCCTTGGTCTCTGAGGATAGGACAAGTAGCAATGGGCTTAAACTGCAGCAAGGGAGGTTTAGGTTGGACGTTATGAAAAACTTCCTATCAAGGTCGTTAAACACTGGAATAAGTTACCTAGGGAGGTTGTGGAATCTCCATCGCTAGAGGTACGTAAGAGCAGGTTAGATAGACGCCTGTCTGGGTTGATCTGATAGTGCTTGATTCCTCTGAGAGGGCAGAGGACTGGACTTGATCACTTCCCAAGGTCCCTTCTGGTTCTAGTGTTCTATGAGTTGCGTCTCATATTTGGCACCTACCCTAAAGCTGAATTACTCCAAGTCACGAGGCACTCTGGGAACTCTTTGCCAGGGTCATCCCTGGGCTGTACTGGTAGGTGCCTCACATGCTCTTAGCTGCCATTAACCATGACAGTCTCACAGGTGTGGTGCATTCCCACGCAACATGCAACACCCGCACTGTACAGGGACCTTCCTCCTCTATCACTGCCTGGCAGGAGCTGGTTAACTGTGCGGAAGAGTGCGGCCTAGGAGTGTAGGCAGCTAGCAATGAAGACTCCTGCAACCAGCTGAAAGTATGGGGTGGGAGCCAGGGGGAACAGGGAACTATTTTGGTGGTACGTCAATGGGACTAGCAAACGCTGCAATAAGCCCAGTCTTGTAGGCCTAATACTGCTCCAGAAAATGTGCGAGTGATATTTCGAGAACAACAAGAAGTCCTGTGGCAACTGATAGACTAACGGATATTTTGGAGCATGAGCTTTCGTGGGCAAAGACCTGCTTCATCAGATGCATGAGTGGAGTGGTGCGGGTTCAGAAGGGTATTTAGAGGGCGGGGGGTCCTGGTAAAAGGGAGGGCCAGAGCTGACAAGGTCCATTCAGCAAGGTGGAAATGGCCCATTATCAGTAGTATTTTTGAAATGTCTTTGTTTTAGGACTGCTACTTTTAAATCTGGACACTCAATAACAGATTTAAAAGTAGCAGTCCTAAAACAAAGAAATTTCAAAAATCAAATGGAGAGAGAAATCTCTGAGCTGCAATTTATTTTCAAAGTTGACTCCATCAACCAAGGATTAAACAGAGACTGGGAGTGGCTGGCCCCTTACAAAAGCAGCTTCGCTGCCCTAGGTGTTAATATCTCCACATTGGACTCTGACAATGGGCTATTCCCCCCATGTCTGATCTGACTGGTTTTTTCCTCTTTTGATACATACCACTGATAATGGACCATTTCCACCTTGCTGAATAGACCTTGTCAGCTCTGGCCTCCCCTCTTTAAATACCCATCTGAACCCTGCCCCCACTCATGCATCTGACGAAGTCGGTCTTTGCCCATGAAAGCTTATCCTCCAAAATATCTGTTAGTCTATGAGGTGCTACAGGACTTCTTGTTCTCGAAGATACAGATTAACATGGCTGCCTCTCTGATACTGGTGATATTTCATTACTGAACAAGGCCAGGTTTCCCAACACTGAAAGTAATAACTAATAACACCTAACTCTAGAGCTTTTCATCCCTTGATTTCAGAGCACTTTAAAGAAGGGCTTTATTCGTTATCCCCTGGTTTACAATTGGCGAAACTGAGGCACAAGCCAACAGCTTTAAGGGTCTAAGGTCACTCAGCAGGGCAATGGCAGAGCCAGGAGAAAACCCCAGCACTTATCTGGTGTTTTAGCCGTTAAACAGAGCTGCCTGGTCCCGTCATTGAGGCTACGTCTACACTAGCACACTACGTCAAACTAGCCTATTTCGACGAAAGAACATCAAAATAGGCTACTTCGACGCATATTGTCTACATGCCCTCCAGGGCTGGTGCCATTGACGTTCAATGTCGAAGTAGCGACGGGAAACGTCGAAAGGACCTGCCCAGGAAGGAAATGTGGAGTGTCCACACACACAAGCGCTGCCCGTCGAAATAAGGGGCCAGCAAAGCCCCAAGCTTCTCCCTTAAAGGGCCCCTCCCAGACACACACGCCCTGCACAGCACGAGATCCACAGAGCCGACAACCGATTGCAGACCCCATGCACACAACATGGACCCCCCAGCTGCAGCAGCAGCAGCAGCAGCAGCAGCAGCAGCAGCAGCAGCCAGAAGCCCTGGGCTAAGGGCTGCTGTGCGCAGTGACCATAGAGCCCCACTGGGGCTGGACAGAGCGTCTCTCAACCCCTCAGCTGATGACCACCATGGAGGACCCCACTATTTCAATGTAGTGGGATGCAGATCCTCTACACATGCCCTACTTCGATGTTGACCATCCAAGTAGGGCGCTATTCCTATCTTCGGATAGGAAAAGCAATTTCGACGTCTCGCCGCCGAACGTCGATTTCAACATCAAAATAGCTCACGGCACGTGAAGACGCGCCACATACTATTTCGATGTTGTGCCGGCTACTTCGAAGTAGCCGGCTAGTGTAGACGCACCCTGACTGGCAGGAAGAGCACCAGAACTGTTCCACACTGCTGCATCACCTTGGCACTGCCATCCACCTCAAGAACCACCCTCAGTTTCCTAGGTCCCAAAGCAGTGCTTTAGCCACAGAATTTTCCATATTCTCCCAGCGAGAATCTAGAGCTTCCTGATCACTTTCCATCAATAGACCTTAGCTTTCTTTACAGAGGAGGACAGGATTGTTACCCCTTCCTAGAAACCAAGGCACAGAAGTGACATGCCCACGGTCCCTAAGGAGCAAAGCCAGGACTAGAATCCAGGTCTCCAGAGTCCTAGGCTACATCTGGACCACACTGCCTAATGTTGACATGATGCTAATCGTTCCGTGCTGAGGGTAGACTATCCATTGGGCCATACATGGTTTGGATCCAGAGCTGCTGCAGCAGAAGCCAATATATTTGGCCCTCCAGGCCCCCACCGTCCCACAAGCAACGGTTGGATGGTGTGTCCAGGTTCCCGACCCAGCCATCCCTGCTGGGCTGTGCCCATGGCTCCCGTGGGTCTGTGCCTGTGATTGAAAGCTAACAGGCACAGAAGCTGTGAGGAACGGGGCTTGTGGGAGATCTGTCAAGCTGGCAGAGCGCTGGGAGGGGAGGCAAGCGGGAGCAGACGCACGAACACTCGACAAGACAGATGCATGGGAAAAACAGCACTCTGCTGCGCAGACAGGGAGAGCTGCCTGCAATTCACAAGCAGACAGTCAGGGAGACAAGCCCGGCGGGAGGCATGAAGAGATTAGTGACAGAGTTGCACAGGAAGGCAGAGACACTTCCTGTGTGCAGTGAGTGTTGGAGCTCTGTGGACACTCCTTTGAGGGCAGACCCTGAGATTTACTCCATTGGGGGGCGCAGGGTCCCTTTCAGGTGCAGGGTAATGCGTGCATGTTCTGTGGTTGCAGGATGCTGGATGTGTGCTGCATGGGGTGTAGGCTCTGTTTCCTGGGTGATTCAAGTGCACTGTAGGGTATGAAAATCAAAACAAAAAAGCAGTCAAGTAGCACTTGAAAGACTAACAAAATAATGTATTAGGCGATGAGCTTTCGTGGGACAGACCCGCTTCTTCAGACGCGCTTCTTCAGACCATAGCCAGACCAGAACCTGCTCAATATTTAAGGCACAGAGAGCCAAAAACAGTAATCAAGGAGGACAAATCAGAAAAAAAAATTTACCAAGGTGAGCAAATCTGAGAGTGGAGGGGCAGAAGTGGGAGGAAGTCAAGAATTAGATTAAGCTAAGTATGCAAATGAGCCCCTATAGTGACCCAGAACATTCCCATCCTGGTTCAAACCACATGTTAATGTGTCGAATTTGAATATAAAAGAGAGTTCAGCAGCCTCTCTTTCAAGAGTGTTGTGAAAATTCCTCTTCACCAACACACAAACTCTTAAGTCATTAACAGAATGGCCCACTCCATTAAAATGCCGGCTAACACGTTGGTAGATCAGGAGTGTTTTTATGTCTGTTTTGTGCCCATTGACTCTGTCTGAGAGAGTTTGAAGTCTGTCCAATATACAAAGCATCTGGGCATTGTTGGCACATGATGGCACGTATGATGTTAATTGAGGAACATGAGACTGTGCCAGTGATTCTGTGACTAACCTGGTTAGGTCCAGTGATGGTATCTCCAGAATAGATATGTGGACAAACCTGGCAGCAGGCTTTGTTGCAAGGAAAAGTTCCAGGACCGGTATTCCTGCGATATAGACTGTGGCTGTTGGTGGGAATCCTCGTAAGGTTGGGAGGTTGTCATCAATACCACCCCATCATTATTGCTGCTTCATTGGTAGTCTGCATGCATTAAGTTTGTTAGGGCTCTGCCCAGTTCCCAGTGGGCTGGCATCGGCATCCCAAAAACCACATCTCCCAGGCTGTCCTACCTTGCTTGGCCCTCCTCCCAGGTACTTCCAGACTCTGGCAGCTGACAGGCGCTGCATATGCAATACATGTGAAATGCATTGGTATTGCATGGGCCAAACAGGCTCTATGCTATGTAGCCAATAGCCAGGGTTCCCACAGTGATTCTATGGCAGAAAAGGCTGTCCATTTGCAGAGCCATTGGCTTGGTACCCATCAGGAGTGTGACCCGAATAAAGGAAATATACTGGATGGGATTGGTGGGTGGCAGGTTGAAGACGGGAGTCCCGGAAAGCAACATGGTTTTGGCATTAGGATTTCCTCTAATTTTTTCCACCCATGAGTGAAATAAATTTTATGCACCCCATGGCAAGGGCAAGAAACATGTTGCCAGCAGTGGGCGGATGTGGGTGCTCTGCTAATCAGCTGAGCGGAACCTGAATGTCTCCTGGATGGCCGCCCAAATGCTCAGCTTACAGGGACCAGCGGACGACCTTGTTAGTTGTGAGTGGTTGCGTTTCTCTGTGTGTGTCTTTGGGGGTGTGTATCTTTGCATCTCTGTCCATATTTGCACATGGTCGTGTGGCGAGGTGTTGTGGCCTTTCCCTGCCCTGGGGGGAGTGAACCCCCAACACACCTCAGTGGCACATTAGGGTGTGTGTGTCCATGTCCCCATGGGGTTGGGGGGTGGGCATTAAATTCCAGCCCCAAGCTCCTGTTTGACCCAGCTCCTCCCACATCTTTCCCAAGTTTCAGGCTTGACTGAAGTTCCACACCAGACCCCTGGAGGAATCTGTGCATGATTTGAGGCCATGGAACCACAAATGGGTCCCACCCTCCCCAGATGTGAATTTCTCCACAGGGAGGGACCAAGACGGAGGAAGGTGAAATGAAGCTACTTTGCTGTAGCAAACCCCACCTGGTAGAATGGACTTTCCCCAGCTCACACAGCAAGTCAGGAACAGCTGAAAACAGAACCTGGGTCACCTGCTGCCTTGCTTTAACCATCACCCCACACTGCCTCGCAGTGGCTAGCTCATCCTTAGGGAGATGCTGGCAGGCCCTAAATGGTGCTGCTTGGCAGGCTCCCTGACAGCAGGAAGGGACTGGAGCAGTTTAGATGGCACAGGGGGCACCAGTTTAAATGGGCCGGTGCCTTCTAATCTTTGTCCTGGCGGTGAGTCATGGTGGATGGGGAGGCTCCTTATTTATTGCTCTACTCAACAGGGACCCTTCATTATGTGGAACTCCCTCCATCCAGTCTTTCCTGCCAGGAAGGGCTTATTAATATTCCAACAGCTCTGATGGGCTTCTAAATGAAAGCTGCCCCTAAGGGGGGTTAGATAATTAGAACTGAGGGCCACTGCATTCAGTCTTGTCAAATCCATGCACGCTGGCACCTCGGCAGAGGCCCTGAGCAATGGGAAATCAAAGGCCTGCCCCCCACCCCCCTTGAAAGAGAAGCTGCTCATAGGCTCAAGCCTACTGTGGTCATGAGGCAGAGCCACGCTCCAGGCCACTGACGGTGCATTTTAGGAGGGGCATTGTGAGAGGAACCATCCAATATGACGGTGCATTATCGGATGCTTTCAGAATCAGGAGCGGCGTCAAACAAGGATGCGTGCTTGCTCTGACATTGTTCGGGATCTTCTTCGCACTCCTCCTGAAGCATGCCTTTGGATCTTCAACAGAGGGCATCTTGCTGCACACAAGATCTGATGGGAAACTGTTTAACCTTTCAAGGCTGAAAGCTAAGTCTAAGGTGCGAGAAGTCCTCATCAGAGACATGCTGTTCGCAGACGATGCTGCTGTAGTGTCTCACACAGAAGACCAGCTTCAAAAACTTCTGGATCAGTTCTCCAAAGCGTGCGAGGACTTTGGGCTTACCATCAGCCTAAAGAAGACAAACGTACTCGGTCAGGATGCTGCTGAATCCCCATCAATCAGCATTGACAACTATACGTTAGAGGTCGTCCACGAGTTCGTTTACCTCGGGTCCACCATCACTGACACCCTGTCATTGGACACTGAGCTGAATAAGAGGATCGGAAAAGCGGCCACAACTCTGTCCAGACTCAACAAGAGAGTGTGGAATAACAGCAAGCTGTACACTCACACCAAAATGAAAGTCTACAGAGCCTGCGTCCTCAGCACCCTCCTTTATGGCAGCGAGACTTGGACCCTGTATGCCCGCCAGGAAAAGAGGCTGAACGTCTTCCACTTGCGCTGCCTCAGGTGCATCCTTGGAATATCATGGAAGGACAGAGATACCAACACCGCCGTCCTCGAGCAAGCTGGAATCCCAGCCAGGCACACCCTCCTCAGGCAGCGTCGGCTCTGCTGGCTTGGCCACGTCCACAGGATGAATGATGGAAGGATTCCAAAAGACATCCTGTGTGGTGAGCTAGTCTCTGGCAAAAGACCTCCCGGACGCCCCCAGTTGCGTTACAAAGATGTCTGCAAGAGAGACCTCAGAGAGGTACACATCGAGCTGGACAACCGGGAAGAACTAGCAGACGACCGCAGCAGATGGAGGCAGGGGTTACACAAGGGCCTTCAGAAGGGCGAGTTGAAGATCAGACAGCTAGCAGAGGACAAGCGAGCTCACAGAAAGCACAATAAGGACTTGCCAGACACCCACCACATCTGCAAGAGATGCAGCAAGGACTGTCACTCTCGTGTGGGTCTTTATAGTCACAATAGATGCTGTAAATGAAGTCCTCAATTGAAACTTTAAAGGGCGCGATCCATAGTCTATGCAGACTGAAGGATGCCTACTACTACTACTACTACTATTGTGAGCAGATCTAGAGAAATTGTTGTTCCCCTCTATTTGGCACTGGTGAGGCCACATCTGGGCTATTGTGTCCAGTTTTGGGCTCCCCAGTATAAAGGATGTGCATTTGCTGGAGCAGGTTCAGCGGAGGACAACGAAAATTATTAAGGGGCTGGAGCACAAGACCTATAAGGAAAGTCTGAGGGCTTTGGGCTTGTTTAGTTTACAGAAGAGAAGACTGAGGGGTGATTTAACAGCAGCCTTCAACTTCCTGAAGGGGAGCTCTAAAAAAGATGGAGAGAAACTGTTCTCAGTGGTGATAGATGACAGAACAAGGAGTAATGGCTTGAAGTTACAGAGGGAGAGGTGTAGGTTGGATATTAGAAAAACCTATTTCACCAGGAGGGTGGTGAAGCATTGGAATGTGTTGCCTAAGAGGTGGTGGATTCTCCATCCCTTGAGGTTTTTAAGTCCTGGCTGGACAAGGTCCTGGCTGGGATGACTTAGTGGGGGTTGATTCTGCTTGAAGCAGGGGGCTGGACTAGATGACCTCCTGAGGTCCCTTCCAGCCACGTCATAGAATCATAGAGTCATGGAGCTGCAAGGGACCTCAAGAGGTCATGGAGTCCAGCCCCCTGCCCCAAGCAGGATCAATCCCAACTAAGTCATCCCAGCCATGACTATGTAAAGCAGGGACTTAAAAAGCTCTCAAGATGGTGATTCCACCACATCTCTAGGCAACGCATTCCAGTGCTTCACCCCCCCTCCTGGGGAAGTAATTTTTCCTAATATCCAACCTACTCCTCTCGTCCTGAAACGTCAGACCATTGGTTCTATGATTCTATGATTGTGGGTAACTGGTGGGTTGATCCGTTGAGTTGAAGGTGAAGTGACAGTCCCCCAGGCTGCCAGTGTTTGGAACGAGAACATGCAGGAGCCAAAACCAGCAGTGAGATGCTCACGAGTTCTCCCTTATTCACTCTGATGAGGCAAAGGATCCCTCCACTGCTGCTAATGCCCCACGGAGCCCACCTTGTGTTTTAACTCAGGGAAGGATTTCTCCAAGGGTGAAATCACCTGCAGGAGGGAAGGCAGAGGTGGTGGGTGGGGGGGATTGGGGGACATAGGAAAGGTCCAGCCCCTCTCTGAGGGGAATGAATCCAACTTGGCTTGGCTTGGCTTGGCTTCCCATGGGAGGGGGTAGCTGAAAGGGGTCCTTGGTGCACGTTGCGTGGCATCAGGGGAGCTGGCAGCCATGCCAGGTCCCTGGGTTGGGGGGTGGGGCTGAGGGCAGGCACCCCTCAGGGCCTTCTGGACCATGGTGGCCCAGAGGCTTCCCTGACTGAGAGGAGCAGGGGGCTGTGCCAGGCAGGGGTAGACATCGATATCCCTGGAGGAAGCGGCTGTCAGGCTGTCTCAAGTCACCGTGTCTCACCTCTCACAGTGACGCACCTCTCTGCTTGCAGGTCTTCTTCCTGGGGCACGTTCCTGAGAAGGGGAGGATGAGACAGCCCTAGTATCCCCAGTATCCTTGGCCCTGGTCTACTGGACTTTGAGCCTGCGGAGAAAGCACAGCTCACATTGGCGGCATTGGCCAATGACCTTCTCCAGGAGGCAGAGGGACTTCGGCTTATTTAGTTTGCAGAAGAGAAGACTGAGGGGCGATTTGATAGCAGCCTTCAACTTCCTGAAGCGCGGCTAAAGAGGATGGAGAGGGGCTGTTCTTAGTGGTGACAGATGGCAGAACAGGGAACAATGGTCTCAAGTTACAGCAGGGGAGGTCTCGGTTGGATATTAGGAGAAACTATTTCACTGGGAAAGTGGAGAAGCACTGGAATGCGTTACCCAGATAGGTGGTGGAATCTCCATCTCTAGAGGTTTTGTGTAGGGATAACTCAGTGGTGTGAGCATTGACCTGCTAAGCCCAGGGTTGTGAGCTCCCTTCCTGAGGGGGCCTTTTCGGGATCTGGGGCAAATAGATTAAGAAAAGGGATGGTGCTTGGTCCTACCAAGAGGACAGGGGAACTAGACTCAATGACCTCCTGAGGTCTCTTTCAGCTCTATGAGATGTGTATCTCCATGTATTCTATGTAAGTCTTGGCTGGGATGATTTAGTTGAGGTTGATGCTGATGTGGGCAGGGGGCTGGACTTGATGACCTCCTGAGGTCGCTTCCAGCACCAGGAGTCTGTGATTCAGGCTGAGGGACGAATGGCAGGGATTCAGGTAATGCAGTCCTGTCCCCTGCTTACCATGCTGTGGATGGAAGTAGGTGACTCCATTCCTTCCATTCTGTGAGATTCCCGTGGGGGGTTAGGAGAAGTGGCTCAACCCCCCGAGAGCTTCAGGGGCTGCTATTCTGTCTCTGCTGATTTGTCATGGAGGCTAGCGAGACAGCATGGGTCATGCTGGCTTCTCTTGGCGGATGGCATGGGACTGGGTGTGAATCCCTTCTGAGCAGGCCAGCACAAGGGCAGGGCTCACCCAGTGTCTAACGGGGGACGTTGAGCAAACAGCCCCCTCCCAGGGCCTGTGCTCTAATAGGCTGGGAGGAAACAAATGAGAGTTGCAGTAGACATGAGGTCAGCACCCCAGTGGGTGGGGATTGCTCAGCTCTCACCACCCTGGCGTGGGCAGGACCCTGGCTGAAGAGCAGCAGCTTGCCTGGAGATATTACCAGTTGTGCTTGGCAAGGCATTTTCCCTGGGACGGACCGCCTCACGTGGGTCCCTTTGCCTGGCTCACCTTGCAGCTGGGTTCCTGCCATGCTCTCCCCTGCATCTCCGCAGCATCGACTGGTCTGCTTGTCGAGCAGTTACAGCCGAGCTTCTAGACCTCTGCCGACTGCCAGCTGGTTTCTGAGCGACCGTCAGGTGGTGGGTTGGCTCTAGAAGGCCCTTCGTGCTCAGTGCCTGCCCCTGTGAGATCACCTCATGTGAGACCCTGGAGGGGTCTGGCAGCCGCAGTGCTCATTTGAGGCCCTCAGGGTCACCCCCCCAACACAGGTATACAGCAGCCCTTTCATATCGCCATGGCTGCCATTATGCTAATGAGGCACTGCATATTCATGCAAGTGCCTCATTAGCATCTTCCCACCTCGCTCATTACCATGCCCCTTTCGAAAGGAAGGGGCTAGCATGGACGTAGCCTTAGTGTGTTAGCACCGCCGCAGCGTCCGTGTAAGCTGAGAGCTTGGGCAGCTGCCCTGGAGAGATCCAGGCGCCACCCAGCTGATTAGCAGAACGGATCACAGCTAACAGCGAGTGTCTCTATTACTGGTGCGCATCTGCCCACTCCTTGGCGCACATCAAACATTTATTACACCCAGGGGTGGAAAAAATACAGGGAGCACTTGGCTGCTGCCCTGTAGGGGCTGTCCAGCTCGATCTGAGCAAACTCTGGCTGGTGTCATTAGACAGAACTTCAGGGTCTGTCTGTGTCCAGCATCTTCAGCACAGAATTCCCTTCATATCCCTGGGTTTCCTTTTCCACAGGGCATGCTACAAGCACTAATCCACAGGGTTTCGGTCGGGGTCTTTGGGAAGGAAGACCCAACCTCCTCAGGCTCTCAAGTACCTAAAAAGGGGTTAGAAGGAGGAGAGAGAAAAGTTGTTCTCGTTGTCCTCTCAGGGCAGGACAAGAAGCAAAGGGCTTAAACTTCAGCAAGGGAGGTTTAGTTTGGACATTAGGAAAAAATCTTTCTAGCTGTCGGGGTGGTTAAGCACTGGAATAAATTGCGTTGGGAGGTGGTGAAATCTCCATCGTTCGAGACAATTAAGAGCAGGTTAGATAGACATCTATCAGGGCTGGTTTAGATGGTGCTTGGTTCTGCCATGAGGGCAGGGGACTGGACTCAATGACCTCTCGAGGTCCCTTCCAGGTTGAGTGTTCTGTGGTTCTGCGTGGCACTGAGAGAATGATGAGTCTATTCGACAGGTTTCACTAGCGGCTGGGTTTTAGCTCAAGCAGCTGAGGCTCATGTTCTCTGTCCCTGAGATCCCAAGTTCGGTTCGGCCTGTCAGCGTTAGGTTTGCCTCTGAGCTACGTGCTCCTGGAGAGAGACGTGTTCTCTCCGGCACTTTACCTCTGCAGCTCCTGTTCACGCTGGTGCTCGCTCGGCAGCAGATGCAGGTTAGACCCCCCCCACTTTCTGATTTCAGCTGAACGGTTAGAAATTCTGACCCGCGGCCTCTGCGATTCCCCCCTTGGTGTGCGCTGCTGCTGGAAAAGCTGCTGCTTCAGCAGAGCAGCCTCTGTCAGTGTCTAGCAGCGGCTGGTTACATTCCTTAATCGCATCTGTGTATCCCCCAGGGAGATCTGTCCCAGTCTCGGGGGGGGGGCCATGGGGGGGGCACTCCTCGTGATTCTGCAGATGCATGAGCTGCTGCCAAGCTGGGCTTCCCTAAAGTGGCTTTGGCCGGGAGAACGAGAAGGCGGCGGGGCCCACGACCGGCGAACGGAACAATTGAAAACAAATATCAAATTAATTGTCGATGGGAATCCCTGCTCTTTCACAGAGCTGGGTCATGGAGGCAGCATGGCCCGATTGGTAGAGCAGGGACCTGGCCTACAGGTACCCTGGGCTCTCATCCCTGCTTTGCCCTTAACCTGCTCTGGGCATCTGGGTAAATCACATCCCTGGTTGATGCCTCAGTTTCCCTTCATATCTTGCAAGCTTTTTGGGGCAGGGGCGGTTTCTTATTGTGTTCGTACAGCACCTGGCACAATGGGACCCTGCTTTCCTGTGGGCACTTGAGGGGTTCCTGCAAGAAAGAAAATATATCAAAGCCTGGAGGGCTTAACAGCTGGTTTTCCCTTCGAGAGGTTCCCTGCCCAGTTCTCAGCCCACGTGGCTGGTATTGGATCCCACTTACCACCGGAGGGCATATTCAGGGGGCTATATGTGGCATGAGTTGGTTGTGTTTCAGTACAGACCCTAGTGGGCAGCAGTCATCAGAAGGACATGCTCCTCACACCCCCAGGGCAAGCACAGAACAGACTGCCGAGTGCCCGGCTGGGACCTTGTGTACGGGAAACATTGATTATAATGCCATGGTCATGTCACTTTGTGGCGTCTCTGCTGGCAAGGCCAAAACACAGAGACCCGTTGTAAGCTGGGGTTTATGAGCTGTACAGCTCGCTGCCAGAAGCAGGGCTGAGACCTACCAAATTTGTTGCACATAAGGCCACCTACTGTGTGTTAGAGGTTTGCCAGGTGTCTCCCCACATCTTGGCCAGATTGTTGGTGCTTGCCTAGACGTGCGAGTCACTCCCGCTATCCAGCCCTGGGAGCTGTTAGTTGCTCTTCTGCAGGAATGCAACACCAACAGCACAACCAAGCAGGAGCACAGATTCAGGGTCAGCTCCATGGGTGGGCGATCCAGGACCAGTACGGGGAAGAAAGAACCTTCACCCATATCCCAGGTCAAATGCACCAGAGCTCTGTTCAGGCAGAGCCACCACAGTGACACAGGTTCTCATGGCTCTACTCACGGAGGCAAGGCAAGATGAGACAAAGTGAGGTGAGGTGGCAGGACACTGGTCCTGTAGCCCTTTGTGTGCCCTGAGTGGCCATTCTGAGTCTAACTCTGCTTCCTCTAGGAAACAGCCATTGTGTTGCACTACCCAGAACCCTTAGGAGCATGTTGGGCATCTCAGGGAAGAGGGACAGTAAAGCCCATGGGGCTGATAGCTGTAGGTAGTCCATCATGTCCGACGATGACGTCTTGAGCTTGCGCAGGCTCATCGGTTGTGGACTCGCAAGTGGCAGAGGAGTCCAAGCTTTGAACAGCATGGGCGTTCACAGTGGGGGCAAGGGAATTGTCCTGGCTCTGTTGGTGCAGCTGCTGCTGTTGCTTTCTTCCTCTCACGAGCATCAATGAGGTGTACACGTTGCTGCTCTTCAAAGTTGTCATATGCGTGTCGTACAAGAGCACGCCAGCCTGTTCGATCTTTGCATGCTGCTCTAGCTGATCTGGTTTTAAACCAGCATGAGCAATGTTGACTTTCACGCAGTCTTTATACCTCTTGCGAAGGCTACCCTGATTCCTCTTGCCCTGGGAGAGTTCACCGTAGAGGAGTTGCTTAGGGATTCTTGACTCCTCCATTTGTATGATGTGCCCTGCCCAGCGAAGCTGGGCTTTCAGAATCATGGCTTCGATGCTCGTGGTTCCTGCTCTGTCCAGGACTTCCAGGTTTGTAACTCCGTCCTGCCATCGAATGTGCAGTATTGACCTCAGGCTGCATGCGTGAAAGCGCTCCAGCAGTTTTATATGTTTTCTGTCCAAGGTCCAGGTTTCACAGCCATACAGGAGACTCATCAGGACTACAGCCTTGTACACTTTCAGTTCAGTGGACTGTTGGATATTGTGCTGATTCAAAACTTGCACTCTCAGGCGTCCTAGTGCTCAGCTGGCCTGGCAGATTCTGTTGTTGATTTCTTTGTCAAGGGAGCCATCATTGGCTATCACACTGCCAAGGTACTTGAACTCCTCGACTGTTTTTAACTCTGTTCCTTCAATAAAGATTGAAGCGGGGAGAACAGCAGGTCCTGGAGCAGGTTGAAACAGCACCTCGGTCTTCCCTAGGCTGATGGTCAAACCAAAGGGGTGAGTGGCATCAACAAACTTGACAATGAGCTGGAGATCAGATTCCTTGTGTGCCATAAGTGCACAGTCATTAGCAAAAAGGGTGAGAGCGGGGTGCCAGGTGCGGACCAAAGGTGCACGAACTGCCCCCGAAGAGACACGACAAGTCCCCACACCAGAGGTTCTACCCCTCCCTCGACACCCCATACGCCCTGGGTTGATAGCTAGGGTGACCATATCTCTCCCGGCCAAATATGGAACACCGGGCAATGAAACTGTCCCGGCTCAAAATGGGGCAGATGGTCACCCTACCTGGGAGTCAGGCAGTGGCTGCCCTGTGGGGTCTGCCACCTTGCTGGGGGGCTTTGAGGGGGAGGCAGCTGTATCTCTCGGCTCCAGGAACTAGGCTGCTCCCTGCCAGCAAAGCTTCTGGCTCCCACCAGCTGAGGGAAACTGGGCAACAGCCACACCACAGCACAGGTCCGGCTCCCGGCTCCCGGCTCCCCACCGCCGAGGGGAGCTAGAATGGGGGCAGCCACCTGCTCTAGCAAAACGTGGAGTATGGGGCAATTAGCATCTTTGGCAAAATAAATCAGGATGCTGGGATGTGCCTGAAATATGGGGCTGTCCTGCCCAAACCAAACCCTCTTGATAGCAGCATGTCACAGTCTGTCCTTCCTAGCGCCCTGTGGACCTCGCACCCTCCAGTGCAGTGAGGGCCCAGAGTACAGCCTCAGAAAAGAAAGGGAGACATTCCTGGAGGACAGGTGCTGGATGACTGGCGTGCAGCCCTGTGCTCAAGGGCCCCTCAGCTGCTGACTGCTGGATTTGGGATTGGGCAGGCGGGGACAGATCACTCAATAAACTGCCCCGTTCTGTTCGCTGGCTCTGAAGTGTCTGGCGTGGTGGGAAGACAGGGCGCTGGGCTAGCTGGGCTACGGTCTGCCCCCCCGGGGACATTCTTACAGTCAGAAGCAGGATGCCAGGTGCGTAATGCGGTATCAGAGCAAATCGTAGCCGGTTCCCACCCGAGCAGCGCTCTCGGCTGAGCAGTGACTCTGGCGATGTTGGGGTGCCCAGGCTCACCCGCTCCCACATCCAGCCAGCTGAGCTGTCTCCTGGCTGCTGACGTTGCAAAGCCCCTGGGAATCGGCCGCACCAGCTGGGACCTTTCTGCCCTTCACCAGAGAGCGACGCTGCAGGGCCTAGTTCTGAGGCTGAGGCACAAGGTGGATTCAGCTACTACCTCTTGTCCTGGAGTGCGGGGAGCGCCAGGCCCTGCTCGCTATCTGCAGTGATCTGGGACTCTCATTCGGCAGGAAGAACAGAAGGTTTAATAGGTGACAGGGACACAGCCTAGCACAGCTTTGTCAGCACAGACATCAGACACTGTCAGGGCCATCCACATTAGGGAAAGGGGCCCAGAGGGGTCCCCGAGATGGGGCCCTGGCCCCTCCTTCCTCCCTCTCCAGCCAGATGACACTGACCCCTCAACAGCCCAGTTCTCATGCAAACCAGCCAGGCCCCTCCTCCCTCCTTTGTCCTGTTTCCCAGGGAAGAACGGTATCACCTGGTTGCCTAGGTTACAAAGGACATGGAAGGCCACTGCCTACCTTAGGCTTTGGGCTCATCTGAGATGCCCTCCCTGTCTTGGCCATCCAATGTCAGGCTGTGACTGTTCCCTGTCTAGCCTTTCCTTTGATCACTCTGATCACTGCCCCGCCTCCGATTCTCAGAGGGAGCTTCTCAGATGATCCCCTTGGGATGCGGAGGCAGGAGGAAAAGCTGCGCATGGAGAGGCCAGGGTGGAGAAACTCTGCATCCTTAGGATCCTCTGCTGGCAAGGCCAAAACACAGGGACCAGTTGTAACTGGGAGTTCATGTGCTGGTCACCTCACCTCAAGGAGCTGGGCTGAGGCTCACCAACTCGTTTCACATCTGTTAGTGGTGCAGTCCTGCAGGGACTGGACTGGATGACTTCCTGAGGTCTCTTCCAGCCCTAGGATTCTAGGCTTCTATGACGGACTTGGGCAAGGAGGTTACTCCTCAGCTAGAAGGTTGTATTTGAATCTTGCTGCCTGGTTAGGGGCTACCTGGCCAGCTCGCACATTGTGCACAGTGTCACCCAGTTGTGCACTCCCCATCCACTGAGCTGACACTGGGAATGACTAACGTGCAGACCTGTGTGCAAGCTGTCTGCTCACTGGGCGGGACAGGCCGGCCCAGAGGGCTTGACCCCAGAGATGGTCTCACTGCCTCCCAGGGCATGGGAAGACTGGATGCAAATGCTGACCCTACACCCCTTCCAAACACCCCAATGTGCACTGTTACCCCAGCTCCTTCTTGAAGCCACCTTCCCCTCGCTGTCAGCTGAGCTTGAGCAGACCAGAAGAGCCACAGAAGATACAAGCCCATGAAAATCCCAGCACAGCCCCTCTGCTCCATTCCCTCCTTCACTGGGCTTTCACGTTTTGTCCTTCGCTCCTCTCTCCTTTTGCAGAGTCCATTCTCTCTCACAGGCTAAGAACATAAGAACACAGGAATGGCCTTACTGGGTCCCTCTGACCCAGTGTCTCGTCTGCCGACAGAGACCAATACCAGATGCCCCAGAGGGAGTGGCCAGAACAGGTAATCATTAACGTGTTCCTTCCCCTGTCATCCACCTTCAGCCTCTGACAAACAGAGGCCAGGCACATCAATCCTACCCAGCCTGGCTGATAGCTACCGATGGAGCCAACCTCCATGAATTTATCTAGCTCTTTTCTGAACCCTGTTGAAGTCCTGGTCTTTACAACCTCCTCTGGTGAGGAGTCCACAGGCTGACTACGCACTATGTGATGAAATACTTCCTTTCGATGGTTTTAAACCCACTACCCACTAATTTCATTTGGTGACCCCCTAGTTCTTCTGCTATGAGAACAGGAAAGTAGCTTTTCCTGGTTCACTTTTTCCACACGAGTCCTGATTTCACAGACCTCTATCGCATCCCCCCTCAGTCTCCTCTTTTCTATTCTGAAAAGGCCCAGCCTTTTTAATCTCTCTTCGTATGGCACCCGCTCCAAACCCTGAATCATTTCTGTTGCCCTTTCCTGAACCTTTTCCAGTGCCAAGATCTCTCTTCTGAGATGAGATGACCACATCTGTGCACAGGATTCAGGACGTGGGCGTACCATGGAGTTATATAGCAGCAATACGATATTCTCTGTCCTCGTCTCTGGCCCTTTTTAATGATTCCCAACTTTCTGTTTGCTATTTTGCCCGCTGCTGCACAGCAAGTGGGTGTTTTCAGAGGCCTCTCCATGATGACTCCAGGATCTCTCCCTTGAGTGGTCACAGTTAATTTAGTCCCCATTGTTTTGTACATCGAGTTGGGGTTGTGTTTTCCAATGTGCATTCCTTTGCATTCCTCAAGGTTAAATTTCATTTGCATTTTATCGGCCCATCACTGAATCACTCCCCTCTCTCATCCTTTCTTTTGCTTTCCTTCCTTCCTCTCGCCCTCCAGTTTTCACTCTGTTCTTCCCCCTCGTCCCCGCCTCCACTGCACACATGCACCTGCTGTCTCACAAGGTGACACCGAGCCCTTCGGAGCTGCTTAGCGCGGATCGTTAGAGGCAGCAGGTTAATGGGACCCTGCTGAAGAACTTTTTGTGTTATGTTCCCCTGATGTGAGTGTGCCAACACCTGGCCCCCAGCCCCGGTGCGGAAGATTGGAAATGCACCTGCTGCAGCCCTCGCCATGGCACATTTTAGAATCCCTGCTGTGTCTTCTTTCCAATAAGACGAAAGGCCTGTCAGCATTAAGCAAATCAGGCGCGCCTCTCACCTCCCCTGAGTGGTGTGTCACACATGAATATCTGAGGCTCCCCCCCCCAGCTCCATTCCCATTTCTGGCCTCTTGGTTTTTAATGAAAGAAAAGTTGAATGCGCTCCCTGAGAAGGCAAGAAATATCCATAAAACTCCAGTTTAAACCCCTTTAACCCGTTCCGCTGCTTTCCCTTTAAACTTTGCGCTACTCCTTTTTTTATGCTTAATAGGGAGAAGGTTGGAGTTTTTTTTCCCCCTGAGCAGCCAGAGCAGCAGGAGGAGGAAGGGCCACCGAATACAGAGGATCCTGGTGGAAACACGGAGGTGAAACGCAGGAATAGCAAATGAATCCCCTGTGCGGGCTGCAGGCTGCAAGAAGCTTTCTACTCCATCAGTGGTTCAATTGTCTGTCGCTTCCCCAGGCCACAGGCCATTGCTGGCATGGCTAAGTAGAGGACTGGTGCTCCAAATAGCCTCTCATAACCAGAGGGGACCAGGGAGGGAGCAATCTTCAGAGATTTAACATGGAACATGGGAACCTCCCATCCCACCTCCTGCAGTGTGGCAGCCTGATCTTCCCTAGCTACAGTTAAGGGTGTAAGTCAGAGAGCTAGGAGTGGGAGTCAACATGAGTCAACGTTTTCCCCTTGGAGCCAAAAATGGGTGCATTAGGAGGAGCATTTCCAGCAGATCTAGAGATGATCTACAGCCCCCTCTATTCAGCACTGGTGAAGCCACATGTGGAGTACTGAGTCCAGTTCTGGGCCCCCCAGTGTAGAAAGGATGTGGATGCACTGGAGCGGGTTCAGTGGAGGGCAATGAAAATGATTAGGGGGCCGGAGCACATGACCTGTGAGGACAGGCTGAGGGATTTGGGTTTATTTAGTTTGCAGAAGAGAAGAGTGAGGGGGGAGTTGACAGCAGCCTTCAACTTCCTGGAGGGGCTCTAAAGAGGATGGAGAGAGTCTGTTCTTGGAAGTGCGGGATGGCAGAACAAGAAGTTACAGTGGGGAAGTTGGATATTAGGAAAAACTATTCACCAGGAGGGTGGGAAAACACTGGAATGCGTTACCTAGAGAGATGGTGGAATCTCCATCCCTAGCAGTTTTTAAGTCCCGCGTGACAAAGCCCTGGCGGGGATGATTTAGTTGGGGTTGGTCCTGCTTTGGGCAGGGGGCTGGACTAGATGACTTAATGACCTCCTGAGGCCTCTTCCAGCCCATGGACTCTAGAATTCTTGGTGACAATGACTGGCCACTGGAGGAAGACAAAACCTCACAGAGGACAAACACGTTGTGAATTGGATGGCCTGAGATGAAGAAGGGGCTATGGCTTGGAAAGGGACAGTAGCACTCTCAGCTTTGCTCCAGAGACACAGGAGCGAAAAGAGACTTTTTGTAACACGTATCAGGGCTTCTCTCTCCTCCATCCAGTCCTCCGGGTGTTCTGTGGTGACAAAGGTGCAGCCACTCGAGTGATCTCTGTCTAACCAGGATGGATCACCTGGTTCTCTCCACTGGGTTGTAATGGAGACCTGTACACAGCAGTAGAGCCCATAGTGGAAAGGGCAGGATGTGTCTGGCACAGATCTCAAACTCAATGAAATGGGGTCATTTTGTTCAAAACTTTCCAGGGTATTTTCTTCTGATTTCTATGGGATTTTTAAGATGAAAATTTTCACATTCAAATTCTTCAAAAGTTTCACTTGGTTTCAGGGGGAGAAACAAGTAGAGAGGTTTTCTGGAGAGAAAAACAACTTTCTTTCCCTATTGCAACTGCCCTGGGAGGCCCAGCTATGTTCAGGTGGGAAACCAAAGCACAGAAAGATTATTTGTGTCACTCAACATGACACAAACAGCCTGAACCACAGCAGGGCATTGGGCAGACCAGAAGAACCACAGGTCTCAGAGCCAGACATCTCAGGTCTCTGGCTAGCTCTCAGATCACTGGACCCTCTGTCATCACTGATCTACCTATGTGGGAAGAGCTCAGAGAAAATACATTAGCAATCAGGGTTTGTGGTGCTTGGGTAGCTGGTTCCATGTGTCAAAAGTGTGTGCAAGGGAAGTGCTGGGATATGAAGGCCTAAACCAGCAACACCATCGCAGGACCTAACCAGGTCAGTCACACCATCACAGGTTCATTCAGCTGCACATCTACCAAAGCAATATATGCCATCATTTGCCAGCAGTGCCCCTCTGCTATATACATTGGACAGACTGGACAGTCCCTATGGAAAAGAATAAATGCACACAAGTCAGATATCAAAAATGGCAATGTACAAAAGCCCATAGGAGAGCACTTCAATCTCCCAGGACACACAGTAACAGATTTAAAAGTAGCTATCCTACAGCAAAAAAATTTTAAAACCAGACTCCAAAGAGAAACTGCTGGGCTGCATTTCATCTGCAAATTTGACACCCTCAGCTCAGGATTAAACAAAGACTGTGAACGGCTGGCTAAATACAAAAGCATTTTCTCCTCTCTTGGTGTTCACACCTCCAGATCAACTGCTGGTAGTAGGTCTCACCCTCCCTGACTGGGTTAACCTTGTTATCTCCAGCCTTGCTCTGGCCTGCCTAGATATACCTGCCTCTGCAAATTTCCACTACCTGCATCTGATGAAGTGGGTCTTTGCCCACGACAGCCCATGCTCATCCATTTCTTTTAGTCTATAAGGTGCCACAGGACAGCTCGTTGCTTTTAGAGCAAATCATAGAATCATAGAATCATAGAAGAGTAGGACTGGAAGGGACCTCGAGAGGCCATCGAGTCCAGCCCCCTGCCCTCATGGCAGGACCAAGCACTTTCTAGACCATCCCTGAAAGCCATCTATCTAACCTCTTCTTAAATATCTCCAGTGATGGAGATTCTACCACCTCCCTTGGCAATTTGTTCCAGTGTTTGATCACCCTGACAGTTAGGAGCTTTTTCCTAATGTCCAACCTGAACCTCCCCTGCCGCAATTTCAGTCCATTGCCTCTTGTTCTATCCTCAGAGGCAAGGAAGAACAAGTTCCCTCCCTCTGCCTTATGACACCCTTTTAGATACTTGAAAACTGCTATCGTGTCCCCCCTCAATCTTCTCTTTTCCAAACTCAACACGCGCAATTCTTTCAG
Source organism: Carettochelys insculpta (assembly GCF_033958435.1). Classification (NCBI taxonomy): domain Eukaryota; kingdom Metazoa; phylum Chordata; order Testudines; family Carettochelyidae; genus Carettochelys; species Carettochelys insculpta. The sequence continues at coordinate 7,672,259 of NC_134138.1, forward strand.
CCTTTCTTCATAGGTCATGTTCTCTAGAGCTTTGATCATTCTCGTCGCTCTCCTCTGGACCCTCTCCTATTTCTCCACATCCTTCCTGAACTGCGGTGCCCAGAACTGGACACAATACTCCAGCTGAGGCCTAACCAGCGCAGAGTAGAGCAGGAGAATGACTTCTCGTGTCTTGTTCACAACACACCTGTTAATGCATCCCAGAATCACGTTTGCTTTTTTCACAACAGCATCACACTGTTGACTCATATTTAGCTTGTGGTCCACTATAACCCCCAGATCCCTTTCTGCCGTACTCATGCCTAGGCAGTCCTTTCCCATTCTGTATGTGTGACACTGATTGTTCCTTCCTAAGTGGAGCACTTTGCATTTGTCCTTATTAAACCTCATCCTGTTTACCTCAGCCCATTTCTCCAGTTTATCCAGATCCTTTTGAATTATGACGCTATCCTCCAAAGAAGTTGCAACCCCTCCCAGCTTGGTATCGTCTGCAAACTTAATAAGTGTACTTTCTATGTCAATATCTAAATCATTAATGAAGGTATTGAACAGAACCGGTCCTAAAACAGACCCCTGCGGAACCCCACTAGTTATACTTTTCCAGCAGGATTGAAAACCATTAATAACTACTCTCTGGGTACGGTTATCCAGCCAGTTGTTCACCCACCTTATAGTAGCCCCATCTAAGTTGTATTTGCGTAGTTTATTGATAAGTATATTATGTGACACCGTGTCAAATGCTTTACTGAAGTCTAGGTGTACCACATCCACTGCTTCTCCCTTATCCACAAGACTCGTTATTCTATCAAAGAAAGCTATCAGATTGGTTTGACATGATCTGTTTTCAACAAAACCATGCTGGCTGTTCCCTAGCACCTTACCACCTTCCAATTGCTTGCAGATGATTTCTTTAATTACCTGCTCGATTATCTTTCCTGGCACAGAAGTTAAGCTGACTGGCCTGCAGTTTCCTGGGTCATTCTTGTTCCCCTTTTTATAAATGGGTACTATATTTGCCCTTTTCCAGTCTTCTGGAATCTCTCCCGTCTCCCACGATTTACCAAAAATGATTGCTAAAGGCTCAGATACCTCTACTATCAGCTCCTTGAGGATTCTAGGATGCATTTCATCAGGCCCTGGTGATTTGCAGACATCTAATTTCTCTAAGTAAATTTTAATTTGTTCTTTTCCTATTTCAACTCCTAAACCTACCCCTTTTTCACTAGCATTCTCTATGTCAGGCATTCCTTCAGATTTCTCAGTGAAGACCGAAACAAAGAAATCATTAAACATTTCTGCCATTTCCAAATTCCCTGTTACGGTTCCTCCCTCATCACTGACCAATGGCCCTACCCTCTCCTTAGTCTTCCTCTTGTTACCAATGTATTTGTAAAAAGCCTTCTTGTTTCCCTTTATGCTTGTAGCTAGTTTGAGCTCATTTTGTGCCTTAGCCTTTCTAATCTTGCTCCTGCATGCTCATGTTGTTTGCCCATATTCATCCTTTGTAAATGATTCATCTGCTCAATATTTCTGGGGTCTTCATAGAGTTTGAGACAGAGTGTGTTCCCTGGTAAACAGGGGAGACGAAGAAGAGACTCAAGCTGCGTAGACCTGCCTTTAATAAATACCTGTGCTGAAGACAGACCACGATTCTCTGTACTGTGACACTAAGCACCTGTAAGCTGTGTATTTGTGCAGACATCCAGGAGAGATTCAGCTGCCACCCAGCTGATTGCCCACCGCTAGGTTTTTTGCTTCTGCTGATGGTGCACAAGTGCACATGCTTTGGTGCACAGAAAAATTTATTCTGCTCATGGATGGAAAAGAACAGAGGGAACGTTGTCACCCATTTACAGCCTCCTATCTTGGCTTGACTACTCATCTGTCCTGCTCCTCCACTCAACCGCCTTTCAGTCCTTTCCCACAGTCTCAGCAATGAGGGTGTGAGAGCCTTCTCCTCTGCAGCCCGGGCTGCCCAGAGCAGCCTCTCTGCTTCGCATGCCCCCTGTTGCTAAAGCTCAGCTGTGACCTCACAGTCCTTGTTCCCCTGTGCTTGTGTTGCTAAGCATCACTCTTCAGCTGCAGTCACTTTTATCCCAGTACTGCAGAGTGTATGCAGATTGAGCGTGGACAGTTTATGTCATGGAATCATAAACTATTAGAACTGGAAGGTACCACGAGAGGTCATTGAGTCCAGTCCCCTGCCCTCATGGAAGGGCCAAGCACCATCAAAATCATCCCTAACCAATGTTTGTCTAACCTGCTCTTACATATCTCCAACAGTGGGGATTCCACAACCTCCCTAGGCAATTTAATCCAGTGCTTAACCACCTTGACAGTTAGAAAGCTTTCCCTAATGTCCAGCCTAAACCTCCCTTGCTGCTGTTTAAGCCCCTTGCTCCTTGTCCTGTCCTCAGAGGTTAAGGAGAATAAGGTTCTCTGCTTTTGCAGCAGATTGGGACTATTTTAGAATGGCCTCCACCTGTTGGACCTCGTTGTATTCCACTGGGTCTGGTCACTTTCTGGGGTAGCCTCTGGATGTGCTTCTCAAGGAATCAGGCAAACTGCTTTCAGTTGGGGGTAGTTTCTTTAACTGAGAGTCCTTAACAGTAGAGCAGAAGAATTACTTCTCAGGACTTACTTACAGCACTCCTGTTAGCGAATCCCAGAATGATGTTTCCTTTTCTTGCATCAGCATCACACTGTTGACTCATATTTAGTTTGTGGTTCACTCTGAGCCCCAGACCCCTTTCCACAGCACTCCTTCCTAAGGAGTCACTTTCCATGCTGTCTGAGTGAAACTGATTTTTCTTTTGTAAGTGGAGTACGTTGCATTTGTCCTTATTGAACTTCATCCTGTTTGCCTCAGACCATTTCTCCAGTTTCTCCAGATCATTTTGAATTCTGACCCTATCCCCCAAAGCACTTGCAACCCCTCCCAGCTTGGTGTCATCTTCACATTTTAGAAGCATACTCTCTATGCCATTATCTAAACTGATCCCCACAGAACCCCCCCTTACTTTTAATATATGGAGACACACATCTCATAGGGCTGGAAGGGACCTTGGGAGGTCATTGAGTTCAGTCCCATGCCCTCTTACCAGGAACAAGCACTATCTTTTTTTTTCCCTCCTCCTATTTGCCCCAGATCCCTAAATGACCCCCTCAAGAATTCAGCTCACAATCCTAGGCTTAGCAGGCCAGTGCTGAAACCTCTGAGCTATCACTCCCGCTTCCAGCATGATTGTGAACTATTGATAGCTACTCTCTGAAAATGCTTATCCAGCCAGTTATGCAGCCATATTATAATAGCACTGTATATGCTATATTTCCCTAGCTTATTGGTAAGCAGGTCATGTGAGATTGTATCAAATGCTTTGCTAAAGTCTAGGTATACCGCATCTACCACTTCCCCCTCATCCACAAGGCTTGTTATCCTCCCAAAGAAAGCTATCAGGTTGGTTTGATATGACTTGTTCTTTACAAATCCATGCTAACTGTTATTTATCACCTTCTGATCTTCCAGATATTTGCATATGAATTCTTTAATGATTTGTTCCGTTACCTTACCTGGCACAGAAATTAAGATGACTCGTCTGCATTGTAGTTCCCAGGCTTGTTCTTATTTCCCTTTTTATATTTATTTTTATATTTGCCCTTTTCCAATCTTCTGGAATCTCTTCCATGACTTTCCAAAGATGGTAGCTAATGACTCAAGCTACCTCTGTTTTTATTTGTTCCCATGCTGCCCTTGAGTTGTCCTTGGCATCATCAGATTGTGTGATTGAAGCTCTTCCATGAGTCTTCCGTATGTGAAACATCAGCAGCGTTGCTTAGCTTAGGACGGTTATAGGGTGTTGCTTTGGTTCCCTGATTAGGCATGTGCGACTCAGACCTTGGTCTCCAGAACAGCATGTGGTGGTTGCCAATTCAAATGTCCCTTCCCCTGAATACGGCTCAGAACGTTTTTCTGTGCCGGTTCCTGCTGGTGAGTTTGATCATGGGTGCAGATCCCTTGCAGCAGAGACCCGACCGAACTGTGTTGCAACGATGGAGTGTAACTATACAGAGCTATAAAGGGCCTCTGCTGTGGCTGCCAGACACAGACAGATCACATGGTTCTAACTAGCTCCCTGTCTGTTCAGCCTGGTGTCACCACTGGGGGGGGTCTCTTGATAATACTGGCCCAGATTAGGCAACTGCAGAAAATACTATTGACTACACGGCATCTGAACCAGTGGTTCTTAATTTGAGGACTTGTGGGCAGGCAGGAGAGGTTCCTGGCTAGATCCCAGCTGGGTCAGAGGGAAAAAACCCGAGTTAAGTGATTGGTGGAAAGCCAAGATGACAAGGCAATGGCACAGGGGCAGGAATTTCGTTTAGACATCGGAGTGCTGCATCGCAGACAGGCTGTTATACTCTTCATCTAGCTCTGCCTTTGAGCTGCTAGTTTCTCTGAGGGGGTGCTAGCTACAATGGAAATTGTACAGCTCATAAGGACTGTGTGCAGTCTCCAGGCCTCTCACCAGAAGGCTGGAAAAGAGGATAATGCTCAGGAATCAATATTGGAGGATTTTTTCCCTTCATGGGGCTGGAATTACCTGTTGAAGTCATTTATCTTCCTTGCCAGTTAATGCTCAATTGATCCACAGCCCTAATTGACTGCACTTGCAACCAGCGACAGAGAGGGAGGTAGGGTTGGGATAAACTGGCTATTTCCTGGCGATGCACGAGGGAATTAGGCAGGGAAATGGAGAGAGCTCAGGGATGTGTACTGCCAACGCGCAGCTTCTGGTGTGCGGTCATAGATCCTGGCATACTGCAGTGTGTTGCGGCAGGCTCCTGCAGTTCCTCATCGGCCTCCACTCACTGTTGGCCACATCTCTCTCACTCAGCCTGCAAGCCCTTCTGAGCATGAAACTGACAAAGCTGAGGGCCTCTTAATGTCACAGGTCACCCCAGAAGGAGCTTTCTGGTTTCCACTGGAGATCCTAAACTCAGGGGTACTTATACTGAGCACAGTTGTGTTGGACAATGTGTTTAGGTCTGTAACTTCTACGGGTTTGTGTGCGTTATGCTGTATCCCCAAATTGCTAAGAACTCTGCTGTCTGTGGATGCGTACAGCTGCATGTTGCATTCAGTTCAGTGCGCATGCAACAGGTGGCACACTTATATTGCTCTGTCTTGGAGACTTTACTTTAGTTCTTTGTTGGCCCTTGCTTTGAAATTAAGAGTCATTCTTACTGGATGAATCTGTTTGATTTTCCATAAGGGGTTAAAAGCAAGGTATAGAATCCCTCATGCAACATGAGCATAGGTCCTTTCCTGGCTGTAGTGTTGCATTGAATTGTTGTCCTTAAAATAGGAGACATTGAATAATGAGAACAGCTACAATTACATGGACACCACTGGGGTTTCACATAGCTTGAATTCCAGCTTTGTCTCCCCTGTTTACCAGGGACCATGTCCCATCGGGAACTCTATGCAGCACACAGAGACATCTAGTGGCAGACTAATATACCACAGGTAAACATGAAAGTACAACAGCTTGTGTACAAGATCACCAGCAATGCCATTTTTCCCCCCTAGCTGCCTCCATATCAGCTTTGAGGGAGTTGAGTCTGTACGGTCCTCTAAGGCACAGTTTCCCAAAATTTGTATAGTTGGAACCCATTTTTTTGGTATTTTTTTTTTGCAGCCCAAAAATATAAACCCATAAAAAAATGAAAAATGAATACATTCGCACCATTTATTATTTATTCACAATAATAATAGCACATAATACTATAAATCTTATTGCAAAATACTTAAGTGCCTAACTTACTGTTATTACCTTAATTATGCAGGAAAATACAAAATATACCACATTAATAGGATCTCATGTGATCATTTGTATATTTTCTAAGGACTGTTTTTTTTTTTTCCCCAAGGACTGGTACTGTGCTGTGGACCACACTTTGGGAAATGCTGCTCTGTGTTAATGGCTAGATCTCATATCGACACCCACCTAACGGGAACTAGGTTGAAACAGCCAACCTATTCTTCCACGGAGGTCATTAAATAGTCATCAGCCTTATCAACTCTTAGCTTCCACTGCTCCATGAAGTGAGTCATTGATGCAGACATGCAAGGCTCCATCTTCCCATCACATCACTCTGAGCGACCCAGTTCCTTTCTCCTTCCCCATGTCCTGTGCCTGTGACATCCTGGCCACCACATCTGGGACACTTCACCAGGGTTGTTAGGCCTCTGTTGTCAGGCAGTTAATAAGCTATTTCTCAAGGCAACCACAGACCATATACGCAAGACACAGGAAGTTCAGTCAATGTCAGTGTTTCTTTGGGTCATGGAAAAAGAGACAGCCTCAAAACTCACGCCGTGTAACTTTCATATTAGAAGAGATCTGTGGCCTCTGAAGTCTTGTATCCTGCCCCTAAGAGTGGCCAGTGCCTTAAAGGCAGGTAGATGTGACCTCCCACTTCCAGGTACATAGATGTGACCTCCACTTCCTTGTGCCATAAAAAGCTCTATGGTCGTTTCTTCCTTCCCCCATCAGGGATACGGCTACACTACCTGGTTATTCTGAAATAACAGCAATTATTTTGAAATAACTGATCTGTCATCTAGACTACGCGCATGTTATTTTGAAACAATGTGGAAATAGCAGGAGCATTATTCTGAAATTGGCAACCCCCAGAGTCTGCACTACCCCACAACTTTGAAAGGGGCATGATCATGATAACCTATTTGATTATAGGAATCAGAGGATTTCGAAGTGTGCGAGGGGTCCTTTCGAAAAGGACCCCATGTAGATGAGCCGCACGCAACCGAAAGTGACACTTCCAAAGTGCCACGACCACCATTATGCTAAAGAGGCACGGTAGCGCCTCGTGAGCATCTTTCAATTAGGTTCATTATCATGCCCCTTGCAAAGTTCCGGGGCTAGTGGAGATGTAGCCCTAGTGAAAGGAACAATGTCTATTTCGATATAGGCGCTATTGAGACACGGAATAGCATGATTTCGAAATAAGCCAAGGTGAACTCCTATGGCACTATTTCAAAAGAGCCCTGTGGAGCCAGAAATGCTACTTCGATATAGCTGAGTGTTGTTTCAAAATGTATTTTCTGTCTGGCCGTGTCATTTCAAAATAGGATATTTCAAAATAGCAGTGTTGAAATATTTTCTTTCGAAACAGGGCTTCGGTGTAGCCATGGCCCAGGGGAGCGCAGTCCGGCAGTCCTTGACATAACAAGATTCTGGGATGCATTAACAGGTGTGTTGCGAACGAGACACTAGAAGTCATTCTTCCGCTCTACTCTGTGCTGGTTAGGCCTCGGCTGGAGTATTGCGTCCTATTCTGAGCACCGCAGTCCAAGAAAGATGTGCAGAAATTAGAGCGGGTCCAGAAAAGAGCAACAAAAATGATTAAAGGTCTGGAGAAAGTGACCTATGAAGAAAGGCTGAAAGAATTGGGCTTGTTTAGTTTTGAAAAGAGAAGATCGAGGTGGGACCTGATAGCAGTTTTCAAGTATCTAAAAGGGTGTCATAAGGAGGAGGGAGAAAATCTTTCTTTTTGGCCTCTGAGGATAGAACAAGAGGCAATGGAACTGCAGCAAGGGAGGTTTAGGTTGGACATTAGGAAAAAGTTCCTAACTGTCAGGGTGGTCAAACAGTGGAATAAATTGCCAAGGGAGGTTGTGGAATTTCCACTGCTGGAGATTTTCAGAACAGGTTAGATAAATGTCTATCAGGGATGGTTTAGACAGTACTTGGTCCTGCCATGAGGGAAGGAGGCTGGACTCGATGGCCTCTCGAGGTCCCTTCCAGTCCTAGTATTCTATGATTCTATGATAACGCCATGTCTACATTACCCAGAAGATTGACTCACTCAGGGTTGATCTTCCGTGGTTCGATTTTGCGCACCTAGTAGAGAGGTGTGAAATGGACCTAAAAAACTCTCCCGTTGAACTTCAGTGAGGGCGGCCAGGTAAGTCAATTGCAGATAAGTTGATTCTAGCTATGTAATTGCTATAGCTACAATTGCGTATCTGCAACCAACTCACCTGCCTCGTGTAGACCAAGCCTCGCTGTCTTTAAGCGCAACAGCCCCTGCTCTCCTGATGCATACATTTACCCAATACCTTCTTAAATCTGACTGAGCTGCCAGCCCCAACAGTATCCAGCTGCAGTGAGTTCCAAGAATCCTAGGGACCCTTTCTGGCCAATGTGTTATGACAGAGACCAGTGATACAGCACCAAATGCACTTTACAAAGCAAACAAGGCTGGTCTTTAAACCTCCTCTCCTATGGGAACTCTCCCATCTCCCTGATGTCTCTAGTGGTTCTGTTCTCCCCATCTCTGAGCTAGTTTTATTTCCTCCACCCGCCGGGGTGGCTCCTTAGCTGGAGCAGCTCCAGGGATTTCAGCGGAGTCATGCCAGTTTGCATGAGCTCGGGGCACACAGTGTCTTTCACCAAATGAGGTGACCCAAACCTGAGCTCTCCCGGCCTCCAGAGGCTGCCTTTCTTCCCACAGCCAATCACAGCAAGGCAAAACCAGGCTTTGTACTGAGGCTGGTTCGGACCAAACTGGCAAGAAGTTCAGCTATCTCATCCATCACCCGTCCCCTCCCTTCCCACTGCAATTGGCCAGCACTGGCTGTTTGCCATGGGTCCCTTATTTGAAGGGACAGTGGCGGCTGCTTTCTAAAAGGCTCTCACAGCCGGTTGGGGTTTGCCTGGCTTTCTCAGTCACTAGGAGACAGTGTTTGGCTCAAAGATCAGTGGCTGGTTTAATCTTCTGCAGCTTCTGCCTCTGATTCTCTGGGAAGTTTTTGGCTCCCAGATGTGAGAGATGGAGAAGGCTGGTTAGCTCTGGCCCAGGCGAGCTACCCTGCCAGTGCAGGAGTATGCTCTCCTTCACCTTCCCCAGAGCACGGCCTTCATAATAATCACACAGGGCCAGGGCCAGAGGGATTTAGGCTCATAACTCTCATTGGTTTCACTGGAAGTTAGGAGTTTGAATATTTTTGTGGCTTGGGGCTTCAGCGCGTTCCACTCATGAGATTAGGAAACATGAAGGAGTTTAGCCTCCCAATCTCTCCTGCAGGTAGGGAAGAATCTTTGCTCCCATTTTAGAGGCAGGGAAAGTGAGGCACAGACAGACTTAAGTGACTTGCCCAAGGTCTTATGGTAAGTGTGTGCCAGAGGCAAGACTAGAAGCCCTCTCTCCTAGTGCTTTATTCCACCACAGCAGCTTCCCTTTGGTCCTGTCCTGGCTGTGCCACTGACATGCCAAAGTGGCCCAGGGAGGAGGTCAAGGGGAAAGGGGCCGGAGGGTGACTCCCCCTCATGCCCTAGGCATGTCTCCAGCAGAACAGTGGGGAAGGGCAGCAAGGGGGAAGCTCACCCTGTTGCTGCCATGGCTGGGCCTGCCCCGTGGACGTTGGTCTCTGGGGATCTTTCCCTCGCTTGGAAGGCCCCAAGAACTGCTGCTTCCTGGAGCGGTTGTGGCCCGAGCAAGGCACCAATGGGTGAGCAGGGTGGAGGGATCCCACGAGGGCTGAATCACCGTGGAGCTGAGAACCAGCCACCTCTGGCATTGTCCAAGTGATGCCCGAGAGATGGGAGGAGCTTTGGGCCTGTATCCCTCCACCCAGGCAGCAAAGGTGCCATTTCAGGGGGGCCGGCAGCCATGTGTACCAGGACGCCATGGTCTACACCCCTTCCCCGACTGTCAGGGAGTGAGGGACCGTACACCTCACTCCTGGCTGGGGAAGGGAGGGGGCAGAGGAATGAATCACACAAGCCATGAACTTTCCCCTCCCTCCCTGACAGGACGGGAAGAAGAACAAGCAATGTCTGGGTGTGCACAGAGATGGGGCCCTGACCCTGCAGCTATGACCCAGGAGCAAGCCCTACGGCCCTCCTGAGAGGGGAAGCACCTATCAGGATGGCTGCGCAGGGGGGTCAGGGAACGGAAAAGCAGGCAAGGCACCCACCAAGCTCCAGCGCCTGGGCCGTGGGGTGAGGAGGCAATGGGCAGGGGCGGAGGAGCGGAGCCGGTTGAGAGGCTCCTGACAGGGGCTTAATGCACCTAGAAGGGGAAGGCTTCACGTCCGATCCTTGTCAAGGGCTAATCAGCCGGATGCCACTTCCCCAGGAAGGAAGGGCCCCAGGAGCGGCCAAGCCACTTTGCTCCGGGGGGGCTGCTGGCTTTCAGAGGCTTTTAATCCCGGCACTTGGCCACTCAGCAGAGAGATGCGCTGTCATTAGAGTGACACTAAAAGTATCCAAAGATTAGCTTGGGAGGGGACTGACTGACCCATCTCTGTCAAGCATGGAGCTGTGCGTGCGAGAAATGTGGGATTCCCCCCCCCCAAACCCAAAGGCATTATTTAAGGGAGAAACTAAGGCAAGCAGGGCAGGGGGGAAGGGGACAGGGTGGGACGAGTATCGATTTCCATTCCAGAATGATATGCAGGCTGTGATGCCGTCAATGCTCTCAACACACGCCAGCTAATTCATCCTCCCAAGCTGCAGGGAGATTATCCCCCTGGGGAGACTGCGGCACCGGGACACTCAGTGGCTTTCCCCAGGTCCCAGAAGGGGCCAGGGGAGAGCTGGGAATGGAAGTGAGGAGCTCCTGACCAGCTGGCAGATCAATCAGTCGCGTTCTATAACCACGCTCTCCTGATGCTATAACGCGCAGCTACTTTTAAGGATGTCAAAGCAGCTCAGACAACAACAGGCTCGACCCAAAGCTCAGACTGAGATGCCAACAGACTCTCTGAGAGATCCAGGTTGGACTTTGGTCTTGTCTGGCCTTGTCATTTCCCCACCTGTCTCTGCCCTTTGAGGCTTTATTTGGTGCCCTGAGCAGATGGGGAAATCTATGAGGAAGCATGTCCCAGCTAGTGTGAGCGCGTGTGAGGTCATCCGGCACACCGCATGTGCTTGTCTCAGTATTTGGAGCTTAGCTTGCCATGTCTCAAAGTTCCCAAACTTGGAAATGGGGTTTAGAATCGTGTCCCAGCTTCGCAAATGAGGCAAGACTTATCAAGACAGCAACATGGAATTATGGGCATATAAATGGGGTTTTTTTTTCCCTCACTTGCTGTTCTACCCCACAGAACAACATGGTGTGCCGACATTCTGTGGCCATGTTCCACCCCAGAGGTGGCTGCATTTCAGTAACGTGTAGAGTGGGTGATGTGTTCCCTGTATGGCCCAGGTACCTACTGGGGTGAATGTTGCAATAAAACCACAAAGAAACAGTGCCATCTAGAACTTAGCAACCATCTCTTGCAGCTGCATGCTGGCAAATTTAGATCCTTGTACTCCACCCATGCAGGAGACTCCCCCTTTGCCCTTAGTGATATAGGGCCTACGCAACACAGGCAAGTACTTATGGTTCCATCCAGAAGAAGGCAGTTCATTATAATATGGCTATCATTCCTGTGTCAGCTTGGGAAGCTGAAGGGCAGAGGACAAGCAACCCACAAACGGCTGCAGAGGAAAGGAAGCGGAAAGATAGGAAACAGTCAGGAAAGAATATTGTGGCTTCACCCCTGTTGTAGTGCTAAGCTGTCCTGAGCACCTGTGTTCCTGCTCTTTGCTGGAACTGGAGATTTGCACAGCCTATTTCTTAGTGCCCAGCATTGCAAATGAAGCCTCTTACCCCTTGCAGGCCCTGCCATCTCCCTGGGCTCCCCTCCCCTCCCCTTGCTGTGCCTTCACACCCAGGGCACACCCCAGAGATGGCAGCATTGCTCTTGTGCCGAGCTGCATCCCTCTTCAGCTTCTCAGCCCCCATCCAGTGACTTGAGCCCCATTTCCAGGGAGATGGCAAAATGGGACACTGGCTGTGTGAGCTTCAGCCCTTCTGGAGCAGGCCTGGAAGTGGGGCCAACCTGCAGAGCCACAGTTGGTGTTGAGCAGGCAGCTGGAGAGCTATGGGATCCGCATGCATCCAGCAGAGCCCCCCCCCTGGGTCTTTAGCTTCCTTATGAACTCAGAAGGAGCTGCCCTGGGTCTTATGATGACTCTGTTGTCCCTGAATAACCACCTGCAGGGGGACTTGAACCTGTAACCTCTGGAGCTTAGTGCAGGAGCCTCTACAGAGTGAGTTTAAAACCCACTGGCTCTTAGCTAAGGCTGCGGAAGAGGATTTGTTTGTTCTCTCCGTAAACGGTTCCGGTAGGACAGTGAATCATGCCCATAGGTGTGCGGGTTACAGCTGCAGGAAGGACCAATGGCCCCGTACTAGGCCAACGCCTGTTCCAGTGAAGTCCAGGACAAAAGCCTGACTGACTTCAATGGCGCACATGTATGTGCATCAAACACTGGCACATGAAGCCAGGAGCTCACCAAACAGCTAGATCATTGCAGACTCCAGGCATGGACACTATGGCTGTGTCTACACTAGCCCCCACCTTTGGAAAGGGGGATGCTAATGAGGCACTTTGGGATACACTAATGAGGCGCTGCCATGAGTATGCAGTGCCTCATTAGCATAACAGCAGCCACGCCGATTCGAAAGTGCTGCTTTCGAATCTTGCGCCGCCTGTGCAGATGGGGGCCTTTTGAAAGGACCCCCCCCAGTCTTCGAAAGCCCCTTCTTCCTATTTGGTTTCAGGAAGAAGGGGCTTTCGAAGACTGTGGGGTCCTTTCGAAAGGCCCCCGTCTACATGGGCGGTGCATGATTCGAAAGTGGCACTTTTGAATCACTGCAGCTGCCATTATGCTAATGAGGCACTGCATATTCATGGAAGAGCCTCATTAGCATATCCCAAAGTGCCTCATTAGCATCCCCCTTTTGAAAGGCAGGGGCTAATGTAGAGATAACCTATGTAAGGAGTTCTGCCTCTATCCCAAAAACTGTTCTCAAGACCTTGGCATGAAGACAGGTCGCCAGGAGGAAATCTTCCTTTCCAGCAGGGAACCTCAGACTGGCCATTTATGTCTTGTCTGTCTTGCCCCACATGCCTAGATTTTCATCCCAGACAACGGGAATTAAGCCCCTGTGTACCCCAGCCTCCAGTTTGCCTTCTGACTCAAATTCCCTATGCTTTGAGCCCTCTGGGACTGCAGAAAAGCTCACCAACGTGGCCTCCAAAGAATTATGAGCAAGACCAGTGGTTCCCAACCTGGGGCTTGTGGACCCCTGGCAGTTCACGAGGGTAGTGCAGGGGGTCTGTGGAAAAAAATAAAAGATAAATAAAAATGGTCATAGAAAGGAAGTTTTACATAAACTGCAAAGTTACAATCAATTTTTTTTTTAAGTTCCAGATCTTCCAGTGATGTTATAGATGTCTGGCTGAAAATCCATGTTGTGGTTTCCTTTTTCATTTAATGGCTTGTCCATAGTGGCTAGAATTGGCTTTGAGAGGGGTCCATGAACAGTTTGGGGGATGTAACTGGGGGTCTGTGAATGGTTTGGGGGGGGTGTGATTGGGACCCTATGAACGGTTTTGGGTGATTGGGGCCTGCACCAGTTGGAAGGTTGGGAAAAGAAAAATGAGATCCCCATAGTTAGTGATGTTTTAAACCAGTTTCACGACTGGGGGCCAGGGCACTCACTGGTGTGTGCATGCCCTGGTCTGCATGCCAAACTGAGGGCATGTCATTGCATGCACGGTGCCTTGCAAACAGGCATTTTTGAGCATGCAGGATGCAAAATAAGCCTCATGCTACCAGGGTGGACTGCTCCCAGCATCGTCCTCTCTTTGCTCTGCAGCAAACAGCTACCCAAGGCTCGTGTGTGTGTGCTTCTGTACCTGCCTGGAGGAGATGTACAGCCACGTGTGCTGTTTCGAGTATGTCTGTACTGCAGCCAGGGACGTGAACAGCGGCTCGTGCATTCGAGGTCAGCTGCTAAAAACAGCAGTGAGGATGCAGCGGCCCAGGCTTTAGCGTGGGTTGTAGAAACTCACCTGATCCTGGTGGGCACCGAGCCCACACTGGGCCATCCTCTCGTCTGTCCTTAGCCAGCGAGGGTGGGTATGGGTCCACGAGCTGCCACCCGACCCCCTTTGGTAGCAGTGCAGACATAGCTCTGTAACGGGCAGGGAGGTGTGTGATACACGAGGTGGGTGGGTGATGTTGCAGAGAATGGGTGCATGCGTGTGGCGCTGGGAGATGCATTGGTGTGTGTAAGCCTTCCTAGTGCGGGGGCAGGGGGTGGATTTCCCAGCTCTCCCACCTTCTTGCCCCTCCGATGAAACCTGAGGAGCTGTGATTGTCTCACTGGCCCTTGAGCCCGTGCATTGCTGGGGTGTGAAAGGGCAGCAAAGTCACCCAGTCTGGGGCAGCTCAGGGACCCCTTGGCTGTGTAATTCATGGTGGGGAGATGTGCAGAGCCTCAGATCAGCAGCAGTCTGGGGCAAAGCTGAGGAAGTGGCTGGGAGGTTATTGGCCCTCCTGGGCTTCACCAGTAACCCCTAAGGAGAAGCCAGGGCCAATGTTACCCCAGTCAGTGGAGCTGAACAACACACTACAGCTTCTTTTCATGTGGGCTCTTGCACCATCTGAATGCAAGAGGCAAAGGGGCGGTAGAAGGGGCATTTGGGAGGCTTTCCTCCTGAGATAGAGGGAAAGAGGCTTTCTCAGAGAGACCAGGCTGCAGGAGAGAAGGAAGGGGCAAGGATCCAGCCTGCTGCAGATGGGCTGGGGGAAGGCAGCAGGTTGGGAGCCCAGGAAGGGTGTGTGATGCAATCACCAAGGGGAGAAGGTCCCTTTTCCCAAGAGCCGATGACTGGTGCTCCCTGAAAGCTGAGCATGTGAGCAGCCGCCCAGGAGAGATTCATGTGCTACCCAGCTGATGGGCAGAGCATCCACGGGCACCCATAGCCAGCAGCTTGTGTTTCTATGGTGGTGCACATTTGCACATGCCTCAGGGCACATAACATTTATTCCACCCAGTCTGGCAAAAATTAGAGGGAAAACTGCTGGTGCCTGGAGCCTCCTGTGAGGACCAGTAACCCCTATGCTTAGTTAAGGAGCGGGACTCATAACAGCCCGACAGCGCCAGGGGTTGGGGCCATGCTGGAGTAGGCGTTGCAGAGGCTGGCAGCTCATTTTAGCTAATGAAGATGGACGATGCAGCTGCCTCGGAGAAAACACCAGGGGCACATAACTGCCCCCTGTCCCAGGCGGAGATTCTGAGGCACACAAGTCACTGCAGTGGGTGAGTGCTTAATAATGCAGGAGATGCAGCATTTGGAAAGCCTCCCAGAGCTCGGGCCGGAAGGAGAGAGGAACAGAATCTTCCTGCCTTCCCAGAAATCTGTCCCCGGGAGAGATGGTGGGACTTGGCTGGGCTCTGTGCTGCTGCTCAAGCAATTAGACATGGGGACCGAGTGCCAGGCTCCACCCCAGCTCACTCTATGACCTCAGCAAGTTTCTGCGCTGCTATGTGCCTCAGTTTCCCCTTCTTTAAAATAAAGAGAATTCCACAGACTGCCTTTGGAGAAGTGCTTTGAGATCAATGGTGAGTGGTGCTAGGTAAGTGTGAAGCATAAGAATGGCCAGAATGGGTCAGACTAAAGGTCCATCTAGCCCCATCTTCCAACAGTGGCCACGGCCAGGTGCCCCAGAAGGAGTGGACAGAACAGGTAATCACGACAGCGATCTCTCTCCTGTCATCCATCTCCAGACTCTGACAAACAGAGGCCAGGGACACCCTTCCTGCCCAGCCTGGCTAATAGCTGCTATGCTCAGTTGCACAAGGCACTTCTCAATATGCACCAGCAGGGTCTGCACAGATTGGGGAATGCACTACATGCTGGAAATTGCATCCCTGTAGTCTGCATTACGGCTAGGTGTGGACAAGCCCTTAGGTACAGTAACCAGTGTGTGAGCTCCTGGATAAACATCAACTTCTTTCTTTCTTTCTCTCTCGAGACGTTTTGTCAGCAGAAGCCCAGACCCAGAATTCAGAGCTGCCATAGGTACAGCTCACAGATCTGAAAAGAAAGCACCCAAACCCTCCACCCCCTGAGAATTAAAAACTTTGTTTCGTGGAGATCATCATCCTCATCACGAACAACAACCATGAGCTCAGCGCCTGTTGGTGTCTGATGTCTCTCTTGGTATTTCCTTCCATCTTGCTCTGTTCAGTGAGGAGTGGCTTAGTTTCTGTAGATTAGCTCTGCTCCAATCTACTACATCATCTACCCATTCTCTGTGGGGTCTGCCTCTCCTATTCAAACCGTCCATTATGTTGAACACCAGGGTCTTGATTTTTCATTTGTTGTTCATTCTGCAGATATGCCTGAATATCTGTAACTTCTGCTGTAGAAACTCCTGCAGAAGGTTCTCTTTCAGCTGTATCTTCCAATATAATTCCTCGTTGGTGACCATCTGTGTCCATCCTATTCTCAGGATCTTTCTATAACAACTCCACTCAAATACCTATATCCTTCTCTTCAAATCTTTCATTACCACCCATGTCTCCCATCTGTACAATACGCTGCTGAATACACACATTTTCAAGACGCTCAGCTTCGTTCCTTAGCTGGAGGTTCTTGTGCTTTCATCGAGCTTTCTCCACTATCAATCTTTGTGCCAATATCTGCTTTAGGGTACTTCTGTCTTTCCTGAACCCCGCTTGCTCATCTGCTAGATGTTCTTCTATCTGCGACCTCAGTCTCTCCATCAGTATCATCATCTGCACCTTACCTAGATGACTTGTTAGGGCAATCGTTGTGTTATTCTTGCACTCCAATGCACTTCCTTTCTTGTGTATAGTTGCTAGCATGGATCTTGTCCATTCCTTAGGTGCCTCCCCTTCTTTCCATGTTATATTACATGGTCAGTGTATTTCCTGAGTCATACTTTCTCCACAGTATTTAATCATCTCTCCCATGTTCTTATCGTTTCCAGGGCTCTTGCTGTTCTTTAGCCATTTCACTGCTCTTTCTACTTCCTCCTTCGAAATATCGGTCTTGCTCTCAATGCCCGGTGGAGATACCTCTTTCGTTTCTTCCATCAGCTCCTCTGAGACGCTCGGGTCCAACTGTGCTTTGTAGAGATCGGTGCCATATCTCGTCCAGTGCCGTACAGCCGTCTCCTTATTCATAAGCACGTCTTCGTTCTCATCTTTGATCATCATCTGCTTCAGCTGCCACTTCCTATTAATGCTCCTAATCATTTTACACACCTCCCTGGTCTTACATTCGCTGTAATACGGCTCTATCCCTTCACACTGCTTCATAGAGATCACCTAGAGGTGAGCTTTACTGTCCCATATAGTGACACGTAGGCCATTGACAAGAACATGAGCAAGTCTTCTCTGCAGCCTTAGCAGAGCTCTCAGGGGCTTTTAACTCAAACTGTAGAGGCTCCTGAACTGAGGTCCCAGGTTCACATCCACCTGTGGGCAGTTACCCCAGTTGCTGTGATAACAAACTCAATCGCTTTTCCTCAGATGCTGTTAACCACAGAGCGAGTGCAGATATAGTTTGAACTAGCCTTTCAGGCAAGTCGTTCTGCCTCGAGAAATAGGCCAGATAGCTGCTATGTGGCAGATAAATATAGGCCTCCTGCTTTAACAACTGCCAGGGCCTCAAAGGGGCAGGTATCTGTCCTTTGTTGGCAAGGTAGATGCTGAACCCCGAGGCTGTCTACACTAGAGGCATCTGTCGATAGAAGTTACTCTGTCAACAGGCTGCATCTAACACACAAAGTGCTGTGTCGAGAGAAAACTGCCAGACTGCACTGCCCTCTGGTGCCAGAAAGCAGAATGGCAGCTCTGCAAAGAGGGCGGCCAGGCAATCGGAAGTCCTCCCTGGCGATAGAAGTGTCTACACTGCACTGTTGTCTACAGTATTCTGTCCAGAGACTGTTATGCCTCAAATTTTTGAGGGATACTACTGTCGAGGAAAATGCAGAGTTCTGTTGAGACTTTGTTGACAGAATGCTGTAAGTGTGTGGGTGCTCCCTGGGTTAGGTCGACAGAAGCCCCCCCCTTCTGTCAACAAAACTGGCTAGTGCAGACCCAGTTCTAGGCTGCATCTACACTTGCATTCATCTTTCAAAAGAGGTATGCAAATGAGGGAAATTGAAAATGCAAATGAGGTACATATTTGCATATTTGGCACCTTGTTTGCATATTCTTATTTCGAAAGAGCTTCTTCCGAAAGAAGAAAACCAGTGCAGACGCTGCTCTTTCAAAAGTAAGCTCCATCTTCGAAAGAGTCCTTCTTCCCTTTATTTAAGGGAAGGACATCTCACCTCTGACCGTCCCGTTTGAGGTCCTCGCCTCTGCCGAGATCTCTCCCCAGCACACAGGCTGCAGGACAGCCCCTCCCCACCCACATTGGAACAGGATTGCTGCTCATTGGTGGTTCACACTGCTTCCTTTGGCCTAAAGACGTTCGGTGCAGAGGTGACGTGAGGGGGAAGCCTGGGGGGCACCGGCCATGTGACCGCCCCAGCCCCCCACCAGCTGAGCTCCTCCCCTGCCCATCCTTGCTCTGCCCTGCCCCCACTCACCTCCTAGCCCTGCTCTGTCCCTGCCCCTCCCTAACCTTGTTCCATCTCTAACCCCCTCACCTCTCAGCTCTGCTCCACATATACATATCCCCTGCCCGCGGCTTTCAGTGATTGTGTGGGGGGGGGGCGTTGGGAAGATGCATATGACCCCACTCCTGCCCCCCCATTAATATTGTCAATGGCGAAAGCGCCACCCGCTTCATTTGGACCAGTCCAGAGTTTCCAACCTCCCTGTGCTGGGACGGGACGAATGGGCCATCCTAGGGCAAGTCTGGAAGAAGAACAAGAGCCTCATGCTGATCTCAGTTACACTTGGGTGAGTCAGGAGTTAACTCCGTCAAAGTTGGGGTCACATTGGACTTACCCCCGTGTAGCAGTAACAAGAAGCAGGTCCTGAGGAGCAGAGTTCCCTGTACGCTGGGCACTTGTGTGGAGAAGCAATTCCAGTGCTGCCCAGCTTATTAACCGAGTGCCCACAGCTAGGTCTGTGTGGTGCACATTTGCACATGCCTGGGTGGGCATAAAATTTATTCCACACATGGATGGAAATAATCTACTAATGGAAGGGAAAGATTATCAGCAACATTACTGGGGAATGATCCTTTTCACCCCAGCATTTGGTCCAAAGAGCCCATCAATTTGGCTCCGAGCAGCAAGAAGGTAATTAAGTCAATGGGTCTGTTCACAGGCTTACATATGCTAGCACATGACTGAATCTGGGCAGGGACCTGTTTCCAGAGAGTCTAATTATTAAAGTAATCCTACCTGCTAACATACACCCCTGGAGAAAGCTCTGTCTGATAACGTATCTGCTGACCGAATGAGGCAGGAACGACCAATGGGCCCACAAGAAAACTGCAGCATTTGTGGGTTTTCCCTGTGCTAGTGTTTTTACTCCTGGCACAGTAAGATTCCTAATAAGGGACAGTGGCCAGAAATGTTAGGTCCAGTTTAAAAGCAATTCCTGACTCTGATTGCACATGTGGTGGTGTAAGTCAGGAATAGCGCCATTCATATCAATGGAGTTACTCTGGTTTTCACATAGACTTGGAAGCGGAATTAATTCCCTGGAGTTGCCTATGAAGCCCCATCACAGGCCTCCTGTGTGATAAGCGCACAATCTTGCTCCAGCATGTAATGAGGAATGCCAGTGAGATCAGCAGAGGCGCTCTGATAACAGCGCACGGCTGATCCTCCTGCAGGGAGTTCCCTCACATCCACACCCAGTCTGGCGGCCCCTGCATCTCACTGCAATGGCAGAAAGGAGCAGAATCAATCCTCAGGCTGTGAAACTGACCAGTTCAGCGCCCGGACCCCGTTTGAATTGCACTGCTGAATTTAATTGGCTTACACTGGTGAACGTGAGAGCAGATTCAGTCCCTCCACGTCCAAAGTGCAACAACAAAACAAGTGCCTTGGGAAAAGCAGCAGATCTAGGAGGAGCATTTCCAGCATATCCAGAGAAGTTATTATTTCCCTTTGTTTGGCACTGGCGAGGTCACATCTGGAGTAGTGCGTCCAGTTCTTGTCTCCCTAGTACAGAAAGGATGTTGATGCATTGGTGGGGGTCCAGCAGAAGGCAACAGAATTGATTAGGGGCTGGAGCACATGACCTAAGAGGAGAAGCTGAAGGATTTGAGCTTCTTTAGTTTGCACAAGAGAAGAGTGAGGGGCGATTTGATAGCAGCCTTCAGCATCCTGAAGGGGGGTTCTAAAGAGGATGAAGAGAGACTGTGCTCAGTAGAGATGGATGGCAGAACAAGGAGCAATGGTCTGAATAGTAACAGAGAGGAAGCCGTGCTAGTCTATACACTAACAAAGCAAAAAGCAGCCAAGTAGCACTTTAAAGACTAGCCAAATGGTTTATTAGGTGAGCTTTCGTGGGACAGACCCACTTCTTCAGACTTCAAATATTCAAACACTTCTTCAAATATTGAGTCTGGTCTGGTCTGGCTATGGTCTGAAGAAGTGGGTCTGTCCCACGAAAGCTCACCTAATAAACCATTTGGCTAGTCTTTAAAGTGCTGCTTGACTGCTTTTTGTTTTGACAATGGTCTGAAGTTACAGTGGGGGAGCTCTTGGTTGGATCGTAGGAAGAAACTATTTCACCAAGAGGTTGGTGAAACACTGGAATGCGTTGCCTAGGGAGGTGGTGGAATCTCCATCCCTGGAGGTTTTTAAGTCCCGGCTTGACAAAGCCCTGGCTGGGATGATTTA
Source organism: Carettochelys insculpta (assembly GCF_033958435.1). Classification (NCBI taxonomy): domain Eukaryota; kingdom Metazoa; phylum Chordata; order Testudines; family Carettochelyidae; genus Carettochelys; species Carettochelys insculpta. The sequence continues at coordinate 7,692,973 of NC_134138.1, forward strand.
GCTGGGGTAGATCCTGCTTCAATGACCTCCTGAAGTCTCTTCCAGACCATGGAGTCTATGATTCTATGAAAGCAGATCTGCCTATGAAAATCCTTCCCTGTGGACTCAGTAACAGTGTTATTAGTCAGTGGGAGGGCTTTTTCCTCACTCCATTTCTTTTCAGACATCTACATGGAAGGCCTGCCCTTGCTCCAGTCCAGGGGAACTGTAAAGAGACACGTTCAACTTGATCTCTTTTGAAAATGACTAATCTCACAACAAGGTCAGTTCCAGACCTCGCTTCCATTCAGCAACAGGGGCCAGAGCCACATCTGTATAAACTAGCATTGCTCATGCTGATTTACACTCACTGAAACTCTGGCCCCTCTAATGCAGATTAGCTCCTGCTGCTGCTGCTCTAGGGAAGGTGAGTGAATTCGCACAGGAGTCTCTGTCAGTGGAACAAGGGAGCCGTCGGAGAAGGTCTGGACTTGTGAATGAGCTCCATTCGTTGCCTTGCTGCCTGGATTTTTGCAGGAGAAATAGACCCAATTCCCCTTCTTTCCTCATTGTCTCACACGCTGAGAGTGAGAGGACACAGGGTTGGAATTACTGGCTGGTGAATGCTGAACAGACACCCAGTGAGACAAACACAAAGTTGGGAGATTAACTGCCCTAAGTGGGGAGGTCAGAGGCATAAACAGAGGCTGGAGTTCATGGCATGCTGGGTAATTTTAATCACACAGTTATAGAATCACAGAACTCTAGAATTGGAAGAGATGTCAAGAGGGCATCGAGTTCAGCCCCCTGCCCTCACGGCAGGACCAAGCACCATCTAGATCATCCCCGACAGACGTCTATCCAACCTGTTCTGAAATATCCCCAATGGTGGAGATTCTGCAACCACCCTCGGCAATTTCTTCCAGTAATTAACCATCCTGACAGTTAGGAAATTTTTCCAAATGTCCGGTTTAAACTTCCCTTGCTGCAATTTAAGCCCATTGCTTCATGTCCTACCCTCAGAAGTTAAGAACAGTTTTTCCCCTACTCCTCGTAACAGCCTTTTCGGTACTTGAAAGCTGCTACCATGTCACGTCTCAGCCTCCCCCCCCACCCCCACTCCCAAACTAAACAAACTCGGTTCCTTTATTCTTCATTCATAGATCATATTTTCTAGACCTTTAATCGTTTTAGCTGATTTTCGTCAGACCCTCTCCAATTTCTTCACATCTTTATGATCCTCCTAACGATTGGAAGCATAATCCATGCTCATACTTCAGGGCATAGACAGACAGCAGACAGCTGCTGGGGTCAGGAAGGAATGCCTGGTAGATACAGCATTGCTTCATGAACCAGATGCACAATAAGGGGATTTTTGCCTTGTTTGCAAACTTGAGGTACAGCAGCATAGGACGCAGGAGGAGCACACGTCTTATCTTCCTACAGCAAGGGAAGCACGGCGTTAGCTCCCCAAGCCCTGCTGGCCCGGGAAGAGCTGAGTGGCACGGGCTGCCTTCAGCTGACTCCACTGGCTGACAGCTTCACTTTATTTATGGGCCTGATCGCAGCCGACACGTGAGCTGATTTATTAACTCCGCTCTCCCGCTTCTCGGAGCCTCGTGGATGAATGGTAGCGCTGGAGGCGAGGGCTAAAACTCAGCTAACATTAAAGTGAAGGATCTGCTGCTCCCACTGCCTTGGTCCTGGGGGCGGGAGGCCAGATGTGCTTTTGGTTGGTTTCTCTTTGCAGAGCTGTCTGTCGCTGGCAGGCCTGGCAGAGTGTTATGCCAGGCAAGGCAGGGGAAAGTGCCGGGGGGGGGGTGGCTCCTGCAGGGTGCTTAGTCAGCACTTAGTTCTCCTGCGGGCAGTTCCCCTGCTGCTTGTGGGAAGGTCGGGTCAAGCCAGGCGCTTCCCTGTCACTCGCACACAGCTGGGCCTGGGAAAGGAAGAGCTGCAGAACGAGCTCATCCGGTCTGTGCCCAGGGGGTGCTGCAGCTGGGCAGGGCAAACAGTGTTTGTTTTGTGCCTGACCTTTGCCACTCTGGATTCGCTGGAAGGGCAACAGACGGCAGCTGGGTGCAAAGCTGGAGTCCTTCCCAAACGACCCTGTGCGTGTCTGTGTGTGTGGCTAGGCCCACGGGCATGTCAAAGGGCCTCATTCGTTGCACGCGCCCAAGGTTGAAAATCAGGAGCGCTGATACTCAGGGCAATGGTTTTGTGCTACTGTAAATTGGTGCAAGAGGAGAATCAGACCCCTGAAGCCTGCTTCCCTGCCTCCTTGCACTACGTCCTCCTTTGCACTGGTGCAAAGAGTACATAGTGCGCCCCCGCCCCCTTCTGGGTTATTCCATCCGCCTCACCAACGGGGGAGGCGGAAGGCGTTTGCACGGGCAGGGGCATGCCAGATCCACACTTCTGCCCGGGAGGTTGCTTAGCAAGGACAGGGCCCAGTGTCTTTGCAAGGAACAGCCAGGCAGGAGGTTAACAGAAACTCTTCCCCATCACTCACAGTCCTGACGGTCCCTCCTGCCCTGGTAGCAGTCAATTCGCACGTGGTATGGTCCGTTGGGGGGATGCACTTGGCTCCCTATCCCCGTGGCCTGTCGTGGCACCAGCCGCCTGCCCTCTGCAGCCCTGGAGAGCGTCTCTGGATAGCTGACAAGTTACCCCACGTCCAGAGACGGGGGGGCGTAGCTGTATGAATGGGGCGGGGGTCGGTGTTCCCTGTAAGCTGAATGCTTGGGCAGCCACCCAGGAGAGATTCCAGTGCTTCCCAGCTGATTAGCAGAGTGTCCACAGCCACCCACAGCTGGCAGCCTGCGTTCATGTGGGTGGTCCACATCCAGACATGTCTTGGTGCACTTAACAAAATTTATTCCGCTCATGGATGGAAAAAAATTATAGGGAACGCTGAGGGCAGTTGTGTCCTCCAGTGCTGTGGCTGATCTGTGCTGGGGCGTGAGGCTGTCTGCCTGTAAGTGGCAAGCAAGGCAGGCAGGCAGCAGATAATCAGGTTCACAAAACCCCTGGGCTGCAGCCCTTTCATGTGTGGTACCCAGACTCACTGAGACCTCATCCTAGGGTGAGTGAAGTCCCTGCTCTATAGCCTTGGCTGGGAGCCAGCTGGCCTTCAGCTCATGTGGTAGAGCACAGGGCTTTAGCCCCTATGATTGCAGGTTGAACCCTGGTGCTGGCAACCAGGGTCTGTCAGCATTACGCATGTTTGCCAGTCTGGTGCAAAGGGCGTGCATGTCTGTGCTGAAGCAGCTACAGAGCATACCCCAGCATTTGGAGGCTTCTGCAAAGAATTGGGGGTGGGGGGATTCTGTGGTGGGGCGATGTGAGGAACAGGTGGGGCAAGGCTGCACCATTGGGTAGGAGGAGGTGCCTGGCAGTAGCGCCCTTTTCAGCTAAGCTGTTTGGAAATCTAACCTGCTTTGGGGAGGCAGAAATTCCTTCAGGCCACAAGGAAATGGCTTGAAAGCACAGATAATCTGGAACTACTCAGGGTAGATGCTGGGCTCAGAACCTGGCCCCTAAAAGTTCTGAAGAGCTCTTATGCATGGTACAGGTGGTGATTTCCAGCTACGTTCATCCAGATTTTTATCCAGCTGAATGGTTTGCACGTGAAAGAAGCTGGAACATCGTCTGCTGGGCACCACTACATAGTCCAGATGCAGCAACTGGGAAAAAGAAAAGAAGGGTGAGTTTTGTAAAGGAGTCAGAAGTCGAATCACCACCTCTGTGCAGAAGGCTAAAGCCAAGTGTTTTGTTGCTAATTAATTGGTCCACCCCCACCTTGCTCTTCAAAAGACATTTTTGCCCCAAAATCTGTCTTGAATTACCATAAGGGCTCACACCCCCCCGGCTGCCATTTGGGGCCCTGGCATAAATGGGCAGAGCTCTATAGCTAGAGGTTCATCGATTCAACAAAGCCAGAAGGGACCATTCTGGTCCGGCTGCTTGTGTAACACAAGCCGGAGATGTGCCCCAAACCATTCCTAGAGCGGAGCTTTTCAAGTCAACACCCAACCTGGATTTCCAGCTATGGCGCATATGCCAGGGCCCTCACTGCATTGTTCCAATGTCAGTCCCATTCACTGTCAAAAGCCCACACCTTCTTTCCTGCCCGAACGTGTCTCTCTCCACCTCCCAGCCGCTGTGCGGCGTGAGACCTTTCTCTGCTCTGGCGCATTATCAAATATTTGTGCTGCTTGTGGACCGTGACCCAAGTCACCCCCTAATTTACTGCATGGATTGGTCTCCTTTCGAATAAATAGACCAGCTGAGGATCTGGGCTTGGGTTTTGAAAGGTATTTAAAGGTCTAAAGTATCTCTGGCAGGACAGTTCCCCGTCTGCTCTCGCTTTGTCCAGCTACACCCTGGATCTCAGGAAATACCTTGCCCCATGGAGTTCCCATTGCCTGCCACCCCTTTGTTTCCCCTAGGGGTTTCCAGGCCCAGTGCTGACCTGGTCCAGCCATACTCCTGGTAGCTCATGGGCTTGCGACGGGGATGCAGATCGTCCCAAGGGCATGACGTTGCACAGGGAAAAGCCCGCAAAGAGAGGGTGGAGTGCTGCAGGTGGAGAGCTTGTTTCAGTGGACACGAAGAAAGGTGGGGCGCTGGGCTGTCCTTGAAGTTCCAGGCTGTGACATTCAGATCCCAGTTCTGCACTGAGCTATGCCACAGAGAAGGTTGCTACATCCCCCCGGGATGCAGTCGCTGAAGCTGGGAAGCAGGGATCATTCCGCTGGCCCTCATTGGGGAGTGGTGGATGGAGCAGTAAATTCTGGCCTGGTTTGCACTGCTGTCAAACAGAGGTATGGATGCTGCACACGCTGGCTACCAGGCTGCTGTTGTTTAAAAACTGCTGGCCTTCCCTTCCATGGTGAATGGGAAACATCCTGATGACTGATGCCTGGTCTGGTGGGAGCAGCTGCTGCAGCCGGACGTAGAGCTGGATAGATCTGATACTGCAACTGCGTGGCAGGGAGGTGCGAGGGAAGCGGGGTCGATCGTGCAGATCAGGAGAGAGATGAACGGTGAGAAAAAAAGCCAACTTTGCTAACCAACCCCGTGTTACTCCCCAGGCACGGCTGGTACCACCAGCCACTGAGCCTGTAAGAACGCAGAGGCGTTTCACCCCCAGGGTCTGAGTCAGCTGTCAGGGCTCTTTCTGTGGGCACATAGCGAATGCCGGCTGGACACTGCTGAAAGGATGGCAGGACGGGCTGTTGTTTTGTAGGCTCAGCCAGCTGGAAACTGAGGGCAATTGTCTTCCTACATGACAAGGGCCTGTTCCAAAAGGCATGTCCCTGTCTCATCCCCATCTTTTTCATGCCCTTTCCAGATGTAGGCTGCAGCCAGCCACCAGCTTTACTGATTGACTAGCCACCTGCCCCTGCAGCGGCACTGAGACCAAGTGACGCAGCAGGAGCATCTCGTTTTACCTCCTCCACTGCAGGTCTTTCCAGCAAGATTCCCTGGAAGCTGAGCGCTTGGGCGCATGCCCAAGAGAGATTCAGCTGCTGCCTAGCCAATGAGCAGAGCACCTAAAATCGGCAGCGTGTGCGTCTACTGGTGGTGCACAGCTGCACATGCCTTGGTGCATGTAATAAAATTTATTCCACCCGTTGATGGAGAACAGACGCTGTCCAGTGCCCCTGTTGTCATGCCATCATCCACTTGCGGTCCCCGGAGATCCGAATTCCGGGCACCACAGGCTCTTCTGTCTGGAGAGCACAGCAGGGGACTTCCAAAGGGCTGCCCAGAACATTATTTCTCAGCCTTTTTGAGACTAGCGACTGGTTTGCTGTTTTCCTAAACCACGTCGGAGGTCCCAGTCTACGGCCCCAGTCCACGGACCGATTGTTGAGAAAACTAGATGAGATGGTTCAGCTATAGGCATGTTTTATTCCGGACCCTGCAGCAAACGGAGCAGTGTTACCTGCAATGAACCTGGGAAGTTGAATAAAAAGTGTATTGAACCAGGATGTATATAAAAATATGCAATTGGAGATACACATCTCCCAGAACTGGAAGGGACCTCAGGAAGTCATCTAGTCTACTGCTGATACCACTGAGCTCTCCCTCTGTTCTAGCCCAGGGGGAAAGGTTTTTCTAGCTGTAGCATCCCACGTTGGCACAACTTTCAGGAAGTTTGGAACTGCAGGAATACTGCTATCATATAATTGGCAGGAAGGACATGCTCAAAAAGCCTATAGCCAGTGTGGAGATGGTGGCAGCATTTTGTTCTCATGGATGTATGACCAGGAGACTGAAAGGTGCTGATCCACAGGCGGGGTCTGTGGAGAGAAAAGTAACGTGGCGTGTGTTTCTGTTGGTGGGGCACAGCCACTCATGCTTTGGTGCTGACCCTGGAAGGCTTTTATTTCACCTTGGGCAAGACTCTTCATCTCTCGGAGATAACCTCCAAAGAGGACACACCGACAAATATTATAATCTGTGCAAAAGAATCTTTGACATTGATGCTGTCTTCATTCTGATAAGCTAAGTCTTCCAAAATCAGGAGTCCTTCACCTTAACTCTGCCCCCCTCATACTTCACCTTTACGTGCTGGTCCCCATGGCATTCCCATATCATCTGATTGTTAATTTGTTACTCCAGCCTTAGTGACAGACAGATCCTTCCAACACAAAAATCTCACTAGGATGAACCCGGAATCAAACTAACTTCCTTCCCCCCCATTTCTCCCTCTCCCCGTCTCATTTCCTCTGGAGCTGAATAAATCTGGTGGATAGATGCCTCCTGACAAGCTGAGCAGTTAAGAATCTCATGTCAATAGGGCTATAATTAGGAGAATTGAGCCCTGTCAAGCCCGGACTGACATTTATCTGAAATCAATGGCCAATAGGGTGGAAAGAATGAGGATGTGGGAGTGTTTGCTTTGGAGCTGCCAGGGTTCTTTACACCATGTCTGAGCACAGCCCCTCTGGGTGGGGACTTTCCTGCTGGCTGAAAGGGAGAAGGATTATTGCATTAGCCACAGAGATCTGCCTCTGTCACTGGGCCTTAAAGCGCCAAGACCCCTGTGACCTCTCTGGTCATGCAGGAGCCAATGAATCACCCCAAGATAGGACCACAACAGTCTGCTCTGATAGAGGAACCAGGCAGAGCGGGTGTGACTCATGCATACCCCGCAATCCCAGCAGGGGGATTAGCCCGGCCTTCTCATTCCTCACTGGGGTTGGATTATCAAAGGCATATTTACAATCACAACTATTTGAACTAGGGGGAGATCTAAACAGAGACCTCAGCTACCCCCGGCTGGAGCCAGCTTGGAACTTCCTGGCTCCTGGCCATATTCAACACAGCAGCCCAAGTCTAATTTAAACAGCAACCAGATCCCAGGAATAATAATTCGCTGAACATTAATATTGAGTTCTCTATACCTTAAATACTGAGTCTGTTCTGGTCTGGCTCTGGTCTGAAGAAGTGGGTCTGTCCCACGAAAGCTCATCACCTAATAAATTACTTTGTTAGTCTTTAAAGTGCTACTTTACTGCTTGTTTGTTTTGATAGTATATAGACTAGCACGGCTTTCTCTCTGTTGCTGATTATTATTGAGAACGATTCATTGTTCATTCAGTTAGAAGCCTATGGTTGGTCTGGATCAGGAGGAGTGAAGCTGAGTGAAATTTTTCAGACCCAACATTTTTTGGCAAAAAATGCCCGTTCTAGGGTACCGGAATTCTTTGCAAATTTGTGTTGCTTTCACTGAATTGTTTCAGTTAAGAAAAAAAAAAAAAAACATTCAAAAAATCACCAGGGGAAGTGTTTTGTTTCACCGTTTTCACACCAAACTGCTTCCATTTTTTCCAGTTTAAAATTTCCGGCAATAAAATTTTAAAAATCGTTTTAAGAGGTTTGAGATGTAAACCAGATTTTTGCTCAGCTTCAAACAATCCCCCCAACGCGCCAATCTTTCGGGATTGCTGTGATCCCAAAAGTGTGTTATTCACACTGCTCTGGGAGTGGGCTGAATCACGTATGAATACATACAGTCTGTTTGTAGACAGGCCCACCGCTGGAGGGGCTGAAGGAAGCAGTTGCCCGGGACCCGGCTTTTCATAGGGCCTGGAGCTCTGAGCATTGTCCAGCTACTTTGGTAGTGGCTGGAGCTCTGGACCCTTTGAAATGCTGTGGCTGTGCTGCTACACCACTCCCCATGACTCTGAGGCAACACCATCACTGCCGCACGTCCTAGGCCCCACCCCTTCTGCCTGAGGCTCCGCCCTTCTACTCCTGGCTCCGCCCCTTCCAAGGCACAGAGCTGGGCCCCCCTCCCACCTTTCCCCGGGACCCACAGTGGCTGTTCGTAGCAGGGTAGCACTGACAGACCCTGATCAATGTCTGGGCCGGGCTGTGCCAGGCCCTGTACAAACACACAGTATGAGACAGTCCTGGCCCTGCGAAGCTTACAGCTAAGCGCTGGCAATGTGCTTGGCCCTGCAGAGGGGACACAAAGTACAGACCATCCCTGTGCAGGGTTGGAAGCAAGACTAGAGTGTCTAGATTAGTAACTTGGGAACAGGGGGCTCAAGGGCCAACCCTGCCACATGCTTCCTGTGAGTCCCTCCCGGTGGTAGCGCTGCCATTGACTTCAACCGGACCCAGCTCTCATGTTCCCTGTGCTCAGCTCCTGTGATGGGGTTCAGGGGTCCCCAAGCACTGCCCCCCGTCTGCAGGCAGGAGTGACTCACTCAGCAGGTAGAACAGGAAGTTTATTAGGCGACAGAGGCCCCGCTCAGCACAGAGGTGTCAGTCCAGCCGGCAGAGATAGTCATTCTAAACCCATCTTGGGCAGAGGAGCCCGTGGGGTGCCCCAGACGGGGTGTAGCTTCCCCCTAACCAGGCTGGCTGCCTTCTAACTCTCTCTCCCCCCAGCTTCTAACTCCCGCCTCTGATTCAAACCCAGCTCGGCTCCTCCCTGCTCTTTGTTCAGGTCAGAGGTGTTACCTGCCAGCTTAGAGAACAACAAGAAGTCACAGCTACCTCTCTGATACCTGCCATCTTAGGTTACAGCCCCAGGGGGTCATCCTTAGCTGCTGTGAGCTGCTCTGCCTGTCACACACACTTCAGTCTCCCTGGACACTCAGTGGCAGATTTAACAGTGGCAGTCCTGAAACAAAGAACTTTCAAAAATCAAACGGAGAGAGAAATCTCTGAGCTGCAATTTATTTGCAAATTTGACTCCATTAACCAAGGATTAAACAGAGACTGGGAGTGGCTCACAGTTTACAGAAACAGCTTCTCTGCCCTGGGAGTTAATATCTCCCCATTAGACTCTGACAATGGCTCATATCCCCCTGTCTGATCTGACTTGTTTTTCCTTTTGATATGTACTATTGATAATGGGCCGTTTCCACCTTGCTGAATAGACCTTGTCAGCGCTGCGCCTCCCTTTTACTGGGACCCCCCCTCTTTAAATACCCCTCTGAACCACGCCCCCCCGCTCATGCATCTGATGAAGCGGGTCTTTGCCCACAAAAGCTTATGCTCCAAAATATCTGTTAGTCTATAAGGTGCCACAGGACTTCTTGTTCACACATCCGCCTGACTCTCACACGCACCCCCCACTCCATCACAGCTCCCCGCAGGCATTTTGGCTCCTAACTCCCATTGATGTCAGTGGGAGTTAGGAACCCATATCCCTTGCTGGAGCCAGGCTTCCGTTCCCCATCTGTACAATGGGGACAATAGTGCTACCCTGCGGAGCTGGGCTGAGGTTGGCATGAACCCAGTGAAGGTGTGAGGGGCTCGGACATGACAGGGATGGGGCCAGATAAGTGCCAGAGAGACTCAGGGTGGGAGTGGTCGGTGTCACTTTACTCACAGTGTTGCGGTTTCCCAGTTGCGGGGGGCTCAGGAGAGAAGCTGTCCTGTCAGAAGGTGCTTTGCTCTGGGTCGAGGGTGGTGGTTGCACCCCGGCCTTACCCTGTCTGTGTCTCCTGCTGGGATGGGGCTCCCTGAGGGGAGGAATGTTGACAGGGTTAAGGGGGCCAAGGTTGGGGCCTCAGCAGATCTGGGAACACAGTGGGTCTGGGTGGGATCCCTCCCCAATTCCCACCCTCCATGGGGACTGGCCCAGGCTTGCTCCCTGCCCCAGAGCTTTCCTCGGTCCTCACATCCCATAGTGTGCAGGCTGCATTTCCCCAAAGCATTTGAGCATGTACTTAAGGGCTTTCCTGAACCAGGACGTACATGGCTAGATATGGACGTCCGCCTTCAGTACCCAGATTTGCCAATGTTGGTCTCTATGTTTTCCACACAAACCAGGTCAGAAGACGCATGAAGACTTTGAACAGTGAAGTAGGAAGCAGCAACTTCCTATCTGTTGGAATTAAATTACATTTCAGCAGCCAACTGGCGGGAGGAAATATGTTTTGAGCCCTCCTGACTCAACATCATGCTGTTATTTTGCTAAACAGCAGGATTTCAATCCAGGACCTTCAGGGCAAAGCACAGACCTTTATCACTTGAGTGGAAGCAGCTTCGTTCCTGGCAGTGGTAGTGGGCTGTCATCTCTCTATGGACCGAATGGTAAGGAAACGATATGACACATGCTTTACAAAAGCGTTAAGTAGAGCTCAGTGGGAAAAGGTTTTCCCATCCTGTGAAAAATCTTTTCATTAGAAAATGCCAATTCCTCTAAGACTAAACTGCTCACGGAAAAGGGTCAGTTTCGGTGACGATCTTTACAAAATCTTTACATCCTCAGTTGGCACAAAAAGTCAAAGCCTTAAAAATGCCCATGACCCCAAAAACCCGAACAAAAAAATAATCCAGCCAATTGAAATATTTTGCTTTGACTTGGCCATTTATTTTTGGCTACATGGTTTTTAGTGACTTACATTTCACAAGGAAAAGTCCTTTCGAACCAGAAGACTGGAATCTTTTCATTTTACAAGGCTGGGATGGGAACTTTCAGGGGCTTCCAACATTTTTTCTTTTCACCACTCTTTTGAGTTGAGATCATCACCAAAACTGACCCTTTACCATGAGCAGTTTAGTCTTAGAGGAATTGGCTTGCTGCTATTCCTAATGACATTTCCACGGATCATATGCATGGCCAGGCCTGCCAGCTGGGGGTGGTGGGGTAGATAGGGGTAGTTGCCCCAGGGCCTGGAATAGCAGTGGCCGCCAGAGCTTTGGGACCCCTTTGAAATGCTGTGGCAGCACTGCTGTGCAGCTGCACTTGGCTGTTGCAGGGAGGTGGTGAGGGCCAGGACCACAATTTGGGCAGTGCTAAGGACTGCTGGCTGAGGCCCGTCCCTTCCACCCTTTGGGCTCCGCTCCACCTTGCCCTGGTGCCTGTGATGTCTGTTGGCTTCAGTGAACACAGCATCTGACATCCCTCTGCTGCCTGACCCGTTGCCAATCCACTCGCATAAGATCAGGCCCCTGTAAGCTTGACTTGCTCCTGGACACCCCTTAGACCTCTGGGTCCTCTGCCTTACAGCTCTACAGGGCTGGAGGAGCTGGGAGGTATGCAGGATCTGGCAGAGTCACCTGGGATGAGGGATGGGCAGTGAACGTTGTGCTGCTCAGTAGGGTCCTAATTTATTGCTTCTCTAATTGGGGTTAATTTGTGGTGGCCAAATGTATCTCCTCTCTTCTCATTAATCCCAATCACAAAAGAATCCGGTTTGCAATCCATTGCTGTTTAATTCTGGCGTAATAGCTGCATCCAATCAATGCCCCTGATTACTTGGGGCCCTTGTGGGATGCAGCCGGGACTTCTGTCTGGGACTGATCTCTCATACGTCAGGGGGAAAGGTGGCTGCTCCGGAATGGAAACACAACCCACCACAGTTGTTTGGCTGAGCCTGGCTCCTGGAGGGAATCCTAGAAGTGCTGTGGGACCTGCTGGCTGGCAAAGGAGTCTGTTCCATGAAACAATTTGACATGGCTTTGAACTTGGGTTTCATCCCAGGTAAATGCTCTGTTCACAGGCTGTTGGGGCTCTCCCTCCTTAATGCTTTGCCTCCCTCAGCTTGGACTTGAGAACACTCCTGATGAAGTTGGCAGCAGAAGGCAAGCGCAGGGGGTGTGAAGATGCCCTCATCCTAGGTTCAACGTCCTTGCCAAGTCATCACTGGATTGGGGAGCCCTGTGGACATGTGTGTGCTGGGAAAGTGGGAGTGGGAGGAAGCAGGATTGGGCAACACCAGCCGTACTGAAGCTTAGACGCTTACCTGGACCTACAGAACATAGCAAGGTCTTCCGCGGCCAGCCTGTCTCATTCTCCAGGAAGGTGGTGGTGATGCTAACAGATGACTCTCCTGCAGCGTTCCTCAGAGATCGATCCTGTCTTCCCTCCACTTCCCACAAGCACATGGAGAGTCCGTGGAACACTCTGCTGCCAAGCATCTACCAGGGATTCCCTGCTGTCATCTCTTGTTTTCCAACCAGCACCGTCCCACGAAAGCCTGAATGTTGACAGAAGATCAGCCCCAGGATGAGATGTAGTAGCTTAAAGTCAGCCTGGGCAAGAGCAATGCCAGCTGTCTCTCAGCTAAGGCTACAGAGAAGACTTGTTCTTTCTCTTTACAAGTGGTCTATGTGCCATTATGTGGGGCAGTGAACCACACCTACTAGGTGCCTGGGTTACAGTGTGTCCACAGCAGGAGACTAGCTGGCCACTTCTGCTCCCGGGTGTTTGTTTGACTTCAGACGAGGGCCGGATGAACAATACCAGGATTGTCTGGTGTGGAAAGTTCAACAGAAGACAGAAGGTGACTCTGGTGTCACGCAGAGAATGGCTGGGATGGGTCTGGCTTCTGGGATGGGCGACTGTAATTAACTTTGATGGGCTCTGGAGACATCGCCGCTGGTCCTCACTCAACAGTGGATCTCTTCCAGGTTCTGGCACTTATCCACAAGGCCTGTAATGAGCTGGAGCCCTGCCACTTCCAGAACTCATCTTCTTCCAGGACCTACCTCAGTGGCCAGAAGAAATGCCTAGACGCATGCTTAGAGGAGGCAAAACTCAAACCAGCCATGCCTGGAGCTGAGAAGGGAACCAGGTGGCACTGCTTTGACCCTCAAGAGACGTCAACAGATTCTAGAGATGTGCACACAGACAGGCAGGAAGATCTGTATGGGGAGAGGGTGGAACTTATGGGAGAAGGAAGAGGACACCAGAACACATGGAGAGGGAGGAGGCCAGGCCAGCGTAGGCAGCATGGGAGAGGGAGTCCAGCTGGTTTGGTGTTCACCAGGGAAAGGCACTGGTCCTGCCCCCTCCTTTACCTGGATGAATTTATGCTCGGTTAATGCAGTCAGTATTAAATAAACTCCCCACTCGGCTTGTCCGCCTCCTTCCCAGCTCTTTAGGTGCCATCAATCTGTGGTATTATTGAGCACAGTGTCGTAGTTAGTGGTGAGTTGAAAAAGCACCAGTCTTGCCTTTATCACTTTCCGATCAGCTCGGAGGAGAATCTGTCAAGGAAAGTCACTGGGGAGGCGGCTCTGATCTATGGGCGGCTTGCTTCTGGATCAATCGCGCTCTTCTGGGAGCACAGCGGGGAACTGGTGGGATGCAAGGCTGGGGTGCAGAGACCTCTGTGCACAGTGTAGCCGTCCTATTAATGGAATGCTAATTGCAACCTCCCTCTGTGACAAAATTATTTCCTCTGGGGGAAGGATTTAAACCCCCACCGCCCCCAGTGACAAATTGCTTTACATTTTCTTTTCTGACTTTAATCGTTTATGGAATCAAACCACGGAATATGGGTCTATATTGGATCCATTACTCTAGTAGCCTCCCGAGACCTCAGGGCAGGTATAATTGTGCTAGGTGGGCCACTAGTAGAACAATAATCCAATTAGTTAATAAATCTCTGCACCCTTTGGGGGAAATCTGAAGTCTCTGTATGGATTCTGTGGTTTGATCCCCTTTACTTACCCATGCCTTTGTAACGAACAGTTCTGTCAGGCCCTGAGGTTGGTTGGAATCCCACTGCTAAGTGAGATCTTACACTTCTGTGATCGGCATCATCCTGAAGGCTACCCAAGTGCTTCAAAACGATGCACCTTGGGATCCTCTCATTCCGAGCTGAAATGCAGCCAGCTCTGGGGTGGGACACAGCACCTGTTTCCCAGCGTACAACAGTGCTAAGAACAGGACAGAACATGACACAGGCTCTTGTGTCTGGATGCAGAATCTCACAGCCGATTCCTCTGCAGAGGAACTCTGGATTAGTGTAATAGTCCAGAATGGCATTTGGCCAGACCACTGGGGCCTTTGGGACTTTCAGGACTCCTCACTCCTGGCTCCTATTAAAGAATCTGGTTCAACATCTCATTGTCACGCCTGACTGGTGCTTGGCACCCTGCCAAGGCACTGATTGACCTAACCCATCTACACCCCTATCTGGATGTTCAGACCAGGCTTCGCACGAGGGTTGTTACCAACACAGAGGGGTGAACACGGCCTACAGAGTTGCCAACCCCTCTTTCATGTCCTGCTTAAACAGATGTCGATTCCTTCTGGAAAATGCTGAGACCGTTTCACGTCCAAACAACCCATCTGCTCCCCATCCCTGTGCCACGAGGGCCTTTTACATAAAAACCAGCATCACATCTACCCCTTCCCCCAGCTACCGCTGCTTGCAGAAATCCTGCATTTTGCAAGGTCAGGTTCCATTGCTCCTGCTGCTCCAGCCTTTGAGCCGGTCCAAATCCCTCCCCGCTGATGGCCACAGAAATGCCGTCGTCACGTAAAAGGCGACAGTGGCACAGCAGTGCTTGGCTGCTTTGGTGCAGCCAGACTGCAGCGACAGGAGGAGTCTGGTGGCTGCTGTTAGCCCATCTCCTCTTGCAGTGTTAGGTGAGGGGATGGAAGAATTTACTCTACCTCACATTACTGCCTACGTCCCGCCCCCAGCCCCAGCATCCCCCCCAAGAGATGTTGCTCTGGTGCTGTAAGTTCTCGCTGTGGCCAGCCCACCGAGTGTGGTTTCACATGATACACTGCAACATGGACAGGAGGGCTGATAGCCACCATGGACCGGACCCCAGGGCAAGGTGGGAGGAGAGCCCTGCTCCGCACTCTGGAAAGGGAGGGGCTGAGGGTGGCAGGGACAGTGAGCCCTCAGCATCTCTCACAAACCTTCCCCATTTCCCAAAGCCTTGGCACTGGTGGGCGAAGCTTGAGGCCCCTTTGAAGTCCCAGGCCCTGGGACAACTGCCCTCTTTGCCCACTCCCCATGGGCGGGTCTGAACGTGGGGCAGGAACGGGAAAGCCGGGTTTGGGTGGAACATGAATGGAGGCGAAGTTTGAGGCAAAGCTCAAGCTGGATCTGAGTGAAGGTCATGGACTCACGTTACAGCTCAGAAATGCTGACGCTGATGGCCCAGCATGTAGGCCATCGCCTTGTGTGTAAAAGGTGGTGGTTTAAGTCCTCCAGTGTGACTTGGGACATGTTGCTTGGGAATAATGGAACTCACTTCCCCATCTGTAAAATGGGGGACAATATCATCCTGCCTTCCCAGGCTGTTGGGAGGCTAGAAGCGTTAGCCATTGGGAGGCACCTGAATACCATGAATACCATGGTGATGGCTGTCAGACAGGTACCATCCACAGAGCACACCAGTGGAGTCACTCAGAGCTTCATAGGGACAGTGAGGCTACAGCACAGATCCTGCAAGTCCAGAAGGTACGAGTGCCACCTGCTTGACTTGGGGAAGACTCTCCCTTCATGCTTAGCAGTACAGGGTCTATGACACGCAGCCAAACACTTCTGATTCCATCCAATGAAGGGCGCTGGTGCAGCCAGAAAGGACTCCCTTTGTCAAATGGGAATAGCCCCTGGCCAACAGACTGAAGGGCCTGGGAAGGATGCTTTGTTGGGATCTGTGTGGAGGCCAGCGGGGACCAGGAAGGCCATTCAGCTCCACAGGGGAGACTGGAGCACTCTACCCAACAGATGGGAGCATTTGATTCTGTGAATGGTACTGCCCTAATCCCCGATACAGAACTGACTTTCTTTCCTCTCTCCCTTTGCTTCTGGCTCCAGGTCTGTGGCCCTCCTCTCACGCACCTGGGTTTTACAGCCAGACGTGAAAGTAAAGGGGTGCGCAGCTCTGACAAAAGCTGGCGGAGCTGCAGCAAAAGCCAGCAGCGAGCTATTGAAAGAGCTGGCAGGGCCCCCGGTTGCAACAGGACAGCTGCTGTACGAAATGGTCAGTTACTTTCACCCCTGTTTCTAGAAGTGCTTCCCTGCCGGCTGCAGTGTACTTACCCCTAAACTGCACTCACTTTGGCCTACCAACGTCACGGCCACTTTGGTCCTTTTCACAATCACAGGATTTTTTGAAACTTTGAACTTCCTGGTTTCAAGGATTTGAATGTGACATTTCCTAGTGTTGCAGCTGTGGGTGATTCTGACCCAACAGCAGCCTTCGGGGTGGCAGCAAGGCTACTGCGTGTGGGGAAATATGTTGCCACCCACACTTCTCTGCCGCCACTGGCCAGGGTGCTGCCCTCAGAGCTGGGCTCTTGGCCAGCAGCTGCTGCTTTTGAGCTGCCCAGCTGGGTGAAATCTGGGCTCCCCACATAGCCAGATTTCATGGGGGAGATGAGATTTCACTGCCCACCATGCATTTTTTTATGGCCGTGAATTTTTTAGGCCCCTGGTCATATACATGAGATCAGAATCACTGTCTTTGTCTCCTGGCTTGGCTTGAGTGTGGCTGACTTCACTGCATCTCACGTCTCTGCCGCTCATCCACCGCTGACTGTCTTCTCCTGGAGATCACAAACAGGTGAGAAGATTTTGGTCCCGTTGCAGGAGGACACAGGACACCTCCATATGTGGCCACACATGTTACTAGTGATCAGATCACTCTGTGAAAGCAAGCTGCTGACCAGGCAAAAATGAAAACTAAACCAGAAAAGAAAAAAAAAACTGAGAACGCTCCTTCTTCTTCTTCCAGTAATTCCCAGCGCGAGGTGTCAGCCCTGGTTTCTGGAAGCTGCGTGCAGCAGAATGCAAGGTACTGCTGGAAAAGTAATGAAGTTACTGCCATCCGGCGATTAGGTTAGGCCATCCTCCGGGACTGGCCTGCGAGGTGATGGACTGAAAGCAGAACGGGAACTAAATTGCATTTCATTTCAATTTCGCCATAAATTGGATGATTCCGTTGAGGAAGGTGAGGGGGGGGGGGCAGCGGAGTGGGGGGATGGATGCTTTGGTTGAGTGTGGGGAGGGTAGAGACGAGAGAGCCCGACACAAGAAATTACATCGTTCTAATGTGTGCCATTGTAGATTATTAATCAGAAGTGTCCAAGTCTCCAGGGAAGGGCTGTAGATCACCTGCTCGCCGTAGACTATTCACTGAGGTAATAAGGGAACGGAATACAGGCTATTGACCCGTCCTGAGGTTTAGACAATGGGCTAGAGCCAGTCAGGCCAGAGGCATAGCAGGGGGTGGGTCTCTGTCCCAGTTTTCATGGGATGCTCCGTGTAGCACCAGAGTTCTGCCTCTGATGTGTCGAGTCTAGAAGGCCTTAGCCGCATCCCAAAATACCGCCAGGGGGCCAGACGATCTCATCACAATGCAATCGTCTCCTTGCGCTCGGGGGAGGTTGCTCATTGCCTCACTGTCGGTGCCAACTCGTGAGGTGATGTCGTGTTGACGGGATGTCTTGTTAACTGCGGTTTGTGCCACATGGTGCCGGGGCACCTTTGGTCACAACATTGTGTCCCGTGGAGGTCGGTAGTCCCTGGAAGCTGTGCCTTAGTCAGGTGTGTGCCCTTCTAGCCAAGAAGGCTAATGACATATCAGGGTACATTAGGAGAAGTTATTATTCCCCTCTATTCGTCACTGGTGAGGCCACAGTCAGTCAAGCAAATAGGATGTTGGGAATAATTTAAAAAAGGGATAGAAAATAAGACGAAGAATATTTACTTCCCCTATATAAAACTACAGTATGCCCACATTTTGAGTACTGTGTGCAGATGTGGTCTTCTCACCTCAAAAAAGATATGTTGGTGTTAGAAAAGGTTCAGAAAAGGGCAACTAAAATGATTAGGGGTTTGGAAGGGGTCCCATATGAGGAGAGGCTAGAGAGACTGGGACTTTTCCGTCTAGAAAAGAGGAGACTGAGGGGCGATATGATAGAGGTATATAAAATCATGAATGGTGTGGAGAAAGTGAATACAGAAAAGTTATTTACTTGTTCCCATAATATAAGAACTAGAGGACACCAAATGAAATTAATGGGTAGCAGGTTCAAAACTAATAAAAGAAAGTTTTTCTTCACACAGAGCACAGTCAACCTGTGGAACTCCTTACCAGAGGACGCTGTGAAGGCCAGGACTCTAAGGCCGCGTCTACACGTGCACGCTACTTCGAAGTAGCGGCGCCAACTTCGAAATAGAGCCCATCACGGCTACATGTGCTAGGCGCTATTTCGAAGTTGAAATCGACATTAGGCGGCGAGACATCGAAGTCGCTAACCCCATGAGGGGATGGGAATAGCGCCCTACTTCGAAGTTGAACGTCGAAGTAGGGCACGTGTAGACGATCCGCGTCCCGCAACATCGAAATAGCAGGGTCCGCCATGGCAGCCATCAGCTGAGGGGTTGAGAGACGCTCTCACTCCAGCCCCTGCGGGGCTCTATGGTCACCGTGTGCAGCAGCCCTTAGCCCAGGGCTTCTGGCTGCTGCTGCGGCAGCTGGGGATCTATGCTGCATGCACAGGGTCTGCAACCAGTTGTCAGCTCTGTGGATCTTGTGTTGTTTAGTGCAACTGTGTCTGGGAGGGGCCCTTTAAGGGAGCGGCTTGCTGTTGAGTCCGCCCTGTGACCCTGTCTGCAGCTGTTCCTGGCACCCTTATTTCAATGTGTGCTACTTTGGCATGTAGACGTACCCTCGCAGCGCCTATTTCGATGTGGTGCTGCCCAACGTCAAAGTTGAACGTCGACGTTGCCAGCCCTGGAGGATGTGTAGACGTTATTCATTGAAATAGACTATTTCGATGTCGCTACATCGAAATAAGCTATTTCGATATAGTGTGCACGTGTAGACGTAGCCTAACAGAGTTTAAAAAAGAGCTTGATAAATATTTGGAGGTTAGGTCCATAGATGGCTATTAGCAAGGGGTAAGGTATGGTGCCTACCCTTTGGTCGAAGGCAGGAGATGGATGGCAGGAGACAAATCACTTGATCACTGTCTTCTGTTCACCTCCTCTGGGGCACCTGGCATTGGCTACTGTTGGCAGACAGGATACTGGGCTAGATGAACCTTTGGTCTGAGCCAGTGTGGCCGTTCTTATGTTCACATCTGGAGTATTGTGTCCAGTTCTGGGCCCCCCCAGTATAGAAAGGATGGGGCTGCACTGGAGAGGGTTCAGCGGAGAGCAGCGAAAATGGTTCAGGGGCTGGAGCACATGACCTATGAGGGCAGGCTGAGAGATTTGGGCTTATTTAGTTTGCAGAAAAGAAATGTGAGGTGGGATTTGATGACAGCCTTCAACTTGCTGAAAGGGAGTTCTAGAAAGGATGGAGAGAGGCTGTCCTCAGTAGTTACACAGAGGTAGCTGTGTTAGTCTGTATCTTCACAAAACAAACCGGCAGTCTTGTAGCACTTTAAAGACTAACAACATAATTCAATAGGTGATGAGCTTTTGTGGGGCAGACCCACTGCTTCAGATCTGGAAATAGAGCTGAAAATGAACTGGCATGACGAATATATAATAGAGAGAGAGAGAAAACTTCCTTTCTTTTTTCTTTTGTGTTCTTGCTGTCTGTTATATATTTGTCGTGCCAGTTCATTTTTAGCACTATTTCCAGAGCTGAAGTGGGTCTTCCCCACGAAAGCTCTTCAGCAAATACCTCATTTTGTTAGCTTTTAAAGTGCTGCGCGACTGCTGGTTTGTTTTGTTCTCAGTAGTGAGGGATGGCGGAAAAAGGAGCAAAAGTTTCAAATTACAGAGTATGAGATCTAGGTTGGATCTTAGGAAAAACTATTTAAAATACAGCATGGGGAGATGCACATCTCATAGAACTGGAAGGGACCTAGGAGGTCCCTCTTGGCAGGACCAAGCACTATCCCTTTTTTTTTTTTTTAAATCTATTTGCCCCAGATCTCTAAGGGGTCTGCATAAGGATTGAGTTCACAACCATGAGTTGAGTAGACCAATACACAAGCCACTGAGCTATCCCTCTACCACAAGGGGCAGGGGTCGGGTAAAACAGTGGAACGTGTTACCTTGAAAGGTGGCGGAAGCTTTATCCCTAGAGGTTTTTAAGTCCCAGTTTGACAAAGCCCTGGCTGGGATGAGATAGTTTGCTTCCACGCATGCCATGTCCTGTTGGAGGTGCCATGGTAATGAGGCAATTTGAAGCAGGCTAATGAGGTGCTAATGTGCATATTCAGGGTCTCGTTAGCATAATGGCTGCCACGTGAATTTTGAAGTGCAGACTTCGAAGTGCAGATTGACAGCGTAGATGGGGGCAGCTTTGAAATAACCGCCCCACTTCGACATTCCCTTACCCCCACAGAGCTAGCTCTTAACCACCTCAGAGGATGCTGGACTCCTGCTGAGGCAGAAACGCTGGGGCCTCTGGCCATCGATATGCGGTTGATGATTGGTCTCCAATTTGTGAATGTCATCTGCACACTCAGGTAGCAGGGTCCTACCAGCGGTCGTGGGAATTCCACACCAAGATAACACTCTAAACATCTCACTGGGCCCTTGCATGGGCCACTGCCACAGAGGTACATGCAACTGGGGTGACTGCTTGTCCAGCCAGTGGTGAGATAGGTAAGCCACAGCTTATGATCCTGTAGCTCCACCAAGGATAGAGAATAAGGCAGAGAATAACTTACTGCCCCCGTATAACTCCGTGGTATGCCCACATCTTGAATACCATGTACAGATGTGGTCGCCTCATCTCAACAAATACATCTTCGTGCTGGAAAAGGTTCAGAAAGGGACAACAAAGAATGATGAAGGGGTTGGAATGGGTGACTTCGGAAGAGAGATTAAAAAGACTGGGACTTTTCAGCTTAGAAAAAAGGAGACTAAGGGGCGAGATAATAAAAGTCTATGAAATCATGACTGGTGTGGAAGAAGTGAATCGGCAAAAGTTATTTATTTGATTCCGTAGCATAAAAAACTAGGAGTCAGTTTTAAAATCAACAGGAGAAGTCAACCTATGGAACTCCTCACTAGAGGACATTGGGAAGACCAGGACTTTATCAGGGTTCTAAAAAGAACTAGGTAAATTCATTGAGATAGGACCATCAATTCTTATTAACCATGATGGGTAAGAATGGTGTCTGTTTGCCAGATGCTGGAAATGGGTGACAGGGGAGGGATCTCTTGATGAATTCCTGTTCTGTTCACTCCCTTTGGGGCATCTGGCATTAGCCACTGTTGAAAGACAGGACGCTGAACTGGATGGACATTTGGTCTGACCCAGTCTGGCTGTTCTTATGTTGGTAGTACCAGTGTCCATCTCCATACGCTGAAAACACCACATGCAATTAACATGGCTGCACTTATTTTTGGACACAAACCCCAACAAACCCCTTGGAAATGGAGGGCTACAGGTGCTCCCTTCTGGAAACCAGCCAAAAATCTAGTTTAAAACCATCAAGAAGCATGGGGGAGGGGGGAAATCTTTAGGGTAATTTCAACGTGTTCCAATGAGAGATTAGAAGTGTTAAGAAAATAATGACCAAGAGGTACATGAAAAAATACGCAAAAATCTATTTCTCATGTGCAATAATTTACTTTTACATGCGCAATAAAGGTTTTATATGCACAATAATTTACTTTTACATGCACAATGATGTTTTTACATATGCAATCATTTACTTTTATATGCAATAACTGACCAAAACTGAAACACTGGGGACTCTGCACAGCCCCAGCCTATAGGAATTGCTTTGATCTATCCTGAAACCTCACTTTGTTGGTTCTGATGAAATAGTAGTGCAACAAGCTGTAATCTGATAGGTTGATTGGATGAAAGTAACATGAAAAATGTGTGATTATTTTCTTTTATAGGAAACTACCATATTGGAATCACAGAACACTAGAACTGGAAGGGACCCTAAAAGGTCATTGAGTCCAGTTCCCTGACCTCTTGGCAGGACCAAGCACCATCTAGATCATCCCCGGTAGGTGTCTGTCTAACCTGCTCTTAAATATCCCCAGCGATGGACATTCCACAATCTCTCTAGACAGTTTATTCCAGTGTTCGGGATAAAGGAAGTTTTTCCTAATGTCCAACCTAAACTTCCCTTATTGCAGTGTAATCCCATTGCTCTGTGGCCTCTCCTCAGAAGCCAAGGATAACAGTTTATCTCCCCGCTCCTTGTAATCCTCTTTGAGATTCTTGAATACCGCTGTCATGTCCCCTCTAATTCTTCTCTTTTCTAAACTAAACAAGCCCAGTTCTTTCATTCTTCCCTCACAGCTCATGTTCTCATTCTTGTGGCTCTTGTCTGGACCTGCTCCAGTTTCTCCACATCTTTCTTGAAATGTGGTGCCCAGAACTGGACACAATACGCCACCTGAGGCCTAATCAGTGCAGAGCAGAGCAGAAGAATGACTTCTTCCTACGCTTAAGGAAGACAGGTTTTCCTAAAATGCTGAGCAGCCACCCTCTGAGAATCAGGACCTTCTTCTCGACTCTAGCTGAGTGCCCCGAAATCACTCACCATGCAGGAAACCCAGGGCTGAGATTCCCCTCCCCAACTCAAAGAATTGATTTCAAATATAAGGGGGAGGGGGCCTAAAGAGCAGGGAAGATAACCTAGTGTGTAGGACAAAGGTCCACCAGCAGAGCAAAGACTGGGAGTTCCAGAAAGTCCCTGAACACGCAGACACAAGAACATTTGCACCCCCATATATGCCCACAGAGAGGGCACATTATTAGGAGCTGTTATTTCTCTGGCTGTAGTGCCCACGGATCAGGGCTCTGTTGAGCTAGGCTCTGGGCCAATACATAGAACCAGTCTCACCACCGTTTTCTCTCTTTCTTTAGCAGCATTCACCTTGCACTGTTCTGTAGAAAAAACATCCCATCCCCAAGGGACCTAATATCTGAGCTAGAACCCTGCTTGCAATAACCAGAGCTAGAGCCCATGTGAGATTCCTAATTCCAACAACCAGAGCTAGAGCCCATACTAGAACCCTTCTAAGAACAACAAAGAGCTAGAACCCTTCTAACAACAACCAGAGCAAGAACCCATGCTAGAACCCTACTAACAGCAACAAAGAGCTCAAAAACCATGACTGAACCTTCCCATGCTCGAATCCTGCTAACAACAACACAGAGTTAAAACCCATGCCAGAATCTTGGTAACGGCACAGAGGTAGAACCCATGCTAGAACCCTGCTAACAACAAACTGAAGTAGAACCTGTGCTAGAATCCAGCTAACGACACTGAGCTAGAGCCCGTGGTAAACCTCTTCTAGCAACAGCACAGAGCTAGAACACATGGTAAAACCCAGCTAGCAACAACCAGAGAAAGAACCCATGCTAGACAGAACCCATGCTAGAGCCCTGCTAACACAGAGCTAGAACCAGATGCTTCAAAGAAATCACCCATTCCCAGCACCGGGCACTCTGACCATCGAGGCTAATAGAAATGGATGGACCAGTCCTCCGTAAATGTCTCTTATTCTTTCTTTTTTTTGAACCTTGTTATAGTTTTGGGATTCACAACACCCCCTGACAACATATTCCCCAGGCTGACTGTGTGTTGTGTGAAGAAGTACTGCCTTTTGTTTGTTTTACACCTGCTGCCTATTAATTTTAAATAAAGTGCAAAGTTACAACCCATTATTATTTTTAAATTAAAGCTCTTCCAATAATGTTATTATTTGCTATCCGAGAAGCTACACTGCGGTTTCTTTTCTCGTTTAATGAAGTGTACATAGCGACAAGAGCTGGCTTTGATGGGGGACCACAGACACTTTGGGGGTGATTGGAGGTCTGTGAACTTTTGAGGCAGGTGATTGGTGAAAAGCTTGGGAGCCACTGGTTTAGCTGAGTCAGTCAACACTGTATTTGCAGCACGGCTGTATGCTGTGACCAGACCAGTAGCTAAAAGAAATTCTCCGCAGTACCTGCTGCTGGTTCAGGCTTAGAGTGGCTGAGCAGACCATGGCTACGTCTACAAGTGAAGCCAATATCGAAATAGCTTATTTCGATGTAGCAACATCGAAATAGGCTATTTCGATGAATAACGTCTACACGTCGTCCAGGGCTGGCAACGTCGATGTTCAACTTCGACGTTGCACGGCACCACATCGAAATAGGCGCTGCGAGGGTACGTCTACACGCCAAAGTAGCACACATTGAAATAAGGGTGCCAGGCACAGCTGCAGACAGGGTCACAGGGCGGACTCAACAGCAAGCCGCTCCCTTAAAGGGCCCCTCCCAGACACAGTTGCACTAAACAACACAAGATACACAGAGCCGACAACTGGTTGCAGACCCTGTGCATGCAGCATGGATCCCCAGCTGCCGCAGCAGCAGCCAGAAGCCCTGGGTTAAGGGCTGCTGCCCATGGTGACCATAGAGCCCCGCAGGGGCTGGAGAGAGAGCATCTCTCAACCCCTCAGCTGATGGCCACCATGGAGGACCCGGCAATTTTGACGTTGCAGGACGCGGATCGTCTACACGGTCCCTACTTCGACGTTGAACGTCGAAGTAGGGCGCTATTCCGATCCTCTCATGAGGTTAGCGACTTCGACGTCTCGCCGCCTAACGTCGAAGTTAACTTCGAAATAGCGCCCGACGCGTGTAGCCGCGACGGGCGCTATTTCGAAGTTAGTGCCGCTACTTCGAAGTAGCGTGCACGTGTAGACACAGCTCATGTGACGTACAAGTCCATGAAATCAGACCGTTTGCAAGCGGGGGTCATTCACTGATCAGCTTTTGTACTTTGGGGGATAAAACTCAACCCCACCGCACATCAGCTGTTTGTGAACGGCTGCAATTTTATCATTTAAGAGTGGGTTGCGCAGCTCTTGCAGACTCCTTACACAGCTAGCTAACAAATGAGGCGGCCGTGCTGGCCAGTGGTCACAACGGGGCAGGATGGGGAATCACAAAGTCCTGACTGCTAATCTCACTTTCATCCCTTAACACATTCATTGCCTCGCTCAGTGTCTCAGTTTCCCCATCTGTGAAACCAGGCTCCATACTGCTAAGGGCGTTGAGGACTGTGCAGTGAATACCTTCACAGCAGATGCAGATGTCTGGCTCTAGTTAGGTGCTGTGTAGTAGGACACATAAGAGCCAGCTTTGCCTACAGGAGAAGAGACAGCAGTGGGTCCCAAGGGCTGCATCAGGCTGATCTTTGGCCCCAGGGAAAGGAGAGTTGAAGGATTGAGCAGGCAGCTGTCCTGCTTGTCTCACACTCCCGCAATGTCACTACCTGGACCAGGACACTGCCCCACTGGACTAATGAAATACAATTCCCATTTCGGATCAATCCTCTCTCAATACCCGCTGAGTGTTACAAACAACTCAAAACTCCATTAAAAACCCACCTGGCTGGGGGCGAGGGAGGGGGAAGGGGAGGGTTCTGACCCCCTCCTGCTGTGTCGCAGTTTCAGAGCATCCTGGGGACTGCTCGCAGCTGGCACATCTCCTCCTGGCTGCTCTGGGAATTAGCTCTTTCCAGGGCAAACACTCCCTCCTGCCCCATATCCGCACACTCTGACCCCTCTCCTGGTGACTTGGCCCTCGAGACAGGTCCCTACAGCCCTCCCCTGCGCCTGCCCTTCAGAGGCAGCAAAGTCCTATTGGCTGACAGACCCAGGCAGACTTCTGTCCCCCTGCCCAGTCTGAGGCACAGCTCCCCAGACACTGGCACAGCCTCCAGTCCTGGGACCCTGTTTCTAGCAGGGGTGATCTGCTTTCTCTCAGACATCTGAACATGCCTTGGTGCATGTACCAAAATTTATTACACCGTGGATGGAAAAAAATTAGAGGGAAAACCTTAAGAAAGAGGCTCTTGATGGTGTCTCTGTTCTTTGAACAAGGGGGAACAGGTGACTACAGGCCAAGCAAGGACAGTTCTGGAACCTCCTGACCAGAAGAACCTTCCCTTATTCCCTCTCTCATAGTGCGCAGAGAGTTGAGCCCCCCATCAGCAAGGTTCTTTCTATTTAGCGCTTTCTGTTGGAACCACTGATCACAGTCTACTTCTTCTGTATTCCCAAAAGATTACAAACATGGGTAACCGTATTTCAGCAAGATTGCAAACCTCGGTAGCTGTATTTCAGCTCTGCCTGCATTTAAAGCAAACAGGTGGTGCTGAGTCACAAATTAAGTTAATTACAATGAGCACAATACCACTCCACCTGAGGAACAGCTATCACATCTAAGCAAAACAGGAGCAAGCTGTATTTATGTAGACACATCCTGGGTTTCTCTCCCATTCCAGGGAGCTGTGATGGAAGCACTTCTTCCCATCCCGTGTGCTCTACTAAAGAAGTGGGAAACATGCAGAACAAATCAAGACCCTGGTATTTGGCATAATGGACAGTTCGAATAAGAGAGGCAGACCCTACAGAGAATGGTAGATGATTTAGTAGATTGGTGCGGGGCTAGTCTACAGAAACTAAGCCACTCTGCATGGGGCAGGGGACGAAGGAGGAATATAGTGAGGGACACATTGGACACCAATGGATGCTGAGCCCATGGTTGATGATGATGAAAAATGCAGAAAGTTGAGAGCTGGTAGGGCCATTGTGACTTCAACTGAAAACCAGAAGTGGGAACTGTTTTGTTATGGTAAAGTTGTGTATAAACCCTGGGTTGGACTATTCTGTTCTCTGAAGGCATGTATACCTCCAGTCATCACTCTGATACCCAAGGGCCTTCCAGCCATGCAGGAAGTAACATGACCAAGACTTGTCATTTCCTGGAGGAGATTGCATGAGCGGCAGGAGATTCTGTTTTGGTTGGTTGTTTGGTTTTTTTTTTTTTTTTGATAAATTATCTGTCCGGGATGCTCTGTGCTTTTCTTGAAAAAAAAAGGCAAACTGAAGAGTGGGAAAATGTACAACATAATGGGGATTAATTAGCTGTTACCACTCAAGAGAGATCTTGGAGTCATTGTGGATACTTCTTTGAAAATATCTATTCAATGTGCAGCAGTGGTCGAAAAAAAACTGAACTGAATGTTAGGAATCATTAAAAAAGGGGACAGAAAAGAAGACGGAGAATATGCTATTTCCTCCATATAAATCCATGATACACACACTTGTTGAATAGTGTGTATAGATGTGGTAGCCTTCTCAAAAATTTATCTTGGCATTGGAAAAAGTTCAGAAAGGGCAACAAAATGGTTAGGGTTTTGGAATGGGCGCCATATATGGAGAGATTAAAGAGCTTGGACTTTTCAGCTTGGAAAAGAGGAGACAAAGGGGGGATGTGATAGAGTTCTATAAAATCATTATTGGGGTAGAGAAAGGAAATAAGAAACAGTTGTTTACTTGTTCCCATAACACAAGGACTAGGGACCATCCAATGAAATTAATAGGCAGCAGGTTCAAAAGGAAGCATTTCTTCAGCCAACTTGTGGAACTCCTTGCCAGAGGATGTTGTGAAGACCTCAACATTAACAGGGTTAAAAAAAGAGATGAATTCATGAAGGTTAGGTTCATCAATGGCTATTAGCCAGGGTGGATAGGAATGGTGTCCTTAACCTTTGTTTGTCAGAAGATGGAAGCGGATAACAGAGAAAGGATCGCTTGATGATTGCCTGTCCTGTTCACTCCCTCTGGGACACCTGGCATTGGCCACTGTCAGAGGACAGGAGACTGGGGAGATGGACCTTTGTTTTGACCAAGTATGGCAGTTCTTATGTTCTGGTGTAGCTCCTCAAAATAGAAGTGGCAAGATTTGCAATGGGTCTTCATTTCTGCAGGGATTTGGCCCACGGTCCAGGACCAGCCCTGAAAACTGCTCCGTCTCCTGCACAGATGAGCTTTATAGGGTCATAGAGCCATAGAGTTACGAAGGTCTGCATGGGACGTCTAGTATAAACCCTGCCAAGATGCAGGGTTTGCTGTGTTTAAATCATCCAAGGAAGATGTCAATCCAGTCTTCATTTGAAAACTTCCAGTAAAGGAGTTCCCATGACCTCCTAAGGGGCCATTGTCCTGCTGCTCTTACAGTTAGGAAGTTTTCCCTGAGATTTCGTCTAAATCTGATAAACTGTAGTTTGAAGCCAATGCTCCTTGTGCTGTCTCCTGTGCAAAAGAGAACAGCTCTTTGACCCTGTTTGTAGAATAGTTCCATTATACCTGAGTAAAACTGTTGGCCATAGTCTGCATCCCAAAGCTTTAGGCTCTTTAGACATCCAGGGACCAGGCCATGGAGATTCTTGAAGTTAAGGTCCAAGGACATGAATTAATGTTCTACAGGAAGCCTGTGCAGAGAGCAGAGGAAGGGTCTGGGGAGCTCATGACAGTGCGTACTGCTCCATGTACACCGTGGGATGACACACAATCATTTATTATTGTCGGGGGATCCCAGTTGCTGGGCTGAACACGCTGGATTGTTACTATTCAGTTGTTTTTGACCCACCGGATTGCACCTCCTGCTGTGTTATTTCTAGGGGCAATCATCAGGCTTTCAGTGCCTGCGCACACCGGTTAGTTACCAACCTGTTTGATATGCGCTCAACGTTAACAGGCCTCTTCCCCTCTTGCACTCCATAAACTGCAGCACCAAATGTCTCTGCTCACTTGAGACTCTCTGTTTTATTTGGCCTGAGAAATCCACTTAAACCTTTTTAATTTGTCTTGTTTAGATATGGGTATAATTTTGCTTTTATTTTATGGGTGCTCGGTTCATTTTACTTCCTGTAAATCCTCCCTTTAGTTACTAGGGCTTCTGGGAAGTTGTAAATTCCCTCTCCTTGCTTCTTCACAGAGTTTACGCTGTTTTACAGTTTCATTAATAGGTTCTCTCCCAGCTAGGTTGATGAAAGTTATTGACCTAATCATAACCTATTAATTATGACAGTAAATCCCACTCTTGGAAATGTTTTACTGAGCAAATGTTACTTGGAAAATCGGCAGGTTAGACTGAAGTTCCAAGAACTTTAAATCTAACCTTCAGGGCTCCAGCCAGGCCTTCAAGAGTGCTTCTGGGGAGCTCAGCTGGATGGTGACAGGTGTGATTGTACAAAATGGGCACAGAAAAACACAGTCATCTGCTGGGTCTATGTTCAGTTTATAGGTTGGGCCAATATTCTTGTGATGTGTGAGTAATGAGGATAGGTCCAGCTTAGCAACAGTGCAAAGAACTACGTGGGCATTAATTCCCCCAGGGTGAGTTTTGAAAGTCACTGCTAGGATGTAGAATCTGCCTAAATGCACGTGTGTCTGTGTAGTCACGTGTGCTTACATGTGTGTCTGTGTAGTCACGTGTTCACATGTCTATGTAGTCACATGTGTGCCTGTGTAGTCATGTGTGCTCACATGTGTGCCTGTGTAGTCACATGTGTTCACGTGTCTGTATAGTCATGTGTGTGCTTACATGTATGTCTGTGTAGTCGCATGTGTGCTGACATGTGTCTGTGTAGTCACATGTGCAGGCTACTACCCTCTGCTGGATGAACATAAGCTCATATTTTTACGGATTCTTGGTGGCTGCTGACTGTGGCAGGGTAACAGCACGTGCCTCTAGACTGAGGGTACGTCTACACTACGTGAAAGATTGACCTGGTTAGGGTCAATCTTCCGGAGTTTGATTTTGTGAGCCCGGTAGAGATGTAAGAAATCTAATTATCTGGGGTCAGTAATGGACCCCTGTACTCCTCGATATTTCAAGGAGTAAGAAGTTGATGGGAGACTTTCTCCATTTGACCTCCCCCTGTGAGGACGGCCAGGTAAGTCAATTTCAGATAAGTCGATTCTAGCTACACAGTTGCCAAAGCTAGAATTGTGTATCTGCAATCAACTTACCTAATGCAGCAAGTTTTAAGTAGCTGTCATGCCCCTGGGTTTACAGGCTTATTTTCAGATCACTTGCAAAACTACATGCTCTTACTACTCAAGCTCCTTGAACTAAAGGAGTATTCCCACTAACTGTAAGTAACTGGCTACTACAAGCTGTGGGGCAGCCACCAGAGGGAATAGCCACATATTAAACAAGCTCCTTTAAATATCAGGGAGTGAAACTGCTGGTCTGGATTGTCATTAACCTGTGCTCTTCTGGCAGAGCTGGGATCAAACCTGGGATCCGAAGCAAAGTCTGGGAGCCTCCACTGATGCTAGCTCACTGCCCAGCCACAGGGAGGTCCACAGCAAAGTCTCAGGCTGTACTCATATATTGCAGCACAGCAGTGAGCACACAGCACCATCCCACTCCTGGCATTTGATTTTGGAAATGTCTTTGTTTTAGGACTGCTACTTTTAAATCTGTTACTGAGTGTCCAGGGAGATTGAAGTCCTCTCCCACAGGTTTCTGTACATTACTGTTCCTGATGTCTGATTTATGCCCCTTTATTCTTTTACGTACTTGTTTTTGCCTCTTTTGCTACATACTACTGATAATGGGTCATTTCCATCCTGACTGACTAGACCTTGTCAGCTCTGGCCCTCCCTTTTACTGGGACCCCACTCTTTAAATACCCCTTCTGAGCCCACCCCCACCCACTCATG
Organism: Carettochelys insculpta; assembly: GCF_033958435.1. Lineage (NCBI taxonomy): Eukaryota > Metazoa > Chordata > Testudines > Carettochelyidae > Carettochelys > Carettochelys insculpta. The sequence continues at coordinate 7,723,638 of NC_134138.1, forward strand.
CATCTGATGAAGCGGGTCTCTGCCCACGAAAGCTTATGCTCCATAATATCTGTTAGTCTATAATGTGCCACAGGACTTCTTGTTGTCTCAAGTAGTAGCACCTAGGCCACTCACACAGATACCAACTCAGTTGCTTCTATAGCAGTAGCTGAGGAGAGGGTAGCTTCTTAGCTCAGACTGTAGTGGCTCCTATACCAAGGTCCCAAGTTTGAGTCTGGCTGGTGAGTATTTACCCAATAATGGGTTGGCTGGAGAGGGAAAAGAGGCATCAGTGAGCCCAGGAAACACTCAGGTGGTGAGCAGGATGATGGATGCCCTGGTTGTAGCAGTCCCTGCCTTCCCTTCTGCTGGGAGTACTGTCAGAACCAGCTTGTGATGTGTGCCACAAACACTGATTGGGATAGAAAACCTGCGACTTCCAAATTATTAGTGGAATAGGGTAAACAGCACTGTTCTGCTGTTCAAAATGCTTCACCTGGGAGCATGCTCCACACCACACCTTTCCATTAAACATCTGCAGCTGATGTCCAAAAACAGCTGGATGAAAGTCACCTTGGGAAAGCAGACCAATGCAAATGGCACTTTCCTTAAAGATGCTGCACAGAGAGAAGTGACCTGTCTTTAGGAATAATGAAATGCAATTATTACCCATATGGCAGCTGTGCCAGCTGAAATGGGGCCATCTAGTATGGGGCACCATATATATATATAAGACACCATATATATAAGACACAGCCCCTGCCCAGACGATTTTCTTACCTAAATAGACAAGACAAACCCATATGTAGAAAAGGAAAATATTCCTAGACCAGCAGTCTGTTTTGGTTTCACAGCACTTACTAGATGGAAGACCAACAAATCACAGACTAAATTCATGGCATACATCACTAGCTAAGCCTATTTATCCCACACGAAGTAGGAAAATTTAGCCATGATGCCAAACTACCCATTGAAGAGTTTCTTTTAAAACGTAACTAAAGAGGAAAAAAAATGCAGTCCAGTAGGGCTTTAAAAACTAACAAAATAATTTATTAGATGGTGAACTTTCGTGGGACAGACCCACTTCTTCAGACCATAGCCATACCAGAACAGACTCAATATTTAAGGCACAGAGAACCAAAAACAATAAGCAAGATTGACAAATCAGAAAAAAAATTATCAAGGTGAGTAAATCAGAGAGCAGAGGGGCGGGGGAGGGGGTGTCAAGAATTCAATTAAGCCAAGTATGCAAAAGAGCCTCTATAATGTCCGAGAAAATTCGCATCCTGGTTCAAACCACGTGTTAATGTGTCAAATCTGAATATAAAAGAGAGTTCAGCAGCCTCTCTTCCCAAAGCAGTGTGAAAATTCCTCTTCAGTAAGATGCAAACTCTTCAGTCATTAACAGAATGGCCCACTCCATTAAAATGAAGGCTGACAGGTTTGTGGATCAGGAGTGTTTTTATGTCTGTTTTGTGCCCATTAACTCTTTGTCTAAGAGAGTTTGAAGTCTGTCCAATATACAAAGCATCTGGGCATTGTTGGCACATGATGGCATATATGAAGTTAATTGAGGAACATGAGAATGTGCCTGTGATTCTGTGAATACCCTGGGTAGGTCCAGTGATGCTATCTCCAGAATAGATATGTGGACAAAGCTGACAGTGGGCTTCGTTGCAAGGAAAAATCCCATGACTGGTGTTCCTGCGGTATAGGCTGTGAGAACATGTTACAAATCTGAAAAAGTTCCAAACAATGACATTTGCTAGGGCAGTCTTGCAATGAATTCTGCAACATCCATAAGTCATTAATTTTGTCCCTGTGAATATGTAGACCCACACCCCAATGAGCCTTGTGGATCAAAGCCATGTTTTAAAATAACGCAGAGGACCAAAATTACACTCTTCTAGCATCAGTGACTGGTCCTACCATTATCATTTCGTTTAATGTCCCCACTTTGGAAAATGGCCAACGTTCAGTTTGGTGGCGCAAACTGAGATCTTTCTGAATTTACTTCCACGATAGGTTGATTTGCAACAGAGAATGCTAAGTACTCAGGTGATCCTGGTTGACATTGGAGCCATGTATTGAATCATGTCTTGAACTTGTGATTTTACATTTGAAGTTATGAGTGTTTCAGTGATTTTGAATAGTTTTGTAACCCTCCTGTTCCAATCGGGATTGATTTTACAAAGGTCAGTAACCAGTTACTTCATAGCAACTATATTCTTCAATTTCTTGGTGGAACTTGGGTAAGTAGACTCACCTGTCCCCAGTTGCGTTTTCTTGGGAACGTCTTTCCCTGGAAGCTCAGGAGTTCTGGTTTATCTCCAGCCTGGCATTTTTTCTGGTGGATTTATTCTCATAATAAATTGCAGCTGTCATCTGATCAGCTGGCCCAAAGAGAAAAAAAAAGTCTCATTTGCATAGGACACTGGCCTTTTGTTGCTGAAATGTCTGACCCTTGCAGAGTTTTAGACAAATTGTTTACCGCATTTAGAACTTTTTCACCTATTTCAGTGTGCAAGAGGAAGTTACGATTTTCTGTCCAAGCTCTTTGTGCTCTCTGCAACCTCTCAAGTTGCACACGGTGGCACTCAGAAACTGAATCTGGTGCCTTTGTATAGAGTCTGTGTTTTGCTGGATGGGAGGACATGGATGCCTGGCAGATGTTCTCAGCACTTCATATTTTATTTCCTCAATGGAGAATCTCGTGGAGGATTTTTTAAATTAATTTTGTGATTTTGTAAATAGATTCAAGGGAATATTTGAGGGTCGCCTGGTTTTTAATTATGCCCTGACATGCCAGAGTCAAATCCCGCCCTTAGCAATGACCAGCTGCAGTTTGTTGTGCCTTTGATTGCAAACCGGTTGCTACACCTGATGATATTAAACTTAGCCTCCCTCCTTAGTGGCACATAATAACACTGTCCGTGACAGCAGCTGACCCTCTGATTCAGACACAATTAGCATATATTTTAATTATTGCTGTGATTACGTCCACCGAGACACAGCTGTGATGTATAATCCGGTGTAGTCTTCACACTTATCTCTGTCATCACCCACAAACCCCTGGCATACTACCGCTTTCTTTGCTGGAAAATCTCTTTCATTTACCGTAATACTTCTAATACTTCCTAGAAATGTTCTCCAGGATTATCAGAGCTGCAGGTATCATGAGCTCCTTCTGAATAACAGGACTTTGTAACTTGCCTGTGCTCTTCTCAGCTGCAGTGAAACAACCCAGCCAAATTTTGCCAGCAAGGAAAGCATCTGAATGAAGTTGCAGGCAACTTCTCCACTTAGCTGCGAAGGAGGTGAGAGACGGCTACCAGGTACACCTGGGGATAAAGAAAACCTGTGGTCCCAGCTAGCTCCACCCCGATTTACCTGCAGCCAGTGCCAGGTCAACAGAAGGAAGGGAACCTGGCTCCCTCTGGACTAAGAGGCAGGAGCTCTCTGGTCCTGCCCGAAGGCCAGATGCAAGCTGCCCTCCAGTGCAGCCAGTGGAAGCAAGTAAGTCTGTCCCTGCCATGGGGCGTTTGCTGACAAGGCCCGGCTGTAGGGAAACTGGATTAGCAGGGCCATGCCCCAAAGATTAAGACTTACATAAGGAGAACTCAGAACACCAAAGCCTGAGCCCCACCCCTCATGGCTGGGAGAAAGACCCATCTCCCCTGTTTTGGGGGCGGGGGTGTGAATGATCCTGGGAGAACCCGAGTTAGGAAGAGTCAGGAAGGAAGAGTCAGGTCTTCTTACAGCCCCTAACCAACACTCTAGTGAATGGGCAGCCTGGCCGTTGATGGCCCTATCACAGGTGTGCTTTCAGTTTGTTCAATGTAATGTCCTGAGAGTGCAAGACCTCACGTGAGAAGATACACACGGATATTTTCATGAGGATTTCCCCTTTATCTTCTGAGAGTACTGGATTACCAGGCCACTGCAATCCTCATGTTATTTTTATTCAACTATTCCCGCTTCCCAATAAAAAATGTTATCCAAGGCTTGGTCTACACTAGGTAGGTAAATTGATTGCAGATATGCAATTCTAGCTAAGGCAATTACATAGCTAGAATCGACTTATCTGCAATCGACTTATCAAGCCATCTTCACCGAGGGAAGTCAGTGGGAGAAAATCTCCCATTGACCTCCCTTACGCCTCACAATAGCAAGGAGTTGATTGCCGATCCCAGATAGTTCGATTTCGCATGTCTCTACCAGGCACATGAAATTGAATTCCAGAAGATCAACCTGAGCAGGCTGATCGTCTGCGTAATGTAGGCGTACCCTAAGCCCCTGTAGTTTCCCAAACCATCCACTTGTTGGGGCTTTATTGAGGGCTGTGGATATTTCCTGGGAACGTTTGCCTTTTTCATTCAAAGCATAAGTGAAACGTACTAATTTGAAAAGATCCCCACCTGTCCAAGGGCAAAGGCAGAATTTTGTTCTGGGGCAGCACTGTTATTTTAAGTTCACAGTGCAGGATATAGGACATGGGGGAAGGTACTGCAGAGTCTCCAGCAGCAGGATGCACCTGAGGTCCATATCATGTGGTCCTAGTCAGGAGGCCAAGGAGATATGAAAGTCAGGCTGTAGTGCAGGGGTCAGCAACCTTTCCGAGGTGGAGTGTTGAAATTTGACCTTTTGACCTCTATGTATGGTCCAAGTGTGGGTGATACTTTTTAAAGTCACTAATAATTCTACTTACAACAGCTTCATTAGTAAATAAATTAAGATTCAGAGCTTTCCTGTTTCGGATTTTAAGTCTCTGACTGGCTGAGTTTGAATATCTACAAATGTCCAGGATTTTAGTTCAGATTGACTCTCTCTTATCCTTGATGCTCTGATTTGGCAATAACTGTGGTCTGGGAACCCAGTGGCCAGGACGCAGAGCCGCTGCTGGCCTCAGGCTGGGAGCCCCTGTAGGGAGCTGCATGAGGGGGAGAGCTGAGCTCCTGCCTTGGGCGCCAAGGAAAATCTGCTCGAGTGCTAGGGGTTGTCGACCCCAGTTCTAGGAAGTGAGCAGGGCCTGACACCTCTGGAGAATGAAATCAGGAGCAACCAGACTGGCAACGTTAGTTCAGGCTTCTCCTGGAAGATACTGCCAGGAGCTTCGCCCCTTTCTGTTGAGCCAGCCACCAAAGGTCAGTCCGATCTGTCTGTGCTGCTAGCTTTTGTCTTGGACTGAGACCTGAGAGGCAAATTTCCCATCAGCCACCCAGGAGCTGTGAGCTGACGGGTCTAGATCACCTGTGACTGTTGCATGGCAGTAACATGAGGACACGGTGCCGTGAGTCTGTTCTGCAACCCAGACTCTTGATCAGGTGATAACCAGTCTTCTGAACTGAGCCCCAAAGACGATCACCTACCAAGCTTTTGCACTGGGTCATATCTCTGCAGTGAATAGGTGGAGTCTGACGCTATCCTCCTTCCTTGATCCACGTCCTCCATTCAACCAGTCCTGTGAACTTGGCCATCATGAGCAAGATGAGCACTGGTCTGTAACCTGATGCTATGGACACATGTGGCAGAAACCCCTGCTCTCTGGCTGTCCACCTATGTTGGATGACCACAGAGCCCAGTTTGGCTGGGGCATCCCTTTTTTTAAGGCTTCTCCAGGCCATCCAAGTTTTTGGGCAAATCTGGGCATTTGCCCCATTAGCTCTTGCCAACTGATTATCAATTATCCCATTATTAGGGAAAATATGGCCACCCTACACCCAGGCCTTCCATTGCCTGGTTCTGTATACTGTACACGAGTACCTACAGAAGCAGAGCCCTGCTCAGCTCAGTCCAGTGCTGGGAGAAGTGGAGGGAGAGGAGATCGGAGCTACCTGGGATTGGATTTCGAGGATGGCTTCCTTTTGCGATTAATAATTCAGAATTCTCCTTTGATTGGAAGATGACCTTTCCGAGCACCCTGACACTCCCACGGCTCTGCCTCCCTTCTCTCCTTTATCCACCTTCTCAGCCTCCAGACAGAATGGGAACTGGAGCGTTCCACAGCTGGCCACCCTCTCAGACCACTCCTCAGAGGACCAGCCATCCATTCGGAGTAGTTCACAGTCTGTGTGCCCTAGCTTAGGCCCCAAAGCAGTGGTCTCTTGCTGTCACCTATGGAGAAAAAGGTCATGAGCAGCTCCTATTTTCTCTCTCAGTGCATTTGATCACCTATTTGTCTTCCTCCTTAGACAGCAGGAGTGGTCCGTAAACCTCTCAGTATCACCTGTGGTGTCACCAGGCGCTGGGGCAAAGGATGCTGGGACACAAGCAGGGAAAAGCTCTAAGAGACTGAGTCTGAGGAGAATCTGTGAGAGCCCCCAGAACTTTGAGAGTGCTAAGGAGGCGAGGCCTGAACCAGAGAGGGTTGGGGGCTTCCAGAAACTTCAGAGTGGTGCTAGTAGTCCTCACCTGTGGTGCTGGAGGGAGGCAGAGGAAAAGAGTCTCTGGCATTGGTGCTTCCAGAAGCCATAAGAGTCTGGGAGAAATCTTAAGTTGTGATTCTCAGTGATGGAGGAATCCTGTAGATCCTCCTCCCTATGAACCAGTATCACTTCTCCTCCCATGTGGACTAACCCCCTGCCACAGTTCACCCTCCTCCTGGCCCATATCTCAGCTGGGCTCCAGTAAAGCCCAGTGGCCCTGTTGCGGGGGTGGGATTCCCAAGCCCCAGCCAAGTGTCTCAGAGGGAAGCAAACCAGGCTTCCCAGGCCACATCCAGCTCCTCTGACCTTCTCACTATCTTCACCCCCAAAAAGACACACCAGAACCTCACCAGAAGGAGGGAGATCTCCAGCGTCAATGGGCAGGTTCTTAGAGGAAGGGCCCAGTGACCACTTAAAGGAGAGATGCTGGCACCCTGCCTTCTCCTGGTGAGCTGCTGGCTTCTTATTGAGCCATGCACCTGATGTCTCCAGGATGCGCGCCAGGGACGTGTGTCTAACTTGCCCATCCCCATCCTTCTAGAACCTCTGGGTGAAATTCTTCCTCTCTGGAGAGACTGACCCAGGAACCCTTGAAGCCCCACTGATGCCCTCCTCTGGGGGCCTACGAAGACACAATGATCTGCTGCTGCTCCTTCAAACAAGGGCAAATATACTGATTTGGACTCTGAGGAGTGAATATTTTACGAGAGGCTGAAATTCACCTGTACTAATCCTTTCAGTGACCAAAGTACACATCAATGCCTCCGCAAAGGCCCAAATTCACAATAGTATTTAGGCTCCTAACGACCATCAAATTGAAAAGTCCTAAATTAGGCCTGGAGTGTAGAGTCCCAATTACCCCTCGTACACCGCTTTGACTACCGGCTTCGGTGGCGTGGCTGCTGTTTTGTACGAGCCGAAATGAAAGCAGAATAAAGCCCAGGTTTCTACCACCCATCCATTTTTCTACTGTACCTTTGAATCCTCGTCCTGTAAGCTTGCTGGCCATCTCTTGGGCTGGCGATTTTGACTGTAAAAAGCCCCAGACTTAGCTGTCTGATTTATCCCTCTGCTAACCTTGACTTTATTTCACGGTGGTGATTCTAACGGCTCATGTTACGTTACTCATTGAGCCGCCTGATTTATCCCCCTCACCTTGCCCATTACTTCATGGTACTGGTTTTAAATGTTAATTTTAATAATAAAAATTTTACGCCCCTGGTGCTTTGTGCATGTGTGTGCTCTGGCGTGGGAACATGATTTCCCAGGACAGGGGGTTTAAAAGCTAATGTCATAATGCTAGTTTAATTGTCTGATTTATATGTCATAACATTCAGCGGGTCAAGTCGCGCATGGAGGAAGGGGATTTTTGTGAGCTTGGCTGTTTGAAGCTGGGCAGTGAGAGCCCAGATGGGTACTGGGCATTCCAATGGAGTAAAACGTAGTGTCACCGCAGGCAATGTGCAAAGCAGGGCCAGCTCCATGTCCCGGGAAGGGGGCGGGGCCAAGAATGGATGGGGCGGGGCCTAGAGCAGCGACCTCTCAGGGCTTCTCAGACCCTGGGCGCTGCACCCTCTTCTGTCACAGCCATGCAGAGCAGTGGAGCAGTACTGCTGTGGCACTTAAAGGGGCCCAGAGCTCTGGCCTCTCCCAGAGTAGCTGGAGCTCTGGGCCCTTTGAAACTGCCCCTTTTGGCTGCTGTCCCCACCGTTGTCGGGCCTGGCAAGGTGCCAGTTGTTTAACAGCACTTAGCTCTTATACCGAGCTTTTCATTTGGAGATTTCAGAGCGCTGTGATCCTGATTTTCGAGGGAGGACGCTGAGACATGGAGCAGTGAAATAATTTCCCCCCAATCTCACAGCAGATCACCAGCAGAACAAGGCACCAGGCGCCATTATGCCCTACCCACTAGGCCACGCTGCCAAACTACAGCCCTTCTTTCAGCCTGCGTTCTCATGCCACCTTATGCCTGGCTGAGCAGCATTTTGTCAGTACGCATCCCTTTCTGCCAGGTTCTGGTTTTTCAGCCAGCGAGCCAGCATGGGCAGAAGGGAAATATTTGGATCTAGGAAGACAGTTTTTGGCAGCCATGAAAACCATCCATGGAGAACGCATACAGTCCCCTCGTTGGTTCGGATTTGTTGGGAGACTGAGGGAAGGTGACAAGGGGGGATAATTTGGTAGCGCCTCCCCTCTTGGAGGATTCTAAACCACTCTGCAGCCATCCAAACTTACCTCCTTACTCCCCATGGAAATGCAACCACCTCTGGGGTGGAGCACAGTAGCTTTCCACCAGCGCAAGGCCAGCTGGAGTCCCAAACAATCTGAGAGGTGTCGCTTTTGCTCTGGGGGAGGCAGAGGAGAAGTCAGGAGGCAATGGGCCAATTTTTTTTTATAGTGTTGTACAGTGCCAGAGAGGTGGGAGCCAGTAGCATTTGGTTAGAGTAGATTTAGAGCACATAAAAGCAGGGGACTGATGACCCTTGTTTGCAGAAAACAGTCAACAAATGCTCAATGAGCTGCTCCCCACATAGCCTCCAAACCCTGACCCACAGCACCTCCTCTTATTCCAAATCCACTCCCCCTTCCCACACACACACACACACACACACACACCCCGTTTCCGCTGCTGCAGCTTCCCCTGCTGGTCCACTTCTGCTCACCCCTTCGCTACCAGCTGTGCCATCAACCCTTATTCTGGGAATTCACTGCATTTCCGATGGGAACAGCTCTGGGCTTTTCCCGCGGGCCCAGCAGCTCTGCCTTCGCTCTCACCCCTGGTCTGCTGCACCCGGCTGATCTCTGCTGCTCCTGGGCTTTGCACGAGCTGAGATTTCTCACCCTTCACCTGCCTTTTGCAGTGGGGGCAACTCAATGAAAGGACACCAGATTTGCTTGCACAGGAAACCCAGGAGCCAAGATCTGGACCACAGATGTAGCCCGATCTCGTCAGGTGTATCAATCAGCCCTAACATTCGCAGTCCCTGCTGGCCCACCTTGTGGATCCACCAGTGACTTGCAGCGTGCGGCCTGTGTGATGTGGGAAACTCTTCAGCCAGATGTCACGCTCGGCACGCCAGGGGACCAAGTGGTCTCTGTGGAATGCACACGCCCCTCCCCGCCTGGCCGGCTTCCACCCTCTCCCCTCCTGGCGCCCGGACAGCAAGAGAACAATGGCTACACAGCCCGAGGCAGCCTGGGAAGCATGTGTGAGATGCGAGGGGGGACGGGTGACACATGCGTGCTGAGTGTCACTTGCTAGCAACAAGTGTTCAGGCGTGGGAACGGCGCCCTTGGCACCCAGCTGCATACCAAGGTTTACGAGACATGCAATCCGGGCAGGGGCTGCTGGGGGCTGTCAGATGCCACTCAGGAAGCTGGGAGCTGCTAGCGGCGTGTGTACAGATCGCTCACCCCACAATGCAGTACAGGAGAGAGGCAAAGCTAGGGGAAAACTCGCATGCCACTCCATAGCGTGCGTTATATGGCTAGGCAGGACAGCCTACCAGTTCCATCCTTCCTCTGTGATTCCTGGGGCTGGGTTAGGCAGATATCTCGCCTTTGCCATTCAGGGACTTGCTCCTGACATTTCCTCTGTTGGCTGAATGGGAGAGCGGGGCCCAAGCCGAACAGGCTAAACTGAAACCTTTGATCCAAGTGCCTCTGAACTGTGTCCCACCTCCTGACATGACCCTAAGTCAGAGCCTGTAACACGGCTGCGGCCACTTCTCCAGCACAAGGTGGAGAATGTCAAAACAGCAGTGGTCAAAAAGGCAAATATAATGCTCATTGTCATCGTCAACAACCGTGGGCTCAGTGCCCATTGGTGTCCGATGCCTCCCTCATTATTTCCTTCCATCTTTCCCTGTCCAGGGTGGAGTGGCTTAGTTTCTGTAGACTAGCTCCGCACCAATCTACTACATCATCTCTGTGGGGGCTGCCTCTCCTATTCGAACCATCCATCATGCCAAATACCAGGGCCTTGATTTTTCATTTGTTGTTTATTCTGCAGATATGCCCAAATAGCTGTAACTTGCTTTGTATAACCTTCCGCAGTAGGTTCTCTTTCAGTTGTATCTTCCTATTTAATTCCTTGTTGGGAACCTTCTGCATCCATCCTATTCTCAGGATCTTTCTATAACAACTCATCTCCAACGCCGATATCCTTCTCTTTGAATCTTTCGTTATCACACATGACTCATGCCCATGCAACATGCTGCTGAATTCACATATTTTCAAGCTGCTCAGCTTCATTCCTAAGCTAATCACTTTACTTTTCCAGATCTTATCCATCACCTTCAGACTTGCTCTTGCTTTTGCTATTCTAGACGCTATTTCCTTCTTACTAATCTAAACTGATCTTCTTTCCTATTTCCTTATCTCCAAATACCAATGATTTTGTTTATCCATGTTCATAATCAGTCTGTACCTCTTCCCTTCCTTGTTTAGCCCCACACTGGTCTCGCTAGCTTCTCCTCACCTTCCTCGATGAGAACGATATCATCCGCAAACCTCAAGTTGTTAATTCTTATCCCGTGCACTGATATCCCTCCTACCTTGATCTTGTGCATCGCTCTCTCTAGGTGCATGATGAAGATACTCGGTGATATCAGATCTCCTTGTCTCTTACCTCTACTCATTCTGAACCATTTTCCTAACTCACTGCTGTCTCCGCATTTTCACTGACACCCGTATCAGTCTGCTATCCACTCCGTACAACTCCAACACAACCCAGGTCACTTTCTGATCTATATTGTCAAATGCCTTTTGAAAATCGACGAAGCAAATGTTTATGTTCTTGTTCTTTCATCGAGCTTTCTCTGTTATCAATCTTAGTGCCAATATGTGCTGTATGGTACTTCTGTCTTTCCTGAACCCCACTTGCTTGTCCATTAGATGTTCTTCTATCTGCAATCTCAGTCTCTCCATCAGTATCATCATCGGCACCTTGCCTAAATGACTTGCTAGGGCAATTGTTCTGTGGTTCTTGCACTTCAATCTGCTTTCTTTCTTGTGTATAGTCACTAGCACATATCTTTTAGGTGCCTTCACTTCTTTCCAAGCTATATCACATAATCAATGTATTTCCTCAATCATATTTTCTCCTCCGTATTTGATCATCTCTCCCATGATCTTATCATTTCCAGGGCTCTTGCTCTACTTTAGTCATTTCACCGCTCCCTCAACTTCCTCCTCTGAAATATCAGTCTGGTCTTCGGCAGAGACTTCTCTTTTAGATTTTTGATCAGTCTCTCTGAGACACTCGGGTCCAACTGCTTTGTACAGATCGGTGCCATATCTCGTCCATTGCTGCACAACATTCTCTTTGTTCATGAGCACCTTGTTCTCATCTCGGATTGTCATCTGCTTTGGCTTCCACTTCCTATTAATATTCCTAATCATTTTATACACTTCTCTGATGTTACACTCACCATAATACCTCTCTATATCTTCACACTGCTCCTCTAAACATTTCGCACGATCCATTCTGGCACTTTCTTTACCTCATTGCATTTCACCCTATATTGCAGTGCCGCCTTCTCAGAAACTTCCCTTCTGATCTTCAATGTTCTCTTCTCTTGGACCAACTTCAGTATCTCCTGAGTAATCCACTTCTTATTGGTTTTCTCTTCTTCTTCTCTTATTGATCTTCTTCTTCTGCTCAATTCCCTCTTCTATCGCCATGGCTTTCTCTTCAACTCCCTTATCTAGGTCTTTTTCTGTGCACTCATTCCTGATGTTCTCTTCTAATGCTGCTCTGTACACATTCCGTATTTCTTCCTCGCCTAGCCTTGCCATGGCTCTTTGTTCCTTGAATTGTCTTATACCTTCTCTCAAGTTTCATCTTGATGTTCACAATCACTGGACTGTGGTCCGAGTCTATATCCACTCCTTGGAAAGTTCAGCACTGCTGTACTGATGTAACACGTCTTCTTCTTATCAAGATCATATCCATCATGTTCTTGGACTTCCCGTCATTCGATCGCCATGTCCACTTCCTACAGTCCTCTTGCTGGAATCTTGTATTGCAGATCACCGTCTCCTGCTCCTTAGCAAACACTAGTAGTTTCTCACCTCATTTGTTTCTTTCTCCATATCCCAACCTTCCCATGACTCTCTCCCAACCTTCATTATCTCTTCCGATCTCTGTGTTCCAATACCCTCCAACGATCGAAACATCGCTCTTCGATAGCTCCTGCAGCATCTTTGTCAAATCTTTATAGAGTAGCTCGATCTCTTCCTTTGTACTGTCCAATGTGAGTGCCTCCACCTGAACGACCGAGATGCTAAACACTTTCACTTCATCTTTCTTGCACTCACCGGATTGTATCCTAACAAGGCTCCTCTAGCTCTTTTGCTCAGAAGAAATCCGACTCCTGCCTTATGCTTTATTTTGTTCCCTGATCAAATGACTTTGCACCCACGCTTGTCTCTCGGTGCCGTCCAACGCATCGCTGACATTCCAAGTATATCGCATGGGTATCTTTCCATCTCTTTGTGAAGCAGCTCTAACTTTCCAGTCCCCTGCAGTGTTCAGACATTCCCCATTCCAATTGACAGTAAATGTGTTAGTTGTAATTTTCTTTTGGTAGCCCACTTATCGACCTGACCCCGATTTAGAAATCTGATGCTGTTCAATAAGGAGACGTGTAGAGTCCTGCACCTGGGGCGGAAGAATCCCAAGCATTGTTATAGGCTGGGGACCAACTGGCTTAGCAGCAGTACGGTGGAAAAGGACCTAGGGGTTCTGGTGGATGAAAGGCTGGATATGAGTAAACAGTGTGCCCTTGTAGCCAAGAAGGCTAACGGCATACTGGGGTGCATTAGGAGGAGCATTTCGAGCAGATCTAGAGAAGTAGTTATTCCTCTTTATTCGGCACTGGTGAGGCCACATCTGGAATATTGTGTCCTATTTTGGGCCCCCCAATATAAAAAGGATGTGGATTTGCTGGAGCAGGTTCAGCGAAAGGCAACTAAAATGATTAGGGGTCTGGAGCACAAGACCTATGGGGAGAGGCTGAGGGATTTGGGCTTGTTTAGTTTACAGAAGAGAAGACTCAGAGGTGATTTAATAGCAGCCTTCAACTTCCTGAAGGGGAGCTCTAAAAAGGAGGGTGAGACACTGTTCTCAGTGGTGTCAGATGGCAGAACAAGGAGTAATGGTCTGAAGCTGAAGAGGGAGAGGTGTAGGTTAGATATTAGGAAAAACTACTTCACCAGGCAGGTGGTGAAGCATGGGAATGCGTTGCCTAGAGAGGTGGTGGATTCTCCATCCCTTGAGGTTATAAGTCCCAGCTGGACAAGATCCTGGCTGTGATGACTTAGTGGGGGTTGATCCTGCTTGAAGCAGGGGGCTGGACTAGATGACCTCCTGAGGTCCCTTCCAGTCCTGTGATTCTGTGATTCTGTGATTGCTCAGTTGGTATCACAGACCTTGTTTATCCAGGTGATGTTAGTCGTATGGGCATCAGATTTCATTCATACCGTTGTTTTACGATCAGCTCGTCGTCACTCATCTGATCAAGCCTCTTCCTTTACCTAGGCTTGGGACTGGAATGGAACCATAGAGGCTTCATGGCAGAGTTAACAGAATGCTAGAAATCATTAAAAAAGGGATATGGAATTAGGCAGAGAATATCTTATTGCCTCTATTTAACTCCATGTTATGCCCACATCTTGAATAGCACATACAGATGTGGTCGCCTCATCTCTAAAAGGCTATATTGGTATTGGAAAAAGTTCTGAAAATGGCAAAAGAAAATGATGAGGGGTTTGGAACGGGTGCTGTATGAGGAAAGATTAAAAAGACGGGGACTATTCAGCACAGAAAAGAGGAGACCAAGTGGGGATATGACAGAAGTCTACAAAATCGTGACAGGTGTGGAAAGAGTGAATAGGGAAAAATTTATTTGTTCGCATAACATCAGAACTAGGGGGCATCAAATGAAATTAATGGATTTAAAATTAACAAACGGAAGTTTTTCTTCATGCAGTGCAGGGCAGGCTTGGAGAATTCCTCACCAGAGGAGGTTGTGAAGACCAGGATTTTAACAGAGTTCAAAAAAGAACTAGATGAATGCATGGAGGTTGGGTCCATCAGTGGCTATCAGCCAGGCTGGGTAGTAATGATGTTCCTAGCTTCTGTTTGTCAGAGGCTGGAGATGGGTAACAGCAGAGGGCTCACTCAATGATTCCCTGTTCTGTTCACTCCCTATGGGACATCTGGCATTGGCCACAGTTGGAAGACAGAACACTGGGCTGGATGGACCTTTGGTCTGACCCAGTGTGGCTGTTCTTATGTTCTTATGTAATTGCAGCAACTAACATTGCTGGATAGAGTTGGGTGGAAAAAGGTTTATAAAATTTTTCCCCTTTGTCCCCCTGAATTGGAACAAAAATCCACATGTTGAAAACAAAGCAACTGTTTGGAAACATGATCCGTCCAGGTCAATTCAAATGTTTGTTTCTCTTTTTTAACTGTGTAAGTGTCCCAAAAAAAAAAAAAGGAAAAAAAAAAGCCACATCCCAATGGGAAAGCCAACATTTTTGTTTGAGAAATGCCAAAGGCAGATGTTACCATCATTTTAAAAAACATGGGGTTTCATGAGTTGAGAAATGCACCAAAGTTGAGTCTTTTCCACTAAACGTCTTGGTTCTGAGGACTCAGCATTATAGAATGGAACCGTTTCATCAGCGCATCCCCGAGTGACTCACTGCTTCACAGCTCTGTCTGCGGCACACAGCTCATATTGCCCTTTAATGGTCTAAAAAGGGGGATGGTCTTAAACTCATTAACTAGGGTTAACCATAGTTGAACTTTCAAAGAGAGAACACCCCAGAGGGGTGTATATATAACACGTTAATACAACGTGAGATACTGACAGAGATACACGTCCTCTCGGGGGGTGTCCTCTCGTCTGAGAGTTCAGATATGGTAACCCAACATTAGAGATGTGGGTACACTGGAGAGGGTCCAGCAGAGAGCAACCAAAATGATGAGGGGGCTGGAGCACATTATAGTAAACCCTTCATATAAGGGACTAGTAGCAGGAGAAGGTTCTGCGCTAATACTGAAAGTCCATTATACATGAGGGTTTACATGCCCACCCATCCCTGCCAGGCTCCTTGAGCTCCAGCCCCAGCCTTCTCCCGCCTCCACAAAAAAAACCCTGCCACTCACTGGAGGATCAGGTGGACTCCTCCGTGTCACTGGAGGCGCCCACTGGTGCAGCTGGAGGCACCCGACCATGTGGCCAGAGCCACCTCACCTCTGGAATGGCCACCACACGGCCTGGAGGAACCTCCAGCAGAGCCCCCACGTATGCATGGCAGTTCGGGTGGAGGATGGGCTGGCTGCTCCAGGCTACACCAGTGGTAAGTTTTTTAAAATTTTTTGTCGGGCGGGGGGAGATTTTGTGGATCCCAGTGGACTTTGGGAACAATGGGAGAGGACGTCCGTTTTTCCCAAAGTCCATCAGATCGGGGTCCCTAAAATCAAGCGTTTACTGTAACTATGAGGAGAGGCTGAGGGATTTGGGCTTATTTAGGCTTCAGAAGAGAAGACTGAGGGGCAATTTGACAGCAGCCTTCAACTCCCTGAGGGGGGCTCTAAAGAGGATGGAGAGAGGCTGTTCTTAGTAGTGACAGATGGCAGAACAAGGAGCAATGATCTCAAATTGCAGTGGGGGAGATCTAGGTTGGATATTAAGAAAAACTATTTCACTAGGAGGGTGGTGAAGCACTGGAATGCGTTGCCTAAATAGTTGTTGGAATCTCTGTCCCTAGAGGTTTTTAAGTCCTGGCTTGACAAAGCCCTGGCTGGGATGATTTAGTTGGGGTTGATCTTGCTTTGATCACGGGGCTACGCTTGATGACCTCTTGAGGTCCCTTAAAATGAAGGGAAATACACATCCCATAGAGCTGGAAGGGACCTCATTGAGTCTAGTCATCTGCCTTTTTGGCAGGAACAAACACCATCCCTTTCATACATCGCAAGAGCTTCCTTCACTCCCTGTTTCCAGGAGTGCCTGTCTGAGGCGAGCGATTGCCAGGTGTTCATGCTGATAGAGAGAGCGCTGAGGTCACGCTTGCACGTGTCCTTGTAGCGCAATTTAGGTCGCCCTTTTGGCCTCTTTCCAGACGCCAGTTCGCCGAAGAGGAGGTCCTTCGGTATTCGGCCATCCGTCATGTGTGAGACATGGCCCAGCCAGCGCATACGCCTCTGTTTGAGAAGGTTGACCATGGAGGCAGTGCCTGCCCTCTCAAGCACTGCGCTACTGGGGACCTTGTCCTGCCATGAGACACCGAGTGTGCGCCTAAGGCAGCGCACGTGGAATGTGTTGAGCTGCTGCTCTTGCTTTGGGTGCAAAGTCCATGTTTCACTGGCGTACAGCAGTGTGCTCAAAGCACAGGCTGTGTAGACCGGCACCTTGGTGTGTACAGTGAGCTGATTGTTAGCCCAGACTCTCTTTGTCAGCCTGGAGAACGTTGTGGCGGCTTTTCCAATGCGCTTGTTGATCTCGCTATCAAGTGACAAGTTGTCCGAGATCGTCGAGCCTAGGTACACGAACTCATGGACGACTTCCAGTTCGTTGTCTAGCATGTTGATAGATGGTTCGTACCCATGTTTTGGCCCATCACCTGGGTCTTCTTTAAGCTGATTGTGAGGCCAAATTCCATACATGCATTCGCAAGGAGACTTATGAGTGACTGCAGTTCCTGCTGAGTGTGAGCAGCAATAGCTGCATCGTCAGCAAAAAGGAACTCCCTTAGATGCTTCGTAAGCACCCTGGTCTTCGCTCTAAGCCTCGACAGTTTGAAGAGGTTGCCGTCCATTCTCGTGCGGCGAGAGATGCCCTCTGTAGCAGTTCCGAAGGCGTATTTGAGCAAAACTGCAAACAAGATGCCAAACAGTGTTGGAGCCAACACACACCCCTGCTTCACTCCATAGAGCTAATAATAAAGTACACACACATCTCATAGAGCTGAAAGGGACCTCGAGAGGTCATCAAGTCCCGTCCCCTGCCCTCTCGGCTGGGCCAAACAGCATCCTCTTTTTTTTTTAAAGAAAAAGAAGAAAATTCACTTGCTCTAGACCCCTACTTGGCTCCCTCAAGGATTGAGCTCATGCTTCTTGGTTCAGGAGGCCAATGCTGGGACCACTAAGCTACCCTTCCCTTGCTGTCGTGTAACTGGGGCCCTACGCAATTCATGGCCATGAAAAACATGTCATGGACTGTGAATTCTTGTCTCCTCCTGTGAAGTCTGGTCTTTTTTGTTTGCTTTCACCCTACGTGGTACAGATCTCACGGGGGTAGACCACCATTTCTCAGACTGTGGCTCCTGACCCAATAGGGAGATGTGGGGTTGGGGGGGCACAAAGTTATTTTACGGGGTCATAGTGTTGCTCCCATAACTTCTGGGCTGCCAGTGGGACCAAAAGCCATCCCGGTCCCTGGGGGGCCAGCTCTGCACCCCCAGAAAGGGTGGGGTCAAGGGCACAAGGGGCGGGGCCTAGGGCCACGAGCCCTTTGCACCACTCAGAACATGGCGCTGCCTCCCCACTCAGTTGTGTGGAGCAGCAAAGCAGTGTTACTGTGGCACTTCAGAGGGGCCGAGAGCTCCAGCCAGCAAAGCATCAGTTGTGGCAGCTGGAGCTCTGGGCCCCTTTGAAATGCTGGACCCTTGTGCAACTGTCCCCTTTGCCCCACCCCATCACCGGGCCTGTGTGTTTCCTTTAGAGCAGGGCACCCATCCAGCAGCTGCTGCTCTCCAGCTGCCCAGCTCCTCCGTAAAGGTAGCTGTACAGCAACCTCCTACATAACACCCCACAACTGCTTTGCAGGTCATGGCCACTACAGTTACAATGCTGAGAAATTTAAGATTGAGATTCTTGGAATCTTGAAACTTACCATTTTAAAAATACTATGACCATGAAATTGACCAAAATGGATTGTGAATTTTGCAGGGTCCTCGTTATACCATGTGCCAGGTATGTCCTGGTAGAACCTCCCCACGTGCTACTAGTAGATAAGGCCAGGTACAACTGACCTTATCAGAACCAGGTATAGCCAGGTACAGTGTACTTGCTCTACTGCTAGACATATCCGATACACCCAGGAGGAACAGATCTGCTGTGCCAGAAGTACGCCTCTGCTCTGAGCAGGCTGTCAGTGGGGGAGTGGAGCTCTCCGATGTGTGAGGGGACCAGCTTGAAAAAAGGTTAAGAGGCCTAAGTCTTGATCCCGGAGAAATATGGTCGGTAACAGTAAGGGTTGCAAGAAAGACAAAATCAGTCAGACCTCCCCCCTTGTGTGGTTTTATGGGGTCTGAAATGTTGCCCATCTGCCCCCAGTGTCTTCGGCTCTTTTTTAATTGAAACAGACGGAGGGTATTGACTAGCTATCAAAATTCATATCTATGCAGCATTTCATTTCCAGCGGCCTCAGCACTCTGCCGCCACCTTCCCATTATTCCCCATCGTTTCAGTATCAAGGCAACTGTCACTTCGATAAATGGCCGCTAATGGCGGCCCGCCATGGTGGTAGCGGTGGGGTCATAGGCAGGTGGGGAAGGAAAAGCTTTCAGGGCATGATTGAAAACTTCATCTCTTAAAAAAAAAGTTTTTAAGGGATTTTTTTGGTAACTGGAAGGTTTAATTAATTGCTTGACTATTAAGACTAATATAATTTTGATGATGTAACCTATCTTTTCTGCCATTGATTTTGAGTCAGACTTCCCTTCAGATCTTCTGCTTGGTATTTTTTGGTGATGGGATGTATTGTTATTTGTTCAATTGAAATGCCATTCCCTTTTCTTCGTAAGCCAGAAGACCCAAAACAGACAGAAGGAAATTATCATTCTTGTCATTGATGCAATTGGATTTTTATTAATGCTTGTTTTTTTCTCTCTCTCTTTCCTTTGGCTGATATTAACGACGGACGGAAGAGAAAGAAACCCTTACGATTGTTTATTCAATTGAATTTTCACTTTCCCCTGTAGGTTGGACAGAGGTAAGGTGGGGGATTTCATAAGATTCATAACATTTCAAAAGAAGAAAACCAAAACAACCAAAAAAAAAAAGGCAGCAAAAAATGTATTTGTCCCTGATGCTTACCTTACTTTGAATATACAGAGATCAAAGGAGGGGATCTTTTTTTCTGTGTATCTTGCTGTGAGCATATCTATGTACATAACTCTGCCCAAATTGGGAGTAGATTTGGGTGTCTCTATATGGCTGTACTTGAGTGTGGACGAACAGTTTGTTCACTGAATGGTGTTTGTGTCGCTGTGAAGGTGTGGTTGGCTGTCTGAATGTGTTTGTGCTAGTGGCATGTGTCCATGTCATGTGTGTGCATTTGCTTACGTGTGGCTGCAGTAGTGGGTGTGGCTGTTGGTGTGTTTGTGGGTCAGGAAAGGCAACACGCAGCCCCTGTCCAGGGACAGGCATGTGGCACTGACATCTTGTGGCCCATGGGGCTCCTCAAAGGCTGGTGTGGAAACTATTAGACAGCAGAAGGACTGATTAGGAGAGGCTTGAAGAAGTGGCCCTTAGGGAGGAAAGTGGCCAAACCTGGCAGAAAACTGCAGGAAGACGAAGCTAAGAGCCAGAGGAGACACAGGGTTTAGCAAGAAAAGGACACTGGGAGGTGCCTAGCAGTGGAAGAGAGAGAGCACCACAGAAAGGCCATAGGGCCTTGAAGGTGTGGACAAGAAGCATGATGTTAATGTGGAGACAGGACTTTGAGAGAGGCATCAGAGGAGAGGGGAGAAGAAGGTGAGGCAGGACATGACGGTGACTTTAGCACCAGCAAGTCAGGGTGGAGTGGAAAGGCCATAGAGGAGATGGTTATATGACCTAGTGGACTCGTGGATAGAATAGTGGAGTGTGACTCAGGAGAGACAGCTTTTATCCTTGACTTTGCCCACTGGCTTCCTGGGTAACCTTGGGGAGGTCACTTGACTGCTCTTCCCTAGGTTTTCCTGTCTGTATAACGGGGCTAATGATACACACCTTCTTTGTAAAGTGTTATGAGATCTACAAAGGGAAGCTAGTTATTAGCGCCTCAGAGAGGGGCAAACCAATAGATTCACTAATGTTTAACTTCCACTTGGACACTCTCTATGGCATTTCAGCGGTCTCATCCTAGGGACACCTCTGAATCCCACAGCACCTCCTACCGAGCAGCAATCCAGGTTGCCCACTTTGGTTCTTTGACAGTGCCCAGATGGAGGGGGTGAACCCCGACTCACATGAGAAGAACAAGTATCTTAGAATCATAGAATCATAGGGCTGGAAGGGACCTCAGGAGGTCACTGAGTCCAGCCCCCTGCTTCAAGCAGAATCAACCCCAACTAAGTCATCCCAGCCAGGACCTTATCCAGCCGGGACTTAAAAACCTCGAGGGATGGAGAATCCACCACCTCTCTTGGCAACTCATTCCAGTGCTTCACCACCTGCCTGGTGAAGTAGTTTTTCCTAATATCCAACTTACTCCTCTCCCTCTTTAACTTCAGACCATTACTCCTTGTTTTGCCCTCTGACACCACTGAGAACAGTTTCTCACCATCGTCCTTAAAGCTCCCCTTCAGGAAGTTGAAGGCTGCTATTAAGCCTTGGCCAATGTCCTTATTGCTCAGCTGTCAAACCTCTGGGGCTGTGGGGAGACTGTCCTACAGGTCTGTGTGTGATTCATTCCACACCCAAAGCAATTCATGTGGAGCAAGAAGTGTCACCGGTGGTCAGACCCAGCAGGAGGTGCTGCATCCTGTTCAACTCAGTGTCCCGAACATCTGTCTCCAGACCTGCCCCATCACTGTATGGGGTAAACAGTGTGTCATTCTGGCAAAGTGGGCAGCTGCCAAGAGCTATGGGAGGCCATTCTTGGTGTCAGCTCTGTTGTGGGAACTATTTCCAACAGGACCCAGATCTGACATGCCAAGATCGGCTCAGGCCTCCTCACTCCTCAGTCGTTTCTGGATCTCCTTGGGCCTCAGGAAGAGTAAAGAGGGATTGTTCGGTGGTTGGAGCACTGCCCTCATAAATCTGGGGTTGTGAGCTCAGTCATTCAGGGAGCCTTTCCAGGGTCTGCGGCCAGTTAGATTTAAAAAAAAAAAATCTGTCAGGGATCAGTCCTATGAATCATAGAATACTAGGACTGGAAGGGACCTCAAGAGGCCATCGAGTCCAGCCCCCTGCCCCAATGGCAGGACCAAGTACTAGCTAAACTATCCCTGATAGACATCTATCTAACCTGTTCTTAAATATCTCCAGAGATGGAGATTCCACAACCTCCCTTGGTGATTTATTCCAGTGTTTGACCACACTGACAGTTAGGAACTTTTTTCCAAATGTCCAGCCTAAACCTCCCTTCCTGCAGTTTAAGTCCATTGCCTCTTGTTCTATCCTCAGAGGATAAAAAGAACAAGTTTTCTCCTCCTTATGACACCCTTTTAGATACCTGAAAATCACTATCATGTCCCGCCTCAATCTTCTGTTTTCCAAACTAAACTAGCCCAGTTCTTTCAGCCTTTCTTCATAGGTCACATTCTCTAGACCTTAAATCATTCTTGTCTCTCTTTTCTGGACCCTCTCTAATTTCTCCACATCTTTCTTGAACTGCAGTGCCCAGAACTGGACACAATACTCCAGCTGAGGCCTAACCAGCACAGAGTAGAGCGGGAGAATGACTTCTTGTGTCTTGTTCACAACACACCTGTTCATGCATCCTAGAATCATGTTTGCTTTTTTTGCAACAGCATCACACTGTTGACTCATATTTAGCTTGTGGTCCACTATAACCCCTAGATCCCTTTCTTCTGTAGTCATTCCTAGACAGTCTGTCCCCATTCTGTATGTGTGAAACTGATTGTTCCTTCCCAAGTGGAGCACTTTGCATTTGTCCTTATTAAACTTCATCCTGTTTACCTCAGACCATTTCTCCAATTTATCCAGATCATTTTGAATTATGACCCTATCCTCCAAGGCTGTTGCAACCCTTCCCAGCTTCGTATAATCTGCAAACATAATAAATGTACTTTCTAAGCCAATATCTAAATCGTTGATGAAGATATTGAACAGAACCGGTTCTAACACAGACCTCTGGTGGAACCCCACTTGTTATATTTTTCCAGCAGGATTGAGAACCAATAAGAGATCTGCATCTCTATATTTCAAGAATCCTTTGGGGCACAGCTGGAGAATAACCGTGTAGAAGGCACAGCCAGCCTGGACTGGTCAAAAACAAATCAACCTTGTTGCTTCCCTCCACAGCGTTGCTGGCGTAGCAGATGAGGAGCAGGAGGTGGGCTAGAGCTTGTGGGGGGAGGGATATCTCAGTGGTTAGAGCATTGGCCTCGTAAACATGGGGAGGTGCTCAGCCCTTGAGGGGCCCTTCCGGGTTCTGGGGCAGGTTAGATTTTAAAAAAATCTGTCAGGGCTGGTGATAGTTCCTGCTGTGAATGCAGGGGACTGGACTCAATGACCTCCCGAGGTCCGTTCCAGCTCTATGAGATGTGTATCTCCATATATGTATACCTCTGTGTTTCCTTTCAGGAATGAAAATAGCATTTTACCTGTAGATCACAGAGCAATTGCAAAGGGCTGTGGTTGGATGTGCACCAGTTAGCACTGCTGCATGGCAACGCAAGGGAGATGCTGATTGTAGTCAGCAGGGGCACCCTTTGGTAGTGGCTTCCAGCTGTTTGAGGGCAAAAAGTTCATCATGTGAATTGGATACAGCCCTGGGGAACTGCCCAACAGCCAGTGGGTTTCTGCAGTGGCAGAGAATCTTTGCTTTGCCTACAGATGTGACAAAGCCGCCCAAGTGGGGGTGAAGAGAAAGTCCGAGGTACAAACCAGGAGCTGGGAAATGCACAAAGGTGGGAACTAGCCTGATCCCGGCTGGTGCACAGGGAACTCTGGATTTTTTTCCATCTCTGGGCAGAATAAATATTCTGTGCACCAAGACATGTGTGGATGCGCACCGCCAATCAAAACACACAGTCAGTGCGTGGCTGTGAGTGCCCTGTTAATTGGCTGGGCAGTGCCTGAATTTCTCACTGCTGGTGCAGCATCTTGACTGGACATCAGGGAGTCAGAACTGACCCCTGCTTAAAGCTCAAAGAGGTTCAAAGCTGTATGGGTGG
Organism: Carettochelys insculpta; assembly: GCF_033958435.1. NCBI lineage: Eukaryota > Metazoa > Chordata > Testudines > Carettochelyidae > Carettochelys > Carettochelys insculpta. Next base: position 7,747,190 of record NC_134138.1, read on the forward strand.
CAGGAGCAAGGAGCATCACAGTTTTCGAAACTGGGGCATTTATTACTGGACAAAAGCTGGTGCATGCCAAAGCAAACAGCTATTTCAGAGCCAGGCCTAGTGAGACGTGGTCTGCTGTGAGCAAAACCCAGACTGAACTCTCTTGCAGTGCATGTGTCAGAAATGAAAGACAGGAGACCCGTCACCCGCTGCTGCAATGCAGCTGGGTCTGGGGGTGGGGCTGACCCCTGCTTAGCAGGGCAGTGAAACAATGTATGAGTTTAGGGCTGGAACTGACAGAGAGCCTGATGTCAGATTGAAAGTGTAACTGAGTGGCCAGAAGAAGCAGGTAACAGATGAGCTTGGCATTGGGTTAAAGCCATTCTTTGATCCTCTCTCTTCTCGCTAACGATGCAGTCGGATTTCAGGGCCCACCGAAGTCAGGACGATGGCTGAATATCTCTTCTGAAAGACAGCAGCCGCACCACCTGCTTGGGAGGACGAACACATGAATGTGGCTGGCTGGATATAGACTCGGAGGGAAGCAGCCTCCCCCCCCCCCCCCCCCCGTGTCACTTATGTCTCCCTTTGCAGGATCACCCCTTCGCTAGGCGGGGTTCTAGGGTCAGTACATGCAGGTGGACAAGTCTCAGCTCCTGCACCGGTGACCTTGTATTCCCGCAACGCCTGAGTTTTTTGGCAGTCCCTTTCCATCTTTGCTTAGCGTGGGAAAGCTGGTGGGCTCAGCCTGGGAGATACAGCACCCAGCAAATAGACTCATGGCTGTGGCTGATGCCTGCGGGAGGTGTTTGAGATCCTCACTCTTGAGTTCTCTTCTCTTCTCGCTTGCCCTCCCTGCCTAGCTTCGTCTCTCCAACCTCCCCTGCTTGGAGCAGCCAGGCTGCCTCAGAAGCACAAAAATCTGCGTTAATTCCCATTCTCCTGAGCCCTGCTGGAGGGTAAGTGAGGTTAATCATGTAACATGCCAGCCAGGGGCTGAGGGATGGAGCTGGGGGGACCTCCAGCCCTGATTCAATAATGATAAATGACTGGAGATGGGGTATCTGATTTCTTCTCTCTGGTGGTCGCCACAATAACAGCTTCCAGGCCTCTGGGTTAACCATTCATTAAAGGAAAACCCTACTGATTAGCTCACATATCCTAAAAAACTAGCCAGCTAAATGTACTAACCTGAAGCAGTACAGGAGCTGAGGGTCTGGAGAACAGGTACAAACCCATATACGCCCCATCCTTAGGAACACAAAACCAGCCAAACGCAAGGGGACGAGGGGGACTCATCCCGTGGGCACAGCTCGTTCTCTAAAGGGCTCACACAACAGCTCGGCCATGATTCAGCTGTGCTGTGTTATGTCTTCCCTGAGTCAGACCATTTTTCGAATCAGGCTGGAGCTAAAGATTGTTGAAAAAATTCTGACTGGGGTTAAAACTTGGGGACAGATACAGAACAGTCCAGAATCCCACGCTCTCCCCCCCAACACTCCAGCCCCTGTGAGCAAAAGGGTGGGGGGGGAATCATCACTGGACATATTTTGGTTTACTGACTCCTCGTTCATGAGTGTCTGACGGTGTCCTCTGATTTTTTCCGCCTGTGTGGAATAAATTTTATGATGTGCGCCAAGGTATTTGAAGATATGCACCACCCATAGACACAAATGCTGCTGGTGGTATGCAGCTGTGGGTGATTTTGGTAATCAGCTGGGTGACCTTGAATCTCTCCTGGGTGGCTGCCCAAGTGCTAAGCCTACCAGGAACAGTGGTGGCAGGTATTGTAAGCCAGGGACACTAAGCCTCCCTAAGCAGCCAGGCCTGGCTTTACCAACTTTCTGCCCTGAGGCTCTGCTGTCTCATCTCACTTTCCCTGTGTCTCCACCCACCCACCCTGCTCCACTTCACTCAGCCTCTCACCAGAAGCCAGTGGAGGTTGGGCCTGGGGCTAGGACGTGCTGATGACTCGGGGTTCGGGCTAGTCAGGGTGGCTGGGGGACCGGTGGCCCAGGGCAGTCAGCAGCCCAGGTCTCAAAGGTAACTGAGGCAAGCAGGCAGGCAGGCACTCAGATCAGCTGGTGTGGAAGGGGTGGTCAAGGCTCAGGTAGGTTAGCTGACCGTCACGGCTACTAAGCCAGGACTTGGGCCAGCTGAGGTGTGACTCCTCCAGCCACAGTCAAGTCTCGGTCCTCTGGCAGGGCAGCAGGATGGAAGGTGGAGGGCCTTAGGCAGAAGGGACAGGTTGGGGCATTCATATGCCACCCATGTGCCAGAGTGTTGGAAATACTGCTAGGTAACGTTGCCTTCCCATGGTCTGGCAAATTCTCTCCTCCAGCACCGGTCAGGTCTCAAGGGTGCTGAACTGGAGAGGTTCAATCTCTCATGACATTTGCCCCAGGGTGTGGGAAAACCTTCCATGGCTGGAATTTGGACCAGCTTGACACATGAGCCAGAGCATCGCATCGCGCTAAATGGCCAGCGAACAGGAGACCCAAGAGGGGCAGAAGGTTTTGCCTTGGGTTTGGTATTAGGGTCAGAGAACTGGAAAGGACCTTCTGGGTAGAGGTTGGCAAACAACTGATTGTTTTGGTTCAGCAGCCAACCAAAACAAGGGGAAATATTCAGTTCTGAAATCCTGGACTGATGGAACTTGAAGGAACTTCAAGAGGTCATTAAGCCCAGTCCCCTGCCCTCATGGCAGAAACAAGCCCCATCTAGAACAGATCATCCCTGACGGGTGTTTATCTAATCTGCTCTTAGATATTTCCACTAATGGAGATTTCACAGCCTCCCCAGGCAACTTATTCCATCGCTTAACTGCCCTGACAGGTAGGAATTTTTTCTTAATGTCCAACCTAAACCTCCCTTGCTGCAGTTTAAGCCCATTGCCTCTTGTCCTATCCTCAGAGTCCAAGGAGAACAAGTTGTCTCCCTCCTCTTTGTAACACCCTTTTAGGTACCTGAAAAAATGTTATCGTGTCATCTCTCAGCCTTCTCTTTTCTAAACAAGCCCAGTTCCTTCAGTCTTTCCTCAGAGCTCATGTTCTCCAGACCTTTAGTCATTTTTTGTTGCTCTTCTCCAGACCTTCTTCAATCTCTCCACATCCTTCTGTAAACATGGAGCCCAGAACTGGACTCCGAGCTCCTGCTGGGCCTTTACCAGTGCAGACTAGAATGGAAGAATGACTGCTTGTGTCTTGCTCACAGATCCAGGTTGCTAGCACCAGGGATAGAACCTATGCATATAGGGTTGAAAGCCCCGCACTCTACCACATGAGCTAAAGACCAGCTGGCTCGCAGCCAAGGCTGTAGAGCAGAGACTTCACTCACCCCAGATGAGGTCTCAGTACTTCTGGGTACAACACTTAACAACACTCATGTTAATGCAACCCAGAATGACATTTGATTTTTTTGCAGCAGTCACACCGTTGACTCATATTTTAGCTTGTGACCCTCTCTGACCCCACACCCCTTTCTGCAGTACTCCTTCCTAGGCAGGCATGTCCCATTTTGTATGTGTGAAACTAACTGGTTGTTCCTAAGTTGAGGACTTTGCATTTGTGCTTCTTGAATTTCATCCTGTTTACCTCAGACCATTTCTCCAGCTTGTCCAGATCATTTTGAATTCTGACCCTACCCTCCAAAACAGTTGCAAACCCTCCCAGCTTGGTATCATCTGCAAACTTCATAAGCTTCCTCTCTGTGTCATTAGCTAAGCCGTCGATGAAGACACTGAACAGAATTGGTCCCAAAACTGATCACTGCAGAACCCCACTTGTTCCCTTCCAGCCTGACTGTGAACAATTGATAATGACTCTCTAAAGCTCATCACGGAATAAATCAGTCTTTAAAGTGCTACATTTCTGCTACTTTGGTTTGTAATTCTCTAACCAGTTATGCATCCAAAGTTATCCAGCCAGTTATGCATCCACTTTATAGTAGCCCCATATACATTGTATTTCCCTAGTTGATTGATAAGAAGGTCACCTGAGACTGCATCAAATACTTTTCTGAAGCCTAGGCATACCATGTCTACCATTTCCCCGTCATGCGCAAGGCTTGCGCTTGCATACTTGGCTTAATCTAATTCTTGAGTAACCCCCCACCCGCATCCCTCTACTCTCTGATTTGCTCACCTCGATCATTTTTTTTCTGATTCGTCCACCTTGATTACTATTTTTGGTTCTCTGTGCCTTAAATAATGAGTCTGTTCTGGTGCGGCTATGATCTGAAGAAGTGGGTCTGCCCCACGAAAGCTCAAGACCTAATAAATTATTTTGTTAGTCTTTAAAGCGCTACTTGACTGCTTTTTTGTTTTTATCAAAGAAAGCTATCAGGTTGGTGTGACAATTTATTCTTTACAAATCCATGCTGGCTGTTATTATCACCTCGTTATCTTCTAGATATTTGCAGATGGATTTCTTAATTATGTTTTCCATTATCTTTCCTGGCACAAAAGTTAAGCTGCCTGGTCTGTACTGCAGTTTTCTGGGTTGTCCTAATTTCACTTTTTACAGATGGGCACCATATTTGTGCCTGTATATTTGCAAAGTGGCTCTGCAAAACACTGTGAAAGCAGAATTCTTTGCTCTCTTACACAGGTAGCATTTTATACTCACTTTCCACACCTGCAATGATTGCAGACTTACAATCCTCCTTAAATAAGGAGGCTCACGGATGGGCTACATACATCACACACATCTCTCTGTCCATCCACATGTGGTGCTAAAGCATGATTCTGAGTGGGTTACGCCAGTGTAAATCAGGAATAAATCCACTGAGCTCAGGAGTCTGAATCTGGAATATATGAGACCAGACTCAAACCTATATACCAAACCCCACCCATCTGTTGAACTCCAGGGGGCATTCACCTTGAGAGGCAGAGGAGGGAGCCAGGCTTTTCAATCACAGTTTATATCACGTCAGGCCTGTATATGCTATGCTGAGACGTCGCAGCATTTCTGCCTGATATAAAAAAGACATTAGCCCTTTAAGAGTCCAACTCCCTAATAAGTTTCATTTAAGTGAAGCAGCCAGCCGCCGGAGCTTGTACACAGATGTCCGCAGTCCTGGCTTCTCCATCCAGCCCTGCGTCCCTGTTGATGCGCTGATCAATTACTCATCAAATCTTAATGTACGCTTTAACTCAAGTGTGGCATCTTAATCAGAGGGATGACTGTGGAGTGTCAGCCTCATCGACTGGGGGAGGCTTGGACAAATGAACCCATCGACTGGCTGGTGGTGGAGGGAGTTCTTCCAGGCCTCGCCTGGTGTCAGGGCGCCTCCTAGTGGTTGCATGGGAAGAGGGCACCCACGCACGCCTGTTCTGCTGAGGCGCCTTTTGCAAGATGCTTTGGAAACCTCCTTTAGATCTGAAGTTTCCGGGGCTGCATGGCAGCCAGGAGCGGGCAGCGTTCAGAGAACCAGGCCGCACAAGTGAAACGAATTTGATGGTTCTCGTTGCTGATGGCGATTTGCCAACCTCGCACAAGCACCCCAGAGGCCAGTCCAGACTGAGAGGTGGCTCAGGGACAAAACAGGACATGGGGGCTGTGAGTGGATTCAGGTGCATTGGTGGGGGTGAGTGGAGATCCTAGGAAGGGACTAGCAGGGGATGCTGCTGCTCAAGACTGAGCAGCACTTGCAGGACGGTGTGGGAGCTTGGGCCTGAAACAGCCTAGGGGAGGGTGTGATCCAGGGCTCGCTGGCAGTGCAGTGTGTCTGTAAGGAGATAAGGGCATTCGGAGTCCCGTAAGCATCCTGCTAAGTGAGTGAGCAGCCCCAAAATCCAAAGTGGCCTCTCCAGGAAAGCCTGGTGCCCTGGTGCCGTGCTGCCAGCACCAGCCTCACAGCAGAGGAACCGGATAGCACTCACAGAGTACTCCATGACGCAGATGGGATAAGTGCTGAGTTGTAGGGCTTAGGCGTGCCGGCCCTGGCCTTAGATCCCATTGTGCCAGAGGCTGTACAAGCCCAGAGCGAACAGATGGTCTCTGAAAAGACTCCAGCTTGAGCTGGGCGGTGAAAGAGTTAATCAAAATACAGGGTGGGGGCTTCCCTCCCACTCCTGATCATCACTCTGGCAGCCCCGAGAAAGGTTGTGGCAGCAGAAGCCAGAGCAGCAGCCACCTGACTTGCCAGGCGACCTCCCGTCAAAAAAGTGGCATCAATTTAAGGAAGCTGGTGACATTTTTCTCATCCCCCAGACTGGGACATTGCTCCAAGCAGCGGGAGAATTTAGGCAGGAATCATGATCACCTGCTCCAGTCTCTTGCTTATGGCAGGCCACCAAACCTCCTGCACCAGGCGCACGACCTCAGCCTGAGTTACTGACACCCTCAAATCTTGATAGAACCACTTCGCGTGGCTGAGCATCTACCATGTGCACTACTTTACACCCGCGTGTGACCTGTGCCCCTGGCTGCACAGGAAGGTGTAAGGAACTTAGGAGAACGATCCCTTTCGGAGCCCAAATATCGTGATGAGTTAGACTAGCACTGGGCAACCCTGGCCAGGTAAATGGTTCTCTTTCATCTCAGGGGGCTGCAAGATTGTTGTAACCCAGAGGGTCTCTGGGGATGGGGTTGTTTTCCTGCACATGCTCGAATTGGCAGGGTTTGCCCATCGGACTGCAGCAAGGCTTCGATTGGAGTGCACAGCTCTCGTGGGCATGTTGGGAGTGAGCGACACACACCACCCTTCCCTTGCCATGGGGTGCAGGCCCACCAGTGGGGGACCAGCCGGACAGTCGGACAGAGGCCTGACATTTCAAAGGGGTCCAGAGCTCCAGCCACCTCCGCTGCCACGTTGGCAGGGGCAGGAGCTGGTGCTCTGGGCCCCTTTGAAAGGCCAGGGGCAGGGCTGCTTCAGTGCTCCGCTTGGCTCTGATTATTTGGGCGGAGGAGGCAATGCCACGATCAGAGCAGCGCTAAGGGCTGAGCGCCCTAGGCCACGCCCCTTCTACTCCTGACACCGCCCCTTCTGCCCTTGGCCCCGCCTCTTCTGGGGCGCCAAGCCAGGCTACCCTCCCACCTTGCCTTGTGGTGGTCAGCTCTTTCATAATGTGAGTAGAAAAGCACGGGGCAGACAGACACCAGCAGAATCTAGAACCCCGATGGGGCTGCACCATGAGGTTAGACCCTCAGCAGGAGAGTGCGCGCCACCAGCCAAACACGTGGGAGCAAATTTTCTGTAGCCACTCAGAACCCAGCCCGCCGCCCGGCACATCTCCAGCTGCTGGTGGCATTTGCTGCTAGAAGTCACGGGTAGACTATGCACCATCATAGGCAGTGCCCTCCTCCCATTCTGTAAACCTGTCGAGTTCAGTCTTGAAACAATTTCGATCTGGCGCCCCCACTTCTTGCAGGGATCCGCTGTCTTGGTGTGGGAGGGGAAGGAAGATGGAGAGCACCGTGAACTGCTTCATGGATAAACGTGCACTGCTGTGCTTACCATCACAGAACAACCCGTGTTCTAATGCAGGGCAGTGTGCACCGAGGGGTTGTTACCAGCACTGCACTAGTGGCTAGAGGTGACAGATGAGACCGGGTGCTGCACAGACCCATCCTAACAGCTGGTCCCTGCCCCAGAGAGTCTACAATCTCTGTAGAGAAAAAACAGACAGGGAGGACTCGCTTCTCTCTTCATTCAGTTGTGGAGAGATGAAGGGACTCACAGCTCTACAGGAAGCCTTTGGCAGAAGCAGGAATTAAATCCAGGTCTCCTGAGTTGCAGATTATTGCTGCAACCACAAGTCAGCTTTTCCTCTTGCTCTGTTGCCATAAAAGTCAAATATCAGAATTTAAGGAGCAATGAGTCCTTCATAAAAGATAGTCCTGTCTCTGGAATACAAAATGCCCAGGGAAAGGGGCAGGTCTTGGGATTTTATCATGCTTTTTTCAGCATCAACTGTTTTATTAAAGCCCCAGCACCTTACGCAACGGTGGGAAAATATCAGCTGTCGTTTGAAAAAACAAACAAACAGATTTTCTTGTCCAGATGCTTGTGGAGAGAAACGTGAAAATGTGAACCTGGAAGGGTGAAACCCTGACAAAAACCGAACCCCAAATCTATTGCATTGAAAATCTCTTGGCGTTCAATGGTTTGTTCAGGTGATCCTTTGGGATGTGATTCCCGATGTTTGAACCCTGGGGAGGCGGCAGATTGCCTTAAGTTCCACCAACAATGTGGAGAAAGAACTGGAACTGGTTACCAACCACTTGGAAGTTTAAGGCAGAGGACAGCAACCCCCAGCATGGTTGCCAAGAGCGGCACCTGAGCTGATTTTCATTGCCATGCGTGGCGGGAGCTCAGCCTCTCCCTCCTCCCCCATGCAGCGCTGGAGCTGCTCTGTTCCCGCAGGTGCACACCGGGGTGAGTAGAGCTGCCGGGGGGCGTGCGAGCGCTGCCACAAGCCAGTCAGCAGAGGGGCAGAGCAAGAAGGCCAGGCTGGAGGTGCAGGGCGGCGTGGAGCTGCCAGGAGAGCAGGGCTGGGACCTTCAGGCCAACGGTGGGGTGGAGCAGCTCCCCCTGCTGCACAGGCCTGCCATCTGCCCTCCTCTCCTCTGGGGAAGAAGACAGACCCCTCTGACCCCACTGCTCTGCCATCTGCCCCTACCTCTCCTTATGCCTTCCATCTGCACCCTCGCAGGTACAGGGATTGAGCCCCTCTGTCCTCCCGTTGCCACCTGCCCCAGGGCGAGCTTTTTTTAGTCCCTCTGCCCCCACCTCTCCTCATTGTCTGGGATGGGGGCCGAGCCCTCTTGCTTTCCGTTTCTGCCCTGCCTGCTACCTCGCCAATCGCTGTCACCATTTTTCAGGCAGGAGGTTCATTCCTGCAACCCTAAGGCTTCCCAGTTCCACCCCCATCTCGCTCGACCCCCAGCACATGCCTGCCCCACTTCTGCACGCCAGGGCTCTCCCTCCTCCCACCAGCCACAACTGCATGGTAAAGCTTTGCAAGTGAATGTATTTGTTAAAGAAGCTGTTGTAAGTAGGACTGTTAGTAACTTTAAAAAGTATCATCACCTGCACTCAGACCATGAATAGAGGTCAAAAAGTCACATTTCGGCACGTTGTCTCGGAACGGGGGCTGACCACTGGATTTAAGACACCCAGGTCAGATTCTCTACTGCTTTGCATCTTGGGTTGTGGGTGATTGTCATGGCTCCTATCCCAGCATGTCACGGCTCCTTCCCCACTCTAGCAAGATAAATGCAGAAGTGGGGCCCAGCAAAAGTATCTCCAAAACCTTATCTACCAGGTTCTGGTATAAACTTCCCCCCCAAAATCCTAAAAACCCTTAGATTTTGGGGATAAAATTCGCTGCCACCACCCAAGTAATAATAAGGAAACCAGGGAGGGACTACTTGGGAAATCTCAGCCCCAAAAGTAAAAACCAGGACACAAACATGAACCAATACCAGGTTAATAAAAAGAAAAAGAGAGAACTTTAATTATTACAACAATACTCGTGTTGCAAGTCTCATGACTAGATGGAAGAGTCACAAAGTAAAACACATGGGGAGTCTCCACCATGGGCCGAGAACTTAGTTACAAGGAGAGTAAAAGAACATTTCTAAAAAGTGCACAGACATCAGACCCCACTTCCCAAACCATCAAACAATAAAGCCTAACGGATCCATCTAAACTTTACCCTACTTGCAGAAGATTGGAGGGCCTGTTCTTGGCGGGAGATATTCTGTGTCTCTCTCCCTGATGGCTGGAAAGAAGCAGCAAAAAGACAGAGAACAGAAGAAGGAGGAGCCAAAATTCAATTCCTACCTACATTCCTATAGGCCAACCCCACCTGGCTAAGGAGGCTAACACTTTTGCTCCCAGGCTTCTCACTAACCCTCATGATCATGACAGTGATAGTGTACAAAATGTTGCATTTGACAGTCATGTTGCACGGTTGCAAAGGATGACCCAAGCAAGGCACAGAGCAGAGTCACTGGGTTCTCGGCCTTTCACTCAGTGCATAATGCTGAAGCTGCCAAGAGCTGACCTCAATCAATCAGACAAGGCAATTACACCCTTATCAAGGCAGTAAACAGCTCAACACCCCCTGAAAGTGAGAGTAATATGGGGTCACAAAAAAACCCATGCAGTCCTGTAGCATTTTAAAGACAAACAATTTTATTTATTAGGTAATGAGCTTTAGTGGGTAAGACGAACTTGTAAGTCTTAATGACAGAGAGATAGCATTGTTAGTCTGTATTCTATCCAAACAGAAAAGCAGTCATATGTAGCACTTTAAAGACTAACAAAGTAACTTGTTAGGTGATGAGCTTTTGTGGGACAGACCTACCACCTGAAGAAGCTGGTTCATCCTATGAAAGCTCACCACCAACCCAGGTGGGACTTGAACCCACAATCCCCAGCTCCGGAGGCTGATGCCTTATCCATTAGGCCACTGGGTCTCATGTACGATGGGATCAAGCAGGCCATCAGTCCAACACAAAGAAAGACTGCCCCACTTAAGTTGGCCACAGGTGAGGTCCTGAAGGGCAGAACCAAGCAGATGGAACGCTGGGTGGAACACTACTCAGAGTTGTACACCAGAGAGACAATAGTTACAAAGAGAGCCCTGAATGCCATCGAGCCTCTGCCCACCATGACTGAACTTGATGCTGAGCCCACCTTGGAGGAACTCAGTGACGCACTAAAAGCACTCTCTTCTGGAGAAGTGCCAGGGAAAGACGGTATTCCCTCGGAAATCCTCAAATGCGCCAACAGTACCCCAGTTTCAGAGCTGCATGGAATACTTTGCCAATGCTGGCGAGCAGGCAGCGTACTGCAAGATATGAGGGATGCTAACATCGTTACTGTCTACAAGAACAAGGGTGACAAAAGCGATTGTAACAACTATTGCGGCACCTCCCTTCTCAGTACCATGGGGAAGCTATTTGCACGTGTTGTCCTGAAGAGGCTCAATGTTCTTGCGGAGGGAGTCTACCTTGAATCTCAGTGTGGGTTCAGAGCTGAATGGTCCACCATAGACATGGTTTTCTCTGTTAGACAACTACAAGAAAAGTGCAGGGAGCAGAACAAACCTCTGTATATTGCCTTCATCGACCTGACCAAGGCATTTGACTCGTCAGCAGAAAAGGTCTGTTCACGATTCTGGCTAAGATCGGCTGTCCCCCAACTCTGCTCAGCATTATTAGGGCCTTCCATGAAGGCATGAAGGGGACTGTCGTATACGACGGATCCACATCCGAACCCTTTGAGATTCTCAGCGGAGTGAAGCAGGGGTGTGTGTTGGCTCCAACACTGTTCGGCATCTTCGTTGCAGTTTTGCTCAAATATGCCTTTGGAACTGCTACAGAGGGCATCTCTCTCCACACGAGAATGGACGGCAACCTCTTCAAACTGTCGAGGATTAGAGCGAAGACCAGGGTGCTTACGAAGCATCTAAGGGAGTTCCTTTTTGCTGACGATGCAGCTATTGCTGCTCACACTCAGCAGGAACTGCAGTGACTCATAACTCGCTTTACGGATGCATGTATGGAATTTGGCCTCACAATCAGCTTAAAGAAGACCCAGGTGATGGGTCAAAACGTGGGTAACGAGCCATCTATCTACGTGCTAAACTATGAACTGGAAGTCGTCCATGAGTTCGTGTACCCAGGCTCGACGATCTCGGACAACTTGTCACTTGATAGCGAGATCAACAAGCGCATTGGAAAAGCCGCCACAACGTTCTCCAGGCTGACAAAGAGAGTCTGGGCTAACAATAAGCTCACTGTACACACCAAGGTGCCGGTCTACACAGCCTGTGCTTTGAGCACACTGCTGTACGCCAGTGAAACATGGACTTTGCGCTCAAAACAAGAGCAGCGGCTCAACACATTCCACATGCGCTGCCTTAGGCGCACACTCGGTATCTGATGGCAGGACAAGGTCCCCAGTAGCGCAGTGCTTGAGAGGGCAGGCACCGCCTCCATGTTCCCCCTTCTCAGACAGAGGCGTATGCGCTGGCTGGGCCATGTCTCACACATGAGGGATGGCCGAATACCGAACGACCTCCTCTTCGGCGAACTGGCGTCTGGAAAGAGGCCGAAAGGGCGACCTAAATTGCGCTACAAGGACACGTGAAAGCGTGACCTCAGCGCTCTCTCTATCAGCGTGAACACCTGGCATTCGCTCGCCTCAGACAGGAACGCCTGGGAACAGGGAGTGAAGGAAGCTCTTGTTATGTATGAAACTACCTTGGTGAAGGAAGCGGAAGACAGGAGAGCCCTCAGGAAGATCCCTGCCCGTGATACCAGAGCGACATCTGCCTACTGCTGCTCACAGTGCGGAAAGGACTGCCACTCCCGCATTGGATTGCACAGCCACAGAAAACGCTGTTTGAATCAGTCCAACTGGGGCGCAAACCCATGATCCCTCGGGCTTGAAGGGTGCCTGCTGGTTAGTCTTTAAAGTGCTACATGACTGCTTTTTTGTTTTGTAAGTCTTAAGGTGCTAAAGGACTGTTTACTTTTTGCTTTCTGGTGAAGCTACACTAACACGGCTACTCCTCGGAGGATGCGTCTATGCTAGGAACTAACTTCAAAGTTAACTTAGAAGTGGGGCACCATTTCGAAATAGCCTGCAGAGAGTCTAAACAGGGTTTCCCTTACTTCAAAGTTAACTTCAAAGGAAAGGAGTCCAACTTCGAAGTCCTTACTCCGTTCCCAGGAATGGAATAATGCCCTGCTTCAAACTTTAACTTCGAAGTAGGGTGTGTGCAGACATTAGCAACTTTGAAGTTATTTTTGTGGTGTAGACGCAGCCTGAGAGTACTATGGGGTGTAATTTGCCCTATTCACAAGACCAGCCTAACAGCGAGGTACCAGCTATGTCCTATGTAAGCCCTGGTTTGAAGGAAATGCCAGTAGAACTACAATTATTTACTGCTTTCAATTAACGAGTGCTCACGACTGAAACCCAAAGGCACATCTCAGCATGGACTGAAATGAGCAATTTCCTTAGGCAGGCCCATTGAAAGCAACCTCAGCCTGGGACTGCATTAGCCGACTAGCGGAGACAACTATTCTAGCAGTGCTGCCATAGAAAACTCAAGCCATCCTGTACCACCTTAAGGACTGATTTGATTTATTAGGCAATGAGCTTTTGTGGGTAAGGAAGTGGGTCTTTGCCTTGAAAGCTCGTTACCTAAGAAATCAACGTGTTAGTCTTTAAGGCGCAAGAGCAGGGTCACAACCTTCCCAATGTGGAGTGCCGAAATTTGACCTTTAGACCTCTACATAGTCTGAATGCTGGTCATACGTTTTAACGTCACTAAGGCTATGTCAACAGAGTTGGCGCTATTTCAGGATATGAAGGTCCAATGAAATTCTTGCCTGCGTCTATGCAACACACCTGTTGTCTTGAAGCCATTTTTGAGATAAGAGGTGAGCTATTCTGGCATCCCTGTGAACCTCATCACAGGAGGAGTACAGAGATGCAATAAAACAGGGCTTTATTTCTGCATGTGGTGCCATTCAGACAGGGCTGCTGCATGCCCCAACAGCCTATTTTGAAATCTACTTGAAATCAGGTGCACAATTTATGTACCACAAATTGCATAGCTTATTTCAAGATTAGGGCACCGTGTAGACATAGTTTAATAGTCCCACTTGCAGCAACTTCATTACTAAATACTTAAGATGCAGAGCTTTCCTGTTTAGGTAGTGGTTGGTCGCATTAGCTAATTTTTCATTAATTCACAGGCGGCCTGGCTTTGAGCAAGCTCCCGGCTGCATCAGGCAAGAGCAGTGGGGCAGAGCTCCTGCCTCACGAGCTGATGAAAATCAACTCATCTGCCACTCTTGGAACCTGTGCCACCGGTTGCTGACCTCTGTGCTACAGGAGTGGGATTTTTTGGTGTCCCTCTTAAATACATCTGCCCCCTCCCGCCTTTTGGTAAACATTAGCATCAGAACTTTTATCCTTCGTTTTTTTGGGGAGCAAAATTGTTATTGACACCAAGGTTTCAGGTTAAAACTGGTGTGGGTGTAGAGCAAAACATACACGTGGGTCCATTCCTAAGTCTGCTTCATAAAAACAACTGGCATTTCATTTTTCTGTCTTGGAACTAGATTGATCGCTTTCCCAGATAATTGGACAAACAACTGTTGGCCACGTGTGCTACGGTCACAAGTGAGTGGTCGGCAAGCACTCCCCAAGACCAGAGAATGCTGGATTCTCAGATGCTAGGTGATTGGGCCTGTCTAAGAACCCCTTCCCCGCCCCGTGCTGGGCATGACCCTTTCTGCCTATCCCCATCTGTGTCTGCTTCCCAGTACAAGATGAACCTCTCTCAACTGGCACCCGGAGGATAAGTGGAGTGGCGGAAGCACGGCTGAGAAGGACCTGAGAATGGTGGTGGGTCACAACCTCAACATGAGATAGCGACGCGCTGCTGCTGCAGAAACAGCAAGTGCAGTGGTAGGTTTCATTAACGGAGGCATCTCATGCAGGCCAGGGGGGAGGGGAGAGCAGTGCTGTGTCCAGGACTGGTTAGATCTCCACTGGAGTGCTGTGGCCAGTTTTGGTCACCACCGATGCACAGAAAAAAAGTGCAGAGAAACTGGAAAGGACTCAGAGGCGAGGGACAAGGATGATGGGGTGGGGACGCAGCCAGAGGAGCAGCGGCTGAAGGACCTCGGGGTGTTTAGTTTGGAAGTGAGGAGGTTAAGGGGCCTGCAGATACTTGAATGGCTGCCATTAAAAAGATGGAGCAAAGCTGTCACAGTGGGCAGGATGACAGGCTGGGGTCAAACTACAGCAGAGCAGGTCTAGATGAAATCTGAGGATGAACGGACAACGGGACAATGGAGGAGACACCTGGGGAAGGCTGCAGAAGTGCCCTCGCTGGAGGTTTTCAGAGGAGGCTGGATAACTGTTCAGACACAAATCCCACATCTTGGCAGAGAGCTAGATCAGATAATCCTTGTGGTCCCTTCTAACTCTTCGGTCCTATGCTTCTCAGCCTGGAGAGCTTTTTCCTGCTTTCTGCCTCCAGACGCGGAGACATCCACTAACTTGCAGCCCTTTGTGTATGACCCTCTGGTTCCCCTCCTTTGGGGCTCACCAGGTAACCAGGGCTGGCTTAGCCCCAGCTCTCCAGCACAAACATAAGCCACCCTGTTACAACTCTCATCAGTACAGTGTCAGAGCACCTCACAATCACAACCTCGCCGTGCTCCTGAGAGGTAAGGCACTGCTGGTCTCCCCATTGGGCCAGCATCAGGAGGTTAAGTGACTTGCCCATGGTCACAGAGAGAGTCTGTGGCAGAGCATGGAATTAAATATGGATCTCGTGCGGTCTATGTTTGTGCACTAAGTACCGGACCATCCTTCCTCTGCTTTCCAGCTGTGCACAGTGGGTGTAAAACCCTTCCAGCACAAACAAGGCAAATTTTACTCCCCTACTCAGAAATGGCTCGGTAAGCAGCATTAGGGAATCAGAGCAGATGATTCTGCTCATCCCCCTGACCGTGCCAGTAGGGTGTTGTCTGCAGTGAGATTTGCAAGGCTTTGTTTTCCCCAATCTGCTGTAGAGCAATCAAGCAAGGAATGAGTGACAGTGGCAGAGGCTCCTGGCACTCATGCATACACACCAAAGCGTGTGGTGCATGCACACAGCACACACATTTAAACCCTGAAACAGGCACAATTAGCAGAACAACTTTTAATTGGCAGTTACAATTCCATTAGCTGGGTCTGGCAGCTTATTTGCTGCATCAGAAAAGCCTTGCGGCAGGGAAGATTGGTGGCTGGCAGGGCCTCAGCACCCGCACTGCGGTCTTGGGTGACGCAGCTGCAGGTAGCAGCGGTGGCGTCCCAGCCGTGGTGATGCGCTGGTCTTCTAAACACACGTGGACCACCTCAGGAAGGTCAGTTTCTAACAGCAGATTAGGCAGGGGCACTGGCACAGGTGAAAGTGCCAATGGGCTGAACAGGGTCATAAATACATTAGCCCCCTTGAACACCCTACAAATGTATACCAAAAAGGCAGCCTTCTGACCCATGTATAGGCAGCAGGCCTGCTCACCCCTGCAAGAAGGGTCAGTGGTTCTAGCCTGTAGGCTGCTGGTTTTTATCTAGATTCTGCACTATCAAGATCAGAAAGGACCATTTTAATCATCTAGTACACGTGCAGCGTACATTGGGGTCTTTCCGGGGTGCATCAACTCATCTAGATATTTGCCTAGTTTTACAACAGGCACTATAAAAAGCACTAGTAAAGTCAGATATCAGAGCGGTAGCCAAGTGAGTCTGTATCTTCAAAAACAAGAAGAAGCCCTGTGGCACCTTCTAGACAGTCAGAGACCTGTCAGGCAAAGCAGGTCTTTGCCCACGAAAGCTTCTGCTCCAAAATATCTGTTAGTATAGAAGGTGCCACAGGACTGCTTGATGTTGAGTAAAGTTAGCGCAGGCTAAAAATGCATTCACACAATGACTCGCTTCTACTGCTTCCAAGGCCTTTTGCTGAAACAGAAGTACAATATTTCTGTTCCAATTCATTGTTTTGGTAATAAGACGGCAGAAAGTCAGCAAGTTTTCGGTAGGAGTCTTCTGTGATAGTTTGCCCGTTTTTGTAAGGGAGTCGTTTTTAAGGGAGGTGTAACGTGGTGGCCTGCAATATAAATCTGACTCCTGCCAAGGGTACCGTAATCTGGGAAGGCTGACCGGCACTTGTTTCAAGACCTCAGATTACTTTAGGACCATGTTGCTCAGCCAGTGGTACACCTAGCCTTAGGGGAAAATGAGAGAAGACTGGGGTATGTATATTTTTTTTAAAAGGGGGATGTTATAAAAAAGGTTGAGAAACACTGATCTAGTCTGGCTTCCTCTGTAACCCAGCCCAGAGCAGCACCCCCAAGTCCTATCTTGGGCAGAGCCGTTAGCGACACAGCCCATCTTGATTTAAAAATTGTCCAGGATGGAGACTCTGCCCCCAGCCTTGGGACATTGTTCCAATGGCTAATCAGCCTCCCTGCCTTATTTGCAGTCTGGATGTGTCTAACTTTCACTTCTGGCCATGGGACTGTGGTCTATCGTTCTCGGCTAGACCAAAGAGCCCATTAATAAATGGTTGTGCTCCATGGACACACTGGCTACGTCTACACGTGCAGCCAACATCGAAATAGGCTATTTTGATGAATAACGTCTACACGTCCTCCAGGGCCGGCAACGTCGATGTTCAACTTCGACGTTGCTCAGCCCAACATCGAAATAGGCACAGCGAGGGAACGTCTACACGTCAAAGTAGCACACATCGAAATAGGGATGCCAGGCACAGCTGCAGACAGGGTCACAGGGCGGACTCAACAGCAAGCCGCTCCCTTAAAGGGCCCCTCCCAGACACAGTTGCACTAAACAACACAAGATACACAGAGCTGACAACTGGTTGCAGACCCTGTGCCTGCAGCATAGATCCCCAGCTGCCGCAGAAGCAGCCAGAAGCCCTGGGCTAAGGGCTGCTGCCCACAGTGACCATAGAGCCCCGCAGGGGCTGGAGAGAGAGCATCTCTCAACCCCCCAGCTGATGGCCGCCATGGAGGACCCAGCAATTTCGACGTTGCGGGACGCGGATCGTCTACACAGTCCCTACTTCGACGTTGAACGTCGAAGTAGGGCGCTATTCCTATCTCCTCATGAGGTTAGCGACTTCGACGTCTCGCCGCCTAACGTCGAAGTTAACTTCGAAATAGCGCCCGGTGCGTGTAGACGCGACGGGCGCTATTTCGAAGTTGGTGCCGCTACTTCGAAGTAGCGTGCACGTGTAGACGCAGCTACTGTGACCAAGTCCTTCCTGCATCTTCTCAGGCCCCCCTATAGGCAGTAAGCCCCTTTGAAATGCCACGTAAGTGTTGCTCTACAGGTCTTCTGAATGCCGTAAGGGGAAGTCCAGCACTCTGCTGTGGGCAGGGCTAAGTGCTGACTGCTCTTGGCTCCACCCCTTCCACCTGAGGCTCCGCCCCTTCCAGGAGCATGGAGCTGCCCCCTCCGCAACATGCCTTGTGGAGCGCGAAATGAACGTTAATGCCCTCATTCAGTGGCTCTTGCACTGCCTTACAGCCAACGTACACAACTGCACGTTTCTCATCTGACAATATAATAATATGCAGATATTATTGACTTCTGCTGAGGTGAGTGTCAAGTTGTATTGACTGGAGATGGGAATATTGACCTGCAAGGCAGCTGAGGTCAATATGTGGCCCTTCAGGGACCATGCATTTTAATATTGAGCCATCACCAAGAGTCGATAAATGAATGGTTAATATAAACATTGTTTTACAAGAATTAATTCTAAGCACCGCATCTTTGCATGAAATTTTCGGTGAGAATGAGGGAGAGAAATATTGCTTGCGATCTTGGAACAGCTGGCACTTTTATCTGATTACGGCAAGTAAGGCTACTGCTGGGGGAGGAGAAAGGGAAAGGATGGGTTATGATTTAATTTTGGGGCTGTCGTGGAACAGTTTATTATTAACAAGAATGGGATTAGGATGACAGTCTGCCCTGTGTTGGTCTGGAAGGTATTTAAGGGGGATGGGGAAAGACCACACAAGAACGACAGCACCAGGATATCTTCAGGCTTGATCCAAAAATGAAATCAAGGGGTGTTGCTGTTGATTTCATTGGAGTGGGGAGCAAGCCCTTGGCATCTGTAAAGCTACACATTTAATGCTGAAGACAATAATACAAGGCAGAACTGAGACATGAACACATTCATTAGTATATTAAGGAATGTCTCTTGGTCTCCTGCTGATACGCGCCTGGCTTGCCATGAGTAATTAGATAAGGAGGAGGTCTCACTTCCTGGAAGACAGGACTAGGGAGGAGAAAGGGTCGGCCGGCAGGATACAGGATGTCTGTATTAACTAAGCTAAGGGGGAGCGCTTAGGGAAATTTGAATGGACAGACTCACAGATGCCAATTGAAGGTACTCCAGGGTTGGAGCACCCAGAGAAAAAATATTATCCTCATTCACTGTCCCCTAGGAACAGCTTGGCTCAGCCTCCGACTTCTTTCACATCGGCCATGCCACAGTGCTCAGATGTTAGCAGCTCTCAGCCCCCCCTCAATCTGGTTTTGTGCTGGTTGGATCCTCCAGAGCCAGCCAGCTCCGCCGGCATTGGTGGGTCATGCGGAAAGGGTTTATTCAGCACTGGTGAGGCTGCATCTGGAGTAGTGCATCCATTTCTGGGCCCCTCGCTACAGAGAGGGTGTGGACATACTGGAGAGAGTCCAGCGGAGGGCAACAAAAATGATGAAGGGGGCTGGAGCGCATGTCCTACAAGGAGAGGCTGAGGGATTTGGGTTTATTTAGTCTACAGAAGAGAAGACTGAACGGGGAATTTGATAGCAGCCTTCAACTTCCTGAAGAGGGTTTCCGGAGAGGAGGGAGAGAAGCCGTTCTCAGTGGTGGCAGGTGGCAGAACAAGGAGCACTGGTCTCAGGTCATAGAGTTGGAGGTGTAGGCTGGACATTAGGAAATATCATTTCCCCAGGAGGATGGTGAAGCACTGGAATGCGTTACCAAGACAGGTGGTGGAATCTCCATCCCTGGAGGTTTTTATGTCCTGGCTTGACAAAGCCCTGGCTGGGATGATTTAGCTGGGTTTGATCCTGCTTTAGGCAGGGGGCTGGACTCGATGACCTCCTGAGGTCCCTTCCAACCCTGAGATTCTCTGACTGTATGTGGGCTTAGTTTTGAACCTCGTCTGCGTGGCCCAATGTCAGGGACGGTGCATGTATCAGTCCTGTGCCAATCTGCAGAGCAGAGCCAAGCTGGACCTGTCCATCCCAGCCCTAAATCATTTCCCAGGCCAACTTCTTTCCAATATTTAAACCATCCCAATTGTTTAAATGGCTGGGAGTAGTTAAAAGCGGCTTAAATTATTCAAGCCCTTAATGTTTCTCTTTTTTAATACACATTTCAGAGCTGCCAGGCCAGCAATCTCTGAGGAGTGATGGATGGACCACTGGCTCTCTCTACCACTCATCACTCTGCCTTCCCGGGGCCGGGGAGGGGGGAAACCACAATCCCCTTTGGACCCTGAAGGGCGCAGGCCTGGTAACAAACGTCCCCATGGGATCTAGTCTTCTGCCTCTTTCTCTCCCAAGGCCTCCTCTCCAGGGTCAGGCTCTTCTGGGCTGTGCACCTAGCCTCTAGCTAATGCCCCAAGGA
This sequence comes from Carettochelys insculpta, assembly GCF_033958435.1. Lineage (NCBI taxonomy): Eukaryota > Metazoa > Chordata > Testudines > Carettochelyidae > Carettochelys > Carettochelys insculpta. Next base: position 7,767,366 of record NC_134138.1, read on the forward strand.
AGCTAGAATCCTGCCCTGGCCCCTGTTGCGATTCCTGCAGGGCTCATCAGCTGTTGACTTGGAGGGTGGTGATTAACCTCCTCTCCCCTCCATCTCTGGTGTTCGACTGAAGCAGCATCACTTAGTCCTTGAGGAAACAAGTCCCCGTCCGACAGCACAAGCACCTGTCAGTCATTGCCCTGGTCCCCACGAGCAGCCCCTTGTGCAAGGAATCGATGCAATGATTTAATAGATCAATGCCAAGGGTTTGAGGGGAGCCGTTGTGATCAGCGGCAGGTGGGCTCATGGGTGTGAAAGCAAAGGTCTGGCCTGGCCTAAGCTGGGTCATTGCATTCAGCCTTGTTCCTGTTGTTAGTTACTTTGGGTCTGGTTCATCATTTCCCGGCGCAAGGGTGGGCAAAGTACTTTTCAGATGGTTCTGAACCAGGACTTTAACAGGGTTCAAACAGCGAACTGGATAAATTCACAGAGGTTAGGTCCGTCAATGGCTAGTAGCCAGGATGGACAGGGATGGAGTTCTGTTCTGTTCACTCCCTCTAAGGCACCTGGCACGGGCCACTGTCAGAAGACAGGACACGGCGCTAGACGGACTTTTGGCCTGACCCAGTGTGGCCGTTGTTATGTTCTTAATCACGCTCACTCATGTCCCCTTTGCACCAGTGTCAGTGTGAGGAGAATCAGGCTCCCATGGGGTCTAGGCAGAGTCCTATTGGTTTTTCAGCACGCAAGGTCTGAGCTGCCCAGCTGAGAGGTCCCAGGAGTGAGCAGGGTGGTGTGATGATACAGGAACTTGGATGTCAATCAGGCTTTCAGAGGGAACACCTGCAACTCTCTGCAAACATCTCCGTCTCAGCCAGAATAGGGTGGCCTCTAAACAGCAGCACCCTGCACCAGCGGGGACAGGGGTCACTAGTTACATTAATAGGTTTTGCTTTGGTTTCTTGCATTGTGAGGAGGGAAGAGAGAGGAGCCCTCCTGCTGAGGGCCTGGTGCTGCCCATGCTACTGTGCTGTGCACGGGGTTGCCAGGGTGACAGCACTGACTCCCACCCATGGGAAGACCAGGGAGGGTCCCAGGCCAGAGACCTGCATTAACAGGAATATCATGAGCAAGACACAAGAACTCATTCTTCTGCTCCACTCTGTGCTGATTAGGCATCCATTGGAGTATTGTAGCGAGAAAGATGTGGAGAAATTGGAGAAGGTCCAGAGAAGAGCCACAAGAATGATTAAAGGTCTGGAGAACATGAGCTGTGAGGGGAGACTGAAAGAACTGGGCTTGTTTAGTTTAGAAAAGAGAAAACTTAGAGGGACATGACTGCAGTTTACAAGTACCTAAAAGAACATCACAAGGACGAGGGAGAAAAATTGTTCTCCTTTGCCTCTGAGGATAGGACAAGGGGCAATGGGCTTTAACTCCAGCAAGGGAGGTTTAGGTTGGACATTAGGAAAAAGTTCCTAACTGTCAGGGTGGTCAAACACTGGAATAAATTGCCTAGGGAGGTTATGAACTCTCCATCACTGGAGATATTTAAGAGCAGGTTAGAGAGACATCTATCAGGGATGGTCTAGATGGTGCTTGGTCCTGCCATGAGGGCAGGGGGCTGGACTCGATGACCTCTCGAGGTCCCTGCCAGTTCTAGTGTTCTATGATTCTATTGCAACTCTTGTACTTCAAAGACCTCAGGCAAAGTCCTGGACCCACTGCGCCATTGCTATTGGTTAGCAGCCACAGTGCACAAAGAGACTTATAGACGCAGAGGAGGGTGGAATTCCATCCCCAAACAGCACACAGGGAAGGGCTGGCGCTCCCGTGTGGCTGTATCTGGAAGCTGTGTGTGTGCTTTTGTATGGATGTGAGACCTGGCGTACTAAAGAGTCTTCAAATCACAAGCTACAGACATTCATAAACAACTGCCTGAGGTACATCCTTCGCATCAAATGGCAAGACTTGGAAACAGATGAGAAGCTTCAGAACAGAGCAGGACAAGAACCACTTGGTGTTCAAATCAAGAGAAGAAAGTGGGGATGGCCAGGCCACACTCTCAGAAAACCATCCTCCAGCACAGTCCATCAAGCTCTCCCATTGAACCCGCAAGGAAAACACAAAAGACCTTGGACAACGTGGAGAAGATCTACTGAGATTGAAGGACAACAACTGGGTTACTCCTGGGGTCAGCTAGACTTTTTGTCCCGAGACAGAGTGAAGTAGAGGAGGCTTGTAGATGGCCTGCTCTCCGCTCAGAACGCAAGGGTTTAAGTTAAGTAAGTCAAGGGCTAGACGCTAATGCGAGGCAAATTGAGACGAGGAATAAGATGTGAATTTTTAACAATGAGTTAATTAATGACTGGAATGATGTACAAAGGGTTATGGTGGATTCTCCCTGACTGGAGACTTGTAAATCAAGATTGGTGGTTTTTCTAGATCTGTTCTAGCTCCACCAGGAGTTAATTCAGGCCAGCTCTAAGAGGGCCTGTGTTATGTGGAGGGTCTGATTATATGATCACAACACTCCTCCTAGCCTTGGGATCTGTGGATTTCTGGGCCCCTCCTGACAAGCCAACAACTGGCATGCAGCAGAGGGCTCATGGGCAGCACTGAGCCAGTGTCAGGGCCCAGAGAGATTGATTTACAAGGGGAGATGAAAAGAGCTGAATCTGTAGAGCAGGGATGAGCAATGACCAAGCGGAGGTGTGACATTTAAGTGTCTGAAGGGCATAAACAGCAAGCGGCCCTGGCTTTGCAGGAAGTGCCCTGGGTCTGTTTAACCACATGCTTCATTTAGATGTAACAGGATAGTTACTGCTACTAAAGAAATGCCACTTGATCATTATCAGCACGTTCAGGGAGGTCTGATAGCTTGAATAAAGTGCAGCTTACAAGGTAAGGCGCGGATCAGTCACTTGCCATTGACAAACCCTGCTGATGCTAGCTCATGTTCACCTCACCTGGAACCCTGGGAACCAACCTGGTGTTATGGTCACCACCTGGTGGCATTTGGGTTTTTGCTTTGGGAAGGATCACTGTCCTAAAAGAAGTCAGAGAGGAGAGGAGTAGGTTGGCTATTAGGAAAAACTACTTCCCCAGGAGGGTGGTGAAGCACTGGAATGTGTTGCTTAGAGACGGGGAGGAATCTCCATCCCTAGAGATTTTTAAGTCCCAGCTTGATATAGTTATGGCTGGGATGACTTAGTTGGGGTTGATGCTGCTTGGGGCAAGGTGCTGGACTCAATGGCCTCTTGAGGTCCTTTCCAGCTCTGTGATTCTATGATTCTATGACTAAGATAGGGGCTGGGAGGACTGGAGCTGGTTTAAAAGAAGCACCAGGTTTACAACAGAGAGGGAAATCCTTCTTCACACAATAAGAATATGAGAATGGCCAGACTGGGTCAGACCAAAGGTCCATCCAGCCCAGTGTCCTGTCTTCTGACAGTGGCCAGTGCCAGGTGCCCCAGAGGGAGTGAACAGCACAGGGAATCACGAAAGTGATCCCTCTTCTGTCATCCATTTCCATCCTCTGACAGAGGCGAGGGACACCATTCCTATGCAGCCTGGCTAACAGCCATTGGTGGACCCAACCTCCATGAATGTATCTAGTTCTTTTTTGTACTCTGTTAAAGTTCTGGTCTTCATGACCTCTTCTGGTGAGGAGGTCCACAGGGCAACTGTGCGTGGCATGAAGAAAAACTTCCTTTTCTTAGTTTTGAACCTGTTACCCATTAAACACCCAGGAAACCCATGGTAATCACTGCTGGGGATGTTGTGAAGGCTGAAACAGTAAGGTGGCTCAAAAAAAGAATTAGACACATTCATAGAATCCTAGGGCTGGAAGGGACCTCAGGAGGTCATCTAGTCCAGCCCCCTGCTTCAAGCAGGATCAACCCCCATTCAATCATCACAGCTGGGAACTTGTCAAGCCGGGCCTTAAAAACCTCAAGGGATGGAGATTCCACCACCTCTCTTGGTAACTCATTCCAGCTCTTTACCACCCTCCTGGTGAAGCAGTTTTTCCTAATATCCAACCTACTCCTCTCCTTCTGTAACTTCAGACCATCGCTCCTTCTTCTGCCCTCTGAGGATGGGTCAGTCAGTGCCCAGTAGCCAAAATGGCCAGGGATTCAAGCCCACGCTGTGGGTGTCCCAAAACTGCCAATGGCAGGAAGCTGGGACAGGCTGAGGGAGGACGGCTCACTCAGCAGGTTGCTCTATTCTGTCCATTGCCTCTGAAGTATCTCCTCTGAAGCATCTGGCACTGGCCAAAGTCGGGAGCTGAGCTACAGGGTTGGATGAACCATTGGTCTGACCCGCTGTGGCGATTCATATGTTCTCAGCCCAGCCATGAGACTTCACAGGTCACAACGGAAATGAGCAGAGTGGTGCTTTGTCCGTTCTGGTCTATTTTCCATGGGATCCTACACCCCACTGCTCACGTCTCTTGGGCTGTGACTCAGTGCCCTGTGCGGAAGAATGGGGGCATTTTCATTGGCTCGTAGGCCATGCAGGAAGACAAAGGGCTGTCACCGAGTCATTCCTGCTGCTGATGCAGTAGAGATTGTAGTGGTGAAGGTGTTGGGCTCAAACTGCCCTGAGGGCCCAGGTGGGGTTGGTCATATGAAAATGCGATTTGGTAGAGCTGCGTAGGTTGGGAATTCCTAGGCTCAGGGACCATACCTTCACTGTGCGTACAGCACCTAGCTCACTGGGTGTTGGTCCTAGCCTGGTATCCTGCAGCAATGCCAGCTGATAGAGCAACAGGCTATGGTGGGGTTCAGCTAATTGGGGTACTTTAATGCCACATGATGGGTACTCCACACCAGTGTTGCCTCTAAGCTGAGCACTTGGGCAGCTGCCCAAGAGAGATTGGTGCCTCCCAGCTGATTAGCAGAGCACTCGCAGCTGGCAGGATGTGTTTCTATGGGTGGTGTACATCTGCAAGTGCCTGGGTACATATAACAAAATTTATTCCACACACAGGTGGAAAAATTAGCAGGAACGCTGCTCACCACTCCTGGAAATGAGGCCCAGGGCTCCTTGGTTTCCTTTGCTGTACTTAGCCTGACACGCAGCTTTATAGAGAAGCCACCTGCCTGTGATCTGTTCCTGCCCAGGCTCCACTGTGCCAGGTCCAGGATTACATAACTGCAGAAGCCGAGACGCAAGTAACTTAAGAATCATCTCTAATGGCGACGGAGCTGACCTTATCGGCTCTAATCAGAAACAGGCAAGGGTGTGAAACGTAACCACATAACCCCCCCCGCTCGCCGCTGGCTCCTGCTGGTCCCTCGCGCCTGCCCGGGGCCTGGGCATGTGCTGGACAGCCAGTTGGATCTCGCTGATGAATACAATAGCCAAGGTCATCTGAATTAGGAGCTAGCACGGCTGTTTATAGGGCTGGGACCTGCGGCAAGACAGTTCATTTGCCACGGACTCGTCTTACACACAGCAAAGTTCCAGCCCCTGCTGGCCTGGCCCTAGGCAGAGCATTGACCCTTCCCTGAAGACATCCAGGATTTAGCAGAGCCACCGGTAACAGGATGGTCTGCTCCTTTCTGGGATGCAGAGGGGATGGGGATGTGGGACCAGCCAGCTCTGTGTGATTATCAGAGCCATCTGGGAAGGGGCCAGGCAATCCTTGTGAAGAGCTGGGAGACTCCGAAGTTAGAAGAAGCAAGCTTGTTCCTGGAGCTAAGGGGTGACAGACACCAGGAGAAGGTGACTGTGACTGCGCACTGACCTACCCTGGTGGTGTGTTCCACTGACTGGAGCACAGTCTGCCACTGAGGCCCTCTGTGTCCTCGGGCATATTTCCCACCAGCTCTGTGCCTCAGTTTTCCCTTCTGCAAAATGGGGATAATAATACCTATACATAGGGGCGCTGTTCAGATTAACTCACTGTTTGCAAAATCCTATGTAATACTCAGTATTTCAGTTGTCATCATCCAAGTCACCCCATTTGCCAGACCTCTGCATCCCTCTTCGACCGACAAGTAACCACACAACACCCTTGATTGCCAAATGACTCACCAAAGGCCACAGGCATCCAGGGAACAGGTCTCAGGAATGGCAAAGGGCTTCCCACTTCTGGGGCAAAAGGAAGCAGAAGTCCTGGAAGTCCATGAGGAACTTCCAGCCTGACTGGTAGGAGGCATAGATGATGCCATGAGATTTTGCAGCTCATGCGATGGACAGCAGCGGTCAGAGGAGTGCCCATCCTGAGTGCATCACCAACCCTTTGCCCGGCCCCTTTTGGAATCAGTGCTAAGCTGGAGGGACCTGCCACAGACCTGGCATAGCACGTGACCCTGCACCGTGGACAGAGCGGAGCCGATGGGAGCACTTGGCAAGCAGCACAAGGAAGATGGCACCAGCACTTCCTGGGAAGGAGAGGGTTCCCAGTGGCCTGCCCCGGGCCTCCGAATTGAAGCTGCACAAAAGGTAATCGAGCTCCGGGGTATTCGTCAGGGTGAGAAATGCCCTGGCTCGCTCACCAGGAAGTCCCATTGAAGGTGTGTCTATTTATCCCCAGTCGATACGGAACCACCTCGCAGTCTAATGCTTATTAGCGGCTCAGCTCTTCAGGGCCGGGATCGTTTCTTACTACGTGTTTGTACAGCCGCTGGAACAATGGGACTGATTGGACCACTGGGGATCACTGTAATTCAAGTAATAAAGAACAGCCTACTCAGCTACCTACCTACCTGTCTGTCCGTGCCGCCATCCAGTGCTCAGCCATGTCAGTCTGTCCAGGACACCAGAGAGTACAGAGCCTCTGTCTGTCCAGTACACAGCCAGCTCTGTCTGTGTCACCGTACAGTATACAGCCAGCTCTGCCGGTGTCACCGTACAGTACACAGCCAGCTCTCTCTGTGTCACCGTACAGTATACAGCCAGCTCTGTCGGTGTCACTGTACAGTATACAGCCAGCTCTGTCGGTGTCACTGTATCATACACAAATAACAAACTGTCCTGCGGCAACTTACAGTCTAACAAATGTATTAGGTCATGAGCGTCCGTGGGTAGCAACAGAATAGCAGGTTCCTCTTCATCCCGCTTCATCAGTTGGTTTCTGATGAAATTGGTGAAGTGGGTTTTATCCACAGAAGCTCATGACCTAATAAATTTGTTAGACTCTAAGGTGCCACAGGACAGCTTGGTATTTGTGAAGTTACAGACCAACATGGCTACCCTTCCTGGACTTCCTACAATACGCGGTCTCTGTCTTTCTGTCCTACTCCCCATACAGTACACAGCCGCTGTCAGTGTCGTCATACAGTACACAGCCGCTGTCAGTCTGTGTTAGTGTACAGTACACAGCCTCTGTCTGTCTGTCCGTCTGTCTGTGCGTGTTAGTGTACAGTACACAGCCTCTGTCTGTCCGTCTGTCTGTGTGTGTTAGCGTACAGTACACAGCCTCTGTCTGTCCGTCTGTCTGTGTGTGTTAGCGTACAGTACACAGCCTCTCTCTGTCTGTCCGTCTGTCTGTGCGTGTTAGCGTACAGTACACAGCCTCTGTCTGTCCGTCTGTCTGTCTGTTTGTCTGTGTTAGCGTTCAGTACACAGCCTCTGTCTGTCTGTCCGTCTGTCTGTGTGTGTTAGCGTACAGTACACAGCCTCTGTCTGTCCGTCTGTCTGTGTGTGTTAGCGTACAGTACACAGCCTCTCTCTGTCTGTCCGTCTGTCTGTGCGTGTTAGCGTACAGTACACAGCCTCTGTCTGTCCGTCTGTCTGTGCGTGTTAGCGTACAGTACACAGCCTCTGTCTGTCCGTCTGTCTGTGCGTGTTAGTGTACAGTACACAGCCTCTGTCTGTCCGTCTGTCTGTCTGTGTGTGTTAGCGTACAGTACACAGCCTCTTTCTGTCAATGTCACCACATGTACCCGTCTGTCCGTGTCACCGTACAATATACAGCCTGTGTCAGTCTGTCCGTGTCACTATACAATCAATACCCAGCCTCTGTCAGTGTCACTACATACAGTACACAGCCTGTGTCAGTCTGACCATGTCACCATACAATACCCAGCCTCTGTCTGTCAGTGTCACTACACGCAGCCATGCAGGTATCTATGTACTCTCACCCATCTACCTGCCTTCTAATCGATCACGAGGGTGTCTTGGCCAATGGAGACAGATAAGTGTAGGGTCCATGCTGCATTTGCTCCAAGGCCTGCAGTTAAAAATCTCCCTTTTCCTCTCAGTGCTACCCGGAGAGTTCAGCCTTTCACAGCAGCTCCACAGCTGTTTCCCTCCTGGGATGCTCCTGGGCTCCCTGCTTTTCTCCTCTTCCCTAGACGGGGCAGTGGAGGCTGCAGAAGGGTGGGGAAGGAGAGAGGGAAGGGAGTCCAATACATGTACAGCAAGTTCCTGGGAGTGGCCAGGCTGGCCTCCAGAGCAAACAGGAGAAGCTGCCTCACCAGCCTCTGAGGACCCTGGTGCAGCACTGGTTCATGGTGACCAGTAGGAAACCTTTGTCTGTCCTCACGCCGAGGTGGCACTGGGAAAATGGGAGCCAACCAGGCCAGCCGTGTGCTGTGGGCAAAGGGCAAGGAGCAGGCGCCTGTCCCTGGGCTATGGGCCAGGCGGTGGTGTGGGGTGTTTCATTGCACAGAATTGTAAACCAGCTTTGTCCAATCCCTGGCTGCACCGGCCCAGGCCGGCCTCACTGGGCAGTGGCTGCAAGGTTGGAAGGGGGTGAGTGGAAGGGAGTGGAGACCAGGAGGAAAGAGGAACCTGCTGTTCTGTTGCTGACCAAGCCGGCGTTAGGCCAAGCCGTTCGAAGTAGTTGTTATGTAGCTGGAACTGGGGGTGGGAAATGGACACACCAGCCTGGAGCACCCCTGAGTCTGTGAGGAGTGGGGCCCGGGGAATATGCAGGGGGACAGTGAGTTCCCCGTCACAGGGTCAGAAGGGAGTTCGGGCTGCAGGCCCATTTCAGCTGCTCGGGACACCAAAGAAGCCACTTACCGTTGCTTGCAGTTGCTAAGACCTAGCCAGAGGCACAGCAGACTTGAGTCACACAGTCCAGCCAGCAGCCCTCAGAGGCAGCTGAAAGGGTCCAGGACTTAGTGGAGCAGCCAGGGTATCAACAGGAGGGGCTGGAGCAGTCTCGGAACCATTCACTGTTATCTTTGAAACCCCCTGGAGAAGGGGTGAAGTCCCCCCAACCCGGGGCAGCACCAAGCCAGTACCTAAGTGCAAAAAGGGGAACAAAGCCTGGAGAATCATATGCCAGGCAGCCACGCTAGGGACGGTCTGGACCAGGCTCCCAAGGGGGGCTGTGGAATCTCCGTGGGTGGAGGTTTTGAAGAGCAGGTTGGACAAATGGGGATGATCTGGGTTCATGCCACCCTGCCTCAGTGCTAGGGCAGTGGTTCCCAACCTTGTCAGTAACATGGCACGCTTCAATGGGACAAACAATTCCACAGCATGCCCACATTTTTCAGCTAAATCAATTGGTCATAAACCAGCCCCACTAGCCTGTTAGAGATAGGATGCAGCATTTAAAGGACATCCCAGCTCCAAGAGGCTCCCTCTCTCCTAACCACCGGGGGGTGGGTATCTCCCTGCCAGACCAGTTGGGCCAGGATTTCAGCAGCCTCCCAGCATGACCCCCCCCCACCCACGGGGTTGGCATTTCCCTTTGCAGTGGCTCTGCAAAGAGCCACCACAAGGGGGAACTGACCAACCCCGCACGAGCTGGGACTCAGGCAAGCTTGCTGCTTGAACCCCAGCTGGGGTGCAGTTGTCAATTTCCCCCCACAGTGACTCTGCAAAGAGCTGCCCAGGGAAACTGACAAAATTTCATGGCACTCTCGGACAGTTCTCAGGGCACACTGGCTGAAAATGACTACGCTAGGGGCTGGATTTGGTCTCCTCTTGAGGTCCCGTCCAGTGGGGCGTTTCTGTGACTCTCTCTTCCAATCTCTCCGGGCCTGGGTTTGTTAAACCAGTCTGGACTCAGAGCAGAACTACAGAACCTTACGTGTGCTCCATGAATCTTGCCAGCTCTCCAGCACATGATTTGTTGTCTCCCTGGAGCACTGCAGGGGGATGATTTTGACCCTTATGTGTGTGAAGAAGATTCTGCCAGAGAGGGTCTTGCAGACCCCATGTTTTGGAAATGAATATGCAGAATAACCACTCCCCTCCACCGAGGTGGATCTAGAACCCTACGCAATGTAAGTCCAGATCCTCAAAGCTAAGTGCCTAACTCTCACTGGTTTCAATGGGAGCTGGGAACCGAAATAAGCTTTGCTCTCTGCTTGTACTGCTAACGCAGGCACCTCACCACAGCACGGACACCCCAGGCGAAGACAGTGCCAAGGCTTAGTGCAGAGACTTTGAATTGCAGCCTCACCCTGTGACATCTCATGGGCGCTGCCACGGCCGATCTGACCAGGATAACTGCCAGGGAACCACATACTGGGGCCACAGGGCTCTCTCCATGGCCCGAGATGCAGAGTAAGGGACCTCTCACAGAGTAAGGGTAGTGCAGGCTGCGAAAGTCATCTCTTCCAGCACCATCTGTCACTAATTATGGCATTTTGGCTGTTATGTCGCCCGCTGCTTTAATGCACTCTGTTTACTTACTGACTCCTGCCATCCTATTAATGGGATTATTGGTAATAAGCAACAGCTGTAGAGAATGATTAGCTTAATGATCTATTGCTGTTTGCAGTGCCTTAGTGAGAATGTACTGACGATCCCAGTTTGATTTTTAATAGGTAAGAGTGCCGAGGAATTGATTAATCATAAACTTGAAGACTGCACGAGCCAGGGATAATTTTATGGCACCTAAAAACCCCTGGGTGATGTAATAACTAGCAATTGAAAGGTAAATAAAAGAGGGGAAATGTTTGATTAAGCATTAAATAGAGGTTTTATCACTTTGTGTGTCATGAAATTATATCCATAAGATTATTGACAAGCAAGGTAGCAAAGCAAAAAGAGGCGGCGCAAGAGGTGCTCAGCTAGCACTGTGCAGGGTGGGCGGGCAAATAAAGGATTGGTTTGGGAGGAATTTAAACGCACACAGTTTCTATAGCCTGTTTAAGTAACGACTATGCTCGTCTGAATAGTCTGAAAATGCCACTGATGCTTCTGTTTGAAGGAAGCCATGCACAATGGGGCTTCACGGTACCCACCTATTATTTAGTGGCACAATGATTTGCACCACTCTGAGAAATCCCCGCCCCACACCCTCTATTATTTACATCCCTCAAGCATTATGGGGTGCAACTGGAAAGATGCAACATAAAATGAAGGCGTGTGATGATGAGGTGACACGAGCCCCATGGCAGGCTCTCAGCAGCCAGCCTGGGCTTTATATTGCTCCCCACCTTGCAGACAGAAGGAGAAGGGAGCAGCATTACGGCCCACATTCTGCTCTCAAGTATCGGAGAGGTACCGTGTTAGTCTGTAGCTTTGAGAACAACATGAAGCCTTGTGGCACCTTATAGACTCATAGATATTTTGGAGCATAAGCTTTTGTGCGCAAAGACCCACTTCGTCAGATTCTGCTCTCAGTTACCCAAGAGTAACTCTGCTCTCTGTAGAGGTATTCGGGATTCCTTCGGAGATCTGACACCAAGCCTACGCATTTGGCTGTGCAGCATCAAACCCACACTAGCCCTCGCTGAGCTGGGGGAGTCGAGCCACCAGTTGAGGGGGACATTTTAACTAGATCTGAAGATCCTGGACCAAGTATTTCTGAAGGCCAGAGTCTGATTTAGGAATCCTGCTGCACATTCTGCAGATTTTCTCCAGCTCCATACCAGGCTGAACCGTGACCCTGGATTCGAGCACCCCTGCTCTCAGGGGGGTTTGAAACCCACTCAATGAGGTGATTTTAAGTAACCAGCAGAGAAACACAGGCTTGCAATACTGCCGGGGTTACGAGGCTTTCAAGGGGGTGGCTGCGCCCACTAGCTCATGCCACTCGTTTTTGGAAGTGCCATGACCCATGTACATGCATTGTAGGGCAGGTAGGATACCTGCCTGGGAGAGGCAGACCCCACACGTGTGCTTGGATAGGTTGGTTTTCTCCACTTGAAGTATGTGATCCAAAATGATTCAGAGTTCAGTTCCACTTAAATGCTTCTTCAGCCTGCGTCCCAGCTATCTGGGCCTCGGCTCTGCCCACTCGAGCTGGAAATCTAACAAGCAGGAGATTTCCCCTTCCATCTTCCTGTAGGCCAGCTGCAAGTGTAACCCCACACTGAGGTAGTGGTCACTGTCCCATGTGGTGGTGCATAGGCCACTTCACAGCAAATGACTGAGTTTCCTCTGCAGCCTGAGCTCATAGAATCGTAGAATCATAGAACAATGGAGCTGGAAGAGACCTAAAAAAGCCATCAGGTCCAGTCCCCTGCCCTCAGCAGGACCAAACCCATCAGATCAGCCCCGCCAGGGCTTTGTCGAGGTGAGACCTAAACACCTCCAGGGATGGAGACTCCATCACTTCCCTGGGTAGACCATTCCAATGCTTCGCCACCCTCCTAGGGAAAAAGTTTTTCCTAATGGTCAACCCGGACCTTCCCAACCACAACTTGAGACCATTGTTCCATGTTCTGCCATCCGTGACCACTGTGAACAGCCTCTCTCCAGACTCTTTGCAACCTCCCTTCAGTAAGTTGAAGGCTGTTATCAAGTCCCCCCTCAGTCTTCTCTTCTGCAGACTAAACAGTCCCGGTTCCCTCAACCTTTCTTCACAGGTCATATGCTCCAGCCCCCTAATTATTTTGGTCGCCCTCTGCTGGACCATATCCAGTGTATCCACATCCTTCCTATAAATGGGGGCCCAGAGCTGGACACAGTAATCCAGATGCACCTGTATCAAAGCCGAATAAAGAGGAATAATCACTTCTCTGGATCTGCTGGCAATACTCCTCTTGATGCAACCTAATATGCCATTAGCTTTCTTGGCTACAACAGAACACTGTTGACTCATGTCCAGCTTCTCGTCCACTACAACTTCCAGGTCCTTTTCTGCAGAACTACTACCGAGCCAGTCGGACCCCAGCCTGTAACAATACTTGGGATTCTTCCGTCCCAAGTGCAGGACTCTGCACTTGTCCTCATTGAACCTCATCGGATTTCTTTCTGGGAAGCTGCTGGCTTTTAGCTCAAACTGTATAAGCTCCTGCACTGGACTCCCAAGTGCCAGGTTTGAGTCTGCCTATGGGAGTTACCAAGTGCGGGCTTGCCTAGGATTTCAACTGGGTCTTCGATGATTTGGAGGTGCTCCCTTAGCTAGTGAAAGCATTTAACCCACAAGCCTGCTGGCTGTGGTTCACTGTCCCGCATAGGGGCACGTAGACCACTTCACAGCAAAAGAATGAGCATCGGCCTTAACTGGCCTGTGAAGAAAGGTTGAGGGAATTGGGACTGTTTAGTCTGCAGAAGAGAAGACTGAGGGAGGACTTGATAACAGCCTTCAACTTACGGAAGGGAGGCTGCAAAGAGGCTGGAGAGAGGCTGTTCACAGTGGTCACGGATGGCAGAAAACGGAACAATGGTCTCAAGTTGCCATTGGGAAGGTCCAGGTTGAACATTAGGAAAAACTTTTTCACTAGGAGGGTGGTGAAGCATTGGAATCATCTACCCAGGGAAGCAGTGGAGTCTCCATCCCTGGAGGTGTTTAAGTCTCACCTCGACAAAGCCCTGGCGGGGTTGATCTGATGGGTTTGGTCCTCCTTAGGGCAGGGGGCTGGACTTGATGGCTTTTTTAGGTCTCTTCCAGCTCTATTGTTCTACAATTCTATGCACAGCAGCCAGGTTTCAGCTCAAACTGGAGAGGTGTCTGCACTAAGCTCTAGCTGTCTCAGGTTCAAGTCTGCCTGTGGGCAGTTACACAAGCAAACAGAAAGTAAAGCCCATTTAATTTTCAGCTCTGCCCCGAATGCTCCTTTCCAGAGACGATGCTGGTTCTGTTGAGAGCTGCACAACTTGGGAGCCACTGTCAGAGCCTGATTCAGCCCTAGACCCAGGCGGGTCTTTAAAACACACTGCTTGTTTCAGAGGGGCCCTCACACAAACGTGGGTAGTGGAGAAGGAAGAGTTAACCATGGTGGAGGAGAAGAAGGCAGGAGAAGGGCTCGGATGGTAGTAAAAATAACAGATAAATCAACCCACAGGAGGGCAGCCCCTGCCAGAGTCTTTAGCGCCAGTTTATTTATCACTCTTTGCTCAGGCACTGACAGGCCTGTCAGGGTGGGGTGGGCAAAGGAGGGGGTGGCCAGGCTTGATGGATGAGGTGCCCAGAGGCAAGGAGCCCTCCCTGGACCCTGGATGAAGGTCTGAGGGAAGCCGTGGGGAAGAGGCATGTCCAAGAGGGATGAAACTGTCCTTCAGCTGTGACTGAACCAAAGAGCCATCCGGGTAATTAATATTGGGCCTACAGAAATAACACCATGGTGGGCGGTCCCCATCTTCCACCTGCCATGCTAAGCATCAGCATCCCTGGACTGAAGGAGAGCCCCAGGAGGGCCTCAGGGGAGGCCATGCTGCATTTCCCAGGCACATCTCCCATTAACAGCCATGCTTGGGGCTTGCACCGGTTGGCTTTTCACCTTCCGAGTCCTTCGCAGAAATCTGTAGGGAGCCTCCCCACGCTACAGCCCCTGTGTGATGCAAGCAACCCGCGGGGAGGCAGAAGAGTTATGGGCCCTGATCTCCACAGCTTCTGTTCCAGCAGGGGTCACTGCTTCTGGAAAACAGCACCTATGGGAGCTGTGAGCAAGTTGGCCGGGGCTGAAGCCAGCGCGAGAGCCCACGAGACCTTGGCTCCTGCGCTTCACCCACTAGGCCAGCCTGCCTCTGTACAGCACTGCCTTGCCGCCTTCTCCCCTTGTTAATTAATACAATTGTCCTTCTTATTATTATTCCTGTTGCGATAGCACCCAGGCCTATCACGCTGCACGCGTGCAGAAAGATGCAGTTCCTGTCCCCAAGGACGTTACAGACTCTGGTGCTGAAATCTTTGCAGAGCTGCAGCCCCTCTGCCGGACTGCCCAGAGGAATAGCTTCACCGGCCACTAAGAGGCACCCCAGAGTGCGGTGGGTGCAGCTGAATTCTGCAGAACCATTTCAGATGGGAAACAGCAGCCAATTGTTGGGTGCTGGCCGTTAGGGGGCCAACATTTGCCAACAGCAACCAGAATGCCCCCTGGGATCTGAGCACCTCATTCATTGCCTCTGCTGCAAGTAGGGAGCATCGGTATCAGCCGGGGACCCGGGTTGACTGCCTGGTCACACCTGCTGGATGTGGAAGCAGTAGGAGCTTTGCTTGCCTGTTGGTGCAATCCCAGGCTGACTTGCTGTGCACTTATGCCCACAGGGCCAGAGCCACAAGTCTAAATCTGGCTCACTCGGCTGCTTGCGGTGGAGCTCTGAAGAGATTCACACCAGCTCAGGGGCTGGCCTCAGTGGTCTCAGGCCCAGCTGAGGCCCAGGATTCCTGGCACACAACAACAGCTACTAATCCTGGATCCCCAAAGCTCTGACATGTTTTCACGGGCAGATTCCATTTGCAGGCGCCACTGGTCACAGTGCGTCATGAGCTCAGAGGATCCAGCTTTGGTGCCTTTGGTTCTTGGTTGCTCAGGGGCTGCCTGTCTTTTGGGGGGAAACGCCTGCTTCCCTGGCACCTGGTCTGCACATGCCTGGGGTGTATTCCCCTTTCCCGTCACTGGAAACCAAACAAATCAATATGAGAGCCGTAGCCGAGTTAGTCTGTAGCTTCAAAAACAACCAGAAGTCCTGTGGCACCTTGTGGACTAACAGATACTTTGGAGCATCAGTTTTCATGGGCAAAGACCCGCTTCATCAGATGCATGAGTGGGGGCGTTTCAGAGGAGGGTTTAAAGAGGGAGTCTCAGTCAAAGGGAGGGTCAGAGCTGACAAGGTCTATTCAGTCACAGAGGACGTGGCCCATGATCAGCAGTCAATGAGGAGTTCTGAACATCAAGAGAGGAGAAATCAAATCAGTTCAGTCACGGGGGATGTGGCCCGTTGTCAGATGCTAATGTGAAGGTGTGAACATCAAGAGCAGAGAAACTGCTTTTGTAATGGGCCAGCCACTCCCAGTCTCTGTTCAATCCTTGGTTGATGGAGTCAAATTTGCAACTGAATTGCAGCTCTGAAATTTCTCCTTGCAGTTTATTTTTGAATACAGCAAGAAGTCCTGTGGCACCTTATAGGCTAACAGATATTTTGCAGCATAAGATTTCAAAGGCAAAGGCCCGCTTTGACAGGTGTTGGCTCACAAAAGCTTATGCTCCAAAATGTCTGTTAGTCTACAAGGTGCCACAGGACTTCTTGTTGCTTTTGAAGATACAGACTAACTCGGCTCCCCCTCTGATATTTTTGAATAGACCTCGTTAACTCTGGCCCTCCCCTTGACTGAGACGCCCTCTTTAAATCCTCTTCTGGAACCCCTCCACTCATACATCTGACGAAGTGGGTCTTTGCCCACAAAAGCTTATGCTCCAAAATGTCTGTTAGTCTCTGAGCTGCCACAGGACTTCTTGCTGTAAACAAATCGATGGCACCCTTCAGAGGAATTCAGACAGACAGAGGTTCCTTTAAACCTCCCATTAAAGGAGGAGCCACCAGGAGCCTGGCGACCTTTGATGCTTTTTGTCAGCAGGATGCGAGGCAGCTCTCCGAATGAAGAGGATTTCAATAATTGCCTTTCGATTCCACCCCAGATAGGGAACCCTATCCCCAAAGTGCAGGCCCAGCCTGGCTGCCCTTCATCTCCAAGGGAAGTCGTTTCACATGAAGCCGCATTGATATTCAAATAGCTTCTCACGCAGGCGAATGGAGGCCTGGCTAGAGCTGGCAGCGTGTGAAAGAGCAACTAATGGATTAGTATTTACGGGAGAGGATAATCCCCATTTTCGGATTCTGTACCTGGAATGGAGTTCTTCTTTCCCTCCCGGCCCCTCCTCTCCCCTCGCCTCCTTGTCTCTCCTCCCCCTCCTCCTCTCCGGACAGGATACAGAAGCATTCTGGCACCGCTGAGGCTGGCAAAACTGATGACAGGACTTTCGGGTCCATTAGAAAAACAAATTCTTAACCAGTGTCTTCTAAAATCAATCCCTTTTACCTTTAGTGGGATTTATCGCTCTCCTGGTCCCTCTGATTGCAAAGATTCATGGCTCTGCAGAAGAGAAAAGGATGCAAATGGCCCTAGTGCTTGGCCAGGAGGAGCACGGACGAGCTGCAGCCCCAGTGGAGAAGACAAGCCAGGGGGTGGGACACTAACCCAGGGTTCACTGTAAGCTGAGCACTTGGGAGAGATTCAGGTGCTGCCCAGCTGAGTTGCAGGGAGCCCACTTTGGCAACATGTGTTTCTATGGGTGGTGCACGTCTGAACATGCCTTGGTGCACATAATAAAATTTGTTCTGCACATAGATGGTTAAAAAACCTTAAAGGGAACACAGCACGAACCTCAGTTCCTGGTCCTGGCACCATCTTCTTGGAAAACCACTTACCCTCAAACTGCCTGTTTCCCATGAGTGTAGTTGGGACCACAAGGTTCGGCCTCGCAGGACGGTTGTGGGCGCACACACTGAGATTTGTGAGGTGCTCTGATGCTGTAGTAATGGGGTGCAGAGGTGTGTCCTATGAGGCTAACTCAAATGACCTTGCAGTATTCTCTGTGTTAATACAGCCCTTTGGGAATTATTCTATAACATTTTTCATCAGAAAATGCTGACGTGTTGAAATGGGAAAGAGAGTCCAGTTTGAAGAACTTAGAAACATTGACAAAGTTTTGAAATTGAAAAAATATTATGGGGGAGGGGATAATCAAAATTATTTATTTGAAAGCAACAAAATTAAGCAAAAGGTCAATGTCTAAATAAAAGATTTCCTTCCACTCCAAACCAAAATTTCTCCCATGCAGATTTCTAGCTTGCAAAAACTGCCAAGATTGCAACATTTCATCCAGACTCAGGATGTGGAAAAAAAATCTCAAATCTCGGCAATTTTCCCATAATGGGAAAGTGATTTTCTGCTGAGCTCTGTTTTTCAAAGCTGTGGGGAAAGACAGCAACCAGTCCTTTCTTTCCTGACAAAACCAGGAAGGACTTAGGACAACAGAAGAGGGAGGGAACAGCTTTGGGTGGCCTGGATGCAAGCAAAGAGAAATATATTTGGCCTCTCAGCAAACCTTTCTGAACAAGGGGAGCCATGTAGTAGTAGGCATCCTTCAGTCTGCATAGACTATGGATCGCGCCCTTTAAAGTTTCAATTGAGGACTTCATTTACAGCGTCTATTGTGACTATGAAGACCCACACGAGAGTGACAGTCCTTGCTGCATCTCTTGCAGATGTAGTGGGTGTCTGGCAAGTCCTTATTGTGCTTTCTGTGCGCTCGCTTCTCCTCTGCTAGCTGTCTGATCTTCATCTCGCTCTTCTGAAGGCCCTTGTGTAACCCCTGCCTCCGTCTGCTGTGGTCATCTGCTAGTTCTTCCCAGTTGTCCAGCTCAATGTCTACCTCTCTGAGGTCTCTCTTGCAGACATCTTTGTAGCACAGCTGGGGGCGTCCGGGAGGTCTTTTGCCAGAGGCTAGCTCCCCATACAGGATGTCTTTTGGAATCCTTCCATCATTCATCCTGTGGACGTGGCCAAGCCAGCGGAGTCGACGCTGCCTGAGGAGGGTGTGCATGGTTGGGATTCCAGCTTGCTCGAGGACGGTGGTGTTGGTCACTCTGTCCTTCCATGATATTCCAAGGATGCGCCTGAGGCAGTGCCAGTGGAAGACGTTCAGCCTCTTTTCCTGGCGGGCATACAGGGTCCAAGTCTCGCTGCCATAAAGGAGGGTACTGAGGATGCAGGCTCTGTAGACTTGCATTTTGGTGTGAGTGTACAGCTTGTTGTTATTCCACACTCTCTTGCTGAATCTGGACAGAGTTGTGGCTGCTTTCCCAATCCTCCTATTTAGCTCAGTGTCCAACGACAGGGTGTCAGTGATGGTGGACCCGAGGTAAATGAACTCGTGGACGACCTCTAACGTATAGTTGTCAATGCTGATTGATGGGGATTCAGCAACATCCTGACCGGAAGGTGGAATGATCACAGGAGACAGGAAACTGACCAGTTCCCTGGCTCCCCCCGAGTAACATGAAATTTGACTTACGTGGGGTTGTTCACGAACACAGCCTCCATGTAAGTCGGGGGTGTACTGTATAAACTATAAATACAGACCAGATACTCAGATGGAGTGACCAGCATAGCTCCACAGAAGAGAATGACACTATGCCAATTTTTGCTGGATGGGGGTCTGGCCCAGAATATATACTTCCTGGAAGCCCCTTTCTGCAGAACATCAACTAAAGAGTGTACAGGCAAAAGAGTGCTGTTGAGCAGTGGTGCTCAAACTTATTTGATTGCCCCACCTGCTTTTTTGTGTCTGTACCCATTTATGCCTTGCCACAAGTGCGTAGAATGCCAATCAGCTGGGAAGGCAGACTGGAGAGCAGCGGCTGCTGGATGAACACCCCGTTCTGAAGGCAGAACAGAGAGCGGCAGCTGCTGGCTGGGCCCCCCAGCTCTGAAGGCAGAGCAGAGAGCAGTAGCTGCTGGAAGGCAGAACGGAAAGCAGCCGCTGCTGGCTGGGTACCAGCTCTGAAGGCAGAGCAGAGAGCAACAGCTGCTAGCTGTGTGCCCAGCTCTGAAGCTGGAGCAGAAAGCAGTGGCTGCTCTCTGGGTGCCCAGCTCTGAATGCAGCACCAGGCTCCAGCAGCAGCATAGAAGTAAGTGTGTAGGTGTGAAAAGTTATATTCGTCCCTATCACTTTTCATAGCAGACTTGGTGCCCCATTGGCACCCTTACTTCTGCACAGCTACTGCTAACTGATGAGTGACAGCTGAGGACTCACACACAATGGTACATTCCCACACCTGCCCTGGGAGGCCCAGCCCATACTGCTGTAAGGCAAACTGAGCCCTCAGTACCTTGGGGGGTCAGACGTGAGGTTTCTCTCCCGTGGACGATCATCAGAGTAGCACAAATGTCAGATGGTGCCATTCTCTCCCAACCACGAGTGTTAATAACATGGGTTGTATTAAGACGGCAGAACATGTAGAGCCCTGGATCAATCTTCTCTCCTGCCCCCTGCAATTGTGCCTTGGTCGTGAGATAAAGGGATGAAAGGTGAGGTCAGACTCGGCTGGTGCCTTGCTGTGCCCAGATGGTCTCTCATTGATGTACTAACTCAGCCAAGGCCTCCGTCGCTTAGCAGGTCTCACGTCAAAACTACAAAGCCCTTACACCCAGGGGAGAGACGACTGAACAGGACAGCGAGGGCAGTTGAAAGATGAAAAGTTGAGAGGCAGTTTAGTGTCAGTCTCAGGTGAGCTCTATCAGAAAGGTCCTTTCTCAGATGACCAGATGGGACAAGTGCCAACCACGGAGACCAGCTGACTCTGGAATTTCTAGACATCTGGCCCAATGGCATATCAGGAGGGGAAGAGACTGCTTGTACATCCAGAGAGAAGCTCATAACTCCTATCGATCCCTGGGCAGCCTGGGTGAGCTATATAAAAATGCTTGTTCTATCATTTAGAAGAATGGCAGTGTTATGATAGAACCCATTGATTTTCCTCTTTAGGAATATCCATAAACACCAGTTCCAAGAACTGAGAAATCTGCCTCCCCTGTGCTGAGTAAATCACTCCTCGAGTATTCACCATGCACCCGGGGCAGGGCAGGGTGTTATTTCTAATGCCTTCAGAAGAGAGCTGCAGGCCAAGGACATCCTAGAATGCAGGGCGTGCCAAACTGGATCAGCAGCAACCCGTCACGTCCAGCGGCCAGATGCTGGAGAAGACCACAGAACCCATCCACATCCAGAATGCACCTAACCGTGTTGTACGCAGGCAGCGTGTGAAACTTCTACCTGGTATCCCTCTGCTATTACGCCCCTCCCGCCCCCCGCCACCACACACACAACCGCCTCAACTCCAAACAGATCCCATGGCTTTTACATTGCCTTGCCACAAATCTTTCTTCACTAATGAAAGGGGATGCGCTCAAGATGAACAAAGCAAAGCCTGTTGTACTGAAGGTAGCTCAGACATAGTTCTTCGCCCTGTCTCAGCAAATCAGAAGCACAGGGACAGCCAGTGGAACTGAATCGCAGCCAGTTAAAAACTGCTCAAAGAACTTTTTTTCATGTGATGTGTGGAACTCCCTGCCACAAGATATTAGGGGTCAAGGGGTTAGAAAAGGATTGATGTTCATATTTTAGCCTCCCTCGGTATTCAATAATGGATTTAAAAGTAGCCCTTCGTCTTCAAAAGAATTTTATTACCTGATTCCAGAGGGAGACATCTGATCTGGAATTCATTTATGAATTTAACACGGTCATGGTAGGCCTGAATAGAGATCTTAACTGGTTAACGTACTTACAAGGGCAATTTTCCCCTCCTTGAATATCCATATTTCTAATCACATGCGACGAATGAGACAATCCAGCTTAATTTGCTTCATTACCTTGCACATTTCTAGTGCACAAACAAAGCCAGGAGGAGAGGGGATTAAAATCATCTGTGTCTTCTTTCAACATTAGTAAGAGAAGAAAAACACAAAAGCCCATTTTTTTCCTCCATTGTAGGTCTCCTATAACATCTCACCTTAAGGATAAAGTTTCAAGAACCGGATTGAAGGGTTTTTGCTAAGAGATGGGACTGTGGGATAAAAGCTATCCAGGAAGAAGTATTTTTCATTTGAGGTTAAAAAAACTCTGCATGTCCTGATAAAAATATAGATGGTTTTTATTACCTGTTAGATTTTACTTCTGCAGCAGTCTCTCTTAATGAGGTCAGTCTGCGTGGCGCCAGGTACCTGTTCCAAATGGAATGGTTTACTGACAGGTTCTGAGATGAGGGGGTGTCGAGGGGACCCCTGAGGCTGTCCTGAGACACAAGGGCCTTATATCACAGTAAGCAATCGTGCAAAAATTGACTCCGTGTGCACATTTATGACAGCGTTTGAAATCGACAGAATGCGTAATGCTAAGGAGGGATAGATCTGCTGGGATGGGAGAGGAATGCGGAGGGTGAGCACTACAGAAATGTACTAGAGGGAGGCCGGGAAATATGGCTTAAAATAAATTGATCTGGGGTTGGATTTTCCATATGTGATCTCACAATGGGCTTGTTTCCGGGGCGTCATTGCTTCTCTTCTCAGCCGGGGGAGATGTACGACAAGGGTATGCAGAGTTCTTCCAGTGGCACATCCGTTCATCTAGCTATTTGCCTAGTCAGCAATTCAAATGGGCCCAGGGCTTCTGGCCACCAGCACTGCTACCTGGACCCTTTATACTGACGCCGGAGCTCTGTGTGGTTCATGCCAGGCAGCTGGGAGGGCTCCTGAGAATGAGGGGAACATGGCACGGTGCAGTCTGGGTGGTGTGAGGACTAGCTGCCACTAGCCCCGCTCCTTTCCCTATAGGCTCCGCCCCTTTCGAGAGCATGGAGCGCTCCCCCGCATCACCTTGCCCAGGGGTTTAGTGTTCAGGCTACATACAAAGCACTAGTGAAGTCAGTACAAACTCACGTTTCATACAGGACAATGACTCATTTGCCCTGTTCTAGAAACCAGATAGCAGCTGTCAAATTGCAGGTGAGTTTGCTTTAAGGGTGTCTCCAGGGCCAATGTTAGTAGGCCTGGGGCTAAGGGCAGAAAGCCAAAGCCTGAGCTGTTAAGAGAGGTGGAACGTGGGCTCTGGCTGGTGAATCAGACTCCTGAAAGGGGACAGTAGCCCGGAGAGGTGGGAACGCACTGCGCTGCACGGTATTTAAGGAGCTCACGTGCCAGTGTGCAGAGGGGCTCAGAAATGGGAACAGAATGAACCTGCCTCCCAGTCCAGCTTTGAATGTTCTGCTCACGTCTGGGTTCCCACCTGAGCCTGAACATCTGCACTGCACTTTTTAGCCCTGCAAGCCAAAGTCCAAGTCTACACGACAGATCGACATTGATGTAACTCCACACGCCTGAGTGATGGAGTTATACCAACCTACCCTCCATGTAGACTGTGCTAGGTCAGCAGAAGAGCTTTGCCCACCAACAGAACAGCCACCTCCCAGGGCACTGGCTTGGCCATGCTGGCAGGAGAAGCTCCCTGTTGGCCTAGGAGCACCCTCACTAAAGCACAGTATGAAGACAAGACCCTCAAGTCAGGTCTGTGAGACTCAGGTTTGTATCACCATGTAGGTGTAACGGTCTATGCAATCAGGTCTGGGCTGGGGATGACCCTGGGAGAGCAAGCCGGATTTCACAACGGGCCAAGAGACATCCCCCAAACGAAACACAAGTGAGCTTCCAAAGTGGGGAAGGTTGGATTCCAGATACACATTCTTCCATTCAGCCCCTGCTTCCAAGAGTTACAGGGTTGATGACGTGTTTCATAGGCGAGAGCACACTCAGGGTGAAGGATGGGTTTGTCAGGTCAGTGGCTGAGCTGAACGATAGTTTCGAAAATGCTGTTTCAAATGGAAACTGAATGCTATCTTCTGGGTTTCTTTGTTTTTTTAGCCAAAAATATTTGTCAAATTTGATCTAAACAGGTGAATATTTTTCGTAACCCTCAAAATGCATTTTTTCAGCAAATTTTACTATTTGCCAAAAACATTCTCCCACTTGCAGCTCCCTTTTTTGCAAAAACCTGCTCTTAAGATATGTACAGTGAATTTAGGGCTGGTTAGATTTACAGCAGTGGGTCTGGCTGTCTGATCAGAACGTGAACAGGACAGACAGATGCTCCAAATGCATTTGCAAGCGTGCATTCCTTCACACAACTAAAAGACAAGATCTGGCCATGGAAGAATTTATTCTAATTTCTTCCCCTTCTTCTCTGCTTTCCAGGTGCAAACTGACAATACAGGCCCCCATCTTCAAAAGCAGAAGTCAGGACATATGAGTCTGTAGGAGCTGCTGCACACAGTTGCATGAACTCGCATGGGTGGGGCGGGGTACACAGTACAGAAAGGTCTGTGGTGGAAAGGTATTACAGATCGAACCTCTCTAATTGGGCACCCTTGGGACCTGACTAGTCCAGGACAAATTTGCAGGATCACAAGAGGGGAATACTGTCTAGCAGCATCCCTAACACTTTCACTGCTTACTGGGCTCTTAGAAGACACTTAGGATAAATTATACCTAAATAACAGCACAGAACATGGACAGCCAGGACTGGTCGCTATAAACAACCTTTATGGGACCACAGGAAACTTGGCCACACCCATGATAGGTGATTATCCAGTTAACTAAAATCATGCCAGATTGCAGATGTTGCCAGATGAAAGAGTTCTGGATTAGAGAGGTTCAATCTGTACTGGAATTAACATGAGACAGTCGCATGTCTCACGAGTGATAAGATGTGCAAATTATTCCAAACAAGTGGCAATAAAACTGCTGGCACACACCATACGAAAGAGAAGAGCGAGAGGGGATTTGATAGCAGTCTTCAACTACCCGAAAGAGGATTACAAAGAGGATGGAGAGAGGCTGTTTTCAGTGGTGACAGATGCCAGAATGAGGAACAAGGTTCTCAAGTTGCAATGAGAAAGGTTTAGGTTGGATATTAGGAAACAAGTATTTCCCTAGGAGGGTGGTGACGCACTGGAATGTATTATCAAGAAAGGTGGTGGAATCTCCATGCCTGGAGGTTTTTAAGTCCTGGTTTGACAAAGCTCTGGCTGGGATGATTTAGTTGGGGTTGGTCCTGCTTTAGGCAGGGAGCTGGACTCGATGACCTCCTGAGGTCCCTTCCAGCCCCTTGATTCTATGAGTCTATGAGTCCTGTACCTGTCGTATATTCCCTGAACACGAGAGGACATGAGAAAGAGAGACTGAGAGCATGCTGTTTAGTTTAGAAATATAGATTCAGGATAAGCAAGTATCTAGAGAGAGACAGATATTGTCTGTCTTCTATCTAGATCTAGATCTGCATTCTATCTATCTGTCTATCTCATTGGTTTTATATATAACTAATGTGTCACACACACAGAAATAGCATTCGTTACCCCACAGGGGAATGCTAGAGAAAAGCCCCAAACAGCCTTCTCGCAGCCCTGCCATCCACCTATCTCTGGTCCCACTCCACAGGGTCATTCCCGATTTCCCCCAGCGCAAAGGCGCTCAGCAGCTGGGCTGGGAAGTTCGGAAGAGGCAGAAATGAAGCTGGAGAATGTTTGTTGGCCCTCCCTCGTGCCACCGAGTATCAGCGAGGTAGCCAAGTTCATCTGTAGCTTCAAACACAACAGGAAGTCCTGCAGCACCTCATAGACTAACAGATCTTTTGGAGCATCAGCTTTCGGGGGCAAAGCCCTGCTTCACCAGCATATCACCGTTGCACTTCTGTAATAATATCCTAATCACAGCCCCATCCCACCCCACCCCACCCCCCACCCTCTGGGGTTGGGCAGAAAACTGCTTAAGTTGCTGCTTCCAGCTCCACACCCTTCTCCGCTCCATCTCCCCACTCCATGGGGACCGGTCGCTTATTGGCAGTGGAATTGATTCCTGAGCGAAACCCACCAGTCAGCTTCCTCCCCACCCCCACCCCCAATTTCCTTCCTCTGTCTCTGTCTTTTTCCCTCTCTTCCAGAGGGCAGCACCTCCCCGTTCTCTCCCCTCCACCCCCCACCCCCCGAGCTCCGGTGAGCCAGGCCAATTCATCACCCTGTCAGGCCAGTGTGACAGCCCTTCATAAACGCACCACAATGAGCCTAAATAGGCATCCGAACAGCCCTCAGCCCAGCCAATTTAGCAAAGCAGGCAACATCTGAGCTGCTGAATCCCAGCGAGACGGAGATTGAAATTGGGAAATTGGTTCTACTCCTCTCCAGTAGTTCAGTTTTTTTCTTTTCTTTTTTTTAAATACACCTATATATTCCCTTCCTCTCCAGATAGATATTTAAGGTAATCTCTCCCCCTTACATCTCCCGCACTTATTACACACAGATGCTGAAGCCTGGCTGTGCGCTTGCTCTCACAGTAGATTATTGCAGGGTCTTATTGGTAAACTTGCAAGGTCGGCAAAAACATACCGGCCTCAGCAGATTGAGGCTGGAGGCAGGCCCAGGCTGCGGGCTGCCAGGCTGCGCTGGCTCCCCAGCTGTCGGCCCAGGGCTTGGGCAGCTGGGTAGCATCTCGCTCGTCTCTCCTCTGGCTAGTCCTTGTGGGCTCCAGGAATCCTGCAAGGTTGTGCTTTTCTATTCCTTCAGCACAGCAGGAGTGCCCAGCCCTGCCAGGCCCAAGCAGTAACTTTGGCTGGTAAATGTAAAGTAGAACAAGAGCAAAGGGCTTAAACTGCAGCAAGGAAGGTTTAGGTTGGACATTAGGAAAAACTTCCTAACTGTGAGGGTGGTTAAACACTGGAATAAATGGCCTAGGGAGGTTGTGGAATCTCCATTACTGGAGATATTTAAGAGCAGGTTAGGTAGACACCTACCGGGGATGGTCCATATCACAGAATCAGAGAATCATAGGGCTGGAAGGGAACTCAGGAGGTCATCTAGTCCAGCCCCCTGCTTCAAGCAGGCTGACCCCCCCTCATCTAAGTCATCCCAGCCAGGACCTTGTCTAGCTGGGACTTAAAAACCTCGAGGGATGGAGAATCCACGACTTGTCTAGGCAACGCATTCCAGTGCTTCACCACACTCCTGGTGAAGTAGTTTTTTCTTAATAGCCAACCTACACCTCTCCCTCTTCAACTTCAGACCATTACTGCTCGTTCTGCCATACGACACCACTAAGAACAGTTTCTCACCCTCCTCTTTAGAGCTCCCCGTCAGTAAGTCAAAGGCTGCTATTAAATCACCCCTCAGTCTTAGATGGTGCTGTACACTCACACCAAAATGCAAGTCTACAGAGCCTGCATCCTCAGCACCCTCCTCAACGGCAGTGAGTCTTGGACCTTGTACACCCACCAGGAAAAGAGGCTGAATGTCTTCCACTTGCGCTGCCTCAGGCACATTCTTGGGATACCATGGAAGGACAAAGTGCCCAACAACGCCGTCCTCTAGCAAGCTGGAATTCCAACCATGCACACCCTCCTCAGGCAGCAGCCGCTCTGCTGGCTTGGCCACATCCACAGGATGAATGATGGAAGGATCCCAAAAGACATCCTGTAAGGCGAGCTAGTCTCTGGGAAAAGACCTCCCGGACGCCCCCAGTTGTGCTACAAAGACGTCTGTAAGAGGGACCTCAAGGAGGTAGACATCGACCCAGATAGTTGGGAAGAGCTGGCAGACGACCGCAGCAGCTGGAAGCAGGAACTACACAAGGGCCTTCAGAAGGGCAAGATGAAGATCAGATAGCTGGCAGAGAAGCAAGCCCGTAGAAAGGACAGCAAGGACCTGCCAGAAACTCACAACATATGCATCAGAGGTAGCAAGGACTGTCACTCTCATGTGGGCCTCCACAGTCACAGTCAACGCTGCAAATGACGATCTTAAATGGAGTTACGAAGGGCGCAATCCATAAGCTACACAAACTGAAGGATGCCTTGGATTGGACTGGATTTGATTGGTCCTGCTGAGAAGGCAGGGAACTGGATTCGATGACCTCTCGAGGTCCCTTGTAGTTCTAGTGTTCTGTGATAGGAATGCATATTGGAAAAAATAATCCCAGCTAAGCATACGAAAGGATGGGGACTGATTTAGCCATAACCACTCAAGAGAGAAATAGATCTGGGAGTGACTGCAGATAGTCCTCTGAAAACATCCACTGTATGTGCAGCAGCAGTCAAAAAGCAAACAGAGTATTAGGAATCATTAGACTAGGACAGAGACGATCTTTTTGTCTCAAGAAAAGTCCATAGCATCTTGAATATTGCACACAGACGTGGTTGCCTCATCTCAAAAAGATATATTGGCCTTTGAAAAGGTTCCAAAAATGGCAACAAAAATGGTGAGGGGTATTGAACAGGCGCCATATGAAGAGAGATTAAAAATCCTGGGACTTTTTACCTTGGAAAAGAAGTGACTAAGGGGGGATGGGTAGAGGTCTATAAAATCATGCCTGCTGTGGAAAAAGTGAATAAGGAAAAGTTATTTACTGGTTCCCATAAGATAAGGACTAGGGGCCACCAAAGGAAATTAATGGGTAGCTGGTTTAAAACAAACAAATGGAAGTTTTTCTTCACACAGCACATAGTAGGCCTGTGGAACTCCTTGCCGTAGGAGATTGTGAAAACCAGGACTTAAACAGGATTTAAAAAAAATTAGATGAATTCATGGAGGTTGGGTCTATCAATAGCTATTAGCCAGGCAGGCAGGAATGGTGTCCCTAGCCTCTGTCTGTTGGAGGACAGATCACTCAATGGTTACCTGTTCTTTTCACTCCCTTGGGGGCACCTGGCACTGGCCTCTGTTGGAAGGCAGTATAGTGAGCTAGGTGGACCTTTGGTGTGACTCAGAATGGCTGCTCTTACAAAAGTGGCTCAGAAAGGGTTAATGGAGATACACATTTTGTAGGACTGGAAGGGACCTCAGGAGGCCATCAAGTCCAGTCTCCTGCCCTGGCCAAGCACCATCCCTTCTTCCTTTTTAAGTCTATTTACCCCAGGCATCTAAGTTGCCCCCTCAAGGGTTGAGCTCAGACCCCCAGGTTTAGCAGGCTAATGTTCAAACCACTGAGCCATCCATACCTCCTGCCTGCCCTGTGAGATCGAGTCCGATCCCCCTGGCTCTTGGCAGAACCAAGCACAACCCCACCCCCCCGCCGCCTTTTTCTTTTATTTGCCTCTGACCCCTACATGGCCCCCTCAAGGATTGAGCTCACAAGCGTGGGTTTAGTAGCTAATGCTCAAGCTAGGCCATGGGAGATGCAGGTGACCCAGGTGCCTGAGCCGGTACACTGGTGGCCAGGAAGGCAAGATGATAAGAAGGGAGAAGAGGTGAGCCAGCAGAGGCAGAGCTGTGCAACATTGGGCAAGTGATAACCAGCAGCAGCCTTGATAGTTCTTCCCTGCCTCTCCATGTTCTGCACATCCCACCCTGGCTGGCCGGCCGTCGGGGCCAGTCCCTGCCTTAGTAGAGTGTCCTGCCCTGTCCTGTAGCTTCATGGCTTCTCACGATGTAAGTGGGCTGGCCTGGTTTTGAACCCCGGGCAGATCTGTGTGTAGGGGGCAGCTGGTGGGGAAATCAGGGACCACACACCTGCTTGGGGGAAGACATTCTTCACCTCGTGCTTCTGCAGGGCCAAAAGCGGGCAACATCCAGGAAGGAGGTGGAACAGGTCATGGAGCCTGAGAGGAAGCATGGTGGAGTCATCATGGTGTTGTCTCTCAGTGAGGGCAGCTGAATCTGGGGAGGAGCCAAAATTGCCACTACCTTCACTTCTCCCCACAGCCTGCAGGTCCACAGCTCAATGCCCACACTGGTGTTCCGAATCTCCAGATGGGTGGGACCAAGGGGCAGGATCCAGCAGCTAAGCTGGTCCGGCTTTCCTGGAGGCCCACTGGTGTCGGCCCAGGAGGGACTGCAGCAGACAGAGAGGCGATGAGGCAGAGGCCCCGCTGTGCCAGGACAGAGCTACTGCTGGTAATTGCACCACAGCCCATTGGAGAACCCACCGCTTCACAGCCTCTTTGGGATAAAGGGCCACAGAATCATAGAACAATAGAGCTGGAAGAGACCTAAAAAAGCCATCGAGTCCAGCCCCCTGCTCTAAGCAGGACCAAACCCATCAGATCAGCACCGCCAGGGCTTGGTCGAGGCGAGACTTAAACACCTCCAGGGATGGAGACTCCACTGCTTCCCTGGGTAGATCATTCCAATGCTTCACCACCCTCCTAGGGAAAAAGTTTTTCCCAATGTTCAACCTGGACCTTCCCAACGGCAACTTGAGACCATTGTTCCATGTTCTGCCATCCGTGACCACTGTGAACAGCCTCTCTCCAGCCTCTTTGCAGCCTCCCTTCAGTAAGTTGAAGGCTGTTATCAAGTCCCCCCTCAGTCTTCTCTTCTGCAGACTAAACACTCCCAATTCCCTCAACCTTTCTTCATAAGTCGTATGCTCCAGCCCCCTAATTATTTTGGTCGCCCTCCGCTGGACCCTCTCCAGTGTGTCCACATCCTTCCTATAACTGGGGGCCCAGAACTGGACACAGTACTGGACACAGTACTCCAGATGCGGCTTCACCAAAGCCGAATAAAGAGGAACAATCATCTCCTCAGCTGGTGCAAATCACCTGCTGTCTCCTGAGGATCAGTTTGCTCCAGCCTCCAACCCTGCAAGATCCTCCTGGGAGAGGCCCGGTATGAGTGCGAAACATTGCAGGTCTGCGCATCACCCATAAAAGTCGCTGGGAGCTTTGATGTGCATTCCAGTAGGTATGTCTCCATGGCAGCCAGGAACAAGTGTAACCCACACGCCGAGGTGTGGATCACCATCCCATGTAGTGGCACCTAGCCCACTCGCCCAGAGAAAGAATGGGTCTCCAGCGCAGCCTTAGTGAAGAGCCAATTGGCTGAGAGCTCAAACTGTACAGGCTCCTGCACTAAGCTGCATAGATCCATGGCCAAGTGGCCCTGTGGGCAGCTACATGACACTCCCAGCCCGGGTTCAAACTAGCTGCAGCTGGAGCTCACAAACTCAAGCAGCAGCCTGCATCCAGACCCCACAGGCCCTGCAACCCAGCTGCCCTGTGGAGAGAGAGTCTCACTCCTGGATGCAGCGTGGACATGCTCCATGCAGGTTCTAGTACAGTCTCTATCAGCTACTAGTGACACGGGGTGTCTCATCTACAGGCCAGTCTCTGCTGGCATGGCTTAACTCAGAAGATGCGCAAGGTGCACCCTCTAACTTGCACCAGCTACCAGGCTGCTGCGGTACACCAAGGAGCGGTTGCATCTCTCTTTAGGGACCCTAACTGCTTGCCCCCAAAACAGGTCACCACCGCCACTCTTACCCCACAGCTCCATGACATTACTTCATTCAGTTCTTGCTAATTTGCCCATTTGAACGTGAGACTCTTTAGAAGCCAGCCCGGTGGCTGCTTCCCCAGCTATGCCACGTCCCCGCTCACTGTTAAGAGGAGGATAATTAATTGTAGTGAGTCACTAAAACAAGCTCCTTCTCTGCAGCAAATTATCCCCGTGTTCTACAGCAACGTTAACGCCGGCGGCCATAAAATGAGCAGGCGGTCCAGGGCCAGCTGCCAGGGCAGGCATGAGTTATTATCCCACGGTGGGCTGCAGAGCCAGGGAACCTGCCAAGCTGTACAAGCGGAGGAAATGCCCCTCGATCGGACATTCTTGGTAGGGCTGCCCTGGTATTAAGGTAGTATCAGTGTTGTTCCATTATGAACCTAGGGGTACGTCTCCCTCTATCTCCATCCATCCATAGTTTTGAGCTTCCATTCAAGGACCTCACACTAGCTTAGGCCCATGGTACTGAGCAGCGAGGTAAGCTTACAATTCAACCCTCACGCTGAGTATTTAAAAATTTGCTTGCAATGGACATATATGGATATAGGAATGGTGCCCCTGGAACAGGGGCTGGGGGTCTAACTACATATAAGGATCTGGGTAATTATGTTTTCAAAATACTTGGCTTTAGTCTTCATCAGATAATGCCTTGCCGGTCTCAGGCCTCAGCTGATGGGCACGAGACAATGTCCCTAAGGGCGGCTGTGAGACAATGGGCAGTGGTCTCTGCCGATAGCCCATCTCCCTGGCTTCATTCTTGCATGGATGTTGGTATTTTCAGTTTCCTGGTGGTGCCTCCTGCCTACCCAATCTTCAGTGTCTCTGACCTATCTCACAGCACGGAAGGCTTCCGTCCCATTTATCCACCAAAACACTTGCTGCTGGGCTAGGACAGAAGAGTCACAACCAACTTCTCCATGGATCTGCTGAGTTTCTGTCCCTGGAGAGGGGTTGGATCCCATTGTTTCGTTTTCCACTGATGTCAACGTCAAAAGGAGCAGCAGGTCGGAGGGCTGGGAAGGGAGGCATGTCGATTCCTGGGTGCCTGCTTGTGTGTTATGGGTCTGAGGCGGCGTTGCCTGTAAGCTGAGTGCTTGGGTGGCCAACTGGGAGAGATTCAGGTGTCACCCAGCTGATTAGCAGAGTGCCCACAACCATCCACAGCTGACAGCCTGTGTTTCTATGGGTGGTGCACCTCTGCACATGCCTCAGTTCATGTCACAAAATTTATTCTATACACAGATGGGAAAGCTGAGAAGGAAGATTGATCTGAGGCACCAAACCTGTATGTCACATAGTCACTGTCCACTGGCTGGCAGGCAGGTGGCTTGCTCCAGCAACATGGGGCTTGGGCAGCTGTCCCTGGTAGCTTGGGATGGCAGGTGGGTGGCTGGCCCCAGAAGTGTGGGGCTCGGGCGTGTGGCTTACGTGGGCAGCTCTGGTGGCTGGTATGGGTCTCAGGCAGCTGGCCAGCTGGGGCTGCACCAGGCACTCACAAGGAGCCAAGAAAAACCATTGGTGCTTATTTTTAATTTCCAATAACATTTTTATATCAAGTAACAGAGAGAAAGCCATGCTAGTCTATATACTATCAAAACAAAAAAGCAGTCCAGTAGCACTTTAAAGACTAACAAAATAATTTATTCAGTGAACTTTTGTGGGACAGACCCATTTCTTCAGCCCATAGCCATACCAGAACAGACGCAATATTTAAGGCACAGAGAACCAAAAATAGTAATCAAGGTTGACAAATCAGAAAAAAAAATTATCAAGGTGAGCAAATTAGAGACCCTATAGGGGAATCTCTCGCATACTTGGCTTAATCTAATTCTTGACCTCCCCCCCCACCGCCCCTCTACTCTCTGATTTGCTCACCTTGATAATTTATTTTTCTGATTTGTCAACCTTGATTACTATGTTTGTGCCTTAAATATTGAGTCTGTTCTGGTATGGCTGTGGGCCGAAGAAGTGGGTCTGTCCCACGAAAGCTCATCACCTAATAAATTATTTTGTTAGTCTGTAAAGTGCTACTGGACTGCTCTTTTGTTTTGATTTTTATATTAAGCTTTTGTGCTTATTTGAAATTACAAAGTGAATTTTTTGTTCAAGGGGGGTTGGAGGATGGTAAAGAAGCAGGGGATGGGGGCGTGAGGGTTTCTCAAAAATCAAAAGTGGGGTGCGATGCTGAAAAGTTTGGGAACCCCTGATCTAATGCCCCTGGGACAGGGAAGTGACTGGACACAAGATTTTCCTGACGCAGGCGGCCACTGGCTGCAGTGGCTGCCATTACAACAAAGAAAGGAGCTAGACCAGCAATGGACAACTTAGGCTAGCGAGTGCTTTGCATGAACGGCCTTCCTTGATCTCCAGGGGCCGCGAGATTGTCCCAACCAAGAAGAACAACGAGAAGTCCTGTGGCACCTTTTTGACTAACAGATATTTTGGAGCTGAAGCTTTCGTGGGCCTGTAAGGTGCCACAGGATGTCTTGCTGTTCTCGAAGGTACAGAAGGGTTCTTTCAAAGATGGGGTTTACTGGCAAAAGAGCCGCTTCTACACTGCTGTTTTGCTTTCAAAAGGAGAATATGCAAAAGAGGTGCCAGATATGTAAATCGACGCCTCGTTTGCATTTTTGATTTCCTCATTTGCATGCCTCTTTCGAAAGTGCAATGCTGGAGACAGCCCCGGAGTTTATGTGGTGGGGGCGAGGGGGAGAGGGTTACCTGTCACGAATAGGACTAGCTGATGAAGCAAATTAAGGAGGATGTGTCTCGTTCCAAAGATGGCCTGTAGTCAGCACAGGGAACTATGGTTCCATGTTCCTTCTTAGGAGACAAGTCCCCATCGTTCTCTGGCATGAGGCCCTGACGTTATCCAGCACGCTCTGGAGAACGTAGGCTGATGTTCACATCAAAGAGTCACTGGCTTTGAGCAGGAGAGCTACCCCTTTAAAACAAGCACCAATGTTTCCTTTTTGTGGCACAGCTCCGTGGGGCTAAAAACCTCTGCAAAATAAATCCAAACAACTAAACGTGCCTCTGCACGTCACAGGGTGATTTCACTGATCATTTTTGGTTTATTCATGATGCAATGGGACCGTATTAAGTCTAAATCACACCTAGGCCGTGTCTACACTAGTCCCCCTCTTTTGGAAGGGGCATGGTAATGAATGAGTTGGGAAGATGCTAATGAAGCACTACCATGAATATGCAGCGCCTCATTAGCATAATAGTAGCTGATCGTGCTTCAAAGCCGCTGGTTTTGAAACACATGCCACCCGTGTAGCCAATTTCGGGAAGAAGGTGCTTTTGAAATCGGGGGGGGCACATTTCGAAAGGCCCCTGGCTATAATGGCAGCATGCATTTCAAAACCAGCAGTTCCGAAGCATGCGCAGATGCCTTTATGCTAATGAGGTGCTGAATATTCATGCTGATGCCTCAGTAGCATGTTCTGAAGTGTTGCATTACCATAGCCCCTCCTTTGGGAGGGGCTAGTGTGACCACAGCCCTATAATCGTTACAGCAGTAATTGACTAATTAGTAAATAAGATTATAAAAAGTGTTTATTGAGGTTTATCTGCTTCTGTGACTCGAGCAGCTATCGGTTATTTGCTTGTTAACCCTCATTCAATATGTTTTAATAAATATTTGGTGGCTAATTAGCCTACAAGCAGCATGGGGTTTTTTAAGATACGTTAACCATGTAGTGATGAAAAACCAGCTGAACTGCACTCCGCCCCACTGGCAATTCCTTGAGGACGAGAATTGGTTCTGCTATTGAGCCAGTCTCTGTAGCATTCCTTGCCCCCCCGCCATCCCCAATAAATTACATGCGACTCCCCTTTACGCTGGCCCTCTACGGCATGGTTTCCCAAACTGGGGATGTGCCCCCCTGGGGAAGCATGAAGAAATTCCAGGGGGTGCTAGGCGACCCAGCCCCCCATCCTTCCCCCACCCAAAGAAAGAGCCGGCCTTTGCTTCCAGCTCTCAGCCCCTGGCATGTCACGTGGGTGACCTGGAGCTAGCTGCCTTCTGCAAAAGGGAGTGAATGTGGGTTGGAAGGAGGATGGGGTTAGATGGGGCGGCTGGGGCTGCCTGGCTCGGATGAGGGAAATGGGGATGGAGTAAGAGCAGGGGGCTGGTGGTGACTGGCTTTGTGGGAGGGGAGGGTCTCAGGAGGGCAGCTTGTGGGGCTTGGGCAGCTCAGGCTGGCGGGTGGGCAGCTGACCCCAGCAGCACAGGGCTCGGGCAGTGCAGAGCTGGCAGGCGGGTGGCTTACCCCAGCAGCATGGGGCTCGGGCAGCATTGGATGGCGGGCGCACGGCTGGGGCGGGTGGTTTGTGTGGACAGCTCTGGTGGGTGGCACAGGGCTCTGGCAGCCGGCCAGCTGGGGCTGCACCAGGCACCCTCAAAGGGCCAAGAAAAGCTATTGGTGCTTATTTTTAACTTCCAGTAACATTTTTATATCAAGTTTGTGTGTTTATTTTAAATTAAGAATTGAATTTTTTGTTGAAGGGGGGTTGGAAGATGGTAAAGAAGAGGTGGGGGGGTGGGGGGGGCTTCTCAAAAATCAAAAGGGGGGAGTGATGCCGAAAAGATTGGGAACCACTGGTCTAATGCCCCAGGGGCAGGGAAGTGACTAAACACAAGATTTTCCTGACTCAGGGAGTGTCTACACAGCAAAGTTATTTCAGAATAACAGCTGCAATTCTGCAATAATTTTGGGAGCATCAACACAACGCAACTGCTGTTTTGAAATAATTTTCAAATAGCCGATGCCTTATTTTGAATTTGGTAAACCTCATTCCACAAAGAATAGTGCCTGTTTCAAAATAGCAGGCTGGCTTTTAACTCACGTGGTAGAACACAGGGCTTTAGCTGCCGGGATTGCAGGTTCAAGCCCTTCTGCAGGCAGCCGAGGTCTGCTGGCATTACAAATGCAGGTTTCAAAATTGCCATTTCAAAACAGGGGCTGTGTTGGTAGAGAAGAGGGGCTCTTTTGAAATTAGCTATCCAGTTAGCACATGGCTGGACTTTTATATTGGGTCTGGAAACCACTTATGTGCCCAGTGTGAGGGGAGGGATAGCTCAGTGGCTTGAGCATTGGCCTCCTAAACCCAGGGTTGTGAGTGAAATCCTTAAAATGGCCATTTAGGGATTGGGGCAAGCAGATGTCAGGGATGGTGCTTGGTCCTGCCAAGAGGGCAGGGGACTGGACTCAATGACCTCCCAAGGTCCCTTCCAGTTCTAGGAGATGTGTATCTCTGTTATTATTGGCCCCAAATACTGTGCTGGGGGGCCAAGTGAGGTGTCAAATGAAAGCTGATGATGCCTTGAAACTGTGTTTTCTACTTGTATGTCTGTATCATGGATGTAGGTAAAGTTATAGATTTTTAGCTCTGCAGCAATGTGACAAATGTTTCATTGCTGAGGTTCGCAAAGGGAAGTGGGGCTCCACCCCAGCCAGGACAATAGACTGACTAAGGGCCCAGATGGCCAACACCCATTTCATGATGGTGGGGTTTTCCTCCTGGGACTGCAACGAATGGAAACTCAGCACAGTGACCCACCTGGTCAGGTGGTGGGCCAAGGCCTATGGAGAAGAAAAGAATTTCCCCTCCGCATGTGAAAAGCTATAAGATGGGCCCTGGCAGGGACTTTCTTTGTTCTTCCTTCCTCACGAGTTAGGCCTGTCTGGACTGGGGGCCTGTCCCTCAGAGGGATGATCTGGATTTAGCAGTCTCCATCTTGGCTCTTTCTTTTCGTGGTCTCCAAGAGTCCATACCCCAGCAAGTGGACTCCAGAGGGCTGGATCTACAATGCTCCAACGACTGAATGTAAGTAACATGAAATGAACTTTCAGAGACTTTCAAGAGTCAGCAAATAACACCGCTGGCATGCATCAGTAGTTATGACTGATGCATGTAAAGTATTGCTTTAACAATTCTCTCTAGCCCCATTCTTTCTTTTGTACTAATAAATCTTTAGATATTAGAGCTAAAGAATTGATGAGCATGTTGTTTTGGGTAAGATCCAAGTCTATATTGACTGCAGTCTGGGGCTGGGCCATTTGGGGTCTGGAAGAACCTGTGTGTTGTCGGGTGAAATAGGCTGAAGAGCCTCTCACCTGAAGTTGGGGGTTGTTGGGCTGGGCTGGTACAACACCTGAGAAGTTTGGGGGTTTGCTTGTGTGGCTTCTGGCTGGCCAGTGAGGCTGGCGGAGGTGCTGTTGAGGCTGGTTTTGATCTGCCTTAATAAGAAGGAAATCCCAGCCTGGGCCTGTAAGTGGCCCAGATTTTAAGCAAAGGTATCCTGGATTGATTTCTCTAGCTGTGCCTGGAAACCCCGTCCTATCACAGCCATAAACCCTATAGTTACGTTGGATTGTGTTCCTGCAACCCCTGCATAATTCAAATTTTTGCACAAGTCAAGGGGAGTTAGGAACCAGGATGCAGCCTGGTTCCCAGCTCACCTGCGCTTGCAGGGGCTGGGAACCTGACCAACCTACCAGGGCTGATCAGTTTCCTGGCTCCCAGAGTGACAGGGAGCCAGGAACCAGGGAACAGCCTGGTTCCTGTCTCTCCACTGCCTCTGAGACCTGGGAAATAGACCAGCACATATGCTGGTCAGTTTCCTGGGTCCCGCAAGCAGCGGGGAGCCTGTAACCAGGCTGCCGCCTGGTTCCCAGCTTCCTGCCACTCCAGGGACTGATTAACCTCTCCTGTCAGGGGCGGCAGCCAAGAGTCAGGAGGTGTATGTGTGTGCAACACACATCTGTGCAAGCCAAGGAGATCGTGTTAGCATGAGGGGCTGAGCACGTGAGCAGGGTGCTTTCGGCCTGGGCGAACCTGGCCAAGGGGCACCTGTTACACCCTCTCTCCCAAACATCCACTGGCATCTTTTGTAGAGAGAGGGAGATATTTAAGCCCAGCACATTATGGGTAGATGGCACCTATTCTCTCCTTTTTCTTTCCTAGCAGAATGTGCCTCATGGTGGTGACGCATTGAGAAGTATTTTAGGGGAGCCATTTTAGGACAAAATTATACAGGGGGAGGAAAAAGTTTTTACCAAATTAATGAAAAAAAAATCAAGCTGGCTTCAAAAGCCCATTAATGGTCTTGATGTGCTGGTTCCAGATCAAAAAATACGCAGGAGCCAATAACACCTTGTAAACACCTTCGTCCCCTCGACAGACTCCCGGAGAGGGGGCTGGAGCAGTTGCCCCAGGGTGTAGGATTGCTCAGGAGTTTCTGCCTTTGTGTCATTCACTGTAGAGTGTGCGCCTGAGAAGGTGGGATATTCACACACTCGTACAGAATCATAAAGAACCCCAGGCACCTCTTTTCAGCTGTGAGTCCCACAGCGATTTGCAAAGGCTCACTGGGTCCATTTTACAGATGGGAAAACTGAGGCACAGAGCAGTGATTTGCCTAGTGTCACCAGCGGCATTGACAGCCACTGTGGGTGGACAGGGCTCTGGCTTCTGCCTCAGGAGGGGCAGGGCCAAGAGCAGAAGGGGCACAGCCCAGGGTAGTTAGTTCTCAGGACCTTCTAGACCATGGAGCTGCTCCCACCCTCGACTCCCTCACAGCCGTGCACAGCCAAAGCAGCACTGTTGTGATGCTTCAAAGGTGTCCAGGGGCAGTTACCCACTTTGCCCCACTCCACCCGGTCACCCAGCACAGCAGGGAGCTTAACCCTGGTCTTCAAAACCTCAGTCTGGTACTCTACTAGGCAAGAGTTGTGTGTGTGTATGCATCTGTACATGCACACACACACACACACATGCATAAGCAGCTCCCTCCTTTTGCAGCACAAGGGCCCAGACACCCCAGTGAAGGGCCCAGGCTAAGAACCTGGACAGATGCCTACACAGGCCAGTGCCTGGCTATGCCCCCACCCCCCGTGGGAAGGGAAGGCTCCTCTCATGCAGAGCTCTGCTCTTTAGCTTGTTGCTGTCTTGGAAAATATTTACAGCCTCTTAATTAATTAAACATAAGAACATAAAACTGGCCATTACTGGGTCAGACCAAAGGTCCATCTAGCCCAGCAACCGTCTGCCGACAGTGGCCAGTGCCAGGTGCCCCAGAGGGGGTGGACTGAAGACAATGATCAAACAATTTGTCTCCTGCCATCCATCTCCACCCTCTGACAAACAGAGGCCAGGAACACCATTCCTGCCCCCTGGCTAATAGCCTTGTATGGACCTAACCTCTACGAATT
This sequence comes from Carettochelys insculpta, assembly GCF_033958435.1. NCBI lineage: Eukaryota > Metazoa > Chordata > Testudines > Carettochelyidae > Carettochelys > Carettochelys insculpta. The sequence goes on from NC_134138.1 coordinate 7,806,536, forward strand.
TATCTAGGTCTTCTTTGAACTCACTAACAGTCCAAGCCTTCACAGCCTCCTCTGACAAGGAGTTCCCCAGGTTCACGATGTGCTGTGTGAAAAAGAACTTTCTTTTGTTAGTTTTAAACCTGTTACCCATTAATTTCACTTGGTGTCCTCTAGTTCTTATATTATGGGAACTTTCCTTCATTCACCCTCTCCACACTGCTCATAATTTTATACACCTCTATCATGTCCCCCCTCAGTCTCCTCTCTTCTAAACTGAAAAGTCCCAGTCTCTTTAACCTCTCCTCATATGGGACCTGTTCCAAACCCCTAATCATTTTAATTGCCCTTTTCTGAACCTTTTCTACAGCCAGAATATCTTTTTTTGAGGTGAGGAGACCACATCTGTATGCAGTACTCAAGATGTAGATGGACCACAGTTTTATAAAGGGGCAGTAAAATAGTCTTTGTCTTATTTTCTATCCCTTTTTTTATAATTCCTAACACCCTATTTGCTTTTTTGACTGCTGCAGTGGTCAGCTGTGGGTTGGACCCAATTCCAGGAGAGCCAGAGAAGGAACGTTGGTCGAGACAGGACTCCCCAGACAGAGTGTCTCAGCCCCCCTCCTTGCCCATCCTGATTGCCTCCTGCTGGCAGATTATACAGCTGCAAAGTCAGCCCATCTTGCTGATGATGAAACGGGGCAACCAGAAAGCAAAGCAGCCCTACAACAGCCGATCGACCTCTGCCTGCTGCTGTGACAACCTCACGTGAAAGTGCTTCGGCCGTGTTCGTGTTCCTTGTTTATACTGTCAGAGTGCAGAGAAGCCAAGACATCGGGGCCCAGTTTGTGTTGCAGCCACAGCAAAGAGGCTGAGACTCAGAGGCCAGGAGGGACCATCTGGTCCCGTGGTGTCCAACAGGAATTCAAAATCGCCACATTTGTGGTTGTCGACTTTCAACGTTCACCACATTGGGTGCGTTTACACTAGCCGGCTACTTCGAAGTAGCCAGCACAATGTCGAAATAGCACGTGTCGCGTCTACACGTGCCGTGAGCTATTTCGATGTTGAAATCAACGTTAGGCGGCGAGACATCAAAATTGCTATTCCTATCCGAAGATGGGAATAATGCCCTACTTTGACGTTCAATGTCAAAGCAGGGTGTGTGTGGGCAATCCACGTCCCGCTACGTCGAAATAGCAGGGTCCTCCATGGCGGCCATCAGCTGAGGGGTTGAGAGATGCTCTGTCCAGCCCCTGCGGGGCTCTATGGTCGCCGTGTGCAGCAGCCCTTAGCCCAGGGCTTCTGGTTGCTGCTGCTGCTGCTGCTGCAGCTGGGCATCCATGCTGCTTGCACGGGGTCTGCAATCGGTTGTCGGCTCTGTGGGTCTCGTGCTGTGCAGGCCGAGTGTTTCTGGGAGGGGCCCTTTAAGGGAGCGGCTTGGGGCTTTGCTGGCCCCTTATTTTGATGGGGAGTGCTTGTGTGTGTGGATGCTCCGCATTTCCTTCCAGGGCAGCACCTTTCGACGTTCTCCATCGCTACTTCGATGTTGAACATCGATGTCACCAGCCCTGGAGGACCTGTAGACGATATGCATCGAAGTAGCCTATTTCGATGTTCTTACGTCGAAATAGGCTACTTTGACATAGTGTGCTAGTGTAGATGTAGCCATTATGTTATGCAAAACATTATAGAGCCAGGCACTCCCAGCTGCCTCCTCCTCACATTAAGTGCCCTCATCCTCTCCCAGAACCAAGCACCCCCTGAGGGATAGAAAATAAGACAAAGAATATTTTACTGCCCCTTTATAAAATTATGGTACGCCCACATCTTGAATACTGCGTACTGATGTGGTTTCCTCACCTCAAAAAAGATATTTTGGCAGTAGAAAAGGTTCAGAAAAGGGCAACTAAAATTATTAGGGGTTTGGAACAGGTCCCATATGAGGAGGGGTTAAAGAGACTGGGACTTTTCAGTTTAGAAAAGAGGAGACAGTGCAGGGATATGATAGAGGTCTATAAAATCATGAGCGGTGTGGAGAGGGTGAATAAAGAAAAGGTATTTGCTTGTTCCCATAATATAAGAACCAGAGGACACCAAATGAAATTAATGGGTAACAGGTTTAAAACTAACCAAAGAAAGCTCTTTTTCACACAGCACATCGTTAACCTGGGGAACTCCTTGCCAGAGGAGGCTGTGAAGGCTTGGACTGTAACAGAGTTCAAAGAAGATCTAGATAAATTTGTGGCGGTTAGGTCCATACAAGGCTATTAGCAAGAGGGTAGGAATGGTGTCCCTGGCCTCTGTTTGTCAGAGGGCACAGGTGGATGGCAGGAGACAAGTCGCTTGATCATTGTCTTTGGTCCACCCCCTCTGGGGCACCTGGCACAGGCCAGTGTCAGCAGACGGTTGCTGGGCTAGATGGACTTTTGGTCTGACCCAGTAATGGCCATTCGTATGTTCTGAGCCAAGCACCGCCAGCCCCACCCTGTTCTAATTCAATGCTGGCGACTCACAAGAGCAGCTGCCACGCCCTTCTCCCACCAAGTGGTGGGGTGTGGGGTGGGTAGACGGCACTCCCTGGGTGTGGCTCCCACGAGGAGCAGCATGTAAAGGCTCCAATAGCTGCGTGAAGCTTGGGAGCCACAGGTTGGCCACCCCCATACTCGCCACAACACAGTGTCCTATTTGCCACATGTGCTGACCATATTGGACACCCATCATCCAGTCTCACTTCCTGCCACAGGACCTGACCTGCCCACTCCAGTAAGAGGCTCCTTGCTGCTGGCTCAGTTACTGACAGCATCAAATCCTGGTTTAAAGGGTATGAGTTTCAGAGATTCCCCAGTTACATCTGTCTATGAAGTTAGTGTCTAGGAAGGAGTATGGCAGAAAGGGATCTAGGGGTTATGGTGGACCACAAACTAAATATGAGTCAACAGTGTGATGCTGTTGCAAAAAAAGCAAACACGATTCTGGGTGCATTAACAGGTGTGTTGGGAACAAGACACGAGAAGTCGTTCTTCCGCTCTACTCTGCACTGGAGTATTGTGTCCAGTTCTGGGCACCGCAGTTCAAGAAAGATGTGGAGAAAATGGAGAGGGTCCAGAAAAGAGCAACAAGAATGATCAAAGGTCTAGAGAACATGACCCATGAAAGAAGGCTGAAGGAATTGGGCTTGTTTAGTTTGGAATAGAGAAGACTGAGGGGGGACATGATAGTGGTTTTCAGGAATCTAAAAGGGCGTCATAAGGAGGAGGGAGAAAACTTGATCTTTTTAGCTTCTGAGAATAGAACAAGAGGCAATGGGCTTAGACTGCAGCAAGGGAGGTTTAGGTTGGACATTAGAAAAAAGTTCCGAACTGTCAGGGTGGTCAAACACTGGAATAAATTGCCAAGGGAGGTTGTGGAATCTCCATCTCTGGAGATATTTAAGAACAGGTTAGATAGATGTCTATCAGGGATGGCCTAGACAGTACTTGGTCCTGCCATGAGGGCAGAGGGCTGGACTCAATGACTTCTCGAGGTCCCTTCCAGTCCTAGTATTCTATTTCCAGGTGGTCATGCCCTATGCTGCAGAGGAAGGTGAAAACCCTTCTTTAAGCAAAGCTTCCAGTTGAGACGGACAGACGGGGAGCTGAGACACACCACTTTCCCACAGCACTAAGGCTCAAACTCAGGTTGGCTGGCCCCACACCCAGACCCTTAACCATACAACCATCATCCTCAGCCTTGTCACTTCGCTAGTGCAGCCTTGTTCCCCAGGGTGTTGTCAAGGGCTCTTACTTACTTACACATTGGCTATGCAGGGGGATGCACGGGGGCCACACGCACCCCCAACATCAACCTCCCATCTGCGCCGCACTACCTCTGAAGAGTACAGGGGCCTCTCCCAGAGCAGCGCTTCCTAGCTTGTGCTATTCCTCAGCTGAGATGCTACTGGGGGGACCTGCCCCACAGGCACCAGAAGCAGCAGGTGGGGGCAGAGCAGGGGTGGGGATGTGGTGGGACAGGGGTGGAAGGGGGAGGGGTATAGGTGGAGAAGGGGTGGAGCAAAGGTGGCAGGGGGTGGGACAGGGGCACATGTCTGGTGCCCCTCCTAGAATGCCCTCAACCATTGCCTCTGTTCTTACAAGTACTGTCCCATCGCAACCCAGCTCCCTGCTGGCCTTTGCCAGCACCGGTGAACCAGGGCCCAGCTGCTGACTCCTCCACTCGAGAGTAAAGCAAGGAGACTTCCCCCAGGTCCCCTTGCCCAGTGACTCTCTCCCCCAGCCCCACCTCTCGCACAGAATCCAGGCCAAGCATCCTGGTAATTCTCCCCTGCCCACCTCTCCGTTCTCGTCAGGAGAGGTTGGCCGTTAGCACGAGTGACAGCAGTGCGAGCTCCCTCCCAGCCAATCACTGCCTCTCCCCCAGCCTTTGGACCCCCAGCAGTGGGAGATGGCCCCACAGAGCCCAGCTGCCTTCCCCCAACCAGCTGCCGAGCCCACCCCTTCCATGTGGCTATTGACACGGTACCGGCCTTTCACACCCACCAGGAAACAGGTGATGATGGGCAGCCCCAGGACTGTCTCTAGAGGGTCCCCTCCAGCCCAAGCTGCTCCACCCCACCCTGCCCCAGCACCCCAGCGAGATCGGTGCGCCAGCCCTGCATTACGCGGCGAGTGACTGATCGAGCTGTCAAGGGGAGAGTTTTAAGACGGAGTTATACGGGCGAGGGAAAAGATTTTTTACTAAATTAATGAAAAATCAATCCGGCCTCAAAAATCCATTAATGGTCATAATGCACTGGTTCCAGAGCGAGGAGCCGGTAGTGCCTGTTCAACGCTGCTCCGGAAGGGAGGGCCTGGGAGATAACTCATTCGTTCGCCTGTGCGGGTTTCCTTTTTAAGATGACACCAAGCTGTGACCCTTCAGGACTCAGTGCAGCATTCAGCCGCTGCCTCGCAGCTCGCAAGGCTCTGGCCTCTCCCAGGCTGGGCTCTGCCTCTCCGAGACGGCTCTTCCTTCCTCTCGTCTTCCCACCGGCAGAGCAGCCACGGCTGTGGATGAGTTCTAGTGCTAAGCAAGCGACGCGTGCGGGGGATGTACCTCCATCCAGACCAACAGCCCCTGTTCCATCCCAATCCTGCCCCTCCTCACAGCTGTGCCAATGCACCTCATGCTCCCTCTTGCAGCCCCCACTTCTGTTCCTGTCCTATCCCCTAACGGCCATGTCAATGCACCTCACATCCATGTTCCCTGTAAGCTGAGTGCTTGGGCAGCCACCAGGAGAAATTCGGTTGCTGCCCAGCTGAATAGAAGAGGTCCTGTAGTTGCCCACAGCCAGCAGCATGTGTTTCTCCTGGTGGTGCACATGCATAGGTGCACATAATAAAATGTATGCTTCCCACGGATGGAAAAAAATCAGGGGGAGCCCTGCCTGCCGCACAGCGATCACTGTGATCATCAATCGTTGTCCATCCCCATCAGCAGTCTCAGCAGAGAGGCTGAGCACAGAAGGACCATGGAGGATCAGCTTCCTGGTCCTTCCTGGATGCGCTCTCCCCTTGGCAGGGCAGCCAAGTGCTTTCTCCAGAGCTTGTAGCCTATAGCTGAACCAATCTCTTCTGGGCACTCCAGCATCTCCTCTGGGCTTTGCTTCTGAGTCAGATGCGTGCCTTCTCTGGGCTGGTTTTGAGAGCTCAGCCTCTTGGTTGCAGAGAAGAGTTCAGTCACCAGAAGCATCATAGCTCTGGATGGCTTGCTAGAGATGGGCACCATGCATAAACTGGATCACATAGTGGGTGTAGATGTTGAGTGGCTCTAAACTGAATTGGCACATGTCAGCTGTAATCTGAAGATATGGTGGCCTTGGTACATTATCCTCTGATAGCCCCGCTCCTGATAGTTTGGTACATCTGTGGAGACTCCTTGGTCCCATCAACCCCAAGGGAACCTGTCAGTGAACAAATGGACCACACAGCAGGAGGATTGAGTTGGGCTAAGCAACATCTGGCTTCCACAGCTGTCTATAGCCTCGCTCCCAGGAGTCGCCCCTCCAAGCTCCACAGGGTTCACAGCTCAACTCAGGGAAACAATGCAGCATGGAAACAGTTTCAAGAGCAGGGGGAAGTGCTACATTCTAGAACCTGGTCTTCTTTTCTCACCTGTTTTACCCAGGGCCCATTGCTGTGCCTGCAGGACATTTACTCCTGGCACACACAGATGTAAGGGGGAAAAGACTCGGACCAGGCGATGAAAGAAGGGGTCTGGCCCACCCCCTTGGGTTTGCACTTAGGGCCCAGTGACATCAAGGAGAAGTCCTTGCACTGACTTCAGTGGACTTTGGACCAAGCTGGATGGTATCTCTTCACTGGCCACGATGTGAGTGTAACCCTGTCTGTGTACAACATGGGAACATCCGGCCCCGCTAGCTCTATACCAAGCTTGCATATTTGCACGTGGTCCAGCAGCAGAATACCAGGGCTGGAGCAATATGTCTCCACGGTGATTTTGCAAGGCTTTGATCAGCTGATCCCACGGACCCTGTTCATCCGATAGTGCATCGCCATTGGCTGCCCTGGCTTGACTTCTGCTTTGTGCTGGTTTGAGCACATTCAGGATCAAGGCCCAGCATGTTTAGCTACAGAAACACATATCGACCCTGCTAAATGTCATAATGCACCAGGGTTTTGTTTCCTTTAAATCTTTTAAAAAGCAATCAAAGTGCTCGGAATCCTCCCAGCGCCAGACATCTAGCAAAGTGACAGGTTGTCAAAGCCGCCTCACCGAGAAACCCAGGGCCCAGCAAATTTTAAGCAGGGAAATTTATTCCTGAGTTGCTCATCGTTCCGAGTGAAAAATGGCCCGTGCTCCTGTTTTGCATGAAATCTTGAAACCGCCGCGGTACTCCAACGAGCAGATCGGCCTGAAACAGAATCATTCATCATCCGGAACAGGCAGCCACCACCCCACACACACACAAAATTAAGTTGTGGGTTGTCTCCAGGCTCAAATGATTCGGCCCATTAATACACCGAGACAGACTGGAGAGAGTGCTGGCCCCTTTCCCCGCACTGGCCATCAGACTGCCTGGTGTAATCAAACACTGGCCTCTGCAAGGAATACTCTGCCAGCTGGGATGGGCTCAGAGCACTGTGCTATTGCAGGTCCTTGCATGTTTCAACATCCCTTGCAGAAAATCTGTCCATTGCCTGTTGGATTGGGCTGTAGGTGCACACTGACTGATGTCCCACGCTAGTTGTCCCAACTAGCAAACTATGTGTACATCGACACTACCAGGTAGCTCGACCTGCTCCGGGTCAATCTTCAGGGGTTTGATGATGTGCACCTAGTGAGGACACACAAAATCGAACTCTCTGGGATTGGTAGTCAGCCCCTGCAGGTTGACAGGACAGTCTCTCTCCTGGACCTCCCTGCGTGAAGAAGGCCAGGTAAGCTGACTGCAGATACATCAGTTCCAGCTACACAATTGTCGGAGCTCAAACTGCATCTCTGCGCTTGTCTTCAATGCCTAGTGTAGACCGGGTCTGAGCAAGGTTAGGCTTGGGTGCGGCCCTTAGGAGCTGGCAGAACCAAATAGCTGGTGCTATTCCTTCCAAGTTAGCAGAACTTGAGTGGACCTGAGGCTGTTGCCCTTGTAGAACAGTCACTGGCATCCCACCTCCCCCATCTCACTTAATGCAGTGGGAAGAAAGAAAATAATCACTCATTAAAAACAACAAGAAGTCCTGTGGCATCTTATGGACTAACAAATGTTTTGGAGCATAAGCTTTCGCACAGAAGCTTATGCTCCAAAATATCTGTTAGTCTATAAGGTGCCACAGGATGACTTGTTTTTGAAGATACAGACTAACTCAGCTACCCTGATACTAATCACTCATTAGTCATCCTTATAAATATATCATAGAATCACAGAATACTAGGACTGGAAGGAACCTTGAAAGGCCATCAAGTCCAGCCCCCTGCCCCAAAGGTAGGACCAAGTACTGCCTAAACCATCCCTGACAGACATCTATCTAACCTGTTCTTAAATATCTCCAGCGATGGAGATTCCACAACCTCCCTTGGTGATTTATTCCAGTGTTTGACCACCCTGACAGTTAGGAACTTTTTCCAAATGTCCAACCTAAACCTCCCTTGATGCAGTTTAAGCCCATTGCCTCTTGTTCTATCCTCAGAGGCCAAAAAGAACACGTTTTCTCCCTCCTCCTTATGACTCCCTTTTAGATACCTGAAAACCACTATCGTGTCCCCCCTCAATCTTCCCTTTTCCAAACTGAACAAGCCCAGTTCTTTCAGCCTTTCTTCATAGGTCACATTCTCTAGACCTTTAATTCCATCTCATAGAACTGGAAGGGACCTCAAGAGGTCATCAAGTCTGGTTGCCGGCCCTCTTGACAGGACCAAGAACCATCCTTGACTTTAAAAAAAAAACAATTTGCCTGAGACCCCTAAAAAGCCTCCTGGAGAATTAAACTCCCCACAGTGGGTTTAACCAGACCAACATGCTACCTCCCGCACAGCTCTTTTCGCCCCAGACCCCTAAATGGCCTTCTTGGGGTTTGAACTCACAAGCCTGCATTTACTAAGATAACGCTCAACCCAGCAAGCTCCCCCCACCCTTTCCACACCCAGGGCCTCAGATGGAGGTTCCAAAAATGCCTTCTTTCTCCTGAGACCCAGACTATGCCCAGCGTGGTTCCAGGGGCAGCAGTTCCCCAGTCATGTTCCAACGGAACGCTGGTATTCCATGCACTATGTCAAAGTGCTCAGCCAATGAAACTGAGTAATGATGGTCTCTTCCCGCTTTGCAGGGAAAAAAAATCCACCTTCCACCACTTCTGTGGCTCTCTCTGTTTGTTTGTTTGTTTTGGTGAGTTTTGCTTTGTTTTTTGGCTTTCTACCCTGGCCATCAAGAAGCCAGGCAGTCGGATATTTATTCCAGCTTCTGATCCCTGGGTGCAGTGAATAATAGCACCTGGAAGCCCCAGCTAAGAAGAGGTCCCCAGCTGCATTGGAAATCCTGCAAACACAGGCCCTGATGCTGGAAGAGTGAAATCAGTGAAACCCATTGGGGTGCACACAGACCCAAGGCCTTTTTCTTGCAAGGAGGTAGTTACACTATCCTGGCACTAGACACTAAACAATTACACATACTGGGAATCCCACCACTCGCATTTGTACAGTTGATTCCACCACCTCTCTAGGTAACACATTCCAACGTTTCATCACCCTCCTGGTAAAATAGATGCATCTGATGAAGCGGGTCTTTGCCCACGAAAGCTTATGCTCCAAGATATCTGTTAGTTTATAAGGTGCCACAGGACTTCTTGTAGTTTCAGCTTATAGGGAACACTGCTCATGAGGTTTTAGGTGTATGCAGAGGTTCACAATGGTCCCTTGTAGTGTTATGCTTACAAAAAGCCACGTGAGATCTTCCAAGGGGGAAAAGACAATACGCTGCATTTATTGACAATACAATAGCAAAGCAGTTAACATAGGCTTCCAGATACACACACACTCCTGCCAAGGAGGTGCTAGTTACCAGTCTCTTGCTCATGCTAGCCTGGCAGCCAAATAGGCTAAGTGTGAGGGGGGACCAGGTTTACTCCGGCCCAGATTGAGGTTCCAGTCAGTGGTCATGGCAGGACAAACCTGGCCGTTATGGGAAGCAGGTCTTCCTTTTAGAATGGTTCTCTTCATCAGGGTGAGTGCGTGCTGTTTTCCTGGTAGATGTTTGTTAGAACATAAGAACCGTCTCACTGGATCAGACCAAAGGTCCATCTAGCCCAGTGTCCTGTCTTCTGACAGTGGCCAATGCCAGGTGCCCCAGATGGAGTGAACAGACCAGGTAATCATCAAGTGATCCCTCCCCTGTCGCCCATTTCCAGCCTCTGACAAATAAAGGGTAGGCACACCATTCCTGCTCATCCTGGCTGATAGTCATTGATGGACTCAAACTCCATGAAGTTGGCAAGCTCTTTTTGAACCCTGTTAAAATCCTGGTCTTCACAACCTCTTCTGGCAAGGAGTCCCACAGGCCTATTGTGCTCTGCAGGAATCAAAACTTCCTTTTGTTAGTTGTAAACCTGCTACCTGCTCTCACACGACACGCGTAAAACAACTTGGAAGAGCAGAGATGCGTACGCCTCATGGGTGCTCATGAGAGGAAGAAAGCAACAACAGCAGCCACACCAACGGAGCCAGGACAATTCCCTTGCCCCCCACTATGAACGCCCAGGCCGTTCAAAGCTTGGACTCCTCTGCCACATGCGAGTCCACAACCAATGAGCCTGTGCAAGCTCAAGAAGTCATCGCTGGACATGACGGACTACCTACTTACTTACCCATTAATTTCATTTGGTGACCCCTAGTCCCTATGTTATGGGAACAAATAAATAACTTTTTCTTATTCACTTTTTCCACACCACGCATGATTTCACAGACCTCTATCACATCCCCACCCTCCAAGTCTCCTTTTTCCTGAGCTGAAAAGTCCGTCTTTTTAATCTCTCCTCTGACGTTATCTCAGCTGTCCTTCTTGCTCCTTACTGTCCCATTTCCCCACACTCAGCTCATTTTGCCCCTTTGTTCCTCACCGTCCTACGTTGTCAGTTTGCCCTTTTTTGGTATGCAGCTGTCTCTGGTGCCTTCTCGTCCACTGTTGGTCCCTCTAGCATCTGGCCTGGTTTTGTCTTTCACATTCATTTCCCATACATGCCTCATTCTCACACATATAACAAGAGTCGACAAATGATTACATTTTTGTTTTTACTATACTATGTTACAATATCTATGCCAGGACTAAAAAGAGAGTAATGATCATAGGGATTTGAGTCTTTTTCTATCTCAAAATGGTTTTGCATTTTACAACGTAATACTTAGACTGTTACATATGCATTTATATAGAAATCACTGAGAAGAGGAGTTGTTCTTCTACACTAGGGTGAACCAATAGCAAATGGGAACACGGAAACTTTTTTCCGAAGGACGGAGGGGATAATTGTATTTATAAGACAAAGTCCCTCATGTTAGGACATCTGGGTCACACTAGTCTCTGCTGTCCTTTGAGTCTATGAAGCGATCATATGGGTTTCACAATAGCACGTGGAAGCCCCAACTAAGATGAGGTTCCCCAGCTGCATTGGAAATCCTGCAAACACAGGCCCTGATCCTGGAAGAGTGAAATCAGTGAAACCCATTGGGGTTCACACAGACCCAGGGCACTTTTGTTGCATGGAGGTAATTACACTATCCAGGCAATAGACACCAAATGATTACAAGTGCTGGGAATCTCACCACTCACCTTTGTACAGTTGCTCCTGGGCAGGGTTCCCGCTGACTTTTTCTATTAATGTGTGGAATAAATTCTGTTTTGTGCACCAAGGCATCTCGGGATGTGCACCACTGGCAGAAACATGCGCTGCCAGCTCTGGGGACTTTGCTGATCATCTGGGCATCACCATAACCTTAATTTTCCTTCCAGTGGCATGGTGAGAGTTCACCCACACGAAAGGAAAAGAAGAAAAGAAAAATCAAAAGCGATTGCCTGGCACGTTCAGGGAGTGGAGGAGGCATGAATTCCACAGGCTCTGTATGCAACAGCCTTTTTATCCGTGCTGGTAAAATAATTCCCTAGATCTAATTTGAGAAGATTTGCCGTTTTGTGGGGAAGCTTTAGAAAAAAAATCTAACTGGAGTCTCATGAAAGTCAAATCAGCACCATCAAGCTGGATCTTTCTTAAAAAAAAAAAGAAAGATGATTCTCCCTTTAGGTTTAACCCATTTCCATATTTTTACTAGGTGAAGTTGGGAATGACGTCCTTAGACACAAAACGCCTTCCTCTTATGCTGAGCTTGAATCTGAGGGGGGAATGCACACAGAGGGTGCTTAACAGAGCACTTTGCCTTCTGCAAATATTAATATTTAACTTGACCCAGAGCCCCAGGAAGCTGGCTTAGTATTATCTCTATTCCTCATGTGGGGAAACTGAGGCACCGACCAGCTAAAATAGTTGGCTAGGACAGAGGGAATCGGTGCCAGAGCTGGAAACACATAAATGGTGGTGTATTTCTATGCTATGGGATTTACCATGCGATCTGTGGGGACCAATTACAAGTCAAGGCTGCACGCCAAGCCAGGTCACCTACGAGGGTCCCTCTAGCCACCAAAGTAATTTGGAAGCTGCTGCAGCTCAGTCGAGCATTTAAGTACTTTTTATGCAATTAATCGGTTTGCTCCACTGACAAGTCTTTTAAATACCAACAAAAGGATCTTTATTAATTTCAGCAGGTGTGACTGGCAGAGCAAGGGCTAGTGAAGCGTGCCATCACCCCAGCCGGGGCGAGCCATTAATCCTGCTGGACACAGGCTTTGATAGCAATATTTCCTACAGGGCCATCTCTGCTTGTGTGATGGCAGTTGCCGCCGAGAGTGCAGCTGTGCTGGGGTTAGCAGGTTCTATGCATCAGCGGAGATGGAGCTTCTGGATTTGTGCCTCACATCACGAGCAGGGTTCCTGCACTTTTGTTCCATCCCCGGGTGGAATAAATTTAGTTATGTGTGCCCAGGCATATGTGGATGTCCACCACATGTGGGCACTCTGCTGATCTCTGTGGGTGCCTGAATCGCTCCTGGGCCCAAGCGCTCAGCTTTCAGGAAACATTGCTACCAAGCCCCTGCTTTGAACCAGTGATAGGGAAGAACACCTCAAGCCTGCCTAACGGGGTGCTTTGTCTCCCCTTGCTGGATCATCTCAGCATAAATTAATTTATCACCCATGGGATGTAGGAAAATATCACCCCATTTTCCAGCTTGGAAACTGAGGTACAGTGAGACTGAGTGACATGCCCAAGGTCAGGCTGGGTGGGTGTAGCAGAGCTAGGAACAGAACTCCCATATCCTGTACTATACAGCCAACCTACATGAGCAGCTACAACCTCACAGGCAAACATGGCCTTACACAGGCGCTGGCGTAGCCAGGAGACCCTCTTGCAATCTCTGCTGTTCCCGTCCCTCTTTAGAACCCACTGCAGGCTCCAGCCCATTTGGCAATTGAATTTAATGTACAGTCACCACACAAAGCCCCCTAACGAAGACTCCCTCCTAAGCAAACACGATGGGGACGGGGAGGCCAGAGCCACCCAAGAGAAAACTTGTGCAGAGGGGCCAGGAATGGGGGATCTCAGTGGGATTCCCTCTGTCGAGTTTCCGCCCGGCTCCCCTCCTGGAGGGAGCAGGGTATTCAGGCAGAGAGACCCCAGATGCCTAATGCTGCTTGTAACCCCAGCTTTGATCTCCAGCACTGCAGCGCCGGCAGAGGGAAAGAACTCTGTGGTATAGATGCAGCCAAACGAGGCTAAAGCCAGCTAGCTCAGGCTGCAGCAATGTGGGGTGTGGGACAGGCCAGCTGCCGAGGGAGCTGTTAGCCAGGGTTGTGCGTGCATTCATAGCCAGGCTGGTGTGGTCTCTCTGCTCCCTCTGGGTCACAAGATACCCAGCTTCAAGCCGCCCAGGGCCATCTCCTTAAATGGCAAACACAGCCCCCATCTTCAGGGAATGGGGGGACTCTGTCCAGACATACTTTTGGTGCTAATGCCCCCCAGGGTTTGGGGGACACAATTTGCGTGCCCCTCACACTGCTACAAGGTCCTGGGAATTGAGGGAAGGCAGGAAGCTCCAGCTTCTGCCAGGCCTGGGGCAGAGCCATGCACAGACTCTTGTGTACGGAGCTGGGGGCATGACCAGCAGGGGTCCCTCTAATTTTTTCCATCCATGGGCAGAATAAATTTTGTGATGTGCACCAAGGTGTGTGCGGGTGTGCACCACCCATTGAAACACATGTGGGTGGCTGTGGGACCTCTGCTACTCAGCCAGGCAGCACCTGAATCTCTCCTGGGCGGCCGCCCAAGCGCTCACCTTACAGGGAACACTGGACTGACCAGGCCTGATTGATGACCCGTCGCTGGCGCCCCTCTCACTCCATCTCGTGCAGCCCAGGGAGTCACAAATAACAGGGCTGGGATGGGGATGGCCCCAGCACCGGCCTTCTGCTCCCCCAGACTCAGAACACCTACCAGCGATGTTCAGCACAATCCAAAGCCCAGCCAGGCCAAGGCAGGGCCTGTGATGCGTGGCAGGCGCACAAGAGAGAGGCGAGCCCCTGGGAGTCCCCTTTGATACAGCAGGGAAGGGCTCAGGGCTCCCCTCCAAACGCTGGCAGGGCTAGTCATTGTCTTCTTACCTCTCCAGCCTCACTGCCTCAGTTTCCCTTCTGCCCTGGAGCCTCCGTCTGTGGCAGCAGTTTGGGTGGTTTTGGCCCCCTGGACGAAGCATTCCTTGACTCTTCCAGGAGACAAGCCACGTTCTCAGCCTTCCCCGGGCTCAGTGGCCTTCCTCAGCTTTCCCCAGAGCCTGGCATTCCAGAGGTCCTGAAAGACACCTCTCTGCTCTCGTTGGGTTAAAATACCTCAGGCCTCCCTCCTGCCCAGGGGGCTGTCCCTCATCTCAGCTGGGGGGCGCCAGGTGGCAGCTGGCCCTGGGGTCGTAACCTGTGGCTGCTCATGGTCTGCCCAGCTTTGCAGCTGCTGTTCTCTGCTCATCCATATCCACACCTTACCCTCTCTTCAGAGATCCCCCAGCCATCCCATCTCTGCACCAAGGCTTAGCCCACGCAGGGGTCCCCTCTTCTCCTACCTCCTCCCTCCCTGGGTGAGGTGTCCCTGACTCCAGCTCTCTCCCAGAGGAATCACACAGCACGGGCCTGCAGTCACCTGATCTCAGTCACATGTTCCCCTCCCATCGGAATCAATTTTGTCGTATGCACCTAGGTGTGTGCACCACCCGTAGAAACACATACAGCAGGCGCTCTGCTAATCAGCCGGGTGGCCGTTGAATCTCTCCGGGATGGCCGCCCCTGAGTTCAGCTTACAGGGAGCATGGGTGGTCAGCGTGTTCAACTAAGTAACATCACCCAGGAGACACCGCTGGCTGAGAACACACTACTTAGCGTTAGAGGTGAGCAGGTGATCCACAAAGCCCCTGCTCCTTGGGCCGCAGCTGTCTCAAGGGGAGTACAACCTCTTTGGGCACCTGGCTGAGCTCCACTATTTTCAAAGGCTGGGCTCCTGTCCAGGAGGCCAACTAACAGCTGCAACTGTTGGCCCTGCCCCGTCGCTGTACCTAATAAAGCCAAAATACTGCTCAGCGCAGTGTTCATTCTTCCGCCCTACTGGCAGTGTGCATTGGGCTCTACTCGGTGCCTGGTGTCACCCCCAAGATCGGAACTTAGCCCAGGATGCGTGATGAGAAATTGTTATGGATACAAATCAGTACAACTCTAATAGGAATGATTAATACTTTGGGGGAATGGTGGGGCTTCCTGGGCTCAGTTTAACCATGGGGGAGGTCTGGGTTGGATATTCGGAAGAGCTGTTTCCCTAGGAGGGTGGTGAAGCATTTGAATGTGTTTCCTAGACAGGTGGTGGAATCTCCATCCCTGGAGGTTTTTAAGTCCCAGCTGGACAAGGTCTTGGCTGGGATGACTTAGTTGGGGTTGATCCTGCTGGAAGCAGGAGGCTGGACTCAATGACCTCCTGAGGTCCCTTCCAGCCCTAGAATTCTATGATTCTAAGACAAGACTTGAGAACACTGGTGGGTATTTTATTTTATTTTTTTACCCAGTTGCCTGAAACAAGGCATTGTTCGTTGAGCAGGTCTGCAAGAGCGGCAAGACATTACCATGCTACCATTGCACATTATTCAGTCAACGCTCCAGATTAACCATGGCCCCAGTGTGCTCCCACAGTGGCTGATTGTCCCAGGCATGGGGGAGCAAGAATCATAGAACACCAGAGCTGGAAGGGACCTCGAGAGGTCATCAAGTCCAGCCCCCTGCCCTCACGGCAGCACCAAGCACTGTCTAGACCATCCCCGTCTATCTAACCTGCTTTTAAACATCTCCAGTGTTAAACACCTCCCCAGGCAACTTATTCCAGTGTTTGACCACCCTGACAGTTAGGAATTTTTTCCTAATGGCCAACCTAAACCTCCCTTGCTGCAGTTTGAGCCCGTTGCTCTTTGCCCTATTCTCGGAGGCCCAGGAGAACAAGTTTTCTCCCTTCTCCTTGTAACCCTCTTTAAAACCCGCTATCATGTCCCCTTTAAGTCTTCTCTTTTCAAAACTAAACAAGCCCGGTTCTTTCAGTCTTCTCTGGACCTTTAATCATTCTTGCTGCTTTTCTCTGTATCTTCTCCAATTTCTCCACATCGTCTTTCCCAAGCTGCTGAAACAGAGCAGGGAACTGAAGCTCTGAGCAGGTGGTCAGTGTCACAAGGAAGCCCTGCTGGGTGATTGGAGGCTGACCCTGTGTGAATCCGTAGGAAGTTGTCACCTGCCACAGGTATGCAGTGGGCTGGCACATGGCTACACATGTATGTAAAATGCACGCAGAGCCCTTCCGAGCTACTGCAGAAACTGGCAGCTCCAGGGGCTTACTTGCCCTCACTTTCCCTGGCTTCCTATTTGCCAGACGACCTGCCCCCAGCTTCTCCTGCAAAGGGCTTCCAGTGCATACACACCGGCTTCAGGAGGGTGCCAGTCATCTGCCTGCAAAGGGTTCAGCCCCGGCTGCTCAGCTGGGGCAAAGAAAGTCTCCCAGCACTGCTGAGAATCACTCCTTGCAGCCCTCCGACTCCGAGCCGTGCCAATGGCCATGCTCAGCTAGGGGAGCATGCCAGCTCCGTCACGGCTGGCATGCCAGGGATTGGACCGGGAACCACCAGGGTTAAAAGCCCGGCAGACCAGCTGTGGCCACGTCGGAGCAGAGGATGACTGGAGCAGATCCCCTGATGGTGGGCTACCAAAGTACAACTCCCCTGCAGTCTACCTGCTCTGCCTATAGGGTCACCCATAACCAGGCTGAGAGCAGTTGTGGGGCCGAATGTTTCAGATCTCCCTCGTGGTATCTTGGCTGGTGAGGACAGGAGGTTGTTACCCAAGTGCCCACAGAGGTTAGGAACAGGGGGAACAGATCCACAGCTAATGAGGCCCTGTTGATTGCAAGGAAGCCTCAGTGACCAGTCGGTGGTATCATCCCAGCTCCTTCTGTTCCAGACTGGCATCCCCCAGCAGGGGTTGTAAGATCCCCTTGCACCCACGCCCCCAGCCGTGGCCCCTGCCAGTTCCCAGGGAGCGAGTCCCTCATGGGTTTCTGATAAAAGATAGTGCTTAGGAAAGCAGCTGCCACGCCCAGCCAATGGTGGGAAGTGTGGCTTTGCCCCGTCCCTGGGAGACGCAGGCTCTGGGACACAACCATCCCTCCACCAGCCATTGCAGCTTGTGACTGACTCGGCACTTTCGCATCTGCGCACCAGCGCCGTGGTGATTAATTTCACCAGGACACGGTGGGATCTTATTAAAGAGAGCTCCGGCACATCCCCAAATCTGCACTCCCCCCAGCCTCCTCTCCCCAGGGTGGATCACACCGCTCTTCCCCTCCCTGCCTCTCTGCTCTGCCTTCTCGTGCCAGCTAAATTAATCTCCATTGCTCCAAAGGTCTCTCTCTCACACACACCGCTGACCCGAGCAGAAATTGATTTTTCCCCCTTACCCCCACATCTCCCGCTGGTTTCTGCCAGCCAAGCAGACAGAGGATTTGGTGTTCTTCATTTATTTATCTGCAGCAGAAATAGACTTTGGCCTTCTGAGATTGGGGGGATGAGGGGGGAAGCAGTTTACAAATGAAAAATAATTATTTTGAAATAGACGTCAATGGACAAAGGCCGCAGTGGTGGAATTTCACAGCTGTGACATGTCCTGGGAGATGGTTTCCAGACTCGGGGTCTGTGGAAATGCCAGCAGGAACTCTCTGCAGATCCTCATCATCAGAGGGTGGTGGCCGGACTCCAGAAACAGGAGTCCATGGCTCCTGCGCTGTTCCCCTGATGCTCACTCGGTAGGCGACTTCACGAAAAAACCTTTAATTTCTCTGCTCCTGTTCCATAACACAACAGGCAAAGTGGTGTAAGGAGCCACCAGTGGGGAAATCTGGCTTCTGCTCCTGGGTCTGCTTTGTGACCCTGGCCAGGCTACTGCCCCTGTGTGTGCCTCAGTTTCCCATAAGAATGACCATGCAGGGTCAGACTGAAGGTCCATCCAGCCCACTAGCCTGTCTTCTGACAGTGGCCAATGCCGGATGACCAAGGGGGAGAGAACAGAACCGGCAATCTTCAAGTGATCGTCCCTGTTGCCCATTTCCAGCCTCTGACAAACAGTGGCTGGGACACCACCCCTGCCCGTCCTGGCTATTAGCCGTTGAAGGACCCAACCTCCATGGATTTGTTCAGTTCTTTTCTGAATCCTGACAAAGTCCTGGTCCTCACAACCTCCTCTGGTGAGGAGTTCCACAGGCCGATCATGTGCTGAGTGAAAAAAAATGCTTCCTTGGTTCGTTTTAAACCTGCTACCCTTTAATTGCATTTGGTGACCCCAGTTCGCCCAGTATGGGAACAAGTAAATAACTTTCCCTTACTCACTTTCTCCACACCTCTCATGATTGTATAGACCTCTATCCCATCCCTCCTTAGTCTCCTCTTTTTCTCAGCTGAAGAAGTCCCAGTCTTTTTAATCTCTCGTCATATGGTGCCGGTTCCACATCCCTAATCATTTTTGTTGCCCTTTTCCGAATCTTTTCCAATGCCAAGGTATCTTTTTTTGAGATGAGGTGACCACATTGGCATGTGGTGTTCAGGATGTGGGTGTACTATGGATTTCTACAGAGGTGATAAGATATTCTCTGTCTTGTTCTCTAGATCTTTTTTAATGATGCTGGACTTTCCATTTGCTGGTTTGCCTGCTATGGACACTGAGTGTATGTTTCCAGAGAACTCTCCACAATGACTCCAAGATCTCTCTGTTGAGCGGTACAAGCTAACTTAGTCCCCATCATTTTATACGCATAGCTGGGATCATTTTTTCCCAATGTGCATTACTTTGAATTTACCAACATTAAAATTTATTTGACATTGTGTTGCCCAGTCACCTAGTTTAGTGAGATCCTTTTGAAGCTCTTCACAGTCTACTTTGGTCTTAACTAACTTGAGTAGTTTTGTATTATTAGCACATTTTGCCTCCTCATCATTTAGCCCTTTCTCCAGATCACAGGTAGAATGGGATTGCTCCCAGTTCAGACCCTTGGGAGACCTCATTAGTTACCTCTCTGTAGTCTGAAAACTGATTAATTATTCCTACCATTCCTACCCATCTTTTTCCTGTCTTTTAACCAGTTGTCAGTCCATGACAGGGCCTTTCCTCTTATCCCATGGCAACTTAACTTTACTAATGAGCCTTTGGTGATGGACCTTGTCAAATCCAAGTGGAAATCCAAGTACAGGCTGCACCTCCTAAAACCAGCATTCTCTGGTCCAGCAACGTCCCTGGTCGGGAAGGACCAGGGATGCTCCTGGACGAGAGAGCTGGGGCAGGAGGTTCTGGCCAGAGCTGGAGTCCCCCAGTAGCCACACAATGCTGGGGCCAGGAATCTGGGCCGGAGGATCTGGCTTACCACTGTTAGAGGTCTGGGGACCCGGCTGTAGGGATCCATGTCCAGAGAGTCATCTGCGGCAAGACAGGGATTGGGCATGGGGGGGCCATTAACCTCCCCTGGTCTGGCAAAACCCTCATTCAGGACCACTCAGGTCTCGATGGTGCTGGACCAGGGAGGTGAAACCTGTACACTATATCCACAGGATCCCCCTTGTCCTCATGGTTGTTGGCTCCGTCCTTTGTCTACTTAAATTGGATGTGCGCTGAGGCAGATACCGTTTTTACGATGTGATTATACAGCGCCTAGCGCCATGGGGTGAGGATTTTCCTCAGGGCTTCTAGAAGCTGCTGCTTTTGGTAAGCAGAGCTGGTCAAAAACAAACATTTCACCATCCAATGGCTTTTTTTCAACAGAGCAGAACAATATTCCAGGAAAACTGTCTATTTTTGCCACACATTTTCAGGCTTTCATCGAAAAACCGAAAGCCAGAAATGTTTTCAGCAAGGGAAAGCCAAAAGTTTTGTTTTCTCGGGGTTTTTGGACAAAAAAGAACAACCAAACAAAACCTATGAGTACCCCCCAAATCTCTTTTTTTCAATGTTTTGTTGGAGAAAAAACCCTTTCCCGACAACTGTGATCTCTGAGTTCTGAGTAGGATTAAGTGCTTCACATGCCTGTAGTAACAACCCTACTTTTACCACTAAATCCTCTCTGACCTGTTCTAATTTTTCACCCAAGCTAATGGGAGAGCAGATGAAGGAGAGCAGACTGATATAAGTACCCCTGCATGCTGAAACTTCTAAACGGCATCGCAGGGAAGTAATTCTCGGGGCTTTATCACTTTATGCGTATACTTTATCTTGTGTTAATAAATTACTTTTCTAAGACAATGATTTGGCTCCTGTGTCCTAGAGAAGGGGCTGTATATACCCAGGCCTAAGACTGGAAGGTCAGCTCTCAGATTGCAGCTCACTTTCTTCCTCTTTGTTTTCATAGTGTCATAGAACCCTAGGGCTGGAAGGGACCTCAGGAGGTCATCAAGTCCAGCCCCCTGTCCACAGCAGAACCAACCCCAACTAAATCATCCCAGCCTGAATTTTGTCAAGCCAGGACTTAGACACATCTAGGGATGGAGATTCCACCACCTCTCGAGGTAACACATTCCAGTGCTTCACCACCCTCCTGGGGAAATAGTCTTTCCTACTATACAACCTAGATCTCCTCAACTGTAACTTGAGATCACTGCTCCTTGTTCTGCCATCCCTCGCTACTGAGAACCACCTCTCTCCATCCTGTTTAGAGCCCCACCTTCAGGAACTTGAAGGCTGCTATCAAATTCCCCCTCACTCTTCTCTATGAAAACTAACTAAGCCCAAATCCCTCAGCCTCTCCTCATAGGTCATGTGCTCCAGCTCTCTCCTAAGGAAGAGTTAAAATCTTGGGGTTACCCCGCCTGGAGACATCCCAGGTGTGTCTTCCTGGGTTCTAAAGAAGGGTTTTCTTACTTGGGTGCTGGCAGCTAACTCTCAGGATCAGGGACTCTGTGACCTTGGGAAGCTTTTTAAACAGAAGCCTATAGAGGTAAGGTATTTTTAAGGCCTCTTGTGGGTCCCCATCGTCTGCACTCAGTGGCCGCGGCTACACTATCCCCCACCTTTCGAAAGGGGGATGCTAATGAGCCACTTTGGCAGATGCTAATGAGGTGCTGCCATGAATATGCAGCGCCTCATTAGCATAATAATGGGAGCATGTGTTTGGAAAGTGCTGCTTTCAAATTGCACGCTGCCTGTGTAGACAGGAGCCTTTTGAAAGGACCACCCAGATTGCAAAAGCCCCTTCTTCCAAAAACCAAATGGGAAGAAGGGGCTTTCAAAGTCCGGGGGTCCTTTCAAAAAGCTCCTGTCTATACAAGCACCGTGCGTTGTGAACACAGCACTTTCGAAACACGCGTGGCTGCCATTCTGCTAATGAGCTCGTTAGCATCTGCCAAAGTGGCTCATTAGCAGCCCCCTTTCCAGAGGCGGGGGGACTATAGCCACGGCCAGAGTGTCCAAAACTCTTAGTCTTTAAGGTGCTCCAGGAGTGCTTGTTTTTTCTTTTTGGTGACGCTACAGACTAACACAACTACTCCTCTGAGACTACTTATCCTGTAACAGACTTTGAAGGGAGTTCACGAAAAGGCCTTGCCATAACTTATTAAGGGAGCTTGCTTAAGAAAACCCAGTTAAAGATGCAAGAACCAGGGAGAAGGAATAAGATGGACCATGCAAAACTCGACAGCCCAGAGGTGTGATGTTATAGGAACCAGCTGTACTGTTATTCCGTATATTTATTAATGATCGGGAAGACTGTACAAAGAATAAAGTGGCAAAATTTGCTGATCAGGTGAAATCAATGGCATTACTCAAGAGTACAGAGGGCTGTGGGGAATTCTACAAGGTGCAAACACTAACGGATAATTGGGCAGGGCGACAGCAGATGAGATAGGACACTGAAACCATAATGCTCATCCGGATGGAGAATTGCAAATTAGCCAGCAACTCAGATGGAACAGGGATTAATTGCAGGACTAGAGCTAACCCACCACTCAGTGAAGACATATGCTCGTTGCTCAGGAGTGATCAGAAATGTGAACTGGGCCTCAGGTGGCCCTAAGAAAGGGGAAGAGAAATTAGGTGCACTGGGCTACATCCTCCGATGGTGGGAATGCACTTAGTTAAAAACAGAACCACACCAGTTCATCCCAGCTGTTGATCTTGCCCGTTGGTTTCGCATCCTCACCCTGCCAGCAGTGCTTTGGTCACCTCCTTCTAAGTGTCCGGAGCAGTGCAACTAAATATGCTTGAGAGATGTAGGAGAGATGGTCTGTTTGCAAAGACGGGCAAAAGGAGATCTGAGAGCAGCATCTAAACTGCTTGGGCCAGAACCCCAAAGGGTAAAAGTCAACATGGTTCCATGGACTTCTAGGATTTGCACCAGCCAAGGATGTAGCTCAGAAGGGTTGTGATGAAAGCTGCTTGGATGGCCCACCTTACTCCATCCCAGCTCGCAAAATCAAGGGGGAAGCAAATGTAAAGACATCTGGAAGGAACTACTTTGCTCAACTGACCTGTGGAACCGGCTGCTGCAGAAATTTACAGCTCAGTGGGAATCAAAAGAATTAAAAATATGTATGTATAAGGAAAAGGATCCATAGCTACCTTGGCTAGAATACCAGCTGCAGGGGCTACCAGACTTCTTGTTCAAACTGATTACCAGTTAGGGTTAGAAAGCTATGTCCCACCCCACTATCCTCCTATGAGAATTAAGCTACAGTGAACTAAGGCCACTTTACGTCTGAATGAGAGCATCCACGCAGTGCTTCAACCCACTTCACCTTCTGCTGATGGTGGTTCCCTTCCCCATGCTTTATGAAAATTGCTTTACGAATATTAATCTGCATAACTTGAAGATGCTTAAAATAAAATACCTCATGCAACCTATCAAGTTTAATGTTTTAATCTGCTCAATCTGTATATCCTATTTTTGTGCATGCAGCAATCTTGTATGTGAAGTTAGAAAGATAAAGTGTGAATCTGTTTATAATTCTAAATGGGGTAGTGGGGGTCATTGCTAGTGCTTGGTTGGCTTAATGGCTTGGGAATCAACTCCACAACTTGTAAATTGTCTAGTTGATTCTAGAAGTTGATTGGTTCTAGAAAGACATATGAACATACCATCTGGTCCTGAAATCCATTTGGAACCCTGTGTTTTTCCTTGGGAAGGTGAAAAGCCAAACGCATGATTCCTACCCTGGGAAAGAGTCTATTTAAGCAATCAGAAGCTATCAGCCCTTTGTCGTCAGCTGACTTTCGAAACTGCCTGGCACATTCTAAGAGGAAGCAAAGAACTCTGGAGGACTGGAGACTCAAGTCAGAGTAAAAGATCATCTTTGACTTCAAGCTTATACCTACAGTTAGAACAGCTGCTTAGGGTAAGATTTTGCATGTAACAAGTTTATTAGTGAGTTAAAACTAGCTATGAGGTTTTTATTCGTTTTAATTCAGTAACTTACTTTGATCTGTCTGTTTTCACTTCAAACCACTTAAATCCTACTGTTTGATCTTAATAAAAACACTTTGGTTTACTACGAGGCCCAGTGTAAACAACTATTACCTGAGGAGAAGCAACCACTGGGCATCTCTCTTTCATTGATAAAGAGGGCTTGCCTTGTAAGTTTTTCCAATATAAAATTTTACATAGAGAAAGATAGATTTAAGTGGAGACAGTAACCCCAACCCTGTGCTTTGTCTGGGGGAGACCAGAGAATCTGGCCCAGCAGGACAGGGTGGTAGGGAGTCCCAGAGAACAAGAAGGTTGTCTCGGTGGCATGATCAGAGCACTGGGGAACCATCCCAAGGGGACTTCTGTGATTCTCCCATCACACTGCTCATTAACATTATATCTGGAGTCAATTTGTCATAGCTTTCCTAAGCACCCACGTGTAGTCCATCTGCAGCACAGCTGAGCCAGGTGGACTCTAAGTCTATTCTGCAGCGTGGCCAACACAGGCTCCTTTCCTATAGAGTTGGGTTCCTGTGTTTCTCTTTTGGGAAAAGAATCGTGCTTCGCAGCAGCATTGTCACAACAATTTGTTATTCTTCATTGCTTCCGAACAGCGTGCAGATAACTGGTCATTGCAACTGCGCTGCACAAGTGGAAAACCCAGGATGAAATTCTTCCCCCACTGAAGTCAATAGCAAAGCTGCTACAGGCTGCCGTGGTTTCACCCACAACACCTTGACTAAGAAGCTTCCAGGATCATGTAAAGCATGATACAGAGACAGAGAGGTGGCCGTGTTAGTCTGTATCTTCAAAAACAACAAGAAGTCCTGTGGCATCTTATAGACTAACAGATATTTTGGAGCATAAACTTTCGTGGGCAAAGATCTGCTTCCTCAGATGCATCGTCATCATGCATCTGACAAGGCAGGTCTTTGCCCATGAAAGCTTATGCTGCAAAATATCTGTTAGTCTATAAGGTGCCACAGGACTTCTTGTTGCTTTTGATGATACAGAGCGTGGCTGCAAAGGCAGAAGAAGGCGAGGGAAGATACAAAGAAGGCTAGAATAAACAGGATAACATGGTTGTGGATCAATTATGTGCATGTCCTGGGACTTTGGTCACCAGGTTATGTGGTGTGTTTGGGTTTTGGTGGTTACAGGGTAGATGGATTGGTAAATATGCTCAAGTCACAAAATGGGGATAACAGAATCTAGGGTTGGAAGATATCTCAGGAGGTCATCAGGTGCAACCCCCTGCTCAAAGCAGGACCAACACAACTAATTATCCCAGCCAGGAGTTTGTCAAGCTGGGACTTAAAAACCTCTAGGAATGGAGCTTCCACCACCTCTGTAGGCAACACATTCCAGTGCTTCACCACCCTCCTACGAAAACAGTTTTTCCCAATTTCCAACTCCCCCACTGTAACTTGAGACCATTGCTCCTTGTTCTGTCATCTGTCACTCCTGAGAACGGCCTCTCTCCAGCCTCTTTGTAAATCCCCCTTCAGGAAGTTTAAGGCTGCTAACAAATGCCCCCCTCACTCTGATGTTCTGTAGCCTAAATGAGCCCAAATCCCTCATAAGCAGTGCAGTTTTCGTACTGGTACTTGCTGGTACTGGGATTGGCTGGGGAGAGAGGGCAGGGAATCAACCGAGTACTGGCTCCTCTTGTTCACAAAATAGGCGCTGCTCATAGGTCACGTGCTCCAGCCCCCCAATCATTTTTGTTGCCCTCCGCTGGACTCTCCAATATGTGCACCTCCTTTTTGTAATGGGGAGCCCAGAACTGGACACAATATTCCTGATGTGACCTCACCAGTGTCGAATAAAGGGGAATCAGCACCTCCCTAGATCTGCTGGCAATGCGCCTACTAATGCAACCCAATATGCCGTTAGCTGGCTACAAGGGTCCTCTGTTGAGGCACGTCCAGCGTCTCACCTGCTGTAATGCCCAGGCCCGGAATCCAGGTGATCCTGGCTTGTCTCTCATCAGCTGGAGACACAGCTGGAAGCAACGTCACAGCTCATTGCATGATGATGCTTCCCCCCATCCATGTGTAGTATCTCTTTAAGGCCGCGGCTGAGCTGTGCCAGCACCAGGTTCCAGTGCATGCGATCCAGCTCCTGAATTCCACCGACCCCCATAAACTCTGGCATAAATGGGTGGCGTGCAAAGAGCAGCTGCCTTGGAGAGCCATAACTCACTGGCTGCTCTTGCTGTAATCCGCCGGCATTACGTAAGGCACTCAGAGTGAAAGCCCCGTGCGGCAGGAGGGCCTAACCCGCTCCCGGTAATTATGAGAGCCTTTATTATAGCTGCCCCTGCTTGGATCATGCGCTGGAGAGCCCTGTCCTGCCCCCACACCTGCTGAGCTGATTTGGGAGTGCTGGGGAGGACCTGACGTGCTCAGGGTGGGGAGTGAAAAGGGCGTCGTCACCAGTGTTTCCTGTAAGCTGGGCATCCAGGAGCGATTCGGGTGCTGCCCAGCCAATTAGCAGAGTACCCATGGCCACCCCCAGCCAGCAGAGTGTGGTGCACATCTGTGCATGCCTCAGAGCACAAAACAAAATTTATTCCACCCTGGGTGAGAAAAGTTGGAGGGAACCATGGTTGGCACAGCTCTGGTGGGGAACTGCATTGGCTGGATTCCTATACACTCAGCCAGGGCAGCACAACAGGTTGCAGGGGTCACCCAGGCTTGGAAGGATCTACTGGAGGTAACAGAAGGGGGCCCACATCCAGAGGTGACAGACACAGGGTGCAGCTCTATTGGCCTCATCAGAGACAGGCCCAAGGAAGTCCCCAGAGCTGGGCAGGCTGGGGTTTGGAGGAGTTATATACATATATGGTGATACACATCTCATAGAGTCAGAAGGGTCATTGAGTCCACTCCCTTGCCCTCTTCACAGGGCTGAACTCCATCCCCTTTATTCAGCCTAATTACCCCAAGTCCTTAAACGGCCACCACAAAGACTGAACTCACAGCTCTACATTTAGCAGGCCAATGCTGAAACCACCAAGCTACCTCTGCCACCTGTTCTACCTCTGTGGTGCTCAGCACCCCCCAAATAGCCACAGCTGTTTTGAAGGGTGGCCAAGCAGCTGTTGGGAGGTGCGCCAACAGCCACAGCTCGACCCTGTTCCAGGCTCCCAGAAAGGGCGGGGCCAAGGGCAGAAGGGCGTGGTCAATGGCAGGAGGGGCGGAGCCTAGGGGAGCCAGCCCTCAACACCACTCAAATTAAATTGCTGGACCCCCACTCCTTCCCTCAGAGCCACATCGTGTGGAGAGCAGCGCTGCCACGGCACATGAAGGGGGCCCCAAACTCACTACACTGCCCAAGGAGCAGCAGCAGCGGCTGCAGCTCTGGGCCCCTTTGAAATGCCAGGCCCCTGGGCAAATGCCCCCTTCCTGCCCCACTTTGGCAGGCCTGTTTGGAGGCTGGCAGGAGGGGGCCGGGGAAGGGTGCGAAGGAGTGAGTGGTGGGTGAGCAGGGAAATCAGGGAGCAGAGTGGGGGTGAGGCGGGGCAGAGCGGGGCAACCTCGGGGCAGAGCAGGGTTGGAGCACCCCCTGGGAAAAATAAAAGTGCTGCTAAACAGCCCCTGTTTGCTGGGTTTTGGCCAGCGGCCTGCAGGCTCAGGAGTCTGGGCCTGGGACCTGGCACCTGGTGAGTTCAGGCGAGGTGGGACCCAGCCCCTTCCCGCAGATGGAGCTATGTGAGGCCACCGGAGGGCAGTGCCCAGCCCAAGTCCTGAGGGGTGCATGGCGCCCCCAGGCAGCTGCCTCAGCAGAGAGGTGAGGGAAAGCAGCTGGCGGCCTCTGCTCCAGCCAATCGCTCCAGCTCGGGCACAGGACAGGGGCCCAGGGCTGGGCAGAGCCCGTGTCCCCTCCCAGCCTGTGGTCTCTGCATGGCAGGGCAGGGAGCGTGTCCGCACAGGGGCGCTCTGCAGAAGCAGCCCAGGCTGGTCTCTGGTGTGCGCACCAGCAGTGAAGCCCCTGGAGACAGCTCCACGGGGCGGGGAGAGGAGAGGCCAGGACTGCCCCTCGGCCACCCACAGCTGGAGGTGAGAGTCGGAGCTGCCCCATCCCCGAGCCAAGAGCGAACCCTTCTGCTGCAGGGACAGGGCGCCCTGCCTTGTCCCCAGGGTCAGCCTGCCTGGGCCACGCAGGGCCAGGGACCAGGTGGGGAAGCCGGCACCAAACTGCTTCCCACAGCAAATGCGGCCGAGGGGGCTGAGTCAGCAGCTCTCCCCTCAGGAACTGGTTGATCAGCAGGTTCCAGGGGGTGTCTCAAGGACAGACACCGGAGGAAGCCAGATGGATGACAGGCCTGTGACGGAACGGCTCGGGCAGTGCTGGGGGCCGGGGGAGAACGAGGGAGTGCGGCTGGGGGGAAGGCAGAAGAGAGGTCGGCTGCGACACACTGCAGTGCCCTTGTTCATACGGGGTGAGGGGAGCCCCCAGGGAACTGGTACGGGTGTCCACAAAGACCAGCACAGTGTGGTCTGCTAGCTCAGGGAGGCTACAATGGAGAGCAGGCCCTCCTGTGCCAGGCGCTGCCCAGACCCCCCGTGCGAGCTGGCCCTGCTCAGAGGAGCTTCCAGGGCAAAGACACAAGGCTGACAAAGAGGGGGCAGAAACAAAGGTGCAGCCCTGCCGTGCTACAGAGGGAAACTGAGGCGTGATGCAATGTAAGGCGAGCTTGCATCCCAATTTTGGTGACACACAGCCCTCCTGGAGGTGCCTCACTCGAGGCTAAGTTTTCAGGATAGGTCCCCTAGACGCTTAGGATTTTTCCTGCAGCCAAGCACGCTGCTGCCTCCCATGAAGTGCCCACACTCCTTTCTCCTGCCTGAGCCCCAGGGACAGTCGCAAAGCAGTGGGAAGACGAGCGTTCGGCAGGTTTCCTGCAAGCTGTGTGCTTGGGCAGCTGCCCAGCAGAAACGCAAATGCCACTCAGCTGATTGGCTGAGTGCCCACAGCTGGCAGCATCTGCGTCTGTTGGTGGGGCACATCTGCACATGCCTTGGTGCACATAACAAAATTTATTCTACACAATGATGGAAAAACTTAGAGGGGCCATTAGTGTTTGACTCCCTCTGTCGCATGCAAGAGTGGGTCCAGTAGGTGATCACTGACTGTCTACAAACACACACATAGCCCTTGGGCCAGAGAGATCCATCATATGTGTCTGGAGGCAGAAGGAACCCTCTGAACCTGGAACCCTACAAGAGTCACTGGGCTGGGGCAGATGGGACCTAGCAGGGCCTTTCCCCAGGATTCCTTTTCCACCACAGATCTCAAAAAGCTGCCTGGTCTCTAGTGGCTTTATCCCCATGTCACAAAGGAGGAACTGAGGCACAGAGTGGCTAAGGGAATGTCTACACTACGGAGTTATTCCGGAACAGTTTATTCCAGCATTATTATTCCAAAGTAGGGTATTCCAGAATAACACATCCACACTAGAGGGAAAGCCTCAAAATAAGCAACATTTACTCTGAAATAGTGTGGCCACACACAACAGAGCCTAATCCAACATACTGGCTGTGTCTACACTTACATTCCTCTTCAAAAGAGGCATGCAAATGAGGGAAATCGAAAATGCAAATGAGGTGCAGATTTACATATCTGGCACATCATTTCAATATTCTTCTTTCGAAAGAAGAAAATCAGCATAGGCACAGCTCTTTCGAAAGTAAACCCCATCCTCAAAAGAACCCTTCTTCCCCAAGCAAAAGGGAGAAGGGCTCTTTCGAAGATGGGATTTAATGTCGAAAGAGCCACGTCTACTCTGCTTTTCTTCTTTCGAAAGCAGAATATACAAATGAGGCACCAGTACGTAAATCTGCATCTCATTCGCATTTTCGATTTCCCTCATTTGCATGCCTCGTTCGGAAGAGGAGTGCAAGTATAGACACAGCCACTATGTCTACACAGCAGCTCTATTTCAAAGTAAGATATCCCAGAATATCTTATTTCAAAATAGCCCCTATTCTGAAATGCCTGTTTCGGAATTGGCGCTATTCCTCATTGAATGGGGTTTGCCAAATTCGAACTAAGGCGTCCTCTATTTGGAAATTATTTCGAAAAAGCAGGTATGTTGTGTAGATGCTCCCAAAGTCATTTTGAAGGAGTGGCCACTATTCCAGAATAACTTTCCTGTATAGACACACCCTGGCCGTTTCTACACATTTTCTACAAAAATTTTCGGGAAGAAGGGGCCTCCGGAAGAAGGACTCCCTTCGGGAAGCCCCCCCGGGGCTGTGCTTCTACACGGAGTTTTGGAGTCCGGAAGAACGGTCTTCTGGACTCCAAATCACATGACGTTATGCTAATGAGGCATGGGGAATTTGCATCTGCGCCTCATCAGCATCTTTCTCCCCGTGTATTCGCAAGCCACTTCCAAAAGAAGTGGACTGTATAGAAACGGTCCCTGAGTGTGTGTCTACACTTGCATTCCTCTTTTGAAAGAGGTATGCAAATGAGGCAAATCAAAAATGCAAATGAGGTATAAATTTGCATATTTGGCACCTCACTTGCATATTCTTGTTTCGAAAGAGCTTCTTTTGAAAGAAGAAAGCCAGCGTAGATGCTGCTCTTTTGAAAGAATCCTTCTTTCCTTTATTTTATGGGAAAGAGTCTTTCGAAGATGCGGTTTACTTTCGAAAGAGCAGCATCTACATAGGCTTTCCTCTTTCGAAAGAAGCTCTTTTGAAATAAGAGTACGCAAATTATGTGCTAAAATTGCATTTTTCAATTTACCTCATTCAAGAGAGGAATGCCACTGTAGACGCTCCCTGAGCAATCCACCCAAGAAGTCTATAGCCAAACAGGGGCTTGAATTAGGGTCTCCCCCTGCCTAATTTAATGCCCCAACCACTAGGCCACCCTTTCTCTTCCACCTTGTCTCTTGTATTCCTTCCTACTAGAATACATGTGCAACCCCAGCTCTCTCCCTGCTCCCCTCTCTCCTGGTCCCCCTTTCAATCTCCACACTCCACAGCAGAGGGAGGCCAGCCCAGGAGCAAGGAAAGAAAATCAGAAGTAGGGCTGATTGCCTGCAGGGCCTGTGACCGATGAAGTAATGTGAAGGTTTGAGATGAAATCCTATTCATCAAAGGCAATCTCTCGGGTTCCTTAACACACAGACCTTATCTCTGGCCATTTACTGGCTCGATGGGCCTTGCTCAGACGCCCCCGTGCCCCCAGAAAACATTTACCCAAATGAAACATTTATATATGCATTTGATCTGGAAAATGTAATTACCAGGCTCCGGCCATTGATCCTGTCAGAGCTTATTGACAGGCGCTGGTGATTGATAGGTGAGTGCAGGGAAAGTCCTTACCTGACTTCTCCAGATGGGGCATCTCCAAAGGCAGCCAAGGAAGAGGCCTCCTACCTGTCTCTGGCCCATTCCGGTAATGCAGCCTCTGGCTGGAGCAGGTCCCTCTGGAACCCACCGGCTGGAAGGGGATGCTCCGGGGACACAATGTTATAGCTCCTGCTAGCACACAGTGTGCCACCAGCCCAGGGAACAAAGATCCCAGATGCAGCTCTCTGCGTATCCCAGACCTGCTTGGTGGGACCCCTCTATTCGGCACTGGTGAGGCCTCATTGGAGTATTGCGTCCAGTTTTGGGCCCCCCGGTATGAAAAAGATGTGGATTTGCTGGAGCAGGTTCAGCGGAGGGCAACAAAAACAATTAAGGGGCTGGAGCACGTGGCCTATGAGGAGAGGCTGAGGGATTTGGGCTTGTTTAGTTTGCAGAAGAGAAGACTGAGGGGTGATTTCATAGCAGCCTTCGGCTTCCTGAAGGGGAGCACTAAAGAGGAGGGTGAGAACCTGTTCTTAGTGGTGTCAGATAGCAGAACAAGGAGCAATGGTGTGAAGTTATAGAAGAAGAGGAGTAGGTTGGCTTTTAGGAAAAACTACTTCCCCAGGAGCACGGTGAAGCATTGAATGCCTTACCTAGAGAGGTGGTGGATTCTCCATCCCTCGGGGTTTTTAAATCCCAGCTTGACAAGGTCCTGGCTGGGATGATTTAGTTGGGGTTGCTCCTGCTTTAGGCAGGGGGCAGGACTCGATGACCTCCTGAGGTCCCTTCTAGCCCTAGGGTTCTATGATTCTATGACACTGTGTTCCCATCTAGAGGCAGTTAGCCCAGGTAGCAACCAATCATCCTGCTAAAGCATTGGCTGAGAGGGCTGCACCTTGCAACTTAGGCAGAAGACGCCCTGGGGTTTGTAGGCATGAGCCCAGCCAAAGACCACAAGCTCTGAGTGCTTGACCTAAGAGCCTGCAAGGTGCTACTGGACTTCTTGTTGTTTTTGAAGCTACAGACTAACTCAGCCACTCCTCTGATACCTGCCTGCAATGAACAGCCAGACTATAGCAAACACAGAGAAATTCTGCTTTGGCTCCAGTTAAGCTCATTCTTCCAGCAGGTTTGAGCTGCAATGCCAGTGGCGGGTGGCTTTGCTGATGGCTGTCATGTCTCTGTGCATGGGGCTCCCAGGTGTGTAAGCAGACTGGACGCAGAGCTCTGATAATGTCCTTGTATTAGGAAACCAGCCTCCCTGCTGCCTCCGGATGGCCAAGCTGCAGGTCAGGCAGCAGCGGGAAGGTCGTGGTGATGCCTTTAAAGAATAAGAGTCATAAGGGGAAAATTCCCCTTCTAAGGGTAGTTACACTCTGGACTAGACTTCCAAGGGAGGCTGTGGGTTTCAAGTGATGAGGATCAGGCTACGGGGTGCTGGGGATGGTCTGATTTCCTTGGTCTGGCCTCAGCACCAGAGGTTAGACTTGGTGAGGTTTCCAGATCCCTTCCTGCCCGAGGTTGCTGAGTTCTGTGTAGCGCTCCCCTGCTCGGTGGTGGATGGGACGGAACACAGTGGTCCTGTCCCAGGTTTACAGACCCGGGTGGGCAAATGGAATGGCTGTGCACCCCCTGACGGAGGAGGGGAACCTGACGGAGACTGGGCTGCTGAGCTGCAGTGCGTGGATGGAGGAGCCGTCACCCTGGAATGTGACATTCCTGCAGAGGGTTGCCAACTATCCAATGGCACAAACCCCCATGTCCTTGCCCCTGCCCTGCCCCTTCTCTGAGGCCTCACCCCCGGGTCATTCATCATCCCTCCGTCCGTCGCTCACTCCCCCAACCCTCACTCACTTTCCCCAGGCTGGAGCAGGAGGTTGGGGTGCTGGAGGAGGTCCATGGGGAGGGTTCTGTGAAGTAGCTCGGGTGCAGGAGGGGGTGTGGGGTGCAGACTGTCAGGGAATTTGGGAGCATGGAGCAGGTTCTGGGATGGGGCAGCAGGTTTTGGGGGTGACAGCGGCAGGATCGGGCCAGGCAGTGCTTTGGGTGGCTCCTGAAGTCACAGGCTCATCCCTCTTGCAGAGGCTGCTAGGTGCAGGGAAGGGGTCAGTGAGTCTCTGCATGCTTCCCTGCCCGCTTGCACCACCCCCACAGCTCTCATTGGCTGTCATTCCTGGCCAACAGGTGCTGCCAAGTCAGCTCTTGGGGGAGGGTAGTGCACAGAGACGCCCCCCCTCTCCCCACACACACACACTTTGCCCCTTCCCAGGGGCTGGGCCACACCACGTCTGGGAGCAGCATGAAGCAGGACAGACTGCCAGCCTACCTTATCCCCGCTAAGCCGCCATAGTGTTATCAGGTTGAAATCTCCCAGCCTGGCTGCAGGAGCCTCTGGGAGATGAGGCCTGCAGACTCCCGGTGAAACCAGGAGAGTTACAGTCCTTGTCCTGCATGTACCATCTGTAAGATCTGATGGGAAACTGTTTAATCTTGCAAGGGTGAAAGCTAAATCTAAGGTGCAGGAAGTCCTCATCAGAGACATGCTGTTCGCGGATGACACTGCTGTAGTGTCACACACAGAAGACCAGCTTCAGAAACTGCTGGATCATTTCTCCAAAGCATGCAAGGACTTCGGGCTTTCCATCAGCCTAAAGAAGACAAACGTACTTGGTGAGGACGTTGCTGAACCTCCATCAATCAGCATTGACAACTATACGTTAGAGGTTGTCCACGAGTTCGTTTACCTCGGGTCCACCATCACTGACACCCTGTCATTGGACACTGAGCTAAATAGGAGGATCAGAAAAGCAGCCACAACTCTGTCCAGACTCAGCAAGAGAGTGTGGAATAACAACAAGCTGTACACTCACACCAAAATGCAAGTCTACAGAGCCTGCATCCTCAGCACTCTCCTTTATGGCAGCGAGACTTGGACCCTGTATGCCTGCCAGGAAAAGAGGCTGAACGTCTTCCACTTGCGCTGCCTCAGGCGCATCCTTGGAATATCATGGAAGGACAGAGTGCCCAACACTGCTGTCCTCGAGCAAGCTGGAATCCCGACCATGCGCACCCTCCTCAGGCAGTGGCGGCTCCGCTGGCTTGGCCACGTCCACAGGATGAATGATGGAAGGATCCCAACAGACATCCTGTATGGTGAGCTAGCCTCTGGCAAAAGACCTCCCGAATGCCCCCAGTTGCACTACAAAGATGTTTGCAAGAGGGACCTCAGGGAGATAGACATCGAGCCGGACAGCTGGGAGGAGCTGGCAGACAATTGCAGCAGATGGAGGCAGGAACTACACAAAGGCCTTCAGAAGGGTGAGATGAGGATCAGACAGCTAGCAGAGGAGAAGCGAGCCCAGAGAAAGCACAGTAAGGACCTGCCAGACACCCATTACACATGCAACAGATGCAGCAAGGACTCTCGTGTGGGCCTTCACAGTCACAGTCGACACTGCAAATGATGATTCCAAATGGAACTATGAAGGGCGCGATCCGTAGTCTATGTAGACTGAAGGATGCTACTACTACTACCTGCATGTACCCCCGCGCCTGGCAGTCCTGCAGTCACCCATTCTGGGTGAGCAGCTGCTGCTGGCTGGGAACCCAGCCTCACAGAGCTGGCATCATCCTGGGCTTTGGTGACACATGATCGGTCTGCTGTACAGGGGCAGTTTGTTAATCCGAATGGGAGGATGGGAGAAAAAATGATGGACAAGAGTGAGTGACTAATAACGACCTGGGTTTTAGGTGCCACAACAAGGGCTACGTCTACACGTGAAGCCAACATCGAAATAGCTTATTTCGATGTAGCAACATCGAAATAGGCTATTTCGATGAATAACGTCTACACGTCCTCCAGGGCTGGCAAAGTCGATGTTCAACTTCGACGTTGCGC
Source organism: Carettochelys insculpta (assembly GCF_033958435.1). Lineage (NCBI taxonomy): Eukaryota > Metazoa > Chordata > Testudines > Carettochelyidae > Carettochelys > Carettochelys insculpta. The sequence goes on from NC_134138.1 coordinate 7,841,327, forward strand.
GGCACCACATCGAAATAGGCACTGCGAGGGTACGTCTACACGCCAAAGTAGCACACATCGAAATAAGGGTGCCAGGCACAGCTGCAGACAGGGTCACAGGGCGGACTCAACAGCCAGCCGCTCCCTTAAAGGGCCCCTCCCAGACACAGTTGCACTAAACAACACAAGATACACAGAGCTGACAACTGGTTGCAGACCCTGTGCCTGCAGCATGGATCCCCAGCTGCCGCAGCAGCAGCCAGAAGCCCTGGGCTAAGGGCTGCTGCCCACGGTGACCATAGAGCCCCGCAGGGGCTGGAGAGAGAGCATCTGTCAACCCCACAGCTGATGGCCGCCATGGAGGACCCAGCAATTTCGACGTTGCGGGACGCGGATCGTCTACACGGTCCCTACTTCGACATTGAACGTCGAAGTAGGGTGCTATTCCGATCCCCTCATGAGGTTAGCGACTTCGACGTCTCTCTGCCTAATGTCGAAGTTAACTTCGAAATACCGCCCGACGTGTGTAGCCGCGACGGGCGCTATTTCGAAGTTAGTGCCGCTACTTCGAAGTAGCGTGCACGTGTAGACACAGCTCTTGTTGTTAGGGCTCGAAATGCCAGAGCTGGCTTGAGATGAAGAGCAGAGGAGGCTGTGAAGGCTAGGACTATCAGAGAGTTCAAAGAAGAGCTAGATACATTCATGGAGGCTAGGTCCAGAAAAGGCTATTAGCAGGGGGTAGGAATGGTGTCCCTACCTTTTGTTTGTCAGAGGCTGGAGACGGATGGCAGGAGACAAGATGCTTGATCACTGTCTTCAGTCCACTCCCTCTGGGGCCCCGGCACTGGCCATTGTCGGCAGACGGGATGCTGGGTTAGATGGACCTTTGGTCTGACCCGGTAATGGCCATTCTTATGAAATGAGAACTGAGGAGCCAGGGCAGGTTATTATGCTGACCTGCTAGAAGACCCTGTAGATGATGTGCTGTTAGGGTTAGCTATGCAAGAGTAGGTAGAAGTACATAGCTCAGTGCAATCCACAAGAGCTTTCACTGGGCAAGGAGATGACAGCTAAACTCCCTGCCAGCTGGACAGAAAGAGGGTCTCTGGAAGCCCGGATCACTCGAACCCATCTCAGCCTGTGGGTGACTACATCTGGGATGTCCTAAGCAGGATTCCCTGTAAGCTCAGCAGTGACTGATGTGCTGCCCAGCTGATTAGCAGAGCGCCCACAGGCAGGAGCATGTGTTTCTGCTGGCGGTGCCCATCTGCACATGCCTCAGTGCACAGAACAAAATTTATTCCACCCATGGATAGAAAACATTAGCAGGAACCCTGATCCTAAAGCTATTTTTTTCCCCCATGCATGCTTAATATCTAATCCATTGTGGTTTTAGATATGAGCATCTGACTTGCATCATTTACCTGCCAGAAGGGCTGTATTGTGTTCCCGTTGATCTATCCCTGTCATGGCTGGGAATAAAACAGTTATGATACTTTTGCTTGGGGTGTTGAAACCTCCTCCCTACAGGTACCCCGGCCAGGCTGAGCTGGGGGCACAGCCTCCCACAGCCAAGCCCTCCTGAGGTCCCCAGGGGATCGCTGGTAGGGTTTGGTGAACATTTTTCTTTCTTAAATGGAAAAGCAACACAATGAACACGTCTCTGCTGCTGTCCTGGAGAACAGTCACTTGTGCCAGGAAACCAGGACCAGCGAACACCACTGGGGTCAAAAAATAAGACTGGCTGTGGGTTTTGCAGGAAAGAACTGCAATTTGCTTGATTCCAGTATCAGAGTGCCAGTGTTCCATCCCACCCGTTCTCTGTCCTCCAACCGGGCACCGCACATGCAGCTTGCATGGCCAGTGAGTGATAAAGCACGCGTTCAGACTGGTCATAAAGTACTCATCTCTAATGGTGAGAGCAATGAACTGCTGGGCCAATTTCCCAAAGGGCGTCTCCCTTGCTGACAACAGAGAGACCAAGCCTGACTGTGTGTCCAACAGCTGTCCCAGGAATGGTTTGGGGGCAGGTCTCTGTTTTGTGCAGGGCTCTGCTGAGATGATCATAAACATTCCTTCTGCCTTGGGATCTCTGAAGCTATAAAAGGAGAAACCAGGTGCTCTTGTGCAGCCAGTCCCCGGTCTCGTCGCGGAGCCTGCTACGTGCCCACAGGGTGAGTGACGGAGCTCATGCTCCACCGAGAACTGGAGCGGGACTAGCGGATCACTGGCTAAGAACTTAAACTGGTGCCATTAGGGATGACGAAGGTACATAGAATCACAGACTCATAGAATTGCAGGGCTGGAAGGGACCTCAGGGGGTTATCGAGTCCAGCCCCCTGCTTCAAGCAGGATCAACCCCCACTAAGTCATCCCAGCCAGGACCTTGTTAAGCTGAGACTTAAAAAACCTCTAGGGATGGAAAATCCACCACCTCCCTAGGCAACGCATTCCAGTGCTTCACCACCCGCCTGGGGAAATAGTTTTTCCTAATATCCAACCTACACCTCCCCCTCTGTAACTTCAGACCATTACTCCTTGTTCTGCCATCCATCACCACTGAGAACCATTTCTCTCCATCCTCTTTAGAGCTCCCCTTCAGGAAGTTGAAGGCTGCTATTAAATCACCCCTCAGTCATCTCTTCTGCAAACTAAATAAGCCCAAATCCCTCAGCCTCACATGCACATGTCCCTCAGATGCACACATGCAATAAGCAGGCAGAGGCATGTATGCATACTGGCATGGGCACAGAGGGAGGTACCTAGGGGCACATGCTTCCTGGCACTCATGGAATTACATGGACAATCTTGCAGTGGGAAGGCAGTCTGGCCCTTTAAGAGCTTCTTTTCTACCTCCTGCTATCTCTTACCTGCAGCTGAGCGACCATGGAGACCGGTGGGGATTCGTTGGAATTCTGCTGAGCTGCTCATATCTGCAGCTGTGTATCGACAACGGCTCTGCAGAGTAATGTCTGTTCCGCCAGAAGGGAACAAACAAGCAAATGGAAACACACACACACACACACCGCTCACCCCTCCTACTTCACACCACTCTGAAAATCAACACCACCCGGGCCGATACCCTTTACACACGCAACACCACAAAACACAAAGCACCAGGACACACATTGCATCAGTCACAAAATCACACCCAACCTGACCCCGCTTGCAAAAGTGCCTGCAACACCTACAAGGGTTTGCATTGCAATACCCACACAGGCTGCACCTCTCACAAACGCATACACACTCATCTCATTGACACAAAGGAAGGCAGAGCACTGCCTCTGTGATGTGTATGCACACACACACACACACAATTCGTATACAGAGCCCTTTTGTTTCTCCTGCGCTGATCTACCGGACCCAGATTTTGTGACTGATGCAGTGTGTGTCCTGGTGCTGTGTGTTTTGTGGTGTTATGTGTGTGCATGTGTGTGCAGGGCCTCAGTCCATGTGGTGTGGTTTTCAGAGGGGTGTGTGTGTGGTGTGTAAGGGTGTCAGGTAGAAGGGATGACTGGTGTGTGTGTGTGTGTGTGTGTCTGTCTGTGTCTGGTGTCAGCTCAGCCAAACCCAGGTTCCCTCCTATCTCTGACATTAAAACAACACCCCCCACCCCAGTCCCTCTCCAAAGCAAGCTGTGTGACAGCCCTGATTGATAGGGGGCTCAGCGGAGGTTAGGGGAACTCAATTGCTCTCCTCACACGCACCAGGTAGGCCGGCCACCTGGCAGCATTTTTCACCGACTCGGCTGCTTTTTCTCACATTATTCAGCTAATTTTGTGCCGGTGAAAGGTTCTGGACTGACAGCCCTGGAGACCCGAGGCCTCTTTATTTATCACCGAGCACAGACAGCCTGGGCTGTGGCAGGGCAAGCTTGCTCAAACGCTGCCCTGGAAGAGTCGCCTCCATGGTCCATCCTTAACCTCTCTGCTGATGCTTCTACCGGGGAGCCAGTCAGAGCCCTGTGGGGGTGGGGAGGGTTGTGAGGTACACACTTACTCTGTTAGGAAACGCACTGAGACCCACCAAACTCATTTCATCCTCCCATTATCCAAGTAGAAATGCATTTAAATGTGCATGCATAAGCTAACAGATATTCTGGAGCATAAGCTTTCATGGGTAAAGACCCACTTGGTCAGATGCAGCTGATGAAGCAGGTCTTTGCCCATGAAAGCTTATGCTCCAAAATATCTGTTAGTCTATAAGGTGTCATGGGACTTCTTGTTGTTTTTGAAGATACAGACTCACTCGGCTCCCCCTCTGATACATGTATAATTTTGGCCTGGAAATGGCTGTGAGGTTGTAAGAATTTAAGGAGGCCTGACTGGGTCCATCTGGCCCAATCTCCTGTCTTCCAGCGGTGGCTGGTGTCCTAGCTCAGTGGAAAAGTAGAGAACAGAACAGAGCAGTCTGGAGACCCTGACCTCTCCCCTTTATATGTAAGGTGGGTCACCTAGAATATGGGCTTGTATCCTTCATTACCTTGGCCGATGACCATTCATGGACATATCTGCCATGAACTTACCTAGTCCTTTTTGGAACTCACTTATACTTTTGACCCTCACAACCTCCCATGGCAGTGAGTTCCACGGGTTAATTTTGCATTGTATAAAAAAGAACTTCACCTTGTTTGTATTTCAAATGCTGCCTGTTCATGTCATTGGGTGACTCCTGTTTCTTCTTTGGTGGGAAAGGGTAAATAAGGCTCCCTCTTCCCTTACCTCTCATGATTTTATCAGACTCAATACATCTCATCTCTAACATGCCCATCCCAAATCTTTTTATTCTCTCCTGATACGGCAGCTGTTCCAAACTTTTGATCATCTCTGAATTTTTTCCAGTTCTGCTACAGGTTGAACCTCTCTTGTCCAGAAGTCTTAGGACCTGACCGGTGCCGACTGAGTGAATTTGCCAGACGACGGGAGGTCAATATTTTCTAGCATATTACCAACACGTCCACTGCTTCCTGGGCTCTTAGAAGACTTTTAGGGGTAAATGACAGCTAAATAACAGCACACAACACTGAAAGCCAGACCTGGTGGCTGGAAACAAACTTTATGGACCAGGGGAAACTTGGCCACACCCATGATTAATGGTCATCCAGCTAACTAACATCATGCCGTATTACGGAGTTTGCTGGACGAGAGAGTTATGGATTAGAGAAGTTCAACCTGTATCCTCTTTTCAGGATGGGGTGACCAGAAGTAGACACAGTATTGAAGGCATGGGTGCACTATAGATAAATCTGGTGCCATTATGTGAGTTTTGTTGTATTTTCTGTTAGCCTTTTTTGAGCACTGATGTACATTGAAATTTTCAGAGAGCTTCTTCAGATGACTCCCAAATCTTTTTCTTGAGTAGGAACAGCTCATTTAGAAGCCATCACTAGATATGTGTTGTTCTTCCAAGGCATATTATTGTTCACTTATCAGCTGTTGAATTTAAGCTGGTATTTGAATGCCCCATCACCCAGTTTTGTAACCCCTCTAATACTCCACTGTCCATTTTGGACTTAGCTATCTTGAATAATTTTGCACCATCTGAAAATTTTGTCCCTTCACTGTTGGCACCTTTTTCCAGATCATTAATGAATGTGCTGAAATTGCGGTGAGGGACTCAGTCAGAGGTTTTTCCGAAAAACGCTATCTCCACTGAAATACCTTTGTCCAAATGCTAACTGACACCGTCAAATAGTAACAGAGAGATAGCCGTGCTAGGCTACATACTATGAAAACAAAAAAGCAGTCCAGTAGCATGTTAAAGACTAGTAAAATAATTTATTAGGCAATGAGCTTTTGTGGGACAGACCCACTTCTTCCGACCATAGCCATACCAGAACAGACTCAATATTTAAGGCACAGAGAACCAAAAATAGCAATCAAGGTTGACAAATCAGAAACATTATCAAGGTGAGCAAATCAGAGAGCGGAGCGGCAGAAGGAGGGGCAGGGAAGTCAAGAATTAGATAAAGCAAAGTATATAAAAGACCCCATATAATGGGCTACAAAGAATTTGATTAGACTGGTGAGTCATGACTTCCCTTTACAACCTCTGTGTTGATTCTTCCCCAACAAATCATGCTCATGGATGTACCTGATCATTCTGTTCTTGACTGTAGTTTCTATCAGTTTGCTCGGTACTGCAGTTTAACTTACAGGTCGTTAATTGCCAGGACCAAGTCTAGAGCTCCTTTCAAATAGCAGTGTTGCAATAGCTACCTTCCAGTCAGCCGGTGCAGAGGCTGGTTTCAGCGATAGGCTACATTCCATAGTTAATCCTTCTGCAATTTCATATCTGAGTGCAGACAAATCCCATCTGCTCCTGGTGATTTATTACTGTCCAGCATCAGAGGGGTAGTCGACTTAGTCTGTATCTTCAAAAGCAGCAGGAAGTCCTGTGGCACCTAATAGACTAACAGATATTTTGGAGCATAAGATTTCATGGACCATATGTCAATTTATCCCAACACCTCGTTTATTGGCACATCAGTATGGGACAGGGCTTCAGATTTTGGTCCCAAAAGAACAGCTCCGGGGTGACTATCTCTGCAGTGAAGCCCAGGTCAAAGAATTCAGTGAGCGACACAATGGCATTGTCTTCCCTGAGTTATAATTTAATCTATATCAAACACTCCTGGGCCTCAATCTCCTCTCTCTTGCCATTTGACAGGGGTGTAGCTGCATTAGCTCACAGGGGCTGTGTCTACACATGCATTCCTCTTTTGAAAGAGGTATGCAAATGAGGTAAATCAAAAATGCAAACGAGGCACAAATTTGCATAGCTGACACCTCGTTTGCATATTCTTATTTCAAAACAGCTTCTTTCGAAAGAAGAAAACCGGTGCAGACACTGCTCTTTCAAAAGTAAACCCCATCTTTGAAAGAACCCTTCTTCCCATAAAAAAAGGGAAGAAGGATTCTTTCGAAGATGGGGTTTACTTTCAAAAGAGCAGCGTCTACACCGGTTTTCTTCTTTCGAAAGATGCTATTTCGAAACAAGAACATGCAAATGAAGTGTCAGCTATGCAAATTTGTACCTCATCTGGATTTTCGATTTACCTCCTTTGCATACCTCTTTCGAAAGAGGAATGCAAGTGTAGACACAGCCCTGGAGTCACTTTGATTTGCACTGGCAGGAGGCAGAGGTGAATCAAGTACATTATGTCTGACTGGACACATACCCCCTGTTGTCTTCTGTCTTGGGCAGTCGCTATGCCAGTGTGCCGAGGATATCTGGCCACCATTTGGGGCACTGGTGTAAATAACTCCCCCAACTGCAGGGTGAGGGCAAATCAGGCTCTTGAGCTTTTCTCCATGGATGTTTGCCCAAAGGTTGTTGTTCCCCTCTCTTCAGCACTGCTGAGGCCACATCTGGAGTATTGTGTCCAGTTTTGGGCTGCCCAGTATAGGAAGGATGTGGATGTGCTGGAGCAGCTTCAGTGGAGGGCAACGAAAATGATTAAGGATCTGGAGCACATGACCTATGAGACCAACAAGAAGTCCTGTGGCACCTTATAGACAGATATTCTGGAGCACAAGCTTTTGTGGGCAAAGACCTGCTTCATCGTCTTTGCCCACAAAAGCTTGTGCTCCAAAATATCTCTTAGTCTGTAAGGTGCCACAGGACTTCTTGTTGTTCTCAAAGATACAGACTAACATGGCTACCTCTCTGATATTCATGACTTATGAGGAGAGGCTGAGGGATTTGGGCTTGTTTAGTTTGCGGAAGAGAAGACTGAGGGGTGATTTTATAGCATCCTTCAACTTCCTGAAGGGAAGCTCTAAAAGGGATGGAGAGAAACTGTTCTCCGTGGTGTCAAAGGGCAGAACAAGGAGCAATAGTCTGAAGTTACAGAAGGAGAGGAGTAGACTGGATATTCGGAAAAACTACTTCACCAGGAGGGTGGTGAGACACTGGAATGTGTTACCCAGAGAGGTGGTGGAATCTCCATCCTTAGTAATTTTTAAGTCCCGGCTTGACATAGTCGTGGCTGGGATGACTTAATTGGGGTTGATCCTGCTTGGGACAGAGGGCTGGATTAGAAGACCTCCTGAGGTCCCTTCCAGCTCTGTGATTCTATGATCCTAAGGTGGAAAAAAGTTCCAAACCAAAGTTTATGTCATGGGGAAAGAAATGGAAACGGACTGTCTTTCCTTGGATATCAAATTTTTGTTGGGTTTTCAGTTGTCAGCTGAAAACCTGACCAATTCCATGAACATTTTCACTTTGACATTTTTCATAGTAGAGAAAAAAAATACATTTCCTGGCTACTTCTCCTCCCAGTCCTGAGCTATAATGGTGCTTGTCTTTCTTGTCTTCTGGGTTTGTTGTTTTTTTTTTTAAATAATCTTTTCATTTAATATTTCTGAAGGACACCGACCCAGTGCAAATACCGTTAAGCTGTCCAAAAACCACGAGTAACAGCCTTCCACTGCACGGTAATGGTTGTCCAGCTTACAATAACGATGCCTCAAATGTATCCCTATGGGGTGTGTGGGAGGGTGTGAAAATACAGAAATGAGCAGTGCATCCCCTTCGGCAGGAAAGGTAACAGCTTTGTAACCAAGCAGGAGGGTGAAGGAAAGAACTCAAATTGAAATATGATGAGCCAAGGGAGATAGCAGAGCCAGTGCATAAATACTGAGCTGATTCCGTGTGAGCTCAAGGCACAGCTGAATCCCAGGGGCCCAATTCTCCTCCTACTTGCACCTGTTCAGAGAAAGAGCAGCTGCCTGAGAGTGACTGGACTCTCTGCTGAGATAAAGGGGTGGAATGCAATGGCTTGTGGGATACTGGAGGTCAGACTCAGTGATCACACTGCTCCTTTCTGGCCTGAAATTCTGGTGCACTTAATGTCACTGGTCTCACTTTTGATTTCCACCAGCGTGAGTGTTCAGCCAGTTTTTGATGCCCCAGTGATGGGCACAGTGTAAAAAGCCCATGTGGCTAGACAGGAATGGGGGGTGGGAAGGGACGTATTCCTCTAAGCTGGGTCTAAGGCAGGAGCACGAAGGCACAGCGCACACAGTGGATCCAGACCAGCAAACCTGTTAATCCAGCTGCTATGGCTGCGGAGGGGGGAGACCATTTCATGCTGACCCGCCCCCAGAGAAATCTCTCGGCTCCTGTTGGCTGGAGACTGGACAATGGGAGCTGAGAGATTTTGCTGAAGGCAGTGCTGCACCAGTTCTCAGCTCCTGTTGGCTGGCTTCTGGCCAATCAGAGCTGGGAGATTTTGCTGGGGGTGGGGCAGCTTGTGAACCTCCCCGTCTCAGCACAGAGCGCCACATGGAACAGCCAAACAGATGGGGGCTGCTAGCAAGCAGAGATGGGCCCTCCCAACCAGAGCCTGGCTCTGCACTCCAACTCCAACTCCCTCCCAGAGCCTGCACCCTCCTTCTGCATGTCTCCCCCAGGCCCGAATCCTCTCTTGTCCCCATACCCACGCCCAATCCCTTGCCCCAGGTCACAACCTCCTTCAGCCAAACTCCCTGGCAGATCCCCCCATTCTGTCCTGCATCCCAGGCCCCTGCCCCAAGCTCCCTTCTGCACTCAACCATCGTACCAGAACCTGCACCTCCTCCAGAGAAAGGTACTGCCCTGGACCACTTTCCAAAATCTTGGATTGGCCCCTATCAAAAATTATGGCTTTCCCCTGGTCTAAGGGCTGGATTCCTGAGTTCCACCCCAGCTCCAGCACCTCATGGTGTGGGCTTAGTTAAGACACCAGAGCTTAGTTTTTCAAAATGCTCATTCACCTTGGGGGTTTTGTTTCTTAGTTTTTTTGTGTGTATCTGTAGCCAAACATGAGCTGCTCAAGGGACCGATCTTCATTGGTGATGAACAGAGGGCAGTACTCCAGAAAAAGCAGGGCCACAGTATCTCCGATTTAGCACCCCAAAAAAGAGGGGCTTGTTATTACAGGGTGCGTTGAAAAATGTGAGGGTTTACCCCCTCTGAGCCTCAGTGTGTCAACCTATAAAATGGGGCTAAAGCTGTTTACTGGACAGCTAGAAAGCAATACCTTGGGAATAGATCCCCTGGTATTACAGTAGGGCTGGCAGGACACTCGCTCTGCCCCTGCAGTAGCCTGGATCATGGTAGGAGAGGGTCCTGAAAGAGAGGTAGGAAATGAGGTGCAGTGGGGGGGGGAGTCTCAGTAATTGCCTGTAAGCTGCCGCATGCTTAGTCGGCAGAGCACACAGGCCTGTGGATGGACCCTTTTTATTATGCCTACTCAAACTAGCTCTCTGATCACCGAGCAAGCTGGGTACCAGGGGGCACTGGCCCTGTGAGTTCAAGGGCTGAATGTCTGCCCTAGACATCAGCTCTTCTCTGCAGATATGGAAATGGGGGGGAAGGGGAGTTGTTCCAAGTGAGGATACAACCTGGCTCAGAAGGGGGCAAGAGCCGCCTCCCTGCCCCCCACCCAGTTGGTTATTTAGTGAAACAAACTGATTGGGTCTCAGCCCAGTGGGCAACTGCCCTTCTCATAAAATGCTCCTCCCCAGGGGGCCCTAGTAGGCTGCCTTATTAGTCCCCCAGCATGGTAGGGTTGGCACTTGTTAGCAGGGCTGGGACAGGTTTCCTCTATTTTTCCCCTCCGTGGGTGGAATAAATTTTGTTAAATGCACCGAGGCATGTGCAGATGCGCACCACCTGTAGCGACATACACTGACAGCAGTGGACAGCTGTGGGAGCTCTGCCAATCAGCAGGGCGGCACCTGAATTTCTTCCATGCTCAGCTTATGGGGGACGCTGGCTGCAGGCACAGCTGCAGCCTGCCTGCTCTGCAGCCACTCTGAGCTGGCACTCATATAGGGAACCGCCAGCAGGGAGAGCCATGACAGCCCCTGCCTCATGCCCAGGGCTTCACCCAAGCCATGTGGTATAGGGACTGTGCCCCGGTAGGATCCCCTATTGTTAGCTCTAAGTCCCTGGGCCAGCGCCAACCCCTGTCCAGACTATCAGCCCCTTTCTTCTCCCAAGAGCGGCAGACTCCCAGGCCAGCTGCCATCACAGTGTGAGACAAAGAGGACTTCTCCCAGCAGGGCTGAGCCTGCAAGCAGCCCCCTAGCAGGAGGAGCAGAGGTCAGGAAAGAGTTAATCAGTGGTTGGGGCTGCCCCAAGCACCCCGAGATGGGTTTTTCCCTGGCCGGGAATTCCCAGCTCCTGGGGCTGGCGCGAGGCTGTGGGTGAAGCACGCCCGGGAAATGCAGCCTTCCCCCCAGCCCATTCGGGCAGGTTCTTTCCAGGCCGGGCTTTTATTTACCTGTTCAATACCAGAGAGCAATTCCCACAGCAGCCCTAACATTGCATGCATGCTGCAGAGTGCTAACGCGGCAAAAGAAAACCCTGTTAAAGGGACAGACAGGCAGAGTCTGCATACAGGCCCTGGCTACACACACACACACACACTTGCAGAGTCTGCACATACTCCCTGTCTGCAGACACGTGTGCACACACACACGTTGCATATGGCCCCTGCCTCTCTACACACACACGTCCGCATATATATATACTCCCTGCCTACACAGTTTGTATATATTCCATTTATACACACACACACAGTCTGCATATATTCCATATCTACACACTCATATACACACATGCTCAAGTCTGCATATATATATATACACACACACACATTCACAATCTACACACTGTATCTATTCCATCTACACACACACACACACACAGAGTCTGCATAGATTCCCGGTGTCCACACACACACACACACACAGGTGTCTGTATAGATATTCACTATCTACACAATTTGCAGCTATTCCATCTACACACACCCACAGACACACACACACACACACACACACACACACAGAGTCTGCATAGATGCCATGTGTCCACACACACACCCCCATTGCTAACATGCACCTCCCTGTTCCCGCCACTCCCTGCAGACAGGCCAGCTCCGGAGCCCTTTGACAGCGCAGGATGGGGCTGGTCACCCTGGCAGTGCCCATGCTGGTGGGGGGTTGATCCAGCCCTTCCCCTCATCCACAAGCCAGAGGGAGAACCCATGGCCACCTCGGGCAGCAGAGCCCCAGGGTGCCTGCAGCGGAATGGAGGGACCTGACCCAGCTTGGCTAGGAGAGGGAAGTATGCCCCCGAGGGCTGAGCCGTAGCCTGCCATGTGGAGGCCCTCGCTGCCTTTGCTTTGCAAGCTGCATGTGTGCCTCAGGCTCCTCTCAGCCCAGGTGAGGCAGCACAGGGCTGTTTCCCGGAGGGCTCGGGTGCAGGGGACCGTGGCCGCCCTTGCATGGGCTGAGGAGCAAGCAGGGGACCAGCAATCTGGCTGCCGGGTGCTCACGTGCCCCCTCAGGGGAGCCGGTGCCCCTCAGGCAGCGCCCCAGGTGCATATTGATACGTGCTGTGTGTCCAAGCACAACCTTCCCCTGTAAGCACAGCTGCCCCCAGGCAGGCTCAAACCTGGGTCCTCAGGGTAGGCACTTCTCCAGGGGGAGCTAGGGGCTGGCTGGCTCTCAGCTTAGGCTGCAGAGGACACTTATTCTTTCTCTGGGACATGGTCGGGTATGTGGGTTACACGAGCACGACAGACCCAATGGGGTGGCATGACGTTCCCTGGCCTCCCCTAGAGCCGCACCCAGCTGCCTCCCTCCACCGCAGCCGAGGAGGCATCGGGGGCTAAAACAGGCCTGGGGAGGGCCCCGGCAGAGAGGCGATTGGCCATGCTTCTGGGGGAAGGTGCTTTCACACCGCGAGCCGCTCACCCGCCCTGGCACCCGCACTATGTTTCACATCTCCGGCTAAATCCCATTTCCATCCACCAGGCAGCTCCTTGCGTGAGTTAATCCCCCGCTCTCCCCGGCGCAGATCCGCTCGATTCCAGCTGAGCTGAGGCTGGCAGCCGGGGAGCCAGCAAAATCAGAGAGGAGATGGGTGCGAGCGGTGGAAATTAAAGCACCGGCGCTGAGGGGCTGTGTAGAGTGGAGCTGACTCCCTGCAGGGAAGAAAGGGGGGCTGGGAGTTACAGTGGCAATGGGGAAATGGAATGGAGCCTGCCGACGGCTGGAGTGCGGGGTGTGCCGGAGCAGAGGGGGATACACGTGAATCCCCCAGAGGGCCGCAGCCATGTGGATGCCTTTGGGATATGCTCACAGCAGTGCTAGAGCCTGAAGCAGCAAGAGCCCAGGCCAAATATTCACATGGAAGATTCGCGGGGGGTCCTGCTGCTCGGGATACAGAGGGCGGTTCTTCCCACAGTCCCCCTCCAGCGCATGGCAGGCAGGACAAAGCACTGATCTGGCCCGGGTGCCGGTCACAGCTCAAGCAGGGACGTGTCTGTCAGCAAGCCCCTGGAGAAGGGGCTGAGCCGAGCAGCCCGGGGGCTACGGAGGAATCTGAATATAGATACCTCCCCTTGGCAAACCCAGATCCCCCGGGAGCCAGCCTGGATCGGCCCTGCGTGGCTGCAGACACGCACCTCACCAGGCTCTGGTTTGAGATGTGCCGTCGCAGCACTTTATGGAGGAGGTCTGCTGCCCCTCACCCCCCATTTTACACTGGGTTTGCTGTAACTTGGGCACAGGAGGGTGTCACAAGCTTGGGGCCAAAGCATGTACTGAAAACGGGGCTGGGCACTCGGCATGCATCGCCCAGGGCTTTGTCCGTCACGTGTGGTGGGCTCGCTGTGCCTCGTCTAGCCAGTCCATGTCCAGTTCCTCCCTGGTGGTTGTCTTTGTCTTCTATGCTGTGCTGGAGTGTGGGGCTGGAGGCTTCCCAGCTGGGCCTGCCCTGTCACTGGGCAGCCCCCAAGCATAGCTGAGCCACAGCACAGCTGCCTGATTGAGTCCCTCACCTGGTCCTCTGAGGAAGTCAGGAAACCTGCTGTGAAGCCCAATGAGAACAAGAGACCTCTGGGTGCTTAATGCACATGCCCACAGCTGCAATCTCCACTGGGCCTGGCCTCGCTCCAGCCCTGAGCCAGTCTTGTTCCCAGCTTTGTTCCTGGTCCACCTGCTGCTATACCCTCTTCCCAACTCCCGCTCCATCCTCTGACTCCGGCTCCAGACTCACTACTCCGCCGCTCCACTGGGCCTGACTGCCCATGCCCTGGTGCAGGACACAAGGTGCTTGTCCGAGCTGACCCAATGGCAGGGATGCTACAGCCGCCCTCGGAGGGAAAGGACTTGAGCACTGGACATGGTGGAGGCTGAGCCCTTAGCCCTGTGGGAGACCACAATATTAGAGGTTTTTCCAGGCACAGCAGGGAGGGCCCACCCAGGGCAAATTGCTTAAAACAGGGCTACTTACAGTCCAAGATGGGGGTTCTCCACTATAAGGCACATCAAACCCGTCATGCAGAGCATGGCTGTTGCCACACTGGCCAGCAAGAAGCGGCATGAGCTGTTCCCTTGCATGCTCCAGCTTCTTCCGTACCCCTCCGTACCCAGCCAAAGCTGAACAGGTTCTCCTGATTCAGAAGGACCAGTCACATTCCCAGGTCAGTGCATCCCTCAGCTCTTACCCAAAAGACCGTGTTGTGCCGATCCTTTAGCAAAAAAAAGAAAGGGAAGGTCGAGAGTAAAACTGTGAAAGAAGGTACATTACATGCACCAGTGGAAAGCTCCTGGTGCCAAGCAGGTTGCCCACATAGCCCGTGGTTGCCACGTAATGATGTAGAGCTGCAGCCTTGTAGCCCCAGAAGGGCCTGGCTGTGAGATTGGAGGGTGGGGGTGGAGCTGGGATGTTTTGCAGAACAGGGCTGTGTGCAAAAACTCAGAGCCAGACCTTCACCTCCCTTGGAAGTCTGGGGCGGGGGGCTCAGACACCTCTCTCTTGGAAACAAGGGTTGGAAAACTCCCCCAGCTCTGGTGTAACTCTCCTGACTTCAGCCAGGAGCAGAGATGAGCACGGCCCTGCCTGTTTGTCCTGGTTGCCCTCGTATAGGACACTTCAGGTGTGAGCTCTGCCCCAGCTCTTCAGAGCTGAGGGACAGCCACGGAGAGGTCATTGCCCCCCCGAGACAGGCAGATATGAGCCCTGACCTTGAAGCCACAAGGTCTCCATCGTCACCCGCCAGGTAACACTCATGCACAGCGTCGCTCTAGAGTTGGTTGCTCATTAGCACAGGTAGGGCTCGTTAATACACTTATTGTCCTAGGTTGGCAGCCACCTCCTGTGCAGCAGATGCGAACACACCGGGACACCAGCAGGGCTCGAGCTCAGGCTCTCTGTTCTTGTGCCTCTGCTAGGGGCATTTATCCTTTGTGCATAACCTGCTGACAAGCAACCGGATCCCATGCCCTTACAGCCCAATCCTGTACTCTCCCATTCGTGCCAACGTGAGCTTGGCCTACCAAGGGCACTACCCAGGCCAGGTGCATGGGATCCTGTCTCTCCCTAGTGCTAGCTCCAGCAACCTGCTCTTTACACTGGATCCACAGTCGCTCCTGAGCCTGCCGTGGCGCAGAGATGGTTACACTGGTGCTGAGTTTGAGCCAAGCGGACAACTGCAGCACCGGTACCAGGAGGGAAATGGCCACGGTCCAGGTATCGTGGCAGGTCCAGATCCTTGCTAGATAAGCTGATTCCATTACAGATGCTGATCAGGCAGAAGAGGAAACCCAGGTTGTCATTGGCTGGGGCCCTTTTTCCACGTGCAGGTCGGCTGGGGCCCTTTTTCCACACGCAGGTTGCTGGGGCCCTTTTTCCACGTGCAGGTTGGCTGGGGCCCTTTTTCCAGATGCAGGTCGGCTGGGGGCCCTTTTTCCAGATGCAGGTCGGCTGGGGCCCTTTTTCCACGCGCAGGTCGGCTGGGGCCCTTTTTCCACACGCAGGTTGCTGGGGCCCTTTTTCCACGTGCAGGTTGGCTGGGGCCCTTTTTCCAGATGCAGGTCGGCTGGGGGCCCTTTTTCCAGATGCAGGTCGGCTGGGGCCCTTTTTCCACGCGCAGGTTGGCTGGGGCCCTTTTTCCACACGCAGGTTGGCTGGGGCCCTTTTTCCACGCACAGGTCAGCTGGGGCCCTTTTTCCACGCGCAGGTTGGCTGGGGCCCTTTTTCCACGTGCAGGTGAGCTGTCCAATCCAAACCCCTCCGTGCAGCTGCAGCAGGTCAATGCCTGTTCCATTACACCATAAGCCTCTGGGATCTCCCGCCCTGTGCACTTGTCGCTCCCACCAATGAGGCATTGCAAGATGGCAGATGTTTGGTAATCACTAGAGATGACAATACAGAGCCACTGCCGAAGCTGCACTATGTGCCCTGTAAGGAGAATGGATGGGGGACCACCAAATCACAGAGGAGCAAATCAACGGGCAGAGATTGGATGCCATCATATCACCATTATTGTATTGTCAGGTCTTTGCCGCCAACTTATGTCTGAATCTATTACCACCAGCACAGCATCTTTCTGTGTCATTCCAGTGTCTCTGCTAATGGGACACCAGTGATTAACTGGCCCGGTCGTGATCCCAAATTGGGGTCACTCCACCAACTTGCTCCTTGTTCACACCAGGATGGACAAGAGCAAAAGGAGCTCCCAGGAAACACAAGTTTCCTGGTCTGTGTTACACACAAGGGCTTGGAGAACTGAAGGGAAAAGGACTTTGGGAGCTAAAAAATCAAAGTGACTCGAGTCCTCCATTATCTGGTGTCTGGTGTGCGGCCAATTCTCAGGATTCCGTTGTGAGTCCTGGAATATGTGGTGTTTTTCTTACAGAAGCCCCAGCTCCGGGGATGGAGTGATTCACTGACAGTCTCAATTGCCATGATAAAATAAAGAGAGAGTAAATTTCTAGCCCTTACGATTGCACATAAAAACTTGAAAACGTGAATCCACCAGCCTAAGGGATCAAAAACAGAAACCAAATAAACAACACCTATGTTTTTCATAGACTAATAAAATCCTTTGGCTGGAAGGGACCTAGGAGATCAGCAAGTGCAGCCCCTTGCTCAAAGAAGGATCAACCCAACTAAATCATCCCAGCCAGGGCTTTGTTAAGCTGGGACTTAAAAACTTCCAGGGATGGAGATTCCAACAACTCACTAGGTAACACATTCCAGTGCTTCACCACCCTCCTGGGGCAATAGTTTTTCCTAATATCCAACCTACACCTCCCCAGCTGTAACTTCAGACCATTGCTCCTTGTTCTGCCCTCTGTCATCACTGAAAACAGCCTCGTTCCATCCTCTTTCGCGCTCCCCTTCAGGAAGCTGAAGGCAGCTGTCAAATCCCCGCTCACTCTTCTCTTCTGCAAACTAAACAAGCCCCAATCCCTCAGCCTCTCCTCCTAGGTCACGTGCTCCAGCCCCTTAATCATTTTCATTGCCCTCCACTGAACCTGCTGCAGCGCATCCACATCCTTTCTATACTGGGGGGCCCAGAACCGGACACAATACTCCAGGTGTGGCCTCACCAGTGCCGAACAGAGGGGAATAATTCGGGTGACCATCCGTTCGGTTTTACCAGCACAGTCCCTTCTTTAAGCTGTAAGACTTTTTAAAGAAAATTGGCAAATTGTCCCATATTTTGTGGGGCTCCTGTTCCCTGGCACCCTGTGTCGCGGGATGAAAGCCCTCCTGCCACAGAGCTCCTCCACAGGGAAGCTGCCCTGCTCCCCAGAGCTCTGCCTGCTGCTGCTGCAGGGGAGCTCCTCTGTGGGGCAGCTGCCCCATTCCCTGGCACCCCACAGTGGCACCCCCTGCTGCCAGCAAACTCCGCAAGGGGGCGGCTGCCTTGTTCTCTGGTGCCCTGCACTTAGGGGAGGTGGTTTCCAGTGCCGGGGAGCCTTTCCACTGTTGGGCCGCCTCGTTCCCTGGCCTCCCACGCCTCCAGGAGGCACCTTCAGCTTCATTCCCTGCCTCCCCTGATGGTAGGCATTAAAACACCCCCCACCAGGGGGCTCTGGAGCCCCCGTCCTCCACTCCCCTTCATTCCTGGTGCCTCACCCTGGAGCAGCAGCCCCCATCGCCAAGGAGCCCTGACATGGGACAGCCGCCCTATCCCCATCCCCAGAGGCTAGTGTCCCATATTTGCCACAGGGCAATGTAGTCACCCTAGGAATAACAACTTCTCTAGGGCTACGTCTACACATGCACGCTGCATCGAATAGCTTATTTCAATGTAGCGACGTCTACGCACCCTCCAGGGCTGGCAACGTCAACGTTCAACTTCGACGTTGGGCAGCACCACATTGAAATAGGCGGTGCGAGGGAATGTCTACACACTAAAGTAGCACACATCGAAATAAGGGTGCCAGGAACAGCTGCAGACAGGGTCACAGGGCGGACTCAACAGCAAGCCGCTCCCTTAAAGGGCCCCTCCCAGACACAGTTGCACTAAACAACACAAGATCCACAGAGCCGACAACTGGTTGCAGACCCTGTGCATGCAGCATGGATACCCAGCTGCAGCAGCAGCAGCCACAAGCCCTGGGCTAAGGGCTGCTGCACACGGTGACCATAGAGCCCCGCAGGGGCTGGAGAGAGAGCGTCTCTCAACCCCTCAGCTGATGGCCGCCATGGTGGACCCCGCTATTTCGATGTTGCGGGACGCGGATCGGCTACACGTGCCCTACTTCGACGTTCAACTTCGAAGTAGGGCGCTATTCCCATCCCCTCATGGGGTTAGCGACTTCGACGTCTTGCCGCCTAACGTCGATTTCAACTTAAAAATAGCGCCCAACACGTGTAGCCGTGACGGGCGCTATTTCGAAGTTGGTGCCGCTACTTCGAAGTAGCATGCACGTGTAGACACGGCCTAGATCTGCTGGAAATGCTCCTCCTAACACACCCAATATGCCCTTAGCCTTCTTGGCTACAAGGCACCCTGTTGACTCATACCCAGCTTCTCATCCATGGTAATCTCCATGTCCTTTTCTGATGCACTGCTGCTGAGCCAGTCAGTCCCCAGCCTGTAACAATGCTTGGGATTCTTCCACCCCAAGTGCAGGCCTCTTTGTTCCTTTTGTTCGTCTGCTTTAAATGCCTTTATTTTTCAGCCAATCTCATGATGCCCAAGTTGTGATTTTCAACCCCTTAAGGCTGGCGGTGCTCTGCTTACCGTCTCTCTCCCTTGATTTCAGCACGGGGCGTTGAAACAGCCTAAGCCATTTCAGTTTTGTTTAGCCTGAGTTTATAATCAATTTCAGTGTCACGCACTGCCTTGTTTAAGCTTCGGAGGAGACGGCGCATAGATTTATCTGAACAAACCCTCAGTTCCTGTTGGATTTTTCATTTAAATCATGGAAATATTTCTGTCGGCTTTCACCGAGGTCCCTTTAAAACCAAACGTAGCTGCTGGGCTGACGGGGGCTGGGGGAACGTGAACACCTCTGCAGAATCCAGACTTTAAGAAGTTAGTCTCCCCAGAGGCATTAACTCAATAATGTGACACACATCCAGCATTTAAAATGACGGCTGATGAAATTAAACAGGCGCTTCAATAAGCAGGGGGGGAAGGTTTCAGACATCTAGGCTGGGAGATGGTATCCTTTACTCAGTGAGACTGAGGACACAGGCCAGATTAAGCTGCCTATTAACACCATGTAATTAACCAAGGCAACATCAGCTTATAGCCTTTGGTCCAAGGCCTGGTCCTCTGCTGGATGTGCTGCCTAGCAGGTAGAGCTGCTGGCTGAGTAGCAGAAGGCCTGGGTTCTACTCCTGCCTCTGCTACCACCTGGCAGGACTTGAGCCAAGTCCTTTCAACTTTATTGTGTGTCGGTGCCTCCCGCTTGCAGAATTGGGGTGACGAGTCAAACAACCCCTACAGCGGGCCAGTGTGGGTTAATTAATCAGTGTTGGTAAAGTGCTTTGAGAGCTCCTGAAGGAAGGATTCAAGCATTTGTATGTGCTGCACGAACATGAAGGAAGAGAGAGCCCCTGCCCTGAAGGGTTCCCAATCTCAGTGCATCAGACAGGCGGAGGGGGTATTATGCCCAGTGGAGACACAGAGGGCCTGGCCAGGACTTTTGAGCATGGCTCGAGCTTTGGGGTGTCTGTGCAGAAAGTGGGTCCTATTCCGAATCAAGTGCCCCAAAATCCCTCACCGCTTTTGGGCAGCAGGGACCAAAGTGACTCGCTCAGGCCTGCCAAGGTCTCTTCCCAGGTCTGGGGCAGCTCTCCTGAGGGCCGGGTCAGCACCAAGGCCACAAAACCACCCTTGCTCTCAGGGTGGCAAACCCACCCCGGTGCTGGTATCCTGAATCGCCTGGGCAGTGCAGCTGGTGGCAGAGTCAGAGGTGAGCAGTACCCATCATGCACCTGTGAAACCCTACAGGAGAGGAAACCCCCTTTCTGACCAGGGCAGCTGGAGAGCTCCTTGTCTGTCTGCTGGCCTGGCTGGCTGCAAACAGCACCTCGTGCTGCCCAGTGACCCCCATCTCTTATCACTCAGCCCTGGTGTGGCGCAGCTCATGTCTGGGGCTTGGCACCAGAGTGACGTTTGCCTCTTTGGCTCCGGGAGCCCAATGCAGCAACAAGACTTCACGAGCCAGCTAGAGACATCATCATCGTCATCATCATCATCAATAACCATGAGCTCAGCGCCCGTTGGTGTCTGATGCCTCGCTCACTATTTCCTTCCATCTTTCCCTGCCCAGTGCAGAGTGGCTTCGTTTCTGCAGACCAGCTCCTCACCAATCTACTACATCTTCTACCCAATCTCTGTGGGGTCTGCCTCTCCTATTCGAACTGCCCATTATGCCGAACACCAGGGTCTTGATTTTTCGTTTGTCGTTCATTCTGCAAATATGTCCAAATAGTTGTAGCTTCTGTTTTATATCTTTCTGCAGCAGGATCTTTTTTGGCTGTATCTTACTGTATAATTCCTCATTGGTGACCTGCATCCATCCTATTCTTAGAATCTTTTTATAACAACTCCTTTTGAACGCCAATATTCCTCTTTTCGAATCTTTCGTGATCACCCGTCTCACATCCGTACCACATGCTGCTGAATACACGTTTTCAAGACGCCCAGCTTCGTTCTTAAGCTAATTGCTTTGCTTTTCCAGATCTTACCCATTGCCTTCAAACTCGCTCTTGCTTTCGCTATTCTAGTCGCTATTTCCTTCTTCCAGTCTAGATCACACGCAATGTTGCTCCCCAGATACGTGAACTTCTCTACATTTTCTAGTTCAATACCATCTACACTGATCTTCCTTCCTATTTCCTTACCTCCGAATACCATTGTTTTTGTTTTATCGATGTTCATAATCAGTCCGTAACGCTTCCCTTCTTTGTTTAACACCCGCACCGTTTTCGCTAGCTTCTCCTCATCTTCCTCGATGATAACTATATCATCCATGCAGCTTTGTCCACTCAAAATGGACCAGACATTAATTTCATTGAGCGACTCATGGCTGCTCCTGGCCTGGCACAGGCTCATGCGAAGGGAAGCCCAGTTGGGAGAGAGGCCCAGACCCTATTAGCTCATCTGTCCCAGCCCTGCCAATCGAGGTGGGGCACTAGGAAACCTTCTCGGTTCAAATGTTCTGTGCAGCAGTGTTTTCCACAGCCCTGGAGACCAGCACAGGGAAAAGGTTTCCAAGCTGGTCTCACTCCAGTCCATCCCATTCGCACAAGCCAGAGCACCTGGTGTTACCCAAAATAATTCCCCTCTTCCAGGGAGGTTCGCCCTGCTACCACGTGGCCCTTTTGTCCTCTCTTAGGACAGGGTGATGGGCTTCTCAACTCACTGCCGCATTGTGCCTCCCATTGAACATTCAGGGGATTAGCTCTGCCAGGCGGATGTCCTCCCCAGCAGTTACAGGCTGCTGCTTTCTCAGCCCCAGACACTGTTCCCTGTAAGCTGAGTTCTTAGGCAGCTGCCCAGGAGAGATTCAGGCACCACTCAGACGATTGGCAGAGTGCCCACAGCCGGCAGCATGTGTGTCTATGGGTGGTGCACATCCACATGGACCTCGGTGCATGCAACAAAATTTATCCCACCCACGGATGGAAAAAGTTAGCAGACTCTGTCCATGGGCCCCTTTCTCACTTCTGAAATCTCAGTGTCCTCCCCAGGATTTGGCCCTCCGGCCAGGCCATTGTGCAGGTCCCCTTCTGAGGATAGGCACCACCTTCCCTCCTCCCCCCAGTCGTTTGGGGTAGCTTTTGCATTCACTGCCCCAGGTGTGGCTCCCTTGGCGACTGGCAGGCAACCCGGCCCACCCTCCACTCTGGGTTCCAGACCAGGGACCCTAACCAACAGCCAAGGGCTGTACCCCTCAGACTCTTTCCTAACCTCCCAGCCCCTCTGGGTCTGTTAGCCTCTCCACTGGCAGGAAGCAGCTCTCCCAGGGAGTGACCCCCTGCCTGGTCCTATTTCCTGTCTCCATGCAAGCTGGTCTGGTCCTACACGGCTCTGCTTCCCCTGATTAGGGCTGTAATTACCCAGGTGTCATTGCAGCCCTACTGGCTAATTGGGCCAACTTGCCCCAGTTCCACTCTTGCAGGGCCAGCGTGGGGAACAGGCCCCATCACCCATCGAGCTCTCTCTGGCTTCTGCGGGGCATCTCTAGCTTCCTCTAAGGCCCTTGATCATTCCTGATGGGACCCAGAGGGCCAGACCTTGCATTGCTCCTGGTCTCTGAAGACCCTGTCCAGCAGACTCCAAATGTATCACAGTCTGAGTCCAGCCTCCCCCCAGCAGGACAGGCCGGTGCCATTCACTCTACCATGCGATGCGACTCTCAGGCTTTTTGCTTCCCACGTCACCTCGCAAACTCATGTTCCATTTGCTCCCCAGCCTCCCCCCGACGTCTCTCTCAGGGTCCCCACCGGAAACTTTGTGTCCCAAGTCATTCGTGCCCCTGCTTCCCATACTGACGTATTCACTGGAGTTTGCTTAAGCCCAATCTCATTGTTATTTGCTGCAGGAGTTTCTGGTGTCTCTGCGCACGGGCTCATCTGAGCAAGTCTTCTGCTTCCATGGTACTTGCCACCGGCCGTGTCAGTGTCACCTGTGAAATTCACCAGCCTTTTGTCCCGCTCCCGATCCCTAGACGGGAGAGCAGAGACCAACTGACCCACATCCCTTGCAGCACCCACTAGACGCATTCCTATATCATGATCCGCTGATGTTCATCATCTTTTATTTACAGCCCCCGGGCCAGCTCTCAGCCACGCGGCAGCCAGCCAAGCCAAGCCAACTGCCATTAATTTTTCAAGTCAGATTTTGCCAGGCACCAAATCAAATCCAAAAATAGCACAAACCAGCTGCCGCTTTCCCTTCGGCCATGCATTGAGTTACTTTAAAAGATCGATCACATTTGTTTGGCAAAATGTATTTGTTAGAAACTCCCAGATGCAGCTTCTTGTCCATGGCTCCAACATCTTCTAGATATGTACTGAAGTATTTTTTAGTCATCCCTGAGCTATTGTTTGATGTGGGATAGGCACTTGTCTTGGGATAGGAGTTACCGGGAGCTGGGAGTGGATAACAGGAGGTGGATCACTTGGTAACTGCCCTGTTCTGGTCCTTTGAAATGTTTGGACCAGGCACTGTTGGAAGACAGGGACTGGGCTAAATGGAACTCAGGTCTGACCCTGACGTTGGCCAGTCTTATGTACAATGGGATAGTAATTGCCAGGATCATGTCTCTTTCCTTTTCAGAAGCTTGGTACCATGTTTGATTTTTCCCTCCAGGTTTCCAGGGCTGCTATGGTTCTCAGACTTTGCAAACCCAGTGGCCAGTGATACACTAAACTCACTAGTGGAGATGGGCTTGAACCAGAATTATGAATCTAAAACTCCATGTGCTTTGGAGCCATTTGAAATGTGAGCTTGGACCAAGCTCAGAATTTAGCAAAGGGATCACTAATGAGCCAAACCAAGCCCTCCAAATCTAACCCCCCTGTGCACTGAGAAGATGTCACCCTGGTCCCATATCTCTTCATTAGCTAATTCCCTTTACACTAAAATTCACCCTCCAGACAGGATTCTTACCAGAGCACTCCATGGCATTAATGAGGTTGGCCTCAGTGTCCAGTCCCACACACTAGGGCAGGATCACATGCCCCATTTTACAGCTGGGGATGTCACCGGCCTCAGCTTCGCAGTGAGACAATGACAGCTCTGGGGGTAAGGCCCTTGCTCCTATCACTAGACACGCTGTGTCCAATATGCTCCCACTCGCCACAGGCAAACGGCATGCTGCCGTGTGGCCTTCGGCTCTGGGCGCCTTTCAGGGCAGCACCTCCAAGCTGCACAGGGGGGTGCCCTCCACCCGCTCTGTGCTCTCCAGCCAGTCACAGGTGGCACTGGCAGCGTTCTCCTGGCTGCGGCCATTGTCCATTCAGGATCCATTGTCTTGTAGTGCAAAGAGAGATGGGGGTAGGAGGGGAGCTATAACAAAAGGCCCAAGTGCCTTGAGGGTGTGGCAGGACCCTGCTGCCGGCAGCTGGGATGGGGGGGAAGAAGGTGGAGTGGACTCCAGGACCAGACATCAGCTCACCTAAGCCTGGGCCAGGGCCAAATCCAGCTGCCACCAGCTGTTCAGTTTCTCTTTGACCCGTGGGTTTAATCCCAGCTCCTGCACTTCTCATCTCCGCCAACAGGGGGTGCCAGGATCTTTGAATCGTAAACAGGGCAAAGGAGCCTCACCGGGGCTAAATCTATTTGCCCCAGATCCCTAAATGGCCCCCTCAAGGCTTGAACTCTCAACAGTGGGCTTAGCAGGCCAATGCTCAAACTGCTAAGGACTGCTGCAAGGCTGGGGTAAGCTCTTGGGGGCAGAGACAGCCACACATGGGCTGTACAGCATCTAGCGCCTCTCTGTGGTGCCCTGGCACTTGCACAGTCACCCTTGAGAAGCAGCACGAGTGACCCCAGTGGCCTGCAGCAGCCTTTCTACACCAGCAGCTGCCTGGTCATGGGGAAGGAGGTGGGGATACTGGGCCAGGCCAGCAAACTCACCTCCCTGGCAGCCCAGCACTGCCACGCTCGCCTCTCCGGAGAGCCCAGAGGAACTCAGCCGCAGGGTCCCGCCTCTCACCCCTTCACCGCCACCGGAAGCCACTGATTTCCCCAAGCCCCAGTCGAGCCAGGCGCTGGCCCTGCTGCTTGTTAATTAACGTGCGTGAGGCCTGTGTGTTGGGAGAGGGGCAGGCTGGGAACTCGGCCCTTGGAGGGACCGTTGCTGACAACCTTGTCATCCCCAATTAGTGGGTAATTACGTCCCTGACGTACGGCTGTATTAATCCAATTAATAAAGCTGGGGCCGTGACCTCCGCCAATCCGCTGACTCAGCGCCAATCTCACCAGCAGGAGGCTGGGGGGGATGGGGGGGACGATTTGCCCCCCCCCCACTGCTAATTAAAACGACTGTTTACAAACAGCCCAGTGCTTGCTGACATTTCCTCCACCAGGCACTGCCCCCCTCCCCCCGACCCCCCGCCGCATTGGTTCCCTGTCCCCTGGCTGGCTGCAGCCACCTCCCATCTCTTCTCTGCTAATTAATGACAATGCCTCTGGGGCAGAGCTGCCTTTCTGTTGTGGTTTGTACAGCACCTGGCGCAACAGGGCCGGCTCCCAACTGTGATGCCATTGCCCGAGGGCTGACTCAGCGGCATCCACCGAAATGGTCCCAACTCTCTCTAGCCAGCTGGCTGCCTTTGGGGCCAAGGGAAGACACCGCATGCCTCTGCTGGGCAGAGTGCGGCTGAGGGCTGCATGTTCCAGGTCGCTCCCTGCTCCACAAATCCAACCTGGCTGTCCTTCGCTGCAGGGGCCACCGCATGCCCATGGCCTGGTGGGGAGGTGGGGCCGGCTGGAGCTCAGATACTGGGAGATCGACAGGGAAGAAGGCAGGATAGGTAGCTGGATAATCAGGAAGTCAGTCGATGGGGTAGGTAGATGGAGGGGGGGTTACGGGGATAGACAGATGAGATGAGGTCCCTGGGAAAATCAGGCCAGGTGACTGGCGTGCTGTAGTCACAGCATCTTAGGGCTGGAAGGGACCTCAGGAGGTCATCTAGTCCAGCCCCCTGCTTCCAGCAGGATCAACCCCCACTAAGTCATCCCAGCCAGGACCTTGTCCAGCCAGGACTGAAAAACCTCAAGGGATGGAAAATCCACCACCTCCCTAGGCACCAGCACCTTGAGGTCAGTGGAGCCCTCTGGATGGAAAGCAGCTAAGAACCAGGCCCATCAGGGACAACGACAGCCGTTGGCGTGGACTAGATTGCAACCCCACCAGGTCCCTAGAGAGGATCCTGCTAGAGACACCCACCCAGCCTCCTGCCCAGGGCCTGATCCACAGCTGGAGCGACTCAGCTTGGCTCTGTGAAGGCCTCTCAGCCTGCAGCTGAGGATCGGGCCCGTGGTTCTTCACGCTGTGAACGACAGGGACATGGGCCGGTTCTCCTCAGCAAGGGGATGTTCCCAAAGGGCAGGTCCCTCCGAGCCGACAGAAGCAGCCGGCAGCAGATAGCAGCTCCCTTCTCCTCGTGGCTCCGGTACGAGGGCGTATGGGGTGATCACACACAGGGGGATGTTTTGGGGAGGTGCCCCTGGTTTAAACCTTGGCAGCAGGTCCAGCCAGCCTGGGCTTGGCTCTCGGACACTGGCGTTACATCCTCCTTCCCCGGGCCAGAGGAGGAAGCGGGAGGGAGGGAAGAGAGGCTTTCATGGCTCCCCGGAGGCCTGACTTCACCTCTCCTCCAGTGCTCCCCACAGATGGAGCCTCAATTAAATTCGGAAATACATTTTTTAATAGGACTTTCACCTCAGCTCCCTCTTGGGCTATTAAAGCCATTACGGCAGAGTTAAGTAAAGAACTAGTGGCAAGGTAATAAGCCCGCAAGCCTCTGCTGCTGTCATCACATGTTTATGGCCTCGCCGATGTTGTCTTTATTAAAGATTCAGAAGCCATTTCCTACGACTTGGGTCTGTCCCTTCCATTACAGGCGGTTCTGGGGAAAAGGCTCTTAATGGCTTGGGTGGGGAGCAGGAAGCCTTCTCCCTGGCTGGACCGAGCTCTGCCCTGGGCAGCAGAGAGCAGGACTATCCGCTGATGGGATAGACAGCCCAGGGCTGAGGCGGTGGTTGACTGGACCAGCTTCTGGTGAGGGGAGAGAGAGAGAGAGGAGGAGTTCAAAGGTTGGGTGCTCTCACCACCAGAAGCTGGGGCAACCAAAGGTTTGAGCTCACCCCCTGGTCTGGCCTGGGAGCAACGCTCTGCTCCAGCTCTGACAGATAAGCAGGGCCTTGGTACGTGCCTGGAAGCTCCTCCAGAACCTGAGGTTCTGGCTAAACGTTTCCCCTCACCTGTTTACTTGCACACCCCCTCCAGAGCCCCCTGAGGTCGCAGGACCCCCTCGTCATCCTCCTCCTGGCCCTCGCTAAGGTGGCCATCTACACCACCAGGAGGGGGAGCTGGACTGGGGGTGCTCTGAGACCATGGGGCCCATTTCCGCTCCTCTCTTGGCTCACACTTCCAGGCAGAGGTCCTCTGGGAGGTGCCCACTGGCTCCCTGGATGGCTTTGGGGAGCAGTGGGCCCTGTCCGGGGTTCTCTGGTCAGTGTGCCCCTCCGGTTCCCTTGTTTTCCACCTGTGACCTGCGCCCCTGCCTCTAAGGCGCCCTCAGGGCGGGCGACAACCCTACGGCTGAGACAATAGGGGTGTCTGGGACCAGGGGGCTGTGGAGCCAGCCCACAGCCAGCCCCTAGACAGTGGAAGCTGATCCCCTTTTCCTATCCTGCTTGGAAGACCCCCCCATGTGTGGCCAAGGGCACGCATGCATATATGTCTGTGCACAGGGGTGTGTCGATACACACAGCTGTGCGTGTTTACATCCACGTGTGGAATCCCCTTTCTGGGCACTGCTGATGGCAACACAAACCCTCGCTGCGGAGAGAGTCAGGTGCTGCCCGGCTGATTAGCAGCACACCCACAGCCAGGTTTGCGCTTCTGGGGTGGTGCACAACTGCACATGCCTCAAGGCACACAATAAAATTTATTCCGCACACAACTGGAGCAGATGCGCGGGACCCCAGTCCCAGCCTCGTTCCTGTGGTCAGACAGGCTGCGCAGGAGCAGCCAGGTGGGGGCTCTTTCCCACCCGTTTTGGACGCATTGCTGAGGACCACCCCGTTTGACTCTCTCCATTGGCTAGTCCAAGCTCAGCACTGGCTGTTCTCAGGGACAGGATCCCCCCGGCTGTTGGCCTGCCCTGGCCCAGCACTGCCCCCCCTCCTACAGCCCCTGGCTTGTTGCTCCAGAGGGGGCAACTGGTCCTGCCCCAATGCGGCAGCTGGTGCTCACCCTAGGCCTGCATCCGGGCACGTTCATCCTCCCTTGCAGCCTGCGCACACCCCATGGAGCTCTGCACGCTGAGGCGCGTCGGGCCAGACTTTGCAGCGAGCAGCCCAGGGGTCACAGCATGCACATGGCCCCTCTATCCCGCCCCACTACAGAGCAGTGGCAGGTATGACCCTCCCTCTCACCCACCTCCCCCATGTGTCCATCTGTCCCCTGGCCAACCCCCCCCATTCTGTGCCTGCATCTCTAGGACCATTCGTTACCCTCCCAGCGGGAATTTACAGCCCTTTGAAAACAAGGCCAGGATCTCGGTCCCCCGCCGGGTGAGCAGCCCTGCCGGGGGGGCAGCACAGCAGCCCCCTAACCCCCGTCTGCCTGCAGGCTGGCAGGCGAGTGGAGCTGGCTGGCTGGCGCTGGAAGGCGGCGCAGGAGAAGCGGGGGGTGAGCGGAGCCGGGCCTGTGGACAGGGGGCTGCAAAGCACCAGTGAGCGGCAGGTAAGCGAAGGGCGACTGGCCGTAGGGGCCTCTGCTTGCAGCTGCCCTGTGCGGTGCCGCTCTTGTCTCTCGCCCAGCGGCCGCACCACCGAGCCATGCAGGGGGACAGCCAAGTGCTTCTCAACACATCCCGGCCTCCAAGCTGCTCCCACATCAGACCCAGGGCCCTGTGCCCTGGCACGACGAACAGCTGCCAGAGCGGGGGCTCTGCAGCCATGTAGGGCACCTGCCGCCCCCAGGCCAAGCCTGGCTAATGGGACTAGCGAGGGGGAGCCAGTGGGAGGTGCCTGGAGGGAACAGGGCAGGAGCACGGCGCTGCCTGAAAACCAGAGGCGCAGGGCAGAGCAGGAGTGGGAGCCCCGAATCAGCCATCAGGCTGGGAAATCTCAGGGCAGGCAGCCCCCACTTCACCCCGCTGCCAGCCCAGCACCTGCCAGCACCGAGAGAGGTGGGGCTGGGGGTCATTGTCAGCCTGCAGATGGGCACAGCAGGGTCCACTCATCACGAGTCCAGATGCTCCAAGATATTGAGGCATCTAATGCAGGTTGATTTCAGGGAGTCGGGCACCTAACTCCCTTGGGCTGAGCCTTCGGGGCTTCAGGCACTCACAAGCCCTTTCCTTTGTGCTGGGTCTGGTATGACAAGCCCAGCCCCACAGGGCCCCACTTCCGGACTCCCCGCCCTTCCCCCCCGCAATACTGCAGATGTTTCAAGCAGGGCAGGTATTTTGCCCCCATAGAACCGCTAGCCTGGGGAGTTCTGGCTCGCTTTGGCGCCAGGTGGGGCCAGGAGAAGCATGAGGGGGGAGCGCTAAAGTTACCTGACTTCTACAGGGAAATGACGGCCGACAGCAAACTTGGCAGGACTGGCGGATGCCATCACAGCAAGGACCCAGCCAGGAACCACTGGCGCTAAAGGCAGGAGCAGCAACGGCATCGCCCCAAGAACCAGCTATTAATGGGGAAGTACCAGAGGCTTGCAGAGGGAAGAGGGATGGCTCAGTGGCTTGAGTATTAGCCTGTTAAACCCAGGGTTGTGAGCTCTATCCTTGAGAGGGCCGTTCAGGGATCTAGGACAAACAGATTTAAAAAAGCAAGGATGGTGCTTGGCCCTGCCACCAGGGCAGAGAGCTGAACTCGAGGACCTCTTTGAGACATGTATGGTTGGCATATGGAACTGGATTCCCCCAGGCCTCATGTGCTTCCCCCCTGGGGTTATACACATGTGGAAGCCTGCACTTTTCAAGGTTCTATTCCAGTAGCTGGAGAAAGGTTGGGTTGGAAGGGCCTGGGGCCTTCTTGCTGGACATACAGCGGTGAGGTAGGTGTTCCTGTCCTTCCCCTCTCCAACTACACAAACAAGGAGACAGCCAAGGAAAGAAAAAGGAAGCCAACCCCCGCACCCAGGAGAGGAAATCTTTTCTAAAACAATCTAGAATGAGCTGGGGAACTCACTGCCGCAGGACAGCACTGAGGCCAGAAATTTAGCTATATCGGGTGGGAAAAACATTGAACCACTTCTATGCACAGTTATAACACACATTACATTAGTGCAGTCAAAATGTCTCTCAGCTGTAAAGAGCAGGGCAAAATCCAGCCTCTGATGGATGGATGAAGAGCAAGCTTGGGGGAAGTTTATTGAAGAGCCAGCCTGCAGCAGGGCCTTCGGCCCCTACCTCAGACACCCCCATGCTGACCACTGGCAGAGACAGGGCCTGGTCCAATGAAATGGGGCAGTTGCTACCCTCCTCTTGGTATGCTGCAGACCAAGCTGATGACATTGATCCGTGCCAGGCAGGTATCAATAGAGCTGGAGCAAGGCCTGACAGAGGAGCCATCAGCTCTGTCTGTTCCCTCCAGGAGACGCTGATGCTTGTAGATGTTTTACCGCAGTGGCTTTTGTGCCTCTTCTCCCCCATCTGCTAGAGCCAAGGCCAGCTCTGCATGGAGCCCCTCTCCTCCAGTCATCCAAGCCAAGGATCACCCAGGCTCCCCCCCCCAGCCATGTTTTGACCTGCCCCCTCATCCCCATCAACTCCACAAACCTCCACCATGAAGGACAGCCACAGCCTGGCCGTTAAGGAGCCACACTGGAGCCTGAAGGCAAAGCAGAGCTTGGCTGAAACAAGCAATCCCCAGTATCCAAATTCTCTTGGCATCACCTTTCCCCACCTCCCCCAGGAGTGAAGCTGGGGTCTGTAGCACCAAAGAGAAGCTGGCACCCGCTTGAGCCAAGGGAGGAACCCCTGTACCGAGCAGCAGTGGAAGGCTCTTATCCTTTCGCATGGAGCAGCCCCTGGAGGAGAGAGACGCACAGAGCCAGTGTCGGATGGGGCAGAGGGGCAAGGACAAAGCTGGCTGTGGTTCCAGAGAGGCTGCTGGCTGTTTGCAAGGTGCTGTCCCAGGAAGGGACCGTGGGAAAAGGGGGGTGGGGAGGAGGAGGAGGATGGACATGCTGGGATGACGGTGGGACGGCAGGGGGGAGCAATGGACAGAGATATGGAGGGAAGCCTGGGGGAAAAGAGCCACGTCCAGGGAGAGGTGAACCCTACCTGGGTTAAAATAGGCCAGGGCTGGTGGGAGGGCAGACCCTGGTGCCCAGCGGGTCTCCTATGGGAGTAGACAAAGGACATGCAGTGGATGTTTCCTGTGGCCCAGGGCTGCCCTCCAGTGGCCGTTGTGGGGTGCGCACCCAGGCCAGAGGGAGGAATGACTTCTGGGAGGACCAGGGGCTCCTCTCCTGCCCCGCTGCCCCCGCAGGCTGGAGGCTTGCCCCCAAGGGCTCATGGGACAGAGCTGAGCAAACAGCTCGTCCGAGCCCCATTTGTTAACCTGTAACCCACCTGCCTCTGCGCTGCCACAGCCATACCCTCACTCCCTGTAAGACGCCTGCTCAGATCCCGGCCAGGCCCACCCTCTGCCCTCCCCCAGCAGCGCGACTGGGGCCTGGGGGGTGCAGGGGACCTCTGAGAGCAGGGCTAGATGATGGGACTCCTCCTGGCCAAAGCACCTTGCCAGCCAGGGAGCAGGAGCCCAGCTGGCCTGGGTAATCCCATGGCCTGCTGGCCGGTGTGCTGATTCCTTTCAGACACAGCAAGGGGAGGCCTGGGAGGAGGGCAGGTGCAGTGGGGGTGCCAGCCCCCGGTTAGTGCAGCTTCCATGGACATCAAAGCTCCCAGCCTTTTGCAGCTGGTCACTGCGGCCCCAGTTCTTCCAGCCCCCTGCAGAGGGAGGGGGTTTCCCTGTGCATTCTTCCCCTCAGCTAGGGAATCAGTTGCAGAAAGAGGCATTGGAAAAAATAGGCTCCCCTGAAGAAGCCAGGTGGGAGCAGGAAAGGGGGCCCTGTGCTGGCTCGTGGCCATTAAAGGGGCTGGAGCGCTGCAAAAGGAGCCCCTTCCCCTTTGCAATGCGCACCTCCAGCGCAGGGGCTAAACGTGGCTACAGTGGGCCACAGGAGGCAGGACAGGAGCATAACCCCCATGTAGCTGCTGATGCTACAGCACACACAAGGCCTGACCCAGGCCAGGCATTGCACAGAGCCCAGCAGCTCCCCGGTGCCTACCACAGGCACTGGCCGCAGCAAGGCCCAGGTGACCCCCGCAGAGCGCACCAAGGGGGGCAGGACAGAAGCAGCTGCTGGCAACTGGTGCACCAGGTTCCAGGCCGCTGTGAAGATTCAAACAGCCTCCTCCTCATTGGTGCCTCAGTGCCCAGGCCTGGGTGAACGGAGGGGATAGGCCAGCCAGAGACTGGGGGGGAGGAGATAGGAGAGGGCGCATGGGGCAAAAGGCTTCCTGGGGGCAGGGACTGGCAGCCTTGGCCCAGGCATTACCCGCCCAAGGCTGCCTCTGCAGCCCAGGGCCGTGATCACCTGGGCTTGCAGGTGGGGACTGTCTCGGGCAGGTCCCTGCTGCCCTCCAGTGGCCCGTCAGGGGAACTGAAATCAAGAGCAGCGTGGGAGCCAGCCTAGCGCCTGCTGCTCCAGGGAGGGGACCGGCTACCCTGTCCTTCGGTTGGGGCAGGGGAAGGAGGGGGGCGATGCCGGCCCTAACCAAGTGCTGAGGGAGCAGGTTGCACCAGACGGGACCAGTCAGGACAGAGGCTGGGGACAAGGAGTAAATCCCCCACCCCCCCTCAACGTCTATGTCCGTTTTCAGCCCAGGCAGCTCCGGGCTGAGCTAGAAGCAGATATTCAGACGTGAATGCCCAGCCTCTGTGCCTCCCTTTCCCCAACTATAGGGACAGTAAAGTCCATCCCCATAGCAATGGGAGAAGACAGGCCCGTAGCCAGGAATTTCAGGGCGAGGGGAAGGGAGGTGCTTCTCTCTTTTTTTTGTAAATGGGGACCACCATTTTTTTTTTAATTTAAAGA
Source organism: Carettochelys insculpta (assembly GCF_033958435.1). Classification (NCBI taxonomy): domain Eukaryota; kingdom Metazoa; phylum Chordata; order Testudines; family Carettochelyidae; genus Carettochelys; species Carettochelys insculpta. The sequence continues at coordinate 7,874,416 of NC_134138.1, forward strand.
AGGTCAAAAGTCATGTAAGGAGTGTGCATAAGTGAGGGGAATGGAAAACGTGAGTAGACACCGTTGACTGGTGAAAAGACTTTGTTATAACACACTAAAAATGGACACAGCACTAAAGATTTTCTAGAAATGCTCTTCTAGGATTTTACTGTAATATCGTAAGGGAAGAACAATATTTCCTCATCCCCCATCTTGTCTGTTGCTAGCGGCCAAGGGCATGCTGGGAAATGTAGTCCCTTCCCTGCTCCAGGCCAGCTCTCTAGGCAGGGAGCTGGCCAAAGAACTACAGCTCCCAGGGTGCTTTGGGTTTCCCTCTGCACAGCACAGCAGGGAACAAGGGAGAGAAGCTGGGCATGGCGGGGAAGAGGAGGAGGTGGTGGTGGTACGTTCACAGCTTTTGCATGCATGCGCACACCTCCCGCACACACACTCCGTGCAGAGGGGCCTGGAAGAGCCAATCAGGGCAGACTGAGGTGATTGGTAGGGGAAGAGACTAAGCCTGACCTAGCGGGATTGAGTTAAGCCCAGCTCCCCTCAGGGGAACACACACCCAAAATAGTCTTAGCAAGGGCCTGCAACCAGCCAGCGCTGAGGTGCGAACCCCAGGGCGGCACCGCTCTCACCCACCCCTTGTCCCGTGGCAGGGCCTGTCCCTTCCCTTCTCCAATGCCCATCTGTACTCACCTCTCGCTCCCAGTTGCACAGGCAGCTGCAGACAGGGCTCTCGTTGGGATGCCAGATGGCAAGCACAGGCTGCTGGGAGAAGGTAACCCAGCAACAGATCGCTGGCTAGTGCCCGCCGGGTGCACTGCTCTGTGGTTTGCAACTTGGCCTTTGTGGCACGGTTGGCCCAAGGAGGCACGCCGCCGCTTAAGAGAAAGCTTGGCCCTTCCCTCAGTGCAATGAGCCGGAACGATTCAAATCCCAGCCTTGTTAATTCAAACCTGGAATCCCCTGTACAAGGGTAACCTTATACCTGGGCCATTCCAACAAACCTCCTTAACTCTGCCCTTGCACGCCCCCCACAGCCAATAGCACAAGAGACCACGCTGCCGTACGCATGTCTCCACCAGGGACTGCAGCCACAGGCTGCCCCAGGCCTAGCTGTCCGCTTGTCTGCAGTTCTGCTGCCTTTGAAGGGACTCACACCCCATCCTCTTCCCCTCCATGCAGCGCAGGGGAGGCCTAAGGGGCAGCAGAGCCAGTGAGCATCTCTGGCAGCTGAATAACCCTGTCCTGGCTCCTTCCTGCTCCCCTTGTCAGTGGCTCACTCCTCCCGCACCCAAAGCCCGGCCATTACACCCTCGCCAGCTCATTCATGCACTGGTGAAACAGCATATAACCAATATGGTTTCTCTCTAGCCCTACAGAGAGGCCTAGGGCTCTTCTGCAGCCAGAATAAAGAGCAGCAGCCAGTAGCTGTCGAGCTACAGGTCACATACTCAGATTCCATCCACATTTCAGAACAATAGCATCACATCAGGCTGTGAAGAAGACGACCACATCCTAATGGCACCTGCTGTTAAACAGGGCTCAAGATGGGTAAAGAAAACTTAGTTAACAGCATTTTGTCTGGCAAGCAATGGCTTCTCAATAGCTGAGGTTGTGGCACCACCATCTGATGACTGTCTTCACTTTCCTACTGTTTTCTGTATAATCTGTCTGGTCTGTAATTGCTCCCAGCTGCTGTATAATTAATTCTGTTTGGTGTAAATCAGTTAAGGTGGTGGGGTGTGATTGATTAGGTAATTCTGTTAGAGTAGGTTACAATTGGTTAGGAGAAGTGGGTCTTTGCCCAAGAAAGCTCATGCTCAAAACACCTTAGTCTACAAGGTAGCACAGGAATTCTTGTTGCTTTTGAAGATACAGACTAATTCGGCTACCTCTCTGATACTAAAATAATCGGTCAAGGTATCGCTGAGCAGGACTTCAGTTTCACTACTTAAAACCAGGGTCCAAGAAGGAAAAAGGAGGAAGAACAGAACATCGAGCAGGAAGAGAAGGAAAGAACATGAAGCAGGAAAGAAGGAACACCTTGCGGAGGATTCACCCCGCAAGACCCAGAGGTGCAGCAACCTGCATCCAGAAAGTGACTGTCTGTCCCAACAGGGGAAGGCTGCTGCCTTATCAGGGTCATGCTCACCAGTCCCGAGTGCTTAGCATAGATTCTGCTTTCTTGTTAGTTGTAAATAGAGAATAAGGATATTACTGTGTAAGGCTTTTTCAGTGGCACATGCCTTCAGCCCTATGGATTGTGTAAAGGGGTGTGGGTCCCAGCTGTGGAAGGGATAAAGAAATTTGTGTGGGTAACACTGCGCCCCCTGTCTTTAAACCCAGCTGCAGGCGTGCAAGGGCACCACCCAGAGTCGGAGCCCACAGCCACTCATCCGAGCCGTCCCATTGACTGCAGGTGGCACATCGTAGCTCCACCAGCCTCCATGCGGCAGAAAGCCCAGCCTGTCCCCCCGCCAAGGTTGTTCCAGGGGCTGGCAAGCCCCCTGCGCCTGCCCCGTTCATCCTAGGGGCATGAGTCAGTCCTCAGCATCCAGCCCCATCCTCCAAAGGCTGCAGACTGTAGTGCAAACAGCAGGGGAGTCCAGGGCTCCCTCTGCCATCCAGGGGTGGGATAAATTTTGTTAAGTGCACCCAGGCATGTGCAGACATGCACCACCCACAGAAACACACTGTGCCCCCTGGGGGCGCTGTGGTCACCAGAAGGGCAGCACCTGACTCTCTCCTGGACAGCCACCTAGAGTGCTCAGCTCACAGGGAACGCTGGCAAGAGGGTGGCAGTGCCCTGCCCTTCTCTCAGCCCCAGCTCTCCATCCTAGCCCTGGCCCTCTCCCCCAGCATCAGGGCTCTTAGTGCCTGACCCCTCTCTCTCGCTCTTGGGTCCTGGCTGCCACACCCGCTGTGCATTCCTAGCCGTCCCCAGCCTCACACATGCCAGAGCTCTCCTGACAGTGCACAGGGCAGCAGCATTTCCGCTAAGACTTTCCAGCCACGGATGGGTTGATTTTTCTTTGGGCAGGTGAAAATTTCTTATGTACAACACCAACACCAAGGCAGCACGGGGACATGCAAAGAAAAAAACCTAGCTAGAACCGTGTATTGTCAACAGCCCATAGGCGTGCAAGGAAATGTGTTAAAATATGGGACACCTAACAAGGACCAATACTTACAATGTTGATTAACTACAAAATCAAATAGAAAACAAGCGTGACTCTCGGACTACCAGTGTTATCATCCTTCCTGACAGCTCAAGCTCCAGTACCAGCTACTGGGACGAACCCAAATGAGCGTGGGGTTGGCAATTTCCCACTCCAGCCCCTCTCCATTTAGGGCAGACTGAGGGGTGGGGTGTGTGTTATGGAACCACAGTCAGTCATTCTCATGAGGGGATGGGGAAAGTAGTCAGCAGAAGAGTTTTAAGTTACAGATGGTACCCAATTCAAAACCAAAAGAAAAAATATCTTTAGATCACTGGTTCCCCAACTCTTCAGTAGTGCAGAGCCCAACCACCCCCAGATAACTGTTTGTGGACCCCCCCCCCACCAAACCAATTCTAGCCGCTATGTACACACCCTTAAGTGACAAAGGAAAGCACAACAGAAGCAATTTAATTTAAAAGTAGATTGTAGCTTTGATTTATTTAAAAAACTCTTCTGTGATCATTTTTGTTGATCTTTTCTTTTCCCACGGGCTCCATGCAAGACCATTGCGGAGCCCTGGGGTCTGCAGGGCCCAGGTTGGGAACCACTTGCTGCTTTAGACTCATCCTCCGAGACCCCCATGGTTGCAATCTTCCCTTTGCTTCAGCTTCTTTCCAAAAATCACAGGCCAACGTAGCATCCAGGACCCAGGATAGACACTGAACAGCTGCACACGCCAAAGAACAACCCACCAGAGTTCCTAGGTGCTGATTATGGGGTGGGTTCAGGACATCTCCCTGAGGCCTGGCACTTACCCTGTAATCCACCTCTCATGGGGTGACAACAGTTCCCTTGCTGGCCGCACTGGGGAGAGGGCGATGGGCTGGGAGAAAGAACTCCTCCCTTAGGAAGATGCGAGCTGGCTGATATCTGCGGATCTCCCACCACAGCACAGCTCCACCCTCCTCCTCAGCATGCGGGGCCAGCACCTGCTGTCCATCAATTTGCTCAAGGATTATGAGCACTGTATCTTGCTGGACCAATTGTGGCAGCTACATTACTTCAATAGTCTGGAATGACTCCAAAGGAGCCATTATGGTTTATAGCGTCAATGATCCGTGAAGCCAGGAGTCAAGAATCCGCAGATTAAAGAGCACCCTGTGCTGTCTTGACACAGCAGACTGGAGCTGCTCCCCATCCCATCAGAGAGATGCACATTAGACACCCGACAGGTAGTTTCTCTTACGCTTCTATTATGGGATCAGGTGTGCACTTAATGGAGGTGGGGTGTGGGAATAAAGGGCTAATCCAGCAGCAGGGAGGTTTTACCCAGAGTTACTGTAAGAAGTTGCGAAGAGAAAAATTAAAGCCACAAAGCTAGGAAATTCCAAGACCAGCTCCTTCAGCTTGGTTTCCATCAGATGGTGAGTTAGCAAAACCTATCCCCAGCTCAGCAAGGCATTGTAACTGCACACTTGGGGGTGAAACGCCACATAATCCCATAGCCTGAGCTATGCAGGAGATCAGCGTCCCTTCTGGCCTTAGCACCTATAAATTGATCTAGGCCCAGACCCTGACCCTTTCTCCAGCACATCCATGGGCTCATTTCACTACCACTGCAGAAGCACCTCATTAAGGATGTCTGGTTTTCAAATCTGTGGGATTTTTAATCACTGAAAGTTGAGCATCCACATACAAGTAAAACCACCAGTGTTAGAAAGATGAAGGCATGTAAAGCACAAAGCTGATGACATAAAATCAAGCAGCTGGTGAGACGAATGCCATATGCAGTCACAAACATTGCTTTAAACAAACACATCTCTGGCTCAGGGGCCTCAGTTACAGCAGCAAAAACAAGACATTTAAAAGATTTCTACGGTTTCCAAGCTTGAAGCTATGATTTCTGTTTAAACCCACACCGACGTCTCCCCATGGTGGCTGGGAAGTTTTCACAGGGTACAGATCCAGTACAGCAGTTTCTGTTTGACAGTGGTCAGTACCAGCTGCTTCAGACAAATGGGCAACAAATCCCTTAGTGGACAATTGTTAAGTATCCTTCCCACAGGGAAAGATTCCTAACTCTGGGCAGGTTAGTTGTTGGCTTATGCTTTTGAGTATGAAGGTGTAATCGCCACAAACTATGGGGCACCAGGGCCTCAACTAACAGTTAAAGCCACACGGAGCCAAGTATCTGAATCCACTTGTACAGCAACCGTAGCAACGAGAGGTGGAAGGTGCGTGAATGAAGAGACTGATCAGCAGCTAAAATGTTTCACAGAAAATACCTTTTTTCAGGAGAAGAAAACATGTTTTTACTTAAATAAAACACAATTAGCTTGGCACATGAGCACTGTGCTATGTGACACAAAACATGGTAAAATTCAAAGGACACTACTGAGAGGACAGTCTGTTTCCACCCTAAAGGGACATGTGTGTTCAGTTCATTCCATTAAACTATTGCTAAAAAAGTTATTTATGACTTTAAAAAAGGGAGAAGTGGACACCATCTATTACTTATACAAAAATACAATTACAAACTCTGAAGGGTATTTTATACCTACCAACAGAAATCCAGCACTCAGGAAGACTGGATTGCTCCAGAACCTCCACAAAAATGCACAATACAGAAAAGGGACTGAAAGCAAACATCGTACAAAGTGCATATGTTCTTCTGATTGGTCCAGCACTGACAGTAAAGTTGCTAAGACACATGCATCATTTGGCTGAGTGCCGTTCAGTTCACTGGCAGACCACAACTGGGGCATTCACAATGTGCAGGAGATCAGATACCAGGGCAAAATGGTGGTAGATGAATAATTTGGAGAAAAGTTATTTGCTTGGAATTTCAATCTCTCACAGCAGAAACAGGAGGCCCCTGGGCTGTCAGGGATCCCTTCGGAGCTAGGGGAAAAAAGGGCAATGACTACGTGGATGCATCTTTCCCCTTCCTACAGGGAAGCCCTGGCCTGCTGCCTTTTGAACAGCTGATGGACAGCCACGTAGCCACTCCATTAATGCATCTAGCCCAGATTCAGTAGAGTGCTTAAAACAGGTGCTTAAGGCTGAAGTGGAAGCCCAGCCAGCATTCCTCATGCACCTAATAGTCTCAGTGACATTGACAGGTTTGTTGGGTGTACAGATCGAACCCTGCCCCTCAAACTGCACCCCACTCTCAGTGACTGGTGCTTGGTTCCGTTCCCACAGAACTGGACACGTACCACGCCTGCGAGCAGGCTATGGCTTTTGATCGGATGGTACAGGTCTAGTTAATCCATTTGCTTTAGATTCACAATGCTGACACCCGAGGGCTTTGTATTACCCATGTGAAATGTTCATTTCACAGCCACAGGTAACACTTAGACCTGCCATCAGTGCAGGACACTGGAATAGATGACCACTTGAGTGTCTCCAGTCCTGAGAGTCTAGGACCTGCAGCAAAAGGAGAGCTGAGCTGCTCTGGGGTCATGCAGCTGAGACAGTAAAAATCAGCACCAGAAAGCACAACAGAAAAAAATACACATACAAAGCTGTGCTTCTGGAAAGCCGTGTGGGAAATCATTTGAATCCCTTCCCATGTGAATTCAGCACTCCTCCTTCTGTGCGTTCTCACCCTGCGCACTACACGAAGCATGAGACCAGACGACACAGTAGCATGTACCTACGGACCCTATCATGACTAGTGCACAAAAAGGGCACAGTTAAGGTTGCCTGTTCAACTTAAACATGCACATTCCCGACTCCTCCCCACTTCACCCTGCAACTTTAATGTTTCTGGAGTGTTTTGAGGAAATGCACTTCTAATTTCTTCTCCATCAGCCACGTTCTGCATTCCCTGCACTCCGGCCTGCCAGTCCTGCTTTCCCCCACTGGGGGCTGAGGGCAGGCAGACAGGCTCCAACACACCAACTATCAGTTCCTGTTGGATCCAGGTATCTCCCTACTTGCCCTTCCACTGATGAAGTTCAGAAACTCCCCACGCTGGTGGGATTCTACACCTTTCCTGGTGCGTATCGTACGCTGATGAGCTTCTAGGCTAAAGTTGGCAACTATGTGCACACAATTTACATGCTGTAGATCGAGGGCTAGGAGGTGGGACAGCACATAGCCCTGTGCATTTATGGAGTCCAATGAGACGGCTATCTTGGTACTAAAGGATGAGCCAGAAAACCATCAGTCCCTCCCCAAACCATTCAGCGGAGGAATTATTACATATAAGCTCAGATGGAGGAGCCCACTAGTCACCCTCAGCAAGCGTACTACACTAGTGAGCCAGGAAAGAATCCAGCTCCAGGCCAGGCTCTAGAGATCACCTGGATCAGCCTGACTGCCACAACACCAGCACAGCTCCCAGTGCTACGCGACTGCTGCTCTCTCCGCCTGTCCCCAGGCCATGCCAAGAGTGACCACGAATAAGCCAGGACCTAGTGAGGCCGAGCATTCAGTACATGGACTCGTTGTCTCCCACAGCAGCCAAGGGAAGGCTGTAGGCGCTGCTCTTGCTGCACTTACTCTTCTTGCTCCAGGCCAGCAGGGCACTGGCGCTCTTGCTGTTCATGAGGCTTTTCCTGCTGTTCTCCTTGTTGTTCTTCAGCAGCCCGCCCCCTGCGGACGCGGCCACGGACCTCCTGTCCGCCTGCCAGAAAGAGAATCCAAACAAGGCGTATGATAGAGCCCCCGGTGGAGAGGAACAGAAGCGAACACACGGCTTTCATTAGGGCCAATGCTGCATGTGGGTACATGCCGCTTACACAGGTGCTGGGACAGCACCATGGCCTGGAACTCTGAACCCACCCAGACGCTGGCCCTTTGAGTGCTGTACAAACCCCACCTCCACCCCCAGTGCTTTGGGGGAGTTGCATCCCCACTGAATGGGAGGCACTTGCACGGAAGCGGTTCTCATCTCACACCTTTTAGACACTGGCGTGCTCCCACACAAGCAAGTGTAGAATCAGGCCCAGAGAGGTTCAGGAACTTGCCAAAGCAGCTTGGAGACAGAGCGGAGTCCGGAGGGCTCGGCTGCAGTCCTGTGAGCACATGCTAGCTGGTGCACTGACTCTCCGCATTGCTTTAAGCATGTGGTTCTCCCTAAAGCTTCCAAGCCCATAGTCGCTACTGAACTAGCCACAAGGCAGGGCAGCTGAACACCAGTGTGCACCCACCCCTTCCCATCCCGCCATGGCTGCCACACTCCCAGACACTGCTGGCCTGGGGAGTAAAAGACTAAGAACTGACTGCTCCCTCTGCCACAGCACAGTGCCAGAGGCCAGCCCACGAAGAACGTACCGGGGCAGAATAAAACCCAAGACACTGCTAAAGGCAAAGGCAACAGTGAGCCGAGAGGCAGGGGAAAGCAAGCAAAGTACAAGCCCTCATCAGCTGAGAACAAAGCCATGGCTCCCAGAAAGGCCCCTCAACTCTTCCATGGGACCACTGACGACTGGCCTACACTAAAGTTAGATTACAGCATAAAGCAGATCATAGTGACCTAATCAGGTCAGCACATGCGCTACAGTCTTAATCCCGCTGATATAAAGCGCCCTATTACACAGCCATCATAACATCACCTGTGTGGGAGGCATAGGTCAGTGTGAACAGAGCAGCGCAGTGCAGGTGTTGACGCTGCTTTACTTACATCATCTAGTGCAGGGGTGGCCAAACAAACAGAGATGAAGAGCCACAACAGTGGTGGAGAGAGTGTAAAGAGCCACATCTTATGTATTAATTTATATTTTTACATAGATATGTAAAAATAAAACTAGATTGTAGATAGATATAAAAAAAATAGATACGTGGGTCAATGCCCTCCCCTCCCTCAGAACAAGACACAACAAGAGCCCCCAACTCTAAGTAAACGCTGGCAACTCGCTCGAGCCGCCATCGCTGCCAACACGTGCTTCCCCACCATGCCGTGGGGCGCGTGCGCAGAGCAGGTGCAGCACTCCCAGCGTGCAGCTCTCAGGAGCCACATTTAAAGGCTCAAAGAGCCACAGGTTGGCCATCCCTGAGCGAGTGGTTGTCATTCGTGTCAGTTTCACAGTGCCAGAAATTGACAAGAAACCTTGGGGCCTGCACCCAGATCCCAGGGAGGCGAGAAACATGGGCAACTGCCCACCATTCCTAGCAGAGAGGGGGGTGGTGAGAGTCTGGGCAGCTGCTGGTCCCAGTGGGGATCTGAGAGCCCTGGCTTCCAGCCACAACCCCCTTCAGTCGGTGGAAGCACTCCTGATGAGGACACACCACCGACAGAAAGCACGGTAAGGTAGACTTCGCCGCCACCACCCTGATTACTGGCCTAACGCAAGCTGACGTGAGTTTACAGTGTAGATGTGCCATTGGGTATTAAATGGAATCTGCCAGTTTTGACTCCACTACCCATAATAGCCTGAGACACAACACCCAGGTCGGGCTGATCTCAGCAGAGCTCTCTCTGCCGGCTGTGGCTTTTCCCATACCTGTCCGCCAAGGGGGCTTTTGCTACTGTGAGGACAGAGCGAGAAGTCAATTACCACGTTCTGTCCGTCAGAACTCTGCAGGGTGACCACGCCGATGTCCACGCCCTCTTCCCCAACGCTCTTCAGCAGCTGCACCACCTCCGCGTGCTTCCGCCACCTGCAGTCCTCGCTGTTCACAGAGACTATGTAGTCTCCTTCCTGGAGCCCGGCTTCCTGCAAGACGGCGCAAAGACAGGTTTGGCCTTATCTCAGTATGCATAAGCGTCTTCCCAGACCGGGACCAGGGAGCCCAATCCAGCGTTCGATGAAGTCTATGGGAAGACTCCCCTTGACTACAGTGGGCATTAGGTCAGATCGGAAGCAAGTTCAGTTCCTCGGTCAGGCAACCCTCTCCAACACCCTAACACAAGGGCCAATGCTCTTCTCCCATGCCTATTTCTGTGGCCCCTCCCATGCTGCCCCCCACCCAGTCAAAAGCTTTTTTTCTTAGAGAAGTTCTTCTGCCCATTCCCGTCAAGCCTGAGCCCTTAGGCCCTTCAATCTGTTCTGTTTTCCTCACCCACCCTGCCATACTGCTCCCCATCCAAATCCCTTTCACTACCATCCCAGGGCCCCAGACCTACTCCTGCACCATCTCTCCTTTCCACCTGTCGTGGCTTCCAGTTATCTCCCTCCCCTACCCCCTTCACCAAGCTCCACGTATCTTGGCCCACTCTGAATTCTTCCTCTGCCCCTCTCAGCTCCACATCAGCTGCGGCCCTCTCCTCGCTCACATTGGTTCTCGCTCGGCTCTGTCCCATCCCCAGCTCCACCCACTTGTCCAGCCAGGCCCAATCTTCGCTGCCAGTTTCCCTCTCCACCTCCCACACTGCCAGCCTCCAGTCCAAGATTCTTCCCATCCCTCGGGCTCGTGGCTCTGATCTTATACCCCACCCCACCCTCCACCTGTGGTCCCCTCTGGATTTGATGCAGGTGGCTGCTCTGCTTCTCATGGCTGGCGTATTACCCTGGGTTTCTGAATCTAGTACAGTGCAGCCAACTCAACTGTAGGGAAAGTGCCACTCAGCCCCTGGCTAGAGCGTGCTTAGCATACACCAAATCCTGGGGGAACTGAGCAGGGATTTTCTAGTGCAGCTACTGAACATGTGCCGCACCAATGATTCCCCCCCCGCACCCCAGAGACTTGTAACAAAGCCAAATTTGGGAGGATTTTCATGAGGATGACAAAAGACGCATCTGCCTTGAAGTTCAAATCCCCTGCCAAATTTCAAGCGTCTGCTTCAAAGCAGACTCCCAAAGCTTCCCAAAGAAAAAAAGTTTCCCCAAAGTTTTTAACACGGTCAAATCAATACAAAGACCTGACCCTCACCGGCTTAATTTCAGGGGGTGGGAAGGAGAATTCAGGTGGAGACTGACCCCCCCCCCGTGTAGGACAGATCAGCCCAAAGGGTTCACGTTTGGCCACGTTACAAGCATGCGGTATCACAATGGGAAGTGCCAGGTGCCCGGAATTAGCGGTGGTGCTAACAACCCTGTGTTGTCTCTCCAGCAAGGCGAGGCAGAGACAAGGGAAGGACTGGTGACTTACAGATGCACAGCCCCCAGGTATCACTCCGGCAATCAGGACAGGGGAATCCCCTCGGAGCGTGAACCCAAAGCCTTTTTCGCCTCTGGCCAGGTGGACTCGCCGTGCAGGGAGCCACTTGTTTTTGGCTGAAAAAACCGACAGAGGACCCTGGATTGATAGACACAAGACAACATGTTTCAGTGCAACTGTACTCGCTACAGGCTGGCCCTAGTCCCCTGGCTCACAGAGCTCCCAACTGCCCAAAGAAAAGTGAAACTTGACCATGTGTGCTGCACAGACAATCCTGGTTCGGGCCCATGAAGAATTTACACTGACTAGGTCTTAGAGTGACTGCAAACTTGTGGCTGTCCGAAAGCCAGGGACGTATTTTCGGGCTGGCATTGCTCAACTCAACGTTATTCAACCCATTCCTTGCAAGGAAGGGGGGACCTAGCCATTTAGAGGAGCTGTCAGAGACCAGGAACTTCTGCCAAATTCAAGAACATCTGTGGTTAGATTCAGCCCTTCAGCCATAATTAAAAGAAAACATAGGCCCAGATCTACTTCACATTGAGGTATGGAATTGACTCTGTAGCTCCCAGCCCCAAGAACAATGAGAGGGATGCTCTAGGTCAAGATTTTTGCCAGGCGTCTGTAGTCCAGTTAGCTGCAGATGATGAAATCCCCACTTGCTGGAATGCCAAGCAGCTGGGGACCATGTGGGTCCAAAGCAGGGCACAGGGATGGATCTTACCCCTTACCGTCAGATCCCGCTCCCAGTGCAAGCAACAGCAGAATTTCCCTTGACTTCAGCAGTAGGAGGGTTGGCCCTTACATCAGGACATCTTTGCAAAAGGGACCTGGCAGTGTTACCTCTACTCTTTTACTTCCACATGTGGAATAAATTTTTCCATGTGCAATGAGGCAGATGTGAATGTTCACCACCAGTATAAGCAAAAAGCCTAGCTATGGGTACTCTGCTAAAAAGCTGGGCAGCATCTGAATCTCTCCTGAGTAACCGCACAGGTGCTCAGCTTACAGCAAACACTGCTCCCTGGTTCCTTGGCTGTGGCTATCTAGCGTGCAGATGGCTGTAATATTCTGCTGCTCTGAAGTCCTCCTGGAAGGTGTGTGCCACACACATCCTGGGCCCCTGCAAAAATTGCTCCACTGTAAGGTGGCTGTGCCACTCAATTAACTACTGCGAAGGGGATCAGATTAACTGGCTGACAAGAATAGTGTGTGACTAAAGTAGTGTGGATTGGACAAACGGACTACAAGATGGATCATCAGGCTCAACGTCTAGTTGGCAGCCAGTATCTTCATTGATGCTCTGGTAGAGGAGAGGGACTGCCTCCTCAGCAAGTGCACAGATAACACAAAGCTAGGGGAAGAGGTTTCAAAGGCACCTAAACCAACCGGAGGACTGGACCAAAAGAAAACGATAAGATTCAACAAAGATGAGTGCAGTAATGGCAGAATCCCACGTATGCTCTGTGCTGTGGGGGTGACTGGCTAAGCAGTTTTGGCCTTGTCCAGGGTATTACACTAGATGAGAAGATGGATGCGAGTCCACAGCGTGCCCTTGTGGTCAAGAAGGCTAATGGCATATTGGGGTGCGTTAGCAGGAGCATTCCCAGCAGGCTGAAGGAAGGGGATTACTCCCTTCTATCTGGAGAACTGCAACCAGTTCTGGGGCCCCCATTACAGGACAGATGTGGATGTGGATACTTTGGCAAGAGTCCCGTGGAGGGCAATAAAAATACTTTGGCGGCTGAGGCACATGGCTTATGAGCAAAGGCTGAGGGAACTGGGTGTAGGCTGAAAACCAGAAGAGTAAGGGGGGGGGGGGGATTTGATAGCAGCCTTCAACTTCCTGGGTGGGGGTGGGTGTTCCAGAGAGGATGGAGAGAGGCTGTTCTCAGCAGACAGATGACAGAACAAGGAGCAATGGTCTCAAATTGCAGTGGGTGAAGTCTAGGTTGGATATTAGGAAAAACTGTTTCCCTAGGAGGGTGGTGAAGCACTGGAGGAGCCTTCTGGATCCAGTCTGAGAAGCTTAGCATGTTGGCTGACATTCATCCAGCTTCTCATGAGCTTGCTGGTGGCACGGCTCTCCAGGCAGCCTTTGTGCCACTTTAAGTCATAATCTCTCCCTTTGCCAACCAAGGTGCCTTCCTCAGTCTGGAAGCTGCGTCTGCCACATCACTTAGTTCCCGGGATGAAGTGCACGCCAAAGGAGAGGCGACAGAGTCCCCATTTGTTTGTATGGCAGGGTGCGCTCAACTGGCTTTGTCAGCATCCCCCAGGCCTGGCGTCTGTCCATATTTGCTTGTCTCTTGCCTTATACTCCGACGGCTGGCTCACTGGGGCAAGGGTTGTCTTTTGGGCCTGCCTTGGTTTGCACAGTGCCTAGCGCAGTGGGGACCTGTCCCTGGCAGAGACCCTTAGAACCTCCGTGTGGTTTGTGCGCACGCACACGCTCCATGGAGCTTTTAAAAAGACCAAGTGCCACGAAGCCTAGGCTATGGCAGAGTGCAGCCCTGCTCTCAGGCCAAACTGGGCCCCGTTCGCTTTCTTTAGGAAATCATATACAACCCAAAGAGAAGGAAACAACACAGCAAAGAGGATAAACCTTCATGCCACTTGCAGGGTTCGTATGAGGGTTGCTCTGAACTCTGGCTGAGGGCGGTTCCCAGCTTGGCCACACGTAGGCGTGCTAGCTCTTACCCACCTAACTCTGCAGCTAAGCGGTGGCAGCACAGAGTGCGGGATGGGCCTGTTCTCCCATCACAGTCCCACCCTGGAACTTAGGTACTTACCGATGCTGCTGCCTACTTCTGTTCTTAGCATCTCGCTTGTGGCTGGTGCGTACTCCCCCATTCAATGCCCCTTTCCCCCTTCCAGCCCCTCCTCCAGTCTCACAGGTTCACAGCAATTACATCATTGTTTTGACGGACGCCGGGGCTGGCCCACATGCCGGCCTGCTTCCTTCCATCAGTGGACATACCAGTCTATGGAAGATGTCTGTCACCTTCACCTGGGAGAAGTTGGGAGATTTTATTTCCGGTCTCTGGTTCGTTTTGGCTAAGAATGGAAGGGAAAAAACACTAAGACGTTTCTTTGCTTGCACAAGTGAACCAGCAGCCATCGCTTAGGTCTGTGTCTACCAGCCCAGATGACTCAGCCTTTCTGGCTGACCATACTTCCTCGCTGCTTCCCTGTACTCCCTCACCTGACTGCATCCATCTGTTGCCTCTTGTCTTATGCTTGGATTGTAGGATTTTTGGGGCAGGTGCCATCTTTTGAAGCTGTTTGTACAGCACCTAGTACAATTGGGACTTGGCTCAAGATTCGGTTTACTAGGTGCTATGAGTAATAATGTCAAGACAGCAACAGTGTATTCAGTAGAAAAGCCCAACCTCACAGACCCAGGCCCTAGCCTAGCTCCCTTTTAATCAAGGGAGATAGGTATGTTTACTCCAGCTGATGGCTTGATGTGCAATTTTCATCACCACATAAACTACACTGGAAATCACTGCGTAACATGAGACCATATTCAACTAATCAGCTGATCTGAGTGAGTCTATGTCTATTTAAGTCTGCCACCAACTCGCTATGTGACCCTGGGCAAATCACTTCGTGTCTTTGTGCTGTGTTTTCCCCCTCTGTAAAACACCTTTCATGCCCACTTAGGCCGTGTCTACACGTGCCCCAAACTTCGAAATGGCCACGCAAATGGCCATTTCGAAGTTTACTAATGAAGCACTGAAATGCATATTCAGCGCTTCATTAGCATGCGGGTGGCTGCGGCACTTCGAAATTGACGCGCCTCGCCACCGTGCGTCTCGTCCAGACGGGGCTCCTTTTTGAAAGGACCCTGCCTACTTCGAAGTCCCCCTATTCCCATCAGCTGATGGGAATAAGGGGACTTCGAAATAGACGGGGTCCTTTTGAAAAGGAGCCCCGTCTGGACGAGACGCACGGTGGCGAGGCGCGTCAATTTCGAAGTGCCGCGGCCGCCCGCATGCTAATGAAGCGCTGAATATGCATTTCAGCGCTTCATTAGTAAACTTCGA
Organism: Carettochelys insculpta; assembly: GCF_033958435.1. Classification (NCBI taxonomy): domain Eukaryota; kingdom Metazoa; phylum Chordata; order Testudines; family Carettochelyidae; genus Carettochelys; species Carettochelys insculpta. The sequence goes on from NC_134138.1 coordinate 7,889,666, forward strand.
AATGGCCATTTGTGTGGCCATTTCGAAATTTGGGCAATGTGTAGACGTAGCCTTAGGGGGCAAGGTGGGGCAGAGGGAAGAAACCTAGCTTAACATTTATGAAGTGTACCCAACTTCTTGGATTAGCAGTGAAACAATAATGCAAATTCTACACTCATCCTGCAGAGTGGAGGAAAGGGCTAGGTTTTTATACCAAGCCTGGCACTATGGGCTGAGCTGCAGAAGATTAAAAACTGCATGTTTAAGACATTATCAATGAGCAAGAACTCTTGTCACAAGGCTCCTGCAAGCCCACAGGCCTATTTACTTCAAGACGGGATAGTTAGTAGGAAAAAAAGGACAAAGGGAGAAGGAGCCTGAAGGACCAAATAACAAAGTCCATGGTAAAAAACGAGAAGTCCTGTGGCACCTTATTAGACTAACATATCTTGGAGCATAAGCTTTCCTGGGCAAAGACCTGCTTCGCCAGCTTGCATCAGACGAAGTGGATCTTCGCCCATGAAAGCTTATGCTTCAAAAAATCTGTTAGTCTATAAAATGCCACAGGATTTCTCATTGTTCTTGTGGACACAGACAAACCCGGTTACCTCTCTGATAGCTGTCACCATGTAAAGCCCAAGGTGCTCCCTTGCCCCTTCAATGACACTTACGATGAATGTCTGGAGCATCTCCTGTTTCAAAGAAGTCTTCCTCATGATCAATGTCCGAGTATTTGCTAAGTGAGCGCTTGTGGGCGAAGGAGAGGACCTCCTGGAGGATGTCCATCTTCCTCAGGATCTTACACAGGCTGTGGATCCTCATGGCTTCCTCGTGCTGCATGATAGCTTTTTTCAAATGAGCCTTGCCTGGAAGGTACAAAATACAGAACACACCCTCGTTGACATGGGACAGATAATTCACACAGCACCATGTTCTCTCCAACCCACGAGCAGAGCACCAGAAAACAGTCCCGATAATGACACTGCTGCTTTTGGAAAGTAACTAAATCAAAAAGGTAAGGAATCCGGCTGCAATCACAACTCTTATGTGCTGCACAGACCTACCCAAGTAAACGAGGCTCCTTACACTAGGCCCTTGACTCATGTGGAGGTTGTGCAACCCCATGTAAGTCAATTTCACGTTACACAAGGGAGCCAGGAAACTGACCAGAGCAGCAGTGCTGGAAAGTTTTTCCACTCCTGTGAGCACCAAAGGACTGGAATCCGACTCCCAGCTGCATGTCACTCACCGGAGTCAGGAAACTGACCAGCGCTGCTGCACTGGTCAGTTTCCCAACTCCCCTGAGTGACAGGCAGCCCGCAGCCAGGCACCTGCTCCCTTCCACTCGCAGTCACATTAACCTGAGATTCATGCAACCTGAGTGCACATATCTCGGGGTTCTACTGTATTCACCCGAGTGGAGGTAGCATCAACTGGGAGACATGCAGACCTCACCTCCATTCCTCACAGGAGTAGCGGTACTCAAAAGGCCTGGGCATGGACACTGGGCTTCTAATTCAGTTTGACGCTGGTTTAGGGCTTTCCCTTTACCCTCCTGCAGTGCTAATGTTCAGCCCAACGTGGGTTCAATTATGACTGAGAATGTATCATTTCAGATCTGCTATCATCAAACAAGATACTGGGTTCTTTAGAAGAGGAACTGCATGGACTTTAGAAGCCTGAACTAGGTGTTTATATGTTCAGACGAGTTCCTTAAGTCCCTTGTTGCCTTAAAACGTGAATTTATAGACAGAGGCAAAGATTCAGGAAGCTAATGTCACCAATGATAAACCTTAACATAAATAAATACTCTGTCGAACTCTTATGATCGTTCCAGTTTAAGGACACATGATGGGAGTATAGTGCAGTAAATTACTCTGGATTTACACAAGTGAAAGAGACTGAAACCTGACATACGAGATTCAATACTACACATTTTTCAGAAGTGAATATTTGTGCTGTAGGATCTTAACAAGACAAGTAACTTTCGGCCTTGTTCTCTGCTGGAAGAAAGAAATTAATTAAAATAAACACTTGTCAAACAGATCCAGCTATATTCAAAATACACATCACTAGCCATCTATGGGAAAGGAAGTTTGGAACCCCTTTGAAACACAAATTCTTGGACACTGGAGAGAACTTGGGTTTTATAACTGCTATGAGGGACTTCTTGTTTTCTCCTGTGATGTACAGAAATATACAGTGATGGTCTATTTGGATTTGGTGATCAAAGATTAGTCAACACATAATGGCAATTAAAAAATATACAAGCCCATGCATGTCCAGAAGGTTCCCAGATAGTTATGCTGCTTTCTAGTTAATCATGTTAATCTCCCTCCACCCCCAGAGAACATTAAGTCATGTTTTAGTACTACAGACAATGTCTGAGGGCACTACTGCCTCTAATGTTACTTAGCTGAACATGAATGCGGGCCACTGTGGCTTAACAGCTTGCATGGCAGACCTAAAAATCAGGGGTTCTCCGCTTTCTTCCATTTGCAATCCACTAAAGATTTGGAACAGAGATGTGGATCCATTTGGCAAATCTTAGGTACAGTCCACAAACCTCCAATAGTCAATGGGCCACAAGCTGAAAACCACCAGTCTTAATGCATTGAAATCATAACTCAATGCAACGCAGAAGAGGCAGGACTGCTCTTTTGTGAGCAAGAAAAGAGGGACCTTTCTGTGGACATATTTAAACCTCTACAGCCTGGGAACACCAGGAGCAGAGACTGGTGTCTCACTTTCCATTTATTAATAAAATTAATCCGGGGTCATTTTTTTTTTCTTAGGAATCTGGTTGGAATGCTTTTCTTTCCGATCTGGTGTAAACCAGCAAAGCTCCACTGAACTCAATACAGGCACACACCAACTTACTCCAGCAGTGGATTGGCCCCTGAATCTTAGCAAGACATCATTTGGAACAGCAATTTGTGATCTCCTGTTGGGTGTATGCAAGGATTCTCATCAGTCTCACTAGTACAATGATGATAATACATCCACCCTCTTGCTTGGAATAATTCAGAACTAAGCTAGGCAAAGCACCTAGTAGGGAACACCACAGCCTTGGACTAAAGATGAACTTATTCCTAGTAGGTCTTTGTTTTAATGCTTTCTAAGCCATACTAGTCTGAGGAATTCCATGACCCAAAAAAATGCCCGTATGGGGTGGGGTCAAAGCAGATATGACAAACTAGAATTTAAGACCCAGGATCTCTGAAGGTCCCAGCTGCTTCAGGGAAGGTTGCTAGAATAAAAAAAACTTAGCCGAATGAGCGAGTGCTCGTCTCTTTGCCTTTCTGATGACAATCAGCATGGGTGGAACTCTTTAATTCATCAAAGGGTGCAAGACAGAAATATAGCTCCCATGCACACCATACCCTCCGGAAAGCCAGGAGTCAGCTAGCATTTGAAACTTTCAGTGAACCCTAGCAGATTTCTATTACTGGTCTATGATAAGAGTCATATTCAATAGCTTTTTAAAGACAAAAGGTACTCTGGGTCTCTTTCTGAGCCTCAATTATGAGCAAGAAAAAAAAAGTTTTGCTAAGCCTTCAATGGATAATACTAGTACTTACTTTTAAGTGCTTTTCCCCCCCTATTTTTATCTATTTAAATTTTCAGTCCTGGGAAGTTACAGGAGGAATCAGATAATAAATTATTAAAACATAGAAGGATGGCATGGTATTTACCAGAGGTGTTTTTCACCACCTTGGGAAAACTAGCTGTAGCGTGCGACAACCATTTTCTGTTTGGAAAATTGTTTCATTAATGCACATGATGTTACGCTTGGAATATGCAACTAAAACAACTGTCACAAAGTAGAAGAAGCAAACGTAGATGAATACAAAAGCAACACTCTGTCTGTCTGGCTGTCTGTCTCTCTCTCTCCTGAATATTTTGGTCTGGTATTTTCCTCAAGGAAGTTATAAAAGTCATGGCTCATTTTGGGTTTCAATATTATATAAACAAAAGTCAAACACATTCAATTACATGAAAAAACAATGTGGAGCTGTAGTGTTTTAGCATTAAGCAACCCAAAGCACAGAAAGCAGCAGATTAGGAGTCCAGGTCCTCTTAGCCCAGCGGCATTCTGTAGCAAGAAACCAATTAGAATGGAGCAGATAAACTCAGCCTAACTCTGAATAGAAGTGTCTGAAGTTTGAAGAAGTTTCTCCCCCGTAGTTGCTGAACACTGATGCAACTGTGAGGGGAAACATTTAATCTTCTATCAAAGAAAACCAATGATTTTTTACATGAAGCTTTTTGTACTTTGAGCACAATTAAATAGGATGAAAAGTTGGGATTTTTGCTGAGCAACTGCTGCCTTGAGATTCTGGCTTCTTCAGCTGACTGTTCTGTTCCTCCCTGCACCGCAGTGTATTTTGGATAGAGGGAGGTTGCCCTGTCTGTACAGGAAATGGCCTTACGAAATTTCTTTTGTACTGTTGCTTTGAGTGGTGGAATATCTTCGTTTATTAGTAGATCCAACCAACTACACTTCACAAAATACAGCACCTATTTGTGTGCGCCTTTGAAGTGTGTCAAGAGCCACAGCGAACTGCTGCATACCGATCCAGGTCTTCAGGTTTTCAATAAGTTTCTTAACAATACCTATAGCTTTGTCTTCAAGTTCTGCCTCTTGATCACGGTCACGTCTAAAAATCAGGCCCATTATCTTAATGTATGTTTCCAAGCACCTTCCTTGACTATTGTACAATCACCAGGCGTATGGTGTTTTACAGCTCCTTGGCACTTTTAACCTGGCCCAGGCTGATGGTGATTACAACAGCACTTTTAAAATAAATCAATCAATCTACATTTCATCACAGCATTTGGTGCAGGTCTTGTCCAGGGAGATTTAGCCAATGGAATGAACATCCACACGTAATCAAAAAGTGTTGTTATTCCTGTCCCAAATCTTTCATCTCAGTGGGCCACAAGATTGTCCTAACTAAGGCAAGACCATCTGTGGCACCTTATAGACTGACCGATTTTTGGAGCACAAGCTTTTGTGGGCAATGTATCTGACTAAGTGGTTCTTTGTCCACAAAAGCTTATGCTCCAATAAATCTATTTGTCCATAAAGGTGCCACAGGACCTCATTACTTTTGCGGGTAAACATGGCCCTCTAACTGACTAAGTCTCCAGGGATGGAGTAATTTTGCTTATTGAGCTTGTGTAACTGGAATTTGCAGGGTGTGCTGACTGAACCATGGCAGTTCTTTGACTGGATACAGATGGAGCGCACAGCTTTCAATCAATGTTGGCATGCACCTCAATTTGCATATATGTCGATTTAGTAATACCAGTAGGAAACAAAAATGCGTTGGAAGCCACACACAGATCGCATGCAGCCCACAGGCAGCATCTTGCCCACCACGACTCTAATTTCACTGTACCATCAGGAGATAGAGACAAGAAATACCAGTTTCCACAGGCAGCAAATGTAGAAGCAGATTGCCACTGGTTTGAACAGAAGTCCAGTAAGAAAGCACAGGACAAGGCAGGGATCCCAGACTGGGATTGTGCCCTATACGTGAGGGATGGGATTTTGGAGGATCTTCAGGAAACATTTAGTAAGTGGGCTGGTGAAGATGAACTGGCCGTCCGCGGCAGTGAAAGGTTATGATGCTCTCAAATGCACAAGGATGGAGCTGGTAGAGAAGCCAGATCATTTAAGGTACAAAATGTGTTCCAGGGCAAGTGGTAATGGAGCCCTCATGGTACAGACCTGATGGGAGACACACCAACATTGGAATCTAATCCACTCGTGGAGATAAGAGCATTTGGTTGTGTTCTGGCTGCTATCTGGGGCAATTAAACAAGTACCCTGGAGCAGACAAACCCAGGACCAGAACCCCCAAACCCAGGCACCCACACACTCCAGAGAGCCACTTACCCAAAGGTGCTGTAGTTTGCCCCCTCCTTCCCCAGGAGGCCCCCTCTCAAAACTCCCTCCTGTTAGCAATCGCCCTGTTCGCAAGCACCCGGTCGCATGCTCCCTGGTCACTTGACTGTGGAATGAGAAACATCTGGCATGTTCTAATAATGGCTTGAAAGAAGCGACTACTTTCAAACCATCTCCACAGAAGCAGGGGAGCTGGGATAGGGAAGGGTTGAACATGGTTTCTTACTACCACTTCACCTCGCTCTCGTGGATGCTGGCCACATAGGGAAAAGTAGCAGGACTACAGCAGGGCTTTGCATGCTTTAAAACTTGTCTCCCGGCTAAGGCCTGACAAAGTTCACTGTGCTGAGGAAGGACAGTTACCCAGCTTTCTTCGCTCCTCCTGGTCTTGCAGCAGAAGATGAAGTGATGGTCCCTCAGGTATGGTGACATGGAACTGGGCGAAGGCCTTTTCGTGCTCTGGGAGGTCAGCATCAGACACAGCTGTGGGAAACAAGCAGGCACAGGCAGGTTCAGTGGCTTATTCAAAGCAGAACTTATCCATAAACAGCTGGCAAGTCCCAAAGCAGAAGAGAAGGGAGAACATGAATAGCTTGTGTGCAGCAGCACCTGGATTTACATTGCTCCAAGAATTTAAAGGGTGGGTGCTTTTAATCACACTAGATGCTGTGTAAATGGATCCAAATGCAGGGCAGGGACCCTGCGTGTTTAACAGGACAACTGACAATATCAACAAATAAATGTTTATGTTTTCTCTAAGTTTTGGGCCCTGCCCTGGTGTTTATGGTGTGCTCAGCACCATGGTATCTGGGTCTCCCAATTTCTGTAGTTCCTTTTTAATGCAGGCATGAAAATAAAGTCCTCGATATTTACGCCAAGGTCAGACACACAGAGGCCATGGATACGCTGCAATCAGGAGGGGTGATCGCAGTAGACAAAGTCAAGCTACTTTTGGGCTGGGCAGTGGCACGTGCTAGCCACTTCAGGATGCGCCCAGGGTCCTGGACACAACTGTACATGGGAGGCTGGTCTATGCCACTGCCCCTCCTGCCCCAGCTGCTGTTGCTTGAGCTAAGTCAGAGCACTGTCCAGCTGAGGCCGAAACAATCAAGTCATGTCACAAGCCCTTCAAGCACTGGATACCGTCTTTGTCTACTGGCATTTTTTTTTTTTTTTTTTTTAAATGAGTCCTTAGCCAAAGCTGCCACTAATCTTTTTTAGGTCTGTATGAGCTTCAGGATTACAGCATAATCGCCTCTTTGGGGAATAGGAGCTGATCATGAGAAATCAGGATGGCTCCTGGAGAGAGAACACCCTGATGCTCAGATGACTTGGGCCATGTCTACACTAGCCCCAAACTTCGAAATGGCCACGCAAATGGCCATTTCGAAGTTTACTAATGAAGCGCTGAAATGCATATTCAGCACTTCATTAGCATGCGGGCGGTTGCGGTGGTTCGAAATTGAAGCGGCTCGCCACCCCGCAGCTCGTCCCGACAGGGCTCCTTTTCGAAAGGACCCCGCCTACTTCGAAGTCCCCTTATTCCCATCTGCTCATGGGAATAAGGGGACTTCGAAGTAGGCGGGGTCCTTTTGAAAAGAAGCCCCATCGGGATGAGCCATGTGGCCGCCAACCGCATCAATTTCGAAGTGCCGCGGCCGCCCGCGTGCTAATGAAGCGTTGAATATGCATTTCAGCGCTTCATTAGTAAACTTCGAAATGGCCATTTGCGTGGCCATTTTGAAGTTTGGGGCTAGTGTAGACATGGCCACCGTGGGACGTTAAGGCTCAAACAAAAAAACAAAAATCAAGCCAGCAACAGAAAGCTACTGGCTTCAGCTTCAATAGGCTTCAGCATCCTGACACCGTGCTGGCATTGTGGACGTGGATTTTCTCTGGGCAAGTACTGTACAGATGGAGATTAAGCTTCGCACAAAGCATTTATGGCTGGCCTGTTGCACTGCCCATGGACTGTTACTCTGACCAAGGCCAGATTACACAGAAGGAGGGGACAGTACCACACTGACCTCTCAACTGCAGGTGCACATTGCCTTCCCAAAGGCCAGAAGGGGCACACCATGGCAATGTGGGCACTCTCCCAGTTACTCTTCTGCCCCATCCCCAGCCATTCACACTAAGTCAGCAGGAAGGGCACGCAAGTTTGAGCATTTGGCGAAACCCTTACAGAGCTCCTGCTGCCCTGCAATGCTGCCAGCCAGTTAGACCCTTCTCACCTGCTACTCCCCCAGCAGTCTCCCTCCTCACCCCGCCCTCGCTGTCACCCCCATGCCTGGAGTTTCCCACACCTGAGGCCACTCACCCAGCACCCTCTCCTGACTCCAACTGCATGGCATGAAGGGCTTGAGGGATAAAAAGAACTACAGATTCCTACACCCACCATTGAAATGACCGCGCTGCTGCAGATGTCCCCGCTCGGCAGGCAATACTCCACAACCGGGTTGGAGCGTACGCTTCTGGGGACAGAAGACAGGACTGGCTACCCTGTAAAGCCCCTTGGGTGGGACCCATAGAGATGTGCTGACTACAGTGGGGGTAAGGAGAAGATGGATCCTAGTCTCAGCTGCTCAACCGCTGGTGCAGTGCTGCCTGCTTGGGCCACCGAGGGCCAGGCTCTTAACCACCACCCTGCCTCCTGCTCAGCGAGAAGCACCAGCGGGCCATAGCCAAGTGTGAAACACATCAGGCCCCAACCCATGTCCCTGGTTCACCTACTGCTGAGGTGGCTTTTGCCGCTCATCCAGTGGTACATGACATGCTGCTCAGGGAGAGGCACCCTGGCCAAACCTCACCAACCCCACACCAGAGAATGTCCAGTTCCCTTCACACCCCACTCAGAATCCACATCTGTGGCAGCTCCTGGTGGCTTACAGGGGTCTAATCCCCAGCTGAAGAGCTCCCAGTGCCTGATGAGGGGAAGGGACCTGCCACTGGTCACATAAGCACACCCGAACCAATTCTAACTCTTCATTACGCTCCATTAATATTTAACTTATCCAGCAATTTCATTCGAGCGGAACCACTTCTGCAGCAGAGGGAGGAGACCCACATCTGAACACTGGTCTAGGTAAGGTGGTGAATCCCTGTTCAAATCCCTTCTTGTCACTGGAGGAGGCGGCTTGAACATGAGGTCTCCCACATGCTGGGCAAGTGCTTTAACTGTATGCTGATGTTTAGAGAGGAGAGCTCCTCCTGCCCCACATGATCAATGTTTTGCATTCTGTTAGGTGGCCTCTTTGTGACCAAAAGCCTGTCTCTGCTAGTTATTCACTAGCTGGGTTGAGAACAGGCACCAAACTCAGAGAGAGCGAGGCAAGGACAAATCCCTTTCATAGGCAGCTCTGACTGGCTGGCTCTAGCACCTAGGCTGCTGGCATTGTGGGGCTTATTGTAAGGTATCTAGCCATCCATGCACTGTACAGGAATCTGTGTGTATGACTTAGGCCTTAAATATCCCTGCAATTTTCTGGGCACCTCGGTGTTGGGTGTTGTGATGTTCAGTGTGACAATGTCCAAGTCCCTTTTGCAGATTTGGACCATTGCAAAAATACTACTTACAGGTTGATTTCTGAACTCCGGTTATATTACTGTTTGAAGCCTCTAGACCAGGGATTCCCAATCTACGGGTCAGTGATTAGATTTGGTAAGGTACACCAGCTGGGCAGCTCTGAGCCACACGCGGCTCTTCAAGGAGCCATTTGCAGCTCTGCTGCCACTCACTCCTCCAGCTCCCCATCCCTGCCCTGCTGCACTGAAATGAAACTCAATTTAATTGGTTTAAACAGCCAGCAGAAGAGAACCAGCTGTTAAACATATTCAGCTGAGTCCCATTTAAATGTAGTAGGGCAGGGATCTGCCTGCACTGCAGGTGGGAGAAGAGAGTAGGAGGGCTGTGGGGAGCTGTGCTGAGGCAGACGCTCAGTGAAGAAGGGAACAGGGGAAAGGTCTGAGCCTGGGGGTGGGAGGGAGGGTAAGGCGGGTGATTTTCCCCAGTGGGAGAACCTCCTCCCACCCAATCCCTCCCAGTTTTGAATTGCCTTGGGTCACAAAGTCCTCCTGAATTGTCAAAATGGGTCCCCGTTTCAAAAAGGTTGGGAACCACTTCTCTAGACAGTACTAGATTGGTGCTCCACAGGGCAAGCACTGTGTATACCTCCTCACCCCAAAGATAAGTCAGACAGATGGTGGGAGACAAGACAAGACATTTGCCAGTTCACAGGTTAGGAATGGAGGCAGAATTGCCCTGAGTCCCTGGCAGAGCAGGGAGTTCATAGTTCAGTTCCCAAGTCCCAGTTCTGGGCCTTTTTTTTCCCCCACAAGCGGTTTCCCCATACTATCCTTTGCCCTTCACTCCAAGGTCACAGTGCCCCCACAGGCACTGCTCACTTACGGGTACCACACCGATGGGCTAGGGCTGGATCAACGAGCCCTCTCCTTTTGGCACTGCTAACCCACTTAGCTCTGAAACGGAGCACGTATCACACTCGTTAGTCGGTGACCCCACAGGCAGCTACAAATGTTGTACAAGAAGGAGGCAGGCAGTATATCAAGCGTACCTCCACCACACACCCTGTTGTCAGTTTCAGATTGAGACTAAAGTTTTTTTATGTTAAAGCCTCTATGAGGTTTTAGGCTTCTGTGCTATTATTTTTTGTGTCCCTCATTTTTGATTATGTTCCACATTTGACCCTTAAGATCTCAGCTGCTGCTTTGACGAATACTACGTGAAAAAACAAAGAGCATCAAGTGTTTAGGTGAAAGCACAGCTGCCTTGAGGCTGCAGGTCAGCTGTAGGAGTAATACTCACAGGGGCAGTCACAAAGTGCAGCAGCAGCATAGTAGTGGGAGAGGGCCTTGAAATGCTCAGACTTGACACGGACCATGGTGGCCCATGAGAAAGGTACGTAATCCTTCACATGAGCCTGGGTCATAGTCTGATGCACCAGTGAATAGACTTCTTCAACCTGCAACCAGCAAACCACACACTATTAAATGAGCAGGGTCAAAGGGAACATTGCCAGTATCAGGTCTCTGACAGCAGCCAACGGCAGATACTTCAGAGGGAAGGAAATGAGCAGGGTAAACGAGCGATCCATCTACTGTCAGCCAGCCCCAGTCCCGAGACTGATTCAGCCAAGGACTCACTTATGACTTTGCCCCAATTCTTTCAGATGCTTCCTTATTTTTGCAAGTGAGGATTAAGATTTAGCAACACTGACAAGTGATCAGCTCATTATTCAGGTGTGGAGTGCCCAGCTGCCCCTCCCTATAGCTGGGACTCATGCTTGCATTTCACCCAGTGGGTCAATGAGTTAACACAGCTCGCAGCGAGGCTCACTGCCAGAAGGACAGCTCCATGCAGTCCCATTTCATCTCACGGCTACCCCACGGGGCCTGCGTCATCACTGGACTGCCTCCTAAATCGCCCCTGCACAAGGGTTCCTCTTGTCCCTCCCGGCTGGTTCTTCCTCTCTGCCCGCCACACCCAGATAGCTCCGCTCAGTAAAGCCAAGAGAAATGGGTAGCTTGGCAGGGTTGAAGCAGAATCAGTAGAGATATGCGTACCCTGGCTGCCTCTTGGGCGAGCTGCAGCTGTGTGAAGAAATCATTCTGGGCACTGGTTAAGATGACTTTCTCGAAGACACACTCCTGCACCTGAGCAACCATCAGACGCACCAGCATGTTCAGTGAAGCTGTGCTCATGTCCAGGCTGGGCGCATTGGAGAAGTTCTCTTTCAGGTAGTTAAAGGCACCTGCATGAATAGAAGCAACTGGAGCGAGACATTCCCCAGAAGCCTTTCGGCTTACAATTCTGGACTCAAGTGGAGCACTGGCCAATGTATGTACCACTGGACACCACCATCACCCTTTGTTGGGATTAGCAGAGCAGTAGTTCAGAGGCATGAATATACCTGGCATTTCACCGTGTTAGGACTTGAGCTCTGGGTTCTACAGGCTCTAGTGGGCCCCAGTACATTTTTCCTGCTTGCCTAGACTGTGCGCGCCCCACCAGTGCTTACGCTGCTCCGTATCATGAGGGACAGATAGCTGATTAGGATGTGCTGGTGAAGCCAAGGTCTTGTCCTGGTAAATGAGTCTAAAAGGCTCAGAGGCAACACCAGTTACAGAGAGTCAGGTCTTCTTGCAAGGAAGGGTTGATGGGGAAACAACCCCATACTGAGCTCTTGGGTCTAAGAGTCCTAAAGAGGCTGCATAGGAGGCAGCCAGTCACAGAAGGGCTTATAGGAGCAGCAAGCCGATAAGGGCCAGGCAAGTCCATATAAAAGGCAACAGTATAGAGCAGCTGCAGTCGCTTCCTGGAGCTTGAAGAGGGAGGAGGACTGGCTGCCTTGCAGGCCAAAGGCAACAAGCACACCGTGTACAGCAGCGCCGCAGACAGAGACCCGCAGAGCTAAAAGCAGCTCTCAATGAGCTGCAGGGCTCTGTAGGCTGGGGCAAGAGCCAAGAGGGTGCTGCAGCCCGGGGGAAGCATCTTCAAGATATCTACTGAGGAGTCAGAGGGGGGGCACTTCAAGGAACAGCCATCTACAGGTCCTTGGAGTTGTGGGTGGGCCTGAGTCCCCCCACCATCCCCCCTCACCACTGAGGAAGTGGCTGGAGTGAGGAGCTGCAACATTCTCCCAGGACAGGGGAGCACAGAATACAAAACACAGCCTGAAGAGGATGCCATAGTCCTTTAAGTGACTCGTGTCCGGGAGCAGAAGTGATAGTGGCAAGATTCCACCAGTGAGAAGTGCACTGGCAAGAAACAAAACCTGGTGACGGCCAGCAGGAGGCACTGCAGTGGTGAGGTGAACCTTGCCACAGAGGGAATGGTCAGACAAAACCTGGGATGGGGGCATTGTTACTCTGATATTGCAGCACAGTAGAGGACCACAGGTCAGGTAGGGGGCATGGGCCAGGCTCTGCACATCTAGCAAACATTCAGCACCAAGGGGTCTCACTTTAAACAAGCACTAAGCCCTCCCACTGCTTCTCCCTTTAAAAAGAAAAGGAACCAATTGCCATGAGAAGCCCCAAGCAGCCGGCTTACCAGCTGCCTTTTGAAAAGCATCTATCGCTCGGTCCACCCCTTGCAGGGTCATGCGGTCCTGCCGAGCCCCAATCTGGGTGTGCAGAGCTCCAATGTTGAAGAGCACACTTCCCTTTTCGAAAGCCAGAGCACGCTGATGGGAAGGGACTCCAGTTAGCGAGTCATACCTAGAGATGGGGGAAAGACAACAAATTTGCTGCTTAAAACACAGATTTGCTAGTAAGCACCGGAGAACACCACAAAGTGGTTTATAAACCTATCAAAAGGGGAAACAGCCTTTTCACCAGCTTGAAAAGCCACCCGCTTTCAAATGTCTATGTTGGTGGTTGGGCTAGAGGAAATCTAAATTTCCGAGCTTCAAAGCCCAGAAGGGACCACTGTGATCATCCAGCCCAACCCTCTGTGCAACACAGGCCAGAGAACGGCTCCAAAGGAAATCCTAGAGCAGCTCTCTTGGAAAATCCTCCAAAATCTTGATTTAAAAAATGGTCAACGATGGAGCACAAAAGGAATGGTGCCACTGCACAGCTTTCCATAGGGCAGTCTATGCCTTGCGCCTACCAGACCTGAAAACATCCCAACAAGATCTAGTTGGAACAAGGAGACCTCTGGGTCAGTGACATGTAAAAACCAGAACCTGCTCTCCATTTATTAAGCTCTGGATTCACTTGGTGCTCACTCTGTGTCCATATTCTGCTCAACTGGAAACAGCAATTGGAGTGCCGTGACCACACGTTGCATTAACGAAATATAACTTGGTGGTAAGGATTTCAAGGCACTTACAGACAACAACAAGGTTATACCGTTCCTAAAGATACGGAAAGGTTAAAATGGCCACTCTGCAGACTTCACGGAGTTGAAGTGATTTGTCTAATGGCCCCATGGAATGTAGTGCTGGAACCCACTTCTCCATCTGAACACACCCAACTTCTGGTTATGAGGACAGATAAAAAAAAAAAAAGGCCAGATTTTAAAAGATATTTTAGGGGAATAAGGTCTAATCGAGCACCTGGGCACCTGACTATTTACCCACAGTCCCAAAAGTCAGCACTATTAAGACTACACACATTTGGAAGGTCAGAATGAAAAAAAAAAAAAAAGCCACTCACTAACCAGTGAAAGAAAACACCCAAGTTTTTGTTGGGAGGGAAGAATCTGTTGTCAAGAAAGTAAAGCTGGTTGTAATATTCCATGAGAAGTTCTAGACCCGCCTCATTCCGACTGGGGGTCCGCATGGCCTGTGAAAGAGAAGGGAAAAGAGTAAGCATGTGCTGCTGCGGCTTTCAGAGGGATGAGTGTGCACAAGGCTTATGCCTCATTCAATGCCATGTTAGTTGGAGTCTGAGGGCTCAACCTGTGATTTAAGAGGCGTAGAGGCCTTGTCTTTGGCACAGGGGGGATGAATTTCATTCTACATGAACATATCAGATTCTTACCACGCTGGAAAATGGCAGTGCACTTGTCATCCTGTGCAAGGAATGAGGTATGGATCCAGGGAAAGGGGGCGTGGGGCAAGGAGAGGGCCAATGCATTACGATACAAGAGTGCCCAAGAAAAATTTATTGGCAACGCCATCTCTCAACTTTTGAGTGCCTGACTTTGCAACCTTAAGTGCCTATTAAATGGAGATTTTTTTTTTTTTGCTGTCACCATACATATCTATCAGTTGGCAGCACGTTACCCATAGGAAGCTTAAGATAAGCAGAAAAAGAAAATTAAATATCCAGCTCTGGGCTGGATTATTAAGACTGACCTCAGCAAACTGAAAACTAAAGGTGTTTTTACTGCAGCCTCACATAGGCAGCTGCATCAATCAACCAAAGCTTGGGAAAAATAGGAAATGTGATCAAATGAAGGTGTGGGAAGTGGCTCATTTTGGCTTCAAAAGGCAATTTAAGACTAAACTTTTTAATAGATATGGGGTAGAACAATAGAGTTCCACTATTATGCTCAAAAATTAGTTTTTCCATTCTAGCACTGGAATTTTCTGACTTTTCTGCTGCAAACTGTCAGAGGTTCAGATTCTATTGTGGTAGTTTAGATAATTCTGACAGATGAACCTGAGCCCCATTTTATTCTCGGTTTCAAGGGCCCCAATCCTTAGTCCTGGGGAAATTCTGCACTTGTTGCATTTGGATCCATAGTAAAATTGCAGAATTTCTCCAGGACTGAATCCTGTAATGTGGAGTGGCAAAGCAGACCCTTGCATCACCACAGAATTGTGTAACCTATGAAACCGAAGCTGAAACTTTAACGTGTTTTTCCCAGGGAATCCCATACCTGGGAGAATATAAAGTACTCACAGTGCAACAATACAGCCCCTGAAAGCAAGTATAAAGATCACCCAGGGAAGATTTAATGGATTTGCAAAGCAGCCTCATTTTCCTCCTGAATCAACCCAAACAGGATGGATTTTCCTTCTGACACATCAGGATCACAAACCTGACGCAGCTCCGTGAGTTCTTTGATTTCCTTGTCAAATGAATGGCCATCTTCCCCATAGTGTTCACGGATGAAATCCTGTGGAGCCAAGGAGGAGAGAATATGGGGAAAAGTTTTTGGTTTAGCTTCTTGCGTGAATGACTTCTGAGGCTACCAGCCCTCTTAGAAAAAGCAGCAGGTCTTTTATAAACACATGGCAAACAGTGCCAGGAGACAGCTCTACGGAGTTCCACACCACCTCTAAAACCTCACAAAGCTTCAAATCACACTGATACACAGATGTTCCTGGAGGGCTGATTGGGCTCTCATCTAAAACAGATTGTGGGACAGTTCTTGGGTAGCTTTTCCACTGCTTTCATCCACTCTATAAGTGGAAACCATGGGCACATGATCTGGCCTCTTACTCGCAAAGCCCTTATAAGCTGACGTTACTGTTGATACATAGGCCTTTTGGTAAGGGTCCCCTGTTCGCAAACAGCTCATCTCAAACCTGTCAAACTCGCTACGTCAAATACATTGCCTATAAGTAATTTGCCCATTAATACAACATGTAAGGGCTTTTGCTGAAACCTTGCAACTTATTCATGTTCGTAACGATGTCACATGTGGACAGGTGACATTTAAAGCAATAATGTAACTCTACTGAAATTTAACTGAGGAACATAAAGGGGTCGGCTGGATGACAGCTAGTTGATGCACATGGGAGTTGACACCTCTCCCTGGTCAGCCAGTGATGTAACACAAGTGCAATTGTCTACCATTGGCCCATCACAGAAGAGTCAATGGAAAATGATCAAAGACAAAACAAACAATCAAAACCCCTGAGTGGGTTAAAAACCAGAGAGATTGCTGCGTCTCTGAATAAAGACAAGAGACTGTTTGAACAGAACACAGGGGGAAGAGGTACCCTGGATTCATTCACAGAGTGACACCTTGAAGGTTGTTTTTCCATGAATGATTGGATCCTCCTTCCTGTGCTTCCAGCTGACCAGCTTCCATTCCATTGCCAAAGCCAGCAACAGACTGAAGATGGGTGGGAGGGCTCCTGAGCTAGCTAGGAATGGTCACTCTTAAGTGTAGGCCAATTTGTATCCATCCTTTTCCTGTTTCTTGTGATCTCTGCTCTGAAATAAACCCCTGGTTTCATTACAAGGGCTGTGCATTCATTAGATGCAGCGGCGTGAAGGAAAAGTGGCCCAACAGGGGCCTACTGCTTCCTTAGGGAGAGAGAAGCTGGGATGTTTGCAAGTTGTCAGTGTCTGGCTGGATGTCACAGGGGAATGCTTCCAAGGGACCTAATGAGAGGGGCAATCCATTCCTGAACATGCGAAGTGAAGACAGGGCTGGCATAGCACAGAGGAGAGTGCATGAGTGGCTGACGGGCTAGTGGGGTTTGGGAGCTAACAGCCAGCTACCCTCAGCACGACTCCCTAAGCTTGGGGCAAGACAGGAAGTAACATGGGTTCTCAGAGTAGGTGAGGCAGATAGCAACCAACACTTGCAAAGAAAATAAGGGCAGAAAATTTTGCAGCTGCGTGTTTAGAGTCCTACCCTGCCCACCACCACATGCAACAGTACCTCTGTGCAGGACTACTGAGTCCAGCCCTTGTGACATGCCCAGTGTCAGTTAACTCCACTGACTGTACATTTGACTCCAATAAGTAAGCAGGCTTACCTTTAAAGGGGACGTTAAATCCATTTCCTTAGTCTCCTTTAGCCCCAAAGGTATCATCGGGACACTGATAGATTCGCTAAAATGAAATATGACAAACAATGTTTATGCTTTCGGTCACTGCTAGCTTACATATGTAAGGGATCCTCACGCTTCAGGCTGAAAGTGATCACCGACTGGGGGCAGGAAAAGTTTTCGAATGAGAATGGCAAGAGGTGTAGTATGTGGGTTTTAATTTCCTCTGTAGCAGCCACTACTGGCATAATGACCTGCCAAGGCTTTGACACTAACATGATCCAACGGGAGCATTTCTGACATTCTTCTCTGACCTACTTTAATGGCAGCCCAAATGCTAACGGCTGGAGCGTCTCAAGTTCTTGGTCACATCAGTATGGTGTTGAGCAGGAATCCCTTAACGTCAGAGGCAGTACGCCCATGTAACTCAAAAAGGACCAGGTGGTGAGGGAGCACACACAAGCCAGACTCAAAACCACAACAGCTGAGAACATTCATAAGAACTCACATCAGGAACAGCTTATTGCCTTAGGAGGGTTTTGGACTCACCCAAGTCTTGTCATGGTTTGAAGAACATCTAAGGCTTTTGTTTGTGTTTTAAAAGACCAGAAACTGATTTAGCTGCAATATCATCAGCCAGGGGTCAGCAACCTTTCTGAGAAGCCTGCCAAAATTTTACCTTTTGACCTCTAGTTATGGTCCCATTGTGGGAGACACTTTTTAAAGTTGCTAATAGTCCTACTTACAGCAGCTTCATTAATAAATTAAGTTGCAGAGCTTTCCAATTTAGGTGGTGGTTGGCAGCATTAACTGGTCTTTTGTTAATCCATCGGTGGCATGGCTTTGAGCAACCGCCTGGCTTCATGGTGGCAAGAGGGGAGGCGTAGAGCTCCTATCTCGCATGCCAGTGAAAAACTGGCTCATGAACTACTCCTGGCACCCGTGCTGGGGGGTTGCTGACCTCTAGTTTAGGGTGTTTTAGCAAAGCATTTGAGACACAGACATGCACCGAGCAAAAGTCAGGGATCCAGCAACTCCTGGGTTCCAGGCTCAGTTCTGACACTGGTAAGTGACTTGCCCAAAGGGATGGAAATTAGGATGGCTTAAATTCCTGCCACCTATAACCGCGGGATTCTAACCCCAACTGATCCTGTGATGTAGGACAATGCTTGTAAAGCACTCCGAAGATGAAAGGTTTTCATTAATATAAATAACTTACAAGGCACACAACAACATTAATAGTTAAGGGAATTCCTACCAATTAATTTAAGGTGAGCATTTAAAGGGTTACAACATAACCAGCAAGCCAGAGCTGCCTATTAAGAAGTGAAAAAAAAAATCTTAAATTTTCTTTCTGCATCTTTGTTGCCACGAAATTAAGAAAGTAGCAGCAGCAGGACACTGTGTCTGTAAGCTCAAACCTCTTCCCATTAGGGATGTAGAATCCAGTTTAATTAGTCAGCCAGTGAGGATTGCTCTAGCCAGAATGGAGCACCCCCTGACTGCAGTGGACCACTTAGAGCTGGAGCAATCTCCTGCCCATGGTGGAGGGCTGCTCCAGTCCCCACCAGTTAACAGTAACTGGTAAGCCTGATCTGTTTAGGGTGAGGCTTACCAGTTAAGCATAAACATCCCTACTTACAACAAGGGACAAGATGTTAACACCAAAACCAAGAACTCCAGTGCTGGGAAGCTTCAGATTGTGACCAGGACACTGAATTCCCATCTCTGGAAGCATATGGCCTCAAATTTGGTTTTGCTTATTAGAGAGAGACAGAGCCCAATTTTGCCCTCAGTGCTCCAATCTCTGGTCACCAGGTGAGTGAGCAGAACTAGGCCCACAAAGCTCAGCTCTCAGTTAGCAAGGTTTGGTGCCCTCCCAACATCTGCTGAGAGATGTAATCAAACACAAGTATCCCTCCAAAGTCCACAGTCATATCTGGATAGAAGACCCCTGTACAGATGAGCACACACAGCACCCCAAGCAATTACAATCCCACTTCTAGTTGCTCCACTGATGGGCCTTTTGCATTTTTCCATCTGACTTGATCTGTCGCACTTGGTTTTCCGAATAGACATAGAACTGTTTATTTAAAGTTAGGAGCTTATCTGATCCTCTTTACAGGGACAGGCTAGCACAAACACACACAGTCTCCCAAAGGGCTGGTTCAAAGAGACAGGAAAGGCTAGGGGAGTGAGATCTGGGGGGTGGTCACATGGGGTCAGGACCACTACAGTTAGTGTTTAGACAATAACAGGTTGTTTAACCCAGGTCTCTCATTAACACCAAGAGCTTATCAGCAGTTTCTGAAACATCACATGCTCGTGAAAAAACGGCGTTGGGTGACAAAAAACAGACATCTAGGTCTGTTCATACTTATTCAGTCACTGAACAAAGAGCCTCCTGAGAGCTATAATGAGCATGGAAAACGGGTTATCACTTTCTCTCTAATGAGATTTACATCCAATCCAAATGCCACAAAATAAATTAAGTGGGGGGAGGGTGTTTGGTGTTTTTACTGAACAAAACAGGGCATAATTTTATTTAGCCAGATGACCACTTATGGGTGGGGCCAAATTTCCTGCAGTCCCATGACGTTTGTTTCCAGTCACCAGTCCTGGCCCTCAGTGTTCTGTGCTGTTATTTAGCTGTAATTTACACCTAAATATTCTTTTAAGAGCCCAGTAAGCAGTGGAAGTGTTGGCACTGTTCTAGCTAGAGAATATTGACTTCCTGTCATCTACCAAAGCCTCTCGGCTGGCACCACTCAGGTGCCACGGGTGCCAGATGAGAGAGATTCAACCTGTATTATGAGGTAACAAGGAACAACAAGACACCTACATAGGCAGCACCCGCTGAACTGCTTTTTAGTGAACTAGGGGTGTGCCTGCATGGGGCAGGGCAGGTGCACTTCATGCTCTGAGACTGGTGCAGCATCCCTGATATTTATACCTCGGGCGTTTCTTCCCTTCCCACCCACATAAACAGGTTAGAGATGTCCCAGCATGTTAGCTTGCTGCTGGCTACAGGGCTAGGACCACCTCTGCTGTGAGTCAGGCGGATGAGAATCATGGGCTGCAGACAGTTTACAAAACCTCTCACACTTAAAAAAAAAAATCTCAAATGGGGAAATGAAAGCACAAGAATTATCCACTCCACAAGAAGCAGAGCAGCAAAAATAGGAGGCAACACACCTAAGAAGGAAGGCTTTTGATTACTTTCATTACATATTCAAGCTTCACCAGCTGTGGAAGTTGTGCGTGAGGGGCATTTTTCCTCACATACTCCAGGGGTTTGAAGAGATTTCTGGATTCATCTGAGGCCTGCACTACCCCTTCTGTATCAAACCACTGCACATGTAAAGCGCTGACCACAGCACAGCACAGCACAGCACAGCACTTCACAAACAGTAACCGATACAGCTGTGTGGTCATTATTCCCATTTTACAGATGGAGAAAGGAAGGCACAGCGAATAAAGGATATTCGCAAGGTTATACAGTAAGTCATTGAAAGGGCTGATCCAGACCCCAGATCTCTATCCTGTGCTATCCAGTGGTTAGTAAATGGAAACAAGACAACACCACCACTCAAAATGGGCCAACAGTAGGAACTACGTTAATAAGGCTGCCCTTATTAACGCTATAAGGTTCCCCACTCTTGGTCACCTGGCCTGTTCTAGTCCAGCTAGGAGCAGAGTCGCAGTTTGGGGGAAAGAGGAGGGTGCAGAGGCCATTAATCTTTCCATAACTCTCCTGAGGAATGGATCCCAGCTTCCATTTTACAAAATGTATCGAGGCTTAATGAAGGCCAAGTGTATTGCTATCTAGGTACTTATATCATTCCCATCCCCATGGTGTCCTGGCACCTGGGTGCCTAGCACACCTATTTCCCACGGTTCTGACTACTTCCTCTGTTTTCCTGGGCCTGGCAACTGTTACAGCTTTCATGATCAGTCTGGTGTCCTCCCTCCCTCTACCCACCTTACCTATCATTCTGGTATATGTCCACACTGCTGTTCAGTTCTTCGAGTTCTTCCTTCAGTAACTGCAGGTTGGAATTAACATAGCTGAGCTCCAAGGCAACTGTTTCTTTTACTTTGTGATTACTGGTGGCCCTGAAAACGAAAAAAGGAAAGAGGGCACATGGGAAACTGGTTTAGGAAACAGTCTACAGGATAAAAGCCATTGAGCTAGCACATTCAAACCACAAGCCTTCAACTCCCATTCGAACACACACCGCTTCGTGCATACAGGCCATTTCAAAATTGCTCACAGTGCTTTTCAGACTAATGATGTACGCCTCCATAGACTCCAGCCAGGTAGGGAAGGGTTATTCCTATTTTACAGAGTGAGAAAGAGACCCAGACCTTGGGCATCTGGCTCATTTCCAAGTCTCTCGTACTGGGTCAGGGACAACTGGGAAGAGAACCCAGGAAGCATGCTTGTTCATGGACCCTGCTGCAATCATTAGATAACCTTTGGTACTGCCTGTCAGCTTCCCAAAATGCATTTTGGATCACAGACTTTCCAAGGTTTGAAGACTTTCCATTTACAATCAATGGTAACGGAAGATGAGCGTTATTGAGGAGACAGGCTGGTAGAAAACATAGAACAACTGGGTCCACCCCTCAAGGTTTTTAAGTCCTGGCTTGACAAGGTCCTGGCTGGGATGATTTAGTAGGGCTTCATCCTGCTTGAAGCAGGGGGCTGAACTAGATGACCTCCTGACATCCCTTCCAGCCTTATGAATCTGTGGTGCAAGAGAGTTCAGGAGGAAAAAGCACTGTGACCCACCTGGGCCTGCAGCGGGACACAGTATCTTGACTTCTTCACTTCTCTTAGGAGAGATTTTTATCTGGCTGTGCCCCAGCCTAGGGACTAGACCAGTGAGTGCCTAGTAGCCTCCAGAGCTGGCTCTGCTAGGGGCCGAGGCAACCAAAGCAGCTTCCAGAGTGCCTTTGAGTGATGCTGCATGTGCAATCACAAGTTTAAATCTTTAGTTTGAAAAGACAAACACAGACAAGGGTTGGTATTTACATCTGCGGAAGCCTCACAGAATTACACACTGTGGACTAGGGACACATTTGCTTCACCATACTGTATGTGTGATGGGGACAAACTGCCTTTTTCAAATGACATTTCCTAACATTTTAAAATCATGCTTTTTTTCCCCTCTTCCACATAACACAGGACAGAATGCAGACTGGGTGTGGAGGATCATGCTATGCCCTTACAGACAGACAATATAGGAACACATCCTTATAATTAATTATTCTGATTGCAACTGGGGCCTCCAGGCATTACTTAAGATCAAGACTTCACTGAGCTGGGTGCTATAAGACAGACGCATACTCCCTGCCCTGAAGAGTTTACAAACCATACACAAGACAGGGGACGGGAAGGAACACAGAGGCTTAACAAGGTGAAGTGACTATCCAAAGGTCACAGAAGGCCAATGGCAGAGGCAGGAAGAGAACCCAAGTCTCTTGAGTTCTAATCCAGTGACTTTCCTATTAGAGAACACTGCCTCTTGTCCCTACAAGCATGATCTCATACAAAACCAAAAACGTGAAGAGAATGGTCAGGTTGCAAAATTAGGAAACAGAATTAAGGTTTCCCATGAAAACTAAATTTCAGGGCCTTGTGTGCCTACATTACGATGAGGCTGAGCGGAACTCATTTTCTGATAACAAAGGTCCGTCAATGTTCACGCACGTTGACGTTAACATGTTCATAGTTGTGTACTCACCCAATAATTTTTCACAACAGCAACAGACAGATTCCAGAAATCAAAGGCTTGTAATGGTTAAAAACAGAGTCAACATCACATCATATGTTAGGTATATAAAGTAAACAGGCCTGGGGCGGGGGAGGCAAAGGAGACTGT
Organism: Carettochelys insculpta; assembly: GCF_033958435.1. Classification (NCBI taxonomy): domain Eukaryota; kingdom Metazoa; phylum Chordata; order Testudines; family Carettochelyidae; genus Carettochelys; species Carettochelys insculpta. Next base: position 7,912,648 of record NC_134138.1, read on the forward strand.
TTCTCAGGGTCCAGCATTGACAGCATCCGAAGTTCTGGGACTCTCTGAAAAGCACCATGGCAGCGCTGGTGCATCACTCCACACAGCGGGGGAGGGAGGGAGGCCTGCCCAATGCCAGGGCGCAGTCAGCACTAAGGGCTTACTGCCCTTGGCCCCACCCCTTCCGTCCTTGGCCAAGCCCCTTCTGGAGGCATGGAGCCAGACCCCCCTCCCTCCTGGGCCCACAGTGGTTGCTGGCCTCTCTCAAAGTAAATGTTAGTCTATAAGGTGCCACAAGATTTCTTGTTGTTCTCGAAGCTACAGACTAACACGGCTCCCTCTCCGATACTTATCCTTAAATCAAACGCATTCAAGCGGGTTTTTTCCCTACTTTGCCTATCTCCAAATTTCTATTCCAAAAATCCACCCTTGCCTGCATGAGCCTAGTGAAATTGGCATTTACTAATAAAACCCTACTCCTTCCAAGCCTAACATCATATGCTTATCAAAACATTCACACTCTTCCTCCCCCCCCGCCCCGCCCCCCCCCCAAAAAAAACAGGACCCCTGCCTGCTCTGGGGATTAATCAGCATTGTGTGGTGAAGGAGACTTCTTGGCAGGATCTCTGGCCTCATGCATTGCAGAAGTCAGAAGGTCTGTGATAAACGAGGCAGGATTTCAGGAAAAGAAGGGAAGGTCTCATGATTAAGGCACTGAAAGCTGTTCCGGAAAATTGGATTCTGGCCTTGCCTAGGCCACAGAGTTCTTGTAATGTTGGACAAGCCAATGTCTCCAATACAGGCTTAGATCTTATTACCCAGACTCATGCAGCTGAGATTCCATACTTACACTTCATTTTAGTCTTTTTAGGGGTAATTCTTAGATATGAGAAGTGCAGCCTTTCCAGTGGGAATAGCAACTTGCTGTGGTTTTGTGCTTGTTGTCTGATCAGCCAATAGCAGCATCCTGCTGAATGTCCTGCTTACTACTGGATTCCTTTTACATCCACAGATATAAACATGAAGGATGGATTTCAGCTGCAGTAAGTGGCCTGCTTTGATGAGACAGCTTTTCAAGCCAACTGCACCCTTTTTATCAGCTTGGGGGCAAAAACAAAAAACAGGAAGAGATAACCTAGTGGCGGGGGAAAGCTGACAACACCCTAAGTGTCTGTTGAAACATGTTTTAGCCTGTGACAGAAATCAAGTTAGGCCTCTATTCAGCTGATCAGTCAAGCAAAAGGCAAGCCTCAGCCCAGGCCAGTCATAAGCCTTTTCAGGCCTCTGGCTTTCAAGTTGTATTCACGGGTGCCAGGATATAACAACAGATTAACCACCAGAGAAAGAACATGGGCACTAAATATTCTACCATCTATTACTTCTTTAGTGATTGCATCCTGCATCAGCCTTCCCGTAACTTGGCCTAGGATGGAGGTCAGAGTAACCACATCTGTATTTCCATGAGTCACCCATTTTAAACAGTGGTGCACTATTAGCGCCCCACTCGCTGGAGTCCTCTGGAATTTCCCCCGTGTTCCAAGAGAGCTCCTACACCAACTCCAATCAACAAACTCCATAGTGAGATACAATTGTCACTGTTCTTTCCAAACAGTGACCGAACACTTCTGTCTCTTCCACATCAAGATTGATTATTTCACCCTACTTGCCTAGTAGCGGACTATGCTGCTACTACAATTTCATTTGTTTTAGATATCTTTGAAAGAATTGTTTGTTATTGTTTAACTGGCCACCAATTTTTACTGACATTTCTAAGCTTTTGTCAATTATCTGCAATATTTAATTGATTTGTACTCTCTGCTATCAGCTTCCCTCATTGATTTTTCTCTGAATTGCTGCTTTTACCTCCGAGATGGTTTGAGTCATGGAAGTCCCCTTGGGGCTGTCTCACAGTTTGCTGATCGCTCCACTGATGCCTACATTCCTGATCTCTGGGGCTCCCCTCTTCACTGCCCTGCTGAGCTAGCAGCTCTGGTCTCCCATAGCAAAGGCACAGAGTTTGAGTTACTGTCCTTGTACAGGTATCAGAGGGGCAGCCGTGTTAGTCTGTTTCTTCGAGAACAACAAGAAGTCCTGTGGCACCTTATAGTCTAAAAGATATTTTGGAGCATAAGCTTTCGTGGGCAAAGACCCGCTTCAACAGATGCATCTTTGCCCACAAAAGCTTGTGCTCCAAAACATCTTAGTCTACAAGCTGCCACAGGACTTCTTGTTGTTCACCCTTGTACAGAGCGACAGAGACACTGAACCAGTTCTTAGTCTAATCAGTTGATTTAAATAGTTCTTTCACAAGACAAGCAGCCTCCTAGCTTGGGCCTGATCCTTTCCCTTTTTCAGTCCAGAGGTTTCCAAGCAGGTATAGACGGCAAATGGAGAGGGGTGTCTCGTGGCATGTAGCAGCTGACCCATTTTTTGATTTCCCCCTTTATGTTCTTTTTGCTGAAGGTAGGAATTCTCTGTGCTCAGTTAAAATGTTTCTTACCTCATATATAAAAATACAAGATCCAATATTGGTTTCAGGCTCAGGATGCCTCACCACCTGTCTTCATAGGACCAACTACAGTCTGGACTTACAGGACAAATGAGACTATTCACAGGTCATTTGTTTGAATACTGAGCCATTGTGGTCCTAAAGTTACCTTAAAAGGTCCTCGTTAGCACATTAAGAATTAAAACCAGATTCACACTTCATATTTCTAACATAAGAATGCACAAAAATATACAGATTCAGCAGACTATCATTGCAATTGATATATGAAGTGATGAGTTTTGCATAAAGTATCTTCCAGTTATGCATATTAACAAGCCAATTTTCAGAAAGCATGGGGGAGCATGACAACCTTCTTTAAACTAAGATGGATTTTTAAGGAAAGAGGCCTTGTTTACTGAAGGCAGAATTGCAGAGGTTTAGAACAGCTGAAAAACATTTAATTATATGTTTTTACTTGCAGTTTGTCTCTCAATAAGTAAAATCACCTGGAGTACTTTTTTGGCTTGGGGCAGAGGGGAAGGAATCAGTCTTTTAAAGCACCAAATACACAAAGTTACAGATCAGACTATATTCTCTTTGCACAAGGAAAATGAAACTAGGCAGTAGCATTTCAGAAAGGTCTGGAATGGAATCTATACAACTCAGCTAGGACACAGCACCTTCCATAAATTGATGCAACTCACTAGAGAATGGCCAAGCATCAGAAGGCCAATGCACCACTTGACCTGGAACTTAAAACTATTTGTAGGTTTCATGTTAGCCTCTGAAAAAGTGCATTTCAAGCTCAGTAAGAACGTACCATAGAATATACAATCATGACTTGATCTGAGGATTTAGCAAAATGTTTACTTAATTTTGTACAGATATTATTAAAATGGTTTATTGCCAACTCCAACATCACTTCAATGACTTTGCTGGGCCAGTGCTGTTTGAACAAGAAGGGAAAAAGACTTTTACTATTTAACTCTCTCAGCTTATTTACCCATCAAAATGAAACCTATTACGGAGTCCAACAAAACCGCCTTTTATTTCAAAGACACCATTCACTGTAGCTTCATAGGAAAAAGGAATAATGCTGCGAACAGATGACATTAAGGAGTACGGTTCTGTATACACTGGGAACTTGTCCTGACCCGAAAGGCCAATGTTCAACCACCCACATAGCTATAAAACCTGCTCAATGGTAAGCTCCACCAACCTGTAGGAATCAAAGCTTTCCTAGACCACATATCAGTTTTTCAGATGTGGAATGCTCTGGAGCAAGTTCTCAGTATAGGTAAGGCATAGAATTTATCAGTGGTAACCCTCAGCAAACAAGATCTCATTCATAAAGCTGTGAAAACATAACAATCTTTCACTTTGAGATCTAAAGGGTGCAAAATAAATATGCTGGGTTTCCTGGCCAGCCTCTGCTCTGAATGGGCCTGTTTTTTAAAGAGAAGCTCCCAGAAGCAAACTAGCTGTGGGAGAGATGGTTAAACTGCTGATCCAAATGCTTTTGGCGACCTGAAAAAAAGAACCACATCAGGGCATTTTTCTTTCTAACTTAATGCAGACACTCCTCACACTCCCCAACAATTAAGTTGCGCATGTTTTGCCTTACATTTCCTCTAGCTCCCCCAATTTTCTGCCCTACACTAGATTTGAAATGCCTATGTTGGGAGGAGAACTACATGCCGCCAACATCCTCAGATAGTCCATGGACAGCAGGGAGCATGAAGAGGCTCCAATACATGACTGATATAAACAGCACACCCGGGCATGTTCCTGCTGACATGGAACATTTCTGCTTCATTTTATCAAGTTGGGCCATGCAGAATAGGCCACATCAAGATTAAGTCTTTTTCATTAGAGGAGACATTAAAGCAGTATGCTTTATAAGATCCAGGAGCAGACCTGGTGCTAGCCTACATGATGGAGTAATAAGCACTAACATGGTGCACATTAAATTTGTTCGCGTAGATTCTGCTGGAGCACATTAGGAGTTCCTTAGTGAGCAGCAGCAGGATCTACACAGACCAGTTAACACACGAGAAATCAATCTCCCATGTTGCGCATTACCGTAGCATGCAGAAGTGGCCAGGAGTGGATGCCACAAGCAAATATTATCAGGGTAGCAGCACAGCACAGAGCTATGTTCTTCCTTTCTGGTTTTTACTCACGCTGCAAAAGGAAGATGAGGAAAAGACCTAGCCACACCAACAAACTCATAATTAATTGGAAAGTCTTTGTCACGTTCTCATAACTGAGAAGTAAAAGGAACAATGATCGAAGACAATGGTGATCTAAAATGTATTCTTCCCCATTAGGTAACCTAGTAAACACCAAGTGACTAGTTTGTCAGCAAGCAAACTGATATGTTATGAGCAATGGTCCCTCTATTTTTTTCCATCCATGTGTGGAGTAAGTTTTGTTATATGCATCAAAGCATGTGCAGATGGGGACCACCAACAAAAACATGCTGCGGGTTGTAGACAGCCGTTGGTGCCCTGCTAATCAGCTGGGCAGCACTTGAATTTCTCCTGGGTGGCTGCCCAAGTGCACAACTTACCAAGGAAACACTGATTACTAGTGCATATGTCATTGCCTCTTGCTAGAGAAGAGCATAATCAATCTAAACTAAGTAGTGACCGAGTGCTAGCACACAGGTGTGCTGGCGATGGACCAGTACTCACTTGAAGAGATTTTCTGCCCCAGCTCGCATTCTCATCTCCTTGTTGATCTGTTGGTTAATTCGTGCGCGGCGGTGCTGCAGTTTGCTGCGCTGCGTCTGTGCAAAGGGATCGCAGCCCTGCTAAGAGAAAAAGGATTGTCACTATACATCCCGTTCAAACAGGACATCTTAGCAAAACTTCAAACATCCTTTCCACCCCACCCTGTTATACCACCAAACTCTTATTCCAGGGCACCTGTGCTGGGGTTTGCTGAGCCAAGAGTGGCACGCAAGCTGCTTTTCATGAAACACACAAGGTGGGAGCTCAGCCCTGCCCCTCCTCCCACAGGCAGCCAGGAGCTTGTTCAAAGCCATGTCACCTATGGTTTAAACTAAAGGCCAGCTAAGCTATCAGCCACCACCTAAATGGTGAAGTTCTGTATCTTTATTTATTTATTAATGAAGGTGATTTAAGTAGGACTGTTAGTGATTTTAAAAAGCATCATTAGCACTCTGACCACATGGACATGTCAAAAGGCAAATTTCTGTACTCTGCCTTGGAAACGTTGCTGACCCGTTATTCCAATCCACTGCTTCTCCACTGCCCACAAGCAGCAAACCATAACACGCTGAACTTCGATCGTCGTGGGCACGGGGGACCTGACCAGTGCCGGACGAGAGAATTTGCACATCAACAATTCCACGGCTTACTGGGCTCTTGGAACACAGTTAGGGGTAAATTACAGCTAGATAACTGCACAGAACACTGACAGCCAGGACTGGTGGCTGTAAAAAACGTTATGGGACCACTTGATGCTGATGCCACATGGGAAGCTAATGAAAGCTAGCGTGTGGTCACTTTATAGGAAACTTGGCCACAGCCATAATAAGTGGTTGTCCAGCTAACTCAACTCATGCTTATGTTCTTATGCTGGATTATGGAATTTGCCAGAGGAGAGCATTCCATAGAGATGTTCAACCTTTAAATTAAAGAGAAAACCCTCTGCTACTCTTTCCCCAGATTTGTGTCAAAGTGAAAAAAGATGATTAAGGGTCTGGAGCACAAGACCTATGAGGATAGGCTGAGGGATTTGGTCTTCTGTAATTTACAGAAGAGAAGAAGACTTAGAGGTGATTTAATAGCAGCCTTCAACTTCCTGAAGGGGAGCTCTAAAGAGGAGGGTGAGAAATTGTTCTCAGTGGTGTCAGATGGCAGAATGAGGAGTAATGGTCTGAAGTTGAAGAGGGAGAGGTGTAGGTTAGATATTAGAAAAAACTTCTTCACCAGGAGGGTGGTGAAGCATTGGAATGCGTTGCCTAGAGAGGTGGTGGATTCTCCATCCCTTGAGGTTTTTAAAGTCCCAGCTGGACAAGGTCCTGGCTGGGATGACTTAGTAGGGGTTGATCCTGCTTGAAGCAGGGGGCTGGACTAGATGACCTCCTGAGGTCCCTTCCAGCCCTATGATTCTGTGATCAAACCGCCAAGAATCATCATATTGCTTAACAACAGTGAACACCTATTGTGTGAAGTGCAGTTTTAGTTAATAACATGAGCCACTTTCATAGGGTCTTGCTTATCCATTATTGACTGAATATTTCAGTCCCGCCCCCCCATCTCCCAGTGTCCCTCCACATTCCTATAAACCTGCATCTGACCCAGAGAGCAGCTGAAATATTCTAGTTAGCACTTAATTACAATCCCTTACCTCCCCCTTATCACTCCCTTCTAGAATACTGACACCACTTGCTGATCTCTGTTCCCTTGTTACCAATGCCGTATTTCAAATGCCTCATTCCTTTCAGGAAGTGACAACAGTTACACAGACTAGCACTGCTGAAGCCTCCCTCCTGAAGGTATTCCATGATTCAAGCTCTCTAGGAAACAAGCATGTTATAGCAGTCTAGTATTGCTGTTGCTTAGGTTGCCTGGTCTTATTACTTGTATATCCAGGTACAAGTTTTAGAAATATGGACTCTCAGGCATAAAATATGTGGTCTTCCTTACAGGGTTTTTAATTAGATGAACCCAAGATGAAAGAGACAGGATATCATACTTGGGAGCCTCCCATCAGTAAATCTACAGCTGCATGCTTAGACCTTAAAAACACCCTGATTTTCTACTTCCAATGAGCTCCTGCTGAATTCAGTGGAATCCTCCCTCGATTTTCAAAGTTGCTGAACAAGCTATTACTTAAGTATAGTCCATGAGCATTTTCCTCCTCTCCTCCATTCCCCAAATTTTCCTGGAGACAGGTTCTTTATAGGCAGGGAATTAATTAGGAGTTCCCTCACCACTCTGGGGATGCACGCACACTCCTCAAGTTTCACAAAGGGAGGGAAAAGAATATTGGGGGGGGGTACTCCCAACAGAAACACTCTCAGGAGGAGGATCTCGGATTCCAGCGACACAAAAGCTCTACCCACACAGAAACACTGAATTGTTCCCTCACACAATAGAAAGTAAGTGGTGAAATGTGCTCCCTAGGAATGCCATGGGCCTAAATAAAGAGCCTTTTTGGAGGGATTCGAGTCAGAGAAGTTGTGTTAGGATGGAGACCGCCAAGCCTGCTCTTCTTAGGTTAATGTCAGATACCAAATTATTTCCACCAAAAAGCCACTCTTGCTAGCAAGTTAAATTCTAAATCTACACATCTAAGGTGAATTTCACCGCATTGCAGACAGCCAGCACAGGCCCTACTTCACTCCTACCTGGGTCACCTACTGGAGCCCAGAACTTGGTGGAGTGGATTCACCCAGAACACCTCTCTTGTCAAGTTATTTCAAAGCAACAGAACATCCTATTTCTAGCCAACACCTGGTGCCAGAGTTTCAGAATAAAAGGATAAACCCCAAAACTAAGCTGCTGCTTTTATTTGTTTTTTTGCCCCACACTAGCTTTCATTAACTTCCCATATGGGAGCAGCTTATTTCAGTTGCCTTCACCCTGATAACCACAAGGTGAGGATAGAGACAGAGCATCACATCCTAGCTCTCCTTTGGGTGGCAGGTTCTGATGGGTAGGGAACCTATGCTGTTCTGTGAGAGGCCGTGCTTAGCTAGGGAAATAGACAGGCTGTTCTCTACAGGAACCTTTGCCGTGCTTAGATGAGGAGAAAGTTAAATTTCCATTTTCCCATGGGAGGAAACACCCAGCAGGCTTTGTGAAGTCTAGTCTCTCCTCCTTGCTGAAGGAGGTGTTGCTGAAGCAACACATACAAGAGGTGACAGCGTGCCTCAGGCTAGGAATGTGTGTTCTTACGATCAGGGCCCTATAGAATTTATGGCCCATTTTGGTCAATTTCATGGTAATAGGATTGTTTTTAAAAAAATGGCAAATTTTATGTTGTCAGCTGTTTAAATCTGATAAACATCAGGTGTTGCACCCTTTGTGTCAGGCCCCCTACAGTTACATCTGCACTAGGAACTAACTTTGACATTAGGCACTACATTCAAGTAGCCAGCAGAGTCTACAAAGTAGACTTCAAAGTCCTTACCCCATTCCTGGGAATGGGGTAGTGCTACAACTTCAAAGTAAGCAAATTCAAAGATTTTTGTTGTGTAGACACAGGCAAAGAGGAGCTGCAGAGGAAAGGAGTTGGGGGAGGAGGAGTTGAAGGGTTACTGTATTGGGGTTTCAGGTATTTTGCGCAGCTGCTGCTAACAGCATTGCTTTCAGAGCTGAAGAGCAGTGGCCGCTGGCCAGAAATCCGGCTGTGAAGGCAGAACCACTGAGAACAGCAACAGAAGTAAGGATGACATGGTGTGGTGTTGCCACCCTTACTGCTGCAGAGCTGGGCCCTTAACAGTCATCACTCTCTGAAATCAGCAGTACAGAAGTACGAGCGACATCGGTACAGCACTGCCACTTTTGCTTCTGCACTGCTGTTGGCCATGTGCTGCATTCTGCGCTGGGAACCCAGCCAACATTACAACCACTGTTCTCCAGTTACTTCTGCACTGTCCTCAGAGATGGGAAAAGATGGCAATACCATGGCCCTTCTGAAAATAAACCTTGTGATCCCCCGGCTACTCGCTTTTGGGTCAGGGCCCCCAATTTCAGAAATGCTGGTCTCGTCTGTGAAATCTAAAAAGCACACAAAAGATCAAATTTAATGAGCCACAATACGCTTTGCATGGCTGTGAATTTGGTAGGCTGAAAGCTGAGTACAAGAGCCAGTTTCTAAAGAGAGATTTCAAGCCCTAGCTCTTGTTCATAATGTTGCAGTGGAGGGGCCAATAAAAACTTAATTCTTGGCTGCAAAAGAGAACATGGACTGGAAACCTGCCCTAGTTCAGAAAAATGAAAGATGGACAGAACACAGATATGTAGGAGTGGAAAAACATTGAGATCATATTTGTTTTGATTAACAACCGAGATGGGTGGGAAACATTGCTTGTGAAAAGTTTCCAAGAGATTTATATCTGTTGGGAGCTAGTTGTTCTGAATACTTTGAAATCACATGAAAATACTAACTTGAACGGGCTACTAGAGTAAGTGTGGATGTTTACGATTACTACAGAGCTGCATTCATCCATCAGACTAACTCTGATTAATGCTCAGCTGTGACATGTAAAGTAATCCGAGTATGCGTCCAACGATGCTCGCCCTCAACCCTGTCCCTTCTGCTCAATGCCTCATCTCTGTGGGGATGCCCATCCTAGCCATCAGCCAGGTAGGAGCCCAAGCCATCTCCCAAGGACAGTGGGTGAGGTGGGACATGGTGGGCAGCCTCACAGGCCAGAGTGGATAGAGGCAAAAAGGGATGCTGTGACTGTGGGAAGTTGACAGGGGAGGAGGGTGGAGACAGTTATGGAGCAGGAACCTCCACGGTCAGGGTGGGGTTGAAAGAAAGGAGGGATTCACTAAAGCAGCAGTGAGGACCTCAGGGAAGGTGCAGAACCAGATGTGCAGGGGGCTGCCAGTAACTGCACTAGGGGAAGCTGGCCTACTACACCTGCTACCCATACAGACATTACAAATAGGGAAAAAAAAAAAAAAAAAAAATCAAGGAAAATGACACAACCATCTGGATGAATCAAATGGGACATGATGACTAAAAACTAGCTAAACCAGAAGCCTCAGTTGTGAGATGCTGAAAGCAAAATGAATAACTCGGGGACAACTGTTTTAAAGGAACAAATGCAAAGCAAAGTGGGTGCGGGCCTTTTGAAGCACTCTGCTTTTCCACCAAAATGTATTCTACTGCCACACAGCCCTATTCCAAGGGACTGTGCCACTTTTTCCACGCTGAGCTAGAGTGGGCTGGGCCAACAGTTGAATGGGGGAGAGGGGGTTAGAAGGGCTCAAAGCAGCCTCTAGAGGAAAGCATGGATTCACTAAAACAAATGAGACAGGCAAGTCTCAGAACTGATGACATTTCCTTAGACAATGTGCATAGTGGATTCCATAAGAAAAAACAAATAGTCTAGTAGCACTTTAAAGACTAATAAAATAATTTGTTAGGTGGTAAAGAACAGAAAGTCTAAAGAATTGGTTCCAAAGGAATGTGTAAGACTCTTAGGGATCCCTTAAAGCAGGATGTCAGATACTGCTGCATTCATGAAAAATCCCATCCCTAACCAGCACAACTTCATCCAAATCCACAGAGACAGTAGATCCTCTGAAATGGAGATCGTTCAGAATTATGAACGAAATGTTACATTTTGTCTTTCAAAACTTTATAATGGACTATTGTCTTAATACAGCTTTGGAACTTTACTATGCAGAAGAAAAATGCTGCACTATTTTTTCGTAGTATCAGGGCTGTGTTGCTGTTTTATTGGTCTCTGAAGCTGCCTGATTGTGTTCCAAATAAGGGTGTGGTTGACAGGTCAGTTAGTAAGTAACTGGTGTTTGTAACTGAGGTTCTACTGTTCTTTCTGAAGCAAGAGGTGAGGCAAACAGCAGTTGACACACTCCAGCTACGTCCACACTACAGGATTAATTCAAATTAAATTTTAATAAATTAATAAATTTTAATTAAAAATTAATTTTTAATGCCCTTTTTTAAAAAATTCAATTGAGTATCCTCACTTTGCGCAGGGTCCCAACAAACTCTACATATTGCTTCCATGCCGCAGTCACCAAACGTTGACTGTTGCAGCGGCGCATTGTGGTTCCCTCAGCTCCACATTCTGAGCTGGGAGCCAGTTTCTAGGGTCCCTACAGCATGGGGGAAACCTGGGAAACTGACAGCACAGCAGCCCTGGTCAGTTTCCCCACTAGTAGTGAGGAGCTGGTAGCCAGGTGAAGTGCGCAGCTTTGTGGGATACATGCAGGACGCTTGTGGAAGCTAATAAATTCGCATGAAAAGACATGGCACTTCCACACTAGCCTTTGACATTTTAAACTCAAAATTGATGCTATACCCGTCCACTAATATTGACATTAGGGCAAACTAAATTGAACTAATGACATTTACAGTGAAGACAGTGATGTTTTAAGGTCAAGCTAACTCCTTCAAACTTGATTTTATCTCGTAGCATGGATACAGGCTCTCTTATATCAAAGGAGAAAGAGCTGTGAAAAGCAACATTTTGTTTGAGACAATTTCCTTCCCTAGCTCTTTTTTAACTTGTGTCACACACCACAAGGACAGAAACTGTAGCATAGCGGCAAGTCTCCATGCGGACAGAAGCAACATTTAAAAATCTTTTTATAGATTTGAGAGATGCAAAGGAAACTCTCCCTTTAAATCAGTAAGAGCTAAGCGAAATAGGGTCCTGACTATCTTTCAAAGTTGTGTAGGTAAAGATCTTGATCTGAGTGGAAAAAACATTCAGGTATCACAACATTGGCAAAGCCATCAAAAAAAGTAAAAGTAAAACAAAAACAAAACAAAACAAAACAAAAAAAAACCAAGAAGAGGTGACACTAGATTTTGACAATCCCTTGGACTAAATTTTTCAAAAGAACAACTATTCATTTATGTTTCTTCCATTTTTCAGTGTCCAACCTGGGATATCTCAGGATGGATTCTCAAAAAATGCTGAACGCTCCCTCTTAAAATGCAGCCCCCATAAAGGTATTCCAGTCAAATTCCCAAAAATCACAGTCACTTTGGAAAACTCTGGCCTTCACGTGTGAACACGTCCGTCTTCCCGAACATCCTAACTACAGATGCGAGTGGAGGCAGGACAGTGTTAACTTAAATCTTTCCTTTTACGGCATCCTGGGAAGTTGCATTCTTTGGATTTCCCCGCAATACTCTAGCTGCTGATAAGAAAGATGCACAGTGTTGCTCACAGTCATGAGTTCATAGAGCAAACATTTAAACAAGTGCTGGCATTTACCTCCTTTTTAGTTGAAAATTATATCTAGTCGTTTAATCAGTCAAGTTTGAGGAGAGATTTTTCAGTTCCCACCCATACTCCTCAGCCAGCTGGAAACCACGGTAAAACATCTGACGAAGCGGGTCTTTGCCCACAAAAGCTTATGCTCCAAAATTTGTTAGTCTATAAGATGCCACGGGACTTCTTGTTGTTTTCACAGTAAAACTGTACTGGAAAGTCAGGTATTGAACTGGATCAAGTAGCACAATATTGTGAGGAGGATCCTGAGACTTCCTGCCTGTAGAAAATTCATTTAATCTCTCTGCCTCAGCTTCCTACATCCCCTGTAAAACAGAGTAATCCTCACCCTTCCCAGAGATACCTGGTAAAGCCTTTCACAGCGAAGTGCTCTCACAAAGTGCCCCTCACTGACCAGTTTGTTAGAATGAGCACCGTGCAATACCTACAGTGCATAGTAACTAAGGTCTATTCCAGTGGTCAGCAGTGTTTGAGATGGAGGGCCAAATTTGACCTTTTAACTTCTATGTACAGTCTGTGTGCCAATGACACTTTTTGAAGTCACTAATAGCCTTCTTACAAACTGCTTCCGTAATAAAGATGCAGAGCAATACCATTTAGGTGGTGGCTGGTAACATTAGCTGGTATCTTGTTAAGCCACAGCTGGCATGGATTTGAGCAAGCTCCCAGCTGCATGGAGGATGAGAGGCAGGGCTGAGTTCCCATCTCATGTGCCAATGAAAGTCAGCTGGAGTGCCACTGTTAGCCCCCAGCTAGGGGTTGCTGATCACTGATCTAGTCTCTAGTGGCTTTGTCATTATTTTAAAATGAAGAAAAGAAAATTCAGCACTGGTGTGAGAGTTTTTAACCCAAAGCTATGGGGAAAACAGACTTTAAAAAATGAAAGATTCTTCAGACTGCAAGTGAGAACACCACACGAATGAACAGGCATTACCGCATGGGTGTTTTTGAAAATCTCACCTGAGAGCAGGATAGGTACATAATCCCTATTGAAAGATAAAGGGAAGTTCAGCATTCACATAGGCATTTCTGAAAAAAAATCTCACCCATAACATGCATCTCCTTGGTAGTCTGCATTCTAATAAAGAACAGTTATGTGTTTTCGCTAACCAGATAGTGGTTGGAGATTTAAAAGTACAGTATAAAAGATTCCAAGAACCACACTACAGTTTTCAGTTCAGATATTTCTTCCAAAGCCTGTCAGTTATTTGGACCAGAGAGAGACATGTGGGATGGCTTTCAAACTTAAGTAGGAATTTCCTTGCATGATTATTTCCCATACAGCCTTACATACGATCCTGAAACATGAGCAACTGTAACTACCATTAATTTCATTTAAACTCTCCAGTTTTTCTGGGATCTTAAGACTTTTCAGTGTGCATTTAGTTACTACAGTCACACAAGTCACATTCCAAGTGAAACTCAAGTCTATAGCTAAGAAATCTTGGTTATCTTTGAAGTGGGTTTTAACTGAGGTAAGTAAACACATAGCAGCCCCTCTGACGGATGCCAATAAATTTGTTGCAAGCATAGTAAAGTCAGGAAGCAGCACAGATTCTACACACAGGAGTACAGCACATCAAGAAAGCCATGGGAAAGAATAAGGTATGGATCATTAAGTCAAACAAGCTATGTCCAGCACTGAAGTTTATTGCCTCTGACAAACCAGGATTAGAGCCAGTATTATTCTAGCAAGTCCATTCTAAGCACCAAAAGCCAGCCAAACATTACAACCAGAGCTCAACACTAAGGGAAAAACAAAGTGTTCTCTAGATGTGTGCTAGAGCTATGTGAAAACTACTGTGAAAGTTCAAAACCTTCACCCTTCAACAGATCAGAGGAGCACCTTCAGCTATCAGTTGATGGGGACAAAGGTGAGCAGCTGATACCTTCAAACATTTGATCATCATCTGGAATTTTTCCCAACTACCCTTCCCAGGGGATGGGAGGGAAACAGAACTAGCTAATCATAAGACTTATTCCTTACTTGAGGTCATAAACTGAAAGCTTGTGTCTATCTGCCATATGAAATTTGGTCAAGTCAAGCCATGGCTTTCTTACCAACAACGTTTGAGGCAAAAAGACTTCCAAGAAGTTGAGTCACTTTGCAGACCTCAACAATGCATGCCATGGTCTGATTATGTCTCCCCCTCAAGATCCTCAAAAACATACAGGGGCCACATCTTTCCCAGCTAGGATGCCTCCATCTGTGGCCATGCCTGGTATAGCCACCTTGGCATCACTGGCAGCGGGGCTTCTAGGAGTTCCTAGTACCATCCACATAGAGCCCACTGTGACACCACTCCTTGAGTCCTCACGCATCCATCTCACCACACCATATAAAATTTCCATACCCACACGAGCCGTAAAGCCCAAACATTGGCCCACCCCTGCTTTATCACATATCCCTCATCCAGTAAACAGCCATGATTGGCACCGCAAGGGCAAATGACTGTGGTAGATCAATCAAGTCTTTAACGGTATATGTGGTACAACATATGTGGAGCATTGCTGTGCTTTTCTTTCAGTGAATATAGGGCAGAGCAATATTCCAGAGAATTGATAAATCTACTCCTCTACCATGGTTGGTTAAGTATGTCTGAAATATACACACGAATAAATTCTGTTGTATATCTAGCATCTTTGCAGGAGATTAGTGAGACCTGGAGTGAGACGCTGGAGTGCAGTACACGGCACTCTGAACAATAGAGGGCCAAGGCTTAAGTGTGTACCTTCTGGGTACTGATGCCCCATGTCATCCTGAATAGTTTTCCAAACAGGTTGCTGCATGTTTTGACTGTAGCCCCGTCTTTGTAAGACTGTCACAACGCAATAGCTCTATCCAGTTTGATGCTTAGACAGGCTGCGTGAATCATGGCTTTATTCGCCGACTGTAGAGAATTGTATTTAGCTCTCCACCTGCTTGTATGCATGCACCACTGCAAACTCTCTAATGCAGCCATTCTAAGATGATGGGAAAACTTTCCTATCAACTTAAATATCACCCTTCCCCCCACAGCAAAGAAACAGCAATAGTTGTGTCAGCAGAAGCAGCTCTCCAACGAGCATAATTCTGTCCACATTAGCACTCAAGTTGATATAACTTAGGGGTGTGAATAAGCCACTCCCCCTCATAACCTAAGCAACATAAATGGTAGTGTACATAACACTCCTGACTGTAGCTCTTTGGGGCAAGGATTGTCTTTTCGTTCTGTGCCTGCACAGCACCTACCACAACAGGACCCTGCTCCGCAACTACAGCTCTTAGGCATTATGGTAATGTAATCAATCAGGGACTACAGGTGCTCATGAACAAGAAGGTTGTGCAGTGATGGACAAGACATTGTACTGATCTGTACAAAGCACAGTTGGACCCGAGTGTCTCAGAGGGACTAACAAAAGAACTGAAAGTGATCTCTGCCAAGCATCAAGACTGATATTTCAAAGGAGGAAGTAGAAAAAGAGCAGTGAAATGACTGAGCAAGAAGAAGAGACCTGGAAATGATGGAATACAGAGCAGAAAATATGATTCAGGAAACACACCGATTTTGTAATATAGCATAGAAAGAGGTAAAGGCACTTAAGGAATAGACAAGATCTGTACTAGTGACAATACACAAGCAAGGAAGTTCATTGGAGTGCAAGAATTACAGAATGATTGTCCTATAAAATCATCTAGGTAAGGTGCAGATGATGATACTGATGGAGAGACTGAGTTCACAGATAAGCAAGCAGGGTTCAGCAAAGACAGAAGTACCATACAGCAGATATTAGCATTAAGATTGATAACAGAGAAAGCCTGACAAAAGAACAAGAACATCTACAATTGCTTCATTGATTTTCACAAGGCGTTTGACGGTATAAATTAGATAGTGACTTTGGTGGTGTTGGAGATGTACAGAGTGGATAGTAGACTGATATGGCTGTTGAAGGATATCAACAGCAACGTGGAGATAGCAGTGAGAACATGCAGAAAACTGGTTTAGAACAACTAGAGGTATACAACAAGGAGATTTGAAATTGCTAAGTAGTATGTCTGTCCCACAAAAGCAGATCACCTAATAAAATTATGTTGTTAGTCTTTAAAGTGCTACATGACTATTGTTTTATTTAGTTAGAATACAGACCAACACAGCTACCTCTTATCTAGAGAGAGTGATGAACAAGATTAAGGAAAAGATAGAAGGGATATCTGTGCACAGAATGAGCATCAACAACTTGAGGTTCATGGATCTAGTTACCATTGAAGATGAAGAAGAGAAGCTAGTGAGAATGGCGCAGATGCTAAATGAGGAAGGGAAGTGGTACAGACTGATTATGAACATCAATAAAACAAAAACAATGGTATGTGCACATCAGGAAATAGGAAGGAAGATTAGTGTAGATGGGACCGAACTAGATAAGTTCATGTATCTGGGGAGCAAAATAACATGATCGAGACTGTAAGAAGGAAATAGCGACGAGGACAGCAAAAGTGAGTTTGAAGGCGAAGGATAAGATCTGAAAAAATAAAGTGATTAGCTTAAGAATCAACCTGAGTGTCTTGAAAACCTATGACTTCAGCAGCACATTGCACAGATATGAGACATGGGCGATAACAAAAGAAGTGAAGAGATGAATACTGGTGTTTGAGAGGAGTTGTTATAGAAAGATCCTGAGAATAGGATAGCCGCAGAAGATCACCAACAAGGAATCATATAGCCAAAAGAGAACTTATTGCAGAAGGTTATACAACAGAAGTTACAGCTGTTCGGGCATATCTGCAGAATGAACGACAAATGAAAAGTGAAGACCCTGGTATTTGGCAAAATGCATGATTTGAATAGGAAAGGCAGACCCCACAGAGACTGGGTAGATATAGTAGATTGGTTTAGTTTCTATAGACTAGCTCTGCACTGCACAGGGAAAGATGTAAGGAAATAGTGAGGGAGGCATGGGACACCAATGGGCGCTGAGCCCATGGCTGTTGATGACGATGACAGGTTGAAACTCTCTAATCCAGCACCCTTGAGACCTGACTGGTGCCAGATAAGAAAATTTGCCCAACCATGGGAGTTCAATGTTGTCTAGCATCATTACAATACTTTCACTGCTTACTGGGCTCTTAGGAGACTTTTAGGCATAAATTAGAACTAAACAACAGCACACAAACACCAAGACATAGGACTGGTGGCTGGAAACAAACTCTACAGGGACCCTTGCCACACCCATGATAAGTGATCATCCAGCAAACTAAAAATCATGCCAGACTATGCATGTTGCCAAATGAGAGAGTTCAACCTGTACTAAGTGTTTCACTTCTAAGCTTAGGTTTGAATGCAGCCTGGGGCAATTGACACTGATGCTTTTACAGTGTATGAAGCGAGGTGAACTTTGAATTAGCTCACTTTTTGGTGAGCACGTCTCTCACTCAGATACACACTCACCCAATCCAAAACTTTACTGGCAGCCCCAAAAGATGCGAAAGGACAGAGTATTCCATAGAGCTTGAACCATCCCGCCCTTTGAGAGGACATTCTTTCAGATAAGGTTGAGGAACACTGGCAATTTATACTACCATAGCTCTCGTTTGTTGTTAGCTACCAAGGACTTTAATCTGCAGGGCTGCTAATTTAGTACTTCAACAACATTAAGGGACTCTACATATACTGTGCACTTAAATCTTGACGTGCTACAGTAGGGAAATACTGCACACTATGTACAGAAGAAAAAGGACATGAAGGAGTTTGAAATGCTGAAAAGATATTCTGAAAACCCAAGTCTATTGTCAGAGTCACTGAGAGCTCTTCCTGTGCAAGGCAGTATTAAGATGGCAGGATTTATCCACTGTATGGTAAATCTGAGATCACAAACAAAAGCCTGAACAAATTCTGCAACTACAGAGACAGCATTAGGCGTATGCTCTTTAAACAAAACCCACACATCTAAAGTCTGCATCAGGTTTTCTTCACCTTACTTTATTTCACTCAAATACCAAAAGATGAGCCCATCACTGACCAGCTACAATATTTCAGACTTCATAAGGAGAACCACTAGTTGTAGGTTAGCTAAAGATAAAGAGGTGTTTGGGGTGTGGCTGTTTTTTTGACAGGGGTGAATTTGGCACTGTCATCATTTTATATTTACCCCCTCAGCTTTTGGCAGCATTATACAAATATATAAATCTCTGTTACTCATATGCTAGTACGCTATGGGTTCAAGTTCACCATACGGAGGCTTTTTTAGAAAAACAATTCTACATTAAGACCTCGAGAGAGTTATAACTCGTAGTTCTGGCTCAGCTACCTGCTGCAGCACAAGCCTTTGGTGTACTTAAATCAAACATTTTAAGTATATTACCCCAATCCTATTTCTGGATCCAATGTGGAGTTCAGAATACAGTCCAAGTCCCAGGTCCTGAACTCACTAGTTAAGGTTCTTATAATACAAAACACACACACAGTGATTAGCACAGTACAAAGACCTATACAGAATGGATACCTATATTACGATGCTGCTGTAGTGTCTCACACAGAGGACCAGCTTCAAAAACTGCTGGACCAGTTCTCCAAAGCGTGCAAGGACTTTGGGCTTATCATCAGCCTAAAGAAGACAAATGCACTTGGTCAGGATGTTGCTGAATCCCCATCAATCAGCACTGACAACTATACGTTAGAGGTCGTCCACGAGTTCGTTTACCTCGGGTTCACCATCACTGACACCCTGTCATTGGACACTGAGCTAAATAGGAGGATGGGAAAAGCGGCCACAACTCTGTCCAGACTCAGCAAGAGAGCGTGGAACAACCACAAGCTGTACACTCACACCAAAATGCAAGTCTACAGAGCCTGCGTCCTCAGCACCCTCCTTTATGGCAGCGAGACTTGGACCCTGTATGCCTGCCAGGAAGAGAGGCTGAACGTCTTCCACTTGCGCTGCCTCAGGTGCATCCTTGGAATATCATGGAAGGACAGAGTGACCAACACCGCCGTCCTCGACCAAGTTGGAATCCCAACCATGCGCACCCTCCTCAGGCAGCGTCGACTCCGCTGGCTTGGCCACGTCCACAGGATGAATGATGGAAGGATTCCAAAAGACATCCTGTATGGGGAGCTAGCCTCTGGCAAAAGACCTCCCGAATGCCCCCAGTTGCGCTACAAAGATGTCTGCAAGAGAGACCTCAGAGAGGTAGACATCGAGCTGGACAGCTGGGAAGAACTAGCAGACGACCGCAGCAGATGGAGGCAGGGGTTACACAAGGGCCTTCAGAAAGGCGAGATGAAGATCAGACAGCTAGCAGAAGAGAAGCGAGCGCACAGAAAGCACAATAAGGACTTGCCAGACACCCACCACATATGCAAGAGATGCAGCAAGGACTGTCACTCTCGTGTGGGTCTTCATAGTCACAATAGATGCTGTAAATGAAGTCCTCAATTGAAACTTTAAAGGGCGCGATCCATAGTCTATGCAGACTGAAGGATGCCTACTACCTATATTACTGCATATAAGATCTTACACCATGCTCACCACTCTCATCTGAGCAAGCCTAAAATACTGTATTGGACAGAGATATTTCTGAATTAAGGCCTATGGCAAGAAATCCAATTTAAGTCAAGGGGACTACTCAGTGGAATAAGCACTACAACCCATGAGCAAATATTTAAAGTATTGGGTACTTAAGACCATTTATTGTATTTCTAAGAGAGAAACTGTTAGATATTTTAGAGCCAAAGTAGCACTGACCAAGAACTATTTGCAGCCCACACATTCTAGAACTGTACCAGCACAGAACTGGAAAGTAAAACTGACTAGAGAAATGAAATTGATTAATTTTCTCTTGAGCTACCAGTTGAAAGAGAAGTAAAATGTATTCTTGTTTCAAGATCTGACATTTAAGAATCTCAAATATTTTTGGCCAAAGAAAATCCACTTAAGGAACCAGCAACATTTGTGATGCAATGCATGCTGTGGTAGCACAGTGGATTTAATAGTCAAATTATACAGACTTGATATTTTGTTGTTTTATACACAGAAAGCTACTGTCTCGAAGCAAGCTGTGTTAAGTGTGTAATATAGCAATTCAACCTCAAAGTCAGACCCACACTATAAAAAGTCCCATTTTTCTGAATAACACTGCATTACAAGGTAAGCTTTACAGTACACCATTAAAATGTCTATGATACAGCTTTGATTTTTTTAAACAGATGCATTATTCAAACTCGAAAAAGATTACCACTGTTGACTGATGCCAAATCTAAATACACCAACCCATAAAAAGTTAGTCAATTTTTTGAGGGGTTGGAGGGGGAAAAAAAAGTCAGTAAAAATGAGTGTTCCTGCAAAAAGAGTGAGCTGTCTGCATGCCACAAAAGTTAGGGCAATAGACTGGTTCTGTGCACAAGTAGGAAACAGATGTATTGAAGCCTTGGTGACAGAAACATAGCTCATCTATAAGATGAGTGTTACTGTAGTATTTATGAATCTCCACAAAACAATAAAGTCATACCAACTGGATTAACAGTTCTTTCTGAGCAATGAATGCATTAGAATTACTGAGTCTTCTTTAAAAAGAGACATCATCAACCTGAAATCTATTAATTTTTCTTCCCACTGTCAAGTCATTAAAGATGCTACAGTCAAGACACTCCAATCATTTTTTGTGGTTTTACAACCATGTTTTATTACTTTGGAGGTTTCTTCCCCACCTGATGCTGTCAGAGCACTACCCACCATGACCACCCCCTCACAGTATAAACCATCTACAACACACCTTCCTACTCTTACATTATAGGTAGCACCTGCAGTTATAAGTTGATTGTGCCCCTTTAATTAAACCACAAAGGTTAAAAATTAGTACTTGAATCATGATTCTTTTTCGATCTTTACCCACCTGAAGCTGTGGATTCAAATTTACAGCCCTTACAGAGAAAGAACATCTACTGAACTAAATAGGAGTTCTGTGTGAGGACACTATCTTTAACTGATGAATAGTAACAAAGAGGAAGCCGTGCTAGTCTATACACTATCAAGACAAAAAGCAGTCAAGTAGCACTTTAAAGACTAGCAAAATGGTTTATTAGCTGAACTTTCGTGGGACAGACCCACTTCCTCAGACCATAGCCAGACCAGGTTTAAATCATGATGGGAACTTTCTGAGTCACTATAGGGGCTTGTCTGCATACTTGGCTCAGTCTAATTCTTGACCTTCCCCCCCACCCCTCCACTCTCTGATTTGCTCACCTTGATTATCTTTTTCTGATTTGTCCTCCTTGCTTACTGTTTTTGGTTCTCTGTTCCTTAAATATTGAGTCTGTTCTGGTCTGCTATGGTCTGAAGAAGTGGGTCTATCCCACAAAAGCTCACCTAGTAAACCATTTTGCTAGTCTTTAAAGTGCTACTTGACTGCTTTTTATCTTTAACTTATGTATATCTACATCAGATTAACAAAGGCAATTTACACCAAATTAGCAGACAAACTCTCAGGACACAGGCATTGGCACACGACAGTTTCAAAAGCCATTATTTACCCACTTTATGACGGGTTTGTAAACTACTTTGAATGTAAGAGTACAGTAGTAATTTGCCTGCACGCTACCTATTGTGGAAAAAAAAACTCACCGGAGCTCTGCAACCATTTCCACTTTCTAAGGATACCACTTGAAGCGCCCCCTCCCTCCTGCTATTAATTCTTCTTGCATCGCTAGTTTAATTAGTAGCCCGACCTAGCAGATAAATTCATGCGAACTAAACACACACAGGGTGAAGCTACCAACATGCAGACTACGACATATACCCACCCACCACAAACCTCGGCTACCAAAACAAGACCACTGTGCAATGCCACGCTGCTCACACCCCGGCAACGGCTGGTACTTAGAGGCGGAACAGAAAGAGCACTTCAATGAGCTGGGAATGGCACCTCTGGGGCAGGAAGGGGCCAAGGAAAGCCGAAACACACAAGCAACAGCCGTCATCCAGTACCAACACGCACTGGCCGGGTGCATCGCCCTGGCACCAGGGGAACAAGGGAGAAGAGCTGCAGGGGAGGGGGGATGGAGAAGAGCATCGCTCCCCACCCCCGCCCTGGGGGGAGCGAGGGCTGGGGAGAGGGGACACTGCCCGCCCCCACTCACCTTCCTGACGCTGCCGCTCTCCGGGGCCCGCAGCAGGGGGCCGCCGTCTGCCGCCGCCTCCGGGCTCCCCTCGGCCGGGCCCATGGCGGGAGCCGCGCGCTCCCCGCAGGCAGGTCGGCAGCCGGGCTGAGAGCGCTAGCGGCGGCTAATCGCAGGCACCAGGCAGGGGCGGGAGACGGCCACCGGCCGGCCAATAGGGAGGCGAGCTGCCTTCGAGTGAATGCGCCCGTGTCCAACGGCGGAGAGGCTGGGGGGGGGGGGGGGGGGGGTCAGTGGTGTTCCTTGCCCGCCCCCTGCCCGAACGGTGCCCGGCGGGAGGAGCGCCTCTCGCCCGTAGCAACGGTAAGAATTAGAACGCCGGTGACGTCACGGAGGCGGGGCTGGCTAAGCAGATGCTTTCTGGAGATCGGCGCAGGGCGGCGCGCACGTGGCCAGTGCAACCCCCTCCCGCCGCGCACCTGGGCCCCTGCACCCTCTAGCCACATCTGGTGCACCCCGCCCCGCAGCTGGGCCCCTGCAGCCCCATCTGGAGCACGACGCCCTCCTCCCTCCCCTCACACCTGGGCCCTGCACCCACCCAGTCACAGCTAGGCCACTGCACCCTCTCCAGCACCCCACTCCCTGTGCCACAGCTGGTCTACCAGACCCTGTGCTCCTTTCTCAGTCCTACAACATTTGGTTCGCGGCTGTATGCAGGGAAGCACTGTCTCTGGGGCACCCACTGTCCCTTCCCTGCTGCAGTCTGAGCTGAGGGCTCCTCCCTGGCGCAGTGGGAGTTTACACTGTTTCCTCCATCTCACGGTCACTGCAACTTATGGGCAAGGGATATTCATTTAAGGGCAGGTTTACCATACAAAATTATTTCCACCTACCTGAGCTGCTGACGGGTGTGATTCTATCCACATGCCTAAGCAAAATCATTTCTCTCGTTGATTCAGCACTTTGATGTACTTAGCCCACCAACCTAGCTCTGGCCTTTTACTGAGGCACATTCATTACACTGAGGGGAGAGCTCTCCCCTTTCACTTCAGAGCAGCTTTTCCCAAACTAGCTTGGCCACGGAACACGTTTGGGCTTGGAATATATTGACGAATCACATATGTGCTGGGAATGGGTGGGGGATGGATGAAAGATTTCATTTTTAATATGCACATAATTTCATATTTAATATTTTAGAAGGAAAAATATCATTAGCATTATTCACCCCACCCCCCCGGAACACCTAGTCACATTTCACAGAACACAGTTTGGGACACTACAGATGTGAAGCTGCATCCACACAGCTTTTTAAGTGCGGGCTTGCCCTCAGCCAAGACACCCAGATCACCTTGGACAGAGGAGGGGCAAAACCGGTTCCTCGTGTGCTGCTTCTCTGTTATGTTCACGGCATTTCAGAGCCTTTTCTCTTTCAAAACAAGCAAGTGGTAGGCAACTGTCAAAAGCTAGGGTAGAGAGGAGAACTGAAGCTGCACTAAAAAAACAAAACAAGATCACTCGAGAGCCTGGAAATCATTGCACATGCAGCCTTAACTCTTCCTCCATCTGTACCCTAATACATATTGCTTGGGCACCAGTCTACACTTAAAAGTAGGGCAACCATATCTCCCTGTCCCAAATACGGGACAGAGAGATATGTGGGGGAGGGGCAGTTCCTCCTGGCTGCACCATGCCCCAGGGAGCTGGCACCCCCCCCAACTCAGCCCCAGGGAAGCGATAGCCATGGGCAGTCCCAGCCCCTGAGGGCCTAAATATGGGACAATTTTTCCCTTTTAAAAAAATGAGGTGGGGCACCTTTTCGGTGTCCCAAATACAGGACCGTCCTGCCCCATATGGGACAGTTGGTCACCCTATTTCATTCAGAGCAGAGGGTTGGGGGTGCGAGGAGGGGCCTCAGAGCAGAAAGTTGAGGGGTGGGGGGTGCAAAGGCAACATTTAGAGAGGGCAAATTGTTCACAATGGTGTCTTGAGAATCCTTCAGCATACTATTGGGAGTGCGACAAGGGTGCCTATTGTCACCTTTCCTGTTCTTGATCACAGTGGACTCCATTACAAACAGGACAACAGATGGCCATCAACGAGGCATTCAGGGGACATTGATTTTGCTGATGATGTCACCCCCTTTTCACACCAACACGAACAAATGAAAGAAAGGTCGCACCACTTGCCTCAATGACTGGACTGAGATTAATAAAGGAAAGTCCAAGACAATGAGGATCAACCAGTCCAGCAATACCACCACCATCACACTGGGAGGGGAAATGAAGATGAAACGGAAAAGAGTTGAAGAGAACTGGCAGTATTTTAAAGAAGTCTTACTGAAGGCACAGGAACAAACAATCCCGCTGCATAGTAAGAAATGCAAACATGGTAGGCAACCAGCTTGGCTTAACAGGGAAATCCTTAGTCAGCTTAAATTCAAAAAGGATGCATACAAGAAATGGAAACGTGGACAGTTGACTAAGGACTATAAACATACTGCTGGAGAATGCCGGACAGCAATCAGGAAAGCGAAAGCACAATTGGAACTGCAGCTGGCAAGGATGTGAAGAGCAACAAGAAGGGTTTCTACAGGCATGTGAACAATAAACAGGTTATCAGAGAAGGTGTGGGGTCATTACTGGATGAGGGAGGTAACCTAGTGACAGATGATGCAGGAAAAGCTGAAGTACTCAATGCTTTTTTTGCCTCAGTCTTCACAGACAAAGTCAACTTCCCCATGACGGTCCCAAGATGATGCAGTATGGGAAGGTGGAGGGCAGCCATCTGTGGGGAAGGAACAAGTTCTCAGCTGTCTAGAAAAACTAGATGTGCACAAGTCCATGGGTCTGGATTTCATGCACCCCAGGGTACTGAGGGAATTGGCAGAGGTCATTGGTGAACCTTTGGCCATTATCCTTGAAGACTCTTGGAGATCAGGGGAGATACCGGATGACTGGAAGAAGGCAAACGTAGTGCCCATCTTTAAAAAAGGAAAGAAGGACAATCCAGGGAACTATAGACCCATCAGCCTTACCTCAATCCTTCGGAAAATAATGGAGGGAATCCTCAAGGAATCCATTTTGAAGCACTTGGAAGAGGGGAAGTGATCAAAAGTAGCCAACATAGATTCACCAGGGGCAAGTCCTGCCTGACCAATCTGATTAGCTTCTATGACAAGGTAACAAGCTCTGTGGACATGGGGAAGTCAGTGGATGTGATATATACCTTGACTTCAGCAAGGCTTTTGATACGGTCTGCCACAACATTCTTGTCCATAAGTTAAGGAAATATGGATTGGATCCTTGGACTATAAGATGGATAGAAATTTGACTTGATGGTCGGGCCCAACGGGTAGTGGTCAATGGCTCAATATCAGGATGGCAGTCTGTTTCAAGCGGAGTGCTGCAAGGCTCGGTTCTGGGGCCCGTGTTATTCAACATCTTTAATAATGACCTGGATGAGGGACTGGGTTGCACCCTCAGCAAGTTTGCAGAGGACACAAAACTAGGGGGAGAGGTAGATACGTTAGAGGATAGAGAGAGAGTCCAGAGGGACCTGGATAAATTGGAGGACTGGGCCAAAAGAAATCTGATGCAGTTCAATAAGGAGAAGTGTAGAGTCCTGCACCTGGGGTGGAAGAATCCCAAACATTGTTACAGGCTGGGGACCGACTGGCTCAACAGCAGTACGATGGAAAGGGACCTAGGGGTTATGGTGGATGCAAGGCTGGATATGAGTAAACAGTGTGCCCTTGTAGCCAAGAAAGCTAACGGCAAACTGGGGTGCATTAGGAGGAGCATTTCGAGCAGATCTAGAGAAGTAGTTATTCCTCTTTATTCGGCACCAGTGAGGCCATATCTGGAATATTGTGTCCAGTTTTGGGCCCCCAGCATAAAAAGGATGTGGATTTGCTGGAGCAGATTCAGCAAAGGGCAACAAAAATGGTTAAGGGGCTGGAGCACAAGACCTATGAGGATCGGCTGAGGGATTTGGGCTTGTTTAGTTTACAGAAGAGAAGACTTAGAGGTGATTTAATAGCAGCCTTCAACTTCCTGAAGGGGAGCTCCAAAAAAGGAGGGTGAGAAACTGTTCTCAGTGGTGTCAGATGGCAGAACAAGGAGTAATGGTCAGAAGTTGAAGAGGGAAAGGTGTAGGTGAGATATTAGGAAAAACTATTTCACCAGGCGTGTGGTGAAGCATTGGAATGCGTTGCCTGGAGAGGTGGTGGATTCTCCATCCCTTGAGGTTTTTAAGTCCCAGCTGGATGACTTAGTAGGGGTTGATCCTGCTTGAACCAGGGGGCTGGACTAGATGACCTCCTGAGGTCCCTTCCAGCTCTGTGATTCTATGTGGAGCAGTTCACCTACTTAGTGAGTATTATGGGCATAGACGGAGGAACAGACAAGGATATCAGTGCCAGGATAGGGAAAGCAACAACTGCATTCAAGGCTCTCCATCCCATATGGAATTCACAAATAACAGCTGCGAGGGCGAAACTGAGGCTCTTCAACACAAAGTGAAGAGTGTGCTCTTGTATGGATGCGAGACCTGGCATACTAAAAAGTCTTCAAATCACAAGCTACAGACATTCATAAACAGATGCCTGAGGTCCAGCCTTCACACCAAATGGCAAGACTTCATCACAAATGAGGAACTTTGGAACAGAACAGGACAAGAACCAATTGACACTCTACTCAAGAGAATAAAGTGGGGATGGCTTGGTTACACTCTCTGAAAACCATCATCCAGCACAGTCCGTCAAACTCTCCCATGGAGCCCACAAGGAAAACGCAAAAGAGGAAGACCTCTGACAATGTGGGCAAGGTCTACTGAGACTGAAGGACAACAATTGGGGTACTCCTGGGGTCAGCTAGAAGTTCAGTCCCAAGACAGAGTAAAGTGGAGGAGATTTGCAGATGACCTGCGCTCCACATGGAGTGCAAGAGTTAAGTAGCAGTAGCAGTGGATGTGGCATAAAGAACCAAAAACAACCTGGCCTTCGATCACACAGATCCAATCAGAGCTACAGCTTTACTGGTTCCTAGTCTTTGCCATGAGCAACCCAGAAATCCCACCTCTTCCTTATGCCCAGGTTGAACTGTCTGGCCACTCGACCACATTTCTAGATATCCATCCTGAACTGCAATCTCACCTTCTTTGCCTCACATGTCCAGTCCCAGCTTTCTCTTAAATATTTTACACTTCCAGGAACTTCTTGTTCTGGGGCTGCTGCCATGTTTTCAGGTAGAGTTAATCTATCACGTTATAGAGAAAGCCACACCTTGTTTGTTCTATAGCCATAGCAGAGTACAGCTAAAATGAGGAATCCTTACCTAGATTCCCTGTCTGCACCTGCATGAAACTCCAGCTATTCTGGGTACTTCAACATAGACAGACTACTGCTGCTCCTGCTTCAATTTATATGAAGTAGGAAGCTCTGTTAAGACTGATTTAGAGGAATGCCATTCAGACTACAGGTGGAACCTCTCTCTTCCCACACCCTCGGCACCTGACCAGTGTCGGACTAGAGAACTTGTTGGGAGGTCAATCTTTTCTACCACATTACCAACACTTCCACTCCCTACTGGGCTCTTAGAAGACATATTGGGGTAAATTACAGGTACATACCAGCACAGAACACTGACAGCCAGGACTGGTGGCTGTAAACATATTTTATGGGACCATGGGAAACTCAGCTACACCCATGATAAGTGGTCATCCAGCTAACTAAAATCATGCCAGATTACAGATGTTGCCAGATGAGAGAGTTCTCGACTAGAGAAGTTCAACCTCTCTAATATATATATAATATAATATAATTATAATTGTGTGTGTGTGTGTGTACCTGGCACTAGTAGGATCAGCAGATGAAACAAATTAAGTAGGATGTGTCCCATTCCTGAGAACATCAGAGGCAGGGAAATTTCCCGTGTAATGAATAAGCTAGTTGAGATCTCTGTTAAGGCCTAATTTAAAGGAATCAAATTTACAAATGAATTTCAATTCAGATGTCTCCCACTGTAATCTTGTGGTCAAATTCTTTTGTAGAAGAATGGCTATTTTTAAATCCATTATTGAATGTCCAAGCAGGTTTAAATGTTTTCCTATGGGTTCATATGTATTCCAATTGCTCATGTCAGATTTATGTCCGTTCATCCTTTGCCACAGAGAGCGCATGGTTTGTCCAACGTACATACAGAGGGGCATTACTAGTACTTGATGGCATATCTCAGATTAAAGGATTTGCAGGTTTAGGTACCCCTGATGGTGTGGGCATGGTTAGGTCCTGTGATGGTGTTGCTTGTATAGATACATGGACAGAGATGGCAATGGGGTTTGTGGAGCTTTTGTGGGTACAACCCACTGCTGGGCCCACTCAACACTCATTGGCTTTTATTTCCTCCACTATTGCTTCCCAAACTCCCTGCACTGTGGCTCTAGATTCATTAACCATCTGTTGTCTTCTGGCTAGGAAAGCAATGGATAGCCACTCTGCTACCAGAAGGAGAGGGTATCACCCTGGCTAGAAATGCCAAGAACTGTTTTGCCCTGCATGGAGCTCCCTTGTAAAGGGATCGAGCTAGGCAGCAGTCAATACAGCACTGCTGCTGGCTTTTCCTCCAGTAGCCCTGGTTACAGCAGAAGGGCAGAATTGTGCCCCTAATGATGCTATGATAAGACTCACACTGGCCAAATTCAGTTTGGGTAAGAAGGGATCTTTCCTGAAGCACCTCCAGCGAATAAGTCACCAGGTGGCCAACAGAATTAGGTTTATCCAGACAGGACCGCAGCTCAAGCAGCCAGAGGTGAAGGGACAGAACAAGCAGAGGGAACACCACTGCCAGAACACTAGTTTTTACACCTTCTTTCTGGTGCTCTCCTTGCAGGATAAGCCCGAAAGTTGACTAACCAAGCTAACTCAGAACTACCTCTGCCCTGTCCTTTACCCTAGCGCTTGCTCTTCGCTGGGGGGAAGGGAATTTAGCAATCATACTCACCCAGCAAGAACCAAGCAGAGGGAGATTTTGCAAGAGTGCTGCAACCAGCTCTCCCAGGGAAGTTGTCCAGGAACCACTCCTACTCCTTAAGAGTTTTATCAAAACAAAAAGCAGTCAAGTAGCACTTTAAAGACTAGCAAAATAATTTATTAGGGGAGCTGTTGTGGGACAGACCCACTTCTTCAGACCATAGCCAGACCAGACCAGACTCGGTCTTATTCTTGACCTTCCCCCCCCAGCCTCCACTCTCTGATTTGTGCTCCTTGATTACTGTTTTTGGTTCTCTGTGCCTTAAATATTGAGTCTGTTTTGGTCTGAAGAAGTGGGTCTGTCTCACGAAAGCTCACCTAATAAACTATTTTGCTAGTCTTTAAAGTGTTACTTGACTGCTTTTTGTTTTGATAGCGTATAGACTAGCACGGCTTCCTCTCTGTTACTTAAGAGTTTTATAGTAACAGAGAGGGAGCCTTGCTAGTCTATACACTATCAAAACAAAAAGCAGTCAAGTAGCACTTTAAAGACAGTTACTGTTGGACAGCTGACAACAGGCTGCATCTTGCTGGAAGGAATCTAGGGCCACTTGTAGTGCCCTCAGTCTTACCATTAACTGCACTGGAAACAATCTCAGGCATGGAACACACCAGCTGCAGTGACTCCACGACTTCAGCTCACCTCCAGTGGGAGCGGTGCTATCTGATTAGCAGCAGGAGAGCTCGTTTTACTTAATTACAGCTAATGGCAGGGCGTGGGTGCTGACCAGGAAATAGCCCCACCATCAAACAAACCAAGCAAAAAAAAACAGTTTTGTTTTGATAGTAGATAGACTAGCACGGCTTTCTCTCTGTTACTAGTCAACCAGCCCCACCATCCGCATGCAGCAAGGGAGAGGAACCTACTGCCTCAACCCTCAGGTTTGCCAGGCAAAAGGATCCATGTAAAGGCTCATTCTCTCACAGCATTTGCAAAACCTCCATTGGTAGCTGGCTTGATCTTAGCAGCAGCACGTAAGGCGGTGCAAATCCAAGTGTTTGCAAAGCACCGGATGCTTGTAAGGAAGAGTGCAAGCACAAAGCCTCTTGTGCCCTGGGCGAGCTCTCCGTATCGCTGCAGATAGTTGCTCTCCCCTAGCGTGCATGTTTCGCAGGGCCAATGCTTCTGGGGACCCCGTCTTTTTTACAGCCTACTCTGATGAATGGGTGTAACAAGGGCCTCCTGCCACAGCAGCAAAGCTGCTGGAAAGCAGTGTTTATTGAGCAAGGCATCTGGGTTATGTACGTGCATATAAAGTAAAGGCATTCTGCAAAGTGTGTGCTGTTTATATATGCCACTGAGCAGGCCCTAGAAAGGAAGTGGGACCCTACAGGCGGGAGCCGAGCAAAGGAGGAACTGGGAATTAAGGAGGGTTCAGAGAATTTCAGGGGAATGCTGGGCTGCACAGCCTTAGGCAGAAGGGAGCCTGGGCCAGTGGAGTTTTGCACAAGAGAACGCTCTAGGTTCAGCTTTTAACCGAGACATGCACGTTAAAAGCAGAGCCCTTGTAAATGAGAGAAGAAACTGGCTAGTCTCTCTCCCTGGGGGATGTTTGGGGAAGCTAAGGCTATAGGCACACTTATGAGGGAAAGAACCCACATATGCCTCTAAAGGCAGTACAGCACCTACAGCCTTGGACTATTCCAGAGAACTTTTTTTTTAAGTTATCTAGCCATAAAGAAGTTAGCCCAACACCAGCTTCTCAGAGGAATACAACACTCTCCTACTACAAAGTTGTTCAAAGTCAAAAATCACAACTCAAGAAATAAATATACCGGCAAACTACTGAACATACCATCTCCCCACCCACAATAAAAGTTGTTCTACCCACTAGCTAGCCTAAGCTGAATAAAACTAGTATAGGTAAACTGAGGCCCCTTACAGATAGATGAATTTTCCCATAATTTACCAAGGCTTAGAAAGTCTCTTTCCTTTTGTAAATGCTCTCAGGGGAGTAGCCTTGTTAGTCTGTGCTTTTACAACAAAACAAGCAGTCCTGTAGCACTTTGGAGACTGACCATTTTTAGTCTTGAAGATCTGAAGAACTGAGTCTTACCCACAAAAGTTCATTACCAAATAAATAAAATGTGTAATCTTTAAGGTGCTATGGGACTGCTTGTGTTTTGTCTTTCCTCTGAGTTAACTTTGATTTTAAGACTACACTTCCCAGAATGCTCTGTGAGGTGAGTATCTTCCAATCAGGGATAAGCAAGGTCTTTAAATGAACGTGCCCCAAGGGGGGATTTCCCCTAGAGAGGAAAGCCACGCAGTTGTTCAAGAGGGAATCTCTTCTTTGCAAATGTTATTTAGGCAGGAATTACCCCAAACAGGTGAGCTACTGCCAGCACTATCCAGTAGTATTTAAGACCATATACTGAAAGGGCTTGTGAAGCATGAGGCTTTTACCAAAATTGTCTTATTTCCCAAAACATTTCCAGGTCCTTCTCATTTTCTCTTTTGCTTGTTTCTCAAGGTGAAAGAACCAAGTTCCTGTAGGAAGGGGACTGATCTTCGTTCAGAGAAAGGAAGTGACCAGATGTAATTCCATTCACATTTAGATGGCATTACTTACATCTTGATTTTTCCAGCTCTGTTCTACGTGACCCGGCACTTCTGTGGGTGAATGGAGTTTGTGAAACTCTCTTCTTCTCCCTGCCCCCACTCTAGAGGGATTTAGTTTTTCACTGTGATGTGCTTTATTTTTCTGCCGTAGCTGGTGTTCCCTTACTTCTGGGTTGTTTAGTGTAAATGTTATGAATGTTCTGCTAATTCTGCAACAAGGGTTAGTAGTACAATTAACCCTACTCAGTCTTGTATACCCAATGTGCACGTCCTACTTAGGTGTGAAAGGCAGCTTTCTTAAGGGGCAGAAGTGGGAGCTGGGGAAGGAAGGGAGTCTAGATTTTATTCCAAGCCCTGGGTAGATTTCCTGTGTGAATCTGAGCTCACTTTCCACATAGCCTGTAATTTGCAGTACCTCCATTTTTTAGTACCTTATTTAAACTGTATGGCCAGGCACCTCAGAACATTTTATCCCTGGATTTCAGTGGAAATTAAGTCCCTAAATGCTTTCAAGGCCTGATTTTCAGTGGGAGTTGGGGGTGCTCAGAAATTACTGGGAGCTGAAAGTAGTGTATGTGTAAGCCCCTTTGTTTTCAGTTTAAACTGTTTTTTGCGGGGGAAGGTTTTTACAAGAAGTATTATTTTATCAGATTTTCACTCTAATGATGTGTCATAAGAACGGCCATCACTGGGTCAGACCAAAGGTCCATCTAGCCACTATCCCCTCTGCCGACAGTGGCCAGTGCTGGGTACCCCAGAGGGGTGCACTGAAGACAATGATCAAGCGATTGTCTCCTGCCATCCGTCTCCAGCCTGTGACAAACAGAGGCCAGGGACACCATTCCTACCCCCTGGCTAATAGCCTGTTATGGACCTAGCTTCCATGAATTTATCTAGCTTTTCTTTGGACTCTCTCACAGTCCTTCACCGTCTTCACAGCCTCGTCTGGCAAGGAGTTCCCCAGGCTGACTCTGCACTGTGTGCAAAAGAGCTTTCTGTTGTTAGTTTTAAGCCTGTTACCCATTAATTTCATTTGGTGTCCTCTAGTTCTTATATTACGGGAACAAGTAAATAACTTTTCTTTATTCGCCCTCTCCACACTGCTCATGATTTTATAGACCTCTATCATATCTCCCCTCAATCTCCTCTTTTCTAAACTGAAAAGTCCCAGTGTCTTTAATCTCTCCTCATATGGACCCTGTTCCAAACCTGTCATCATTTTAGTTGCCCTTTTCTGAACCTTTTCTAATCTCAAAAAAAATATTTTGGCGTGAGGAGACCACATCTGTACGCAGTATTCAAGATGTGGGTGTTCTGTAGTTTTCT
The DNA here is from genome assembly GCF_033958435.1 of Carettochelys insculpta. Classification (NCBI taxonomy): domain Eukaryota; kingdom Metazoa; phylum Chordata; order Testudines; family Carettochelyidae; genus Carettochelys; species Carettochelys insculpta. Next base: position 7,946,107 of record NC_134138.1, read on the forward strand.
ATAGGGCCAGTAAGATATTTTTAGTCTTATTTTCTATCCCTTTTTAATAATTCCTAACACCCTACTTGCTTTTTTGACTGCTTCTGCGCACTGCGTGGATGTTTTCAGAGAACTATCCACAATAACCCCAAGATCTCTTTCCTGATTAGTTGTAGCTAACTTATCCCCCATCATATTTTATATATACTTGGGGTTATTTTTTCCAATGTGCATTACTTTACACTTATCCACATGAAATTTCATTTGCCATTTTGTTGCCCAGTCACTCAGTTTGGTGAGATCTTTTTGAAGTTCTTCACAGTCTGCTTTCCTCTTGACTATTTTGAACAGGTTAGTATCATCCCTAAACTTGGCCACCTCACTACGTATCCCTTTCTGTAGATCATTTATGAATAAGTAGAATAGGATTGGTCCTAGGACTGACCCTTGGGGGGACACCACTCGTTATCCTCCATTCAAAAAATGTACTGTGGACTATCTTTTGCTACCCTTTCTTTCCTGTCTTTTAACCAGTTCTCAGTCCATGATAGGATCTTCTCTCTAAATATCATCTAAATATATAAAAACCTAGCAGATGTTCCCAGTGTTCCTTAGGTCCTTTTCCTGCTCCTGACCACACCCTGCCTGCCCTTTTGTGGGGGGTAAGAGTGGGAAGGTGGTTTGGACAGAGGCTCCTGGCCTGCCTGTTCCTGGGGGATGAAAGGGAGATGGCAGGTGTCAGGCAGCCCTGCCTGGCCTGGCCTGGCCGAGGAGGAGGCTGCAACTTCTGGTCCCTGTGTTGTGGGGCTGGGTCAGGCCACAGCTGCCGATTGCTCCACCTGTTCCTAGATTTTAGGGGGGGGGCAGATCAAGCCATGGCTTTCGCTTCCCGCCCGACTGTCTCCAGGTGAGTGGAGGCTGGGTCAGGCTGTGGTTCCCAATTCCCACGCTTGGCCTTTCCCTGGGCCGGGGACTGGACTTGATGACCTCTCAAGGTCCTTCCAGTTTGTTCTGTGATTCGTCTGTGTACACACAAAGCACAGCTGCCTGTTGAAGCAGCTTCCTGAAACGGGGCGCTAGACAGGATGAAGAGAGGCTGTTCTCAGTGTGACAGAAGGCAAAACAAGGACCAATGATCTGAAGTTCCAGGGGGAGAGGTGTAGGTTGGATATTAAGAAATACTATTTCCCCAGGAGGGTGGTGAATCACTGGAATGTGTTACCGAGAGAGGTGGTGGAATCTCCATCCCTAGAGGTTTTTAAGTCCTGGCTGGGCTGGTTTAGTTGAGGGTTGGTCCTGGTCTGAGCAGGGGGCTGGACTCTGTGACCTCCTGAGTTCTCTTTCAGCCCTAGGATTCTATGAAGTAAATCTACGGATTCGCCTAGAAAATGAGTATGCAAACTGCAGTGCATGCACGTTCAGGGCTGGTGACAGACTTCACTGGACCCTGGGGCAGGGGCTTGGCTCTGGGTCCCCTGGAAGGGGCAGGGCCTTGGGCTGACAGGATGGGCTAGGAGGTAGCTTCTCTAACCCAGTCCTGAGTGCTGCCAGGACCATGCTGTGTGGGGTTCAGGCAGCTATTTAAAGGGCCCGAGGCTCCTTCCGCTGCTGCAGTAGCTGCGGTGGTGACCCAGATCCTTCTGAATTGCTAGGCCCCAAGGCAGCTGCTCCTTTTCAAGCCTCCACCCCCATTGGTGGTCCTTTGCCCATCTGCACCTACTGATGGATCCTCTGCCCGCTACATATACATTTCCAGCTGGTAGCAGGGAACAGGTTAAAGATGTGACACACTACAGTGGAAAGAAAACAGAAACCTGCATGGCAATACCTTTCTGAACACAAGGACATATTTGAAAGTTTAAAAAAAAAACAGGCGCAAAGGGGGAAGTCGAGCGTATGTGCTGTAGATGCGGTGGCTCAGTTATTAGAAGTGAAGATTTTTAGACTCACAGTTCTAAGAGTACAACAGCAAGCTGTTGATTCAAATGCAAAGTTGTGTTTGGAGAGCCAAGATGTATTGTTTTCTTAGGCTCAGAGATGGCATTGTGTTTTGGGTTCTGTTTTAGTTCTGCCGCAAACCACGCTCATGCTTTGATTAATGAAATTCAGTCAATTGAATACTTTATTCCCCTGTCCTTCTGAGCACCAAACTAAACCCTGAGATTTACCCAGCAATATTATCAATAGTGTTTTCCCACTGATTGTCACCTGGGGGATGTTGTCATTGTAATAAACACTGACAAATTCCCAGGAAAAATCATTTACAATAAACACCGAAAATCAGGGGCTTTAGGTATGTGCTAGAGCCACATCAGATGAGTTTCCGATAAGTCACGAGGATCAAAGCCAGCCTGGCAAAAGGACTCAGCACCCAAATGCAGAAACACTCACATGAAAATGTTGCCTCGGGTGGCTAACCGTAGGCCTCGTGATTGGTGCCACATTTGAGAATTTGGTGTTAACCTCTTTGTGCCTCAGCTCCCATAGCTAAAAACGCAGGTCATAGTTACTGGCACCTCCCTTTAATGCAGTGGAGTGATGCTAAGTTCACTAATGCTGTAAAGTGCTTTGAGATCCTCTAATGGCCATCATCATCATCAACCATGGGCTCAGAGCCTGTTGGTGTCTGATGCCTCCCCCACTATTTCCTGCCGTCGTCCCCTGTCCCATGCAGAGTGGCTTAGTTTCTGTAGATTACCTCTGCTCCAATCTACTACATTATCTACCCATTCTCTGTGGGATCTGCCTCTCCTATTCGAACCGTCCATTATGCTGAATACCAGGGTCTTGATTTTTTGTTTTTTGTGAATTCTGCAAATATGTCCAAATAGCTGTAACTTGCATTATATAACCTTCTGCAGCAGGTTCTCTTACAGCTGTATCTTCCGATATAATTCCTCGTTGGTAGTGATCTGCATCCATCCTATTCTCAGGCTCTTTCTATAATATCTCCTCTCAAATGCCAATATTCTCCTCTTCAAATCTTTCGTGATCACCCACGTCTCACACCCATACAACATGCTGCTGAATACCGCATTTTCAAGCTGCTCAGCTTCGTTCCTAAGCTAATCGCTTTGCTTTTCTAGATCTCATGCATCGCCTTCAAACTTGCTCTTGCTTTTGCTATTCTAGTCGCTATTTCCTCCTTACAGTCCAGCTCATCTGTTATGTTGTTCCACAGATACATGAACTTCTCTCCATTCTCTAGTTCAATCCCATCTACACTGATCTTCTTTGCTGTCTCCTTATCTCCAAATACCATTGTTCTTGTTTTATCGATGTTCATCTGGTGGCCAGGAGTACAGAATTCTAGGGTGTCTTTGTTACATAGCCCACATTGATGTGTTCCTGTGATGCTGTTTCAACTCTCCCTGTGTCAGTCCACAGGGCAATGCTTTTATTTAAGCCCATTGGAATGATGTAACCTGATGGAGCAGTAAAGGCAGCAAAGCCTAGTGGATGGAGCATAAGGCTGAAGGATCTGGGTTCTAGTCCCATCTCCACCACTGATCTGCAGTGTGACTTGCAGCAAGTTACTGCACCCTTCTTTGCCTTCTTTCCCTCCTTCCCACACTGTTGTTTGTCTTGCCTATGTAAATGGCAAATTCAGTGCTGTACTCAATGAAGTCTCAGCACTGGAGCTGGGTTGTGGAGGTTACTATAATGTAAACAGTAATTAAAATATTGGTAGCATGTGTAGCCTGTTCTCAGCATCCACTCGTGTTATTGCTTGTTAAGAAAAACATTAACAATCCTGATTGATGGGCAGACTTTGTTCTGTAGGTTGTGTGTTTCTCCTTGATATTCCAGATGTCCACTGAGCTTTTCTTTTCTTGGTTCAGTATTGGAGGATAAAAATGCATTTGGCTTACAGTGCCTCACCCATTCCTTGTAGTACCAAACCCTGAGCTTGCAGCTCATGCAGACTTAAAGATGCAGTGATACAAGATCACCTGGGGTTGTTCTTGTAACCTTTATGCAGCCAGCCAGCTCTTAGCCTTAACAGCAGTTTCTGCCGTGTGCGTTTGGTTGGTGGAGCCCTTTTCTTTGCAGAGGTGAATTTGCACAATGACTGATAATGAAGAGCAGGCCAGTGAGAGGGACATTGGGAATCGTCATGAAACGGAGAAGACAGCATCTGCATCAGTGAAGACTAAGAACGAGAGTAACTGGTAGGTAGTTTCCGGTTACAGTGATAACATGAAAAATGTGAGAATCAGACACATGGTATTAGAACTATGGGCATCCAATTTGCCATTCTCATTCATCATCATCGATAACCGTGGGCTCAGCGCCTGTTGGTGTCTGATGCCTCTCTCACTATTTCCTTCCATCTTTCCCTATCCAGTGCAGAGTGGCTTAGTTTCTGTAGATTAGCTCTGCACCAATCTACTACATCATCTATCCAATCTCTGTGAGGTCTGCCTCTCCTATTCGAACCATCCATTATGCTGAATACTAGGGTCTTGATTTTTTTTGAATTTTTTGATAGTATACAGGTTGAACCCCTCTAATCTGGCATCCTCGGCACCTGAGATCTGCTGGACCACAGGAGGTCAATGTTGTCTTGCAGTGTTACCAACACTTCCACTGCTTACTGGGCTTTTCGAAGACATTTAGGGGTAAATTACAGCTAAATAACAGCACAAAACACTGAGAGCCGGGGCTGGTGGCTGGAAACAGACTTTATGGGACTTTGGGAAACTTAACCATGCCCGTGATAAGTGGTTGTGTGGCTAACAAAAGCCATGCTGGATTACGGATGTTGCCGGATGAGAGGTCCAGATTAGAGAGGTTCAACCTGTACAAACTAAGGAGGAGGACAACATGGGGCAGAGATGGATATGGTCTTCGTTAGGAAGCGAACTGGTAGCCTTAACTGCAAGCCACCTAATTGGCTACTTTGATTTGCTCCTTCCCCATCAGACCAGAGTATTGTTCATTCTTTTTAAGGAAAAGGAAGAATGTCTTGGAGCAGAAGGGGCAAGAAAAGGAGAAGAAACCGCGACCAGAAGCTCTGAACAGGTTGTGGGAGGATGCTCAGCGAAAGGACCGGGTAAGAGGGAACTGGCCTTTCAAGCAAGAACAGAGGGTGGTTTTGTTTTTATGAGAGAAATGGCAGCCTGAGGTCATAGAATCTCAGGGCAGGAAGAGACCTCAGGTGGCCATTGAGTCCAGCCCACTGCCCAAAGCAGGATCAACCCCAACTAAATCATCCCAGCCAGGACCTTGTCAAGCTGGAACTTAAAAACCTCTAGGGATGGAGAATCCACCACCTCTCTAGGCAACACATTCCAGTTCTTCACCACCCTCCTGGGAAAATAGTTTTTCCTAATATCCAACCTACACCTCCCCCACTGCAACTTGAGATCATTGCTCCTTGTTCTGCCATCCCTCGCTACTGAGAACAGTCTCTCTCCATCTGCTTTAGAGCCCCGCCTTCAGGAAGTTGAAGGCTGCGATTGAAATCGCCCCTCAGTCTTCTCTCCTGCAAACTAAATAAGCCCAGATCTCTCAGCCTCTCCACATAGGTCATGTGCTCCAGCCCCTTAATCATTTTCAGTGCCCTCTTCATGACCATTTACTGCTTCTCAGCTGTGCTGCTGCCATCTGCTGTTAGCTCGCTCATCTTTGTAGGAGCAGTTGTTTCTCCTAAACTGTATGGGCAGCAGTCAGGCCTTGGGCACGCCACTTAGTCTCTCTGTGCCACAGTTTCTGTTCTGTGATAGGAGTATCTGCCCTGCTTCAGAAGGTCATGGTGAGTGTTGGGAGTCCATATGGGTGCCTTCAACCTGTTCGTTTTTCTCACTCAGAACATGCTAGGGATTATTAAACAAATAGACCCCAGAAACTCTCCCTCCCACCTACAGGAGGGTTGAAGGGGACTTGGACTGAGGATCACCAGGCTCTGCCTCTGACCTGACTGGTGCTTTTGGGAGGGTGATGGTGCAGGGTTCGGTGTTCTGAGTCCATTGACTTCAGCTGGAATTTTGGATGCACAGCACTTCTGCAAAACAGGCCCTGACCTAGGAGGGGCTCAGTTCCCTTCTTGATAACGTGTGGATGCCCTTAAACCCAGCAGAGCTGAAGCTTTGCTTTTCTTGCTGTAGAGGGCTTTGAGATCCTCAGCACGAGAGTGTAACCCTCCAGGTCAGCCTGTTACGGCCACCTTGCATGCATTTATCAATTCTAAGGCCAGAAGGGAACGTGGTGATCAGCTCACCTGCCGCCCTGCCTAGCACAGGGTAGGGAAATGCAGCCAATCTGGATTATGCAAGGGCCTGTGGTCTGGAGAAGCCATCACAGCTTTTGGTAGGTTATTTCCAGGGTTAACTACTCTTCTTGTTAAGACCAGTATCAGAGAGGTAGCCACGTTAGTCTGTATCTTCAAAAACAACAAGTCCTATGGCACCTTGTAGACTAACAGCTATTTTGGAGCACAAGCTTTCGTGGGCAAAGACCCGCTTATGCTCCAAAATAGCTGTTAGTCTACAAGGTGCCACAGGACTTCTTGTTGTTCTTGTTAAGACCGTGTGCCTCATTTTTAGAGTGAATTTGTGTAGTTTGAGTTTCTGGATTTTGGATCTCATTTTACCAGATTGACAAGCCCCCTGCGATCACATTTCTGGTGGCCATGTAGATACTTCAAGGCTGTAAACATGTCACCCCTTAATCTGCTCTTTGATGAGCTAAACAGCTGGGACTCCTAGCGCAGTCCAGGTGGCAAATATTTCCCTGCTGTTCTGCTTGTTTCCAGCCTCATCTTCTGGGGAAGGGTCAACATTTAATTCCTGATTCACTTGGCTCTTCTGAGTGTAGTTCCAAGTTGTTTTCATGCTCTGTTGTTCTGACACACAGCCCCCTCCGGTAAAAGAGAAAAAGAGACAGTCGAGAGCCAAGGAGAAGCCATTGCAAGAAAACATCATCAGCAGGTAACTTTTTTCTTTCAATTAACTTGCACAGTCCTGCTTGGAGGGCAGGAGATTGCACACTGAGACTGATAGAATACTAGATGTGCTATGAAGCTGCCTCAAGGCTCATCAGTTCTGGACCTTACTGTGTCCTCTCCACCCGCTGCAATTCCAGTGTCCAAGGTGTAACCTATTGGTTCTCCATCTGTGGGTTGGGACCCCAGGGCGGGTTGTAACTAGGGATGTTAATGGTTAACTGGTTAACCGGTAAGCCTCACCCTAAACAGATGAGGTTTACTGGTTGTGGGTAACTGGTAGGGGCTGAAGCAGCCCCCACCCACCGCAGGCAGAAGGCTGGTCTAGTCACCGGCGTCCACCATGGGTGGGGAGCCCTCCAGCGTGGCCACAGCTGCCCTCATCTGCAGCAGGCCCGGCTGTGGCTCAAAGAGGTTTGAGATCTGCTGGGACCTCTAGCCCGGTGGGGTCCAATAGGAGTTCAAAGATTTACCCCGCTGGTGGTGGTCATCTTTTCCTATTCGCCATCGTCCCCTCCCCCAGGGCCAGGCACTCTCTAGCCCAGGAGTCAGCAACCTTTCTGAGGTGTGGAGTGCCTGCCTATGGCTCCCCACCCCTCTGTCCTGCACCCCCTATTATCCGGGGGGGGGGGGTGTTCCACTGGAGGAGGCTCTGGCTCTGGCCTGGTGCTTCAGAGGGGCCCCTGCCCTGGCCCTGCACTCTGGGGGGCCCCAAGGCAGGAGCTCTGTCCCCGCACTCTGCCAGGGGCTCCATAGCAAGGGCTCAGGCCCCGGCCCCAGCCCCATGCTCTGGTGGGCTCTCCATGTCAGGGCCTCTGGCGCCGTGCCCCAACAGCCCTGTCTGCCATAATACAGTTTCCACATGTGGCGAGTGGAGATAGTATTGGACACCCCGGCTTTACCCTTCTCCAGCCCCGCGGTTTCGTTTGTTGCTGTCTCTTGTGCAGAAGGTTACAAGTTGTGTGGAACTGCACAGTGGATTCTGAGGTGCAAATGACTTTCCTCCAAGGGGCTAGGCAGGAAATCCCCTCATTTCTACTCATGGTCTGTGCTGGATTTGAGCCCTCTTCCACTGTAGCTGACGCCAGTTTTCCTCTCTTGGGTCAAGGAGCGATCAGCTCGGCTCGCTGAGCGCTGCTAGAGTCAGGAATGGCTTTGCTGGGCTTATGGAAGAAGTGGTTCTCCTGGAGAATCTGCGGGTTAGTGAGGAGAGGTGGATGCAGGACAGCTCCGTAGAGTCTCAAACTCCTGAACTTTAACCTGGTGAATCAGCAGAAAAGCTGATTGATCAGTGATGGGCAACCTAGGCTGGGGATTGGACCAGCTTTGCTAACTGCACTGGTGTACGTGGAATTTGCAGGGCGTGTCAGCTGAACCCCAGCAGCGCTTTGATTGGCTGCAGAGGGAGCTCACTGCTCTCCCAGTCGACGCGGTGTGCAGGCAGCTTGCACCTCACTTTGTGTGCCCTTGATATATGTCTGTGCCACTTCAATAATCCTGGTAGGAAAAAGAACCAATACAGATAGAAACCAGCAAAATCTGGCAAACCCTGCATGTGATCCAGGGTAAGCAAAATGTCAGGCCAGCCACACACAGAACCCCGATGGGCCGCAGGTTGCCCACCACTGTGGCAGATAGTTGCAGAGCTGCCCGGGAGGATAGAAATGGGTCTGCTTCAGGTTCTCTGCTTCATTTATTCAAATGTTTTGGCCACATGGCCTCCTGGGGAAAATCCACTTTCCTGCCATTCTGTCTGTCTGTTTTTGCTAAGAAGCTCTCTCAAGCAAGAGGCTGCTGGGAAGGAACCTGCCAGCCACAAGTTGGAAGACAAATTGAAGGCTCCCAAGAAGGAGACCTCAGCCAAGCAGAGGCAGGTATGTCTCAGAGGCTTGGGGATCCCCTTGCCTTCTGAGGTGTGTTCCTCTGATTCTCAGGGCATGAAATTCAGGGGAGAAACGTGATGTTCCCAGTGCAAAGTGGTAGCAGCTGGCAAATGAGCTGTGTGATGCGTGTTTGTTGATCTAAATATACACTAAGCCTGCAATACGCCATGGGGTGAGTACGTCCCCCACTGCCGTGATCCTGGCAGATCATTGATGCTTAGCAGGGTGAGGCTGAGCCTGGTCCGTGCGTGGAGGGAGGCGTGCCTGGAACAGCCAGGAAGTGATGTTAGGCATGAGAGGAGAGCGCTCGGTTAGGGCTCTGCTCACACTCCTTTAGCTCTTGTTTCTCAGGCAGAGAGCAAAAGCCGGGAGCTCAAGGTGCAGGCAGATGGCGTGTAGTGGGGTTAAGCTGTACATCAGTAGAGATTTTCCCTGTGCCCCTTTCTCTGACCTCCTTAGCAGGTATAACTCTTCCTGCTGCACGAGCCTCAGTTCCACCCCTGCCAACATATGGTCGTGTTCCGGTGGTGGGGCGGTGAACCGGAGGGCTTTGGTACTTCCTCTCGTGCACCCCTCGCAAGCGGGAGGGTGCGAGGTTACGTACAGGCCAAAGCCACCTTTTCACTGGCTTTTAGTGTTTCTTACACCTCTCCCCCACCCGCATGGCACCCGCAGACTGGGCACTTGTCCTTGCCTCCAGAGAGGAGATGCACCTTCACGTATCAAACTCCCACCCTGTCCAGCTCTGTTCCTTACCTTTACCCATTCGCCGACAGACCCCATCGGGCTTGTGGGCAGATGCAACATACGGGGCTTTGTTCTTTGCTCACACCTGGTCCTAAGGATACAAGAACATCGGAAGTCAGCCAGGCAAACCAAATCCAGGAGTCTGCCTGGGAGGCAGAGCCGGGCCTCAGTGCTGTATTAGTCCCTATAGTCTGCTAGTGCCGTCCCAGCGCAGTGACTCTCGTCTGTCTGATGGTGAGCGTGGAATAGCGAAAGCAACGTGGCTGCCCTTGGAGCGTGAGGTCGGGGCTCCACTCCAGGGCAGGGGCAGAGAGGCACCTGAATGCCTCTCCAGGGTGGGCGCAGATTGGGTGCGTGGTGTGCCAGCCTGCATGTGCCCTGCTGCAGAGGGTGGTGATCAGTGTGAAATGCCTCCTTGCACGGGTGGCAGATAACATGCGCTAGGGAGGACGCTACTTTCCCAAAGTCATCTTCACTCCCCAGACACTGGGGAGGGCTGGGGCTGTGGCATGGCAGGTGGGCTCTCGGGCCAGCTCGGAAGTGTGGGGCTGTACCATTCACTGGTGGTGAGGGGGACGCTAAAGGGCCTAGGGATGTTCAGAGCTGGAGGCTGGCGCCACGGGAGAGATGGTGGAGGAAGGGGGCTTGAGCAGAAGGGGCGGGGCTGGTGCTTGCCTCCCCCAGCTGGGCCTCCACCCGCTACCCATGCTGTTGTGCAAAGCATAGGTAAACCTAGGATCCCGCCCACTCACGCCAGGAAACTTCTCGTGCTACATTCGAGTCCCCTCTGGCACCCTAGCCGTGGCCCACGCTGGTTGCTTGCATCGGGTGTTGGAGACCTGCACGTGGTAAAACACACAGGGCTGCCTGTGGTTCAGCACGTGACAGGTAATGGCTCTGCGTACAGCCAGTGACTGCAGAGACTCATCCCTGAGTGTGGTTGCCTGGGGCTGGCCCAGCCTTTAAACGCGACGGGGGCTCGGCACTCTGGTGCAGAGGCTGTCGATACCAACCGGAGGAGTTTCCTATCAGCGTAGAGGGAAGGTGATGGAGGAGCGCTTCCATCAACCCATCCGTCTCCCTGGGCTCTATTGAGGATGTGAGTGACGTAAGAATAAATTTGAATATTGATTAGGCCAAGTCAATCACACCAGAGCAATGGACTGGACTAAAACCGAGTCCTTACCAATGCTCCCAGGATTTTACCCCGCGACCCTGCTTGCCGTCTATGGTGGGTCTAATCACAACGGGGTTTCAGGGTGTGTGAACTGCGCTGCTGCGGTGTGTTTACCCAAGGAAGAAATACAGACAAGGTGTCAGGTTCAAACAGGGAGAAAGGGTTTATTTTATAACACAAAAGTATGGATTATGGTAAGCTAAGTAGCACAAGATATATGGACCCTTGTTTTTCTGAAATAAGCACAGGATTTGAATGCTAATTGGCTTATAGCCTTAAACAATAGGTAACTGCTATAACAGCACTGCTATCTAACCCCTTAGCTACTTACTGCGCCTCCGGGACGGGCCGTGCAGCCTTCGATGCGTGCTGTAAAATGGAAAGATTAACTTCAGAGCTGTATTGTATTTATTTATTCCTGGATCTTCCTGAGGTTCACCAGGTTGCTCAACCCTTGGCCGACTACCGCGGGGAGCAGATCTTACTTAGAATAAGAATTTGCCTGCACTAAGCTAGGTCAATTCTCTAGTTAAGTGGGTTGCCCTGCTGGCCAACCAGGGGAGAGCCCAGTATATGCGGGGTTTCCTTCTGAGAGGTTATCCCCTTAGTTAAATGGTGGGGTTTTCCTAGTTAAAGGTTATCCCCTCAAAAATGGTACTGCCTATTTTGACCACCTTGTTATGGTAGCCCTTTATTGCAGACCTTCATTACCCTTAAAGGGTTACTAAGAACACCAGGGTTTTCCCTTTATTGGGTTATCCCTGACCTCTCTACCCTCCTAAATAGGGGGGAGCTTATAGCTCTGGATTATAATTATAAAGCAGTTTCCCTAACTACCCTTCTGTGTGCATGTAATAGTTTTAGGCTAGACCAATAGCATTGGCCTCCTGTGCCTTTACAAAGAGACAAGGGGTACAAAATATAAGACGTAGATCATGGACTTGGGGAAGTCCCAATCCACTCTGTTACAAAACTATATAAAGCTATTCTTACATTAACTGCTCACCAAATTACTTATATTGACTTTAAACCCAGACCACAAATACCTTCTTATTCCTGCTCTGTAATCCAGGCGCTGGGCCTGTAGTTCTCTTCGAGCTAGGAAGTTATGACCCTCATGGCGCGCTTGTACTGCAGCCACGTCAGGTCAGATAGTAAAGGAGGAAGAAAAAAGAAAGCCAGGAGATAAAACCAGCTTGGTTAACAAAAACCTCCTGTGTTTTTTTAGGAACGACCGTGATATTTCAGACACCGGCCCGAGCTAAGGTCAGTGACTGGAAGGGCAGGGTCGCTGCTGTGGTTTCCCCGTGCAGGGCACCGTTGTTTGGGCGGTGCGGTCTGCCGGGCAAACCCTCCGGATAAAAGAACTGGAGCCTTACTAGTGATTTTTTGCTCTTTGTAGACTGGAGCTCTTCTGGCTGGAGCTCTTCTGTTCTTCTTCGGCCCACGGTAGCTAGCGAGCGATGACTGACACGCAGGTCAGCTTCGGCTCTTCTGCCAGTGATATTCAGCTACAGGCTCAGTCCAGCTCTTAGCTCAGTCCTTCTCCGTAGTCTTCTTTCTTCTGCTCTCCTCCGAGGTCTGGTCCGGAATGCCCCAAGCAGCGCTGCTCTCCTGAATATATGCTGCCTGGGTGGACCTGTTTGACAACTTCTGCCTGCTAGGTCCTCCTCAGTGCCACAATGTATCAAAGGGGCATTTGACTATTACATATGGATAAGGATTCTAAATTAACCAATCAGTTTGAAACCTTTCAAACCATAACTTCATACATATTCATAGCCCGCCGAATATTAATTGCAACTGTCATTTTCCGGCGGCCATTTTGTGTATCTAAACACCATTTTAACAGTAAATATATTTCTTAATTTATCTAATTTTTATGTGGTTTGTGAGGGAAATATGTCACCACTGCTGGTAAAGCAGATTAGAAATTTTAAATGCTTAGCTTAAGGGCTGTTTGGTCAGGATGCAGGGCAACCACACAGACACCACGGCTCATGGACAGGGACATATAAATCACCTCAGAAGAGGATTTTTCTACAGGCTCTTCGGCCGGCCTACCTGTGCTGCTCCGGGGGGTGGATTTTTCACACCCTGGTGGAGATGGTTAAACTAGACTAATCTTCCAGCATAACCTGGGCTGGGTCTCTGTTGGTCCGAAGGGAATTGCTGTGCTAATGTGATCTGTGCGGTGCTAAGTCACCCAGCCTGTGCCTCGCTGCCCCCTTTCCTCCCTTGGCTTATGGGACTGCTCAAGCAGTGGGTTAGGACCCTGCAGTCAGTTGGGACCCCAGGGCTGGCATTAGCCTTGCTGGGGCCAAGGCCAATCCGTGATCCCCACTGCCATGGCACTAGGAATCAGGCTTTGGTGTCAGCCTTGGGCTGTGGAGCTCAGGCTACAGGTGGCTTTAGATCTGCCCCTTGCCCAGGGTGGCAGGCTGGGGTAGGCTCAGGCTTCAATTCCCTCTCCTGGGGCCGCGGAGCAATGGCGTGACGACGTCTGGGAACTCCTCTGCCCAGCAGTGCAATGATGGTGCCGACAGTGTTAGTCGCTCCCCTGGTAATTGCACCATTTGCTGATGGTTGTCGGCCTGCTCAGTGCGGCGTAGGGCACCCAGTGGATGAGACCCCTGCCCTGAGGAGCTGATAATCTAAAGTCCTGAGCCTGAAGCTGGCTCAGTGGAGGGAGGAGCCTGATGTCACAAGGGCCTTGGGCAGGTCATGTCCAAGTCTCATTTGTATGGATGGTGCTTCCCCACAGCAGGGCCTCTGGCTTTGCTCTGCCTTCTGCAGGCAAGCCCAGGTTGTGGTGTTCACAGGATTGCAGAGTTCCCATGAGCCGGGCTGCACTCTCTGCAGCATGGTAGTCCATTTCCCCTCCAATAAACATGCACCTAAAATGTTATTGCACCAATGTGTCACTGTGCCAGGTGCAAATATTGGCATGGCAGTAATGCCTCGGATACCCAGTTGAGAGTTAGAACCCTGTGATTTTCGGTGCTGTACAAGCACGGGATGAAAAGATGGAATTTACCTCCATCTGACTGTAAGGTTACAAACAGTAGAGTTTTACAAGCAGTTTTATCTGCTAGTCTATTAGGTGCCACAGGACTTCTTGTTGGTCTTCAAGCAGTGGAGTGTGAATTCAAGCACTGATGGGATTTTGGGGACTGACTGATTTTGTGTGTCTCCAGGGATCCTTAACCCAAAGTCAGAATGAAAAATACGGCCAATGTACAGAACTGTTTCTAAGCCAAACCATCTTCAGAAAGATCCAGGTGTTTGGCAGCCTGTTAAAGCCTTAAAAGAGAACTGTGGAGGAGCTGAATTTTGTAACAAAAGTCTTCACCCTAGCCAGGAGGTGTGTCAAGGAGAGCCCTTCCGTGGCAGTGTTGGCTGTGCCCAGGGCTTGGCTTTGTTACGAGAAGTTGTGCAGAAATCGGCATGAGAGGAACGAAGGACTAGCTTCTCCTGCTGAAATGTCCAGTGTGAGAATGCAACAAACCTCCATCCCCTCCCCACTGGCTAAACATTCAGGGTCACATTCAAGATATGCCTCATCACACTGTGATATTCACGGCCTTAGGCTGCCATGCTCTGGCTTTTGGATCTGCCTGTCTCCTTTTGTATCTTCCTCCATCTCTACCTCTGTCCTCCTTGGATCCTGGGCTGACCAGCCACACCAATGCCCTTTTCGTAATCTGTTTCCTTGCTCCCCCTCCAAAAAAACCCCGACTCCCTGTTCTACAAGTTACCTCCCTGCTTTCAACCAGCTCCCCCTTAGAAATCCACCCCCCCTCGGTTGCATACAAAAAGTGTTTGCAGGTCCGTAGTGCAAAGTATATGGACCAGAATTCGGTGGCCACATGATTGTATTTCTGTTGCTCTGGTCCATTATGACCATGTCGCTCCAGCGTGCTGCATCACCTCTGACAGTGGATTGGAAGTCCTTTGGGGCCAGGCCTCTTGGGTTTGTTCTGGACAGCACCCAACACACTCCCAAAGTGTGTTTTTGCGGTAACAATCTACGTTCCAGGCAAAACTCCTCCCAACCACCATTGGCCCCCTGCAGGTGCCTCTGTCCTTTAGAAAACCAGGTTGTTTTATTTAAGCACCTTAATAGGGACTTTAGGGTGAAAATGTCGGTCTGCCTGAGAATGGAAATGGGTCAGCTTGGCTGTAGGGGTGGGGAATTGGTTGCCTTCTGTACACAAGGTGATGGCTGAGCAGCATTTCTGGTGGTGTAGCTAACGGTCTCCTTTTCCAGCTGCCATTGTAACCCAAAGACTGTTGGCTCCAAAGGTGATAAAATCTCTTTCAGGTGCAGGCTGAATCTGTCCCACCCAGAACTCCAGCTTCCGGGCAAGAGGATCGTTCCAGGTGAGAACTGAATGGTTCTGCATGTGACAGGGGGCAGAGGGGTGGGGACTGGACCATTAGATAAATATCCAGCAGGGACAAGCTAGATCAGTGGTTCCCAATCTGGGGTTCACGAGGGTATTGCAGGGGGTCTGTGGGGAAAAAAAAGATGAATAAAAATAATCATAGAAAATATGTTTTAAATCAATTGCAATGTTACAATCAATTATTTTTAAATTAAATATCTTCCAATCATGTTATTAACGGCTGCTCGAAAATGTATGTTGTGGTTTCCTTGTCCATTTAATGATGTGTATGTAGTGGCTAGAATTGGCTTCAGTGGGAGTCCGTGAATGGGCTGGAGTGTGACTAGGGGGGTCTGCAAATGGGTTGGGGGTCTGTACTAGTGAATAGGTTGGGAACCACTGATCAAAAGGGTGCTTGGTCCTGTCATCAAGGCAGGGGACTGGATTCGATGATCTCTCGAGGTCCCTTCCAGTGCTTGTGTTCTGATTGTGCGGCTGGAGGAGAGAGGCTTCCCATGCAGACATGCTATGCTTAGGGAGCAGCTGCTTGGGCTAACCACCAAAGCTCAGACCCACCTGACTATCCTTTGAGATATCTCCCAGACCAGGGGTATGCAGGGGTGGCTCGTACACTGCTTTAATCACTACTCAGAGCAGATAATGAAAGTGTTGCTGGCTTTTAGAGCTCCTACTAGATGTAATAGTGAGGGGATATCAGAGTGGGTGGCCAGAGGAACTTTAGTGTACTGCAGACAAAATCTACCCTTCCTTCTCCAGGGCTCTTTGAAAGAAACTTCTCCTTTTGCAAGACTCTGGTTTGTCACCTTGGTTTCACTTAGCTGAGGAGGTGGGGAGGAATAGCTCAATGGTTTGTGCATTAGCCTGCTAAACTCAGGGTTGTGAGCCCAGTCCTTGGGTGGGGGGGGCATTTAGGGATTAGGGGCAAATAGATTTAAAAAAGAATCTGTCAGAGATGGTGCTTGGTCCTGCAGTGAGTGCAGAAGACAGGACTCAATGACCTTTCCAGGTTCCATCCAGCTCTGTGAAATGGGTATAGCCAGGCTTGTAGTGAGACTTAACCTCTGTACATTATCTCCATTCCCCTTTTTTCTGCAGTGGGAGACTTTTCACATTGTTTGCAGCCTCCAATTTACCTGGGAAATGTTGGAACTTTGCTGTTCTGTGGTATTCATACAAATTGCTGTTGTATCAGATTGATTTTTCCCCCCACTCGATGAAAAACTCACACCGCTCACTGGCGTATTACTTTCAGCAAAGCAAAGACCTAGCTGCTAATTGATCAACTCTCCTTTGCTCAGGGAAGCAGGGCTAGGACACCAATTTTCAATGCAATCTTTACATTCCGCTTGGTACCCCATCCAACGCCCACTTTAGTATCTGCTTGATTTCAGTGGGCGTTCACTCAAGCCCTTAATTCTTTGCCTCACAGCAAAGAGAAGGGGATCTTTGATTAACTGTCCTTAACGCATACACTGATGGGCTCTATAGAAAATACTAAGATTAAGACAATAAATCTCCAAAGTCCAGTAGGTTTCTGTTTTCTATGCATTGCTACCTATGGGAGTGGTGCGGTGGTAGGGATTAATATGAGCTTGGCTAATTTTAACTTCCTTCATTTTAGGGTCAGTGACTTTTCCAGTGTGAGAATGTGAGACCTGAGGGAAGGGGGAGCCTCCAGAAGGCTTTTTCCCCCTAAATGTTTCCTGGGAGTCAAAATGATTTTCTCCTGTTTTAAGGGTCAGTCAGGTAACAAGTAAAGTCTCAGCTTTAGACATAATCAGATTTGGGGAATTTGGCATATTTCATGGACTTCCACACTTAAGGAGTTTAGCTGCAATTGTGTAACTCTTGGGGGGGGAAATCCAATACCTTTCCCCCTTCTTTATGGGCAGAATGTGCTGAAGTCTGTAAGGGGGCAGGGGACTCTGAACCCAATGGTGGTGCTAGGGGAAAGTCGGTTGTGAATATGTAGTATTTATATCAGCCTTGGGTCAAGAGGGTCCAGCTGAAACTGGGGCGCTGGAATGCTTGGCACAGCATGTGCACATATGAGACGGTTCCTCTCCCCTGCCCCCTACCAGCCCCACATCTCTCCTACACCCATATCCCCTTCCAGACCCTGAACCGCAGTTCCCTACCCAAGCTCCCTTCTGAACCCGACCTCCATCCCAGACCCCACCTCCGCATAGAAAACTACAGCCCATGACCAGTTACTAAAAATCTTGGAGCAGCTCCCCCTCAAAAAGTATTGCCCACCCCTGCTACAATCTAAGCAGGGAGGAAGAATTACCCTTGTTTTACACATGGGGTGTGTCTACAGTCAGAACTAACTTTGAAGTTAAGCACTGTATCAAAGTAGCCAGCAGAGAGTCTACACATATTTTTTTCCCTGTACTTTGAAGTTAACTTCGAATTAGGGAGCCCAACTTCAAAGTCCTTACTCCATTCCCAGGAATGGGATAGTGCCTTACTTAGATGTTTAACTTCAAAGTAGGGTGTGTGTAGACGCTCTACTGCAAAGTTGCTTACTTCCAAGTTGCACTCTGAAGTAAGCAACTTCAAAGTTATTTTGCAGTGTAGATACAGAAGGGGAGCTCTAAAGAGGATGGTGAGAAATTGTTCTCAGTGATGTCAGATAACAGAACAAGGAGCGATGGTCTGAAGTTGCAGAGGCAGAGGTGTAGGTTGGATATTAGGAAAAACTACTTCACCAGGAGGGTGGTGAAGCACTGGAATGCGTTGCCTAGAGAGGCGGTGGATTCTCCATCCCTAGAGGTTTTTAAGTCCTGGCTTGACAAGGTCCTGGCTGGGATGACTTAGTGGAGATTGATCCTGCTTGAAGCAGGGGGCTGGACTAGGTGCCTTCCAGCCCTAGGATTCTATGATTTTAAGTGGGAGCAGGAAATAGTATCAGAGCAAGTGTTTGTTTCCACCTCTTGTGAGAATCCCAGCCCATCAGCTTAACCACCTCCTCTGAGGGTTCACCCTGGCTTTCCCTTACTGTTTTGAAACTCAATCGATTCCATGCACACTATCTGAGGAAAATCACTCCTATGAATTGTTGGGACAAAATCCCTCACATGGAGGTTCCTAAGCTGCATGGTGGCGTGGAAGCAATGCTTGTGAACAGTTCCACTGGGCTGGTCATGTTATGAGGCTGGATGATACACGGATACCAAAGACAGTCTTCGGTGGCCAGCTTGCTCATGGAAGGTGCTCTGTCGGTGGTCAGTAAAGACATCGTGAAACCATGCAGCATATCTCCCAGGGATGTGGGAATCCTACTTCACGACAGATTGTCCTGGCAGCAAACCATTTACGGGCTCTCAAATGCTTCGAGAGTCAGCGCATCCAGGCACCGCAGGAAAAGCGTCAGGTCCCAGAAGAGCGTACGACTCCCACGGTTGGCGGGGTTTTATGTGACGGCTGTAATCAGTTCTGCCAGTCGAGGATTGGTTTAGTCACTTACCAGTGGTGTCATAGAAGATGAGATCTGTCAGTCGATGGCTCGGTCCCCACCCTTCCTGGGGGGATGTATCCGTTTTGTCTGTGGTGCGGGAAGGTTTGTGTATGTGTGGAGGGGGCAGATGATAATCAATGGCCTTTCTGCTCCCTGTCCACCTCAGATGTCCCTCAACATTATGGGGATGCTTGAAGCCCATCTCTGGGAGCACGAAAGTCACCGAGAGATGCCATTGTGTAGCTCCTAGTGCCTCAGAATAAGACTGTGTCCCACGCCGTGAACAGTAGTAAACAGCAAACCGAGCCCTTCACCCCTGCTCTGGGTTCTTCAAACCACACCGTGGGCTGCCTTGGTGGCGCACGCAGGAGCCAGTTCCCAGCGTGGTGTTGTCTTCCCCGCCTGTAGCTCGTGTGTACCAGAGCTACGCCTTTGCCTAGCTGGGACCAGTTCAGCAAGTTCTTTGCTTTCATCCTGTCCAAAACCCAGCTCCCAAGCAGAGCAGAATCCCAACCCAGGCAAGCTAGATGGGACCTCAGTGTTAACCTGTGTCGAGGGGAACGTCACATGCGGTTTCTGAGCATTAGTCAATACACTAGACATGTGATCACCTCACGTCCTTTCTCTGAGACAGTCAGGCTGGTCCCTGATAGGTTTTGCTTTGATCATTTAATTTGACCCTCCAGCATAATGCAAGCAACAGAACCTCACCCAGCAATTCTTGTAAGGGGCGGGGTTTCTACCTCTTTGTTATGAGCCAGGGTTGTACTCGGGAACTTATGACTAACTCGATTATACCTGCTTGTTACGTGATGCCAGGGAGCCCAATAAGGGATGACTAATTAGAGTTTGTTTGTTTGTTTTTTAATAAGACCCTAAAATCCCTTTTTCCATGCTGAAAAAGCATCCAGGCCAATGAGGCTTTTGTTAAAGACCAAGCGCTGTCCGTTCTCCCATGACACACGATTATTCCAGCATGAGTAATGGCCAGCGACGTGGGCTCTCTTTGTCTCTGTGAATAGCCAGCTGCACTCGAAACCCCTTTAGTGAAACTGATTATTTTCAGAGCTTCTTCTGTATTTGGTTTTCCAAAATTTTGCTGGCATCCGGTAACCTGGCAACATTTCACAACGCCTTGCTTTGGAAAGCCGCTTGTTTAGAGACTGGAATTTTGGGCCCAAGATAGCTCTACTTGTGACTCTACTTAATTTGTTTGTAGCTGCTGCAAAAGCTGCCAGTATTCAGCGTGACTGTTTACAAAGCTTTCTCCCTGCCCTCCCTGGTGAGAGTTCAGATTTTAAATCTCACTAATCTGTATTTGACCTATCTGTGCCGTGGGAATTGATATCTGAGATAGAGGTGGCAGTCACTGTATTGTACAAGCAAACGGGAATCAGTCCAGAGGGAACAGCTCTTCCAAGAACAGTTATAAGCTCTTATCCTGTGTCCTGAGAGAAATTAAATGATTACTGAAGGATGATTGCCTCTACAGTTGTGCTTGTGTCTCTTTCAATCGTGAGGATGAATGTGCATTAAGTCTTAAGCAGCTGGGAACTGTGTTGCAGTGTTCCCTCTAAGCTGAGTAGTTGGGTGGCTATCCAGGACAGATTCAGGTAATGCCCAGCTGATTAACAGAGCGCCCCCACCCAGCAGCATATATTTATATGGTAGTGCACATCACACATGCCTGGGTGCACATAATAAAATTTATTCTGCACATGGATGGAAAAAAATTGCGCAAACGTTGGTCTGCTCTCTGACATTTCACTGATGCACATGATGGTCATTGATTTGGATTCAAACCTCTGGTTCTTTCTAACGTGACTAGTGTTTGGAGAGTACCTTAATTACTCACTGCCCAGCCTGACTCATGATTTGCAGAGGGCTGGTGCTCGGGATGTTCCAAGAACCAGAATCTCTTAATGTGTCTCAAATGGGCCCCCCAGGTCAGGAGTCAGTCTTGGAATCTCGTTCCTGCTGGCAGTATCAGACCCTGTTGGCAGTAGGAATCCTGGAAAACTGCAACAATAGAGAATTAGAATGAATGCACCTCATTGTTTTTCTGCCAATTACTTTTCTCTGAAGGGAAGGCTCTGCCGAGGATTTTCAGGGCAGAAGGCTGCCCTTAAGAAGACCACACTGAAATTGGTGCTTCTTGGGACACGTGAGCGAGCCATGCAGGCGTTGCGTGCTTCTTTTTGTAACTTTCTTACAAATAGGTTGCTTGGCTGTAGACAAGGCTAGAAGAGAAATCAGCCTGGGGCATGCTGGGTGTATATGTAGTCAGAGAGTTGCTGTACACCCAGTTGTATAAGTTAAAGTCCTGTTGTTCGGCTGCTCGCTCCCCTGTGCTACCTGCAGGTCAGGAATTCAGCATACGTATTTCTTCTGGGAGTGACTCCCTTGCAAGTGTGGTAGTTAACCCTGATCGAATACCAGTCCTAACAAATCTTAAGAGCGGGCAGCTCTGTGGTAGGCCCGTTCCTTCTACTGTCAATGTGCTTCCAATGCCGGAGACCACCCGTCGCTGTAAAGTGTCCCTGAGCCCATCCCGGTGGGTAAATTAGAGTTGAACAAGGGAGTCGTCTGCACCATGGGAAATTAACAGGAGTGGTGTGGCTTGGTCCTCTTGGAAGTCACTCTCCCCCACCCCACCTGGAGGGTTGGAAGGCCAGCTGGCAGTGTGATTGTCCTGGTTGTGTTTCAGAGGAGCTGGTTTGGACCGGACAACTCTGTGGAGGCGTTAAGAACAGCATTTCTGTGAATTTTTTCCATCCCTGTACAGAATAAATTTTGTTATGTGCCCCAAGGCATGCGTGTGTGTGCACCACCCATAGAAACACAAGCTGTCGGCTGTGGTCCCTCTGCTAATCATCTGGGTGGCACCTGACTCTCTCCTGGGCGGCTGCCCAAGTGCTCAGCTTACAGGGAAGGCGGGTTAAGAGTGTAATTTGTTGCGTGTGGTACACATTCAGTGCACACCGCAAGACTGCTGATCCGCTGTTGTTGCTGCTTGGACAGCTGCTCAGGCACGTGGGCCTTGAAGAGACTGTGTACACCTACAGGAGCTGTCTCCGATGCCGACAGGTTCTCTTGTTTTGACGGCTGGCTCAGAGTTTGGCAAGTGACCTGGATCTGCCATTGATGGCCCTTGTTTCTGTCCCATTGCTGAGAGCCTTGGCATGGTATTCCTGGAGAGGTGCATGCCAGCAGGCTATTGCCTCCTGGGGCTGGCTAGGCCGGTCCATTGGTCTCCTCACAGCCTGGTGGCGTTGCAGCTTTTCCACCAGCTAGAATAGAGATTCCAATCTCCCTTCCTCTCTGTGATCACTCGGCATCCTTGCGACAAGGGCAACAATGCCCGCCGGGGAAAGCAGCCTTGGGAAAGCCTTCGATCGAGGGTATTGCAGTGGCTGTCATGTAATAAGCACAGCTTGAAAAAATCACCTACCACCTATGAGCCGACGTGAACAATAACAGCTGCCTGGTTCCCAGAAACCCATCCCCTGCAGTTTCATGAATAAGCTGGCAGTGCAGGCTTTGTGAGCTGCTGTATTTAATTGGAACCTATTCTCAATCAACTTGGTAGCGATCACACTGAACCTGTCTTAGGTGAGCTTTCGTGGGACAGACTCACTTCTTCAGACCATAGCCATACCAGAACAGAAGAAGTGGGTCTGTCCCACGAAAGCTCATCACCTAATAAATTATTTCGTTAGTCTTTAAAGTGCTACTTGACAGCTTTTTTGTTTTGATAGTATATAGACTAGCACAGCTTCCTCTCTGTTACTATTGATCCTGTCTTGTTTCTTGTTCTTGTTCCTTTGTTGCAGCTCTTTCCCTTTCCTGGCATTGTGCCTTTCCTTCGTACCCAATAAATAAAATATCTAATAAATAAATAAATATATAAATTAGTCTTTAAGGTGCTAAAAGACTGCTTGTTTTCGTGAATCTACAGGCTCACATGGCTACCCCTCTGAGACACCTTTCTTTTGTGCAATGGACAGTGATGCATCTTTACTGCACGGTCTTTAGCATCCGTCACATCTCTTCTTTCTCTCTTTGTCTACACACGCAATCTCTCACACCATTGTGATCTAATGGATGAGGCACTGGATTGGAACTCAGGAGACCTGGGCTCTATTCCTGCCACTGATCTCCTGTGTGACGTTGGGCAAGTCACTTCACCTGCACTGTGTCTGCTTTCTCCCCCACCATTGTCTATTTCGATTGTGAGCTCTTAGGACAGGGGCTGTTTCTTACTATGTATATGTACAGCCCCAAGCACTCAGGGGGCCCCGTCTCAGGTGAGTTTGTAATACAAATAAAGGATATGTCTTTTTTCTAATTGCATCCACCCGTCTGTTCCCCCCACATGACTGCCCAACCCTTTAAAAAAAGAAAACACATCTGGGCCAGCGCTGAAGCTGCAGCATGAAGCAGAAAGACTGTGTGATATAGTATCTTGTTTCACTGAAGAGGAGTTAGCCGTGTGCTTCTTGCTTTGGCAAGGGGTCAGTTTACAGTGCAGGCTGCTTAAGACTGAACTCAGCCATGCTTGACATGAGAGCCACCAGGCTCGGTTCTGGGGCCGGTGTTGTTCATCATCTTTATTAATGACCTGAATGAGGGGCTGGATTGCAGTCTCAGCAAGTTTGCAGATGACAAAGTTAGGGGGAGAGTTAGATTAATTGGAGGGTAGAGATAGGATCCAGGGTGACCTGGTTAAATTGGAGGATTGGGCTAAAAGAAATCTGATGCGGTTCAGTAAGAAGAAGTGCAGAGTCCTGCACTTGGGATGGAAGAATCCTAAGTATTGTTATAGGCTGGGGACCAACTGGCTAAGCAGCAGTACAGCGGAAGGGGTCCTAGGGGTTATGGTGGATGAAAGGCTAGATGTGAGTCAACAGTGGGCCCTTGTAGCCAAAAAGGCCAATGACATATTAGGGTGCATTAGGAGGAGCATTTCAAGCAGATCTAGAGAAGTGGTTGTTCCCCTCTACTCAGCACTGGTGAGGACACATCTGGAATATTGTGCCCAATTTTGGGGCCCCCCCAGTATAAAAAGGATGTGGATTTGCTGGAGCAGGTTCAGTGGAGGGCAACAAAAATGATTCAGGGGCTGGAGCACGTGACCTATGAGGATAGGCTGAGGGATTTTGGCTTATTTAGTTTACAGAAAAGAAGACCGAAGGGTGATTTAATTGCAGCCTTCAACTTCCTGAAGGGGAGCTCTAAAAAGGAGGGAGAGAAACTGTTCTCAGTGGTGACAGATGGCAGAACAAGGACCAATGGTCTGAAGTTGCAGAAGGAGATGAGTAGTTTGAATATTAGGAAAAACTACTTCACCAGGATTGTGGTGAAGCATTGAAATGTGTTACCTAGAGAAGTGGTGGATTCTCCATCCCTCAAGGTTTTTAAGTCCTGGCTTGACAAGGGCCTGGCGGGGATGGGTTAGTGGGGGTTGATCCTGCTGGAAGCAGGGGGCTGGACTAGATAGCCTCCTGAGGTCCCTTCCAGCCCTATGATTCTGTGATTCCATGACTCTTGCTTTGTTTCAGAGTCCTTGAGGTGTCTGCACCAGATTGCAAGGGCCAGGAAGTTTCTCCCCCAGGACAGCAGGAGGGAGAAGAGGGACAGCCCAGGAAGGGGAGTGCTGAAAGGTTTGCACACTGAAGCCTTAGTAACATTTGCAGCTGCCTGGTAATTTTCACTGAGGGCATCATCCAGCCCTTGCTCTACAACTGCATCGAGGCTGTCTCGGACCCAGCTGGCCACAGAGATAGCAGGATTTTACATGTGTCGTGTGTTTAAGATTTGCATTCCCCATCATTCCAACATCTATTAACTAGCACAGGGGGAGGAATCAGGTGTTCTTCAGACATCTCTAATCCAAGCGACCGGTGGCTTGTGCCCAGTCCCATCCACCCCTGCACTGATAGCTTCGTTCCATGTTGCAGTGGTTCAGTTGGTAACAGCACAAAAGCCTTGAGGAAATGGCTGGAAAGTCTCAAGATGGTCCACATCATGTGGACTAAGCCACCCGCGCACCTTTCTTTTGGCATCAGGGTGGAAGCACAGGCCAGGCGGCGGTTGGGGGCAGCTGGCATCTTTGTAGTTGCTGAGTGAAGAAACCAGAGAATGATAGTCTCCAAGTTTGGGTTGCCAGACGTCCTGCATTGCCATGAAAATCCTGTGCCATGGGATGCAGAACATGTCATGGAAGTTCCTGGCCCTGGCTGGGGTTCCCATTGTTGGGAGCTGCCCTGCCCCCCCAGCTCCCAGGCAGGGGAACCCCAGCTCAGGGGAGACGGGACCGACAGAGACAGGGCAGGACGGAGTTGCGCCAACAACCCCAGCTGTGGGAACCCTGGCTGGTGGTTGGGGGAATCCTGTCAGTCCTGCAGCTGGGATGCAGGTTGTCCCAGCTGTTAGCCCCCAGCCCCAGCATTCTCCCAGCTGTGGGGCTCCTGGGGTCTCCCCCAGCCCTTGACTGGGATTCCCACAGCTGGGGCTACCTGTCCAGAAAACCCTCCCCAAAAATTTTCGACTGACCGGTGGCCATCTCCACCAAGGCCAAGCAGAAGGTGGTCTCAGGGCTGTGGGACCATGAACAGGGAGTGGGCTGGTCAGTCCAGGAGAAGCCTGGGTGGGAGGCTGACTGTGCTGCCATTTTCCAATCCTTGGTCCTGAGCAGAGTTTTCTTTGGGAGCAGTGGGCAGTATCTTAGGAGTGGTCCCTCTGTGGCCCTCCTGGATCCCTTGTTTTCATCCTGTGACCTGTCCCTTCACTTCTAATTTCTGTCCTCAGTGGCTGTCTGGGTTCTGTGTCTCCTCCCTTGCCTGAGGTGGGGATGGAGTCTCCATTGCTTGGATGGCCTCTGGTCACCCATCCCAGTCATCCAATAGGTTGGAACGTTGTTAAAAGGCCCGCCCTCACGGGGCCAATCATCAAACATGACGGTGTATTTAAAGGGAATTTGGTGGCCGTCTGAAGAGATCTCGGTAGGGCTTCGAGTCTGGCCATGCTGTGTCTGTTTTTCAATAATAAAAGGCGTTCTTTGTTCTAGGCTGGAGCACACCCCAAAGAATGTGAAACATGGCCCTGAAGGGAAACACCCGGGGTGCCATGACAGAGACCTGGTAAGAAGCACTCTAATGTATCTGGAGCTGTTGTTTCTGTAAATGATTCGCTATGAAAGAGACATGTCCATCCAGGCACTTCCATTTCTTAGAGTCAGGTGTCCTTGGAAGGGGAACTGTTGGACTGAGGAGCCAGCAGATGAAATAATCAGATAACTTCGACTATCCTCAGTACAGAGATTGAGTTTCAACTCCCCCACCCTGTATCTAATCACCAGTAGTCAATTAGCATCCACGCAAATTTAGGGCCAAACCTTATATTTGCATATAATTTTAGGAACAAAGCAAGGAGTTTAAACAAACATTTGAACCTTTGAAGGCATTAAGTTCAATCTTACCATTCTCGAACTCATACGCCGCAGTTTACAATTGATGCTCACGACCTTCTACTCCGTGGCTCCTTGGAGCCTTTGAGGAGGAACAGTGAGGAGATCCCTCGAGGCTGATGTCTACAGTGATGACTTGCCATTGCTGGGCGAGGTAGTGAATGAGCGGTTGAGATGTCGGTTTCGCCTTCCTGGTAGAGTAGGTGAAGATGGCAGCTTTCGCAGCACCACTAAACCTGAAAGTGAATAGAGTCTTGGAGAAGTGGTTCAGCTCAGTGGTTTAGCTCACATTCAGCTCAGTGATTGAGCTTGGTAGTTTAGCTCAGAGATTCAGCTCCATGATTTAGCTCAGCTCTTATGACTAGTCATATATGCCAAAGAGATGCCTGTATGTGTTTGTCAGGCCCTGATTAGCACTGACAGTGGTAACAGCACTTATGCAAGCAGACATCTCTGGCTCAGCTCAGTTGCATCCAGCTCTGCTTCCAGAGACAGCTTGCTCCTGAACCTGCTTCTTTTCTGATCCTTTCTCTGCTCTCTTCTCCTTGTTTCCTCTCCTCTGTGTGTGGGAAAGCCCATGC
This sequence comes from Carettochelys insculpta, assembly GCF_033958435.1. Classification (NCBI taxonomy): domain Eukaryota; kingdom Metazoa; phylum Chordata; order Testudines; family Carettochelyidae; genus Carettochelys; species Carettochelys insculpta. Next base: position 7,972,757 of record NC_134138.1, read on the forward strand.
TTTATATAGGCTCTTGGATGGTTGAGTGCCGTGTGCATAGACTTGAGGGCCGTGTGCATAAACTTTAGTGTCATGTGTAAAATCGCAGTTCTCAATTAGGTCCATTAGTCTACTACATCCATTAGCCATCAGCAGGTGGCGCTAAAGCGGTCTCTTTCCCAGGCTTACATTTTTAGCTGGAGGCGACATTTACAATACAACCCCGATGCCATTTTAGAACAACATTTATAACTCAACATCTTAAATCATCTTTTACCTAACAGGAACGCTTTCTGAGGCGGTTCTAGCCTATCTAGCCTGTCTTGGTGGAGTGGAAAAAATGGGTCAGACCCGAGTCAATCTATGTAACGCTGCGGTTGTCAGTGGCTCTGACCCCTTTGACCCATGGATTCAAAGACTTGAAGGGGTCTTTGTGATCTTCTGGTACTTCCTCAATAATTTCTTAATTCCTGTGTATCAGTGGAGTCGAATTACATACCTGTTCCCTAGCAACCTAACTCCGCTTCCCCCACCCAACGTTTTCTCTTTCTGCACAATCTTGCGGTGTAGAGTCCTTGTGTGGTTTTATCCCCTGGCCTCTTTGAACGTGATCTTTCTATAAAACTTCCCTGACTCACCAATGCACGTGCCTGGTTGTCTGTGGTTAGACTGAGACATGCCTGCCACCTGAGTCTGCATGTGAACAAGGCCCACGAAGGTACGGGGCCAAATGTAGGCTTCAGCTTTTCTCCTCCTTGCTGCTAATTTAAATGCTTCTGTCTCTTTTGTTAAGGTTCCAGGACAAGAGGAGACAACCACGAACACGGTTGGTGGGGAGCACGTGGTCTTCTCTGGAGAGCCGGAAGGTTCCGCTGAGGAAATGGCCATTACCGCCAAAGAGGAACAAGAGAAGAAGGCCACCAAGAGGGCGCAGAGCTCCCTCATTCCTGAGGAGCTAAGAGGGCAGAAACAAGTCAAGGACAGGAAAAGAAAAAGAGATGAGGAAGTGGAGAGAGGGACCAGGAGGCAGAAGGAAACGGAGCCACGGAGGCAGGAGATCAAAGAGAAGGGGGGAGGGGACCGAGCAGAGAGGAAAGGTGGGGTGAGTCAGAAAGAGAAGCCTAAAAAGGAGAGTGCTCCCACAGAGAGAAAGAACCGGGAGAAAATAGATGGTGCAGAACCCAGCAAAGCCCAGAGGGACACGGGAAAGGCTGAAGCCACTTCTGGTAAGGATGAAGGGCCAAAGGAGATGGGAAGGCGAGAGGGTCACCCAAGATGGGACAGAGCTAAGGAGTCCAAGCAGATGGTGGGTGGGGATGATGCAGAAGGGTTGGCTGGTGATCAGAGAGAAATAGAAAAGAAAGAGAGGGAGACAGCTGGAGAGGTGGAGGACTGGGCTCCTCCAGGAGAGGCTGGGATACAGGCAGAGCAAGGCGTGGCCAAGATGAGAGAGAGAGGAGAAGAGCAGCCTGCTGAGTTGCCAGCAGGAACGGCCGAGGTTGAGGTGAAAACAGGCCATAAAGACACCGAGCGAGAGCAAAAGAAAGGCAAGGGGAATAAGGAAGGGACAGCAGGAAAGAGCCCGCCAGAGAGACGGCGGGAAAAGAAGGAGGAGAAGGCGAAAGGTGAGAGAACGAGAAGGGAAGAAGGTCAGAGCAGCGAGGAGAAGACGGGAAAGAAGAGACCACCGAAGAAGGAGAAACGGGGGGAAGAGGAGCAGAAAGTGGAGGAGCGAGAGGGACCTGGGGAGATGGAAGCAAGAGATGATGTGGGGGAAGAGAGGGAAAAAGAGACTCAAAAAATGAAGGGTGAGAAGGAAATTAAGGGTGAGAAAGAGGAGGCAGCTAGTCAAGGGGGAGAAGGATGGGGAAGGAATGGAAGCCTCGGTGGTGGACAGGAAATGGAGGACAGTAGCTTTGGAGAGGCAAAGGAAGCTGAGCCAGAGGGGGATATGAGGGGGGACTCAGCAGAGATGCCAGGCCAGGAGAAGAAGCAGGCCAAGAAAAAACCCAAGGAGAGAAAAGCAAAGGGAGAAAATAAACTCACGGAAGGGAAGGGCAGAAAAAGCAAAGGGAACTCCCAGGAGGCGGCGGATGAGGGGGCAGCTGTGAAGCGGAAAAGCAAAGGGGAAGGAGACGAAAAGGCAACAAAGAAATTAAAGAAGGAAGAGGAGGAGAAGAAGGACGAGGGAAACAAGTGGAAGTGGTAAGCTGCCTGCATTGCTCGCCCTGCGGGGCGATGCCGGGGATGCCCAGGGTTACGCAGTGCATGGAGCTTGCCAACCATCTTCCAAAATGGCAAATTTCATTAACCTTTTTGTTAATTATTCCCCATTTTCCAGACGGCTACAGAGGAGGTCACTTTTTTTAAAAAAAAATCTCCAAACGATTTGAAATGTTGAGGGAGGGGAAATCCCAAAATGGAGAAAAATGCATAGAATTTTTTTTTCTATTTTCCCCTTTTTTCTGGCCAACTTTGGCAAAAGACCTCTGCATATTCATTCTGAGCCGTCGGTGCCATTTCAACCTGCGCTGGTGTGTCTGTCCCATTGTTTTAAAATGAAAGAAAATTATGAAAAATCAAAGGGCAGCTTTCAGTAGAGCCCTGTGTCCTGCAGAAAGCAAGCAGTCCTGTAGCACCTTAAAGACTAACAAATTTATTCATTAGGCAAATAAATATTCATTCATTAATAAACGTGTTAGGTGCTCACAGAGCTGTTTGGTTTTTTGAGATGCTCCAGACTAGCACAATTACCTCAGTGAGACCTATAACCCCCCCAAAACAAAAAAGCAGTCCAGTAGCACTTTACAGACTAAAAAAATAATTTGTTAGCTGATGAGCTTTCGTGGGACAGACGCACTTCTTCAGACCATAGCCATACCAGAACAGGCTCAATTTTTAAGGCACAGAGAACCAAAAATAGTAATCAAGGTTGACAAATCAGAAAAATCTTGGCAAGGTGAGGAAATCAGAGCAGAGGGGCAGAAGGGGGGCAAGGGGAGTCAAGAATTAGATATAGCCACGTGTGCATAAGAGCCCCTATAGTGACCTGGAAAATTCCCATCCCAATTCAAACCACATGTTAATGTGTCGAATTTGATTATAAAAGAGAGTTCAGCAGCTTCTCTTTCCAAGCTGTTGTGAAAGTTCCTCTTCAGTAAAACGCAAACTTTCAGGTCATTAACAGAATGGCCCACTCCAGTAAAGTGTCTTTGTGAATCAGGAGTGCTTTTATGTCTGTTTTATACCCATTAATTCTTTGTCTAATAGAGTTTGAAGTCTGTACAATAGACAAAGCATCTGGGCATTGTTTGACATGGTGTCATATGTGATGTTAGTTGAACATGAGAATGTGCCTGTGATTCTGTGAATAACCTGGTTAGGTCCAGTGATGGTATCTCCAGAACAGATACGTGGACAAAGCTGGCAGCGGGCTTTGTTGCAAGGAAAAGTTCCAAGCTCATCACCTGATAAATTATTTTGTTAGTCTTTAAAGTGCTACTGGACTGCTCTTTTGTTTTGATGGTATATAGACTAACACGGCTATCTCTCTGTTACTATTCAACGTGCAAGGCGCTGCATTTAGCTGTTTTGAATGGAGATCCTGAAGAAGTGGGTCTGTCCCAGGAAAGCTCATCACCTAATAAATTATTTTGTTAGTCTTTAAAGTGCTACTGGACTGCTTTTTTCTTTTGCTAGTATATAGTCTAGCACAGCTCTCTCTCTGTACCCCCCAGTTAGTTTTAAAAACACCCTGCTGTTATTGATGTAGCCAGCAGATGGCGCTGGATGCTGGATTTTTGTCGCAGATGGCTAATATTCATAAGTTTTCAGTAACAGAGGGGGAGTTGGGCTGAAGAAGTGGGTCTGTCCCACAAAAGCTCATCACCTAATAAATTATTTTGCTAGTCTTTAAAGTGCTACTTGACTGCTTTTTGTTTTGATGTGGTTTCAATGTGTGGTCTGTGGAGACCATATCTCAGATTACCAAAGGGGTGCACACCTCCATTTGAAAATGTTGAATGGCCCACACAGGAAAAAGGTTGCATACATCAGGGTCAGAGGATAGGCTCGTTAGTTCGATGTTGCCAGAGGATTGTTCACAAGTCCCAGGTGCAGTGTGTTCCCTGGCCTGCCTTCCCTCTGCAGTAATGATGCTGCAGTTGTATATTCCACGCTGCCTGTTTTAAATAAGGAATTTTGCATTCCCTTGGTACATAAGGAATCCCATTCAGTGATCCTGCCCTGCTGAGCGCAGGGCATGTTTTTGATTTACTCGCTGGGCACATCTGGCTTGGCTGAACGAGAGGGTTGCACAGTCACGCATTGTCTTGCACTGGTGTGATCTGGGCACAGAGACACGATTGTGAGCAGCAGATTCATTAGGTCTGCTGATAACGTGGGTTAGTCTCAAAGGTGCCATAGGACTGCTTGTTATTGGTGAAGCTACAGACTAATATGGCTAGGGTTGGAACTACATTTCCCAGAGGGCTCTTCTACCCTGGCCTTGTAGGAAGCCCAGTGACCTGGAATTGTTTCATAGGTTTTGCATGTCTTAGCTTAAAATAAACAAATAAAAGAGCGGCCTTCTCTGCAAAGCAATGCAAAGCGGGGTCCCTACCCTGCCACCCGCTTGGCATTGCTCTGCAGAGAAGGCCGCTCATTTTTTGCATGGCTTCCTTTGCAGCTGCTCCCAGAGGGGAGCTGGGTAGCAAGGGAGGAAACACTTTGACAGGAAGGGTTGTAGGGATGGAGCTGAGCCGGCTGCCACCCTGTCTCCTGCACGTGGTCTCCTGGACTGCCCTAGCAGCGTCTGGCTGCCTGACATGACTGGGTTTGGGGCATGTTTTGCTGGGGCTGGGCGCTGCTCGAACCAGCCCTGCATCATTTTCACCCCTGGCCTGGCCGAGGGTGGCTCAGGCACAGCCTCCGGTCGGTGATCCGATTACAGGTCAGTGCTGCAACCCAGGGAGCGGTGAGTGGCAAAGCCAGGTAAGACGGGAGAGGGCATATCCGTTCTCGGACCAGCTTCTGTCCCAGAGCGAAACACGATTTTAAGGCACAGAAAGCTTGTTTCAGGTCTGGGGGTGCACCCAGAGTGTCACAGCGAGGAGCAGAGATTTTGGCGTATAGGAAACCACACAGCGGTCAGGTAGCGCTTTAAAGACTAACAAAGCGATTTCTTAGCTGATGAGCTTTCATGGGACCGACCCACTTCACATAACACTATTGCAAGGGACCAGCCAGGGTGGGATGGGCGATTGAGACCCCTCCACGCATAGGTGACGGGAAACAGCTGGAAAGGTTGTTACTGCAGTGTTCCCTGGAAGCTGAGCACTTGGGCGGCCGCCCAGGAGAGATTCAGGTGCAGCCCAGCTGACTAGCAGAGCGCCCACAGCCAAAAGTCTGTGGGTGGTGCCCACCCGCACATGCCTTGGTGCAAGTAACAAAGTTTATTCCGCACCTGGATGGAACTAGAGGGAATACGGGTTCTTAGTATGTAGTAAATCACTGTAATAAATCCAGCTCCCTCTTCAGTCCATGGTTGTTAGTGCTGAGCACGTTTATGAACGCAAGCTCCCAGGCTCGTCTTTCAGAAGCGTTGTGTGGGTTTCCTTGGAGAGTGAGGCCTGAGAGCTCAGATATAGAACAACGGCTTGAGGGAAAATCCTCAGCCACAGGGGACAGGGATTTTTGTCTTTTATTGGTTGTCCTTGTGTGAGCGTGACAGTGGAGTCGTTGTCTGGTTACCCCCATGTGGGTTTTATCTGGGGCTGTTAGTGCCCTGACCTGGGAACACCGTGCCATGTGATAGGTGTGCATAGGACTCGTAGATCCCAAAAGGCATGTTGTAGAAGGTGGTGATCATCATAACAGCGGAGAGGTGATAAGTCTGCAGGTTTTGCATCTGTTGTTCTAGCAAAGCCTGTGCTGCTTTGAGTGGGTGCTTCCCTGGTCTGTGGGATGCTTCATTGGGGGCTGTGTTCTCTCCATTTTTAGCCATCTCTGTGCAGAATAAATTTTATTGCATGCACCATGACATGTGGATGTGCACCACCAGTACAAATACAAGCTGCTGGCGGTGGGTGTTCTGCTAATCAGCTGGGTGGCATTTGAATCGCTCCTGGGTGGCCACCCAAGCGCTCAGCTGGCAAGGGAGCATTGCCTGGAGGGTTGTGGGAATGCCAGAAGAGCGAGGGGGAGGGAGTGGTCCGGAAAGATTTTTTCAGGATGGGATCACCCTGGAGCATGCATTGTGTTCCAAAGGCACGCAAGGCTTTGGAGATACTGTAAGTATGGCTAGGGGGATCTGCGTCTTGTTTCTATCAGGTGAACTGACCTCACGGCATATTTATCAAGGGTCGGGTCAGAGAGCTGCTCGGGGCCTGTTCCTCAGCTGGTGTAACTCAGCGTTGTCCCATCATTCCTGGATTCTTTAGCCGGAATTTTTGGGGGAAAGCTCAGGTAGTTTCTCCTGCCTCCCAGCAAGGCATGGCCGTTCTCCGCAGGCTCTGGGCGCCTCCTTAGTTATTTTCCTTGTGCGGGTGTCAAGCAGGGCAAAGCCGCACGCTCTTGGGGTTCGCCAGTTTGCCTTGTATGTGGCAAGGTTTAGGATGATCTGGGAGCCCGGTGTGATCCTCAGGCCATGTCAAAGTCCAAGGACATCAAAAGCATCTATTATTTCAAGGGAGGGTGGGTGAGATACGGCCCACAGGCTAAATCCAGCCAGCCAAGCCTTCAGTCCTGCCTGTGGCCCACCCTGCCAGGAGCTGCCCCTCACTGCTTTACAAGCCTGGCTGCTCCTATGCCCTGTTGCTCCCCAGTGCCCTCACAGGGAGCCATGTGGTGGGGGCAGCAGCCAGTCATTTTGAGTGGCCTGGGGCTGTGCCTGCCTCGGGATTCTGCTGGGCTGCTGGCCAGGAGCTGCCTAGGTAGTGTCCCTCCACCGCAGTCTGCCTCTAACACCCCTACCCCTCACCTCCTCCACCTCCTTGCTCCAGCTCACCGCCCCCCCACCACCCAAACCCTCGGCCCTAGGTCACTACCTCCTCCAGTGCCCTCCCAGGCCCACCTCTTTCCTGTATCTCAGGCCACTAGCCTGAGCTCTCTTCTGCACCCAACCTCTGTCCCACCCCCACCCACAGAAAAGTGCAGCCACTTGGAATTCCCCTCCATCAGAAATTATCCCCGCCCTGATCTAAGCTATCCTCACCCCCAAACTCCCTTCAACCAACCTTTCACGGTCACAGAGCCTTGTTGGAGGATCGGCTTTTCCAAGCAAGACCCGCAGTGATTTCAGTCCCAGCTGATGGGGTTGGCTAATCATAGTATCACACAGGGAAGCCGTACAGATCAGGTGTCCTTGGCCTGCACGGAAAGCAATGTGACTCTGGCTCTTGAGTGCAGGTGTATCGTCTGTTTTAACCCCCCAAAATGAAGCTGGCTGGAGGCAGGAAGGGAGCAGAGCAGACGGTATAACTGCCGTCCCCTGACAGCCTCTGGGCCAGCCTGAGTCTAGCCCAGCGGGGATTGTCAGTCCCCTGCCCGAGTCCTTGCTTGGAGGCTGACGTGTTAGGTCAGAAATGAAGGTGAGCGGGCAGCTGTGCTGGGTCACCATGCGGGTTAGCCCATAGCACTGGGGACCTGCATATAAAAGCAGCCCGTGGTCCTGTTTGTCAGTTACGTTCAATGCAGGTGGGTAGAACTGACCACGATACAGCTGGGTTGTCTCTCACTCTGGCTTCTCCCCACTGGATCAAGTTCAAGCCCCATGCTGCCTTCCTGACCCTGCCTGTTTCCAGCACCCCCTTCACTCCACTCCCCTCCATTCGACAGCCTCTCCCACCGCCGGGCTTTCTGTCCGGGTGGTTGGGTCACTGGGGTGTCGCAGCACCTCCCTGTCACTAATGGATTTCACCCTCACCACGCCCCTGTGAGGCAGGGCAGAATTATCCCCATTGTACAGATGGGAAAACTGAGTCACATAGGGAGTTCTTGACTGAGCTGGGAGTTAGAATCCTGAGTACTGGGGTTAAACCCCCTCCACTGGAGGTAGAACATCCTCCCTAGCCTGGTACCTTACACAGCATCCCCTGCTTATGGGGCACCTTCCCTGAGCTGATCCTGAGCCTTTTGCTCCCTCCCATGATACCCATAGGAAACTCAACCCCCTGGTCCCTGCTGCCTCCTGGGCTGGTGGTCGCGCAGCTGGGGCTGTCGGGCACTGAAGATCTGTCAGCGATCGAAGTACCGAGATGCTCTCTCACTGTTCCTGATGTGTCTCCCTCAGGTGGGAAGAGGAGAAGATGGACGACGGAGTGAAGTGGAAACAGCTGGAGCACAAAGGCCCCTACTTCGCCCCGCCCTACGAGCTGCTCCCCGACGACATCAGGTTTTACTACGATGGTGCGTCCTGTCCCGTTGTCCAGGCAGCAAACGTAGCACTGGGCCTGACACGGCGCAGCGGGTGATGTAGACTGAGCGCAAAGCACAGTTTGTCGTCGTCGCTGGCTCTGAGCGGAGGTGCTCCGCTAGCCAGTCTGCTCAGCTCGGGGTGGCCTGGCGGGAGGTGAATTTTGCAGCCTACGTGCAGAATGGGGAATTAAACTGGGGCCGGGAGGTGGACCTCCAGTCCATGGGACGGATGTAGCCCCCTGCTTAATTCACTCCGGCTTGTGCCAAGGCTCCGTGCCCGCATGAGGGGCTGGAATGCGAGCACCAGTGCCAGAAGCCCCTTCCCGCTACAGGCAGGGCCAGATTAATGCAGGCGTGGTGGGGGCTGCAGCCCAAGCTTCAGGCTGAGGGTGGCCCGGCAAAAAGATCTCCTTATTGCCGAACATACTCATCACTCTGCAAGACTCCAGGGCCCGGAAGGGCAGTCCCTGAAGTCCCTGCGCATTACCCAGCCCTGCAGGGCGTGGGCGGGGGGAGGCTGTGTGTTCTGCTCTCCCCATCACACCCCCTCACTGGGGGAAGCTTGGTCCCCATGCTGCCCTCCCCAGCAAGCTCCACCCCCACAGATCCCGTCGGCCAAGAATCCTGGCCAATGGGAGCTGTGGGGAGCAGGGACCCCCATGCCTGCAGGTGAGGACAGGCAGTGTGGTTTGCTCTGAACCCCCTGCTTCCCCTGCCATCACCAAAAGGGGAGCTGCCCCAGGTCAGCACCCCGCACCTCAACCTGGAGCACCAGCCCTGAGTCCCTCCAGCACCATACCTCCTGCCTGGATTTTCTATCCTGACCCACCCCCTACCCTGCTTCCAAACCCCTTGCAGCCCCCTCCTGCATCCCAAACACCTCATTTGCAGGCCAACCCTCCTGCTGCACCCAGCCTTCTACTTCATCCCCCAGCCCTCTCCCGCTCTCTGAACCCTTCATTTTTGGGCCCACCCTGGAGCCTAGGGGGTTGCACAAAATCTAATAGCCCCAGAGCCCCTGAAGAGTTAATCCAGCCCTGCCTACAGGTGAGTCGAGTAAGCTGCTTTTGTGCTTGGGTGCAGGTGAGTGGGTTGGTTTTTTCCATGGCTTCTGAATGGCCCTCAACTGGTTTCTGGTTTTGCAGTGGCTCGGTGGCCCCCTGATGGGAGGTAGGTTCCTCACCCCGAGTTAAACATGGGCTGATTTTTAAAAGCCAAATGCATGTGGCATTACGCCCAGGTGTTCCGAAATCCTGAGATTCGCTCCGGCCACACAAACCATCAGCTGGGCTTAAAACTCGGGAGATGAAAGGAAAATAAGAAAGGTTGGGATGGGAGAATTGCCGCCCAGTATGTGAGCCTTGAGGATTGATTTGCTTCATGTTTCTCTGCAGCCGGCTTGGCTGGAGAGGGATTCGGTCAGGGAGTGACCAATGATGTATTGCCCTGTGTTCCTTTACAGGCAAACCCATGAAGCTGAGTGTGGCCGCGGAGGAAATTGCCACCTTCTATGCAAAAATGCTTGATCATGAATATACCACCAAGGAGGTTTTCCAGAACAACTTCTTCCACGACTGGAGAAAGGTACGTGCTTGGTGCACGCTTCGTCCCTGCTCCTTGCCCAGGGAAGGCTGTGCCTCCAGGGGACAGAGTTGAGCTCATAGTGCATGGTCTTTGGTATCCAGCAGAGGTGGGAATGGGAAGGGGATGTTTGTGGGTGAGGCGGTAGAGGAGATGTACAGGTTGACTCTCTCTGATCCGGCGTCCTCGGGACCTGACCGGTGCTGGGCAAGAGAATTTCCCAGGAGAAGGGAGGTCAATATTTTCTAGCAAGTTACCAACACTTGCCCTGCTCACTGGGCTCTTAGAAGACATCTAGGGGTAATTTAGCACTAAATAACAGCACAGAACAGTGAGAGCCAGGCCTGGTGGCTGGACACAAACTTTATGGGACCACAGGAAATTTTGCCACACCCATAAGGGCTTGTCTGGCGAACTAAAATCATGCGGGATTACGCATGTTGCTGAACAAGAGTTCCCGATTAGCGAGGTTCAGCCTGTCCTTCGAAGTGGCTCAACTTGTGTGGGTTTGAATCAGGAGGTGCTGGTAGCATCCTGGCTTGGGCTACTTCACCTTAGTGTTGGGCTATTAATTCCCTAACTAATGTTGTTTGATAGTTGCATAGGAGACGGTGGCAGATGAGCTGGGGGAGGGCAGACGTGTGTGTTTGTGAGCACATGCCGTGGTGGGGTTAAATCTTATTCTGGGCTGAATTAAACCTCATTGAAGCTAGCGTAGGGGTGTTCTCTCCTCTGAGAAGATAGCTAAGGAGTGCTGCCTTGGCTCAACAGTCAGCTCAGAAGCTAGCACCGTGTGGGCAGAGGGTGCCCCCAGGTGGTGGTCTGTGCAGTGGCACATGTCTGTGAGTGCGGGACGATGTCTGGCTGAGGGGCAGACAAGGACCAGAGGGAAGATGGCAGAAAAAGATGGCCAAAGCACAGTGTGACCCTGGGAGAAATCTAGAGAGAGAGGGGGCTGGGCTCTGGTGCTGGCTGACAGGGTTGAGGGCAGCAAGCAGAGAAGCTAGCCCCTGGCTTTGGTTCTCTGGCATGCTTCAGCACTCCTGGTCAATCAGCTGGATTACAGCATCCTAACTGGACCATCGACAGGCCCTGCACTTTAACAAGCTGCGCAGGGGCAAAAATAATACAGCGTTCGGCAGCTACGCGTGGGCGCTTTTCTGTTGCGGGAGAAAATCTCCCAGAACGGTGACTCCTTGCCAAACAAGTGTTGTTTATTGGCTATAAAGCTTCCATGCCCAGCAACCGCCTGGAGCAGGGGAGGCTAACCTGAGCATGAGAGGGAGCCAGAGTTTACCAGTGTACGCTGCCAAAGAGCCATAGTACGAAGTCAGCAGGCCCCATGAGCTCCCACCTCCTGCTGGTCAGTGTTTCTCTCTCCCTCCCTGTGCCTTCTCCCCACTGTGATTAGTTGTTTGCAGGAGGTTCTGGAGACGAAGGGAGGAGAGAAGAGGTCGTAGGCTCAGAGGTGGCATCAGGAAGGGGTGGGACTTGAGGATTTATAGAATCATAGAACTGGAAGGAGCTTGGAGATGTCATCAAATCCAGTCCCCTGCACTCATGACAAGACCAAGCACCACCTAGACCTAAGGTGTCCAATTAGTTCTTAAGCAGTGCCTGCTGTAGTGGCTGCTACTATAGAGAACTAGCCACATTATTCTGAGTATATTTATTGTTCAGGCCAACTGGCCCAACGGCCACATGTGGCTAGTGGTTATTGTGTTGAGCTTAGACCATAAGGGGTGGAGTGGGTGCAGAGCTGGGGGTTGAACAGCAAGCGCACCTAACACATTGGAAAGGTGACACCTGTAGCTTCAGCCCCAGAGTTGGCACCTGTGCAAGGAGACAAAAAACAGGCCCTATAGATCAGGCTTGTATGTGTGCGTGGCTTAGAATTTCTTTCCTGTTTGCTCTGGGCTTTGGTTTAGTGTTGGTGGACACTGTTCCACCCCGGAGGTAGTTGCGTGGCTCAGGTGGACATTGTTCCACCCCAGAGGTGGCTGCGTTGCTGAGCTGCTTGGAATAAATCCCATTCACAGACTCGGAAGTATAAAATTTTTATCGGTAAATGTCAGTTCTTCTTCGAGTGGTCCCTGTGGGTGCTCCACAGTAGGTGTCAGGCTCGCCCGGCGCCGCAGATCGGAATTCTTCTAGCAGTTTCCACTGGATCACGCATGCGCCGATGCGCACCGCTCCCTTGCGCGCCCTCGGTCATGTGCGCGATCCGGTTCCCACCAGTTCCTTCTCAACCGCCAACGGCTGCAGACGGAATCCGCTCCGGCTCTATAGCCTGAGCCAGATAAGATAGCTGTTTTCCTTGTTAGCTCGGTGGTTTTTTTTCCTATTATAAAAAAAAAATAAGGAAAAAAAGTTTAAAAAAAAAAAAAAAAGCATACAAAATAGTAGAGAGAAGAGGAATGGAGGGAAGAGGAGCAGACGAAGGCTGTTTTAAGCTGTCCGCTACCTTGAGGGCTGTGAATGTTATTTGGGTTGTAGAACGCACTGATTAGCGGCTAAGTACCCAATTAACAGTAAAGACTCACCGCGATGGCTTCCTCAGGGTTTAAGAAGTGTGAGTCATGCCGCGAGGCTATGCCGGCCTCTGATGGGCATAGCGAGTGCATTCGTTGCCTGGGGGAGTCCCATGTTACCCAGAAGTGTTCGCACTGTGCTAAGCTTACAGCCAGGGCCAGGAAGGACAGGGAAATGAGGCTCAAAATGATCTTGTTTGATAAGGCCCTCCAGCCTGAGCCGCCAGAGAAGCCTCACACAGAAGGGCCCTCTGGGTCACATAAAAGGAAGGTGGCGTCTTTGACCCCCTCTGTGCAAAAGAAGAAGAAACTCTCCCTGGCTCGATCCTTGCCGGTGGTCCCCTCGAGCAGGACGAGCGGAACGCAGAGCCCCCAGCCGCAGGCTGATGAAAGCGGCAGCGCAGTCGCGCATGTGGCCGGGGCCAGGCCTCCGACTATGCGGCAGTCGGCACAGAGGGCGCCAGCGCGGCAAGCGCCATAATCAGCGGCGCCACCGCACGCGGCACCGGCTATCGCAGCACCGACAGCGCAGGGGCACCCAGCACGGGGCCCACTGGCGCCGGAGGAAGCCACCCGCGCAGCACCGCTGATGACGGTACCGAGCACGGCGCCGAGATCCCCGGCACGGGAGGGGGCGGCGCCCACCCTGCAGGGGCGGGGGAAGGCTAGAGCCAAAACCCGGCACCTCAGTCCATCTCCAGACAGGGCTGCAATGCCCTTATCACCCAGCCCGCACCCCCCTGCCCCCGAGATACACACACCGGATTGCCAGGCGGCAACTCCACCGGCTTATTTCGGACCTCCCTCTCCATTCCTCCAACCACCTTCGCCGTGGCTCAGGCCACCTTCACCCTTTTTGGGCATGGATCCCTATGAGTACTATCACAAACCAGCTTCACCATTCTCAATGTCGTCACGGAGATCCCGCTGTCCCAGACATCATGGGTACACTCTCCGATCGTGGTCCAGGTCTCCATCACCGGGCCCTTGTCCATGTTGTTATGGCCATCGTCATCATACTGAACACTGACATCAGAGGTCTAGATCCAGGGGCAGATCCCCTCCCATTCCTCGCCAATATTCCCGTGTACACTCTCGCTCTGGGAGAGGAACGCAGCTGTCCCAGGGGGAATTAGATCCAGAGTCCCGAGACTTTCCTTCACAGCCCACGAAGGAGCAAACATACCACTGAACTCGGGAGCCAGAGGACTTGGGGGAGGTTTATCCCAGCGGTTCCTCCTCATCCTCCCCAGATGAGGCAATTGTCCCCGGGGACGTCTCCCCTCCAGATGACCTTAAACAATTCCAAGAGCTGTTCAAAAGAGTAGCATACACGCAGGACATTCAAATAGCAGAGGTGCAGGAGAAGCATCATAAACTCCTGAAAAATATGAGACCCCCGGCTTCATCTAAAATTGCTATCCCACTGGACGAAGCCATTATGGAGTCAGCCACTAACATATGGCAGACTCTGGCCTCTATTCCGCCTACGAACAAAAGGGCAGATAAGAAATACTTCGTCCCAGCCCAGGGCATGGAGTTCCTGTTTAGCCACCCACAACCCAATTCTTTGGTGATTGAATCATCCCAGCAGAGGTCGAAAATGTCTCAGTACAAATCAGGGGGGTCGGATAAAGATGCTAAGAAATTAGAGCTGTTCAGCAGGAAGGTCTACTCCTCTACCCTATTATTGAGAATGGCAAACTATGCGGCACATTTATCAAACCATAACTTTGACAATTACTCTAGACTTACCTCTCTCATGGATTCCCTTCCGGAGGACAAGAAGCCACTGTTAAAGGCGATTGTCCAGGAGGGCTACGCGGCCTCGCGAACGGGAGTTCAGATTGCCCTGGACGTGGCGGACACAGCGGCACGTTCAACAGCCTCAGCAGTGGTAATGCGTAGGGAATCCTGGCTCCAGACTTCTGGTATCCCCAGAGATCTACAGGCAAGGATCGTGGATCTTCCCTTTGACAAGCAAAAGCTGTTTGCAGAATCAACTGACTCGGTCCTCCACTCTAGCAAAGATTTGAAGGCCACACTTAAGACCTTGGGTATCTACACTCCTCCATACAAGAAAAAGAAATTCTATCCTCAGCAAAGGCGCTACGCTTACCAACCACAGCGCGCACAATATCAGCGAGGCTATGACCAAGGGCGCCATCAACAACAGCAGCAGTACAGGGCCCCTAGGCGACATTCTCAACAAAGTCGTACAACCTCGGGGCAAGCCCAGAGGCGGCAAGTTTGACGGGTATGTCGAGGACTGCACAATCAATACCATCGCTCAATGCCACTCTCACCTCATGTTCCATCATCGCCTCAAACCGTTCCATTCCCAATGGCAAAAGATCACAAGAGACAAATGGGTGCTGGAAATTATAGCCACAGGTTACACGATCCCCTTCCAGTCACTTCCACCGACGAAACCTCCCACCCAGCCTCCTCTCAGGGACCCTTCTCACGAGGCGAGGCTGAAACAGGAGGTAGATCACCTCAAGTTCATAGGGGCAGTGGAAAGAGTGCCGGAACAATTCCAAGGGAAAGGTTTTTACTCACGCTACTTCCTAACAGAGAAGAAAACAGGAGGCTGGAGGCCGATTTTGGACCTACGGGGCCTCAACTGATACTTGCACAAGCAGCGCTTCTGGATGATTACAGTTGCCTCCATACTTATGGCACTGGATGATGGAGACTGGTTTTCAGCCCTCGACTTACAAGACGCTTACTTTCATATAACAATCCACCCGGCACACAGACGCTTCCTCCATTTCACGGTTGGCGGGGAACATTTCCAGTACAGGGTTCTTCCGTTCGGCCTATCCTCGGCACCCAGAGTCTTTACCAAAACTCTGGCAGTGGTATCAGCTTACCTGCACAGGCAGGGTGTGTTTATCTTTCCGTATCTGGACGACTGCCTACTGAAAGGGGCCTCAAAGGCAGAGGTCCTACGCATGATACGCATCACCGCGAACACGTTTACTTCGCTGAGCCTAGTTATCAACCTTGCAAAGTCAAAGACCGAACCCACACAAGATATAGAGTTCATAGGGGCGCGCATAAACTATCGCATCAAGAGTATACCTGCCCGACGCCCGCTTCCGCACCATCAAATCCTTGGTGCAAGTCATGATATACAGCCCCGCAGTGCTGGTCCTAACGTGCCTGCAACTGTTGGAGCACATGGCAGCCGCCACGTTTGTGGTACAGAATGCCAGGTTACACATGCGAAGCCTGCAGCATTGGCTGGCGAGTGTTTACAAACTGGCATCCCATACCGTTCACAGGGTAGTATCGCCCACGACGGAAGTCGCTAGCGTGGGGGGCAGATCCCAAGAACCTGCTAGTGGGAATGCCCTTCCACCAACCACAAATTTCCATTTTTGCTTACAACCGACGCCTCCCACATAGGATGGGGAGCGCACATTGGCAACAAGGTGACGCGAGGGCTATGGTCCCCTGCGGAACAGCCACTGCACATAAATATACTGGAGCTCAGAGCAGTGTTCAACGAGTGCAGACATTTTTGGAAATACCTGCACGGCAAAGTAGTCAGGATCAATACCGACAATACCTCCACTATGTTCTACATCAATTGACAAGGAGGGGCACGGTCCCATGCGCTATGCGCGGAAGCAGTCCAATTGTGGAATTGGTGCATTGCCAACAACATAACGTTGAAAGCCTCGTACTTGCCGGGCGCCCATAACGTGAAGGCAGATCAACTGAGCAGGCGCTTTGCACTCATGCATGAATGGCAGATCCGCTCCAACCTGCTACGACGCATATTTCACACCTGGGGGTTTCTCCAAATCGATTTGTTTGCCACCCAGTGCAACAAGAAATGCCCTCAGTACTGCTCCAGAGCAGGAATAGGGCAGGGGTCCCTGGGGGACGCCTTCATGATCTCATGAATGGGCCCTCTACTCTACACGTTTCCCCCCACAACACTTATCCACAAGGTTCTGCAGAAAGCCAGAAGGGAGAGAGCTCGCATGATACTCATAGTTCCAACTTGGGACCGACAACAATGGTTTCCCCTGCTTCTGCGCATGACGGATCGTCCACCACTCCCCCTACTGGTAGCGCCGGACTTACTCACGCAGGCTCAGGGGTCCATAGTGCACCCACACCCTCAGGGACTACGCTTACAAGCATGGTTAATCCATGGCTCAGCGCCTTAGAGAGTACGTGTACGGAGGGAGTAAGACAAGTCTTAGAGCGTAGCCGAAGGCCCTCCACCAGGAGGACTTACGAACAGAAATGGACTCGCTTTGCTGCCTGGTGCTCTGCCAAACAGTTAGCCCCTCTTGATGTTCCTATAACTGTAATTCTAGAATACCTGCTGTACCTCAAACGAGACGGGCTCTCTCTATCCTCGCTAAAGGTCCACCTCGCAGCTATATCAGCTTTTCGGCACAAAGAGGAAGGGCCCACCGTATTCACCCATCCTATCGTCACAAGGTTCTTGAAGGGGCTGGTAAACCTGTATCCTCCTCGAAAACCGCTACCGCTGTCGTGGAGTTTGGACTTGGTACTCCACACGCTATCGGGACCACCCTTCGAACCATTAGCCACGGTACCCCTCCGACTACTTACCATGAAAACGACCTTCCTTCTTGCGATTACGTCAGCCCGTAGGGTGAGTGAGCTTGCAGCAGTGATGGCAACGCCACCCTGCACAGTATTCTCAAAGGAGGCGGTGATCTTACGGTTACACCTAGCCTTCGATCTGAAAGTTTCCTCAGAGTTCCACATTAAAGAACCAATAGTATTACCCTTGTTTTACCCGAAGCCTCACAGCTCCAGCAAGGAGGCGCGCCTGCATCTCCTAGATGTGAGGAGGGCGTTGGCCTTTTACATAGACAGAACTAAGTCCTTCTGGAAAACGGACAGGCTTCTGGTGTCTCTCGCTCCCAGGTCGAAAGGGGAAGGCCTCTCTTCCCAGAGAATTTCAAAGCACATTGTGTCCTGTATAAAACTGTGCTACGAGCTTCGAAAGACCCCTTTGCTAGCCTCGCGTAGGGCTCACTCCCCTGGAGCGGTGGCGGCATCAACGGCCTTCTTCAAGGGAATCGCGTTGAAAGACATTTGTAGAGCGGCGACTTAGTCATCCTACGACACCTTCGCCAAGCATTACGCCCTGCATCGGGTGTTCGATGAGGATACCCGTCTGTCGACAGCAGTCCTCTCGGGGGCACGCTGCACATGAATCGAGTACCCACCTCCTTACTTGGGGTTACTGCTGGGTAGTCACCTACTGTGGAGCACCCATGGGGACCACTCGAAGAAGAAAGAGAAGTTACTCACTTGTAGTAACGATGGTTCTTCGAGATGTGTCCCCGTGGGTGCTACACTACCCGCCCATCCTCCCCGCTTCGGATTGCTGTCTGGTGTTTTTCAGGAGCATCTGGGGTGGTTGGTCAAGGAACTGGCAGGGACCGGATCGTTCACGTGACCGAGGGCACACGAGGGAGCGGCGCGCATCGGTGCATGCGCGATCCAGTGGAAACTGCTAGAATTCCAATCTGTGGTGCCGGGCGAGCCCGACACCTACTGTGGAGCACCCACGGGGACACATCTTGAAAAGCCAGCGTTACTACAAGTGAGTGACTTCTCTTTTCACCACGTGCAATCCAATGTAAAAATAGTCCCTTTGGTAACTGAAGTTCACAGAGGCAATGTAAGATGAAAACGGGCATGTTGAAGAAAGCAAATGCTGGTTCAGAACAGAATAGTGTTTGATGTGAGGATCTTTACTTTGTATGATTTGACATGGGATGTTGGCAGTTCGGGTTTTAACTGTGAAAAAGTTTTAATTTTGAATCTCGGCACCAGCAGTCATTAAATAATCATTGCTTATCCTCTCTCCCCGAGGAAAAAAAATGGAAAAATGATTACAAGTAAATGTGGATGTTATTCACTGAAATTGTAAACAACTAAAAAGTGAATTCCACCAGCCCTGCCTATGCAAAGGCTCAAAATTTCAAAACCAGCCACCTGTTCTGAGAAATAAGCGTTACAGATACGGCTTAACCCTGGGCTTAGTTTGCCACATGTCTAGCATACTTAAAAAGCTGTTGTTCGTCAGATTAGCCAGTATACTAGGGGTATTTTTCCACCCTTGTGTCTTATCCCCAGCTGTAAATGAGGTTTGCCTGCCTGTTTCCAAGTCTCTTCTGGCTTTTGTTCAGGAAATGACTTCGGAGGAACAGAAGAAGATAAAGCACCTAGAGAAGTGCGACTTCAAAGAGATTCACAAGTACTTTGTGGACAAGAACGAGGCCCGTAAAGCTTTGCCCAAGGAGGAGAAACAGGTTCGGATGCTAAGTATCAGAGAGGTAGCCGTGTTAGTCTGTAGCTTTGAGAACAGCAAGAAGTCTTGTGGCACCTTATAGACTAACAGATGTTTTGGAGCATAAACTTTCATGGGCAAAGACCCGCTTCGTCAGATGCATGAGTGGGGGGGTGGTTACAGAAGGGTATTTAAAGAGGGGGGTCCCAGAAAGAGGGAGGGCCAGAGCTGACAAAGTCTATTCAGCAAGGTGAAAATGGCCCAGTATCAACAGCACTTATCAAAAGAGGAAAAAAACAAGTCAGATCAGACAGTGGGATGTGAACCATTATCAGAGTCTAATGGGGAGATATTAGTACCCAGAGCGCAGAAACTGCCCCTGTAAGCTGCGAGCCACTCCCAGTCTGTTTAATCCTTGTTTAATGGAGTCAAATTTGCAAATAAATTGCGGCTCAGAGATTTCGCTCTCCGTTTGATTTTTGAGATTTTTGTGTTTCAGAACTGCCACCCTTAAATCTGTCACTGAGTGTCCAGGGAGATTGAAGTGTTCCCCCACAGGCTTCTGTACATTACCGTTCCTGAAAATGTCTGATTTGTGTCCATTTATTCTTTTACGGCGAGACTGTCCAGTCTGGCCAATGTAAATTGCAGTGGGGAATTGCTGGCACATGATGGCACATATTATCTTAGCAGTTGTGCAGGTAAAGGAGCCCCTGATGGCATAGTTGGTGTTAGGTCCTATGATTATGTCACTGGTGTAGATATGTGAGCAGAGGTGGCAGTGAGGACTGTTGCAGGGGCTGGTTCCAGGCCTAGAGTCACTGGTTTGTGATTTGCAGTGGCTGGTGAGGATTTGTTTAAGGTTGGCCGGCTGTCTGCAGGCGAGGACAGGCCTGTCTCCCAAGGTCTGTGAGAGTGGAAGATCGTTGTTCGGGATGGGTTGCAGATCACGGATGATGCGCTGGAGAGGCCTTAGGTGGGGGCTGTATGTGATGGTCAGTGGTGTTCTCTTGTTTTCCTTGCGAGGCCTGTCTTGCAGCAGGTGGCTTCTGAGTACCCGTCTGCTCTGTCAATCTGTTTCTTCACTTCCTTAGGTGGGTATTATAGTTTGAGGAGAGCTTGGTAAAGGTCTTACAGATGTTTGTCTGTCTGATGGATCAGAGCAAATAGTCGTACCTTAGTGCCTGGCTGTAAACAATGGATTGTGTCGTGTGCCCTGGATGGATGCTGGAGGCGTGTAGATGAGCATAGCGGTCCGTGGGTTTTCGGTATAGGGTGGTATTTATGTGACCATCACTTATCTGCACAGTAGTGTCCAGGAAGTGAATTTCTTGTGTGGACTGGTCCAGCCTAACGTTGATGGTGGGGTGGAAACTGCTGAAATCACGGTGGAACTCTTCAAGAGCCTCCTTCTGGCTGCTGTTTCTGATGATTCCTGTGGATGGTTGGTAGATATTTAGTGTCAGTGTCAAGTGGCTTAATTTCCCTTTGATTGCAGTTGTTTCACTCGGTGATTGTAAATTAATACAGGTCAAACCTCTCTAACCTGGCACCCCTGGGACCTGACTGGTGCTGGACAAGAGAATTTGCCGGCCGACAGCAGGTCACTATAGTCTAGCACATCACCAACATTGCACTGCTTACTGGGCTCTTAGAAGACATTTGGGGGCAAATTGCCTCTAAATAACAGCACAGAACACTGAGAGCCAGGACTGGCAGCTGGAAACAAACTTTATGGGACCATGGGAAACGTGGCCACACCCATGATAAGTGGTTGTCTGGCTAACTAAAATCACGCTGGATTACGGATGTTGCCGGACCAGAGCTTCCAGATTAGAGAAGTTCAACCTGTACTTTTGATTCAAAACCAAGAATCTACATGATTACTAGTCTGTAACCTCGTAGCACTGTTGCTGGTACCCTCCTTCATCTCCTCCCATTCGGCACACCCATTTGCTGCACCTTGCCTTGAAATAGGGCAGGGAAAACTTATTTTTCCACACCTTTTAGGGAGACAGGGAAGCAAAGTCAGATGCCAGAAGGGTTTACAATACTATCCATCAAACGCACATTAAACTTGCCTGTTTGGATTTGTGTTGCTGGAATTTCTGGCCAGTTCTCCAAGGGAACAAGTTTCTTTCTGATGCAGCTGTTCAGATTTCAGCTCCGATCCTGTAAGCGGATCCCTGTCCTGTTGCTTGTGACTACATGGAAACATCATGTTCGTGTACGTGTGTGTGTGTTGAAATTCTGCAAGGAAGCATTAAGCCATTAGTTGCTTCCTTGTTACAGTGCCCACCTTGGGCAACGTGTGTGTGTGTGTGTGTGTGTGTGTGTGTGTAAAAACTACTGTGGCGTTAGAGGGTTGTAATCATGTCTCTCTCCTAACGGCCCAGCCCAGCAATAACAAAATCCCTGATCACTGCAAGCAAGCAGAAAAATTGCTCCTTTAGTTCCAGTGGGCCGGGGCTTATGCTTTTCCTGTCCAGGCTTGATCTGCAGAGTAGCTGATCAGAATTCAGCTGAACAGTTGTGGCTGCTGCATGCTGAGTGTCCTCTTCCCCCAGCCTTCACGCCTACATCCTGCATGTATACAGCCATGGATCATTGACGCATATACTAATTAATGCTGGTTCTGCCTCTTTCAGACCCCCTGCTTCCATACAGCAAGGTTGGACTCTCGCCTGGCTCTCCATGCCATTGATATTTGGCAGCCCCTTTGACACTCCCTGACACCAGGCTGAGCTTCTGATTCACAAATCTCTTGAATTTGTGACCCAACTTGCTTCTGGAAGGTGGGGGGCGGGGGGGTTACAGGAGGTGCAGCACCCGGGCTGTCTCCAGGGACTGTTGTTTTCTCCGGGGTTTGTTTTTAACTCAGAAACTGAAGGAGGAGGCTGATAAGATCCAGGAAGAATATGGCTACTGCATCCTCGACGGGCATCGGGAGAAAATCGGCAACTTCAAGACTGAGCCCCCGGGGCTGTTCCGGGGGCGTGGGGACCACCCGAAAATGGGCATGCTGAAGAAGAGGATCATGCCAGAGGATGTCATCATCAACTGCAGCAAGTGAGTCCCCATTAGCTAGCACTTCTCGCTGCAGGCCAGGGGTGTGGACGGAGCCAGTGGCCTTGGCTCCACTGAAAAAGCCAATATTTTCTCTCTTGGCTTCCGGCAAGGCGCTTGCCACCTGCCTCCTTCTCGCAGGGCAAAGTCTTGGGTCTCCTCTGCTGTTACTCCTGAGATTTAAATCCACATGAGGCCTCTTGGTCCTCCTCTCCTGAGGGTTGGCTTTGATCTGCCCTGGAGCAGAAGGGCCCAGGGCTGATCATAATTTTGCTTTGTATCCTTTCTGGCCGGCAGGGACTCTAAAATCCCCGAGCCCCCAGCGGGTCACAAGTGGAAGGAGGTGCGATGTGACAACACCGTCACCTGGCTGGCTTCGTGGACCGAGAACATCCAGAACTCGATTAAGTACATCATGCTGAACCCTAGTTCCAAGCTTAAGGTGAGTGTGTTGTTATCTGTCCGAGCCTCTGATTGCCATTTGGTTGACCCCTTTTGTGCCACAGTTCACACGCAGCCCTGCAGGGGTGCAGCTGGCAGACTCGTGTGTGCCACGTCCAGGGGGATGGTGCATGCATCGTGCCACCACCTGGGTCACATCACAGCCTTTGCAAGAGAAGCAAAGAGTCGTTTGAACTTGGAGGCTTTTGCAATTGTGCCTCTGACTTTGCCTGGCCCCTCTAAGCCCAATCCAATCTAGCAGAGACAGCGCTGGAATGGGATTCAGGAGATACAGGAGGGCTATCCCATCTCTGCCACTGAGCTACTGGGTGACCTTGGGCAAGTCGCTTCCTGTCTTGGTGCCTCCATTTCCACATCTGTGAAATGGGGCTTATGACTCTGATCTCCTTTTATAAAGTGCTCAGTGTTCTTAATTTTGTGCTGAGAACAGGGGTGGTTATGATGCATCACTAACATGACACAACATGGCTGCGGAGACTGTTCTGTTATACTGGAACCCCAACAATGGTCGTTTTGATAGTCTGTTGGCCCCACGTTGGGTTGACTTGAGCTTAATATTCGCAGTGGGCTTTGGTTTCCCTTTTGATTTATTTTTAAAAAGGCAAATTACATCCAGAAACATCGTACAAGCACAGCAGGGGGGTTAGCAGACATGCAAAAATGAGGGCACAAAATCAAAGCTTTCATGGTAGCATTAACTCAGTGACGTTGCAGGTAGGGTCACGTGGAACAGTGTGTTAGTAAATCTGACATTCTAGCTGTGTAACAGGGGCGAGTTAACACTTTATCGGTGCTTGATTTGCAGTCCGAAGCTTCTGATGCTGAGAAGTGCATTGGCATGATTGTCTGATGGGAAGGGCTGTGAAGTCTCACGGCTGGTTCCGTGCCTCTGCCAAGCCATCAGGGGGCACTAAACCCACTTGTCCAAAAATTTTTAGTTATTCCTGTTTCTCTTTCAGGGAATCATGGGTAGATGAGCTTAAAGAAACAAATCGTAGTTAGAACCCACACAGTGTTCTTAATGATCTTCTATCATGAAAGCAGTTCTAATGTGGAACCAGGCAACTTCCAGGTACAGGCTGAACCTCTGTAATCCGTAACTCTCTCATCTAGCAAACTCCGTAATCAGGCATGGTTTTCGTCAGCTGGACGACCACTTATCATTGGTATGGCCAAGTTTCCCGCGGTCCCTTGAAATTTGTTTCCAGCCACCAATCCTGGCTCTCATTGCTCTGTGCTGTTATTTAGCAGTAATTTACCCCTAAATGTCTTCTAAGAGCCCATTTAGCAGTGGGCGTGTTGATAATGTGCTTGACAATATGGACCTCCCGTGGTCTGGCAAATTCTCTTGTCTGGCATCGGTCAGGTCCCGAGGGTGTTGGACGAGAGGGGTTCAACTTGTAAAGGGTTTTATTCCTGGAATAGGTTAGGAATTGTTTGGCAAAATGTTGTTGCTCGCAAAAATGGTGGTTTGTCAAAATCAAACATTTTTCATGGGGAAAGGTTTGCTTGGATTGATTTTTCTTCACCAAAAATCTTTGAGTTGTTGAAATGAGCATCTCTGGTTTCCAGTTGAAAATAACTTCTTGCTGGGAAATAAAGGCAAAAACCCAAACAAAATGTTTTGAAATTCAGTGTTGTTTTGAGTGCCTTGCGCCAAGTATTTTTTTATGTTTGATTTGTGGAAATTCGAGGGGTTGACTTTTGCCCCAGCCCAGGATGGGAAATTTTTTTGGATGATCTCAAAAAGGTTTGCAGGCCGGGAAATCAGTTTCTTGCCCCTCTCTGTTGTATTACCTGTGACAGCGTGTGGAGCAGCAGTGGGTGCTGTTCAAGGCAAATCATGGAACACTAGACCTGGAAGGGACCTCGAGAGTTCGAGTCCAGTCCCCTCCCTCAAGGCAGAACCAAGCACGTACCCTGAAATCACCCTTTTTTCCTTCCAGGGGGAGAAGGACTGGCAGAAATATGAGGTAGCCAGACGTTTAAAGGACGTAGTGGACAAGATCCGCTCTCAGTACCGTGCCGACTGGAAATCCAGAGAGATGAAGAAGCGGCAAAGATCCGTGGCCCTCTACTTCATTGACAAGGTGCTGGCAGCATATTCGTCTTGTTGGGCTTGGTGCTTTGTAGAATTACTTTTACTCATGGTTGCTGGGAGCTGCCAGTCACAGGTCACGGAGCCACTCATGGTCATGGAGAACTTGGGAGCGAATTATGATGTCAAACTTTTCCTGCCAACTTCCCTGCACAGCTGTTGGAAGGGCAGTAAATAACACATGAATGATGCAGCAAAGCAACTCAAGATGCTCATGGGGCATTTAGAGTTTGTGGTGTGTGGGGCTGTGCAGTGGGGAAAGAAGCAGACGACGTATTTTGCACAGCATGGCAGCTTCTTTAGCACTGTTTTGGGGGGGAGTCTGTGTATGGGAAGAGTCAAGGTTTTAAACCATGCCTGCTCTTCTGTGGCCCTCCCCTCCCCACAGCTGGCCCTGAGAGCCGGGAACGAGAAGGAGGAAGGGGAGACGGCGGACACGGTTGGCTGCTGTTCCCTGCGCATTGAGCACATTAAGCTGCACCCAGAGCTGCATGGGCAGCAGCACGTGGTGGAGTTTGACTTCCTGGGGAAAGACTCAATTCGGTATTACAACAAAGTGCCTGTGGAGAAACCGGTGAGCTGGGCTTGGGCGGGGGTCACCCATGCTCCCAGACGTAGCTAAGCAGTGTGCATAGGCGCTGCACAATTTTTAGTGCGTGTATTCTCCCAACCCCCATATGAAGTAGGGCAGGGCTGCTGTCGCAGTTGTTCAGATGGGGAAACTGAGGCACAGTGGGGCTAAGTGACTCACCCATGGCGGCACAGGGTGGCTGTGTCAAAGCAAACACATGAACCCTGGTCTCCCAACTCCTAGGCTAGCGAGCTAAGCTCTGGGCCATCCTTCCCATAAGATCCTAAGAATGCCGAGTCAGACCAGTGATTTGGCTAGCTCAGGGTCCTGTTTTCTGATAGTGTCCAAAGCCAGATGCTTCAGAGGGCATGTACTGAACTGGGCAGTTTAACAAGTGATCGTTTGCCAGTAGCTGGGCCTGGAGGATGGTCAATTAGAGGTTTAGGGATACCCAGAGCTTGGGGTTGCAGCCAGTGCATCTTGTTATCTGTGCACCAGGAGAGATTCAGTTGCCACCCAGCTGATTAGCAGAGCATGCACAGCATTCTGGCTGACAGCATCCTCTTCTGCTGGTTGTGCGCATCCTCACATGTCTTGGCGCATGCAACAAAATTTATTCCACACATGGGTGGGGAAAAAAATTAGAGGGACCACTGACTGCATCCCAGACCATCTTGGCTATTAGTCACTGATAGATCTATCTCTCATAAATTTAGTTAATTCTTTTTTGAACCCATTTATACTTCTGGTCTTCCCATATCCCCTGGCAGTGAGTTCCACAGGTTGGCTGTGCCTTGCATGAATTACATCCAGATGTTTGTTTTAAACCTTCCGCCTGTTAATTTTGGCAGGAGATCTGATTTCTTCGGTTGTGTGTGGGGGGTAAATTACCTATCTGTGGCCCCTTTTCATCTTGAGAGATGGTGGTTAGCAGTGGTGGTGAGAATCGATGGGCAGTGTTTGAATCTGCAGCTTCTCTCGTGGCTGATTCGTCCAATATTGGATTTTCACGGTCGATTGCAATAACCACATGTCAGTCTATTACTGAGTTCTTGACTCTCAGGCTGTGTCTGCACTGGCGCAAATCTTGGAAATAGTCATGCTAGTGGCCATTTCAAAGATTACTAATGAGGCGCTGAACTGAATATGAAATTGTCCTCAGCTGAAGGGAATCAGGGGATTTCAAAACATGCAGGGTCCTTTCGAAAAGAACCGCTGTGTAGCCGCGCGAGCCACGTGTGTTCGAAAGCGTGTTAATATTCAGTTCAGTGCCTCATTAGTAATCTTTGAAATGGCCATTAGCATGGCTATTTTGAAGATTTGTGCCAGTGTAGACACGGCCGTAGAGTTTTTCCTTCTAAGATGAAATTCTTCTGCGTGGCTTGCACATATACTATTGAAGGATGATGGGCCCTGTCGCGGCAATCATTGCCAGGTAGTTCAATCTGATGATGTAGATTCCCAGGTTTTTGGATCGACGTTGAATTTTTTCATGGCGTTTTTGCATGCATCCTTGAACCTTAGCTTTGGTCTGCCTCTTGTTCTCAACCCACGTGAGAGTTCACCAAAGAGCATTTCTTTGGGAAGACGTTCATCACCCATTCTTCTCACATGACCAAGCCATCGTAGTCTTCTGCTGTTGAGGATCGCTGTGAGGCTGGGCATGCCAGATCTTGACAGGACATCTGCTTTTGAAACTTTATCTTGCCAGTTGATATTCATAATCTGCGGAGGCAGCAAAGATGGAACCTGTTCAGTTTGTTCTCCTGGATTGAGTAGGTTGATGCCTCAGAACTATATAGCGGATACTCAGTATGCTTGCCTGGTAGATTATTATCTTTGATTCCACTGTCAGTTTAAGATTGCTCCATGCTCATTTCATAAGTCTGCTTGCATAGGCAACTCACTCACTTCAAACACTAGCTGCTTCTGCTGCCGCTGCCTCTGCACAGGGCACGTGGAGGACCATGTGGGCAAGAAGAAATAACACATGGTGAATGCAAGGGGGATCCCAGCACACACACACCCCCCCCCACCTGCAGCCCACACCCCCCAGCCTGGCCCAGGCTGCTCCCAACACCCACCCCGGCCCAGTCCCCAAATCACCCTGTCCTGCCGCACTCCACCCCACCCCACCCCACCCACTACTGCTGGTGCAGCCTGGAGGAAAGAGCCACCACCACATCTGCTGGAGCCTCTGTCTTGTACTCGGGTAAATAATAGGGATGTAAAAATCCATTACAGTAGTTAACCAGTTAAATGGTTACGAGTATATCGGTTAACCGCTGCGCCACGAGTGCGGGGCTGCTCTGGCTGGGATGGTTAACTGGTTACTGGGTCAGCAGACCAGTAAGCCTAATGCTTACCACCTAGCTTCTTACATGGCAAGTGAATAACACCTCCCTCTTCCCATTCATGCGGTTATAAACCTCCCTCCTCCTCCTCCTTAGTTTTCTCTTTTCTAAACTGAACTGAACCTCTCCTTCATTTCTCCCAGCTGGAAGCTGTTCCATGCGCCTCATCGTATTTTCCCTTTCTCTGTACCTTTTCTAACGCTGTTGTCTTTTAGGTGCTGCAATGGCCAGAAACTGCCCTCAGTATTCAAGGTCAGGCCGTGGAGTCACCCAGCGATGACATCTCTTCTGTCTTACATCTCTTCCCTAATATTCATTTTTGACTGCTGCTGCATGCTGAGCCGACGTTTCAAAGAGCTATTTCTAGTCATTCGAAGATCTCTTCCTGGAGTGGCAATATCTATTTAAAGCCCCATCCTTTTGTATCCTAGCTGTAGTTATGTTTTCTGTTACTTTGCATGTATCAGCATGGAATTTCATCTGCTGTTTTGTTCCCTAGTCACTCTGTTTTCGGAGATCTCTTTGTCGCTCTTTGCAGCCTGCTTTGAAGTTAACCATCTTGGGGAATTTTGTATTATCCTTAGGAACCCCCACCGTTTCTGTCCCCACTGGGAAAACCGACTCTTTTTTCCTGCCCTTTGTTCCCTCTCTTTCAACCAGCCAATGCGAGGAACTTCCCTCTCAGGCCCGAATGCAGAGATTTCTGTAGGGGGTGCTTCTGGGTAAATGTGGACTCCCACCTAGCACAGCGCAAGTGAAGAGTTAACAAATGTGGGCCATAAGCTCCTGGCCTCTGTGTATTGAGGGGAATATTTTTTTGGTCTTCATTCACTTTGATCTCAATTAGCAAATGAGTCAAATGCTTTGTTGTATGATAGATAAACAAATGTATGGAGATACACATCTTCTTGAGCTGGAAGGGACCTTGGGAGGACCAAGCACCATCCTTTTTTTTTAAATGTATTTGCCCTAGATCCCTAAATGGCCCCCTCAAGGACTGAGCTCGCAACCCTGGGGTTAGGAGGCCAATGCTCTAACCACTGAGCTCTCTCTCCCCCTGTATTTGGGGTTGGGGGGTGGTGT
The DNA here is from genome assembly GCF_033958435.1 of Carettochelys insculpta. Lineage (NCBI taxonomy): Eukaryota > Metazoa > Chordata > Testudines > Carettochelyidae > Carettochelys > Carettochelys insculpta. Next base: position 8,001,195 of record NC_134138.1, read on the forward strand.
GTAGCAGAGAGGCACCTGAGATCACTGTGCAGCTCTGTCAGTGGGTGAGAATGTTACCCCGTGTCTCTCTTCTGGTTCTGTAACAGACCTTACTCCTCACTGCGCCAGATGCCGGTCAGGGTCTGCTCACTGCAGGGAAGTAACCTGGAGACAGGTAAATCAAAACAGCAGTCGTGTAGCACTTTAAAGACTAACCAGATCTGCAAAGTGCTACACGACAGTTGTTCTGGTTTGTCAGAATACAGGCTAGCGTGGCTACCTCTCTGTTACTATTGAGACAGGTAAAAATATTTGCCCAAGTTTACTGGGGGCAGTGGCCGAGTTGGGGGTTAAATCTTGGTGCCCGAACATCGGCTGGAGGCTGGTGTGAGGTACCCACCAGGAGGGTGCTGAGGCTGAGCTGAGGGTGCTGTGGAATTCTTGGAGGAAGAATCTGATGGAGGGGGACATTCGTGATCATTTTCAGAGCACTTCTGCATGGCCCTCTGGCGTAACCCTTCCTGTCGTTGCAGGTGTTCAAGAACTTGAAGCTGTTTATGGAGAACAAAGACCCAGGGGACGACCTCTTTGACAGGCTGAACGTAAGCTGCTTTCCTTTGGCCGCTGAAACCGATGGGCTGGTAGCGCCCTCTGGAGCTAGGCCAATAAAGCGAACAGTTGCCCCAGTCTTTCCTGCAGGATCCCAACCTAGTTTGGGTCCGTGCGTCCCGAGAGCAGAGAGAATTCCTGCCGCAGCAGTACAGCATGTGCACACGGGGGCCAGTCGGGCAAGGGCACCGATTTCATTGTTTAGTGATGGCTCTCATTTTTAATACTCCTCCTCTCCTGTGATCAGCTAGTGCCACCCGCTGTGTCCCCCAGCAGCCCACACACTGTTCCCTGTAAGCTGAGTGTTCAGGATGGCCACCTGGGAGAGAGTCAAATGCTGCCCCAGCTGATTAGTAGAGCGTCCACAGCTGGCCGCGTGTGTTTCTATGGGTGGTGTACATGCCTTGGTGCACATAATAAAATTTATTCTGCACACAGGTGGGAAGGGGGGATTAGAGAAAACACTGACCTCACAGTCATTTGATTGCTCAGCTCGGCTGTTGCATGCATACAAGCTCAGCCCAGTGCCCTGATGGCTGATGTGCCATTTCCAGCAGGGAGGTAACCTTGGGACAGAGAGGTGAAAATGTTAGTGGCACTCAGAGCCCCAGACGGTCCAGGGGTTCAAAGCCTGCGGAGGGCACAAGAGCTAGAGGCTTTGTCTAGACAGACCCCAGCCTTTCCTTCACCAGCTGGGCAAGTGGCTCCTTCCTTTGCTCTCAAAAATACTCGTCTCCGCCAGTTTCCAGGGGAGTAGCCAGAGCCCCCTTTCAGGGGCGAGTTAAAGCAAGAGTGCGTCTGGAGTCAGGGCTTGTTTCCTTCACGTCCTCCACCTGCAGAGAGGGGATTTAATCTCTGATGTGCTAGAAACATCAGTGCCCCTCCAGTGTGCAGAGCAATTTCCACTCAGGCCAGGAGCCTGCTTCCTGGCATCTGAGCATCCATGGGTGGAATAAATTTCCTTATGCACACCTAGATGTGTGGATGTGCACCACCCATTGAAACACAGGCTGCCTACTGTGGGCAGCTTGCAGAGAACCCCACTGACACTGACACCTTAGGTGTCCACCACCAGCCTGGAAGTATGTGCAAAATAGGCATTTCTGTGGGCACTCCAAGGGTTTGTGAGCCTTCTGAGCCTCCCTTGCTTCTCTACCCAGTCTGCTCCTCTGGGCTGCATGCACACATCCTGAAATGGTGCGTCTTCAATGCATGCTGCTTCTGAGGGAGGGCACTTAGCTATATAAGACCAAGGACGCTTTGCTAAGACTGTCTACACTACCACAGAAGAGTGACCTGCTCAGGGTTGAGCTGCTGGGGATCAACCCCTGCACTTCTCATGAGCAGTGAGGCCCCTGGGAGCAGCTCTCCTATCAGTTTTCCTTGGTGAGGGGATGGCCAGGTAAGTCAATTGCAGATACATCAATTCTAGCTGCACACTTGCAGTAGCTAGAATTGCATAGCTGCAGTCAGTAAGCAGCGCACACAGTCTCTTGTCCTGGTGCAGTTTATGACCTTTTGAGGACAAATGCTCTTGGTGTTATCCCTGTCTCACAGGGACCTTCAGACGTCCTCCAGTCCAGTCCAGTCCCCTACCAGGGCCTATCACCATCCCTGTGTTTTTAAGCTATTTGCCCCAGATCTCTCCCAGCCCCACTCCAGGATTGAACTCACAAGCCTGGGTTTAGCAGGCCAATGCTCAAACCACCTAGCTATCCCTCCCTCCGTTAGAAGCTGTTTCTTTAGATGAAGCAGACCCTACAGCCCATGTGGCTCAGCCCTATAAATTCAACCTATCGTTGGGTCAGACCATGAGCTAGTGCAGATTCCTTGAGTTCAATGGTGCTAGACCAGTGTACTCTCACTGGGGAACCTTGTCCACCAATCTCCAAGCGGACAAGCAAAGTAACAAGAAATCTGTGCATAGCTGTGCTCCTCAGCCCTGTAGTCTTAGGTGCCTACATGCTTCTTGTGCTATATAAAAGGAAAGTTGAAAACGGACCTCGGTTTTCCTGCCCTTTACTCATTTCCCCTCTGCCTTGTTTTTGTTTTTTCCTTTGCAGACGACTCTCTTGAACAAGCACCTTCAGGATTTGATGGATGGGCTGACAGCCAAGGTGTTCCGAACCTACAACGCGTCCATCACGCTGCAGGAGCAGCTGAAAGCCCTCACAAATGGTGAGAGAATGTTCCTCCAGGTGGCGTATGGAACTCAGCGTCATGGGGGACCATGGAACTTCATACCTAGAGCAGCGTGCTGTTAGTCATAGGAGCATGAGGCTGGAAGGGACCTCAGGGCGTCATCGAGTCCAACCCCCTGCTTCAAGCAGGATCAACCCCCACTAAGTCATCCCAGCTGGCACCTTGTCAAGTTGGCACTTAAAAACCTCTAGGGATGGTTAATGCAAGTGAGGATGAAAGTTATTGAAAACAACAAGAAGTCCTGTGGCACCTTATCGACTGACAGATATTTTAGAGCATCAGTTTTCATGGGCAAATACCTGCTTCATCAGATGCATTAAACTGCAGCAAGGGAGGTTTAGGTTGGACATTAGGAAAAAGTTCCTAACTGTCAGGGCGGTCAAACAGTGGAATAAATTGCCGAGGGAGGTTGTGGAATCTCCATCGCTGGAGATATTTAAGAACAGGTTAGCTAGACATCTATCAGGGATGGTTTAGATAGTACTTGGTCCTGCCATTGGGGCAGGGGGCTGGACTCGATGGCCTCTCGAGGTCCCTTCCAGTCCTAGTGTTCTATGATTCTATGCATCTGGTCTTTGTCTATGAAAGCTGATGCTCTGAAATGTCGGCTAGTCGATAAGGTGCTACAGGACGTCTTGTAGTTTTTCAAGACACGGACTAACACGGCTACCTCTCTGAAAGTGATCGAGTTTCTGAGGTACAGAATGAGTGTAAGGATGGTCAGGAAGGGAGGGTTCTTTGCCTTTGTTAGGCAGTGTGTTAACAGCATTATCTTGGACTTATTAGTTGACCTTTCTCTGAAGCATTCTTCATCATCGGTGGGGCCACATCTGGAGTATTGTGTCCAGTTCTGGGCCTCTTCTCCAGTATAGAAAGGAGGTGGATGCATTGGAGAGGGGGCAGTGGAGGACAACCAAAATGATTAGGGAGCTGGAGCATGTGACTTGCGAGGAGGAGCTGAGGGATTTGGGCTTATTAAGTTTGCAAAAGAAAAGAGCGAGGGGGGATTTGATAGCAGCCTTCAACTTCCTGAAGGGGGGCTCTGAAGAGGATGGAGAGAGGCAGTTGTAATGGCAGGTGACAGAAAAAAGAGCAATGGTCTCAAGTTACAGAGTGGGAGGTGTAGGTTGGATATTAGAAAAAACAATTTCCCCAGGAGGGTGGTGAAGCACTGGAATGCATTACCTGGAGAGGTGGTGAAATCTCCATCCCTAGAGGTTTTTAAGTCCTGACTTGACAAAGTCCTGACTGGGATCATAGAATCATAGAAGAGTAGGACTGGAAGGGACCTCGAGAGGCCATCGAGTCCAGCCCCCTGCCCTCATGGCAGGACCAAGCACTTTCTAGACCATCCCTGAAAGCCATCTATCTAACCTCTTCTTAAATAACTCCAGTGATGGAGATTCTACCACCTCCCTTGGCAATTCGTTCCAGTGTTTGATCACCCTGACAGTTAGGAGCTTTTTCCTAATGTCCAACCTGAACCTCCCCTGCCGCAATTTCAGTCCATTGCCTCTTGTTCTATCCTCAGAGGCAAGGAAGAACAAGTTCCCTCCCTCTGCCTTATGACACCCTTTTAGATACCTGAAAACTGCTATCATGTCCCCCCTCAATCTTCTCTTTTCCAAACTAAACAAGCCCAATTCTTTCAGCCTTTCTGCATAGGTCATGTTCTCTAGAGCTTTGATCATTCTCGTTGCTCTCCTCTGGACCCTCTCCTATTTCTCCACATCCTTCCTGAACTGCGGTGCCCAGAACTGGACACAATACTCCAGCTGAGGCCTAACCAGCGCAGAGTAGAGCAGGAGAATGACTTCTCGTGTCTTATTCACAACACACCTGTTCATGCATCCTAGAATCATGTTTGCCTTTTTCGCAACAGCATCACACTGTTGACTCATATTTAGCTTGTGGTCCACTATAACCCCTAGATCCCTTTCTGCTGTACTCATGCCTAGGCAGTCCTTTCCCATTCTGTCTGTGTGACACTGATTGTTCCTTCCTAAGTGGAGCACTTTGCATCTGTCCTTATTAAACCTCATCCTGTTTACCTCAGCCCATTTCTCCAGTTTATCCCGATCCTTTTGAATTATGACCCTATCCTCCAAAGAAGTTGCAACCCCTCCCAGCTTGGTATCATCTGCAAACTTAATAAGTGTACTTTCTATGTCAATATCTAAATCGTTAATGAAGGTATTGAACAGAACCGGTCCTAAAAGAGACCCCTGCGGAACCCCACTAGTTATACTTTTCCAGCAGGATTGAAAACCATTAATAACTACTCTCTGGGTACGGTTATCCAGCCAGTTGTTCACCCACCTTATAGTAGCCCCATCTAAGTTGTATTTGCGTAGTTTATTGATAAGTATATTATATGAGACCGTGTCAAATGCTTTACTGAAGTCTAGGTGTACCACATCCACTGCTTCTCCCTTATCCACAAGACTCGTTATTCTATCAAAGAAAGCTATTAGATTGGTTTGACATGATCTGTTTTTAACAAAGCCATGCTGGCTGTTCCCTAGCACCTTACCACCTTCCGATTGCTTGCAGATGATTTCTTTAAAGACCTGCTCCATTATCTTTCCTGGCACAGAAGTTAAGCTGACTGGCCTGTAGTTTCCTGGGTTATTCTTGTTCCCCTTTTTATAAATGGGTACTATATTTGCCCTTTTCCAGTCTTCTGGAATCTCTCCCGTCTCCCACGATTTACCAAAAATGATTGCTAAAGGCTCAGATACCTCTACTATCAGCTCCTTGAGGATTCTAGGATGCATTTCATCAGGCCCTGGTGATTTGCAGACATCTAATTTCTCTAAGTAAATTTTAATTTGTTCTTTTCCTATTAAGAGAAGCAAGGGATGATTTAGTTAAGGCTGGTCCTGTCTTGGGTGGGGGGCTGGACCTGACAACTTCGTGAGGTCTCTCCCAGCCCTGGGATTCTATGATCCTGTGTTGTTTCTTAGCTATTTCTAGAGGCAAGATACTGGCCAAACCCCGCTGCACCCTAGAACCATCTTTCCTTTTTCCTGCCTCTGATAATTAACAGCACCAATGATGAATCACCTGAAAGGGCTCATAGCCCATTTTTTAGTTTATTGTTCATTTATTGAGTGATGTTGTGATTAATTAACACATTGTATTATAGATGAGTGTTGTATGTTAGAGATAAGCTGTGGGATTATGAAGGCATAAAACTGATCTGTATGATGTTGACTGACATCTGCAGTTATAGGTGGTGGGAGGATGGATGTACAAGTTAAATCTCTCTCGTCTGGCACCTGTGGAACTTGACCGGTGCCCAACGAGAGGATTTGTTGCACCATCGAAGGCCAATATTGTCTAGCATGTTACCAACACTTCCACTGCTTACTGGACTCTTAGAACACATTTAGGAGCAATTTAGAGCTAAACAGCAACACAGAACACTGAGAGTCAGGACTGGTGGCTGGAAACAAACTTTATGGGACCACAGGAGACTTGGCCGCACCCATGATCAGTGGTCATCCGGCTCACTAAAATCATGTCAGGTTATGGATGTTGCTGGATTAGAGAGCTCTGGATTAGAGAGGTTCAGCCTGTCTCTAGGAGTTGGATATGCTGTGACGTTTGTAACTGTGTTGGCAACTTGAATGAAATGGATAACAGATCATGCGTCTTGTTCTTGTGCGTGTCTGTGCTACTTGGCGGTGGTTTTCAGTGTTCTTATAACCTCTACATCTGGAACCAGCTGGGATAACGTTGATCTTGAGACGTAGGCACCAGAGCTGAACTCTCGATCGCGTAAGGTAACACCACTAAAGTTAACTTAAAACAAAACTAAAGGCAACAGGTACATTGGTGCTTCCCATAAATCAGTTAAATGTTTTCCTATCTTGACCAATTTTTTTGTCCTTCCATCTCCTGTACCAGGTGATACATCTGACAAAGCGGGTCTTTGCCCACCAAAGTTCAAGTTCCAAAAGAGCTGTTAGTCTGTAAGGTGCCACAGGACTTCTTGCTGTTTAGGTGATGAATAATCGTGTTTTGCTTTTCCAGCTGAAGACAACGTTGCAGCAAAACTCCTCTCCTATAACCGAGCCAACCGAGCTGTGGCCATTTTGTGTAACCATCAGAGATCCACGCCCAAGACCTTTGAGAAGTCGATGCAGAACCTTCAGGCCAAGGTAACAGAGGAGGGAGGGCTGCTGATAACAGGCCCACAAGTTGCTGCTTCTGTGTATCGGGTGCGTTTCAAGGTTGCTAATCCTGACCGGGATCAGGCACCATAGAGCAGTTGTGAGCTAGAGCAGCGGTTCCCGACCTTTTCAGAAACACTTCCATGAGCCCAATGGTTCCACAGTGCGCCTGCTTTCTTCAGCTGAATCGATTGCTCATAAACATCATGTTTACTTACATTTACGATCGGTACAGTCGTATTAGGGAGTTTGCAACACAGTAATGCATACCTGCTAAACCCAGGGTTGTGAGGTCAATCCTTGAGGGGGCCGTTTAGGCGCAAAAGAAATTTAAAGAAAAAAAAATCTGTCAGGGATGGTGATAGGTTCTGCTGTGAGCTCAGGGGACTGGACTCAATGACCTCTGAAGGTCCCTTCCAGTTCTATGAGATAGGTAAGTGAAACAAGGATCAACGGTTTTGAATGCACCACAGAATACACCGTCTCAGATGGCGACCAGAGACATATTTTCAAAATCTGCTCAATGCCATGCAATGGATGTTGAGTAAATGAGTAACCACTAAAAGCAATCTGCCCTCCCCGCCAGCCTGTTGGAGCCAGGACATGGCGCTGAAACCATGTCCTAGCTCCATCAGACTCTCGTCTTCCTTCCCACTTCCTTGCCACAGCAGGGATAGGGAGCAGGCTCATTTGGGCTGGGAAGCGGCATTTCAGCTGCCTTCTGGCGAAACGGAGTCCTGCAGGGTTGGCATTTCCCCGCCTGGTGGCTCTGCAATGAACCACTGCGTGGGGCAGAAATGGACGAACCCTGCACCAGCTGGGACTCAGGCAGCCTTGCTGCTTGAGCCCAAGCTGGGGTGGGATCATCAATTTCCCCCCTGTGGTGACTCTGCAAAGAGCCTCAGCGAGGAGAAATTGACGAGATTTCACAGCACACTTGGACAGTTCTCAGGGCACAGCAGTGTGCCCCGGCACCCTGGTGGGAAACCACTGGGCTAGAGAAGTTTTAATTCTTGAATTACTCGGAGAAGATGTGACAGGAAACTGAGGGCAGAGGTGACAAGGAAACTAAAGAGCGTGTGACGAAGATGAAACAGTGGCAGCACAGGGTCACTGTAGGGGCGGAAGCTACACCAGGGTTTCTCTGGGGAGAAAGGAAGCTCAGGGCAATTTGGGTTTGTTTTCCCAGATCGAGGCCAAGAAGGAGCAGCTGGCTGAGGCACAGGTGGAGCTGAAGAGAGCCAAGGCTGATCTCAAAGCCAAAAAAGACGTGAAATCGAAGGCGTGAGTGTCTCTCTTTTCCACAGACTTTCTCAGCAGGGGGAAGGAGGGGGGATTCGGGGCACGGCGACGCTACAGAATTAAGTTATTTTAAGTCAATGTACGCCCAGCGCAGTAATGAATTCTGACGTTTGCACTCTGCTCCTTCTGTTGGTGGTGAGTGTCCTCACTGAAAGCAATTGCACCAATTTAACTGACAGTGTGAGGCGCTTACAGCCAGAATACCACCACCAGAGGCTGACAGCTGATTTCTGCTGCCCAGGTTCAGGGCTCTCTTCTTTACTCCACTTCAGTCCCTCCCCAAGCAACAGCGGTCCAGCTGTGAGCCCTGTGTGGCAACAGTCGATGTAAGCAACACAGTGTCTATACCAGGGTGGACAGTAATTTTTGCAGAGGGGCCACCCTGTGAATTTTGGGGTACTGGTCACGGGCCGGCTCTGGGCCCCATGGAAGGGGTGGGGTCTCAGGCAGAAGGGGCGGGTCCTCTGGCAAAAGGGGCGGGACTGGGGGCTGCAGAGAGAGACAGAGTGTGAGTGCAAAAGAAATGCTCAGTGTGTGAGAGAGAGACAGACTTTGTGACACAGATTGAATGTGTGCTGCAGTGTGTATGTGACCGTGACACTGCGTGTGGCACAGATGGGGTGTGTGTGTGACAGTAACACAGTGTGTTGTGCTGGCTGCGACTGGGTGAGTTTCTGAGAGAAGCCGCCCTCTGTCTCTTTAAGGGAGATCTGTCCTGCTCTGTTGTCTCCCCGTCCCCTGCTCTGCAATCCTGAGGGAGTCGCTTTCCAGCCCTGCTACAGACTGTCTCTCTCCCTCTCCCTGACCTCTGCGGAGATGAGATACAGGGGCCAGGGGAACATCCTGACCTCAGCATTACCCTCTGCCCTCCCCCTCCGCTCAGCCAGCGGCAGAATCCTAGGAGCAGCTCGGCTGCAGTCCACAAGGCTGGGGAGAGAAGCATCTGAGCACATGCTGCTGGCTGTAAGCCTGCACGCTGTGCTCATCAGCTGGGTGGGCCAGAGAGAAATGCCCTGTGGGCCAGGTCCAGCCCTTGCATGTGAAGTTGCTCATCCTCGGTCTACGCAGACATTGTGTCGATCTATCTGCGCTGGCCTGAGCACAATGCCTCTCTTGCAGGCGGTGTTAGTAATCGGTGTAGCGGACAAGTTACATGGGCAGGAGCGACATTTTAGCCCAGCTGGCAGCGTTTGTTCTTACTGGTGGTGCGCATCTGCACAGGCCTTGGTGCATAGAACAAAATTTATTCCACCCACAGGTGGCAAAAAATAGAGTGAAACCGACAAGTCCGGTGGCACCTTATAGGCTAACAGATTGTTTGGAGCATAAGCTTTCGGGGGCAAAGACCTGCTTCGTCAGACAAATTAGAGGGCACCCTGGTGTGGGCTGTTTGCTTGCTGAGACGTGAATAGCACTGCTGGGGCTGGGACCTGTGTTGCAGCACATTGCTCTGCGTGTTTCCCTTTTTCCGCCTCCCGCCTGACTTGTCCCTGCTGTCCCGCCAGTGCTGTGGAGAAGAAGAAGAAGCTGCTGGAGAAGCTGGAAGAACAGCTGCTGAAGCTGAACGTTCAAGCCACGGACAAGGAGGAAAACAAGCAGATTGCTCTGGGCACGTCCAAGCTGAATTATCTGGATCCCAGGATCAGCGTGGCCTGGTAGGTCGTTGGCTCTTTGCAGAGTAGTCGTTTGCCACTGTGTGGGCCTGTCCCTTGACTGCAGACTCTGCCAGCGCAGAACAAAATCTCCACCACCCCCACGAGCCTTGGGCACCGGGGAAAGGAGGGGCTGTGCAGACCAAACCCGGCTCAGCAGGACCCGGGCTGCCGGGGGTTGTTGCAAAGCTGGTGTCCTGCCAGCAGCTCTTGTGTGTAACCAGGCAGCTGCAGCTCTGCCAGCTCTGCACTCCCAGCTGTGGTGGGACAGCCGAGGGCTATTTCTCATGGAACTGGGGCCCAAACTGGCCTTTTAAGGGTTGTCTGTAGGGGGAGCTGACATACAGCCAGCTGGGGGGTGACTCTGCGGTGCTCTAGCATTGGCTGGCCATGCACTAGAAGTGAGCTGGAAGTGGACTCACTACAGCACGATCCGTGCGCAGTGGCCTGCCCCGGTTAGAGCCCACCCCCTGAATTGCCCCCTCCCGGGAAGCCAGTGGTGAGCCCGGAGCACCCAATGTCTTGCGCTGCTGGTGGGGAACTCGGCTCTCTGACCTCTTATCCCAGTAATGCCTGAGTACGGCTCGGGCGCCAGCGGGTTGGATCCGCACAGCTCCCCCAGAGGTAGGGAAGGAGCATCCCTCTTCTGCACAGAGCAGAACGGCTGCACTTGTTAGTCAGCGGTTGCCAAGCTGGGCTGGGGTCCCCTCGGGGGTCACAAGGTCACTACATGAGGGGTCAGCCTCTGCCCCTACTCCACTTTGCCCCCAGCGTTTCTAATGGTGTCCAATGGCTCAGACACGGTTTGCAGTTTATAAAGGGGTGCGGGTAGCGCTCAGAGCCTTGGGGTGCATCACCATCCAACTCTGAGGCTCTCACGCCTTTATACTGCTGGCCCCTTTCGCACCACAAGCCCATCAGGGAAGTAGGCTGAACTGGGAATTGAGCCCTAGTCTCTTGAGTCAGGCCAGTGTCTCATAGGCGGTATAGCCAGAAAGAGCATTGGGATCACCCTGCTCTGACTTCCTGCAGGTTGGAAGCTGCAGCCCCTTCCCTACCCACTCCTGTCACTGACCCCCAGCCTCTGGCTGAGATACTGACGGCCCCAACTCAGGGCTTAGTCCTCAGGTGAGAGAATCTGCAGGTCACACCAGTTCAACCTCCAAGGGACCCGTGCCCCACACAGAGAAAGGCACTTACCCCTCCAGCCCCAACGAGCAGGGTCTGTGCCAGTCTGACCTAGGCGAAATTCCCTCCTAACTCCAAATATGGTGATCAGATAGACCCTGAGCATGTTGGTGAGACGCACCAGCCAAACTCCCAGGAAGGAACTCTCTGGCCGGGGCTACACTAGCACCCCTCCGTTTCGAAACGGGGATGCTAATAAGCCACTTCAGTGGATGCTAATGGGGCACTGCCCTGCATATGCAGTGCCTCATTAGCATAACGGTAGCCGCGCACGTTTTAAAACTGCTGCTTTTGAAATGCACGCCGCCGGTGTAGACGGGGGCCTTTTGAAAGGCCCCCCCCCCTGGATTTGAAAGCCCCTTCTTCCCAAAACCAAATGCACCTCCAGATCCACTGCTGGTAGTGAGCCTCACCCTTGCTGACTGAGCTAACCTTGTTATCCCCACCCTTGCTCTGGCTTATTTACAGCTGGCCCTGCAGTTTTCCAAGACCAGCATCTGATGAAGTGAGTCTGTGCTCACGAAAGCTCATGCTCAAAACTTTTCTGTCTATAAGGTGCCACAGGGCCAGTCATTGCTGTTAAAAATAAATATATGATACGTGGCTCAATGATCTGCTCTTCCCCCAGAGCCAGGCACGCCCAGCTTCCCCCCTACTCTAATCCAATCCTCCTCCCTTCCCCCAGAACCAGGCACCCCCAGCTTCCATCCCACTCTAACCCAATCCTCCTCCCTTCCCCCAGAGCCAGGCACCCCCAGCGCCCCCTGCTCTAACCCACTTCCCCTCCCCCAGAGCTAGCTAGCCAGGCCCCACAACCCAGTGCCTGAGACTCACTGGAGCCACCACCGCCATCACACACTTTCTCCCTCCAGGCGCTGGGGCTCGTGCCCAGAGCAGCGGTGAGCCGTCCGGGTGCTTGGCTCCACGCAGGAACCTCATTTCGTTGATCAAAGAGCCACATGCAGCTCAAGAGCCCACGGGTTAGCCACCCCTGGCCTATCGTAACTCAAACCCCTTCCATCGAGCATCCCAGCACTGGCCATGGCAGGGCTTTGCTGCCAGCAGTTGTAGATCAGCCACACAGAACTGTGGCAGCCTCCTCGTGCCATCCCCTGCAGAGACTCCCCAAGCTCAGTCCTACTCACTCGGCCACCCTTACTCTCATCACTACAGCGCGTAATAGAACACGGAAAGCCCTACCACTCCACACGGTGCTGGGGCCGGGAAGCGAGGCATGGCTCTCATAAAACAGCGGCGCTGTGCCTGGCTTAGTGCAGAGCAGTCGCGTGAGCCCAGCGAGAACCCGCAGAATCCAAAAATAATGGCCGGTAGGGAAGAACCCTGCTCCGGCAGGGAGTTGAACTGACTCGACCAGCAGCAGCAGCCTGCAGGGGCTGTCCACTAAGCTGCAACCACCTCACTGTGCTTGCCCGCAGGTGTAAGAAGTTCGGCGTGCCCATCGAGAAGATTTACAACAAGACCCAGAGGGAGAAGTTTGCGTGGGCCATTGACATGGCCGACGAAGACTTTGAGTTCTGAGAGCAGCCGTTCGCCCGAGACAGGGAACCGGGGCCCTTCTCGCTCTTCTGGTCTTGTTGGAAGCTGTTGGGGAAAATGCACGTAACGGCGTCAGCCGGTTCCCGCACCTCATGTCCTTTGTTCGGTATTAAAAGGACACCCTGAGCTTTGGTGGGAAAATGAGCACCGCTTCCGGTGGTGCTAATCCTGATGCCAGTGACCTTAAATGTAAACTTTCAGTTCTTTCTCTCTGCTGCCAAATGATCCACATCTTCCCTTGCCCTCCTTCAGTTCTGACATGTCCGAGGGTAGGTGCCAGCCTTACCATGCAGTCTAAACGAGCTAAGATTACCTCATTCTCCATCTGCAGTCTTGGCATTAAAGTGTCTGAGCCCTTGCACTCTGCCTGGGGTTGCTTGACACGAAACATGAAGGAATGATACCTCCAGAATCAGGCAGCTGGAAGCACAGAGCAGCTGCCACGTGGCTGATGGGGCGTAGCAGGAATCCTGGATGGGCCATGCAAAGGGACAGTCTCCTGGTTTCTAAACCCGACTGAGCAGGAGCGCAAGCTGCAGGATGTTTCCCTTGCTGTATTCTTTGAAAGGGGAGCCCAGTTTAGGTGTGCACATAATCACAGTGGCCAAACGCTCCACTTCCAAGAGCGAATGGTTGAAAAGGCCAGCCAGCCATTAGAGTGGTAATGCCAGGGATGGTGGAATCTCACAGGAACATGTTAATTTGAGCAAAGCGTGCTCCTTGAGTGCAACTGCTCGTTATAGCCTTGGGGTAGACGACCCGTTCTTGGTGGCCTTGACCCAAAGCCCTCTGAAGTCGCTAGATGTTTTTCCATTGACGTCAGTGGGTTTGGATCAAGCCGCAGGTATCTTTAGACATGATATCAATGGAAGGAAATCACTGTGCCCATTCATTTTCACATGGTGGAAAGGAGGCAGGTGCAACACAGGGCCTGGAAAAGTTAGGTGGGTCTGTTTCTATGGGCCGTGGTTTTGTTGTAGCAGAAACCGTGCGTGACAGGTAATTTCACTGACGGAGACAATGTTTCTCACTGATCCAGTGACAATCTGCTACACTCTGCACAAACCAGATGGGGATGTACTGTAGGTAAAGTACAGTACCATGAATATATTTGCTATTTCACTTTTGATCACTCGTTTTGATATGAAGCACCAAGGGTTTTGTACATGTCTTGCAAGCAGTTAGCTGAAAAATATTTCTGTCGTTAAATCTTTGTACACTCGAGGTTAAATTGGCTCCCCGCTAGCAGCCAGAGGGTGAAGTTCATGTTGCTGTGTGGCCTTCTGTGCGTGAACTTTCGGTCTGTTGCTCGTGTGTGAACTTCTTTAAGTTCTCATTTCTGTTGGAAGTTAGGGGCTTGAAATGTTTCATTAAAATTTGAAATATTTGGGGGTCCCTTTGTCCTCTCGTCTTGTTTATCCAGGGAAAGCAGGCACAGCCCCCAGTCCTGCTTTGGGAGCGACCTGCCTCGGTAGTTGGACTCCAGGGTACTGATAAGAACATAAGAACATAAGAATGGCCATACTGGGTCAGACCAAAGGTCCATCGAGCCCAGCATCCCATCTGCCGACGGTGGCCTATGCCAGGTGCCCCAGAGAAGGAGAACAGAAGACAATGATCAAGTGATTTATCTCCTGCCATCCATCTCCTGCCCTTGTTCTGAAGCCTAGGGCACCATACTTTATCCCTGGCTAATAGCCATTTATGGACCTAACCTGCAAAAATTTATCAAGCTCTTTTTTAAACCCTAATAGAGTCCTGGCCTTCACAGCCTCCTCGGGCAAGGAGTTCCACAGGTTGACTGTGCGCTGTGTGAAGAAAAATTTCCTTTTATTAGTTTTGAACCTACTACCCATCAATTTCATTTGGTGTCCCCTAGTTCTTGTATTATGGGAAAAGGTAAATAATTTTTCTATATTCACTTTCTCCACACCATTCATGATTTTATATACCTTTATCATATCGCCCCTCAATCGCCTTTTTTCCAAACTGAAAAGTCCCAGTCTCTCTAGCCTCTCCCCATATGGGACCCTTTCCAAGCCCCTAATCATCTTAGTTGCCCTTTTCTGAACCTTTTCTAATGCCCATATATCTTTTTTGAGGTGAGGAGACCACATCTGCACGCAGTACTCGAGATGTGGGCGTACCGTAGTTTTATATAGGGGAAGTATGATATCTTTTGTCTTATTATCGATCCCTTTTTTAATAATTCCTAACATCCTATTTGCCTTACTAACTGCCGCTGCACACTGCGTGGATGTCTTCAGAGAACTATCCACTATAACTCCAAGATCCCTTTCCTGATCTGCCGTAGCTAAATTTGACCCCATCATGTAGTACGTGTAATTTGGGTTATTTTTTCCAACATGCATTACCTTACACTTACCCACATTAAATTTCATTTGCCATTTTGCTGCCCAATCACTCAGTTTGCTGAGGTCTTTTTGTAGTTCTTCACAATCCCTTTTGCTTTTGACTGTCCTGAACAACTTGGTGTCATCTGCAAACTTTGCCACCTCACTGCTTACCTCATTTTCTAGATCATTGATGAACAAGTTGAACAGGATCGGTCCCAGGACTGACCCCTGGGGAGCACCACTAGTTACCCTCCTCCATTGTGAAAATTTACCATTTATTCCCACCCTTTGTTTTCTGTCTTTTAACCAATTCCCGATCCATGAAAGGACCTTTCCTCCTATCCCATGACCACCTAATTTACATAAAAGCCTTTGGTGTGGGACCGTGTCAAAGGCTTTCTGGAAATCTAGGTATATTATGTCCACTGGGTGCCCCTTGTCTGCATGTTTATTAACCCCTTCAAAGAATTCTAATAGATTAGTTAGACACGACTTCCCTCTGCAGAAACCATGCTGACTTTTGCCCAACAATTCGTGCTCTTCTATGTGCCTTGCAATTTTACTCTTTACTAGTGTTTCTACTAATTTGCCTGGTACTGATGTTAAACTTATCGGTCTATAATTGCCAGGATCTCCTCTAGAGCCTTTTTTAAATATTGGTGTTATATTAGCCGTCTTCCAGTCATTTGGTACCAAAGTGGATTTAAAGGATAGGTTACAAACCACTGTTAATAACTCCGCAATTTATGATGAAGGAGTGGCCGGGAAAAGTGAGGCACACGCAGGCGCTCGCAAGGAAATATGGCTCTAAAATGTTACCTGCAAGGGAGGGCATTGGACCCCTGTGAAAGCCTGAGAGGAGCAGACACAAGACCACCCTGGCAAAGAGCCTGAGTTTAACCCTGCAACAAAGCCTGGCCCTGTATATCTAACCCTACCCCTCTGGGTCTGTCTGCGCAGCCACTGGGAGCGTACCTCCGCCTGGGTAGACAGATCTGCACCAGCCTTGTTTGAGCTTCAAAACAGCCAGGTGGGCATTGGGGCATGGGCTAGGCACTGAGGTATGGACCCAAGGGAGGAGCAAATGGGCTCATGCAGGGGCAACTGGGTCGTAGCATCCACACTGCTATGATCTGAACAGGTGGGTCTGCCCCATGAAAGCTCATCACCTCATAAATTATTTTGCTCATCTTTAAAGTGCTACAGGACTGCTTCTTTGTACTGCTATGTATAACGACCTCCCTTGAGCAGCGCTAGCCAGTTACTCTACCCAGGCATGCTCCCAGCTCCAGTATAGACAAAGCCCCCAAATCCATAGACATCTTCTTTATACCCCTGGTTGTCTGCAGCTGCGGATATGGCTGCAGATAGGCGTGGCTCATTTTTGCAGAGGTGGGTACCAATTTTGTATCTGTGTAGGGCGCTAAATATTGGCATACCCGATGACACCCAACCAAGTGATTCTATGCTGTCCTCGTGCAAAGCAACTGCGGAATCATGACTCTGTCTCGAAGCATTGCCTCCTTGCACAGAGATCTGAGAGCCTGCAAGTGCTGTATTGTGAGCAGCTGTTACTCCTCCTGCGCTACACGTTACAGGTTGCATCTCCTAAAACTGGCCCTCTCTGGTCCGGCAACATTCCTCATCCGGCGGAACAAGGGATGCTCCTGGACCAGAAGGCTGGGGCAGGAGGGCGAATCAAGCTGGCCTCCCAGCAACTCCATGTGGAGAAGTGGGGCGGGAGATGGCATCCGCCCGCTGCTGCACAGGGCTGGGGAACTGGCTGTGGTGGCAAGTCACATTTGCAGGGCCAGGGAGCCTCGGCTGGAGAGCCAGTGCAAGGAGCCAGGGACCAGGGGACATTAACCTCCCCTTGTCTGGCAAAATCCCTCATTCAGGACCACTGAGGTTCTGAGAGTGCCAGACCAGGCAGGTACAACCTGTGCCATGCATGGGCATCACCTTTTTACTGCTCTCTCTTCTTGGGTATTTCATTCCGAGAGTGAGGTTAGCCCTGAGCTGATACCCACGAGCAAAATTAGAGCAGCCCTGGGGCTGCTCTAACTTACACCCAGCACTTTGCACCCAAGGAGGCCAGCCTGGCACCTCATTGTCACCCAGCAGATGCAGTAACATCCCTCCTTCTCCTCAGGCATGTGGCAGCCCTGAAACAGGCTCATGATGCTGAATGCTGGCAAAGCGTGGCACTGATTGTACTGGGGATAGTTGTGTGTGCAGTTCTCCCCAATCTCTTACGTGCCTCCTTTTTGGTGGCTTTGAAGGTTGTTTATCATGTGGCCAAATGGCCACCCGTTGCTGCTGAACGGAGAGGCACGTTGGCCCCAGCCTGTTTCCTGTTAGTTGGCCGGATGGGTTTGAGAAGGGCAGAGCACTTGCCCTAGAAAGGGACTGTATGTGGCTGTCAGCATTGGCCGGCAGGGCGCAATCTGCGCTGGACTGTCTGGGCTCTGAGACGGCTGCTTGCGTGAAGGGCAGATGAGCCAAGCAGTCTGCTTTTCCATCGGCCTCCCAGGGCCTCTTGGCTGGCTCTGAGGTCACTCAGGAGGCTGGTTTTTGGCCGATTCGCCTTGATTTCTGTGCCCTGGAGAGCGAGGTGCTTGGACTCTTCAGCCGCCGATGCAGGTTGCAACAGCAAAGGAACATAAGAACAGCCCTGCAGCTCAATGGGCCATCTAGCCCACTATACAGTCTCTGGGGTCCTTCGACTGGAATGCACCTAGCAGGGCAATCCAACGCTCCCTCCCCTGTCACCCAGTCCCAGCACAGGGGCCTCAAGGCACCTGGAGCATGGGACAGCGTCCGTGGCCATCTGCAGTGTCCCAGGAGTGTTTTGGCAGCTGCAGTTCGCCAGCGATCTCTCCAAAAGACCCGGCTGTAATCCAGCCGATCCCTCGTCAGGCCAGCTCACCTGTGAAACCCGCTGTTGGACAACAGCCGGCTGAGTCACAGTCTTACTCCATGTCCCAAGCCGTGCTAACGCCTCCCTAACCTGGTGCTCCTCCCCCAACAGCTCTTCCTCTTGGGTTGTGCTGGTCACTTGGGCGGCCGCCCGGCAGATTCAGGCACTGCCCAGCTGATTAGCAGAGCAGCCACGGCCGGCAGCCTGCATTTCTCCTGGTGGTGCACAGCTGCACCTGCCTTGGTGCACAGACAAAATTTATTTCGCACATGATGGAGAAATGTTGAAGGGTTGTGCTGCAGGGAAATTGCGTCTGATCAGCGACAGAGCCGGGCAAGAGTCTTCTTTCTGCAGGAGGCGCTAAATTGCAGAGTGACTGAGAGGTTGTTGGGCCCGGTTTGAGGAAGGGCACCATGTTGAAATATTGGGATTTCTCCTGGGCCAGCCATTTGGCCTCTCTCCCAGCACTCCTAAAGAGGCAGAGAATGTGGTCCTCGCTCGGCTGGGCATAGCGCCTGCATCGCCATCTCTGCAGGCCGAGCCATCCAGTACGAGCCAGGTTCACGAGGGCCCTGCCAAGGCCACAGCTGTGCAAAGCGCATTGTGGACCGGGAAATCTGGGCTCAAAAGTGAACTGACTTGTGCAAAGCAGGGACAGGGCTGGGGGTGCTTGCCATGTGCCCGGCTCCACATGCTTGTCCCAGCCAGCCTGGGGAAGGATGGGACATCCTCTTTCCCTGCAAGGGCTGCTCCCAGCCCTGGGTCAGCGCCATCTCTGGGAACCTCCCCAAGAGTCAGGCTGGCTGGGGGAGGCTAGCTCCCTGGCCCGTCCTGTCCTTTCCGAGAGCCTAGATCTGACCCCCCACACACCTTCCCCATGGGCCCTGCAGTTCTCTTTGCAGCCCTGGCCTAAACTCACCTAACAGGCTGCCTTCTTGTCTAACACAGGCCTGTTTCTCCCAAGTCCTGTTCTCAGTGCTTTTCACCCAAGCTGGCTCAGACCATCCTTGAGACTGAGCGTCCTGGCTGCTGGTCCTCCGATGCAGGATTCCAGGGCGTTCCTCTGCAGTACAGCAGACCACATGTCCACGAGCAACCTTACTGGTGCAGCTGGCCCCTGTGGGCTCACGTGCGTGGCGGCTCCGCAGGGGTGGAAGACAGCTGCCCCATAGGGTGGCGGGGAGACGCTCTGCCTCTGACAGTGCTGTGCACATAGCCACTTTTTCCAGCAAAACCTACATGGCTGGACGGTGCTGCCTCACTCCCCGAGTGACGTGGGTTTTGCTAGTGTAACCCCTCTGTTTGCTAGCCCACTGTGAGGTTAGCCAGCAGAGGGGAAGCCTTGCAATTTCTTGCATAATGCTCCTCGGTGTGCTCTGCATTGTGTGTTAATGCGTGTGCACCTCAGACCAGACCCACTCAGACAAACCACCGAAAACAGGCTTTATTCTGTAGAAAAACACAAAACAGGTTCACAGTTCAGCAGCCCCACTCCTCTGCCTGCAGCCTTCACGCTGCCTCAGCTCAGTCTCTGCTGAGACCCTGCTGGGGGCAGGGTGCACATTCTGGCAGGAACTAGGGAGTTCTCCCAGCATGCTTGGGTTTTTCCAAGGTCACACAGTGAGATGGCATGCTGCGGTTCAGAGTCCACGACTTGTAGTTCCCGGGGCTCACTGGCAGAAGCAGTGGTGTAGACATGGCCTGGCTTAGACTGGTCCTTTGGTCTTTAGGATGTCCCCCGCCCCTGCCACACACACAGAGCTCACCTCTCCCTGTTAATTTCCTCTACAGAAGCCCCCACTAGCTCTTCCTTGGTATTTGGCTCGACATTCAAATAGATTTCCATGGTAAGCCCCACACTGCCCCAGGGTCAGCAACCTTTCCAAGGCGGAGGGCCGAAATTTCACCCGTTAACTACTATGGAAGAGCTGAATGCTGATGATACTTTGTGAAGTCTCTGATAGACCCACTGACATCAGCTTCATTAGTAAATGAAAACAAAAAAACAGTCCAGTAGCACTTTAAAGACTAACAAAATAATTTACTCGGTAGTGAGCTTTCGTGGGACAGGTCCACTTCTTCGTGGTTCAAGTCTGCCCAAGGGCCATTACATTTACATCTGAGGAAGTGGGATTTTGCCCCTGAAAGCTAGTGCCCAAATGTGTGAGAGTCTTCAGGGTGCCGCAGGACTCCTTCCTGTTCATGCCACTCTTGGGTGACCTCATATGAAGGTATCATACCAACGGGGTCCCTGTAACCCTTATGCAGCTCTGTGCCCTCTGCCAGCTGGCGTCTTGAGGGCCTTCGGTCACATGTAGCGATCATCTGTCTTGTATGTTGTGATTATCAGTGAGAGAATGCACAAGACCGACTTCTAAACGGTCATCACTAGCTTTCAGAATCAGCACACTCGAAGGGCACCTCATTCTGGTCTCATGAGTGAATGGAAATGGGGTGGAGCAGAGAGCGAAGGCTCCATCAGTTATTGGCCAATGCAAAGCCGGTTAAAAATAGCTAGTGGTTGCTTCATTATTACAGGGTCATGGGGACTTCCTGGTCGTTAAAGGACAGGAGGTGGGTCTGTCAAGGTGCCTATTTGTGCTTCCTGAGAACTTTTCTAGATGGTGAACTGGGACAGGCTGAAAGGCTGAAACATCTCAGCCTCTTCTCAAGCTGGTCCCATCCAAAGGACAGCTGCACACATGGCACATTCTCCATGCTGCTCTTATGCTTGGGATGAGCTACTGTAAAACACCTCCAAAGCCTTCACTGTCCTCCTTCACACTCACCTCTGGGACAACTCCTGCTGCGACCTCCCTGTTAGCATGTCCTTGCCTCTGTTGGCTTCTGATCATAAGCTGAAACTGGGACCTCTTTTTAACTCAGTGTGTGTACAGCACCTAGCATGATGGGGCGCTTGAAGCTGAACAGTAACATAAAGAGTCAATCGTTATAAATGTCCTACGCAGGCGAGGCAGTGGGGTGAGGCTGTGCTACTCCTTTAAGCAATAATGGGGTTTTCTTTGCACAGGGCTAACGTGAAGCCAGGTGGGCAGTGAACCCGGTGCATTCATCACAGAATCCTGGGGCTGGAAGGGACTTCAGGTCATCTAGTCCAGCCCCCTTCAAGCAGGATCACCCCATCTAAGTCATCCCAGCCAGGACCTTGTTAAGCCAGAACTTAAAACCTCCAGGGATCATCATCAGTAACCGTGGGCTCAGCGCCCGTTAGTGTCTGATGCCTCCCTCACTATTTCCTTCCATCTTTCCCTATCCCGTGCAGAGTGGCTTGGTTTCTGCAGACTAGCTCTGCACCAATCTACTACATCATCTACCCATTCTCTGTGGGGTCTGCCTCTCCTATTCGAACCGTCCATTACGCCGAACACCAGGGTCTCGATTTTTCGTCCGTCGTTCATTCTGCAGAGATGCGTGAATAGCTGTAACTTACTTTGTATAACCTTCTGCAGTACCAGAGAGGTGGCTGTGTTAGTCTGTAGCTTCGAGAACAACAGGAAGTCTTGTGGCACCTTTTAGACTAACAGATGTTTTGGAGCATAAGCTTTTGTGGGCAAAGACCCGCTTCATCAGATGCATGAGTCGGGGGGTGGTTTCAGAGGGATATTTGAAGAGTGGGGTCCCAGTAAGAGGGAGGGCCAGAGCTGACAAGGTCTATTCAGCAAGGTCTTCTGCAGTGGGTTCTCTTTTGGCTGTATCTTCCTATAGAATTCCTCAGGTGACTTTCTGCATCCCTCCTATTCTCAGGATCTGCCTATAACAACTCCTCTTGAACACCAGTATCCTTCTCTTTGAATCTTTCATGATCACCCACGTCTCACATCTGTACAACATGCCGCTGAATACGCACATTTTCAAGACGCTCTGCTTCGTTCCTAACCTAATTGCTTTGCTTTTCCCGATCGTATCCATCGCCTTCAACCTTGCTACAGACCCAAATAAGTCCTCACAGCTTGGGGCAGGGGAGTTCCCCCACTCTGGCAAATGCCAACGTTTCTCTTGGCAATCTTAAGCTAAAGTTTGGAAATGGTGGTGTACGCCTGTGGTACTCACCTGCTCTTTCTGATGTCTGCAGCCCCTGAGTGGCTCATTGTCTTGAAACTACCTACCCCTGTACTGCCCTGGGAGAGGGATAGCTCAGTGGTTGACCTTCTAAACCCAGGGTTGTGAGCTCAATCCTTGAGGGGGTCATTTAGGAATCTGGGGCAAATAGGTTTCATTTTTTTAAAGCGGGTGGGGGATGGGATAGCTCAGTGGTTTGAGCATTGGCATAGTAAACCTAGGGTTGTGAGTTCAGCCCATGGGAGGGGCATTTCAGGGTCTGCGGCAAATAGGTTTGGGAAGAAAACACTGCTAGGGATGGTGTTTGGTCCTGCTGAGATGGCAGGGGACTGGACTCGATGACCTCTCAAGGTTCCTTCCAGCCCTACAGGATGTACATTTACCCCTGTGAGGCAGGGCAGGGCTATTAGCTTCATTGCAGTGATGGGAAACTGAGGCACATCCTGCAAAGGGAAGCACAGGCTTCTCCCAAGCCTTCAGTCAGAGCTGTGGTCAGCCCCAGGTTGTGTCCTGTTGCTGGTTCTGGCTCGTTCTCCTGTCACCTGCTAAAACTCATCCATGGAACCTGAAACCACACAGACGTTTCCTAATATGACCTTCCTGCCATCAGCAATTGTTGTACCAGCCGAGCAGACTATGGCTGGGTGCCCACAGAAGAGGAGAGTCTTCTGTTTAAAGAACAGGCCCAGGCCTGGGGAGATCAGGATTCCATCCTGGATCTGCCACAGGCTTGCAGCACAACTTGGTCAAGTCACTTAACCTCACTGCATTGCCCTGTGTGACAAGTAGCTCTGCTGGGCC
This sequence comes from Carettochelys insculpta, assembly GCF_033958435.1. Taxonomy (NCBI): domain Eukaryota; kingdom Metazoa; phylum Chordata; order Testudines; family Carettochelyidae; genus Carettochelys; species Carettochelys insculpta. Next base: position 8,024,020 of record NC_134138.1, read on the forward strand.
TCACCAGGGTGTTGTGAGGGTAAATTCATGAGCAGAGATAAGAGGCCCAGGTGCTGCGATAATAAGCACAGTAGCAAGGCTTATAAGCAAAGGAGGAGGTGTCTGAGGCAATCTGGGCACTAAGGAACCTGAGAGGTCACCTAAGTGAAGGTGAGGCAGATACAAGGACACCTACCCTGTTCCCAACAGCTGTTTGTGTTATGCTTTAAATGAAGCACTTGAGATCTTTTATAGGGGAAAAGGCCGTACACCACGTTCATTGTGAACATAATGGTAGCATGTGCTTTTCAGTCACACACACACATCATGCACACAGTCCCACCAGACGATGTTATAGTTACCAGTCCAGAGCCTGGATCAATCTCGTGGCCAACTAGACCGATCACAGAGGGGGAGCAGGGCCTTTTTGGTCGCGATCCGATGCTCTCCTAAGCCATGTCTACACGCGCACGCTACTTCGAAGTAGCGACACTAACTTCGAAATAGCGCCCGTCACGGCTATACGCGCCGGGCGCTATTTCGAAGTTAACTTCGACGTTAGGCGGCGAGACGTTGAAGTCGCTAACCCCATGAGGGGATCGGAATAGCGCCCTACTTCGAAGTTGAACATCGAAGTAGGGCACGTGTAGACGATCCACGTCCCGCAACATCGAAATAGCGGGTTCCGCCATGGCGGCCATCAGCTGAGGGGTTGAGAGACGCTCTCTCTCGAGCCCCTGCAGGGCTCTATGGTCACCGTGGGCAGCAGCCCTTAGCCTAGGGCTTCTGGGTGCTGCTGCAGCAGCTGGGGATCCATGCTGCAGGCACAGGGTCTGCAACCAGTTGTCAGCTCTGTGTATTTTGTGTTGTTTAGTGCAACTGTGTCTGGGAGGGGCCCTTTAAGGGAGCGGCTTGCTGTTGAGTCCGCCCTGTGACCCTGTCTGCAGCTGTGCCTGGCATCCTTATTTCGATGTGTGCTACTTTGTCATGTAGACGTTCCCTCGCAGCGCCTATTTCGATGTGGTGCCACGCAATGTCGAAGTTGAACGTCGACATTGCCAGCCCTGGAGGACGTGTAGACGTTACTCATCGAAATAGCCTATTTCGATGTTGCTACATCGAAATAAGCTATTTCGATGTGTTCACGTGTAGACATAGCCCTAGAGTTGGTGGCAAGATGAACTCAAAGTCCCATGGCAAAGCACCCTGCTTTTATGATCCTTCCCTCTGTTGAGGTTTGCTGTGTCAGTCTGTGACTGGTGTGTTATCTTTTGATACCAATTGTTCTCAAAACATCTGCAAAAGGGTCATCCTGTAATCAATAAAACATCTCCAGAAGGTTCATCCTGTAATCAATTGTCCTTAGGGGTGCCTGCTCCATGCTTTAGAGTCATCAAGCTGCCCATCCGATCACTTCTTGACCGGGGTTATGCACTGATGGTCCTTCTCTGATGCTGTTAATTCTGTCTTCACCCACGCTTCGCCCCTCCTTCCTTGGGCATCTGGCTCTGGGGATAACCTTCGCGCCTTTATCTCGACACGGACATGCCACTTTCACACGGAAACAATTCTTAGAAGGATTCTCAGAGAAAAGCAGAGCAAAGGCGTCGTAAATCAAACATTTAAGGCTTCAGCCTTCAGCATCACCCTGTAATCTTATTAACATAGACACAGTACCAAGCTGCCTCTTACTTATATACTAAATTCACTAAGCTCTAAAACAGGAGGCATATATTCAAATAAAGAACTTAATCAGTAAAATCAATACATGTTACTTGTGTTACTGTTACCTTACATTGCTACCTTGTTAAGCTTAAAATTCAAAGTTTGAAAAAGAATAAAACTTTCAACTTCAACATTTGTCCAACCTCTTCTTCATGCATTCCAGTGACAAGGACTCTGGGTTCTTACCGTCCCGAGAATGGGTTCATTCCTCATAGCTCAGGCGTGGGGCCCTGTGTTAGAGAACTGCTGGTTAACACGAGCTGCCACAGTTGGTTGGGTAGCATCCCTTGCTAGCCAACTGCACCATGAGCCCGGGGGCAAACTGTGTCAGTTGCAAGTGAAACCACCAGAGAGCCCTGCTCAGGCCATTGCAAGACGGTGCCAGGGCTCAGCTGAAATGAACAGAGAGAGAACCAGTCAGAATCGCAATAACTTCAGAGAAGCCCCAAAGAGTCACCAAGACACCCCAGCTTGGGGCTCGTCCCAGTTCTATGACCCTGGCTGTGTAGACTCTGCTCTCCTGCAGGGAATTCTACCCTTCTGCTGCCCCGGACCCTTCCCTTCAGCCCTCTTGCAAAGTGGTCTTAATGTCTCCGTCCTCAAGGGACTCTGTCTGTTGGCGTGGGTGGTTTTGTTTTGCTCTGAGAATCTGGGCTTGGGAGCTATTGCTCCAGACCCAGTTCTGATGTAACACCAGCACATCTGAGCACAGGTGGGGCAGGACAGATATTAACTGCAGTGCACAGAAAACTGCCCCTGGACTGTGCTTAATTAGAGGTCTCTCCCTCATGGCTTATGTGGTGATTAGTCTGTTGTTACTAGCTACACCCTTACTCACAATCCCTGCAACGAGATCGAGACAAGTGGTGACAAACCTTTTCTTACCCGCAGCCCTGATGGGGCACATTCATCAAGTCGTTTGCCTCTCCTTGCTGGCTGCAAATAGCTTGTGATCAGGGTGTTAGCCGATGGCCAAGGACGTAAGGTGAGGTGCCAGCTATGCCCGTTTTATACCATCCGTGACTTTAACCGCTAGGACGCACTGTCCCTTCGCGGCGGGCAGCCCGGGCTAGGCTGACGGATGCCCCAAGGTCCTAAACACCCGTGACTTTAACTGCTAGAGCTCAGAGCCCCTTCGCAGTGGGCAGTCAGGATTGACTGACAGGCGCCCCAAGAGTTTGCCCCGTGGAGGCAGCACAACTCAACGCTAGGCTCTTAGTACTCTCACCTAATGGCCAGGCTTTATAGCCAAAACGGCTGAGGTTCTTTAATTGTGTTGGCTGCTTTACAGTAAACCAGAGAAACAAGTCAGGCTTATGCACAAACGGTTACCAAAATTTATTAAACTAGATTCTAATCATGTGGTTACAAAATTGCTAGTGCCCACTTATTTAAATGTATAGATGTTACACACACAAACAAGTTACAAAACTGAAGCCACTATCCCAAAGAAAGAAAACAAAGTATAGAGCTCCATTTCAAAATATGTGTGCACTAAAGATAGGAGATCAGGTGTGGGTGCTTCTTACCCTCCTTGCATCTCTCGATTCCAGCGGTGCCAAGCCAGGATTGGTCACTCAATTCCGCGGAAAGACGAATAAGGGACAAGGCTTAGGGACCCTTTTAGCTGCAGAAGCCTTGGGAGGCTGTCACTTATCTGACCAGCAGATAGATAGTGAAAAGCACTCAAAAATCATGGTGCTGTAGGTCCCATACTTATACCTCTGTACTCCTTTATTCTCTTTCTCCTTTCTTATGCCAAATTGGGGCTGGTCTGTCTGGGCGACGCCAGCTCTCGCAAGAGTAGTTTACACTTGCAAGGGACAGAAACAATAAGTTTCGACTACTGGACATTCCTTTTATTAGGGTAAATATTTTCCCACCTAGGATGTTGGTGTGTGTGCATCACGTTATTTAGTAGGGGCTAAGAGCCATGTCTGTCACAGCTTCTCTGTCTGCTGTGAGCCTAATCGTTGTATATGTTCCCAGAGGCACATTGCAGCAGCACACCTGTGCTTCTCACAGCTTCAAAGGCTGTGCTGGAATTTATGTTAAGTGCCCTGTTGTTTTGGCTCCCTTGTGTTCCCAGCAATGCTGTTCTGAGAGGGGGCTGGCTGTCTGGCTACACAGGGCTCCCTCTAATTTTTTCCATCTGTGGGTGGAATACATTTTGTTATGTGCACCAAGGTTTGTGTGGATGTGCACTACCCGTGGAAACACACACTGGTGCCTGTGAGTGCTCTGCTGATAAGCTGGGTGGCATCTGACTCTCTCCTGGGCGTCCACCCAAATGCTCAGCTTACAGTGGCTGCAAGTCTGGCTTTTAATAGCATAGTCACCCTGATAGTCAAAACTTCCACATACAGCAATGAAGGGTCCTGTGGCGCCTTATAGACTAACAGAAAAGTTTTGAGCATGAGCTTTCGTGAGCACAGACTCACTTCATCAGATGCATCTGAAGGTGGTCTGAAGAAGTGGGTCTGTCCCACGAAAGCTCACCACCTAAAAAATTATTTTGTTAGTCTTTAAAGTGCTACTGAACTGCTTTTTTTGTTTTGATAGCATATCGACTAGCACGGCTTTCTCTCTGTTACTACCCAAAAGAAGGACAGTTAGTGTCATTCTTTTGTACAAAAATAGAAAAGGCAACAATATCATTCAAAAAAGGACTGTCCTCTCCTGAAGCTTAAACCCCCCACCTTTTTTTTTTTGAAAAAGAAATGCAAAACAAATTAGGCGTGGAAAAATAGTTTGAAATGTTGTGTTTTTATAAATTTGTTGTTTTTACAGAAAATGACTGAAAAATAAAAATAAGTCCCATTTGACAGGTGTTTTTTTTTAAAGGGGAAGAGTGTTTTTACATTGTGTGATCACAGACCTGCTCACTATTCGGAATGATGCTGGAGAGTTGCCTCCTCATATCAGGTGCAGCATCATGTAATTTCTCTGAATACGACTTGTGCCAAAACAATCCAAATCGACTGACGGTTTTGGCACAAGTTACATAATTAGAACTATGCTACCCTATTAGGAATGCACTATAAATATTAATATACCTACAATCTAAATACTATTCAAATGCCTTTGTATTTTTAATACACCCACAGTTTCATATTTAATATTTTAGAAAGAAAAATTTTGCTAGCATCACATTTATTTTTCATTGAACGCCTATTCACAACGCTGCTGTCGATGTGCTGCTCAGATTGACTTAACATCAGGATCCAGAAGTTGGCAATCTTAGAGTCCCCCACTGTGATGTCTCTTGTCTGTAAGTGAAAGAATTCTTTGTGGATTCTTTCCGTAAAATTTGTTTCATTTCATTGTCACGTCAACCTCCAGTACTCGGGGATGGTCTATCTCAGAAATGCCTTGCTCAAATTACTTCAAATGTATCTACCTCAGTCCCTGACTTGACCAACCAATATCAGGCCAATATGACCTTCCTAAAGGGAGGACATAGAAAGTGCAAAAATTCAGCCATAAACAGAAACTGTAAAGCTTTGCTCTGGAGAGACGACTCCCATGGAACTGTTTGCAGTGTGTTGTAAAGGTGCAGAGTATTATTAAAGCCAATCTCTTACATATTGCATTGCACAAGTGGCCTTGCACCTTGGTGATGGGCAGGTTTTCCTGCTAGGAAGCATTAATGCTGAGCACTATTGGGTATAAGACCGTGAATAGAGGGACCACCCCCATTGCATGGTATTTATTTTGTGATGGGTGTCAAAAAGTGAGACAAATGCATTAGAAAGTGGCTTTGCTATTGTTGTGAGGGTTGGGCATTTATTAGCAGACAGGTTGTGAGAAAGGAGGACAAGGGTGGTAGACTCGCATCTATGGTCTGCATTGGGCTTCCCTTCCTCAGTTCACTCACCAGCATACTCCACATGCATTGCTCAGTCCAGGAATAACCGTTGTGTGTCACCCCCTGACTGCACCAGCGCTGGCAAATACCATCCGACCTTGAGTGAGACTGACCAATCTAGTATGTTTCAGCACTAGAGGCTGGCAGAGAGAGTTTGTCTCCTGATCTGAGTGCAACACTGAGAACAGAGAACTGCTTTCTCTGGCCTTGGCCACATCACTTCTACTCCCTCTGCCTCACTTTCCCTTGCTTTGAAAAGGAACAATAAAATTCACTCAGCGTACGTCACCGAGATGTTGGGAGACTTAATCAATGTTTGGTCACTGGGATAGCCCTATATCATTGCTAAGCAGTCTCTTTACTAATAACCAGGGAGCACATAGTTAAAAGAGCACCGCACTCATTCTGCCTGGCCATTGCGTCCTGGGACTACAGGAGAGCTCACGTGCTTCTTACCAGGGATGTGTCATGAAATGATAACCTAAAGCTTTCGGTTACAATTGTCATAGATGTGGGTCTGTTATGGGCAGGAGCCCTTTTGTCTAAGAGAGTGAAGCCATGTAACCGCCAACAAGCAGGCTCAAACCTGGGATCGCTGGAGCTCAGTGCAGGTGGTGCTATGCTTTAAGCTAAAAGTCAGGTGGCGTTGAGCTAGGACTAAAGAGGACACTCATTGTTTCTCTATGGCTATGTCTACACCAGCCCAAATCTTTGAAATGGCCATGCAAATGACCATTTCAAAGATTACTAATGAGGTGCTGAAATACATATTCAGCACCTCATTAGCATGTCGGCGGCCGCGGCTGTTCAAAATTGCTGCATCTTGCTGCCGCCTGGCTCATCCGGATGGGGCTCCTTTTCGAAAGGACCCTGGCAACTTTGAAATCCCCTTATTCCTATCAGCAGATATTAAGCAGATTTGTGATCAAAAGATGCAAAGGCACTCTTCCCATCGAAAAAAAATGTCAACTATTACTAATTTTTATTTCTTAGTCATTTTCTGTAAAAATAACAAATTTACCAAACCAGCAGACAGGAATAAGGGGATTTCGAAGTTGGCGGGGTCCTGTCGAAAAGGAGCCCTATCTGGACGATGGCAATTTTGAACAGTCATGACCACCGGCATTCTAACAAGGCTCCTAATATATATTTCAGTGCCTCATTAGTAATCTTCGAAATGGCCATTTGCATGGCCATTTTGAAGATTTGGGCTAGTGTGGACACGGCCTCTGTGTACGTAAGGGGCCTAGGTGCCACTACATTGGAAGTGACTCACGTCTAGGTGTGTGGGTTACACAAGTACAGTCATGAACACACACCAGAAAAGGAAGAAGTAAGAACTTCATGAAAGTCTGATGCTGGAAAACCCTGAAAATGGGCCAAGATGCCATAGGTCTGGGAGGCATTAGCAAACCTCTCCAAGGTCTGCTGTGGATGGCATTTATCTGTAGATGCAGGATGCTCATCTAAGCCAACCTCCTCTTTGGCCACCGAACAGTCTGCGTGGACGCCAGTCTGATGCTGGCAGTGTTGGGGCACCCTGGAGCCTTGTAAGGTCCCTGCAATTCACAGAAGCGTGTGCACACTCCAAGCAGTAGATGTAGTGAGTCTGGTTTTAGCTCAGAGTTCTGGCTGCCTGGGCGTGGCTGGGTTGGGAAGCAGGGAAGAAGAAACTCCGAGTTCCACCCTCCCCGGAGAACTTATGCAGGAGATGGTCTGAATTTCCCTCTCTCCCCTGGCCTAGGGGACCGGCTGACATACTTGGGGGTGTCTTCCTGCCCCCAGGGGAGCGGCCAGCTTGGGGGGGGTGAGGGTAACCGAGCATTGGGCCCGGCAATCCCTGTGCATCTGAAGGGGTCCAGAGGCAGATTGTCGGAGATAATTAGATTCCGCTCATTCAGTTCATTGGCTGGCACTTTCTCCCTGCCAGTGCGGTATCGCACCAGCCCAGAGCCCTTTGCAGTGGTCACCTGTATGCAGAGGGACGCCTGTTACAATTACAACCCACTGTTGCAACAGCTGTGGCAGAATGGGCACCAACCCCCTTTGCTTTGGGTGGGGGGCATGCTTCTCTGGTCCCCACTGCTGTCGTATTGGAGCATCGCCATCCTGGCCACACCCCTGGGAGGCAGAGCAGTGCCGTGGGATGGATGGGAAACTGAGGCACAGATCCACAAAGGGATTCAGGTGCCTAACATCCATTGATTTCAATGGCACCGGAGCAGCCAGAACAAGGTCCCATGGGAGGAGCAGGGAACTGACTCTCTCAAGGTTTAGATTAATGACTTAGTTACGTGGCTGTTGCTTTGCCTTCCGCTAACACCCCGAGCACCACAGCCTTGTCCTCTCCAGGAAGTGGGGTACAGGTTTGCTGTAATGCTGCACTCAGTCTAACACACGGGCTATTTGGCGATGTGGCTGCTGCTGTGGCATGGCTACGGGTAACGATTTCTCAGCCCTCCATTGCCAGCTGAGCTAATCTGTCAGGCTGGTCTCTCCTCCAGGCCAGGCTGAGCACCAGTGTCCCCCGTAAGCTGAGCCCATGGGTGGCCACCCAGGAGAGATCTGTGTGCCACCCAGCTAATTTGCAGCGCTCCCGTAGCCTCCCACAGAGGCCAGTGGGTGTTTCTATGAGTGGGGCACATCTGTACCTGCAGCCAACAAAATTTGTTCCGCACCAGATGGAAGAAGCGAGCGGGAACCCTGCTGAATACCCACAGGGGCCCTGATGTCCCTCGGGGTGGGGATTTTGGCCAGTTTTGTCTGGCTCCTTGTCTGGCCTGGCCTGCACGGGGTTGGGAAATCAGGGGGTTGAGCTGGAGAACCTGCTCTGGCCCCCCTGAGTACCACTCTCATATGCCACTAATTTATCACCTTTCCCACCATGGATCTGCTCCAGGGTGCAGCTGTGCCCATCCAGCACCTTCACCGCCTTGTGCGTGGGGTTGGAGACACAGGGACTGTGTGGCCTGCTCTAGACGCACCTGCCTGGGCTCTTGTAAGCGCTCTGGAGCAGGGACTGTTTTATTACCTGCTACAACACCTTACAGAATCAGGCTCTGAGCCCTGAATGGGCCCCACAGGCAGCGTTCCCTGGTGGCTGGGTGCTCGTACAGCCACTCAGGGGACCTTTAAATGCTGCCCAGGTGATTAGCAAAGCGCCCACCACTGGGATTTTGGTTCTACCAGTGGTGCACATTTGCATGTGCCTCGGTGTACATAGAAAAATTATTCTGCACATGGATGGAAAGTATTGGTTGGAAGTGAGTCCTTGCAAAGGCTGTTTGCTGCTGTGCCGTTCAGTTTTCTAAACTCATGACACACTCAGGCTGTCCATAGTGGGACGCAGGGTACAGGGCAACCTCCTCCCCATGCTGCAGGCTCACCCCCATCTCTGCTCCACCGACCCCACCCCCTTCTCCCAAGCTCTGCCCCTTTCCACCCTCTTCCTGAAGTCCCCTCCTTCGAGCAACATGAACCAGGAATTACCTGGGGGGCCTGGTGCAGGGTGGCATTGGAGTCCCCCGTTGGTCCATGGCAGCCTGCTCCATGGCCAAAGAGACCTGGCAGCCTGCCCCACAATGCCCCACTTCTCTCTCCCAGCCTGCTGCCCTCCACTTCTCAGAGGCAGGGGAAGCGGAGCGCCCCGGGGCCAGGCTCTCTGCTTCTCCTGCTCCCACTGCCGTGGTGAGTGGCAGAGGCTGATCCTTGCAGCTATCTCGTGCCAGGTCCCACCCCCAGGTAATCCTCAGGGCTGCCCTGGGGCCCATCTGTAGGACGGTGAAGGTGATCGCTGTGGGGTCCCCTATAGCGCAGAGCCTGGAGCGGCCACCCCAAACCGTCCTGTGGATGGGCTGGCTCTGGATACCCCCTCACCATGAATACATTGTATGTGGCTCCATCTCAGACGAGACATCTTAGAACAGGAAGAGATGCCAAGAAGGATCACGGCAATGGTTAGGGGCATGGCACATGGGGAGGAGATTTGAAAAGCCTGGGGCTGTTCAGCTTAGAAAAGAGATGACAAAGGGGGGACAGGAGAGAGGGTTATAAACATTGCATCCTTCTTCCACGGCAGCTTCCCAACGGTTGGCACCGAGCACTTCTCCACTAGTCCTGCTGCATCTACCATGCTGGTGGCTGCGTTGGCCGGGGGAACGGAGCTTCACCCATGCAAAGGAGAGTCGGAGTCTCACCCAGCACTCTGGCCTCTTGGACAGCATGTCAAGAGGAGAGACTCACTGCGAGATCTGGGCTCAGCTGGATGGTCATACAGTATCGCTGGGCTCAGCCAGGCTGTAGATGGGAGAGAGACCTGCCAGGTGTGGGAGAGCCTGAAAAGTGAGTCAAAGCTGCCAAGATGTTTGCCAAGGGAAGGTCCCACCTGCAGTATTTCAAAAGAACGAGGCATCTCATAACCGACACACAGGAGTTCAAAGAACTCATCAAAACAAACTGCGGGACTTTCTGCCATGCCGGTGAGATCGAGGTGGTGGATTTTATGTGGTTCTTCCCCGATGAAATCTGTAGTGAATAATAACGCCAAGAGACGGCACCCACTCCTGTGCGTGCTAGATGCACTTTCCAGCTGAGTACCAGAGGCCGGTGGAGTGTCAAAGGGGGCTGTAATCTGTTCTTGCAAACCTGCTACTATTGCAACAGCAGCTGAACCAAGAACAAAGGCGCCCTGCCGATCTCAGCCATCTGAGCTGGCTCTTCCGCTCCCAGCTCAGCTCACGTTCATGAGATGATAAGGATGGTTAGCTAGCCCATCAATGGGGACACAGGGACTTAGCACTACCCTGCTTCTGTCCTGGCCTGGATCTGATCTTGAAGTCACATTCATGCAATGTTGGCACCTGAGCTCTCTGACTGTTCCTCCATCTGACCAGCCCCCTCCAGTGCCCCTCCTCTTTTGTGATGTCAATCAAATACAGACTCAATCCCAAAAGCCAAAGAGCAGGAGCAGGTCCCCTGGACAGGTTAAGGCCTGAGATAGAAGATCACAGAATCATAGAATTCTAGGCCTGGAAGGGACCTCAGGAAATCATCTAGTCCAGCCCCCTGCTTCAAGCAGGATCAGCCCCCACTAAGTCATCCCAGCCAGGACTGTGTCAAGCTGAGACTTAAAAACCTGTAGGGATGGAGATTCCACCACCTCTCTTGGTAACACATTCCACCCTCCTGGAGAAAGAGCTTTTCCTAATATCCAACCTACACTTTTCCTTCTGTAACTTCGGACCATCGCTCCTCGTTCTGCCATCTGTCACCCCTGAGAACAGCCTCTCTCCATCCGCTTTAAAGCCCACATTCAGGAAGTTGAAGGCTGCTATCAAATTGCCCCTCAGTCTTCTCTTTTGTATACTAAATAAGCCCAAATCCCTCAGCTTCTCCTTAAAGTTCATGTGCTCCAGCAACTTAATAATTTTTTGTTGTCCTCCGCTGAACCCGCTCCAATGCATCCACATCCTTTCTATACTGGGGGGCCCAAAACTGGGTACAATATTCCAGATGTGGCCTCAACAGTGCCAAATAAAGGGGAATAATAACTTCTCTAGATCTGCTTGAAATGCTTCTCCTAATGCAACCCAATGTGCTATTAGCATTGTTGGCTACAAGGGCACACTGTTGGCTCATATCCAGCCTCTCATCCACTGTAATTCCCAGGTCCTTTTCTGCTCTACTGCTACTAAGCCAGTTGGTCCCCAGCCTGTAACAGTTCTTGGGATTCTTCCATCCCAAGTGCAGGACCCTTCTCTTGTCCTTCTTGAACCTCATGAGATTTCTTTTGGCTCGATCCTCCAATTTGTTTAAGTGACTCTGGACCCTATCCCTACCCTCCAATGTATTTACCGCTCCCCCTAACTTAGTGTCATCTGCAGATTTGCTGAGGGTGCCATCCATCCCCTCATCCAGGTCATTATTAAAGACGTTGAACAGTACTGGCCCTAGAACCGATCCTTGGGGCACTCTACTTGAAAGATGCACTTCACACCACTGGGGAAATTTCGGCAAGCTTGGATTACATCGGCTCACCTAAGGAAGCAAATTCCACAACTCTGAGTGCTTCAATGAGTCTGGCCAGCTTCCAGACATCCAAATCTGGGGCAAGGAAAGTCCAGCAGCATTGGCTTTTGGCAGCCTTTGTGCTGATTGAAGGATGAATCCCATAAGAAGATAAAAGCTACCACACTGGATGAGATCCCTGTTGCATTTAGCTCAGCAGCCTGTCTCCAACAATGTCAGGTACCAGAGCTTCAGGGAGCCTTTAAAGAAGTGGGCAATTTTGGAGCAATCTACCCCTGTCTTCTGCTTGCTCTTAGCAGTCAGAAGTATGGGGTCACCCCTAGCATGGGGTTGCATCACTCACCATGATGTCTGATTGCAATCAGTGGATCTATTCCCCATCAACTTAGCTCTGGTTTTAACCCAGTTATATTTTTGGCCTTTACAATGTCCCCTGGCAGTGAGTTCCGCAGGATGCTGGTGCATTGAGTAAAAAAGTACAGGCTGGACCTCTCTAGTCTGGCAATCACGTGACCTGACTGGTACTGGATGTGAGAATTTGCCGGATTACAGGAGGGCAACATGGTCTACCACATCACCAACACTTCCACTGCTCATGTGGCTCTTAGAAGACATTTAGGGGTAAATTACAGCTAAAGAACAGCCCAGAACACAGAGAGCCAGGACTGGTGGCTGGAAACAAACCTTATGGGACAGTGGGAAACTTGGCCACACCCATGATAAGTGGTCATCTGGCTAACAAAAATCATACCGGGTTATGGATGTGGGATGAGAAAGTTCTGGATTAGAGAGGTTCAACCTGTACTTTCTTTTCATTGCAACTGCTGCCTTTTCAGCTCACTGGCTAACCTCCGGTTTTTGTATTGCAGGAAAGGGTAAATAATGCTTCTCTATTCACTCGCCACCTTTACACACACACTCCAGTCATGATTTTGTAGACTCCACTCAGATTCCGAAACTCTTAGAATCATAGAGTCATAGAACTGGAAGGGAGCTCGAGAGGTCATTGAGTCCAGTCCCCTGCCCGTATGGCAGGAACAAGCACCGCCTAGACCATCCCTGATAAGTGTCTATCTAACCTGCTCTTAAATATCTCCAGCGATGGAGATTCCACAACCTCCCTAGGCAACTTATTTCAGTGCTTAATCACCCTAAGAGTAAGGAAGTTTTTCCTAATGTCCAAGCTAAATCTCCCTCACTGTGGGCCCTTATGCTTTCTCCTGTGTTTTTGCAACCTCTTAAAAGCAAAGACGGGTTGCCCTGTGGAACTAGGCTGAGCTTGAGGAAGGAACTGGGTTGCATCCCAATACAGAAAAACAGATCAACGAAAAAAATGGATTTCTTTGCTTTTTTATACAGTTCAGTAGCAGAGCGCCGGAGAACTTGGTGGAGGGGAATGCAGCTGGCACAGGTCATAGTAACTGATTGTTAGTGTCTGTCTAGTCACCCACCCGCCTGTGCTCCCTGTAATTTTTTTCCATCCATGGGTGAGCGGTGGCAGAGGCCACTGGCAGCGGCAAGCACCAGGGACAGAAATACCCCTGTGCGGACGTGGAAGGGGAATGCCCCCTGAATTCTGGGGCTTTGCCGACTGGACAAACAACAGGGAATGGAGTGAAAGGAGGGGAGGTCCCATCTGCCTCAGCCCCCGGTTCTTCCCAGGCATTGGGGGCCCAGTGGAGGTGTATACTCCATCCTTTAACCCTGATTGCTGTGGAAACCCCCTCATACTGAGACAGTCCTGCCAGGCGGAGCTCACAGCCCAAAGGGACAAGCCAGGCAATGGGTGGGTGGGAATGAACATGATCAGCCATACTTTACAGCAGGCCAGGTGACAAATTAAGGGCCTATTGGCCCTCATATTGCCAGGAGAGAAACTGAGGCAAGGCCCAATATACTGTGGCTGGATGTTAGCGGTTGGCAGGCCTTGGAATCGCGGGGAGAGAGTGTTTTCCCACATTAATGCCTCCTTCACCGTTTAATGAGTTTCTTTTTGTTGTGCACAGACACAGGGCCTGGGTGGGGCTTGGTCTGTCCTAGCAGCGCCCCAGGGTGTGGTGCATTTTTTTCCCAGCTTTTCGATTAGGGCTTCGACTCACTTTTCTTTTGCAAGGCGAAGAGGAGTCCCTGCCCAGGCAGCCCAGCCTTTGTTACCAGGCATTACCGCCTGGCAGAAGGGTGGTCAGGATCCTCCTTTCTTCCTCGGGCCTATAACACCTCCCGGCCAGCACAGGGTGAGACAGAACTCTGCCTCCCACATGTATTCAGCCCCTCCCAGCCCGCCTGGGACCCAGCCTTCAAAAATTGCTTCCTGCCTCATCACTGAATGCAACGTTCCGGGAGCTGGGGATCCTGCTCCAGGAGAAGCTGTTTGCCTCGCGATGTGGCACGAGCCAGGGAAGATGAAGGCTGTCCTCGCTTTCTTATTGGCCGCTGCCCTGTGTGCAGAGCAAGGTGAGTTGCAGAGAGAAGCGCGTATGCGGCTAGCCATGCCAGACCTAGCTCCAAGATAGGCAGCCGGTGCCCCAGGGGACACTTGCAGCCTGCCAGGTTGTCGTCTTCTGCCCTTCATGGATTCTGTGGCCTTGTTCAGCTGCCCATTCCTGACCCAGAAGCAAGGGGACCCGGGGGGCTCTTTGGCTCTGGGCTAGCAGCACAAATCCAAGGTGCTGCTGCCAAGGCGTTTGTGCCAGAGATGCCGTGGGCAAAGGGCAGTGCTGGGTTGTCTGCAGTCGCTGTCCTGCGAGGTGAAGGCGCCGAGGCTGGAGTGCCACCCAGAAGGGAGAGTGTTTCACACCCTCTTCCCTGGGAAGGGCATTTCCCAGGGGGTTTCAGTGCATGGGAAACACCAACCCAGCCCTGCTGTTGAGGGGCCCTCACAGCCCAGAGCAAAGGCAGGCACTGCTGCAGGTCCATTCTGCCTTGAATGCTACTGCTGCTGCAGCCATTGGCAAAGCTCCCGCTGACTTCAGTGAAACTGGACACAGGCAGCTGCCTGGCTGGGTCTGTGTCCTGTTGGCTTGGTATTTGCAGGGGCTTTGCTCCATGCTAGTGGGGGGCTCTGAGGGACTTTAGTTTGGTGCCCAGCGATGTTCCCTGTAATGTTTTTGCATGCATGTGTGGGATAAATTTTATTATGCGCGCAGAGGGATGTATGGATGTGCACCACCCATAGAAACATGTGACTGACTGTGGGCACGCTGGGCGCTCTGTTAATCAGCTGGGCAGCATCTGACTCTCTCCTGGGCAGCTGCCCAAGCGCTCAGCTTACAGGCACCAGAGGTGTCCAAGCGGGTTTGTTTTGGTATTTTTAAGAGGCGCCAACTGGGGACCACTCAGTACCAGGAGCTGCTCGGCCCGTGGTGGGAGTGAGGGGGGGGTTACTCCCCAGAGACAGTGGCCCCTAGTGGCCAGGTGGGGCATGGCAGCCTCTTCGATTCCCCACCCAAGTCACTGGGGTCCCCTCATCTGCCACCAGCCCCCTGGCACAGAGCTGCTGGTTTGTGTTGCTGCAGCGTCCCCTGAGAATCTCCAGCAGACCTCCTTCCGCTGGGTCTTCCCAGGCATTGGGGACCCACCAGTTAGCTGCCTCTGAGGAGGCATCTACTGCTTCCTTTAATTTGGCTGAGTTGCAGAGTGAGGGGTAGAAACCCCCTCACACAGCGACAGTCTCTGCAGGAGGAGCTCGCAGCCCAAATGGACAAGTCAGGCCCTGGGTGGGTGGGAAAGAGCGTTACGGGCTTGTTTTACAGCAGGCCAATTGAGAAATTAGAGGCCTGGCCCAAAGCCCACGGGCGCCAATGGAAAGAAACTCGTTGGGTTGTGAGCAAGACAGGAGAAGCCATTCTCCTGCAGGGTGGCGATATTTCTCTAGGCCAAATACAGGACAGGACAGTACAAGGGTAGTGGGGGGGTGGCTCCCTGGCATGTGAGTGCTGCTCCCTGGCTGCCCGATGCCGTGGGGCGCTGGAATGGGGCTGCCGCCCCACGGGGCTGACTGGGGACACTCTGGGCATTCTGCTGGGATGTTTCCTGGCTCCAGCGGTGGCTGTCCTGTGGGGGCTGGGAGGGTGGCTGCCCCACACCTTGGGGCACTGGCAATGGGGCTGCCACTCCATGGGCGAGCTCCCTGGCTGCGGGGGGCTCCCTAGCTGTTCAGGCTGTTCTGTAGCGGGGATTGGGCTGCCTCCCCATAGTGGTCTCCCTGGCTGCAGGGGCAGCTGCCCCATAGAGGTGCTGCCCAGTATTGCTGTGGCACCAGGTCCCCCTTAAAATCTTGTGGAGGGGGGAACAAAACCCCCTGCCCTCCCCGCAATACACCCTGCCTTAGCCCTATGGCGGGACCCCCGGCTCCCTCTCCTGCTGCTGCCTGTATTGGCCGGCCAGTATGTACTACATGTGTTGTCCGGCCAGCTCCTGATGCATTGTTCCTGCAGCTGTGCTGATGTGGGAGAAGGGCAGCTCAGAGGGGGAGTGAATATATGGGACTGTTAGTCCCTTTGTTAAAAGCAGGTGGGATGCCTGTCTAAAATATGGGACTGACCCAGTGAAAATGGGACCGATGGTCACCCTATTCTTCCGCTCTACTCTGCACTAATTAGGTCTCCACTGGAGTAGGTGTCCAGCTCTGGGCACTACATTTCAAGAAAGATGTGGAGAAACTGTAGAAGGTCCAGAGAAGAGCAACAAGAATGATGAAAGGTCTAGAGAACATGAGCTGTGAGGGAAGACTGAAAGAATTGGGTTTGTTTAGTTGAGAAGAAAGACTGAGAGGGGACATGATAGTGGTTTTCAAGTACCTCAAAGAGAGTTACAAGGAGGAGGGGAAAAATTGTTCTCTTTGACCGCTGAGGACAGGACAAGGAGCAAAGGGCTTAAACTGTAGCAAACGGGGTTTAGGTTGGACATTAGGAAAAACTTCCCAACTGTGAGGGTGGTTAAGCACTGGAATAAATTGCCTAGGGAGGTTGTGGAATCTCCATCGCTGGCAATATTTAAGAGCAGGTTAGAGAGACGCCTCTGAGGGCTGGTCCAGATGGTGCTTGGTCCTGCCATAGGGGCAGTGGACTGGACTCGACGAACTCTCAAGGTCCCTGACAGTTCTAGAGTTCTCTGATTGTCCTCACAGAGCTTTAGAGCAGCCGGTAGGGCTTTAGCTGTGGTCCCAAAGCCTAGGCAAGAACCTGACTCTGCCTTTAACCACCTGGCCAGCTCTTCTCTCTCAGCTTTGTCCTGCGATGCTGCCCTGAACCCACTTCCCACCCCCTTCCAGTGCGAGTGAGGGGGCAGTTGGTGGCTGTGGGTGAGTCGGTGGACTTAGAACCAGTGGGTCGGTGCTCCTCTCTCTCCAGACTCTCAGTCCTTTGGTCCCCACAGGTTAACTCCTGCTTGACGCTACACAAAGGAGAGTGCTGGGCTGTTGGCCTGGCCCTTCCTTGGCCCCGTTTAAATCCTCTTGTGTCTCCCTTCCACAGCGGCCTCACTGTGGTGCTTCACGTGTGAAAAACAGACAAGCAACTGGAGCTGCCTGAAGGTCACCAACTGTTCGAAAGAGGACAAGTACTGCGTGACGACGGTTGGCTACGCAGGGCTAGGTGCAGGCCAGGCTCTCCAGCTGGGGGCTGGGGCATTGCTCCGGGAAGCCATGGGCCTTGGGACAGCTTTTGGGAGTGGCTTTTGCTGGGGGTCGGGGCTGGGGTTTGGAGCCCTCCTAGCAACCACGTTTGGAAGGCGGGCGGAGAACCTCGCAACATCCCCGATGGCTGTGGGGGTGAGACTCAGGTCCCAGGGCTACTGCTCAAACCTAGTTCAGCCCCTTCACCTCCCTGTGGAAGCTGGCGGGTGACGGCAGGAGGTACACAGAGCCGGGAGGAGGAGGCGGAAGCCAAGGCCATGGCGAGGCACGAAGGGAAATTGGGGGCGGGGGATGGGAAAGATGAGAGTGGGGGTGGCCGACCCACAGCCCTTGAGCCGTATGGCTCTTCGAGCAATGACAGCGCTGGCCGCCAGTCTGAGCACGCGCCCCATTGCTTGGGGGGAGAAGCACATGGCAGCGGCCGTGGCTCCATCAGGTCGCCGGCATCGAGTTTGAGCGGGGGACTCTGTGTGCCTGGCTGTGGGGGAGGGGGAGGGCACTGGGTTGCGCGAGGGGCTGGCTGGGAGCGGGGGAGGGGACTAGGTTCGAGCAGGGGCCTGGGGAGCCCTGGATCTGGGGGCGGGGGAGGACAGTAAGCCACGTATTATATATTACTCTATTTAGCAATAGATAGCTAGATAGATGGGGTGTATGGGGTTAGATAGATAGCTAGATAGATGGGGTGTATGGGGTTAGATAGATAGCTAGATAGATGGGGTGTATGGGGTTAGATAGATAGATAGATAGATGGGGTGTATGGGGAGAGATAGAGAAGGTGTATGGGGGTAGATAGATAGATAGATAGACAGATGGGGTGGGTGGGGATAGATAGATAGATAGATGGGGTGTATGGGGATAGATAGGTAGACAGATGAGGTGGGTGGGGATAGATAGGTAGATAGATGGGGTGTATGGGGATAGATAGGTAGACAGATGAGGTGGGTGGGGATAGATAGATAGATAGATGGGGTGTATGGGGTTAGATAGATAGATAGATGGGGTGTATGGGGAGAGATAGAGAAGGTGTATGGGGATAGACAGGTAGACAGATGGGGTGTATGGGGATAGATAGGTAGATAGATGGGGTGGGTGGGGATAGATAGATAGATAGATGGGGTGTATGGGGATAGATAGGTAGATAGCTGGGGTGTATGGGGATAGATAGATAGATAGATAGATGGGGTGTATGGGGATAGATAGATGGGATAGGTGGGGATAGATAGATAATACATGGCACTTTGCACTCTATCTGTGGCTCTTAGTCCCTAGCTGGTTGGCCACCCCTGGTTTAGAGAGAGGCAAATGGAGGGATAATGTTACCCCAGAGGCTCCTAGAGATCGCATCAAACTCTTCACCGCCCAGGATCTCAGCGCACTAGGAGAGTCTTTTTAATGATAGTTTTCTCTGTCTTCTCCTTGGCAAAGGCATCCTGACCATCAGAAAGCAAATCACCAAGAAATGCTCCCCAACCTGCCGGCAGATGAATGTTGACCTGGGTGTCGCCTCCTACTCCACAACCTGCTGTAAGAGCTTCTTGTGCAACCTGAGTGGGAAGCCGACACCCAAACCGGATCTGCAGTGATGGGGCAAGAAGATCGGGACCTTTCTCAGAGCCAGACTGTGACGTGCTTCACTCTGAAGAACCTGCTCTGATTTCCCAGCAAGAGACTAACACCTTCTGGCCGTGTCTACACGCGCACGCTACTTCGACGTAGCGGCGCCAACTTCGAAATAGCGCCCGTCACGGCTACATGTGTTGGGCACTATTTCGAAGTTGAAATCAACGTTAGGCGGCGAGACGTCGAAGTTGCTAAACCCATGAGGGGATGGGAATAGCGCCCTACTTCGACGTTCAACGTCGAAGTAGGGAACGTGTAAACGATCCGCGTCCCGCAACATCGAAATTGTGGGGTCCGCCATGGCGGCCATCAGCTGAGGGGTTGAGAGACGCTCTCTCTCCAGCCCCTGCGGGGCTCTATGGTCATCGTGTGCAGCAGCCCTTAGCCCAGGGCTTCTGGCTGCTGCTGCTGCAGCTGGGGATCCATGCTGCATGCACACGGTCTGCAACCAGTTGTCGGCTCTGTGGATCTTGTGTTGTTTAGTGCAAGTGTGTCTGGGAGGGGCCCTTTAAGGGAGCGGCTTGCTGTTGAGTCCGCCCTGTGACCCTGTCTGCAGCTGTTCCTGGCACCCTTATTTCGATGTGTGCTACTTTGGCGTGTAGACGTACCCTCGCAGTGCCTATTTCGATGTGGTGCTGCCCAACGTCGAAGTTGAACGTCGAGGTTGCCAGTCCTGGAGGACGTGTAGATGTTATTCATTGAAATAAACTATTTCGATGTCGCTACATCGAAATAAGCTATTTCGATGTAGTGTGCACATGTAGACGTAGCCTCTGTGTGTTGGATCCCAACCACCAGGCCTTGTCTCCAAACTCCAAACAAATAGGTCATCTGTTGCCTTTTGCCCTGGGGTTCTGTCCCCGGGGCAGGACCCTGGGATGATGCAGAGCCTGCTTCTGTGTGCTCCTGGTGTTGGACTGGTGGTTGAGTGGCATTCTGCAGAAAGGGGCTCTGGTGCAAGCCTGGCCCATTGCTACCTGATTTCCTTGCCTAGAGACATTTCTAGCCACTGTCACACAAGGGTAATACACGCCAGAGACCTACCCTCAAATCATTCCAAGAGCAGATATTTTAGAACAGTGGTTCCCAACCTGGAGTCTGTGGACCCCTGTGGTTCTTGCAGGGGGTCCGTGAAAAAAATAAAAGATCAATAAAAATGCTCATAGGAAAGAATTTTTACATCAATTGCAAAGATACAGTCACTTACTATTTTCAGATTAAAGATCTTCCAGTGTTGTCATTGATGGCTGGCTGAAAATCTAGGTGGTGGTTTCCTTTTTCATTTAATGACGTGTACGCAGCAGCTAGAAGTGGCTTTGAAGGGGGTCCGCAAATGGTTTGAGGGAGTGCCTAGGGGTCTGCAAATTCTTGGGGGGGTGATTGGGAGTCAGTGACTGGTTTGGGGGTCAACTGGGGGACTGCAGTGGTGAAAATGGTGGGAAGCACTGTTTTAGAATAACCTCCTGTCTTGATTCAAAACCTGCCAATGGTGGAAAATCCCCCAGGACTCTTGGGAAACTGGTCCAATGATTAATGACTCACTGTTAAAAAACATGCACTTTTGTTCCAGGCTGAATCCAGCATCAACTTCCAGCCACTGGTTCTTGCTAGATAAGAGGCCCTGAGTTGGGTGGAAGCCTATTTCTTTATGTTTGGGATTGTAGGTGGCACCCTTAATAAATGACTCCCGTTTAAGACAGACTGTGATCGTGTATATCAGAAACCTTCTGGGCTTGGCTCTTTCTCACTAGTTTGTTCCCCTTTTGGCTCTCGCATTCCCCTGACACTGGCCTTTTCCCCCTCCACACAGCTGTTGGCAGGATTGCTTCCTTCTCTGCAGTTCTTGCCATGGAGAACAGTCGTCTTTTATCAGGGCGTCATCCCTAGAGACCTCATCTAATAACATACATTTTCGCCCTTCCCTAAAGCAGTTAACCTCCCTCATGCTCGTATGCTGCTGTTTATGATTGAATGCTTTAATTTGCTCACCATACAACTTTTGTGCATAAGGTGTTTTCTGTGCCTTTTGCGGCAGACCAGTAAACCCTTGTGCGCTTCGGCACTGCCCAAATTCTGTGGAATCCCAGTTGTGTGACAAAACATGAAAATGACATCCAATTGCGCCAGAGACAGCTGTCCTAGGAGTATAACTGTCAGGTTTTGGTGCAGTAGAGTGTAATTAAATCATTTTTGCTTTGCCGAAGGGAAGTTTCTCAGCAATTCTTTTATGCCATCGTCAAGATCACCTAAAGAAAACAGGTACTTGCTCCTTTGTGCCGCTCATGCAGGTCAAAGGAGCTGGAATGTGGCTGCAGCTGGCCAGCTGAGAACACTCCTAGCTGGGGGAATGAAGCTGGTGTAAGCTGTCAGGTAACTCTGGCACTGTCTGCCCATCTTCAACGTAGTCATAGAATCACAGACTCCTCGGGCTGGAAGGGACCTTAGGAGGTCATCTAGTCCAGCCCCCTGCTTTCAGAAGGATCAACCCCAACTGTCATCCCAGCCAGGACCTTGTCAAGCCACGACTTAAAAACCTCCAGGGATGGAGAATCCCCCACCTTTCTAGGCAACGCATTCCATTGCTTCACCACCCCCCGGTGAAGTAGTTTTTACTAATATCCAACCTACTCCTGTCCTTCTGTAACTTCAGACCATTGCTCCTCGTTCTGCTATCTGACACCACTAAGAACAGGTTCTCACCCTCCTCTTTAGAGCTCCCCTTCAGGAAGTTGAAGGCTGCTATTAAATCACCCCTCAGTCATCTCTTCTGCAAACTAAACAAGCCCAAATGCCTCAGCCTCTCCTCATAGGTCATGCTGAGGGATTTGAGCTTATGTCGTTTACAGAAGAGGTGTTGTAGCTAAAAAGGGGCAGGTGCAGCAAGAATATACCTATTTTCATCTGGTCTGTGCTCCCATAGGCACCACAGCTAGTTTGGTGTAAATTAGAGCTGCCACTAGGCTCTTGTAACTCACACCAATACCTAGACTGATGCAGATTGGCCATTGAAATCAGAGAACCGTAAATGGCTCCTTGCTGGTACATTCTTCCCCACACATACAATATAAGCAACAAGTGCCTCTCAGCATAGGCAAGACTGTATCTCTAACTACTGAATTTGAACTGGGATCAAAGAAACTTTGGTGGTTAAGGAACAGTTGCAGGAGTCCGGGGAGCCGGGTTATTAGCAAGTAAGACTCTGTGCCTCGGTTTCCCCAGCTGTAGTGGGACTGAAGTGGTATCGAGGCCTTTTGCCAGCTGTTGACACAGGGCTGAATTTTCCCTGATGTTTGCCAAGTGCTTGGAGATCCCAGGAGGGAAAGCACCTGTCCACTGACTGACAAAGTACAAGGTATTGTACTTACAGCCTGCGCTTGGCTTTCCTCCATGCCATGCACAGCCATGACCATACGTCCCCATGAGTTAATTCTGGCCTGCGCAGGTGTCTGCTGCTGTCCTTCTGTGTCATCATCTTGTCGCTTTAAACCCAGGAGAGCTGCAGCATGGGAGCTAAGACTCTTTATTCAGCAACCCCCTCACCTCTGCTCATGGCCTGAAAGCCATCACTGAAACATTCACCCGCCTTTCCCAAGCGCAGGGCCGTGAATAGAGGAAGGGGTGGAGCCAATGCAGGTCACGCTTGCTCATTGGATGCTGCATAGGAGAGGGAGCATCCCCTAGGGGGGGGATAGCTCAGTGGTTTGAGTGTCAGCCTGCTAAACCTGGGGCTGTAAGCTCAATCCTTGAGGATGCCATTTAGGGACTGGGGCAAATAGATGTCAGGGATGGTGGTTGGCCCTGGCAAAAGGGTAGGGGACTAGACTAAATGACCTTTCAAGATCCTTTCCAGCTCTACAAGATGCGTATCTCAAATTGCCCAGGGCAGAGATAGCTCAGTGGTTTGAGGATTAGCCTCCCTCAAAGTAAGGTTGTGAGCTCAACCCTTGAGGGGGCCGATTAGGGCGAAAGGGATGGTGCTTGGTCCTGCTAAGAGGGCAGGGGACTGGACTCAATGACCTCCTGAGGTCCCTTCCAGTTCCATGAGAGGTGTTTGTTTAGGGCCTGCTCTTCAGAAGCCAAGGCGCAGGGCAGCAACTGCAGAACATAAGGCAGCAGTTCATCAGAGCTCCCTGAGCCGCCACCAGGCTTGTGTATTTGGACTTAAGTATGGAGATGTTTGTGCCAAAGCTACTGACCGTAGCATAACCCATGTGCCTACTGGGCTGCTCACACAGTGAAAGAAGGTATCTCCTCTACAGCTTTAGCTCAGCAGCCTCTGGCTTCTAGCTCCAACTGTAGAGGCTCTTACACTGAGCTCCACTGTCAGATTCAAAGCCTGCCTGTGGGCAGGGAGCAGTAAGGGCTCTTCCAGCTCAGGCATATGCCCCAGGAAAGCAGATTGAAGATGAACTGTCTGATGAGGGAAGAGAGCCCTTTGGAGTTTCTGTTCTGCAGGAAATCCTTCTGAACTGCATCAAAACCCAAGACATTCCAGTGTTGGGAAAAATAGAATTTAGGATTGACTGAAAGGTTTTATTGCAGTACTGTTGTTACACCAACAGACCCAGGGCCAGAACCTGCAAGCAAAGGGCTAAAGCCCTGCACTCTTCCACATGCACTAAAGACCAGCTGGCTCTCTGCTAAGGCTGTAGAGCAGAGACTTCACTCACCCCATATGAGGTCTCAGTGCCTCTGGGTACTACGCTGTCCAAAGGGCTCAGTTTTGAGTGTTTCTAATAATGGGCCACATCCTCTGTGACTGAACAGACCTTGTCAGCGCTGGCCCTCCCCTGGACTGACACCCTCTTTAAACGCTCTTCTGAAACACCCCCCCACCCATGCATCTGACTAAGGGGGTCTTTTTCCACAAAAGCTGATGCTCCAAAATATCTGTTGGTCTATAAGGCACCACAGGACTTCTGGTTGTTTCTTAATATTTCGCTTTTTAGAAACAAATTGCAGAAAGAAAAGTCAAATATTCCCTTCCCAAAATGCCAACCACGCAGAGGTTGGCCTTTACTCGAATGCTTTGCTTCCACGCTTTTTCCTCAAAATGAAACGAAGTGAAAAATGTGTTCCCGCACCAAGTTTTTTCTTCAACAAAGTGGCATCTTCTGGGAGAAAAACCTTCCCCTCGAAAAGAAACCCAAGCAGACCTCCACCAGGGGGAGCCAGGACTGTGGAACAGCGACCAGTTTATAATACAAAAGCACAACAAAGAATCCTAAACTGAGTGGGGTGTTTAAGGAGGTCGAGGCTGCAGGCCTGGAGGAACAGAACAGCAGAAATGGCCCTGCCTCTGTGTGCCGCCCCTTCTCCCTGAGCCCCTGCCCTTGACCTCTTCCCCGAGGCCCCACTCCCGAACCACCTCATCCCTCCAAGGCAGGGGTGGCCAACAAGTTAGAGACAAAGAGACAAAATAGCTGTGGAGAGGGTGCAATGAGCCATCTATCTATCTCTCTATCTATCTACAAAATGTGGCTCAGTGCCTTCCCCAGAGCTGGGCATGCCCAGCTCCCAGTGATTTGAGCATTGGCTTGCTAAACCCAGGGTTATGAGCTCAATCCTTGAGGTGCAGATAGATTTAAAAAAAAAAACCATCAGGGTGGTGCTTGGCCCTGCCAAGAGGGCAGGGGACTGGATTTGATGGCCTCCTGAGGTCCCTTCCAGCTCTATGAGATGTGTGTCTCCATATTAATTCAATCCCTCCTGATCCAGGAACCTCACCGTGCTCTAACCCAATGCCCATTATGCCTGGAAGTTGTTGAAGCTGCCACAGCCATGTGCTGGGGCAAAGCAGTCCAGGTATGTGGCTCCCAGAAGGAGCCACATTTCATTGAGCAAAGAGCCACAGGTGGCTTGAGAGCTGGGGGGGTGGGCCACCCCTGCACCAGGAGCAGCCCCTCTGCTTGCTTCTCTGTGCTACCTCCCACACAGCTGATAGGCTGGTGTTTCAGCATGCCTGCACTCACACACACACAGTGCGTTAGGTAACCCCGCCACTCCAAAGAGCCTCTTCCGAAGCACCTACCTGGGCAACAAATATTTATGAATGGCCTTGCAGAGAAAGCTCTAACGTGATCTAATGGCTGGATGTCAAGAGGAGGCCTGTTCAAACTGGAAATAAGGTGCAATATTTTAAATTGTGAGGGTAACCAAATGTTGGAACCGTTTACCCAGAGTCCGGATGGATTCCCCACCACTGACAATTTTTAAACTGAGCTAGGACGGCTTTTGAAAAGATCTGCTCCGGGAACTGATTTGGGGAAGTTCTCTAGGCTGTGCTATCCAGGAGGTCAGAACCCCTAGACACCTTGGAATTTATGAATCCCTGAAAGGTTGGGATGCAGCACTGCTTCAGTTCTCAGAATCCACACAGCCATCAAGTACAGAGAGAGACAAAGCAGTCTGCTCCCTAAAGCAGAGAAGCACAATTCCCCCTGTGTCAGTCCAGCCTGATGTTTTGCAGAGGGCTGAGGCGCTAGATGCAGAGCGCAGTGGGTTGGCCTCGTGGGGGAGGCACTGTGCCAAGACTCCGGAGACCTGGCAGCTGGCTGCAGCACAAACAGACTTTGCAGCTAAAACACAGGATGCAACCAAAATACTCTTCTCTGCCAAGAATGGTGGCTGAATGCACAGGGTGCAGCCTTCGGGCTGTAGCTGGGGCAGGTCTGTGATGCCCACACACCCTTTATAGGAAAGAGAAACATTAGCTACAGCTGGTGGAAAATGTCCTTGGTCTGGTTGCACAACCGAACTTTGCTTCCCCACCCCCTGCCCCAGGCCCCAGGAGATTGGGTTGCTGTGCATGAAGCAGCACAGATTGGTGACCTGCCCCTTTAAGAGCAGGGCACCTGCTGCTGCTTGCTCCAAAGAGCTGGATCCAGGCCCTCCAGCTTTCCACCCATTTTGCCTGATAGCAGCCACGGGGCTGCTTTCAAATGGGGCCTGGACCAAGGGTCCCTCTAATTTTTTCCACCTGTGTGTGGAATAAATTTTGTATACACAGGCAAGTGCAGATGGACACCACCCACAGACGCACACAAGCTGCCGGCTGTGGGTGCTCTGATGATCAGCTGGGCGGCTCCTGAATCTCTCCTGGGCGGCCACCCAAGTGCTCAGTTTCCTGGGAAAGTGCCTGGACCTTTCCCACGGCAATCAGCAAGGAGACGTGCCGATTCCTTGCATCCAGGTTGCAGGGGACCACGGAGCTGCTGACTGGGTTCTGCTGACTGGCTCGGCATGAGGCTCTGACAGTCATAGCAGGCACCTGTCCTCAATCCTCGGACACATGGGGAATCTCTCCCCTCCCAGCACCAGCAACCAGAGTCTGGCTCTTTAAAACTTGCCTCGTTCATCCCGACTCCCACACTGAGCAAACTCCAGAGCCGCCAGCGGTCAGCCAGTACCAAGGTTGCTGGTGTGTATGGTGGGGGGTGGAGCAAAGGGTGCAGCTGCCCTGGGGCCTGGTGATTTAAAAGGGCTGGGGCTCCAGGCCACTACTGCAGCAGCGCCAGCTGTGGCCAGAGCCCTGGGCCCTTTAAATCACCATTGGGCTCTCGGTTGCAGTCTGGACAGTGCTGGGAGCTTGGTGGAAGAGGGTAGCCCCAGTACCGCTCCTTCTGCTGCAGGCACTACCCTTTCAGGAGGGCCCGAGCCACTCCCTCCCCACCCACTTGCGGAGGGGCCAGTAAAGTTTGTTGCCGGCTCTGACCAGTACAGGTAAGTGGTACATGATCTCACAAGCAGGAATAGGAGCTTGGGCAGGTACTACAGGTTGGATTTCAGGAAACCAGCATTGTCTGGTGCAGCCCTGGGTCAGGAGGCTGTAGGACGAAGTCCAATAAGGACAAATGCAAAGTACTGCACTGAGGAGGCACAATCAGTTTGCCACACACCAAATGGGGAGGGACTCCATAGGAAGGCGTACTGCAGAAAGGGACCGGAGTGGCCCACAAGCTGAGCAAGAGTTGGCAGCATGATCCATTGGTATGGAAATCCAGCATCGTCTGAGCGCCCAAGCCCCGCTTTCACCTCCTGAGACGAGGGTCTTTGAGAACGGGGACATCTCTCCCAAGACAAAGCTCCTTGTATACCGTGCAGTGGTAGCTCCAACGCTTCTGTATGCATGTGAAACCTGGACAACATACAAGCGGCATTCAAAGGCACTTGAAAAATATCATCAACGCTGCTTCAGGAGAACCCTATGTATCTCTTGGGAGGATGGGCGCACCAACACTAGTGTCCTGGAAGAGTTGAACATGACCAGCCGTGAAGCCATTATCATTCCCCAGCAACTTCGTTGGATGGGTCACATGGTTCAGAGGTCTGATCGGCGCCCCCCAAAACAGGTCCTGTTTTCGGTGTTGGGGGAAGGACGGAGAAGTGTTGGGGGCCAGCGGACGCGATATAAGGATGTGTGGAAGATGCACATGGAAAAAGTACACCATCAGTGACAACGCTTGGGGGAGCCCTGCCCAAGACCGTCCCCACTGCAGAGCAGTAATCTGTGAGGGGCTGAAGCGATTTGAGAAGTCTTGCTGCAGTGCAGATGAGGAGAGGTGAAGGAGGAAAGAATGACAAAAACTGCTCCGCACCCCTCCAAGAGCTACCAGCACCTGCCCCTTCAACCTGCAGCTCTAGAACTGGGCGGAGCAGCCATCAATGGACTCACAAATAGGAGGGTGACAGGAAAACGTCCTACTCATTATCGAGTGACTGCCAAGAAGAAATTAAGCTGTTGGGGGGTGGGGGGGTGAAGCCAACTTGATTCTGGGATGTATTAAGAGGAGTGTTATGAGCAAGACCCGAGGATCATTAGGCCTCAGCTGAAGTTCTGGTTCCAGTGCTGGGCACCACATTTTAGGAAAGATGTGCAGAAATTGGAAAGGTCCAGAGAAGAGCAACTAAAATGACAAAAGGCCTAGGAAATATGACCTGAGAGAGAAGATTAAAGGAATTGGGATTTTTCATTTGGAGAAGAGAAATCTGAGAAGGAACATAATGGCAGCTTTCAAACTCCTAAAAACGTTACAATGAGGAGGGAGAAAAATTATTCTCCATTGCCTCTGAACATAGGATAAGCCTGGGGCGGTTGCAGAATCTCCATCAGTGGAGCTATTTAGGAGCAGGTGAGACAAATAGGGATGGGCCAGATGGTGCTTGGTCCTGCCGTGAGGGCAGCAGACTGGACTTGATGTCCTCTCAAGGTCCCTTCCAGATTCTAGGAGGTAGGCTGGCAGGTAGAAGCCTTGCTAGGTGGAAGCCCAGAAACAGGGGGAGCCATTGCCCTGTTCAGCAGAGCCTGGCCGGGCTTTGTGTCCCCAGGGCTGGTGTCTGTGGGGTCAGGGCTGCCTCTGGTAGCTCAGCCATGTCTGGGATCAGGGCCAGCATCCAGGACCAGCATCAGCCCAGCAGGGACCGGGGCTGGGCTGTAGCTAAGGGGGCCCACAGAGCTGGAGGAGGTGGGCCAGAGGCAGGGGCGCTCCCTTTGTTCAGCAAACTCCCTTGTTCGGGACTGGTCAGGTCCTGAGGGGGCCAGAGGAGGGAGGTGCAACCTGTCGCATGGCGTAGAGTACACTGAGTACAGGTGTGATAAACTGGAATGTGTTCACTTAGGCTGAGCTGTAAAGCCCTTAATCCCGGCATTGCACAACTCAGCCGTTGGCACCGGCATCTAGGGAACCTGTCAAAGGCAAGACACATGAATGTTCTGCCTGCTGCAAGTCAGGGCCGAAACTTTTCGGGGAATTGGTGCAGAACGCAAAGCGAGATAAGGCCTGGGGTGCCGCAGGCCAGGAAAAGAAGCCAAAAAGAGCCAAGAGAAAGAGCAGTTGTAGGTGGCATCCGGGGAGCTTTAGCTGAACAATATCATAAATATCCATAGCTTGGCAAGTGCTTTGAAGTTCACCTGTGTAAGATGCACTACATGCTGCAGAGGCCAGTGGCAGCTGCAGGAGAAGTGCAGGGAGCAGAGAAAGCCACTCTACATAGCCTTCATCAACCTGACCAAGGCCTTTGACTTGGTCAGCAGGGATGGTCTGTTCAAACTGCTCCACAAGATAGGCTGTCCTCCACGGTTACTCAAGATGATCCAGTCGTTCCACGAAGACATGAGAGGAACCATCCAATATGACGGCGCTTTATGGGATGCTTTCAGAATCAGGAGCAGCGTCAAACAAGGATGCGTGCTTGCTCCGACATTGTTCGGGATCTTCTTCGCACTCCTCCTGAAGCATGCCTTTGGATCTTCAACAGAGGGCATCTTGCTGCACACAAGATCTGATGGGAAACTGTTTAATCTTGCAAGGCTGAAAGCTAAGTCTAAGGTGCGGGAAGTCCTCATCAGAGACATGCTGTTTGCAGACGATGCTGCTGTAGTGTCTCACACAGAGGACCAGCTTCAAAAACTGCTGGACCAGTTCTCCAAAGCATGCAAAGACTTTGGGCTTACCATCAGCCTAAAGAAGACAAACGTACTCGGTCAGGATGTTGCTGAATTCCCATCAATCAGGATTGACAACTATACGTTAGAGGTCGTCCACGAGTTCGTTTACCTCGGGTCCACCATCACTGACACCCTGTCGTTGGACACTGAGCTAAATAGAAGGATCGGAAAAGTGGCCACAACTCTGCCCAGACTCAGCAAGAGAGTGTGGAATAACAACAAGCTGTACACTCACACCAAAATGCAAGTCTACAGAGCCTGCGTCCTCAACACCCTCCTTTATGGCAGCGAGACTTGGACCCTGTATGCCTGCCAGGAAAAGAGGCTGAACGTCTTCCACTTGTGCTGCCTCAGGCGCATTCTTGGAATATCATCGAAGGACAGAGTGACCAACACCGCCATTCTCGAGCAAGCTGGAATCCCAACCATGCACACCCTCCTCAGGCAGCGTCGACTCCGCTGGCTTGGCCACGTCCACAGGATGAACGATGGAAGGATTCCAAAAGACATCCTGTATGGTGAGCTAGCCTCTGGCAAAAGACCTCCCGGACGCCCCCAGCTGTGCTACAAAGATGTCTGCAAGAGAGACCTCAGAGAGGTAGACATCGAGCTGGACAACTAGGAAGAACTAGCAGACGACTGCAGCAGATGGAGGCAGGGGTTACACAAGGGCCTTCAGAAAGGCGAGATGAGGATCAGACAGCTAGCAGAGGAGAAGTGAGCGCACAGAAAGCACAATAAGGACTTGCCAGACACCCACCACATCTGCAAGAGATGCAGCAAGGACTGTCACTCTCGTGTGGGTCTTCATAGTCACAGTAGACGCTGTAAATGAAGTCCTTAATTGAAACTATAAAGGGGGCGATCCATAGTCTATGCAGACTGAAGGATGCCTACTACTACTACTAAACTGGAACGTGTACACTTAGGCTGAGCTGTAAAGCCCTTAATCCCGGCATTGCACAACTCAGCCATTGGCACCGGCATCTAGGGAACCTGTCAAAGGCAAGACACACGAATGTTCTGCCTGCAGCAAGTCAGGGCGGAAACTTTTCGGGGAATTGGTGCAGAACGCAAAACGAGATAAGGCCTGGGATGCCGCAGGCCGGGAAAAGAAGCCAAAAAGAGCTGAGAGAAAGAGCAGTTGTAGGCGGCACCCAGGGAGCTTTAGCTGAACAATATCATAAATATCCATAGCTTGGCAAGTGCTTTGAAGTTCACCTGTGTAAGACGCACTACATGCTGTGGAGGCCGGTGGCCCTGGAGTGCCCTGGCCTTAACTCATTCCTTTCGGCCTCGTGCTGCTTTGTCTTAGACGACACATTGACTGAGCTGGGTTAGTTGTGCTTCTGAACATTTTTCATACCAAAGCACAAGCGTGGGGCATATCGGCTGGCTCTGTTTCTGCTCTGGCACCTGGGCATTGTAGCCAGCAAAAAGCCGGTCAAAGGATGTAACTCAGCATGCAAAGAAAAAAGAAATCCTGAACCCGTTCCCTCCTGGCCCCATGGGATCAGATCTATGGGTCCCCATCATTCTTTTTCCATCCATGGGTGGAATGACTTTTGTTATGTGCACCAAGGCACATGAGGATGTGAACCAGCCAGAGAAACATGTGCAGCCCACTGTAGGTGCTGTGGGCACTCTGTAAAGCAGCTGAGTGGCACCTGGTTCTCTCCTGGGTGGCCACCCAAACACTCAGCTTACTGGGAATACAGGTTAGAACCCTGCCTGCTAGTTCCCTTGGCCCTCCCCCTTGAGGTCTGGTGCCTTTTTTAACCAGAATGGGGCAGAGATTTTGTTTCCTTATGTCTAAAAACAACCATAAGGGAAGGATGAGATTTTTGATTACAGCATTGGGCTGGGACTCAGGACCCCTGGGTTCAAGCCATGGCTCTGCCACAGACTCCCTGGCTGTGACCTTGGGCAAGTCACTTAGCTCCATTGCTTAGCAGTAGTTAAGCCCCTAAGTCCCACTGAAATACTTTGGGGCTTATTCTTTCTGTGCATTTCCCTGTCTGTAAAATGAGAATTACAATACATCCTCGGTCCATTGTATTTATTTTGCCTGTAAGCCTTTTGGGGAAGGGACTGGGGCTTCGTACAATGTAATCGTACAGCACCTAGCGCAACGATGCCTCAAGGCATTAAAGTAATACAAATGTGTGTTCCCTTGCACCCTCCGTGGGGCAATACAAAGGGAGCTGTGTTAAGGGACCCAGGGCATTCTGACAGTTGTGGAGACTTCCTCCATTCATATTGACTGAGCCAGAGTGAGCGTATGGAGTTATTGACGCTCCTCCTTTCATTGCTGTGGCTTCAGCCTGGAGGAATTGTCATAAATGCAAATACAATAAACACAAGCAAATAGGTTGTGCTGCCTTAGACGGATCTTGGCCCTGCTGCAGTTGTGTTGCATCGGGTGATGCAAGGCGCTGTTCTATGGAGGAGACCTGCGTGTGGCGAGGGGATCCCTGAGTGTTTTAGAGATGCCCTAATGCACAGTTTCCCAAATTGGGGGGTGTGCCCCCCGGGGGGGGCATGAAGAAATTCGGGGGGGACACAAGGTGACCCAGCCCCCCAGTCACTCCCCCCACCCGAAGAAAGATCCGGCCTTTGCTTCCGGCTCTCAGCCCCTGCCATTTCATGTGGGTGACCCGGTGCAGCCACTATAAAAAGCAGGCAGCTGGCAAAGACTCCTGGGGAGCGGGCTGCCTCCTGCAAAGATGAGTGAGTGTGGGTTGGGTGGGGGGAGGAGGAGGATGGGAGTAGATGGGAAGTTGGGGGTCCCTGACTCAGGTGAGGGGGGATGGAGTAGGATAAGGGGGCTGGTGCTGTCTGGCTTTGTGCGATGTGAGGGGCTTAGGTGGGCAGCTCACAGGGCTCAGGCAGCCATCTGGCTTGTGGGACTCAGAGTACTTGGGCAGCTGGCAGCTGGCCCTGGCAGCATGGGGCTTGGGTGGCTCAGGCTGGTGGGCAGGAGGCTGGTCCCAGCATGGCAGGGCTTGGCCAGCTGGAGCTGGCAGGCAGATGGCTGGCCCCAGGAACATGGGGCTCGGGCAGCTGGCCCCAGCAGCGTGGGACTCAGGTGGCTCAGGATGACTGGTGGGCAGCTGGTCTTGGCAGCATGGGAATTGGGCGGGCAGCTGGTCCCAGCAGGGCAGGGCTCAGGTAGCTGTGGGCGGGCAGCTGGGTGGCTGGTGGCTGGCTGGCTGGCCCCAGCAGTGCGGGGCTTGGATGGGTGGCTCTGGCAGCACAGGTCTCAGGCGGGCAGGTGGCTGTCAGGGTCAGTTCTCGCAGCCCGCAAGGGGCCAAGAAAAACTATCTGTGCTTGTTTTTAATTTTAAATAACAGTTTTATATCAAGTTTTTGTGTTTGTTTTACATTCCAAATTGAATTTTTGTTAAAGTGGGGTTGGATGATGGTAAAGAAGAGGTGAGGGGGGAGTGTGAGGGCTTCTCAAAAATCAAAACGGGGGCGGCATGCCGAAAAGTTTGGGAGCCACTGGTTTAATGACTTCCCTCCTGGTTTCCAGGTGATCCAGGGGAGAGGAGCGTGGCTGGGGAATGCCACCGTGGAGCAGCTCCTTCAGGTCATTGGCAGTCAGGTGTCAGTCACACGGTGGATGGACCCAGCCCCAAAGGAGCCAAGTACAATGGATGGTGCATGTGTTAGAAATGCAACACAAGGAATGATCCTGTTGTTAGACCTCTCAGGCCCTTGGACGTGGGGTGGGTGGGTGGTGGGGGTGCATGTGAAAGAGTTTCACTTTGGGCCCAATCCTGAGCAGCGCTGTGCACTTATAAGAGGTTCTGCATCTCCTAGGCTCCTGGAAATCAACCCAGGTCTCATGGTAACTGCTTAAGTTACTGTCTTAGAGGATACAGGCCTGCAGGTTCCTTGCGTTACTGCTGGATATGTCACAGCCAAGCTAGTCCCAGGGGCTCAGCAGAGACACTCAGCACTTCACAGACTTGATCTCACATTGGGAAAGGAGCTCACTGGTCAGGCGCTTGTGTAAGGAAGCACAGCTCTGTGTTGTACCTATAGACCTCCTGGTTATCAGCAAGGCTTCAGCCTGGGAACCTTCTGCACTCAGAGAACAAGCCCCTTCCATTGTGTATGTGTTAGGTGGTTATTCTTACTGGGTCACTGGAGGGACACATGACAGGACACTCCAAGCCAAGCCATTATACTTGGGCCATTGTCCAGACCCTGGCACTTAGGCATAGCTTATAAGGGCCTTCTCTCTTTGTATTGGTTGGCTGGTTCCTCAGTCTCCTCTAGCGTTGCTGTTTCTTTGGAAAACGCTCGCTCATCTGTGATTTCAGTTCCTCTGGAAGGTCTTCAAAATCCCTCTCCCTGCCCATTGTTTCCATGAATCTTCTCAAACACCTGTTTCCTCAGATTCATAAATTCTTGTCTGGACAGAGGCAACACATTTTGTCAGGGCCTGTCCTTTCCTGCCTGAGCTTTCACCAAAACCCGCAACGTTCAGCCCAAATCCTGGCAACCAAAGAGGTGTCGGCCTGTGGCATGAGGGCTTTCTGTATCCAGACGTTTCAGGCACTGGGGAAGTAACAAGGGGAAAACACACAGATGGACTCTGTTATCTCTGAACTGCCATCTGAAAAGAGCTTCCCAGCCAGATGATACTTTAATCACCTACAGAAATACGCTGAAGGCACCTTTCAGCCACCAGAATTAGGAACAGCTGAGACTCAGAAACAGGCCAGTCTCCAAAGTCTTCCATCAGGGCGCAGGGGAAATGGAATGAAACTGGAACTGGGGTAGTGGTTTGAGCGTTGGCCTGCTAAACCCAGCATTGTGAGCTCAAACCTCCAGGGGGCCGTTTAAGGATCTGGGGCAAACAGATTAAAAAAATCCGTCAGGGAGGATGATCGGTCCTGGTGTGAGTAAAGGTGAAGTTGTATGTCAGCACTGGGAAATTAAAGATATTAGATGCGAGAGAATGGGTCAAAGAACATCCGTCTGGGGCAGAAGCCTGGTGGAAAGGAATGGTAACAGCAGCTCTACTGGCACAGTGCCTGGGGTTTGCTCCAGATGCCCAAAACCAGATCTGGAGAGATCCTGAGTATATGCAGTGAAATAAATATTACTGGGAGTTGTGTGTTCACAGGAGACCTCAGTTTTCCAGCTGCACATTGGAAGACTAGCGCTTGTGGGCGGTGGATACAATCTACCGGGGAGGTCACTCAGTAACAAGTAGGACGTCTTCATGTCACTCTCCTATTTGTGAGTCTGTTGATGGCCGACCAGCCTGGTTCTGGAGCCGCAGGTCTTATCACAGAAAGGGCAGGGGTGGGTAGCTGTTGGATGGGAGCAGGACAGTTTTTGATGCCTGTTTTTTCTTCTCCGCCTCTCCTAGTCTGCACTGCACTGGGGACTGTCAAACTGCGCCACCTCCTCATGGATTACAGCTTTCCAATGGGGATGGTCCTGGGCAAAGTTCTGCCAAGTGCTAACACCAATGCTGCACTTTTTCATGTGTGCCTTCAGCATGTCCTTATATCGCTTCTGCTGGCCCCCAATGCTCCTCTGTCCTTCCTCCGACTCGGAAAACAGGACCTGTTTTGGGAGGCACTGATCAGACATCCCAACCATGTGACCCGTCCAACGAAGCTGTTGGTGAATGATAAAGGCTTCAATGCTGGTCACGTTCGACTCTTCCAGGACACTAGTGTTCGTGTGCCTCTTCTCCCGGGAGATATTTAGGGTTCTCCTGAGGCAGCGTTGATGATATTGTTCAAATGCCTTCTCATGATGTCCAGGCTTCACGTGCCGACAGTAGCTGACTATTACAGGAGTGGGTGAATAACCACGGTGCGATATAAGGCAGGGGAGGTGGCTTCTTGGCACTGCCATGGCTGCTGGATGCCCAGCTGTGGTAGCTGAGGTTGTGGTGTGTGATCTGGGCTCCAGAAGATAACTGAGGAACCCAGAAAGCTGAGTAGCCAATACCACCTCCTCGGCCACCTTCAACCTGCATGGGGCATAGCTAAAGTGTCTTCAT
The DNA here is from genome assembly GCF_033958435.1 of Carettochelys insculpta. Lineage (NCBI taxonomy): Eukaryota > Metazoa > Chordata > Testudines > Carettochelyidae > Carettochelys > Carettochelys insculpta. The sequence goes on from NC_134138.1 coordinate 8,059,355, forward strand.
GAGAGCGAGGGCTTTAATTTCTCCAGGATGGCTTGGGGTCTAGGGAGGGGAGACAAAGCACAACTGTGACTTGCCCTGGTTTCCTCTGTTCAGGTGGTGGTGGGATCCTTGAGGCTTTGTCTGGCCTGGAGCTCCTCTGGGTGGGGGAGGGGCTCATGGCTCTTCTCATATGGGGAGGGGTTTTGGGGCTCTGGCTGCAGGGGAGCTTCAGTTTCTGGCAGTGGGAGCAGAGGAGCCAGGAAGGTTGAGTCCATGGTGGAGCAACCTGGCTCTCCAGCTGCTAGAGGGGGCTGTGGTTGGCTTGTCTTGGCTCTATGGGTGGGGGAGGTTGTGAAAGGGGTGGAGCTTCAGGGGATGGAAGGGTGGGGCCTTGCACAGAAGGGGAGGGGCTAGAGTTTGCCTTCTCTAGCTGCAGCTTCAGCCACCGCCCACGTATTCGAGTTACTACAGAGAATTCTTTCCCAGGAGTCTGGCTGGTGGGTCTCACCCACACGGTCAGGGTCTAACTGACCATCATATATGGGGTCAGGAAAGAATTTTCTCCCAGGTCAGATTGCAGAGACCCTGGGTTTTTTTTTTTCCTTCCTCTGAAATGTCGTGCATGGGTCACATGCTGGTTTGAGCTGGAGTAAAGGGTGAATTCTGTGTAGAATCAAGTCTTTAAATCAGGAGCTGAAGACATGTAATTTATTCATAGGTTACAGGAGTGGGTGGATAAGGTTATGTCGCCTGGAATGTGCAGGAGGTCAGATTAGATAATCACGGGTAGATAATCTGGCTTTAAAGAACCTCACACTTCCTCCTGACCCTTCCTGACCAAATGCAACTGTCTGCTTAGCATCAAATCCCAGTGTGCTTTCTGAGATCTTCCTTCATTAACTGTGCCTAGCTGATGGTAATTCACGGTTTACGAACACCCATCAGAAACTGTTTGGTGTGATTACAACTCAGCAGTTACTGGAGTGGTCACCTCCTCCGCATCCAGTTGGCTTGTGCATTGAAGAACAAAAAAGTCCCATGCAACCAACACCCATTTCTTGGAAAATTGCTTGTCCCACATTTCAGAGTTGACATTTATTTCCCTTCCCCCTCCACCCAAGGGCTTTATTCATTCTATTGCTCAGGTCTTGGGCTGTCTATTGCTGTAGGTGTGACAGGCTTCTGGGCGTGAACAGGGCTGGTCCCAGGTTCCAGAGGGATGCAGCCAGCTTGCAACTAGGTTCTACCTTATTATTCCAGTGTGAGTCACGAGCAAGATGGGAGAGCCAGGCTCGGGCACAGACCCAGGTTTGAGTCTCACTCATTCTTATTAGGGATATGGCCATAACTATTACATCCCACGCTCACCAAAGTCAGCCACGAGACTGCCAAGATGGAAACGGAACAGTTTTGTTAGATGACCCTTCACAACTTCTCAACTGTACAGGTTGAAGCTAGCTTCTCATTATAAACTCAACTGGCCCTCATGGAAATTCACCTCCATGACTCAACCCATAAGTTTCAGCAGTGTTCAAAACCATCACCAATCAGACACCCTAAACAATCTTGAGAATGGCTTAACAATCATGAGCTTGTACAAGTAACCAATGCTGGGAGATTTTTCGTCTGACCTCTGGTTTTTGAGATTTTACAGATCACCTTTTCTAGCTTTTCTCCATAACCAGGAGGGTGACAAACTTCATGTTTTCCAGACCAAAGATGAGAATGTCTCATAATCACTTGCCTCCAGGAACTGGTGCTTGAAGAAAAGTACTAAGCATTGCAAAACTCATGACAAAATTTTGTTGGATATGCTGGATATTTTTGAGCAGGCTGAGCAGGACCTTTTTTGGAAAAGCTAAAAATTTCAGTTTAGCCAGACTTTATGGACAAAGTGGAGAAATGGTTGGAAGAAAACAGGATGGATCTCAATAAGGACAAATACAAAGTTACCTGCTTGGGAACGGGCAATTAATTGCTTGCTCACTTCCAAAATGGGAAATGACTGCCTAAGAAGAACTACTGCAGAAAGATATCTGGGGCTTACTTGCTAAAAATGAGGCAACCGTTTGACATTGTTGCAACCAAAGTGAACACGGGTCTGGAATGTTTTAGCAGGAGTGTTGAAGCAAGACACAAGAAGTACTTTTGCTGTGGTCCACACTGAAGAATTGTGTTCTGCTCTGGGCACCATATTTCAAGAAAGATGCCAACAGGTTGGAGAAAGTCCAGAGAAGAGCCAACAGAAATGATTAAAGGCCTAGAAAACGTGTCTTTATGAGGGAAGATCGAAAGAACTGGGTTTGTTTGGTGTGAAGAAGAGAAGACTGAGAGCAGACATGATAATTGTCTCAAAGTCCTCTCAGAGGGGTAACTGTGGTAGTCTGGAACTTAAGTGACTGGCTAAGTAGCAGTGCAACAGAAAAGGACCTGGGAATTAGAGGCTGGATATCAGTCAACAGTGTGCCCTTGTAGCCAAGAAGGTTACTGGCATATCGGGTGCATTACGAGAAGCATTTCCAGCAGACCTAGAGAAGTTTATTATTCCCTTCTACTCTGTACTGGTGAGGCCTCATCTTGTGTATTGCGTCCAGTTCCCGGCCTCCGCCGTATAGAAAGGATGTGGCTGCACTGGAGTCGGTGCAGTGGAGGGCAACAAAAATGACCTATGAGGAGAGGCTGAGGGACTTGGGCTTATTTAGTTTGCAGAAGAGAAGACTGAGGGGTGATTTCATAGCAGCCTTCAACTTCCTGAAGTGGGGCTGTAAAAAGGATGGAGAGAGGCTGTTCTCAGCGGTGACAGATGGCAGAACAAGGAGCAATGGTCTGAAGTTACCAAGGGAGATGTCTAGGTTGGATATTAGGAAAAACAATTTCACTCAGAGGGTGGTGAAGCACTGGAATGTGTTACCTAGAGAGGTGGTGAAATCTCCATCCCTGCAGGTTTTTAAGTCTTGGCTTGACAAAGTCCTGGCTGGGATGATTTAGTTGGTGTTGATCCTGCTTCAGGCAGCAGGCTGGACTAGATGACCCCCTGAGGTCCCTTCCAGCCCTGTGATTCTGTGAAAACTCAACCGGTCCTGTAGTACCTTAAAGACCACAATTTTATTTACTAAGTAATGAGCTTTTGTGGGAAAGACTCACTTCTTCAGGTCTTACCCATGAAAGCTCATTACTTAACAAATAAAACTGTGAGCCGTTAGGCTGCTAAAGGAACTGCCTTTATTGTTTTAACGTATGTAAAGGGGTGTTACAACAAGGAGGGAGAAAAATGATTCTCCTTAACCTCTGAGAATAGGAGGTTAGAAGCAATGGGCGTAAATTGCAGCAAGGGAGGTTTAGGTTGCAAGTTAGGAAAAAACTCCCTGTCAGGGTCTACATCTACACTGTGCTCCCTTTCAAAAGGGTAATGCAAATGAGCAAGATCCGAGATGCAAACGAGGCATAGATGTACATATATCATACCTCATTTGCATATTCTTGCATGACCTCGCTTCTGGAATAGCCTTTTCCAGAAGCAAAAACATCCGTGTAGATGGGGTTCTTTCAAAAACAAACCCCATTTTCGAAGGAACCCTTCTTCTGGAAATAGAATTGGAAGAAGGGCTCTTTCAAAAACGGGGTTTGTTTTTAAAAGAACTCAGTCTTCACGGCTGTTTTAGCTTCTGGAAAAGGCTCTTCCGGAAGTGCAAACTTGCGAGAATGTGCAAGATATGTAAATCCATGCCACATTTTGCATTTCTGATCTCGCTCATTTGCATTTCCCTTTCAAAAGGAGAATGTAGTATAGATGCAGCCAGGGTTGCTAAGCGTCAGAATAAATTACTCAGAAGGTAGTGGAATCTCTGTCACTGGAGATTTTTAAGAACAGGCAGCCAAACTTCTATCAGGGGTTGCCTAGACCCAGGGTGAGCAAGCTTTTTACATCAAGTCCACTTTTGGTCCCAACCATCAGCAGTCCCCTGCCCCCCACAAGCCTGTCTAAAGTAATGCAAACCAATGAAAATGTTAGTTACGTTCATATGAAAAAAAAACCCTTTTGGCACGTGAAAGAAAATCAGTCTGTAGAATGTAAAGACTGTATTATGCAGCATATAAATGTGAATGCACACAGTGCTTTTCTTGTGCCGGTACTGAGTACCAGCACCTGGGCAGCCCCAGCCATGGGCTTGGCTGGGTGGGGAGGGCTGAAAGCCGTCTGAGTGCTGGTGCCTTTTTTTTTTTTTTTAAAACAAAAAAAATTACCGTATACAGACATAAAACTGGTAACATCTTCCAACATTTTTCATGAGACCAATGAGCCTGAGCCCCAGCAGCCAATCTTATGAAATTTCACCCCCCATGAGGAGACTGCTCCCCCCTGCCCCAGTGTGTGCACCCTGGTCTAGGCGGTGCATGGTCCTGCCATGAGTCCGGGGACAGGACTAGAAGACCTCTTGAGTTCCCTTCCAGTCCTACAATTCTGTGATTCTATGATTATTTGCATTATGGCAGCTCCTGGCGCTGCTCCTCAGGAACCAGGCTCTCATGTTGCACAAACATGCAGCGAAGGAAGAGACTCTGCCCTTAAGCTTAAAACACGCATGAGAAGTGAACACCACCAGGTCGCAAACTGGATCCAATGGGAATCTATCGCTGGATGTGAATGAAAAGGCAAGGTTAATTTTTGGTGGCTCTGTTAAAGCCGATGATCCCAGTTGCACCTCCCAGCCTTGGGGCCTGCGGCATGGCAAGCGAGAGCCATTTGAATACCATGATGGTCACTAAAAAATTCATTTGGCAAAAATGAACCAGTCGATTTCCTGCAGGCATTGATGGCTGAGCTCGCTTGGTGTACTGCAGAAAGGCAATGCCTGAAACAATCCAAAGCCATGTTTTGCGGTCTCTGAGGCAGGTCTACACTAGACCTGAAAGTCGATCCTAGAGATGCAATTTCAGCTATGACAATGGCGTAGCTGGAGATGACGTATCAATTTTTATGGCTGTGCTAGAGCGGGAGGTTGACCGGAGATACGTTCTCATTGACCTATCTTACTCCTCGCGACAATGAAGAGTACAGGGGTTGACTGTTGAGCCCTGATGGTTCGATTTACCATGTCCCTAAGTGCGTTAAATTAAACCCCAGAAAATCATCCCTGAATGAATAATGAGTAGATCTTCCATACCCTAATTACCATGAGCTCTGAAGAGAGATCCATCGTTCTCCCTTCTCCTTTTATTCTATCTCTCTTCATTGACTTTGTGCATGATGATGAAGCTGGTAGTTTGGTCTATTTGCTATATTTTGAAAATGAATGAAAAAGTAATACCATTGGTCCTTCAGATTTTAATTGTATTAAATACAGTGGGTGGATTCACAGGGGAAAAGGAACTTGAGGATACAATGAAGGGCACAAGAGAGATCTGAACTTCCTTTCATATGTTATACTCAAGGGAGCTGAGTTTTGTATCTGGGCCAACAGCTTTGGTGCCTAAAACCGGCTTTGGTTCCTATTCACAAGGCAGAAGAGCGAAGCTAGGCTCCAACGGGTCCTGAGTGCTTTTGAAGAATCTGCCTAGGATTCATGAGTAGTTTAATCCAGCCTCCTTCCCTGAACTTAGAGGGCTGGAGACAAAAACTTCCCTGGCGCAGCAGAAGCTCAGTGGGCAGTGCGGCAGCTTTCCAAGGGAGGAGAAGAACCAACAGGGATGGGTAAAGTGTGTGTGTGTGGAAAGAAATGACAACAGCCTGCCAATATGCCAGGAGTGGCCAACCCCCAGCTCTCAAGTCAGATGTGGCTCTTTGAGCCATTCAGTGCAGCTCCTCCTTTGAGCCACTCTCCAGGAGCTCCGTCTGCTGCCTGGTGCGTGTGCCCCAGTGCATGTTGGGAGAAGCACATGGCAGCAGTGGTGGCTCCGGTGAGTCCCTGGCATTGAGTTAGAGTGGGTGTATGTGCCTGGCTCTGGTGAATGAGGGGCATTGAGTTAGAGTGGGTTGGCCACCACTGCAATATGACAAAGGCTGTCAGAAAGATAATGACGACTAATTGTTCTCCATGTCCACTGAGGGCAGTTACTCCCGGGAACAAGCTTCCAAAGGAAGTTAGATAATCCCCGTCACTGGACATTTTGAAGACCAGGTTGGACAAACACCAGTCAGGGCTGGTCTGGGTTTCCTTGGTCCTACCAGAGCAGCTCCCTGGGCCAGACGAGATGACCTCTTGAGGTTCTTTGCAGCCGCACATTTCCCTGATTCTATGATACAAAGGGACACATTCACTTTGATGCAAATGAACATTAAAAAGCCCCCTTTCACGGGGCTCAGTCAAGTTGTTCAAGTCCCTCCCATCCTCCAGAGCTGCGGCGTCCTGGTGAAACCTGGCCTCGTGAGTGACGTGCATGAAAACACCACGGTAATACATGTCCATGCTCTCATTGCATTCCTGTTGCACAGGGACGAGCAACAACCCCAGATGAAAAGCCAGGGCGGAAGGAGACAAATCAGGTCTCCTCCCCAAGTGTCCAGTTTCATGTTTTGCCTGTTGCGCTGGTTTGATTTATTTTTTCCTTTGCCTTCTTTGTTAACACCCGCTCCTTCTGTTTTCAGGCCCGGGCTGATTGTTAATCACTTCTGTGCCTGGCTCAGCCTAACTCCTGGGCCCCAGCCCCTGGCTCTGCTCACCATCCCACAGGTAGCTTGGTCCCACGTACCCTAGCCATGGTTTGCCCCATGTCGCTTGGGTGAAAGGGGCAGGGGCAGGGACCCCTGGTCACCCGGCGGGGGTGGGGGGGAGGCCATACACTTCACCTCTCCTGCCATGTCTGCCAACGCTGGGGCTCTTTCCAGCCTCCTACTTCTGGTGCCCCTCTCTCACCTTTGTTCTCACTTCCCTCCAGTTCCCATTTCCCTTCTCCTCCCCATCTCCCTGCTGGGGAGGCCTTTAAAACAGCCCTGTGGCAGCCTCAAGTGACCTCAAACTCAGCTGGCTCCGATTGACTGCTGGCTGCTCCTCCCGCTCTGCTTCCCCAGGTCCCCCTCTCCTTGAGGCCCTGAGGGATCCCTCTGTTCCTTAGCCAGCTGTTGGTTCCCAGAGCTAGTCCTCTGGCTTGACCCTGTTACACTTCCCTGACCTATTTTTAGACATTTTGATCTTTTTTCAGCTTTCTCTGGCATTTGTAAGATCTTTTCATGGAATCCCAGGGCTGGAAAAGACCTCAGGAGGCCACCGGTCCAGCCACCTGCTCACAGCCGGACAACCCCAACTAAATCATCCCAGACAGGACTTGAAAACCTCTAGGGATGGAGATTCCACCACCTCTGTAGGCAACGCAGTCCAGTGCTTCGCCACCCTCCTGGGGAAATAGTTTTTCCTAATATCCAAGCTACACCTCTCCCAAAGGCTTTAACATCCCTACAGAGGACCAGGGTTTGGCCACAACCCAACACAGTACCAGGAGGACCTACTGAAGCACGACCTCAGATTCCAGGAGTCAGAGTCCTCAGTACGGAATGTTACAGCAGGGCACCAGCTGCTGGTTTTCTCAGCATTTTATATGCGATAACCTATTTCCTGATTTCATAACTGCTATTTAGTTAGGGATGTGGGTTTTGGGGTTTTTTAAATTTTTTTTTTTTGAGTTTCACTACAGTTTTGATGCCTGAAACTGAGTGGAGCTTAAAGAAAAGAACATTGTTTGTTTCCCTTCCTCCACCTGCCCAGGTGTCATGTTTTCCTTTGGCTGCACGCTGTGTTTGAACAGGTGTATTTCCCAGGATATTTCGTTTCTCAGATTGGCAGGCAGGTGAGTCAGTTTCACTTTTTCTGGAAGTTTTGTTTCTTGGACTCAGGAGCGCTGGGGAGTTGGTTTCCCTTTGTTCTCTTCAGGGCAAGGCTGATTTGTCCCTCTATGGCCATGTCTACACTAGCCCCAAACTTCAAAATGGCCATGCAAATGGCCATTTTGAAGTTTACTAATGAAGCGCTGAAATACATATTCAGCACCTCATTAGCATGCGGGCGGCTGCGGCACTTCGAAATTGACGTGGCTTGCCGCCGCGCAGCTTGTCCAGACAGGGCTCCTTTTCGAAAGGACCCCGCCTACTTCGAAGTCCCCATGGCCATTTCGAAGTTTGGGGCTAGTGTAGACATAGCCTATGGCAACAAAACTTGGGCCTCAATTTGATGGGGCATTTTTGCAACCCAAACAAAGAGTTCACAGCTTTCACACACATTCCTCCTGCTCTCTCCGTGGTTGTTTGTGCACTACAGCAAGGTCACTGCTTATCTCTCTGTGAGTCTGATGGCTGAGCTGCTCAATTCTGGAGCAGCAGGTCTTATCGCAGAAGGGGCTGGTGGTAGCAAATGTTTTAGATGGGCGCAGGGCAGTTTTTGATGCTCTTTCCTTCTCCACCTCTTCTCATCTGAACTGTGGTGGGACCTCTCAAATTGTGCCACCTCCTCACAGATTACCTCTCTCTACTGGGGATGGTCCTGGGCAAGGTTCTCCCAAGTGTCAACACTGATGCTGCATTTTTTCATGTGTGCCTTTAGCAGCACTCCTGTCTTTCCTTCAACTAGGAGAAAAGAATCTGTTTTGGGAGGTGCTGATCAGACATCCCAACCACATGACCAGTGTAGCGAAGCTGTTGGCGAATGATAATGGCTTCAATGATGGTCATGCTCGACTCTTCCGGGACACTAGCGTTCATATGCCTGTCCTCCCAAGAGATATTTAGGGCTCTCCTGAGGCTGCATTGATGATATTTTTCAAGTGCCTTCAAATGGTGCTTGTATGTTGTCCAGGTTTCACGGGCGTGTGGTAGCATTGGAATAACCACTGTGCAGTACACAAGGAATATTGCAGAGTAGGTTTGAAGCGTCCTCACTGCATTCGTTGTGGAAGGCAACGTGTCTGTCTCTGAAAATCCTGGCTGGGGTTTTATGTGGGATGGGAACTCAGCTCACACTCTCTGTGTGATGAATTGGGACTACTAAACGGATCAGTCAGGGGACATGAGTTATCCTCAGGGTTTTGATTCACCCACAGGACAATCAGTGGCAGATTCTGGGCCACTGTAAAGGAGAAGGGGAGTCTGTGGTGTTGTGGGGTCTCTGGCATTGTGTGCAGACACATTTGTAGAGAAGTTAGATTAAAAACCACAAAACCCTTTGCTGGACTGTTGCAGTGCAACACAACTTTCTTTCTTAGACTCCAAAATCTTAACATACAAGAATCAAAGGAAAACAGAGGGAGACGAAGCAGGCTGCTCCCTAAGGTAGAGAGAAACACACCTTACCTCATCTTGCCGTAGTCTGGATCTTTGCCAGTGGTGCTCACAGCCACCGTGGGTCCTGAGGCAAGGTGGAGTGAGGAAGCTCTGCACCAGGAGGAGCTGAGGCCAAAAGCAGAAAGGGCAGAGCCAAGGGAAGTTAACTCTCAGTGTTGCCTGGACCACGGCACTGCCCCTCCCCCACTCCCATGCCCTCACAGCAATGTGCAACCGGACTGTTGTTGCTGTGATTTATGAAAGGGTCCTGGGGGCACCTGCCCCCTTTGCCCCTGCTGTTGACAGGTCTGATCTTTGCAAAGTGGTTGTTGAAACCTTAGATGCTGCACTTCCTTGAAGCACCCTCGGGGTTATAAGCATGAGCTGGTCTCCTTTTATTCCTAAAAAGTGGTCGCTTGCCCTTTTCACACAGTTTGCAATACAGCACAACTGGGAGAGTGGCAGGGAGGGTGTGCTGGTGGGGGGGGTGCCGTGCTGAGAGCAGGGTGCCTGCCAGGAGCAGGTGCATGGCCTGTGGGGAGAGGGTGACGGAAGTAAAGGGGTGAGAAATCTCCGGATGTGGAATGAGGGTGGAGGCAGTCAGTCAGAGGGAAGGAAGCGGTGAGGACAGCAGCAGGAGGGAGACTGAGGAGAGGTGTGTGGTGGGGGCAGGACAGGACATCAGACCAGGAACTATGAACTGTCCAGCACTGACCCCTGCAAACTGCCCTGGAGGAGTATCGGCACCGACGTTCCTTCCTACAGCCCCCAGCACAGAGTCCAAGGGCCTCGGAGAGCAGCCTGGTGGCCCTAGGATGGCAAGATGGGGCAGCAGTGGAGATGGATCTCGGCTCACCCCTGAGCTCTCCAGAGGAAAGAGGCAGGGTGAGGGCAGTGTTTGCTCTAATTTTCCTACCCCAGAGCGGAATGAATTTTGTTATGTGCACCAATACGGAGGGGGCACATGATGCATCACCCCCATGTCTGTGCACATAAAACTCGTGGGGTGGGGCCAAGGAGTTCTGAGTGCCGGAGGGCTCAGGCCTGGGGCAGAGCATTGGGGTTTGAGGGCTCTGACTGGGGCTCCAGGTGCTGGGGTGGGGCTGGTGGGGCTCAGGTCTGGATCGGAGGGTTAGGGCCTGGGGGCTCTGGCCAGGGATGCAGGCGCTGGGGAGGGGCTGGGGATGAGAGTTCCAGGTGCAAGCTGCCCCAGGGAGACAGGATTGTCCCGCCTCTCTCTCACTGCGGCAGTTTGGAGCCAGGGAGAGTCTCATTTCCATGGCCACTGCAACGCCAGCGGACACAGCTGGGGGAGGGGTGCCTGTCCCCCCCACCAGGGCAGGCTAGGCTAGGCTGGGGGGTGGCATGGAAGGATGGCCTGGACCCCAGTAGCAGCAGCTCTGGTTGGGTGCCATGGCCAAGGGAGAGGCTCCCTCTCCCCTAGGCCCAGGATGGAGCAGCCACAGTCGCACTCTGGCCCCATAACTTAGAGGGAACTTCGGGCTGTGTGCTGGCCTGCGGGCTGCAAGATGCACCGGCTGGGAGAGGGCCATCCTCTCATGGGCCTGTCCCAAATGCAATTCATTGTCCTTGCAGCAGCAGTGCCAGGCTAGCTTACCTGAAACCCACATGCATCAGAGGAAGTGGTGGGTTCCTACAGGTCCTGTAAATGCTGAGCGGTTCCTTTCATCTCCTTGCATGGCCGGGTTCACTTCCCTTGGGGTGACTGTCCACACTGTCCCATCCCTCTCCGCTCCCGACTCACTACACTGTGTAGTTCCCACCTCTTGTACGGGCTTCTGCAGCAACGCTGAGCCCATGGAAACTCATGCCATGAAGTACCTGACCAAGCATGGGGTGAAGCAGCTATGCCGGGAGCCGAGGGTGGTTTGGGTGGGTACGAAAGGCTGAAAAACCCTCCCAGAGTCCACCTTGGGCCATCCAAGCATCATTCCTTGCAGAACGCAAGATGGTTCTCTTGGAGACGCGGAGGAGAACAAGCAATCCCACTGCTCAGTCAGTCTGTTAACGCTCATCTGCCAAAGCTGGGGCTGATACTTCTCAGCACGTCTTTACTTTACACCACGTTCAGTCCAGAACAACGTTTAGACATAATGATGAGAACATAACAACGGTCACACTGGGTCAGTTCAGTGGTCCTTCTAGCACGATGTCCTAACAGGCCAGCGGCCCCAAAGGGAATGAAGAGAACAGGGAACCATTGAGTGATCCATCCCCAGCCTCTGACAAACAGAGGCTAGGGACACCACCCCTGCCTGTCTTTACAAATTGCCATTGATCAGCCTCTCCTCCATGAATTTATGTAGTTCTTTTTTGACGCTGTTATACTCTTGGCCTTCATGACATCCTCTGGCAAAGAGTTCCACAGGTTAACAGAGCATGTGAAAAAATACTGCCTTTTGTTTGCTTTAGTCCTTCTGCATTGAAGTTCTTTGGGCAACCCCCTAGTTCTTGTGTCACGAGAAGGCATAAAAGAACACTCCTTTATTTATTTTCAATACATCCTTCATGACTCTATACACCTCTAACTTGTCTCTCTTTAGTTGTCTTTTCCCAAGCTGCACAGAACCAGTCTTCTCCGTGTCTCCTCTTATGGAAGATGATAAATTTCTCTCATCATTTCATATGTTCTTCTCTGTACCTCTTCCAGTTCCAATATATCTTTTTCCAGATAAAGCAACCACATCTGTGCAGAACATGGAATCTGTGGGAATCTGTGGATTTATATACTGGCCATGTGATCCTTGGTAGTCCACCATCTCTGCCAATGACATCTTGAGCTTGCACAGGTTCATTGGTTGTGGACTCGGCCCACATGATATTTTCTGTCTTATTGTCTCTTCCTTTCCTATTCATTTCCAACATTGTTTTTTTGACTGCAGCTGCGCATCGAGTGGATGATTTCAGAGAATTATCCACAGTGACTCTAAGATCTCTCTCTCTCGACTGTTAATAACTATATTAGTCCCCATCATTTTGCACGTAGGGTTGGGATTATGTTCTCCAGTGTGTATTACTTTGCATTTATCACCATCGCCCCAAGGTGTGACATTCTTATGTAACTCTTCACAGTTGGCTTTGGACTTCAATATCTTGAATAATGTTGTATCCCCTGCAAATTTTGCCACTTGGCTGTTTGCCCCATTTTCCAGGTCATTTCTGACTAAGCTGACGTGCACTGTGTGCTATGACCTGATCAGCTGTAAGACACGTAATAAAGAACACCTGTCCTTTGATTCTCCCCACAACGCCAGTAATAATGACATGGGGTTGTTTGTGATCTCACCAAGACAAGGCAGGACCTCAGTTTCCTGAGCTGTGTGGCCAAGCAACCATGCAGTTACCTATTTAGCTGTGCACAGCTGCTGCAGGAGGCTGCACAGGGCAAACAGCTACAGCAGCCAGGGCACGGATGCCACCTACCCCTCCCCTGGCCCCCACCTACCACCTCCTTCAGCTTCTATCCTGTCACAGCCAGGGTGGCCCCAGTGGCCTGGCCCTGGCCCTGACTCTGCCATAGCTGGGCCAGCCTGGCTGTGGTCCTGGTGGCCCAATGCGGACGTGCTGTATGGGGTGGGCCAGCTGTGGAGCAGCCATGGTGGGGAACATGCTGTTCCCCCCACCCCTTGCCCAGGTGTCGCTGCAAGGATAGAGCTGCGGGGGGGAGTCCTGTCTCTTCGCTGTACCTCCAGAGAACAACTCTGACACTCCCAGCCCCTCAGCTGGCCCTGCTCCAGAACCTGCACCCCCCACACTAGAGCTCTCGCTTTCCTGCACCCCAAAGCCCTGCCCCAGTCCTGAACCCCCTCCCAGCCCTTGGCCCCTCCCCGTTAATATTGTTATGTGCACCAGTATGGAGTCGTCACACATCATGCTCATGCTGGTGCACATAACAAAATTCATTCCATTCAGGGGTGGGAAAAGCTCTCGGGAACACTGGAGAAGACACGGTGTGTTGGGACAGAGGCTGTCAGCGCATTGTCTTCTGCTTTGTGGTTGTCCCACACCAAAGCCATGGAAGGGTTTCAAATGGACACTCCCTGGTGAGGTTTGGTTGCTCAGGTGTTTCACATGTCATGGCTGGGCTTGACGGGAAAGCAGTGATACCCATGCCTGAGTCACGCAGGGCTGCGGATCAGCAAGCCTGATGTGCCTCAGAAGAGATTGGAAGAATGACATTGCATCTAAACAACACCTGATGGGACACCGCAGACCATGCAAAGCCCCCTTGGGGTCCTTACGTCCATTGCTTCAGGGGAAAAGAGATTACTGTGAAATCCTTAACCAATATCACACCCCACAATCGCTCCACTGCTGAGGACAGAACTCTCCCCCAAATCTGAGTGCCACACAGCGATCCAACCAGCAGACAAAGAGGGCTTCACCATAGTCCTCAATCGGGAGGACTACAGTAATGAGGCCAACCGACAACTCTCCCACACCACCTTCTAAAAAGAACTCTAAGATGACTCACACCACTGTTTACTCAGGGCTTTCGGGGTATCATCAAAGCAATTGGTCCAGTAAAAATATATTACCTCAGCCACCTTGCATCTCTAATTCCCTCTTGGGGACGAGCATATTTTCCAAGTGTTTCATCAGTGGGAGAGAGGAACAGGTGGAGATGGAGACCACCATGGGTGGCCAGCTCTGCAGCCCTGCCCCTTCACCCTTTGCACATACCCCTTCCCCACCAGAGCCCTGGTCCCACCTCCCCCTTGTGGCTAGAGAAGTCCTGGTTGAACTGCCTCAACCCTTGGCTGGCCTGAACACTGACTAGCATCTGCCAGTCTAGCCCAGCTCCCCAGCTGCTCACCACAGGGCCACTAGCTGGACCAAGTACCATCCTGCCAGGCCCCCTTAACCCATGATTGGCCCACACCCCAAGCTATGGGCCACTGGCCAGAGCTGATCCCCTGTTGCCTTCCAGGTGGCCTGGCGGGGGATGAGTAAGAGGGGGGACACAGTGGGTGAGGGGTGTCTCATGGCGAGGGGGGTGCAGGAGAGGAGGGACGCTGCAAGCGATGGGAACCTTAGGAGGAAGTATAGAGTGGTGGAGACGGGGGGGAACTTGCCAGGCAGCCGACCAGGGTGAGGGGCGGTGGCGGGGGGCAGGACTCAATGAAGGGGTGGATCCACAGCAGGGCTGCTACAGCCCAGGCATCCAGCAGCAGGTCCACGTGTGCTGTACTGGGGAGGCTCAGCTCCCTGGTCCTGTCATAGCTACTTCCTGGGCACAAGAGCAAGTTAGGTTATCATTTGCCAGACCCCACCCCCCACATCCACATTCCCTCTCAGGAGCCGACCCCTCCCCCCTCCTGCCCCCAGCTGTCTCCCTGAGCCTACACCTTGCATCTCCATCCCCTTCAGCAGCCCAGAGCCTGCATGCAGCACCCTACCTCCATCTCAGAGCCAGCACCTTTTCCCCACCCAAACTCCCTCCCAGGGCCTTAAGCCAGTGGCCAGTTTGGATGGGGGACGCACACTAGGAATTCGGGGACCCACCAGCATTGCTCCAAACCTGCTGCCCTTAGTTAGACACCAAGGTCCCTTCTAGCCCCATGTTGCTATGATTTCCAAGTCATTCTGTGTCCCCTCGGTCAGAACTGGAACTACTGATTATTTTGCCCATGAAAAAGTGGTTGGCCTAAACTTGATTTTCTTTTCAAACACATTTCAAGTTTTGAAGTCTTCCAGTGAAAAAAGTATTTGCTCACTGTCCTCTGGAAGTGTTTTGAGTTCAATTTTTTTTTTTGCACTTAATTCTGATCAGCCCATTTAGTCACAGAGTGGGATTAACTTCTTTTAATCAAAACAAAACAGTCTCTGAAAGTTGCAAAAGAAGCGTAGTGTTTGGAAATGTCTCTTTGTGAAAGCAAAGGGCTTTATTGTTCTAAAGAAGTTAACTGAAAAGTCAGAAAATGCAAAAATCAGACTCTTAGCTACCCAATGGGAAACGGCATGCTTTCAAATGCTCTACACCTCGTCAGAAAAAAACACCCCAAATCTGTATTCTCAACAGAACTCCTCCACCCTTTGCATTTCCCTCCGTGGCTGTGACCATGCTGACAGAGGAGCGTTTTGAAGAAAATGCAGCTAAAGAATGAAACCCTTCATAATTAAAAGCAAATTTCCCTGGGCAGTCCCCAATCTGAGACCACAAGAACGAGGGGTCACCAAGTGAAATGACCAGGCAGCAGGTTTAAAACAAACAACAGGAAATATTTTTTCACACAACACAGAGTTAACCTGTGGAACTCCTTGCTGGAGAATGTTGTGAAGCCCAAGACTACAGGAGAGCTGAAAAAAGAACTAGATAAGTTCCTGGGGGATAGGTCCATCAATGGCTATTAGCTGGGATGGGCATGGACAGTGTCCCCAGCCTCTGTTTGCAAGAGGCTGGAAATGGGCGATAGGGAATTGATCACTTGATGATTCCGTGTTCTGTTCATTCCTTCTGGGGCACCGGGCATTGGCCACTGTCAGAAGACAGGACACTGGGCTTGATGGAGCTATGGTCTGACCCAGTGCGGCTGTTCTTATGTTCTTGTGAGAGTAAAACCTCCTTGATGTAGGACATAAGCAAAGGAGTAACAAGCGATCGGGCACAAATTTCCCGTAGGGGGAGGTTATTTTTGTCTGCTACAGGTTTAGTTGCACCTGCCTCTGAAAGCAGATGGTGTTGGACCCAGCATGAGGGATACACCCCTGGGTGGATCCAGTCTGGCAGATGAATATCAGGAGAAAAAAATTCCTCTCTATTCTTAACATGAACTGTAGGGAAAATTCCTCAGGCAGGCCATGGCTTGTGCTAAAGACACCCTGTTCCATTCTTAAAGTCTGGAGCAGGCCTATCATATAGAAACCCAGCTAGCATGAGTGGAAAAATACCTCGCTGGGACCCCTTCTCCCTATCTCTCTCACTAGAATACCTCCCTGGGCCCCCTTCCCCCTTATCTCCCTCACAATACCCAGAGAAGGGCAGGAAGGGCCTGGAAGTCTGAAGGGAGGAATAGCTGCTTCAGCAACTGTGTTTCAAGAAGAGATCCTGCATGTGGAAACCTGTTGTTAGTGCTGTGTGCTGCTAAGGACTTCTAACGACTTGTGCTTTAAATCTTCTAGATAACCTCCACAGAGGCACCAGTGCGGAGATATCGCCACAGTCTCTAACCTGTCTTGACACAACTGGTCATTAGTAGCAGAGAGGTCGCCGTGTTAGTCTGTAGCTTCAAGAACAACCAGAAGTCCTGTGGCACCTTATAGACTAACGGATATTTTGGGGCATAAGCTTTCATGGGCAAAGACCCGCTTCAGCAGATGCATGAGTGGGGGGGAGGGTGGTTTGTATATAACTTGTGGAGAAAACCACCTCTACTAGAGATAAGATGCTCTATAAGCTATGGGCGGGGATGCTCTGTAACTTTTTAACCTTTTTAGATTATTGACTTATTGTGCCCATTTCTTCTTGCTGCTAGAACCTAGCCAGGTGTGGGTGACACCCATGTCGTAGTCCCCCCCCCGCCCATCAATAATCTATATAATCAATTGTAATCTATTGTTTGGCAGTGCTTCACCGAGTCCTGCTGGGCAAAATGGCCCTCCACCAGCGCTGTGGCTACGTCTACACGTGAAGCCAACATCGAAATAGCTTATTTCGATGTAGCAACATCGAAATAGGCTATTTCGATGAATAACGTCTACACGTCCTCCAGGGCTGGCAACGTCGATGTTCAACTTCGACGTTGCGCGGCACCACATCGAAATAGGTGCTGCGAGGGTACGTCTACACGCCAAAGTAGCACACATCGAAATAAGGGTGCCAGGCACAGCTGCAGACAGGGTCACAGGGCGGACTCAACAGCAAGCCGCTCCCTTAAAGGGCCCCTCCCAGACACAGTTGCACTAAACAACACAAGATACACAGAGCTGACAACTGGTTGCAGACCCTGTGCCTGCAGCATAGATCCCCAGCTGCCGCAGAAGCAGCCAGAAGCCCTGGGCTAAGGGCTGCTGCCCACGGTGACCATAGAGCCCCGCAGGGGCTAGAGAGAGAGCATCTCTCAACCCCCCAGCTGATGGCCACCATGGAGGACCCAGCAATTTCGACGTTGCGGGACGCGGATCGTCTACACGGTCCCTACTTCGACGTTCAACGTTGAAGTAGGGCGCTATTCCGATCCCCTCATGAGGTTAGCGACTTCGACGTCTCGCCGCCTAACGTCGAAGTTAACTTCGAAATAGCGCCCGACGCATGTAGCCGCGACGGGCGCTATTTTGAAGTTGGTGCCGCTACTTCGAAGTAGCGTGCACGTGTAGACACAGCTTGTGTGTAATAACCCTCTTGCTTGCTTCATACACGGTGTCCAGACTTTGCTCCAACATGGACAAACTCCATCCCACGCTCTCTTGCCAAACAGCCTTGTGTTGTGTGCCTAACCCTCAAATTACCATAATCATTGTCATGTAAAACAAATGCTGCAGAGCTATAAAAACAGCCCCGCTGCACCTGCCCTCGTGAAGACTACGAAGACGTACCAAAGATGAAGGCTTTCCTTTTCGCCCTGCTGGCCATAGCCCTGTGCGTGGAGCCAGGTGACAGGCTAATAATTTGTCAATGCTAGACAAAAGATGGGTAGAGTAAAGAGAAGCTATTTAGACAGGGCGAGGGTGCAGGGTGATATTCCAGTGTCAGTGGGAAAGATTCTACAGGCAACAGTGCACTGGCAACCACTTCTTCTCACGGGTTGGATTCCTCCTGTATCCCAGGATGCATCCAACATCCCACCCCCATTGCGGGACTGAGCTGTTACATGGCAACTTAGAAAAAATTTAATGCACTAAAAAAATAAGCATATGCTGGATAGAGCAGCTTTATTACCCCAGCTGAAGAGCAGTTTACACAATCAACAATAAACATTGAGTCTGTTCTGGTCTGGCTATGGTCTGAAGAAGTGGGTCTGTCCCACAAAAGCCCATCACCTAATCAATTATTTTGTTAGTCTTTAAAGTGCTACTTTACTGCTTTTTTGCTTTGATAATATGTAGACTAGCGCAGCTTTCTCTCTGTTACTATTCAGCAGTAAGTTCTAGTTGCATGGCTAAAAGTTGGGTGTTTTCAAGGAGGCAGTTGTCCTGCTTCAGCTAGTCCAGATCTTACCTGCTTTTAAAAGCTAAAGCCCTGACTCTGCGAACAGCTGTATATGTGAGTTGTTGCCTACACATGAGTCAACCCATTGCGATCATCAGGACTATTTACACGCTAAGGTTCTTCAGCGTAGCATAGTTGCAGAATGGGAACCAGGCAGTGCTGAGTCTGCTCAGTGCATGGAAGAAGAGATCTCAGAGGAGAACTTGTGAAGAAGACACTGGGGTGGCAGTTAACTCAAGAGCATTGCAACTGAAAGGGACGTCATTAACTAAAATTGTCTGACCACTTTCTGCAGCTGACAGAGAGGTAGCTGTGTTAGTCTGTAGTTTTGAGAACAACAAGAAGTCCTGTGGCACCTTATAGACTAAGAGATATTTTGGAGCATAAGCTTTCGTGGGCAAAGACCCGCTTCATCAGATGCGTGAGTGGGGACGGTGGTTTCAGAGGGGTATTTAAAGAATGGGGTCCCAGTAAAAGAGAGGGCCAGAGCTTACAAGGTCTATTCTGCAAGCTTATGCTCCAAAATATCTGTTAGTCTCTAAGGTGGCACAAGACTTCTTGTTCTCTTACTGCAACTGTTATCAGTGACTTCTGGGGTTGCTGTATCTGCAGTTAGCAAAGGACCCCACTTTTGTTCCTATGTTTTTTTCGATGACTAGGGTCAGATGGTTTTCTCTGTTCCATTGGGAGTCTTTTCACATCTACAGGGGAGAGAAAACATGGTAAAAAGACAGCAAAATCTTCTTATACACCCACAGATTTTGACGGACTGGATTCAAATGCAGGGATGGGCCCAGAAATACTTTTTCACTCTCTTTTAAAAACAGACTCTGAGTTTGTCTGGAGAGAAAGCTGCACAGGTCTAACTGAAAGTGCAAATTTCAGCCAATGTATTGAAACCGCAGCAAACCTCCACGTGGCTGCTTTTGCTTTAGTCTTAGAGAGGCTTATTGAAATGTGGCTTACGTTAAGGAAAGGTTGAAACGAATTTGAAACAAACCTCTCTTAAACCAAACTAAATAATTCATCTTAAAAGCTAATTAAAATTAAACTGGTGCAGTGTTGGCATATAGCCAAGTTCAGTCTAACGAGGTTCCTTAAAGTTTGAACTAACTCACAAAAAATGCAGTGAATGATCATTTTCTGTGGGCACAGAGTGGTGTCACTACCGACCTCTCTCTCCTTGCACGTGGCAGCAAACATTTAGAAATCATCTTACCTCCAGCCCTTTGCCAGATATGATCAGAGAGCAGCACAGCCTAAGACAAATGAGCTCCCAAATCACTCTCAGTCAGCTGAGGTTCTGGCCCAGATGTCAGGAGCTGGTCCAGTTTCCTAGGATCCGAACTAGGAGATCAGATGGTTTCGCTCCAGTCACCTTGCGAGCAAACAGGTGATTCTTAAGCAAATCCGAGAGTTTATGTCAGCAGGTGGTGAGTTGCTTGTGGATGAACTCTCACACATTCTGAAAACCTCTGTGGCTTCAAATTAGGCCTTCTTACTGCTAATGAGGTTGTTGCAGATGGCCTTGTTTAAGGCAGCTCTAGAAATATCCCTTCAATTCTGCAGGGACATGATTTCCCCCCCGGGGCTGTTGTAAGAGTCATCCATGCCTGTACACGCTTTGAGCTCGAGAATGCTGAAAAGCATTCTCCCAAGGAGAACAACGCTAGTTCATTTTTCCCAGGGAACGACGGTGGATTGGCAAGGAGCGGGGAAGTGCGGACCCACGCTGAGCTCTGCTTAATGCAGACTTGGGAGGTCAGATGGAGAGATAGACAGGTTGCTGTGTCGTGGAAGCGGAGATGGGTCTGAAAAGTGGATCAGCTGAGAATCCCACTGAACAGACACTGGAAAGCAGAGATTTTTGGCTTTTGTGAGGCAGGGAAGTCCATGGAGGAGCCAAGAAGGAGAGGACTTGCTAACCTAATTGCTGGAAATATTTGCAAACAAAACACAGCATTCTTCCATCTCCCTGAATTTTCCGAGCAGCTCAAATGTCTGTGGCCTTTAGTATCAACCAGGAAATGTTAGTTTTGTTTTACCTCCGCCATCCCCTTGCCCTTTTTCCTTTCCCTTCTCCAAACACTGGAACATGCCAGACCCTGTCTTTGGAAGAGACGGCTTCCACAGCTGGCTGATCTGTGGGTGTGCTTCTTCTGCAGTGGCCGCGTTGTAGTGTCACACATGCCAGGATGAGCCGTCCAACTGGAATTGTATTAACCCGACCAAGTGCGCAGACGGTGACAAATACTGCCTCACTATATACACCTCTGGAGGGTTGGGTGAGTACTTGCAGCTATCGCCTCATGGTTGTCTTAGGTCTCTGCTCAGCCGGGTGTCTGGTAGCCATTTATTTACAGTGCAACAGGTCGTTCTTGGCTTAATCCCGTACAGCCAGTTCGATTGTTTGATCCTTTTTCTGAAAGGATGAATTACCGCTCAGGCGTGAGCAGCACCACGAAGGGAGAGCAAACGGCTGGGCCTTCGAAAATGGCAAACACTCCAAGAAGCTACTTCCTCATGGAGGTGTGTAACCGCCCACAGGCAGACCCCAACTTGGGCCTCCTGGAGCTGAGTGCAGGAGGCCGTACAGCAGGAAGTCCCAACGTATCGGCCGGGACCCAAACTGGTTTCCCCATAGATTTTCTAAGGAGTCGCTGGCTGGGCTCTTAAGGATCCATTTGTAGCTACTCAACGCCTCTTCAGGTCCCAGTCCCTGCCCTGCGGCACTGAGCTGGAACTCAGTTGAATTGGTTTAACAGCCGGCAGGAGGGATCCTGCCCTGAAACCAACTAAACTGAGCCCCATCTAAGTCTGCAGGGCAGGGAAGGGCCCTGCTGCGGGTGGGGGAAGAGAGCTGGGGGGCTGGGGGGAGCTGGGCAGAGAAGGAGGCGGCCCAACGAAGGAGCAGCAGCTGGGAATGCCCCTGTGAGGTGCGGGGGGGAGGGGGGCTAATACAGGTTTAAGCCTGTGGTGGGGGGTCAGAGGGGCTAAGAGCTGGTCAGGGCTCCATACCCCAGCCAGCTCCCACTGCATTGCTGTAGGGTCCCCCGCTGCCCCGCCTGGGATCCCACGGCTGGCACTGCCAGCCAGGGCTCAGCACCCCAACCGGCTTCCAGCCGTGGGGGTGAGGGGATCCCCTGCACCCTGGCTGGGGTTCCTGCAGCTGGCACTGCTGGCTGGGGCTTCAGACCCCAGCTGCGTTCCAGCCACGGGGCTGCAGGGTCCCCATCCCCTCCTGGGGTTTGCAAATCTTATTTGGGACAGGCCGTCCTGGCTGGGGATGCCACGGGTGAGGCTGCCTGTCCCGCATACATTTTGCAACAATCTGGCAACCCTTATGGAGAGGGGTTTAAGATGGGGAGGGAGGTGCGTTTTCCCAGGGGAGAACCTCCCCCCCCGGTTTTGAATTGGACACCAAGCCTGCCTGAATTTTCAAAACGGGTCCCTACCTTGAGAAGGCTGGGAACCGCTGTGTTCAGTGCGAGGGAGAAGCCAGCTGGCTCTCAGCCAAGGCTGCTGGACAGACTCATTTGTTCTCTCTGTGTCAGGGGCCCAGGTGCCACCACATGGGACAGTGACTCACACCCAGCAGGCCTGCGGGTTAGATACTTTGCCTCGGGAAGCCCATCTGGCACTTGGGGCCGTCTGCACGGTGCCCTAATCTTGAAATAAGCGACGCAATTTGGGCTGCGGAAATTGTGTAGCTTATTTCAGGTCGATTTCACAATAAGCTGTTGCAGCATGTGGCCTTGTGTGAATGGCGCCACCGGCTGTAATGAAGCCCTGTTTTGAGGCAGCCCCTCTTGCGATGAGGTTCACAGGGGTGCCATAACAGCACACCTGTGATCTCGAAAACAGCTTCGAGACAACGGGCGCGCGGTGTAGACGCAGGCAGCTATTTTGGGATTCCTTTGTGTCCTGAAGGAGCGCCTGCTGTATAGACGTAGCCACCGAGACCAGCTGATATCTCAGGCAAGCCCTCGCTTGTAACCACGTGCCGGGGACTGGAACCTGGGATATCTGGAGTTTAGTGCAGAAGCCTGTGAAGTGTGAGCTGAAAGCAAGCCAGCTCTGAGATAAAGCTGCAGAGAAGACTCACTCTTTCTCTCTAAGAGGTCTAGGTGCCACCACATGGGACAGGGACCCGCACCCAGTAGGTGCGTGGGTTACACATGCCCTCAAGGGAGGAACTCATTTGGAGAGCAGGACATACAGGCACAAATTCCATCCCCTTTCCTTGGTGCTCAGGAAACAGAAAAGGGACTCTCTGGTGCATGCACAAAAGCACCGAAGGGTTGGGCCCTTTAATCCTACTAGCACTTCACCGGTGAATCCTTGCTTTCCATACCGCCTTGTCTTGAGGTTGGTTCAAACCTGCGGTAATGAGGCAAATGACTGGCCAGCTCTGCTGACCACATCTCCATGGGAAGGAGAACTGCCCAACAGGTCTCAAAGCTCCGTTCCTCTTGCAGGCCCCAGGCCCCGTTTGAATACCAGGGAGGAGTCTCTGCCTTGGGGATGGTCGTTCTTTTGGCTGTGCCATAGCGACAATCAGGACTCTGGACATTCCCAGGCAGGCTAACAAGAGACAGGTGCTGGGACACCGTTGCTATGTTGAGTGTCCCTGGGATGAGGAACAATAATGAGAGCTAGGCTGGGCATCGCTTACCAGGCAGTCTGGTTGGGTTACTCAGACCTACCAGTCATGCCTTTCCCATTGTTGGCCCTTGTTGCTCGGCTGTTTTAAGACCATTCTCTCCTCTGCAGATGGGGCTGTTGGAACTGGGGGCTCTTAGGTCGCAATTCTGTTTTTTCTTCCCCGGTTCAGGTGATAAAAAGGGGCACCGCATCACCAAGAAATGCTCTTCCCTGTGTCCGGAAACAAACCTGAACCTCGGCATAGCGGCCATTTCCACCACCTGCTGTGAAACCTCCTTGTGCAACATCAGCGGGGCAGGCAGCGTGAAAGCCAGCTACGCGGTGATGGCCATGGGGGTCTTGGCCAGTCTCCTCTATGTCCTCAGAACGGGATTGTGATGGGGCTGGGAGAAGGAGGCATGACATCCCAAGGAACCAATCAGGGCTTCCCCTGAGAGACACCATACAAAGTTGCCCTCTGGGCGAACACTTCTGCGTCACTTCAGATCCCCTCAGCAAATCGTTTCTCCCTCATTTTCTGTTCCATGGTTCTTTTCCTGAGGTACAGGAGCTTACCTTGAGGAGAACAGCCCTGCTCTACCCCCTTGGGGGGCAGTAAAAGTAAACACATAAAAGATACTAGGTGCAGTGATGTCCAACCAGTAGCCACGTTATTCTGAAAATATGTTTATTGTTCAAGCCAACTAGCCACGCTCAGACGGCCAAGCAACCACTTGTGGCTAGCGTGCTGGATACCACAGGAGGGGATGGAGGTGAGAGATGCACCTGAGATTTTATCTCTAGATAGTTCACAGCTCTGTCTCCACTGTCACCGCCACCTGGTTGCTGTTGGAGACCTGGGATGCTCAGCTGCCTGGACGCATGTGCCAGATCAGGGGAAAGGCCCCATATAGGGTTAAGTAAAAGCCCTGCTACAGTTACTTGTTCTACCTTCTGTCACAGACCCTGTGTCATTCCCTCCTCCTTTCCCATGGACAGTATCGTCTCAGCCTTCCCTCACAGTCTCACCACCCATAGCATGAGAGCCCCACCCTACCTTTACTCCCAGGTCTGGTTCCAGACAACCCCCCAGTAACTGCCCTGAAAAATGCCCGAGGGGATGAACGTGTGCTGGATTGTACTTATCTACCTTTGTTCCCATTTCTTCCTTCGGTCCTTGTCCCCACATAAGCATTTGCTGTTTTGTAATGTTTCACTGTGAAAGCCCATTTTTGAGACATTTTGTAGGACAAATACTGAACCAAATAAAGTGGTCTTTTCTCTTCTTCTCTCGGTGGTCACTCGACAATGAATAGGACGGCTTCCTGTCACCCTCCTATTTGTGAGTCTGTTGATGGCTGACCAGCTTCATTCTGGAGCCACAGGTCTTATCACAGAAGGGGCAGGTGTGGGTAGCTGTTGAAGGAACACGGGATGGTTTTTTATGCTCTTTTCTTCTTCTCTGCCTGTTTTCATCTGCACTGCCGTGGGATCTGTCACATTGCACCAACCCCTCAGGTTACTGCTCTCCGGTGGGGACGGTCCTGGGTCAGGTTCTCCCAAGTGTCAACACCGATGCTGCACTTTTTCATGTGTCCCTTCAGCACCTCCTTATATCACTTCTGCTGACCCCCAGTTCTCCTCTGTCCTCCTCCAACTCAGAAAATAGAATCTGCTTTGGGAGGCTCTGATCAGACATCCCAACCACATGACCCGTCCAATGACGTTGTTGTTGAACGATAATGGCTTCAGTGCTGGTCATGTTCGACTCTTCCACGAAAAGTGTTGTTTTATTCTATCGTGGAGGTGTCGGCGGTGTTAGCGCTGTGATAGCCAGGGAAAACAGCCCTGCTGGGTTTGGAACAAAAAGGTTGGTGGTCCAAGTCTGTGTGTTACATTCAGGCTTGGGAGGCGTCAGTTTTTATTGATCAGCACGGGCAAACTCCTATTTCACTGTGCATACACCAACCGACCAAAAGTGATTGTGATGGCTAATAATTGACGTGAGTTAGGCAAAGCAAAAGAGAGAAGAAGAAGGGGAAAAAAGGCTGCTCAAGAGCTTAATTTTTAAATTAGGGTTATTCACATTTGTCTTGGGGGGGTGAGCCCGAAGCCCTGCACCCCCATCCGCAGGCAGATGTGACTCTCACTCCGCAGGGAGAACAGAAGGGTTATTAGTCTCCAGGGACACCCCATAGCACAGACTTGCAACAGAGTAACAAAAGCAGTGAGTACAATCCCTTCTGGGGAGTGCGGCCCAGAGGGGATCCCCACGCCTGGGCCTTGGCTCTCCTTCCTCTCTCACCAGACAGACCAGACTGCCTCCCTCTCTATCTCTCCAGTTCCAGTTCAAACCAGCCAGGCACCTCCTCCCTCCTTTGTCCTGTTTCCCAAGGAAGAAATGTGTCATTGGTACCTAGGTTACAAGGAGCAGGCACCCCCATTGTCTACGTGAGAGAAGTCATCACAATGAAACTCCCATTAACACTATGCACTGAAGCTGTGCCTAGGGAAACTGAGGTACCATCTCAGGTTACTGCAGGACAGTAGGAAACACTTGACTGAGCTCGATGACCTTCCGAGGTCCCTTCCAGTTCTATGAGATGTGTGTGTAACATGCAGTCGCAGCAGGGGACTAAAATCCTCACACGCTCCAATTCATCCCAATGTTGTATATTTCAACACAGGGATTGACTTCTAATGGTTCTAAAGCTTTAAATTTTTTGAACCTCAGCACCTCCTGTCAAGAAATAATTGTTGTCTGAACCCACCCCATTACCTGACCCTCTCCCCAGTGCATCTGACAAAAGGAGTTTTTGCCCACGACAGCTTGTGCCCAGATAAATCTTTTGTAAAACTCCACACTGTTAACGCTTTCACTGCTGATTTTGCCATCAGCATCCAGCTAATGTCTTTATCCCATGTACCTTAGTTGTCTCTCATGCAGCTGCAAGAGCCAGGTTCCCTGACGGTGGCTTGCTGAGCGCCGATTCAGGGCATGTCTATACTTAAGCGGGGGGTTGGCACACTGTGGCTGATCTTCCAGGATCAATTTTGCCACATGTGAAGATGTGGCAAAATCGATCTCTCTGGGCTCGGCTGTCAACCCTGGTACTCGACGCTGACACACACAATACGGGACAGCTGTGTGAGCCCAAAGAACCCCCATCTATACAGGGAACAAAGCTGATCCTGATACATTGATTCTAGGTATGCTGACAGCATGGCTAGAATTACATATCTGGGATTGACTTTGATCCCTAGTGTAGTTAAGACTTCACTCGCCTCTCGCTGGAGAAACCTCCCCGGATGCTACAGGCACATGACTCTTGTTACAGGGTGTGATGTAGTGGGGGATACCTGTGTACCTGAGTGACTCTCAGAGGGTGTGGGGCTCCTGCTGAGGGTTAACCTAGGTGACCAGGTAACATCTCTGGACTGCAGACAAAGGGGAAGTGGAGCCTGAGGAGTTTGAATTGGAACTGGGAGTTGGGAAGCAGTTAGTCTGGGCTGGGAGAGAGAGAGAGACAAAGGAAGGGGCAAGGTCCCAGCTCCGGGGGACCCTCAGGGCCCCCTCTCCCCAACATGGATTGGACTGGCTGTCTCTGCCTTCTGTACTGACTCCTCTGTACAATGCTGTGGCCTGTCCGCTAATAAACCCGCTGTTCTCCTGCTGAGTGAGAGTCACTCCTGCCTGTGGATGGGGTGCAGAGCTTGGGGACCCTTGAACCCCATCACACGGGGCTGTGTAGGAGGTAAACAGCCCTCACTTCTGTACTGCAGTGGATGGTGAAATTTCTTCTACTGCAGAGTATTTCTAGAACAAAAATATGCAACTCTTCTGCCAGGTACAGCTGGTTCAATTTCTAGAGGTACCTATCCAGCTATCCAACACAGAACCGGCTCAAGCCCCCACCCAGTAGCTTGGGAAATTCATCCCCAGCCCAGGTGCTTCTGCGAGGCAGTGTTTCCCCACTTGCAAGCACAGAGTTTGAGTGTAGGAAAAAAACTTATAATAAAAGGGAGGGAAGGAACATCTCATTCATTTGGGAAAAATCACCACAGGCAGAGTTGATAACCAAAGCCATGAGTAAAAGGCCACCCCAAGTAGGCTGAGCAGTATCCTCTTCTTCTTCGGTAAAGCAACCTACTCACCATTCACCTGCTCAATGGGCCCCCAGTTATAGGAAGGATGTGGATACACTGGAGAGGGTCCAGCGGAGGACAACCAAAATAATGAGGGGGATGGAGCATATGACTTATGAAGAAAGGTTGAGGGAACTGGGTCTGTTTAGTCTGCAGAAGAGAAGACTGAGGGGGGACTTGATAACAGCCTTCAACTTACGGAAGGGAGGCTGCAAAGAGGCTGGAGAGAGGCTGTTCACAGTGGTCACGGATGGCAGAACACGGAACAATGGTCTCAAGTTGCGGTTGGGAAGGTCCGGGTTGACCATTAGGAAAAACTTTTTCCCTAGGAGGGTGGTGAAGCGTTGGAATGGTCTCCCCAGGGAAGCAGTGGAGTCTCCGTCCCTGGAGGTGTTTAAGTCTCGCCTCGACCAAGCCCTGGCGGGGCTGATCTGATGGGTTTGATCCTGCTTAGAGCAGGGGGCTGGACTCGATGGTTTTTTTAGGTCTCTTCCAGCTCTATTGTTCTATGATTCACTGCTCTCCGCTGCCACCCTGCTGGCTGCTCACTGAACCACCGTTGCACTGCTGCTCCCACAAGAGGAGACGCCTTCTTTCTCTCCAAGTGCCACTACATAGGACAGTGAACCACACCCAGCGGGCGCGTGGATTAGGAACAAACACACTTTCAGGCCAGCTTTTGCTTCATAAAGTAAACACAGCCCAGCTCTTTGTTGAGCTCTCTTAATTCCTCCTCATGTTTCCCCAAATGGCTGTGCTCTTCTGGGATAAGACTCTCTCCAAACTGAGGTTCTGGGGCCAATTTCATCCCTAAAGGAGTAAGTCTTTTGTGTGGATCAGGGGCATGGGGGGCGGAGGCAGAAATAAGTGGGAGGTCGGGCCTGGGTCCATGCCCTGGAAAGTGGGATGGGGCAGGGCCTAGGGCAGGCAGCCCTTATTGCAGCTCGGATCAGGGTGCCGCTTCCCATCCCCAACGCCGTCAGAGCCACACCACCACAGCAGTTCAAAGGGGCCCTTGTGCAATTGTCCATTTTGTCCCCCCGTCGGTGGGCCTAAACCCCCCATTGCAGGCCCTGCCATTCCTCCATCCTCGCCTCACCCTGTTCCACCCATTTCCCACACCCCACTCCTACTCTGCCCCTGCTCCACTCCTGTCTCCACACTTGTTCATGCTGTCACCCCCCCCACACCAGAGCTATGCAAGCTGGGGGGTTACTGGGGGATGTGACACAGGGGGCCAGCAGGGATCAGTTCCCCTCCCGCACCCACAACAGTGGTGGAAGCTGGTGCTACTCAGCAACCTGCTCCATTCCATCCCGCCACCCTCTCCATCCTGCTTCTTCAAGGCAGGGGGGAAGCAGAGCTCCCTGGGATTTGTGTGCTCTACTTCCTGCTGCCGAGACGCTCCAGCTCCTGCAGCCACAGTGAATGTTGGGGGGATGTCCCCTGCTGCTGTCCTGAACTTGGACCCTCCCCCCAGGTAATCCCCCAGGCTGCTCTGGGACCAATCCATGGGTGAGATGACCCCTGAGGGATCCCCAGAAGCACAGGGCATGGGGCAGCCTCCCTGAAACTGTTCTATGGATGGGATGGCTTTGCTTCTTATCATGGGTTCCATCTGCTTCTCGTCATGGGTTCCACTCTTGGCTCACGAGCAGCAACAGGTACATGAGGGATGGGAAGGAGAAATAGTTAACTTTTTAATGCTCTTCCCCAAGAAAACCTAGACCAGCAAACTTCCCTTCCCCCTCACCCAAAACAAGATCAAGGTGAGCAGCATTGTCAGCCCCAAGCATTTGAAACTTGTTGAGTCAGGCCCATGTAATAACAAAAGGGGCTGGAGAATAACAATAAATGTTGGATTCTTTGGACGTATTCATGGAGGTTTCATATCATGACATAATCTTTAATTAAAGATGACTGTCCTGCCTGGAGACTCCAGGACAACCTGGGTGACGTGGCAACCCCAGTTCTTTGCATTTGTTTTTGGTTTTGAGGCTTGAAGGGGTTACATTTTTCAGGCTTTTCCCCACAGCAGGGCACTTACCCGAACATCAAACAAACCAGAAGCTGGGAATGAATAACAGGGAATCAGTGACCCCCTGCTCTGTTCACTCCCTCTGGGGTACTTGGAATTGGCCACTGCTGGAAGACAGGCCACTGGGCTTGATGGACCACTGGTCTCAGCCCGTATGGCCATCCTTAACCAAACCTGCCACCTGGAGCTGAGATTCTCACGTAATCCCCTGACTCCAGCAGCTCAGGTTACAGGCAACACACCAAATGTGGCAACAAAAATGTGATAGCTGGTGTGCAAGTTGCAGCTGAGAACCAGGGCCCCCTAGTTGTCATGAGTGAAACGGGCAGTCTTTGGAAACTCGTTGCTTTCAGCGAGTGACTCTCAGCCTTGATGCACCTCCAGAGATGAGCTCCTGAACTTTTAATTATCCAGCCACATCTTGCCTGTGCACTGGTCTGATTAAATTAGTGGGAATTAGGCCCTAAACTATCTGTGAGGATCATGGTCAATAGTTCTACAGATGAGGGCTTAATGAAACACTAAAGTACTTCCTAGCCAAACACTCAAAAAGTAACCATAATTGTAAGTACATTGTTTCGCAGGAACCCTGCTCAACAACCAGCAAGACCACCAGCAGATTGAGATGTTAAAGGAGAAGCAGGTCATTGTAAGAAACTGAGAAAATTCTTTGTTTGGTCTTCAACGCAGAGGATGTGAAGGAGATTCCCCAACCTAAGCCATTCCTTTTTGGTGACTAATCTGAGGAGTTGTCCCATATGGAAGTATCATTAGAGAAGGTTTTGGAACAAATAGTTAAACCAAACTATAATAAGTCACCAGGCCCAGAGGGTGTACACTGAAGAGTCTCTGAAAGAATGTAAATGTGAAGTTCCAAAACTACTAACTGTGGTTTGTAACCTATCATTTAAATTGGTTTCTGTAGTGAATGACTGAGGGATATCTGATGTGATGTCGGTTTTTAAAAGGGTTCCAGGGATGATCCTGGCAATTACAGGCTGTCAAATCAGATTTCAGAACTGAGCAAACTAGTTGTAGCTAGAACAAAATTTTCAGACACACAGATTATCATAATTTGTCAGGGAAGAGTCAAAATAGTTTTCATAAAGGGAAATCACACCTCACCAATCTACTAGGATTCTTTGGGGCGGGGGTCAACAAGCATGTGCATGAGGGTGATCTAGTGGATATAGAGAGCTTACACTTTAGAAAGGTCCCTCACCAAAAGTTCTTAAGCAGAGTAAACTGTCACAGGATAACAGGGAAGGTCCTCTCATGGACTGATACCTCATTAAAAGATAGTAACCGAGAGATAGCCGTGTTAGTGTGTACTTTAACAAAACGAAACAGCAGAAATGTACTTTAAAAATAACAAAATGATGTATTCGTTAAGGACCTTTCGTGGGACTGACTCACTTCATCAGATTAATAAAATATAGGCAACAAAGGGTAGGAATAAGTGGTCAGATTTTAGAATGGACAGAGATAAACAGTGATGTTCCCCAGGGATCTATTCTGGGACTAGTGCTATCAAATATCTTCATTAATGGTCTGGAAAAAGGAATAAACAGTAAGGTGTCAAAATCTGAAAATGGTACAAAACTACACAAGATAGTTACATCCCAGGCAGTCTGCAAAGAGCTATGAAAGGATATCTCAAACTAGCTGAATGAGGAACAAAATGGCAGATGAAATTTAATGTTGATAAATGCAAAGTAAAGTGCATTGGAAAACATAATCCATACTATACTAATAAAATGATGGGCTCTAAATCATCTGTTACCACTCCAGAGAGATCTTGGGCTCACTGCGGTTAGTTCTCTGAAAACATCCACTCAAACATGCAATGGTAATCAAAAAAGTGAATAGATTGTTGGGACTCCTTAAGAAAGGAATATCTAAAGACACAAAATATATTGTCTCTATATAAATCCGTGGTATGCCCCCTTCTGTGTACTGCATGCACAAGTAGTTCATCCAGATCAAAAAGATATTCTGGAGTAGGAAAAGGTTCAGAAAAGGGTAATAAAAATGATTAGGGTTATGGAACAGCTTCAGTATGAGAAGTTAAGACTGGGACCTGCCAGCCTGGAAAAAAGACAACGAAGGGGGTGTATGACAGAGATCTATAAAATCATGACTGGTGTGCAGAAAACAGATAAGGAAGTGCTATTTACTTCTTCTCTTAACAACAAAAGCTAGGGGTCAGCCAATTGAATTAGTAGGTTGCAGGTTTAAAACAAAACTGAAGCAAGTATTTCTTCACACAACGCACGGCCGGTCTGTGGAACTCCTTGCAAGAGGAGGTTGTGAAGACCAGGACTTTAACAGGGTTCCAAAAAGAGCTAGATAAATTCAAGAAGGATAGGTCCAGCCATAAGAAATAGCCAAGATAGTTGCAACTCCATGCTCTGGGTGTCCCTGGCCATTGTTTGCCAGAACATGGGATGGGGGATGGATCAGCTGACGATTCTCTGTTCCGTTTCACCTGGCATTGGCCACTGTTGGAAGACAGGACGCTGGGCTAGATGGGTCTTTGGTCTGACCCAGTCTGGCCATTCTTATGTCCATGGTATCTGCAGGTGTATCAGTGTGTCACGGGGGCTGGGGGTGGGAAGGTGGGGATAAAGGAGCGGGTGTCCATACCCAGGCCTTTATCCAGGTGTGGAAAGACTGACACAGACCAAAGCCAGGGAAAGACATGACAGGTTTCCCCATTCCCTGTCTCTGGAATAAGGACTCAGGAGGCTGATAGAGGTACAATATGGGTCAAGGCCTAGCAGGGCTCAGGGAGGACCAAACTGCTAAGGAACAGAGGGATGGTCAAGGGATACGTTGCAGCAATTGAACCTATGAATAGCACCCTAATTGTGAGATTAACTGTGAAAAGTGAGTATAAATTCATAAAATGTCACAGTAATCACAGAACCATGGAACACTAGTGCTGGAAGGGACCTCAAGAGGCCATCGAGTCCAGTCACCTGCCATCACGCCAAGGCCAAGCACCATCCTTGGGTTCTTGTCTAACCTGCTCTTAAATATTTCCAGTGATGGAGATTCCACAGCCTCTGGTTACCAGTACAAATTTCTTTACCCCCTTCCACACTTCAGGGACACACACCCCTTTAGCCAATCCGTAGGGCTCAAAGTGTGACCCTGTTAATTTAAACTCCCACCCTTACTCAATTCCTAGGGCTCAGGGCGTAATTCCCTGCAGGCTGCAGGATCTGTGCCACTGAAAAAGTCTTACACAGTAATATTCTTATTCTCTATTTACAATTACCAAGAAACCAGACTCCATGCTAAGCACTCAGGGTCATGCTCATCAATCCTAATATGGCAGGCAGCTTTCCCCTGTTGAGACAGACAAAGTTACTCTGGATGTTGGTTGCTGCCCTTCAAGGTCTGGCAGTGCTGGTCTTGGAGGCCTTTGGGGTGCGTCCTCCTTAACGTGTTCCTTCTTCCCTTCCTGCTTTTTCCCTTTTGAGCTACATCTACACGGGGATGCTACATCGAAATAGCTTATTTCGATGTAGTGAAATTGAAATAAGCTATTTCGATGAATAGCATCTACACGTCCTCCAGGGCTGGTGCCCAACGACGTTGGGCAGCACTACATTGAAGTAGGCACTGCAGGGGAGCGTCTACACGCCAAAGTGGCCCACATCGAAATAAGGGTGCCAGGAACAGCTGCAGACAGGGTCACAGGGCGGACTCAACAGCAAGCCGCTCCCTTAAAGGGCCCCTCCCAGACACACTTGCACTAAACAGCACAAGATCCACAGAGCCGACAACTGGTTGCAGACCCTGTGCATGCAGCATGGATCCCCAGCTGCAGCAGCAGCAGCCAGAAGCCCTGGGCTAAGGGCTGCTGCACATGGTGACCATAGAGCCCCGCAGGGGCTAGAGAGAGCGTCTCTCAACCCCTCAGCTGATGGCCACCATGGCGGACCCCGCTATTTTGATGTTGCGGGACACGGATCGTCTACACGTGCCCTACTTCGACATTCAACGTCGAAGTAGGGCGCTATTCCCATCTCCTGTTGGGGATAGCGACTTTGACGTCTTGCCGCCTTACGTCGATTTCAACTTCGAAATAGCGCTCGCCACGTTTAGATGTGGCGGGCGCTATTTCGAAGTTGGCACGGCTACTTCAAAGTAGACTCGGATTTGGACCTCAATTGAAGTAGTAAAATTTGCATCCTGCTTAGCTCTACCTTGACCAATTATTTTAGTACACTTTTACTAACCAGTCATAACCTACTGTAACAGAATTACCTAACCAGCCACACCCCACCACCTTAACTGATTTACACCTAAAACAATTAATTATACAGCAGATGGGAGCAATTACAAATCAGACAGAGAATATACAGAAAACAGTACAAAAGTGAATTCAATCATCATAGAATGGTGATTCCACAATCTCAGCTACTGATAAGTCATTGCTTGCCAGAGGAAATGCTATTATCTAAACTTTCTTTACCTATCTTGAGATCTGTTTCTTTATCTGGTAACAGTGGGTGGCATTAGGATGTGGTCTTCTTCTTAGCAGCCTGACGTGACACTATCAAAACAAAAAAGGAGTCCTGTAGCACTTTAAAGACTAACAAAATAATTTATAAAGTGGTGAGCTTTTGTGGGATAGACCCACTTCCTCAGACCAGAGCCAGATCAGAACAGACTCAATATTTAAGGCACAGAGAACCAAAAATAATAATCAAGGTTGACAAATCACAAAAATTGTTATCAAAGTGAGCAAATCAGAAGAGAAGAGGGGTGGTAGGGGGGAAAGTCAAGAGTCAGATAAAACAAAGTATGTAAAAGAGTCCATATAATGACCCAGGTAATTGGCGTCCCGGTTCACACCATGTGTTAACGTGTCGAATATGAATATAAAAGAGAGCTCAGCTCTGCACTTTTTCTTTGCGGACGATTCTTAAAGTTCCTTTTCAGTAAGCTACAGACTCTCAGGTCATTAACAGAATGACCCACTCCATTAAAGTGTTGGCTGACAGGCTTGTGAGTTAAGAGCTTTTTGATGTCTGTTTTGTGTCTGTTCTTCTTAGAGAGTATGTGGCATGGAGTCTCACTGTAGTAGGTGTAGTATGTTGATTTTAATGGGTTTTTCACTGCCAGTCCCTTGGGTACAATGTCTATTTTCTTGCATTTGCAGACAAAGATGATGTCTGTTCACTATTGTACTGAAATGTGGATGGAATGTGAGTATGTCACCTGTAGCTTCACAGTTAATGGTGGCTGCTGCTCTTTATTCTGGCTGCAGGAGAGCTCTAGGCCTCTCTATAAGGCCATAGAGAAATCATATTGGTTATACTGTGACACTCCCTACACAGTTTATTCCAGTGTTTAACCACCCTGATAGTTTTGGGGAGTTTTTCCTAACGTCCAGCCTAAACCTCGCTCACTGTAATTTACGCCTGTTGCTTCTTGTCCTGCCCTCTGAGGTTAAGGAGGACAATTTTTCTCACTCCTCCTTTTGACAACCTTTTCGGTACTTGAAAGCCATCATCTTGTCCCTTCTCAGTCTTCTCTTTCCCAGACTAAACAAACCCAGTTCTTTCAATCATCATCCATTGCCTTATTTTGTAGACCTTTCTTCATTTGTGTTGCTCTTCCCTGGACCCTCTCCAATTTACAGACTAACAGATATTTTGGAGCATAAGCTTTCATGGGCAAAGACCTGCTTTGTCAGATGCAGCTAATGAAGTGGATCTTTGCCTGCAAAAGCTTAAACTACAAAATATCTGTTAGTCTATAAGGTGCCACAGGACTTCTTGTTGTTTTTGAAGATACAGACTAACACGGCTACCTCTCTGATATACAACAAAACTGTGATCTGTAAAGTTCCACAGCTTGCAGGAGAGGAAACTTTTACGCGAGTATTTTAAGTTTTAACATCTGACTTGACTCAGGCATTAAGAAGCTTTGGCCTAAGCGAACCAGCTGCTTCTGAAACTGACCATGGGTGATGTTAACTGAATTAAACATGAAATGCACCATCATCTGGGTGTTGGCTGGTTCTGTAGGGCAACGTACGGATGACAGCATTCCAGCAGGTGGTGGCTTGGCTTTCTGTTTTGATTTCTTGCTCTGAATAAGGAGCAATAAAAGTAGAATTTAATTTGTTCTCTGTCTGGAGGGTTGTCTTGGGCTATCCCAAATATGCCATCCTTGGGTAGGGGAATCTGTACTCGTTAGCACTGGCCTCCTTGCTAACTCAGTGCCCATCACACATCTTCCCATATCTCTGTGCACTTTGGTTCTGTAGGCTCGAGTGTTTGCTGCCCCGTCCCATCTTGCAGCAAATTTGAACATGTTTGAATTTATCCCCAAGAAACATCTGACAGAGTCAGAGGCAAAACAGCCCAGACAGCAGCAGAAGGAGGCTTAGATGGGTGTGAGTGAATGCAAAGCCCTTCCAGGGTCAAGCGCTTAGGCCACTGCCAGCCACTCGCATCATTCTTTGGAGAAGGAGAGTTGCTTCTCTCTTGAGACAGACGCGAGGCAGAGGTGGACAAGCAGCCTCACTGCCCTGTCTGCAAAGGCCACTGCTTGATACTCACCAACCAAAAGCACCATTATTATTTTTCAACACATTTTTAATTAAAATGGTTTCCCACCAGGAACTCCTATTCTCAGCGTAGTGATACGTCTCTGACCAGCAGTGAAATAGCCAGTAAAGACAATCTTTTTCATCTCATCCCCTGAATACGATTGACACGGGGCTGTTTTATAATACCAACAAAACCAGACAAGACATGGTGTGCTGGGACAGAATGTCAACCTCCTGCCACCCTGAAGGCATGGGAGGTTTCTCGACAGACACGCCTGGTAAAATTTGGTTATTTAATTAGTGCCTCTCTTTGCTCCTGGTTTCATAAGTGGAGCTGTTGGGAAAGCAGAGAAGCCCATGCCTGAGTCGCCCAGAGCCTAAATTTGGAGTTAATTAATTTACAAGTGTGTGATGGAAAAAGAGCATCACTGCTCATTGAGCATCACTACTACCAAGTGAATAGTAACAGAGAGGTCGCCATGTTAGTCTGTACTCCAATAAAACAAAGCAGCAGAAATGTAGCACTTGAAAGACTAACAAAATGATTTATTCGGTGATGAGCTTTCATGGGCCAGATCACTTCTTCAGTGGGTCTGTCCCACGAAAGCTCATCACCGAATAAATGATTTTGTTCATCTTTCAAGTGCTACATTTCTGCTGCTTTGTTTTGCTACCAAATGAGCTCAACTATCCAGACCCAGGATTACTCAGTGGAAGAGAGAAATCTGACATCAAGACGTAACAGGGAAAATGGAGAAGTACAAGTTGGAAAGTCATTTGCAAAGTGATAGGACACGAAAAATGACGCAGCGCTGATTTGGGTTGTACGTGCATTGGGACCATCGGCCCATGACTCCATGTCAGAGAATGGATCAGAGAATGTGAAGGGACAAGCAAAGAAAATCATTAGAGGCCTAGAAAGAGTCAGACTGTTT
Organism: Carettochelys insculpta; assembly: GCF_033958435.1. Classification (NCBI taxonomy): domain Eukaryota; kingdom Metazoa; phylum Chordata; order Testudines; family Carettochelyidae; genus Carettochelys; species Carettochelys insculpta. Next base: position 8,096,087 of record NC_134138.1, read on the forward strand.
AGTTTAGAGAAGAGAGAGACAAGAGGGTCCAGGACAGTGGTGAACCTCATAATGACCTTCTCAGAGGTGGGTGGTCAGATGCTTCCATTTACCCTTTCGCAAATATTTTCCCTGTTCATTGCTTGTCTAAATGGTGGCTTATGTTTCTTTTTTTTAAAGGCCTGGCTTGACAAAGCCACGGCTGGGGTGATTTAGTTGGGCTTGGTCCTGCTTCGGGCAGGGGGCTGGCCTCGATGGCCTCCTGAGTCTCCTCGAGCCCTGGGATTCTACAAATGCTCTTTTTCATGTTGATGTTGAATGATCAATTTAATCATATGGCAGATATTTTAAAAAATCAATTTACCAGTTTTGAAATTGAAAAATGTCATTGATGAAAAACAAGCAGCTCTGTGGCACCTTAAAGACCGACAAATTTATTAGGTCACGAGCTTCCGTGGGTAAGACTCACGTCTTTAGATGATTGGAAGTGGGTCTTACCCATGAAAGCTCAAGACCTAATAAATTTGCTGCTCTTTAAGGTGCCACAGATCTGCTTGCTATTTGTGAAGCTACAGCTAACATGGCTGTCCCTCCGAGATTATTAACAAAAAAGTCTTTTTAAAACATTCCTTAGAAAATGGGCAATGTGACCGTGCTTTAGTAAATAGTTTTAGCTCAGGCAAAATTTAAGAAACGCATTTTTTTCATTTATTTCTGCCCTGTAGTTTGACACCTTAATCTCTCACCCCTCCTTGCTTTTTCCCTCACTGGCTGCGTGGCTGCTGTTGACAGCAGTGTTTGAGAAACATGTCCAAAACAAAACCACCCATTTCCCACAAAGGCATGAGAAAAACAAGCCCAAAGAACCTCCTCGTCTGTATCTCCCTCATCTCTTGCATTTTGGAGCCTAAGCCAAACACTGATGGAAAGAATCAGGCAGAAGCTTCCCAGCGGGGCAGGTTGTTCCCTCTCTCATCCCCAGACACACCCGCATCCATCTCATGCCTTACCCTGTGGTGTGCCCCACACCCTCAAATTAGCATCATCCTAGTCATGAGAAGCAAACTGCACAGCACTATAAAACCTGGCCCGAAGATAGCTGCCCTAATTGCAAAGGCTGTAAGGACCTCGCCAAGATGAAGGCTCTTCTTTTCACCCTGCTGGTTGCAGTCCTGTGCATGGAGCGAGGTGAGATGCTAGCGCCTCTTTTATGCTAGCTGAAGAATATGCAGATGAGAGCGGCTCAGCTTTAGTGAGGTGGGGGCCCCAGGAGATTTTACAGCATCGCTGGCAAAGAGGAAAGAGTCAACGTTAAGTTGGCACTGCTGTTGCCCGCTTTGCTGCCTGTGAACCCCAGCTTGTGACTGGGATATCTCACGGTGCCTTCAGCTAGGCAGTGTCATTAGAGTCAGAAAGCCGTGCCAGGTGCAAAGCGTTGACCCTTTTGTGCATTGGGTGACAGAGAGGACCACAGTCTCTGCCCATAAACTTTGTTCCTGGTCTACCAGCTGCATGCTTTGCCCATGAAACCTTATGCTCCAAAGTATCTGTTAGTGTATAAGGTGCCACGGGACTTCTTGTTGTTTTTGAAGATACAGACTAACTCGGCTCCCCCTCTGATACTTACGAAATCACAGTGGCTGGACCCTCTCGAGGAGACAGTTATTCTCTTCTCAGGATTCCTGATCTCGATCTGCTTTTCAAAACTAACCCCCTGTAAACAATCACCCAGGTGAGCCATTCTCTGAATATGAGTAACCCTACTGGACTAATTGAGACAAGTACGAGATTAGACAAGGTATTTGTTGTATTGGAGCCAAGGTAGGTGTGAGTTTGCTTGGAGCATGGCAGGGAGACCCAGCGAGAAAAGCTGCCTATGTGCTATGTTTATCTTTTTTCCCTGTCTGTGTCTGGAGCCACCTATGAAGGAGAAGTTCTGGCTACTAACCACTGAGCATTACTGTCCAACAGTCATGCAAAGGGACAACATCAGCAATAATCATCCCAACCACTCTTACTAGTGGGAAGGGATAGCTGGGTGGCTTGAGCATTGGCTTATTACAGCCAGTGCTCTGAGTTCAATCCTCACAGGGGCCATTTAGGGAGCTAAGACAACTAGAAAGTGGGGTGGGGGGGAGGAAAGGTGGTGGTGCTTGGCCCTGCCAAGAGGGCAGGGGACTGGACTCACTAACCTGCAAAGGTCCCTTCCAGTTCTGAGATGGGCATCTCCATATATACATAAAAAATGCTGTTGTTAGAGATAACACCTGTGATTAGATTAGAGGGAAAAAGCAAGTGCCCTGACATTTCCACTTTGTAGAACTCTGTACAAGTGAATAGCACTTTATGTAGCTCCAGTTTCACTATTTCCCTTGCAGGATCAGACAGGTTTCTCAGCCTTGTTCTGCAGATGACTTTTCTGCAGGGCTCTAACCTGTGTTGCCTCATCTTAGACAAATTGGAAGACTGGGCTGCAAGAAATCTGATGAGGTTCAATAAAGACAAGTGCAGAGCCCTGCACTTGGGCAAGAAGAATCCCAAGCATTGTTACAGGCTGGGGACGGACTGGCTTGGTAGTAGTTCTGCAGAAAAGGGCCTGGGAGTTGTAGTGGAAGAGAAGCTGGACATGAGTCAACAGTGTGCTGTTGTAGACAAGAAGGCTAATGGCATATTAGGTTGCATCAAGAGGAGCGTTGCCAGTAGATCCAGAGAAGTGATTATTCCTCTTTATTCGGCTTTGGAGAAGCTGCATCTGGAGTACTGTGTCCAGTTTCTGGGCCCCCAGTTATAGGAAGGATGTGGATACGCTGGAGAGGGTCCAGAGGAGGGTGACCAAAATAATTAGGGGGCTGGAGCATATGACCTATGAAGAAAGGTGGAGGGAATTGAGACTGTTTAGTCTGCAGAAGAGAAGACTGAGGGGAAACTTGATAACAGCCTTCAACTTACTGAAGGGAGGCTGCAAAGAGGCTGGAGAGAGGCTGTTCACAGTGGTCACGAATGGCAGAACACAGAACAATGGTCTCAAGTTGCAGTTGGGAAGGTCCAGGTTGACCATTAGGAAAAACTTCTTCACTAGGAGGGTGGTGAAGCACTGGAATGGTCTACCCAGGGAAGCAGTGGAGCCTCCATCCCTGGAGGTGTTTAAGTCTTGCCTCGACAAAGCCCTGGCGGGGCTGATCTGATGGGTTTCGTCCTGCCTAGGGCAGGGGGCTGGACGTGATGGGTTTTTTTTAGGTCTCTTCCAGCTCTGTTGTTCTATGATCCTATGATTCTCTGATCTTCCTTTTGCAGCTTATGCCTTGAAGTGCTTCACATGCAACAACGAACCCTCCAACTGGAATTGTATTAAAATAACTGACTGTGCTGAGGACGAGAAATACTGTGTAACCAGCTACACGAAGACAGGGATGGGTGAGTACCCGCAGTAGCTCAGGACGGCTTCTCTAACATTGTGATCGGGTTCTTTATGGTGCAGTAGGTCATTCTGTCTCACCTGTGCCAGGCAGATGGATTCTTTCTTCCCTCTCTTAGGAGGGTGAATAATTCCTCAGCATAGCGCATGGAGAGACTTGGAATGACCTGTATCCCTTTGCACCAGGGTTAAGAGCCTCATGCATCACTAATTGCAAGCTTGGGAGGGACCCATATGGAGCAATAAGAGTTACATGCAAAATCCCATAACCAGATCTTGGTGCTCAAAAAAGTAACTGGATCAAGGGCTCCCTCTAATTTTTTACCATCTGTGCACAGAATAAATTTTGTTATGTGCACCAAGGCCTATGGGGATGTGCACCGTCAGTAGAAACATACGCTGCCAGCTGTGAGTCATAGGGGGCTGGGCTGTCTTGAGAGCTCTGGGAGGGGCAGGCTGGCTGACTCACTGGAGCTGTGATGGGGCTGGGGCGGCCGAGCTAGGACGCTGAAACAATGCTCACTCTATTTTTTTTCCCATCCGTGGGCACAATAAATTTTTCTATGTGCAGGGGGGGATATGCCGATGTGCACCTCCAGTCGTAACTCATGCAACCAGCCATGGGCACGGGGCATTCTGCTGATCAGCTAGGCAGCATCTTAAGCTGTCCTGGGCAGCTGCCCAAGTGCTCAGCTCACAGGGAACACAGATCATGACCCTAGTGCACATGGCCCTGAAGTCCCACTGGCATGCTGCCACTGCGCCTTCGGTGTGTCATACTCCCGCAGTGCTGGGCACCAAGCCAGGTAACCAGAAGATGTGAGGTGCGTGGCTGTGAGCTGTATTGATCATCTCTGTCCTTCCTGGGGTTTGCTCAACAAGCCTCACCTGCCCCACTCCTTTGTTCTCCTGACCTCCACATTCAGTGGGCTCAGGTTGAATCCTGGGAAGGATTCTCTGGGGTGTGGCTGCTCCAAAGCCACGGTGAGGAATCTGGGCAGGCTTTTCAGAGCTTCCATGGCCAGAAGGGACCATTGTGATCAGGGGTCCCTCTATTTCTTTTTCCATCCATGGGAGCAATAACTTTTGTTAGGTGCACCCAGGCATGGGCAGATGTGCACCACCCACATAAACACACTGTGCCCACTGGGGGCGCTGTGGTCACCAGAAGGGCAGCATCTGACTCTCTCCTGGGCATCTGTCCAATTGCTCATCTCACAGGGAACACTGATTGTAATCACAGAATTGGACCTGATGCATCGCCTGGGCCTGAGCCCTGCCCCCACGTCATTCTGCCAGCAGATCTATTTTTAGGAACCTCCTCTGCCCCATCCCTGGGTTAAAAATATCCACCTGATTATACCCAGCTTGCATTTGTCTAGATTCAGCTTCCGGACATGGCACGTCGCTGTCCCTTCTCTGCCAGGTTGAAGAGCTCGGTATCAAATATTTGCACGTGCAGACTGCGATCAAACGCCCCCCCTTTGCCTGCTCTTTAACCAGACTGTGTCCCTGGAGTCTAGTGCTATAAAGGTGCCAGGACTTAGAAACCACATCTAAGCCACCCCATCCTGCTGCATACTGGCCTGTAGTTTCTAGCAAGAGACTGGCGCTGAGTCATATTTGTGATGCTGAGCGGCTCTGGGGCATGGAATAGTGACAGTGGGTGTGAGGTCCACCCAGCCCTTCCTAGCAGACAAAGACGGGCTGGGGTTAAAACCCCGAGGCAAATGAACCCATGGGTAACGGCACAGAAAGGAAACAAGAAGACCTGTGGCACCTTGTAGACTAACAGAAACACCTTCTCTTCCTGCTCCTGTGAGGGGAACCGAGAGCCAGGCCAGGCCCCTAGGCCAGGTGTGTGTGGTGGGGCAGGAGGAAGAAGACTTGGCTATGGGTTCCTGGAAGTGGCAGGGCCTCAGATGGACAGGGTGCACCACCCCTCAACACCACCTGGAGCACAGTGACCCCCCAGCCCTTACAGCCGACTGGTGTGTGCTGCGCCGTGCCCCGAGGTGATTTAAAGATCCAGGGCCCCCAGGCACCGGAGCAGCGACTGGGAGCCCCAGGCCCTTTAGAACCCCCAGGCCCTGGGGCAGTTATCTCCTTTCCCCCTGGGTGGGCCTGACTCCTGGTGCTTTGCTGCTTTACTACCATATCTCCTTGACTAAAAGGACTGCCGGATTTTGGGCCTCTTAACTAAGGATTCTTTGCTCCGTTTTCCTTTTCCCATTCAGGCGAGAAAGCCAAGCACTACATCACCAAGAAATGCTCCACCGTGTGTCCCCAGACTAACCTGAACCTTGGCGCAGCAGCCACCTCTGTCTCCTGCTGCCAGTATTCCCTGTGCAACATCAGCGGGGCTGGCAGCGTGAAGGCCAGCAACCGAGCAGTGGCCGCAGGGATCTTGGCCAGCCTCTTCTATGTCCTCAGAACAGGACTGTGAGGGGTCACGGGAAGGAACTGGTGTCCCAGAGAACCAGCTCCAGCTTCTCCAGTGAGACACCGAAGGCCTGAGAGCAGAAGCTTCCACCTGTGCTTGATAAGGCTATGGGTGTGTAAGAGCTGGTGGTGTGGTTCCCACCTCATGCTGATGTATACCAGAACTCATGGAGCAAGAGTGCTAAAAATATTAGCGATCTAAAACACCGGGTAAAAAGCAGCCACGGCAAACAGCAGGGTTGAGTTTCCCCAAGTACACGGCAGCTGCCCATGATGCTGTGATGACTGTTCTATTGTCAGCATCTTGCTCCATGAGAACTGGTGCAAGGTCATCCACATGAGATGGGAATCATGCCCCTGGCTGGACTTCGCCTTGGCATCACTTCATAGTCCACCAGCAGGTCGTTCCTCTCCCTGATATCACACTGTGGTTCTGTCTTCAACCTAAGCACGATGCAGTGCTCAGGGTAAATGATCTGAGATGCTCAGTGCAACCAGTGCTGTCTGCTCTGAAGGGCACCACTTAACGTACAGTATTAACACAATCCCAGTTACTTGTTCCACTGTCTGCCGCAGACCCTGTGTAATTCCTCCGGGATCGGTCTCCTCTCTGCCTACCTGCACTGTGGACCACACGAGAGCCTTCTCCTCCATGGCTCACTTGCCAGAGCAGCCTCCCTGTGTTTCTGAACATCTCTTTCCATCCAGCTCTGTTCCCCCTGTGGCCCCTCTAAGATCAGTCCTGGTGAATGAATGAGGAGTTCAGTTTATCCACCCACCCTTTGTTCCCTCCTCTGGTTTCCCATATGGACTCTTCACTGGTTTGAATTTGTTCCACTCTCTGAAATCCCCTGTGGACACATTCTGCTGGAGAGAAGCTGGACAAAATAAAGTGGCATTTTAGTCCATGGTGTACGCGTCTGATGTGGCAGCTCTGAGTGTAGCTGGAGAAAGAGGCTCTGCCGGGTTGGGAACAAGGTGAAGGGACCTTTTAAAGGGGTGGCCAGACCTGGGCTGCTGCACCCGGCAAGAGTTCAGGTGCTCCAGGGGTGCTAACCACTGGAAAAACTTCCCTAGGGAGGTTGTGGGCACGCCATCATTGGAGATTTTTGAGAGCAGGTTAGACAAACCCCTGTGAGGGATGGTCTGGTCTAGATGGTGCTTAGTCCTGCTGTGAGGGCAGGGGACTGGACTTGCCCTCTGGAGGTTCCTTCTAGTTCTAGTGTTGCACGATTCCGTGAATCTCCCGGGGCAGTGGAACACCAATACGGTGTGTGCCCCCAGCAGACTCACATCACGTCTCTGCACCTCTGTCTCCCCAGATGCTAAGGAGACTTCTCCCTACCTCTTCAGGGCAGGAAGGCCGAATCCACCACCAGCTGCACAGAGATTGAAACTCCTCCAGCAGAAGAGGCTATTAAGCAGCCAGAGCTGTTCTAACGGTGTAGGCCCCCTTCTTGCACGTGAAAGGAAAGTAGTCAGGAATATGTGAGAGCTGGGGTACACTGGGGGGAGACAGGGAGCCCACACTTGGAACAGCGTTTTGCTCCAGCAGCTACGCTTCCATTCAGAGAGAACCTCAATGGTCCAGAGCTCCCAGCCTCTGTGAAAACACCAGCTGAGTGAATGTAAAGTGAGGCAGGGCTGTCTTCCTTTTTAGCGATGTCAGTTATGGTACTGCCTACTGGGTACGTCTACCCTGCAATGTGCCCTGGTCTGTTGGGTGGTAGGTACAGGGGTATTCGTGGAATCATAGAATCATGGAATCCTAGGGCTGGAAGGGACCTCAGGAGGTCATTGAGTCCAGCCCCCTGCCTAAAGCAAGATCAACCTTAACTAAATTACCCTAGTTAGGACTTTGCCAAGCTGGGACTTAAAAACCTCTAGGGATGGAGATTCCACCACATCTCTCAGTAACACATTCCAGTATTCACCTTATCCTGCTTAAAACCACCTTCACCAAACAAGGCGACTCGGCCAGAGAAGCAGATCCCATCACAGGAATACCCCAAGAAAGGCGCTTTCAACACAGAAATAACCCCTCCCACACCCCCAACTGCACACCCTACCACTCCCTATACGAGGTACCATCAAATGACACCCCACACTCGGCAGGGACCACAGCCTGAAGGAAATCACTTCTGAGCTCCCCCTTCTAGTTTCCAGACAACCTCTCCTCAACCTCTCCAAGCTCACCATGAGGAGCGAGCTTCCCACAGCCAGGACACTGCAACTCAGAGTGGCTGCAGACTTTGCCAGAACAACAGATGCAAAACCTGCAGGTGTATCGCGACGGCGCTGATGATCAGCGCCTCCCACAACAAGGCCTTCCGGTTCCTGCCTGTGCCTATTGTGCTGTGTGCTGTGTCTCATCAGCTGTGTCTACACGTGCACGCTACTTCGAAGTAGCGGCACTAACTTCAAAATAGTGCCCGTCGCGGCTACACGCGTCGGGCGCTATTTCGAAGTTAACTTCGACGTTAGGTGGCGAGACGTCGAAGTCGCTAACCTCATGAGGGGATCGGAATAGCGCCCTACTTCGACGTTCAATGTCGAAGTAGGGACCGTGTAGACGATCCGCGTCCCGCAACGTCGAAATTGCCGGGTCCTCCATGGCGGCCATCAGCTGGGGGGTTGAGAGATGCTCTCTCTCCAGCCCCTGCGGGGCTCTATGGTCACCGTGGGCAGCAGCCCTTAGCCCAGGGCTTCTGGCTGCTGCTGCGGCAGCGGGGGATCCATGCTGCAGGCACAGGGTCTGCAACCAGTTGTCAGCTCTGTGGATCTTGTGTTGTTTAGTGCAACTGTGTCTGGGAGGGGCCCTTTAAGGGAGCGGCTTGCTGTTGAGTCCGCCCTGTGACACTGTCTGCAGCTGTGCCTGGCACCCTTATTTCGATGTGTGCTACTTTGGCGTGTAGACGTACCCTCGCAGCGCCTATTTCGATGTGGTGCCGCGCAATGTCGAAGTTGAACATCGACGTTGCCAGCCCTGGAGGACGTGTAGACGTTATTCATCGAAATAGCCTATTTCGATGTTGCTACATCGAAATAAGCTACTTCGATGTTGGCTTCACGTGTAGACGTAGCCATCCAGTGCACTCTGGGCTCCAGTTAAAATTATGTGGGTGATACCAGACAATCACTACATTCATAGGTGCTGGTTGGAGCACTCACACAGACAAATTAGTTGTGCTAAAAGATCTGTTGCACCTTGTGTTTTGCAGTGGTGCCGGGAGTTCTGGTCCCAGACCTGCCGAAGAGCTCTGTGCAGCGCCAAAGCTTGTCTCTTTCTTCAGCAAGAGAAGTTAGTCCAATAAAAGATATGGCTTCACTGACCTGACATCTCTGTGAGCTTTGGTACACCCTACAGCTGACACCAGTATAAGCGATATTGCTCGGGCTATGAATGAGTCACTCCCCCCGTGACATAACTTACCCTGACCTAAGAGTTTATTCCCCTGGTGGCTACTGCCACTCACAGGAGTTGGGAATATTGGAGCAATGTTTCCACTGGTGATTGAACATCAAATGGCAAGACCTGGTCACAAATGAGGAGCTTTGGAACAGAGCCGGCCAAGAACCAATTGGCGTTGAAATCAAGAGAAGAAGGTAGGGACGGCTCGGCCACACTCTCAGAAAACCATCATCCAGCAGAGTCCATCAAGCTCTCCCATGGAACCCGCAAAGGAAACGCAAAAGAGGAAGACCTCAGACAACATGGAGAAGATCTACTGAGGTTGAAGGACAATGACTGGAACCACCCAGAAGTTTTGTCCCCAGACAGAGTGAAGTGGAGAAGACTTGTAGATGACCTGTGCACCACATGGAGTACAAGGGTTAGACAGTAAACTGCTTTTTTGTTTTGTGAACAAAACTTTTGCCGTTCAGAGGTGTTAAATCCCCAGGCCACCCCAAGACAGAAGTTTTGCCAGAACAACTGCAAGTGTGACCCGCACATTGTCTGCAGACGTGCGACCACTGCTCATTGGAGGTGGGAATATTGTGTCGGCAAAAAGGCCTGTTATTTTTCATTTCTTTTTCAGTCAGTCTAACTTGTCAAGAACTAATTCCTGTGCTCCAGATTGGCTAGTCACCCATGCTCTTCCCCAGACCACAAGTGGCCCTGTCAAGCAAAGCTGCATCTGTAGCACATGGGTTTTCACACTGAGCTCCCAAACTGCTACAGTCCCATCCTGGTGCATGCAGGGCCCAGAGTAAAACCCAGGATGACATCTCTAATAATGCATTGTTTGGTGTTCCACTGCCCCGGGAGATTCACGGAATCGTGGAACACTAGAACTAGAAGGAACCTCCAGAGGGCAAGTCCAGTCCCCTGCCCTCACAGCAGGACTAAGCACCATCTAGACCAGACCATCCCTCACAGGGGTTTGTCTAACCTGCTCTCAAAAATCTCCAATGATGGCGTGCCCACAACCTCCCTAGGGAAGATTTTCCAGTGGTTAGCACCCCTGGAGCACCTGAACTCTTGCCGGGTGCAGCAGCCCAGGTCTGGCCACCCCTTTAAAAGGTCCCTTCACCTTATTCCCAACCCGGCAGAGCCTCTTTCTCCAGCTACACTCAGAGCTGCCACATCAGATGTGTACACCATGGACTAAAATGCCACTTTATTTTGTCCAGCTTCTCTCCAGCAGAATGTGTCCACAGGGGATTTCAGAGAGTGGAACAAATTCAAACCAGCGAAGAGTCCATATTGGAAACCAATGGAGGGAACAAAGGGTGGGTGGATAAACTGAACTCCTCATTCATTCACCAGGACTTGATCTTAGAGGGGCCACGGGGGGAACAGAGCTGGATGGAAAGAGATGTTCAGAAAGACAGGGGGGCTGCTCTGGCGAGCGAGTCATGGAGGAGAAGGCTCTCGTGCGGTCCACAGTGAGGGTTGACAGAGAGGAGACCGATCCCGAAGGAATTACGCAGGGTCTGTGGCAGAACAGGCGATGGAACAACTAACTTGGACTGCGTTAGTGCTTTACATTACGTGGAGCTCTTCTGAGCAGGCTGTTTGAAGATCCTCACCAAGAATTTGGGTGCAGGACAGCATTCCCTGTAAGCTGAGTGATTAGGCGGCTGCCCAGGAGAGATGCAGGTTCTACCCAGCTAAATGGTAGAGTCCATAGCTGCCCACAGCCATCAGTGTGTGTTTCTATTGGCGGTGCACAGGTGCACATGCCTTGATGCATGTAATAAAATTTATTCTGCACATAGATGGAAAAATTAAAGGGAACATCGGTGCAGAGATCCCTGGGGTGCGTTATACAGCAGAGCCTCGAGTTACACACGTTTCCATTCCACACTCCTGTGCGTAACCCAGATTTCGCGTAAGTGGGGGTCTGGCTTAACACACATTCTGCAGCTGGAGAAGCAGCAGAAAGGTAAGCCCTGGGGTGGCAGGAGGGGTGGTTGGGGAGGGGTAAACCTAGCAGCGGGTTGGCAGGGGGGCTAAGCCTGAGGTGCGGCGTGGCAGGGGGTGAAGTTGAGTCAGAGCTGTGTGTGGGAGTGATGAGTTGGCATGGGGCTGAATTGGGGTCAGGGAGGTTGAGCCAGAGTTGTTCCTGATGGTTGGTGAGCTAGAGCCAGAGGTGAGGGTGGGGGGTGACCAGGAGCTATGCCCAGGTGGTGAGCACAGCTGTGGGGGGGCGGGGCTGAGCTGGGGCCATGCGGAGCTGGGTGGGGGGACGGTTCAGCCGGGGCCGGGGGGAGGGAGCTAAGTGCAACTGGAAATAGCGCATTTCCAGGGTTTACTTTAGGAATTGTGGTCAACCGCGTAAGGCTGGCTCATGTACTCTGAGACCTTACTCTATTGAGAACTTGGAGCAGTTCCAAGCTGTTGGCAAAATTCAGGGTAGGGGCTCCATACCAAAGCCTGCAATACCGGTGTGTTTCCAGACAGACGGCTTAAAGCAAGATGTGCTGAGCTGTACCTACCTCTCTGTTGCAGGGAGCAGCCCTTTGTTTTCTCTGTTTTGGAGGCTTTGCATGCACTCACTTCTAAGAAATCAAACTGTGTTTGTCTCTAGCTGCACTGTGCAAATGTTGGGAACACACCAGAGGAATGGGTGCCCAGGGTGGGATTATGCAAAAATAAAGAAGTGGGACAGTAAAGACAAAACGACTGTTTCCAATTTAACGAACAAGAGGACAATTTTGCAATTTTTTCTAGACTTGAATGGTGTTTTTAGGCAATTGTTATAGAAGATACTGATACTCCTAACATCAGTGGGTGAAACCACCTTTGCAGGGCTGAAAGCAGGGGGCATGGGTCAATATTCATGTCACATTACCCAGCCTGGGAAAACTAATAAGCCAACCGGGGGGTGAAATCCAGTGATGACTCCTGGTCACATCCACCTGAGGCGAAGAAGACTTACCTAAAGCCACACGTTTGCTGCAAGAAGGTGACAGGTATGAAAATAAGGAAATACCAGAGATTATAAAGATACATTATACATTAAGCCTACTATCAGTTTTTGTTACAGAACAAGATAAGTTTCATCTAAAAAGTTCACCAGAAGAAGAAAGTATGTCTGAATTTTTTGCAAGCCTGAAAAACCCGTCTTCCCCTCTTTGTTTGGGTAATTTATTGGAAGCGGCTAACAGAGATCAATTTGGTTTCAGACTCAAACACAGATGAGGCTGTTGAATAGAGTTCATAATCCGACACTGCCATTAGGTGGGGCTATGGATTCTGCTGTGTGGTTTGTCCCTTTGCACAGGGAAACAGAGAGGGAAATTCTGTATATAGAAGCTCTGTCCTAGACGACTTCCCTGCCATGGCCAAGGAAATAGTTCTGGTGAGAAGAAATGAGTCCACTTTGATTAAGGCAGGGTAGCAAAAATGTGACTGGTCCCAGGATCTGTTGTCCTTTTTACCTTCTTCGTCCCCCCACTGTAATTTTTTATGAGCACTGTTTGCCCCAGACACTAAAATCTGGGTGCTTTGTATGGTGAGATTTTGGCAGTTTGCTGTTTACTCTTGAGAGCAGCCTGCTTTGTTTCTCTCTGTTTTGCAGGTTCTAACCTGGGATCTGCAGACCCCTGGGGGTCCATGGGAGTACTGCAGGGGATCTGTGAAAAAGAAAAGATAAATGAAAAGGATCATAGAAAATAAGTTTTAAATAAAGTACACAGTTACAGTCAATTATTATTTTTCAATTGAATAGCTCCCAATAATGTTATTAATTGCTCAAATGTATGTTGTGGTTTCATTTTTCATTTAATGAAATGTACATAGAAGCTAGAATTGGCTTTGAGGGGGGTCCACAAAAGGTTTGGGGGGTTATTGGGGGTCTGCACTAGTGAAAAGGTTGGGAGCCAATGGTTTAAGGTGATGCACTCACTTATGCTTACAGGGTGGCCATTTCTCATAACTGAGAGGTCCTGAGGACCTTACATAGAATCATGGAATCATAGAGCTGGAAGGGACCTCAGGAGGTCATCTAGTCCAGCCCCCTGCTTCAAGCAGGATCAACCCCCACTAAGTCATCCCAGCCAGGTCCTTGTCAAGCCGGGACTTTAAAACCTCTAGGGATGGAAAATCCACCACCTCTCTAGGCAACACATTTCTATGCTTCACCACCCTCCTGGTGAAATAGTTTTTCCTAATATCTAACCTACACCTCTCCCTCTGTAACTTCAGACCATTACTCCTTGTTCTGCCATCTGACACCATTGAAAACAGTTTCTCACCATCCTCTTGAGAGCTCCCCTTCAGGAAGTTGAAGGCTGCAATTAAATCACCCTTAAGTCTTCTCTTCCTTACAAGAAACTGGAGTTATCCCTGGAAGATGGTTGTTTGCTATAGACACTACAAGCAATGATACCTGAAAGCTTACAGAGAAGAAAGCTAGTGGAATTGCAAGAGTGACACTCTGGAGTGGTAAAAATGAAAGGGGGGCCAGCAGTTATTTCTGGTGGCTGGTGTTTTACGGAATTGCAGAAATGGAAAATAGCTGGTGTGACACCACCTGGTGCAAAAGCCACTGAAACATGCTAGGAAAGATACATGTGGACATGGGTCATGACCATGTGTTTAGCAGTGTTCTGAGTGCCCAGCTGTGGGACACATGGCAATAATCTCCTGTGCCGAAAGAGCTGATGTGTTTCACAGTACGCTTGTCACCTGTGGGTTACCCGAGGAGTTCGTTTCGGGTAACGCTCCACCATGTGTTTGGGAGGCTTTCCAGACAGGACTGTGGCAGAACTCTCTGAAACACAGTTGGCTCCTCGGTAGCCAGCATCAAACAGACTGGAAATGTGTTTGGTGCAGACTCTGAAACCAGCTTAAGTCAGGGTATGCCTAAACTAGGGAAAGTAAGGTGATTGCAGATATGCAATTCTAGCTAGGGCAATTGCGTCACTAGAACTGATGTATCTGCTATCAACTTATCTGGTCATCCTCACTGAAGAAGGTCACCAGGAGAGCTTCTCCAATCAAACTTCCTTACTCTTCATACTCAAGGAGTACGGGGTTAACTGCTGATTCCTGATAGGTCCGTTTCACATATCCCGACCAGAGCAGGTCGATCTGCCAGGCTAGTGTAGACATAGCCCAAGAAATTATGAGAGACCCTGTCACGTGCTGCATTGAACAGCTCCCGTTCATGTAGGGCTCTGCTGCAGAGTCTGCCACTTTTGAGACTCCAGCAGAGCTGATTTTAAGGTATTAGTTACATACTAGACTTGATTTATTTAAACCAGAATCACCAAGAACTCTAGATGAAAGACGGCAAACTGTCAAAATCTCACCAAAGTACCCAGATTTTTCTGCATCTGCGCGTAAGCCATTGCTGATGTTGTAACATCCACATTGCTATATTTTAGTACCAAAACAAACAGTAGTCAAGTAGCACTTTAAAGACTAGCAAAATAATTTATTAGGTGAGCTTTTGTGGGACAGACCCACTGAAGAAGATGACACCAAACTGTTCAGGATAGTCAAAACCAAAGCAGACTGTGAAGACCTTCAAAAAGATCTCAGCAAATTGAGTGATTGGGCAGCAAAATGGCAAATGAAATTTAATGTGGGTAAGCATAAGGCAATGCACATTGGGAAAAATAACCCCAATTATACATACAATGTGATGGGGGCAAATTTAGCTACAACAGATCAGGAAAGGGATCTTGGTATTGTAGTGGACAGTTTTCTGAAAACATCCATGCAGTGTGCAGCAGCAGTCAGTAAAGCAAAGAGGATGTTAGGAATAATTAAAAAAAGGATAGAAAATAAGACGAAGAATATCTTACTTCCCCTATATAAAACTATGGTACGTCCACATCTTGAGTACTACGTGCAGATGTGGTCTCCTCACCTCAAAGAAGATATATTGGCATTAGAAAAGCTTCAGAAAAGGGCAACTAAAATGATTAAGGGTTTGGAAGGGGTCCCATATGAGGAGAGGCTAGAGAGACTGGGACTTTTCAGTCTAGAAAAGAGGAGACTGAGGGGCGATATGATAGAGGTATATAAAATCATGAATGGTGTGGAGAAAGAGAATACAGAAAAGTTATTTACTTGTTCCCATAATATAAGAACTAGAGGATACCAAATGAAATTAATGGGTAGCAGGTTCAAAACTAATAAAAGAAAGTTTTTCTTCACACAGCGCACAGTCAACCTGGGGAACTCCTCACCAGAGGACGCTGTGAAGGCAGGACTCTAACAGAGTTTAAAAAAGAGCTCGATAAATATGTGGAGGTTAGGTCCATTGATGGCTATTAGCAAGGGGTAAGGTATGGTGACCAGCCTTTTGTCGAAGGCAGGAGATGGATGGCAGGAGACAAATCGCTTGATCATTGTCTTCGGTTCACCTCCTCTGGGGCACCTGGCATTGGCTACTGTCGGCAGACAGGATACTGGGCTAGATGGTCCTTTGGTCTGACCCAGTATGGCCATTCTTATGTTCTTATGTCCCCCGAAAGCTCACCTAATAAATTATTTTGCTAGTCTTTAAAGTGCTACTTGACTGCTTTTTGTTTTGATGGTATATAGACTAGCACAGCTCCCTCTCTGTTAATATTTTAGTACATTAGCTCAAGCTAAGCTGTGTACGTAGCCTGAGAGGCACGCTCCTAGCAAAGTGGAGTGACTCATGCAGGTCTACTCTTGGGAGCAGCCTGCTTTGTTTGTCTCTGTTTTGCAGGTTCTTGTGTTCTAAATTCTAAGAAATAAAATTAAGTTTTTATCTAACTTCTCTGTATGTAAGTGGTGAACACAGCATGGCTGGGGCTTTTCCGTGCAGACAAGTAACCTGAGCTAGAATGTCCCCCTCTTTGGTTATTAATTGCTAAGACATGTCCTTGACATTGGTCAGTGCTGCTTTTAAGAAATGCTCTCCCCATTGGTCATTGCTGCTTTGTTACTCTGCAATGCAATTACCTCCTTTGGGTTATCAGAAAACAGAGAACTTTTGTACTAAGGCTTCCCTTTTTTTCCCTTTGCTGATTCAAGTGATGAGTGTCAGATGCTCATTATCAAAAAATGTTCCAGGGACTGTGAGCATGTAGGTGGAGAATCCATTTCCATTTCCTGCTCTTTGTGTGCAATCTGGATGAATCCAGATACAGGGCAGTAATCCAGGGGATTTTAGCCAGTTTTGTCTGTGTCCTCTGTCTTGGACTGTGCTGGGCTGACAAAAGAGGAGTTTGACATCTTTGCGGGTTTTCCTGTTTGGGGAAACACTGCAAAGTTCTGCAATGCCACCTTTTTTCCAAGGGGCATCTCACATCCCTTAGCAAAATGAGTCTCTGTTGCCTTTCACGCCAGGGTTCTGTATGTTGCCTGGTGCAACTCTCCAGTTCTTAGCTGATTTATAGCATTGTCTCCTGGAGATGGAGGACATGAGAAGCCCACACTCTCAGTGCAACCCCCTGGGGATATGCCCCGTTAGATGAATTGCAAGTAACTAAGAAAGGGGCACTTAAATCTGGAAAGCCCTTTGGCTACCATGTGTTTGATGGACGTTGGACAAATCAAGCTTTACTGTATTCCATTGCATAAGAGCAAAACATGCCTGTAGGAGGGTGAGAGGGAGGCCAGGCAAGGCAGGGGTTAAACAAGGCTTGTTAGCCAGATCAGCCCCACGCCAGTTCACCTGTGGCCAGTGTCAGGCCTGGAGGGGTATAAAGGGAGGGAAGGCAGCCCAGTTTGGTGCTGACCACCCAAGAGGCAAGAGCTGGCTCTGAGGCAGGAGGCCCCCAGCCAGAGCTGCCACCCAGTTAGCCACTGGAGGGTGCAGCCCAGGACCCTTCCCCAGGTCCTGTGGAGAGCCCCACCCCCACCCCAGGAGCCCCTCTCCTGCCAAAAGAGGGGACTAGATCCTTGAGGCCATGCCCCAAACTCAAGCCATAGACTCTTGGGTGGGGCTGCAGACCCACCCAACAGACCCTGGACCAGGGGGCCTAGCCACTGGGCCACCTGGGCCCAGGTATGAATCGCTCACAATGCCTATTCCAGGATTAACTGCAAATGCCAGCCCTTCTGAATGGCAGCAATAATGCTGCTTTGAATCTGTGCCCTAGCTTCAGGAAAGTTTCTCTCCAGTTCTTTTATTCCAGTCTCAGTAGGCAGCAATCTGGAGTTGGTGCTTTTAGAGCCCACTGTACCGTCTAAAATTTGCCCAGGCCCTATGGAATTGGCCAAAGGTCACCTGCCCTCAGCTGCAGTTCAAACTCCACTGGCCATAGGTGGAAGCAGGAAGGACCAAATTTAATTGAGAGACAGGACTGGTTCTGCTGCCATCTCTCCACTGATGTCCTCCGTGAACTCAAAGGAGTGTCTTAATGTTGGTATGTCTCGCATTACCCAGCTGCAGCTCACTGGAAAGGCTCTGTTCATTAATGACTGTACAGTAATTTGTGATCTGCTGATGGGAGTCGCCCTAGCTGATGAACAAGATATTAGTAACATTGAAGAAGTACCTCTTCTTAAAGGGAAAGAAGCCAGGAGAGGTTTAATGTGCTTTTCAGGTCGCCTGTTTTAGAGGCCATGGAATTTTCCATAGAATCCACTCCTAGTCCTAGACTCCTGTTCCGAAATAAAATCTTTAATTAAAAATGTGCAGTTTCCAAAAGCATGCTCATGAGATGCTCTTGAGTGAGTGAGCAGCACCATGCCTTTAATTTCCAAGGGGATTGTGGTCTTAACCCACTGCAGTGCTTTTTAATGGGCCTTGCGCTGCTGAAACTCCAGGCCATATTGTCTTAGCTCTGCTTGGTCTACAGGTGATCTGGAAAACCAGAACTGCATGAAGAACATTTCCATGGTCTTCCTGGATCTGCATTCAGCCTGAAACAACAAGACGCTCCAACTGTCCCATTCCTTTCTGGTGATTGTAATTCTATCACTTCATGAGGACGTTTTTAAAGGTAAGGTTGTTAACTATTTCGCTGGTGCTCATTTTACAAAAAACAGCCAACTTGGTGGGTCTTACCCACCAAAACTTATTACCTATTAAATAAGATTGTTAGTCTTTAAGGTGCTACAGGACTGCTTGTTTTTTGTGACGCAACAGACTAACATGGCTACTATTAGCCAACTAACATGTTCATCCCCCAGTTCCTACCCTTGGCCCAGGTCTCGTCAGAGCCGGAAACCCTCTCTTCATTTCACATCTCTGCAGCATCTGCAATGGCTGAGGTATGGTGTGCATTGCTGTGAAGGAATGTGCAGACAACTAGTTATGGACCCAGTGCAGATAGAGAGGTATGGGCCAAACCAAGCTGAAGAAGACTTATTATTACAGTAAACACAATGGCCGTGTCTACACTAGCCCAAACTTTGAAATGTCCATTCGAAGTTTGCTAATGAAGTGCTGAAATACATATTCAGTGCCTTATTAGAACGCCGGCAGCTGTGGCACTTTGAAATTGTCGCAGCTCGTCGCCATGCGGCTCGTCCAGACGGGGCTCCTGTTCGAAAGGACCCCGGCAACTTCGAAATCCCCTTACTCCTATCTGCTGTTAGGAATAAGGGGATTTTGAAGTTGCTGGGGTCCTTTCGAAAAGGAGCCCTGTCTGGACGAGCCGTGTGGCAGCGAGCTGTGGCAATTTTGAAGTGCCGCAGCTGCCAGCATTCTAATGAGGCACTGAATATGTGTTTCAGCGCTTCATTAGTAAATTTCAAAATGGCCATTTGCATGGCCATTTCGAAGTTTGGGGCTCGTGTAGACACGGTCAATGAGAGGGACTTTAGTCCCACAAATCATTTTTATATCTAATTCAGGAAAAGAAAAACTCGCCCCCTGTTTTACTCTCCTGGCTGCAGAATCTTCCCAGCGACCACACCTGAGTGGACAGAAATAAGAGGTTCTTGCCACAGATTTGCATGGGCCCTTGTTTATTGGGCACAAATTCTAAAGGCATGGGTATCCCTGAGGAGGAGATGTGAGTCCAAGGATTAGACCGAGGTGATGAGATTAGGGAGATGGGACTGAGAGATGGGGTTTAGAGGGTGCCCTCTCCAAAGCAGGGCTGCAGGAGTCTGTGGCCAAACTCAGATCCCCGCAGAAGAGAACCACCAGGATGGGTCAGAAAGTGGGCAGGATCCAGAGCTCTCTTGATCTCTCCAGGATGTTTTCTTAGTGGAAGCCTATGTCTCAGTTCCTTCTAAGTGACAGCAAGGAGGCAGTCAGTAGGAATGGGGCCCACAGCTGTGTCTGGATCCTAATCTGCGCTTGTGCTCAACATCCAGGGTCCACAGCCAGAGGACAGTCCCTGTAGCAAGGGCAGACCTTTTGGTGTAAATTACAGCTAATTAGCACAGAACAATGAGAGCCAGGATTGGTGGCTGTAAACAAACTGTACGGGACTGCAGGAAACGTGGCTGCACCCACGATAAGTGGCCGTCCATCTAACTTTAATCATCCCGGATTATGGATGTTGCCCAACGAGAGAGTGCCAGGCTACCGCAGTTCAACCTGTACATATTTTAGAGCATTTAGTTGATCAAGAGCTTCTAAACTTCAAGAGCTAAAGCCACCCAATTTGTTACACAGCTTCCTCTTATCATTACTTAAAGCAAGGTCTGGATTTGGTTGTGCCAGGACAATGGGATGTGCCTGGAATGGGATTGCTTCTCCTAAACCCACACAGGAAAGAGACAGAATCACCAAATCAAGTACAGTCCTCAAAACTGACATCTCTGAATGAATGTTAATAGAAACTGAACCAAGATGAGCCAGAAAAATAGGAAGAACCTGGAAGAGGATTGCTTCTTAATAAATGGTGCAGAAAAGAGATAAAACAGACACATTTGGAGTGGTGCACTCTTTTGGCACAGCTAGAAAACTAGGAGAAAACGCTATTGGGCACCAAATTGCCTATCACCCTTTCTGGTTAAAACACAGAGAATGACAAAGAGTTTTTAGGGATAAAAATACGCTTGCTGGAATTCCCATTTAAAAAATGTACTAAAAAATTAAATGGAAAAATTTTAACGATATCTTTTTTAAGAAATCCTAAATAAAAGTTAACTTCATACTCCTCTGACCCCACCCCCCACACTCATGCATCTGACGAAGCGGGTCTTTGCCTACAAAAGCTCATGCTCCAAAACGTCTGTTAGTCTATAAGGTGCCCCAGGACTTCTTAAGCCAATAAGTAACCTCTGGGCAAACCTCCAAAACATATAGCAGAGTCTTAGTCTTTCACCATAAGTAAATACAGTAATGGATGAATTTGCCCCTATTGGGGATAAGTCCTAAGATTTCAAATCATCAAAAAAGAAATTAATTCAGTCTAATTAAACTCTGCACATCAGGTCAGGGAAGCCAATGCTTCCCCTGACATGGTCCCTCGTCATCTCCTGTCATGTCCCTTGGTGGTTGTCTCTTGTCCGTCAGTCTGGTTGCATTCAGTCCCTGGTGTGGTCCCTTGTCATCCTCGGTTGTCTCACCTCCTGCTGTCTGGTAGTAGTTTGTTCAAGTCCTGGCAATGGTTTTTTCTATCACCTTGGAGGAAAGAAAGGCCTGAGGGGGAAAGTGGTTGAAGCCCCGGCTGGGTCCCTCCTCCATGGGACTTCAAGTAAAAGTTTCATAAAAGCAGGGTCTAATAGACCATCAGGGACTGAGCTGACGCCGGGGGTAGGAGTGGGGTGGCAACCAGGACACAGTGGGGGCTGGCGGCTGGGTCCCTGGTACTCTTTAACTCCCAGCCCTGGTGTGCCCCAGCCTCATTGCTGAATGGGAGCAGAGGGGCAGCCGGGCCCCCAGCTGGGTGCAGCGCTGTGGGGAGGAGCTCAGGCTTGATCCCGGGAGCCAGCTTTGTGGCTGGGGGCAGAGCTCGGGGAGGGGCAGGGTTGCACTCTGCCCCCATCATGCCCTCTCCAAATGTCCCACCCTGCCCCTTAGCCACCCCACTGTACCATGTCCCCCCTTAACCTCCTCTCCCCCAAATGTCCTTCAGCCGCAGCTCCTCTGGCTTCTGCCCATCCCTTTGATCACCCTTATCCCTGGCCTCTGGGGCCTTTCCATTGGCTCTGCCCCCTCCCTGTACCCTGGTGACCAAATTTTTACACAACGTCCAGCTGAGGCCTAACCAGGGCCGAGCAGAGCGGTAACCAGCGCCAGATAGGACTCAGCCAGTCCTCCACTGACCCTACTGATGGGGACTAGTTTAGAATCTGTGGGAGAGGTGACGTGCTGGGACATTCCTAGCAGGGCTCAGAACTCTAGCTCTTACCTGGGGTCAGAGCCGCTCTTTGTCGCTGGCTGGCTGGCCGGTGTACATCCCAAAGGCCTTGAGACAGGTCGGCATGACACAGCTCTTCCAGCTTGCTGCTTAATTGGTACCTCTGTTGGCAGGGCCCCAAATGGGGCCTGTTGAGAAAGCCAAGTGTTCCTTGCCTGAGTCACACTCATTAAGAAATTAAAAATGTTTGGCTAAGTAGCAGTGCAGCAGGAAGGGACCTGGAGATTACAGTGGATAAGAGGCTGGAAATGAGTCAACAGTGTGCCCTGGTAGCCAAGAAGGGTAAGGGCGTATTGGGGTGCGTTAGGAGGAGCATTTTCAGCAGATCTAGAGAAGTTATTATTTCCCTCTATTCAGCACTGGTGAGGCCCCGTCTGGAGTACTGAGTCCAGTTCTTGGCTCCCCAGTATAGAAAGGATGTGGATGCACTGGAGAGAGTCCAGTGGTGGGCAACCAAAATGATTAGAGAGCTGGAGCACATGACCGACGAGGAGAGGCTGAGGAATTTGTGTTTATTTAGTTTGCAGAAGAGATGAGTGAGGAGGGATTTAAGAGAGCCTTCAACTTCCTGAATGGGAGCTCTAGAGAGGATGGAGAGAGGCTGTTCTCAGTGGTGACAGATGGCAGAACGAGGAGCAGAGGGAGTTACAGAGGGAGAGGTGTAGATTGGATATTAGGAAAAACTATTTCATCAGTTGGGTAGTGAAGCACTGGAAGGCATTACCTGGAGGTGAAATCTCCATCTCCAGAGGTTTTTAAGTCCCAGCTTGACAAAGTCCTGGATGGGTTGATTTAGTTATGGTTGATCCTGCTTTGGGCTGGGGGCTGGACTTGATCACCTCCTGAGGTCTCTTACAGCCCTAGGATTCTATGATTCTATGAAACCGAAGAAGAGTATGCACCAGAAATTTACAACACTTTAAGGTGATGCTGAATTTCTCATAAGAACAAATACCAGTTCAGGGAAAAGAAACGGACATAAATTAAAATCTAGAAAGCAGTCTGTTCCAGGCTCAGAACTGATGACAACAGCACGTTAGAGAATATTTTGTGATAGGCTACAGTCTAAAGGAAAAGCTAGCACAGTTCTGAGCTGCACATTCAGATGTAGGAGACAACTAATTCTGGGCTACCCCATCCCATGGAAGATGTAGCAGATATACAAGTGCCGCAGACAAATGTATAACAAGTGCCCAGGGCTGGAAGTTGAAGCTGGATAAATCAGACTAGAAATAAGGTGAATGCCTTTATAATGTAACATACGGGGATACACATCTCATAGAACTGGAAGGGACCTCAGGAGGTCATTGAGTCGAGTCCCCCGCCCTCTTGGCAGGACCAAGCACCATCCCCCGTTTTTTTTTTTTCTAAACCTATTTGCCCCAGATCCCTAAATGGCCCCCTCCAGGACTGAGCTCACAATCCTGAATTTAGGGACCACTGCTTATCAGTGAGTGAAACAACTTTCTTGGAGCAGGGTGGACTCTGTATCGCTGGCAACGTTTAAATCAAGTTGTGGACGTTCATCTGAAAGCTAAGTTCTCACTGAAGCAGAAATTAGTTTGGGGTGTCACAGGGGTGATCACAAGAGATATCCCCAGTGACTTTGTCTGATCCCATGACTCTACAGCAACAGAAAATTTGCCTGATTAGAAGTCTGTTGAGTCCACCAAAAGGGGACGTGATAAGAGACACACAAAATAATGACCAGGGCAGGGAAGGTAAACTGGGAGTTCCCTTTTATCCCTCACTCAACATCCAAGCACAAGGAGACAGCCATTGACAAAGAAAGGGGACATATAGACAGCCATGGCTTGTGTCAGACTAGCTGACCATGCTGGTGTTTTCTGGAATCTATTTACCTGCAAAAACTGACCCAAGGAAATTACTTCACACAGTAAGCCTGAATAATCTGTGGAACTCCCTGACAGGTGTTCTTACCATGGCCAAGAGCTTCACAAGGTCTGGAACATTTTAAAGAATTACATGGCTAATGAAAGCCATTGTAAAGGTCACAAGGCATCATGCTCCGAGGCATAAACAAATCACTAAATGGCTGAGGATCAAAAAGTAACCTCTCTTATTATTATGCTGTTCCTTGAATGCCATCAAAGAGTTGATTATACTTTCCCCTGGCACCCGTGCCACCGCCTGCCCTCTGAAGGAGGTGCCTCACCAGGTGTGGCACAGCAATTCAAGTGTTTCTTGTATGATGTTCATTTCCAGGCACTGGCTACGTCTACACGTGAAGCCAACATCGAAATAGCTTATTTCGATGTAGCAACATCGAAATAGGCTATTTCGATGAATAACGTCTACACGTCCTCCAGGGCTGGCAACGTCGATGTTCAACTTCGACGTTGCGCGGCACCACATCGAAATAGGCGCTGCGAGGGTACGTCTACACGCCAAAGTAGCACACATCGAAATAAGGGTGCCAGGAACAGCTGCAGACAGGGTCACAGGGCGGACTCAACAGCAAGCCGCTCCCTTAAAGGGCCCCTCCCAGACACACTTGCACTAAACAACACAAGATCCACAGAGCCGACAACTGGTTGCAGACCCTGTGCCTGCAGCATGGATCCCCAGCTGCCGCAGCAGCAGCCAGAAGCCCTGGGCTAAGGGCTGCTGCCCACGGTGACCATAGAGCCCCGCAGGGGCTGGAGAGAGAGCATCTCTCAACCCCCCAGCTGATGGCCACCATGGAGGACCCAGCAATTTCGACGTTGCAGGACGCGGATCGTCTACACGGTCCCTACTTCGACATTGAACGTCGAAGTAGGGCGCTATTCCGATCCCCTCATGAGGTTAGCGACTTCGACGTCTCGCCGCCTAACGTCGAAGTTAACTTCGAAATAGCGCCCGACGCGTGTAGCCGCGACGGGCGCTATTTCGAAGTTAGTGCCGCTACTTCGAAGTAGCGTGCACGTGTAGACACAGCTACTGAGTCCAAGAGAGACGGAGACAGAATGAAGTATGTACAGAGCAGAGAAATGTGGGGAAATAGGAGGCCTGAGGGACTTCTTTCTATGGAGATGTTAAAAGACCTGAGCAATGTGGGTAAGAGCGAACACAGCTGCGAGTTTCAGAAGGGATATTTGGCCCAGTGTGGGACACCTGAAATAGGGCCTGAGCTTCTGAAAGGGGGGAGCTCCTGCTCCTTGAAAAGCCACACCCCATGACTGGGTCTCCAGTCAGGCCCCAGTCAGGGGAGAGAACAAAGGGTCCAATGAACCACCCAGGGAAGATGGAAAGGAAAGAGTGAGGCTGAACCGTCCTCTCAGGCGGATCTGCAGATGGGGTAAATTCCTGACTTCAGTGGATTGAGGCGAGTTGAAACCAGCTAAGGATATGGGCCTGGGACACTAGAATGGTTGGCTGCACACCCCTGTTCTCAAACTTGATGGGACCGTGACCCCCCTTCTGACGTGAAAGATCATTACAAGACCCTGGAAGTGAGGGGGAACCAATGCCTGAGCCCTGGCACCCTGGATGGGGGATTGGGGAGGGGCCAAAGCCCAGTCCCTGCAACCCAATTGCAACCAAAGCCTAGAACTGGAAGCATTTGGGCTTTGTTTACAAATCTGGGCAAAGGGACCTGGGCTTTGGCCTGAGGAATTAGGCTCGTGGCTACCCTACATATGCTGAGAACGTGCTCCCTTTCTTTGTCAGTTCCTGTCTCTTAGTGCTTGGATGTTGAGAAAGGGACCCAAAATGCTGGGGCCAGCCCTGGTGACTCCATTAAAACAAGGTCACAATCCACTTTGGAGTCCTGACCTGCCGTTTGAGAGCCGTGGAGCTCCAGGAATGGCGGGAGGCACCATACCTCAAACTTCCACAGTAAGGTGGGAGATGGGATTAGACAACTTTATTGTTGGAACCCCGCCCGAGTGAGAGGCCTTCCAGCCTTGGAATGCCATCCTTGGCACTGCTCCCTCTGGCAGGCCGCACTCGAGAAGGCGAGAGAGGGAAGAATTAATTTCCAAATGCCTTTACTCCTCTGCAGTCAAACTCCAGCAGGTGGAGAGTCAGAGATTCAGGGAAATTCCACAGGGATATCAAGATATGTCACACTGACATCAACCAGGAAAACTTCTGCATACACACACACACACTACATACCCTGTGACTGACGTGTTATCTTCCTCTGTGAGACACCCTAAACCTATAATACTGCTGCCTACGGAAGGTATATAACCTGCCCTTGGTTCATCCATGCATCCTCTGTGGGCGGAGAGGAGGCAACGAAGATGAAGGTGTTTCTGATGGCCCTGCTGGCTGCAGCCCTGTGCGTGGAGCAAGGTGAGACACAGTGATTCTCCTACATTAGAGAGGTTTACGCAAAAGCTGGGAAGCAGGTCAGAAATGGTGGATTTCAGAGAGTTATTGCAGCTTTTCTGGGATTAATGCCAGGCTTCAGTTGCAAACTTCTACCAGAGAAAAGGCCAAGATAATCAATTAGGGGTAGTGTTCCCTGTCAGCTGAGTGCCCAGGAGAGATTCAGGCACAGCCCAGATGATTAACAGAGCGTCAACAGTTGCCCACGGCCGGCAGCATGTGTTTCTTTGGGTGGTGCACATCCACACATGCTTCTGGGCTCATAATAAAATTTATTCCACCCACAGATGGAAAAAGTTATAGTGAACACACAGTAGGGGTGTAGAACAGCTGCCATATGAGGAGAGGTTAATAAGACAGAGACTTTTCAGTTTGTAAAAGAGAAGACTGAAGGGGAGATATGATAGAGGTCTAGAAAACCATAACTTGTGTGAAGAACATAAATGCAGAAGTATTCTTGACTCCTGCTCATGACACAAGAACCAGGGGACACCAAATGAATTTAATAGGCAGCAACTTATAAAAAAAGAAAACAAGAGGAAGTACGTCTTCACACATCGTTAATGGGTGGAACTCCTCGCCGGAGGATGTTGCGAAGGCCAGGACTTTAACAGGGCTCAGAAAAGAGCTAGATAAATTCAGGCGGGTCAGTCCATCAGTAGGTATTACCACGGGCAGTGGTGACTGTGTCCCTGGGGGAGGCTAGCCCTTGGCCCCACCCTCCCTAATGGAGGCCCCACCCCTTCCCCCCCACTGGAGCTCAAAGCACACCTGCCCCCGCTGCACCTCACACCCACACCCCCAGCCCAGTCAGGTGGCATGACTGGAGCACTGGGTGGGTAGCATTGTCCCAGCACTGGGAGGATGGGCAGCCTGGCGCAGCCCAGCCTGGGGTTCTTGTGCACGCCATGGCTGCCAACCTGCTTGCCCCAGCCCGCGGCCTGCAAGGAAACAGCAGCCGAGGGTGGCCTGGGAGTGGAGCACGGGTGGGCCATGACTGGCTGTTTGAGGAGGCTGAGCCTTCCCATGCCTACAACTCCTGCCCTAGCCATGGCTATTAGCCAGGATGGGTCGGAACGGTGCCCCAGCCTCTGTTTGTCAGATGCTGCGAATGAGAGACAGGGGAGGGACCACTTGACGATTTCCCTGTTCTGTTCACTCCCTCGGGAATCTGGTGCTGGCCACTGCGGGAAGACAGGGTCCTGGGTTAGATGGACCCTAGGTCTGACTTGGTATGGCCACTCTTAAAGCAAACACTATTGGCAGCTATGCCTGCCTGGTGCCGGGGCACCTCTAATTTTTTCCATTCCTGGGTGGAATAAATTTTATATGCACTGACATGTGTGCACCACCCATAAACACACGCTGGTGGCTGTGTGTTCTCTGCTAATCAACTGGGCTGCATCTGAATCTCTCCTGGGCAGCTGCCCAAGAGCTCAGCTTACAGCAGGGTTTCCCAGACTATGGGACAGGACCCAAACATGGGTCGTGGTAACATTTCAAAAGGGTCGTCAGCTGGGCTGGGCTGGGCTGGGTGGCTCCAGAGGTGGCTATTAAGAAGCCATTCACGCTCCTGAAGTGGTTCTCAACTTCTTCATTGGATTAACAGCTGTCAGGCAGTTAAGTCAATCAATGCAGCAGATGGAGGCAGGGGTTACACAAGGGCCTTCAGAAGGGCGAGATGAGGATCAGACAGCTAGCAGAGGAGAAGCGAGCGCACAGAAAGCACACTAAGGACTTGCCATACACCCACCACATCTGCAAGAGATGCAGCAAGGACTGTCACTCTCGTGTGGGTCTTCATAGTCACAGTAGACGCTGTAAATGAAGTCCTCAGTTGAAACTATAAAGGGCACAATCCATAGTCTATGCAGACTGAAGGATGCCTACTACCCCAAGAACCATTTCAGCTGCAGGGCAGAGAACTGCACACCTGAGGAGCAGCACCCAGCTCAGGTAAGTGTCAGAGAGGTAGCCGAGTTAGTCTGTATCTTTGAAAACAAGAAGTTTTGTGGCACCTTTTTGGCTAACAGATATTTTGGAGCGTAAGCTTTCGTGGGCAAAGAGCCATTTTGTCAGATGCATGAGTAAAGGGGGGTTTTGCCCTGCCTCCTTGCCCTGCCTTTTCATTGCTTTTAATTAGTCTTTCTTCTGATTGGATTTGATTCAAGGAAAGGCTGGGGAGGAGACCTTCTGTGAGTCATACAGGCTAGATACTATGTCCTAGTTCCCCAAGAACATCGAGCTGGTAGGTAGCCCATGGCCTGTCCTTCAAACCCCACCAACAGGGTTTTACGTGGTAACAAGTTCATAACAGCTGTTCACTCACAACAAGCACCCCAATGCATCTGGAATCACACCTTTCTGTACTTGGGGTCTTTGATCTGCAGAGACCAGGGATGGGTCCTCAGCCAGACAATGGGCCCTCCTCAAGGCACAAGTTCAAAAGGCCAAGTCTTTCCATAACGTGGGGGACAGAAGCCGGGAAGGGAATTTGCATTCATGTTCCCCAAGGTATTTCCAAGGAATGCCACTTCACTTTGCTTAGCACATTGTTTAAAATAACCCTTTGAAGCTCATAATACTTCCCCGAGCCTCACACGGGCCATGTCCCCCTGCTGAGAGAGGTTACAGACAACTTCACACCATACTGTGCACCTATTGCCTTTTTAAGATGACGGGTTCCAAAAATACTGCAACTCAATTTAATAAGGTTTGTCCATGATACTGCAGGAAATTGCCACCTTTGTCACAAGCCATATTGAGGCTCAAAGAAATTGGAAGCATCTTGATCAGGGTGGGCAAGAACCAGCCTGTGGCCTGGACACAGTTTTCTGGGGTTAGCAGGAGGTGGGTTGCCACATAGTTTGTTTACTTGACCCCCTGCAGGTACAACTGTTCACAGCTCCCATTTGCCCTGGCCAATGGAAGCTGCAGGAAGCAACGTGGGCCAGGCCATCCCCCCCTGCAGTGCCCTTTGGCTGAGACTGGCGAACCACGGCCATTGGGAACTACAAGAGGCCATGCCTGCAGATGCTCTGGTAAACAAAGCATATTGGCGGCCCACCAGAGGCTAAAGCTGGCAAACTGCATATGGTCCACGGGCCCTTTATTCCTCAACCTTGGTCTAGATCGACAGCTTTTTGTCTGTGCTCCACAGACCCTGGGAACCCTCAGTCTATGTTTAAGGAAATCTGAGAAAAATTGATGTTACGATGAAAGAGTGGGTTTCAACTTATGGTCTGCAGATCCCGGAGACTCTGCAGATTTGGGCTAAGATTTCCAAAGGAGGCTGCACCTCCATTAGAAATGTTTCACGGGTCCAAAAATGAAACAAAGGCTGAAAACCATGGATCTAAATAATCCTAGAATGAGGCATCCGCTCCTAGCAAATTCTCAACTTGGTTGTGTGTTCCTTTTGCAGGTTACTCGTTGATGTGCTACACCTGCCAGAACAAGACATCTAACAAGGACTGTTTGCTGATAGATATGTGTGCAAAAGAAGACAACTACTGTGTGACAATCCTGGATACTATAGCAGCTGGTAATCATCCATCATAGTAAAGCCCTATTTGTACTGTAAGGGTAGTGCCGAAAGACACCTGAGATCAGAGCTTTCTTGTGCAGGGTGCTGTACAGACATGTCATTAAAGGACGAGCACAAAGAGCTCGTGACCTAGGTAATGACAGGATTCAACAGGCAGAAAAGACAGACAGACTGGGGTGGGAGACAGCAACATCGTGGGAAAGGATGGGGCTTTCAAACACACCGAAGTGATTTAGGAGCACAAGTCTTGCTGACTGTCCATCCTATCCATGGTGAAATCTATACCCTATGCACAGGTATATTGGGTCACATTATTGTGAGCAACAAATTCAGCTGCTTGCTGCTTTGGCATTCACAGAGCATTCCTCAGACTCTCAAATTTCTATCCTAGCATGCGATGCGGCTCACTCTACAATCTGGAGTGGTTTCTGTATGGGCCAGTCATTTTATAGGGTGTTCCGTCACTCTAGGTTCTTACATGGCCCCTAACACCATAGAGATGTGGGTCAGGAATCTAAAAGCCATGTTAAAGGTTCCTAACTTAAACTAGAAGTGCTGGAAAATGAACACCACAGCCTGAGTCGTGACTATTATCTAAAAGCAACAATGACCCAAGGTCATTGTTGCTTTTAGACAATGGTTACGACCAGGGTTATCTCTAATTTTTTTCCATCTATGTGTGGAATAAAAATTATATGCACTGAGACTTGTGCAAATATGCACCATCTGCAGAATCTAAAATCCAGCTGTGGGCACCCTGCTAATCAGCTGGGCAGTGCCGGAATTTCTCCCAAGTGGCTGCACAAGCGCACAGATGCAGGGAACCCTGGTGACATCTCAGGCTGTGGTTTTCATTGGCTTGTATTTCCTGGCCTATCAAGACAGACTGCCTTAAGGACCATATGCCATTGGCTCCTCCCCTTCCACCCTTGGCCCTGCCCCTTCTGGGCATGGAAGCAGGCCCATCTCCCACTTTGCCCTAGGGCCCATGGCAGCTGTTGGCACTGCTGGACACTTATCTCCTTGAGACTCAAAGTAGTCAGGATTCAAGGGAACTCATAAGCAATGATTTCTCTCCTTTTTTAATTGTCCTGGTTTAGATGACAAGTCCATGCGCCGCATCTCCAAGATGTGTTCTCCAGAGTGCCCCAAGAAGCCCCCGAAGCAAGGCAAAACGGGTAGTAAGGTTTTCTGCTGTGATAAACCTTTGTGCAACGTGAATGGAGCCGGCAGCATGAAGACCAGCTACTCGATGATTTCCATGGGGATCCTCGCGAACTTCATCTACATCTTCCGATCGGGACTGTGACGGACCAGGAAGAGAGAACTCTGTGCCCTGGAGAACCTGCTCAGGCCCCAAGGAGACACCAAAGCCCTACTCTGGGCAAAGCTTTCCTTTGGGTTTAACCCTTCCCTTAACCCTTAGGACAAAAAGCAATGGGCTTAAACTGCAGCAAGGGAGGTTTAGGTTGGACATTAAGAAAAACTTCCTAATGGTCAGGTGGCCAAACACTGGAATAAATTGCCTAGGGAGTTTGTGGAATCTCCATCACTGGAGATTCTCAGGAGCAAGTTCGATAGATGTCTAATGAGGATGGTCTAGACGGTGAGTGGTCCTGCCATAAGGGCAGGGGACTGGACTCGATGACTTCTCGAGATCCCTTCCAGTTCTAGTGTTCCATGAGCCTATGATTCCCTCTGTACTCTTAGGCTTGGTCTACACTAGGAAGGTAAATCAATTGCAAATATGCAGTTCTAGCTACGGCAACTAAGTTGATTCTAGCTACTCATCTGAAATTGACTTACCTGGCCGTCCTCACTGAGGAAGCTCAACAGGAGAAACTCTCCTGCCAAGCCCTGATAGGTTGATTTTGTGCATCCCTACCAGGCATGCGAAATCAAACCCCAGAAGATTGACTCTGAGCAGGTCGATCTTCCAGGTAACTTAGGCGTGGCCTCAGTGTCTCTTCAGATCCCAGCTGGAAATAGCACCTCTATTGCTTTTCACACCATGGAGCTTGTCTCTGCCAATGGGTCCAGAGTCACAGCTCTCCACTCCAAATGTCCTCTTCCTTACCTGTGGTTTTGTACACCTGCAAATATCAACTGAACAGAGTGGTAACCGATGGCTCCATCCCACCAGATGATGTACAAAACACTAAGGTAGGTCCTGATTCAGGAATGCAGTAAAAGCATGTGCTTAAATTTTAAGCATGTGCTTCAGTGCATTCCTAAATTGGGACCAGTGTTATAATTTTTTGCTCTACCCAGGATCTCAGCTTTGTTGACACCATAGAACCATAGGAAGAGACCTCAGGAGGTCATCAAGTCCAACCGCCTGCTCAAAGCAGGACCAATCCCAACTAAATCATCCCAGCCAGGGCTCTGTAAAGCCGGGACTTAAAAACGTCTAGGGATGGAGATTCCACACCTCTCTAGGCAATGCATTCCAGTGCTTCACCACCCTCCTGGTGAAATAGCTTTTCCTAATATCTAACCTACACCTCCCCCACTACAACTTCGGACCATTGCTCCTTTTTCTGCCATCTGTCACCACTGAGAACAACAAGAAGTCCTGTGGCACCATATAGACTAACAGATATTTTGGAGCATAAGCTTTCGTGGGCAAAGACCCGCTTCATCAGAGAGAGGACAGTCTCTCTCCATTCTCTTTAGAGCCCCCTTTCAGAAAGTTGAAGACTGCTATCAAATCACCCCTCAGTCTTCTCTTCTGCAAACTAAACAAGCCCAAATCTTTCAGCCTCTCCTCATAGGTCATGTTCTCCAACTCCCTAATCATTATTGTTGCCCTCCACTGAACCCTCTCCAATGCACTCACATCCTTTCTATACTGGGGGACCCAGAACTGGACGCACCACTCCAGATGTGGCCTCACCAGTGCCGAGTAGAGGGGAATAATAACTTCTCTGCTGGAAATGCTTCTCCTAATGCACCCCAATATGCCGTTAGCCTTCTTGGCTACAAGAGCACACTGTTGACTCATATCCAGCCTTTCATTCACTGTAATCCCCAGGTCTTTTTCTGCTGCAGTGCTATTTAGCCAGTCAGTCCCCGGCCTGTAACAGTGCTTGGGATTTTTCTGTCCCAAGTGCAGGACTCTGCACTTGTTCTTGCTGAACCACATCAGATTTCTTTTGCCCCAATCCTCCAATTTATCTAAGTCACTCTGGAGTTTTCAAAGATAATAGCCAAAGGCTCTGCAATGCTATCTGCCAATTCCCTCAGTACTCTTGGACTCATTAAATCTAGACCCATGGATTTGTGTGCATCTAGCTTTTCTGAATAGCTCTTAACCTGTTCTTTCCCCACCGAGGGCTGCCCACCTCTTTCCCAAACTGTATTGCCTAGTGACCTACTCGGGAAGGTGACCTTGTCTGTGAAGACTGAGGCAAAAAAGCATTGAGTACGTCAGCCTGTCCTACATTATCTGTCACCAGGTCACCTCCCCCATTGAGTAATGGCCCCACACTCTCCCAGCTAACCCTCTTATTGTTAATATATCTGTAGAAGCCTTCGCATTCCTCGCTAGCTGCAGTTGCAGTTGTGCTTTCTCTTCCCTGATTACTCCCTGGCATTCTCCAGCCATATATTTATACTCCTCCTTACTCATCTGTCCAAGTTTCCACTCCTTATACGCATCCTTTTTGAGTCTGAGCTCACCAAGGGTTCCTCTCGCGAGCTAAGCTGGTCGCCTACCATATTTGCTCTTCTGACGGCGCATCAGTAAGCTTAACGGTCACTGCTCTTCAGTCACACACTGACTTTCTTCAAGCTTCTTAACCACACACACAACCCAAAATAGCCACAGAGGGAAAGGAAGTCAAAGATGGAGGAAGTGAAAGAGATTTTAAAGAAAATTGCAGCCTCAGAAAAGGGTTGGATGAGGGTGGAGGGGAACTAGACCGTACAAAGATTGTGGTGGTACCAGTTCAGCTATTCTGATGATTAATGCTGCATAAATAGGGCTACACCTCTGACCATCTCAGCTAACAGGCATTTATAGACCTCTCCTGCACCGACCTATCTGGTTCTTTTTTGAATCCAGTTAAACCTGGGCCTTCACAACATCCTCTGGCAGTGAGTTCCACAGGTTGCCTGTACATTGTGTGAAGGACAGACTGACAGACAAGCAGACTGAGACTAGGGACAGGGAACAAGGGGCAATTTACATCCCTGTCAGTTGGCTTCATAGTAGGTTACATAGCTGTGGCGTGTTTCTGAAGAGGTATGGGCCTCAAAGAAGAGCTAAGGGAAGGCATACTACTCAGAATGGCTATGAGGTTGACAGTCTGAATAACCAATGGCAGGACAAGGCTACAGATGTTGGTGGAAAATTGGGTGGGGTGATATGACACCAAGGGCCGGTCAACACTACCGCAGAAGATTGGCCAGCTCAGGCCTGATCCTTGGGGGTTGGATTTCGCATGTCCAATAAGGCTGCACAAAATCGACCTCTCGGGGTCACAGTTGACCCCTGTACTCCTCACAAGACATGAGGAGTAAGGGAGGTCGACAGGAGAAACTCTCCCACTGACCTTCTCCTGTATAGACAGCCAAGCTAGCTGAGTGCACATATGTCAATTTTAGCTGTGCAAATGCTGTAGCTAGAACTGCGTATCTGCAGTTGACTTTCCAAGCCTAGTGTAGACAAAGCCTAACAAGGGAAGGGCAATGTTAGACCAATCACTGATTAACCAGCAGATGGTGAACCATTAAGAGGATCTGAAGGGGGAAGGTGGGAAGTCTCTGGAATAGTGGTGTACCTTCTTCATGGGGGTATACGTGAGGTAATATGGGAAATGGAGAGCTTCCTCTTGAAAAGCAGGGCAGAAGCACAGCAAGTGCTGTAGTCCAGGGCTTATCTGTGTAGGTGACATATGCAGATCTCTAAAGTTACTGAAGGAAATGGTTTTCATTGGAAACTCCAGACCAGATTTTTACACTGCCTGTTTGGGCAGGAGGATGAAGTAGGTAGCACCAAGGCTTGAAGCAGTTTCTAAACTCTATTTATTACAAGAAGAACAATGACAGAGGCAGCTGAAAGTTTCCTAGGAGGCTAGTGACTCTTGGCTTTGGCCCTGGAGGGGTCTCTTGCCTGTTCTTGAGGTTGCTAGCAGCAGGAGCATAAGTGTAACTGCCCACTGGCAGACTCAAACCTGGGACCTTCAAAGGGTGGTGCAGGAGCTGCTACAGTGTGAGTGAAAAGCCAGCTGGCTCTTAGCTATGGATGGAGAGGAGACTCATTCAGTCTCTGTACATGGCTTTCTCTGTCTTTCCACGGTTCCCCCATTACCTTCCCTCCTCTGCCCCAGGCCCTCTTCTGCCTGCTTGAAGCCAGAGCTGCTTTGACTCTGCAAAGCCTGACACGCTATTAATTCAACCCTGTTACTCCCTACCCAGGTGGTTTGCACCTGGTGGCCCACAACACACTGGTGTGTCGTGGGAACTAGGGTTCTGAAACTACATCGATTTCTGTTCCTCAGGGCTCTTTGCAGAGCCACTGCAGGGGGAAAACTGAGGAACCAGCACCAGCTGGGACTCAAGCAGCAAGGCTGCCCGCTCCCAGCTGTGGCAAGTTGGGGGGAGGGAGGGAAGACCCTGCTGGAGCTGGGACATGGTTTAAATCAGTGGTTTCCAAACTTTCTGGCATCTCACCCCCCTTTTGATTTTTGAGAAACCCTCACGCCCCCCCCACCTCTTTTTTACCATCATCCAATTGTCCCTTTTAACAAAAAATTCAATTTGTAATGTAAAATAAACGCAAAAACTTGATATAAAAATGTTATTTAAAATTAAAAATAAGCACCAATAGTTTTTCTTGGTCCCTTGTGGGTTCCTGGTGCAGCCCCAGCTGGCTGGGTGCCTGAGCCCTGTACCAGCCACCAGAACTGCCCACACAAGCCACCCACCAACCTGAGCTCTGCACTGCCAGAGCCACTCACACAAGCTGCCCGCCTGCCCCCCCACCTGAGCCCCACACTGCTGGGACCATCTGCCTGCCCACCAGCCACTCACCCCAGCCATGTTCCATCTGCCCAAGCCCCACACTGCTGGGGCCAGCTGCCTGCCTGCCAGCCCAAGGCACCTGTGCTGCCAGGGCCAGCCACCCACTTGCCAGCCTGAGCCGCACAAGCTCTGCAAGCCACCCGCCTGCGCCCCTCCCCTCTCAGAAAGCCAAGCACCATTAGCCCCTGCTCCTACCCAATCCCCATCCTCCTCCTCCCACTCCAGCCCACATTCACTCACCTTTGCAGGAGGCAGCCTGCTCCACATGGGTCTTCGTTGGCTGCCTGGTTCTTATAGCGGCTGCCCTGGGTCAACCACGTGAAATGGCAGGGGATGAGAGCCGGAAGCAAAGGCTAGTTCTTTCTTCGGGTGCGGGGTGGGGAATGATGGGGGTGGCTGGGTTGCCTCGCACCCGCCCTGGAATTTCTTCATGTCCCCCCGCCCCATGGGGGCACACCCCCAGTTTGTGAAACCATGGTTTAAATGCTGCATTCCAGCTCCAACAGGCTGGGAAGGAGGGACAACATTTATGACCAATTGATTCAGGTGAAAAAAGTGGGTGCACCATGGAATTGTTTCTCGCTTTGAAATAAGCCATGTCACTGAAAAGGATGGGAACCACTGCGCTTCCCCACCCCTCGAAAATCCAAGTACATGCCAGTCTCAAATAACCTCCCTGCTCCTATGGTGTTTACCCCTGCTTTCCACCTATCACACTGAGAGCCTGGCATATCCCAGCATAACCCTTTGAACCTTGCCACCTAATGATTCCTTCTCTTTGTTCCAAAGAGAAAGCAGAAGATAACTAATTCACATGGGCCTTCCAAATGCAGCTGGGAGACATTTATTCCAACCATACAAACATAGCGTGCAACACAGAAGTACTCTGAGGGACACAGACTGAGAACATCACCAAGGAATTGCATGTTGGGATGATCATAGCTGGGATTGTTTTTGAGTTGAATGAATGTACGACGTATGCTCTTTCTAAAGCAAGGGCACCAGAATATCCCCGGGGTGCTCATCAATTACCCCTTGCTCCTGTCCTTTTTATGAAACCAGAGCTGTGATGATTTGGGGGGTCTCTCTGTACAATGCAGGAACTGAGGCTGATATTCATATTGTAATGCTGTTCGCCAGGCATTGCTGTGTTTTTAGCGCTGCTATGCGAATTCCACCACTGCTCGGCTGGACCTTCGGCGGCCACACTCCCAACTGAGGGCTACGGAAAGTGCTCAGGATGCTTCTTGGTATAGTGGGTTGATGGCTGCAGAGGGAAAAAAAAAAATTCCAGACTTAGATCTTTAATGGGAGGGGAAACTCTGGCAAGCTGTAAGCCTGAAAGAGGCTTAGAGGTGATGAAGAAACAGCTAGTTAGCACAAACTGTGTAGGGAGAGACAGCACCAACTCAACAAATGCAACTGAAGTCTGCCTGTTGCCACCAGAGATGGCAGTGGGGTAGTTCATGCCCGGTGTGCAAAGCTAATTCACCACACCGATAGTAGAAGAAGAATCTTTATTTGGCATGCCAAGTTCGTGCCCGGTGTGCAAAGCTAATTCACCACACCGAGAGTAGAAGAAGAATCTTTATTTGGCATGCCTAGTTCGTGCCCGGTGTTCAAAGC
Source organism: Carettochelys insculpta (assembly GCF_033958435.1). Classification (NCBI taxonomy): domain Eukaryota; kingdom Metazoa; phylum Chordata; order Testudines; family Carettochelyidae; genus Carettochelys; species Carettochelys insculpta. The sequence continues at coordinate 8,133,163 of NC_134138.1, forward strand.
TAATTCACCACACCGAGAGTAGAAGAAGAATCTTTATTTGGCATGCCAAGTTCATGCCCGGTGTGCAAAGCTAATTCACCACACCGAGAGTAGAAGAAGAATCTTTATTTGGCATGCCAAGTTCGTGCCCGGTGTGCAAAGCTAATTCAGCACACCGAGAGTAGAAGAAGAATCTTTATTTGGCATGCCTAGTTCGTGCCCGGTGTGCAAAGCTAATTCACCACACCGAGAGTAGAAGAAGAATCTTTATTTGGCATGCCAAGTAAGGCACAGGGGGCTCTCTCCTCAAAGCCTGCGTGCCAAGCGTCTGGGTGATAGCACATATATACAGCTGTTCAGTGAAAGTCCCTCCCCACACAGGTAATACACTCCGCCTTCCCATTATACAATCTTCTTGTACTGTGCAGGTGCGGGGGTCTCTGGGGGTCCTCTGGTGGTCATTTTAGACAGGAGACCCAGGCCCCGAAATTCAAAGGTTACCCTCGGTTACATCTTGTTTGTTTTATAGCAATGAAGCGAAGCCGGAGGCCGTTTGTTTCATAGCAATGCCGGGGGCCATTCGTTTCATAGCAATGAAGCGGAGCCGGATGTGGGTTGTACGTTCTGCATTCTTGTTCTACTTGCTTCTCTCCTATGGCTACAAGGGCACACTGTTAACTCATATCCAGCCTCTCATCCACTGTAATCCCCAGGTCCTTTTCTGACGCACTATTTAACCATTTGGTCCACCGTCTGTAACAATGCTTGGGACCTCCCAAGTGTAGGACTCTGCACTTTTTCTTGTTGAACCTCATCAGATTTCTTTTGGCCCAATCCTCCAATTTATCCGGGTCACTCTGGACCCTCTCCCTACCCTCCAGTGTATTTACCTGGCCCCAGAAGGAGGAAAGGAATTTAAGAAAGAGCAGAACCAATCGTTAAGGGGAGCAGAGGGCTTGATTTAGGAGGTCTGTCCGAACCGCCAATCACATGGGAGGAGCTCTGTGGAGAGCAGAGGTCCTGGGAAGTGGCCTATAAATGAATCCGTTCTCTCTTAAAGAGTAATGTGTTGAAGGAATGAGGACACCAGGCAACATTCCAAGTAAGTGGAGCCCTTGGGCAGCTGCCCAGGAAAGACTGCAGTGCTGCCCAACTGACTAGCAAAGGGCCCACAGCTGCCTGTAGCTGGCAGCGTGGGTTTCTACTGGCGGAGCACATCTGCACATGCCTTGGTGCACTTAACAAAATTTATTCTGCCCATGAACAGAAGATATTAGAGGGAACACCAACAGGCGGGCAACCTTCACCAGCTGAGCTTGCTTTTGCTCTGGGAAAGAGGGCATGGCTGTGTCATGGAGAGTGCAGTGAGCTGACCACATGACAGGCCTGGCAGAGGGAAAAGAATAAGGAGGGAAAGGATGGCATTGGACTGATGGCTCTGTTTTGATTTCTGTCTTCCATTACAGGGAAAGGGGAAGGCTTGAAAAAGGTACCTTATTAAAACAATGAGAAGACATGGGAAAAGCCGGAATGGCATTACTTCAAAACCAAAGCCAGGGCTTTGGAAACCGAGGAAGGAGGTTCACAATAATTATTATATTTTGATTTTTAAATAATAAAAGGCAATGGAAAAAAGCCGAGTATCTTTCAGAGAGTGAGAGAGAAAAAGAAAAAACTATCAGATCCGACTGTGAGCTGTAGCTAGTCCCCGTAACACCAGGTGCTCTAGTGTCATGCTTTGTGTGATGGTTTGCGAAAATCACTAAAACAAAGCAGCAGAAATGTAGCACTTTAAAGACTAACAACATGATTTATTCAGTGATGAGCTTTGGTGGGACAGAGTCACTTCATCAGATGAGTGGGTCTTAAATAAATCATTTTTTTAGCCTTTAAAGTGCTACACTTCTGCTGCTTTGTTTTGCTGGAGTGCAGACCAACACGACTACCTCTCTGTGAAAACCACCGCTAAGATTGATTTTAAAATCAGATTGTCCAAGGAATGAAAGCAAAGGCAATATCTTCCTTGATGCCTCTACTGTATCCACTGGGTTTATGACATGACTGTGGCCTCTCGGCACTAACAGAAACAATGAAGAGTCGTAGTGATGAGAACAGCTGCATTTGCACAGCCTGGGTAAGCAACAAAGAAGACATATGCCGCTCGCTGAGCACTTTTCAGCCAGCAAGGTGTCTCCACTGAGGCCCTGAATCCGCAAGGACTGGCACTCATTTTTAAGTCTGGTCACTGTTCATGTGTGGAAAGTTGAATGGGTATTGATGTGCTTTGCTGGATCAGGGTCCGAGCGCTCTGCACCTTGGCAGGACTGAGCCTGCATGGGAGTTAAGGCAAGGAAGACACAGAATATGTGTCCTGACAGCCTGATCTCGCAGGCAATGGAGCAGCCTCTGAAAAATTTTCTTGTCTTCAACTTACACAGCCGAGTACTTTGCCTTGCTGTACCTCTGTGGTGCCTGGTTTCCAGAGGTTTAAGGCTGGCCTCTCGCTCCATGTTCTAGAAGGGAATTGGGCAACCCTGATTCTTCATTAACAAACTTATTCAATCTTTTAGCACATTGCTTCCCATAGCAACCGCCAGCCTCAACCACCCGCTTATCTGCCTCTCCCATGTCTCTGTGGTCTCTTCCCACAGTCCAGGCTGGCTGCTAAAGTATGTGTGGTGGGGTGGGGGCAGTGGGGGACAGGGGGCCTGCATGCAGGCATGCTGTCCCGAAGACATTTCTTTGCTTCTCTATATCTCCAGTAGAAATCATAGAATCATAGAATTCTAGGGCTGGAAGGGACCTCAGGAGGTCATTGAATCCAGCCTCCTGCTTCAAGCAGCATCAACCCCAACTAAATCATCCCAGCCATGATTATGTCAAGCTGTGACTTACAAACCTCTAGGGATGGAGATTCCACCACCTCTCTTGGTAACTCGTTCCAGTGCTTCACCACCCTCCTGGGGAAATCGTTTTTCCTAATATCCAACCTACACCTCTCCCTCTGTCACTTCAGACCGTTGCTCCTTGTTTTGCCATCCGCCGCTACTAAGAACAGCCTCTGTCCATCCTCTTTAGATTCCTCTTTCAGGAAGTTGAAGGCTGCTGTGAAATAGCCCCTCAATCTTCTCTTCTGCAAACTAAGTAAACCCAAATCCCTCAGTCTGTCCTCATAGGTCTTGTGCTCCAGCTCCTTAACCATTTTGGTTCCCCTCTGCTGAACCCTTGCCAACGCGTCCACATCTTTTCTATACTGTGGGGGCCAGAACTGGATGCAATACTCCAGCTGTGGCCTCACCCATGCTGAATAGAGGGGAATAATAGCTTCTCTAGATCTGCTTGCAATGCTCCTCCCAATGCACCCCCATACGCCCTTAGCTTTCTTGGCTACAAGGCCCACAGTTGACTCATATCCAGCCTCTTATCCACTGTAATCCCCAGGTCCTTTTCTGCTGCACTGACATTGGAAAAATGCACCTTCTAAAGGCAAAGGGTTAATCTCAGTAGAAAACTGCTTGGGCCACTTGGAGGCAATGGCTGATTGGACTAGTGTTGCTACCTGTCTGGTTTTTTACCTGAACAATCTGGGTTTTGGCTTTGTGGATGCCATTTTAGAGTTGCCTGGTGCCCAGTTTTCAATCACAAAGGGGACTAGCCCATGCAAAATGGCATCCAAACAGTGGTGCAAACAAGCAAAAAGTTCTCACCGGTGTGGTAGTGGGTGGCACACCAGTGGGAGGGAGGCACATGAACTCCCCATGTGACTCTCTCGTGTGACTCTACCCAGTCTCCAGCCCAGGAGCCCTATGCTCTTCCATCACCCTCACCGTTACCGTGGGGAAGAGGGAGCTATGGGTGGTACAGAGTGGGTCTTTGCCCATGAATGCTTAGGCTCCAAAATGTCTGTTAATCTATAAGGTGCCACAGGACTTCTTGTTGTTTTATCTGAGTGTAGATCCCCTGGGGGCATGTGTACACCGGGGGTACTCAGAGCTCTTCCAGAGGGTACATTAACTCAGCATTTCTCAACGTTTTTTATGAATAAACAAATTAGACTTATTTTACGTTCATCCAATTTTTTTTATTTATCCTTTTTGCACAATCATAAGCCCGGTGGCAAGTTTATAGCCTAGAAGCAATTTCTTCCCATTGAGCAGCCACAATTAAGTTGTTTAAACAAATTTGTTCCAGTGGTAGGAAAAAAAAAAAGTTGTGTGCCTGAAAATTGTAGGTACTGGGGGTACTTTTTTTTTAAAGGGATACTTTATAAAAAAAAAGTTGAGAAACACTGGTATAAAACAAAGCAGCATAAATGTGACACTTTAAAGACTAACAAAATGATTTATTCAGAGATGGTGACAGAGAGATAGCCGTGTCAGTGTGTATTCTATCAAAACAAAAAAGCAGTCAAGTAGCACTTTATTTTGTGAGTCTTTAAAGTGCTACTTGACTGCTTTTTTGCTTTTATTCAGGGATGAGCTTTAGTGAGACAGACCCACTTCTTCAGATCAGTTTCAGAAGCAGGTCTGTCCCATGAAAGCTCATCCCCGAATAAATCATTTTGTTAGTCTTTAAAGCGCCATATTTCTGCTGCTTTGTTTTGTTGGAGTACAGACTAACGTGGCTACCTCTCTGTTACTAGAATCAGAGAGGTAGCCATGTAAGTCTGTATCTTCGAGAACAAGAAGAAGTCCGGTGGCACCCTACAGACTAAGAGATATTTTGAAGCATAAGCTTTCGTGGGCAAAGACCGGCTTCATCAGATGCTCACTAAACACTGGTATAGATCATCTTCATACAACTTCTGTATTGTCTTTCCACATATAACCTTCATTTTCATATAACTTTATATTAAGTCTTTTGTTTTGTATCTCTGTATTAAATCCTTTCACATAGAAACTTTTTTATTTTTTTTTTGTATTAAGTAAAGTAAAGAAAATGTCTTTATGCCAGATTAGATCTCTCCTCTTTTAACTTAATTGATTGCCCTGTTGAGTGAATGCGGTGTGAATGGCTCAGGGATGAAAGGCAGGCCCCTCTAGCAACAATTGCAATGGTTGGAGACAGGACAGAAGACCTGTGAAGTGGGCTTATTAAAAGAAGGCTGGACATATCAACAGCCTTGGGAGACAGCCAAAGGCACCTGTTTTGGAAGCCCCCTCTTTTCAGACAACACCAGGAATTCTCCATGTGCATGAAGTAACGCATGACTAATTCCTATAGAGCTGCATGCAAGGCAGCTGCTATAATGATTCTGGAGTATCTTGCAAGGAGATCCTGGGTCTTTTCAACATTGGAGCATGGCTCCGGAACAACAGAAGCTGGGCACCAGCCCTCCCCTATCTAACTCACCTGATCAGTGAAGTTAGGTGGAACTAGTTGGTAACAGCAAGACAACTAAACAACAAGAATGGGTACGCTTGTGTGAGTGAGTGCATGAGTTTAACGAATCATATGCATATGATAAAGTAAGACAGCAGTCGTGTAGCACTTTAAAGACTAACACAATGATTTATTAGGTTAGTCTTTAAAGTGCTACATGACTGTTGGTTTGTTTTGTTAGAATACAGACTAACACTGCTACTTCTCTCTTATTAGATGATAAAATAGTGATAGATAAATGTATTAAGAACTTAAGAATGGCCATTACTGCGTCAGACCAAAGGTCCATCTAGCCCAGCATCCCGTCTCACAACAATGGCCAGTGCCAGGTGCCCCAGAGGGGGTGGACCAAGGACATGATAAAGTGACTTGTCTTCTGCCATTCATCTCCAGCCTCTGACAAACAGAGGCCAGGGACACCATTCTGACCCCTGGCTAATAGCCTTTTATGGACCTAACCTCCACGAACTTATCATGCTCTTCTTTGAACTCTCTTACAGTCCAAGCCTTCACAGCCTCCTCTGGCAAGGAGTTCCCCAGGTTGACTGTGCGCTGTGTGCAAAAGAACTTTCTTTTGTTAGTTTTAATCCTGCTACCCATTAATTTCATTTGGTGTCCTCTGGTTCTTACATTATGACAACAGGTAAATAACTTTTCTTTATTCACCCTCTCCACACTGCTCATGATTTTCATAGAATCATAGAACATGAGCACTGGAAGGGACCTCAAGAGGCCATCGAGCCCAGTCCCCTGCCCTCTTGGCAGGACCAAGCACCATCTAGACCATCCCTGATAGATACCTATCTAACCTGCCCTTAAATATCTCCACTGATCTCCATCTTACATATGCACCCCTCTCTATTTACACCCATATTAGTAGGCACCTCACTCTGGCTGGGTCTACACTAACCTTGAATGTTGATGGCTGCTACACAACTTTAGGTACATCAACTGCATACCAAAAATAAATGTTGCAGCCATCAATATTCATCCCAGTCCTAGCTGCAGAATGCCACCGGGAGCGCTCCGGCCGGCATTCCTTAATCCTTGTGGCTCGCAAGGAGTTCTGGGGTCGACACTAACCCCAGAACGCGCCATTTCATGCATGGGTGAAACAGCATCCGGCAAGATTAAACCAAAGCATTTGATCTTCCACGGCTAGTGTAGACCCAGACTCTGACACCCACAGACACTATACACAGTACGTGTGGACTGTTGCTTAGATCTTGAGGAAGTAATTAAGGGGCAGCAGTGAGGCTGACAAACATGGCAGACTCCTGGGCAAGGCAGGGGGTAGTAGCTCCATGCCCTGAAAAGGGCGGGGCCTGATGTGGAAGGGGCAGGGCTGGGGCTCCAGTGGTGATTTACAGAGCCAGGGTTTGGGCTGCTGCTGCAGTAGCCAGGAGCCCTAGCACATAAAGACGAGGAAGTGGTTCTGATAGTTCTCTCAGCTTGATTGCAGCATGTGCACCAAGCCACTGCAGATTTTATAGACCTCTATCATATCCCCCCTCAGTCTCCTCTTTTCTAAACTGAAAAGTCCCAGTCTCTTTAACCTCTCCTCATATGGGACCCGTTCCAAACCCCTAATCATTCTAGTTGCACTTTTCTGAACCTTTTCTGCCGCCAGAATATGTTTTGAGGTGAGGAGACCACCTCTGTATGCAGTACTCAATATGTGGGTGCACCATAGTTTTATAAAAGGGCAGTAAAATATTCTTTGTCTTATTTTCTGTCCTTTTTTAAATAATCCTAACATCCTATTTGCCTTTTTGACTGCTGCTGCACACTGCATGGATGTTTTCAGAGAACTATCCATGATTACCAAAAAATGTGGTGTTTTGCCTTATCCCTCTTGTCGGGAGTGAAATCCCAAACACCCAAATTGTTCATGCCTCAAAATGGAGGACGTTCACGTGTCCCAGATAAAGCCCTTATTTTACACGGAATCCCAAAATGGAGGGCAGAATCTTGCTGAGTCATTCTGATACAGCAGATTTTTCCCGCCTTTTCTGATTTACCTCAGAGCCTCCTAAGGGGTCTCCCTGCAGGGGCTCGATTACATAAGTTTTTCCCGGCATAAGGACAATATAAGGTCAGCACTGAGCCTTCTGCGGTGCTGTCCATCCGAGTGGCAGAGCGGCGGGGGTTTCCATCAGCAACGAACGTCAGACATCGCAGGACTCCCAGCAAGATCCAGCACTCACCGCCACAGGAGACATGGCCACTTGCAACATCAAGGACTTGAGATCAGTGTACCATCTACTCACCATCGAGGGATCGCCCCAGTGCTCCTCCCGACGGGCTTTAAACTACTCCAACGGTAGAAGGTCCTGGGCGACCGTATGGAACTTTGAAGAAGCGTAATTATAAACTGAGGCAGGTGTTGATTTGGGACTGATTGTTATCATTAGGGCGCTCATGTTATTTGGTAAGTTTTCTCTCTCTCTCTCGGTCTGTTCACTGTAAACTATCACTTTTTAATAAACTGTCTTATATTTGGTATACATAAATATTGTTCTCTCTCTTTATTGGTTAGAATAATGGTTAACCAGATGACAGATGCTGGCATGCTGTGACACGGGCTAGAGGACTGTCTTTGTTAGGGGTCCCAGCACAGCCGTATCCAGTCCAAATTAGATTCTTTACCTAACACCCTGCAAAAGGTTCAGCATCATTCTTTGAAGTACAACACTGCTCCTTCCTCCTGCCCCTCCCACCACGGAAAGGAGCAAAATTCATCCTGCCCCAACCTGGTACACAGAGCTCCTTGGAGACGCTGGGGGACCCGGCTAGGAGTTCTGCTCCTTTCCCTGCTGGGGGGGTGCTTCCAGCCTGCCCCACCAGGCTGCAGCCCTGTACACAGAGACCGTACAGGCAGTGTAGAGACTGGGGATGGCTTGCAGAGAGTCCTTCCCTTGCACAGTACTGGCTAAAAATCACCTACAGTATGGCGTGCAGGACTGTACTGGTGCTTGTGCATTACTGCATCCAAACCAGAAGTCCACTTACCAAGGGGCAGGGATCTGCACCAGCCCCTGCTCAACCGTGGCTGCCTCCTACCTGCAGAAAGGATCCACAAAACAGAAGATACACACCTCTCATAGAACTGGAAGGGACCTCAGGAGGTCATCAAGGCCAGTCCCCTGCCCTCTTGGCAGGACCAAGCACCATCCTGGACAGAGTTCTTTCTTTTCTTTTCTTTTCTTTTCTTTTTTTTTTCAATTTATTTGCCTTGGACCCCTAAATGGCCTCTTCAAAGATTGAGCTCACAACCCTGCGTTTAGCAGGCCAATGCTCACACCGTGGGATGAAGAAAAGCAGGTGATGAAGTTCTAGGCACTCCCAAGGCAATAAAGGGGGTTACTCAGATATGCTGGAAATGTTTAAAGTGATATTGTTATTTGAAAAAAAAAAATCAACTGTACCTGATGAAAATTCCACATCTTACCACTGGTCTGTGTGTCTGGCAGACCCTTCCCTGAACTGATTTTCAAGGAGGCTGCATCTCCTTCCTCCTAGCTTCGTGACTGCCACAGCACCTCTTGGTGGTCACTCAGTAATGAGTAGCATATCTTCATGTCACCCTCCTATTTGTGAGTCCATTGATGGCTGCTCAGTCCAATTCTGGAGCCGCAGGTCCTATCCCACAAGGGGCAGGTGCTGGCAGCTGTTGGAGGGGAGCGGGGCAGTTTTTGACACTCTTCTTCTCCATCTCTCCTTGTCTGCGCCTTGGCAGGAGCTCTCAAATTGCACTTCCCCCTTATGGATTACTGCTTTCCACTGGGGACAGTCTTGAGCACGGTCCTCCCAAGTGTTGACACCGATACTGCACTTTTTCCATGTTCCGAAAAGCTTGCTGTTCCATTTCAACCGCATGGAGGTGAACCCACTGGACACAGTTATCCAGTCAGGAGAACTGAAGTGGATATGTTTCGTGCTCCTTTTCTAGCCCCTTCTCCATGTGGGGCGAGCAGAGAGGATGCTGATGCAGCAGCTGGGCCTTTCTATCACCTCAGTCCTCGAAATGGAATAACTGATACATACATCCAACTCCTACGTGCTGGTCCATGACTGAAAGCTTCCAGCTTTCACAATCCTGCTCCCATCGCCATTTGCTGTAGGTCTTAAGTTTAGGAGAGTAGTACACAGAGGAAGATGCCTGTGCGTGCCTTCTTTTAATGTCTTGACTGGTCTTGATGGATAGAAAACTCAGGTCCAATGGCAGGGGATCCACAACGACTGGGGATCTCCTGTTTGCTGCAGCCTTCATCCGCCTTCACAGCGGTTGCAGCATTACCTTTGCTATCTTCTGCCTGTTCTGCCATTGAGGACTTTTATACTGATCGGCATGGAATGGCATGGCTGACAGCTCCAGCAGAAAACAATGACCGGTGGCCAAAACATGGGATGCCTGATTTTTGTTGCATGTCGTGCTGTGATTGATTAGGATGGTTACTGTTAGGGAGGTTTACTCACGCTGCCAAATGAATGGATGAGTGGTGGTCATACCAAGTGGTTAGAGCCAGAGTCAGGGTCAAGACTTGGAACAGGAGCTGGAAGCCAGGAATTGAAGCCCAAGGTTAGAAACCAATTGTTTGGCGTGAAACAAGGAAGGAAAGAAGGAGCAGCGCCAGTTTGTTACTGCCATCGCTGGTTTGCTGGTGCCAGTCTGTGACAGTCTTACAACCAATGAGGCCGGAAAGCCAATCAGGCAGCCCGCTGCAGGCCAACCATGCTCGTAAGTAGCCCAGAGTCTGGCTCTGCTGCAGGCCCTGATTCAGTCAGTTACAGAAGAGCGGAAGGTACTAGCTGAGGGGTTTGGAGATTTTGGGAAGGTCCCTACCTAGAGTATCACGGGGACCGAGAGGCATGGTCGTAGTCCCTGCTTGTTCTTCCCCCAAGATTCTATTAATGCCTCCCTCTGCCCCAATGCAATTAAATTTGCTCCCCACCAGCAGGTGAATTAATTGGGATTAAGCAAATCCTACCCCAAGGCACTTTTACTTCTGTGGCAACGTTGTAGCACCTCCTTCAGCATCATCCCGATGCCCTGATTGGGGTCCCTGGGTGCTGCTCTAATTTAAATTGTAAATTACTCACTTGAGAAATTTCATTAAAGTTGCAAAGTCAAGCACTCGAAAACTAGCAAACACCAGGCTGCCAGTTGCCCTGACAACTTAATTCTGCCCCTGGCGTGTCCACCCATGACTGTGCTGAATGAGGTACAGGTCCTTAGGGTGCCAACTGCAGGCCAAGTGCACTGTGACATGGAGGCAAGCAGGTGCTTCAGTTGCTAGGTTTTATAGGTGCTAACCCTGGTGGGTCCCACCCAATGACTGCCCAGGTGCATGGCTAAGGGAAAGTGAAGGAACAGATTCAAGCACCAGACCTTTATTATGTCCAGCTGTTGGAGTGTCACTTCACTTCTCCGTTACTATTCAGCTGATTACAATGAGTCATATAGGCTATGTCTACGCTAGCCCCCGCTTTTGAAAGAGGGATGCTAATGAGTCACTTTGGGATATGCTAATAAGGCACTGCAATGAATATGCAGTGTTTCATTAGCATAATGGTGGCCGCAGCACTTTGAAAGTGCTGCTTTCGATCACGCACGGCTCATCTACACAAGGTCCTTTTTGAAGGGACCCCACACACTTCGAAATCCCCTTAGTCCTATAACCAAAGTGAACCAGGGCTTTGCCCATGAAAGCTTATGCTCCAAAATATCTGTTAGTCTATAAGGTGCCACAGGACATAATAAGCAAAATACGATAAAAGATTACATGCATGCTCGGCCCATGGCTCAGGTTGACATGTTTGTCAGTACACAGGCGTTATCCCTCAAGTTTTCTCTTGTAGAAGGGAGGTTAAATGATGACTTAGTTGGGGTTGATCCTGCTTGAAGCAGGGGGCTGAACTCAATGACCTCCTGAGGTCCCTTCCAGCCCTCGAATTCTTTGATTAAGTTCCAATTCCAGGTCTTTAGGAATGATGGGTGGCACCTCCCAACAGATTTTCCCACAGGTACATTCCTATATGGTCTTGAGACAAAGAGAACAATAAGCAGTGCTTGTAGTGGCAACAGTACACAAATATCAACGCTCCTCCTTTCTGGACCCAGATTGGCATTACTCATGCTGACACGTTAGACCTTTTCCTGAACTCAGGTTGGTATTCGGGGAGGGCACATTGTTATCTCTCCTTGAACTGGGAAACAGACTTTGAGGCCCCTCTCAGTGAGCTATGGGGCTACAATTCAAGATAAGTCCCAATTACTGTTTTACACTCAAGGTTATGCTGTCTCAGCTCTTGTTTGATGCCTAGTTATACAAACACAAGTTTGTTTTGCTATCCTTGCCATGCCTTGTCTATTGTTAGCCAAGCCTCAGGTCTGCTTCCTCTGGGCATATGTTAAAAGATTCTGAAAAAAGACTGTGGTCAGAATCTTGAACTGGGATCTTAGCCCTTCAGAAAGGATATTTTACTAGGCCCGGCAGGAAAGGTTGCAAATACCCTTTGTGCAGTTATAGTTTCTGGTGAACAAGAGCAGTTCTTGTTTGAGTTCCTGGGACAGACAGTCCACTACAGTCAGGTCCCATCAGACCCAGTGCGTGAAGTGACCTCTTGTGATGGGGTTCTGGGGTCCCCAAGCACTGCACCCCATCCACAGGCAGGAGTGACTCTCACTCAGCAGATAGAACAGGAAGTTTATTAGGTGACAGAGGCACAGTTTCTTACAGAAGAGTCAGTGCAGCAATCAGAGACAGTCATTGCAACCCATCCTGGGGAAAGGAGCCCGAGGGGTGCCCCTCTGGGGTGTAGCTTCCCCCCTCGCCAGGCTAGCTGCCTTCCAGCTCCCTCTCTCCCCCAGCTTCTAACCCCCTTGCCAGATTCAAACCCAGCTCGGCTCCTCCCTGCTCTTTGTTCAGGTCAGAGGTGTTACCTGCCAGTTTAGGTTACAGCCCCAGGGGGTCATCCTTAGCAGCTGGGAGCTGCTCTGCCTGTCACACACACATCCAGCCTGACTCTCACATGCACTCCCCCCACTCCATCACCCCTATTCATTCCAATGCCTCCTCAAACAAAACAGACCTTGCAGGTTTCCAGGCCAGGCACAGTTAGTGTCTCTGGTCAGGGCCCCTCTGCAAGGGCTCCCTGCCCAGCTGCTGCTAACCCATGTAAACCCCACACTGATTTGTGGCCCTCTGTAATGCCCAGCACACCCAGCCTATTCCACATGCAGCTCTGGATGCATCCTACTTCACTGCAGCGCCTGGTTACCACTGAGTTGCTATCTCCCTAAAATGCCCCACCATTTCCTGCTTTGGGTCTTCCCTCCTATCTGGCCTGGAGAAAGGGAAGTGCCAGAGAATGGGGCTGATGGGAGTTGTAGCCCCCTGGCTTAGCAGGTTCATCACCCACTTGCTTCAACGATTTTCAAAAGGCATTTGACAGTATACATCAGAAAGTGACTTGGGCGGTGTTGGAGTCATACAGAGCGGATAGCAGACTGATACGATTGTTGAAAGATATCGGTGACAATGCGGAGGTAGCGGTGAGAACATGCAGAGAGTTGGGAAGTTGGTTTAAAACAAGTAGAGGTACAAGACAAGGAGATCCGATATTGCCAAGTATTTTCATCGCACATCTTGAAAGAGCAATGGACAAGATCAAGGAAGAGGTAGAAGTGATATCGGTGCATGGGAAAAGAATTAACAACTTGAGGTTCGCGGATGATATCATTATCTTTGAGGAAGATGAGGAGAAGCTAGCAAAAACGGTGCAGGTGTTAAACAAAGAAGGGAAGCGTTACGGACTGATTATGAACATCGATAAAACAAAAACAATGGTATTCGGAGATAAGGAAGGAAGATCAGTGTAGATGGTATTGAACTAGAAAATGTAGAGAAGTTCACGTATCTGGGGAGCAACATAATGTATGATCGAGACTGGAAGAAGGAAATAGCGACTAGAATAGCGAAAGCAAGAGCGAGTTTGAAGGCAATGGATAAGATCTGGAAAAGCAAAGCAATTAGCTTAAGAACGAAGCTGGGCGTCTTGAAAACATGTGTATTCAGCATTTTGTACAGATGTGAGACGGGTGATAACGAAAGATTTGAAAAGAATAATATTGATGTTCAAAAGGACTTGTTATTGAAAGATTCTGAGAATAGGATGGATGCAGGTCACCAATGAGGAATTATATAGGAAGATACAGCCAAAAGAGAACCTGCTGCAGAAGGTTATAAAACAGAAGCTACAACTATTTGGACATATTTGCAGAATGAATGATGAACGAAAAATCAAGACCCTAGTATTCGGCATAATAGATGGTTCAAATAGGAGAGGCAGACCCCACAGAGAATGGATAGATGATGTAGTAGATTGGTGAGGAGCCAGTCTATGGAACTAAGCCACTCTGCAAAGGATGGGGAAAGATGGAAGGAAATAGTGAGAGAGGCATCAGACACCAATGGGCGCTGAGCTCATGGTTATTGATAATGATGATGATGATGATGACAATGACCTTCTGAAGGCTTGACTTTGCAATCTAAATTATGCAATGGCCATTTGAAGCCATGTTAACACACAGATCATAGGCACCAGAAATAGAGCCCATTCCCTGCTCCCCTGGGACTAATTGGCCCTAAATAATAATAAATGGTGAGAGAATTATGAAACCTGGTATTCCGGGAGACCGTAAACCAGACTGGGAAGGCCAAGGGAAGTGTGCAGGAAATGGGTTAAAACCTGGCCCTGGCTGTGTTGTGCTGATATCAGAATGCTCTGTAGCAACATGGTGATTTAGCCAAAACTTGTGAGATTTCCTGGCAGGCCCCTCCTACCTCCTGGGAGGGAAGGATGGAGCTGGAGTTCCCCAACTCCCTGGGAAGCCTGCAGCTCCTCCATCCCCCAGACAGTTGGTTGCCCACTCGCTGGCCAAGGCAGCTGGTTCCTGGGCTCCCTTGACTCTCCACGTGTGGGGCTGCTCTGCCCCCTGGGGTGCTGCCTGCTGGCCTGGCACTGCTCCCAGCCGACTCCTCACACAGCTAGCTCCTGCTCTGCCCAACTGGCCTGCTCCTGGGGGGGCTGCCAGACCCTGAGCTCCCTCCCCACGGCGGGAGGGAGGCGGCGATGGGTGATCCGGGCAAGCCAAGGATTTTGGGGCGGGGTGAACCTCGGTTCTGCCTTCAACAGGCTCGCCCGGCCCCTGCGCGCGTTTGGCTTTTCATTCCCCTTGATCGCCCTCCAAAAACCTTCCCACGGGGGGGCTGTGCCCCGCTTCGCGGGAAGAAGGGGGCAGGGGGTTTCCAGCCAGGCAGCGGATCAGACAACAGGAAGCAGCCTGAGCGCTCCCCTCCCTGCGCAAGAGCTTTTCCCCTCCCTGCGCGCTGCAGCGGGGAAACGAAACCGAGAACCGCTGCGCCCCGCCCCGCCGTCTGGTCCAGACTCCGGCTGCCCTCGAACCCCCCAACCTCCGCCCCTTCTCCCGCCCCGCCCGGGCCACACCCCGCGCCGCTCGCCCGGCGCCCCTGCAGGCGCTGCGTCCCCAGAGCGCAGGAGGCGGCGGAGCACGATGAAGGCGGTTCTGCTCGCCCTGCTGGCGGCGGCGCTGTGCGGGGGCCCAGGTGAGATGCGCCGGGCAGAGCCGCCCGGAGCGGGGCTTGCCCTCTGCCCTGGCGGGGGAGCTGCGGCTTTGCAGCCCTCCCTTCACCGCCTGCTCGCCGCGGCGTGGGCCTTGGCTGCCTTGTGGGCGGGAGTCACAAGCGCTCAGGGCAGGTTGTCTCCACGGCCTGGTGCTCAGGGGGTGCGGGCTGCAGGGGGGAGCGCGGTTTTGGGGGGGTGGGGGGCGTCTGCTGGTGCAACAGCAACGTGTGTGTGTGTTGGGGGCGGGGAGCGGGTGCTTAGCCCTGCAGATCCGGCCAGTCAGCTCTCCTCCGGTTATCTTCTGAGCCAGGATCTTTTCCTCCGGGGATCAGGGGTTCCCAGCCTTGTTTCCTTGCAGCAGTGACTTTTACAAGTTCTCCCAAGGCCGGGGTGGCCAACCCGTGGCCGCTAAGTCCTGGAGCGAGCGAGCGAGCGAGCGCCATTATTCTGAACACAGATTCCTCCTTGGAGCCAACTGGCCACATTGAACCAGCCAGATAGTCCCGTGTGGCTGGTGGCAGCCACGTTGCCAAGGGGATCTACATTAAGGTTTGAGTATGCTCGTTGGTACAGTGGAGTAAATCAGGAGTCACCTCCTGGATTCAGCTAAGCTGAACCAGTGGGCGTGGACGAGCTCAGAATCAGGCCCTGCCTTCTTCCAATGCTGTAATGGAATTCCAGGACTGTTGGAGGGAGGTGAGGTCCACAGCCATCGATTGCGAGAGCCACTGGTTGATTTCATAATGGAGGACAATTTTCCTTCTCCAGCTCTTCCTGAGCTCCTCTGGTTTTAAAAGATAAGGAGGTCTGGGGCCCTTTGAAAATTGGGTGGGAGCCCTCCAAGGACAAAAGCTGTTTGGAGAGTGGTGTTTGTTTTTTCTTTTGGGCCACAAACCTAGGCAGAGCTGTCTCCGTTAATAACCGATGGCTTTTTGGCCGATCCACAATTTCCCCGTTTATATTCTTCTAGATGCTGTTGCTTTGGGATCACCCACCTGAACATATTAAGCCCCTTTTTACCTGTTCTCTCACATTAATACATAAATAAGTCCCCCTGAGTCCTACACTGGATGTCTTGGTAAACTACAGCCAGAACCTAAAGAAACTGACCAGATCCAGCTGCCTGTTTCTGGGCTTCCAATTACAATTCTTTGGTTTCTGGCTGCTTTCAAGATGATCATAGCTGCCCTTTCTAGGTACTCACTAGTACCCCACCCTGTAGTACCTAAGCACTACCCCGGTGAACGCAGAGGGCCAGTTCACAAGTCCCAGTCTCTATGGGATCAAACTTAGCTGGGTCTGAAAGAGACCTGCTCTCCCCTGGACAGTAGATACCTTTTGCCAGGCAAATGGGGGTGGTTGCTGGTAGCTTTATCCCCAGAGCAATAGGAAAAATATTTCTTTTGCTATGCAAGGAATGTTTCCTGAGGAGCTCCTGTGCTTAAGCTGGTGACTCACTGAGCTGTCTAGCGACATAAGGTGGTGTGGAATTGCCAAGTAGTGGGCTCTGGAGGGAGCGCGGTACTGGCACAGACAGTGCTGGTGTGGGCAGGAAGAGCTTGGTGTTGCTGGGCAAGCTTTCCATTGCCTGCTTTGGGTCAGTGTTATTGTCGGATCTCTGCTTGTTGCAAGGTCAGATTCCACACATCCTGTCGAAGGCATTTCCTGACGCTTCTTCCCCTAGAAAGTGTTCCTCTGTTTGATGAGTGTCAGTTGTTTCCCTTTTGCAGCACTGAGGTTTTGTTCTGTAGATCCACTGACTCCTTATTCTGCCGTTGGCCTCTTTAAATCGGTCCTCCCCCTCCCCTGGGTTTTCTCTTTTCAGATGTTTTTCCCTGAGCCCTTTGTTTCTGGTTTTCCTCTGTCACATCCTTATGCTGGCGTTTGACTTGGTACGGGGTGACATTTTGACTAAAAAAAAGAGCGAGATGTAAAATGTGCATGGCACGCATTGACTGAGGCTGTGTCTAGCGAGACCGCTTACGCTGGCACAGCTGTACCCGTGCAGCTGCCCCACTCTAGCATCTCTTGAGTCAGTCCGTTACAGGCTGGGGACTGACTGGCTAAGCAGCAATGCAGCAGGAAAGGATCTGTGGATTACAGGGGATGAGAAGCTGGATATGAGCCAACAGTGCGCTCTTGTAGCCAAGAAGGCTAACGATGTATTGGGGTGCATTAAGAGGAGCATTTCCGGCAGATCTAGAGAAGTTCTTACTCCCATCTGTTTGGCAGTGGTGAGGCCACATCTGGAGTTTGGCATCCAGTTCTGGGTCCCCTTGTATGGAAATGACCTGGATGTATTGGAGAGGGTCCAGTGGAGGGAAACGAAAATCATTAGGCGGCTGGAGCACATGACCTACAAGAAGAGGCTGAGGGATTTGGGCTTAATTTAGTTTAAAGAAGAAAAGAGTGAGGGGTGATTTGATAGCAGCCTTCAACTTCTTGAAAGGGGGAGTCTAAAGAGGATGGAGAGAGGCTGTTCTCAGTGGTGTCAGATAACAGAACAAGGAGCAATGATCTCAAGCTGCAGTGGGGGAGGTGTAGGTTGGATATTAGGAAAAACTCTTTCCCCAGGAGGGTGGTGAAGCACTGGAATGCGTTGCTGAGAGAGGTGGTAGAATCTGCATTTCTAGAGGTTTTTAAGCCCTGTCTTGACAAAGTCCTGGCTGGGATGATTTAGTTGGGGTTGATCCTGTTTTTGGGCAGGGGGCTGGACTCAATGACCGCCTGAGGTCTCTTCCAGCCCTAGGATTCTATGGTAGCTGTGCTGGGGGGAAAGCATCACAACCCTGTTCCCACCAGCACTTGAGGCAGTGTAATGTACCTCTCTCAAGGGTGTGTTTTTTGACACTGATAAGCAGCATAATTTTTCCCTGACATAAATGGCGGGGTAGGTAGATCTGGCTTAGCTGGCTGACGGATAGGTGTCATGGACTGACTGCAAGGAGGGAGTTGTCAGTGTCTCAACAGGGGTGTGTGAGAGAGTGAGAGAGACACACACACTGTGACCTATGCAGCCCAGCCTCTGCAGACACATCCTGGCCCTTCTGCTGGGGGTGGGCTGTGGGGTGCAGGTGCACTATCTGCAGGGCAGTAGCCTCTCTCATGCAGCTTCTGGGCGGGCTGGAAGACTTGAGGAGGAGTGGTGTCTCATGGTGTGGCCACCCATCACTCTGCCTGAGTCCTCCTCCGCAGGCTTCCGTCACCTGCTGCCTGCTGCTGAGCTGTGAGTGGGCAGGAGCTGACACAGAGCCCACAGTTGGGGGTGGGGCTGGCCAGGAGAGCTGACATGAAGCTGCAAAATTTGCATATTGGTAGGGATGGCCTTGCTGGTAATTACCAAAGATCACAGGTCGCTAATATTGGAGGGGTAGCCGTGTTAGTCTGGATCTGTGCCAGCAACGAAGGGTCCTGTGGCACCTTATAGACTAACAGAAAAGTTTTGAACATGAGCTTTCGTGAGCACAGACTCACTTCATCAGATGCTGGTCATGGAAATCTGCAGGGCTGGGTATAAATAAGCCAGAGCAAGGGTGGGGATAACAAAAGGTTAGCTCAGTCAGGAAGGGTGACCAAAGGAGTTAACGGCCTTCTTGAAGGCATAATGGGAATTTTGAGCAAGAGCAGAAAGGTGCTTTTTGCCTTTGTATTTGGCCCCGGTGTGACCACTGCTCTAATCCTGTGCCCACAATTCAAGAAGGATGCTGGTAAATTGCAGAGCATTCCTAGATGAGCCACAGCATGAGGAAGCGGGTTAGAAAACTGCCTTATGGCAGCAGACTCCAGAAGAGGTGCAGGGATGCCTGGAGCACAGTGTACGTGCTGACTCAGAAGAAATCTACTACTGTATGCTTTTCAGAGTGTCTCTGTGTTTCTTTGTTCAAGAACCGTAAGCGCCAGGACCACCGAATTTGGTATACTGCTTCCTCTTATCGTGCCGTAAAGCAAGGCCAGGGTTTGGTTGTGCCAGGACAATGGGATGTGTCTGGAATGGGATTGCTTCTCATAAAACCTTACAGAAAAGAGACAGAATCACCACACAAGTGAAGAGAGTTTGCAGGGGGGCTCATCTGCCCCCTCACAGACTGGGACTGTCCTGCTTCCAGCCTCCTACCCCCCAGGCACCCTTTAGCGGGGTACTGAAGGACCTCCTGCCCTTCTTCTCCCCCAACCTTCTTGTTTCATGTAGCGACACTGCTGGTTATTCCTCTTTGCCAGGGAGCGAGGGGAAGGTGCACAGTTTGCTGCTACTCCTCATTCTGGCTGGGGAGCACCTGGGGAGAGGAACCTGGGCCTGCCCCAGCTGGGAGATATGCATCCCTCTCCTGGCTGTGCTTGCTGGTGCTGGAGTGGCCGTGGAAAGGGGCATCTCACCTGGCCCCAAGCTGCTGCGTTGAGAGAGGGCTGGGGTAGTCCCCTCTCTCTGGGGCAGCCTTTGCACTGAAGTTTCTTGTGGTCCCATAAAGTTTGTTTCCAGCCACCAGTCCTGGCTGTCAGTGTTCTGTCCCTGTTATTTAGCTGAAATTTACCCCACAACTTCTATGAGCCCTGCAAGCCGTGGAAGTGTTGGTGATGTGCTAGACCGTATTGACCTCTGGTGGTCTGGCAATTTTCTTGTCTGGCACTGGTCAGGTCCTGAGGGTTCTGGATTAGAGAGGTTCAACCTGTAGTGCAGTAAAGCCCCGCTTCACACGATTTTGACATATGTGTTAATTTCCTGGGGGAAGCCAGGAGGAGGCCACTGCTGGGAGGAGGCAGGGGAATCCCTTGAGCCCCTGTGAGCCAGGAGCCAGACACAGCAGCACCTGCAAGCAGAGGGGAACCAGGAAACTAACCAGGCGCTGCTGTGCCTGGCTCCCAGCTCCCTGGGGATGAGGGGCTTCCCCCCTCCTTCCCGTCCCTCCTCCTGCGAGCTCCCAGGGAGCCAGGAGACAGGTGCAGTAGTGCCTGGCTCCTGGAGCCTCCAGGAAGAGAAGCCCCTCAGCCTTGGGGGGCTGGGCGCCAGGCACAGCAGCACCTGCTCAGTTTTCCTGATCCTGCAAGCAGCAGGGAGCTCTGGGAAACTGACCAGGCACTGCTGCACCCAGCTTCCCGACTGCGCGGAAGCCTGGAAAGTGACCATGCACTGCTGTGCCTGGTGCCAGGCTCCCACGGGCTCAGAGGAGGAGGGAGGGGTCTCCCTCCCTGGTTTAGGCGAAATTTGAGTTATACGGGGGTTGCATGGAATGTAACTCCCGTGTAACTCGAGGTTTTACTCTTCTTAACAATAGGCCCTTCAGTCTAGCAGAGAACCTGGTAACATTGGCCAGTGGCTGGAAATCGAAGGTGGATGAATGCAGTTTGGAAACAGGGCAGATGTTTTTAACAGCGAGGGTAATTAACCCCAGAACAGTTTACTCAGGGTCTTAGTGGATTCTCCACCACTGGCAATTTTTAAATAAAACCTGTCTGTTTTTCTAACAGCTCTGATCTAGAATTATTCGGGTGGCAGTTCTCCGGTTTGTGTTCTGCAGGAGGTCAGCCTAGGTGTTTACAATGGCCTTATGAGTCTGTGAATCGTTCAGTCATTATTTAACGTGGGCCTTAAAAGAGGTGGCAGAAGCCACAGTTATGATTCAGGGCTCATTTTGCCAGCGTACAAACGCATTAAAAAGCAGTTGCTGCCCTGAAGAGTTCGCAATCTAAATTAAGACACAGTATAATAATTGGGCTGGGTAGGGGATGTTGCGGGCGGAAGACAGTTTAGCTGCCTAGCAATTGAACAGTTGCCTATCAAAGGACGTTTTTAAAAATGCACCTATAAATCTGTCGAAAATCCTGAGCTTGGGAATTGCTATAGTGGGCAGTAATACAGCCATGTTGTAAATTGTGCCTAGCTGATCAACTTGAGTGTTTGGAACGCTGAAAAAAAATCATTTTCATTCCTTTTTCACCATGTTTGCCAGCACTGCTCTGGGAGAGAGAGTGGAGATGGATACTATTTTGGCTCACATGTCCTCAGAATTGTGCAAGTGTGAGCACGCAGTGTTTATTAGTGAAAGGAAAGGTGGGCTGGCCGATCTGGTGCTGGGTAAGAGGTGAGAGCCCTGGTTTAAATGAGAGATGTAAAATTCCATGTAATTAGTTAACCAGTTTACCGAGTTAACCAATTAAATGCAGGGATGGTGGAGAAAGGGGAGGCTGCTCCAGCTCCCTGCTGCAGATGGGGCTGCTCTGGCTGGGCTGGAGAGCACCCACCTGCGGTGACCCAGGGCTGTTGCTGACTGGGGCTGCTCCAGCCAGGCTGGAATGCCACTGCCTGTGACACTCCTGGGCTGGAGCACTGCAGACAAGGGCTGCTTAGTCTGCCCTGCGCTTTGGTGGGCTCCTCATGGCTTCTGAGTATGGGCTGCTTACTGTAACCGGTAAGCCTCATCCATTTAGGGTGCAGCTTACTGGTTAGCTCGTTAACCACTAACATCCCTAGTTTAAATTCCTGTTCTGCTACAAAGTTCCTGCATGTCCTTGATCAAATTACTTAGCCTCCCTGCGTCTCCATTTCTCTCTGTGTTCTGAGGCCATGTAATTGAAAGGTTCTGAGGTGCTCACATACTATGGTAATCGGGGGCCATATAAGAACCTGCACTCGACTAGTGGAGAGGAGTACACAGGAGTGACACGTGTGACATTTGTGGCACCGGAGATTAAAAATGCAAGCAGAACTAGGATCACGTGCCTTAGAGTCACAGAGGGACAACACGGGCCAGATCTCTGTGATGCCATTTGCACTGAGTCAGAATTGAACCTTCTGACTAGTTAGTTGATTCACAGGCTCTGCAGAGCACCTTGGCATTCAAGGCTGTGCTGCGGGAGGCTTTTCTGTTACTTGTGTGGGCCCCGAATCAGCCCCATGGCTCTGCAGTCCTGCCAGGTAGCCGCTGTTTAAACTGCTCTGCTGGCTTGTTGGGAAGGCAGCCCCTTCTTTCAGGATCCAGCAGTGACATTTTGACTCGATGATGCAGTGCTTGGAATGATATATTCTCGATATGAGTGATCAGGGCGGAGCTGTTGGAAAACCAGTCTTGGCTTGTTCTAGTTGCATTCCTCTCCAGACCGCCCATTCTTGTAGTGCAATTCATCTCTTTTAACAACGCGTCTTATGTTTTTCTGCTTTGACACTGCAATCCTGGGGGCCCTGGTCATGAACCAGGACTGCCTTATGCTGGGTGCTGCATAAGTAGAGCTCAAAGATCATACACTCAGCATGCTCAGTAATAATTGTCTGTGTGCAGCTGGGACAATAAGGCCAGGTCTACACTAGACCTTAAAGTCGATCGTAGATAGGCAATTCCAGCTACGGTGATTCACAATCGACTTATCTGGCTGTCCTCACTGGGGAAGCTTGATGGGAGAAATGCTTCTGTCAGCCTGTGTTACTCCTCGCGAGACTGAGGAGTACTGGGGTCAGTTCTCAACCCCGACTGTTTGATTTCGTGTGTCCCCACTAGGCACATAAAATTGAACCCCAGAAGATCGACCCTTAGTGGATCAATCTTCTGCATATTGAAGACATACCCAAAGTCTGTATTTAGAAATGAGAGATCCGTTAAAAAGCACCCATGTGTCCTGGGGAGCTGTCATCTGATCATGCTCCAACTGTCACTGGACTTTTGAGGGGTTAGTGGGTGTGTTTTCAAAAGCTACAAACATGCATAAGTGTGAGGTACATCCTTTGAGCTTTGGCACAGAGCAGGACAAGAACTGCTTGATGTTCTACCCAAGAGAAGAAAGTGGGGATGGCAGCTTGGCTGGACTCTCAGCAAACATCATCCAGCATAGTCCGTCAAGCTCTCCCATGGAACCCACAAGGAGAACGCAAAAGAGGAGGATGTTGGACAACATGGAGAAGATCTGCTGAGATTGAAGGACAACAGTTGGGCTACTCCTGGGGTCAGCTAGAAGTTTTATCCAAGACAGAGTGAAGTGGAGGAGACTTGTAGATGACCTATGCTCCACACAGAGTACAAGGGTTTAAGTCAAGTGGGTGTTTTAGCCAAAGCTGAGATCTGACTGCGTCCTGCTGACAGCTAGGTGGGCACATGGGGAGAACTGGAGGAGAAGTGGCTGCTTCCTACCTTTGCTAGGCACCTGCTAACTTTAACAACTAAGGACCATTTTGCTTTCCCACTGGAATCAGACAAGCGTGCGCTCTCCAGCGGATGCGGAGCATGTGCTTGTACAAGGTGTGTTGCTTCCTCTTCTAGTAACGGGCCACAACTGCTTCGAATTGGACTTGTTCTTTTCCTACTGGTGTGTTGTGCTGCTGGAAGGCCAGGATTCAAACTCTTCAGGTGACCAGTGGCGGTAGAGGGATTGTTACATAGAGGAGGTGGAATCAAGCTCTTGGCATGAGCTTAAGGAGTTGGATCTAGTTCTCGATTAACTCATCCCTTTCTTCTCTTGGTCACTTTCATGTGTCACTGCCTGTCCAGTTTGCCCTAATGATTCCATAACATTTGTTACCAGCAACCGGTCCTGGCTCTCAGTGTTCTGTGCTGTTGTTTAGCTGTAATTTAGCCCTCAATATCTTCTAAGAGCCCAGTAAGCAGTGGAAGTGTTGGTAATCCTGCTGCCCCTTTCTGACCTCCTGTGGTTCGGCAAATCCTCTCGTTCGGCTCTGTCAGGTCCCGAGGGTGCTGGACCAGAGAGGTTCAACCTATAATAACTAAGTTCATTTGGCAAGTCAGGATTAATTCTTTAGTCTTCCATCTGACACCCATCACACCTCATGCTGTTCACGCTTTGTTTGTCAGAGCCAGTGTGAGCTCATATCTCAATTAACCGCCCACCATCCATCGGCACCTGTCTCTTGCAAAGTTGTGAGTTAGTCCTCACACAACACTAGCAGATGTACCCGGTGTTGCTTGGCTTTTTAACTGAAGTAACTTTATGTAAGTAAATGAAAAATATGCGTGCTTCTTCCCAATGGCAGGCCTTTTCAAAAGGAAGTGAAGTGAGGCTGGAGTGAAGGTTCAGGGGTGAGGAGTGGCAAGGGGTAGGCCGGGGGTTGCTGGAGGCTCCAGGCGGGCAGGGGGTGTGGAAGTTAGGGCTGGAGACTCAGGACAGGGGATCTGGAGGGAGGGTTATCAGGGCCCCTCATGGTGGTGAGGGTGGTGCTGCTCCGGCAGCAGCTCCTCCTTAGGGGGCCAGGGCAGCACTCCCCGGCCAGCAGCTGCTCCTGAGGGGGCTGCACTCCCCACCCAGAGGCAATTTCAGGGCGGGAGGGATCCGGGGCTCTGAGCTTCTCAGGTGGGGGCTGGTCCCGGCCTCTGGCTGCTGCTCCTGGCCTGCAGCCTGTTGGGGGGGGGCAGCCCCCAGGCCTGCAGCTTCTCCGGGGGGTTTTTGCTTGGGGTGATGGCCACCCCGTCCTGCAGCCTCTTGAGGGCTAGGCAGTGCTCTGTGGGCTGACTCTGGCCTCCAGGTGCCCCTGTGGCCCTGCACTGGTCTTGACTGGGGCAGCACTTTGGGGGATATCCCCAGCCTCCAACGGCCCTCTCCATCCTTCAGCCTGTTTGGAGGGGTCTCCAGGTGCTGCGCCCCCACCTTCAGTGCCCCCTGGAGGCTGCAGACTGTCTGGGGGACCAGGCTCGGGGGGCTGCCCCTCCCATCTGCTGACACTCCCCTCGGGCCTGTAGGGCATTGAAGAGGGACAAGGCTCTGGGGGCTGCCCCTGTGCTCCAGGGATCCCCATTCAGTCCGCAGGCTGTGGGGGTGAAGGGGGGGCTCTTGAATCTGCCCCAAGTCTCCAGCAGAATTCCCCCTTCCCCGTGCTCCACAGGCTAGCTGGGAAACCAGACTCTGGGGGTGGCCCTGCCCTCCAACAGCCCTCCTGTAGCCTGCAGGCTGCTTTTATTTTGTGGGGGGGTTAGCCCCAGGGGCTGCCCACCTCCTGCTGGCCCCCTGCTGTCTCTATCTGGGGGGCAGGTTCTGGGGGCTGTCCCCCCTCCAGTTGCCTCCTGTGGCCTCTAGACGGTCTGGGGAGAGGCCAGGCTCCGAGGGCTGACTCCCTCCAGCTGCTCCTACCCTCAGTCTGCAGGCAATCTGGGAGTGCTGTGCCCTTCTTCAGCAGCCCCCTTTGCAGCCTGCAGGCTCTCCACGGAGCGTGAGGAGGGTCTGGGTCTGGGTAGGCAAGATGGCAGAGCTCCAGCCCTGCTGGCCTCCCAGTGACCACCCTGAGTACTTCCTCCCTCCTGTCTGTGCCCCTCCCTTTTGCCACCCTCCTCTGCATGCCCACTCCCGATCCATATTCTGGACAACCCTGGGATTTCAGGCATTTCCCACTTCCTAGGCCCAACCAAACCCTGACCTTGGTTTAAGCTGTGGGGGGAGGAAGCTGCAGACCACATTTTGTAGTCGTAGCTCTCTGGTTTAAGAGGAGTTCTTGAGCAAACGGACAGACAGATGTCAGACACACACTCTAAAATATATATAGAGAGAGACTGGAGCAGCTCTGGTCAGCTTTCTCCAGGCACATTAGCTCAGGTGTGCTGGGGGTTTTTGTGCCTTTCGGTGAAGCACTTCTCTTGCATGTAAGCCATGACTACCTCCTACAAATGTGATAATCAGAAGATACTGAGCCTGGGATGTTAAGCCCCAAACTGTAGGCCCGTATCACTCAGCGTAGAAGAGAACACTCTGAGTTGGTTGTAAAAGGTTGTTGAAATCCCTTGGACCAGAGGTCGAGGAAGATGTGGTCACTCTTTTAGCTGCTGTCATAGAATCAAAACAAGTCAGACTGGATGAGCCCTCAAGCGGTCATCAAATCCAGCTCCTGGGCCATGGCAGGAGAAAGTAAATCTAGGTCATCCTTGATAGGTGTTTATCCAGCCTGTTCTTCAAAGCCTCCAGTGACTGGGCTTCTACAACTTCCTTTGGAAGTCTGATCCAAAATTACCTCCCCTTGTAGTTAGGAAGTTTTTTTCCTAGTGTCTATCTTAAATCCACCTTGTTGCAGAGTGAGTTGGTTATTTTCTGTCCTCCTTTATTGGAGACATCGTATCCCCTGCACACATAGCAAGATCTGTCACGATCCCTCACAGTTGATCGTTTTTTTAAATCTAACCTGCTCCAGAAACTTAAAAGGCCCTCTCAAGGCTTGAGCTTACAAACCTCAGTTCACAAGGCCAATGCTCTAACGGTGGAGCTACCCCTCTGTGCTCATGGAGAACAATGGATCACCATTGTGTTTATAGCAGATCTTTGTTTTAGAAGACTTTGATCCCTCTCCCTTTCTCAATACTAAACATGACCAGTTTTGTTAATGCTTTCTGGTTTTCTAAACTTACCATTTTCATTGCTCTCCTCTGGGCTCTCTTCAGTCTGTTCACAGTTTTTAGTGTCCAGAACTGGCAACATTACTCCAGCAAAGGCTTCACCAGTGCCAAGTAAAAATGAACAGTTTCTCCTCTGTTTTACATACAACATGTCTGTTCCTCTGCCCCTGAATCATTGCGGCCTTTTATGGAGCTGTATCACACTGTGGATTTACGTTGGATTTGTGATCCACTGGAACTGCCGGCTCCTTCTCAGCAGTGCTACCACCTCGCTAGTTGTTCCCCGTGTGTGGCCGTGCCGTTTGAGTTTTCCTTCCAAACTGCGGAACTTTGTGTCTAGCCTTGATACGTGTCCTCCCCACTCCCTTACCCAAATCATTAATGAAAATATTAGACAGTCCTGGAGCCGGTACTGACCGTTGTGAGACAAGATTTGCCGTCCCAGTTTGATAATCACTGAGGCTTTCAGGCAGCGGGGCTCCCACCTCATAGTCATTTCCTCTAGAGCATCTGTCTCTACTTTGCTTATGAGAAAATCATATATGAGATTAAGATTCTGCAGTAAAAGTCAGGGACTGGCCTCAGACGATAAAAATTCACGGAAGCCCATTACCTGTCCTTGACTTTTACTAACAATATCCTCAGGGAGACAGAGGAAGACAGAGGGCTGCCAGATAGAAAAATGTGGCTCCACATCTGATCGCCATCTGCCCGGCTCAACTCCTCGTCCCGTTTGCACTTTGTGATCCGGGTTATACTTGTCTCTGCACAGCAAATCTGGAATGGAGGGGACACAGACCAGCGAGGGGGATGGGCAGGGTCTAGCAGGGAAGAGGCAGGCAGCAGGAAAGCAGGGCCTGGGGAAAAATCCCTCCAGTGTCCTTCAGCTGCAGTCCTTGCCGGTCAGTGCTCATCCTGGGAAGGGGAAAAGGAGGGCCGTGCAGGGCCAGCACTGGGCCCCTTCTGCAGGGAGATTTAGGACATAGCTTTTGCGCCCTTTCCCTGCTGGCAATGCAGGGGCCAGTCCTGGTGCCCCCGCACCTCCGGCTGCCAGTGGAGGGGAGGAAGAGCCAAAGAGTGTCGGGATGCTCCACTAGCTGCAGATTGCTGTGGATGTGCAGGGCTCTCCTTACTTCTGCTCCAGCAGTCCCCTCTGCGGCTGACCCAACACCAGCAGCTGCTCTGGGGTCCCAGGGCGGGTCACTACTGAGCAGTGGTGGGGTTGGGGGCTGTTTCAGCAGCCCCAGAGTTCTGGCAGATCCTGGGCCGAGAGCTGCTTCATCCCTGTTCCAGAAGTCGTCCTGGAGACCCCAGAAAGTCACAGAATATGTGACCTGTGATGGAATCGGATCCTCAATCATGTAGGACCATGCCAGAATCAAAACGCAGCCGGTCTGCTGCTTTCCCCAGGCTAGTAACCCTCACAAAGAAGGAAACTCGTGTGGTTTAGCACGACTGAGTTCTTTGACACGTCCCTGCCGGTTATTCCTTATAACCCTGTTATCTTGCTTGTAGGGTTATGGGTTTGCAAGGGACCATGCTGAGAAAGTATTTTCCAATTGCTATTGCAGAGGGTGCTGGGGGAGCTTTGCAGAGGTGTAAATGGCAGCAGAGGTGTAAATGGCATCATCCCACCCCCCAGTGTCTTTTGACTGCAGTCAAAGCACGAAATAAACCCATCACTGGCTTCGGGGAGTTTGGCCTGAAATACTGGCTGGGAACATTAGGAGGCGATCCATTTCTGTGCTCAGAGCAGGAGGGGATAAGGATGGGGGCCGTGGACTAGAAACAAATAACATCTCCCGGCAAGCCTCTCATGTGGGTGTGTTTCCTTTTCCAGCTTACGCACTGTGGTGCTTCGCCTGCAGCGATTCCTCCTCCAACTGGGGATGTCTGCGACCAACTGTTTGCCCTGATGATGCAAACTACTGTGTGACCACCTATTTGGGTGCCGGAATTGGTAGGTTTGGGCGTGTCCCACCTGTTGTCTCTCGGTAACCCCCTCCGGATCCCTGGGGTTTCCTTTCTCCTGCTGGAAGGATGCGATGTAGCTGATACAGAATCACTCCTGGAAGCCGAACGTAGGCGTAGCCTGCTAGAGTGGGATCCCCTGCGCTCATTGTTCCCTGTAAGATGAGGTCTTGGGCGGCTGCCCCGGGGAGATTGAGGGGCTGCCGCGCTGATTAGCAGACCGTCAGGGGCAGCATGTGTTTTTACTAGTGGTGCACATCCTGACAGGCCTTGGTGCACATAACAAAATTTATTCTGCCCATGGATTGAAAAAATTAAGAGGGACCGTCAGTGAGGGGAGGGCAGCACAGGCATTGTCAGACTTCTCTCTCTGCCTCTGGAGGAGGGAGGGGAAGCTCCGTATCTACTCCTCCTGCTTCGGGCCTTCCTGCAGCATTGGCTGAAGTGCTGCAGTGAGGCTCTTTATAGTCCAGTCCTGTGGCTGTTCAGATGGGCAAGGGCCAGGACTATGTCCCCACCTGCCCCTCAGCAGCCCGGCAAGGGCTGCCGTGGAAGTGGAAGGGAAGGAAGCTCTCGGTGGCTGTCAGCCGCGAGCCGACTGAGGGAACAGCTAGAGGGGGCTGAATGGATCCTCTGCTCCGCAGCTGTGGTGCTCAGTGTCTCCCCTGCAGCTCTGGCAGGCTTGTGTCGTTGCCCGGGATTCTGTGGAGGGCTTTCTTCCCTGTGGTGCGTGAGGGGCAAAGATGGCTGCCTTTGTCACTGGGCTGCCCTCAGGCCTCCCTGTGGTGCCCCTTGTGCCCCGCACTGCCCTCAGCCTCAGTGTAAATGTCATTGCCCGCCTCTGGATCTCGAGTGGACAAGGGGGAGGCGCAGTGATGTTACTTGTGATGTGGATGCCCCAGCCTGTTGAGTTGGGCAGGGATATCGCCCAGTTAGGTCACAGGCCATTGCAGTTGCCCAATGTCACTGACATCATGGGCCTGGATTTCACCATCTGGCCCTACTTTTCCCCTCCCCAGGCGATGTTTTGAGCTCACAGGCTGGTGCCAGGTTCCACCGGTGGAAGAATTCGCATGCTCCAACCCTCATGGCTGGGTAGTGTGTATGCAGAGGGAGGCCGGGTGGAAGCCTTTTGGGGAATAAAACCCTCTGAGCCTGGCACTGCTGTGCATGACTTCCAGCTTTCGCCTGCTGCTGCATGAGCTGGGCTGTGCCCTCGCTATTCTTTCAAGCCCTGAGGCTCAGTAGCAGGAGACAGGACTTAGCCGTGGCTGGGCTGCGGGCCTATCCCCGCAGCCTGCAGAACACCCCCAAAGCCCTTCCCAGCATGCAATGGGCTCAGCCCAAATGGATTCTCAGAGGTTGTCGGTTGTTCCCCAGTTCTGGCCAGGAACGTGAAGGGAAAACCCCCAGGTTGTGTTACCCCATCTCTATAACAGCTAGGAAGAGACCAGATTTGTGCTGTTTTCGTGGTATGGAAGAGCAACAAAGACTTCTAAAGGCTGGGCAGTCACTGGCTGCAAAATGGCCAACATTTTAATCTTGTCTTTTTCTGTTGTTTCGGTTCAGGTGCACGTTCCGGGCAGAGCATCTCCAAGGGGTGTGCCTCTGTTTGCCCCAATGCCGGGATAAACCTGGGGATTTTAGCCGCTTCTGTGTCCTGCTGCAATTCTTTCTTGTGCAACATCAGCGGGGCCAGCAGCGTGAAAGTCAGCTACTCGGTGCTGGCCATGGCTGTCCTGGCCAGCCTCGTTTATATCAGGGCCGCACTGTGATCTGGCCAGGAAAGAAGAATTCAGTGCCCTGAAGAACCTGCTCAGGCTTCTCCAGAGAGACACCAGACCCCACGCTGTGCAAAGCTCTTCTGGGTTACCAATGGTGCCCTTTCTTCCGAACTTTCTTTCTAATCCAATTTGGCAGTACCTTCCCTCTTGTTGGAAATCCTGCTGCTGTCTCTGGGCGCCTCTCTGCGTCTCTCAGCAGATCTGGATTGCTGCCTCTCTTGCTTTTGGGTGCTGGGAAGCCCAGCTGTGGATGTGCCCCCTCGGACTCTCCAACCATCAGGAAATGGTGGATTATGTTGCCAGGCTCCTGGTTTTATACCCATAGGCCCAGTTGATCAGGCAGATGAATAAAACGTCAGCGCTTACTAGGAAATGTTTATCCCAAACCACCACCAAAGCTTAAACATGCTTCATACTTCTTGCGTCTGCCGAGACATTTCCCATACGTGTCATGCTGGGGATCAGTGCCCGCCTGTCTACTAGGAAGGCATGATCCAAAGCCAAAAGCAAACTTCAAATACATTCCCCACTCCCCCAACTGGAGGGGTTTGTTTTTCTTTACGCAGTTTCCCTTATTCCGCTCCTCGGCTGTAAAACGACTGCAGTGCATGCACCATGAGGAGTGTGTGCATCACGCCTGAATAAACACGTTTCTGTTCTTGCTTGAGCCCAGACGTCGTGTGTGTCTGTTTGCTTGCTGGAGAAATGCTGGGTGAGGTGCCCTGAGTGGAAGATCAACTTGCGGGTGAGGTTCCCGCTATATTTTTTTTTCACCTTTGTGTAGAATAAATTTTATGTGCTTCAAGGTATGTGCGGATGTGCACCACCCACATAACACAAGCTGCTGGCTGTGGGCGCTTTTCTAATAATCTGTGTGGCACCTGAATCTCTCCTGGGCAGCCGCCCAAGTGCTAAGCTTACAGGGAACACTGCCATGGGGACTGCACAACTTCTGCTTGGGACAGCTTTTCTGCGCCTTTCTCTTGTCACTTTTCATCTTCCCCCTTTTACCTCCCACACCTGCCTTCTACTGTGGGCCCTGATGAACTAACACCTAAGTTTATTCTTCACCTCTTCTTTCCACCTTTGGGAGCTGTAACTTCTCCTACAGACCATTTGCTGCCTTGCGTTGTTTCACTCTGTAAAAACCCTTTTGGATTCCATCTGAGTGGCTGAGCTGGAGAGGATAAAGCATGATTCTGGTCTGCCATAGATGTCTGCTATGGGACTGGAGCAACCAGTGTGGGAAGATTGGCCTGTATGTTTGATATTTGTGTGTCTACTGATTCCTCCCTTCCATTGTCAGTGAGTGTTAATGGGGTACCCTGCAAGTGACCTGTTTTCATTCTGGTCGGACCCACAGTGTCCCATGCAGGCAGGCATGTTCTTTGTTTTCTCCTACAAATCTAACCCCAGTTAGATGCAAAGGAGCACCCCCTAGTGGAGGGCATGATGTCTTAATAGGCAATCACCAAAACTTCAACCCTGATAGTACTAAGGTTATATCATAGAAGCAGAAGGGACCTTGAGAGGTTATCAAGTCCAGCTCCCTGTACTCACAGCAGGGCTGATCACCATTCCTGGTAGATTATTTTTAAATCTCAGACACTCGGAAGGCCCCTTTAAGGGTTGATCTCATAACCCTGGGCGCACAAGACCAATGCTCTAACCAGTGAGCTATTCCCTCCCCCTCTGATAGTAAGGATCATCTTCGTCCATGTCACCACCTGTGTCCTATGGTCGCCTCTACCCAGGTTCTCCCACCAGGGTTTTGTTGGTGCCAATCTCTGCCCTGGCATTGTGCCCCTACCAGAGGCAGTAGTTCGGGTGATTTGATCCACTCTGACTCTTCTCCAGGGAAGGCATGTGATCTGTGCCAGTGACTGGATGGCTACTGGCTGAGGCCAGGTTCCTGGGGTGCCTGCTGCCTGCAGTCTTCTGGGACAGGAGAGGGCAATAATTTTTGAAGGGGGGGCGGGGAGCACTCCAGGAGTTTGGTAAGTGGCCAAGGGGTGCGTTTTTGTGGAGGGGGCGTGGGGTCTGGGATGGAGATTGGGTGCAGCAGGGAGCTCGGGGTAGAGGACTGGGATGCAGGAGAAAATGGGGGTTGGCTGCGGGAGTTTGGGGTGAAGGAGGGGGTTGATGAGCTGGGGCGGGTTATTGGGGTGCAGAGCTGGGGTGGGAGGATGGGTGCAGGAGAGGATTCTGGCCTGGGGGTCAATGGAGGAGGGGGTGCAGGGTCTGGTAGGGAGTTGTGACTTGGGGCAGGTGGGGGTGCAGAGGGTTTGGGTGATGACCTGGGGCTGGGTTCCAGAGGCAGGCTGTGACTGGGAGGTCTCTGCCTAGGTAGTTCCCGGCCAGCAGCCCTGGAAGGCAGGCTCCCTGCCTGTGGCATGGGACTCTGCTCCAGCCGCTGCCCACAGCTCTCCTGCCCTAGCAAAATCTCTGCGCTTCTATTGGCCAGAAACCGGCCAATGGGAGCTGAGAGATTTTGCTAGGGGCAGGGGGCAAAGCCTTCTCCGGAGTCTGGAGCAGACAGCTTCCTGCTGTGTGCCTCGTATCCCAGCAGGACGGCTCATGGGACAAAACCGGCAGCTGGGACGGCCAGATCCAGCCCATGGCCGTATCTTGCCCACTCCTGGTCTAAGAGGTGCCCAGCGCCTTGAGCTTCTCTTAGATACTTGCTATCCTGGTAGGTTCCCCAGATAGCCCAACTCAGCACCTGGGTCCCTCCCATCTCCCTTAGGAACTGCCCTCTAAGCAAGGGTAACCTTAATTAGGTCCAAGTGCTTGTTTATTAATCAGCTACCTAGGGCAGCCAGTGATCCGATGGTGGGTCCTTCATCAGACAAACTGGGCCCTGGCTTGTCATAAAGAGCAGCTGTCCTGTGCCACCTCTTGATCCAACACCCCTGGCATCTTACAAAGTTGCAGGGCTGATCCTTGACTGAGTGAGGGACTTCAGGCTCAGGCCCTGGGTGTGAAAGGAGCAGAGAAGGGATAAGCAGAGGCTGGTGTCAGCTCAGGGGGCAGAGTTCAGCTGTTCTGCGCACTGCTGTCCTTTCAAAAGGTGGGGTTGCTGTAAACTGGCCACTGAGGCCAGCCCAGAATATAGGACATCCCCTTGGGTGGATGGACCACCCCTGCCGATGTGACCCGGTGCCAGGAGGATGCCATTTGCAGAACACGCGGCCCTGCCTCTGTTGGTGCTCACGTCACGTGGAAGATGCTGTTTTGCAGAGTGCCAGCGGCATGTCCTCCCAAACAGGATGTAGCTGAGGGTGTGAGGGTAGGGAGAGAACAGTACACCGCATAGGGCTTCCTCTATGCACCCACGATGAGACAGACAAAAGCCCAGAGGGTTTTATATCCATTGTGTTTGTGGACAAACGTTACAGAGCCAACACTGTCCAGCTTCTAACTGGCTGCGCTGCATAGGTCTGTGGTAAATTTACTGTAAATTAATTTCCTAAGTTTCCACTATTGGATTGTTAAAAAAATTACAAAATGGCAGCCATGTTTTTTAACTCTTAAGCTGCTGCATTGTGCTCTCAGACTGAATTCCAGCTCACTGAAGGTGATTGCCTGGGAATTCTAACTCACCCCTGTCTTTCCTGACTGGTCACAAAGTGGTATGCGGAAGGGGCACCTGCAGAGTGGAGGCTCACCTGGGAGGAGTGAGGCTAATTTTGTGGTTAAATCTCTGGTGTGGGACTCAGAATTTCTGGGTTCAGTTCCTGGCTCTACCCCAGACTCCCTGGGTGGTTTTGGGCAAGTCATTTGAGCACTCTGCCTCAGTTTCCCCATGCAGACCACGCTGCTGGTTGAGCAGAGCCCTGTTCCCTGAGCCGTCCAGTGAAACAAAAGTCCAGCTCATTGGGTTAAGTGACATTGTTTGGGTAAATCGGTAATGGTTGGAGACAGACTTTTATGAAGGGAAATCGCTGCATGATGGGGTGAATGGAAATAGCGAATGTCACCTTCAAGGCATCTCGTGAGCTCCAGTACCCACCAAGACAGTGTTGGACCTTGTCAATTCAGTTCCTGAATGGCCTGATCAGCCTGAGCCATCACCACCTCCATCAGTGTCAGCTAATTCCTGCGCTGAGCCAGGGACTGCTGCCACCTTCTCCCACCTGTGTTATTTTCCTTTGTGCTTTTTGCCTGCTAGCTGAGTGAGCCAAATCTATGCCACGCTTTGTGACTCTGTTGCAAGCCTGTGATCGTTAAGGCAGGTGGAAATCAATGCCAACCCTGCCTAAGCAAAGTCTGACAGCAGCTGTAGTCAGACCATCTAGAGTTAACCTTCCCTCTTCTCCCTGAGAACAACAGCTCCTGCCCCTTCTTACGGATGGCCGAGCAGAGGCCTCTCGCTGTGTAAAAGACTCCAAACAGCTAACAGAGAAAGGAACGAGGGATAGTGGTTGCTTCCAGTTTTGCTCACCCCCAATGTGCAAATTTCATGAGTCAGGCTCTCTGAAAATCAGGAGACTGGCTTTAAAAGTGGAAGTTGATG
Source organism: Carettochelys insculpta (assembly GCF_033958435.1). NCBI lineage: Eukaryota > Metazoa > Chordata > Testudines > Carettochelyidae > Carettochelys > Carettochelys insculpta. Next base: position 8,167,758 of record NC_134138.1, read on the forward strand.
TAAAAATAATTAATTTGAGATTCTTTATTTGCCTTCCACTTTTGGAGCCTGTAGGGTGCATTGGGGTCACATTTGGATGCTTTTTCCACAGCCACATGGGCTGGAAAGTTGCTTTAAGGCTGAAGTAATCTCATCTTTACTTGACTTCAGGAGCCAGAGCTTTAAGGCAAACAGGAATTAGCAGGAGACTCAGCAGAGCTGGCTGACCACCCAGAAGCGGCTGCATTTCTTGGTTGGTGACGTGGTTTAAAGGTTGCTGGTACCGCCACAAGATCACACGTGTTTCTGTTCCGTTACGCTGTTTGCATGTGCTATTTGCCAACCTTTTCATTTTGGGGGCTCGAATTTTCCATGGTGGCTGTCTGCTGGCATGTCCCCTTTGCAAAGTTTGGATAGAATACTTTCAGCTGTTGTTGAATTATTGCAAGGAGAAGGGGAGACATTTTATTGCATATAAAATGTCTAATATTACCTTTATGGGATGGGATGACAGCCAGAACAATTACGGCCATGCTGCTTACCAGCGTGTCTCTAGCCTGTCTTTGTCAGAGGCTGGGAACAGGTGACGGGGAATAGATTGCTTGATGATCACCTGTTCTGTTCATTCCTTTTGGGACACCCGGCCTTGGCCTTTGGTCTGACCCACTTCTGATATTATGTTCTTAAAAGACTAATGTCTTTGCTCCGGGTTGATTTACCAACCTTATGGCGAGCCAGGGGATGTTGTCCATTTTCAAGGCATTCTTTGCGATGCAAGGTGCTAGAGGCATGCCAAATGAAACCTGAAGTTAGCCATGGTATTTCTGTCTCCCCCTGCCCCCCAGTAGTGGCTGCAGCAAAGCAGTGGGCTTTCTGTTCCATCCCTGAGCTGTAGCTGTAAACTCACCAGGCACCAAGAAGCAAACAAGGTCTCCTATCTAAGCCCCAGGCAGCTGGTTTGGATGGTGTGGCCCCAGAGAGAAAATGAGGTCAAAAGCGATTTTAAAAATAAAATGCAGTGACAAGAATACCTGAGAGAAGGTCTGTAATCCCTGCATGGCCTGTAATCATTCATCCCCATGTAAAGTGGGTGTCCAAGGATACCAGATAACTATGGCAGCATGTTACACTCGCTTTGTACTTTAGGCAAATGGCTTTATAAGGCATGGTTTCCCAAACTGGGGAGTGTGCCCCTCGGGGGCGGGGGACATGAAGAAATTCCAGGGGGTTGTGAGGCAACCCAGCTCTCCTCCATTGTTCACCCCCCCACCTGAAAAAAGAGGCGGCTTTGCTTCTGGCTCTCAGCCCCTGCCATTTCATGTGGGTGACCTGGTGCAGCCGCTGTAAAAAGCAGGCAGCTGGCAAAGACCCATGTGGAGCTGGCTGCCTCCAGCAAATGAGAGTGAGTGTGGGTTGGGGGGGTGGGAGGAGGAAGATGGGGTTAGATGGGGGCTGGGGGTGCCTGGCTTTGTAGGCAGGCAGGGGAGGGGCTTGGATGGGCGGCTTGCAGGGCTTGGGCGGCCGGCCAGCTTGTGGGACTTGTGGGGCTCAGGATGGTGGGCGGGTAGCTGGCCCCAGCAGCATGGGGCTCAGGCTGCTCGGGATGGTGGGTGGGTGGCTGGCCCTGGCAGTGGGGGGCTTGAGCAGGCGGCTCAGGCAGCTGGCCTGCAGCTGGGATGGGTGGCTGCTGGGTGGGCGGCTGGTCCTGGCAGCATGGGACTAATGTGGCCGGCAGGCAGGTGGTCAGTTGGCCCTGGCGGCTGGCGGGCAAGCAGGTGGCTGGCCCCAGCAGCATGGGGGTCAGGTGGGCAGCTCTGGCAGTGCAGATCTCAGGCAGGCGGGTGGCTGGAGCGGGCAGGGCTGGTGGCTGGCACGGGGCTCAGGCAGCTGGCCAGCTGGGGCTGCACCAGGCAACCACAAAGGGCCAAGAAAAATGATTTGTGGTTATTTTTAATTTTAAATAACATTTTTATGTCAAGATTTTGTGTGTGTTTGAAATTACAAATTGAATTTCGTGTTGACGGGGGGTTGGAAGATGGTAAAGAAGAGGTGGGGGATGTGAGGGTTTCTGAAAAATCAACAGCGGGGGGGTGATGCGGAAGAGTTTGGGAACCACTGGTCTAAGGGCAGCTGTGAATCAGGCCCTAGAATCTCCTGCCATCTAGTGGCCATTAGCGAGACAAGGTGGTAATAAAAAAGCAGTCCAGTAGCACTTTAAAGACTAACAACATAATGTATTAGGTGATGAGCTTTCGTGGGACAGACCCACTTCTTATCAGAGGTGTAGCCCTCTTAGTCTGTATCTGCAAAAACAACAAGAAGTCCTGTGGCACCTTATAGACTAACAGATATTTTGGAGCATAAACTTTCATGGGCAAGACCCGCTTCATCAGATTGTAATGCCTTTTGTTGAACCAATTTTCTGTCGAGGAGAAGAGAGGGACTCTGGAGCGGCACAGAGCTCTTCTTTATAGCAGAAGCAGAAGGCTGTTTTCCCAGTTCTAACATGAAATGCAGCCTAGAGTCATAGGGGTGCGAAGTGGAGAAGATGTGTTCATCATTCCTGGTGTGTCCCATGGCTGTTGGGTACTAGAGGAATAAAAGGCAATCCCACATGATAGGCAGAGGTGGGGGCATGTTTCAAGGGATCAGTTTTCCATCCAAAAATGCAGTTTCTGTTTTGCAGCTACACACCAATTTCCACGAACTTTTGGAAAGGAAAGGCCATGTTAAAAATACTTTATTCTGACACAGTTGGGAGGCTTAATGTAATTTCAGCTTTTATATGACAGTAAAATATTACTCTAAATATCATATCTGTATATTAGTTTATTATATAGTAGCAAATTTACCTGGGGTTGCTCATGCGTGAGTCAAGTAGTGTTTTTCCTCCTCTCTGTTTCTGGGAAAGATGTGGTTAATGGAAATGATTGTATTTTTGGAAAATGAAGGAGAGAAGTTTGTGATAATAAACGCCTGAGAGTGATCTATTCAGTTTCTCTGTTCCTCATTCTTGTTTGCTTGCAACGCTGGGTCTGAGTTCAGTGTGTGGGGGTGAGTCATGGCTGGGGGTGGGAACGGAAACATCACAGCAGGGATTTTGTTGGGCAGGGCTCAGACCAAGGGTGGAGGGCTCAGGGCAGAGGGTACAGTCTGTGGGGGACAGTGCTGGGCCCTGCCCTGGGGTGAGCATGGGGGGCAGCCCCAGCCTGAGCGCTGGGTGAGGGGTCTGTAGGGCTGGGCCAAGGCACTGGGCCCTGCTCTGGGGTTACCTGGGGGACCCGCCCTCTGCTCCAGGAGGGTGGGGTTGGTTTTGAGGCGGGGGCAGCCCCAACTCTGTGGAGCAGGGACAGGAGATACCAAGGGGGCTTGGGTTGGCCCAAGACACTGGGCCTGCCCCAAGGTGAGCTGGGGGGAAGCGCAGGGGGCTGTTGGGGGCTGGGTTGGGCTGCCTGGGTGGGTGAGGTAGGGCCAGCCCCTGCAAACTCCCCTGCCCCATGGCACCCCTTCTCCCTGGAGCTGGGACTGGCCTCCATGACCCCCCTCAGCATTCCCCTCCCAGAGCTGGGGGCAGTCCCTTGTCCTTTCCAGAGCCGTTTCCCCAGCTCACCTTGTTGGGGCTGAACCTGGCCCCACCGTGGTCTGAACTCCCAGGGGCAAAGGGGCCAGTCCTGGCCCCATCCCCAGCTGGGCTGTGGTCTGAACTCCCAAGGCCGGGCCAGGGAGGCTGGGGCCAGGTGCATCCCTTGCTACAGCCCCGGATCCATTGGGGGACCTTTGCCCCAGCTGCAGGGAGCTGAGCGGGGAGAGGGAAAGGCTGGACTCGGTGGGGGGAGGTTGGGATTGAGCTGTGACCTGGAGGAGGGGGTGTGGAGCTGTGGCCTCAGCCCCCCACAGCAGGAGTTCTGGGGGGAGGGTGGACAACGTCCGGGCTGCAGCTGGAGGTGCGGGGGGCCAAGGCTCCTGTGTGCAGCCCAGGAAGAGCTTGGGGGGACCGTCCTGGTTTCCCGCCCCCAGTATTTGTGCGGGGAGCAGCAGGGGGGCTGCTGGGGGAGGGACTTAACTGGCCCGAGGGAAGCAAGGTCAGGAGCCCCCTCTCCACATGGCCCCTGTGCCCCCAGTGGTCACTGCAGAACCTCTGTTCCTGTCAACACTGCCCCAGTGCTGAGTCTGAAGTGTGTCCCTCCCTTCCCACGGCCTGGGAAATCCCGGGATTTCACACGCTTCCCCTGTCTGGGCACGGCCGAGTTTAAGCTAGCGTTAAGTGGAAGCCGTGCACCAAATTTGCGGTTGTAGGTCTTACAGTTTAAGAGTTCGCGAACAAATGTAGCACAGACAGACAGACAGACGCAGACACACTCTCTAAACAGTGGCCCCCAAATTCTCCGATATAACCAGGATAATTAAAAATGTTGGACAATGGGATGGGGGGGCAGGGGTGGAGGGGAGCTGCTGGCTGCCACGGGGCCAGTCTGCCATTTGAATCACAGAGCTGGGGATTCAAGAGAGCAGTGTCCAATTCTCTGCCCCAGATTTCCTTTGGCACCTTGGACAAATCATTTAATCTGCTCAGAGATAATGGTCTTCAATTATACCTCGTAGGGAAGCCTGTGATTCAGGCCAAGTTACTGTCTGTACAGCGTTTTGAAGCCAGGAGATGGGATGAGAAAGTCCGTTGGGTTTGGGGAAGGACTCTGGGGTTAGAGCCCTAGAAAACGCTGGTGGTTGCTTGGCCGGCTGCCCAGCCGTTCAGTTAGAGCAGGGAGGATAGGCTGTTTCCAAGGTTTATATTTAGCTTGTCTGCAGACATATGGGTCAGCACGCCGTGAGTTAGCGCTGCCACCCGCCCAGGTTTTCCCAAGAGCGTCCCTTTTTGGACGCAGCTGTCCTGGGATGCGTGTCAGGGTACGTAGCACACACTGCCAGCGGTGCTGATTTGTGCGTTCAGGATTCTGCATTCAGTGATTTTGTACCTCACAGGACATGACCTGGACGCAGACTGGGCAGGGCAAGCCTTGTTTGTATCCTTTGCTGCCCCCAAGAGCCATGGTGGGTTAGAAATAGTCCCCAGTCTGTGCCGTCGTTTGGGCAAGGCGCCCTTACCAGGTCCCTGGGGGTAGCCACAACTGGAGAGCAAAAAACCCTAAGGGGAGGTCACAGATGTGCCAGAGGATGCAGCTTCTGCAGGGGTAACCTCGGCCTTCCATGTCTAGGAGTTGAGTGCCTGCCCATAATGGGAGAAGGTGCAGAGTGAAGCCAGTGTTACCGGGCCTGTTCGGTCCATCTGAGCTGCCTCGGTCCAAAAACAAAGTCCGAACACATTTTAGCTCAGCCTGCACAGATATTTTTAATAAACAAATGCACAACAGTTACCCCGACAGCCTCTCCCAAATTAACTGCCCTGTGACTTGTGGATGTGAGAGTAACACAACCCCTCTACATGAGCGATGTGGAGCATTGTAATAAACCTGAAGTCCTCACCTTGTGCCCTGTTCAGCACCTGATGACAAGATGAATAAGGAACACATCACAGTGCGTCCTGCATGCGGCTGGCATGTGATATTTTGCTAAGAATAAATTACAGGCGGCATGGATAAAAATGCCTTGCCAGCAAAAAGGCTGAATGTGACTCACTTATGAAACCCTGGCAGCTGCCTTATCTTTTAAAAGGAGTTTGCAAAGGGGTCAAGGCCAGATTAACCCTTTGTGGGCCCGGTGCCAAAGATAGTTGATGTTCCTGCCCCGGGAACGAATGATAGTAACAAAAGAGGCGCTCGACATGGAAGTTGTCTTTGAAGCAGTTCACAGCTGCACTGGTTTCATTTACATTTACAAGGTTAGGTAGCAGATGGAGGCAGCGGCCTTTGTGCATATCAAATACATAATAAAAGCCAGAATCAAGATAAAACGCCCTGGGTAAAACCAACTCGGCTAAGCCATAGCAGCCAAACCACCAGCCACAGGCTGCTCGCACTCGAAAGCACTTTCAAGCTCTCTCACCGTTGGTATTTCTCTCAGGTGAGACCAGGGCTGGGATTACATTTGTGTAAGAAACTGGGGCAGATTTCAAATGGTTTAAAAGTTTAAAAATAAAACATATGGAAAACTTTCATTGGTTTCATCACAGCATTATTGTTCACACTAGTTTGGCTTGTACTTCCCTGCAGGTAGAGAGGGGTGACATTTGGCCCCAAGAAGGTCAGGCCAGGCATCCCTAGAATGACCCTCACACACCAGACCAGACCCATATCTCTTCCCCGACCCAAACTCTTAAATTGAATTGGGTCTCCTTCCTGCCCAAACAGGATCACACCCCTCTTTGAACCAACCCCTCCAAACCAAACTCCCCACTGCCTCTGAGAACAGGACTCCTCTTGAACCTCTATTCCCAGAACACGGACTGCCAAAGAAAAGGAAGGGCTGGAGAAATCATTTATCTTCCAGCTCCGGGCACCACATTTCAGGAAAGACACAGGGCTTGTCTACACCACTACCTTTGAAGGAAGGATGGTAATTAGGGTGTTGGGAGTTTACTCCTTGCTCCTGTGTTCTGTCTGTCTTCTCCAGACTCATTCTGTAACCCCCCGCCATAGAAATGTTAATCTTTTTTATAAAAACCCCTACTGGTTTCTTTTGCCCTTTGTCCATTAAAGTATCTGAAAAATCAATGGAAATGAAAGGGTTTAATAGATTTTAAGGCCAAAAAAGACCGTTATGATCATTTGATTTGACTTCTCGTGTTAATATAGGATGAAGAATTTGGACCCAGAAATAATAGTAATAATTTCCTGCCTCTTATCTGGCATTGTTCATCAGTAGCGCACAAAGTGCTTGATAGAGGTGATCAGAATCATTATCTCCAGGAATTTCTGAATAACTTCCTTAAGACTAACAATTTTATTTATTAGGTAATGAGCTTTCGTGGGAAAGACCCACTGCTTCAGATTCTGGAGCAGAACTGAGCTCAGGACTTTCATTGGGTCTTTCCAGTCTTTCCAGTGAAAGCTCATCCCCTCGGAAATAATTTTTTTAGTCTTTAAGGTGCTACAGGACTGCTTGCTTTGTTTTGCGAAGATACAGACTAACACGGCTGCCCCTCTGGGACTGCATAACTTCTGTTTGAGTGAGAGCAGACCTGTAAAACAGCATCTAGCCTTGATTTAAAGACTCCAAGTGACAGGGAATTCACCACATCCCTCGGAAATGTATTTCAATGATTGGCAACCCTCCCTGCTAAAAAACAATGCCTTCTTTGGGGTCAATCTCCAGCCTGGGTTCACTTTCCATTAATTGGATCTTTTAATCCTTTTTCTGCCAGTTGAAGCAACTGCTCCAGCCACCTATGTTGTTCTAAACTAAACTAAATGGATCATCTGCATTCTTAACCCTTTCATTATAAAGGCAGGTTTTTGGATCCTGAATCATCCTAGTAGCTCCTTTCAGAACCCTCTCCAGTTTTCTATCCTTTGCAACTTATTATCCCTATTTTCTTCTCTAATTCGTCTTGCTTGCCTGCTTTTCTTTGCGCATCTCAGTAATGTTACCAGTTCCTTTTGTTTTTCATGGGTGAAATGCAACCTGGTGCAAAAGGCTGTCACCACACCACCTATGTCTCTCTTACGTTCTTGGGTTTAAATCGGTTTGGCTCTCCTGACGGTGAAACGCCGATTCACATCTGCTGAGGAGATGGCCCGCCTGTGTGTTGTGTGTGGCTGCTAGTGGGTCTGATCCTTGTCTGTGACATTCCTGCTGCTGGTTGCTTGATTCTGGCTGATCACGATTGAGTATTAATGGCTTTTCATTGGGAGAAGAAGGCTGATTTCCCAGCCAATCAACCTAGAAGAAACTGTTTCTGTAACTTTTGGAAATGCCATGTTACCTCCTTTTCACACCTCACTCACTGCATTTCCACGTGTGCGCCACTGATGACACGTGCTCCAATCCTGTGAATTGCTCAACGGCTGATCGTTTCTGCACGACATTTATTCGAAGTGAGTCCCATTGTTAGTGGTGCTCAGGACCATCGGCTGGGGAGGATCAGTGCAGGCAGACCCCTAAGTTCCTGTGGATCCCATTGCAAGATCAGAGCCTTGCTTAGTGATTAAGGGGAAGAAGAGAAGAATGTGGGTGGAAATCGTCCCCTTAAGACTCCCCCATGTGCTGGTGCACAAGTGGCATATGTGGCTGTCCTGCTTCATGTCCCAAGTGCAGGGCATGAGATTGGGTTCCTGTCCAGCATGCTCTGCATTATGGCCATTTCCCACTTCCCAGAAGCCATGGGAAGCAGAGTGTAAGTTGGAGCAGCCCTGAGGCTGCTCTAATTTTCACCAGGGGCCAAGCATACCCTTTTGAGGCTATTTCTTGTAACTTTGTAGGTGAGACTAATCAGATGAGGGATGAACTGGTGGGAGACCAAGGCCCTGGGTGAGCAAGGACCTCACTGTCGCTGTTAGAGATCCATCTTGTGATACTCCTGGAGGTACTAGAGGTGTGATAGAACTTTATCCCACAGTCTGTATTGTGGATCTATGCCTTTCCTGGTAGATGAAGACCAGGATACTTGGCTGTAGGGACGATCAGTGCCACTGTCAGTGAGGGCAGGCTTCCTTGTGTTTCAAAGGAAGCACTAGTCCCTCAACCTATCGAAGTCTTCTCTTTCGGGGTAAAGCTGTGGAAAAGGTTGTGGTAAGACACCTCTCACAGCATCCAGCCGCTTTAGGTCTCCTGGGCCCTTCTCCGTCTGGGTCTGGAGCTGGATACAGCGCAGAGACTGTAATGATCAATGGTCTTCTCCTGGGGATGGATGAAGATCAGGTATTAGCTGCCTTCAGTGCCATTTCTTGCAAAATGTTGGACTAAAATGCAGACCCTGGCAGGAGCAGAAGAGGTTCCTCCTCAGTGGATTTATTATTTTCCCTCTAAGAGATCTCAAGAGATAGTTGTGGGCAATTCCTCCTCTTTCTGTCCAGGAAATGCCAAGCGTGAGGTGTTTCCATGTGCTATTTAAATAGAAACACATGGATGAATCCTCTGGGCATTATAATCCCGGTGGGATTTAGAATAAATTCAGCACTGACAGATGCAATCTTTAAGAACAACAAGGAGTCCTACGACACCTTAGAGACGAACAGATTTATTAGGGAATAAGCTTTCATGGGTAAAACCCACTTAATCAGAAGTGTTGGAGCGGAAATTACAGAGTCAGGACTAGAGATATGAACAAGAAAAGAAATACTTGTCAAGTGTAGGACCAATGTTAATGAGTCTAATCAAGTCAGGAGGGATGTGTTTCATTCGCAGCAATTGTTATGGAGATCTGACTACCAAGAGAGGAGAAGCTGCCCTTGTAGGGTGTCAACCAGTTAAGAGAGCTTTATTCAATCCTTCATTGATTGTATTGAGTTTGCAAATGTATCCAGTTCAGCTGTATCCCTTCATAATCAGGGTTTAAAGTTCGTTTGTGGAAGGATGGCTACTTTAAAATCCATTACTGAATGTCTGGTGAGGTTAAAGTGTTTCCCTAGTATGTCTAGCCTACAAAGAAATGTCAGAAAAAGATATGCAGATTCCACACGGCCATTTGTGTATCTTTCTCCACTTTGCTGTCGAAAGAGGCTTTTCTGATATTCGTTGCATCTACACGGTGAAAAATTTCAGAAAAACCTCCTCTTTCGGGCCATGCCTCCTGCCTCGTAGAACGAGGTTCGTGAGGAATGCGAAATTTTTCCGAAATTGCTTTTGGCATACGGGATATGTGGCTTTTGGATAAATGGATGCATTCCTTGCACACAGCATAGCTTTTGGCTCTGCTGGAAAAGGGCTGCAATGTGGACATAGCCCTAGAGGTTTATATGTGTTACATTTTCTGATGTCCGAGCTGTGTCCATTTATCCTTTGGCGCAGAGACACATCCGCACTGACTTGATCTGCACTCTGAAGTAGTGTGTCTGTGCCACAAAAGCTTGTTACTTAAGAAATAATATTGTTAGTCTTTAAGGTGCTCCAGGACTGCTTGCTTTGTTTTGTGAAGATACAGACTGACACGGCTACCTCTCTGAGACTACTCATCTGAGGAAATGAGTTTTACTCATGAAAACTTACGCCCTTCTAAATCTGTTAGCCTCTCGGATGCCACAGGACTCCTCATTTTTGCAGAGACCAGCTAACACAGCAACCCAGCTGAGTTTTTAAGGAGACACTTGGGAACTTTTAAAAGCTGATTTTCCCTTTTTTCTTTCTCTTGTTTAGATAGCTCTGCTCCTGACTATCTCCTGGAGAAGAGATGTTCCCCATCCTGCCCGTTCTTTACTGTTGTTCAAGCTATTGCCATGCGCCAGTCTTCTTTTCTCTGGTGCCAGGAAGATTTGTGCAATGGAGTGGCCAGCTTGAAACTCGGCTACCCAGCATTGATAACAGCCATTTTTGCCGTTGTCACCTTTGTCAGGACCGGACTGTAACTTGGTGGGGTTCTACATGGAAGAAGTTGCCCAAGGAGATGTTACACCTCCGCTTTGCAATGCATACCACTGGGGTTAACACTGGGCCCTTTCAACCAAGTGTCATCTTGGATCCTGTCACCAAATTGCTCAGCAGACCAGACTGTTTTCTCTCACGTTCTCAGGGTTGCAAATATAGGGACTCAGCTGTGTTATGCTGCCTTGCGGTCATGTTTTGAATTCAATCTGGATGGCTGGGGCGAGTTAAGCAGTGTTATCTAGGGGAGGTTCCTTTATTTCATAGAATCTCAGAGTTGGAAGGGACCTCAGAAAGTCATTGAGTCCAGCCTCTTGCTCAAAGCAGGACCAATCCTAACTAAATCATCCCAGCCAGGGCTTTATCAAGCTGAGACTTAAAAACCTTTAGGGATGGAGATTCCATGACGTCTCTCGGTAACACATTCCAGTGCTTCACCACCCTCCTGGGGAAAGAGCTTTTCCTAATATCATGAGAGGAACCATCCAATATGACAGCACATTATCGGATGCTTTCAGAATCAGGAGCGGCGTCAAACAAGGATGTGTGCTTGCTCCGACATTGTTCGGGATCTTCTTCGCACTCCTCCTGAAGCATGCCTTTGGATCTTCAACAGAGGGCATCTTGCTGCACACAAGATCTGATGGGAAACTGTTTAACCTTGCAAGGCTGAAAGCTAAGTCTAAGGTGCGAGAAGTCCTCATCAGAGACATGCTGTTCGCAGACGATGCTGCTATATTGTCTCACACAGAAGACCAGCTTCAAAAACTGCTGGATCAGTTCTCCAAAGTGTGCAAGGACTTTGGGCTTACCATCAGCCTAAAGAAGACAAACGTACTTGGTCAGGATGTTGCTGAATCCCCATCAATCAGCATTGACAACTATACGTTAGAGGCTGTCCACTTGTTCGTTTACCTCGGGTCCACCATCACTGACACCCTGTCGTTGGACACTGAGCTAAATAGGAGGATTGGAAAAGTGGCCACAACTCTGCCCAGACTCAGCAAGAGAGTGTGGAATAACAACAAGCTGTACACTCACACCAAAATGCAAGTCTACAGAGCCTGCATCCTCAGCACCCTCCTTTATAGCAGCGAGACTTGGACTCTGTATGCCCGCCAGGAAAAGAGGCTGAACGTCTTCCACTTGCGCTGCCTCAGGCACATCCTTGGAATATCATGGAAGGACAGAGTGACCAACACTGGGTCCTCACTGGAAAGAGGAGGGTGCAGGGTTTGAAGATGAGCCGTGCTTGGGAAGTGCTCGGCAAATCTACATGCGTTAGAAGGAACCACCAGCTAACCCTTGTCAGCTCCTGGGCCCATTGCCCTCCATTGATCAAGGCCCTGATGTAGTTTACAGCAGCTTGAGAATGACTTTGTACTCCTCTCAGGACTTTACTCTTTTGGCTGTAGTAGTAGTAGGCATCCTTCAGTCTGCATAGACGATGGATCGCGCCCTTTATAGTTTCAATTGAGGCCTTCATTTACAGTGTCTGCTGTGACTATGAAGACCCACACGAGAGTGACAGTCCTTGCTGCATCTCTTGCAGATGTGGTGGGTGTCTGGCAAGTCCTTAGTGTGCTTTCTGTGCGCTCGCTTCTCCTCTGCTAGCTGTCTGATCCTCATCTCGCCCTTCTGAAGGCCCTTGTGTAACCCCTGCCTCCATCTGCTGCGGTCGTCTGCTAGTTCTTCCCAGTTGTCCAGCCCGATGTCTACCTCTCTGAGGTCTCTCTTGCAGACATCTCTGTAGTGCAACTGGGGGCATCCGGGAGGTCTTTTGCCAGAGGCTAGCTCACCATACAGGAAGTCTTTTGGAATCCTTCCATCATTCATCCTGTGGATGTGGCCAAGCCAGCAGAGCCGACGCTGCCTGAGGAGGGTGTGCATGGCTGGGATTCCAGCTTGCTCGAGGATGGTGGTGTTGGTCACTCTGTCCTTCCATGATATTCCAAGGATGCGCCGTACCTTCCTATATAATTCCTCACTGGTGACCTTCTTTATCCATCCTGTTCTCAGGATCTTTTTATAACAACTCCTCTCGAACTTTTGAGAGGAACCTTTTGAATCTTTCACTATCACCCCGTCTCACATCTCTACAATATGCTGCTGAATACACACTTTTTCAAGATGCTCTGCTTTTTTCCTAAGTTCATCACTTTGCTTTTCTAGATCTTATCCAACGCCTTCCAACTGGCTCTTTCTTTAGCTATTCTAGTCGCTATTTCCTTCTTACAGCCTAGATCATATGTTATGTTGCTTCCCAGATACATGAAATTCTCTTGTTCGATCCCATCTACACTGATCTTCCTTCCTATTTCCTGATCTCCAGTGATATAAAGCAGTGCAGAATGGAAGGAGAGCAGGAGGACAAATAGTGATCATGGAGATAGTGCACGTGGCATGGACAGGGGATAAGTCCATTAACATGTCCGGTCTGATGCCATGATGAATACAATTTGTGTTGCCAATGCTGGGGTGATGGCCAGGTGCCAGGCTATCTGGTGAACTGCTGTGAAGGGCAGAATTACTGGAAGAACCTCGTGCCTTCTGTGCTGGTTGGTTGATTCAATTTTACCCTGTACTGAAAACTCCTGGGCCAGATCCCCAGTAGGTGTGACCTGTACAGCACAGACACCAGGAGATGTATTATATTTTATATCAGTTGGGGGTGTGAGTGGGGGAGGTCTGCAAACCCAGTCTTTCCAAATTCGCCTGCCCTTTGGGAGAAGAGTGCACTCACTGGGAAGGAGGTAAGCGAGGGAGGTCTAAGAGCAAAGAGTTTCATGAGGATCTGACCCATAAATCTATTTGTATTTTATTATTGTATGTTTTCTGCAGGGGAGTCCCAAGAAACTGGAAGAAGAACAGCAAATGCAGATGTTTATTTAGGTACCATTACCACCGTGTAATACAAAGCACCGCTTATCAGCAGTGTTCCCTGTAAGGTGGACACTTGGGCAGCTGCCAAGAGAGATTCAGGTGCCACCCAGCTGATTAGCAGAGCACCCAAAGCTAGGGGTTTTATCTACTGGTGGTGCACATTCACACATGCCTTGTTGCACATAACAAAATTTATTCTACACATGGGTAGAAACAATTAAGAGGAACATTGGTGGTTAGACTCCAGACCGATAGGCCTTCCACAGAAACAGCAAAAGGAAACCCACCCAGGAGAAGAGCATACAGAATTAGAGAGTCATAGAACACTAAAGGACCTTGAGAGGTCATTGAGTCCAGTCCCCTGTACTTGCTGCAGGATCAGACATCTGTCTAACCTGCCCTTAAACATCTCTAATGATGGAGATTCCACAGCCACCGTAAACAATTTATTCCAGTGCTTAACCACCCTCACAGGTAGGAAGTTTTTCCTCATGTCCAACCTAAACCTCCTTTGCTGCAATTTAAGCTGATTGCTTCTTATCCTATCCTCAGAAGCTAAGGGGAAAATTTTTTCTCCCTCCTCCTTTTAAGAACTTTTTGGTACCTGAAAGCTGTTATCAAGTCTCTTCTCAGCCTTCTCTTTTCCAAACTAAAGAAACCCAGTTCTTTCAATGGTCCATCAGAGGTCACATTTTCTAGAACATTAATCCTTTTTCTTGTTCTTCTCTGGACCTTCTGTAATTTCTCTGCATCTTTCTTGAACTGTGGTGCCCAGCACTGGACACAAGACTCCAGCTGAAGCCTAATCAGCGCAGAAGAATTACCTCTCGTCTTGCTCACAACACCCCTGTTAATGCAGCCCAGAGTGATGGCTGCTTTTTTTCAACGGTGTCACACAGTTGACATATTTAGCTTGATACAGGGCTACTTAGGAGTTGGCTGCCTCAATTTATTCCCATGGCTGCGTATTTCAGTGGCTCAACCGACCTGCCAACCAGTCTGCTTCCTCAAGCAGAGTTTGAAGGTGCACCTCTACCCCAGTAGGGAATTAACTTCCCAGCAGCTCTGTAGACATACCTGTGAGTGCATCTACATTGAGCTGTGATTGAAGCAAGCCTAGGCATAGCTGAGTTAGCATTGATTGGACTAGCTCAACACTAGCTCAAGTAACAATACAAGTAAAATCTGGGTAACACAGGCGGGGCTGCTCAAGTGCAGGGTAGAAGAGTAAACACCGGGCTGCCCACCCCTGCAGCCTTTGATGGTAGAGATAGTGACTGACACCACTTAAGATTTCTGAGCAAAGAAACTTCCAGCTGCTCTTTGTTTCTACTGCATTCAGGGAAACAAGCCTTTGTGCACATCCTGTGTAATCGAAATCTCCCCAGATCAGACCCGACTCATTCTAATGGAGACCGCTCTGCAAAGTCTCAAAACTCAGCTAACTGCTGGGTCCTCAAGGGGCCACAGTTGCTCGTGGTTGGGAGAGAGATTCATCAGCCCAACAACAAAGCCCTAAGAGCAAAGAGGGTTTTGCTGCAGACTGACACAGACGCTGTTTTCTGCATGCAAAGCCCCGCAGGATTTGAGGAAGAACAGCACATGTCAATGTTCTGTGCAGGAGATCCCATTTTGTGGTCTCCCACCACATCTCTCGTAGGCTTGGCTTCAGCTGCTTTTCCCAGTGACTCATTCCAAGCCACTCACCCTCTATTCTCACTGCTGTGGGATGAGATGGGCTTTAAGTTGGGTACCAGGGTTCTCTCAGCCCCTTTGTTACCCAGAACAGAGGAATTTGGGGGCTATTATTTCCAATGCCTTCTGGGAGAGGGAGACAGGGACGCATGTCGGCCGCCCGTCATCAGTGTGCCGTTATTCTGGGAAGGAGCCACATCTGTTGTAGATCTGTATGGGGTATAGGATAAAATTTTTGAAGTAGGCCATGATATTTGCTAAAAGCCACTGTTCCAAATGGAGTCTGGTAAGCCCCTGCCTCTCGGGAGGGCATCCCAGTTGGTGTAAACAGCTCCCTAGGCAGTCTCATTCCAGGAAGGGACCCTGCCAGGAGGGTAGTTGCATTACAATTAAAGGGCAACTGACCCAATTCTTTCACTATCTTCTGCTCTGATCCTGCATTGCCCACTTGCTTTGACTCTGTAGAGATAACACGAACGATCACGTCCGTGCGAAGATTACATCAGGATCCCAGATGAGACATCACTGCTCTACACATCAGTGTATTACAGACAGATCACTTTATACATCGATGTTGGGGACTGCACTCTTCAAAGGGCTTGTCGTTTGTAGATAAAATGTTCTGTAGACTGCGCACAGAAACTTTGTAACTTCCAGATTGTTTGTTAATTCACATGGATTGCTCATTGATTGTTCATTGAGCTGTCCCCGGGCCCCAGGATGCCCCGGAGCCACTGGACGTAGGGACAGGTGGCTGGGGCCACCCCGGAGTTGCCGGCCTGGTCCCTGGCCCAGGCATAGCCCTGCCACAGCTCCTTCACCTTTAAGCATACCTATTCTGCGGTACGCTCCAGGTGGCCCCTGCTGAGGAGGCCCTGAGCCAGGTGGCCGATGGCTGTGGCATTGTGCAGCTGCACCCCCATCTCATGGAGGACCTCCTACTCCTTCCACAGGCCCAGGAGGTCCCACAGCTCCTGTTCCATCCAGGAGGGAGCCCTTTTTTCTTCTCCCCACCCCCCACCGAACCCTGGGAGCCCTGCAGGAGCACGCAGAGGGGGTCATGGGGCTCATATGGGGGCTGGCTGCTGGCCGTGGTTGTGATGCTGGGAGCATGGGGCTGCTCCTAGCACGCTCTCAGCTTCCTGCCATGGGTTTCCTATGTTCATGCGTGCTGCTTTAAGGTGGCCGGACGCAGGGATCATAGAGCCCTGCTACTGCCGGTTGGAGAGGCCCCGTGCTCTGGCTGACCAGTGCCATGGAGGACCCGTGTTTCGAAAAAGTGGCATGTGGAGTGTCTACACGCGTACTCTTTCGATTTAGTTTTTCGAAAGGGGACGATCTTCCTGATCAGGATCGGGGTTCGGATTTCGACATCTGTGCCCCGTTCCTTCAATTCCCTTTCGAAAGATGGTGTTATGCGCACGGATGCTCCTCCCGTTCTTTCGAAAGAGGGCCACTTATTTCGACGTTTTGTGCACGTGTAGACACAGCTTTGCTGAATGATGACTATGAGCATTTGTTGGTCTGTAGCTCACTGGAGAGCACTTTATTCTAATCAGTCTGTGTGCCCCCCTTACAGCTGTTGAGGGGCTCTCCTAGGGAGATGGGGCTGAACTACTGCTCTGAGGCTGATCCCTTCAGATGCTCACCTGGGCCCTCCCTTGGGATGCCTGCTGAGACCTCTCAACCTCCCGCTTCTCAGAGTCTCACTGCTGATTGGCCGAGCAGGGGCTATCGACAGGGAGGAGAAGTTTTTCTGGCTGTGACCCATGGCTGCCTTCCCTTTGCAGGCCATGTGGGGGACCTGTTGGCAGAGTCCCTGGACACTGCTGGGCTGTGATACAGCCTGGAGGTGAGCATGGTTAGGAGGGACAAGGGCAGTTTCACCTCAGTGCTGGGGGACTGGAAAGGAGAGACTGGAAATCCATTTTCCAAGCTGTCCTCCTAGCCTGCACCCCAGGGGCCGTCCTCGGCCAGGGCAGTCAGTGCAGAGCTCTATGGTTCCCTTCCTCCTTCAGGGGCAGGGGAAAGAACTTCAAGTCCAGGCCCTGTCTGGCTTTGGGAGCGAGAGGCTGACACCACCCACCCCAGCCCAAACTCCCTCTTCACTGCCCCTGAGATCCAGGAGGTGGTGCTCAGGGAAGAGGCACAAACTCCTTCCTAGAGATCCAGAGGGCCTGACGGGAATCAGCTCTTCTCTCCTGCTTGCACTGAGAATCAGGGAAGAGGACGGGGAGAGAGTCGATCTCAGTCAGTCTCTTCCTCTGAGCAAGGACTTCTGTGCCTGGGCGGGGTTGGGAGGGGCAAGGGGTCTGTCTCCATCCTGATAAATGAACCAGTTCAAGAATCAGAAATTCAGGACAGATGGGACCAGCCCAGAAACTGACCAGTGTCCCAGTCCAGAGAGACAAACACACTGTGATGATCCCATCTCAAGTGCCAGGGTCAACTGATCTGATCATCCAACCTGAACATCATGCCCCAGCCCCGTGGGTGGGAGTGGGCTCATTTGCACAGCACGAGCTCTCGCCCATGGATCCCAACCTGCCTGCTCCCCCCACAACACCTCGACTTCTGCGTCAGTGTCCCAGGCGAGAGCCCAGGCCGTAAGGAGCTGCAGATTCCCATTCTGATTCACCATCATCTTCCCAGAGTGTCACGTAAGTGACCTCTGAACCCAGCTCCCTGACTCTAGGTCTAGGCAAGCTATTTCCAACGGGCTGTAGGAGCTGCAGCTGCAGGGGCTGTGGGTGGCAGTGTTCCCCTTGGGAAGACAGAGTAGAGCAGGGAATTAAATAGAATTGAGGCAATTTCATCTTCTGGTTCAGTGGAGACCTTTAAGGGGATCATGTTCCAAGGCCTTCTCCAGCCAGGCTCATGCCTGGCCTTGGGGAGCAGGTGGGGGTGCATGTTCTCATGTTCTCTGTCTGCTCCAGGATCCTTTGGGGGCAGAAGAAGATGAGTGTGTAGCTCCATCTCCTCTCCCCCAGCGTCTCCTGCAGAGGGACTTGAGGGAGAGAGACTCCTGGCCCAGGGGGGATTGGGAGCTGACAGCAGAATGCTGATGGAGCCCCCCGCCCCCTTCCCTTGCATTAGAACTCTGCACAGTTCCCCAAACTAGGGAACTTGGTGGCTTAGCTGTGACCGTACATCACTGACGCAGCCAGGGACATCGGCCAGCTGGTCAGGGAGGGGATTTAGTGACTCCACAAATTACTGCTCTGACACGTCGTGCATCTGATGAAGCGGGTCTTTGCCCACGAAAGCTTCTGCTCCAGAATATGTTAGTCTATAAGAAGCCACAGGACTTGTTGTTTTTGAAGGTGCAGACTAATACAGTGACGTCTCTGGTACTTGCTATGCTACAGGTGAGGAAACTCAGCTGGGAAATGGACCTCAAGAAAATGATTTGAACAGAAAAAAGGCAACGAGGCCCCTAAAGAAATGGCTCTCTCCCATTGACCCCAGCTGGAGGATGAGTCTGTCTCTCCTTCCTCTACTCAGTTTAGGATCAACCGCCCTCCCCACCCGCTACCCCAAGTACCGAGGATATTTCTCCCACTCTGTGTTACTGTGTTGGACCAGGGATCTAACCCAATGGGAATGAAAGAACACAGTCCCCACACCCAGACAGAGAAATCTGCCAAAACAACCTGCCCAGGAACAGCTGTCACAGGGAGAAGGAGGGATGGAGGAAGGAGCTTCTCCTGCAGTGAGGTGGGGGAATTTTGGTAATGGAGGTCACTAGAGAAGAAGGGTGCCAGGTGCTGTTAATCCTGCTTGATTCCTGGGGGCATCCAAGTCTCTGACGTGTCCTTGTTCTCTTGAGACAGGAGAACATCATGACCAAGGTGATGTGCCAACTCCACTCCATCCCGCCCTATCACCTGATGCCTGAGCCTCTGCAGAGGCAGTGCCATTTCAGGTGGATCTGAGGGAGTGTACGGACTCACACTAGGCCAAGAGGGGTTAGAAATCAGGCCTGGGCTGCTGGGATCCCACCCCTGAAGCAGTGGCTCCAGCTGGAGGAGGACTTTCAAAGGGAGCCTGCCGCGGGGTGTATTTTCCCACGCGCAAGCTCAGAAACCAAAGGATTAATCCAGGCATTGCTAGGCATTGCTGATTATCAGGCTGACAGCAGCTGGGAGGATCACAGATGGGCAGGGTGGTTAAAGAGGAGTGAGCAGGCAGGGGAGAAAGGCACTCAGGTCAGGAGGCTGCTGGAGAGCCATCCAGGGACAACACCCCAGAAAGGGCGAAGAGGCCATAAGCCCAACCCCCTGACGGACTGGGGAACAGAGTAGATTTCCATAGTCTTGGGCATGAGAAGTGGACTGACTGCCCCAGTGAGCTGAGCCGGCTGGAGTCTCATCCTCCCCTGCTTGGCCAGGGGATGCACCTTCATGCTGATGTACCACCTCACGAGCCAGAGAACTCCAAAAGGGCAGAGACAACAGCGAAAAAGAGACTGACCTGGGGAGATGCTGAAGATGGTGCAACAGGAGTCCTGGCTGCAGGAGAGATTCTGCCACCAGCAGCTGCCTCAGGCCTCAGAGCAGGCACCAGCCTTTGCCTACGGCTACAGAAACCTTTGCTGTACTATCTGGGGGATCTTGGGGGAGGCGTGTGGCCATATGCCCAGCGCAGAGGGAGGGCCCAGGCTCCCATACAAGCCACCTCTGGGTCACTGGGAAATCTCCAAGTGCAGCCTTTCTCAAACTGACTCTCCCAGTCCAACGGGGGATCTCAAGGCAAGTGCAGGGAGTTGTGAGGAGGGTCACCAGCCATCCAGGTTTTCCCAAACATGACTTCTTTTTTGGTCCTCAGGTCTCCCTCCAGGCATATTAAAATTTCATGGGTGTGGGGGACCAGACCCCATTTCCCTCCGCTGGGGAGGAAGAGAGGGGAGAAACATGATAAGCTCTGAGCCATGAACAGGAAAGAGAGTGGGGGCTGCCAGACCCCTTCCTTTGTGGGGACATTGGACTGTATGTTCGGTTGCACTTTGTGAACCTGGGGCTTGGTGAACCGCTTAGAAGATCAACGCCTCAGATCTCTGTCACAGAGCCTGGTTGATCCCTCGCCCCCTTTTATCCCCACTGGATAAGAGGAAGCCCTCCAGGATCCCAGATCTTCTCCACAAGACATGAGGAGAGCCAGGCCCAGGAACAACCAATGTGATACAATATATGTTCTGTGAGAAGGAAAGCGTGGAGCCTCTGTGGGCTTTGTTGCAGAAGAACCTGCTGAAATCTCAGGACTAGGAACAGACCAACAACGAGGATGAGTCAAGCATGGGCCAGGCTGGAGACACGAGCTGTTGTTCCAGCAGTGGCAGTGAAAGGTCTTTCCAGTGACCAGAGCCTCAAATGACTCCTTAAAGAGCCACATGTGACCCTGGAGCCTCAGGCTGCAAACTCCTGTCTCGGGGGATGTCTTAACGTGTGCTTAAGGGTAGGACACTGAGTGGACCATGCATGGGTCGCTGGCTGGCACATGTCACTTGCCAGGCTGGGGAAGAGCAGAGACCCCTTGCAGCCACTCTTGGAGAGCTGAGGCCTGTCACAACCAGCTCTGCCCCCAACCCCAGCTGTGGGCGCACCTGTGGGGTTGGGGGCAGAGGGAGGAAGATTCAGGAGCCTTCCTCCCCTTCCCCACACTCTCTGGGAGCTAAAGCCCCACGCTGGCCCCTCCCAGCCCCACTGAGGAGGTGGGACTGCTGCCTCCAGACAGGCAGGGCAAAGCCTACTTCTCCGTGGGGCTGGCCGTGACCCCTCCCCCAAGGGCAACGGGCCCCAGGGCTGAGGCAGTGGGAAGCAGGCAGAAGGGATGGTCCAGGCCCCTACGTCCACTCTGGGGCTAATAATCAGCCTCAGACTGGGCCTTGCATCCCCCAGTGCCCCACCAACTTGAGCCCAGAAGGCACAGCTCCCCCTCTCATCAGGTGCTTGGCCTGGCCAGCTCCACCCTGCGCCATGGTCATCTTGTCCGCCACAGGGACGCGTTACCTGTCATGTTTGGGGAATCCGTGGCACTGGGCAGCTCTACAATCAGCAGTGACTCAAGCTACCTTCACGTTGGATGGGTGCCCACTCTACTGCCCTCCCCATGCCAAAGGAGATTTTGGGTTGTCGTTTTTCAAATGCATCTCTCACGCCGATCTCCAACCCCATGGAGGCAGTTTTTACCCTCATAAACTGGACCATCAGATGCCCGAGAGCCGAGATCTGTGGCAGCATTCTAGCTACAGATAGTAGTAGGTACAAATTCTGTGGTAAGGCCCTTTGCGAGTATTTTAGAGTCTCAGCAAAGAGGAGGGTTGGAATTTAACCAGTGTTTACCATCTCTGTCTCCCCCACGCCCCACAGCGATCTCACATGGTCTGCCTCTTCTCAAGGGTAAAACAGATAAGGAAAATCGCTCAAAGTTTAAACCCGTGTGGCCCCCATCTGCAGCCACCGCCTCTTAATAGTCCCAGCTTGTCTTTACAAAAATCTGCGCAGATGCCACTAACTGGAAAAGAAGAGGAGAAATGTCAACAAGGCAGGTAGTAAATCGGAGATGTCTGGGATTAGATAATACTCCCTTTGTGTGAAGAACCAGGCTGTGAATGGGGATCACCCCTTGTGGCAAAGAACAGGGACATAATTATTGCTCCCCATTCAAAGTCTTCTTGTCTTCCCTAAGCAGCCTCAAAAATCTTTTTAAAAAACCCACCATGTATGGCAAAGCAGGAGGAGGGGCTCTGCATTAGAGATTTAATCCCTTGTGACTCAGACTCGCTTTTCCGGTACAGCTGGATCATTGGGGTAAAAAAAAAACAAAAACCAAGGTCAGAAACAGCAAAAGGAAAAACCCACCCAGAGGAGCTTCTAGTTGTGTGGAGCTACCCAAGATGAAGGGGCTTCTGTCTGTTCTGCTGGCTGCCATTGCGAGTGTGGAGCTAGGTAAGAGTCAGCTGCGTTGACCAAGCCCTGGCTTTGGTGTGGGATGAATGAAGGGACACCACAGACTAAATTTAATTGACTTTCACTGGAGGAAAATCTGTCCCTGGGATGCCTGGGAACCTAGCAGTGAAGTCATGGATGGTGCTTGATGTGACAGAGATGCTCCTTGGAGCCCACTAGATGTTTCAGAGCATTGTGTGAGCATTTTTTGGACTGGGATATTTAGCCTAGGAGCTATACTTTCCGCAGTGGTGAAAGGGTGTCTCTCCACTGATAAAACCAGGAGGAGTCTTATGGCAGCTTAAAAACTAGATACTGCTGAGCTTTATGAGTGATTTCTTCAATCCTCTCTTGTCTGTGCCTTTGCTGAGAATAGTCATTCTTTTAGAAGGTTTGTTGTTTTATCTTTTTCCCACCTGCCCGTGTTCCCTCCTGACACAAACCCAGGCATCTCCACCTTTCTTTCTTCACTCTGCTTGCAGCTGTCTTCTCCAGCAATGTGGTTCATAGACACCTTGGCGCTTAAAGGTGGAAAGTATGGGCATGCAGTCGACAGTCCTACAGGACTGATTCCCACAAGTGGTGCCTCGAAGCCATCCCCCAGAAGGGGAGGCCTCAGCCTTGGCATAGTTTGAGTTCTGTGTCTGGGGGAGTAGGGGGATAGCTTCAGTCAGACCAACAGTGGAGTGTGTGTGTGCACGTGGGAATTCTGTGACTGCCCTAGACTGGCAGCTGGAGGGGGCAACTCCCCCTCTAACTACGCCCAGGCCTCAGGGTGGTTACCAGGATGGCCTCACATGATTCCATTGCACGTCACTGGCCGTGGGTGCTGAGGCAATCTGTTCTTCTTGCCAGCTTCCTGTAGGGTCTCTCATGCCACTGGAGTGGGCTAGGAGATAACAGTCCCTATCAGTCAGGGACTGTTGTTGTGCCTGGCCCTCACAAAACGGGTGGGTGGGGTAGAAGCTTCTTCCGAGCCCATGCAAGGAGTTGACACCATCCAGCTCCCCTTCAGGTCAGCCCCTCGTTTGAGAGGGAGGCCTTGCTAGGCTGACCGCTCAAGAGGGCACCATGGCTACCATGGGGCATTCACCAGTGATCCTCTCATTTGCCCTCACCTAGGAAACACCCCTCTTTCACTGCTCTATGAACCCTGGATTCAAAGTGTCTTCTCCAGTAATCAGAAGGCTTGGGTCTTATCCACGAAAGCTCATTACCTAATACATTTGTTAGTCTTTAAGGTGCTACAGGACTGCTTGTTATTTGTGAACCTTGTGCAAGGCAGGGTGAGACGAGAAGTGAGACCATCCCTGTTCACTGCCCTCCTCGGAGGCAGCCAGTTCCCCTCGAACTGCCGGGGCCTTCTCATGAGGCACAAGGACAAATGGCCGTCTGTTGCGAGGGCTGGTCAGTGTGAGAGTCGGGGACGTGATGGCCCAGCTCAAGCCTGGGAGACAAGAGGCCCTCAGGACTCCAGAGAGCAGGAATGCCTCGAGCAGGGACATCTTCCTGGCAGGGGAAGTTGTGCGGCGTCTGTGCAGCGGCCAGGGCCATCCTGCTGATGGCCGGACGTGACTGTTTGTTCTTACCCAGACTCACAAGAGCCGCCATGTTATCTCCTTCATCCCCACCCCCAACAGGCTCTCCCTACAGGCTCAGGGGGAGGAGAGGAGTAGGGTTCCCTCTCCTTCTGCTCAGAGAAGTCATACTGAGTTTCCCTCTGCGCCCCACTCAGGGGCATGGATCCTCTCAGTGCTGTCTCAGGGTGAGGGTGAGCATCCCCCACCTCGCTCTCCAAGCCCCCCTATTTCTCTTGTTATTGAGAGCTTAGGTCTTCCTCCTTCCTGAGTCATCCCTCCCTTTGCTACCCCCAGTCTGGCTAAAGTGCGATGCATTTTCCCTGATACCCCCCCATGATGGCCCCTCTCCTGGGCCCCCCTTGGTGTGTCCCCTCTCCCATTTATGTTCCTCCTCCCCTAACTGTGTGTCCCCTCTTGTCTCCCGCTTCCTCTTCGCTGACTGTCCCCTCATTGTGGCTCTCACTGTGCCCATCCCGGCTCCGTGGGGTGTTAGCTGGGGATGTAATCCAAGTATTGGGGGGGGGGGTGGGAAATGACTCCTGCAAGTGCTTCCTGGGTGAGGAGAACTAGGGGCTGAGGGAGAAGAGAGTTACGGGGATTCAGTCAGAGGAGGTGGATAACGAGGAAGGGGCTCGACAGGGCCTGGTGGAAGGGGAGGGGGGAGAGTTTGAGGTCTGGAGTGGGTGTGGGGACATGGGGATGAGGACAAGGGGGTGAGTGGCAGGGAACTGGGGGAGAATGGGACAGGCCCCCCCGTCAGCCTCACATTAAGCTCTAACATGCGTGTGCCCAGATCTGAGTAAGTGGCTCTTGCCCCTCTAGGTGCATCGAACCCCACCTCCTCCCCTGCCCATATGAGCTGGGACATGGTGGCCATCTGAGTCGCACTCACTGCCCCTGTGTGTATACCGGGGAGCGGGGGGCATGTACCTATCTACAGGGGATGGACCCTTGTCCCTGCCCCCATCATGTGACCTGGATACTGGGGGAGGGGGCTTGCTTTTTGGGAGCTCTTCCGTGGCCCAGGATCAGGGACGTCCTGCCCCTTTGGGTGGGGAGCTGAGAACAGACATACCTCATTCACCTCACAGGTTCCAAAGCACTCCGGAGGGCAGGTGGTAACACCCACAGAGGCGAATGGAGCACCGCACGTGCCTCAGAGCTATTGTCGCAGGTTGTATTGTCTCCCTGGGGAGATCTCATTCAGAGATTCCCGCCTTCCAGCACTTCCTGCAGTACAGGGGAAGGTGCAGAGAAGTCCTTCCGGGCCAGGGTCCCTCTAGTCCTCCTGTTTCAAGGACGATGCCTAAGTACTTTAAAAACTAGATACTTTTGCATAAATTTGCTTGAAATGGTCTGTGCCTCCTGGAAGGGAAAAGGAGGGGTGGTGGCTCAAATCTGAGCTCCATTGAGTCAGGTTTCCTGGAGATCTGAGAGACATGAGCCCCCTCCAATAGGTTGTTTTGTTTTTTTTTTCAAAAACTTTCCGGGGATGCGTAGGCTGTTTCTGTGGGGCGGGTTGCACAGAGCTAGAGATCAGACCAGTGCAGTGATACATCTCAAAAGAGCCTCAGTCAATTTTCACCATGGTGGTGCCTGGCACCCACTAAGCCTTAGGGGCACCCACCCTGTGAGTGGTCTTTAAGAACACGTTCATGTCTTCACTTGCGTAGCTGTTGTATCTGGAAAGATTACAGGGGGCCTCTGCCAGGACATCCGACAGACACGGGAGGATTCCAGGCGGATACTTTCAGTTTGCTTGGGTGGTTTGAAGAAATATTCACTGCCTCGGTGAACACCGGGCACTGACGTTTCAAGCCCAAACCTTTGCACAGCTGTTCACTGAAGACTTAGTGACTTGCATAGAGGGCTACAAGTTCCCTCGGATATAATATAAAGTTTTTTTGTTTTATGGAAAGGTTTATGGTGAATGCAGCAGACTCGTCAGCCGCTGGTCTAACCTCAATTTTTGTTGTGTCAGGAAGGGAGGAGCTGGCAACAGAAGACTTTTTGGTGGGAGGAGGACAGAAGGAGAGGGAGGGGGTTGTGGCTGTGAGGGGTGGGGGCAAGAAATGAGGACAGGTGTTAGACAAAACTTGGATTGGTAAAAATCTGGATTTTGCTAGTTGAGGGAAAATAAAATATAGAATCATAGAATCCTAGGACTGGAATGGACCTCAGGAGGTCATCTAGTCCAGCCCCCTGCCCAAAGCAGGATCAACCCCAACTAAATCATCCCAGCCAGGGCACTGTCAAGCTGGGACTTCAAAACCTCTAGGGATGGAGGTTCCACCACCTCTCTAGTTAATGCATTCCAGTGCTTCACCACCCTCCAGGAGGTGCTGTGCCAAGGCTGGCCACCTGTGGATTCGAAGTGATTCCTGGATTAGGAGGTTGCAGAAGTTTGGGGGAGAGTGAGGAGTACACCATGGCATGAGGGCTGCTGATTTGGGTGGAGAACAGAGGTTGGGGTGGCATCCTATTTTGCCCAATTGGCGGCCTCTAACTGCTGACTTAAGAGGCTGTGATGGATGGACGTGGTGCTGAGTCCCACAGGCAGAAATGAGCTGGGCCATACTTCTCCTGTACGCTGGACAGTGGACGAGAGGAGATTCGTTCTGCCTCTGAAACTGGTGTCCAGGACCTGTGATAGTTGTCTCTGATTGGGCTGTGCCTGAACAATTCCTACAGGGACAATAGGAAAGTGATGGCAGAAGTGGGAAGAATGTGAATCAGGAAGTTGGAGGGCTCACGGATGACCAGATGAAACACGATAAACCCTGAGATCTCGCTGCTCCTCAGAGGTGGGCTACATCTACTGGAGAGGGGTCAGAGGAGCTTTCTCGCAACCATAAAACTGTCAGTGTTTTGGAACGGACACCTGGCTGGGCTTTCTCGTGCCGGCCCTGCCTCAAATCCCGCCCTCCAACCATAGACATTGACTCTGTGGGTACTCCAGCCCTAGAGCACCCATGAATGAAAATTAGTGTGTGCTCAGCATCCACTGGCAGCCCAGCTCCACACTTCTGTCTCCTCACCCCTGCACCTCTCACTCAGGTGGCCGTGCTGACAAATCCACCCCCATCCTCCCAGAACTTCTGGAGCACTGCAAACAGCTGAGCTGATTTGTGGTGTTCAGGAAGCTCCAGGAGGGATGGGATGTGCTTTGTGGGAGCAGAGGCAGTGCAGGGGCAGGATGGAGGTGGGCAGAGACGGGGATTGAGCATCTCCTGGCTGGAGGGGAAGCCTCCAACCATTGTGAAACACGAGGAGGAACACCATGGTCACAAAATTGTGATTTGCTCCAGATACTACGGCTGGGTCTACACTAGAGACTTTTGTCGACAGAAGGGAACTTCTGTCGACACAACTTGGGGAGCGTCCACACACTTAAAGCGTTCTGTTGACAGATACTCAACAGACCTCTGCATTTGCCTCGACAGTAGCATCCCTCAAAAATTTGAGACACAACAATCTCTCGACAGAATACTGTCGACAGGACTGCAGCACAGATACTTCTGTCCACAGAGAGGGCTTCCAGTTGCCGGGCAGCCCTCTTTGCAGAGCTGCCATTCCGCTTTTTTGCACGAGAGGGCAGTGCAGTCTGGCAGTTCTCTGTTGACAGAGCAAGTTGTACGTAGATGCAATCTGTTGACAGAAATTCTGTTGAAATTTCCGTGTCAACAGTAACTTCTGTCGACAGATGCTTCTTGTGTAGACATAGCCTACATGTGAGTCAGGTTACAGAATGAGGGGGGAGGTGTAACCAAGCTAAAGATGTTTGTATACTAATCCTTTAGGACAGTTCAATTTCTGTTGGCAATGGGGTAGGCAGAGCTGTAGGAAAGGGGTCACAGTGGAGTGGAGAGCTCAGTCGATGTGTGTGGGGCTTTGTGCTCAAGCAGGACTGGTTGGGCTCGGCAGGTGATGGGCAGGGCTGGCTCACTCCATATGCAACTCAAGCCACGTGCTTCATACAACTTCCAAAATGACAACTAAATCCTACCAACGACATATTTTTTGCTGGTTAAAAAAGCCAGGAAATTCCATGGCAAAAATCGTCCTTCAGGTTGCTTGGTGGAACATCACCCCCTTGCAGAATGCTCAGCTGAGCTCAACTCAGATTTCTGAACACTGGGAAACCCCACTTTCTCTCTCTTGTCCTTAGAGGGAATCAGCTGGGGTAGGATGAGCAGGTTGCCAAAAGAGGGTGGAAGCGATTGTACATTTCACTCTCTGGGTGGCACTGCAGTGTGAAGACAGGCGTGTTAATGGGACATATTGGGGCATGGTTGAAAGGTGGCAGCGCCGGTGTCGTGTGGGCATTTCTCAAACACAACGCGGAGTCCTGGGGCACCGCAGAGAGTAACAGGTTCATTCAAAGCCCATGCAAGCTTATGTTCAAATCCATCTGTCAGTCCTCACCAGGGTTCCCTCGCCAAGGCTCCTCGCCAGGGTTCCCTCTAACTTTTTTCATCGTTGGAATAAATTTTGTTATGTGCACCAAAACCTGTGGATGGGCACCACCAACAGAAACACACACTCTGCTGGCTGTGGGCACTCTGCTAACCAGCTGGGTGGCACCTGAATCTCCCCTTGGTGGCCACCCAAGCACTCAGCTTATAGGGAACATTGCTCCTTGCTGTTTTTTTGCAGATACAGACAACTGGGGCTGTCTCCCTCCTACTGCAAAAACAAGGTAAAGTCCTGTGGCACCTTATAGACTAATAGATATTTTGAAGCATTAGCTTTGGTGGGCAAAGCAGGTCTTTGCCCACGAAAGCTTATGCTGCAAAAAATCTACTAGTCTATAAGATGCCACATTACTTCTCATTGTTTTTGCGACTACAGACTAACATGGCTGCCCCTCTGATATTGGGCATTTCATGGTGTTCAGTCTTTTGAATTTGGCTCAGCTCAGCATTTGAAAAGGGACAAATACCAGCATGCAACCTTCACTTTGAATTAACACGGCTATTTTGCCCCTGGGAAAAATAAGTCACAGAGCAAGGAGATGAGGGGGTCTCTCCCTACCACATGCCATTCCTACTGCACATAGCCCTGGGCACCTCAAAGTCACGTCAATCAGATGAAGGTAAGTCAGCAGAAAAATGCCTCCGGTGATGAGGCTGGAGGGACTGGCTTGTCAGAAAAGACACCCTATTATTCATTTTTAAGTCCAGACTCTCAAAGGGATTTAGGTCCTAAACTCCTCCTGTGATCAGTGACAACCATGTGTGGATTAAACTTTGTTCTGTGCACCCAGGCATGGGCAGATGTGCACCATCTATAGAAATACACGCTGTTAGCTGTGGGTGCTCTGCTAATCAGCTGGGCAGCACCTGAATGTCTCCTGGGAGGTCGCCCAAACTTAAGAGGGAACCCTGGTGGTGACTCTTTACTCAGTACTTTATAAGATAAGCCCCAAGCATCTGCTTTGAGAATTTACAATGCAGAAGACAGACAATAGGTAACAATGTAAGTATAATGCCAGTATAGGATAAATGGCTATTTTCTTATTGCCTATTGTCGTAAGAGCTCTGCAGTGATATGCCTGCGCTTGGCTTGACATGAGGACACAAAAAATGTGACAGCTGATGGGTACCTGGTATGCTGAGACCACAGCTGGTCAATACTGTCTCACTATTTCTGTGAGCTCCTGCTGTCTGAACCCACCCACTCTGGTATTGTAAAAGGTAACAGCATGGGGACGCCAGCGTAAATCAGAACTGGGCTGTAGGAGTGACCAGCCCACCAGAGGAATGATGTTTGAGTCAATCAGTTCAGCCCATCTGTTGTTCTGGATCTGGTTAGCTGGCTGATAACTGTGTGAGATGGGTCCTACCAGGGAATTGTTACGAAGCCAAGAGACAAACCTCCTTGAAATGATGCCCTCCAAGGAGTGCATTACCCACACCACCTGAGTGCCTGGGGGCAGCTGATCACTAGTCTGGAGGTCTCACACATCACACCATGCATCAGCCAGGAAGTATGGGGAACCGCCCTCTGCTATGGCACCACATTCTGATGGTAACTGCCTTTGGGGGTGGCAGTTCCCCTAACAGGGGTGACGTAGAAGGGGGAAGACAGCGCCTGTAGGTCCCTGCAAAGGCAACCCCCTTTTGCTCCTCTTTGCAGCCCACGCCTTGCAATGTTACACATGCGTGGAGCCAACGAGCGCCTCCCACTGTCTGACCATCACCAACTGCTCCAAGGACTTCACCATGTGCAAGACCATGCTGTACTCCCTGGAGGAAGGTAAGGAAGAGGCTCCCAGAGGGAGAAGCCAGTGCTCTAATTTTGGGAAGGGAAGAATGTCCCTCTAGTCCCAGCCCCAGGGATGGAACAGCAGGGAACTAGATTTCTCCTGTGATTGCTAACGATGGACCCAGGCTGCAACACTGGCACTTGGGAGCTGTAGAGCCAAGTTTTGGCTCTGCCACTGACTCAGCTGGACCCACCTCGGGCAAGGCACTTAGGTCCAGAGCCACAAAAGGACTTAGGTGTCGGTAGGGTCAGCATCACGACTGGTAATGTCTAGTCCCCAGTAAATTGCAGGAACAGTCGTGTGAGCCACGAAGCCTGAGTTAGGGACATTGGCTGCTGCCCAGTGGAAGGGAGCCTTAGACTACAATTCAGAAGAACCCAGCCCCTTTGGTGGGCAGACTCCAGAAGCCAATGGGAGAGGCTGATGAGAGGGGGTTTGCGAAGCCCTGCGGGGCTCTCGGCATCAGGTGCAGGGCAGGACCTATCTGCTCGTGATCCGCGAATAGGAGCCAGCCGCCACTTCCGCACTCGCAGGAAGAAGCAAGAGGTCTGCCAGTGGGTCGAGCATGCGCCTGGAACATCAGCGACCCCAGTTCAAGCCCCTTCCCTTCCAGCAGGGGAGGATGGATTTGAATGGGGATTCTCCCTGACCTGGACGACCACTCTAGCCACTGAGCAATGGGACAGCCTCAGCCTCTCCTGTTGAAACTCTTCCATGGCGGACAATGAAAGAGTGGTAGATAGGTGCCTGTCTCCTACCTCCCAGGTGGGTGCCTTGTGCCTGAACCCCTGGGCTGTTTGGTGCCTTACCTGGGTCCCTTGACTCCAGGATGCTCTCTCTACCTCTGAAGACAAGGTCTGCATCAGCCAATAGCCAGAGAGAGGAGATGGGTCACCAGCTCTTCAGATTGCCCTTTCGAGAGGGGCACTGGCTGCACGGGGGATGAACAGCAAAGAGAGAGGGTGTCTTCTGGCATCTGCAGGGTGACAGATGACTCACAATGGACCCAGGTTTAGGTAAAACCAAGGTATCCCTGCTGAGCTTGCGACTACCCACGTAGATTCACTGAGCCAGAAGGAGACCTGCAGGACACCCACAGAGAGGGGTTGGCTCCCAAGCAAGCAGACAGAGAGCCCTAGGAATGTGTTAGGGCTTTCTTTACTTAGGAGATCAGCAGGTTTGATGGCTAGCTCCCAGCTGGTCCACCTCCTGAACCCTTTTGGAACTGCAGTTGTGATCCAGAGGCATGGCTGCCCTGTGCTCCCTTAAGGACCAGAGACCCTCCCTTTAATGCCCTTTCCCTCTGTCTTGCTTTGCAATGTTGCAGTTTACCCCTTTGTGGGTGACTCAGTTGTCGTCAGGGAGTGTGCCCAGAAGTGCATCCCGTCCGATGTTGATGAAATCGGCAGTACTCGCCCCACCTTCTGCTGCACCACTGAGCTATGCAACCTGGACGGGGTGGTCCGCATAGAAACCAGCTATGCGTTGATGGGGGTTTCAGCCACTTTTCTCTGTCTTCTCCTCCGGACTGGGCTGTGAGGGGTGGGACCAGTGAAGCCTTCACCTGAAGAACCACCCAACAAGAGGGAAAGCCCCTCCCGGCTGACCATGCCAATGGGTGGCCTTGGACACTCCTAGGAAGATGCCTCTTTGTTTTCTTTGACACAGTGGCCCCTTGGAAGGATGTTACCTCTGCATTCCTGCCCCCCCCCCAGATAAGGGGGGACTGACTCAGGAACGCCCAGCCTGATATCTCCTCACCCTTCTGCCACCAGCTCTTGGCTGCATTAAATTACACGCTAATCTGTACTGGAATGTCTTTGTCATGTCAATTAGTTGCGGAAAATTCCACAGGACATCCAAGTTACTCAAGACTTAATCTCAGTTAAGTACATGGCCCTTGTGACCAACAGGCCTCGCCAATTACTATTTCACATGTCCTGGTTCGACATACATCCTTGCTAAACAACCAGTCTGGGGTGAAATTCACCCCTGTGCAGGGACCCAGTGAATTCACTCCATGCAGGGACCCAGTTCCAGGCACCAGAGCTCTTGTGTAGACGTCATTCTGTGTCCAGGAAGAGTAAGGGTGGGCTTTGATCTAGCTCAGATGCTCTGAACCTTGGTGTACCAATAATCTAAGTGCAGTAAATTCTGGTCTTTTGTGTGTCTGTTTATAAGGAACACTAATGTATTTTTAGTCAGCGGTAATCATTCAAGGGATTTATTGTTCAGCTTTCCTTTGTTGGAGGATTCTTCTTCTGAAGCTGTTTTATTGCTCCCCTTCAATGGAGTAGATAAGTGCCTTCTGCGTAAGATCAGCAACTGGGAAGTCCATAATGGACTTACTGGAGCCTTGGAGGTATCATGTTGGGTTTGGATTTTGTTTTTTCCCCTTTTCTAAAACCCCAGATGTACTGGACACCATAATCACCTGCCATGGCTCTGATATCACAGCAAAGGCTGACTTGCCTGGGTGTGTCTTTATTGCACTCTGCCCTTAGCATACCAGACACTCCTTTTGCAAATCTCGCCCTTTCAATGACAGAGGTGATTCCGTTACATCTCAGGCCCCCTCTCCCCACGCTGGAACTTCCTGGGCAATCCCAGTCGCTAGCCCGGGAGAGAATGGAGCAAGGGGCGGCAAAGAGGTTATCAGGCTGGAAGATCACAGCAAAGGGGTAATTCGTGTCTTTGTGGCTGCACAGCTGGGGACTCGGAAGGGATCACAGGGAAATTTTCAAAGCTCAGACTGGAAGCACTCATGTGGGCAGGGTCATCATGGCAAGGCAAGGGATGCAGAGGTGATGGGGGGCTTCAGACACAGGGGAGCCTAAATGATGCAGGAAGGTGATTGACAGAGCTTGGATTGCTTGATCTGTGAAGAAATTCAGGGCTGATTGCTTTGGGGATGTAACCATATCAGGGCTGAACTTGGCCTTCCCTTGCAAAAGACAACCCAAAGGTAGGTGCTCAGAGACCAGGGGCTGGAGGCAGGTGGAGAACCTGAAGAGAAAAGATAGTGAAAGGCAGAAGTTTGTCAGTAAGCTCGCTTCAAGTCCAGGTTACTCCCAAAAGCTGGAGGTTTGTGGCCAATGGGAGCTGCCGAGCCGGGGCAGCGCATGGAGGATTCCCACCTCTCCGCTACTGCTACGGAGACATGTCAGCTGCTTCTAGGAGTGACCTGGGGCCAGGGCAGGCAGTGAGCCTACTTGATAGTGCCATGGTGCCACCCTGACTTTTAGTGGCTGAAAATCTCCCAGACTGGCTTCAATAGCCTGCGAGAGAGAAAGTTCCAGGAGAGTCCTGATGCGAATGGGAGGGTTGGCAACCTTAGCCAGAGTAAATGAGACTCATGGCGAGCTCAGTATGTCACACTCATGATACACTGGCTCAGGAATGTGCATATTCACACTGAGGCAAGGTAAAGGCATCCGGCCTTCTCACGATGCATTATCCAATTAATGGTCCCCTCAGCAGCATTTTCAACATCATTGTAATATTTAGCAGGTCTCAAAGCTCTGCCCAAGGCGGAGTAACTACTGATCTCCCTGTAAGATAGCTGGAGAAACTGAGGCACAGACACAAGATCACATGGGTGGTTACTGGCAGAGGCAGATTTAGAACCCAGATCTCCTCAGGTTTTCAGCCCTGGTGTCTTCTTTCTTCAAGACTTGCAAACAGGACAAATGCCCCACCACCACATGTTCTGTAGCCTCACAAGAACAAAAGGAAGGAGTGTGTATATGGGGAAAGGTTCCTGGCTACCAGATGATTTGTGATTTTTAGAAAGCGTCTATGGGCATTTCACAGAATCATAGAACATTAGAACCAGAAGGGACCTCGAGAGGTCATCGAGTCCAGGCCCTGCCCTCACAGATCATCCCGGTTAGATGTTGATCCAACCTGTTCTTAAAAATCTCTCGCAACGGAGATTCCACAACCTCCTTAGGCAACTTATTCCAGGGCTTAGCCACTCTGACAGTTAGGAACCTTTCTCCAGTGTCCAACCGCTTAGTGCAGGGACATGTTAGCCCTTTCTCTTATGACATCTTCGTTGAATACACCTTTCCGTTATCTGAAAAACAGCTTCCCCCACACCTACCAACCCTAGTTTTCAAAGCATAGCTCTGTGCTTTTTCTGGGAGGGATGATTAGTATCCTGGTAATTTGTCTTTACCTGGCAGTGGTTGTTACACAAGACAGACACTCCCTGGAACGCTGCAAATTGACTGTGTCATGGAGAATAGAAAAACAAATACCTCAGGAGCCCGATTATCATTTTATAAGGTCATTTCACGGAGTTCAAATAAGAATTTCACCACGTTCATAGATTTAGGGGATGACATTATTATCATGTCATGAAAAAGGTCAACAGAGAAATCTATTATCTCAGAATCAAAGGTGCTAGTCGTAGAGGTAGCAGCTGGTATATACTGAGTTTCTTATATCACAATCATCAAGCCAGCAGCTGCCCTTCTCCTTTCTGCCTTTAGAGCCAGGTGACTGGAGTGCACTGGATGGCGGCTTCTCATTCCTTGTCCCGCACCTCTAGATTATATTCTGTGCCCCCCTCAGTCTCAGCCCCTCTGGATGAGGTGAGCCGTGTCCCTTCTGGTTTCATAATCAGAGATTGCTGGTTCCTCCACTCTGTTTTTCACCCTGGTTCGACAGACAGACGTTGGTTTTCTTTCTCACTGCACCCACCCCTGGGGTATCTCAGGGCCTTCCTAGAGTTAAGTCTTTCTAACTCTCATCGCCTAGACTAGATCCATCCCACCCACCCCCTTTGCCAATCCATTGTGAGTGATTTACTGTCCACAGTCATATTTAAAGCTCTGAGTGAAGAGGCTTTTCTCCTCTCCTTTATGGCTGGACCTAAGAAACTCTGAAGCCCATAGAAATCTTGCAAGGAGACAGGCTTTTCCAGCTCAGTTTGTTACATCCCAGTCAGGGTGTTTTCACCAATGCTCCATCTAAACCAGGGATTCCCAGCCTATGGGTCAGGGCCCAAATATGGGTCATGACTGTGTAACACTGACAGACCCAGTTTGCCAGCCCCAGGGATAGAACCTGCAAGCAGACAGTCTAAAGCCCTGCACTCTTCCACATGAGTTAAAGGCCAGCTGGCTCTCAGCTGAGGCTGTAGAGCAGAGACTTCACTCACCCCAGATGAGGTCTCAGTGCCTCTAGGTTCTACAACTGGATTTTCTAAGGGTTGCTAGATGGGCTTTTAAGGAGCCATTTCCAGCCACGCGACTTCTCCTCAGTTCCCAGTCCCTGCCCTGCGGTGCTGAGATGGAACTCAGCTGAATTGGTTTAACAGCTGGCAGGAGGGATCCTGCCCTGAAAGCCATTAAACTGAGTCCCGTCTAAGCCTGCAAGAAGGGAACTACCCCGCTGTGGGTGAGGGAAGAGAGTTGGAGTGCTGGGGGGAGCCGTGCAGAGAAGGAGGCGGCCCAACAAAGGAGCAGTGGGGGGTCAGCAGCGGCACCTGGGAACTCCCGTGAGGTGGTGGTGGGGTCTGGGGTGGCTAAGACAGCTTTAAGCCTGTGGACGAGGCGGAGAGGGGGCTGGTCAGGGATCTACACTTCAGCTGTCTCTCAGTGAGCTGCTACAGGGTCCCCTGCACCCCAGCTGGGGATCTTGTGACTAGTGCTGCTGGCCAGGGCTCCGTGCCCCAGCTGACTTCAAGACACGGGGCTGCAGGGGTTCCCCTCCCACCCTGGCCGGGGACCCCATGGCTGGTGCTGCCAGTCAGGGCTCAGTCCCTCCGCTGGCTCCTAGCTGCAGGCTGCCTGGGTCCCTGCCATGGTTTTTGGGACATTTTATGAGGGACAGGCAGCCCTGGCTGGGGATCCCACAGGTGGGGATGCCGGTCACACACCAATTTTTCAAAACTCTGGCAGCCCTAGCTGAGAGGGGTTTAAGCTGGGAGAGGTGGCGGGGGGCGGGGCTGAGAGGGGGTTAAGCTGGGGGTGGAAAGGTGTGATTTTCCCAGGGGACAACCTCTTCTGCCCCCTCTGGTTTTGAATTGCCTTGGGTCACAAGGTCTTCCTGAATTGTCAGAATGGGTCCCCATCTTGAAAAGGTTGGGAACCGCTGGGCTGAACAGTCTGCCCTCAGACATCACGTACACAAGGCAAGCTTCCAGTGTTCCTGGCGCTATGGCCTTGACTGCACTAAATGGGAGGAGACCCAGCCATGGCTACTAGCCAAGAGGGTCAGAGACACCAGCCCACACTCTGAGTGCCCCTCAGCCTCCAACTCCAGAAGCTGGGACTGCAGGACAGGGGTTGGACCACTCAGTAATTGCCCTGTTCTGTCCAGGCCTTCTGAGGTAGCTGGCACCAGACACGGTCAGAAACAGGATGCTGGGCTAGATGGGCCAATGGTCTGACCCAGTAGGGCTGGTGGTTTGTTCTTGGCTTTGCTAAATAAATCCAGTACTTCCTTGGGGTTTGCTCCCTCAGAGACCTGCAGGCCAGAGGTACCAGCTTCCTCCAGGCCCGTGTGCATGTGTGTGTGTGTGTGCAGAAGGGGGGCTCAATTACCCGCTCTTCCCCAGGCCTCATGTGGCCCCTTCCCCCATGCTCCCACCCCATCCCACTTCTTCCCATCCTTGCTCTGCGCCAGGTCCTGCCACCACCCAAACCCTCTTCCTGAGTTCCCGCACCGTCCTGCCTCTTCCCGCCCTGTCTCCAGAGCAGGCCCATGGGCACAGGAACTAGTAGTGTGGGGGTGCTGCAGTACCTCCAGCTTTTGTGCAGGGTTCCACCCACCACCCCATACCGAAGGTCCTGGTGCTGTTGGCCCAGGCCTGGGCTCCACTCCTGATCTGTGCCAGGGCTCCTGTCTGAAGGACCCAGGCTCGTGGCTCAGTTCCCAGCCCCACAGGCAGGGTCCCGGCTGCTGCTAGACCTGCACCTTGGGCTCTGCTCCTTGTCCCACATGCAGGGCCACCCTTGGGGCTGTATTCTCAGCTCTGCATGGGGGGTCCTCTCTGCACGTCCTGCTCCTGGGGAGCTGTTGCCAGCCCTGCATGTGGGGCCCTGGCTATCACCAGCCCTGCACCCAGGGGTCTGCTCCTGCCTCACGCACCGGAGCTCAGTTTAACCAGCACCGTGCTGGGGGCTCTGTTCATGGCGCTGCTCCCGTCCCCGTATGCGGGCTCCTAGTTTTGGGCCACTCACACCTGTCTGCATTTCTCCCCGCTCCCTCCAGAGCCATGGCCCTGCTCCTAGGAGGTGGGGGTGGGCGATGGACAAGAGTAAGGGGGGTGAGGCGGGGACCCTGGGCTCTCCATTACATCCATCGTAAAATCACATCCAGTGCCACTGACCCCAGTCCCTGCTCCTCCCTTTGGGGCCAGACCCTCCTGCTAGCAGCAACACTGCTGAGCGTCATGGGAAGCAGGCCCTGGACGGAAGTCAATCTGTGGGCAGAAGATGCTTAGTGAGGTGGGGAGAGAGAGAGAGCTGGCAGCCACCTGCTCATTTTTTTCCCCCTGGGTGCTCAGCTGGAGCACACACAAGGCCGGCGCCTTCGCCGTGGGCACTTACTGAGTCGCCCCGGAGCAGTGTGACTATCTCTTACCTTTCTGCCCAGTCACAAAGGCGTTACCTGCAGAACGCCCTTCGGGCTGGCAGCGTTATCCCCAGGGTCACGGTAGCGCTCAGAGACCCCGTGACAGGCTGATGGGAACCGCCAATGCCCTGCACAAACCGGACAGAATTACCATCCTTTTTGTTGCGTTAAGTTGGATCAGGGTTTCTTCCTTTGGCGGTCACGGCGTTACCAATGCAAAGGCTTGTGGATTGGGAGGGTGTGGAACGCCAAGTTGCAATCGCTGGCGGCACGAGGCAGTCCCGCTGTCTCTTTGGAGGAATGCCCTCCTAGCGGCTTTCCTCTGAGATGCCTTGAGGTGCAGGGAAAGCAAATTTCTTGGCCTCCAAAGCCAAGGCTGGGAGGACAGGCCTGGGAAAAGCAGCTCGTTGCGTTCTAGTTCCGACTCCGGATCGAAGACCCTGCTCCATATGGAAACCGAACACGACGTGCCTGCTTGAGGGGAGCTGATTTAACTTTCATCCACAAGGATGTTCTGGGGGTGAGTTCTAAATCACTGCACTGGCCAAGGCGTGAGACTAGGGGAGGGGTGTGTGTGTGATTGATGTGGGGTAGGGAACTGGGCTGCAGTGGCTCTGGCACGAGGTCAGGATGCCGGGGGACAGTGCTGGGCGGCAGCATAAGCTTGTGGGGGCTGGGGCCAGGCTATTGAGCTCATGCTGGGGCCAGGCAGAGCAGGGGTGTATGGAGCTGGGGCCAGGCAAAGCGGGGGTGTATGGAGCTGGGGCCAGGCTATTGAGCTCATGCTGGGGCCAGGCAGAGCAGGGGTGTATGGAGCTGGGGCCAGGCTATTGAGCTCATGCTGGGGCCAGGCAGAGCAGGGGTGTATGGAGCTGGGGCCAGGCAAAGCAGTTGTGTACGGAGCTGGGGCCAGGCTGCTGAGCTCATGCTGGGGCCAGGCAGAGCTGGGGCGTAGGGAGCTGGGGCCAGGCTGCTGAGCTCATGCTGGGGCCAGGCAGAGCAGGGGCATAGGGTGCTGGGGCCAGGCAAAGCAGGGGTGTACAGGGCTGGGGCCAGGCAGATGTTTTTGAAGTTGGGGAGGGTTGGGGGGGCTCATGGCCCCAGCAATGGGAGGGCAATAATCTTGGGAACTGGTGGTGGCGATGGGGGAATTCCAGGCCAGGTTTCTTGGCCCTGGGGGCTGGAGAAGGGAGGGATGGTCCTGGGAGCAGCTAATGCGGCTGCTGAGGGCCAGGAGGGGGCACTTACCTGGCTGGTGGGCAGCAGGGTGGAGAGCCCCATCTCCACGTGGCCACCGTGTTCCTGCTGCAGGGCAGCTGCCCGCATCGGTCACTCTGCAGCATGGCTGTTCCCTGAGCTCACTGCCCCCGGTGCTGAGACTGATGGGTGTCGTCCCTCCTCTCGGTGCCCCTCCCTTTCCACCCTGTGGAAAACGGTGGGATGTCCATCTCGTTCCACTTCCCAGCCATAACCGCAGCCAGACCTTGGTTTGAGCTGGGGGAAGGGGAAGCTGCAGAGCGAAATGTGTGGTCATGGCGCCTACGGTTTCAGAACAAACGCAGCACTGAAACTCGAAAATGCACATCCAGATATGGGCAACTGCAGAACTCTTGACAGATGCTCAGATACTGCAGTGATGAATGTGGTCTCGGGCCCTCTAGAGAACTGGGTCTGAAACAGACTCCAGGCTTGTGCTCCAACCACTAGACCCAGGCCTGTTAAGCTGGCTGGTGAAGCACCATCAGGCTGAATGCTTGCTTATCCCAGAGCCCTCCTGGCTCACCAGTTAATGCTCCTCACATCCCCAGAGCTCCAGCCACGTGCCAGGGTCAGGGTGCACAGGAGAGGCAGGTGAGCACAGCGCACAGTCAACCTGTGGAACTCCTTGCCAGAGGACGCTGTGA
This sequence comes from Carettochelys insculpta, assembly GCF_033958435.1. Classification (NCBI taxonomy): domain Eukaryota; kingdom Metazoa; phylum Chordata; order Testudines; family Carettochelyidae; genus Carettochelys; species Carettochelys insculpta. The sequence goes on from NC_134138.1 coordinate 8,207,074, forward strand.
AGGCCAGCACTCTAACAGAGTTTGAAAAAGAGCTCGATGTTGTTTGGAGGTTAGGTCCATAGATGGCTATTAGCAAGGGGTAAGGGATGGTGACCAGCCTTTAGTCAAAGGCTGGAGACAGATGGCAGGAGACAAATCGCTTGATCATTGTCTTCGGTTCACCTCCTCTGGGGCACCTGGCACTGGCTACTGTCGGCAGACAGGATACTGGGCTGGATGGACCTTTGGTCTGACCCAGTATGGCCGTTCTCATGTTCTTATGAGCTATGCCTTGGGTGGCTCAGCTGTGGAGGAAGAAGCTGCCAAAGATGAAGACGCCCCTCTAGCGGCACCTTTACGACATAACATCCTTTTGTCCTGGCTGTGACCAGGGAGATACCTTTGCTCCCTTCTACTTGACACCAGGGTTTCTACGGGCACAGCCAAAAGGGAACCACCACCTTTCACTAACAATGCCCACTCCCTTCTCTGTCTTCAGGGCTGCCATCAGAGGGTAGCAGATGAGAGAAGAATGTACTTTTCTCCCTCCCCCCCATTCTACACAGCAGTGGAAATTCTGATGAGCGACATTTCTAGGGGGTTACCAGCATTGCCTCAAATTTCCCATAGGGTGGAATAAATTTTGTTATGTGCACTGAGGCACATACAGATGTACACCACCAACAGAAATACACACTGTCAGCTGTGAGTGCTCTGCTAATCAGCTGGGTGGCATCTGCATCTCTTCCACGTGGCTGCCCAAATGCCCAGCTTACCGGGATTACTGCTTATCACCAGTTCCTGCTGGGGGAAGGCCAGCTACGCCAGAATCACAATGGCAAACAATCCATTTCAGACCCTGCAAGAGGAAGCATAACACTTTCGTGTGTTGTGGGCTGACGGAAAGGCAACAGCCCAAATGGGCAGATTAACAGACCTGGATAACCTCGTCCCCGGAGCTCCTGGGCCCTTCCTAATCAATAACAGATTTCACTGCACAACACTCCTGCGATATCGAGAAAGGAGCATTGTCCTCATTTTGCAGATAAGGAGCTGGAATTCGGCATGAATAACCATCACCAAGAGCAGCCGTAGCAGAGGTAGGAAGTAAATCCTCACTTGCATGGCTTAGGTCTGCGCTTTAGCCTGAGGTCTACCTGCCCTGACTCGGGAAGGCTGGGATGGGACGGGCAACCTCTTGTGGAGCAGCGGTTCCCACTCTTCACCCTTCGGACAATTTGGGAAGACTTGGTGACCCAAGTATCAGAGAGGGAGCCCTGTTAGTCTGTATATTCAAGAACAACAAGAAGTCCTGTGGCACCTGTGGCAGGGTGGGGCCAGGAGAGGAGAGACATGAGTAAAAACAGAGCAGAGATGGAGCTGACAGTCAAAGTGGGGGCACCTGAGGAGTAGGCTGCTCTAAGTCAATTAGGGCCGGGCCAGCTGATCCTGCTCAGGGCTTCTCCATGCAGGCAAGGGGAGGGTGGTGAAGGAGAGTTTGGAAGGTGAGTGAGGAGAAGGAAGGAGACTTAGAGGAACACTAGCGACCACAGGAGAGGAGCCTCAGCAACTGGGGGGCTGGAATGCCCCAATGCAGGGGGCCTGGAGCTCCACCAGAGACTGTGAGGAACTGGTCAGCCAGAGGAGCCAAACAAAGGAGGGGACTTACTGCCATGGCTACCAGTAGTGGAAGGAGGTACCAGGGGGAGTCACCTGGGGAAGCAGCCCAGGGAGAGCAGCTGCAGGGGCCAGGGTGAAGGGAGTCGGCCCTCACTGGTAGTGGCCATCCAGGGTCCCTGGGCTGGAATGAGCGGGTAGGGACCAGGGTCCCCCCCAGACTGCCCCTGCAAGAGTAAGGAGGCTCATACGGTGGGGCCAGTGGACTGAATAGAGGACACGGGGCCTAGGAATGAGACTGACCCTGCCACACACCCTATACACTAACACATATTTTGGAGTATAAGCTTTTGTGGGCAAAGACCCGCTGCATCAGCTGTGTGATTTGTCATCTGACCGAGCAGGTCTTTGCCCACGAGAGCTCATGCTCCAAAATACCTACTGGTCTGTAAGTTGCCAAAAGACTTCTCGTTGTTCTCGACAACGCAGACTAACACGGCTGCCTCTCTGCTCCTTGTCACCGTGCCAGGCACTGCATTCAGTCGTACTGAGTGGAAACGCATCTGGCGAAACGGGTCATTGCCCACGAAAGCTTATACACCAAAATATGTTAGCCTATAAGGTGCCTCAGGACTTCTTGTTGCTCTTGGTGACCCACAGCAATTCATAACTGGAGAGAGCCGAGCTGTGACTAGCTAATTTTGCGCCTGAGGCAAGAATATAAAATTGGGCCCCTCATGTTTGCACATTCATAGCAGTTATGTCACAGAAAAAGGGAAAATATATTAATAATAAAATAAATAACTATAATAAATACAGTGTTATTATAGTTGATCTGACTTGGGGTGGGGGAAAGACCCTCATCCCCCAAACTGCTCCCCTAGTTTAAACCCCACACTCAGAGGCTAGAGGGACGGAAGGGAGTCACACTCAGAGGCTCCCAGGGCTGGGGAGGTGTCACACTTGGGGGCTGGGAGGGTCACACTCAGAAGCTCCTGGGGCTGGGGAGGTCACACTTGGGGGCTCGGAGGGTCACACTCAGAGGCTCCCAGGGCTGGGGAGGTGTCACACTTGGGGGCTGGGAGGGTCACACTCAGAAGCTCCTGGGGCTGGGGAGGTCACACTTGGGGGCTTGGAGGGTCACACTCAGAGGCTCCCAGGGCTGGGGGGGGGTCACACTTGGGGGTTGGGAGGGTCACACTCAGAGGCTCCCAGGGCTGGCAGGCTCACACTAAGAGGCTCCCGGGTCTGGGTGAGTGACTCACACTCAGGGGCTGGGGGAGATACAAACAAAAAAATGAAAACTGACCAGTCAAGTACGTAGAACTGAAGGGGGCAAAAAGGGGAAAGGGAGGGGCAGGGGCAAAATTACTGCAAGAGTCTATTAAGTGGCTTGCCTGGGATGGCTACAAATATCAAAAGTGGAGAAGCTGTCTTTGTAATGCGTAATTGCTTCTCTATTGATAGCGAGAGCGGCTGGATGCCGCAGGGTTAAGGAGCTGCAAATGGCTTCTTTAAGAGCTGCATGCAGCTCCAAGCTGCTGATGACCCTTAACAAATCTAATCACCACCCATGTTTGGGTCCAGACCCACAGGTTGGGAATCTCTGACACAGGGGATAACAACCTACTACCTCCAAATCAGTGGTTCTCAAACTTTTGTACTGAGGATCCCTTTTCCACAGCAAGCCTCTGAGTGAGGCTCCCCTTTAGAAAATAAAAAGACTTTAAAATATATTGAACATAATTACAAATGCGGAGGGAGGGTAGGAAGCAGGGTTTGGGATGGAGGCTGACAGCTCATGCTTTCTTCCTCCTTTCCGGACCCTCTTTCCCACATGTAATAACCTCCCGACCATCAGAGGGGATCAACTCCCAGTTTGAAATCTTCTGCTCCAAAAGCTGCCCATTTGGCTCAAGAAAGGATCCCATGGTGCTGAAAACTTATCCCTGCTGATGATGTTGGTGCTTTGCATTTGGATAGCCACTTTCTGTCTCAGACCCATATTACACCTTTTGTTGGAATGAACGCAGCACCTTCCCACTGCGGTTTGCATATAACACTGATCCCCAACCATCGGAGATCAGACAAGATTCACATCGCGTAAGCAATAAGGAACTGCTGCTGGTGTCTTCAGAGCCAGAGAAATCCCAAGCACCAAGACTACTATGGTTAAACCAAGCAGTCCTGTAGCACCTTGAAGACAAACTTTTTGTTGACTAGGTATGAGCTTTGGTGCCACAAATGCATGTTACCTAATAAAATGTCTTTAAGTTGCTAATGCACTTTTGTGCCACAAACTCATACCTAATCAACAAAAGTTTGTCTTTAAGGTGCTACAGCACTGCTTGGTTCTAACACTGCTACCTCTCTGAGATTGTTGGCAAACCACTATGCGGTATTCTAATGCCAGAAAATTGAACACCACTACCCCACCCCTTTCCAAGGCTCTGCACCTGCCAGGGCTTGCGCTTCCCTGCCCTCTCATATGCTCATTTTCTCAGCAAACCCCACACAAGCACATTTAGTGTTTGGACAGATATTATTAAATTATAATTGGAGATACACATCTCCTAGAACTGGAAGTGACCTCAGGAGGTCATCTCATCTAGTCCAGTCCCCTGCCCTCTTAGCATGACCAAGCACCATCCCTGACATCTATTTGCCCCAACCCCCAAATGGCCTCCTCAAGGATTGAGTTCACAAGCCTGGGTTTAGCAGGCCAATGCTCAGACCACTGAGCTATCCCTCCCCCCATGTTATAAGTTATGCTAAGTTCAGGTTTGATTTCTTACAGGACACTGGGGCAGGCGGCAAAATAGTCAAAAAGGTTTTTTGTTTTTTTTTTAAAAAAAAGGAATTTCACAAAAGTTTCCATCATTTTTTCCCCTCCCTTCTTCCCATGTCCAGTTCCAAGTTTTTCATTCCATATTGTAATTTTAGGTGTAGCTGAGCAGTGAATTTGTACATATTCAAAACCTGGCCTTTCAATACAGTACTGGTGGAAGAGTTCATTAGAGGGAAACAGTAGCATCATATTCAGAAGTCTTCCACTTACAAAGCAGAGGACATAACGAGAGGGGCTCCAAATAGAAATACAAATACCCAACAATCAGAAAGAAGGTTACCCAATTTAGTTATACAGTCAAAAGGCACCTGGGATCCCTGGGTCCTGCTTTAAAGCAACACCAGGCCCATGTCTCTGCTGGACCAGGGGTATGTGTTTTCTCTGCAGCTCCAACAGCACATACCAATAAAGGGAGACTGTGATGTAGTTAGCTTCATATCCTCTACCCTGTCCGAATCCTGTTTATGCTGCTGCCAGAGGAGAGTTACAATCCACCAGCTATTCACGGGCTTCTTCCTGACTAGGACTTCAAGGTGTGCCACTAGCTAAGGTAATTCTGACACACCCTAAAGTCTGGCATAGACTTGACTGTGCCTCAGACCCATGTGAGCGCAGTACCACTTTTTCGAATGCCTCAGAACAGCTCTTAGCTATCACTGGAACCGGCACTCTTTGACCTTCTGTCCTAGAAGACCCACCAGCCCCTAGCAGCTAGAGAGGGAAGAAAAGCAGCGGCAGGTCTTCCATTAGCACACGAAACGTGCTTCTCCTCTTCAAAGCACTTTAGAAACAGCAGTGAATTAGTAACAGAGAAGGAGCCGTGTTAGTCTGTATTCTATCCAAACAAAAAAGCAGTCCAGTAGCACTTTAAAGACTCACAAAATCATTTATTAGGTGATGAGCTTTCTTGGGACAGACCCACTTCTTCAGCCCAGAGCCGTACCAGAACAGACTCAATATTTAAGGCACAGAGAACCAAAATAGTAACCGAAGTTGACAAATCAGAAAAATTAGTTCTCATGCCTGCCCAGTGGGGGGCAGGTAAGTGGCGTCTCCAGTTCACAGACGAGTAATCCAGGACGCAGAGAGAGGGGCTGACCTAGCCAAGAGCTGTCCTGATGCATTCAAAAAGGTGGTACTGCACCCAGTGGCATATATGGGTTTGATGTACAGCAGTGTCTACACTGTATGAGTGGCCCTCCTCTGTGTGGGCTGCAGCAGCCTGTGGCCCGCTGGGGTTCCACCTGTGGCTCCCCGTCTGCCCTCCCTACATCTTTTTTGCATCAGGGCCCTGCACTTACCTGCTTCTCTCCCTCCCTCCCACCCAGAGCTTTTGGAGCATGCAAATCAGCTGATTTGTGCTCTACTCCCGCTCCCTCCCTGAGCTGGAATGCGCTGACAGCTGGTTTGCAGCATTCCAGCTCTTGGGAGGAAGGGGAGGAATAAGAAAGCGTGGGGCTCCGGTGACCTGGTGCGCGGGGGAGGTGGGAAACCAGGGGCATCCTTGGGCCACAAGTAGAGCCTCAGTGGGCTGCAGGTTGCCCACCCCCTCCTAAGCCACTTCTCCCAAATACGCTCAGCCTCAGCCTGGTGAGCACATTCCTTCTGTCTAGGGATGGGGACAACATACGCATGAGATGAAGCCTTATCTACTGCACTAACTAATGCCACGCTAGCCTCCCCACCACTGCACTGACGTATTTCTCTGCAGACAAACCCTAGGACAGGGCTGATAGTAAAGGAACATGACTGTCCTTGAGCCCTGGTATTTTTAACACTGCCATTGGGCCTGGGCACCTGCAGGCATAAGCCTGGCACACCAGGGATGTGGGGGGGGCAGGTCTCTTTCGCACCACACCAGCAGGATTTCACCTAGTAGTCCTGGGCTCTATCTGCTGGCAGGGTTAGTGGGGCCCCTGCAAGGGATTATATGTACAGAGGAGGCATTGGTGTCTCAGCCGGTGCAGAGGGATGTTTCCATTTCCTTCCTCAGGAGCCAAAGGTGCCACTCCCCATTGCGCTGGGTAATGCCCAGAGATCCTGTGCTGGGGCTCTAGTATCACCCCATAGTGTTCAGACTCTTTGGCCAGAGAGGCCTTCACTGACTCACAGGGTGTTGGGGGTCCTCTCTTCGCCAGTTGTTTGGCTCATCTGGATGCCAGCTGATGGAGATCCAAGTCAGTTTCTTATCCACTGCAGCTTGGGCAGGCCTCTGTCGACAAGGGCACCCGCAGCCATCCTGCACTTGGGCCACCTGGAACCCGGGTCTTTTCCAGGCTGGACAGTGAGGGGCAGGGAACACCTGGTTACTCGTCTTTGCTATTCATTCCCAGGCTGCTTTCAGCTCTCAGCTTCTGGCTGCTGGCTTCGTTGCAGCGGATCCAGAGGTGCACCTCCTCTGGAAGTTCTGGGGAGTCCACCTGGAGAAAAGACAAGCCAGGTAGATTGGCCCAAAGTCCAGGTTTTACACATTCCCTGCCAGCATCCCATGCAACCCAGCTGATCCCCAAACCATTTCCAGCTCAGCTGCATTTACCGCTCCCCTTCCACTCCGTTATGAAGTTTCCTCCAAAATTTTGGCTACCCTAGAACGGCAGGTCTGGAAGGGACCTCAAGAGGCCACCTAGTTCCCTGCCCTGCACTCATGGGCCGTGTCTACACTAGCCAAAAACTTCGAAATGGCCATGCAAATGGCCATTTCGAAGTTTACTAATGAAGCGCCGAAATACATATTCAGTGCCTCATTAGCATGCAGGCGGCCATGGCACTTCAAAATTGACGCAGCTCACCGCCACGCGGCTCGTCCAGACGGGGCTCCTTTTCGAAAGGACCCCGGCTACTTTGAAGTCCCCTTATTCCCATCTGCTCATAGCCAAAATTTTGGAGGAAACATCATAACGGAGTGGAAGGGGAGCGGGGCTCTATGGCCACCGTGTGCAGCAGCCCTTAGCCCAGGGCTTCTGGCTGCTGCTGCTGCAGCTGGGGATCCATGCTGCATGCACAGGGTCTGCAACCAGTTGTCGACTCTGTGGATCTTGTGCTGTTTAGTGCAAGTGTGTCTGGGAGGGGCCCTTTAAGGGAGCGGCTTGCTGTTGCCCCGGAAGTGCTAGTCTGCCCTGTGACCCTGTCTGCAGCTGTTCCTGGCACCCTTATTTCGACGTGGGCCACTTTGGTGTGTAGACACTCCCCTGAGGCGCCTACTTCGATGTACTGCTGCCCAACGTTGACGTTCAACGTTGACGGCACCAGCCCTGGAGGACGTGTAGACGGTATTCATCGAAATAGCTTATTTCGATTTCGCTACTTCGAAATAAGCTATTTCGATGTAGTATACCCGTGTAGACGCAGCTTGTGAGGAATTCTTCCTCTCTTTTATTCACTGTGTGCACCTGGGCGGCACTTTGCATAGGACTGCCTCCTTCTCCTATATAGTCAGTCCATTGGTCAGCTTCCCCGTTGCTTGCAGAGCTCTGGAGAAACTGCTGGGTTGAGGCACCAGAGAAAGAAAAAAAAATCCACCACAATACAGAACACATGCATCTCAGGGGACCCCGGAAGTCCTCCACTTTTCCATCACAGGATCCAGCCCCTGTCGCCCATTCCCAGCTTCTGGCCAACAGAGGCTAGGGAGACCACCCCCCTGTCCATTCTGGCTAATAGCCATGGACGGATCCATCCTCTGTTACCTCCCTGAAATGACGTGCAGAGGCAAGGACTGAGGTCCCAGATGTGCTGCGAAGCCCCATGGCAGCTGGAGCGCTGTTGATTGGCTCGACCTGCCCAAAGCATTAGGCAACGTCCTACAGTGTTTCTTCACACAATCCACAGTTCACCTATGGAACTTCTCGCCAGCGGATGCTGCAAAGGCCGAGCTATAACAGGGTTCAAAAAAGTAACAGAGAGAAAGCCGTGCTAGTCTATATACTATCAAAACAAAAAAGCAGTCCAGTAGCACTTGAAAGTCTGCTTTTTCGTTTTGAGGGTTCAAAAAAGAGCTAGATAAATTCATAGCGGATGGTTCCACCCTTGGCTATTGGCAGGGATGGTGTCCCCAGCCTTTTGTTTGTCAGAAGGGGAGAGATCACTCAATTTCCCGGTCTTATCATTCCCTCTGAGGCACCTGGCACTGACCGCCATGGGCAAACAGGCTACTGGGCTAGATGGGCCTTCGGTCTGACCCAGTGTGACCATGCTTAAGGCTGCACGGAGAAGGCTGAGGGCATATGCAGCCGTTCCCAGGCAGGGCAGAGGACGAGGCAGACGTGTGGAAGGGGCTGAGCTCCATGAAAGGTAGGGGCCATGGCATGGTCTGCTGTTCTAAGGGAAGGTAATGCCTCCTGAAGCTACATTAGATGTTCTGTGGAAGCCCTCAGGAAAGGAGGACGGGGCCGGAGGGAAAGCTAAAGTAACACTGCAGCTCCATTGGAATGACCCTTGATGCATGAGCAGAGACATAGGGCTACAGTGCAGAAGCCCATAAGAAGCCAGCAGCTCTCCATCCCTCCCCAATACCCCCAGCTCTGGGAGTGGGAGGGTGACCCACTTGCTCATTCCCATGGGGACAGAGTGAGCCTCAAGTTGGGACAACCTGAGGAACTCTCCAGGAGGGAAAGCTCAAGGACTTTTCTCCCAACCCTTCTCTCAAGGGTCAGGCCAGGCCAGGTCATGCAATACGGTCTGCTCCCCAGGCTTTCCTCCATCTCTGGTCTACGCATAAGGCCAATGCACCCAGGTCATTGGCAGGAGGGATTGAACCTGCGACCTTAGAGGCTAAACCCCGTGCTCTACCACGTGACCTAAAGCCCACTGGTTCTGAGCCAATGCTGTAGAGCAGAGACTTCACTCCCCCTTATCAGTGGTCTCAGTGCCTCTAGGGTTACATACAGGAGCCAAGCCCGTATTTGATAAGCTTCTGCTTCAGCACTGCATCTTCCCCAAGAGCGAGATGTGGGCGTGGCAGGACAGCTCTTCACACAGGGCAACAAGAGAGAAACTGGGGGACAGTCTCCCCTCCTGCCACAAGGAAGTGAAGAGTGCAAGGAGACTGGAAGAGAAAATCAGGCAATTTCCCTCAGGCAGAGAACGTCTCCCATGCTCCTTATAGAGCTGTTCTGGCTTTCGGGAACCAGGCAAACCCATGGCTGCACTTAAAACAGAAACAGGCCGAGGCCATGAGGAGCAGAGTGTCCAGGGAAGGCTTCAGGCCTTCACTGGGACCGAGATGGTTCCAGACACCACCCAATTGCTCGGTGGAACTCACCGCTGCAACTCCAGAGGTGGAAAAAGTACCCCAAAAGTTACTTGAGTAACAGTGCAGCTGCTTTCACTTCTGAGTACTTGAGTACAAGGAAGCTGTACGGTATGCACACAAGCCTGTGCGTCCTTTTACGCAAGTAGTTTTCAACAGGGACACCGGTGACTTGTACTTAAGCATCTCCTCCCCCCACCAGGAGCCGTACTTTTACTGAAGTCACTTTTTGGGTACTTTCCCCGCCTCTGGCTGCAACAGACCATTGCAAGATTCACAACAGCGTTAACCAATGAGAACAGGAAGCGCTGCAACAGGAACTATTTTTGAAACCCTGGCAATTCTTTGGCATGACTAGAACCCAACCTCTAAATGCTAGTGGTTAGGAGAGGGTTTTCCTAGGGATAGGCTGTCACACAATGTCCAGCTGCAGGGCTTCTTGCACTTTCCTCTGGAGCGCGGGTCCTGGACATTGTCACAGACTGCACGGGAATTGTCAGGCCGATGATCAGATTAATGGAGCTGAACTCTCCCAGGGCACAAGGAATCAGGGTAGGCCTCGCAAGAGATATAAAGACTGCGTGAAGGCCAACGTTGCTCATGCTGGTTTAAAACCAGATCAGCTAGAGCAGCATGCAAAGATCGAACAGGCTGGCGTGCTCTCGTACGACACGTGTATGACAGCTTTGAAGAGCAGCAACGCGTACGCCTCATTGATGCTCGTGAGAGGAAGAAAGCAACAGCAGCAGCCGCACCAACAGAGTCAGAACATTTCCCTTGCCCCCACTGTGAACGCCCATGCCGTTCAAAGCTTGGACTCCTCAGCCACATGCGAGTCCACAACCGATGAACTTGTGCAAGTTCAAGATGTCATCGTCAGACACGAGGGACTACCTACTGATACCGATCTCGCACTGTCCTGGATGAGGTGTTCTTGCTTTGATGCCCAGAGGCCAAAGCACATGTTGCTGTGAAGCCAAATCCCGACTCAAAGAAGTACTGCCAAAGGAACAGACTCAGTTCACAGCTACAACGTACAGACCTGGAAAAAGTGGGCTGGGATCCTTGCTTACAACCAGTGGCTGTAACCAGTGCTTACAACCTAATGCTGCTGCAGCCTGTTGCAAGTCATGATTCACAGGGGCTACGTCTACACTAGCACACTATGTTGAAGTAGCCAATTTTGATATAAGGACATCGAAATAGACTACTTCGACGTGTATCGCCTACACGTCCTCCAGGGCTGGCGTCATCGACGTTCAATGTCGAAGTAGCGATGGAGAATGTTGAAAGGAGCTGCCCCGGAAGGAAATGCAGAGTGTCCACACACACAAGTGCTCCCCGTCGAAATAAGGGGCCAGCAAAGCCGCAAGCTGCTCCCTTAAAGGGCCCCTCCCAAACACACTTGGCCTGCACAGCACAAGATCCACAGAGCCGACAACCAGTTGCAGAGCCCGTGCACACAGCATGGACCCTCAGCTGCAGCAGGTGCAGCAGCAGCAGCAGCCAGAAGCCCTGGGCTAAGGCCTGCTGCACGCGGCAACCATAGAGCCCTGCAGGGGCTGGACAGAGCGTCTCTCAATCCCTCAGTTGATGGCCACCATGGAGGACCCCACTATTTCGACGTAGCGGGATGTGGATCGTCTACACACACCTTACTTCGATGCTGAACGTCGAAGTAGGGTGCTATTCCCATCTTCGGATGGAAACAGCAATTTCAACGTCTCGCCACCTAACGTCGCTTTCAGCATCGAAACACCTCACGGCCCATGTAGATGCGACACGTGCTCTTTCGACGTTGTGCCAGCTACTTCGAAGTAGCCAGCTAGTGTAGACGCACCCATGCTGTGACATCTCAGTGCTAGGAGGTTGTATTGATAAAAGGTCTGATTCTCCCTGGCCATGCAGGATGCATTCTCATTAACTCCTGTGCAAAGCCAGTGCAAGAAAGCTACCAAGCAATCACGCTGGTTAGTGCATTTTTTATCCACTATGTAAGTATGCAAGCGACCAAGCTAGTCTGAAGGTAATGGAATTTACACAGGGGACAGAAATGGTTATCCAGTTAAGCAGTAAGCCCTAAACAGATGAGGTTTACTGGTTACAGTTAATCAGTGCGGGCTGGACCTCCAGCCCACCTGGAACAGCCCTCCCCCATGGCCAGCCCAGCAGCGCTGCAGGCAGGGGTGCTCTAGTCCAGCCACAGTACGGGGTGGGGCATCCCCCTCTTTACCTGGTTAACTAATCAAGCAAGATTTTACGTCCCTCATTTACACCAGTCTGCCTGGAGAGAAGAGGGACACACACATGTTCACCGAATAAAGCTTGGAAGGATGGGGCTTTTACACTGCACACATGGCCCTGGGTCCTTACAGCACTGTGAGCACCTATAGGGCTGTAATCAATCTCAGCTCACAAAGGATCCTTGGTCAGAACAATAAAACCTAAGGAAGGAGGCGGCAACTGATTAACCCAGTGTGCTAGGGGCTGGCAGGCAACTTCTTGCAGAAGGGCTACAAATCAAGGGCATTATTTCGACAGGGGAGGATTATTTGCAAAACTGGCTTTTCTGAATGAACGGGCCAAGAGTGGGTTGCAGACACTGCTGTCTTTGTGTTCTGTATGTGCGGCACCTTGTGCAGGGGGTCCTCATCCACAACTAGGTGTCCCAGGTGCCACTGCAAACAATAAATAACGTAACCCCCGCTGAGCGAGGAGAGCCTGGCACCAAGGCAGAGGAAGGACCGCGTTCCAGGGGTGCAGAGTGTGAAAAGGACAGAGGATGTGCAATTGTAGCTCCAAACCAGAGGGCTACAGCAAACAGGCACTCAGGTCGTAAAGTAGCCAGAAACCAGGTGGAAGCCCAGGAAGGGCCAGAGCAGCCAGAGCCAGGAGCTGCACCGTGTCAGGGAGGAATCACCTGGGAACAAACCAAAGCAGGACCCAGTTGCCACTTGGGGCTTGTCAGGTGGCAGTGGGCACAAGGAGGGAAGCAGCCGCCAGCTGAGCGAGGTGGTGAGGGCTCAGTGCAGCTTTGCTGCGAGCAGCAGAAGAGGCCACAGGAGAAGTCTGCTGGGGAGGGTTCACTGGCACTGAAGCTGAACAGGTGCTTCCAAGACTTGCTGCTGCCCTGGAACCTGGCCCTGGACTCCTCTACTAAGTGCAGACATGTGCCTTGCTTGGTGCCTGCCTTTGCAGGCCCCGCAGGGCCCGGGGAGCTCCTGCCAGTTGCACCCCTCTTATTTCTCTCCAGCCGCCCCTGGAAATAAATACTTCTCCTTCCCACACTCAGGGCATTATACTTGTCCTGCAGTTTACGGGGCCTTACACAGAGGTGGAGGGTGAAATGAGGAGCTGCTGTTCCATGGGGTGAAGGCAGCATTCGGGGCAGGAACAGGGGAAGACGACAAGTGTGGGAACTGGAGGGTGCTGCAGCACCCCCTAATTTCATGGGGGATCCCAGTTGCCGCTGGTTCCACACCCATGATCCCTGCTACTGTCCAGGCTCTGCCCTACCCTTGGGGTCCCGGCTCTGCTGCCCCATGCCAGGCGTCCCACATACGCAGCACACAGCTACCCAGGGCCCCACTAATTCTGGGGCACCTGCTGAGAGGGTGCCCTAGGCAGCAGTGTAGCGTATAGGGGTGTGATCACTGTGGGGGTGCAGACGAGGCGGCCTGCCAGCGGGTGCCCGCTGCTCCTGGGCCGGAGTTGCTCTCTTACTCTCTACCCGGCCTGGGCCTCGTCTGTCGGGCCCCTCCGGGCCTTACCTGCCTCTGGCACACGTGCTGCACCAGCCGCCCGGGCGCGCAGCCCGCCACGTGCAGGCGGCAGAGCAGCAGGGCGCAGACGAAGCCGTCGCGGGCGCAGACGAAGCGCTGCTCCAGGTAGAAGGCGCGGGCGTCCCAGCCCAGCAGGCGGGTGCGCACGGCGAAGCGCTGGAAGAGGCGCAGCGGGCGGCGGTGGCGGGCGCAGGAGGCGGCCAGCACGGCCCGGCCCCCCAGGGCGCGCAGGGCCCCCAGGAGGCCGCAGCGGGCCAGGTGGGCGCAGCGCGCCAGGTCGGCCTCGCGCAGGTAGCGCGCGTTGTTCATGTGCAGCAGCCAGTCCAGGTCGGAGGGCAGCACCAGGCCGGGCCAGCTCTGCTCCCGCAGCGGGTCCCGCAGGCGGGGCTGCAGCCACCGCGCGTGCAGCAGGGCCAGCGGCAGGCGCAGCAGGTACCAGGCGTCCAGCAGGCAGAACAGCGCGGCGCCGGCCGCCACCGCCGCCAGCAGCATCGCGGCGGGAGTTGGGGCCGGGGCCCGATGCCACGGGGCCGGCCTCCAGCGCCGGGAGTCTGCGCCCGGGGCCGGTGCAGCGCCAGGCCGCGTGCACCGCTCAGGGATCCGGGCCCTGTCCCCGCGCGCGCGCGCCGCCCCTGCTGCACTGCCGCACGCGCATGAGCGCGCGCTGCAGCCTAATGCGCTGCCTGTGGGAGGGGGAAGTGTTGCTTTCCGGGGGTGGCTGGAGAGACGCAAGAGGGGTGCGGTTGGCGGGAGCTCCCCGGGCCCGGCAAAGGCAGGCACCAGGCCAGCCCCGCGTCTGCACTGAGTAGAGGAGTCCAGGGCCGGGCTCCAGGCCAGCAGCGGCGCTTGGGTGCGCCCGTTCAGCTTCAGTGCCAGTGAACCCTCCCCAGTAGACTTCTCCCGTGGCCTCTTCTGCTGCTCCCAGCAGAGCTGCACCGAGCCCCCACCACCCCGCTCAGCTGGCGGCTGCCTCCCTCCTTGTGCCCAGGGCCAGCTGACAAGCCCGGTCCCGCTCGGGTTTGTTTGCAGGTGATTCCTAGCGCCTGGCCCCCGGGAGCGGCTGCTGCAGCTGTGCGGCTGTGCTCTTTGCTGCCCGAAAGCTTCCAGCCTCGGCACCCCGCCCCCCGTTACTGCAGCGCTGCCTTCCGCCCAGCTCCACTCCCAGCCATCCGCAGAAGCCAGTCCTGTCCCTTCCCTCTCTCCTTGCTGATCTCCAGGGGCAGGGCAGGCAATGCCTCCCCACAACGCCTCCCCCCGCCTTGCTCTCCTGGAGGCTCCAGGCAGCCTCCTCCCTTGGCCTGCCCTTGTGGGGGGCAGAGGCCCAAGTAGGCAGGCTGGGGGCTGGGCAGCCACGCCACCGGCCACCTCTCTGGAACTTCTGGGTCAGCCACAGCCACGCTGGCACCCTAGGGCCACGTGCTGGTGGCTTGGGGGGCAGCGGCCCCATTGTGTTGGTGTGGTGGGGGGTCGGTGTTGGGTAGAGTTACAATATACGAAAGAGGACACATCATATATACCATCATGTGCCAACAATGCCCAGATGCTTTGTATATTGGACAGACTTCTAACTCCCTTAGATAAAGGGTTAATGGGCACAAAACAGACATCAAAACACTCCAGATCCACAAACCAGTTAGTCAGCATTTTAATGGAATGGGGGCATTCTGTCAATGACCTCAAGGTATGTGAGTTACTGAAAAAGAACTTTCGCACTGTTCTGCAAAGAGAAACAGCCGAGCTGGCTTTTATATTCAAATTCGGCACATTAACACGTGGTTTAAACCAGGATGGGAAATTTCTGAGTCACTGTTGGGGCTCATCTGCATACTTGGTTTAATCTACTTCTTGACCTCTCCCCCCTCCATTCTCTGATTTGCTCACCTTGATTATCTTTTTCTGATTTGTCCTCCTTGCTTACTGTTTTTGGTTCTCTGTGCCTCAAATATTGAGTCTGTTCTGGTCTGGCTATGGTCTGAAGAAGTGGGTCTGTTCCACGAAAGCTTACCTAATAAACTATTTGGCTAATCTTTAAAGTGCTACTTGACTGCTTTTTGTTCTGAAAGGGCATGTATCTGTATCCGTATCTACCAACTCACCTATAGTAAACTCTTTCATATCCAGCAGGCCCTGGACCGGGAGGTTGCTGGATGGTCAAATATTCTGGATCATAGAATCACAGAGCTGGAAGGGACCTCAAGAAATCATCAAGTCCAGCCCCCTGCTTCAAGCAGGATCAACCCCAACTAAGTCATCCCAGCCATGACTATGTCAAGCTGGGACTTAAAAACCTCTAGGGATGGAGATTCAACCACCTGTCTAGGCAACGCATTCCAGTGCTTCACCTCCCTCCTGGTGAAGTAGTTTTTCCTAGTATCCAACCAACATCTCTCCTTCTGTAACTTCAGACCATTGCTCGTTGTTCTGCCATCTGACACCACTGAGAACAGTTTCTCTCCATCCTCTTTAGAGCTCCCCTTGAGGAAGTTGAAGTCTGCTATAAAATCACCTCTCAGTCTTCTCTTCTGCAAACTAAATATGCCTAAATCCCTCAGCCTCTCCTCATAGGTCATGTACTCCAGCCCCTTAATCATTTTCATTGCCCTCTGCTGAACCTGCTCCAGCACATCCACATCCTTTCTATACTGGGGACCTAAAACTGGACACAATACTCCAGATGCAATGGGGGGTCCTGTGGCACCATATCGACTCACAGGAATGGATGAGCATAAGCTTTTGTGGGCAAAGACTCATTTTGTCAGATGCAGGTAGTGGAAATTTGCAGAGGCAGGTATAAATAGGCAGGCCAGAGCAAGGCTGAAGATAACGAGGTTAACTCAGTCAGGGACGGTGAGGCCTACTACCAGCAGTTGATCTGGAGGTGTAAACACCAAGAGAGGAGAGACTGCTTTTGTATTTAGCCAGCCATTCAGTCTTTGTTTAATCCTGAGCTGAGGATGTCAAATTTGCAGATGAAATGCAGCTCAGCAGTTTCTCTTTGGAGTTTGGTTTTAAAATTTTTTGCTGTAAGATAGCTACTTTTAAATATGGGGGGGCATCTGGTGCCCCCAAGCTTTGGGGCTCACCCACTGCCCATGTCCAGAGGCAGGTTGCAGGGTACAGATGACACCTCTGGTATCTTTCCAGGGTTTTCCCAGAGTCTGAGCTCTCTGAGCGAGTCTTCCCCTCGGATTGGCTAGGAGTATGAAGGGAGCCCTGGTGTGGAGTCTGGACTGCTGTATTAAGACAGGTGGAAAGTTTGTCTTAACCCCATGAGTGTCCAACAAGGCTGGGTGTGCAGAAAGAAACAGAGATACAGAAGAGAAGGAAAAAGTTAATGTTTTTGATGGGTAAAGCATTAAGCCAGGTTTAATTTAACCGCTATTCCTTGTTCTCTTTTGCTTTTGTGGTAGGGAGCCTTGAGAAGGAAAACGCCTTTTGTCGGACAGTCGTTTAGTCAGACAGTCTATTCAAGATGCCCTTTGGCGGGGGAAAGAGACAGGCTGGGAGCTGTTGTTAAAATCCAATTCCACCACTTCCTCGGAGACAAACACACACAGAAGGGGAGAGAAAAGAACAGCAAAGAGAGACAGTGATGATGTGGGTCTGTCCCATGAAAGCTCATTGCCTAACAAATAAATAGTTAGTCTTTAAGGTGCTCCAAGACTGCTTGGGTTTTTTTTTTTGAAGCTCCAGGCAAACACAGCTCCCTCTTTGGAGTGTAGTTTCTGTCTCTGATGGCCAAAGCCATCCCTAGTGGTGAATCTGGGCCCTGTGCTTTGGGGGACAGGGTGATTGGCTGATGTACTCCATCCCCGAAGTGACAGGTTAGTCCTGGAAGCGGTGTATTAATTACATCTGCCCCAGATGCTGCTCCCGCTGAGGGACATCTGCTATTGGTAGCTGTCACTTGCAAACTGATCAGCTGCACTGAGACCTGACAAATGCATGCCAGCATTGGGCTGGTTGGGGCAGTGCTTTTAGCTGTAGCTTTCAGCCTTGGGCTTACATAGGTGCTGCAAAATAGGCCGGCTCAGCTGGCTAAGCTAGCCTCTTATAATGCGGCAGGAAAACAGCGAAGGAGACAAATGAGAAGACGTAAGGTGGAGAAGTTAAAAGAGCGCCCAGGGACAGGGAGGGCAGAGACTTAGTCTGGCATCCCAGCTGGTGGTCAGAAGGTGGCAGAAGCTGGTAGCATTGCCCCTGTCATTGGGAATCTTCTCTTTGGCCCAGTCTGGCCAGCACATCCTTCAGGAGAGGGTGGTGGGGGCAGCCGGGATGGCAAAGTTCATGCCAGTAGCCGGTTTTCTCTCTTGCAATGGGTGGAATAGCCCCACGCCCGTCGTCTTGTTGATTTGGGGGGGGGGGGGGGCACCAGACAAAGATTTGTCATGACAACAAAGTTGAAATCCTGCCACCCGCTACCAGAGGAGAGAGCGAGGAATCAACCAGGTTCTGAACTGGATCGGTTCAGACCTGGTTAATTCCTGCGGCTCTAGTTTTACGGCAGGCGTGGGGCAAATATCCTCAGCAGTTGAAAGGAAGCGGAGGGCCGGATCCTCAGCACAGGGCACATTGGGCTAGAAAGACTGGATCTGGCCCAGTAAATGCTATTGCCTTTTATTTTTCGGGGGTGGAGTCGGGTGGGGGAGGGGCTCTTTGAAGCCAGTTTGGAACTTGCCTGGATTTTAGTGCACTAGAAAGGGAAGGGCTCAGACCATCAGTTCACATCAGGCAAAGCACAGACGGGGTCTGTACTGGGAGCACCTGCAGCTCTGGTATTGCCCCTTATTCCTGATCTGCCCGACCTGCTCTTCCAGCTCTAGGCCTCTCTCGAGCTGTGCAACGGGGAACCCAGATGAATGCTGCTTTTGCTTGTTGTCCTAAGTGGGATTTGAAACCAGGCCTCGTACGTTTAAAAAAAAATGACAGGAAGTGGGAATTAAAGTCCCCCCAGAACAGGGAATCACTCCGTTACGGTAGTGCTGGAGCATTATCAAAAGTGGGGGAGCTGAGCCCCCTTATTTCTGTCCCAGCTGAGGATGGGAGCAAGGCCCTAGCATATGGGGCAGAAGCTGGGATGCCGGGCCTGGGGCTGTCAGCAGAGGCCCCTGCTGTGAAGGGCTCAAACCAGGACCACAGAAGCGGGGGCTGGCAGCAGAGCCCCTGGTGCATGGAGCCAGCTTCTGGGAGCCTGGGCATGCTGCAGCCTGGTGTCCCACACCCCTAGTTCCTGCTCCTGAGCCTCATTAAGGTAGTTACGGTACAGAAAGACGGGTGTGTGCAGTGCTCAGGAGAAATCACACGCGGCGCGGTTGGGGTTAAATGCAGGATACCTGGCAGGAGAAAACAGGTAAGAGTCAGGGGCTTCTCGGATTTTCTCCTGCTGAAATGACGCCTGCCCTGCACGACTCTCCTGGATGGATCAGCTGGTGAATCTGTGCAGTTCTTTGACCTGCCGGCCACAGCCCTGTCCTGCTCCTGTCTCCTCACCCCCAGAGACCCAGTTCAGAACAGTGCTCCCTGCAGTCCCTCTGTCACTCAACCGCAGCAGCTATGTCTCTTCCACGCCCATCCCTGGCAGCGGGAAAGCAGCAGGATGTTGGGAATGCTGAAGAACAGCTGGGAGCAGAGCAGAGCATTGCAGGGGGTTCAAAGCTGGCTGGGTTTGATCTCCAATGGTCCATTAAATTCCCGACATTCATTGACGAAGTTTCTTTAGTGTGTAAAACTCCCACGCATTGGGCAGCTTGGCTGGGGGGTTTAGTAGCCCGGCTACGCTACGCTGGGACCCTAACGAGGGTCCAGAGGGCAGCGGCTGTGAGCCCCAGGGTGTTGGCTCTCAGAGCTGGTGTGTTGCTGGTGTTGCACAAGTCGGTGGAACAGCACGAGTCGGGGTGACTCTCCCCAATCCCATCAGGGTCAGAGGGCATGCACGTTTCAGCACAGGATTTGGACACGGTCATGTTCCCGAAAAAGGGGTAACCTACAAAGGGTGGATTAGAGGAGAGGGAAATGATGAAAGGAGGTTTATGGATATCGGGGCCATTTCTCCTTTATGCTAAAGCCACCGTGCACAGTCTTGGAAGTAGAAAGGGGCCTTAAAAGGGGAAGCAAAATCCATTCAAAGGAGCCTTAGTGCCTGTGAGAAAAAGTTCTCATTGGTTTTAGTACAGATTGTGCCTCCCTCACCCAGCACTCTCGGTACCTGAGTGGTCCCGAACGAGGAGATTTGCTGGACGAGGGGAAGTCAGGACCCCAGGCTGCCTGGAGCAGGGAGCCAGCTCTTGCAGCGCTCTCCCACAGGGCTGTCAGGCTCCCCCACACTGGTCAGGTTCCCCACTGCTGCAGGGCTACTGTCAGGGTTCCTTGCTCTAGCCAGCTCCCTGCTATGAGGTTACAGGGTCCCCTGGACCTGGCTGGGGTCACTGTGGCTATGGGGCGGGCAGGATCCCCTC
Organism: Carettochelys insculpta; assembly: GCF_033958435.1. NCBI lineage: Eukaryota > Metazoa > Chordata > Testudines > Carettochelyidae > Carettochelys > Carettochelys insculpta. The sequence continues at coordinate 8,227,003 of NC_134138.1, forward strand.
AATAGGGCTCCCCAATTCTAGCCAGGCTTCATGTACTGGGGCTACCTGACCTGGCTCCCTGTCCCATGGCTGCCCCCGGGTCTCTCCAGAGCGGGAAGCCGGTAGGCCTCCCTGCTGCCAGTTGGGCTCCGCTCCAGCCCTGCACAGCTGGAGCTCTCTGGTCCAGCAACATCCACGGTCCTGCCGGATGAAAGGGTTTCAACCTGCATCTGTAACCGAGTGGTACCCACAATGCACTAGATGCCGTGCGTGTGAAGACACAGCAGCTTTGCCGAAGTGGTATGGAGTTCAGAGCCAGGCGTCCGCTGGCGTTTCTGTCCTCTCGAGCCTGACCTGGGGACAGGGTAAATTAAGGGTAAAATCACCGCACAGCGCAGTGGGATGTGCAGCTTAGATGGACACGTGAAGCAGGGACAGGCCTGATGATGAAGGGAGCCTGGGGGGAGGCAAAGGGGGCAGTGGCTCAGGGGCCCGGTGTTTTAAAGGGGCTTGGAGTTCCCATCGCTTCTGCTGCTACTTCGGAAGTGGCTGCGGCTGGAGTTCCAGGACCCTTTGAAAGGCTGTGGCAGTGCAGCTCCGTTGCTCTGTGTGCCTGGGGGAGAGAGTCCAACCAGGGGGACAGTTTGTATAGCGGAGGCATTGAGAGGGGTCAAACCAGCCTGGAAACACTTTATGGAAAGGAAAGCACGTCAAACCAGGGGGTGCTGCAGCACCTCCCCTGCAACACCGCTAGTTCCAGCACCTGTGGGCCCAGCGCTAAGGTCTGACTGCCTTAGGCTCTGCCTCTGCTGCCTTTGACCCCACCTCCTCCAGGGGTATGGAGCCAGGCCCCCTTCCCACCTTGCCCTGGGGCCCACGGTGACTGTCGGTCCCGCCGGGCACCCCCATACGAGCCATAGAGCAGTTTCTCCAACAGTGACAGCGTCCAGACTATCAGTTCAAAGCGTGCAAGAGTCGAGTGATGCTACTGTAAAATTACCAGTGGCATGTTGTTATTCTCCTTTGTAAACGATTGGCACCCGGCAAAACTTCTCTGAAGGAATGGGAGTCCAGATCTCCACAAGACAGAGAAGAGATACAGTTGATCATTGATGAAGCAGAAAGCATCCAGATCCTGGTGAATTACCACCAGGGCAGAATTAAATAGACTTTTTTCCATCTGTAAGTTGAGACTGGGACTTCTCCACTGCACGTAGGAACGATCCCAAACTAGGTAGCATAAGAGACAAGCCGGTGCAGGAGAATCTACAACCGAGCTACGTAAGAGATGCTTTTCCTTGGCCATGTTAATCTGCAGTGATTGGATGAGACTTACCGGAGTCTACAGAAAGCACCGTTGTCTTGCAGGCAGTGGCTTTCTCGGAGCAGTTGCTGACGGTGGTGCATGCAGAGACATCTGTCGGTTCTTTGCAGGTGTAGCATTGCAAGGACTGGGCTGCCGAGAGGAATAAAATGTCATGTCTCAGAACAGATCTGAGCTGGTGCAGAGTCTGGCTGTGCTAGGAGAACCTGCAGCTCTGCTACCTGGGGGTGTAGTTCACAAGATCCCCCCGCCCCGTGCCTTCTCCCCAGGGTAGGTTGCAGTTGTAAGTCAGAGGTTCAAGGTCAATGCTAACCAGTCGCGTGTTGCTGCGTATGAATCCAGGTCTTCAGAGCTAAAAGACCAAGCTGTAGTCAGTCCTCGAAATTAGTCCCTCTGATATAAATTGTGTCACACTGACCTCATGGAAATTTTGAGGTGCACGATGTAAAAATTCCTCTCACTTATGTCATTTAGAAAATGGAAAATTAGCGTATCCTCCCAGCATCCTCTGTTTCGTACTTCACATAGGATAAAAGTGGTTTAAAAATGTATTGTTGGGATAGGATCATTTCTTTAAATGCTGCTTAAAATGCTGTGAATGTCTGGTTACGTCAGTTAGAGATGCGTTAGGTTTAAATGGTCACACAGACAACATTTACCCTTTTACAGTTCCTTTCCCCCTCTGTTCACACTATTTCTTAGAGGGGAAAACTCCTGATTATATGTCGTTTCGCTTTCAGTCGCAACTTTGTGGTTCCGATCCTCGACGTGTATCGAGGACCCCCTGTAGCTGGCTCTTTAATTATTGTTATTCCTGTATTTTGTAAGGCCTTAGATCACAGTCTCCTAGTTTGGGTTCGGTAACTTGAAAATTGCAAGGATGTGTTGTGAACCGCCTTCCTGGCAACCATCATTACTTCCTTGTAGGAGTCCCACCTATTTGCACAGTCAAGCCTTTTGACATAGCAGTCTGATTTCTTCACTAAAAGTCTACTGTTAAAAAACAGGAACAAATGTTTCTACTGCCCCCTCCTGGTGAAAATGGAGGAAGAAATTACTTTTGTTTCTAATAATACAGATTGAACTTCTCTGGGCTGGTGCCCTCTGGACCTGACCAGTGCCGGATGAGAGAATTTGCCAGACCACGAGAAGTCGATGTGGTCTAGCACATTACCAACACTTTCACTGCTTACTGGGCTCTTACAAGACATGTAGGGGTAAATTAGAGCTAAATAACAGCACAGAACACTGAGAGCCAGGACTGGTGGCTGTACACAAACTTTATGGGACCGTGGGAAGCTTGGCCACACCCATGATGAGTTGTCCTCCAACTAACTAAAATCATGCGAGATTATGGATGTTGCTGGACAAGAGCGTTCTGGATTAGAGAAGTTCAACTCCCACCTGCAACCAGGGGCTTTGGGTGGACAACTCTCCTATACAGTAATCCCCTGGTGTGCACGATTTCGATTTGCACTTAACTCACATTAATGCAGGTTATGTGCATATTGAAAGCCTCCAGCTCCCCCAGCTGGGGGAAGCAGGGCAGAAGCCGTTCCTGGCTCCCGCAAGCTCAAGGGAGCCAGGAGCCAGGCTGCCACCTGGTTCCCAGCTACCCCCATGACCCCACTTACACGAAATCCGAGTTATGCAAGGGTGTGCAGGAATGCAACCCTTGCATAACTTGGGACTACTGTAGTCTGCTGCCTAGGCAGTCATTTTGGCTGGAATTTTAAAAGGAGCTGTGATGCAATTAGCTGGCCTAATTCAATTGGCCATTGAATGTAAAATCAAAGCAAAAAAGCAGTCCAGTAGCACTTGAAAGACTAACAAAATAATGTATTAGGTGATGAGCTTTCGTGGGACAGACCCACTTCTTCAGCCCATAGACAGACCAGAACAGACTCCATATTAAGGCACAGAGAACCAAAAACAGTAATCAAGGTTGACAAATCAGAAAAGTTATTATCAAGGTGAGCCAATCAGAGAGCAGAGGGGCAGAAGGAGGGGGAGCTATTGTACTCCTTTGCCTGATCCCTGTGAGCTGAGTTGGCTGGCATGGTCCAACTGCACTGCAGTGCAGACATATGCTTGTGGCATGGGGCTAATACCTGCAGGGTGGGTGTTCTCCCTTGGGCTAGGTCTTGGGCTCTGAGATCCATTCCCTCCTCTGGGTTTTGCAGCCTCAGTTCCCACCCACGCAGGAATGTCTACACCGGTGTTCCCTGTAAGCTGAGCACTTGGGTGACCGCACAGGAGAAATTCAGCTGCTGCCCAGCTGATTAGCAGAGCACCCACAGCTGGCTAGGGACAACAGCATGTGTTTTTCCTGGTGGTTCACATCCACACGTGTGCACCTAATAAAAATTATTCTGCACATGGATGGAAACATTTAGCAGGAATACTGATCTATGCAGATAATTTTAGGTCTGGGTGTGAGTCTTGTGAGCCTGAGTCAGGTGGCATTGGCTCTGAGATGCTCATGTGGCCTTTTTTATCTTAAGCATAGATGTAGCCATGGTGACTTGCAAAATAAAGGGTCCTTCCTTCCTTCCTGTTGTTTGTAAGCATGCGGGATCAGGGCCTCAGCCAGTGTTGGACCTGAATCTGCTCTCATGCCATTTTTCCACTTAGGTAACTCCACTGATGTCAATAGACTTACTTCTGATTTACACCAGGTTAAAGAAGAAGGGACTCAGGCTCCCACATTTCTTGTCAAATGGATCCTTCCCAGAGGAGCAAAAGGACTGATTGCCTTAGAGAGAGGCCAGGGGATGGAGCCAAAGAAGCACACAGGAGGGGTTATTATACTAAGGAAGAATCTAGCAGTGGGGAAGAAGTCCATGGAGAAGCAGAACAATGGCAAACAAAGGGCTGTACTGCTGTCTGGACTACTGAGCAGTGAGTAGCACACCAGAGTGTGATTCAAGGGTGGTTCTGTGCCCAGCCATGCCCTGTCTTACTGCAGTCTTGGGCAAGTCACGTTCCAGTCTCTGTGCCTCAGTCTTTCCATCTGTAAAATGGGGGACCTTGCTACTGACCTGTCTCTGGGTGGAAACTGGTCTTTGCAGCCCCATTGAATTCAGGGCCGGAGTAGACCCAGGGGAAATAGTGGAATAGCACGTGGATTTAATTACTGGGAAGGGGACTGTAACCAGAAATATGGGGCAGGAGCCTCAGATGATCTAAATCGGTGTCACTCTGGTGGAGCAAACAGAGCTCATGAGCTGGCCCATGGTACATACAGAAAGTCAGCAAAGGGCTGGGTTTGCCTCAGCAGAGGGAAGCAATGAAGGGCTAGGCAGCACACAACAGGGAAATCTCTATGCGGTTAACTCTTGAAAGACTCCTGGAGTATAAGTAAAGTTACAGCAGAGATGGGGAGTGAACCCTACTCACCAGCAGACTGTTAATTTCAGCCCAGCTTTCGGTGCTGTGTAACAGGAACACAGGGGGCACTGGACTGGATCACACATAAGGAACATGGAGTCATGTCTCTGACAGTAGCCAGCACCACGTGCTTGGGGGAAAGGTTCAGGAAACACCAGGGGAGGCACATGTAGGATCATCTCTCCTGTAAAAGTCTCTTCCAAACCCCCTTAGCCAGAGATTGGCTTAAAAGCTGAATCCCCTTGGTTAAATCGGTGCTAGCATCAACAGTCCTGGATCCAGCTAGATCCCTCCCCATCCTCTGGCCAACCAAGATATATGGACTGCCACCATCACGCTCCTGTTGCAGATAGACCAAGCTGGTTGGCTGGATGGAGCATGCTGGTGCCGGGTCAGATGTCAGCCTGCAATTCCCTGGTCTCCTTCCCCATGTGTCCCAGGGTTGTTGCCCTCCCTGTTCTGCTGCACACCGGTTCCCGCTCTCCCTGGCCCTAGTACCTTGGTAGTTCTTTAACCAATGTGGAGGGAGTGCAAAGGGGACCCAGAGGTGGATGTGTTTGCCACCTGTTTAGCACAGGTGCAGGGCAGGGCAGGAGAGATCTCCCTTACTGTGCCTAATTCCTAGGCCAGGAATGTGACCTCCTTATTTCCCATCCCCAAAGCCTTCTTCTTCTTTGCGGGATTGTTTGTCAAATCCAAATCAACCCCCAGTGCCTCCCCTGGGCCATCCAGCCCATGGGTAAGGTAAGGGCAAGGACTGCCTGCCCTGGCCCCTAGTAAGAAGAGACCCAAAGCCCAGCATAGTTTTAAATCAGTTCACGCCTTCAGCCCAAGGCAGTTCTCAGCCCAGATTGGGTGTGGACACCTCAGCACTAGCTGATCACCAGGTATTAGAGGTGACACCAGGACCTTTTCCCAGCCTCCAACCCCTCAGTACTTAGGAATGTGACAACGGCCACACTGGGTCAGACCAAAGGTCCATCCATCTGGCCCAGTGTCCTGTCTTCTGACAGAGGCCAATGCCAGGTGCCCTGGAGGGAGTGGACAGAGCGGGTGATCGTCAAGTGAGTCCTCCCCATCACCCATTCCCAGGCTCCGGCAAACAGAGGGCAGGGACACCATTCCTGCCCAGCCTGGCTACTAGCCTTTGATGCATCTAACCTCCATGACTGTATCTAGTTCCTTTTTGTACCCCGTTAAAGTTCTTGTCTTCAGAACCCCCTCTGGTGAGGAGTTCCACAGGCCAACCGTGCGCTGCATAGAGAAAAGTTTCCTTTTGCTAGTTTTAAACCTGCTACTCATTAATTTCATTTGGTGACCCCTAGTCCTTATGTTATGGGAACAAGTAAATAACTTTTCCTTACCACTTTTTCCACACCTGTCCTGATTTTATAGACCTCTATCACACCCCCCCTTAGTCTCCTCTTTTCTAAGATGAAAGGACCCAGTCTTATTAATCTCTCTTGATGTGGTGCCCGCTCCAAACAATTTTTGTTGCCCTTTTCTGAACCTTTTCCAACACAGGTTCTTTGAGATGAGGTGACCACACCTTGAAACATGAAGATGTGCGTATCCCATAGAGCTGGAAGGGACCATGAGAGGTCATCAACTCCAGTTCCCTGCACTCACAGCAGGACCTACCACCGTTCCTGATGGACTTTATGTTTTTTAAATCTAACCTGTCCCAGACGATGGATAAGATCTGGAAGAGCAAAGTGATGAGTGTAGGAACGAAGCTGGGCGTCTTGAAAATGTGTGTATTCAGCAGCATGTGGTACGGATGTGAGACGGGTGATAACGAAAGATTCAAAAAGCAGAACATTGGCGTTCGAAAGGAGTTGTTATAGAAAGATTCTGAGAATAGGATGGATGCAGAAGGTCACTAATGGGGAATTATACAGGAAGATGCAGCCGAAAGAGAACCTGCTGCAGAAGGTTATAAAACAGAAGCTGCAACTGTTTGGGCATATTTGTGGAATGAACGATGAACGAAAAAATCAAGACCCTGGTATTCAGCATAATGGACTGTTTGAATAGGAGAGGCAGACCCCACAGAGACTGGATAGATGATGTAGTAGATTGGTGAGGAGCTAGTCTACAGAACTAAGCCACTCTGCACTGGATAGGGAAGGATGGAAGGAAATAGTGAGAGAGGCATCAGACACCAACGGGCGCTGAGCCCACAGTTATCGATGATGATGCCCCAGACCCTTGCAAGGCCCCTTCAGTGACTGAGCTCATAACTCTGGGTTTACTAGGGCAATGCTCTAACCACTGAGGCATCCCTCCCCACAGCTATACACACGGTATTCAAGATGTGGGCATACCATGGCTTTATACAGAGACAATGAGATAGTCTCTGTCTTATTCCCTATCCCTTGTCAATGATTCCTAACATTCGGTTTGCCTTTTGACTGCTGCAGCTCAGTGAGGGGATGTTTTCAGAGAACTCTCCACAACGACTCCAGCATCTGAGGAAGTGGGTCTGCCCCATGAAAGCTCATCACCTAATAAATTATTTTGTTAGTCTTTAAAGTGCTCCGTGACTGCTGGTGTGTTTTGTTAGAATACAGACTAATGCGGCCACCTCTCTGTTGCTGTTCTCTTGAGTGGTCATAGCTAAATTAATACTGATAACCTCAGTGCTTCTGATTCTAATGCCAGACTCCATGGTGCAGAGGGCCCCAGTGGAGACTTACTTGGCTAGGAAGATGTTCTCAATAAGGGTGATCTTACAGTAAACATGCAACGAGAGTCACCCCTGCTGTCCTCATCCGTCAGTAGAGGTGTTTCTGTGTTGGTACCGACTTCTAATGTGCCACGGTACCTATGAGATCATGTGTTGAGTCTGGGTTGCAGGAAGATCCTATGTCACCTAGCAGGGTCGTTCCCCTGTGTGGGGAAGAATAGTCATTTTACGGTAAAGGAGATGTTTCTCCATTCCCTTAGTTTGGCGCTCACCAGGGCTATCCCAGATAAATCGCTGCACTCCGGGTGAAGCCCCTGCAATCTTACCTAGTTCCAGGGAGACCAGGCCAGCCAGCAGAGCAGCCAGGAGCGCCTTCATCCCCAGCAGACTCTCGGCGTGGGTGGCTAAGAAGAACAAAAGCTTCTCCCCTGGCACTCTCCACACTTTCCCTTTGCAGGGAATTTCCCCTCCCATCTGGCTCTGATTAAAGCCTTTGCCAGAGCTTCCGTGGAACAAGTTCCTGGAGTGAGCTCACGGCAGTGGGGCCCGCCCCTTCTACCCCACCCCCTTTGCCAGGTACACATGCTGAGCTCCGCCGGGCTGGGCTGGGAAGTTTGCAGCCCAGCAGGGTTATGGTCAGGGATCATTGCTGTGGTTTGGGGCAGGTGGGTGTTGTACCCTCCCCGTCAGATGAGAGGAAGAGGGGTCCCTACGGCTCATCCTCTTTCACTGGAGTGACTCTTCATGCCAGCGTCTTGTGCTCCTTTTTGCTTTCCCCTCTAGGGGCTCCTGCGGGGGACACCCGCTTTAGAAGCTCTGGGTAGCAGGGCCTGAAGCCTCTCTGGGTTTGAAAAGAGCAAGTCCCACAGCATGGCCAGTTCTACTGTCAGCCTGCGGGGTTGGGACGTGGGGGATTCATGCTCTGCCACAGACTTCCTGTGAGCCCTTGGGCAGGCTGCTTTGCCTTTTTGTGCCTCAGTTTCCCTTCAGTATAGGAGGCCACTGCTGCTCCTTGCCTACCCTCCCGGGCTTGCTTATTCAGCCTGGGAGCTCCCCGAGGCCGGGCTGCCTGCTGCTCTGTAGCGAGAGGGATTGAGACATAGTGACTTCCCTGAGGATGAAGCTCAGGTGTCCTCATTCCCATTCTGGGGCCTGGACCACTGGCCTGTCCTTCCTCCTTTGCGGATGCCTTATCAAGAAACCAGCCCCTCCCACTTCCTTCCTTGCCTGGGGTGAGTGCTCATGCGGTGGGGCCCAGCTGAGGCTCTGAGCAAGCCTCAGTAATAAACAGTGGTGAGGAAAATCCAGGGCCTGTCTACACTAGCTCTGCGCCTCCTGCTAGGTCTGGAGGAACAGCATTAGGGCAACAGCTGGTGGGTAGTTTAAGCTTAGGTGGGAACTACTTGGGATCTGCCTCAGGCAAGTCTCCTGGGATTTGCTAAGATGTGGGAGATGTGCTGGGTTTCTGGCATCTTCACCCAGAAGCAGTGGGGAGGAGGGGCTGCACCCAGGGGTCCCTTTAATTTTTTCCATCCAAGAGCAGAATAAATTTTGTTAGGTGCACTGAGGCACGTGGGAATGTGCACTGCCCGTACAAAAAAGAAAAAAAACCACACGCTGCCAGCAGTGGGCGCTCTGCTAATCAGCTGGGAGGCACCTGAATCTCTCCTGGGCGGCCGCCCAAGCACTTGGCTTACAGGGAACTCTGGCTGCACCGTGGCCCAGAATCACCCTGGCTTTTCCGAGTCCACAGCAACAAAAGGAGGTTTAAAGATGACGCTATCCATAGGGCCGGAAAACGGTTGTGGAATAGACTGACGGGGTCCCAGCAGCCTCCAGTTTCAGGGACTTCCAGTTTTACCTGCCAGTCTCGTCCAGATTAGCCTGTCGCACCAGGAATCGGTTCCGTTTTTAATCACGAGGAAAGAAGGATTAAAGAGCTGCCGTCCTGGGATGGGCTGCAGTTGCCATGGGAGCCAGATCTTCAGAACAGCTGGGTGTGTTGTGTTGGGACGTGGTGTTCTCCACCCTCCCTCTCTGCTCACTGAAGATGTTTGCACGTGAGGGAGCAAAAGCTGGGTGTGTGGGGCAGGTGGCTCAGCTAGGTGGGAGGCCTTCATCATCACTAGGCATGGTGCCAACCCTGCCCACTGGCTACTGGCCCAGCTAGCAGGTTGTGCTAGCTTTAATTAGCACTGGAGGTGTTGTCCTGGCATACAGCTGCACCCAGCCACTCTCTGGGAGGAGGAGACAATGGCCCCTTTGTCTTGTATAAATAGGTCTCTCTATTCAGCCCTGCCACTGCTCTGGAGTTGAGGAGAATCAGCAAAGGGGCTGGACCAATCATTCTTCTCAGCAACCTTCAATGGGCTTCCATTCTGAACTCCCCAGTCTTAACCCCTCTACTGCCAGAGATGGGCTGTTGCCTTCCCGTAGCTTGTTCTGCGACTGTCCAGCTCCGTCCTGCTTCTCTGTTCTTTACCTTGTCCCACGCCCAGCGAGATGTTCACCAAACCTCAACCTCTGGCTCTCCCAAACTTAACAGTGACTGGCCATACTGGGTCAGAGACCAATGGGCCTTCTAGCTCAGTATCTTGTTCTCCAACAGTGGCCAATGCCAGGTACCCCAGAGGGACTGGACAGAACCTATAGGAGCTAGGTATTTTTAAGGTCTCCTGCAGGCCCTCACCTCCTACACTCAGTCTCTCTTGGTGGTCACTCAATAATGAGGATGCCTTCATGTCACCCTCCTCTTTGGGAGTCCATTGATGGCTAATGAGCCTGATTCTGGAAATGCAAATCTTATTACAGAAAGGGCAGGTGTTGGTAGCCGTTGGAGTGGGGTGGGACAGTTTTTGCCACTCTTTTCTTTTTCTCCATCTCTCCTTGTCTGTACTACAGTGGGACAGCTCAGTGGTTTGAGCACTGGTTTGCTAAAGCCAGGGTTATGAGCTCAGCCCTTGAGGAGGCCATTTAGGGATGGGAAGGGGTGGTGCTTGGTCCTCCCAAGAATGCAGGGGATTGGACTTCGTGATGTCCTTTCCAGCTCTATGAGATGTGTATCTCTCTATATTTTTTTAACTTGCATCACCCTTTCACAGATTACTGCTCTCTGCTGGGGATGGTCCTGGGCAAGGTTCTTCCAAGTGTCAACACCCAAGCTGCATTTTTTCATATGTGCCTTCAGCACCTCCTTATATCACTTCCGCTGTTACCCAGCACTCCTCCGGTCTTCCTCCAGTTCAGAAAACAGAATCTGTTTTGGGAGGTGCTGATCAGACATCCCAACCATGTGACCAGTCCAACAAAGTTGTTTGTGAATGATAACGGCTTCAGTGCTGGTCATGTTCGACTCTTCCAGGCCGCTAGTGTTTGTGCACCTGTCCTCCCAAGAGATATTTAGGATTCTCCAGAGGCAGCATTGATTATATTGTTGAAGTGCCTTCAACTGATGCTTTTATGTGGTCCAAATTTCACATGTGTACAGTAGCGTTGGAACATAAAAAGCCCGGGCTGAGGACTCAGTTGGGGCTGAGCCTCCAGAGGGGCCAGAGGATGGTTCTGGGCTCCCAGCCTGGGAGGCTAAGGACCAGCTGGGTGAGGTCTTGGCCTGGATTGGACCACCTGGGCCCCTGCCAGTCCTGGCAGCCCATGGACCCCAGCAGAATTGGCCTGTAGAAGACCTGTTGGACCAACCTATGGACCAGCCTCAACCGGCACCTCAAGCCAGCCTGAGGCAGTGGAAGAACCCATAGGCCTCGCAGGCTTGGATCGGACCCCAGGCAGACCTGGAACCCTGAGAGCCTTGAGAAGTTCCCTGGACATGGGGTGTGTGCCAGGGAGGAGACTAGGGGTAAGAGGACCGTCAAAGGGCCTTGGGTTGCTGTGTTGCTGTCTGGATTCCCCACTAACCCGTGCCGCAGACCGTGCTGGTCTGATCAGGGCCTCTGGGCCAGGACATGGTGGAGTGGGTGGGCCCACGTCCCGCCTGCCATCCATCTGCTGGGTGGCCGTCTCCCGCTCTCTGCCAGCTCAGGCAAAGTGTGTGTGCCCATCATGGAACTGGGTGAACTGTGGGAACTGGGTTGGTTGCTCTGCCCTAAGCTAGGGCTGGGGCTCTCCTGAGTAAGGCAGCATCCTGAACTCTTTGCTTGCTGCCCCACCCTGAGATAGGGCCTGGCTGTTCATAGGCTGTTGTTTTTGTTGCCCTGCCCTGCACCAGGGCCTGGGCTTGCCCCACCTTGAACCAAGGCGTGAGATCCTTTGTGGATGTTTGCCAACCTGCCCTGAGCTAGGGCCAGGGAACTCTAAGACTGTGGATTTGCTGTTGCCCTGACCTAGGGCTAGGCCCTGACAAGAACTAATTTTTCCTAGCGCCTGCCTGAAGTAAGGCCGGGCTTTGAACTGTTGCCTTTCACCCACCTGAGGCAAGGTGGGGACCCCCAAACTAGTGACTTGGGGGTTGTTTGGCACCTGTGGCAATGGGGCGGAGTGGCTGCCCACTGACCCGGAAGGCGGGGAACCCCTCCAGGAGCCTGAACTGGCTACAAAAGCGCATTATTAAATAATTGTTCCCTATATAGGAACTGAGACTGTAATCAAGTTATCCAGCACCTTTTCCTTGTTCAGCTAAATGGACTGATTTCTCTGAGTCCCTCGCTGTAAGGCAGGTTTTCGAATCCTTTCCTTTTTCTCGTGGCTCTGCTCTGAAGCCTGCAGTTTTTCAACATCTTTCTTGCATTGTGAGTGCCAGCACTGGACACAGGAGTCCAGCAGTGGTCACGCCAGGGCCAAATACAATGCTGAAATAACCTCTTTGTTCCTATTGGAGATTCCCTTGTTTGTGCATCCAAGGATCGCATTAGCTCTCCTGGACACACTCCAGCATGGGGAGCTCATGTCTGATTGATCCTCCACCATGATCACAAATCTTTCCCAGAGTCCTTCTGCCCCAGGGTAGAAACCCCTTCCTGTAAGCATGACCACCACCAGTCTTTCTGCTGTGAGGCATAACAATTGCATGTAGCCATAATCAACAAGAACAAGAAGAAGTCCTGGGGCGCCTTATAAACCAACAGCTATTTTGGAGCATAAGCTTTCTTGAGCAAAGACCCACCTCGTCAGATGCCTGAGCGGGGGGATTTCAGAGGAGGATTTAAAGAAGGAGTCTCAGTCAAGGGAAGGACCCGAGCTGACAAGGTCTGTTCAGTCAGGGTGGATGTGGCCCATTATCGGCAGGTCATGTGGAGTTGCGAACATCAAGAGTGGAGAAATCAAGTCAGTTCAGTCAGCCGGAATGTGGGTAAACAAGATGGCGGCAAGCCACTCTCAGCCTGTTGTAGCTCTGTGACACTCACCAGGCAGGCTGGGTGGGTGGTTTTGGGAGCAACACTAGCGTAGCCGAGACGATAATTCCCCGGAGGCCAAGAAACCACTTCAGTTCTGTTTAAAGCCGTGGCAGGCTACCCAAAGGACTTTAGCCAGCACAGAGGGAACTTACCCCAAGCTCCCCATTCACACGTGGCTCAGGGTGAGGTGTGTTTGTATCCTGACATGGGTTGTTGTTGATAGCGCATCTGCGACAGCGCAGCCACAGAACCTGGGTAGAGTGTCCTGGTACAGTTGGAGGGCTAGCAAGGACACTGGTCCCAATAGCCAGGGTCCTATCTAGAACAGTGGTTTTCACTCTGTGATCTGCAAACTGTTGGGGGTCTGTAGTTTTCCAGAAGGGTCAGTTCCCTTGAATATTTTTCATCCTTGTGCAGAATAAATTTTATGCGTACCCAGGTATGTGCAAATGTGCACCACCAATAGAAATACAGGCTTGCCAAGAGTGGGGGCAAAAGGGGCAGCTACCCCAAGAGCCAGCATTTCAGAGGGGTCTGGAGCCCCAACCTCCTCCTCTAGTTTACTGCTGTCCACAGATTTGCTAAGGGTGCAATCCATCCCTTCATCCAGGCCATGAATAGAGATGTTGAACCAAACTGGCCCCAGAACCAACCCTTGAGGTACCCTGCTCGATACCAGACGCCAGCCAGCCAGAGAGCCACTGATCATCACCTGCTGAGCCAGCCAGCTTTCTATCCACCAGACTCTCAAGCCTCTTCCAGCACACGCACCAGCAGGGCTATGCCTCATTGCAGAGCAACAGAACTGAGGTCAGCTCTGGGAAGACTCAGCTTACAGCACTTGCCCCAGAGCTCAGGCCCATTGAGCGCAGACCCAAAGGTATATGGAACCCCCCCCCGCCCCCCCGCAGCGTGGAGGACCGTATGCACAACCCCACTTCTTCCTGGCATGAACTGCACACGCTGGGCTATGTCATAAACAAGACGGCTTCTTGGAACCCCAGTGAGCCCCACTTGCCCCCTATCTCTTTGAATGTCAGCAGTGGAGTGACCCATCTCCTTCCACCCTCCAGCAACAGTGGTGCAATGCTGGGAGATACCCACGGTGCTTGGCAGCCCACAGCAGCGAGTCCCGGCATTGACAGACTCAGGCTTGCAGTATGGCTCTGAGGCTAGCTGTGTGGGCGCTGGGGGCTCAAGCCAGAGTTCAGCTGCTTTGAGCACCCTAGCGGGAGCCCAGCCAGCCTGGTGACCCGGGCTCCATGGCTCACTGCTGCGGGTGGTAGAGATGTAGCCAGTGAGGGGACCCAGGCCTGAGCGTATGGCTATGAGGGAATCCCAGGGGAAGTGGGGGAAGACCCCCGGAGAAGGATAAGGCAGCAAAACATGTCTCTCATGTCTGAAGCACGTGGAAGGAAATGGCAGGTGAGTTTAGTTTAGGCCTTCTCCCGGCGTTGGGGGTGAGGGAGCTCACGGGGCTCATTGCAGCGATATGGGCCTGCCCCGCGAGGTTCTCCCAGCCGTCAGGGAGAGGAGGAGACAGTATTAGGGTGTCCCTCACTGGAACACTCTGACCAGAGGGCAATGAGGAAGATGCGGCTTCCAGATGCTGAACGTTTGTGACTCATAAGCCGATTACCATCACCCTCATTAAACACACCCAGTTTGAGAACTGTCCCTAACCCTGTGAGCCACCAGGTTTAACAATCACGAGGCATTCATTGCTCATGGCTCAGAAAGGGCAGGGAAACAGCTCTTGTTGGCCGCCCCTGAGTCTGTGAATTTCCATGAGCGGCTCTGCCCTTTCACCACCAGTGTTGAGGCAAATGGATTCGTCTTGCTGATTTATGAAGAATTCCTGTTGAGGTGGTGGTTGGCTTGTTTGAAAGCAAGCATTGGGTTTCGCTGCTTTCATTTATGTTTCGGAATGTCATCCCCTCCCATTTTTTCTAGAAGCTCCTTTGTGGGTGTTGAGGGACAGAAAGGGTCAGTGATCCTTGTATTAACCTAAGCGTCCAATTTTAACCAAGCCTTCCTTTCTCCAACAGGTTCATTAGTCATTGGAGTTAAATGTGTGCAAGCTCAGCCTCATGGCTGCCCATGGTGCCCAGAAAGGACAGACAGGTATTTCTTCAACACGCTGCAAAAGCCTACATAGCATGGCAAAGCTTATTGCACATCTACAAGCCACGTTATGTGCCCTCAGAGGTCTGCACAACACAGCAGGTGGTAGAAAGTAAGTGTGGACCCAGGACTTTGTGATGACAAGTTAGTTATTCTGCAGCATGTCCATAACTCTCTTGTGACAGGCTAAATATTCCTGAAGTCACTCAAGAGTAGATCATTCACATTAATGTTGCAGTGAAATTGTACTAAAAAACCTCTCTTCCTCTCCCCTTTGTTCAACCTTCATTCTCTTTCCTTTTTTTGATGTCATACTACAAGTTCTCTGCAAACTCCTCAAAGGTAGAGGGAGAAAATGAAACCCTTTTGAGGGGGCAAAATCTATTCTAGCCTTCTTTATTGATCGATGAGGCAACGTTGCTGAAAGATATCTTCCAACAAAACTTCTGTTGACAGATAGCAGACAGACTCTATCAGCAAAACAGCCATCCGGAAACACAGCAGACAGGGTTGCCCGGTGTCTGGGAAGCCCTTTCTGTTGACAGAAGGCTTCCTGGAACATCCAGCCTACCTTTTTGTCGAAAAATCTCTGTCAACAGAGACGTTATTCCTCGTGGGGAGTGGGATACAGGTGTCGACAGAAGTGCTGCGTTCTGGCAACTCACTGTTGACAGAACTCCCTTGGGAACCTGGACGCTCTGCTGGTTTTGTTGGAAAAACAGCCAATAAATTTTATTGGAAGGCACCTTTAAATCTACACCTGATTTGATAACTTTGTGGGAAGGAGCGACAAAAAAATCCGGTAGTTGGTGATCAAGGAGGCCTGAAATAAGCTACTCTTATTCTGTAATAAATGTGTCCACGTGGGGGAGCTATACAAATATAATTTGGGTTAGGTTTGGCAGATTTTTTTAGATGTAATTTTAACAGGTAATTTCCACATCAACTGAATGAGAGCGGACCAGTTTGACAGCCTGGGAAAACAATCAGACAGCAATATTAATCCTCATGCCCTTATATAAAGCCATGGAACGCCCACACCTGGAATGCTGAGTGCAGTCCTAGTCGTTCCAGCTCAAAAAGATATATTATATAACCCTCCAGCCAGGTGGAGCCAGCAGCTGCCAGGGCCGGGTTCAGTCTCGGGGGATTCCGCACCATCCGTGCAATGCAGAACTGGCTGGAGCTCCCACCCAGTGACCAGAGAAATTCACACACCCTCCCAGGGCATCCTGGAGAGATGACACTTCCGCACTCGCCAGCACGGAGATTTACTGTGGAAAAGCAATTTTTAAGAAGAGGGAGGGAAGGAACTTCTCATTAATTTGGGAAAACACCACAGAGTTCATCACCAAAACCACCAGTAAAAGCCCCACCCCAAGTCAGTTGGGCAGTGTCCTCTTCCTCTCAGGTTTTTAAGTGCAGCAACCCAAAAGTCCCCTTCACATGCCCAAGCCTTTTCTCCACCCCATCGCAGTTGCTGCCCTTGGTCTGGACAGACCCAGGGCTCAACTCCCATCCCGAGTGGGACAGGGGAGGTAAAGAAGCAGCGTGCTCACTCTGCTGGTCACTCGCCATCCACTCTCTGCTGCCACCCTGCTGGCTGCTCATCACCCCTCTCCACAGCTGCCCAGTTGTAGTGCCACCATCGCTCTGGGGGCCTCTTGCCACTTGTTGCATCTTGCTTCCACCTCCCTGCTGGTTGTCAATCACCACTCGTTGCCATCGACCTCTTGGCTGTGATTTCTGCACAGCAGCCTCAAATAACTTCAGCTCCCAGTGCTTTCAACTCTTGGCAAGCAGAGGGGAAGAGACACTGCTCCAACACAAATGGCGTAAGAAAAGAGGCACCTAACGGTGCATTTTTAGCACTGGTCTTAAAATACTGGGGTAGAAACATGTCAGACTAGTCCAGACAAGAGAAACCATTCTCACCTCCTAACCAGAATAGCCTTTCAGCCACCCCGTAGGCCTTTGAAAGCTGAGCCTCTGTGTTTGCAAAGCTCAGGCTGCTAACCATAAGCCCTTTGCTTTGGAACAATTTAGCACCTTCCTTCTTTTCTGTATTCCCTTAAAATTACAAACATTATTAACCGTATTGCAACTCTCCCTGCTTATAATACAAACATAGCTGGTGTTGGGTCACAAATTAAGTTAGTTACAATAAGCAAAATACTGCTCCATCTGCAGAATATCTAACACATTTAGCAAAGCAGGAGCAAGTTGTATTTGCATAGATACACAGAGGCTTCATCTACACTAGCACACTATGTCGAAGTAGCCTATTTCGAAGTAAGGACATCGAAATAGACTACTTCAATGAGTGTCATCTACACGTCCTCCAGGGTTGGTGCCATCGATGTTCAACGTCGAAGCAGCGATGGAGAACATCAAAAGGAGCTGCCCCAGAAGGAAATGTGGAGCATCCACACACACAAGTGCTCCCCGTCTAAATAAGGGGCCAGCAAAGCCCCAAGCTGCTCCCTTAAAGGGCCCCTCCCAGACACACTCGGCCTGCACAGCACGAGATCCACAGAGCCAACAACCGGTTGCAGACCCTGTGCATGCAGCATGGACCCCCAGGTGCAGCAGCAGCAGCAGCAGCAGCCAGAAGCCCTGGGCTAAGGTCTGCTGCACGCGGCAACCATAGAGCCCTGCGGGGGCTGGACAGGGCGTCTCTCAACCCCTCAGCTGATGGCTGCCATGGAGGATCCCACTATTTCAACGTAGCAGGATGCGGATCATCGACACATGCCCTGCTTCGACACTGAACGTCGAAGTAGGGTGCTATTCCCATCTTCGGGTAGGAATAGCAATTTCAACGTCTCGCCGCCTAACATCGATTTCAACGTCAAAATAGCACACGGCGCGTGTAGACACAATGAGTCCTATTTTGACATTGTGCCAGCTACTTCGAAGTAGCCGTCTAGTGTAGACGCTCCCAGAGGGTTTCTCTCCCATTCGCGTGAACTGTAATAGAAGCATTTCATGCTGAGCAGTTAGGATGGGGGAGAGTGCAAAGAAGAGCCACCAAAAAGATCAGGGGTGTGGAACAACTTCCGTAAGAGGAGGGATTAAAAAGACTGAGACCGTCCAGCTTGCAAAAGAGATGACTGGCCTTGAGAAAAGACAGATGGGAAACAGAGTCTTCAAAGCAGTGGAGGACTATTACAAAGAGGGTGGTGATCAGTTGTGTGGCAGGTCCACTGAAGGTTGGCCCAGAGGTGAAGGACTTAAGCTGTAGCAAGGATTTAGGTTAGTGTAGCGAGGGCTTGTGTCTTTCCCCTGCCCCAGAAAGCAGAGGAAACCTCCCAGGGGCCTGGGTGGATGGAGCCAGAGCACCCTTACCCCCCGCCCCCCAGAGATTGACACTCAAGGCAGGAAGTGCCAGAGTCACAGAGCTCATTAAAAGGGCAGCCTCTGAGCTGAACAGAAGGCCACGATGGGGCTCCTGCGAGCAAGTGCCGAATAGCCTGTGCCAGGCTAGTCAGCTGGCTGCCCTGTCCTGACCTCAGAGGCACGTCCGAGCCTGAGGGCCCCGATCTACCTGTGCCCTCTGACCTGCTGTGGGCTCGCTGCCGGGAAGACCCTGACCTGCCCGAGTCTCTGGAGCTGCTGTCCACCACCTATGCAGAGGCCATGGACCTGCCTGACCTCCCGGATGACCCTGAGTGGGACCCCGCACCAATGGAGGTGCAGGTTGGAAGTAGCCCTGGGGGACGCCCCACCACAGCCCATGTCAGTATGTTGCAGCCTGACCGGCAGCTAAGGATGGCTGCTGTTAAGGCCCTGGGCTGGGGTGCAGTGGAACAGGTGGGCCTATGCCCCCTACCCCTCCCTTTGGAGCACCAACCTTGAGCCTCTCCAGACCCACGCTGACTTGTTGGTTTGCCAGATGCCCTGCCCTGCCCTAGGGTGAGGTGCTTCCTTGCTGCCTGCCCTCTCAGCCCAGGAAAAGGGGAACTGAGGCCCGTAGCGACGCTGCTCCACTCTGAACAGGCAACTGTAGTGAGTTGTTGTGGCCTTCCCCACCCTGGAGGGGGCAAACCCCCTAACTTGCACCTCTACAGTTAGACGCTGTTTTTCCCCACTATAGAGACAATTAAGCCCTGGCCCTGGCTTCCAAGGGAGGTTGTGGAGTCCCCGTCCCTGGAGAGTTTCAAGGACAGGTTAGACAAACGTTGTCCAGGATGGTCTAGTTTTATTGGGTCCTGCCTCGGTGCAGAGGGCTGGACTAGCTGTCCTTCAGAGACCCCGTCTAGCCCTACAGTTCTATGATTCTGTAACTGGGGGGGCGGGGATATTAAGAAGCCAATAAAATCATGACTGGCGCAGAGTAAAAGTATTATTTACTCTTTCACATAACACACCATCCTGGAGTCACCCAAGGACACTAATAAGCAGCAGGTTTCATACCACCAGAAGGAGGCAGTTTTCACACCACTTACAATCAATCCGTGGCGTTTGTTATCAGGGCATGTTGTGGAGGCTAGAAGTGTAACAGGGCCAAAAAAAAAAGTATCTCTTTGATAAGCTAGACAGACTGAGCTCCTTAAGGGCATATCTACACTGCAGAGTAATTCTGGAATAGTTTATTCCAGAGTTATTATTCCAAAATAGGATATTCTGGAATAATGTGTCCACACTCCAGGGAAGCACCAAAATAAGCAAACCTTATTCGGAAATAGTGTGTCCACACACCATAGAGCCTATTTCAGATTAGAGCCCCTGGAAGCAGTGCCACCAGGGGCTCAAATGTGAACGGCTATGTCTACGCAGCAGCTTTATTTTAAAATAAACTATTCCAGAAGGAGGCACTGATTTACATATCTCATGCTTCATTTACATAATCGCTTTTCAGAAGCGATTCTTTATTCTTCCGATTTTGTTTCAAGAAGAAGGGTTCTTTTGAAGATGTGGTTTATTTATGAAAGAGCCCCGCCTACACTGCTTTGTTTCCCCCAGGTTGTAAATGTGTCACAGAAAAGGGGTGTGCAAAGTGGGGGGTGGGCCCCATGGGGGGGCTGTGAAATTTCCTAAGGGGGCACAACACGATCCGCTGCTGAGTCTCAGGCTCATCCATCTCATGAAAAATGTTGAAACGTGTTGCTGTTTTTATGCCGGTTTATTCCCATTTCTATTCCGATGAATAAAGTTTTTACATGTTAAGCTCTTATTTTCTTACACGTGCCAACGTTGCTCATGCTGGTTTAAAACCAGATCAGCTAGAGCAGCATGCAAAGATCGAACAGGCTGGCGTGCTCTCGTACGACACGCGTATGACAACTTTGAAGAGCAGCGACACGTACACCTCATTGATGCTCGTGAGAGGAAGAAAGCAACAGCAGCAGCCGCACCAACAGAGCCAGGACATTTCCCTTGACCCCACTGTGAACGCCCATGCTGTCCAAAGCTTGGACTCCTCAGCCACATGCGAGTCCACAACCAATGAGTTTGTGCAAGCTCAAGAGATCATCGTTGGACACGACGGACTACCTACCTACCTACTGACCTACACATGCCAGTTGTTTTTTTTATATGAACATAACTGCAATTGCTGCCAGTTTGAATGACGTTAGATGGGTAGTTTTGTGTGTGTGTGGGGGGGGGGGGGGGCTGCTAATTGCAGAGACGAGAAGAGGGGCCTGATGTGAAAGGTTTGTTCACCCCATCACAGAGGATGCTACCGGCTTCCTCCACGTAGATCCCACCTTTTCTTGAGGCCCTGTGTGGGTGCTATGGAGAAGTATGCGTGGCTGTCAGCTTGGCGGGTTCTGAGAGCCACCACCTGATTAGCCCTCTGGACACCAGTGATGGCCCATGGCCTGTAGAGCCATAACTGGTCCTGAAACAAGGACTCATTTTCACCATGAGGCAGACATACGCCCCGCTACAGCAGTGGCAGTCGGAGCCGTCGGGGGACCCGTGAGGATGCCATTGCCAGGGAGATGCTGCCTGTCATCAGCCACCGACTTGGAGCACTCACTCCGCAGGATGTGGTCCTTAGCCGGTAACAGGCTCTGGGGAGGGGCTCTTGACCCAGTGGCTCCCGCACCCATTAAAAGGTGACTCCTTGGAAATACTTAAAGGGCAAATAAAATCATCTCAGCTTTACAGCTCTGTGCTGGATGCTCCAAGAGAAGGCCGAGGGGAGGGGCTGCCCTGTATTCTCCGATCCTTTAACCTAAGCCGAGGCTGGCTAGTAGAGGAACAGTAGAACATCTAGGAGCAACAGAGGCAGGAGAGTCCCATTGGGCTCTGTTCCAGGGCTCACCCAGCAGCCAGGGGCCCATAATGCAATGCATGACTGGGGCCAGCTGTATACGAGGGAACTTACAGAGGCACAGCTGTGCTTTAAGTTCCTGAGGCTGGCGGGAGAGCGCTCTCCTGTCGATGTAATTAAATTGTCTCCAGCGAGTGGCAGGAGAGCATCTCCCACTGACACAGCACTGTGCAGGCTACCACTTATGCTAGAGAAACTTATGTCCCCGTGTCAAGGTTGTTCCCCACTCTGACACTCCAAGTGCAGAAGATGGGGAGACCTTAAAAATACTGTGTCGCTAAAGCCTTCTGCTTCAAAACTGCCCAAGGTCACAGATTCCCTGACCCTGGGAGGTAGCTGCCACCCAAGTCTGTGTCTACACTTGCATTCCTGTTTTGAAAGAGGTATGCAAATGAGGTAAATTGAAAATGCAGATGAGATGCAGATTTGCATATCTGGCACCTCATTTGCATATTCTTATTTTGAAATAGCGTCTTTCAGAAGAAGAAAACCAGTGTAGACACTGCTCTTTTGAAAGGAAACCCCATCTTTGAAAGAATCTTTCTCATAAAGAAAGGGAAGAAGGATTCTTTCGAAGATCGGGTTTACTTTTGAAAGAGCAGCGTCTACACCAGTTTTCTTCTTTTGAAAGAAGCTATTTTGAAATAAGGATATGCAAAAGAGGTGCCAGGTAGGCAAATCTGCACCTCGTTTGCATTTTCAATTTACCTCATTTGCATAGCTTTTTCAAAAGAGGAATGCAAGTGTAGGCACAGCCCAAGTGAAAAAACCCCTCATTGGAACACAGGAAGACACACTGGGGATGTTTTCCTGTGGGGTAACCCCAAGATTTTAACCCTCCCTTAGGAGAGAGCTTGAAAAGAAAGAGGAAGACATTAAATTGCAGTCTCTGGTAGCTAACCTTTCAGTCTCAGACACGTACCTACACAAACCCTTCTTTAGGACACTGGCATCAAATCTTTTCCTTAAAAAGCTGATTTATTAACAAAACCAAAAGATCTATGCAACAAAGCATACTTGGTTTCTAGGTGTTACAGAACAACTGGGAAAAAAAGAAAGAAAGATTAAAGCACTCAGAATTACTTCTTGATATTCAGATTAGAAGTTACAGTGTGCATGGGGAACATCAGCCAGTTTGAGAAGTCCCGCACCAAGCCTGAAATAAACAATCACCGGCTGGCATCTGGCTAAGCAGTTCCTTCCTGCTTACATGCACCTGTGTCCAGGTCTCCTTGAGGCTTGGACAGTTACTGAATACTCCAAGCCTGGTTCAGACTTAAACTAGCTCTGTGTCTCACTGCTCTGGCCACAGAAAAGCAAGACCCTCTCAGCAGGTAACTGCTTCAATTCAGAAATCCCCCTCTCTCTTCGCATGGGCTCACCTGTCAGCTTGCCAACAGAGAACCCACCACCTCTGGGTTTAAACCTTTACAGGCATTCATTCATGACCCCCTGGGGTGGGGAGGGGATGTTTTTTCCCACCCATCATCAATATAAGTTCTGCTGACATACGTGATAGTGGAGACGTGCCTGATGGAGACATTTGCTGACGAACAACCTATCTATCCTGGGTGTCCTCTTTTCTCTCTCACTCCTCTTTGCTGCCTATTTACTATTGCCCAGGACCAGCATTCCCTGTAAGCTGAGCACTTGGGCGGCTGTCCAGGAGAGATTTAGGTGCCACCCAGCTGATTAGCAGAGCACCCACAGCCGACAACTTGTGTTTCTATGAGTGGTGCACACCTGAACATGCCTTGGTGCATTTGTCAAAATTTATTCTGCTCACGGGTAGAAGAAATTAGAGGGAACCCTGACCAGGACTCTGGCCCATCTCGCTAGCACAGTACAGCCGAAGCAAATAAGCAGAGCTGGCTCCCATGTGCGGCCTTGCTACAGGAGGTCTCCATGGCTACAGATGAGCTGCGTGGTAAACAAGGTCCTTACATCCCACTCGTGGGTGGAGGCAGAGGCTGGGGACAGTGAAGAGTAAATGCTCCTCAGCCATAATGTGCAAGCCCTCGAGAAGACAACTGTGGGCTGTCCCCTTTGTTGTAGCAGCCCTGAGACAGGAGCAGCTGCATGTAATGGATTTAGACAAGAAGCAAGGGGCTAAAACTGCAGCGAGGGAGGTTCAGGTTGGACATTAGGAAAAAGCTCCTAACTGTCAGGGTGGTCAAACACTGGAATAAATTGCCTGGGGAGGTTGTGGGATCTCCCTCGCTGGAGATGTTTAAGAGCAGGTTGGAGGGCAGGGGACTGGGCTTGATGAGCTCTCAAGGTCCCTTCCAGGTCTAAAATTCCATGACTCGACATGCGTCACAGGTTTGCAGTAGAGGGGATGGGTGGTCCTGTGGCTCAGGCTCAGGCTGAGCAGGCAGGAGATCAGGGTCCTAGGCCCAGCTCTGTCCTACTGTATGGACCTGATTAGTTCAGCATGCGCTGGGCTAATAGTTATGAGCGTTAGTGCTGGTCGTTCCTAACTACGTGAACCTCCGTTGCTTGAACACTGTACTGAGCTGGAGTCTACATGGGGTCAGCTTGGGTGTCCATCCACTGTAGCATCCTGCCACCCCCAGCTACTTCAGCGGAGGTAGCGATAGAAGACTGTGCTCCACAGGAGAAGTCTCTTCCTAGCCAGTCAGCTAGTGGTTGGCTGATTCCTTATCATATGTGGGTTTAATAACCCTGATAACTGTGTGACCCCTGACTGTTCACAATGCACTCCCCATCTGTACCTGGCCTAGCTTGCTGCCCCCTTGCCTATGCCAATGTGCTAAGCAACTG
This sequence comes from Carettochelys insculpta, assembly GCF_033958435.1. Taxonomy (NCBI): domain Eukaryota; kingdom Metazoa; phylum Chordata; order Testudines; family Carettochelyidae; genus Carettochelys; species Carettochelys insculpta. The sequence goes on from NC_134138.1 coordinate 8,250,924, forward strand.
CCTGCCTTGGCCAGGGACTTCTAATATAAGCCGATATAGAGCTGGGACCCCCTCCCCACATCTGTGCAACCAGCCAGCTGGCCTCCAACCTTCCTCCTCCTTGCACTGCACAGCTTGCAACCCAGCCATGGTCCTCTGAGCTAGCTGCCTGCACTTGGTGTGAGCCAGCCACCAGGTTGTGTCAGGGAGGGTGGACCCGTGTCAGAGATTGCAATGTTCCTTTTAAACTCAGAGGGCCTCAGGCGTGAGAGGGAAGGCAAGAGACAGCAGGGTCTGAATGGGAGCTCCCAGGCAGCAAAGAGCTCATATGGATGTGCTGAGGAAGACGTTCCTGGGAAGGAGGGAGGAAGCTCCAGAAATCCTGCGACCAGTCCTGAGAAGGGGAATATATTGCGATGACCCTCACTGAGATCCTTTCTCTGCTCCAGAGTGGTACCACGAAACCTCACGGAGGCAGAGCCAGGTGAGAGGAATCTCTTTAGTGTCCCTTCTCTGGGTTCTGCTAGTGATTCTCTTGCTCGGCCTTCTCCCCTTGCAGCCGGTCAACAGTACAGGGCATGTGTGTGTGTGTGAGCACACGGGTCTCAGAAATCAAGCAGCTGGGAGGAAAACATGCCCTGGGTTGCTTAATGTCTCCACTCTTCCCTGTAGGGTGTATGAATCTAAGGGAAACACCCCACCAGCCACGTGGCAGGGCTTGTTCCGGTCTCTGGCCTAGAGCATGTACCAGAGAGAGAATGAAAGCCCAAAAGGGAGAATGGAATTAGAGGGTGCTACAGACATGCAGAACAGCTGCAGCAGACGATATTCTCCTTTATTTCCCCTTTATTTGGCACTGGTGAAGCCACATCTGGAGCACTGCATCCAGTTCTAGGTCCCCCAATATAGCAAGGATGATGCATTGGAGAGGGTCCCCTGGAGGGCCACCAAAATTATTAGAAGGCTGGAGCACATGACTTACGAGGAGAGGCTGAAGGAGATGGACTTATTTAGTTTACAGAAGAGTGAGGGGTGACCTGCTAGCAGCCTTCAACTTCCTGAAAGGTGGGTGAGGAAGAGCTAAGGAGGATGGAGAGAGGCTGTTCTCAGTAGTGAGGGATGGCAGAAGGAGGAGCAATGGTCACAAGTTACAGAGCAGGAGGTCTAGGTTGGATATTAGGACAAACTATTTCCCGAGGAGGGTGGTGAGGCCCTGGAACGCGTTACCTAGAGAGGTGGTGGAATCTCCATCCCTAGAGGTTTTGAAGTCCCGACTTGACAAAACCCTGGCTGGGATGATTTAGTTGGGGTTGACCCTAGAACCATAGAATCATAGAATTACAGGGCTAAGAAGGGGCCTCAGGAGGTCATCGAGTCCAGCCCCCTGCTTCAAGCAGGATCAACCTCCACTGAGTCATCCCAGCTGGGACCTTGTCAAGCTGGGGCTTAAAAACCTCAAGGGGTGGAGAATCCATCACCTCTCTATGCATTCGGCAGGAGGCTGGACTCGATCAATTACAGAATTGTAGAACCTGACTGGCAGATGACCTCCTGGGGCTTCTTCCAACCCTAGGATTCTATGAGTCTACAATGAAACAAGTGCAGAGGAGCACTGGGGTGGCTGTAGGGGAAAATCTCTCTGGGACACGGCCTGGGTGGGACAAGGAGAGCAGCAGGGAAGGAGTTAACAGGAGATCAAGGTTGACAGGTTGCTGGGAAGCTCAGCTCTGTATTTCCTGGATGTGACGGAGCTGATTAGAAACTGTGCACACAGAACTGGGTCTCCCAACCACGTCAAGGCTTCCCTTCCCTTACTGGGATGACTCAATATTTGTACGACAGCCGCAGCTGGAAGGCAGCATCCTCGGTATGTACAGATCGAACCTTCTGCTTGGCTCTTCTGCCGTAAAGGGTATCTCATCTAACGGACATGCTCCAGACAACCGCGGCAAAGCACGCCAGGCTGCCAAAAGCCCTGTTTCCGGCACATGAACTCTAATGCTTTTACATGGGTGGGTGCTTGACGGCGTCATTGACGTATCAGCCGAGCAGCGTATCTCTCTCTCTCAGGCCCAACGCGCACACACAAACGCACTTGTGTAAACACACAAACACTTACCCATCTGCACACACAAACACTTGCATAGGTACACATAAACACACGCGTGTGCACACACATAAATATGGAGTGTCTTATTCGCAATTAGTAGCAGGAACAAAAACTCTAATCAGAGAAGCATCTGCAGCCAGCTCTAAGTGCGTGAGAGAGCGGGGTGTGGGACGGGGGGCCAGGGTGAGCCTGCCAGCTGCAGCGGAGAAGTGCCAGGGCTGAGTCAGGCCGAAGGGTCCCTCCCCACACCTCACAGCCTGTCCCTCAGAAGGAGGCTGAGGACGCTGGCTGTGAGTCCTGCTGCCAGGGTGGCGTAGCTGCTGCCCACACTGCCTGCCCGGCTTTGGTTGCACAAGTCAGTGCTGCAGCAGGACACGTTGCGCGTGCCCACGGTGAAGTCCTGGAAGCTTGCCTCACACGAGGTAGTGCACTCCTTGGTGATGACATTGACAAAGCCCACGGCACCTAGACGGGAGACAAGAGGAGGTCAGTGGGGGAGGGGGGTTGAAGAAAGGGTCGGGGTGAGTAGCTTGTCGCTGCACCCCCCCCATGCCAATCTGTGCCCTGTGTATGCCCTAGGAGCAAGCCTGCCAGGGTCACCCTGCATGCTGTTGTGCCCCAGTGTACAACGTTGCACCACTACTGGGGGTTGGCCAAGCCGTCCCCTCCATGACGACAAACGAGGCATCGGGCCTAATTGGAGTGAGTGGCACTGCACCCTGGTGCGTGGGGCTGCAACGCCTCTGCTCTGAGATGGAGCTGGGCCAAACCAGACTTGTCCAGCAGCTCCCAGGCACCCTATTGCAATGCCTGGAGGGAGCCAGCAGCTGCTGCTGTGGGGTGTCTGTGAGGGCTCTACCGACCTCTGCCCTGGTGTAGACAGTGCTTGAGTGATGGGCTAATCCTTCCCTCAGCCCGGCCAGCACCTCTCAGAAGGCAGGTTAGCTACAGTGGCAGCAGATGCTTTCTCTCGATGTGAACAATGTCTACGCTGACACTCAGAAGTCCTGTGGCACCTTATACAGCTGACAAAGGGGGTCTTTGCCCACGAAAGATGGAGCTCCAAAACATCTGTTGGTCTATAAGGTGCCACAGGACGACTTGTTGTTTCTGAAGATACAAACTGACTTGGCTACCTCGCTGATACGCTGACCCTGCGTCTTCCCTCAAACTTACTCGAGCTAACTTGTGTCCCTGGGGACAATGGTCTCGCTAATTTTTTGTGCCAGATAAATTTTGTTATGTGCACATGTACACTGCCCAGAGAGACACACGCTGCCGGTTGTGGGTGCGCAGCCAATCAGCTGGGCAGCACCTGAGTCCCTCCTAGGTGGCTGCCCATGCTCTCAGCTTACAGGGAATGTTGCTCCCGGGTGTAAATGATCCACCTCCCTGCAAGATGTGAGCGAAGTGTGTGGCGGGGGGTTAGACAGGCCTATGTGCCCTGCACCAGCCTTGCTAGTGCCTCTTGTGCAGAGGCAATGCGTGGGGGGTGGGGTGGCACAAAACTGTGGGGGCACGAGGGGCAAAAGGGGGACCAGCTGTGGGTGGGGCCAAAGCCTCCTTCGCTCAAAGTCCTCAGTTTTGAAGTTGGCCTGCCGAGTTCATGGAAGAGCCGGTAATACAGCTCCCAGGAGCCTTGGCTCCCTGCGTCCCTGGTCGAGCCCCTATCCCTGCAGCCTTCCTGGCTAACCTCAGCAAGTTCTGCATGAGACAAAGAGGTAACAGGTTCTTTTAATGTTCCTCCAACACACAGGCGCCAACTCCATGGGTGCTGCGGGACTGGAGCACCCACAGGGAGAATAATCTGTGGGTGCTGAACCCCCCTAGCAGCTCCCCACCCCACATCCCTGGTGCTGGCGGGCCCCATAGATCATCACCTCCTGTTCCTCCCTGCACTGTCCACCTGCCGCCATCAGGTTCTCTGGGTTCAGGAAGTTCTTGCAGGGAGGGGAGAGAAGCCAGGACATGGTGGCTGCGTCTACACGTGCACGCTACTTCGAAGTAGCGGCAGTAACTTCGAAATAGCGCCCGTCACGTCTACACGTGTTGGGCGCTATTTCGAAGTTGAAATCGACGTTAGGCGGCGAGACGTCGAAGTCGCTAACCCCATGAGCGGATGGGAATAGCGCCCTACTTCGACGTTCAACATCGAAGTAGGGACATGTAGACGATCCGCGTCCCGCAACATCGAAATAGCGGGGTCCTCCATGGCGGCCATCAGCTGGGGGGTTGAGAGATACTCTCTCTCCAGCCCTTGCGGGGCTCTGTGGTCACCGTGGGCAGCAGCCCTTAGCCCAGGGCTTCTGGCTGCTGCTGCTGCAGCTGGGGGTCCGTGCTGCATATACAGGGTCTGCAACTAGTTGTTGGCTCTGTGTATCTTGCACTGTTTAATGAAAGTGTGTCTGGGAGGGGCCCTTTAAGGGAGCGGCTTGCTTTTGAGTCCGCCCCGTGACCCTGTCTGCAGCTGTGCCTGGCTCCCTTATTTCGATGTGTGCTACTTTGCTGTGTAGACGTTCCCTCGCTGTGCCTATTTCGATGTTGGGCTGAGCAACGTCGAAGTTGAACATCGACGTTGCCAGCCCTGGAGGACGTGTAGACGTTACTCATCGAAATAGCCTATTTCGATGTCGCAACATCGAAATAAGCTATTTCGAAGTTGGGTGCACGTGTAGACGTAGCCGGTGTGTTCAGGGGAGGGGGTGGAACTGGGGAGGGGGCGAGAAGAGGTGGGGAGGGGCCTTGGGGGAAGGGTGAAGTGAAGGGGAGGGTGTACCTATATGCCAACAGGTAATTTCTAAAGCTGCCGATGCTTTAGAGGCTTCCAGCCAGGCGGAGATGGGTGTCTCGTGCCGTATGAATATATCGGCCCCTCTCGTTCCGGGTGTGGGGGAACAAGTGGCAGTTTCAGGCACTGTCAGCCCTAAAACTGGCTCTTAACATTGTGCTGGCCCTTGTCTGATTTAACTGACAGGCCTGTTATGCCCACCCATTCCCCGCTAGCATTTCTCTTCCAGTCGCATGCCGTGCCTTTACGAGACCTGGCGGTGACGCCCAGAGGTGGGGATCTGGGACAGGCTACCATGGAAGTGGGGCCTTGCACATGTGGGGGTGGGGCTGTGTTAACCCCTTCCGCCTCCGAAACCAAACTGGGACGTGGCCTTACTGATCACTTCCGTCTTGCACGCTTGAGAGCCATTGGCGCACGACGTCTGCGTCTGACATTTGGAGTTGCTGAGCTGTGCCTGGCACGTGTAGCAAGTCAAAGAGACACCTGCCAGTGGGAGAGAGGGGTTAGAAGTTCATGCAGTGCAGAGAGCCTTGGGCACGCTCACGAGCAGAGGGGGGGATTCCAGAGGAAAGCGAGACTTAAAAGACCCCTCCTTCATCTTCACCACCCGTCACACCAACGTTCCCACTATTTTTTTTCCATCCACACGCAGAATAAATTTTATTATGTGCACCGAGGTACGTGGGGATGTGCACCACTAATAGAAACACACTCTGCCGGCTGTGGGCAGCTGTGGCACTCTGTTAATTGGCGAGGTGGTACCTCAATCCGTTCAGGTACTCAGCTTACAGGGAGGCTGAGTACTTGGGTGGACACAGCCTAGATATTCAGGCGTAGGCCTAGGGTGGGAAATGGACAAGTTTTGGCAGGATTGGGGCATTTTTCCTCAATGTGTTTTCAAGAAGAACTTTCAGGCAGAGACCAGTTTATTAATGCTCATTATTATTATTGGTACATGAAAGCATGGACCATTTCTTCCTAACACCCGCGAGCATGGTGTTCCACGCCTGATGGGTGCCCCTGGGAGCTCAGGTAGTCAATAGCAGCTGCACGGCAATGATGAATTTAACAAGGATGGATGGGGGAATGCCCAAAAGGAAGGAATTGATCCCGTTGTTCGCGACAGGGCTGTGACTTGTGACCCTTGGCAAACTGCACAGACTCCATACTTCAGCTCCCTCTGGAAAGGAATCTCAGCAGTAGAATGGTCCGGGACCAACTTAAAGCATTGATACTCCTGGGAATGTGTCAAAGCCCTAGGGGAGTCGGATGCAATGAGATACGCTTGTACAGCACCATGCGTCTTGGAACAAAGGCAATGCCGCAAGCGTGGACAATCACCATTCCAAGCTCTGATCCGTCCAACAGCAGTCCGGGCCCCAAGAAACCCACAGAAGGGAGACAGTTCTGCAAAGGGCGCAGTTGTCTGTTTGTTACCCAGCCTAAGGCACTGCAGTGACCTCACCCCATAGGTGAAAGCAGGAGATGGATGGTGTGTAACCCTTTCATTGCCAAGCCAACATTGTCCCAAGAACCAGGCATGCCAACAGGGGATGTTGCCCTGGGCCCCTTTGAAACAGCACAGCTGTAAGGAAGCGTGGGGTGGGGCTGCCCTTCCACCCTTGGCCCCACCCCTTCAAGAGGGGATGGGAGCTTGGCGCTCGTCCCCTCTTGCCCCCGGGCTTGTGGCAGCTGTCGGCCCCACATGCATTGTGGGGAGCACGGCAGGTGCATTGTCCCTGGCTGTTCAGCACCGTGCTGGCTGCAATCACGCGGCTGCACCCCAGCGTTGGGAGATAAGCAATGTCTGTGCAGAGCTTTTGAACGCCTAAAGCACTATCCTGGTGTGAAACACGAGTTTCCTGATTGTCCTGGCACCACCGCATGCGTGTCCTGCTCTCCTGCACCTGCAGTGGCCGGCAGCACAGCAGGTTTGTTTGACCTGAGAACCTTTCAATGAACGTTTGTGCTTTACCCTCTCTGGGGTGCCAGCTGGATGGAGTGTCCTCTTACCGGGGTTGGCTCTAGACTAAATGCCCCCCTGCACCCCGATTTGTCAACCTTTCGAATACGTCATTTGCAGTGTGTTTGTGGCCCATCTCCCTGACTGACAGGTGACACCCTGCCCGGGTGAGGTTGTGGTGACCACATTCAAGGAGGCTCCAGGACACTGCAGCTCTCTGCAAATCTGCAAGGTTCTACCAAGGCCCAGGACCTTCTGGAGGTTAGTGAAGAGTGAATGCATGCAGGGAATACCTGAATAACTTCAGATGCTCCCTTTTCCCTTCGGTCGCCAGCAACCAACGCATCACCCCCCCAGCCTGGCACCCCACCGAAATCCAACCCTGATCCAGCCCATAGGCACAGACTCTTGGGGCTTTATCCCAATGAGCTCCAGGGTATGTGGAAAAGAGCAGGTCCAGCACCCTCACCACCAGCCCATCCTTCCCAGTTCAGTTCTGCAGCTTTCCCTCCCAACCTTGGCTCTGGTTGCCCAGCACACTCACCAGTGGAGGGGAATCACAGGGGCATTTCTTCCTGCTCCCAGTGAGAGGCTGGCTAGCAGGGTGTGGTGAAGTGGGGTGCGTGAGGGTTTTATTCCCCTGGTTACGCTGCATGGGTTTCCTACTGTCCTGTAGCAACCCGAGGTGGGTGCCTCAGTCTCCCTAGGCCCAGCATCAGTGCACAGTAGTGAGGGGAGTTCTGGTGTGATGACCTCTCACACACATTCAATGGCCCTCCAGGCTCTTTGTAACCTGGGCAGCCAGGTGACACCTTTCTTCCCTCGGAAACAAAGCAAAAGAAGGAGGAGGGGGCTGGCCTGTTTGAATGGGAACTGGGCTGTTCAGTCTTGTCTGGCTGGGGATGGAGGAAGGAGGGCCAGGGCCCTGGCTTGGGGGTGCCCTCTGGGCCCCTCTCCCCAAAACAGATTGTACCCACGGCTTCTGTTTCTGTGCCAGCACGTCTGTTCTACGTCTGTGCCCCTGTTGCCTAATAAATCTTCTGTTCTCCCTGCTGAGTTCTCCCTGCCTGCAGATGGGGTGCAGGGCCTGGGGACCCCCTCCCACACTCTGTGACACAGGGGCATACCCTGGATGCTGGGGGAGATGCACTGATTCAGCCATCGCTCGTGTAGTCTTCCCTGGGAGGGAGGGTCCGTGCCCCCTTGGGTGCAGCTTCCCCCATGGGATGGGAGGTGGGAATTCCCAACCCCACCCCCTGTGCCAAATGGCCTTCTCCAGCTTCAGAACCAGAAATGGGTTTTCTGTAAGCGTGTGCGTGGTGAGGGCTTTGGCGGAGGGTGTCAGTTATACCCAGGACCAAGGAGAGGACCTGGAGGAAGCTGATCTAACCACATGGTCCCAGGCTCATAAGAAAGGGATCAGAGATCCCAGATCTGGAGCAACATCCCAGACAGGGTGCATGGGACGATGCTGATATTCCCTGACAAAGTGGCTGGAGCACAGAGCGGCTCCCGCAGGAGGGTGCCAATGCTCTAGCAGCTGTACAAATGAATAAACCAAAGACAGCCTCTGCGTTCTCAGACGCCCTTGTCCCTCCCTGCTGTCCCACACAACTCGGCCCATAGCGCGGAGCTGTAGCAGCCATTGCTCTGATTGATCACCCAGTCCATCCCCCGGAAAGGCAGGATGGTTCCTATTGAACCTTCCCTACTGAATTATTCCAAATGCTTAGAAAAGTCCCCAGGAATTTGCTTACCATCCATTTCCTTGGGATGCTGCTCCCCAGCCCAGCACTCTGGCAGGGGAATTTCTCCAGCTATTCTGCCTATATGTTCCCTTTCTTCTGCCACCTCCGTACTCTTAGCCATCCCCTCTTGTGCCCTCTTTACCCTGTTCTTTTCTCGCACATCTCAGGGGGCCATTCCCCCCTCCCTTTGGTTCTGACCAATGTTCCCATTTTTCCATCCACATGCAGAATAAATTTTGTTACATGCAGCGAAGCATGTGTGGATGTGCGCCACTAGGAGAAACATGCTGCCAGCTGCTTGCAGCTGTGGGCGCTCTGCTAGTCGGCTGGATGGCATTTGATATTCTCCCGGCTGGCTGCCCAAAGGCGCAGCTTATGCTGCTGATGACTTAGACAAGCCTTCCCCATTCATTCTGTTGCTCTCCTCTGAACTCCCTATCCCTAGGGCCCTGAGGCATCTCACTGGTTTCCAAAGAGACTCCGCTCCAAGCAGAAAGAAAACCTGCCAGAAAGCTGGAACCCCCGGAAGTAGGAGGCCAGGGAAAGGCATAAAAAGAAGGATCAGAACAGTAGCGGGCCATTCGGAGACCATGGCAATGGGGGTGTTCATGTAGATAGTTTGAACACGTCTGGCTACGAGCAATCGTTTTGCATCCCAAGCTGATTAACTCCCATCAAGGAATTGGAAAACGACCTTTATCCTCAGATGTTCAGGTCTGTTTCCTGGGAGAACTTCATACAGGGTCAGAGCAAAGGTCCATCTAGTCCTGTGTCCTGTCTTCCAACAGCCACCAATGCCAGGTCGCCCAGAGGGAAGGAATAGAACAGGTGATCATTAAGTGATCAGCCCTGAAGTGGTGCAGGAGCAGCCAATGAACCATAGTGAGAGTGGGGACTGGAGACTTCAGGATGTCTTAAACTGCAGACACACCGTAAACCTCTCTCCAGATGTCCCCATAGCACTTTATCTTTGTGGTCAGGGTCTGGGCTGGGAGATGGGGAAATCTCCTGGTTCTCTTACCTGGCTCTGAGCACAGGACGGCAGCCAGCAGGATGACCAGAAAAGCCTTCATCTTCAGAGGCTGAGCCGTGCCCAGGAATACGGAACACCTCCACCGGGGGTGCTTTATAGCCAGGAACAGTTATCAGTCAGCTGCAAGGGGCTGGGAGGTTTCGCTGATTTCAGGACCAGCTGGTTCTCTGAGTCACAATCCCAATAGTTGCCATCAGTGCCCCTCCTCTGCCTCCCTGCCTTTGTCCCTTCGCTCATTTCCTCCTCCTCCAACACACCAGGGCAAGTGGTGGCACCTTCGTAAAGCAAAACACCTGCAAACCAGGGTGACCTTTTTGTGACCCCCTTCCCTGGGCAGGTGAGGTTTTTGCTGCTGGCATGTGACTGATCCTCCCTGAAGGTTACACCCATCCTAACCAAGAGCATCGGCTTTCAGTTAATCACAGGCTCTTTCTCTAAGCTGTTCTCCCAGGTTGCCCCAGCCCCTCCTGCCTCCCTCTCTGTGTCCATGTGCACCGTCCAAGCTGCCTCCCTGGCTCTTTGGGGGACAGTAGCAGGGAATGAAATTTCACATGTGCAAAGTAATTCCCCAAATCTCTGGTTTAACACTGTGCAGCCAATGTCCAATCGCAGAGAACAGGTGAACTTCACCTATGAGGCAAGGTGTCTCCTGTCGTGAAGAAAGGCAGGAGACCCTCTAGGCCTCTGACTATGAAATGGGCGGGGATGGGGATTCGATTGAGAAGGTGATACAGTGCTCAGGACACTTGGACAATTAAACAGGCTGACAAAGTCCCCAACCTCACTAGCAGCCAACAGGGAGGACGGAAAAAATGCCTGCTACTGAACAAGAGAGGAAGGGAGGGTCCAGACCGCGGTTTCCTCTATTTTTCCTTTCCATCCATGGGTGCAATAAATTTTGTTATGTGCACCACCCATAGAAACAAATGCTACCAGGCTGTGTGGGTGCTCTGCTAATCAACTGCACAGCACCTGACTCTCTCCTGGGTGGCCACCTGAATGCTCAGCTTACAGAACCCTGGTCCAGACCCAGTTTAAGTTTGAGAAGGGAAGACCTGAAGCAGGGACAGCTGGTCTGAAGTCACAATGGCAGATTTATCTCTGACCCACAGCACACAGTCCTTCTGTGCTTACTCCACTGGACCACGGCTGGGAGTCCAGGTTCCTGGCCCTTTGGTGGGGATGGGGAACTTGCATATTTGCAGCCATCAGTGCCTGGAGGAAGTGAGACCCTTGATGCAGAATTGGAGGCTGGAGAAGGCCAGGCGACGCAGAAGGCCCTGGGCACACCTGGAGCAGGAGCTGGGGAGAGGCTGGAGAGAGGTGTGAAGATGGCTCCACTCCCTCTTGAGGCACTTCCATGGGGCAGGCCTGGGAATTAGCACTTGCCCTCCCTGGCACCCTGCTGGGACCCCACCCCCTCTAGGGTGTGCCCTGTCACATCTCGGCCCTCTGGCCAGGTCACTCTCTAACCCTCTTCCTCCTGGGTAACAAAATCCCACCAAGCTGCCTGGCTGCCATCTCAGGCTGTCTTCTCTTCCAAGTCTAGGTCCGGTGCCACTTTCTCCCAGCCAGGGACGGGAAGCCGGGCCCAGCCCAGGGACTCTGACTAGCAATCCAGGTCTACTCATCTCAGACTCTGCTCTTGTTTCCCTGGGCTCCTCGCTACCCCGCCTCTCTATCTCACTTACCTCTCGCTTTCACCACTGGAGAGCCTCCTGCTCTTATTGGGTGCTCCTTCTTCTCCCAATCCAAGTCTCTTTCCCTCTGAGCAGCGGTTGCAGATCTTCTCCCTTCAGTTCCCCTTCCTCCTCTCACCTAGCTTACTTCTTCCTCTGCAACAAGAGCATAAGAACAGCCATACTGGATAAGGCCACAGGTCCATCTAACCCAGGATCCTGTCTTCTGACTGGCCAATGCCAGGTGCCCCAGAGGGAGTGGCAGAACAGGTAATCCCTCCACTGTCATCTGTTCCCAGACCTGACAAACAGAGACTTGCAACACTATTCCTACCCATCTTGGCTAATAAGTACTGATGGACCTAACCTCCAGGAACTTACCTAGCTCTTTTTTTGAACCCCGTTAAAGACTTGGTCCTTACAACATCCTCTGGTGAGGAGTTCCACAGGTTGGCTGGGTGAAGACCACTAGGCCCTGTCAATCCATGGCTCCCTTCCAGGGGCAGCATCTCAGGTTAACTGGCTCCTCCTGCTCCACATTACCCAGCTCAGTACTTGTGTGGGGTGGACATCATGTCACAGAAGACCCCATTGTCATCAGGGAGAGGCTGAATGAGCAGAAATGCACGAACTCCAAGCTGGGGTCTGATTCCTTGGTCCTGTGTGTCTGGAGGACACCCTGGCAAGGACACTCACATGTCATGTCTGCTGAGGCCAGGTGGGATGGACTAGGGCATAGCCATTGGGGGTGAGACCAAGAGGGTGACCAACATTTGAGAATCAGTGGGGACAAACTAACAAGTTGTTGGGAATGGACAGCATCAGGTCTCACTTTGTACCCAGAATCGGCTTTAATCAGCCAGTGGGAGGGATAGCTCAGTGGTTTGAGCACTGGCCTCTTAAACACAGGGTTGTGAGGCCAAGGCCCTTTGGAGCAAATAGAGTAAAAAGAAAAAAAATTCTGGCATATCAGACTGGACTTCATGACCTCCTGAGGTCCTTTCCAGCTCTAGGAAATGTGAATAGAGTTGTTAGCAGGTGGGGGATAGCTCAGTGGTTTGAGCATTAGCCTGCTAAACCCAGGGGTTGAGTTCAACCCCTCAGGAGGCTATTTAGGGATTGAGGCAAATAAATGTCAGGATGACACTTGGTCCTGCTGGCAGAGGACTGGACTAGCTGACCTTCATTTCCAGCTCTAGGAAATGCATATCTCTAGTTATATCCCTGTTGATCACACCAAAGCGCTCTCTGCATTCACAGGAACAGCTCCAGCAGCGCTGCTAGACTGATCCTCAGCAACCCTTCCCCCAACCCAGGAGAGGGAAGAAGGGGCTGTGAGGAGCCTTTTAGAAGGGCCCCAAAGAAAGGGATTAACCATCCCCTACATGTACAGAACCTCCTGCAGGGAAGTTGCCCTGAGTCCAAATTTGTGCTATCACAGTGGTGTTCACGCAGCAGCGTGGGCCCTCAGTTTGTTACACTGAGCCACCCAGTGATTTTGATGGGCGTTTCTGTCTCCATGGAGGGCAAGGACAAAGAACAAAGGTCTCATGTCGGAGGGGGGGAGGTGTAGGTTGGATATTAGGAAAAACTGTTTTCCGAGGAGGCTGGTGACGCACTGGAATGCACTACCTAGAGAGGCGGTGGAATCTCCATCCCTAGAGGCCTTTAAGTCCCTCCTTCACCAAGCCCTGGCTGGGATGATTTGGTTGGGATTGGTCCTGCTTTGAGCAGGGGTTGAACTTGTTGACCTCCTGAGGTCTCTTCCAACGCTAATCTTCTATGATTCTGTGATGTGGCATGGTGGCTTACTGGGGGAAAGCTGAGCCAAGAGACAGAAAGCTCATATTTAACACTAGAAATTAGCAACCACCTATAGAACTAAATATACCAGAAGACTGGTGTGGAAGTGAACTTCTGTTTAAATCTGTACAGGTACTCCCTGAAAGCACAGACATTCTTAATACAGCCAAGGCCCTCCCCCAGCCTCTCTCTGTGTCTCAGTTTTCTTTGGCCCTTGGCTGTATTAAGAACGCCTGTGCTTTCAGGGAATTCATCAGCGTTGTCAGATTAGGACCCTCTCATCCCCCGGACAGAACTTCCCACTGCAGTATGCAGTCAGTGCATTTTCCTGGCCCTTCAATAAGCGCATGGAAAAGCAGAGAGTGAGATCCCAGAACCTATGTATGGAGCAAGCCACTTGGACGTGCTGAGCCCAGTTGTGCCAGGCTTGGTACAGCTAATGAGCAGTCCGGGCTGTGGGACGCTGGTCCTCCAAGGGCGGGTTGGGTCTCCCCTGAGCTGAGCTGTGCTTTTGGCTGGTGTACCACGGCAGCGCACAGGTAGCAGACAGGAGTCCGGGCTGGTACTGAAGAGACAGCTGGGTTCTGTTCATGGCTCTGCCACAGTTCATGTGTTGGGCCTTGGGTATATTACTGCCTCTGCTTTCTGTTCATCACTTAAAGGGGTGGTCTGTTGGGGAGACGCTCTGACATCAGGAGAAGGACACAAATGCCTCCAGAACAATAGCTGAGGCTCTTGCTTGTTTGAATCCTTCCATGTTCATAGAGACTTGACGCTCTCAATGGATTCAGAGCAGAACTAGGCTCTGAGGGTACCCACCCAGGGGATAGATTCCTTCTCAGAGCTGGAGTCACATGAGATCCTCGGACAATTCAGAGTTCTTAAGACACACTTTCCCCTTTGTTGGTGAACCTTAGTTCATTGTTATTCCAACCCCCAGGTTGCACGCTCACTTTAGTGATTTGATCTAACCAGTTCTTCCATTCCTTGTGCCATTTGTGTGTGTGGTTTTTGTTTTTTCAAATTGAGATCAGAGTGAAAAGAAACCGACTGGTTTCCAAATTCAGCTTCCTGCAGTTTCCTGCCTTCTTTAGTGCTCATTTCTCAAACTTCAAAGCACAGCTCTTTTGCACCAGGTAGCCTTTGGGAGCGGGGATTTACTTTCAGAGCTTTTTCTAATAAAATGGTATAAGAACGCATAGAGAAATTTAGTGTGTGGTGGTAAAAATTTTAACTGGTTGGGATCTACTGAAGTCAACGGAAAAGCATTCCTGCATTCTGCGTGACAGGTGGGTGGAGGGGAACACGTGCTATGCTGAAAGCAGCTTCTGACAATGCTGTTTCCATGGGCATGGGTGGAAGCATTGATCACCTGCAGTGTAAAGCAAAAGCTTGGAGATTGAGACCACAGTAGCCATCTGCTTGGGGGCACGCAGCCAGGTGTCAGAATCCCCACAGAGCAGCTCGCGATTGCCCTATGGAGAGACCAAAACAGAATTCCAGAATTGAATGGGATGCAGGATCCCTGCCACACGCATCCCAGCTGGTCCAGGAAACCAGACCTATACTGTATGCGTCACCAATGGTACTACTGGAGACAGTTCAGAGAACAAGGGGAATGGTCCAGTGGGTAGGGGCGTTATCCAGGACATGACAACTTACTCTCAGTTCTCTGCTCTGCCCCAGACTTTCTATGTGATGTTGGGCAAGTCACTCATCTGCTCTCTGTGACTCAGTTTCCCATGTGTGCACCATGACAAGTAACATCCCGAGAGGTTTTACCCTGAAAAGGGAGCCATGTGAGAGAATCTAGGGACTTCTCTCTTGCTGTTGATTTTGCAGGGAAGGGGCTCAGATGCACCAGTGACGTGTGGCAGGATAAAACTGAAAGCTGAAGAGAGAGATAATATTTTCCTCTTTCAGAGGGTGGGCTGAGATCCCCAGAAACCCAGAGAGATGGTCTCTATTGAAAGCATCTCAATACAATGAATGTTCTATGTCCAGCCCCTTGTTTCATCTGAGACTCCAACCCCAATAGTTCAAAAAGTCCCCAGGGATAGGGCCAGCTGTTCAGAACCCAGTTCCCTGGAAACCTGTACCAGTAGTGAGGGAGCAAAAGGGGCAGGAACCGGCCACCTGAGTCCTATGGAGACCCCACTGTGACCCCCGTCACCCTCATGCCCCATAGAGGTCAGAACCACCTTCCACCATGACTCATAGAGCCAAGAACCACCTTCACTGGGGGGTCGAGAGAAAATCCAGAGTGACCTGGATAAATTGGAGAACTGGGTCAAAAGAAATCTGATGCAGTTCAACAAGGAGAAGTGCAGAGTCCTGCACCTGGGGCAGAAGAATCCCAAGCTTTGTTATAGGCTGGGGACCGACTGGATCAGCAGCAGTAAAGCGGAAAGGAACCTAGGGGTTGTGGTGGATGAAAGGCTGGATACGAGTAAACAGTGTGCCCTTGTAGCCAAGAAGGCTAACAGCATACTAGGGTGCATTAGGAGGAGCATTTCGAGCAGATCTACAGAAGTGGTTGTTCCCCTCTATTTGGCACTGGTGAGGCCACATCTGGAATACTGTGTCCAGTTTTGGGCCCCCCAGTATAAAAGGGATGTGGATGTACTGGAGCAGGTTCAGCGGATGGCAACAAAAATCATTAAGGGGCTGGAGCATAAGACCTATGAGGAGAGGCTGAGGGATTTAGGCCAGTTTAGTTTACAGAAGAGAAGACTGAGGGGTGATTTAATAGCAGCCTTCAACTTCCTGAAGGGGAGCTCTAAAGACGATGGAGAGAAACTGTTCTCAGTGGTGTCAGATGACAGAACAAGGAGCGATGGTCTGAAGTTGAAGAGGGAGAGGTGTAGGTTAGGTATTAGGAAAACTACTTCACCAGGAGGGTGGAGAAGCACTGGAATGCTCCATCCCTTGAGATTTTTAAATCCTGGCTTGATGAGGTCCTTGCTGGGATGACTTAGTTGGGGTTGATTCTGCTTGAAGCAGGGGGCTGGACTAGATGACCTCCTGAGGTCCCTTCCAGCCCTACGATTCTATGAAACAAGTGGGTAGACATAGGAGATTCATTATGTTGAGATGCTTTCAATAGAGACCATCCCTTCGGGTTTCTGGGAGTCCAGAACAGATAATCAAGCTTTTTATTGTAATTTGCAGAGTATGATAATCTTATTAATTAATATGTGTGTGTCACCTTTACAGTATGAGTTAAAGACACGCAGGGTATGTCTGTATCTCTAAGCGTGTGCTGTGTTTCTGGGTGACAAGCTGAGACAGGCTGCCAATTAGCACTGTCTAACTTGTTTCTTGGTCCATCAAGGGTCATCAGCAGTTCAATGAACTCTTGGGAAGGAGCCTGAGGGCAAACCTTCTGACTCAGCAAGGCATGTCAGGGCAGGGCTATGAGCAAATCTCTATGGCCATGTGCTGTGACGCTGGTGTTGGGGAGAAAGGAAGCACAACCCCATAGCAAGAAGAATATAAAAGACAACTGCATCATCTCCATTTTGTCTTCACGCCTGCTTCCTCTCCCTGGAGCAAAGGTTCTACAAACTGAAGCTCTGAACAGAGGACTGAATGGCCCCTCTGAGCTGTGAATGTCCTCCAGAGGGACTTTCAAGTTAGCAAACTCACCAATGTTGCTAAGGCTCTGATACACAGACTTGGATTCTCTGTACGTATCTGAGTTCTTCATCATTTAACTTTCTCCTTCTTTCTCTTTATAATTTCTAGCAGCCCTTTTGTTTTAGACACTATGTGGATGCTGTGCCCTTAACTTGAAATAAGATACGCAATTTGCACTACACAAATTGCATAGATTATTTTGAGTCAGTTTCAAAACAGGCTATTTTGGGATTTGGCACTGTGTAGACCAACTACTGCCCGATTTCAAGGCACCCTGTACTCCTCCCACAATGAGGGGTAGAGGGATGCCAAAATAGCGCACCTGGTATTTTGAAAAATAGTTGAAATACCAGGTGCATATTTTGGGATACCTCAGTATTGCAAAATAGCTCCGCTGCGTAAAGATCCACCCAAATATTGACCTGTCAGTGTGGCTCATTCTTTGGGGTTAGAAGAGCATGTTGTTTAGCGAGCAGAGCTGTTTAAATAACTTCACCCTGGGCTGGATCTAGGTGCTGATTGGGAGCCAGAGATGCGGAATGCAAATGAAGGGGCTGTGTGATTGCTTGTTCCACTCTTCCTCTTTCAGCCTGCCCTGCCCTGGGCATTTCGGTTTGCTTTTCTGCACATTCTGAAGCATGGGTGATGTGTT
The DNA here is from genome assembly GCF_033958435.1 of Carettochelys insculpta. NCBI lineage: Eukaryota > Metazoa > Chordata > Testudines > Carettochelyidae > Carettochelys > Carettochelys insculpta. The sequence continues at coordinate 8,268,321 of NC_134138.1, forward strand.
GGGGGTGCACGGGAGGCCACATGCACCCCCTGTGTCCCCTCCCCCCACACTCACCGTGAGCGATGTGCCGCTTTGGATGAGTATGGGGCCACTCTCACCCCCTAACTCCACAGTTGTGCATCCCAAAGTACAACTTCTAGGTTGTACTACCCAAAGGCGGGGGGGGGGGCAGGGCAATGATGGCACCCATTAGCAGTAGCACAGTGCTTCCACAGGAAGAGAAGGGTTGGGTAAGGGGCATGCACAAGGGAGGGGTGTGGTGTGGGCAGAGAAGGGGTGGAACAGGGGCACTTGGCTGGTGTACCCCTTAGAGTCCCTGCACCAGCTGTCTCTGTTGTGTGGATGTTTTCAGAGAACGAGCCACTATGACTCCATGGCTACGTCTACACTAACCCCAGAACTTCAAAAGGTGCATGATAACAAACCTAACTGAAAGATGCTAATGAGGCGCTCCATGAATATTGCTTTCAATTGTGCATGTCTTGTCTACACGGGGTTCTCTTTGAAAGGACCCTGCGCTCTTCGAAATCCCCTTATCCCTACAACCAAATAGGAATAAGGGGAATAAGAGGATTTTGAAGCCTGCGGGGTCCTTTTGAAAAGGACCCTGTGTGGATGAGCCATGCACGATCAAAAACGGCATTTTTGAAGAGCCGTGGCAGCCATTATGCTAATGAGGTGCTGCATATTCATGAGGGCACCTCATTAACATCTTTCATTTAAGTTCATTATCATGCCCCTTTCAAAGTTCTGGGGCTAGTGTAGACATAGTCCATGATCTCTCTTGGGAGCACAGGGACCTGAGCAGGGGCATTGGAGAAATGGTCTGAGGTAAGCAGGATGAAGTTTAATAAAGACAAATGCAAAGTGCTCCACTTAGGAAGGAAAAACAGATTCACACATACAGAATGGGAAGCGACTGCCTAGGAAGGAGTATGGCAGAAAGAGATCTAGGGGTTATAGTGGACCACAAACTAAATATGAGTCAACAGTGTGATGCTGTTGCAAAAAAAGAAAACATGATTCTGGGATGCATTAACAGGTGTGTTGTGAACAAGACATGAGAAGTCATTCTCCCGCTCTACTCTGCGCTGGTTAGGTCTCAGTTGGAGTATTGTGTCCAGTTCTGGGCACCGCATTTTGAGAAAGATGTGGAGAAATTGGAAAGGGTCCAGAAAAGAGCAACAAGAATGATCAAAGACTAGAGAACATGACCTATGAAGAAAGGCTGAAAGAACTGGGCTTGTTTAGTTTGGAAAAGAGAAGATTGAGTGGGGGACATGATAGTGATTTTCAGGTATCTAAAAGGGTGTCATAAGGAGGAGGGAGAAAAGTTGTTCTCCTTAGCCTCTGAAGATAGAACAAGAAACAATGGGCTTATCCTGCAGCAAGGGAGGTTTAGGTTGGACATTAGGAAAAAGTTCCTAACTGTCAGGGTGGTCAAACACTGGAATAAATTGCCTGGGGAGGTTGTGGAATCTCCATCTCTGGAGATATTTAAGAACAGGTTAGATAAATGTCTACCAGGGATGGTCTAGACAGTACCTGGTCCTGCCATGAGGGCAGGGGGCTGGACTCGATGACCTCTCAAGGTCCCTTCCACTCCTAATATTCTATGATTCTATGATGCTATGATCCCTGGGGAGCTGTGGAGTGGAAGTGATGAATACAATGCTCCCAGGACCAGTGCACCAGCCAAGAGCACTGGTCTGTGGGCACCACCCCAAAGTGGGGGCCTCAGGCGGGTGTCCGAATTTCTCATTCCCGGGACTGTCTCTGGATTGGAGACAGAAAATCCAACACAGTCTCGCAGCTCCCTCCTGGTATGGGGCGTATGGAGCTGAGCATGGACCAAAGGCCCATCATTCCTCCCCCACACCTCCTCCTCCCTCCCCTGCGGCAGCCGGAGGCAGAACCAGCCCAGGGATCATTTGTGCAGAATCTGAAGGAAGCACACAACTGAAGGCTCCAGTCTAGCAACCACAGGGATCAGAGAGCAGAGCATCATTATTACTACTTCTGGAAGGTTTACAACAGAGCCCTCCTAACCATAGCGAAAGGTGTGGGGGGGGGCACCCCAGGCCTAATGTTTTTGGAGGCCCCGTGGCAGTTGTCCCAACCATCCTTTGGATGACAGCAGAGAAGATTACCTGGGGCAGGGTGCAGATGGTGGGAGCAGGCAGTGGCATAACTATCCTGGCATGGCTATAAAGTAGTAGGGCAGATGAAATGGGAAGGGCTTTAGCAAAGTAACTGCTTTGGAGGATAAGGTCATGAATCATCTGGACAAACTGGAGAAATGGTCTGAGGTAAATAAGATGAAATTCAATAAGGACAAATGCAAAGTGCTGCACTTAGGGAGGAACAATTAGTTTCACTCATAGGCTGCGTCTACACGTGCACGCTACTTCGAAGTAGCGGCAGTAACTTCAAAATAGCGCCCGTCACGTCTACACGTGTTGGGCGCTATTTCGAAGTTGAAATCGACGTTAGGCGGCGAGACGTCGAAGTCGCTAACCCCATGAGGGGATGGGAATAGCGCCCTACTTCGACGTTCAACATCGAAGTAGGGACGTGTAGACGATCCGCGTCCCGCAACATCGAAATAGCGGGGTCCTCCATGGCAGCCATCAGCTGGGGGGTTGAGAGATACTCTCTCTCCAGCCCTTGCGGGGCTCTGTGGTCACCGTGGGCAGCAGCCCTTAGCCCAGGGCTTCTGGCTGCTGCTGCTGCAGCTGGGGGTCCGTGCTGCATATACAGGGTCTGCAACTAGTTGTTGGCTCTGTGTATCTTGCACTGTTTAATGAAAGTGTGTCTGGGAGGGGCCCTTTAAGGGAGCGACTTGCTGTTGAGTCCGCCCCGTGACCCTGTCTGCAGCTGTGCCTGGCTCCCTTATTTCGATGTGTGCTACTTTGGCGTGTAGACGTTCCCTCGCTGTGCCTATTTCGATGTTGGGCTGCGCAACGTCGAAGTTGAACATCGACGTTGCCGGCCCTGGAGGACGTGTAGACGTTATTCATCGAAATAGCCTATTTCGATGTCGCAACATCGAAATAAGCTACTTCGATGTAGGGTGCACGTGTAGACGTAGCCATATAGAACAGGAAGCGACTGTCTAGCAAGGAGAACTGCAGAAAGGGATCTAGGTAGGAGTCAAAGTGGACCACAAACTAAGTATGGGTCAACAGTGTGATGCTGTTGCAAAAAAAGCAAACATGATTTTAGGATGCATTAACAGGTGTCTTGTAAACAAGATACGAGAAGTCATTCTTCCACTCTGTACTGTGCTGTGTAGGCCTCAACTGGCGTATTGTGTCCGGTTTTAGGCACCACCTGTCAAGAAAGAGGTGGAGAAATTGAAGAAGGTCCAGAGAAGAGCAACAAGAATGATTAAAGGTCTAGAGAACATGAGCTATGAGGGAAGACAGAAAGAACTGGGCTTGTTTATTTTAGACAAGAGAAGACTTACAGGGGACATGATAGCAGTTTTCCAGTGCCTAGAAGAGGGTTACAAGGAGGAGGGAGAAAAATTGTTCTTCTTGGCTGCTGAGGATAGCAATGGTCTTAAAAACTGCAGCAAGGGAAGTTTAGTTTGGACATTAAGAAAAACTTCCTACCACTTAGGGTAGTTGAACACTGGAATACATTGCCTAGGGAGGTTGTGGAATCTTCATCATTGTAGATATTTAAGGGATGGTCTAGATGGTCCTGCCATGAGGGCAGGGGACTGGGACTCAAAGACCTCTCGAGATCCCTTCCAGTTCTTGTGTTCTGTGATTTTATGATTCTATGAGCTCTATAAGCAACTGGGTGGGATGGGTTATCCGCTTTCCTGTGGCCATTCTGGGGGTACTGTGAAAGCCTAGGTCTTTTTGCACCTTTGTGGCATGAGTTATTCCTCTCCAGTGTTCCCTCTAATTGTTTTCAGCCATGGGCAGAATAAATTTTGTTATGTGCACTGAGGCATGTGTGGATGTGCACCACCAATAGAAACACACACTGGCCACTGTGGGAACTCAGCTAATCAGCTGGTCGGCACTTGCATCTCTCCTGGGTGGGCACCCAAGGGCGCAGCTTACAGGGAACATTGGTCCTTTTGGAACTTTGCATATATGTGCAGTTCCCACTCAGTTCCAGAAGATGGCAAACATGCACTGTTTTAGATGCCGGCAGGGAGCACTAACAGGAAGCCATACACATGTGAATATGTGTGTACATTGCTCATTCCTCCCTGTATTTTAAAATCACAAGGCTGCTTAACTGTGCATGATATACAACCGTCTCTGTCTCATGGAGCTCCAGGAAGAACTGCAAATCACGCAGGCTTTGCTGTTTGTGGTTTTTGTTGTCACTACAAAACCTTAATAGACATATACCCTTATTCTTTTGTATTGAAGATGCGGTTTATTTTCCATAGACCCTTTACATGTAGTTTGGTGGTTTGTTTCACGGCGTGATGTCAATGGTTACAATGAGATGGGATTCCACTGCAGAAGATGTCACAGGAGGGATTGGGCGAGCCTTGGTGCCAGGAAATTTGGGGTAATGCGGGTCTGTAACAACGAAAGAAACCTGCTTAACATTCCAAGGCTGGTGGTCTGGAGATGCAGCAGCAAGAGATGCCTCACTCCAGGGACAGCCTGGTTTTGTTGTAGTGCAGAAAAATCGCTAAGGGGAATTTTGGATTAAGTTCTACATGCAAATTTCAGGGTTCTGATTGGCTCCTGGACCTGGAAAGGGGAAGTTTGAGCTGCCTACACGTCAGATCATGTCACATTCAGATATGTCTGGTGTTCTCACATCACTGCCAAGCCTAGCAGTCTGTACCCAGGGAATTTCTTTTTCTTTAGACCAGAAGACACACTGGATCTTTACCAGTAACAGAGAGGAAGCCGTGCTAGTCTATACACTATCAAAACAAAAAGCAGTCAAGCAGTACTTTAAAGACTAGCAAAATGGTTTATTAGGTGAGCTTTCGTGGGACAGACCCACTTCTTCAGACCATAGCCAGACCCGAACAGATTCAATATTTAACACACCGAGAACCAAAAACAGTAAGCAAGGAGGGCAAATCAGAAAAAGATAATCAAGGTGAGCAAATCAGAGAGTGGAGGGGTGGGGGGGAAGATCAAGAATTAGATTGAGTTAAGTATGCAGACGAGCTCCTATAGTGACTCAGAAAGTTCTCATCACGATTTAAACCATGTGTTAATGTTAAGGGTCAACGGGCACAAAACAGACATCAAAACACTCCAGATCCACAAACCAGTTAGTCAACATTTTAATGGAATGGGGCATTCTGTCAATGACCTCAAGGTATGTGTGTTACTGAAAAGAAATTATCGCTCCTTTGTAGAAAGGGAAGTGGATGAACTGACATTTATATTCAAATTCGGAACATTAACACTGCAGGAGGTCTATGGGAGAAACTTTCCCATCAACGTCCCTTACTCCTCGTAATTTTGAAGAGTACAGGGGTCAACTGTCGAGCCCTGATAGTTCGATTTCATGTGTCCCCACTAGGTGAGTGAAAATGAACCCTAAAAGATTGACGCAAACCAGGACAATCTCCCAGTAAGTGTAGACATGCCCTTATTATAAGTGCTACTTGAGGGTTTTACACCTTTTCCTTAGAGCCATGATAACACCCCAGTCAATGAAATAATCCTCCCAAACAGCTCCACCGCTGGGTATTTGCAAAATTCCCCCGCTCAGGCCTCTAGGTGCAATGTCCCACAATGAACTAGGTGCACTGGGGGATCTTCAGCCTTCTCTGAACATCTGGCGCTGAAGCCACTGTGGGAGGCTGTATAACAGGCTATATGAAATCAACTGATGTCTTGAGGTCCCTTCCAGTCTTACAATTCCATGATTCCATGTCTTACTACTAGCTGTCAATATAGCAAGTTCATAGAATCATAGAATCCTAAGGCTGGAAGGGACCTCAGCAGGGCATCGAGTCCAGCCCCCTGCTTCAAGCAGGATCAACCCCATCTAAGTCATCCCAGCCAGGGCTTTGTCAAGCTGGGAATTAAAAACCTCTAGGGATGGAGAATCCACCACCTCCCTAGGCAGCGCATTCCAGTGCTTCACCACCCGCCTGGTGAAGTAGTTTTTCCTAATATCCAACCTACACCTCTATTTTATAACTTCAGACTATTGCTCCTTGTTCTGCTATCAAGTTACTACACTATTCCTATGCCATTCCATGAGTCCATGTCTTATTACTAGCTGTCACTATAGCAAGTTACTATACTATTCTTACACCTTCCTTTAAGGAGAGCAAGGTCAGATGCTAAGCTCTGGCTATTGAACTGTTCGCTTGTCATGCCCGGCTATCTCTCATTATTAGTGAGGATTATTGGTCCTGCTTGACAGTCATGCAAGCATGACATTATTTTATCCTCCAGTGCATTCATTGTGATGAACAAAAAAAGTTAAAACCAAATGGTTTCCCTGCCGCACCACCCAGCAAGAAATCTTTGGCTGGGTTACACAGGAGGCATGCAATTCCTGCAGGGATTGGTTCGGTATAAAAAGAGTTAAAAGGAAGGCACGCCATTCCATAACTGTAACAGAGAGGGAGCTGTTCGAGTTTATATACTATCAAAACAAAAAAGCAGTCCAGTAGCACTTTAAAGACTAACAAAATAATTTATTAGGTGATGAGCTTTCGTGGGACAGACCCACTTCTTCAGATCATAGCCAGAACAGAACAGAACAGAAGAGGAATTTGCACAACAGTTTGGAAAGAGAGGCTGCTAAACTCTCTCTCATATTCAAATTCGACAGATTAACATGTGGGTTGTACTGGGATGGGAATTTTCTAGGTCATGATAGGGGCTCTTAGGCATACTTGGCTTTATCTAATTCTTGACTTTCCCCTCCCCGTCTGCCCCTCTGCTCTCTGATTTGCTCACCTTGACCATATTTTTCTGATTTGTCACCTTGAGTACTATTTTTCATTCCCTGTGCCTTAAATATTGAGTCTGTTCTGGTTTGGCTATGATCTTTAAAGTGCTTCTGGACTGCGTTTTTGTTTTCATTCTGTAACTTCCTTTGTTAATCATTTTGGAGTTTTCTAGTATTAGCACACTCTTGTGGCTGAAGGAAAGCATGCGTGAGCTGCCTTGGGTGATAAACAGTGTCATCCAGTGGTTCCAGGAACTCTCCACACATCCAGGATTGCTGTTTTGTGGCTTAGAAGACAAAATGCAGAGCTGGCATCTACCACTGCAATGCCTGTTGAGTCTGGTAGGACCTACTCCTGCTTGCAGGGCTGAACTCACTCAGACTTTGAGAACCGCGTCTGGAATTTGGAGCCAAAGCTGGAGGTAGGCTCAGATCTTTGTAAAGATGAGGACAGTTTGTGAAATTTGGATTCTGTCCTGCGTTTCGCTTTAGAAAACACTTTTTGGTCAACTCAACCTAGAGAGACCCTCCAGGATCTGACAAGATGGGTCTGCCCTAATGAGCAGGATAAAATTAAAGGATAGAGTACTGAGTGCAGCCTCAGAAGGATGGGGCGCATTGAGCAAGAAACTGGTTTGACCTTGAGTGTTCCTACAAGGGTCAAGGGAGAGACGGACATTCCCAACCAGGAACCCTTTGCTCTCTGTGCACATGCTTTCTCTAGCCAGACTGACCAGCCTGGGAGGAGAATTCTCCACTATATCACAATGGCTCTGGCTGGAAAACAGGAAGTCAATGTATCACCACCATTTAATGCTATCTGTGGCTGGTGACCAGCAGTGAGCTAGACTGATTTCAGAGCACTGCAGGTTCTGGAAGTTCTCCAGAAGGTGGCGCTGTTACCCCACCACTGGTACCCAGGTAGTTTACTGAGTAGGAGAAGTCCACAGTGGCAAGATTGTTTATTCAAAATCCCAGCGACTCCAGCGCATCACAAATGCATCTGACATTTTTTTGTCATTTTGCTAATTGCTGAGCTCGATTGGTTGTAAAAAATTCTGTGCGGGGGATCCCTGCAAGAGGAGCGACTCTTGTTGTTGGCAGGAGGAGACAGGAACGGAGCTTTTGAATCTTTTTGAGCTTTCATGATGGGGAAAGCAGCAGAAGGGAGGAATTCAGACCGGGTACCTGGGGTGTCAAGGTGATTTAGCAGCCTGGGCAATGTGCCTCTGTGACAAGTCCCTCTTATAAAGGTGCCAGTCAGAGATGACTGGCCCAAGGTCACATAGTAGCTGACCTGAGAATAGACTCCAGAAATTTGGGCTCTTGGGCCAGTGTTCTAACCAGCAGGGTGTCCCTAGTAAAGTAGAGCTAGTGGTGCATTTCATCACCCATTTCTAGAGCAGCGGGGGTTGGGTCTGATCTGGCAGATTTTGTTTATTGATAAAACAGCAAGAAAAACTCGAGAGTAAAATTGTCAATTGGAGGGTAAAAGGAACCACATTTCATATAGCAATGCAAAGTTCTTGGTGCAGGCTCGTAGCAGAGATGGATTGATCTGCTGCCTTATAAGTCTCTGGAGTTTTGCAACCACTTTGTTTGCATAGGCTCTCAGTTCTTTTAGGTTCAATTCATAGCAAAGGTATTCCCGAAGCGATGAGCTGGAGTGAAGACAAATGAAAGAACCTCTAGGGCCCTTGTTTAGAACCTTGCCCATGTCCCAAAATGGAGTTTGTCACATGAGCAAGTCACCTACCCATGTTTAACTCCCTCATTGCTTACCTGGTGGTCTGAAAGGTCACATCAAAGTTCCTCCAGTGTGGATTAGCACCTACTAAAGCCCGTTGTCAGCAAATACTCCAATGCACTTGCCTAGCAGCCTTTTCACAATAGAGAGGTAGTCCTGTTAGTGCTTCACCAAAAACAAGCAGTCCTGTAGCACCTTCCAGACTGATAATTTTATTTACTAGCTTTTGTGGATAAGACCCACTTCTTCAGACTGGTAATAGGTGGTTAAAGCTCCTGTTGACGTCTCCCTGAAGCAAATATTTGAAATGTAAGTACAGGGCCACTGCTCATAGCTTCAAATACAAAAAAAGATACATGCACCGGAATAATATAACAGAATCAGCAAATCACATGCTTTCAATAGACAACTCACTTGGCCCGCTTTGCACAAGATTTGGTGAAAACATATAACGGTGGTTGCAAAAATATTTTTGCATGTTCATATCAGAATCCAATAATGTCACACTCTTTTATTAATTGTTTTCATTACTTTGATTTTTTTTTCCAAGAAAGCGAACATTTTGTCCCACACCAATATTTTGCGTGGAAATATTTCTTCTGGTCAAAATGACATTTTCTGTTGGAAAAAAAAGTTTCAATGGAAATTATTTGACTCTTGTAAGAATAATAATATCAGATGTTCACCACCATGCTCCCTGTTTTTGATGTATATATTTATATTGTCTCTCATGCACACCCTCCTCAGGCAGCGTCGACTCTGCTGGCTTGGCCACGTCCACAGGATGAATGATGGAAGGATTCCAAAAGACATCCTGTATGGTGAGCTAGCCTCTGGCAAAAGACCTCCCGGACGCCCCCAGTTGCACTACAAAGATGTCTGCAAGAGAGACCTCAGAGAGGTAGACATCGAGCCGCACAACTGGGAAGAACTAGCAGATGACCGCAGCAGATGGAGGCAGGGGTTACACAAGGGCCTTCAGAAGGGCGAGATGAAGATCAGACAGCTAGCAGAGGAGAAGCAAGCGCACAGAAAGCACAATAAGGACTTGCCAGACACCCACTACATCTGCAAGAGATGCAGCAAGGACTGTCACTCTCGTGTGGGTCTTCATAGTCACAATAGATGCTGTAAATGAAGTCCTCAATTGAAACTTTAAAGGGCACGATCCATAGTCTATGCAGACTGAAGGATGCCTACTACTCTCTGATATCATGGTGGTTGCTGTACTAGGAATTATGGATGAGTCTTAATATCCTGGACTGGAAAAAGGACAGCAACATCAATGAGATGGTTGATTTCAACTTGTGTTCAACCCAGCCATGTTCTTGTTGGCAAAGCGTGTCCTATTAACAAATGGAGACTGATGGTCTCTGTGATCAGCTGATCCATGCGGCCCAAACCATCTCTGGAAAGGCTTTGCAACGGAAAAAGAAACTGCTCTTTGAGAGAAGATGAAAGGATTCATTGGACAAATTAATCAGATATGGTCAGGGATTATAGGTCTTATTCTGGGTGGATCTAGACAGCAGACTCCAGAGGTTTGGTGGATCCCAGGTTACCTTCCAACTTCTTTTGCATGGTGAATTACATCGATATTTATAGACCCTTCTGCTGCCTGCCCAGTGACATTTGACTCAGAGTGCTCATTTTATATTGTTAACTACGGCCAGATTCTGATAGCCTGGTACCTCTTGGCCATGACTATACGTCACAGTTCAGGTGGTGCCTCTAGGTGGTGCTGTACTATACAGAATAATAGCCCAAAGGCAGGCAGTAACCTCTTGCACAGTGCTTTCTCTTTGTGATGATGGTGGCTGACTGAAAACCCCACTTTTGAACACCTGTGAACCTTGACGGTGATGGAAACCTGGATCTAGGTCAGAGTTTGCCATCTTTTAAAAACAAAACCACATGGCACTTGCATAGAGCTTCTCATCTGTAGAGCTCAAAGTGATTTACAAAGGAGCCCAGGAGCATTAGCTCCATTTTACTGATGGGAAAACTGAGGCACAGAAAAATGCTGTGAGAGATCCAGGAACAGCATCTTGGTCAACTGACTTCCCATCCATTGCTCATCCACTAGACCACACTGCCCCCTGGACAGCTGTTGGGTTACTTGTAGTAAGCTCCTTTTTAGGCATCTGCTGTAGTGGAAAATGCCCTGGCCTGACAATCAGGAGACTTGGACGTTAATTCCAGCTCTTCCCCTGCCCTGCTGCGTGACCAGTGCTGGGCTAGTCTCCTCTCTTTCTACCCATAGCTTGTTTAGGTTGCAAACTCTTTGGGGCACGAATTGCATTTTTCCAGAAGCACAATACACAATACACATTTTTCTAGAAGCACAATTCCACTGAGGGCACTTTTGGGCATTAGCAGCAATGCAAATAGCCATAATTCACCAGGAATAATGACAGCAAAATTTGGCCCCCAAATAGTGAAGCTTCAACAAGGGAGAGACGCAGGGGGACACTGCTGAGAATGCTAGAAACTTGCTTTCCCGTGATCAGCTGGAGTTAGTGCAAAGCTGCTTTATTCATCCAGCTCTCCCACCACAACACAGCCTTAAAGAGTCAGCTCCTTCCACTGAAAATACTGAGCAGTCCTGGCTGACCGCAAAGTGAGGAATCTGATTCTGTGTCCGCTTTATCCTGGCGGAAGTGCTCGAATAGCAGGAAGATGGTTGGGAAATGGATTTTATTTTCCATGGAACAGTTCAAAGAAAATGAAACATTTCTTTTTTTTCTGATTTTAGGGGTATTTTCACTGAAAAAACTGAATCTCTCCACCTCAAGCATTTTGAGGGGAGCTGAAAAATTAAAAAAAGCTTTTCACGATAGATAGATAGATAGATGTCTCTGTTTATATATAGATTGATGGATGGATAGACAGACAGATCGACAGCTAGACAGACATCAGTAGAGTTATCTGTCTGTATGTGTGGTGGGATATCCATAGGGACGGCTGGATGGTTGGTTTGGTGGTCGTGTGTATAAATGGCTAGATAGATCTATGCAGTCTTCCCATAACAGCAGATATTTAGTATTTTTTTTCTGTACTATAATTACAAATTTCATACCTTTCCAGAGCGCATGCCGTACTTTTGAGCTTTGGATAACAGGAACTTGCATGCCACTGCGGCAGTTTTAATCTTTAATGGCCGCAGAGCATAGGCAAGACCTGCCTTCAGTTTGGCCTTTCTGAGGAAGGTCTCATTAAAAAAAGTGCCTGACAATAGCCTGCCCAGCACAGAATGGATTTACCTCTGAAGGATGAAAAGCTGAGTTGACTCCTCCAGGCAGAAACCCACAGATCCAGGGAGTATAAATATGTCTAATCAAAGCTATCTCCTCCAGGTGGATTTCCCACCAAAGAACTGTCCCTACAGATATTTTGGAAAGGAAAGGTAGCATCGTTAGCATCAGCGTGTTCACCAAAGCACCAGGCTGCGTGAAGATTAAGTGTTCACCTCCGGAGACACTGCTCCTTCTCATGTTTGCTCTTGGAGAAAGTTACAGACTACAATCACTCACACAAAATGAGCAGTGATCCGTCAGCCACAGCCAACTAATTGGGGAGGCCACCTGAGAACCTGAGACAGAGGGAAGATAACAGCTACTAAAATGGCTTTACAAAAGCATAGAGACTCTTCCTGGCTACACAATGACCCCTGGATGCATTGCAGCCTGACTGAGGAGCATATCAGGGATGATTAATGTTCCCACATATACCATGATGAGCTCTGGTGAGTAATTGTTGGCATGAAAACGAGTAAGGGTCTATCAACTCTTTGTCATACTTAAGGCTCACACTAAAGTGGTTACTGCAGCTATCCATGACCTTCTATTTGCTGATGACTCTGCATTGCTGGCTCATTCAGTGAAGGATGTACAGCAGCTTTTTGTTCGCTCTGTTACTTCTGCTCACTGCTTTGGACTCACAGTGAGCCTCACAAAGACAGAAGTTATGTCTGAGCCCGTTTGGAAAGAGCCCGGCACTCCAGCGATCACTGCTGTTGGTACCATCCTTAAGGTGGTTGACAAATTCCGCTACCCTGGAAGTGTACTGTCCTCTAGTATAACCACGGATCATGACGTACCTGCTCGATTAGCCAAAGCCAGCGCTGCCTTTGGAAAACTGACCAAACGCCTGTGGAATGACCATGGTATTAAACTCCATACCCAGGTAGCAGTGTATCAGGCAGTTGTCTTGAATATCCTTCTGCAAGGCTCAGAGTCATGGACAATATATTGCCATCATGTTTTGAAACTGTATCAGTTCCATGTGCACTGTCTGAGGATGTTAGTCACTCTAACTCAGGGACCCATCCATGCAACAAACCTCGTTGCCAGCTCTGCCCACATATCTACACCAGCAACACCATTACAGGACCTAACCAGATCAGCCACACCATCGTGGGTTCATTCAGCTGCACATCTACCAATATAATTTATGCCATCATGTGCCAGCAATGCCCCTCTGCTATATACATCGGACAAACTAGAGAGTCTCTATGTAAAAGAATAAATGAACACAAATCAGATATCAGAAATGGCAATATACAAAAACCCATAGGAGAGCACTTCAATCTCCCAGGCCACACAGTAGCAGACTTAAAAGTAGCTATCCTACTGCAAAGAAATTTCAGGACCAGACTCCAAAGAGAAATTTCTGAGCTACAATTCATCTGCAAATTCGACGCCCTCAGCTCTGGCTTAAACAAAGACTGCGAATGGCTGGGTAAATACAGAAGCAGCTTCCCCTCCCTTGGTGTTCACCGTTGCTCTGGCTTATTTATACCTGGCCCTGCAGATTTCCCAGACCAGCATCTGAAGAAGTGAGTCTGTGCTTGCGAAAGCTCATGCTCAAAACTTTTCTGTTAGTCTATAAGGTGCCACAGGACCCTTCGTTGCTGTCTGAGGATGATCACTCATGTGAACTGGTGGGACAAAACTCGTAACAAGGAGGTTCTTAAGCTGTGGAGTGTCCTGAGCATGGGAGCAACGCTTGTGAACAGACAGTTTCGTTGGATTGGTCGTGTTATGAGGATGGATGATACACGGGTACCAAAGGTGGTCTTCGATGGCCAGCTTGCTCATGGAAAGTGCTCTTTCGGTGGTCAGTATAAGTGCTCTGAAGACACCTTAAAGGCCAATGTATCTCCCAATGATCTGGAAAGTCTAGTTCAGGACAGACTGTCCTGGTGGCAACCCACTGTGCAGGCTCTTAATTGCCTTGAGAGTCAGCGTATCCAGGCACTGCAGGGATAGTGTAGCATCCAAAAAGAACATACAGCACTTGCAGTGGGTGGCTTTTTATGTGACATTTGTAATCGGCTCTGCCAATCAAGAATTGGTTTAGTTGCTCATCAACAGGATCGTAGAAGATGAGATCCATCAACTGACAGCTTAGTCCAAGATTCCATAGTCATGAAAGCTCCTTCCACTGGATAACCATCTACCTAGACACAACAAATCCTGTACTTTGTCAGGGAATGAGACTAGATGACCCTCCTGGTCCATTCTAACCCTATGGTTCTGTAACATGAAGTAAATAACAACCTCAAATAGATGTGTCTTGGTACCATCTCTTTTGCATGTACCCGATTCTGTCTGTTCTAATACTTCACTTGCTGCCAACCTATGCTCCAACAGCCTGATCTAGAGCCACTGAAGTGAATCAAAAAGTTCCACTGGGCTTTGGTTCGGGTTCCACTTGACCAATGGCTCACACACATGTGCTACGGAGATGAGGGTGTGACATAATGGAAGAAAAGGAAGTACAGCGTATCTATTAAAACTATCAGGGAATTTCAGACAGATGGGAGGATGAACTTGACTAGGACACTAGGTTAACACTCTTTTTTAATGATCAGAGGCATTTTACTTCTTATGGACTGATGTTTTCCAGAAAACGGTGGCCCTGGCAGTAATCTGGGTCATTGGTTTCCTAGTAACTCTTAAGGTGTCTACCTATTCTGCAAATCACTTAGGGTGTGTCTACACTACGGAGTTACTCCAGAGCACCTTTTTCTGGGGTTATTCTTCCAAAATAAGGTATTCTGAAATAATGCATCCACACTATAGAGAAGCCCTGTAAAAAGCAAAAATTATTTAAAATACCGTGTCTACAAACAATAGAGCCTATTTCAGGTTACTGCCCCTGGGAGCACTCGGGGGCTATTTGTACACACCAGCATTGTTTTGGCATAAGCTATTCTGTAATAGTTTATTTCAGAATAGCCCTTCTTCCCTGTCTACACAGCCCAAATTCTGAAATATCATAGAATGAGGTTTACAGAATGTGAAATAAGCCATCTGCTATTTTGAAATTATTTCACAATAGCAGGTTTGCTGTGTAGATGTTCGCAAAGTTATTTTGGAGTAGCAGCTGTTATTCCGAAATAACTTTGCTGTGTAGACACACCCTTAGGCAAGTGCGCAATTTTATGTTCATTCTTCAATCCATGACTTCAGAGGAGTTACACCAATTAATACCAATGGAGGAGTTGGCTCCAAATTTGACTCCATTCAAGCTGGCCCCTCAAAGTAGGGCTTCAACCAAGCCTCACCCAGGCGCTGGCATTGATTGATATTCTTTATTTCTGCGTCATCAAACTGGTTCTGTCCTGCCTGGCTCTGGGATGCCTGTGCACTGGCCCAGACGTTTGACACACAGACAGGTGAGACCCTGGTTTGGATCACAAGCCCAGATGTCGCACACCACTTGTTTTTGTAAATCTCACTGGGAATCTGTGGGCTTTTATTAAGATTTCCCGAGCCGGTTGGTGATTACACTGTCTTTGAGAAAATTCTCTATTAAACACTTCTTGTAAATGCTTCGCCAGCTCTTGCCGACCTGTGATTTATCGTAACAGCACATGGAGCTGGCACTTTCTCTCTGCTGTGTAGAAAAAAAAAAGGAAACAAATAAGGGAAATTGTAATTTTAGTCGAAGCACATGATTAAGATCTGTCCCTTTGTTTGTTTTCCTCCACCGCAGAGGAGGTTTCAGCGTGAAGCCAGCTGCAAATGTTGATCATAAGCAAACAGCCCTTTAACAGCCAGAGAGATTTTATCTCCTTGTACTCGTGCATGTGGACAAAGTCGCCAGGAAGCTTTTTGAGGAGCTGTAAGGTTTATTTAATATCATTTCTGGTTAGTTCCCAGACCTCTATCGAGCACCTAGGCCTTGAGTCTATTGAAGTCAATGGCACAGCTCCTGTTCAGTGATGGGAGGTCAGGTTTTTAGGCTTTGCTGCCAAAAACATGCACAAACGTCCAGAACTGTCCCAGCCAGAGACCAAGGTGGGGCGGTCGCTGCAGGGCCCTTGCTTTTGAGGGACTCCCAGTGGCCTCTCCAGCTGTCCTGTGGATGGGAGCGTGGCGAAGGGTGTGGGTGGCAGGGGCAGGCAACAGCAGGGAGTCACCCCCCTTCACTCTGCCCTCTCCTCCACACTCACCACGCAGGGCAAGCAGCAGCCCGCTCTGCTCCACTGTGGTTTCCAGGCCCACTGAGCCCCACTTCTCTGTGGCTGCGTGAAGCAGCCTCTGCTCCCCGCTGCTGTGGAGAACCTGGGAAGCCATGGTAGAGCAGAGCGGGCTGCTGCTTGCCCCGTGTGTGTGTGTGTGTGTGTGTGTGTGTGTGTGTGTGTTCTGGGGGAGGCGACCCACACCCTGCTGCTGTCCTCTGCCACTGTTGCCATCCCGTGCCCCAGGTAATCCCCAGCCAGGCTGGTTGGGGCTGGGGGCAGGCGGCCAGGTGGGGGCAAAGCAGGGAAGGGGCCGGGCTTGTGGTGCGAGGGGTTGCCTGAGGCACTGGGGAGGGTTTGACCTAGGCCCTCCCCCGCCCCAGGATGGCCCTTCTTACATCCTTAATTTTAACCACATTAGCAGCTCCCTGAAAGTCAGTGGGATGTGCTGTCTGTGAGGTGTACATAGTATGAGGCCTAGCTTACGAGGGGAGAGAGGCAGCTCTGAAAAGCAGAAACAGCCCTGGCTAATCAGGTGCCATCACAGGCAGAGAGGGTAGAGCAGGGAAGAGGCAGCTCTAAACCAACGAGGCCCCACTTGAGGCTGCCATGGGCCTTTTAAAACCCTCCCCTCAGTAGGGAGTGGGGCGGGAGTGGAAGAAGAGGTTGTAGAAGAGTGAGGAGACTAGAGTCTAGAAGCCTGAACCCCAGCAAGGGCAAGCAGGCCTCATACCGTCTGGGGCCCAGGAGTGGCACTGCCCCTGCCCCAAGAGGTGTTTGCTGGATCAGGGCCATAAGCACCTGCCTCCGTTGAAACCCACATTTGAAGTCAACGCTTACACTGAAGTGTCTGCATGAACGCTGTGCTCCACAACGACGTGGTGACTTGGGAATTTCCATCTGTACCGCGAGAACAACAAGAAGTCCTGTGGCATCTTATGGGCTAACAGCTATTTTGGAGCATCAGCTTTCGTGGGCAAAGACCGCTTCCTCAGATGCATGAGTTGGGGGTGGTTCTGAGGAGTATTTAAAGAGGGGGGTCCCAGGAAAAGGGAGGGCCAGAGCTGACAAGGTCTATTCAGTCAGGGTGGAAATTGCCCATTGTCAGTAGTATGCATCAAGAGAGGAGAAAAAAACAAGTCAGATCAGTCAGTGAATACAGAAGAGTTATTTACTTGTTCCCATAATATAAGAACTAGGGGACACCAAATGAAATTAATGGGTAATAGGTTAAAAACTAATAAAAGAAAATTTTTCTTCACACAGCGCAGAGTCAACCTGTGGAACTCCTTGCTGGAGGAGGCTGTGAAGGCCAGCACTCTAACAGAGTTTAAAATAGAGCTTGATAAATTTTTGGAGGTTAGGTCCATAAATGGCTGTTAGCCAAGGGTAAAGTATGGTGCCCCTAGCCTTTAGTCAAAGGCCGGAAACAGATGGCAGGAGACAAATCGCTTGATCATTGTCTTCGGTTCACCTCCTCTGGGGCACCTGGCACTGGCCACTGTCGGCAGACAGGATACTGGGCTGGATGGACCTTTGGTCTGACCCAGTATGGCCGTTATTATGTTCTTATGTCAGAGGGGATGTGGCCCATTGTCAGATTCTAATGTGGAGGTGTTAACATCCAGAGCAGAGAAATGGCTTTTGTAAGGGGCCAGCCACTCCCAGTCTCTGTTTAATCTTTGGTTCATGGAGTCAAATTTGCAAATGAATTGCAGCTCAGATTTCTCTCTCCATTTTATTTTTGAAATTTTTTTATTGTAGGACTGCTACTTTTAAATCTGTTACTGAGAATCCTGGGAGATTGAAGTGTTCTGCCACAGGTTTTTGTATGTTACCGTTCTAGTTAGGAATAGAGCGGTTGCCAGAGTGGATCTGTCCAGCTGGCTTGTTTCCCAGCTCTGACAACCGCCAGAACTAGATACTACAAAGGAAGCGTCACAGCACACGGCACCGTGCATTGTTATTGATGTAACAGGTGCATAGTCGTCCAGCCAAGCTAGGGCATTGTCAGTGGTGTGATGCAATTCTTGACCTCTGCTGAACCTGGTCAGCAGGAGTTCATAAACAGTGTGTGTCATTGTCTGTGCTGCACAAAGAGCTGTCACAACAGTTCCAGCAACACTGGTTGTCTGCACAGAGACCTTACCAGGCATGGAACCTGTTGAACAGGGACCGTTGGTGATGAGGCAGATCAAAACCAGGCAGGCAGAGTGTGTGGTTGGTGGCAAGGTGCTGGTTGGGAGTTGTAAGAGCGATCCATTCCTCTTTCCAGAGTGTTTTCACATGAACATCCTGGCATGGTGGATGAGACCATAATGGGCAACACGATGGCAAACCCGTGGCTGGCAGTTTATCAAGGTTATTCTGGAGCAGCTGGATTGGGTTGGCACGAACTTTCTTTAGTAACTTGCCAGTGGCAACCTCTTCACTGATAGAAGGACAGTGGTACTGCTCAGAACTGGGAGCCTTGGGAACAGAGTCGGACACAAGGGGTTAGAGATGATGTACCCACCAGTTTGATGTGGGGCAGCCAACTCAATACCAGTGCCCAGTGCCTCATCACAGAATACCAGTTGACAAGAGCTGATGCCCACAGGGCTGGGGCATAAACATTTGATGATGAACCCAGCAGTTTGCTAAGATGATTGTTGCGTGTCTTAATTGTAACAGCTCTCTTCCTCGGGTGGGCATGGTAACTCAGTGTGCTGTTTAAGGTCACACCTACATGGACCACTTCTACTTCAAGCTTCACGTTCTGACTGTTTAGTTTTTGGGCTGAGCTGGATAAGTTCATGAAGAATAAGTTCATCAATGACTATTAGCCAGGTTTGACAGGGATGCAAAACCATGCTGTGAAGTGTCCCTAGCTTGTTTTCCAGAAACTGGGAATGGGCAACGGGGAAGGGATTACTCATGTTTTCCTGTTTTGTTCATTCCCTCTGGGGCACCTGGCATTCGCCATTGTGGGAAGACAGGACACTGGGCTGGGTGGACCTTTGGTCTGACCCAGAATGGCCGTTCTTATGTTCTTAAGGTGTAAGAATTGATCATTTACAGCAGTTGTGGAGAAATCTGTCCTTCACATGACCTCTCCTCTTGATGTCTGGCTTTAAGGCCCAAAGATTTAAAATCCCTTCCAAAGTGTCTGTTGGCATTAATCGTGATCACTCTGCATATTCTTTTTATCCACAGGAATATACAATCACTTTTTGACTCTTTTTGGATTCTTAGCTTCAGGTTCTGGGGATTTAGGTGTTAGATTTCCTTCTGTCTTCTTGTAACATCTCAGTGTGGTCTATTCATGTAGCATGTCCTGAAGTTGCTCTAGAAGCAGCAATTTTACAGTTGCAGTCTGTAAAAAATAACTTGTGGCGCTGATTCTGGATGGAGCTTGTGGGTGCTAAAGCAATCAGCATTAACACCTTATGATAATAACTTCTAAATGGCAGCCGCGTCCACCTCACTGCAGCCACCCCAACAATGTTGGAGAGATGTTGGTGCAGCTAGTCTAAATATTTCATAATTGCAAATTTTCTATGGCAATTTTCATTCAAAATTCAGGGACGACTTCCTGGATTTTGTTTTGGTTTTGCCTTTCAATCAACCATGGAGCTGTGACACATTTTTAAGCCTGCTGATGACACTTTCTGTTGACATTTTCAAATTATCCCTTCTCCAGTGTGAACAAGAGCAGAAAGAGGCCTGTGGGGCATGAAGAGGTGTAAATCAGCCCCCAGTCTCATCACCTGGGTTGATTTACACAAGCTGAGGCTCTGGCTCAGAGTTATAGCTTTCATCCATAGCAAGAAGTGGCTTCCGGGAAAGCCTTATTCAAGGAAAAACACAAGCTAGGAAAAGAGCAATGCAAATCTGCAAGGCTACGTCTACACGTGCAGCCAACATCGAAATAGCTTATTTCGATGTAGCAACATCGAAATAGGCTATTTCGATTAATAACGTCTACACGTCCTCCAGGGCCGGCAACGTCGATGTTCAACTTCGACGTTTCTCAGCCCAACATCGAAATAGGCGCAGCGAGGGAACGTCTACACGTCAAAGTAGCACACATCGAAATAGGGATGCCAGGCACAGCTGCAGACAGGGTCACAGGGAGGATTCAACAGCCAGCCGCTCCCTTAAAGGGCCCCTCCCAGACACAGTTGCACTAAACAACACAAGATACACAGAGCTGAGAACTGGTTGCAGACCCTGTGCCTGCAGCATAGATCCCCAGCTGCCGCAGAAGCAGCCAGAAGCCCTGGGCTAAGGGCTGCTGCCCACGGTGACCATAGAGCCCCGCAGGGGCTGGAGAGAGAGCATCTCTCAACCCCCCAGCTGATGGCCGCCATGGAGGACCCAGCAATTTCGACGTTGCGGGACGCGGATCGTCTACACGGTCCCTACTTCGACGTTGAACGTCGAAGTAGGGCGCTATTCCTATCTCCTCATGAGGTTAGCGACTTCGACATCTCGCCGCCTAACGTCGAAGTTGACTTCGAAATAGTGCCCGACACGTGTAGACGCGACGGGCGCTATTTCGAAGTTGGTGCCGCTACTTCGAAGTAGCGTGCACGTGTAGACGCAGCTCAAGAGAATAAAGTTGTTTGTTGCCTTTAAAGTGAGCTGGGGAGCTGCTGAGCTTGACATTCACAAGAAGGGCAAACAAAAAACAAACAAACAAACCCAGAGATTAGAAGTGTGGAATGACTTTCATTTAAGGACACATTAAAAAACTGGGACTGGTCAGTTTAGAAAAGAGACAACTAAGGCTTTGTCTACCTTACAAGGTTTTGTCACCCAAAACTGCCTTTTGGCAACAAAACAGCGAGAGCACACACAGAGCAGCGTGAATTTTGTCGGGAAAATTACCCAGTTTCAGTGACAAAAACTTCTGCTCCTCCAAGAGATTTTTGTTCTTTACCTTCCCATTATTGTCAACCAAAAACCAGGCTAAACACTGCTGGTTGTTTTGCCGACAAAACTGGCTTCCACCAGTATCCCACAACGCCCTGCCCCGGTGGTTCTGCTCAGTGGTTTCATCTCTGCTGCCCTGCAGGCATGTGCCCCTCCCCTTTCAACACCCCAGCAAGTATCTGACAGCTGAGTGAGCTACTCCTTTTGTGGAACAAGCAAAGAGCAAATAATTGGTGTGCCCCTGCTCCGCCCTGCGGTAGGAGCTCAGCAGCAGGGGGACAGGCTGCTGTGCCATTTGCACATTTCCCAGTATAGAGAGCTCACAGAGCTACTCACGAGGCCACTCCCAGTGGTATATACAGGCCCACTGATGGGGGAGGGGGGAAGTGTTTCAAAAGAGCCCAGGGCTCCTGCTGTGGCAGCAGCCAGGGGCCCCAGACCCTTTAAATCACCATTGGAGATCGCCTTAGCACACGCTGGGAGCTGCTGAGGTCAGAGGCCACAGCACACTCTGGGCAGTGCTGAGGGCTGGCTGCTCCAGCCCCATTTGCCTGAGAGCTCCTCCCTTTCCAGGAGTGCAGAGTTACACACATCTCATAGAGCTGGAAGGGACCTCAGGAGGTCATGGAGTCCAGTACCCAGCCCTCTTAGCAGGACCAAGCACCCTCCCCCCACTTTTTTTTTAACCCCATATCCCTAAATGACCCCCTCAAGGTTTGAGCTCACAACCCTGGGTTTAGCAGGCAAATGAGCCCAGCAAGTCTATCAGCCACTCTAGGGACACATACCCACTCTGTGTTGCTCATGGTGCCAGTGATGGGTGTCCTCAGTGTGGACATGATCTGTGAACTGAGGAGCAAGTGTGACCACCATCTGGCCATTTTTGTTCTGTCAATTTTTGGGTGACGACATTAGTTTCACTGAGAAAGTTTGGTTGCATAGCTGTACCCAAAGAGTTTTTAACAGAGATCTATAAAGTCATGACTGCAGTGGAGGAAGTGACTAAAAATGTTGTTTACCCCTTCACTTAACACTAGAGCCAGGGGTCACCCCATGCCATTAATAGGCAAGAAGTTTAAAGCAGAAGTCAAGAAGTATTTCATCACACAACACAGTCAACCTGTGGAACTCCTCGCCTGAGCAGGTTGTGAAGCCCAAGCTATAATTGGGTTTTGAAAAGAATTAGACAAGTTCCTGGAATGTAGGTCCCTCAATGGCTATTATAGAATCATAGAATTCTATGGCTGGACGGGCCCTCAGGAGGTCATCAGTCCAGTCCCCTGCCTTAAGCAGGATCAACCCCAACTAAATCATCCCAGCCATGAGTATGTCAAGCTGGGACTTAAAAACCTCTAGGGATGGAGATTCCACCACCTCTCTTGGTAACACATTCCAGTGCTTTACCACCCTCCTGGTGAAGTAGTTTTCCCAATATCCAACCTACTCCTCTCCTTCTGTAGCTTCAGACCATTGCTTCTTGTTCTGCCATCTGTCACCACTGAGAACAGACTCTCTCCATTCTCTTTAGAGCCCCCATTCAGGAAGTTGAAGGCTGCTATCAAATGGCCCCTCAATCTTCTCTTCTGCAAACTAAATAAGCCCAAATCTCTCAGCTTCTCCTCACAGCTCATGTGCTCCAGCTCCTCCTAATGCACCCGAGTATGCCATTAGTCTTCTTGGCTGTAAGGGCACACAGTTGACTCATATTCAGCCTCTCACCCACCATAATCCCCAGGTCCTTTTCTGCTGCATTGCTACTTAAACAATTGCTCCCCGACCTGTAACAGTGCTTGGGATTCTTCCGTTCCAAGTGCAGGACTCTGCACTTCTCCTTGTTGAAGCTCATCAAATTTCTTTTGGCCCCATCCTCTAATGTATCTAGGTCACCCTGGACCCTATCCCTACTCTCCAATCTACCTGTCCCCCTAGATTCCTGTCCTCCGCAAACTTGCTGACGATGCAATCCATCCCCTCATCCAGGTCATTAATAATGATGTTGAACAGTACTAGCCCTAGAACCGATCCTTGGGGCACTCCACTTGAAACCAACCACCAACCAGACATTGAGCCATTGTTGGGCTTGACTGTCAAGCCAGCTTTCCATCCATCATCCAGTCCATCTATCCAGTCCATACTTCCTTAACTTATGGGCAAGAATGTTGGTTACTGGTTATATGGTCGGTTATATGTTGGCTATTAGTGACCATGAGCAGGGATGCAATCCAATGCTCAAACCTCTGATTGCCAAAAACTGGGACTGGAGAGCACTCAAAACTGCTGTTTGATTTTTCTTCATCTGGCCATCATGAGAGAATACATACGAGGCTAGTGGAGTCACTGGTCTCTCCCACTATGGCCAGACTTATGTTCTATTTGTTACTGTGTGTTGGAATAGAAAGCAGCATTGGTTTGTCCCACCTGGGCCTGCTGCCACTTGCACAGTATTACCCCTCTGGCATCACAGCTGGGTTTTGCTCAGCTGCTCCTTTTACCCCTTCCATTGTGCTCCCTGCCAGGAAGACATCAGGGTCCATTCTCAGGTGGAAAATCACTCTTGACGGACGCGGCACATTGAGATGTTTTTTTTTTTAGCGTCTTGAGTTCACACCATTGCAGAGTCTCTTCAGACGCCTTGGAAGTGATGGCTAATACAGGGAGCAGAGAGTCAAAGCCGCTCCTCTTGGTGGCTGAAAACGTCAACAGTCATTAACGGAGCTTTCGAATTTCATGGGACAACCAGCTCTTAAGGGTGGTTTATTATTAATTTATTATTATTATGTTGGGATGGATAAGCCACGAGAGAAGCTGCAGACTCAAACGCTGCCCATAGATTCTCACCACTGCCGCTAATCACCTTCTCTTGAGACGAAAAGGGGCCATATGAAGCACTGAGGATGTGCAATGAAGACCATTGCCTGGGGCTGTGTAGACCTGCAGCTATCAACCTCTCTCTGTCCCCCAACTAATGACTTTTCAGAGGTTTTTAGGTGCCCATCTGGTGGGTCCTTTCATGCTAAGTACAGGCCACCTCGGGATCAGGTTCTTTCCAGGTATCTCAAACCCAGCATCCACAAATGGAGGGACCTGAAGTCACTGATCACTTCCTACATGTTTAGCTTGTTTCCTCGTAGCTTGCCAGGTTCAGAAGATTTTCTTCGTACATGCAGGACCACCCACTGAAAGATGCTTGAAATCAGACATGTTCCCAATGATGATCCAACGGGTGCCTTCTTCACCACTGCTTATGTTACTTCAGAAGCACAGAGACCACCACCAAAAGACAATGACGTCTCTGCTCTACGGCTTTAGCTGAGAGCCAGCTGGCTTTTAGCTCATGTGATGGAGGTCCATTCCCTCCTGCCGATGATCCGGGTCCATCAACTAACACTTGTAACTGGTGTGGTGCTAAATGGGTGTAACATGCTCCTGTCTATATGCTAAAATTTTACACTTGCTGTCCCTTATGTCCATGGCTACACAAGGTGCATGAGGTGTGAATATCTCACCAGGCCCAGATCTTGGTTGTCTTGTATAGCCATCCAGCAATCTCGCAGTCATATTAATTGACTGCATGGCTTTTCTCATCTTTCTTATGTCACATTTAGCTTTACTTTGCTGTTCATACTGCAAACACTTCAGGCCATGTTTTCTCCAAGTTAGCTGTTGTTTCTTTCTGGATAACATTAATTCACTTACCGGCAAGCAGCACTAGGGGAGATGTTGATGTTTTGGATCTTCCTGCTATTTTATGACTTCTTTCTTCCTTGTTTCCTTATTGCTGGCTCTGTACTCATCCTGGTTTGCTGAGTTATCGCTGAGATGTTGACTAAGGTCTTCAGTATGCCAATCTCATTGAAGTAGGAGATACTCCAATGATGGGAGAGGGACAAAATTCTCATAGAGATGGAATTTTGGAAGTAATTTTTATTTAGCTACCATATTCCTAGCATTAATGCTATCCCAGCTGCTTTGCAGAAAGAATAAAGGTCACACTCCTGCCCGTTGTAGCTTACAGTTTAGGTCAGAGACAACTTGATGTGATAAAAGGTCTAGCAACATTAGGCCAGACTGGGACATTGCCACAGAGTGTTCTGCAGTTGTTAGTTGGCACTTATCTAACTGTCTGTCGGAGGTACCTGTATGGCCCACTTGTTGAGATAATGAGCATCTCATTGTCTTTGATGACTTTATCCTTTCAACACCTCTACTGTGTCTACACGTGCACGCTACTTCGAAGTAGCGGCACTAACTTCGAAATAGTGCCCGTCGCGGCTACATGCGTCGGGCACTATTTCGAAGTTAACTTCGACGTTAGGCGGTGAGACGTCGAAGTCGCTAACCTCGTGAGGGGATCGGAATAGCGCCCTATTTCAACGCTCAACGTCGAAGTAGGGACCGTGTAGACGATCCGCGTCCCGCAACGTCGAAATTGCTGGGTCCTCCATGGCGGCCATCAGCTGGGGGGTTGAGAGATGCTCTCTCTCCAGCCCCTGCGGGGCTCTATGGTCACTGTGGGCAGCAGCCCTTAGCCCAGGGCTTCTGGCTGCTGCTGCCGCAGCTGGGGATCCATGCTGCATGCACAGGGTCTGCAACCAGTTGTCGGCTCTGTGGATCTTGTGTTGTTTAGTGCAACTGTGTCTGGGAGGGGCCCTTTAAGGGAGCGGCTTGCTGTTGAGTCCGCCCTGTGACCCTGTCTGCAGCTGTGCCTGGCACCCTTATTTCGATGTGTGCTACTTTGGCGTGTAGACGTACCCTCGCAGCGCCTATTTCGATGTGGTGCCGCGCAACGTCGAAGTTGAACATCGACGTTGCCAGCCCTGGAGGACGTGTAGACGTTATTAATCGAAATAGCCTATTTCGATGTTGCTACATCGAAATAAGCTATTTCGATGTTGGCTTCACGTGTAGACGTAGCCCCCGTGTGATAAGGCAAGCCTGCCACTGAGGTTTCGACTCCACTCCTGGGATCTTTACCTAGCGTTCTCTCTTGCCTTCCTGCTACCTCTAGGGACCTTTGCCTGATAAAGATATAATATAATATAATATAATATAATAGGTGGAAAAAGTATACAAAAAGTTGCTTGAGTAAAAGTGCAGCTGCTTTCACTTCACTTGAGTACAATCAAAATGTGACATATGCGTGTCCATGTGGGTGTACTAGTTTTCCAGAGGGACACTGATGACTTGCAGGTGAGTACATTTCCTCCAGAGCACCCATACTTTTACTCGAGTACCTTTTGGGGCACTATTTCCATAATATAATATATATTATATAGAAACTGTGCTCAGGTTCTGCAGTATACACGCACACAGAGACGATATACTTGCCCACAAACACTTGCAAACTCTACAGTAGCATCCTTAGCATGGCTGCCTATAACACCTGTCAAGGACCTGTTCCGCTTTCCCATACAGCACTGGGGCTCCACCAAACCCTTTCTCTCTGAATCTGGCTTTTGAAATAGCTTCCTTCTTGTTTTGCCTCTACCTAGTGGGGACCCGCTAAATCAAACCATCAGGGCTCGACCGTCGACCCTAGTGCTCTTCATTCTCATGAGGACTAAGGGAGGTCGATGGGAGAGTTTCTCCCATCGACCTTCCTCTGTGAGGATGGCCTGATAAATCAATCTTTGATGCACTGATTCCAGCCACGCAATTGTCATAGCTGGAATTGCGTATCTAAGATCGACTTTCAGGTCTAGAATAGACCTGTCCTTTAGGTTGCCCGGCACTGCTCTGGGTAGAGCCAAGCCCCAGCCAGAAAGGGAATGAAGCAGGATTTATGCAAGGACCTTAGCAGTGCTTTTGGTGAAAACCCAGATACATAGGCTGCAAGGGGACTCTAGGGCAATATGGCCAAATAGAGGCTCACTGACAAGGTGGACTAAAGAGGTAGCTGCACTGGGTCCTGGAGTTCCTGAGCCTCTTTGAACTACCCTGGTCTGGGCGGCACTATGGGCTGATGCCTGAGGTCCTGCCCCTTCATCCCAAGGCCCCGCCCCTTCATCCTGAGTCCAGACAGTGCTAAAGTCAGTGAGGAAGAGGAGGTCAGATGAAACAGCAGAGGAAAGTTGTTTCCTGAGGGTTAACAGCCTGATTCTGAGCAACACCGACTGACCCACCTGTTGGCACTCAAGGACTGGCTAAGCCAGGCTGAACGCCCCTCTCATGTGCCTCAGCTGCTCCTGTGGTTGAAGCACTACCTGTGGTCTTCCTGGTCAGTGGGGACAGAGGTCTCCATGCTACCCTGGCTCACTTTGCCAAGAGAGAGGAGCCAATGATGTTTGGCGGGTCCCTGGCGGAGACCACCTTGTTATGTCAGCCCGGGGAGAGCTGGTGACCTCAGGACTAGCACATCTCTCCCTTGCCTCCCACTCCGCTTTCCTCTGGCAAGAAGAGACGCAAAGGACTTGACCTTGGCGTTCCAGGGGGATGAAGTGCTCTCAGTCACTCATCCAGCGGCCTGAGGGATCCCAGCAATGGCCCTGTCAGAAACGGACTCTCTTGGGAAGGCTCCTTAGGAGCTGGAGATCAAGATGAACCGAGAGGCAGCAGCCAGCTACACAGCAAGCCAGGCCCTCCGCTGGATTTAAACACCAGTGACATGGAAGGCGCTCCCTTGATTTGCAACTGCCCAGGAGCCGATGTGTTACACGGATGCTACTTGCTCGTGTATCCCCGCGGTGGAGGTTGAGAGTACAGCATGGCTGGTTCCATAGACACCCCCTTACTCATAACTTCGTAACCCATCTGAGAGACCAATGGGCATGGACAGTAATGTCCTGCTAGAGGTGACCCTTCCTACGTACAAGGCCGAGAGGCATTATGCATGTTTGGGAGGCGCTAACTGGCAAAACATGAGTCACGACTCTCATAAATAACTGTTTCATGAAACAACAACAACTTGCTACTGCAGCTGGTCATGGGACTTACTCCTTTGCCACAGGTGGGTGTGCACTGTGGTTTGCTGTGAAAGGGACTAGTTCAAGCCTGCATTGTGAGCACTCACTCGAGCACTACCTGAACTGATGGGACTCCCTGGATGAGTAGAAAGCCGCACTCTTCAACAACTGTCTCTCTAGCGCATCTCACCCGTACTAAATCCTCTATAAAGGCCAATTAAAAAGCAGTGAGACTTGTGTCTCTGGCTCTTCCAGCGGCGATATTTCTTCTTGCAAAATGTCTGCCAGTTCCTCTAATTAGCAGCGGAAGAGCGACCCCTTGCTAATTGCAATACGCATGTGTCCATATGAAAAGTAGCAGCAATCGGCTGTGATTAATTGCCTGGCTCTGCTGGCTATGCTTGGCCTGACGGACGGTGACAGGCCCCCACACCTGACGGCCCAACAAGGGGCAGATGTCTCCTCCACTCCTTCTTGAAATGTGGGGAGCCCATGGCTGGGCCTGTTACTACAGCTCTCATTAAGCCATTAGCCTCCGTGAATGTCTGGCTTCTGGCTCGTTAACACACAGCCTATGGAAGGCCTGGTGCAATTAATGCTTTTATCAGCAGCACAATTGTCTTTCAAAGCCAACGCAGTGGAAGCAGGAGTGATGGACTGACTGCCTTTGAAGCATGGAAAGCATGTGACAGAGCAAACCTCCCTTCTCTCTACCCAGGAGATCCTTGGTCTTGGGTCCAAGCAGGGGGGCCAACAGAACTTCCAGGCTCCTGAGTAAAGGTAGGGGGTGGGTCCATGCTCCCAGAAGGGGTGGGGCCTTGAATGGGGGTGGGTGGGGCTTGGGACTAGCCTCCCCCAGCCAGCCCTTCAATGCCACCCAGAGTGCACTGCCTGGATCTCCAGTGGTGATTTAAAGGGCCTGGGGCTTCTGGCCTTGGCTGCAGCAGAAGCAGTGGTGGCTGAGAGCCCTGGGTCCTTTTGAATCTCCAGCCCCTCCAGCGACAGGTCTGGGCTGAAGGGATCATCCTCCTTTGTAGCTATAAAGCTCTTGTCCTCTGAGCTACTCTGCTGCCCAGGGGACTGACTAGTACCCCGGGCATGGAGGGTTCTCTGAGGTGGGTCCAGGCCCTGAGCTATTCAAGGCCATGAGAGATTTCCCCTTGTCTCCAGTGGCTCAGGCTCCCTCCCGTGGCTCTGATCCACCGCCTCACTCGACTCCTTCTCTCATCTGACCTCCTCTGCACCCAGAGCCTCCCTCCGGACCTCTCTCACTTGGCTTACACAGGCGCTACCCCAAGGAAGCTGCTTCATGAGCATCTCGGTGGAAAAGCAAGGGACACGGATGTGTTTGGAAGGATGAGAGAAAACAGGTGGGACTTTTTCTGCAGCACTTTTTCAGCTGTCTCTGCAAAGCCCATTCGTGTTGTGCAGAGCTGCACACAGATAGACCATCTGTCTCCCTGTCTCTAATGCCAGTGTTTTCCCTGCCATGCTTGGTCCCTCCACTGACAGCATGGGCCAGATGTTTTCAAATCCAAACAAAGCAGCTCTCAGTTCATTCTTCGCACAGAGCTCAGCTTCGTACAGGGCCTCCAGAGAAGGGGAAAAGTCAAGATTTCCAGCTCCGCACAGCTCATTTTTTTAATCACACAATTAGCCTCCATGACCTTTTCTTTCTTCTTCCTCTTTCGCTTCTGCAGCACAGGCTTGTCATGGTGCTGTCAGGAGGAGAAGAGAACATGGGCCTTTGGATCAAAGCATCTTCAAGATCCTGTCACAACACGCACTCACCCCACATCAGGAGTCCTGCTGGGTGTTTAGAGGAGCGGGTTCTTCTCTGAAAGGTCTCATGCTTTATAAAGAGTAGGCGAAGTTCACATCAACTCAGCAGCTGAAACTGTGGAAGAAGGGAAAGACCCTGTGACCCAAAATGTTCTGATTTGCGTATTAAATTTCCTAAGACTGGAAAGGCTCAGAGCGAGATTTGCAGTTCCTGGTGCTGATTCATCATGGTGTTAGGCCTGCTTTTTCACCCATGTAACTCCACAAAACCCCATGGATTTACTGGGAGGAAGACAGGGTGAATTAGCACTAATATTCTAGGAGAGGCTTCCTGCCACAAATGCTGAAGGAAGCCTTCAGGGAGACTTCCAAAGGGGGATTTTTTAGAGTTTAAGGCCAAAAGAAACCATAAGATCTCTCTGATGTCCACCCAGGTTCTAAGATTCATGACATTAGTCAGGTTAAAGATTGCAGGTCTCAGCAGATTAACCCGTATACTATGGACTGAGAACAGGAGATACCAAAAGGCCACCTTCTCATCTCACTGTCTTTCCCTTTTCTTCTCAAACCTGGACCCCGGGAGTCTGCTGGCAGAAATGTCCGTGGGAATCATCCTGTCTTTGAGTCCCCATATGTTAAAACATCTAGCGAGAGCAGAACTACTCAAAACATGGGGAAAAAGCCATCAAAATTCACCTTTCCTCCATTTTTTAATCAGATTTGAAATGTTCCAACAGGTGCAAGATCATTTGGGATAACACCAGGTTACACACTCTGCAGTAGCCTTTCTCTTAACTCCTGTTATATGTGATACACACCACCACCACCTCATCTTTTTCCAGCACATTGCGTGGGATTCGGAGAGTTTAGAGTATGTAACCCTGGAGGCACCGAGACCACTGACATGGGTGAGTGAAGTGTCTGCTCTACGGCCTTGGCTAAGAGCCAGGGGGACTTTCACCCATGCTGTAGAGGCACATGCTGTTAGCTCAGGGGAGGGCCGAATACGGCCCATGAGCTGGATCCGGCCAACCTAACATTTGGATCCAGCCCGCAGGCTGCATCCAGCCCGTATACAATTTATACCGGGTGCTCACGAACAGGGTGTGTGCTAACAGGAGGGAGTTTTGAGAGGCTCTCCTGGAGGAGGAGAAGGAAGGAGCAAACTAAAGCACCTTGGGGTAAGTGGCTGCTTGTATTTGGAGGTTTTGGGCTTGTGTGTGTTTGTTTGTTTGTTTGGAGTTTGGAGTGCTGAGCTGAGTGTTTGTTTGAAGGTTTGGAGGTTTGGAGTTTGTTTGAAAGGCCGTGTGCTCAGGCAGGCAGTTGGAAGCTGAGAGTCTTGATTAGGTTTGAATTGAAACACCGTGTGCTGATTGGCTGAGCTGTAGGCAGAGGGAGGAGCTATCAGGGAGGCCGAGCACTTAAACCCTGCTAGTAAGCGACCAGGGAGCTTTGCCACCGGGTGCTCCCGAACAGGGTGCGTGCTAACAGGAGGGAGTTTTGAGAGGGGAGTTTAGAGGGGGAGCTTGGAGGCAGCCAGTGACGTCTATTGCCCTTAAACTACATCCTTTATAACAAGCTCTATCTGAAACATTTAATTAACCCTCATATATAACTAGAGTAGGAAATGGAGGCAGAAGCCCAGCAGCAGAGTGGGGGCTATCCTGTTTATTGTGTCGAGTGCAGTATGTATGACTACCTACCCTGTGGGTGGGTGGCGTATGTGTGCGCTCGATGCAAGGAGCTCCTGGCCCTCAGAGACCGAGTGTGTGCTTTGGAGGTCAGGGTGGCTGAACTGGAGGAGCTAAGGAAGGCAGAGGTGTTTGTGGATGAGACTTTCCGGGACATAGTAGGGCTGTCCCACCTCCAATCTGACAGTCCTGATGCTGTTACGGAGGATGAAAGGCTCAGGGAAGGAGAGCAGTCAATGGGAGCAGAGGGAAACCATCCCATAGTTGGGACCCTCCTTCCAGAGGGTGATGTTGTATCCTCTCGTGCTGAGGATACTTCTCCGGGGGAGGGAGCGCCAGCTGTTAGGAAGAAGCGGGTTTTAGTAGTGGGGGATTCGATCATTAGAAATATAGATAGTTGGGTTTGTGATGACCGGGAGAACCGTATGGTGACTTGCCTGCCTGGTGTGAAGGTTGCGGATCTCTCGAGGCATCTAGACAGACTTATGGGCAGTGCTGGGTAGGAGCCGGTCATCGTGGTACATGTTGGTACCAATGACATAGGGAAGGGTAGAAGAGATGTTCTGGAGGCCAAATTTAGGTTACTAGGAAAGAGACTGAAATCCAGAACATCTTTGGTGGCATTCTCTGAAACGCTTCCAGTTCCACGCGCAGGGCCAGATAGACAGGCAGAACTTCAGAGTCTCAATGCGTGGATGAGACGATGGTGTAGGGAAGAGGGGTTTAGATTTATTAGGAACTGGGGACACTTTTGGGGTAGGGGGAGCCTATACAGGAATGATGGGCTCCACCTAAATCAAGGTGGATCCAGACTGCTGGCATTAAACATTAAAAAGGTCGTAGAGCAGTTTTTAAACTAAGAGGTGGGGGAAAGCCGATTGGTGCGGGGGAGCACCTGGATCGGACGGAGACTTCTCTTACACGAGGCTCCATAGATAGGGATGCCCTAGAAGTTAGTCAGATAGGGAACGTGGGAAATAATATATGGGCAAGATCAGATGTGAAACAATCGTGCATAAAAAAATCCAATGCGTCTGTGAAAGGCGGACATATAAATAGTGGTGGTTTTCTAACATGCTTTTACACTAATGCTAGGAGTCTGTCTAATAAGATGGGTGAACTGGAGTACCTCATATCAAAGGAGGAAGTTGACATAATAGGCATCTCAGAAACATGGTGGAATGAGGACAATCAGTGGGACACTATCATACCGGGATATAAATTATATCGGAAAGACAGAACAGGTCGTGCGGGTGGTGGAGTGGTACTATATGTGAAGGATAATATAGAATCAAATGAAGTAAAAATCCTAAAGGAATCAAAATGTTCCATAGAATCATTATGGATAACAATTCATTCCTCTAATATGAATATGGCATTAGGAATATATTACCGACCACCTAACCAGGACAGTGATAGTGATGCTGAAATGATAAGGGAGATTAGAGAGGCTATCAAAATAAAAAACACAGTAATAATAGGAGATTTCAATTATCCCCATATTGATTGGGTGCATGTCACCTCAGGACGGGATTCAGAGATTAAATTTCTTGATGCCTTAAATGACTGCTTCTTGGAGCAGCTAGTACAGGAACCCACAAGGGGAGAGTCGATTCTCGATCTAGTCTTGACTGGAACGCAGGATCTGGTCCAAGAGGTAACTGTTACTGGACCGCTTGGAAATAGTGACCACAATATAATAACTTTTAATATTCCTGTGTTGGGAAGAACACTGCAGCGGTCAAACACTCTGGCATTTAATTTCAAAAAGGGGAATTACACTAAAATGAGGAAGCTAGTTAAACAGAAACTAAAAGGTAGAGTAATTAAACTAAAATCCCTGGAAGCCGCATGGAAACTGTTTAAAGACACCATACTAGAGGCCCAACTTAAATGTATACCCCAAATAAAAAAACACAGTAAGAGACCTAACAAAGAACCACCATGGCTAAACAGCCATGTTAAAAAGGCAGTGAGAGAGAAAAGGGCAGCTTTTAAAAAGTGGAAGTCAAATCCTAGTGAGGAAAATAGAAAGGAACATAAACACTCCCAAATTAAGTGTCATAATGTAGTAAGAAAAGCCAAAAAAGAGTGTGAGGAACAGCTAGCCAAAAATTCAAAAAACGATAGTAAAATGTTTTTTAAATACATTAGAAGCAGGAAGCCCGCTAAAAAAGCAGTGGGGCCCTTGGATGATAAAGATATAAAAGGAGCGATCAAGGAAGACAGTGCCATTGCGGAGCGATTAAATGATTTCTTTGCTTCAGTCTTCACGGCTGAGGATGTTACAGAGGTTCCTAAATCTGAGCCAGCCTTTTTAGGTGACAAATCTGAGGAACTCACTCAGATTGAAGTGACATTAGAGGAGGTTTTGGAATTAATTGATAAGCTGAATAGTAACAAGTCTCCAGGACCAGACGGCATTCACCCAAGGGTTCTGAAAGAACTCAAATGTGAAATTGCGGAGTTATTAACAGTGGTTTGTAACCTATCCTTTAAATCCACTTTGGTACCAAATGACTGGAAGACAGCCAATATAACACCAATATTTAAAAAAGGCTCTAGAGGAGATCCTGGCAATTATAGACCGATAAGTTTAACATCAGTACCAGGCAAATTAGTAGAAACACTAGTAAAGAGTAAAATTGCAAGGCACATAGAAGAGCACGAATTGTTGGGCAAAAGTCAGCATGGTTTCTGCAGAGGGAAGTCGTGTCTAACTAATCTATTAGAATTCTTTGAAGGGGTTAATAAACATGCGGACAAGGGGCACCCAGTGGACATAATATACTTAGATTTCCAGAAAGCCTTTGACACGGTCCCACACCAAAGGCTTTTATGTAAATTAGGTGGTCATGGGATAGGAGGAAAGGTCCTTTCATGGATCGGGAATTGGTTAAAAGACAGAAAACAAAGGGTGGGAATAAATGGTAAATTTTCACAATGGAGGAGGGTAACTAGTGGTGTTCCCCAGGGGTCAGTCC
Organism: Carettochelys insculpta; assembly: GCF_033958435.1. Classification (NCBI taxonomy): domain Eukaryota; kingdom Metazoa; phylum Chordata; order Testudines; family Carettochelyidae; genus Carettochelys; species Carettochelys insculpta. Next base: position 8,302,727 of record NC_134138.1, read on the forward strand.
TGGGACCGATCCTGTTCAACTTGTTCATCAATGATCTAGAAAATGAGGTAAGCAGTGAGGTGGCAAAGTTTGCAGATGACACCAAGTTGTTCAGGACAGTCAAAAGCAAAAGGGATTGTGAAGAACTACAAAAAGATCTCAGCAAACTGAGTGATTGGGCAGCAGAATGGCAAATGAAATTTAATGTGGGTAAGTGTAAGTTAATGCATGTTGGAAAAAATAACCCAAATTTCACGTACTACATGATGGGGTCAAATTTAGCTACGACAGATCAGGAAAGGGATCTTGGAGTTATAGTGGATAGTTCTCTGAAAACATCCACGCAGTGTGCAGTGGCAGTTAGTAAGGCAAATAGGATGTTAGGAATTATTAAAAAAGAGATCGATAATAAGACAAAAGATATCATACTTCCACTATATAAAACTATGGTACGCCCACATCTCGAGTACTGCGTGCAGATGTGGTCTCCTCACCTCAAAAAAAGATATATTGGCATTAGAAAAGGTTCAGAAAAGGGCGACTAAGATGATTAGGGGCTTGGAAAGGGTCCCATATGGGGAGAGGCTAGAGAGACTGGGACTTTTCAGTTTGGAAAAAAGGCGATTGAGGGGCGATATGATAGAGGTATATAAAATCATGAATGGTGTGGAGAAAGTGAATATAGAAAAATTATTTACCTTTTCCCATAATACAAGAACTAGGGGACACCAAATGAAATTGATGGGTAGTAGGTTCAAAACTAATAAAAGGAAATTTTTCTTCACACAGCGCACAGTCAACCTGTGGAACTCCTTGCCCGAGGAGGCTGTGAAGGCCAGGACTCTATTAGGGTTTAAAAAAGAGCTTGATAAATTTTTGCAGGTTAGGTCCATAAATGGCTATTAGCCAGGGATAAAGTATGGTGCCCTAGCCTTCATAACAAGGGCAGGAGATGGATGGCAGGAGATAAATCACTTGATCATTGTCTTCTGTTCTCCTTCTCTGGGGCACCTGGCATTGCCCACCGTTGGCAGATCGGATGCTGGGCTCAATGGACCTTTGGTCTGACCCAGTATGGCCATTCTTACGTTCTTATGTTCTTATACCCTGCTGCCAGGGTAGCAGGAGGGAGCAGGAGCCATGTTTTTTTTTAAATAGCCACAGGAACCTCAGGCCATGGGGGCTCAGAGCCAACACTTTAATCTGGTGCTACAGGTTGAACCTCTCTAGTCTGGCACCCTCAGGATCTCACTGGTGCTGAATGAGAGAATCTGCCAGACTACAGAAGGTCAATATTCCCTAACACATCACCAACACTTCCACTGCTTTCTGGGCTCTTGGAAGACGTGTCAGGGTGAATTGGTGGTGCTCATTGAGTTTGGGCCCAGTTCTGCTGGGAGCTGATGTGAAGCACTAGCAGGCCTACAATCGAACTAAATATTCCAGGGAGAGGATGCAGAAGATATAACTGGCTTGAGAGGACATGGTAGGTCAGTAGTAAGAAGTGCTGGTCCCAGCCACTGGAAAACACAACCACTGCATGCTTGCTGGAATGGTAGGCTGACCAACTCAGAGTGAGAGAACTGTCCTTCCCCAAAGAGCCGACAGTCCAAAACAGACTCATCATGAGAGATGGGACCACAGTGGAGGGGGTGGAGGAGAGGTTAATGAAGAGGCCAGCAAGGAAAGATGTGTACTAGTAGGGAGCTGGTTGGAGAGGAAAAGGGAAAGGCAGTGAGATGAGAAGGCCTACAGCCTAATAGCTAGTGCAGGGTTTCCAAAACTAATTTGGCCACGGAACACTTTTGGGCTTGGAATATATTGGTGGAACACATGCGTGCTTGTCTGGGGAAGAGGGATTTCATACTGAAAGATTGCTGTATATAACTCTCAAAATTTGATTTAAAAATTAGGGGGTTTAGATGGCTTTAATTTACAAAGAACAAAAGATAACAAGAGAAAATCATCTGAATGAACATCTAATGTCCTTCTGAGAAGAGGGCGATTATCAACCCTATAACTGAGTATAAAAATTAAAAATTAAGTACTAACCCAAAACAAAACATCAACAGCCAAAAGAAGGATGATTAGCATCATTCTTTTGTACAAAAATAGAAAGGACAATTTTGTTCAGAAAAGAGTTGTCCTTCTTTAAAAGCAGAAAAAAGCTTTTTGTGAAAAAAGTGCAAAACAAGTCAGGTATGGAACATACTTTTAAATTTTGTGTTTCATAAAATTGTTATTTTTTCAGAAAATGACTGGAAAATAAAAATAAGTACATATGACAGTTTTTTAATGGGAAGAGTGTTTCTGCATCTCTGTTTCGCACAAGTCGCATAATAACAACTATACTACTGTATTATGAATGCTTAATACATATTAATACACCTACAATCTAAATACTATTCAAATACCTTAGTAATGTCGATGCACACATAATTTCTTATTAAATATTTTAGAAGGAAAAATATTGGTAGCATCGAAATATTTTCTCAGGGAATACCTGTTCACATTGCATGGAACACCACTGATCCACAGAAGACAATTCGGGAAAGACAGGGACAGTGTATCAGAGAGGTAGCCGTGTTAGTCTGTACCGTCGAGAACAACAAGAAGTCTTGTGGCACCTTGTAGACTAACAGATATTTTGGAGCATAAGCTTTCGTGGGCAAAGACCCACTTCATCAGATGAAGCAGGTCTTTGCCCATGAAAGCTTATGCTCCAAAATATCTGTTAGTCTATAAGGTGCCACAAGACTTCTTTGCTGTTTTCACAGGGATAGCATGTTAGACCAAGCCTGCGGCGAGCTGCGTTTTACTCTGGGCTTTGCCACTGGTTTTTTGGGGGACCTTATGCAAGCCCTTCAGCTTGCTGTCTGCCTCAGTTTCCCCCAATGATACTAAGCTCCTTTGTACAGCGCTTTGCAATCTTCAAGGAGTAGCTGTGACAGTGGTGGACAGGAAGTGGATTACTGTCCCAAATGTGGGGAACCAGCGTGAGAGGAGGTTAAAGCAGCGCTTGAGAGAAAGCTGTCGAGACACTTTCGGTCACACTGAGGTACAGCTTCCCCCAGTGATTCTAGCAAGGGACCTGGTGAAGGGAGGCAGCGTGAAGGAGAGATGGGGAGTGGGGTTAAGTTGTCCCTTTTGCTTTGCAGGAGACCTAGTCAGGCTGGGACTTCTCCTCTGGTCCTGCATGCCAGTACTCTCACCACAAGGTCCCGGAGCAGCTAGCCCCAGATGTAACATCATTCCGTCGCTTGGCTCAAAACAACTGCATGCGTGAAGGAAACAGAGCAGCCCCCACTGAAATTCCAGACTCCTATAAAGTAGGGATGTAAAATCCAGTTGAATTAGTTCATTGGCGAAACATTAAGTTTAATTGGTTAACCAATTCAGCAGGGGAAGGGGAGCTGCTGAAGGAGCCACTCCAGCACTCCCAGGACCAGGGTTACTCTGGTCCACCTGGAGCACCCCCTACCTGCAGTGGGCTCTGATTAACCATAACCAGTGAGCCTCCATCCGTCTGGGGTGAGGCTTGCCGGTTAACTGTTAGCATTCCTAATATAAAGGGCCTTTTGCTAAGCTCCGGAGCTCTCTCTGTAACCTACTTTCCCTAGGATCCTCTTTGGAACTATTCAGAAAACTTTATATAAATGTCCTGATTTGCAAGTTAAAACCGAAAACAAAACCGCCCAAACCTGCTTATTGCCCAACGCATAAAGCATTAATGCCAAGTACGCGCTTACACGGGTTTGATTTTATTGCAGCTAAATGGGTAATTCTCATCTCTCCAACTGTGCCCAAGAGAGCAGGAAGAGGACAAAAGCAACAGAGCTAGAGTTGAAGTGGATCTCTCCATTCCTCTGTCACAGAGTCCTACGGCCTGCGTGGTTTTAAATAAGTCATACTCTGCACACGCAACCACGAGGCCTGGAAGAGATTCATTAATATTTGTGAGGCGCTCGGGTGCTATGGTGATGAATGTGTTAAACGAACATTGCAGAGAGACGGGTGAGCAGCTGGGAAAAAACAACATGCTAACTTAATTGAATGGGCCTCTTCTGTTTTTTCTCCCTGGGATTGTCAAGGTGCATTAAATTCCTCACTGACATCAGATTAAAAAAAACCAGTAACAGCGGATAGTAACAGAGAGGGAGCCGTGCTAGTCTATATACTGTCAAAACAAAAAGCAGTCAAGTAGTACTTTAACAAAATAATTTATTAGGTGAGCTTTCGTGGGACAGACCCACTTCTTCAGACCATAGCCAGACCAGAACAGACTCAATATATAAGGCACACAGAACCAAAAACAGCAATCAAGGTGGAGAAATCAGAAAAAAATGATCAAAGTGAGCAAATCAGAGAGTAGAGGGGTAGAAGCGCGGGAGGTTAAGAATTATATTAAGCCAAGTATACAAACGAGCCCCTATAGTGACTCAGAAAATTCCCATCCCGGTTCAAACCACGTGTTAATGTGCAGTATTTGAATATAAAAGACAGTTCGGCAGTCTCCCTTTCAAGAGTGGTGTGAAAATTCTTCTTCAGTAACGCGCAAACTTTTAAGTCATTAACAGAATAGCCCACTCCATTAAAATGCAGACTAACTGGTTTGTGGATCTGGAGTGTTTTTATGTCTGTTTTGTGCCCATTAACTCTTTGTCTAAGCGAGTTTGAAGTCTGTCCAACATACAAAGCATCTGGGCATTGTTGGCACATGATGGCATATATGATGTTAGTTGAGGAACATGAGAAAGTGCTCGTGATTCTGTGAATAACCTGGTTAGGTCCAGTGATGGTATTTCCAGAGAAGATATTTGGACAAAGCTGGCAGCGGGCTTTGTAGAAAGGAAAGGTCCCAGGACTGGTATTCCTGTGGTATAGACTGTGGCTGTTGGAGAGAATCTTCATAAGATTGGGAGGTTGTCTGTAGGAGAGAACAGGCCTGTCACCTAGGGCCTTCTGGAGTGTGGCATCCTGATTAAGGACAGGTTGTAGGTCTTTAATAATTCGTTGCAGTGGTTTGAGTTGGGGGCTGTAGGTGATGATCAGTGGTGTTCTGTTCTTGGCTTTTTTGGGCCTATCTTGGAGTAGCTGGTCTCTGGGTATTTGTGTGGCCCTGTCGATTTGTTTTTTTATTTCTCCTGGTGGGTAATTCAGGTTTAGGAATATTTGGTAAAGATCTTGTAGTTTTTGGTCTCTGTCAGTTGGATCAGAGCATATGCAGTTGTAGTGAAGGGCTTGACTGTAAACAATGGATCTGGTTGTGTGCAGGATGGAAGCTAGAAGGGTGTAGGTAAGTATAGCGATCAGTGAGTATCGGTACATTGTAGTACCGATCAGGCCATCCTTGATTTGTACTGTAGTATCCAGGAAATGTATCTCTCGCATGGAGTAATCGAGGCATAAGTTGATGGTGGGGTGCAGATTGTTAAAGTCTCTGTAGAATTCTTCAAGAGTCTCTATACCATGGGTCCAAATCATAACATTGGATGTGTGTGAGGCCATTCTGCCCTCTAGCGGCGGGACTCTGAGAGACAGGGTAAAAGTCCTGCTGCTAGAACAAGTTGTAATCTCCCCCTTAACTCAAGACTCTGCAGTCCTGGGTCTGAAAGGCTACGTTTCGAGTCTTGTCTTTGGGCGTGACTTCTCTGGAAATGGCGCCTGCTTCCTGCCATCCAGAGAGGTTTCACAACCTGTCTCTAGCCAGTAGTGCCTATTTCAGGGCTGCAACTAAGACCTGGTCTACACTAGACATTAAAGTTGATTGTAGATACACTATTCTAACTATGGCAATTGTGTCTCTAAAATCAACTTATCTACAGTCAACTTATCTGGCCATCCTCACAGAGGGAGGTTGACTAGAGAAACTCTCCCATCGACCTCCTTTACTGCTTGCAATATTGAGGAGTACCAGGGCTGACTGCCGATCCCAGACAGCATGATTTCACATGTCCCTACTTGGTGTGTGAAATCGAAGCCTGGAAGATCGACCCTGATTGGGTTGATCTTCCATGTAGTGAAGACATATCCTAAATGTTAAAATGGAAAGAGCAGCACAGTTAAAAGACCCCTCTGCTGGCGTGACAAGCTCGCAAGCATCAGACACATGTAATGCCCTGTTGTTGTTTGGACCAGTGTGGGTTTTTTTGCAGTTTGCCAGCAAGTCTTACGTCCTGAGAGCTGAAATTCCCTAATGCATTCCTCTTTCTGTAGCAGAGGCTATTCTCCTGGCCTCTCTGAGAGCTTCCCCCTTTCCTCTGCACCACATTGCTCTGCTGCTATTGACCGAGGCCAGGTTCCAATGCACCACTTTTCCCCTCTTGCATCACTTCTCTAAAGAGGATGGAGAGAGGCTGTTCTCAATGGTGACAGAGGGCAGAGCAAGGGGCAATGGCCTGAAGTTGCAGAGGGGGAGGTGTAGGTTGGATATTAGGAAAAACTCTTTCCCCAGGAGGGTGGTGAAGCACTGGAATGAGTTACTGAGAGAGGTGGTGGAATCTCCATCCCTAGAGGTTTTTAAGTCCTGGCTTGACAAGGTCCTGGCTGGGATGACTTAGTTGGGGTTGATCCTGCTTGAAGCAGGGGGCTGGACTAGATGACCTCCTGACGTCCCTTCCAGCCCTACAGTTCTTTGATTCTATGATTCTCTTCTACCAGTCTTGCCTTCCCATCTCTTAGGGTAACACCAACATGCCTGCATCGGGTCTGTGCTGACACAAAAAGTGGAATGCTGTTTTTGCCAGAGCTCATCTGCAAAGTCGCCCCCTTGTGTACACACAAGAGTCTCCTGAAGACTCATCTTTGTTGCGCTATAAGAAATGTCTAAGAAACATATCAGTGATAGGACCCTGGGCAAGACGAAGAAGGGGTGTGAGCCTGTGGCAGGTACACAGAACTTCAGGCATGTGGAGGGGCTAGAATGCTGTGTATCACCAAAAACATTGGTCCAAATCTGTCCTTGGTGGCAAGCATCTGTTAGAGTGAGAGGAGCATTTAGACGCCACTCTACGCCCAGCCCTGAAAATTAAAACAAGGGTGAGTCAGTGTGTGCTCAGGCTCCCTTTGCAAAAGAATTAGCAGATGGGTCAACGACTGATCAATCAATTGCTGCAGAGGTCAATAGGTAGCTTATGAGAACCACCTTTTACCTCTAGCACATACGGCGTCTATCTGCAACATGTGTAACCCACACGCCTAGTGGGTGTCAGTCACTGTCCCATGTAGTGGCAACTAGGCCACTTGCAGAGTGACATATTGTGTCCTCAACAGCCTTCTCAAACTGCAGTGGCTCCTGTACTATACTCCAGAGTTGCCAGGTTCTAGCTCACCTGCTGGTGGTTGCAAAGGAACGTTTGTCTGGGGTTTGAAATGGGTCTCTAAAGCTCTGGCTGAGCCCCCTCACTTAGGGGCAGTCTATAACCAGCATGGTTCACTGTGTTGTGTAACCTAGACCCACTCACAGAGAGAAAGGAGTCACTTCTCTAACTGTAGCTGAGAGCCCTGTGGCTTTTAACTCCACCTGTAGAGACTCCTGCGCAAAACTCCAGGGGTCCCAGGTTCAAATCACATTCATTCATCATTTGTTAGCCAATTATAAATGGAAACAATATAAAGCATGACTCATTTCACACTGGTCTGTGAACACCTCTATGATGGTAGGGGCTTAGGGTCATTACCAACTGGCCTGGGATGGGTTCAGAGCTGTGACCTACAAGCAAAGGTAACAGAGAGGAAGCCGTGCTAGTCTATACACTATCAAAACAAAAAGCAGTCAAGTAGCACTTTAAAGACTAGCAAAGTAGTTTATTAGGTGAGCTTTCGTGGGACAGACCCACTTCAGTAGCACACATAAAGGTATGTGTGTTACTGAAGAAGAATTATCGCACCGTTCTGGAAAGGGAAACAGCCGAGCTGGCTTTTATATTCAAATTTGGCACATTAACACATGGTTTAAATCATGATGGGAACTTTCTGAGTCACTGTAGGGACTTGTCTGCATACTTGGCTCAATCTAATTCTTGACCTTCCCCTCCACTCTCTGATTTGCTCACCTTGATTATCTTTTTCTGATTTGTCCTCCTTGCTTACTGTTTTTGGTTCTCTGTGCCTTAAATATTGACTCTGTTCTGGTCTGGCTATGGTCTGAAGAAGTGGGTCTGTCCCACGAAAGCTCACCTAATAAACTATTTTGCTAGTCTTTAAAGTGCTACTTGACTGCTTTTTGTTTCTACAAGCAAAAGGTTTTCTCCCCCTACCAATCTCACCCACCAGCTGGTCATCAACTATTATTAGTGTACAGGACAATTTCCTGCCCCCAACATTATGCAATAAACTCACCGGCATTACAGCCTCCGTTGCACAGACAGGTTTTTGATTGTATCCAGCATCTACTGATCCAATTACTTGTGTATTCTCTTGCAGGAATCTTCACAGCTCTGCATTTTTTAGCATTCGAGCCTGAAATATTCCCACCTGAAAATCAATCGAGTGCTCTGGGCAGGGCTTTGTGACTATTATTTATTGTTGTTCATATTATTGAACCCACTGCATGACCACAGCCATAGGACGATTTCAGACAAAGGCCCCATGCCCATTATAAAAGCCTGTCAATAAAAGTATAGTTCCATTAACTTTCTATAAGCCACTTACTTGCTGCATACCCTTGTCTGTTTCCGTCTCCCCTGTCAGAAGGACACTTATTGCATGTCCTGCTGAGAGCTGGAGGGAGGCCATAACAATTGTTCACAAACGTTTTCAGGTTTTTAAATGAATTACAGCTTCCTGGATTCACAATGCATTGGTATCAGAGGGGTAGCCGTGTTAGTCTGGATCTGTAGAGCAACGAAGGGTCCTGTGGCACCTTATAGACTAACAGAATACATTGGTGTTTACTTTCCTTGAAGAGTCCGGAGGGAATGAAACAAAATAGGAAGAAGACTTCTTTCGGAGATGGAGTTTATTTTCGAAAGAGCCCAATCTACACTGCCTTTTACCTTTTGAAAGAATGTCTTCTGAAAAAGAGATGATGCAAATGAAGCATGAGATATGTAAACCAGTACCTCATCTGCATTTTTGATTTCCCTCATTTGCATTCATCTTTCGCAAGAGGAATGCAAGTGTCAGCATTGCTCCTGACAAAGCCCTGACTGATGATTTAGTTGGGTTGGTCCTGCTTTGGGCAGGGGGCTGGACTCGATGACCTCCTGAGGTCCCTTCCAGTTGTAGGATTCTGAGTGGAAATTGTAGCCAGGAGTAGAACGGGAAGCAGGGTCTTGTGGCTGGAGCACTACACCAGGATACAGAAAACCTGGGGTCTATTCTGATCTTAGGCAGAGATTCCCCATTTAAGGTAACTCTGTGCCTCTGAAAATGGGGATCGTTCTCTGCCTCCCAGGGATGGCACTGGGGTGGAGTCCATGAATGACTGCTGTCTCAGATACGACAGTGCTGAAGAGAAGAAGCCTCCTGTAGAGTTTGAGTTCATGCCATTGGGGGTGGCCCTCATCCCATCTGAGGTAGAAATATGTAACCAACAAAGCTATTGTAACCTACACACCTGCTCAGCCTGGTTCACTAGCCCCTGTAGTGGCACCTGGATCATTTACAGAGAGAAGGAACAAGCCTCTCTACAGCCTTAGCTCAGCAAGAGCTGCCTTTTAGCCCAAACTGTAGTGGAGCCTGCACTAACCTTCAGAGGTCCCAAGTTCAAGTCTGCCTAGGGGTGGTTACACTATACTGTACCCTCACTGGCATCTGTGTTGGTCCCCGCTCCAGGATCTCAGCTTTCTGGGGCAGGCCCCATTTCTGTTTGCACAACGCCCTGTGGGATGGGCGTCCTTTGTCCTGGCCCCAGCACACTACCGTAATCAATAACACTAATATCAATGCACTGTGTGTCCTGCATTGCGGGTCAAAGCAGCACGAATACTGAAACCATGCAACAGAAACCGGTCGTGAGCAACGTACCAACCGGATAGCTTTGTCTGCAGGGACTGGTGAGTAAATTCAGAGAACATAAGGATGACTGCATCGAAAGGGGCTACCAAGCCAATCGTGCTCATATCAGTGGGAGTTGACCCACAGCTACTAAAAGGCAATGTTCAGCACCAGCCTCAAGCCCCTTTGTCTCCAGAGATTATTTCAATGAGGTAGCTACAGCGGTCCCAACAGGGCCCTGCTCTGTGCCCATGCAAGGGGCGGGGCCTCAGGCAGAAGGGGTGGGGCTAGGGATCAGCAGCCCTCAGTGCTGCCTGAATGCGCCATGGAACAACAGTCCCAGAGCTCTGGGATCTTTGGTCGTGCTAGTCCTGGGGCATCCTTTTTAAATAATGCTGTCAAAATACACAATTGTAATAATAATAATAATAACAATAATATAGAAAACCCAGTGTTGAAAATTACAAGGTGATACACAAATGAAGAACCAAATTAACTGTGAACTCTCTAGAGAAAAAAGAAGCCCTTGGTGACATTGTGAGTAGCTCATATGGCAGACGTTCCACACCCTTAATCATTTTTGTTTCCCTTTTCCAATTCCAATATATCTTTTTTGAGATGGGGCAACCACATCTGTACACAGTACTCCAGATGTGGATGCGCTGTGGATTTATATAAAGGTAACATGACATTTGCTGTCTCATTATCTGTTCCTTTTTTAATGATTCCCAACATTATGTTAGCTTTTTTGACTGTTGCTGCACACCAAGAGGATGTCTTCCGAGAACTATCTGCAATGACTCCAAGATTTCTTTCTTGAGAGGTAACAGCTAAGTTGGACCCCATCATTTTATATGCATAGTTGGGATTATATTTTCCAAAGTGCATGACTTTGCATGTATCAACATTGAATTTCATCTGCCATTTTGTTGCCCAATCACCCAGTTTATTAAGATCCTTTTGTAGCTCTTCACCATCTGCTTGGGACTTAACTATTTGGACTTCCATGGACTTTGAAGGTGACTGATTCCTGTAGCCTGCATCACTGCCATCCTGCCATGGCAGATATTAATTAAAGCAATCAAATGGCAGGGAGGAGAGAAGCATTCCTTAATGCACATCACATAGGAATGTTTTATGGCCCTTTGATGGGCTCCCACAGACAAAAGAAAGAAAACAAAAGGCTGAGGGATTTCATCTTTCCAGCGCCCTCTTACACAGCGTCTCTCGCTAGGTTGCCACAGCAACTCGTTTCTCAGCTGCTACCCTGACGACATCTGCTGCATTTTTTAAGAGCTCAGCGATTAATCATCATTTCATGTGCTCTCCTACCTCCCAGGCAAAGGGATGGGATGGTCCTCAGATGACAGGGGATGCAAACTCCCAGGTGGTGTATGCTCAGGCAGCTTCCTGGTCAGCGTGCAACACTGTGCCTGGGACACAGAGGATCTGAGTCAGTTATAGCCAGAGCTGGAACTGACTTTTTAGTTCAAAGCGCAGCAGTGATTTTAGATCAGGAGATTGTGAAGACCAGGACTTTAACAAGGGTTCAAAAAAGTACTAGATAAATCCATGGAGGTTAGGTCCATCAATGGCTATTAATGAGGCTGAGCAGGAATGGTGTCCGTGCCCTCTGTCTGTCAGAGGCTGGGAATGGATGACAGGGGAGGGATCCCTCAATGATCCTCTGTTCCATTCACACCCTTTCAGGCATCAGGTGTTAGCCTCTGTCGGAAGACAGGACATCAGACTGGATGGACCTTTGGTCTGACCTAGCGTGGCCATTCTTATGTTAAAAAAATACTGCTCAAGAGTGGCCCCATTTTGTAAGTAGATGGCATGTGCTGTCCTTGATGACTGCATTTGTGGTCACCTTATCCAGCAAACAAACACACAAATAAATATATAAATAAAGAGCCGAAGTAGAAAAGATCCGAAGCAGGGTCACGCAAACGGCAGAGGATCCCCTACAACAGTGGTGCCCAAACTTTTCAGCATCACCCCCCACTTTTGATTTGTGAGAAACCCTCACTGCCCCCCCGACCTCTTCTTCACCATCATCCAACCCCCTCTTAACAAAAAATTCAACTCAATCTGAGCCCTGCACTGTTGGAGCCACCCACCCACCAGCCGCACACCCCAGCCATTAACACAGCTGCCTGATCCCCATGCTGCTCTCTGGCTGCTTGAGCCCTGCGCTTCCGGGGACCAGCCACCTCCCTGCCAGACTGAGCCGCCCAAGCCTCGTTATGCCAGGGCCAGCCACCCAAGACTCATGAGCCCTGCAATCCTTCCGCCCGAGCCCTGTGATCTGCCCTGCCCGAGCCCCTCCTCTCCCCTCCCCCAAAGCCAGGCACTCCCTTCCCCCATCTAACCCCAGTCACCTCTCTTCCCCCTCCCCCTCCCACACTTACTCCCTTTTGCAGGAGGCCGCTAGCTCCACATGGGTCTTCGCCGGCTGCCTGCTTTTTCTAGAGGCTGCACTGGGTTGCCCACATAAAATGGCAGGGGCTGAGAGCCAGAAGCAAAGGCTGTATCTTTCTTCAGGTGGGGGAAATGACGGGGGGAGCTGAGTCACCTCGCACCCCTCCCCCCACTGGAATTTCTTCACGCTCCCCCTCCAGGGGGCACACCCCCCAGTTTGGGAAACCAGGCCCTACAATGAGAGGCTGGAAGGATTTGGAGGATTTACATTTCGAAAGGCGATGGCACGACACAGGGGACAACAAAGAAAAGTGATTTTTAGAGGCGCATATCTGAGAGCTCTTGTTTGCTCTTTCTCAGCCAAGACATAGGGCTCCAGCCCCAGCCTCAGCCCCAGGATCTGGTGGGGGGCCCCTGCCCCCTCCCATGCTGCACGGCAGGAGCAGAGATGGGGCTGAGCTCCTGCCGCATGCCCTTGAAAATGGTCTCGTGCCCAGAGTGGCACGGTTGCCGGGGGTTGCTGACCCCTGCCCTATTCCATCCTCACTGCCTTCTTTTTTTCTGGACCTTCCTGGTGCAGGCAAGGAGCCAGAGGAGGTTGTGAAGACAAGAACTTTAGCAGGGTTAAAGGATGTTTTCTGAGCCAGGAGGAAATGATAGACAAGTGCTAGCATCTCTGCATGACACCCTCCTTCCCACTCCTCTGCTCCTGCCCTCTGCTTTAGACTCAGCCTGTGCCTGGAGAAGCCCAGCCCGATGATTTGGTGGGTGATGGCACTTGTGGGGGAAAGGAAGTGGCTGCCAACATGCCCTGTAAATATTAAAGTCAAGAAAGCTTTTAAAAAACACCCCCCACCCCGAATTGCTCCCACTTTCCATGGGGGGATTCTGCTGCTGGAGGTTTCTAATTGTCACGTGGCGCAAGGGTGGTGAGGCTTCTGAGGAGTGTGAATGATTAATGAGCCGTGGTGACAGCTTGGCCTCGGAAGCATGGTCGGCTGTCTGTGCTCTACATATTGCTCTTTGAAGGGAGCTCAGAGCAGGGCATGGATGGTCCAACAGGCTGAGCACTAGAGTACGACTCAGGAGAGCTGGTGTCTACAGGCAGCTCTGCTACAGATGCCACATATGACCTTGGGCGAGACACTTAATCCTCCCTGTGCCTCAGTTTCCCACTTGCAAAACAAGGCTGGCACTTCTCTGTGCTCGCCAAGGGTGTTGGTGAAGCTAAACTCTGCCAATGACGATGGGATGGTAGGTACAGTGGTGAGGCAGCTTTTGGGGAGAATGGGGGCCTGATAGGCTGGAGGTAACAACAAGACAACCAGTGTCCATCTCCAGGGCGATCCACCTAAAGGTGACAGACCCCCGTCGTTAGCAGGGGGAATTGAACCTGAGACTTTAGGGGATAAAGCCAGAAGCCTCTCCTGCATGAGCTAAAAGCCAGTTACCTCTTAGCTAAGGCTGGAGAACAGACTTCAGGGTCCCTTGTCAGTGGTCTCAGAGAGAATGGAGAAAGGGGTTCCAAAGGGGATGGAGAGAGGTTGTTCTCAGTGGCGACAGCTAGAATAAGAAACAATGGTCTCAATTTCAGTGCCGGAGGTGTAGGTTGGATATTAGGAAATACTCTTTCCCCAGGAGGGTGGTAAAGCACTGGAATGAGTTACTGAGAGAGGTGGTGGAATCTCCATCCCTAGAGGTTTTTAAGTCCCAGCTTGACAACGCCCTGGCTGAGATGATTTAGTTGGGGTTGATCGTGCTTGAAGCAAGGGGCTGAACTCGATGACCTCCTGAGGTCTTTTCCAGCCCTGTTTCTCTGATTCAGTGCCTGTGGGTTGCAAGAGTGAGCACAGAGAATGTGTAAACATGCATCATTCGCCCAGGAGGAGCCAAAAGCCCTTTTCTGCTGAGACCAACCATCGCCCTGACATAGTGCCTGCCCAGTGCCACGCCTGCCAAATGGGGAACTGTGGGTCACATCGCTGCTGGTCTTCCCAGCCAGCAAGTGGCCTGGCCCCTCTGCCTTTGACCTGGTGGTGTCAGCCCAGCTCCTTACAGTGAAGTGTTTGCCTTGCCTCTGATTTTTATGGAAACTGGTACTGACGGGAGCTCTTGAGTCGCCCTCTCAGGAAAGTCTCAGTGAATGATTGGGCTGACAAAGACTGAACTGAGCTCTGCCTTCAACTGGCTGTGAATCAGCCCTGGAATACACACTGCGTGGCCGGGAGACTTGGGTTTGTCTTGTTACTGGATGGACACTTTCCATCAGCCCTACCATGTGGTTTAAAGATTACTCAGCTGGCAAAGGTAGGGCTGAAGAAATACAGTCCTGATACTAAAGGCAACCTCCAGGGCAGCAAAATAGGAACCCTCATTTGTTTTTGTAGGGGGCTATGAATAAGCAGACAGAACCATGTGCCACTTGGGGATGTTGCGCCGATTACTCGCCTTCATCTCTTTCCTGACATCAGTTTTCCTTACTGAAGTTGTCCCTGTAGTGGGGTTGAATATTCCCATGACTTTTCTTTTTTGCCCAGGGTCATACGGGGAATTTATGGCAGCCCCATCAATCGAATGGGGATTTTCTGATTGCTGGTCTAGCTACAGCTTCTTCCTTGCTAAGAACAAGGTGGCAGCCCAGGCTCTGGTCAGATTGCTTGATAATTGTGTTCGCAAAATTAAAAATCCGGCTATCAAATAATGGGATTTATTCAGCAATCTCCTCCTCCGTCATCTTCTTTTACTCTTGCTATTGCACATTTCCCTTATCGGGAGCATTGTTATTCCCATGTTTCGAGGCCAGATAATCCCTTAAGAAGATTTCTGTATTGTGTTGTTTAATTAACTTGGATGTTTAATATATCATTGTGCTTTCCACACTTCATTAAAAATAAAAAGCATATCAAAGGGAAGATACACCCATGCCAAGACACACTCAAACACAGACAAACATGGCCGTGTGCCCGGCTACGGAACAGACTTGCTTGGGAGAAACGTTGGGGGGATTATTTTACTGGAAGATCTCCTTGGCTTTGAGACAGGCTGCAGAGTGAAGGACTGCACATGCCCAGATTCTGTCAGCCCCAAGGCTAACCAAGGACTTCTCCCAAGTGTGAGAAAAGGGAAAAGCGAGAGAGCGGGAAAAAAAGACAAATAAACCTCCAGGATTGCCAGCATAGGCACATAGAAGCCAACCATTAAGGGAAACCAAGTGACAGGGCAAGTGGAAATGTGCAGAGTTGGGAGGAAGTTAAAAAAGTTTAGAGAACTGAAGTAGCCAGGGTGTTCAATCACAAGGTCTTGTCCAGCCTTAGGATTCTATGATTCTAGGATTATGAGAACTCGCCCGGCACTAGTCGAAACTGACCTCACTTAGGAGCTCTAAGCCAGGAGCGAGCAAACTTTGCACATCACTTTTCATCCCTGCAGTTAGCAGCCCCCTTCCCCACAACCTGCCTCCTGTCATCCAAACCGATGGGAATTCTGCTTATGTTCCTACGAAAGAAAAAAACCTTTTGGCACATGTAAGAAAATACGTCTGTAGAACGTAAAACCTTTATTAATCGGTCTATCAATGTGAACACACATACATAAAAACCATAACCTATTGCAACATGTTTAATGAGATGGATGAGCCTGAGACCCAGCAGCTGATTGTTCTGTGCCCCCGCCATGAAATTTCATACCCTCCCCAAGGGGGCCTGCCTGCACACCCTGCTCTAAGCCGCAGAGGAATGAAAATGCAACTACGATTCTATTGAAGCTTGTGATTTCAGCAGAGAAACCACTGCTGGTGAGAGGAGATTCAGGCCCACGTTTCTGGGTGGAGTGGGTGTGATACCAGCTGATGGTCGGAGCCCTGGGCTGATTGGACAGAGTGGCTGAAAGCCCAGGTGACATGAAGGTAACGCTCAGGCTAGGAGTCTCTCTTCTGCTTTTTGCCCTTTCTGCCGAGCTGGCTGAGTGTTCGAAAGGAAGCAGTGGTGGGGTAACCCTCAGGCTGTGCAGGCAGCAAGGAGAGCGAGGACTCCTATCAGCCTCTTAGGAAGCTGGGAGCAGGGGTCGCAGATTTTCTGGTTGCTCTGCCGCAGAAGAGGGATCCTTGCAGAGCTGCCATGCATGGCGCTTTTCCAGAGACGGGGGGACGTGTTGAAGAAAGGAGCCATGCCTCTTCTTCCCTCACCACCACACTGTGCTTCTGCTGCAGTAGGACTCAGCTGGGCACCAGCGTGGGACTATCAGCTACTGCAATGATAGAGCAACACACAGGAGAAAGTGTTAGGACAACTGACCCTCTCTCCTGCACCTGCTAATGCAGCCCTGAGTCTGACAGCATCATCCCCCTGGTCACACAGGTGAGATAGGCCCTTCGGCTGGCAGAGGCCAGTGCACCAGAAGGTGTTCAATGTGAGGACAAAGCCACTAAGTCTGGTCCATAATCAGCACAGAGTCGGTGCCAAGAGCACAGTGTAGCTGGGATGGACTCTTGGATGCTTGTCTTCCTGCTGTGCTCTGAGCCAATGGCAGCGGCTGAGTTCCTAGGCCCAGAGTGTGGCTATAACCTGCCCCTGAAGTCCTGGATGAGAGGTCAACATGATGGAGACCATCTCCTAGAGGATGGGACCAGTTACAGGTGGCAAAAGGCAATTTTTCCAGCTGCGGTTACTTGGCTACGCCAAAGCAGTCAGGAGGGCAAGGGAGCTCTGAGGCTATGGGTCATCTTATCAAGCAGAGGACAACCCTCCAATTGGTGATGTATTACTGGGGCTTCCTTTGCCCCATTGACCACACGTCAGTCTCTTCTAGGTACAGCCTGAGTCCCGGTTGCTGATTTCCAGCAGATGTTTGGGCAGCTGGCAAAAGATGCTCTTGGGCCTTAATGCACTGGGGATATGATGCTGGGGCAGTCTACCTCCTGCTGGCCATGCCGTTGCCCTGCCTCTCCTGGGGGCTTCACCTTGATGCTGAACTGTATGGGGCTGGGATGGGTCCCTATGGAACTGCATAAGTGTGGGCATAAGAGATGAAAAACCGGTGCTGGGCATAGCTGAGTGACTAAATCTGTCTGGGACTAATCCACTTACCCACAGCCATGCCTTGGAGGTGGGACAGAGGGACCATCCTCAAAGATATTGCAGAGAGGGCCCATGATCTATGCCGGGATGGATGGTCCTTGCCTGTGGCTGAGAGATCAGCATCGGTACCACCAGTATTGTCTCTGGTCTTGTGTCCCACCTTGTATCTTGACAGGGCAGGGGCCAGTGCGCCAGAAGAAAGTAGGTCAAGTTGGCCTAACCATCCATTGCCTTCCTTAACCTTCATTCGTTCCTATCTAAGATGTCTTTGGTAGCCAACTTGAGCTGGCATTGCCTTAAATCTCCCCAGGGCTCCCTCAAAAGTTTTTCTTCCACACCAGTTCTGGGATTCTCTATGGTTTAGAATATCTTGCTTCTTGGGGTGACATAGCCATGGATTCTCCTGCCCCCACAGGTCCCCATGAAGGGATTTTCCCTGGCATGGACCTGATGGTGCTGGTCCTGGCAGGGGGGCAGGGAGCTGGACTTGACTTCTTACCTGACCTTCCAGTTCTAGGGTTCTATGATTCAGTGATACAGTGGTGCTCCAATGGTGTGCTGAAGAGGCAAGACAGGGAGGGAGAGACATATCCTTGCTCGTCTTATCACAGTCCTCGTGAACCAATTTTTTCTTTGTGGGGGCTGAAAGCCATCTAACAATCCAGAAGGAAAAGTCCCTCCTCCTCTACCTGGTCGACTCTCAGGCTAAGCACACAGCCACACAGCCAGGGAGCCAGGTCAGGAGAGGCCTGTGTGCTTCTCTGCATGTGGTGCTCCTGCGATGACCTGGCAGACATGTGAGCCGTGCTAAAGGCTTGTGTCATCTACCTTTCCACCCTATGAATTTGGCTGCATTAACCCCATTAAGCGACTGAGCTCTGCTCGGCAAACAGCTTGTTAAGTGAGTCACGCTGCAGAGAACCAAGTGCCAGAAAAATTACCCTGTTACCATTAGCTGAATGGCTTCAGAGAACTCCGGGGCTTCCCTGCTGCAGGGATTCCTGGAGTGGGCCCGACTTTGGGTCCCTTTGGTGCAATGCCTTCTCACCAGAGGTGACCAGCACCAGCTGCATTAGAGGCAAAGGCAAGAAACTCCCTTATGGGGTAATTGTATTACAACCAACTGTAGTGGACTCGGCCCATGGCAGGTGCCCTTTCTAGGTGGCGTGGGTCTCTGCAGCTTGCCCCCTCAGGATCTGGCCAACCCTGGGGCCTTGTCCCCTTTAACAGGCTGCTCAGGGCATGCCCATAGTTAGGAAGCCCAGCCCTCAGTTCAAGGCAGGGCAGCGGGCAAATAGCCAGCCACCAAAATGGCGTGAGGCTGCCTCTCCTAGGGGTGGGGTAGGGGAATGCAGGCTGCCCCACTCCACTGTGTCCCAGCCCTGGGTCCTAACGATTGTTCTCACCCTGAGCTTGGTAGCGGGAATCCAGACCACAACACACCACCATGGGCTCAGGTGGACTGTCCGCCAGGCCACTTCCTACCTCCACCTCCATCAGCATTAGGCTCCAGTAGGATTGGTCAGCAGGTCCAGGCAGGTGGTCTCTTCTGGGTAGGTAGCACCTGGCAGGTTTGGCCAGTCAGGCATCTCAGCGTCATTTGGGTAGTCAGCCGGGGGACAGGACCGTGGGCTCCGGGCGGTCAGAGGCCTCAGCACCATGGGCATCAGGCAGGACCCCAGGACTGTGCTCACCTGGGACTGTGGGGTAACTGGCCATGGGCAGACTCTCCAGCCCCAGCAGGATCTTGGGGACAGGGCCTGCCACAAGCCCATTGGCACCAGTAGATCAGGAAAGTCAGGATACCGGGCCAACAGCAGGCTGGGCTGCAGCCCTCTGGGTTGGGCTGGGCAGCTGACCGATGGCTCTCGCTGGCCTGCCGGTCTGGCCTGGGTGCCCCGGCTCCGGCACCCAGGAGCCTGGTGAGGCAGGTCTGCCCTGCTTGGAGGCCACTCCTTTAATGGGCCTCGAGCCCCACCCTGGTTCTTCTGGTCCCAAGTGCTGCTCTCTGAGGGGTGGGACACAGGCGTTCTGGGTCAGAGCCTGCCCACCAAGGTCTCTGAGTGGCCTCCTCCACCTCCGAGTCAGGGGGAGGCCACAGCACCTCACCACACCAACCCACAGGGAAATCTTTCTTATCCCTATTATAATGAGGTAGGGAGGGGTCCCGAGCCCCCATACATCTTAAAAATGTGATCTAATGAAACTGTGGTTGTTTTCTTTGTCCGTGTGAAAGTCAGAGACAACCAGTTTTCAATTTCTTCTCCCCTCAGGAATCCCTTGTGGCCAGGAGTTCCACAGGCTAATTAGATGTTCTGCAAGGCAAAGGTTATTCCCTGAATCCTTTTAAAATCTGTTGCCTTTCGTGGCCACTGATTGTCCCTCTGTCCCTATATTGTGAGACAGGTTATTAGGTTAGAATCATAGAATCCTTGGTCTGGAAGAGACGTCAGGAGGTCATCGAGTCCAGCCCTCTGCTCAAAGCAGGACCAACCAAAACTAAATAATCCCAGACACAGCTTTGTCAAGCTGGGACTTAAAAACCTCTTGGGATGGAGATTCCACCACCCCTCTAGGTAACACATTCCAGTGCTTCACCACCCTCCTGGGGAACTAGTTTTTCCTACTATCCATCTTAGATTGTTCCCACTGCAACTCGATACCATTGTTCCTTGTTCTGCCATCCGTCACTACTGAGAACAGCATCTCTCCATCCTCTTTAGAGCCCCCTTCAGGCTGCTATCTAACGGCTCCTTCACTCTTCTCTTCTGCAAACTAAATAAGCCCAAATTCCTCAGCCTCTCCTCATAGATCATGTGCTCCAGCCCCCTAATCATTTTGGTGGTCCTCCGCTGGCCCTCCTCCAGTGCTTCCACATCCTTTCTGTACTGGAAGGCCCAGAGTTTCCACTCTGCATTTTCTTTCTCATTCATTATTTTCCGTGTCTCTTCAATGTGTTCTCTTATCCATGTCCTCTCTGAGCTAAGTTTTCCCTGTCATTTCGATCTTGTTTCCTACAAGGCTTTTCCAGCCTTCAGATAATTTTGCCAAACATCTCTAGATCCTTCTATATCTCCTTTTGGCAGAGCACAACCTGGCCTGAATACACTCCTCCCAGTAAAGGCATCTGATCGATTCACAACCTCGTCTGTAATCATCTCAGGATTATTTTGTCATCATCATCATCTACAACCATGGACTTAGAGCCCGTTGGTGTCTGATGCCTCCCTCGCTGTTTCATTCCACCTTTCCCTGCCCAGTGCGGAGTGGCTTAGTTTCTGCAGACTAGCTCTGCACCAATCTACTATGTCATCTACCCACTCTCGGAGGGATCTGCCTCTCCTATTCAAACCGTCCATTATGCCGAATACCAGGGTTTTGACTTTTAGTTCATCGTTCATTCTGCAGATATTCATGAATAGTTGTAGCTTCCATAGTATAACCTTCTGCACTAGGTTCTCTTTCGGCTGTTTCCTCCTATATAATTCCTCGTTGGTGACCTTCTGCTTCCATCCTATTCTCAGGATCTTTCTATAACTCCTGTCGAATGCCAATATCCTTCTGTTTGAAATTTTCGTTATCACCCACTTCTCACATCCGTACAACATGCTGCTGGAAACATATATTTTTGAGATGCTCAGCTTCGTTCCTAAGCTAATTGCTTTGCTTTTCCAGAGCTTATCCATCGCTTTCAAACTTGGTCCTGATATCACTATTCTAATTTCTATTTCCTTCTTACAGTCTAGATTGTACATCATGTTGCTCCCCAAATATGTGAACTTCTCTATGTTCTCTAGTTCAATCCTATCTACACTGATCTTCCTTCCTATTTCCTTATCTCTAAATACCATTGTCTTTGTTTTATCAATGTTCAGAATCAGTCCGTACCACTTCCCTTCCTCATTTATCACCTGCACCGTTCTCGCTAACTTCTCTTCCATCTTCTACAAGGATAACTAGATCATCCACAAACCTCAAGTTGTTGAGTCTCATCCCATGCACAGATATCCCTTCTGCCTCTTCCTTGGTCTTGTCCGTCACTTTCTCTAGGTGCGTGATGAAGATACTTGGTGACATTGGATCTCCCTTTCTTGTAACTCTACTCATTCTAAACCAACCTTCCAACTCTCTGCATGTTCTCCCTGCTGCTTCCACATTGTTTTGTCCCAGGCCTCGAATACAACAGACAGGAATGAAGGTAGTGAAGCTTGACTCTCCCTATCTATGTATCCAAGGGTCACGTTCACAGCGTCACACTCAGAGCCACCCAGCTGTGGCTTGGGCTCCGAGCCAGGGTTCTGCTTTGAATCTTTCTTTCTGCACCCTTCCTTGCAGGCTGTTGACCTGTCTGCTCAGACCAGGAAGTACTGCTTCAGACCCTTTATCTCACCACTTTAGGTTTCACTCTTCCATTGTCCCACAGAGTCCACAGCATAACCCCTCCCTTCCCCTAGCCAAGAGGGTATATCACCCCAGCTGCCCTGCTCCTAGGAGTTCTTCCTTAGGGTTGGTGCGTGGTCCAGCCATGAGGGCAGGGGTCTGGACTTGATGACCTCTTGAGGCCCCTTCAGATAATTTTTGCCACCATCTCTTGGATTCTAGGGTTCCACAGGCCTCCCACAGCCCAAATGGCTGGCAGGTGCCCAGCTTTGGGGCTCTCATAAGAGCCAACCGACTTTCAACAGAACCCTTGGACCTCCCTACAAACCCCAGCACAGATGAAATGTTTACTTGCACTTATAATCACCTGATTCCCAGTTGATCCATCTCAGCTGGGAGGCAGCTGATCCCCTAGAGGAAAGGCTGGGCCCCACTCCCCATAAAGAGCCAGCTGCCCTGTGATGCTCCCTTTCCATCTGGCGCTTTTGCAAACCTTTCCAGTCTGTGCTCAGTTCCTTAGCAAGCCTTTGCTTCTGCTATGCACATCGGGCATCTTCCCCCCCATGCTACAACCCAAGGCTCTGCAGCACCCATTTGCTGAAGAGAGTTGAGAGAAGGCTGCCCTGTGCACCCAGGATCAAAACTTGGACAAATGTTCCCTCTGATTTTTTTCCATCCATGTGAAGAATAAATTTTGTTCTGTGCACCAAGGCATATTCAGATGTGTACCACCAGTAGAAACACACACTGCCAGTTGTGGGCACTCTGCTTAACAGCTGGGTAGCATCTGACTTTCTCCTGGGTGGCTTGCTCTGTGTTGAGAGCTCTCTGTGAGATTTTTCTGGGGTACTCTTCACCAGAAGAACCCTGGCTGAGCAGCCAGCCCTGTTTAACAGCAAGCCAGCTCTGCTCCGAGGGGTGTGTGCTGCCAGAGGCAGGCACTGGTTATTTTATTTTATGTTGTTTGCTTGACATGGTTATCAACAGAGATTGTTTAGAATTTTTTTTAAAAGTGACTCACTCCTCTGTAGGTGTGAAAAGTAGCATTATGTGCAGCCGGGAGATATAATTTGTGACTCATGTACCCGTGGGCTGCGCATTTTGAGTGATAATTAAAAGGAGGGGGCTGGCGTCGGCTGGGAACTAGGCAAGAATGCAACGTAGGTCAGCGTAAAAGAGCTTTATCCTTGCATGAAGCAAATGAGAGAGCCTGCGAAGGGCAGACGCAGATGTAAGATACGAATCCAATTAATAGCTGTTTTTTAATTTTTTCAGCCCCGCTTACTTTTGGTGGGTCAGGGGCATGCTCCCAAGAATGCTCAGTCCCTCACAATCATTAGAGCTTTGAAAAAGTCTAGAAGCTCCTGGGAGATCTGTAGCGGGAGGAGGAAGGGGATTTGGGTCACTACAAAACTCTTTCAACCAGTATCCAGGTCAGAACCAGGGTTCCTTCAATTTTTCCAGCCATGTGCAGAAAAAAATTTATGTGCACCAGGATGCGTGTTGATGTGCACCACCCACAGAAACACGTGCTGTGGGTGCTCTGGAAATCTGATGGGCAGCACCCGAGTCTCTCCTGGGTGGCTGCCCAAGTGCTCGGCTTACAGGGGATGGGATCTTTATCTGAACAGTCAGAAGGTGAAGCACGAAGAAGAATAGGCCTGTCTCGGTGTGACCTTCGACCGCACACTGCATTACCATGCCTGCCTGCGGAAGACAGCTGCTAAAGTTACAACCTGCAACTATCGTACCAACTTGGCTGGTTTGTCGTGGGATGTTTGTGCCCCAGCCCTGCAGATGTCAGCCCTTGTCACCTTGCACTTAGAGCCAATCCTCACATACCAGACTGGTGGATACGCAGTTGGATGCCACCATGTGCATCATCTCTGGCACCTTGTGTCTGACTACATTCCCGGGGATCCCAGTTCTAAGCAACGCTGCTCTTCCTTCTATCAGAGAAGAGGTCGCATTGGCAAGTTACTGGAGCAAGAACAGGTCAACCCAAGCCTGCCGCTGCACAGTGGCCTTTTTGAACCACCACTGCACATTTGCGGTCACATCACCCATTGTGGTCTCCTCTGCCATGCCAGGATGTGAGGCCAGAAACACTCTGGCAAGAGCCATGGAGCTCTGTTGGAGTCCCCAACCAGTCCTTCTTCACTGACAACTTCCCTGCCTGGTTTGGACCTGCTCTGTCACCAGTGGTTCCCTGGGGAACAGGTTCCTGATGGGACAAGGTCTCTATGCACCTAACCAATATGCTGGGATGCTGTAACAGCCCTTTGTGCAGCTCAGATGACGATACACACTGAAGGCCTGCTGTCTAGAGTCAGCTGTGGTCCAGGAGCACTACATCATGGCCCTGAGGGTGCCCTGGTTTGGCTAGAAGACTATGCACATGCTAAATAAATACCATTCCTAACTTCAGCCTCACACCTGCTCTATATTCATTCAACCAACTGCCCCACAGATTGGTAGCAGGGCTTGAATGAGGGACCTTCAGCACCAGTTGAGATCACTCAGCCAGTGGGTTCGCTTTCATGAGCTGCCAAAAGCAGTTGGGTGTTAGCCACCATGTAGATTAGCTGCTTGACCACAAACACAGCATGTGCCTGACAAGGGTTCCATCCTCTCTCGGCAGTTGCTTAACACACAGTTATAACATTTAACAGAGGTAGGTTCTGTTAACCCTTCAGTCTCACTCCCTAAACCACTCTGCTGCCATTGATACTGTTTCTTTGAGTCTCTTCCTAATCACTTTAACTGGCTGTCATCTTTGGGGTACCTAGAACTCTTCACATGGATCCTCTAGCTCCCCCACTGCATCCATTTCAAAGGCCCCAGTTTCCCCTGTTCCTCAGGTTCTCACTCACTTGAGAGAAGATCCACCGTTCTGGCTGTTGGGGCCCATAGCCAGAGGGCGAATGAGCTGCTCAGGTGCTGATCCATTAGCTTCTCCAATAAGTTCCTGAAGAAAATGCTCTGCTAGAACAGACAACCCTTTTCCTTTCTCCCCCTCAGATTCCATCCCCTCCATCTCCTAAAACACCAGGGTGGGAAACACAAGAGTGCAGAACTCCCTTACAAGACTGGGCTGCTTGTCAGTCTAGTCTGGGTTTCCTTCTCCAGCAGCAGTCAGTCCCACCTCCATTTCTCCAACTTAGTGGTTTAATGCACATCTATCCACTTGGGTCTGCATAGCAAATACAAGGCATGGCCGCCAGACCCTTCCACCAGGTTAGATAGATTCATGCGTTCCGAGTGTGATGGAAATAACCACAGTCTTTTGCTTGACTCGAGGAGAAGGGTCTCCAGGGGTTGAATGGAAATGTCTGTTCTCATCTCCAGGGATGGACCCTGCAGGGTTAAGGAGGAGGCACACTGCCTGGAGTGGAGCTTAAGTTCCAACAGCTGCTTCCCAAAGTGCAGCTCCATTACCAGAAGCCTTCACTTTCCAGGCTCATCAACCAGCCACCGTTAACCAGTACTAAGGTTGCTTGAAATAAGCAAAGACAGTTCAGGCATTCTGCACAGCTGAGTCCTGTATTCCACTAGCTCATTCACAGCTCCTTTCTGTTACACTCCTATGGATTTTATTAAATGCCACTGTTGGATTAAAGGGAAAAGGGGAACTAGCTTTCAGGCATGCACCCACAAACACTCATAACCTCCTGCACTCACCCACTTACACAGCCAAACTCACACAGGTGAAGAGCTGCATAGGGATAGCAGAGGAAGCCAAGACCTAGCAGGTCCCGTGTGTCTGGCTGCAGCCATGAATCCGGGGTGGTGAGCTGATTGTATGGTCCCTTCTCAGCTTGCTTTCCTGTCAGTGTAACACTCAGGAGCAGCCAGTACCATCCATCCTGGGGAGAGGAGGAGGGTCCCAGAGTCAGGACCCTGAGCCTTCTCCAGGCCCCCCAGCCGGCCGAGACTAAATCCTGCAGAGGGGTGATATCAAGAACTTTTTACCCATCTTTTTATTTGTTTTAGTCCATACCTCTTGTCCTGTCCCACTGCCCCAGGATGCTGTATGACTGTGAGTCATCAGATAACAACAGATGGAACTTTGGTCTTCTCTTGATGGCGCCTCTGTCTCTTTCTTGGGTGGATTCTTTTGAAGGGCCCCTATTATTCTCTGGCCATCGAGGTGCTTTTGGCAGCTGGTCATCCAGACTGGCTGGCTTCAGGGGATGGATTCCATTACATACACACACCCATATTCATTCTTTCCTCACTCACACAAAGGAAAGCTCTCTTCAGAGAAATCCATTTCTTTTACAAACGAATGGCCAAGATTTCTTACAGACTTCTGGTCTCTATAAACAATTTTCTTACTGACTTATAATACTTACGATAGACCTAGCAGCTGCTACCAAACAAAGCTTACAGAAAAGTAGAGGACTTACATCTTCATTACACTGGACTGA
Source organism: Carettochelys insculpta (assembly GCF_033958435.1). Lineage (NCBI taxonomy): Eukaryota > Metazoa > Chordata > Testudines > Carettochelyidae > Carettochelys > Carettochelys insculpta. The sequence continues at coordinate 8,328,954 of NC_134138.1, forward strand.
GCGGAGGTTTTAGACAACATTTTCCTCCTGAGTTCCTTAAAAAATGCTCCAGGGAGAGCAATAAATAAATATAGAAAAACTGGAAAATGAACCCAAACCCACAACAGATTTGTTTCTTTTTATCTAACTTGCAAATTCCTAGCTCTCCAGTGGCTCTGTAGTTAAAAAACACAACGATCTTCAGCTTCAGCTACTCGCGGTCACTCAGCCAGCAAGTCCCAGCGGAGGGCTCTCAGATCAGAGGACTCAGCTATTCCCTCAGCTCAGGCGAACATCGCCAGTTCATTTGAGTCGTTCGACACGCTGAAATATGCATTAAAAGCTTTGGCTGAATGGATGGATTGAGCTCTGAGATGCTTTGCTCCCATCCTACAATGATGAGCGTGATATGAAAGCCTAAAAAGATGGATAGACAAGGTAGCGAGAGAGAGCCTCTTAGCACTCCCTAAGGAAAACAGAGACAAGGTGCTCTGTTTATTTCCTCTACTATAAAAAACTCCAGGAGGGAAAAGCCAGGTTTCCTTTCTGGTCAGTGGGAGAACAGTGGTTCTCAACCACCGGTACATGTACCTCTGGGGGTACTCAGAGCTCTTCCAAAAGGTACTTTGTCTCTGTTTCCCAACCTTCTTTGGCCATGTCTACACTAGCCCAAAATTTCAAAATGGCCATGCAAATGGCTATTCCGAAGTTTACTAATGAAGCACTGAAATACATATTCAGCACCTCATTAGAATGTGGGCGGCCGCGGCACTTCGAAATTGCCACAGCTCGCTGCTCCGCAGCTCGTCCAGATGAGGCTCCTTTTCAAAAGGACCCTGGCAACTTTGAAATCCCCTTTTTCCTATCAGCAGGAATCCCTTCATTCCTATCCCCTTATTCCCATTCCTATCGCTTCATTAGTAAACTTTGAAATGGCCATTTGCATGGCCATTTTGAAGTTTTGGGCTAGTGTAGATGCAGCCTTTATTAATAAAAAAACTGGACTTATTTTATGTTCTTTTTTTATTTATCCTTTTTGCACAAGGACACGACAGCAAGTTTATTGACTTGACCTCTTGTGCTCCAAGTAGAGCAGAGGTCATCTACAAATTTCTTCCACTTCAGTCTGCCTCAGGACAGAACTTCTAGCTCACGCCAGGAGTACCCCAGTTGTCCTTCAGTCTCAGCAGATCTTCTCCACGCTATCCAAGGTCTTCCTCTTTTGCATTTTCCATGGGAGAGCTTAACAGGCTATGCTGGATGATGGTTTTCTGAGAGCATAACCTGGCCATCCCCCATTTTCTTTGCTTGATTTGAATATCAAGGGGTTCTTGTCCTAGCTCTGTTCCAAAGCTCTCTCTTTGTCACCAAGTCTTGTCATGTGATATGAAGGATGTACATCAGGCATCTGTTTATGAATGTCTGTGATTCAAAGGCTTTTTAAATTTAATTATGGAGATATGCACCTCCTAGAGCTGGAAGAGACCTGTGAAGATCATCTAGTCCAATCCCCTGCCCTCTTGGCAGGACCAAGCACCATCCCTGGCATCTGTTTGCCTGAATCCTAAGTGGCCTGCTCAAGGATTGAACTCATAAGGCTGGGTTTAGCAGGACAATGCTCAAACTACTGAGCCAGCTCTCATGTCTGTCAATTTCTTCCAACCAACCAGTTATGCTTAAGTTGTTTAAACAAATCTTTGGCAATGGCAGAAAAAAATTGTGTCTGAAAATTGTAGATACTGAGGGGACTTGTAATTTTTTTAAAAGGGGTACTTTATAAAGAAAAAAGGTTGAGAAACACAGGCCTAGAAGATCTTTGGGTCACTGTCTGCCAAATGGGACCCAATATTTTGACCTATATGTTTGTGCATGCTGGTTATATGCACACATACAGTACGCTGATGTACACACACATGCTAATGTTCACTTATCTGCTCTCTTACGATTAGCAGCATGGTTGTTTGCCATCTTCCAAAGACAGCTTTCTGCTGTTGCAAGAAGAAACTGATGCATAGGATGTTTGGGCCACCCTCCCATTGGTTGGAGAGATGTGGGTAGACTGCTGGTTAGAATGCTGAGTGTGAGGCTTTTCATCACATCGTCCAGCTGTTAAAGGTTACCAAGACAGGGAAGGAAAGGCTGGCTTTACCCATTTCTGAAACTCCAGAACTAATCACTAGTGGGCATCGATGGCCTAGGAAGGTATTTTATCAGAAGGCAGTATTGCCTATCAGAGTTGGCACTGAGCTGGAACTCAGGCAACCTGGCTTCTATTTATGCCTCTGCCACTGGCTGGTGGGGTGACCTTTGTCAAATCACCTCACCTCTTTACCCTACAGTTTTCCCTGTCTGTCAAATGGAAATATTAATGTTCCCTTGGCAATCCACTGGCAAAAAGCGAGGACACTTCTGAGAGCAGTGCTATTATCCCTATTATACAGAGAAGGGAACTGAACCACAGACAAGCTAAGTGACTTGGCCAAGGACACACAAAGGCTGATGTGGCAGAGCAGGGCATTGCATTCAGGTTAGGTCACCTGAGCCCAGTCTAGTAGCACAGCCATTAGACAAACCTGCCAAACAAAAGTCTGCCCGTGACTCAATTGTGGGAGAGAGACAATCCAGAATTACTCTCCAAAACAAAGAGCTCGGTGTGATTCTGCACTGATCACAGTGCTGAGAAGCACAACTAACTCCTCAGGGAATAATATTGACCATAACTGAGCAGCATGGCCTGACATGGAGTTCTGAGGTCTCTGGAGTCCCTCATTGTCATTGGCTGGGGGATTGATGAGCTCTAATTAGCCTTTGGAAAATGACCTTCTCAAGAAAACATGGTTCCATTTTTCCATCTGCAGCAACGTGGGGTTGGTGTGGGCTTGTGTGTGTTTAATGTTGTTGTCCTTTCATCATTCTCCAGAAGCAATGAGTAAAAATGTGCCCGACGCTGGGAAAGAGATGACGGGGCAGCGTTATGCTACAGACCAGAGGTAATCAACAATTGTACTGAGGGCCACCAGATCATTTTGAGCAGACCACAAATCTTTTCTTTCAGTCATTTTTAGCCTGGTTATTACTTTCACATTGTTTTCTGTGTTACCTGGTCTTTGATTATGCCTGGGCCCAAAATGTGGACCATGCAAACGCAAATGATTAACTACCCTTGTTATAAAACAGCCTGCAACCAGAGCAAAATCAATTGCCAATGGATGCTGGGGTTCAAACTCCCAAACACAGTGGTTAGCTCCCAGCGACACCAAAAACTGCTGAGGGCCCCAGGGCAGGGTGGGATGGGGTCCTGGCTTCTCATCCCTGTAAGGGGCGGGGCCAGGGGCTGAAGGGGAGGGTTTAAGACAGAGCCATACGTGGAGTGGCAGCACAGTGCTCTTCAGTGTTTCAAAGGAGCCCATTGCTGTAGCCACCACTGCTTCTACTTCAGCAGTGGCAGTGGCTGGAGCTCTGGGTTTCTTTGAAATGCTGGGCCTGGAGGCAAGTGTCTCCACTGTTACCCCCGCCTTCCCATTGGTGGGCCTGCTAGCCCCACACTGGGCAGATCCACCCCATCGTGGGCACATAGGTGAGAACACCATTCCCATCATATTTTGGGCCAAAAAAATGTCATTGTGTTGTGCTTGGTGGACCTCGGCACTGGTGGTGGCCTTGGGCAACGTACAACAGGACTGTGTCTCACAGCTGAGAGGCCCAGATCCCCTAACTCCCATGGAGTCCTGCACTTAGGGTTAGTGTCCTTTTGAATTGTGACCTAAGGGAGCCGAGCAATATCTCAATTCCAGGCTGTAGCCCATGGATCCTATCACCGGGTCCTAAGGACTTAGGTCTTGTCTTTGAAGGAGGGGCCTGAAATAGCAACAAACCAGTGTGAAACTACAGCTAGGATGTTCAAAAGGTTCCTGAATTCCGTTGAATTTAAAAACCTAGGAATATGGTTGAGTGTGCGGGGTGGTAGGCGGATACGATTAAGGAGACACTACTGACACTGGAATGCGTTGCCTAGAGAGGTGGGGGATTCTCCATCCCCGGAGGTTTTTATGTCCTGGCTTGACAAGGTCCTGGCTGGGATGATTTATACGGGGTTGCTCCTGCTTTGGAGAGGGGGCTGGACCAGATGACCTCCTGAGGTCCCTTCCAGCCCTAGGATTCTAAGAGTTCCACAATTCTCAACAGAGAGGCCAGGGAAGGGACGGGCCATGAAGAAGGCAATACCTTTGTCCTTGAGGTGGTCCTTCCTGGTCAGCATTGAGCGGGACTTTGTAGAGGCAGCATGGAGAGCTGTTGCGCAGTTACCTTCCTGGCTGTACCTGCTCTGTGGAACAAGCTTTATCAGTCTGTTAGCCTTTCACCAGCCCTGATGTCACATGGGAAAATAAATCAGAAGAACGAGACCCTCCCACCTCCCTGGGGTTGTGTAACTCTCCTGGTGGAGCAATATGTAGAGGAAGGAAGCGGCAAACGCAGAAACCAGCTTTGATTGGCAATAAGTCCAACAGCATCAGTCATCGAGAAGAGATTTGGTTGTGCGTGACTTGTGCTTTATACCCCTCAGGTGCAGGAGACAGCTGAAGAGGCTGTTACACCTCACTAAGGCTGGAAGGCAGCCTCCCATTACTTACACTGACAGCTGAGAAAACACAAACAAGCAGCCAAGAAAACGGATTCCTTACAACTCTCTCCCCTGAGATGTGAGGCTGCATTGACCTTATAACTGCTCAGAAAAGAATTTGAGACTCTGGCTTTGGGTTTCACTTTGAAAAGTACAAAAGAAGTCTGTTCTCCGAGGGCAACTATTATTATTGTTTTTCTGTTCATTTGCCCTGCTGGGGTGGTGACCTGAGCTTGTTTAATACAAGACGTGTGAGCTGAAAAAAATCAATAAAAGAGCCAAAGAGCCATTTATGTAGAGATTTCCTAGCGAGAGCTCATTAACTCTGAACACCACTGACTTCCCTCAGAAAAGGAAAGGAACTCTGGCTACAGTCCCTTATTCCGATTAATCCTTCAGGTTTCTGTGACACTGGCAAACCAGGCTCTGGCTCTTGCCAAGACTTCAGGCATTAGCTAACGTGTGGTTTATGGGGACCCCCATGGAGCCCACTCACTGTTTACGTGTGTTTTATGTCAGCCCAGTACTTTATGGGGGCCTGTGAAAACCCTTCATGTTGCTGTATTTGGATCAGAATCAGACATTTTATTTTTGAGCTACTCTTGAACGTCAGAGGAGAATGAGACAGAATCGGCTTGTACGGAGTATGTGAAATGGATTTCTATTGCTTTGTTTATTCCTCAGCTATTCTTTTAATTAGAATGCCAATTGATTTTCCATTGTCTAGAATAACGAGGTTCCAATCAGTGGAGAGGCTGGAATACTAAGTAGTCTTAATTTTTTTATCGAGGCCCTGTAACAGTGTTAATATTAAAATGTCATCAGTCTTGTTGAGATGCATACCAAGCTTGAAATGAATGTAGGGGTTTTTGTTTGTTTTACCCCCTGCCTTTTACAGATCTAATTTAAATTACAAATGTTCTTGATGAAAAGGGTGCAGACTAACTTCCATATCACAAGCAATTATTTCCAGTTTGGTAAGGAGAAGAGGAAAAAAATAAAAAAACAAAAAAACAACAACCTGAAAACCTCTTGAAAGTCCCACATAGGCTGAGTAGAAAGCAGCTGACTTCTAGTGCCCTCTGCAAACTTCAAGGTAACTTTCCACTGACCTGCAAAGAGTGATGTGAGACTGGTTGGCGCACAGAGTTGCATCACTTTAACTATCCAGGATAGTACTGGTCATATATTTCTTGAACTACGCTCATTTTAGGTTCTGTATTGGTATAAACCAGCACAACTCCCCACTCCTCTGTGTGGATATAGTCATGCTGGTATAAAGGTGTTTATCCTTGAATTGCTCATACATACACATACCTCACAGAACTGGAAGGGGCCTTGAGGTCATTGAGTCCAGTCCCCTGCCCTCACAGCAGGGCCTATCACCACCCCTAGCACATTTTTTTCCTATTTTAACTTTCCCCAGAGCCTCAAAAGGCCCCATCAAGGATTGAGCTCACAACCTCAGGTTTGTGAGGCTGGTGCTCTAACCACTGAGCCTTCCCCCCATCCGTCCTATAAGGCAAGGGGGATAAACTATATTGGGATAAGTAGCAGAGAGGTGGTCATAGCTTCGAGAACAACAAGAAGTCTTGTGGCACCTTATAGACTAACAGATATTCTGGAGCATAAGCTTTCATGGGCAAAGACCCACTTCATCAGATGCTCAAGTTGTGGGGGTGGTTTCAGAGGGGTACTTAAAGAGGGGGGTCCCAGTAAAAGGGAGGGCCAGAGCTGAAAAGGTCTATTCAGCAAGGTGGAAATGGCCCAGTATTAAAAGCACTTATCAAAAGAGGAAAAAACAAGTCAGATCAGACGGGGATGTGAGCCTTTGTCAGAGTCTAATGAGGAGCTATTAGCCCCCAAAGCAGAGAAACTGCCTTTGTAAGATGTGAGCCACTCCCAGTCTCTGTTTAATCCATGGTTAATGGAGTCAAATTTGCAAATAAATTGCAGCTCAGAGATTTCTCTCTCCATTTGATTTTTACAATTTTTTTGTTTCAGAACTGGGATAAAACCCCTCCGTAATGGTGGAATTGCTGCCATACCAGATTTGTACCAATATAGCCATTTCAGAACAACAGCAAATCACTCCCCTAACTGACATAGCTCTATTGGCACAAAATCTGGGTGTAAACTAGGCTTTAAGTAGTTAACACTGTCCCAGGACCTACCAGCAGCCACAGGATGCTAAGTGTAAAGGCTATGTTTATGCTACACATAGAAGTCGACTGCCACGATGCCATTATCCACAGTCAACTTCCATGTCTATCCAGCAGAAGGTCAACGAGAGCATTTCTCCCTTCGACCTTCCTTATCCCTCACATCTTGCAAGGCGTACTGGGGTCAACATTGACCTCAAGGAGCGTCATTTCATGCATGCACAAAATGGGACCCTGGAAGATCGACCCTGAGTAGGTCGATCTTCTGCTGTAGTGTGGCTCTAGCCAGAGGCTAGGTCTACACTACGCTACAAACGTGGGTTTATGAAGACAGTGACATCGAGCTAACTGCCTTAAAATCGACTCTATCGCATAGCGTAGACATAGATAAAACAGTCCTGAGCCTGCTGTCATTGACACCAGCAGGAAGAGGAGCCATCACACAGCCTGAAAACAGAGCAAGTGCAACAGCCAATGTATTAAAACCACTCCTCTGCCAGCCCAGCGAGTGAGTACCTAAAAGCCAGTTCCTCTGCCTTGAAACCTGCTAGGCTGCGTTTGATAATGCAGAGAAATGTGCTGGGATCCGCAGGGAAATCAGCACTCATTACCCTCCCTTACACCCTTCTTCGTAGCCTCTGTGTTCTTTTCTGGGTCCCAGTCAATATCACACAGGTGATGGTGGCTGCGGAATGGGTTTATAATGAGTGTTGGCAGGCACTGAAGCCAATTAGAAAGAATTACCCTGCCTGCTGGCTCGTTAACCAGTGACCCTGTGATTGCTGCTCATTCATAGTTACTCCCACCCCACTGGCAAGGCTTCCCCGGCAGTGTATGGGAGGGAGGGAGGGAGGCCTGATGTCGCAGGAGATGTTAATTGCACAATGCATTATGAGTTGGACGGTGCTGCCTGGTGGCTCCAGCCCCCACAGCTGGCACAGAATGCACGCCGGCAGCGACACAGATTTTATTTTCAATTATAGCCACAGAGGGGTGACTCCCTCGCCGCTTCCCTCCTCCCCAGGGAAAATCCTGTGTGCAAGGAAGGTGGAAAAGGCCTAAACGATTTTCGGTGAAGGGGGAAGGGAGATTAGACAGCTCAGCTCTGAATCACAAAATCGGAGAACTCTGGAACTGGAAGGGACTTTGTGAGGTCACCAAGTCCAGTCCTTTGTCCTCATGGCAGGACCAAGCACCATCTAGACCATCCCTGATTGGTGTCTGTCTAACCTGCTCTTAAATATCTCCAGTGATGGAGATTCTACAACCTCCATAGGCAATTTATTCCAGTGCTCAACCACCCTCACAGTTAGGAAGTTTTTCCTAATGTCCAACCTAAACCTCCCTTGCTACAGTTTAAGCCCATTGCTCCTTGTTCTATCTTCAGAGGCCAAGGAGAACAATTTTTCTCCCTCCAACTTGTAACACTCTTTCACGTACTTGAAAACCATTAACATGTCCCCTCTAAGTCGTCTCTTTTCTAAATTAAACAAGCCCAGTTCTTTCAGTCGTCCCTCATAGCTCATGTTCTCAAGACCTTTAATCATTCTTGTTGCTCTTCTCTGGACCTTCTCCAGTTTCACCACATCTTTTTTTAAGTGTGATGCCCAGAACTAGACACAATACTCCAGTTGAGGCCTAATCACTGCTGAGTAGAGCAGAAGAATGACTTCTCGAGTGAAAGGCGGATAAGAAATGCACGCCAGAGTCAGCTTGCAAACAGCGTTAGGAGTGCTTGATGTGGGCCAGAATGGCCATCTGTCTCGGATGACTTCATTGCAGGGAAGAGTTCATCTGCCCTCTTGCCCTGGACTGATATTTCTTGATGTTCAGGGTTTCTGAACCTGAGACTCCTGGGTTCTGATCCTGATCCCACCAGTGGTTTGCTGGGGAACTTGAGGCAAACCATATAATTATTTAGCACAGAGGGGTCCCAGGCATAAGTCATGGCCCCGTAGTGCTAGATGCTGTACAAGAAGATGACTGAAAGAGGTTACGCTCTGTGTAATAACCTGTCTGTGCCTTTGCCAACACAAACTTAGCTGCCCCAGGCACAAGTCTGAGGGTCTCTGGGTGGATAAACTCCCCCGCACAAACCTCAGAGTTTCCAGGTGAGATTCTCAGAAGTACATAGGGGACTTAGGATCCCCCCCATTCCCCATGAATTTGAATGGGAGTTGAGTGCCTAATGCTCTTAGGCACCTGTGAAACTCTCTCCTTTGATGCTTAGGCAAGTCCTATCTGAACTTATATCTCATAGAGCTGGAAGGGACCTCAGGAGGTCACAGAATCCAGTCCTCTGCCCTCTTAGGTTGAGCTCACAACCCTGGGTTTAGCAGGTCAATGCTCAAACCACTGAGCTATCCCTCCTCCTCACATCTTCCTTCAATCAATCAGTCAGTCAGATGGGGGAGGCTGCACCCTTTGTGGACTGAGTTTTCTACTGAGATGACCTGACCCTTTCATTTTCAGACGGTCCACTGACCTTACGGGTATATTCAGCATCCCAGGACCAAAGCTGCCTAATTGTGGGAGGTGGGAGCAGGGCAGGATAGTGTTGGTGGGACCATAGAAGGGTTTCTCAGCACGGGCACGCTCTCTTATGGTTGGGCCTGGCATAGCAGCTCTTTGCTCCCCCGCATCCCACATTAACAGCCATTCTGGCCCCTGCTTCTCCTTGTGACTTGGCCCTCTCTACACTTGAGTTTCAGCCCCTTTCGCGTAACAGAGAACTCAATACAACCAATGACCAGACCAACATCCTTCCATTGGGTCTCCAGCCTCTGGGCCCTACTTACAGCTTCACCTCAGGGCTTTCTAAAGTTCCCGTCCCCTTACATTGGGTGCTTCATGCCATTTCCCTTAGTGGTTGGCCGGGGTGATCCAGGCCAGCTGTTACACTGATTTCCAGTCCAGGGGCCTGTCAGGTTCCTTGCTGCTGCCTCCATGGACTTCTTCTTATTGTGGCCGTCAGCAGGCATCTCATGCTGCCTCTCTAAACTCCCCCTTCTCTCTAGGCCAGGACACTTGGGGCTCTCTCCTGACAACCCCACCCCTTACCCCCCAACAAATCCCACACTAAAAGTACCAGCTCCTACCCTCCTCAGGCTTCAGCTCTCGTGTCCATGAAGCTGCTCTGCTCTGGCCCTCTACTGAACACCTCAGGGCTTGTTCTCCAGGTCCCACCCATCTACCAGGGCTCACCCCCAGCATCTGCTCTGTGGGCCTGGCCTCCTGTCAGATTTCTCTACTCAGAAGCAGTCCCCAGGCCCCTGGGCTTCCTGCTTGATCCTGACAGGTTCATGACTAGTGCCACCACGAGAGGGAAGGCAGAGCTCTCCTCTGCATCCTCACCTCCTTTCTTTGCAGATGCCACTCTGCTCCTTCCACAGCTGGGCTTCATTGTGAATTAAGCCTGGCCCACCCTCGCGGTGCAGCCAGGTAGTGTAACTAGCCATAGGCTCTATCTATTTCATTCTGACAGAGCCAGGATGGAAGGCACGTCCCAGCCCACCTTCTTACTCAGGGCTTCAATTAGGGGAGCGACCCAGGCCTGCTGAGAGGGGCGGCAAAGGGGGCAGTTGGCCCAGGGCCTGGCATTTCAAAGAAGCCTGGAGCTTCAGCTGCCACTGTTGCTACTTTGGTAGAGGCAGCAATCAGAGCTCTGGGCCATTAGAAGTGCCGCGGCAATACTTCTGTGTCGCTCTGCGGGGCTGTGAAGGCAGCACCATGATCTGAGTGGCACCATGTGCTAACTGCCCTGGCCACACCCCTTACACCCTTGGCCACGCCCATTCTGCCTTTGGCCACGCCCCATCTGGGGCATGGAGCTGGGTCATGCAATGTCTGTTGGCCCCACTTCGGCGCTCCCTATCCCCTCCTTGGCTTGGCTAAGCAGCTGTCCTGTCCTTGGCTGGCATGGTGAGATCTGTCCTGGTCTGTTCCAGACTGCATGACCTGAAGGTCTGTCCCTAAGACCTGGAATTCATATGATGGCTTAGGAAACTTGCAAAACAAAAAGCAGTCAAGTAGCACTTTAAAGACTAGCAAAATAGTTTATTAGGTGAGCTTTCGTGGGACGGACCCACTTCTTCAGACCATAGCCAGACCGGAACAGACTCAATATTTAAGGCACAGAGAAGCAAAAACAGTAAGCAAGGAGGACAAATCAGAAAAAGATAATCAAGGTGAGCAAATCAGAGAGTGGAGGGGTGGTGGGGGAAGGTCAAGAATTATACTTGGCTCAATCTAATTCTTGACCTTTCCCCCCACCCCTCCACTCTCTGATTTGCTCACCTTGATTATCTTTTTCTGATTTGTCCTCCTTGCTTACTGTTTTTGCTTCTCTGTGTCTTAAATATTGAGTCTGTTCCGGTCTGGCTCTGGTCTGAAGAAGTGGGTCTGTCCCACGAAAGCTCACCTAATAAACTATTTTGCTAGTCTTTAAAGTGCTACTTGACTGCTTTTTGTTTTGATAGTGTATAGACTAGCACGGCTTCCTCTCTGTTACTTAGGAAATTCAGTGTGAGTTTCCTCCACTCCCTCCTATGTGCTGCACATTTTATAATGGAGTCCTAGGGTGGAAGAGGTAATAGCAGTGCATTCACCAGAGAGCATAAGAGCGCAGTCCCTGCCCTGTAAAGCAATGCAATGCAACAGAAAGGGCACACAGGGCTCTGACACACACTTCCAGGCCCTGCAGACTAATGTACTTCTCTCTCCAGGCTCTGGTTGCTCTCATTAGAGAGTCCCTGATGGGCGGGAAGGAGAAAATGAGACTTTAAATTTTAATCATTTCATTATTACTCAATTAATCTCTCCCTTCCCATGAGTGCTTGCAAAGCCACTGAAAGGATCGTGATAAACCTGAGGGAAGATGGTGGAAAGGGTCATGTTCTAGCTAGGGAAGAAATTCTAGGAAAGAAGATGGTCCTTAGAAGGAAGCTCTGTGGCACAGAAGGAATAATCACAGCGAGAAACATCTAGGCTGTGTCTAGAAGACAAAGAGAACTTTGAAGTTGCTTTCTTTGAAGTACAACTTCGAAGTTGAGTGTCTACAAACTTCGGAGTAGGGCACTACTCCATTCCCAGGAATGGTGTAAGGACTTCAGAGTTGGACTCCCTGTTTTGAAGTGAACTTCTAAGTTAGGGAAAAATGTGTGTGGACTCTCTGGTGGCTACTTCGAAGTAGTGCTTAACTGCAAAGTTAGTTCCTAGTGTAGACACACCCCTAATGTAATTAGGCAGCAAGGGTGAAAATCAGGACACTTTTTTAAAGGAGCTGGTGCAGCAGAGTTGCATGTATAGAACAAAGCTTGTGGTTGGTCTCATCATCCTTGAAACACACCAGCTCAAATCACTGCACTGTACACAATTTTAAATGACAACGGTGAGAACATTCAATAAGCTGCCATCTAACATGGAACTCCAGGAAGGAGTGCCCTGGTGATCCGAAAGGGATGTGCGTTCAGTATACGGACCTGTATTACAGCAACAGATCTGCCACTCGCACCCTGCTGGAAAGAATCAAAATTGCTCAGCTGCTGCCATACACCCCGCACAGCTCACGTTTAATGGAGATTCTCTTTAAGTCAAAATTCTTTTTCTTATTAATAACTGTATGCTGCTCAACCAGGAGCAGAGCTCCACAATGCTAGGTGCTGAACAAACACAAAGCAAGAACCACTCCCTGGCCTGAAGAGCTTATGGTGTAAATAAGTAAGACAGACAACGGGTGGAGGAGAAATGGAAATAGAGAGAGAGGAAGTGATTCGCACTCAGACGAATGGCTAGCTCCCAGAATCCTGAGTGCCAGACCACTGCTCTGTCCCCTACAGCACACATAAGAGGTGGTTGTGCTATTGGAGCAGGAGGATCTGAGTTCTGCCTCTGTTATCTATCTATCTATCCCCATACACCTCCTCTATCTATCTATTCATTCCAGACCATGATACATGGTAACCCTCTGACATAGTTTGGGACATGGCCAAAAAAAGGAGCCATTGGCTTTATACTGTTGCCACACCACTGTCTTCTACTGAGTTCTTCCTGCTTCACTCTGGATAACCAAAATCAGACTCAAGTGTCCTGGGGAACCAAGAGACTTGGGAATACGGCGACAGACTTGGCTTTTAGCTCCATGCTAAGGAATGACTGATGGGGACTGAAGTGTGCTTTTGCTGGAAACGGCCCAGACCTACTGCCTGAACCTCCAGCTCAAAACTAATAATAAGGAAAGAGAGATTGAGTGCAAAAACAATTAAGGGGAAAGATTTAGAGAGGCTGTGATCTAATAGACAGTCTGGAAGTGATAAAGGAATTACCTAGCTCTAACAAGGCCTCTAAGCCCCCCGAGGAACTGAGTGGAATATAATAATAAGCTAGATACTGAAAGAAAAAAAGGAAGGTTATTATTTCTAAAATATTTAGACTAGCTGATTACATGTCAGCTCTCTCATCATCTCTAGAACATACGCCTGAAACACCTAGCATCCCATAATGCAGATAGATAACTGGGGAAAGATTCTAAAACATCAGCTGCTTTCTATAAAGCCCCCTGCTCAATTAGCTGTACTCAAAAGACCCCAAATAAAGCAACATCAACAAAAGAAATTGCACTGCAGTGACCTTGTTATCAACAGCAGTATTCCTGTGTAGCACCTAGGCAGGTGCGCCATCTAGAGACAGGTCAGATCCTCCGCAGGGCTGGAGTGCAGGGAGAGATGGAGAGTGGTGAGGAATTGATGGGGGCTCTCAGGTAATGTGGTGAGACTGGATGGATGATGCCGAGTGGCCCATTAAGGATTAAATGTCTAGAAAATATGGCCTCTGAGAGAAGAATAAATGAATTGGGTTTGTTTAGTTTGGAAAAGAGAAGGCTGAGAGGGGACATGAACACAACTTTCAAGTACCCAAAAGGGTGTTACACAAAGGAGGGAGAATTAATACTTTTCTTAGCCTCTGAGGACAGGTCGAGAAGCAAAGGTCTTAAATTGCAGCAAGGGAGGTTTAGATTGGACATAAGGAAAATTTTCCTTTCAGGGTGGTTGGATACTGGAATAAATTGCCTTGGGTGTTTGTCAAATCTCCGTTATTGGAGATATTTAAGAACAGGTCAGATAAATATCTAACAGGGATGATCTAAATGGTGGTTGGTCCTGCCATGAGGGCAGGGGACTGGATTTCATGATCTCCTGAGGTCTCTTCCAGGTCTAGTATTCTATGATTCTATGACAGATAGCTAGACAGATAAAGAATGGGTGGGTGGATACTATATATGAATGGGTGGATATCTTAAGTGGTATCCAGAGACTAAAAACAATTAGCTTAACTCTTTGTGTTCCTCAGTTTAACCTTCTACAAACATGGGACTACTAATTAAAGTTGATTTGAAAGTTTTCAGTTCCTTTTTTTCATAAAAATGCTGATTAATTGAACCCAAAACTGTTCATGTACAGGATCTGGTTCAGTGAACTTCCCAGCTGAATTTCATAACTGCCAGAACATTTTGTTTTGACACATATGAAATGAAAAATTCCCACTTTAGAAAATGACTTTTTGTTTCAAAGGCAAAGCTAACTGGGCTGAAAAAGCATTAACAAAACAGGGAAAAGATCTACATCAAAATGTAAAACAAATCAAATAGTTAAAACACAACCTTCAAACTCAAACAAAGATTGATGTTTTGGTACATGAATATTTTCAAGATTTCAAATTGCAACCCAGTTTCAAGTGAGAAAATGTTTAGAACCCTTGAAAATATTTGTGGGATGAAATAAACTTTTTCTGCCCAGCCGATAATAATTAAACTTACAGGACATGCCTAGGTATCAGAAGGATGGAAAGCAGCAGATAGATAGATAGATAGATAGATAGATAGATAAATAGATGAGGTGTAAGGGGATAGATAGATACATTGATAGGTAGATGAAGTGTATGGGGATAGATAGATATATTGATACATAGCTAGATAGATAGATACTGTCTATAATCATTTTGAGTTCCCTGAATAAAACCTGCAATGATTGTGCAAACTATATTTTATTCGTCTGACTCAATTTACTCCATCTCTGTTTAAGATCCAACCTGAGTCTTGGTTGCATAGGCCACTAATTCCTCGACTCCATTATGCACACAGGACATTTTCAGCTGTTCAATACAAGTCACTGAGTCTCAGAATCAGTTCAATGACACTTAATTTAGAGTGCTAAAAAATGCTCACCGTGTGAGCCTTTTGTTAGTCAAACAAGTAGCACTGCTTCTTTATCCTAGATTGCAAAATTATTGGATTGAGACTAGATGGTCTCCTTGCCAAATCCCAGCTCCCTTATCTTGCTAATTACAGATGGAAAGAAGGGGAAAGTGCTAATATTAATTTCCTCTAAAAGTGGCAGCAATGTGTGATGAAACTTTCTTCGTTCTGTGGTACGACCCCTTGTCTTGGCTTTTAAGTCACTTAAGGGCAGCGCACGAGAGCTCTTCCAACGCTGTCCCCTAAGAGCTATGGCAATCTGTGATTGCCCAGGGTGTTCCTCAGCTTGGTCTAGTATATCAGCACTAACGAAGGGTCCTGTGGCACCTTATAGACTAACAGAAAAGTTTAGAGCATCTGCTGGAGCATCTGAAGAAGTGAGTTAACTCACGAAAGCTCATGCTCTAAACTTTTCTGTTAGTCTATAAGGTGCCACAGGACCCTTCGTTGCTGCTACAGATCCAGACTAACATGGCTACCCCTCTGATACTATACCAGCACTATGTCACATTAGCTGCGTCTACACGTGCACGCTACTTCGAAGTAGCGGCACCAACTTCGACGTTAGGCGGCGAGACGTCGAAGTCGCTAACCTCATGAGGAGATAGGAATAGCGCCCTACTTCGACGTTCAACGTCGAAGTAGGGACCGTGTAGACGATCCACATCCCGCAACGTCGAAATTGCTGGGTCCTCCATGGCGGCCATCAGCTGGGGGGTTGAGAGATGCTCTCTCTCCAGCCCCTGCGGGGCTCTATGGTCACTGTGGGCAGCAGCCCTTAGCCCAGGGCTTCTGGCTGCTTCTGCGGCAGCTGGGGATCTATGCTGCAGGCACAGGGTCTGCAACCAGTTGTCAGCTCTGTGTATCTTGTGTTGTTTAGTGCAACTGTGTCTGGGAGGGGCCCTTTAAGGGAGCGGCTTGCTGTTGAGTCCGCCCTGTGACCCTGTCTGCAGCTGTGCCTGGCATCCCTATTTCGATGTGTGCTACTTTGACGTGTAGACGTTCCCTCGCTGCGCCTATTTCGATGTTGGGCTGAGCAACGTCGAAGTTGAACATCGCCGTTGCTGGCCCTGGAGGACGTGTAGACGTTATTCATCGAAATAGACTATTTCGATGTTGGCTGCACGTGTAGACGTAGCCATTGAGTTCCAAGCTCTCTGGGCAATCTTACCCCACTTGTGGGACCTGGATCCACAAAGGGAGATATGCCCTGTGATGCTCAGTTTCACAATGCCTGGCTTCCAGGCTCCTAAAAAAAAACACAGGAAGAAGTCAGAGACACAAAGCCTGACTCAGGTGCCATGGCTCCCTACACCATGAATGGGTGGAGATGGGCGCCTTAGAATGCAATCCACAAAGCAGCATGCTGGGCAAGGGCTTACCTAAGCTCTCTCATGGGAAAACTCTACAAGAAGCAGGTCATGCCAAGCCCCTGCCTTTCTCAGAAAACTGGGGACCCAAGTAGATCTAGCTGGTTTCTGAGCACAAGTACTGGAATGATCCTGTGTAAGAACGAGGCACAGAAGCACCAGTCTTTCCCAGTTTTGTGGATCACTCTCAGGAGGCACCCCGGTGGCTACCAGAAAGCAGCCATGTGCATGCCCCAAAGAAGAAGTTTTGGTATCTACAGAACTTCTACTGCAAATCTCAGCTGCTGAGTGAATTTAGGCACCTATGGAGTTAGGCAGCAGCCAAGCGGTTCTTTCTGTGGATCTGGGCCTGAATCTTTTCACTACAGGGCAAAATAGATTTGATTTTCACTGCCACCAAACTATGTTCCTTTTGTGTGTTTATGTATCCCAGAGCTAGAGGCGCAGATTCTCTACTCATGGTTTTAAGTAGTGTCCATCCAAGTGGGACACATTAGACAAAGTTCCTTGCAGTGGTTGTTTCAACACTACTGTGGGCATGTGAAACCTGGACAACATACATGCGGCATGTGAAGGCACTTGAAGAATATCAGCAATGCTGCCTCAGGAGGACCCTAAGTATCTCCTGGGAGGATAGGCATATGAACACTAGCCTTGTGGAAGAGTTGACCATGACCAGCATCAAAGCTGTTATCATTCACCAAGAACTTCATTGGACTGGTCACGTGGTTCAGATATCTGATCAGCGCTTCCCAAACAGCTTCTGTTTTCAGAGTTGGAAGGACAGAGGAGTGTTGGGGGCCAGAGGAGGGGCCTGATCCATGGGGTTTAAATGCCCGGCATTGGTAATGCTGCTAGTATCAGAGCACGATGAGCAGAGAATCTGCAGACCGCCCCCAAGCAAACAGAAAAGAAATATGACTTTGTAGTTGCAGCAGTAGATAAGGTCTCAGAGTTCTGTACTGACCCCTAGTTCTTACATACTGGGCTTTCCCATGCTGAGACCTCAAAGTGCCCCCTTTTAACATGCCTAGCTTCACAGCACCCCTAAGAAGTTGCTATTAGGCCCTTATTTACTGATAGGGAACTGAGTCACAGAGTGCTGTGACTTGCCCAAGGTCCTATGGGAAGTTCATGACACACCAAAGAATTGAAACTAGATCTCCCAAGTTGCCAGCCAACACCCTAGTCACTGGATCATCCTTCCGCCACCATTGGTCTTACCTCTGGTGTGGAATTCCAGCATCAGCACTTTCCCCCTCTGTCCTTCGGTTCTCTCGTTTGTAAACTAGGGATAATTTATCTACATCACACAGTGGGGATCTAAAGAGAAAGCTGCTTATGTCGGACAAGCGCCAGAGAAACCCCAAGCATTTGCCACCAGGCAACCAGCTTGCATCCACTGTTTGAATGCTGACTAGTCTGCCTGCGCAACTCTAAATCACTGCTGAGCTGTCCTCAGGAAAGCAGTGACCAGGAACGCTCCAGGAACTGGTTTTGCTAGTACGACTCATCTTAGGAAGCTTTCAGAAACGTGGGCAGAGCTGGCAATGGAGTTTGTTGCACATAAAGGTTCCAGGATTAATATTTCTGTGGTATGGTGTGTGGCTGCTAGTGAAAATTTTCTTGAGGTTGGGTGGTTGTTTGTTGGAGAGAACAGAGCTGGCTTTCACTCAGGGCCTGTGAGAGTGAAGATCACATCCCAGTATAGGTTGCCAACTCTGTCCACATATTAACACAAGGGACACCATCGCTAAACCAAATTCTGTCAGTTATGTGATCAGGGGCTCATATTTATAGACCTGACCAAGGTGTTTGACATTGTCAACAGAGAAGCTCTGTGGATTATCTTGTCAAAATTTGGCTGCCCGAGAAGATTCGTTAACCTCATACACCTGTTCCATGATGACACGACTGGCTTTTTTCTTTCAAATGGTGAGTCCTCAGATCCATTTGAGATATCCAATGGTGTGAAGCAAGGGTGTGTGCTGGCCCCAGTGTCATTCAACCTCTTTTTCACGTGCGTCCTCAGCCGCGCAGTTAGGGACCCGGACCATGGAGTCGACATAAAATACAGACTCGATGGGTCACTTTTCGACCTTTTTCATCCGAATGCTAAAACCAAGATGCTTGAGAGGATCATCCTTGAAGCCCTTTTTGCTGACGACTGTGCACTTATGGCACACAAGGAATCTGATCTCCAGCTCATCGTCAACAAGTTTGCTGATGCCGCTCGCCTCTTTGGTTTGACCATCAGCCTAGGGAAGACTGAGGTGCTGTTTCAACCTGCTCCAGGATCTGCTGCTCTCCCCACTTCAATCTTTATTGAGGGAACAGAGTTAAAAACATTCGAGGAGTTCAAGTACCTTGGCAGTGTGATAGCCAACGATGGCTCCCTTGACAGAGAAATCAACGCCAGAATCTGCCAGGCCAGCCGGGCACTAGGACGTCTGAGAGCGCGAGTGTTGAATCAGCACAATATCCGACAGTCCACTGAACTGAAAGTGTACAAGGCTGTAGTCCTGACGAGTCTCCTGTAAGGCTGTGAAACCTGGACCTTGGACAGAAAACATATAAAACTGCTGGAGCACTTCCACGCATGCAGCCTGAGGTCAATACTGCACATTCGATGGCAGGACAGAGTTACGAACCTGGAAGTTCTGGACAGAGCAGGAACCACGAGCATCGAAGCCATGATTCTGAAAGCCCAGCTTCACTGGACAGGGCACGTCATACAAATGGAGGAGTCAAGAATCTCTAAGCAACTCCTGTATGGTGAACTCTCTCAGGGCAAAAGGAATCAAGGTAGGCTTCGCAAGAAGTATAAAGACTGTGTGAAGGCCAACATTGCTCATGCTGGTTTAAAACCAGATCAGCTACAGCCACATGCAAAAGACCAAACAAGCTGTCGTGCTCTTGTATGACACACATAGGACAACTTTGAAGAGGAGCGACACGTACACCTCATTGATTCTCGTGAGAGGAAGAAAGCAACAGCAGCAGCTGCACCAACACAGCCAGGACAATTCCCTTGTCCCCACTGTGAACGCCCATGCTGTTCAAAGCTTGGACTCCTCAGCCACATGGGACTCCACAACCGATGAGCCTGTGCAAGTTCAAGACGGCATCGTCGGACATGATGGACTACCTACAGGTACACTAATGTGATATATATCACCATGTGCCAGCAATGCCCTTCTGCCATTTGTATTGGAGAAACTGGGCAATCCCTTCACCAAAGAATGAATGGACACAAATCAGACATTAGGAATCTGAATACACATAAATCAGTAAGTGAGCACTTTAACCTGCTGTAGACACTATCGGCGACTTAATGGTCTGTGTATTACAACAAAGAGATTTTAACACCAGATTACAAAGGGAGACATCTGAACTGAAATTCATTTTCAAGTTTGATACCGATCACCATGGGCTTGACAGAGATCTCAAATATCTCATATGTTACAAGGACAATTTTCCCACCTTTGATATTCACATGACGGCAGACATCCCACTTAACTGACACTTTGCAGAGGTTTTTGTCTCTCACCCCCTTTCTTCCCCCATCTAGTTGATTCCTCAGCTTTTTTCCTCTCAGGTCTTTTTCTCTCAGTAATGTTTCAGATCTGAAGACACGGGTTTTTCCCACAAAAGCTCACCGCCTAATAAATACCGTTAATCTTTCAGTTGCTACAGGACTGCTTGCTTTATTTTGTGAGGCTACAGCCTAACACGGCGACGTCTCTGAAACTAACCACAGGGAGTGATTAGAGAATGAAAGCAACAGTGGATAAACTGCAGGGAGCTATAGAAAACGAGAGTAATTTATAAATCCCAAACAAATCGACAGATGTGCCCTGGGAATGAATATGGGTTGAGGCACAAACAAAATGGCGGCTGCTTTATGACATATGAAATGCACTTGTCTTCCTGATGGCTGAATCTGGAAGAAACCGTATCCAAAAGTTCAGCAGCTTCCCACCTCTCTGCCTGTCTCTCCATGAACCATCTTAGCATATACCGCTGCTTCTACAAGACCCCATTTCCTGACTACCCTGGGGCATAAGAATGCATTGCAAGAGTGCTTTCTTGCTTGGAAAACCATTGCAGGGTTACCTGCATGCACAGGAGTGCCTTGCACAGGTGATCTTTGCACGGCAGACTTCCTGCTTTGCACAGATGAGTACTTGCACAGAAGACTGTCACCGGGGTTGCTCCACGAAGGAGCAATGAGAAGTCCTGTGGCACCTTATAGACTAAAAGCTATTTTGGAACATAGGCGTTCGTGGGCAAAGACCCGCTTCGTCAGTGTTCTCCAGAACAATCCTGTCTTTCTGTTTGGTGTCTGTATAGCACCTTGCCCAATGACAGCCTTGTCCATGACTGAGAATAATCCAGGTGCAGTGGGATCATGGTGGAGCTGGGTCTTTATATCCCATGTAAGACACAGCGACTCTAGCTGTGGAATACTTGTCAACAGCCTGCTGGGGCACTGTGCGAGGGGGGAGAGCACTGTTTTCAGCCGCTGATGTGAAAGATTGGGTGTAGTTCCCTGCCTCACCACAGGCTTGCTGTTTGACCTTGAGCAAGTCACTTAGCCTCAGTTTTTCATCTGCAAAATGGGCACAACAGCCCTGTCACACTCAGAAGGATGTTTGAGAACAACCACATAAGGTTTGTGAACTGATTTGAGAATGACTGCGGAGAAGTAAGAGGGAGGTTTTATTTTCTTGGAAGGTGGGATCTGGAGTGCAGGGAGCTGTCGAAAGCCAGCTTCAGTTATTGTATTCTGCCAGGTTTAACTAAAAATAGTTTGTGAAATGTGACAGCTGCCTTCTTGGCTAGCACACCAGGGAACTGAACCAGCGACCGCCAGAGCTAAAAGCAGCTGTTACAGCTGGAGAGCTTGGCAAGGTGCCTCTTTTTGGAACATCACTCAAGTCTAATGAAAAAAGCCATCAAAAAGGTTTAAAACCATCCCTCAGAAGCAAAATATTTTGTTCAACCTGGACTCACTTCCCCCCAACTTTTTTTTTTTAACTGAAAAAAAATGAAGATTTTCTTTTCAAGTCTATCCGAAACATTCTGTTCTCAGTGTGGTCACCAGATGAGCAAATCAGTTCTTCACACAGCTCTGGAGGCATACGAACAAGTTCGCTGTGCCTGTCTGAGGGCAGTCCACACCACAGGGGAAGGTCAAATTAAAGTGTGCAATTTCAGCTACGTTAGTTACACAGCTAAAGTCGATGCACCATAATTTGGGCTTCTGCACCTTCTCCACTAAGGGAGGTTGATAGGAACCTGCAATCCCGTCAACTTCTCTTAGGGAAGGTCTACACTAGGCCTGAAAGTCAATCCTAGATATACAATTCTAGTTATGGCAATTGCATATCTGGAATCGCCTTATCTACAATCAACTTACCTGGCTGTCCTCACCGAGGGAGGCTGACAGGAGAAACTCTGTTGTTGACCTCCCTTCCTCCTTGTGATGCTCTGGAGTACAGGGCTTGACTGTCAAACCCTGATAGTTTGATTTCGTGCATCCTCTCTAGGTATGTGAAATTGAATCCCAGAAGATTGATTCTGGCCAGGTTGGTCTCCCAGTAAGTGTAGATGTACCCTCAGTCTTAACAGGGGGCAGGTGTTCTGTGGCCAATGAGGGCATCCAGTAATGTGGATTTAGCGCATTTCCCAGTAGGTGCACTAAATTGAACTCTGGAAGATCGACCGCGGCAGGGTTGATCTTCTCCTAAGTGTCAACGTAGCCTCAGAAGAACAACACAGGCACTGGCTCTTGAATCATCAGCCTAACGTCCTACAGCATTTGGAAGTTTTAGTTGTTTGTCACAGGTCTCCTATCCTCATTGCGACCCCATCCGACCCTGCTCAGGTGTTTGATCACACAGATTTGGTTTTTCCTCTTTGAGAGTTAAAATGCTCCTTGTGGATTTCCCTTGATTCTCACAGAAATCTCTGGAGTTTAGCCCAGAAATGCACCTTACCTTTCGACACCTTCCCTCCCCCTTCATTTTGCCTATCTTCTAATTATTTGCTCTCTTTAAAGCATCTTCTGCAAATTTTAACGGTTTTCTGCAGACAATAAGGCCATCTGTATACTTTACCTCCTTTGCTTCCTCTCATTTAAATGAGAATAAGTGCCACTAATGAGTTTTGACTCCAGGAGAATGTGGAATGAGCAGAGGAGGAAGTGGTCTGGAATCTCAATCAGTGATTGCCCGGAAAATCTATAAGGGAGGATTGTCTGATAGCTAAACGAGGAGATGAGGCCAGTAGAGAGGAGGTCAGGCTATCAGATATGCCAGGCAGCAATTGTGTGGTGGGCTGGGCACTGGCATGGGAGTTTAGGGGCCCAACTCAGCCATTTATGTGTTGTTTGATCTTGAGCAAATCATTTCTCTTTGGCTGCTGGCTACACATGGATGGTGGGGAGCACAGACTGCTTCCCAAACAGCCTGGCAGGGCCCCACCCATGTTCTGCCCCCAGACCTGCTCCTGCCTGCTTCCAGTTCCCTTCCCACTCTTCGTGGCAGAGAGGTTGGGCCGGCAGGCTGGGGCTAATGCTCACCAGGCTGGGGTTGCCGGGGCTGGGCCCATGCCATGCGGCCTGGTGATCCAGGGCTGGGAATGCACCAGGGTGCTAGCAGCCATGTGTGTTCTAGTAAGATGAGGGCCTGAAACATAAACTCACGTATCACAGGCCTAAGCCACGATGGCCAAGATTTTGCTAATGCAAAAGATTCGCTTGGCTAACAGAGTATGGCACAAATAGGATAATGGCACAAATAGGATTAAGGGTAGAAAACACTGAGAGGTACTAGGCACAGACTAGGAGCACACCTCAGAGGGGTCGTAACAGAACATCTCATGAAGAAACATCTTGGCACCAAGACACTGCCTGCAAATAACAGACAGACTCACCCAGGTTCAGGACAGCACAGTCGATAGTGATTGAAACTCCATGTACGAGATAAGGGGAAGTAACTAAGTGTGATGGGGTGGACTAAGCTCTGATGCCCTCTACAGAAGGCCAGAAGCCTTGTCACACTCCATCCCAGCGAGTGGAGCTGACAAGAGGTCCTCCAGGGTGGATAGAGTGGCTGTCTCTGCTGCAGCCAATCCGGGATCTGCGGGCCACTATAAAAGAAGCTTCTGGGCTAGAGCCAGGCAGTTCCTTTCAAGAGCTTGAGCCAGGCAGATCTCTGCACTGCCTGGGAGACTGGCAGCACTTTGGACAGCTCTGAGTGGAGGCTGAATTTACACCTAGGCAAGACCCAGGCCCTGTGGGCAGAGACTGGCCACATGCCTAACAGAGGACCTGACAGCATCCTGGACAGGGCTAGCCAGATTCCACCCTCAGAACCCTGAAGACAACAGACAAGGCCTTATGTGGTACCCTTTGCCACAGAGGGGCACTCATGAGTGGGTGAACCCTGTCACACTAAGCAACACATCCAGAGTGACAGGTAACTTGTTTGTACCCATGTATAAAAGTGTACCAAGTTCTTAGCCTACCTGGAGACATCTGATCCGGGGAAGCGATTACAATGCTTTGTTTATAATAAACCTGGCCGGGGATCCTCATCTAATTTTGGTGGTCTTTGTGGGGCTCTCTTGGGTTCTGTTGTGTCAGCTACATCATGCAGAGTGGGGTCAAACCTGCATTTGAATGGTTATCATCATTGACGGCACAGGACACCATACTGGTCACTTTTGACTACCTCGTGTTTGCATGTGTCTATATACATGTGTGTGCATACTCTGGGCTCCAGTGGGGGAGAACAGGGGGTGGGATGGGGCCTTGGGCAAAGGGGGAGGTGCCAGAAGCTAGCTTTCCCTAATGGCTCATTCACCTGTCACTCATGTCACTACACAGAAGAATCTGGCCCATCAGAGTTAACTTGAATCCAGCTGGCATGGGTAGCAACAGCTGTGAAGACAGAGGCATAGTTTAGAAAGCTGAGTACTTACCCATGGTAGTTGTCTGGGGTTTCCTAACCATGCTATGCTCCCTTTTCTGCTATTGTTACCCATGTCATCTGGAGTCAAGCGTGTACCAACTTTCATGATTTGAGCATGTCTTGGGATATTTAGTCTCTGTTTTAAAGCCCCAGCTCCAGATCTCAGCTTACACTTGTGAAAAGTCAAATTTTAGCCTTCCTGGCTGTAGAAAAACGGTTAAAAATAGGCTCAACACATGTAAGGCAACTAAAAAGAATTTAAATGCCTTATTATTTTTTAAAGTCTCAAGCTTTTTTCAGCTTCCTTCATGTTTTAAGGGACAGGGGGCATGGGACAGCTGTCTCCATGTGTTTCAATGTCCATGGCTGGCAATACTGCATTTGAGATGACAAAGGGATGCTTGCACATGTCAAGAGGTTGTGATTTGGAATAAGTCTCAAGCTTTTGGGCTGTAAATAGCTGAGTCAAATTCATGGAATCCCCAAGTGACCTGGAAAACAAAGCTATTGTATGAGAGTGAAAATACAACACAATTGGTGCCTGTTGTGTTATCTGCAAGGGAATAAAGACATACAGGAAGCAGAGGTGAGTGAAATGCCCCTGGCTGTGTCTCAGTACAATGAAGACTCTATATAAGCCAAGACAATTGTATTCCCAGCATCTGCTCTCTCCTTCCCAGGCCCAACTACCCCAAATCATAAAATCATAGAACACTAGAATGGGAAGAGACCTCAAGAGGTCATCGAGTCCAGTTCCCTGCCCTCTTGGCAGGACCAAACACCATCTAGCCCATCCCAGGTAGGTTTCTATCTAACCTGCTCTTAAGTATCTCCAGCAATGGAGATTTCACAACCTCCCTAGATAACTTATTCCAGTGTTTAACCTACCTGAGAGTTAGGAATTTTTTCCTAATGTCTAATCTGAACTTCTCTTGCTGCAGTTTAGGCCCATTGCTCCTTGGTCTGTCCTCCGAGCCCAAGGAGAACAGTTTTTCTCCCTCATCCTTGTAATCCTCCTTGAGGTACTTGAAAACCACAATGATGTCCCTTCTAGGTCTTCTCTTTTCTAAACTAAACAAGCCTAGTTCTTTCAGCCTGCCCTCATAGCTCATGTTCTCAAGACCTTTCTTCATTCTTGTTGCTCTTCTCTGAACCTACTCCAATTTCTCCACATCTTTCTTGAAATGTGGTGCCCAGAATTGGACACAATACTCCAGGGCTGGGTCTACACTTGCCCCCAGTTTTGAAGGGGGCATGTTAATCAGGGTGATGGGATATTACTAATGAAGTGCTGCGGTGAATGTGCAGCACTTCATTAGGTTAGTTCTCCCCTGAGGCAACTTCAAGCATCAAACTTCAAAGTGCCGGCATGCGAGTAGCTGCAGGCACTTTGAAGTGCCTGTGCTACTTCGAAGTGCCTTCACTGCTCAAAATTTTATGTCTCTAGCTAGTTTGAGCTTTTTCTGTGCCTTGGCCTTTCTAATATTGTCCCTGCGCACAGGTGTTGTTTGCTTATACTCATTTTTTTTAATTTCTCCTAATTTCCACCTTTTATATGACTCTTTTTTGATTTTGATATCATACAAGATCTCCTGGCTAAGGCATGGTGGTCTTTTACCATGCTTTGTATCTTTCCTATGCTGCGGTCTAGCTTGCTTTTGGGCCCTTAATAATTTCCAGTTGAAAATGTGCCAACACTCTTCAGTTATTTTTTCTCTTAATCTTGCTTGCCATGGGACCTTACCTACCAGCTCTCAGAATTTGCCAACATTTGCTTTCCTGAAATCCATTGTCTCTATTTTCCTGTTCTCCCTTTCACTATTTCTTAGAATCATGAACTTTATCATTTCATCAAAACAAAACAGCAGAAATGAAGCACTTTAAAGACTAACAAAATGACTTTTTCGGTGATGAGCTTTCATGGGACAGACCCACCTCATCAGGTCAATCTCATCTCCAATATATATATATATATATATATGGCCACTTTTCATATTGAGAGACAGTGGCTAGCAGTGGTGGTGAAGATCTATGGGCAATGTTTGAGTCTGCAGCTTCTCTCATGGGTTATCTGTCCAATATTGGATTTTCACAGTCGATTGCAATAACCGCATGTCAGTCTATTTCCAAATTCTGGAGTATAAGAGTTCTTCCATCTAAAACAAAGTTCTTTTGCTTGGTTTGCACATATACTATTGAAGGATGACGTGCCCTCTCATAGCAATTGTTGCCAGGTATTTTGATCTGATGATGTAGATTCCCAGGATTTTGGATTGATGTTGAACTTTTTCATGGCATTTTTGCATGTATCCTTGAATCTTAGCCTTGGTCTTCCCCTTGTTCTCAGCCCACATGACAGTTCACTGAAGAAGATTTCTTGGGAAGAAATTCATCACTCATTCTTCTCACATGATCAAATCATCGTAGTGTCCTGCTATTGAGGATTGCTGTGAAGCTGGGTATGTCAGATCTTGACAGGACATCTGCACTGAAACTTTATCTTGCCAGTTGATATTCATAAATCTCCAGAGGCAGCGAAGATGGAAGCTGTTCAATTTTTTAATCCTGGTTCGAGTAGGTGGTCCATGCCTCAGAACCATACAGCAGGATACTCAATACACATGCCTGGTAGATTAGTATCTTTGTTTTCACTGTCAGATTAAGATTGTTTTAGGCATGTTTTGTAGTAGTAGTAGTAGTACTAGGCATCCTTCAGTCTGCATAGACTATGGATCGCGCCCTTTAAAGTTTCAATTGAGCACTTCATTTACAGCGTCTATTGTGATTATGAAGACCCACATGAGAGTGACAGTCCTTGCTGCATCTCTTGCAGATGTAGTGGGTGTCTGGCAAGTCCTTATTGTGCTTTCTGTGCTCTCGATTCTCCTCTGCTAGCTGTCTGATCTTCATCTCGCCCTTCTGAAGCCCTTGTGTAACCCCTGCCTCCATCTGCTGCGGTCGTCTGCTAGTTCTTCCCAGTTGTCCAGCTCAATGTCTACCTATCTGAGGTCTCTCTTGCAGACATCTTTGTAGCGCAACTGGGGGCATCCGGGATGTCTTTTGCCAGAGGCTAGCTCACCATACAGGATGTCTTTTGGAATCCTTCCATCATTCATCCTGTGGACGTGACCAAGCCAGCAGAGTCGACACTGCCTGAGGAGGGTGTGCATGGTTGGGATTCCAGCTTGCTCGAGGACGGCTGTGTTAGTCACTCTGTCTTTCCATGACATTCCAAGGATGTGCCTGAGGCAGCGCAAGTGGAAGACGTTCAGCCTCTTTTCCTGGCAGGTATACAGGGTCCAAGTCTCGCTGCCATAAAGGAGGGTGCTGAGGACGCAGGCTCTGTAGACTTGCATTTTGGTGTGAGTGTACAGCTTGTTGTTATTCCACACTCTCTTGCTGAGTCTGGACAGAGTTGTGGCCACTTTTCCGATTCTCCTATTTAGCTCAGTGTCCAACGACAGGGTGTCAGTGATGGTGGACCCGAGGTAAACGAACTTGTGGATGACCTCTAACGTATAGTTGTCAATGCTGATTGATGGGGATTCAGCAACATCCTGACCGAGTACATTTGTCTTCTTTAGGCTGATGGTAAGCCCAAAGTCCTTGCACGCTTTGGAGAACTGATCCAGCAGTTTTTGAAGCTGGTCTTCAGTGTGAGACACTACAGCAGCATCGTCTGTGAACAGCATGACTCTGATGAGGACTTCCCACACCTTAGACTTAGCTTTCAGCCTTGCAAGGTTAAACAGTTTCCCGTCAGATCTTGTGTGCAGCAAGATGCCCTCTGTTGAAGATCCAAAGGCATGCTTCAGGAGGAGTGTGAAGAAGCTGCCTTCCCGATTCTGGTGTTCAGTTCTCCATCCTTGGATAGGTTTGTGGTGACAGGAGATCCAAGGTAGCAGAATTGTTGAACCACATCTAATGGGCTGTTATCCAGAATGATATTGGGTTGCTGAGACATACCTTGACCGAATACAACAGTTTCTTCTTGCTTATGTCAAGGGAAAACAACTTGCAGGCTCTGGATAGAGAATCCACCAGCGACTGTACTGTGTTTTCATTATGAGGTGCATCTTCTGCGAAGAGGAGTTCCTTGATGAGGACTTTCTTGACCTTAGTTTTGGCCTTAAGTCTTGTCAGGTTGTAGAGAGAGCCATCTAATCTTGTGTGGAGAAATACATTGCTGCGTGAGTTTTGAAATGTGCAATTTCGTAGAACTGGAAAGAATATGCCGAAGTAGGTAGGGGCAAGAACACACCCTTGTTTGACTCCACTGTTCATTGCAAATGGTTCCAATGTAGATCTATCATACTGCACTGCTGCTTTCATGTTTTTGTGAAAAGAAGTGATGAGCTTGAGTAGGGTTGGTGGGCAGCCAGTCTTGGTTAATACTCTGTATAATCCCGATCTACTAAATGTGTCAAATGGATAATTGCTAAGGATGATTGCTTTCCTTGTTCTTTGCGTTTTTCCTGTAATTGTCAAAGTGAGAAAATCATGTCCATTGTTGACCTGCCAGCCCTGAAGCCACATTATGTTTCTGGATAGACTTGATCTGTGAGTTTTTGCAAGAATTTGAGAATAACACAAGCAAATGCTTTGCCTGTGATGCTCAGTAACAAGATGCCTCTATAGTTGTTGCAGTTTCCAATAGAGACTGACAGTTCTAAGTACAGAAGACCATAAAAAATTGCAATAAAAACTGACACAAGGGGATGAGGGGTAGGGGGATGTTAATTGTCCTGCCTGAGACAATTACGAGCATCAAAGGAAGGGAAGCAGTCCATGTAATGCAAGAGATAATTGATGTCTCTGTTCATGCTACGTGTTAATGTATCAAATTTGAATATGAGTTCTAACTCTCAAATTTCTCCCTCTAATCCGTTTTTAAATTCTTTTTGCTCCAGGACATAAATTCTCATGTCTTTAACAGAATGGCACACTCCACTGAAGTGTTCACTGACCAGCTTATGTGTTTTGAGTTTTTTTGATGTCCATTTATTTTTTGGCAAAGGTTTTGTCCAGTCTGTACAATGTACATAGTGGCAGGGCATTGCTGGCACATAATGGCATATATAATGTTGCTGGAAGTGCATGAGAATGTGCATTTGATCTTGTAACTAACATGGTTAGGTCCAGTGATGGTATCCCCAGAATAAATATGTGGGCAACATTGGCAGCGGGGTTTGTTGCAAGGAAAATTTCCAGGATTAGTGTTACTGTGGTGTAGCCCATGATTGTTGGTGCGAATCTTCCTTAGGTTAGGAAGTTGTGTATAGGAAAGGACAGGCCTGTCACCTAGGGCCTTCTGGAGTGTAGCATGTAGGTTTTTAATGATGCATTGCAGGGGTTTTAGTTGGGGGGCTATACGTGATGAGAAGTGGTGTTCTGTTATTGATCTTCTGGGACCTATCTTGAAGTAGCTGGTTTCTGGGTATTCATCTGGCCCTGTCAATTTGTTTTTTTACTTCTCCCAGTGGGTAATTAAGTTTTATGAATGCTTGGTAGGGGTCTTATATTTTTTGGTCTCCGTTAATAGGATGCGAGCAGATGCAATTGTATCTAAGGGCTTGACTATAAATGATGGATTGTGTGGTGTGTGCTGGATGGAACCTGGAGGCATGTAGGTAAGTGTAGCAGTTCATGGGTTTCTGGTAGAGTTGTGTCGATATGGCCATCAGTAATTTGTACTGTGGTATCCAGGAAATGTATTTCTCATGTGGAATATTCAAGGCTGAGATTGATGGTAGGATGCACTTTGTTAAAATCTCTGTGGAATTCTTCCAGAGTCTCTTTTTACTGTAGGTCCAAATGACAAAGATGTCATTGATGTAGTGTAAGTAGAGGAGGAGTAACAGGGGACAAGAGATAAGGAATCATTGTTCTAAGTCAGCCATAGAGCAAGAAGCAATGGGCTTAAACTCTAGAATAAGAAGCAATGGGCTTAAACTGCAGCAAGGGAGGTTTAGGTTGCACATTAGGAAAAAGTTTCTTACTGGTCAAACACTGAAATAAATTGCCTAGGGAGGTTGTGGAATCTCCATCTCTGGAGATATTTAGGAACAGGTTAGATAAATGTCTATCAGGGATGGTCTAGACAGTACTTGGTCCTGCCATGAGGGCAGGGGGCTGGACTTGATGACCTCTTAAGGTCCCTTCCAGTCCTAGCATTCGATGATTCTATGATTCTATAAAAATGTTAGCATACTCTGGGGCCATGTGAGTGCCTGTAGCAGTGCCACTAATCTGGAGGTATAAATTGTCCCCAGATTGGAAATAATTGTGGGTGAGAACAAAGTTACATAGGTCAGCCACCAAATTTGCTGTGATAACATCAGGGATGGTATTCCTGATAGCTTGTGGTCCACGTTCATGTGGAATATTGGTGTAGAGAGCCTCTACATCCATGGTGGCCAGGATGGAATTGTTAGGAAGGTTTCCAATGTTTTGTAATTTCCTCAGGAAGTCAGTGGTATTGGAGATAGCTAGGAGTGCTGGTGGCGTAGGGTTTGAGGAGGGAGTCTGCACAGCTGGACAGTCCATTAGTAAGGGTGCCAATACCTGAAATGATATGGCATCCTGGGTTTCCAGGTTTGCGAATTTTAGGCAGTAAATGGAATAATCCAGATTGGGGCTTGGATAGTGTGTCTGAGTGAATTTGGTCTCGAGTAGAGGAAGGGAGTTCTTTATGTAGATGGTGTAGTTTCTTTTGGAATTCTAAAGTGGGATCTGAGGAAAGCGGTGTGTAAAATGTGGTGTTGGATAGTTGTCTAGCTGCCTCCTGTTCATAGTCTGACTTATTCACGCTGATGCTTGCACCACCTTTGTCAGCCGGCTTCATTATCATGTCGGAGTTATTTTTGAGACTCCGGACAGCATAGCGTTCAGCACAAGTGAGATTGTATTTCATTTGGTGTTGTTTGCGTATACACTCATCCCTCGTTATCAGAGCACAATGGGTTCCCAAATTGCTGCTCGTAGGTGAAAACTTGTAAGAGGGACACTAAATTCCCATTAAAATACACGTAAAAGTCTGTGATTTGTTCCAAGTGCTCGCAACTCAGTGAAGGAGTAGCAGCATGTGGCGCTGCTTTGGAAAAGTAAGTGAACCTTGGGTTTGGGGGTTAGGGAGGGTTAAAGGCTGGGGGTTGTTTGGAGCCATGAGTGGGAGGGAGGGTTAAAAACTGGTGGTGGGCTGGATCCATGGAGCGGGTGGAGGGGAAGGTTTCAGGCTGCAGCAGGTTGGGTCTGCAGGGAGGGCAGGAGGTTCAGGCTGAGGAGGGTTGTGGGACACAGAGCTGGTAGAGAGGTTCAGGCTGCTGTGTGTTGGGTCTATGGGGCCAGAGGCAGAGCGGGGGGTTCAGACTGCTGCACAGTGGGTCTGCAGGGCCAGCAAGAGGTTCAGGCTGGGGCGGTTTGGGTCTGCAGGGAGTAGGGTAAGGCTCATATTAGTGGCGGGGGAGTTGGCTCGTCTAGTGAACAATGGTAGTGTATGTGTCCCTTGTTTTAGTGAGTGTTCGTAAGTAAAGTACTCATTTGCTGAGGGATGAGTGTAATTTCAGTCTGTGCATGGTTGCGGAAGCATTGTATATAGAAATCTAGACTGTCACTACGCCCATCGGGGGAGTCCACATAGAATTCTTCTTCTTTTGGTGTCGGCAGAGGGGATCTAGCGAGTCAGACTGATGCTCATTGGTGTGTTGGAAGTATTCTGTTAGGTGGAGATGATAAGAGAAGGCCTTGAGATCACCACAAAATTGTATTAGGTTCAAAGAAGTGGTGGGGCAAAAAGAAAGACCCTGGGATAAGAGAGACTCTTCATCTGGGTTGAGTTTGTAGCTTGAAAGGATAACAATATTATCCAGTGTGTTGTAGTTGTTGTAATGGTAGTATCCTGAGCTATGAAGTAATTTAGATAGTTTATTGTCCTTTCTTTTTTGTAGGGAGTGGAAGTGTGTATTATAGATTTCCTGTCTAGAGTAGGAAAAGTCCCGCTCCCTGGGGTCTTGCATGGAAGCTTGATTAGTACAGACTAACATGGTTACCTCTCTGTTTCTATGATTTCATGGTCACTTTCTCCCAAGCCACCTTCCACTTTCAAATTCTCAGGGAGTTCCTCCCTATTTCTTAAAATCAAATCTAGAACCACTCCCCCCCCAGTAGATTTTTCCACCTTTTAAAATAAAAAATTGTTATCCATGCAGTCCAAGAACTTTCTGGGTAGCCTGTGCCTTGCTGAGTTAGCTTCCCAACATATGTCGGGATACTGGAAGTCTCCATCACCACCAAATCCTGTGCTTTGGATAATTTTATTAATTGTTTAGAGAAAGTCTCATCCACCTCTTCTACCTGACTAGGCAGTCTGTAGCAGACCCATATCAGGAAATCACCCTTGTTTTTTTTTTACCCCTTTTAACCTAACCCAGAGACTCTCAACATCTGTCTCTTGCATCTATCTCCATCTCAGTCCAGGTGAGCAATTTTGATATATAAGGCAACACCTCCCCCCAGTTTACCCTGCCTATCTTACCTGAGTAAGTTGTACCCTTATACCCTTCTGGAAGGGCTCAGAAGAATGTGTTATCCGGCTAAAGAGTAAATTCTTAAACAAACATGGAAGTGCAAACTTGTGGGCATGCCAGTCAGAAGCATACAAATACCTGGGATTAGGTGTGAAAGTCAAGTCTAGCCTAACTAGACTGATTTAAAGATGTGTGCACGTGTCCCAGTTGCTGACAATTCAGCCCTTCATCTGCTGCATATCCTAAAAGCAGCAGTGGCTCATTGATGCAGCTCTGGAATTCCGTATTCTTCTGGGCTGAGCTGCTCCACCAATTGAAGTCAGTGGGAAAACTTCCAGTGGGAGGGCCAGGAATTCAGTTCTGGGTTTTAATTGGATTGCCAACAGCATTTTAAGCAAAGTTGGTACTTTCCTGTATTATTTGTGTGTGTGTTTGTAACACTAATGGCACACAGGGAGAAATAACATACAATATAGACCTTCCATGTAAAGTGCTTTGAGATCTGCAAATGAAAACATGATATAAAAGCCAGGCATTATGATTTATTTATTATTGTGATTAGTGTACACCAAGGAGATTCAATCCTGGACCAAGATCTGAAAGTGCTAGGTTCACCATCAGGTAATAACTATGAAGTGTGACAAGATGTGATATCTTTAAAGGCCCAGCATTAGCCACTCAATGAAGCAGAGACAATACTTTCACTGAGGTGTACAAGAGCAGGATCAGGCATTAGGGACCTCCACTGGATATGCTGCCCATGTGCAACTCAAATCTGGGACTACTACATCACTTCTAGACACCAATAATGAGGTTCTTCTATCAGGGACAGGAGAAGTGAGTTGTGTAACAGCAGTGCCTGTTCAAAAGGAATGCTTCAGTCGCCTGTATTAGGCTTGTCCTCCTATTGAATGAAGAGTGCCTAGGCTGCAAGAGCTCTTAATGTTTTCTAGTTATGCTAACAGGAGGTAAGGCAATTCCAGCTAATAGCTGCATCTGTATGAGGCCAAATAGTCTACACTGAAGTACAGGACTAACATCAGGAGCTGCACAGTATTTTCCTGGTATTCATATTTATGATGCTTTCTAGGATAATAGAATAAAGGGGAAGTTAATAACAATGACACTCAGTGCAGGTGTTTCCACTTAAACTCCCATTAATGCTCTGATCCTGCTCCTTTAGCTCGATGGATATTTCCGAGCTGGCATAGGCTTTTAGCCGAGAAAGCAGGAATGGAGTAATCTGAATAATGCAGTCCATGAAGATCAGAGTAATTTGCTACATCAGCCCATTATGGCAGCAAAGTTGTGCTGGCTACTGGTGATATCCACCTCCCAGGAAGATGGTCAATATGGTCTGCACACTGTGTATGGCCATAAATGGGCTGAAATAAGTGTCCTGGAACTGAAGGTCCTACCCTAAGCCAGATACCATCCATCGCTACCTTTAACGTTTATTGCATGGATTTGCTTTGGCCTGGGAACACTAAGGGAACATCTACACAGAAGAAGCAAAGCATGGTTAGGTTAGTAGGGTACCAGGACCATGCTGATTATTATTGTTTTAGTGACTGCTTGTACTCTTCTGTTCATGTCCATCTGTTGTTTCTTGTCTCAGATTGTAAGTTCTTTGAGGCAGAGTTGTCTTTTTCCTCCGTGTTTGTACAGCACCGCTCAAAAAGTGGGTGTAGTCCATGATTTGGACTCTTGTGCTCCAGGACATGGGTGGGGTCCGCAGACCCCTGGGAGTCTGTGAGGGTATTGTGGGGATGGAGGGGTCTGTGGAAAAAGAAAAGATAATAATTATCCTAGAAAATAAGTTTTAAATAAATTGCAAAGTTATGATCAATTATTATTTTTAAATTAAATGTCTTCCAATAATGTTGTTAATTTATGTCCCAAAATCTGTTGTGGTTTCTTTTTTCATTTAATGACGTGTGCACAGCAGCCAGAATTGGCTTTGATGGGGGTCTGAAAATGGTTTGGGGGAGTGATTGGGGGTCGGCACTAGTTAAAATGTTGGAAACCATTGATCTAGGATAATAATAATAGTTCCTTTGTTATGTTTCCCAAGTCCTCCATTCTTGGTTTTCCTTTCCCTGGCTCCCTCCACTTTCACCTTCCTTCCCGTCAGCTGGCTGGCCGGCTTGTGTCTTTTCTTCCATCTGAACTCCCACCATCTCTCTCCTGCTTTCTCCTTTGTCAGAAGCTGGGAATGGGTGACGAGGGGTGGATCACCTGTTCTGTTCCTTACCTCTGCAGCAGCTGGAACTGGCCACTGTCAGAAGCCAGGACTCTGGGCTTGATGGACGTTTGATCTGATCCAGTGTGTCATTCCTATGTTCTTATGTTCTCCCCAGATTTACTCCTCACCCAGGAGGGGGAAAGTTACTGATAGGGCCACTTCTGGAATCTTGCTTCCAGCAGTTAGAAGGTGGGGCAGTGGGGACTCAGGTCTTCCCTTGAGCTTTCTGCTCGCATTGCTGATGGTGAAGATTCCCCACTATTCCCGGAAGAAAGAGGAAGTAAGGACAGATAGAATCACAGAACCCTAGAACTGGAAGGGACCTTGAGAGGCCATCAAGTCCAGTCCCCTGCCCTCGTGGCAGGCCCAAGCACCATCTAACCCATTCTCAATAGGTGTCTACCTAACCTGCTCTTAAATATCTCCAGTGGTGGAGATTCTACAGCCTCCCTAGGTTATTTAATGTCTAACCTAAGCCTCCCTTCCTGCAATTCGTGGAAGGGGCACCTCTCTTTCTTGTGTTAGGTGCTGCTGCTATGCCACATACAGATAGGGAAAGCTGAGTCCACAAAATTCTCCAAGCAGGCTCTGTCCTCATCTGACTCTTCCACTCTGCTGTAAGCAGCCATGGAGAGCTCTCCTCCTCTTACCCATATCGCTTCATATTTTAGCACTGCCAGTGGTAGCTGGGGAGATGACCACCAGTCCATCATCAGCTCCATTCAGATTGGATTCTCAGGGCATGCCTACGTGGGTGTTCTGTTGTTGCAGGAAATCATAGAATCCTAGGGCTGGAAGGGACCTCAGGAGGTCATCAAGTCCAGTCCCCTGCCTAAAGCAGGATCAACCCCAACTACATCATCCCAGCCAGGACTTTGTCAAGCCGGGACTTAAAAAACCTCTAGGGATGGAGATTCCACCACCTCTCTTGGTAACTCATTCCAGCTCTTTACCACCCTCCTGGTGAAACAGTTTTTCCTAATATCCAACCTACTCCTCTCCTTCTGTAACTTCAGACCATTGTTCCTTGTTCTGCCATCTGTCACCACTCAGAACTGTCTCTCTCCATCCTCTCAAAAGCTTCCCTTCAGGAAGTTGAGGGCTGCTATCAAATCTCCCCTGTCTTCTCTTCTGCAAACTAAATAAGCCCAAGTCTCTCAGCCTCTCCTCATAGGTCATGTGCTCCAGCATGGTGGTAGGCATGCAGATGGGGGAATTCCTCTGTTGACCTTGCCATGTCCACACCAGGTCGACTTAAGTACAACGCTTAGTGTTGGGTATAGTTCACGTTCCCAAGCAATGTACCTAGGTTC
The DNA here is from genome assembly GCF_033958435.1 of Carettochelys insculpta. Taxonomy (NCBI): domain Eukaryota; kingdom Metazoa; phylum Chordata; order Testudines; family Carettochelyidae; genus Carettochelys; species Carettochelys insculpta. The sequence continues at coordinate 8,365,399 of NC_134138.1, forward strand.
AATCTACATTTCACCTGTAGATCAGGACTCCATGCTGAACAGCCCTACTCTACATCCTTTGTTATCCAGAAATGTCAAGGAATGGGGGATTCCAGTTAATGAAATTTTCTGGTTAACAGAAAGTATACCTGTTGGTCAGAAATTTGTACACATTCCACGTAGTTGGCAATTTGAAGATTTCATAATATGTGAAACCAAACGTGGGATGCGTAACGCTAACTACATGTACATGTAACTTTATACTGCTGTCACACACACACAGCATCAATGACCAATCCCAGATGTACAAAGATACCTCTTCTGCTCCTACTCTGACCTCTATGGCTGGGTCTGCACTTGGCCTTCTGTTGACAGGGCGACCTTCTGTTGACAAAACTAGGGAGTGTCTACACTACAGATGTGCTCTGTTGATGGAATGCAGCAGTTTTCCTGGAAGAATTCGGTCGTGACCATACTAGACAGCACCTCTGTCGACAAAAAATAGTGGAGATGCTCCCAGGGGCCCCTCTGTCGACAACAGGCCTTCTGGTTCACTGGGCTGCCCTGTTTGCAGAGCTTCTGGCTGGCTGTTCTGTTGACAGAGGGCTGGGCAGTCTGGCCTCTCTCCGTCGACAGAAGGCATCGCTGGGGGGAGCCCCTGTTAGGTGTGGACGCGTTTTGTTGACAGAGGTTTTGTCAAGAAACAGTGACTTCTGTTGACAGAATGCTGTAGCCCAGATGCAGCCTATACGAACTATACATGCTGTTCTCTCTTGCTGCTAGTTAGACATTCGTATATCACCCCAGAAGCTAACCTTTAGACACTAAACATTACAACCCTGGCCCAATCCATGCAGCATCTCCCACCACCTTGCAAGACCATTAAAAATAATTAATTTATAAGGATGAGATTCTGGTTGAATCGGGGCTACCTGTCCCTTGACACTCCAGCCAGTTTTTCTTTCCCTTATCCCCTTTTGGCACAGGCCCTTTGAGTTATAAGATTATTATTAAAAATCCAAATAAGATCCTACAATTAATGTTTCAATATCCTCTGATCTCCCCCACCTTGTTCCCATGCACCGTTCTCCTGGTGCTACGCTGCTGATGGTTTATTTTGATGTATACAGTCTTAAATTGATGTTTTATTTGTCTGTGAATCATCACGGCTGACAACAATATTATTAAACTAGAAAGCATGAGGGGACAGATTGATGCTGCAATCAATTATATATTGCTCAGCAAGTGGCTGTTGCCGTATGACAGATGGGGATTGGTTCCATATTGTACAGTTGTGCGTGGAAAGCCCCTGTGAGGGGTCAAGCCAAGACCCCCGTGTTCAAAAGGATGGCTGGATGCTGAGCTGCCAGCTAAACGGTGGTGGATTTTGTGGTATGTCTGGGATGGTGTCTTTCTAGGCAATCATGTGGTCTTCAGAGCTCTGAGTTTCCTTCTTGGGGAAGATGAGAGGCTCACATAGGACTAGAACTGCATGTGGTAGGCCAGACAGAGTCACTCACACCTAGTGCTTAGAGGAGTGGTGGTTAGACCCACTGAGCAGAGCAGAAGTCAGGAGCCAGAGCCAGGGGTCGAGCCAAGGGTTGGAGCCAAGTGCCGGGGTGAGGCAGAGAAGCAGAGATCTAGAACAGGGCAGAAGGCAGAAATTAGGGAAATTGCAGGGCTCCGAAAGTGAGTGAGAAGGTGGGGACCAATCTAACAGCCAGTCAGCTTCTCAGACAACCTCCTGTGTCTCCTTCTAGCTTAAATAGTGAGTCAGAGCCCATCGGAGAAGCTGGACGTCTCCTCCAGTTCTGTGGGCAGTGCCTAAAGTGAGTTTGCGCCACATCAGCTCACACTGCCAGCTGGTACGAGGCACTTCCAGAGGGGCTGCCTGCAGAGTTGGCTTCAAGACCAGTGATCAGTATTGCCTGTAAGCTGAGTGCTTGTGTGGCCACCCAGGAGAGATTCAGGTGCTGCCCATCTGATTAGCAGAATGCCCACACCCACCCGTAGAGGGTTCAGCACATGTCCCTGCTGGTGGTGCACATTTGCACATGTCTTGGTGCAGATTAAAAAATTTATTCTGCCCATGGATGGGAAAAATTAGAGGGAACCTCACCAGTGACCCTTTACATTGTGCTGCCATGTAAAATCCCTGGCTTTGCCTGAATGGGGAGCAAGATTCTCCTGTAGAAAGAGGCAAAGGTTCCTTGATGGTCTGCGTCCTGACGATTCTGCACTGCTCTAAATGACAGAAACCCCCTTCCCCCCAGGGCTGCAAACAGGTGGTGCTGAGAATACCCATAGTGTGATGCCCTGACTGGTGTATTCCATCTGACCCTCAGCACATCCCTGCTCCAGGCTTACCAAGGTAACCTGTCTGGGTGAGGTTCTGTGGAAGTGTGTGGAGATTGAATTGTGGGGAATCCTTCCTCTGATTTTAGCCACTGATGTAGCTACACTAATAGTACACAAGTATTGAGCCAGAAAGCAGCTGTGACCATGGGTTATCTAATTAATCATAATTATATGCAGTCTTTATTACCCTGCAGAGCTTTGGTGCTCCCTCCATCTATTGGGTTGTTATGATTTGTTATTTGTATTACAGAAGCACCTACTGCAGAGCCCATTGTGCTAGGGGCTGTACAAACACAGAACAAAAAGGTGATGTCAAAGAGCTCATCATCCGAGTATAAAATGAGAGATCACAGATGCAGGCAGCAGGACAGACAAGGGGACAGACAGTCAGACAATACCGATCAGAGGGACAAGCCGTTGTCTCAACATGACCAGCTGTCCTGTCCTTGCTGTGTAGGCCTCATGGTAGAGTTTGAAGGAAGGATGTGAAGGAGGATAATGCGGTAGCTTTGTGGCTGCTTGAAGGAGCACATGAACTGAAAAGTTAACCTGTGGGTGAGGGAGGCTGATATATGCTTGTAAATGAAGAAGTAACTTAATTTTGAGACTGTAGAAAAAGGAGCCCGTGGAAGGAAGCAAACAGATGGGTGACCTGGTTAAATTGACAGGCCAGATGTTGTGAACTGAGGCCTGGTATAATCATAAGCTCTCTCTCGAAGAGTACATGCGTGTAATTCACACACCTAGCAGTTTTGGTCACTGTCCTACACAGTAACACTTACACAGACCTAGACTAAGTCTCTGCTGAGAGACAGCTGGCTTTCCACTCCAACTGTAGCCTGTCATGCGCTGGGGTCCCAGGTTCAAGTCTGCCTATTTGCAGAGTGGGGGGCTCTGTAGAGAAGTATACAGCCCAGAAAGGGCTGGTTTAGAGCAATTGGTGGAAGCAGCCTTCTTTTGCCTCTCTCTGTTTTCAGTCACTGTGCACTAACCTGCAGGATTCTAAGAATAAAAGTAGTTGCAAGAATATTTGATATTTTTGTCTTACTTCTCTCTTCTCATAAAAATGATACGAGGAAAAGGATTTTCAGAGCCACGCTCTGGATACATGTAAGCGAGGTAAGATTCCGTTCGGCAAGACTGGAGAGAAAGACGTCAAGATGCTGAGAACCTGGATGAGAATTTTAGCTGCGGGGATGTGTAGGTGATGCCAGATATTAGAGATGTTATGCAGAACAAATTGTAACAATTTAGACACAACCTGGACGTGAGAAGCTATACAGAGAGGCACGTGTTATCTCTGTTCCTGCAGTTAATTTATACGTACAGCCCTGGGTGGTCACAAAATTTGCATCTGCATCTATCTTGGAAACACAAAAATCATCCACAGTTATCCAGATGTGTGGATGTGGCTATAAAGCAGTCATCCACAGACCTGCAGGGCTTTAGACGTAAAATTTGGACCCACATCCAGCCGAGGGCTGCGAAACAAAGACTCAAATATCTGCAGATATGCAAGGTTTGGACATAAAATTTGCATCCACATTTATTCGAGATCCACAGAAATGATCTAGGGATGTAAAACAGATATCCGTGGCTTTGCAAGGCACTGTTTATAAGGTTTTGCAGCAGGGACTGTCTTTTTGTGACAGAGGTGTACAAACAATAGAGCACTGACTCCTGATCAACTCAACATAAAATAATCATTGTAATAAAATATTTTCTAGGTACATTATAGGACAGATCTTCTCCCAGTTCTGACAGAAGCAGTTAGGGGAAGTTTGCTTACTTAGTTTGTAAGTTCTTACTTAGTATGCAGATAAAAAGGGGATTTCAATCTCTACTATTCAATCCATTTTAAATTAAGAAAGCAAATCCTTGCGGAAGGCATCACTATGAAAATACACCCACAATACTGCTGCTTTCTGTGCTTTGCATGTACAATAGAACATAAGCCAGATGTGTTTTCATAATATATGACCAATAATTCTTTCTGGCATCATGTATCTATCATACTAAAATCCCCTTCTTTATTGCAACGTAGGAGAAAATTTTACCACCAGATTTTACTGAAAATATGTCAGTCACTCGTGAAAAACACTAAACACATGTCTGAAGGAAGAAATATGAGCTCAAGGGTTATGGCCTGAGCAAACAACGCCCATGATCTCTGCTTCCCTGGAGCCATCTCATAGCTTCTGGGCAAGAGTTTCAATATTTCAGTGTCAGGAAGAGACTATTTATGCAATATGCATGGCTATAAATCACAGCATTAACGAGAGAAGCACAGAGAATTCAGACTATTAGCAGGAAACTGGTTTTATATCTAAGCTGTGACATACTCTCCCCAGCAGCCAAATTCGCGTTTTGTTCATTACCAATTATGGTTACCCCTCAGTCAGCAGCGTCTGTTACAAAGTTCACTGGAGTCCAGAACAGGATTTTAACTGACTTCAGGAAACATTGAGTCAGGCTCTACATTAGCCCTTTTCCTCTACAAAGTGCTTTATGCATGTGAATTAACTTATCCTTAATTAATCACATCAAAATAAATATATGTATTAAAAGGCAGTGAGGAAGAACAACTGAAAAGTTAGGAAATGCCACTATTAAAGCTGCCTGTGTCAACTGAATTTAGCCCATGCATAAAAATGAATAAGGATTGTCTTGGTCAACATCAAACATGGAGTTCCCGGCAGAGACAAGGAGAGAACCCAGAAACCCTCTCCTGTGTCTTAAGCAAGAGAACACATCCTTTATCTTCTTACAAGCCTTTTCCTTGTGCATTGTCCATCTAACACATTGGATGGGGATAGGGAAACTCTAGAATAAGTAGCATGTGATTATGTAATTATAGGCTTGTTTCATAATCACAGATTCATAGAATGCTGGGACTAGAAGGGAGGTGAGAGGTCATCAAGTCCAGCCCCCTGCCCTCATGGCAGGACCAAGTACTGTCTAGACCATCCCCGAAAGACATTTATTTAACCTGTTCTTAAATATCTCCAGAGATGGAGATTCCACAACCTCCCTAGGCAATTTATTCCAGTGTTTGACCACCCTGACAGTTAGGAACTTTTTCCTAATGTCCAATCTAAACCTCCCTTGCTGCAGTTTAAGCCCATTGCTTGTTGTTCTATCCTCAAAGGCCAAGAAGAACCGATTTTCTTCCTTCTCCTCATGATACCCTTTTAGATACCTGAAAACCGCTACCATGTTCCCCCTCAATCTTCTCTTTTCCAGACTAAACAAGCCCAATTCTTTCAGCCTTTCTTCATAGGTCATGTTCTCTAGTCCTTTGATCATTATTCTTGCTCTTTTCTGGATGCAGATCCAGGTGAACAAAGCAGTGTCTGACACAAGATTTTACCTGCCACCCAAATTCTGGCATATCCTGCTTGACTTTGCCTCCTTTGCATTCTTTCAGGGTTTTCCATAAGTAATTTCCATGTTTTTATTAAAATGCCTACAAACAAACAGAGACAACAGAAATTCCTGTTACCCTGTGCAGCAGCATTGCAAACTTTCCCAATGCTTGCTCTTTCAACGTTTCAAGACTGCATAGGGTCCTTCATTGTTAAAAGGCCAGGACAACCTCTAGGTTAGGCTCAGTTCCCACAAGACCCTCATTGTCACAATTTCAGGGCTTCTCTTGGGTTAATTTTGATGCAGTCAACGGGCCCAGAGAGTCATATTTGCTACCCTGTCACATACACAGCACTGTGAAATTAAACAAGGTCTGGGGTTTCAATCAGAGAGATCTTGGTGGCCATGACAGGCACAGAAAAAGAAGGGAAGACAGATTGAGCATCTGAAATACAAAGAGTTAAGAGAGGTTCTCATTTTAACAGTGCCCTTCTGTTCCTTTAGCTGTAGATTGTTTTAAGAAGGATGACCCTTTTTGTTGGCAATCTCTCCAATGATATCAAAGCTGGAAATAAATATTCTTTTTTGAGCAGGAGGAGGGAGAGAGAAGGAGAAGCAGTTAGTTGAGCTGAGCTGGAACGATGCAGTTGCTGTTTCTGTAAAGCTCCGTCCTGCTTCCGTAAGGACCAACCAGAACAAAGGCACACACGTGGGGAGGGAGGAGAACAGCCAATATGGACAACACAGACCTGATGCTGTCCCTGATGCTGACTTTCACTTGCAGCCTCACTTCTGCAGAAGTATAGGTACCATACACGGTTTGATCAGTCACTCAGAGACCTGGCAAACTTGTGCCAAAATTGGGCTGTTTAAGGCAATACCTTTTGCAGTTATTCTGGTCACAGGCTTATGGGGTGCCGCAAAACAGTCTTGGCCAGCTAAGAACAGCCTAAATGAGTCATACCAAAGCACCATCTCACTCATTGTCTTCCAACAGTGGCCAATGCTAGGTGCTCCAGAAGGAATGAACAAAACAGATAATCATCAGGTCACCGCATTCACCCATTCCGAGCTTCTGGTAAACAGAGGCTAGGGACACCAACCCTGTCCGTCGTGACTAATAGCCATTGATAGACCTATCCTCCCAAGCCAGACTCTTGGTATACAGAAGACAAAAGGAGCAGGATAGGGAGAAGTCAGGTGGGGAAGGAAAAAGGACACACAAGGGAAGAGGTGACATCAGGAACCACCTCTCATATCTCAGGAGGAGTTTGGGATTCAACAGATGCCAGTGGAGAAGAAGATGAAATCTGTGTCCCTCTCTTTGGCCCAGCGTGGTCAAGACTTCTCTAAGGATGAGGACAATAAAGCTCTCTCCTTCTGGTTCCTCCGCTTTCATGGATTTAAGAACCCCCAAGTTGGCTGATAAGCAGAAGAGCAAATCCCCTCATTGTTGGGGCTATCTGTAGGCTTCATGGCCAAACTCATCAGTTTTGGCCCATTGATTTGCAGTCTTGTACTCTTTGTTTACCAGGTGTGTCCTTAACAATCCTTGGTTTAAATTATATCAGGAGTATTTTAGGGTTGGGCTAAATCAACCATCGTCTCTCCCTTTTCTCACCTTTTCCACCCACATTTGTTTGTGTAGGTTTTGGGAAAGTTTTGTGAACTTTCACCCTCTTCCCAAAAGTTGAGCTCACAGCTGGGGGAGGCCCACCAGCCCTCCGTTATCTGAGCACCTCACAAATATCTATAGCTATATCTTCACAACAACAGGGACAGCAGGGCCGTGTCTACACTAGCCCCAAACTTCGAAATGGCCATTTTATTGCACACCTACCTATGAAGAAAGTCTGCTGACTTGTCTTGTTGGGGTTATTGTTCTTTATGGTTGACAGAGATAATTTGCTTATTACAAAACTGCTGAAGATCTTGAAGTTTTCCCTCTCCCTCTCTCTTTATTTTTTTAGAGTTTAAAATTAAAATGATTTCAACAAAGAGGCAGAAAATATTAGCCTATTGCAGCTCTCTCAGATCTGTACAATGAAGTACAGTGGAGCTGAGCTTCTATCTAATGGTTTCACTTTGCAGCTGGGTAATAATGCTATTAACTCCACTTTATGGGTTTATCTGCAAGCTATTGTTGTACACATTGCAACTGAGCTGCGAAAAGGATGATTCTCCTTCTAACTTATCCTTGGAAGGCTTCCAGGGAATGTGAGTTGCTTGAGAAGGTCAATGTTCTCCTCGGAAGGAGCATCTGAGGGTACATCTATACTACCCAGTAGATCGACCTGATCAGGATCAATCTTCTGGGGTTTGATTTTGTGCACCTAGTGGGGATGTGCAAAATTGACCTATCGGGGTCAACAGTTGACTCCAGTACTCCTCAATCTCATGAGGAGTAAGGGGGGGTCGACGGGAGAGTTTCTCCCATTGACCACCCTCAGTGGGGATGGCCAGCTAAGTGTATCATAGATAAGTCAATTCCAGCTACCCAATTGCTGTAGCTGGAATTGCATCTCTATGGTAGACTTTAAGGTCTAGGGTAGACCTGGCCTGAGGATGGAAGAGTGTAGCTTTATGGTCAGGCTGTTTACATCATAGTATCAGGAGGTACCAGCTGACCATGAACCCATCTTGTGCTAGGTGCTGTACCAAGCCATTGGGAGAGATATGCCCTGTTCCAAAGAATAGTTCCAGACCCTCCCAGGTATGTAGGTGCTTAACTCCCCATGACTGAGGAGCTGGGCCCTGCCACCTAAGCAGAGCCAGAGACCTGAAGTGTCTTAGCACACAGCAGCTCCATGGCTGAGAAGAGAACGTGCTGGAGCACTGGGATACTGACTAAGAGAGAGAGGCACCACCTGTTCCCAGAACCACTCCTTGTCTCCTGAGTCGTAGGACTGGACTTTATCCACTGGCCCTCCCAGCCTGTTCAGGAGATGGCTTTCTCTCCGTGATGCTGGACAGCCAGGTGGGAATGGTGGAAGATATTGTGGTGGAGGTAATTACACTGCAGCTTCCTCCTTCCAACCCACAAAGACTCTAAACATATGGCAGCACAGGCCGTCTCTTCCCTATGCCTTAAGAGGGTGAGGCCCTGTTCTCATGGAAGAAATATCGCTATTGTGGAGGCAGCCCGCAGCTCAGAAAATCGCAATGATGGTTCTGCTTCTTGCTCTGCAATTAGCGAAGCTTGTTGGTGGCGGTAAACAGCCATTCGAAGTGCATAAGAGTGAATCTGGATGGCTCTCAAAGGCCAAGCGCCCCGGATGCTGCCGAGTAATTATTATTATTATTTACTATTTGTATTACCCTGCAACGCCAGAGTTACTGACATACAGCTGCAAGGTTTCCTCCCAAGCCAGTCCAGCGAGTCGTTTTGAATAGTGGGCTCTAAATATTTTTTAATTGGTATTTTGTTGTTCAGCGGGAGGCCTGGGGGCTGCCGTAGCTAAATGGAAAACAAAATTGCCCCTACCCTTATCTGAACACTCACGAGCAGACGCAGGGAGACCTCCTGTTTGGGCCCAAGGAAATTGAGGAACTGGAATACTTTGGGTGGGTTTTAGGAATTAGAATGAGCGTGGTCTGGTTCCAAGCCTGCAGGGCTCAGCAGGTCTCAGGAGAATGGGGGTTTACTCCTAGCTCTGCCAATACCAGCTGTGTGCCTTTCAATGGTAGGTGCTTTGGGTATGTCTACACTGCTGAGTGCACTGACAGCTTCCACAGGCCCCTGGGCAAAGTGCATGGGAGGACCCGGCTCTGGTCCCCTGGGTGGAAGGGGTGGGGCTGGGCCGATTTAAAGGGCCTGGGGCTCCAGCCACTACCACAGCTGCAGTAGCAGCTGGGAGCACAGGAGGTCCCTTGAATTGCTGGGCCCCAGAGCAATTGGCCTCTGCCCTGTTCAGCAGCCCTGCTACACCGCAAACTGTGGTGCAGTGGTAGCGCATGTGGTAGTGCAGTTATATGCCACAGTGAGAGGCTCTGGCTGGAGGACACAGTAGGGAGAAGCTCCAGCAGCTCCCTGCCATGGGGAAAAGCTCCCACAGCAGGCAAGCAGCAGGGCACCATGCTGCTAAAAACAGCAGTGTAGCCGGGGGAGTCACGTCTTGCACGTGTAGGGAGCCATATAATGCAGTGTTCCCTGAAAGCTGAGCGCTTGGGCAGCCACCCAGGAGACATTCAAATGCCACCCAGCTCATTACTAGAGTGTCCAGAGTGCCCACAGCCAGCAGCAGGTGTTTCTCTCGGTGGTGTTCATCCATACGTAGTACCCAGAGGCACTGAGACCTCATACTAGGGTGAGTGAAGTCTCTGCTTGAGAGCCAGCTGACCTTTAGCTCATGCGGCAGAGCACAGGGCTTTAGTCCCTACGATTGCAGGGTCAGTCCCTGGTGTCGTTGACCTGGCTCTGTTGGCATTACATGTATATGCCTCAGTGCACAGAACAAAATTTATTCCACACACGGATGGAAGAATTAGAGCGACCTCTAATGTCGGATACATGCGCTAGTCAACCCATTCTACCGCTACAGGTGTCTTTCCATCTCTAGTTGGGCCACAGTCAACTTACGCACTTGTCCATTACAGTTCAACACTGCAGATTTCCCACCACCCTGAGCACATCAGCAGCTACCATCCAGCCGAGGCGTTTGTTCAGAAGATCTCACTGGGAAACAGCAGCAGCTAATTACCCCGCTCTGGGGATAGTTCTGAATTCTCCTTGGTTTACCCCTTCCACCTAAGACCTCAATGAGATCCGCCCCCCCAAGAGAACCTGTTGCAAGAGGATCTCCATTCCAAATGGCTAAATGTAGTGCCTTGCATGTCTCTGTTACTATTCAACATGCAAGGCACTACATTTAGCCTGTTGCAAGAGAAACAACTAGCAGGAAGGTTTAGGAACTTGCAAGGTAAAATACGTAACGGCCCCCAGCATGACGTACGCATTCCCCACTTCCAGACTGTTAGGAGCATGTTACGATAGCATAATTCCCCCTCCGTGCCAGTGAGTGGTTATAAACAGGACTACAGGGCCCGAACGAGTCTTCTACATTGGAGGGTAGGGATAGAGTCCAGAGTGACCTAGACAAATTGGAGGATTGGGCCAAAAGAAATTTGATGAGGTTCAACAAGGACAAGTGCAGAGTCCTGCACTTGGGATGGAAGAGTCCCAAGCACTGTTACAGGCTGGGGACTGACTGGTTTAGCAGCAGTATAGCAGAAAAGGACTTGGGGATTACAGTGGATGAGAGGCTGGGTATGAGTAAAGAGTATGCCCTTGTAGCCAAGAACGATAATAGCATATTGGCGTGCATTAGGAGAAGCATTTCCAGCAGATCTAGAGAAATTGTTATTCCCCTCTACTTGGCTCTGGTGAGCCCTCATCTGGAGTATTGCATCCAGTTCTGGTCCCCCCAGTATAGAAAGGATGCGGATGCATTGGAGAGGGTTCAGCGGTGGGCAACAAAAATGATTAGCAGTCCGGAGCACACGACCTCTGAGGAGAGGCTGAGAAATCTGGGCTTATTTAGTTTGCAGAAGAGAAGACTGAGGGGTGATTTGATTGCAGTCTTCAACTTTCTGAAACGGGGGGCTAAAGAGGATGGACAGAGACTGTTCTCGGGGTGACAGATGGCAGAACAGGGACCAATGGTCTGAAGTTGCAGAGGGAGAGGTGCAGGTTCCTACTTCACCAGGAGGGTGGTAAAGCACTGGAATGTGTTACCGAGAGGGGTGGTGGAATCTCCATTCCTAGAGATTTTTAAGTCCCAGGTTGACATAGTCATGGCTGGGATGGCTTAGATGGGGCTGATCCTGCTTTAGGCAGGGGGATGGACTAGATGACCTCCTGAGGTCTCTTCCAGCTCTAGAATTCTATGATTCTATGATACAGTCCCTCATATTTGGCCTACAGAGTGTTCACCAGGGGACAGTCAGAGGTTTTACTTGCTTGAGTTCCACTCATCTGACTCCTCCTCTGTAGTTCTTATGTAACCCACACACAAGTGGCATGAACAGAGACATCACTTACCTCCTGCATTACAAGGACTGCTTCCCTTCCTTTGATGCTCGTGATTATCTCAGGCAGGACACTTAACATCCACCCTCCCCTCATCACTCCTATTTGTTTTGTCAGTTCTTATTGCGATTTCTTTGGTTCTCTGTACTTGTACATCATTTTATTAGTCTTTAAAGTGCTACCTTTCTGATGTTTTGTTTTCTTGGAGTACAGACTAACATGGCTACCTCTCTGTTACTACATGCCTGTGTGGTTAATTGTCCCATATAGTATCATGTTGAGCACTTCACAGCAAAAGGGTAAGTGTTCTCTACAGCCAAAACTGAAAGCCAGCTGCCCTTTACCTGAAGCTCTAGAGGTCCCAGGTTCAAGCCTGCCTTGAGGGTAGTTATTCTTGTGATAAGAGGGTGCAAGTCTTTCAAAGACACTATTTAATACTCCCTTGGGGAGTGTCCCCACTTCCATTTGGCTTAGATGGGGCAGTGTGAGTAGCACTTAAGGCTGGTTTGCTCTTAGGGAGAAAGTTGACTTAAGATATGCAACGCCAGCTATGTGAATAGCATAGTTGGGGTCAACATTCCTTAAGCCAAATTTCTTCTGCATTTCCACAGTGGGAGATTGATGAGGGAAACTTTCTTGTCAACTTCTTTTATTCCTTGTGACCCAATGGAGTACTAGGGTCAACATAACAGAGATGAGCAGTTGATTTAGCAGGTCTCTACTAGACCAGCTAAATCAAACCCAGGGAGATAGATCTCCCAATAAATGTAGACAAGCCCCCAGAAAGGAAAGCTGGGAGTCAGGAAACATTTCTCCTCCAGGCTTTGCTACTGATTTGTATGACAGCAGGTAAGTTCTTTCACTTCTCTGTGTCTCAGTCTGGCAGCTCTTCTACCCACCTTTGCTAATTGCTCTGAGAACCTGAGATGGATAAGGTGCTCCTAGCCTTTGTAACTGCCCACAGGCAGACCAGAACCTGGCACCTTTGGAGCTTTGTGCAGGAACCTGTATGGCTTGCTCTAAAAGCTACATGGTTCTTAGCTACAGCTATAGAAGAGACTCACTCCTCTCTGTAAGTGGCCTTTGTGCCACTATACAGGATAGCAAACCACCCCTACGGGATACATACTACCCAATAGCTGAGGCAGCACCTCACAAGCTTCACAGACCAAGTTGAAACCCCTGACAAGTCTCCCTGGGGGCTTGAACTTGCTCTACAGGTGGACTTGAACCTGGGAACCACAGGCACATAATGTACCAAGCTCTACAGTTGAGCTAGCATTCAGCCATAGTGTAGAAGAGACTCAGTCCTTCTCTAAGTGGTCTAGCTGTCACTACATGGGCCAGTGAACCCTAGGTGTGGGGGTCACACCCACAGGCTGTTAATTCCTATGTATGGCCTGCGTTAAAACATACTGGATTTTCATTCTGCTCTTGATTTCTCCCAAGTAGCTCAGCAGCTGGAGAAGGGTGCTTGAAAAATTGAGTTTATTAGTATAATTGTGGCATCAAAATTCAAGACTATCGAATGGGCAATTGAGTTTATGCTGCTCCCTTCTGCCCTCTCTGTGTCTCCTTGCCCCATTCAGCTTCCCCTTTCTTTCCTTCTCCTTTCCAAAGAGCATTCGCTGCAGACAGCAGTTATCGGCATGGAAGAAGCATCCTCTTCTCTAGAGCCCAGTCAGGGCTGAGTGAGTGGGACCTGGCTGGGAAGATAATGCCTGCTGAACAGCTTGCATCTTTCGTTAAGGTGAATGAGCTGCGGCTCCGTTTTTGAATCATTTGCACCTCCCCTGGTACATCCAATTTGACAGAGCCTCACTGATGGTTTCAGCTAGAGAGCAATTAAAGCCGAATTCACATCTGCACATATGATTAAAAAAGTTAGAAAGATTAATTTGTGAAAGCTGCTGCCTTGCATGGGTGACGGCCTTAATTCACTGGACATATGTACTGTGTGTACAAGCACCTCTCTCTGCAAGAGGCCAGGAACTCACATGGAAAACCTCAGCGGTCTTTCTTGCTTTGCCTGGCATTGCTTTTTTTGGGTGGTGAACACTTTCATTTGTTCCCTTTGTACCCGGATGCCTCAGCTAAGCATAAAGCTCCTTGCTTGGGGTTAGGTAAACAAGATTCCAAATGCAGCAGTGCTCTCTCTGGGGGGCTGCGTTTACACTAGAGGGTTTTGTCAACAAAACTGGCGTTTGGTCGACGAAACCTGCGGAGCATCTACACACAAAATGTATTTTTTGACAGTCTGTCGACAAAGCTCAGCACTTCTGCCAACAACCTTCTGCTTGTCTGTGAAGAGTTTTCTCAACACTCTTCAAAGAGAGGCCACTGAGCTCTCTCTTATATTCAGATTCGACACATTAGCACATGGTTTGAACTGGGATGGGAATTTTCTGGGTCATTATAGGGGCTCTTTTGCATACTTGGCTTAATCTAATTCTTGACCTCCCCCCCCACTACCCCTCTACTCTCTGATTTGCTCACCTTGATGTTTCTTTCTGATTTGTCTACCTTGATTACTATTTTTGGTTCTCTGTGTCTTAAATATTGAGTCTGTTCTGCTATGGCTATGGGCTGAAGAAGTGGGTCTGTCCCACAAAAGCTCATCTAATAAATTATTTTGTTAGTCTTTAAAGTGCTACTGGACTGCTTTTTTGTTTTGATAGTATATAGACTAGCAAGGCTTTCTCTCTCTGTTGCCTTTCTCAACAGTTTCTGTCAACAAAAAAAACCATGTTGTTGCTCTGAGGGGACCTCTGTCAACAGACAGGGCTTCTGGGTCCCTGGGCAGCCTTGTTTGCTGTGTTTCTGGTTGTCTATTCTGTTGAGAGAGTAGCCGCACACTCTGGCTGCTCTCTGTCAACAGAGCAAATCGACAGAGCAACCTGCTTTTGCAGGTGGATGTGATCTGTCAACAGAAGTTGTGTCGGAAGATCTCTTCCATCAGCCACCTCACTCGACAGTTGCTTCTAGTGCAGACGTAGCCAGTGCGTCTACACAGCAAAGATGTTTCAAAATAACAGCCGTTATTTCCCAATAACCTTGCACGCATCTGCACAAAGCAATCACTGTTTCGAAATAACCTCCTCCCCTTGCTGCGGGTGCGGCACGACAAGTTTCTGTCTGTGTGTATGGGCCCTGTCCATTGGCATCGACTCCATGGGTGCTCTGAGTCTGCGTCAACAGTGGGGCAAAAATAGAGGGTGCTCAACATCCACTGGTAGCCCCCCCAATCAGGTCTTTCCCTTCGCCCAGCTCTTCCCACCCATGGGTGGTCAGCTGTTCAGCAGCATGCAGGAGATGGAGCAGGGACAGGGAGTGGTGGATCGTGGACAGATGTGCTGGGAGGAGGGGTCAGAATGAGGTGTAAAGAGGTGGGGTGAGAGCAGGGAGAGGCCCGTGGGGGTGGGGGAGAGGCCCGGGGAGGAACAGGGGTCGAGCGTTCCTGGGGAAACCAGAAAGTTGGTGCTTCCAGTCTTGTCTCCAGCAGCGTGATTGTTCCATGCTTTTTTTTTCCTTTCCCGTCCATGGTTTTCAGGAGCTGGAGGTGGCGGGCAATGGGAAAAAGAGCCATGATGTGCTTTAATTATTGTTAATGTTGCCTTGGCAATAGATTGGGAAAATAATTAGCATGTTATTAGCAAAATGGAACGTTGCTTTTTTTCCATTTGCACTCTCTTTTGCTGTTGTTGTCATCCCTGGTGCTTATCAGCCCTTGGTTTTAACCTAATTAAAATTTCAATAACTCCCAGGATGTGATGATTTAACAAAAAAAAAATTTCTTTGGCGCGTGGATTAAAGAGCGTTGCGCGTCTCGCTAGGCTGTGTGATTTGCTACTGGGGATTTCTAAGCTGCTTTCTAAGTGCGAGTATGTGACTTCCTCCCTACCCACACCCCTTATTCTGCTGGCATTCTAATTTTCAGGGAAGTGATCACTGCTGATATAATACTGGCAGTGTCTCAGTCGGCTGTGAGAAGCTCCCCCCAGACTTTGCATGATGAACGGTGTGTCAAGGGAAGCTTAAGTGTAGATGCCTTGCATCAGACCTTGCCTTGTTCTTTGGTAACTGGAGGACATAGAAACTAGCTGGCTGGCTGTTTATGATGAAAT
This sequence comes from Carettochelys insculpta, assembly GCF_033958435.1. Taxonomy (NCBI): domain Eukaryota; kingdom Metazoa; phylum Chordata; order Testudines; family Carettochelyidae; genus Carettochelys; species Carettochelys insculpta. The sequence goes on from NC_134138.1 coordinate 8,381,254, forward strand.
GAGCCTGGGGCAAGGTGCCCTGTAATCTTTTTCATCCATGTGTGGAATAAATTTTATGTGCACTGAGGCATGCGCAGATGAGCACCACTAATAGAAAGGAAAAAATGAACTGTGAGAGCTCTGCTAATCAGCTGGGTGGCATTTGACTCTTTCCCGAGGGGCTGCACAAGCACTCAGCTTACAAAGAACACTGGCCTGGAGGCCTGCGTCTGATTCTGATGTGGTCATCTAGCAAAATCATCACCTCTTCTGGCATTCATTGCCCCTCTTGCTGGCAGTGTGACCTTGCAGAGTGCAGTTAAGTGTAATGGGGTGGAGATAAGGTTATCTACCGTAATACTTGGTTTCAATAGTAAATGAAGGTCGTTTCTTCCCTTGCCCTAGCAGCTCTAATCAGGTATATGCTATTGTCCACATGTACTTGTTCCACTTTGCTCTACAAACACAGACCACACACTATATGTAAACTGCAAACTTACCCCCATCCTGGGGTTTGGCTTTACTGACAAAGGAAACAATAAGACGTTTAGGAGCCACACAAGTCTTGTTTTCCAGATCTGGCGGCTCCCAGGTTCCTCCCTCCAGGTGACTCAGCCCAGACCCGAGATCCTTGCTCTGCCCAGACAGCCTTTTACATGTCTCTTACATCCAGATGCAGTGACAAGCCACCACTTACTGCCCCAGTGAATCAGCAGACTCCTATCTCTCTCCCAGCAGGATCAATACCTGCTAACAAGGTGGGTTGTTTCAGGGAAACATTGCCAGCCTTTTACAGGCAGCTTTTACATGCGTTAGCAGAAGCATGACAATGGATGAGATGCAAGGTCTGATAGTTAGGAGTATAAGCACAGGGGTGTAACTCATGAGACCTGAGTTCTGCTGCTGATTGGGCCATGTACTTCCAGAAGCGTGGCAAGTCAAAGCCAAATTGTCAGTGCCTAAAATTCGTTATGTAAATACATATTTAGGCACCCAGGCCCTAATGCTTAGCTGGGCCTCTTGGGAAGCACAGCTTATTCACCACAGGGGCTTTTGTGAATCTGAACTGTTGGGCATGACTTAGAGCAGCCTTGAGGCTGCTGTAACCTATGGACGTCTAGACCTTGTTGCAGCCCACAGTAGACGAAGTCCAAAGTGTTCCATGTTTCCCACTGCTTAATTGTCTCTGTACATCTGTATGTTAGGATATAGGGAGGGGTATTTCCCAGGGAACATCTTTCCACTGCAGTAGAAGCTTGGCATAGTAAGGGCTGAAGCAGAACAGTCTTCCCTTATGCTCTGTCCCTGGCATTTCTTCCAGCTGTGATCATTGGCCCTTGCTCTCGAGGGCCACTTCTATCTTAGGCATGTTTTTAAGAAAAGGCAAATAAATCACATACAAAAAAGAAACCCTCTAGAAAGGCCCCAAATGCTCAGCTGATTCCTTCTGCCCTATGTATAACAGTGTTTCTTAACCCATGTTTGGCAGAACATTGATGTTCCATGAACAACATTCCGGCATGCTGCAAGCATTTGGAAAAATAATGCAACAAATATATCTTTTGTTATTAAAACCAGGCACCGTGTTACTTCTTCATTGCTATGGTGCCTGATTCAATTGCTGACAAGTATCGGGGGGTACCCTAGTTAGTCTGTATCTTCAAAAACAAGAAGTCCTGTGGTTATCGGTTAGCCTGTAAGGTGCCCCTGGACTTCTAGTTGTTTTTGATTCAATTACTGTACCTCATTTGGTTTTGCTGTATGTGTTGCTGTTTTGCTTTGTTTTGGTCTGACAACAATATTTTTTTTGAAGAAAATGTTCGTCGGCATTCCGCATTAAAAATATTGTTTGGTGTTCTGTGGTCTCAGAAAGCTTAAGAAACACTGATGTGTAATATTGCGGGGCCCAATTCTGACATCGCGAGTGTCAGTTCTGCAGCCTTGTAACTCTGCTGGGCCAGATTCTCAGCTGGTGTAAATCAGCAGCACTTCACTGAAGTCAGGGGAGCTGAGTTGGATCACTGGCAATATGGCCTATTCACTCAGAGGTGTTATCGGTGACTCGTCCTGGGGCAAGTGAGAGTAGAACAGGGGCTGTGTTGCTTTAGCAAATTATTTTGCCTTTGGTGGTCCTCGTTCGGGACCACTCGGGTCTCACAGGTGCTGGATGAGGTAGGTACAACCTGTAAGATGTAGCAAAAGTAATTTAGCTTAACTGATGTAAGTTAAACTGCTGCTGCTCCTTCCATGTGTCGAGGAGTTGCGTGTCTAAATCCTATTGTCTTCGTGGTTGTTCTTTGAGCCCCTGATGACGGAGGCTTAGGCAGACCCCTCTTTGCACTCTCCAAAGCCACGATTTTGCTTATCTTTAAATTGCCGACTGGTTCCTTTTCCGGGGGACTGTTATTTTTTGTGTACGCTCATCCCTCGTTATACGAGTACTTTATTTACGAGTACTTGCTTCAATGAGGGACACGCTTACCTCCCCTCGTTCACTCAGTGAGTGAACTACCCCCGCTCATACGAGACTTACTTTCCAACCAGCTGCAGCCTGACTCCCCCCACTGCCGGCCCCGCAGACACCAAACTGCCGAAACCTAAACACCCTGCTGCACTTCTGCACACTGGAACTGCCAAAATTTAAGCCCCCTGCCACCCAGGGGCACCCTGAACCACTGAAATTTAACCCCCCGCCACACCCACGCACCTGGATCTGCCGAAATTTAACACCCCCCCCCACCCTCACGCACCACCTGCTGGCCCCACACACCCGGAGCTGCCAAAATTTAACCCCCACCACTGGCCCCCACGAATGCCGAACTGCCGAAACCTAAACCCCCGTGTACCTGAACTGCTGAAACCTAACCCCCCCGGAGGACCCCAAACCGCTGAAATTTAACCCCCACCCCCCGGCTGGCCCCGCACACCCGAACCAGCGAAACTTAATCCCCTGGCTGCCCCCACGCACCCAAACTGCTGCAGCCTTAACCCCCAGCTGGCCCCACACACCCAAACCGCTGCAGCCTTAACCCCCAGCTGGCCCCACACACCTGAACCGCTGCGGCCTTAACCCCCCCGCTGGCCCCACAGACTTAACCTGCAGCAGCCTGAACTCCCTCCCCCCTCCGCAGACCCAACCTGCCACCATGTTTTAACACTCCCTCCCACTTGTGTCCCCAAACTGCCCCCAGCCTTTAACCCCCCCACAGCCCCAGGCTCACTGACCTTTCAAAGGCAGCACCACCTGCTGCCACTCGGAGCACTTGGAACCAATCAGAGACTTTTACAAGTATTTTGGTAGGAATTTAGTGTCCCTCTTACAAGTTTTCGCCTACAAGCAAAAAGGTTAGGAACCAATTGTGCTTGTATAGTAAGGGATGGGTGTATTTCACAGCTCAAGACTCCACCAGTGAAAGATAAAGACCTGATGAGTTAGTCTGCTCAGCTGCCATATTTGGCCACATTTTGCCTTGCCTTGCTCACATAATATGGTTCACTGATCTGTTAAAATTAATTTCACATTAATTGTTTTAAAAGCGACAGCATCCTGCACTGTTTTGGGTGAGCAAGTGTCTTTCTCTGCTGGGAAATAATCTGGGCGTTTCATTGGAAAAAAGTAATTAACTGCACGGGCATGCTTAGTTGAGTAGGTCATTACAATCTGACTTATGCAAATGAGGTTGTCAGGGTTTAATTCAGATCGAGATAATGCAACGGGTCTATGGAACTTCCATTTGCACAAGGACAAGGGACTATTTTGGTGCACATAAAAAGTGTTTATGGGTTAATTTACAATTCTCGTTTGCATAATTAGTTCTCAGAGTGTGCAAAGCAGACACCACGTGACAGCTTCTCAGTCATTTGGTTAAGCCAGTGCAAACCCCTGGGTGGACAGAAATACTCAGGTGTAAGAATGCTTTCTGTTGATTTAGCTTGCACTAGTTTCTAACCAATTTAAGTTAATCCAAAATAAGTGTGGTTTAAACTGAAATAAGAGCGTCCACCCAGAGGAGTGCACTTTTGTAACCAATTTAGCATGTAAATGTGTCTCAGCTTAAAACAGAGCAACAGCTGCTCCAAGGAGGCATGTACGGGAAGAATGGAGGAATAAAGCAGTAGGATGGTGTTAGCACTCACTGCAGATACTCGACAAAATGGGCACCAGCTGATGGCCAAAGTGGTGTATGTTAGGTTCAAACAGAACAGCTCCCTTCTTACATTAATCATGCCATGAAACATGCACTAAGGGTCACCCCTGTGGATCATCCCCTGCCATTGTTTGCCCTAAGTATGGATTTTGTATTTTGAAAGACCATTATGGTCATCTCCTCTGACCTTCTTCCTCACCCTGGGCAGAGCATTTTGCTCAGTGACTCTTGTATCAAACCCAACCTTCCTTCTCTCTCTCGAGGGTCTTTTGATAACAAGTAGGACTTCTGCACGTCACCTTCCTATTTGTGAGTCCTTTGTTGGCTGCTCAGCCCGATTCTGGAGCCACAGACCTTATCACAGAAAGGGCAGGTGTTGGTAGCTGTCGGTGGTGGAGCACGAGGCCGTTTTTGCCTCTCTTTTCTTTTTCTCTGCATCTACTTGTCTGCACTGCAGCGGGACCTCTCAGATTGGTCCACCCCCTCAAGGATTACTGCTCGCCACTGGGGACAGTCCTGGGCAAAGCTCTCCCAAGTGTCGACACCAATGGTGCATTTTTTTCATGGGTGCCTTCAGCACGTCCTCATATCACTTCCACTGACCCCCAACTCTTCTCTGTCCTTCCTCCAACTCAGAAAACAGGATCTGTTTTGGGAGGTGCTGATCAGACATAGGAACCAAGTGACCTGTCCAATGAAGTTGTTGATAAATGATGATAGCTTCAATGCTGGTCATGTTCAACTCCTCCAGGACACTGTTGTGCATGTGCCTATCCTCCCAGGAGATCAGATGCTACTTCAATGCATTTTCAAGATGCTCTCGATCTCCTCCAGTTTCCTCATGCTTATGGACTCCTGTCTGCTGTTCCTAGTGAGTAAACCTTAGGCAAGGACCCAGATGAATACTCAGATCCCAGGCTTTCATATTTTTTGTTGCATGGGACATCACTGAAAGGCTGTAATCAGGGAATGTTTTTAGAAGTGCTTTGCAGAATAGAAATGTGCTCTAAGACAGGTTTCCATATATTTCGATGAATGGATGGGGGGATAGATCCAAGCAAAGAACTCTGTGTGTGTGTGTGTGTGTGTGTGTGTGTGTTAAAAGTGACATGCATTTCTAATTTTAACAAATGACCACTGCTGCTTGTTTCTGATATGTGTTGTTCATGGGACAAACTTATACTTTCACTGCCTGCTCTTTACGTGAATTATGGATACAGGTATGTTTAATTCTGGGATGCAGCAATTATGATATAACATTTTCAGCTGTGTCTTCATTGCTCCCGGTGATCACATACCATCAATAAAAGCCACATGTCTTTCTAGGACTAACCACAATTTGGGCTTACAGGACAACCAAGACTATTCACAGATTGCTGAGTTGATAACCAAGACATTAAGTTTCTGGAGCATCAGTGATGGCCCTCATTAGCACATTGAGAATTATAAATACATCCACACTTCATATTTCTAATTTCAGATACAAGAATGATACATGCCCCAAAATACGATATGCTGTGGTAGTCAGTAGAGTCACAAAAAACAAGCAGCCGTGTATCACATTAAAGACTAACACATTTATTTATCAGGTAATGAGTTTTTGTGGGTAAGACCCACTTCTTCAGATTTTCAGATTGGGGGAGAAAATATTCTGAAAATCTGAAGTGGGTTTTACCCATGAGAGCTCATTACCTAATAAATAAATTATTTCATCTTTGAGGTGCTACAGGACTGCTTGGTTCAGCAGATTGTAACTTTAAAACTGATACATTACATGAGGTATTTAGCCAAAAGCATCTTCACGTTATGCATTTTCACATTCATAAGCAAAGTTTCCTAAAGCAAGGGGCAGGGGGACCTGTGACAATGATCTCATACTTTTGTCTTCAGGCCAGGAAGCATCATCCAGTCCTGGAAATCCCCCAAAATTCAGTAGCTGGCTTCCCCTATCTTAGCTCCAGGATGAAAGTTTGTTTCATCTGCGTTTCAGATGAGAAAAGTTTCTCCGAGACAGAAATCCCATGGCAAGGTCAAGCTGAGACAGTTGCTGCTTTAATAAACACCTGAAATTCTGTCTGATTAATTCTAAACAAATCTGAGGACAGGCTTGTGCCTGTGATAAGTGATATCAGGCGATTGCTGTTGACATACTGAGCTGCCGAGATTCAGGGGAGAAAGTGATGAACAATAGGAAACTCTGTGTCAGGCAGATCAGGCCCCGATGGAGGCAAGGGTAATGGATGAGGGGTATCAAGAAGATCCTGTAGATGTGGAGTGTGGCCAAGCCACTCATGAGGCAGAGTCAATACAAAGAACACAAGCTGTGGAGGGCAGGACCGAGCACGAACACACATTTGAAGGAAATGTAACTCTAGGACACGGGGACGCAAGCCAGGGTGGGAGCTCTGAGATACTACAGAGAAACCTTTTCCTGGCGTCTGGCTGGAGGAGCTGCCCCATGGTTTAAACGGTCACCAGATTTGAGATCAGGAAGGAATTCTTCAGTAGATTGTCCGGGAGCCAGCGGGAGGATGGAGAGGGTTGTCCCTCCTTTGCAGCATGGATTATGGGTCACGTGCAGGCAAGAAAGGTGTGTGTGTGCGGGGGGGGGATTGCATGAGGTGACACGTGACCCCCTAAGATGTGGGTGGAAGTGGAAAAAGGCCAGTGTCTCTAGGCGGCTTGCGGAGAGTAGAGCGGGTCCTGGTGTCTGCAGCAGACTTGCCGGTAGTGGTGGAGGATGGGGCAGTAGAGGGACATGTCTGGCAGCTTTGGGGGCCCCTTTTCTGACTCAGCCGTGGAGTCCTCAGAACAGCTTCCCTCAGAAACTCCGGCTCTCCTTGTCCATCGCCTCTCCTAATATTTGACTAGCCCACTCCAGCTATCACAGGCCAAAGTTGCACAGTTGTAGGCTGCACAGTTGTCAGCCCATGTGAACAGCCGAGACCATAACGAGCATCCCGTTTCTAACTTCACTCAGAGCAACCCTTTCTCTGTGTGAAACTCCAACAGCCCAACCCAAGCTTCCACCCAGGTTCATTGGGAAGCAACTCTTATCCCTGGATTTCACCGGCTAGTGGTTCAAACACAGAACTAGTAGCTGACTGTTTGCAAGTGTCTGAATGTGAGTGAAATGCTGCCTGCCTCCTTTTCCCCATCTGCAAAATGGGTACAAGAATCCTCAGTTTAATTCACAGGAAAGGGTCAGAGGAAAAATGAGTCAATACCTGGAATGCGCTTTGAGGATGAAGCACGCCGGGTGCTCTGACTGCTAAACATTAGTGTTCATTGACTATTGCTGGGCTGGCACTGCCTTGAGTGTAGAATTTAAAGCCACATCTGCTCCAGTAAAAGTATCTCCAATAAGAACTGGCAAACACATGGCAGGGCTGGCTTGTAGGAAAGGTCAGTGCTTACGATGAGGTATGATTCACCTCCTCCTCACCCAGCGGCATTGAAATCAACATCAGTAGCTCGACTGAGTTGCAACAATGGAAGGATGGGGTAAATATTCGCAGGCTTTGAAAGGCGTAACTGTCACAAATCCTTCATGCATCTGTAACCCTTCTGTTAACGCCAGATGCCTGCCAGAAGGGCCGGGTTCAACTCTTGTGGGGTTTTCCTATCAAGGATACAACCAACCGGCTCGAGCCCCCACCCAGTGGCCTGGGACAATTTCACCCCCGTGCTGGGTGCCTGTAAGGCGGTTCTCCTCCCCTCGCAAGCACAGAGTCTGAGATAGAAATGGCTTGTTTAATGACCGTAACCTACCCCAAGGTTACAGCGACAGATGCAGTATATCTCAGCACAGAAGAGACAAACCCCTTTTATCCAGATACCATCCCCATATGCAGTAGAACCCAGTCTCTTGCTGGGGCTCTTGGCCCTTTTCCACACACACACAGTTACAGGGTGTACCCTCTGCGGTGCAGTCCCAAACTCAAAGCCCACAGATACATCACCAGGGCAATACTAGCTGTCCACTTGTCTGTAGCTTCCCCTTGCTGTCACCAGCCATCTGCCAGTCGCCATCGTCTGCCACCGCTCCTATCGGCCACCCAGCAGTTGCCGCCGCTCCTACCAGCCACCTGCTGTTGTCCCCCGGTCCTAACCCCACTGCTCAGCACTGCCCTAAGGCAGAACCCAGTGATTTCAGCTGTGTGGCCTCAGGTGCCACTCTGTCATTTCAGCTCTTGGTACCTCTAGTGTGGGGTTTCACAAACACCCTAGTATCCAGCTCTATGTTTCAACAGGTAGGGAGGGTTAGTCAAGCCAGAGCTTATAGCTATATGGCCAAGGCATAAGCAGGGCCAAGGCACTCAGCAAGCCAGCTCAACCAGTATACCTCCCCTTCTCTCTCACAATGCTTTAAACCAGGGAGCCCTGTGTAATCAATGTCTTACACAGCTAAGGCGACTGCCCTGTCCCCCACAACAACCCAGAGCATTGGTGAGATCTCACAACTTCCGCATTAAGTGTCAGCTTAAATTGTGATTTTACAACTACATGTTTACAATAGACCAAATCTCATGGCTTACTTGCTACCCATTAGGCTTTGCCTGAAAAGGTATCACACATGCACACCTTTTGCATTCTCATGCAGATGACCTCTGGGAGACTCATTCCTCCCAGCCTTCAGCAGCACTGCGTTCCTTCTGCCACATTCCCCACACATCATCTGCAGAGTCCTGAAGTCAGGACCTTCTGCACTGCAGCAGACTCAAGCTAAAGAAGAGCTCAAAGGAGTAAAGGTGGCAGTGGCACTAGAAGACCCTGAAAACCCCACGGTCCATCCTGATGACCTGCCTGGAGTGGTGGGGAGAGAGGTCTTTCCTGGGGCGGTGCGGGAGGGCAGAGTGACGAATAAAGAAACGATATTAAAGGGACCATTTCAGCTGAGTGACAGGTGCTGAGCTCGATAATGTGCAAAATTAGCTGGTGACCCCTAAGTGAACGGCCACGCTTGGGCGTGTGAGGGTGAATTGCATGGGCGCTTGAACAACGCGGTGAGGTACGTGGGATGGAGGCAGGGTCCAGAGTGAATTGGGCAAGTCTAAACCAGTCAGCACCCGAATTTACTGAGTTGCTTGCAGACTGCACGATCAGCAGTATGTGGCTTCAGCAGCCACATCCCCCCGGTCTAAAACTGACAAAACAGGAAAAACTTATATAGGAAGGACCCATGGCCGCTGACCTAGCAGCCTAGAGGCGACAGCTGTGTACCTTAAATGGAAAAAAATAAGTATGAGATGTGTAGCTGTGTAAAATGGGGAGAGGGGCTAAGAGGGGCTGCAGGCACAGAGAAGCAGAAGCAATCAGGATGTGATGTGCCAAGCCTCGTGTGCAGCCAGCAAACAGCAGGACTGTAAATGGGGGCAACAATGGGAGGAGGGGAAGGAACTCCCAAATTCTGGAGAGACCGGACGCTGTCTGCGACAAGGCCTGATCACCCTTCGCCTCTCCTCCCGCCTGCTCGCGAGTTAGAAAGAGTAGGGTGCGAATACCTGCCGGTACCACGAAAACTTGTATTAGTAGTATAGCTAGCTCAAGTAACATGATGCAACGGTGCGTCTTATTCCTGTATCTGCTTAACTATGTAGGTAAATGCTCCCAGTAAATGCTCTCATTAACTCTGTGTGTATTCTGTCTGTTTGTATCCTGTCCTGTGGCAAGTCTGTCTATATGATGATGTGTTTATGTTTTAGTTTCATGAGCCTGTAAGGGTCACGTGCAAGGCTGAGGGAAAGATGCCCCAGAACCCCCCGAAAGGGCTTTGACCCTATGACTGGGAAGTTCTGAAAGCAACCTGCCTCAGCTGGGAAGCGTGATCCGCTGAGCCTTCATGTTCTACAGGACAGAGTGTTTGTATCTGTCTGTGACACCCTCCTATTAATCCTTAAGTCCTACCCCTGAAACTCGAAACTCTCACTTCTTGGGGACAGATAACAGCTCTTAGAAACTGGGGTAGATAACAGCCAATGAATTCCACCAATCGGTGGGCTGTTTTAGATAACTACTGGGAGTTAGAAAAACCTCAGGGGGTGTTTCTCTTTCTTTTGGGCATAATCCTATTCCTCCTATTAGTAGTGTGGTGTAAGCCACGGCTGTAACTACACCAGTTTCATAATAGCACAGTCAAGCTCAGTGGTGCGGGTGATCACCGAGAATCAGGCCTCCTTTCTCCCAGTTCAACATTTCACTCACCTCCACCTTTATTTAGGATTTGAAGCACAGCATATTTGCTCCTCAGATAACGCTGGGGATAGTCACCCACGGGAATTCTGCAAGCACCAGCACTTTTAGGACTAGACAAATTCAGATATAAACTAGATACATTCCTAGAGGGTATGTCCAGCAATGGCTACTAGCCAGGAAGGGCCAGGATGGTGTATTCCCAGGAATGAGACGCACACCACTTAATTTGCTTCATCAACTGATCCTACTAGTGACAGGTAACCCTTCCCTCCCTTCCTAGTTATAGAAGCCCAGGATTCTTTTTGTCTACTCCTCATCTGCAGAAGTGTGTCTTGCCCATGAAAGTTCATGACCTAGTAAATTGGTTAGTCTGTAGGGTGCTATTGGACTGCTTCCCAGCCTGTGTTTACCAGAAGCTCGTAAAGGGTGATACATGAGGGATCACTTGGTGATTCTCTTTTTTCTTTATTCCCTGGGGCACCTAGCATTGGCCACTGCCTGAAGAGAGCATACTAGGTTAGAAGAACCTGTGGCCATTCTTATGGTTTAAAATAACCCCACAGAACAAGCCTACACTGACTCCAGAGAACGGTTGTGTCTACACTTGCATTCGTCTTTCGAAAGAGGCATGCAAATGAGAGAAATTGAAAATGCAAATGAGGTACAAATTTGCATATTCAGTGCCTCATTCGCATATTCTTGTTTCGAAAGAGCTTCTTTCGAAAGAAGAAAACCAGTGTAGACACTGCTCTTTCGAAACTAACCCCATCTTCGAAAGACTCCTTTTTCCCTTTTTTTTATGGGAAGAAGGATTCTTTGGAAGATGGGGTTTACTTTTGAAAGAGCAGTGTCTGCACTGGGGCCATGCCTACACTGAAACGAAACTTCAAAATGGCCATGCACAAGGCCATTTCGAAGATTACTAATGAGGCGCTGAAATGCATATTCAGCGCCTCATTAGCATGCCGCCAGCTGCGGCTATTCGAAATTGCAGTGTTTTGTTCCCGTGCAGCTCATCCAGACTGGGGCCCTTTTCGAAAGGACCCCGCCAACTTCGAAATCCCCTTATTCCTAGCTGCTGAACTGCACAGCACTCCCTGCATCTAAAGTCTTGTAAGGTAGTGAAGAGGAGGGGTTAGGTAGTGAAGGGGAGGGGTTACTGGTTGAGCCAGCTGGCTGAGTGCCTTGTCCCTGTTTAAGCCTTGGCTATACAGCTATAAGCCAAGTTTGACTACCCTTTTCCTCCCTGCTCAAAGATAGATCTGGATGCTAGAGTTTGCGTCTTTTATGAGACTCTGCTTTGGCAGATGCTGAGAGTGAAAATACTGAGAGCTGAAATCACCAGGTGGTAGATGAGGCTACTAAGAGCTAAAATCACAGGGTTTTGCCTCAGGCCATACCCACTCATTGCCGCTGTCGGCGGGAAGCTGCGGACAAGCGGCCAGCAGGAGGCAGCCGGCGAGGAGCTGTGTACAAGTGGACGACTAGCACCACCATGGTGATGTATCTGTGGACTCTGGGTCTTGGACAGCACTGTGAGACGTGTGCCCTGTACAGTGTGTGTGGGGTACAGTCAAAGAGCTCTTAGCGAGAGACTTGGTTCTACGAAGTATCGGGATGGCACCTTGTTAATGGGGTTTATCTCTCCATTGTTTAGACATATTGCACGTGTCACTGTGTAAATTCAGGTTAGGCTACTGTTATTAAACAAGCTGTTTCTATCTCAGATTCTGCGCTTGTGAGAGGGGCAGAACTGCCTTACAGGCCCCCAGCAGGTGGGGTGAGATTGTGCCAGGTCACTGGGTGGGGGGCTTGAGCCGGTTGGTTGTATCATTGACAAGAAACCCCTGGGAACTGAACCCGGCCCTTCTGGCAGGCACCCGACATTAATAGAAGGGTTACATATGCATCATTCTGGAAACTGCTGCAACAAAGAGAAAAGAGGTTTGATTTCAGCCAGCAAATCCCCGGTATCTGCCCAGGACATTTGTCAGAGGCAGTAAATTTAATTTCCTCTAATAAAGTGCCATTGGATTTCTTTTGCTTCCTTCCCCTCCCCCCGCGCTCCTGCGAAATTAATGCTACTGGCTTATTTTTATGGATGCCGTAATTAGACATGTGCCATTATCAGAAATGGTGCAGATATTCAAATCAGCCCCGTTCGAGTGGGAGAGATGGTTGCTAATGACCCCCGGTGTCATTTCTTGTATTAAAAATTCCGATGAGAATTTATTACTCTGTAAAAATGACTTAATCAAAAGCAGGCGATGCTTGTGTGTGTACTTGGGCAGCTCAGCAAAGAGCTGATCTTGGAGCGTTTGCAAATCCGCCCAAAGGGCAACATAAACAAATAGACCAGAACAGCGAACAAAACAAAGTATCACGAATCATAAATCAAATCAATGTAATGGCTATGCAGGGGCCACTGGAAATAGATAGGAAATATTGTCTCAGGTGTAAAGAGCTCCAAATAAATCGTCAGTAAACAGGAGTAATGCAGAACCTTCCTGAGGTGGTGATAACAGCAGCTGGAAATCTCTTTTGCTGCCGTCTTGTGCTTCTGTTGCATCTGGAATTTGCTGTTCCTGGAACTAGCGGTTTGCTGTGGTGCAGCAGTACGGTGACAAAGCTCTTCCTCAGCCTTGGTGGGTCCCAAGCTTTTGGGCGGATTGCTTGCCTCAGAAGCTTGCAGCAGCCCTCAGTTGTGGCGCTTTCTTGAGGGCACCAGCTTGGTGTTTGTAGAGCTACTCCCAGCATTGGCCAGCAAAAGGAAATGAGGGAACCAAATTCCATTGTCTCTGTGGCCCGTCCAAGTGTTACAGTGCAGGACAGACCCCTTTACCAGAACCAGCCTTGTTCCTGTGCTGCAATGGGGAGAGGATGGTGGGTGGAGACCAGGCCCACACTCTTCTCCAAGCTCCAGCCCAGAGACCCTGTGAAAGCAGCTGACTGCAAATGTCTCCAATAAGAGCCACATGACAGCTGCGATTCCCTGGGCCATGTCCCCTCAGCCCTCCCCAGCACCTTCCTCACCCACAGGTTCTTCTCTCTGGTACCTCTTTGTGGTTGCTCTCTACAGATCCTCCACACACGTTCTCTCCTCAGCTCCTTGCACACACTGAGCTAACAGAAGAGAAGCCCTTTGTAACCGGTCTCAACTGGTCCTTAATTGGCCCCAGAGGTTCTAATTAGCCTGAATTCTTTGCGTCTGGAAACCTCCTAATCAGCTCCAGGTGCTTTAATAGGCTTGATTGCCCTGAGTGATTCTGGCAAATTCTTGCTAGTTCTGGATTAGCTTTTGTTGGTTTGCCCTGGGAACATGAACCTACGATTTAATCTTGGGCTAATATATTTCCCTTCTACTGCTCTCCTGTTGCCCTCTGGCCTGACTTTGTCACAGCACCCAGTTCTCCATTCAGTATGTAGTCTGGTGGAATAAGGCTATGACCAGTTGCCAGGAACCTGCTTGCCCTTACAGCTGATAGAAATGATGGGGCCAAGTCCCTGTGTTTCACAGAACCCCCTGCTGGGGTGGGGGGATGCTGTTGTCCCCATTGTACGAAAAAACTAGGTGATTTGGTCAAGGTCACAAAGGAAGTCTGTGTCAGAGCAGGGAATTGAACTCAGGTCCCCCAAGTTCTAGGGAAGCCACCCAATCATTAGTGTGCTTACAAGCCTCAGTGCTTCTAAAATTCCTAGGAGACCTAAGGTCTTTGACTCTTCCCAAGCAGGCACATTGGTTAAGAACAAAACAAACAAACGAACAACCAAATCCTGACTAACCTAAACAAGTGACGTGTTCCTACCTGCTGGGAAGGGAAATCCAACAGCTGGGAATTGAAGATAAAAAAACCCAGGAATTTAAAACATGACACAAATTTGAATAGTCTAGTTGAGGTGCTGCAGCACCGGTCAGCATGTTTCCATGTGATCCCTTTGCGACTCAGTGACTGAGCGTTCCAACACTGCTAGGCCCTGGGCTGGGACTAAGCAGGGAGGACCTGGGTCTCCCTACCTGCTGTGGCTGGCTGGGTGGCCTTTGCTGTTGCTGGCTCTCCTGCTACCTTTCCATAGGCTGGATGAAGTCCATTGTGTTGCCTTGGACTGGCCATGGGCTAGAAGCACCTGCAGCCCTTTGCTCCAGGTCAGGCCGTTGCCCACATCCTCCACCATGTGTAAGAGGCTGTGGCTGACCTTCCCTGTCAGGAGGCCACAACCCCTCACGAGTGCACCTCTGTCGAGGCCACATTGAGTGGGGAATTAGCAGTCTCAGAGGCCCAGATCTGCTGGGCAGGGCCAGGCAACAGGAAGTCCGGGGCTCTGGCATCTAGCAGGGTGGAGAAGCAATCTATGCACTCAGGTCCTGAGTAGCTTGGGTCGCTATCCCCTTGCCACTGCTAGGCATTGCGGGAATGGGTTGCAGTTCATGACGGTTGCAGGTTCACAGCCCCATGCTGTGTTATTTTCTGTTGCATCCCTCCGTGGGTTTCTGACTACGTCACACCATTTCTCACCAATCCCTGGAAACTGTCACTCACCGTCTCTGCCTGAAGTCATGGATCCTGCACAAAGGCCAAAGGGGCAACTGCCCTGGGGTCTGGCGATTCGAAGAGACCCGGGGCTCCTGGCTGTTGCTCCTGTGGCAGCTGCAATGGCTGAAGCTCTGGGCCCTTAAAATTGCTCCTGAAGCTCTGGGGAGTGCTATGGGGTGGCTGCCCCTTCACCTGAGGCTCTGCCCCTTGTGGGAGCACAAAGGCAGCCCCACCCCACTTGGCCCAGGGGCCTGGTGGTTCTGTTGGCCCATGGCCTGCACTGCTGTCGAGTCTCGTGATAAGTGTTATGGACAGAACACGGCCGATCATTCAGTATTCTACAAGCTGCGCGTCTGAACAGGCATTTGTGGTGCCAGCCCTGTTGTCTGCTGTGATGGGCTTCAGGGGTCCCCAAGCTCTGCGCCTCGTCTGCAGGCAGGAGTGACTCTCACTCAGCAGGAGAACAGTGGGTTTATTAGCTGACAGGGCACAGCGTTGTACAGAGGACTCGGTACAGCAGGCAGAGACAGTCAGTCCAATGCATGTTGGGGAGACAAGGCCCTCAGGGGCCCCGAAGCTGGGACCTTGCCCCTTCCTTTGTCTCTCTCTCTCCCAGCCCAGACTAACTGCTTCCCAACTCTTAGTTCCAATTCAAACCCCCCCAGGCTTCACCTCCCCCTTTGTCTGCAGCCCAGAGGGGTTACCTTGTCACCTAGGTTAACCCTCAGCAGGAGCCTCATGCCCTCTGTGAGCCACACACCTACACACGTATCCTCCACTACGTCACACTGCCCTGGAAAGAAACAATTCCTGATCACTTGTGGCATTCACAGAGCAGCTGCCCATGGTCAGCTATCACTGCTGGGCTCAGGAAACAAGACCTGAGCGGTGGGATGGCATCGCGATGCAGGTCTTAGAGGATGAGCAGCGCTGGAACAATTAAGGACGCAAAGACACCTTCCTGGAGCTGTGTGCAGAGCACGCTGAGGTGCAAGGACACTGAAAGGAGAGCTGCCCTCTCCCGGCGTTGACTGGGGGAGGCTGGCAACTCCAGACGTCCACCAGTCAGCCGTGAATCAGGGTGGAGTGAAGTCCATCGGGGAGTTGCATTCATGCAAGTTTGCAGGGCCATTAATCGCATCCTGCTAGGCAGGACAGAGACCCTGGGAAATGGGCATGAAAGAGTGAATAGCTTTGCACCCATGGAATTCCCCAGCTGAGGTGGGAGCCCTCTCTCTTGTTTGCCGCATGCAATAATTCTCCCCTTGCTTGTACCTGTCAGCACAGGATAGGTTGTCTTGTTCAGGGAGCTCGTTTCACGTCACGTATCACATTAGGTATTTGATATTTTTCTCCTAGATGGCAAAACAATCAGCCCTTGTTTGCTCTTTGGCCACATTCCTGCTGCCTCACCTTTCATTACTTCCACTGATGGAGCAACATGTTTTAATCTGCTACCTTTCTGCAAAGCCGTTGGGTGGTTTTGCTAGGTATATTTGAAATAAGCTAAAAATAAAAGGCCTTTTGCTAATTAAATGGCTCACCTGCCGTACACAGATTGCTGAATAGGAGCTCCCTACTACTCCAGTCCCTCTGGGGAACACATAGGATGGTTCCTCATAGTGTATTCATGTAAGCTGCTCTGCTGTGATCCTTGCTTTGGTGATTGCTTTTTCTGAAACAGATGTAATTATTACCGCCGCTTGGGTTTCTTCTCTCTAGTGGCAAGAGCTAGGAGCGGGTGTCTGCACCTTGAAAATTAGCTCTGGATTTTGAGGCTGAAGGCTCAACGGTTTTAACAGGCACAGGTTGCAAAATTTCTGTGACTCACGGCTGAAGGAGGAAGGGTATGGAGTAGCAGCCAGACTGCAGTGTAGGGCTGTGTCTATACAGCAAAGTTATTTCAGAATAGTGTCCGCCATTCCAAAATAACTTTGCGAGCCTCTACACAGCAAAACTGCTATTTTGAAATAATTTCAAAATAGCGGCGACTTATACTGAATTCTGTAAACCTCATTCTATGAGGAATAGGGCTTATTCCAAAATAGTTATTTCGGAATAGGGGCTGGGTAAACAGGGGGTAGGGGTTATTTCGAAATAAACTAGTTTGCAAAATCTTTTGAGATTTTAATTTTTTTCACTATGGAAAGGCAGTTTGTTTTTATAAATCTGAAAATCTTCATGAGACAGGAGAACTAATTCCTTCCCGGCTCTCTTTGGAAGTCACTAACTTATAGCTTGACACACCTACCTTTGCTTGACAAGATACACAGCCCACATCTAACACTGAGACAGTTTTGACGACCAGTAACTTGAGCAGTGTTCATTAACAGTGTTAATGCTTTGTGCCTTTATTTAAATCATATGGTTCAACGCAGAGTCACATTTTTATTTGGCCTTTTTCCGTTACAAGTACAGAATTAATCCAGGCTCTAACTTGTTCTGCCTTTTCCAAAACTTCCAGCTTTTCCATATATTCTAGCTAATTTTTTTGTTTACTTTACCTTTCTGGGGAAAGTGGATTTTTAGTTCTTTTGGTCTAGATTATTCAGTTGGCCTCACAGGGCGGGAGGAATCATAGAACACTAGAACTGGAAGGGACCTTGAGAGGTCATCAAGTCCAGTCCCCTGCCCTCTTGGCAGGACCAAGCACCATTTAGATCGTCCCTGTTAGATATGTAGCCAACCTGTTCTTAAATATCTCCAGTGGTGGAAATTCTACAACCACCTGAAGCATTAGGGTTTATTCGATGCACCTCATGAACAGCTCCATAAGCAAGAGTCATTTGGAGTATTTCTACACCACGACTAGGCACAAGGAGCAGGTCCACACCAGTTGACTTGGTCTCACAGTGCTATTCAATTAAAGTGAAGAAAGGGTCACTGCAGACTAGGACCTATCCATTGTATTCCTGGCATGTCACTTCTTTTTTAATCGGAGATACACATCTCCTAGAATGGATCTCTGGAAGGCATCTAGTCCAGGTCACTGCTCTCTTGGCAGGACCAAGCACCTTTCCTGACATCTTTTTGCCCCAATCCCTGAATGGCCTTCTCAAGGATTGAGCTTGCAACAGTGGGTTTAGCAAGCCAATGCTCAAACCACTGAGCTATCCCTCCTCCCAACTTGTCCTTCCACTCTGACCTTTCGTATGTCTTGTTTAATTTAGATTGTTCTCTGCAGCAGGGACTGCCTGCTGGAGCCCTGATCACAGGTGAGGCTTCTATAAATAACTAATTGGATTGTGACTTGTGTGTGCAGAGGAGTAAAGATGAGACAGGACTGCATAAGAGGGCAGCATAGGAGGACTGCTTGCTGCCCAGTATTTGAATCCAGATGAAGTTGGGCTGGGAGCTGATGGAGGTTCATTTGTTCTCAGTCCCATGTGACTCTCAGTCTAGTCCAGGTGAACGGACCTCACCCTATGTCACCTCTGGTTCTCATTGAATAGTGCCTGCCCCAGCAGAGCAGTGGACCAGGGAGCTTTTTGGATGTTTAGATACCGGCAGATTGTTTAGCACATTGTTTCTAAGGCCAGAAGGACCCATTGTAACTGTCTCATGTGGGAAAATTTGCTCATGATACTAAACTTCTCAAGATAGTTACGAACAAAGCAGGTAGTGAAAAGCTGCAAAAGGATCTCACAAAACTAGGTGATTGGGCCGCAAAAGGCAAATGAAGTTTAATGTTGATAAACACAAAGTGGTGCACATTGGAATATATAATCTCATCTGTACATGGAAAATGATGGGGACCAATTTAGCTATAACCACGCAAGAGAGAGACTTGGAGTCATTGCGGAGAGTTTTCTGGAAACATCCACTCAATGTGCAGCACCAGTCAGAAAAGCAAACAGACTGCTCGGACTCATTAAAAAGTGCTAGAGACTAGAACAGAGAATATTTTATTGCCTCTCTATAAATCCATGGTATTCCCACACCTTGGATATTGCATACAGATGTGGTCGCCTCATCTCAAAGAGATATATTGGCATCAGAAACAGTTCAGAAAAGGGCAAAAAATGATTAATCGTTTGGAACAGGCTTCATATGAAGAGAGATTAAAAAGACTGGGACATTTCAGCCTGGAAAGGAGGAGATGTGATAGAAGATGGGGGTGATAGAAATCTATAAAATCATGACAGGTGTGGAAAAAGTGAACAAGGAAAAAAGTGATTTGCTGGTTCCCATAACAAAAGAACGAGGGGTCACCAAATGAAATTAATGGGTAATAGGTTTATAACTAGCAAAAGGAATTTTTTCTTGGCGCAGTGCGTGGTCGGCCGGTGGAACTCCTTGCTAGAGGGAGTTGTGGAGACCAGGACTTTAACAGGGTTAAAAATAATACTGGCTAAATCCATGGAGGTTGGGTCCATCAGTGTCTATCAGCCAGGCTGGGTAGGAATGGTGTCCCTCGTCTGTGTTTGTCAGAGGCTGGAGAAGGATGACAGGGGAGGGAACCTGTTCTGTTCACTCCCTCTGGGGCATCTGCCACTTGCCTCTGTCAAAAGACAGGATCCTGGGCTAGACGGACCTTTGGTCTGACCCAGTGCGGCCTTTTTTATGTTCTTACGTGTTCTCCTACACAGCGCAGGAGAGAGCATCCGAGCCAGCGGTTCCATAACTGACATCTGTGTCGAGCAGTATGCTTGGTTTTCAAATCCCTTAATAACTGCATCCGAGGCCTCCTTCTGCTCATTTGTGCTGAGAAGCATCTACACCCTGGCATGGCGAGATCTCCCCTTGCACCTTGCTGGGATGGCTCCTAGAGAGGGTGGAGCTCCCTCACACCCACCTTCTCAGTCTCATGTTCCCACAGTGAACCACCCCTCCAGATTTTGCTTCCCCAGTGTCTCTTTGATGTGGGTCACTCCTGGATCTTTATTTCTATTTTTCCAACTGCATGAAAAGATCTACAGTGTGAGCATGGCTGGTCCTGGACAGCTTACTCAGTGGGTCTATAGTGCTGCATTTTAGACATTCAGCCTCAGGCTGGAACCAGGGCTCCAAGACACCATGAGGGGAGAGGGGCTCAGAGCCCAGCCTCTTGTCCAAACCGATTTAAATCCCACAGCCTGAGTTCTGTAAGCCTGGGTCACCTGAACTGGGCTCTGAGACCAGGCCCATCTTTAGGGCAAGGTGAGCAAGGAGGTTGCTTTGGGTCCTACACCTTCAGGGCCCCTCACTCCAGTTGACTATAGCATCCATCACCTGCCGGTGGGGCACTTCCATCAGTGTGCCACTGTAGGACCTGCCCATGGGCTGCAACCTGCTGTCAATGTGGTGTTTTGGGCCCCGCTCACCTGCTGGGCCCCACTTTCAGAGTATTGCCTTGGGCTGCATGCACTGGCCAGGCTCCATTGTCAGCATGATGCTTTGGGTCCGACCCCCGCCAACCAGCCCTACTGAGCCAGCTCTGTCTGACACTGGTAGCTGCAAACCTTTTATCATAGTGTAGACATACTCTAATTAGCCGGGATGGTGGCTATATCCTATTTTCAGCACCATCCCAACCAAATAGCAGACTGAGGCGGTCACCTACGGCACCAGACTTTAAGGAGCACCTAACCAGACTGAAGGGATGTTTTTTTCTATATTTAAAAACCTATTAATATATTTTCTCTTACAAACAAAAGCATCAGTTGTTGTACTGTCAAAAAGGGCATCGTTATCATGTCAGAAGTTGAGTTATATTATTTATTTCACACTGTGGTGCATGGTTGTTTATGGAAATAGAATTTAAATGTTGAACAGTGACAGAGAGGTAGCTGTGTGAGTCTGTTGTCTATCAAAACAAAAAAAGCAGCCACGCAGCACTTTAAAGACCAACAAAATAATTTATTAGGTGATGAGATTTCATGAGACAGACCCACTTTTTCAGATCTATAGCCTGACCAGAACAGACTCAATATGTAAAGCACAGAGGTCCAAAAATTGTTATCAAGGCTAACAAATCAGAAAAATTGTTATCAAGGTTGGCAAATCAGATAGAAGAGCAGAGAAGGGTGTGTGCGGTGGGGAAGTGTTAGGTCAAACATCAAAGTCTGTGAAAGAGTCTTTATAATGGGTCAGGTAATTGCTGTCTCTGTTCAAACTGTGTGAATGTGTTGAACTGGAATATGAATGTTAGTTCCGAACATTCTCTCTGTGGATGGTTGTTAAAAGCCTCTTTTCTCCAGAAAACAAACTCTCAGGTCTTTAACAGAATGGCCCACTCCGTTAAAGTACTGGCTGACAGGTTTGTGTATTTACGAATATCTGATGTCTGCTCTACATCAGTTCATTCTTTCGTGAAGAGTGTTTGCAGTTAGCCAAATATACAGAGTGTGTGGGCATTGCTGGCATATGATGGCATATATGATGTTAGTTGAGGAACAGGAGAATGTGCCCGTGATTCTGTAATTAACGTGGTTAGGTCCAGTGATGGTATCTCCAGAATAGCTATGTGGACAAAGTTGGCAACGGCGCTTATTGCAAGGGAAGTTCCAGGATTAGTATTATTGTGGTATAGCTTTTGGGTGACGGTGAGAATCCTCATAAGGTCCAGGAGGGCATCTGCAGGAGAGAACAGGCCTGTCACCTAAGGTCTTCTGGAGTGTGGCATCATGATTTAGGATGGGTTGTATGTCTTTAAGGTTGCATTGCGGTGGTTTGAGTTGGGGGCTATAGGTAATGACAGGTGGTGTTCTGTTATTGGCTTTTTGGGCCTATGTTGGCGTAGTTGGTTTTTGGGTATTCATCTGGCCCCATCGATTTGTTTTTTCACTTCTCCTGGTGGGTAATTAAGGCTTCTGAATGTTTGGTAGAGATCTTGTAGTTTTCCATCTTGCTCAGTAGGATCAGAGCAGATGCGATTGTATCTCAGGACTTGACTGTAAACAATGGATCGTGTGGTGTGTGCAAGATGGAAGCTAGAAGCCTGTAGGTAAGAAATCAGTAGGTTTCCGGTAGCGAGCGGTATTGATCTGCCCATCAGTGATTTTTGCTATAGCGTCCAGGGTCTGTTCCATGAAAGCTCATCGCCTAATAAATTATTTTGTTAGTCTTTAAGGGGCTACATGACTGCTTTGTTGTTTTGATAGAATTAAAATGTGTCAAAGCATGGCTTCAAAAGAGCACCCATTAGATGGGTTTGCTGGCAAGGTCTGGCAGTCAAGTCTTTCTCAGCAGCCCTGTGTTAGCCAGTCCTACATTTACACACACCTCATCGAGCTGGAAGGGACCTTGGGAGGTCATTGAGACCAGTTTTTTGCCTTCTTGGCAGGATCAAGCACCAGCCCTGATGGATTTTTTTTTTTAATCTGTTTGCCCCAGATCCCTAAATGGCCTCCTCAGGGATTGAACTCAAAACCCTGGATTTAGCAGGCCAATGCTTAAAGTCAGCTTTGCTCACCCCTTAATGAAGGCTGGTCAGTGACCCACAATAACTATTCTGCTGTTACGAGGTGTGATGCAGAAGATGTTTAACCGACAAACAATTTGTATTGTGTTGGACTTGAAAAATTTGGCAAAAGATTTTTAAAAGATTGTACAAGGAGAATCACAGGCCCACTTGTAAGATGAAGATTATGTGTTTATTGTAGGCAGTTACTGCTAAAGTAAGAGTTAAGTCTTGATTTTTGAACAGCTGACTGCTAATGTTAACAAATACCACTTAACATACACATTTCCGTGCCGTTCTAATTGCAGTCATGTTCGATAATAAGAGAAAGTCTGACCTGCTGGTTAATTTTTAAAAAAACTTTTAAGTAAATGTTGAAATGATAAACAAAAAAAGAATTTACCAGATTTATGTTACTGTGATGTCATTGCACAACAGTCACAACTAAATCATTCCAGCAAGAGCTTTGCAGTAACGCACCAGAAAAGGTTTCACTGGGCAGCAAACGACTTGCTCCATTGCCTTGTGGCATTGCAAATTCATAATTTTTCTCTTTCTGTGCATTATTTACTCCACATTTAATCATTCTGACTAACCATGTTGATTCATTTTTCTTTTAGTTTAATGCAAATATTGGTCTATTTTATTATCGTTTTCTATTTTGATCATTTAGTTGAAAGAATTGCTTTGGGATTTCCAGAAAATTTACACCATGGAAGACAAAAAGAGACTGTCCAGAGCTCAGTAATGTAACAGGAAAGCTGAGCAGATAAAAGGCCAAGCAAAACAAACAAACAAACAAAAACAAATAAACAAACCAACCTTGGGCTGGTCCTGCTTGTTTTCACTGCACCTTATAATGATGTACATACATTATTCTACTCTAATGAACTGTCTGGTCCACTGTACACCCCTGCCATCTCCTGGATACAATTGGAAGTGCTGACCTCTGTGTGTCATAAGACCTATACTGCTAACAGCACATGGAGATTTTCCTTCACACCAACCTGGAAAGGGCCTGTGTCTTTGGAGGATCTGAGTTCTATCCCAGTTGTTGTGTTGTGCAGTTTGTGTTGTAGCATGCCCAGAGCTTATGCATTCAAAGAGAACTCTGCAATGGCTGAGTGCTCACCACAGAGTCATTAGGTGCTCATGGGCAAGCCAGTAGGGCTGTGACTGTGATGTCAGGATCTTTAGCACGGCCATGCCACTGGCAAGCTGGTGCACATCTCTTCTCTCCTTTAAGGACGGCACCATCCAATTCCATTTTGGGAAATCCAGACAGCCTGAGAAATGAATCAAGAAATACGGCCAGCGAGGCTGACAAAGCAGACGCTCTTATCACTGCAAGCTGCCACTGATGCAGCCAAGGAGAAAATTAGGGGAGGCTCCCAAGCGTGCCGCTGGGCATGGCTCAATCTCTGCATTAGTGTAGAGGAGTACGGATGGGCTGAGCAACGGGGGACGCGCAACTCAGCAGTGCTCGGACAGGTGCCAGAACCATGGGGGGCGGCCCACTCCCAGGGCTGCTGAGGACAAGTTCGCCCCACACCCACACCACCCCCAAGGCAGGTTATAGAAGCACTTGGAGTTTCCCAGCTGCGCCCTGGCTGCACAGGGCTTTGAGGGCACAGCCAGGGACTAGCCCCTGCTTTTAGCACCACTCAGGACACCGCTCAGCTACTCTTACAGTACATTTGCTCAGCTGGGAGCCCTGGAATGATAACCCTGCTGTGGTCTGGGGGAGGTGGTGGTGACTAATATGTTCTAAGAGTCATTAGATTGCTTAGGGCTGTGAAGTTGAACAATACGGTTCCTGGCCCCAAGGAGTTTACAGCAGGGCAGCCCCAAATAGTGAGTGGGCTGCATGAGAGGTGCTCCTTTACTTCAATGGGCTGCAGCAGCCCAATGGGGCTCCACCTGCAGCCCCGCATGCCTGGTCCCATCCCCCACATGCCTCTCATGCCCCAATGCACCGGACCCCTGCACTTATCTGCCACCCCATCTCCCTCCCAGCACTTTCAGAGTGTACAAGTCACCTGTTTCATGCTCCATCCCTGCTCCTTCCCCCTCCTCACAGAACTGGAATGCCACGAACAGCTGATTCCAGAGTTCCAGCTATGGGGGAGGTGGGCAGGGGAGCAGACAGGGTATGAAACAGGTGGCCCCCAAAGCCCTGGTAGGAAGAGGGAGGTGGAAGAAGTGTGGGTCTCCAGTCCCCAGTGTGAAAGAAGCATGTGGGGGCAGGGGGCAGCCAGGAGGCCCACAGGCCGCAGGTGGAGGCCCGGGTGGGCCACATGTGTTCTGTGGGCTGCAGGTTTTCCACCACTGATTTACAGTCTAGCTAAATTACCTGCATGCGCATATCCACCACCGTTAGCCCCTACATTAGTCGAGGTCAGAAGGCTTTAAAAATCTGGCCCAGCTGGAGGATGCTGCTTGCACTTTTCCAAATCTCCTGCTTCAAGGAACTTATTGGCATTTAGCCGGCACAGTCATCACTGAATTGGCTTTGTATCGCCTTCATACATGAGCCATTTTTGGGCATTTGACTCTGAGTGAGGAAAGACCCACAGAACACTAGGGCAATGATGGGAAGCCTGGGCTCATGAGTGGCCTTTTCCATCTCAATGGGCTGCAAGATTGTCATTGCCAAGATGGTCTCCCAGAATAGGTCATTTTGCTGATGACCCTTGAACACCTAGAATTTGTGGGGTATGATGACTGAAGCACAGCAGTGCTTTGATTGGCTGCACATGGAGCGGGCAGCTGTCGCAGTCAACCCTCCTCTAATCTTTTTCCATCCCTGTGTGGAATAAATTTTGCGATGTGTACCAACACTCATGGAAATGTGCGCCAGCAGAAGAAACACAAACCTAGCTCTAGTATCGGAGGGGTAGCCGTGTTAGTCTGGATCTGTAACAGCAACAAAGGGTCCTGTGGCACCTTATAGACTAACAGAAAAGTTTTGAGCATGAGCTTTCGTGAGCACAGACTCACTTCATCAGATGCATCTGGTGCCATCATAGATGCATCTGATGAAGCGAGTCTGTGCTCACGAAAGCTCGTGCTCAAAACTTTTCTGTCAGTCTATAAGGTGCCACAGGACCCTTTGTTGCTGTTACAAACCTAGCTCTGGTAGCTCTGGTAATAGGCTGGGTGGCAGCGAACTCTCTCCTGAGCATCTGCACAAACGCACAGCTTACTGCTCACTGTGGCTACGTCTACACGTGAAGCCTACATCGAAATAGATGTAGCAACGGCTATTTCGATGAATAACGTCTACACGTCCTCCAGGGCTGGCAACGTCGATGTTCAACATCGACGTTGCGCAGCACCACATCGAAATAGGCGCAGCGAAGGAACGTCTACACGCCACAGTAGCACACATCAAAATAAGGGTGCCAGGCACAGCTGCAGACAGGGTCACAGGGCGGACTCAACAGCCAGCCGCTCCCTTAAAGGGCCCCTCCCAGACACACTTGCACTAAACAGCACAAGATACACAGAGCCGACAACGAGTTGCAGACCCTGTGCATGCAGCATGAATCCCCCGCTGCAGCAGCAGCAGCCAGAAGCCCTGGGCTAAGGGCTGCTGCACATGGTGACCATAGAGCCCCGCACGGGCTGGAGAGACAGCGTCTCTCAACCCCCCAGCTGATGGCTGCCATGGAGGACCCCACAATTTCGACGTTGCGGGACGCGGATCGTCTACACGTGCCCTACTTCGACGTTGAACGTCGAAGTAGGGCGCTATTCCGATCCCCTCATGAGGTTAGCGACTTCGACGTCTTGCCGCCTAACGTCGAAGTTAACTTCGAAATAGCGCCCGACGCGTGTAGCCGCGACAGGCGCTATTTCGAAGTTAGTGCCGCTACTTCGAAGTAGCGTGCACGTGTAGACACAGCTTGTCACAGTTGTGTGCTCTCAAGCATGGACCTCGCCTTGCATGACCTTTCTTTACATAGGCTCAGAGGGGTAGCTGTGTTAGGCTACAGGTTCGCAGGCAGCAAGCAGGCCTGTGGCTCCTTAGAGACTAACACATTTATTAGGTTACGAGCTTTCAGCAAAATCTGGCAACCCTGCACCTAGGCAACAGTAAACAACATGCCTGCTGGGCCACACAGAGAAGCCCAAGGAGCGACATGTGTCTTGCAGGCCACAGGTTGCCCACCCCCACACTAGAGTGTGTAGTAAGAAGGTCCCCTGTAACACAGCAGTGTCAGTCGCTTAATGGAACAAGATCCCCATCGCTACCCATCTCCCAATCCCTCGCATGGCAAGTTTGTTAATTCAGTGTCTGGAGTAGTGGATTCAGGATTCAGATTTAACCAATGGTTCCTCTGACATTCTGATTCTTTGCCCACGAAAGCTTATGCTCCAAAATATCTGTTAGTCTATAAGGTGCCACAGGACTTCTTGTTGTTTTTGAAGATACAGACTAACACGGCGACCTCTCTGATAATTGCTCTGATGTCCACCTGGCATAACGTTTTTTTTGGCTATGGTTCATTGCCAGGACTAAGCTTACTGTGATGTATGTCAATACAGAGAGGGGTTGGCCATTGTAATCTGACCCCTGGGAAATGACTGGTCAGTTTTGCTTCAGGAAACAGATGAAGGCCTGGTCCACTCTAGGCAGGTAAGTCAATTACAGGTATGCGATTCTAGCTATGGCAATTGCACAGTTAGAACTGACTGATCTGCAATTGACTTATCTGGCCATCTTCGCAGAGAGAAGTCGACGGGAGCATTTCCGCCATCAGTCTCCCTTACTCCTGGTGATATTGAGGAGTATAGGGATCAACTGCTGACCCCAGATAGTTCGATTTTTCACATTTCTACCACGTGTGCGAAATCGAACTCCGGAAGATTGACCCTGATCGAGCTGATTGTCTGCGCAGTCAGGACATACCCTAAGGGGAGACTGAGAATCTTATGTTTTTTTAACTTCCCCTTCTTTGAGATTTGCAAATAATTCAGTCAAGGGAGCGGCTGCCACTGTGATAGATGGAAACGGCCTTAGCTCAGGGCACGGTTTGCCAGTCTCTGAAGTCTGGCTTGTTTTGCTAGGAGAATAGAAAGAAAGCATCTAGCTTGAATGCCTGTGGCAACAGAAAAGCGGTGCAGTTTTGTGGTGAATGCCTTATGCTGGAATCCAAGAGCTCGAGGTTCAAATCGTAGCTTCGCCTAATATTAGTTTGGTTGCATTGCTTCAGTTTGCGCCAGTGCTCCCTGTAAGATGAGCCCTTGGGTGGCTGACCAGGAGAAATTCAGGAGCGGCTTTGCTGCTCAGCGCTCACTGCTGGCACTGTGTGTTTCTACAGGTGGTGCGCATCTGCACGTGGGGTGTATAAAATTTATTGCACACACGAATGGGAAATATTAATGGGAACATTGATTCGCTTTACAGGGCAGGACTTGACTCTTTAATGCCTGTGAAGTGCTAAGATAGTGGTCCGGCGGGAGCTACAGAAGAGCCATGTGCGACTAACAATCCCTACATTAATAAGAAAAAGGAAACGAAGATTGAGATCCAGACGGGGCTTTCGTGAAGTGTTCCGTGCATCATCGTTTCTTCTTCCTGCCTACCCCCTCAGTGCAGCTTCAGCCAAAGATGGTGGGAGGCATGCATTCTCACTTGGTTTCTGTGTTGTCTGGAGAAAGGCACAGCTGTGTACCATGGCGCCATCAAGAAAATGTCACCGCACATGCACTTGCCCAATAAAGAATGACATGATGGAAACAATATGGATAACATGCTCGACATTTTTTTAATATAATTTAAGTTTGCTGAGGGTTGGGTTTAAAGTCAAGACAGCCTGAATGTGGTTCTCAGGGATAATTTTTCCTATGCAAAGTACTCAGTAAAAGGGAGTACCCCTCCTTCTCATAACCTCACCACTTCATGATAATAGCCTCACACCTCTTCTCAGCAAAACATTTGCTTTATGTTTGGCCTCATGAGACGAAACATACATCCAAAGTCATCTAGTCTTTTATTGGTTGATTAATCAATTTTTAAAGGATATTTTATGCAACTTTCTTTGCATTCATCTTCGCATAATGTGTACAGGGACCAGGTGCACATATTTTAGGAGCCCAGAGGCGGAGATAGTAAATTGCAGTCATGTGACCATGTCATTGCCCACCTGGGACCTCCTTGAGCCTCTTGCAATCGTAGGGGATGTGCACCATGTCCAAGCTGCTCTTTGATCTTCCTATAAGAGTTGCTTCTCCTGGCCACTATGAAGGTGTTAGAGGATTCCCTCCACTTCCCCCCTCCCTTTTTTTTCTTTTTGCTGTAGAACCTTCAAGGAGATATCAACAAACTTGTTCTCACGCTCAGTGACCCTCATGTCCTGTGGGGAATGATGATCATGTGATCTCTTTGAGTTTCCAGCTGTCCGTACCTGTTTATCACAATGCCTTGTAGTTATCATCCCCCATAATGCTGTCTTAGGTCTTTAGAGATGGAGTCCTTTGCATGTCAACATTGACTTCATCTGCCATGAACACAGTGGCCATTCCCTTCTCTTGGTGAGGTTGCTCCGAAGTTCCTTACACTCTTAATTCTCGTAAATGACTTTGTGTGGAATCTGCACATTTTGCTACCTTGTTGCTCACCATCTTTTCAAATTATGATGGGGTATGTTGACCACAGCCTGGAGTCATAAGATGTTGTGGGCCCACCCAGCCCTGCCCCACCAAGGGGGCACCCTCTGCCAGCTGCTGACTGACCAAGGAAGAGAACAGACCCCCTACCCTATGCTACTCAGTAAAGGCAAGCCCCAAATCTCTGCATGGACAGCTGGATGCCTGAGCCCCTGAGGAGCCAGGTAACTTGGTGCAGAACTACAGTCTGTTTTCTTGGGGGTCTTTTCCTTTTCTTAATTATGAAAGAAGCATAGGGCTGTCTGCTGTCAAGAGAGAACTGAAGGACCCACCTGGACTGTTGCAGGGAACCCCTGCCCATATGCATGTACGTGTATGGAACAGTCTGAACAGATGCTGATGTTTGCACCCTACTCAAGTTTGCCCTGCAGCTTGGCTTGGCTTAGAAAAGTGTAGTCACTTGGGTCACTAATGGAAATGTTCACCACCACAGGTATGAGACCTCAGGAACCTGTTGCTCACTGTTGGCCCTAATCCACGCTGACCACTATTCCAACTCTTCTGTCCCTTAGCCAGCTTCAAATCCTTATTTGAGTTTTTACTTTCATCCCAGGACTAGTTAGTTTCTTTACCATTAGGACTGCTAGAAAAATCAGAAAACACAAAACTTTTTAACATTTTAATTAGTCATTTTCATTGGTTTGAAAAAAAAAAGTTTGAAATTTGATTTTTTTTCCTCCAGCTCAATGTTTGTGGACTTAGTCAAACCCAATAATGGATGAGCAGCTGGTGAGTTGAGATCACAGCCAGTCCTGCTGATCTTACTATGTCAGTGGTTTCTTGTGCTTTCCCGTCAGTCTGCATCAATTGTCTTGTTCGATTGTAACCAACGATCTATTTCTTCCATTCATGTGCAGAATAAATTTTGTCATGCACAGCAAGGCAGGTGCAGATGTGCACCGCCAATAGAAACAAATGCTGCCAGTTGTGAGTGCTCTGTCAATCAGCTGGTTGATGCCTGAATCTCTTCTGGGTAACTCTTTGGGGCAGTTACTGCCTTTCTGTTTTGTGTTTGTCCAGTGCCTCAGGTCATAGGGTTCTCATTCCTGACGCTAAGGCTCCTAAGTGCTTCCACAAGACAAATAAAAACTTTATCAAAAGTTTCTGAACATCCAAACCAATGATCTCCAGTTCTCCTTTATCCACTAGTCTGCTGGCTTGTTCAAATAGTTCCAGTGCATTAGCACGTCATTTGCCATGTGTGCATTGGACTGTGTGGAGTGGGAACCCACACCTTCACTCAGCTCTCATTAGATGGGACACAGGATCAAGGTTAGCACAGGCAGTGACTTCAGCTTGTGTTGGGAGCAGGTGTAATTCGAAGCGAACCGCCGCTGTCCCTGTGCCCTGGTGGAGGACAAGAGCCGCAGATGGGTATCTGCATCTGCCCTTCCATGAAAGGCTTCCGGATGATACCTTCCTTCTCTCTTTGCATACAATATACCCATCCAAATATGGGATACTCAATGCTGGGCAATAACACGTAGGCTGTGTCTACACTTGCATTTCTCTTTCGAAAGAGGTATGCAAACGAGGGAAATCAAAATGCAAATGAGGTGCAGATTTGCATAGGTGGTGTGTCATTTGCATATTCTTATTTCAAAAGCGCTTCTTTCGAAAGATGAAAACCAGTGTAGACACTGCTCTTTCGAAAGCAAACCCCATCTTCGAAAGAATCCTTTGCATAAAAAAGAAGCTCTTTCAAAGTAAGAATATGAAAATGAGGTGCCAGATATGCAAATCTGCAGCTCATTTGCATTTCTATTTCCATTGTTTGCATACCTCTTTTGAAAGAGGAATGCAAGTGTAGACAGCCATACAGGGTTAGTTGCATGCCACTGTTCCCCTTTTGATGGCTGTTTGAATAACGTACATGTTGCAATAATTATAGGCTAGAGGGGAAGGAGGGCTTTGCCCCTCATGAACTGACCTGGGAATCAGACGTGTGGTTGCTATGACAAGGGAGTTCTGATGACCCTTAGCATGACACACTTTTTAACAATCTTTACTCCTGGCAATGCCCTTTAGCCATGTAAGTGTCCAGTCCTGTCTCTGAATGGTGCTATGCTCTTGACCTCCATGCTGTCCTATGACAATATGTGCCACAGGCTCATTGCCCATGGCCTTTTATGTGCCTTGTTATGGGCTTTGAACTTGTTCCTTCCTAGTCCTTGGAATGTCCTCTTTTTCTTGTAACTTGATCATTGCTAGTGATAGTTATTAGCAACACTGTTCATCGTATGTATAAGATGATACTCAGTGAGACTTCTCTTAGGCTTGGTGTACACTAGGGAGTTAAGTCGATTGCAGATACTCAATTCTAGCTATGGCAATTGC
Source organism: Carettochelys insculpta (assembly GCF_033958435.1). Classification (NCBI taxonomy): domain Eukaryota; kingdom Metazoa; phylum Chordata; order Testudines; family Carettochelyidae; genus Carettochelys; species Carettochelys insculpta. The sequence goes on from NC_134138.1 coordinate 8,412,501, forward strand.
ATAGCTAGAATCGACCTATCTGCAATCGACTTACCTGGCCATCCACACAGAGGGAGGTTGACGGGAGAGTTTCTCCCATCACCCTCCCTTACTCCTCGCGACAGCCGACTGCCAACTCCAGAGAGTTCGATTTCCTGTGGCCCTGCTAGGTGCACGAAATCAAAGTGTGTAAGATCAACTCAGACCGGGTCGATCTTCCCGAAAGTGTAGACATACTCTTAGTCGTTTGGCCAGACATAGGGGAAAGAAGCCGGCTACTTTGTTTTATGCCTGGCAGATGTTTTAAGTACTACAGCTTTTATCATGAAGACTGGTGCTCCCTCTATTTTTTTCCATCCGGGGTGGAATAAATGTTGTTACGTGCGCCAAGGCATGTGTGGATGTGCACCACCAATAGAAACACCTCTTGCCAGCTATGGGCAATGGTGGGTGCTCTGCCAATCAGCTGAGCAGCACCTGACTCTCTCCTGGGCAGCTGCCCAAGTGCTCAGCTTACAGAGAACACTGATGCAGATCCATCTTCCCCCCGTCCATCTCTGCCCTTAACATACAATAAGCTTTAGAGTGTCTTAAAAGTCCTAGGCTGCAAATAGCAAGCACCAGCGGAAGGACCTCTATCAGCCAGTCTGACAGGCCTGTATGTTGCACTCCAGGGAAGCTCCAACGGGCTCCAGAGTTAACTTTAATGATGTTTCTAATTGTCTCATGAAGGTCTGGAAGAGGGCTGGCTTTGCCTCTCTCATCTACTGGCTGGACAATACAATAGACAATGTTTGCAGTCCCTCCGGGCATTCAGAGTTACTCCCTGTGATTGCCCTTCAGCAATACGTTGATATCGTGGCTGATGTGTGTTTAGCCCAGCTAGTCAGTGTCTATATGCAAAGAGCCACTTGCAGTTCCGGGAAGCTTAGAACTAAGCTTCAAGTGGCTCAGCCAAAGACAGAACCAACTAATGATGCAGCTGCCTATGGGTCCCAGCTGGCAAAAGGCTGAACATGGGCACCATTGTGCATGCGTACACACACAAGTGCACACTCACTGAGTGTGACCACAAGGCAGAGGGGCTCCAAAACAGGCACTGGTGTCAGTCCTGCAAGGCATTGCACTTCCTGCGCTCTCACTACAATCCATGAGCGTGTGAGTTGCTCAGGCTGCACACAGCTGTGTCCAAGTCTGTTCCAGCACACATCCAGTGGTGGACAGACACATTACATCTCTGCCCATTCAGATTCCCCCTCCCTTCCCCTGTCTGTCGAGGAATTTATACGGCTCCCATTTACACAGCATTTGGGCTTCTCCCAGCCTCTCCCTTTCCCCCATTTTATTGAGGGAAACTGAGGCACAGACAGGCGAGATGATGCCAAAAGGACACCGAGAGGTCATGCTGGTATCAGCCACACCCATGCTCCGGCCTCTTTTATGATGCTTAGTCTATAACACTGACACATCCCTGGCAAGACCACGCTGACCTGGCAACAAGATTTCTGTTCTCAGGGCCGGGAACATTCACCTTGGTCTTTGTCAATGTCAAAGCCATGTCCGCAAATGGAGCAGACCTTGCCCTCCTCTGCGGCGGCTCCTTCAAAGGCTGACAGGCAAGTGTTAATGATCCCTTTAGTCTCACTAACAAGGACGCTTCTTTGCCTATTAATGAGACACCTGTCAGGGAGGTGCTGAGCAGTTGGCTTGGCTGTGACAGCTCTAAGACACGCAGTTTCATTTCATGACAGCAGGGGGGCACTGTGGGGACATATGCTTAGCTGGGAAGGCACAAAGTCACATGGCTGAGTCCTTTTCACTGCTCCGAGTCTCTTGGATTTCTACTATTCACTCTAGAACATTTGTGCTGTGGTTTTCCCCATCACCCCTGACTGGCAGGGTCAGACAGCTCGCAGCGAGGGGAGCGGGAGCACAGATTGTCTAGGCTGTTGCAATTTCAGACGGTAGCCAAGCCGAATGAGGCAGTGAATCCCGTATGTGAGCATTAGAGGTTTGTTATTAATGGTATTGGAAAGTTCCTGGGCAGATTTAGGTTGGGCGTTGCAGGAAGGCACTTTCTAGTGGTGAGATCTGTAGGTTGCAGAATGGTCCTGTCAAGGGAAATAATGGAAGCCCATTGCTTGGGAACTTTAAAACTCGATAGGCCAGTTTGCTAGAAGATTAAAGACAGGTAGTAGGACTGTCTTGTACTTCAAGTTCCGGTGTAGGTCTTGGGAGAGCTGGGTTTGGTTCTTGATCTGTCATAAACTTGGGGTTTGGACGTGAGCAAACTGGTTAATTTCTCAGGCTATGTCTACACCAGGCTACTAAAATTGACCCCAGATACGCAATTCCAGCTTCAGCAATTGCGCAACTAAAATCAACGTATCTGCACTCGGCTAACTTGGCTGTCTATACCAGGTTTTTTTTTCCCATTGATCGTCCTTACTCCTCATGTCTTGCAAGGAGTATAGGGTTTAATTTCACATGTCCATACTAAATGGGCAAAATCAACCCAAGGATCAACTCTGAGAAAGGTCAATCTTCTGGGCTGGTGTAGAACTGACTCAGACTTACTTACTTAGACTTAGGTCCTCCTGTGCATCTGGGCACATTGGGCAACAAGTGCTCACCAGCGATTTTGGTCGGCTGCAGATAATTCCACCTCCTCCCATGATATACCAATGTTTAATAATCGGAGGGGCAGCCGCGTTAGTCTGGATCTGTAACAGCAACGAAGGGTCCTGTGGCACCTTATAGACTAAAGGTGCCACAGGACCCTTCGTTGCTGTTACAACGTTCAATAAGTCTTCCTTAAATGTGGTGCGCCAGGTCTTGAGTGGCCTGCCTCTCTTCCTTCTTCCCTCTGCCGGTATCCATCTCTTTGCAGTCTTCGGGTGCAGTTGATCTGGCAGACGCAGAATGTGTCCAGCAAACCACACTCTGCTCTCTGTCACGATATCCTGCAGTGCCCATGACCCGCATCTTTGTAGTATCTCCTCATCGGTAACGTGATCGCGGTAGGTGACACCCAGGATCTTTGGTAAGCAACACTGGTGGAATACATTGAGCTTGCGTGCTACTCTTGATGTTATTTTCCACATTTCGCTGGCGTAAATGGCGACTGGCATGACGATGGTGCTATACAGTCGAACTTTTGTTGCAGTGTCAATTGTTGGTGCAGACCAAATTGGGTACAGTCTTTGGAACACGGCTGACACCTTACCGATTCTGCAGTTAACATCTGCCTCGACACCTCCGTCGTTAGAGTGCTGCCAAGATAGGTGAACCGCTGTACTTCTTCTATGGGTTGGCGTCCAACCACTAGTGGCATGTTTGTCTGAGTGTTCCCAACCTGCATCAACTTTGTTTTATCACTATTTATCCTCAGCCCAATTTTGCCAGCTTCTGCTTCCAAATTTGTCATCATGCCTTGCAAGCATTCGCTCGTTTCTGCTAGCAGTGCAACATCATCTGCAAAGTCCAGTGTGAGTCGACGCTGATCTTTCCATGAGATACCTAGATGTGCGTCGCTCATCGCCTTTCTCATGATGAAGTCCATCGCCAGAAGGAACAAGAATGAAGACAGGATGCACCCTTGATGCACTCCGGAGTCGATGTTGAAGAAATCTGTCATTCCATTATCGGTCCTCATGCAGCAACTAGAGTTTAGGTAAAGATTTCGGAAGATGTTGATGTAGTGTTGTGGGATGCCATATGTTTGCACTATGTTCCATAATGATTCTCTATGAACGCTGTCAAACGCCTTTTTAAAGTCGATGTAGTTAATTAACAGCGGCTGTTGGAACTCGATACTCTGTTCGATGCTGTTGCGCAATGTGAAGATCTGCTCACTACACGATCGTCCACAGAGAAATCCGGCTTGCTCTTCACGCAGTGTTTTATCCACCACGCTCTGCAACCTCCTGAGTAGGACGATGCAGGAGACCTTACCTGGGACCGAAAGGAGCATGATACCTCTCCAATTGTTACAATCAGTGACATTCCTCTTTTTTGGTAACTTCTTTAAAGTCTGTAGGTTCACAAAAAAACCCAAGCAGTTCTGTAGCACCTTAAGGATGAACAATTTTATTCATTTAATTAGGCAAAGCTCATTACCTAATAAACAATATTTTTAGTCTTTAAGGTGATACAGGACTGCTTGGGTTTTTGGTTAATTTCTGTTTCTCATATGCCTCTATGGGGTCTAGTCTCTAAGGCGGAATGTAGAGGTTTATACATTCCCCAGATCCAGGTGTGGGTCACTGTCTGGGCTATTATAGACCTTACATGCTGCATGCAAGCTTTCCTGGCTAGGGTTTCACAGCACAGCTCTCTGTCTTTTTTTACATGCCATCCTAGTTCCACGACTCCCTGCTCACACACCCCATGGTGTCAGCTGCAGAATGTCCCTGTCTGCAGAAGCTTCAAGTGCTTTGGGACTCATTCACATTTTTAACCACCCCAAGGCTCGAAACACACATTATTTTCTAATTTGTAAATCTGCTTTCACTCAGTGCTTTTTTTGTGCCAGTGCCTGGTGGTACTCAGTACCAGCACCTCAGCAGCACCAGCCATTGGGAGGTAGGGGTGGGAAGCCAGATGAGTAACGACACCTCTTTTTTTACAAAAAAGGTGCTGCTTTTACTTAGCTGAACGCAGTCGAATGATTAAATAAAACTAGAGGTTAAAAAAGAGGGGATGATCCAGTCTCTGCAGAGCAGAGTTTTTCGATTCCTATGTTGTGTGGATGTGAGGCATGGGTGACAATGAAAGATTCGAAAAGAAGAATATTGGCATTTGAAAGGAGTTGTTATGGAAAGATTCTGAGAATAGGATGGATGCAGAAGGTCACCAATGAGGAATTATATAGGAAGATACAGCTGAAAGAGAACCTGCTGCAGAAGGTTATAAAACGGAAGCTACAACTATTCATGAATATTTGCAGAATGAACGACGAACGAAAAATCAAGACCCTAGTATTTGGCATAATGGATGGTTCGAATAGGAGAGGCAGACCCCACAGAGATTGGATAGATGATGTAGTAGATTGGTGAGGAGCTAGTCTACAGAAACTAGGCCACTCTGCACGGGATAGGGAAAGATGGAAGGAAATAGTGAGAAGCATCAGACACCAATGGGCACTGAGCCCACAGTTATTGATGATGATGATGATGGTGGATGGGCTTTGGACCTGAGCCTGAGCATAACCAACTGCTCCCTCTTCTACAGGGAGTAGAATAGTAGTAGGTAGTCTGTCGTGTCCGATGATGACATCTTGAGCTTGCGCAGGCTCATCGGTTGTGGACTCCCATGCGGCTGAGGAGTCAGAGCTTTGAACAGCATGGGCGTTCACAGTGGGGCAAGGGAATTGTCCTGGCTCTGTTGGTGTGACTCCTGCTGTTGCTTTCTTCCTCTCACGAGCATCAATGAAGCGTAAGCGTCGCTGCTCTTCAAAGTTGTCATACTCATGTGGCATGAGAGCACGCCAGCCTGTTCGGTCTTTGCATGCTGCTGTAGCTGATCTGGTTTCAAACCAGCATGAGCAACGTTGGCCTTCACGCAGTCTTTATACCTCTTGTGAGGCCTACCCTGATTCCTTTTGTCCTGGGAAAGTTCACCTTAGAGGAATTGCTTAGGGATTCTTGACTCCTCCATTTGTATGGCGTGCCCTGTCCAGCAAAGCTGGGCTTTCAGAATCATGGCTTCGATGCTCGTGGTTCCTGCCCTGTCCAGAACTTCCAGGTTCGTAACTCTGTCCTGCCATTGAATGTGCAGTATTGACCTCAGGCTGTGTGTGTGGAAGTGCTCCAGCAGTTTTATATGTTTTCTGTACAAGGTCCAAGTTTCACAGCCATACAGGAGACTGGTCAGGACTACAGCCTTGTACACTTTCAGTTTAGTGGACTGTCGGATATTGTGCTGATTCAACACTCGCGCTCTCAGACGTCCTAGTGCCCAGCTGGCCTGGCAGATTCTGGCGTTGATTTCTTTGTCAAGGGAGCCATCGTTGGCTATCACACTGCCAAGGTACTTGAACTCCTCGACTGTTTTTAACTCTGTTCCCTCAATAACGATTGAAGTGGGGAGAACAGCAGATCCTGGAGCAGGTTGAAACAGCACCTTGGTCTTCCCTAGGCTGATGGTCAAACCAAAGGGGTGAGTGGCATCATCAAAATTGTTGACAATGAGCTGGAGATTGTGTGCCATAAGTGCGCAGTCGTCAGCGAAAAGGGCTTCAAGGATGAGCCTCTCGAGCGTCTTGGTTTTAGCATTGAGACGAAAAAGGTTGAAAAGTGACCCATCGAGTCTGTATTTTATGTAGACTCCATGGTCCGGGTCCCTAACTGCGCAGCTGAGGACGCACGTGAAAAAGAGGTTGAATAACACTGGGGCCAGCACGCACCCTTGCTTCACACCATTGGATCTCTCAAATGGATCTGACGACTCGCCATTTGAAAGAACAAAGCCAGTCATGTCATTGTGGAACAGGCGTATGAGGTTAATAACGAGTCTTCTCAGGAGTAGAATAGACCAGTCTAAATCAGGGTTTCCCAACGTATGGGTTGGGACCCAAACATGGGTTGTGGTTACATTTCAGAAAGGTCCCAGGCTGGGCTGGGCTAGGTGGCTCCACAGGAGGCTATTAAGAAGCCATTCACGCTTCTGAAGTGGTTCTCAACTGTTAATTGGATTAACAGCAGTCAGGCAGGTAAGCCAAACAATCACATTGAGAACTAGTTCAGCTGCAGGGCAGAGAAGTCCACACCTGAGGAGCAGCACCCAGCTCAGTTAAGGTGGGGGCCTGAGTCCATGGTTGGGAAGGAGGGCAGAGCTGATCAGCTCCACAGCTTCCAGCCTCTGCAGGAGGTGGAGTGCCCCCAGATGGTGCTGCTGTCTGGGGCTCTGCCCCAGGTGGCTTCCAGCCATGGGACTCAGGGGCCCTCCCTCTGCCCCAGCCAGCTTTCAGCCATGGGGGGTCTGGGTCTCCCCCCACAGCCCGAGCTGGGGTACCCACGGCTGGCTCTGATGGCCAGGGCTCTGCCCCAGCCAGCTTCCATCTGCAGGGATGGAGGTTCCCACCTGTACCAATCAGGGTTCCCGTGGCTGGCGCTCCCAGCCAGAGCCCCATGCCCCAGCTGACTTCCATCCATGGGGGTCCCTGTGCCTTTCCTCGCTCCCTCCAGCCTGTGAGTGACTCCTAGCCCCTCAGTATGACTCCCTTAGCCCCCTCCAGCCCCTGAGTGACTCCCCAGCCAGTGAGTGTGACTGTCCTCGCCCCTGATTGTGGGATTTAAGCCAGAGGAGCAGTTTGGGGCTGAGTGTTTTTCCACCATCGCAATTCTGACTAACTATAGTAAATGCAGTGTTATTATTTCATTAACATATTTCCCCTTTTCTATGAAATAACTATTATGACAAGTCCGTGTTGTAAACTGTATCCCTCATACACCCACTACATCTGCAAGAGATGCAGCAAGGACTGTCACTCTCGTGTGGGTCTTTATAGTCAAAATAGATGCTGTAAATGAAGTCCTCAATTGAAACTTTAAAGGGCGCGATCCATAGTCTATGCAGACTGAAGGATGCCTACTACTACTACTAACTATTATGAATATATAAACATGAGGAGGCACAATTTTATATTCTTGCCGCAGGCACAAAATTAGCTAATTACGACACTGCCCGCCTGTTTTTGAATTGCTGTGGGTCACCAAGTCTTCCTGAATTGTCAAAAGGGGTCCCCGTCTGGAAAAGGTTGAGAACCGCTGGTCTAAATGGCTTCTGGGTGCAGGCGTCCTGAGATGAGCGAGACACAGCAAAGTCTGCAGTTCCTGGGCCGTCCCAGAAGGTGGCGGAGGAGCACCGAGTATCAAATCCTGAATCAGCCAGCAGCAGCAAGGCCTCATTTTCGTGGAGTGCCCGGTGGCAGTGTGAACAGGGGGATGCTGCTCAGTGCAGAAATCCAACCCGAGTCATTAGAAGGGCCACCGGGTGGTGCCGTTGGTCCTGGGATTAAGTCGGTGTCAGGAAATGCACCACAAAACTGGCAATAGAAACAGAAGGTTCTGCCATGACTCTAGCAGCTGAATCTCCTCTGGGCCATGCTGAGTGGCTTCCCGGGGACCCAGGTTGTGACCTGTGGCCCAGCCGACTCCAGGGTCTCCTTTCCATGCAGCACTGCAGCGCCAGAACCTGCTCTGATTATTTCATTCCATGTATCTGCCCCCTCAGTCCCCGCTATGGTGGCAGTGCTGCTCAGTACCCCACAGGCTCAAGTCCAGGGTTTGCTCCAGGAGATGCACCCAGCTCATATATGTGCAGGTCCCAGGAGGGACATGGGGGAAGGAAGAAGTTCAGTGCCCTCTCTCCAGCTGAATGCAGAGGTGACTCTCCTGCTGTGCCTCAGCTGTAGGGGGCAGAGTCCAGACCAGCTTCTGTGCCGGCAGCCTCTCCTCCTGGGCATGCCAGGATCACATCCCCAAGGAGTAGTACCAAGGGGAGATGGTCTTCTGCGCCCCCAGGAGTCATTCAACGCTCAGCCTTGCTGCGTGTTCCCCCTGCAACTGTCATCTCTGGTAGCCTCAGTTCCCCCTGTGTCAAATGGGAACAACGTTACGCCCACTTCCTGTCTATTGACACTGTGAGCTATGCGTGGTTCACTCTCCCATGTAGCGGGACCCAGACCACTTCCCAGAGAAAGGATGAGTGTCCTCCCGTTGAAGTAAATGGCAGCTCACTTGGAGCAGGAAAAGGCTGCTGGTGAAAATCCAGCCGCATGGGCATGGGGGAAATATTGCTCAGACTTTTCTGGAGCTCCTTAGTGAAGGATGAGTGGGCTGCAGGAGACCTCAGAGAAGACCAGTAAAGATGGCTCAGAACAGGCAAGTTCAAACTGTAGGTAGTTTATCTTCCCTATCCCTCACCAACAGAGCCGTCTTGTTCATAGGAAGTCATGGGAAGACTGCCCCAAGCCCTACACTTCTGGAGATCCTGCCGTGGCCACCCCTGCTGTCCTGTGGACAGGAGGTGTCAGGGGGATTATCCCCCTGGAACAGCCCTGTCCCCCTGTCCTCTGGGACAGTCCTGCCCACCAGGCTGAGTCAGCTCCAAGCGTGATGGTCCTCCTTGAAAGCTAATGTTTTAATACTCCCTCAGGCTCCAGGGGAATTTTTAGAAACCCTCTATCAGGAATAAGCGCACCATGCTGCAACTGTTCTCATTGTGTTCAGCAGTGTTCCTTCTCCAGGGTTTGGCAATGCCCCGGATGAAAGGCTGTGGTTAGGCTGTTCTCAGCTCTCAAATATTTCAATTCTCCTGGTCGCCCACCTGGTCCATTGCTGCATCTCTTGCTTTTTAGGGCCAAGTTCTCCACCCTGGGCTATTCATGAGCCATTTTTTAAAGGATGGTATTGAAGAGTTCAATTAACCCCCAGGGTTGTGATGTGTAATTTTTTATCCCACTACAAATGCCAGGGCTCTATTTATTCTCTGGCTTACTTTTCCGAAAGTAGATGGGCATTTAAGGATTTTTTGCAGTTAATCCACTTCCTCCTTTTTGTTGACTCTTTTATAATTCCATTGATACACTTTACAAAGATCTCTGGTAAGTGCCAGCTGATGATATCTAGGTTGCTGGGCACTTGTAGTTCATATACATTTCTATGCAGAGTTTCTCAGGTGTAATTTAGGGTGTCAATTAAAGTGATTTAGTTAAGACAGTGGAAAACACCATCTGGACATTGATTTCAGTTCTAACCAGGATTACTTCAGTTTGCTTTTAATCAATTAGCAACTATTTTAATCTAAACCAAAATAAGCTACCTTGACACCAAATTAACAATAATACCCAGCTCTTCTATACCATTCTTCATTCAGAGATCTCAAAGCACTTCCAGAGGAAGTTGGCATTATTGTTCCCCTGCTTTGCAGGTGGGGAAACTGAGGCACAGAGAGGGGATGCAGCTTAGTGAACATTGCAACGCAGCAAGACTGCTGGAATTCCATCCAGGTCTGCTGAATATTCAACCAAGACCCTAAACTCTAACCTACACAGTACCAAGGTTATCTACAAATTAATTACGCCCCTTTAAAAGAAATGGTTCCATTAAACCAATGCAACCAAGCACTAAGGTTATGTCTACACTACAGACCTTACAGCAGCACAGCTGTGTCACTGGAAGGTTGCTTGTGAAGCCGCTCTTTGTCAGTGGGAGAAAGCACAATTAAACCATGCCTAACGAATGGTGTTGCCTGTGTCAGCAGGAGGTCCCCTCCTGCCAGTATAACACTGTCCACCCTGGACTTCTGTCGGTGAAACTTATGTCAGTCAAGGGTGTGTTTTTTCACACCCCCGATCAGCAAAAGGGCCATGGGAGACGTAACATAAGGCTCAGTAGGAAGGGGAAATATAAGCAGCTTTATTGCACACATCTGCCAGGTTTGATGTTGACTCAGAGGGAATAGCGCCCCCTTCTGAGTCACCCAGGTCACTCCCAGCAGAACAGCACCTTCCTGCTCTGCTTTGGTGCATTAAAATCAGAGACATCCCCACTGACAATGCTCAGTACAGACTGAAAGGGAACTGAGCCCTACTGAGTCACCCAGGCCACAGCTCGCAGCCCAGTGTCTGCTAGCAGGCCGACGCATGGGGGGCAGAACTCTCTTAGAGGGCAGAACGCCCTCTATTGCATCACCCGTACAGCTGTCTGCAGTACAGCACCTGCTCGTACTGAGCTGGGCTCCACTCTGGCTCAGACCCTGTCTACACTGGTAGGGCAGGTCTCTGCTAGACCTGAAAGTCGATCTTAGGTACGTTGATTCCAGCTACAGCTATTGGGTAGCTGGAATTGACGTATCTAAGATCGCTTTATCAGGCCATCCTCACAGAAGGAGGTGGATAGGAGAGTTTCTCTGTTGACCTCCCCCTTGCTCCTCACGCGAATGAGGAGTACCAGGATTGAGTGTCAAGCCCTAATGGTTCGATTTAGCACATCCCCACTTGGGGCACTAAGTCGAACCCTGGAAGATCAGCCCTGAGGCATGTAGGATACACACTGCAATAAAAGGCAGGGTTTGTCACACTGGGTCTAGCTCCATGTGTCCGTGAAAGGCTCTGGCATGCGGGGTGGGGGAAGGGGGCAACAGGAGAAGGCTCGAAAAGCCCCTGTTGTCAGAGCCTTTCACTGTGGCGAGCAAAGCCTCCAGCAGGCTGAGGCAGTCAGACACGGGGGAGGGCTGCTTGCCCATGGAGAGAGCTACACAGGATACTTAGCCTACTCTTCTGCCAGGTCTTTTCTCACCTAAGCAACATCCATTGTCAACAGCAGTGATTCCAACCTTTTCATTGCTGTGGATCCCAGCCACCTTCCGCAAACCATTTGCAGACCCCCATCAAACCAATTCTAGCCTCTGTGGACACATCGTTAAAAGAAAAAGGAAAACACCCCATCGATTTTCGGACGGCCGTTGATAACATGATTGGAAGATGTTTAATTTCAAGAGATCCCCTCCAACCTCCAGACTGGGACCCAGTGGTCTACACTGCTATTTATATGCTAGGGAGTGCACAGTCCAGATACTCGCCATAAGTATCAGCACAGCCAGAGCGTGAGAGAGTGCCCTGACTTACCCACATTTCTCCCTGCACCATCCTGAGTGCTCCTTGCGTGCCTACCCTGATCCTAACACCCCTCGGTCTGGTCTGTATGATGGAAATGTTCCTACAGCTCAGGCCCCCTCCCCCCTGTTTTAGCAATGCTGGGAGCCCCACTAGAGCTGGGTTGATGTAATGTGAAGACAGGCGGCAGCCTGTGTCTGGTCTCACCCGTAGCTCCATGGCTGGTACTGCTGGTGGAGCCGAGGCAGAGTCGGTAGTGCTTCTGTGTGACCCTGCAGCAGCACTGGTCACTGGAACAGCCTGACTTTCAGTAGCTGCCAGAGCCAGAGGGAGGATTTCTGAGGAGGGAGATGGGTCCTCCCTGGTACTGGCAGTCTGGGCCTTGTTATTTCACGTGGCCCGTTTTTATTCCCCCTGGAACGGGAGTGCATGGCTGGCCGGGATTCTTAGCAAACCTGACAGGCTGCAATCGGCTCTAACAAGAGGGGATAAAATAATCACAACAGCTGAACTGAGGCCAGGGGAGGTGTCCTGAGCCATGAGACCGCCTGATAGGAAAGCTGAGTCTGTTCCCCTAGAGTCAGGGACAGAGCAGCTGAGTGGCAAACTCCCTCACCGGCTGGACAAAGGACTGGGCAGGAGCCCTGGTGAGCTCTTCCTTCAGCTGGTCACTTTACAAAGGGAGGTTCAATTTGACCCAAAGCTTTTGCTGTGGCATTTTTCACGCTGCTGGTGTGTCTGACCCAGTGCCTAGTGCCCAGGGTTACCAACTTTCTACTTGCACAACTGAGAAGCCCCTTCCACTGCCCTCCTCCAAAGTCCCACCCTTTTCCCCACCCTCCTCCAAAGCCCCACCCCTTTCTCCACCCTCCTCCAAAGCCCCACCCCTTTCTCCACCCTCCTCCAAGGCCCCACCCCTTCCTCCACCCTCTTCAAAAGTCCTGCCCCCACCTACACCCTCCCCGCCTTCCTCTGTTGCTTCCTCTCCCCACTCTCACTCATTCATTTCACTGCACTGGCTCAGACTGGGGTGGGGGGGTGGGAGGCTACATCTGGGGGCGCAGGCTCTGGGGTGGAGCCAGAAGTGAGGACTTCGGAGTGTGGGCGGGGGGCTCCTGGCTGAGGCAGGGGGTTGGAAGGTAAGACTTGTGACTGGTGATGCTCCAGTTAAGGGGTGCAGACTCTGTGGTGTGGCTGCGGATGGAGGTTTGGGATGCAGGAGGTTGCTTCGGGCTGGGATCGAGGGGTTCATAAGATGGAAGCAGGATCAGAATTGAGGCAGGAGGTTGGGGTTTGGGGCCGGCTCAGGTCCTATATCTAGGCAGTGCTTACCTCAAACGGTGGCATGTGTCCCTCCACCTCCAGCCCCAGCCACTGCACGGAGGTGCAGCCAGGCAGCTCAGCTCTGCTTGCTGCCCCATTCCCAGGCACAGCCCTTGCAGCTCCCATTGGGCACGGTTCCCATCCAATGGGAGCTGCAGAGCCAGGTGTGGATCTTCTGTGGCCCTGTGGCTGTAGGCCAAGACACAGTCCCTGCCCCAAGCAGCTTATAGTCTGAACAGGCAAAAGAAACAGGCCAGGTCTACACTAGACATTAAAGCTGATTGTAGGTATGCAAGTCTAGCTACAGCAATTGCATGGGTGAAATGGACCTATTTACAATCAACTTACCTCGCCATCCTCACTGATACTCCGTGTGATAACGAGAAGTATAGGGGTTGATGGTTGACCACAGATTCTTCGATTTCGCGCACCTCTATCAGGCATGCACAACCCCAGAAGACTGACCCTGATCTGGTTGATCTTCCTCGTAGTGAAGACATACCCACAGAGTGGAGAAAAGCAGTGCTGTTACCCCCATTTTACAGATGGGAAACTGAGGCACAAAGTGACCAATCCCCAGCTCCTCATAGGTCATTGTGTCCCTAGATTTCATTGAAATCAACAGGAAGTAGACGCCCAAATGCCTCTGAGGATTTCCGCCTAAAGGTCTTGTGGAAGGTCACACAAAGGTGTCACTGCAGACCTGGGATCTGAAGGGAGGGACCAAATAGCAACTCGACTGGTGCTTTTTTTGCTGTGGGAGGGAGTGAAGTCAGAGTGACAGTTCAGTCTCTCCGCAGCTCCACAACAACTGTTTGCTTTCACATGAGATATTAACGTAACAGAATTGTCACTTAATTGACGGGACAGCCTGGTGGTGTAACATATGTCTCAGGGCTTCCAATGCAGAAACACACGTGGGTGGCGCTATCTCAGAGGCGTACAGCACTGATTAGCCATTCCCTGCCCTTCCCCAGCCACCTGCTCCAAGGAGGAAGGACGCAGGCCAGTAAACTATAGCTCTAGACTTAGGGTCTGGCTAGCCCATGCAGGGATGTAATGTGGGAATAGCCCAAGTCACGGTCTAGCCCTAAGAGATGGAGACCAAGTCAAAACTAAAAAGACAGGTTGATCCAGCTATGCCCCTCAGGGGTGTGAAAAATCCGCACCATTGTATGATGTTGTTAAGCCAGCGTAGCCAGGCCTGGGGGGAAGCATAGTTCAGTGGTTTGAGCATTAGCCTAGTAAACGCCTGGTTGTAAGCTCCAGCCTTGAGGCAGCTATTCCGGGATCTGAGGCAACTAGATTTAAAAACAGGGTGGTGCTTAGCCATGCCTAAAGGGCAGGGGACTAGACTTGAAAACTTCCTCAGGTCCATTCCAGCTCTGTGAGATGTTTACCTCCTTAAGGTCTGTCTACCCAGGCACTGCTCCTCAGTGAGGCAGTAATGGGAGAATGCCTCTGGATACAGTAGTGGGTGAAGCATTCACTGGAAAAATCAGAAGTCAGCCTCTGTGTCCAACTTTAGACCCAGCCACATGAAAGGGTCAGGCTTTCTGTTCTGTCTCACACATTAATACTGAGAGGATTCCTCTTGAGCCCTAAGTTATCACAGCCATTGTGTGTAGTACAGTACATAGGTCAAGACAATTCCTAGGAAAACCAAGGAAAGTTGGTCCAAGTTATCAGAAGTTCACTATCAAACTCATGTACAAGGTACCAGGGGTTAGGTTGGTAAAACTACAGCACTCAAGGTGTGATTTTTTTCACATCCCTAAGAAGATGTGGGGCCTGGGACATCCCCCTCCATTCTGACAGTGCGGGCAGAATCGCGGGTGATAAACCCCCCGCTGACCCCGCACCAGCAGTCCGTCCGGATCCCCACGGGGCCTCAGACGAGGGCAAAGAGGAGACGGCAGGAAGCCCGCTGACTGGCAAAGGACCGCTCCGCTCCTCAGCAAACCGACCCCACCCACCTCCGGCAGGGGGCCTAGAGCGCAGTGCAGTGTAAGTGGGGAGAGACTGGGGAGAAGCTAATCCCTGGTAGGTTAGGAGCTGGCTTGTTTGTTGAGGGCAAGGGTGAGATACGGAGAGGAAGGTTGGATTAAATAATGATTATATTTATTAACAAAAACAGTAACTTATAAACGAACAGCACAATATTTGAACTTGTAACGATATATATATATTAAACTTATCTACTTCTAATTATACTTTAAACACTTACAATAAACAGCAACAAGGGTTCCATGAGGGAAGTCTGTATGAGACTCTCCTTGTAAAACACAAGGACACAAAAATCTAATAAGTTTTTCCTCCGGGTTATAGGGGATAAATTAGTTTGTCACCCCTATGTACCCTGAGTGACTAATAGTGCCACTCTATTGGACACCTTGAGGTCCACCCTACAAGGGTCCTTCCCAACTGATTTTTTCAGTGGGGATTGGAGAGAAGGGAGGAAGGGGAAAAAAGGGAGAAAAGGGGTTATAGAAAAAGAACACAATGATAAACAGTTAATTAGTAAAACTTCTAGTTATGGGCTTGTTAACCAGGTGTGCAGCTTTAAGCCAATGGTTATAGCCCCAAGTAATAATAGTTCCCAGTTAGAGTTACTGGCTTGGTAAGTATCCCCACACAGCCCAAATTAAGCTAGAAAGTTAGTGTTTAGGGCGTAGGGGGTTTTACGTGTCTGATCCGGTGGTCTAATCCGATAAGATGGTCACGTCCGGTGGAGAAAGGCTGAGGCGTTGGCAGCGAGCGCGGTGGTGCTGCGAAGGTGGCAGACCTTAAGCCTCAATTGGAGTGGACGCAGTACCCCACCCTAGGGATGGGGCCAGTTCGACCCACTCCAAATCCGCTCTCAATCTGTTTGTTGGCGGCGAGATCGGAGGTGCCGCAGTGATTTTTGGCAGGCTCTGGGTGATAAGGGGTGAGGGCGCAGTACCCCACCCTAAGGGTGAGGCCAGTTCGTCCCTCACCCAATTTACCTCAGAGCGGAGACTGCCTTAGCTCTTTTAGTATGTGTGATTTCAGCTATGCCTCAGCAGAGCGGACTCTGCTGGGCGGGTGTAGAATTGCAGCTGAGGACCTTCAGGGAACAGGAGCTCTTCACAAAGTCAGGAGCACTTCGCAAAGTCTTCTTTCAGCGCCGGCTGCCGGTGGATAGTGGAACCCCCGAGCGCTGCGGGGCACTGCCTTATATTCCCTGTTTTTATGAATTATTCGTGAGGTCATTTGCATATAAGCGTTCTGAGGGGCCTGTTTTCAACCAGGTCCCTTTCCAGGAGCTACCTCATCTCCGTCCAATGAGGAGCCTGGATTTTGAAATTCATGATTTGAAATGTTTGTGAGTTCAGGTTACCGGTAAAACCAACCGACACAGAGTGACCGTTACGGGGGCTGCTAACTGGCAGCCTATGTACCTTTTAGGGTCTACCTGCCCCTGTAATAATATTAATGGCCCAAGGCTTGTTTCCCCTGGCCCACGGGGACGATTATGCCCAAGGGATGAAAAATCCCTGACACATTCCAGGCCTCCACCTCTTCCTGCCCTGGCTCTGCCCCATCCTCCACTATTCCAGCCCTTCCTTAGCCCACTCCACAAAGAGACACAGCCCAGGGATTAATGTGGGGCCTTGGTCAGCGCCCCCTTACTCACCAGTGGCAATGACAGTGCAGTGATTCAGTGCTTCCTCCGGATCCCAGCCGCTCATCCTTCTGCTGATGAGTGCAGGAGGTGATCACACTCCTTCCTCCAACCCCGCTTCTCCCATGTGATGTGCTTTAAAATCATGTCCCTAAGCAACTAGAGGAGCTAGTGAATCGGAGCCACGGAATTTTGCAAGGAGGTTTAGAGAGGGAACTTGTGGGGGGCTAGGTACACTTAACATTCTTTAAACCTTTTCAACTAAAATCACCTGGTTTACAAGAGCAACCCCTTAAGAAAGGAATAAACTCTAGGAGTAAAAAGAGAATGCAAGCAGAAGACAAGCAACAGAGTTGGGGCTATCCAGTTTATTGCGGCATATTGTTACCTGCATTCAGTGCAAGGCGCTCCTGACCCTCAGACCATGTACAGGCTTTGGAGACCAGCATGGTTGAACTGGAGAAACTAGCAGGACACAGAGGGGTACATAGATGAGACTTTCTGGGACACAACAGAAGGGTCTCATGCCTGATCAGACAACCTCTCTGCTGTTGAGAAGCGTGAAAGTCTCAAGGGAGAAGACCTTGCAGTTGGAGCAAAGGGAAACGATCCCATAGTTGGGGCCCTCCTTATGAAGTTGTGATCTCCTGTTGCACTGAGGATGCCTCTCCAGGGGTATGACCTCCTGTTATCAGAAAGAAACTGGTGAGGGGTATTCAATCATTAGAAACATAGACAGCTGGCTTTGTGATAACCAGAAGAACCACATTGTGACTTGGTCCTGGAGTCCAAATATAGGCTGTTGAATAAGAGATTAAAGTCCAGGATCTCATGGTAGCATTCTCTGAAATGTTTTCAGTTCCACAACCAGGGCCAGACAGACAAGGAGAAAAGCAGCATCTCAATGGGTGGATGAAACTAGGATGTAAGAAAGAGGGGTTTAAATTTATTAGGAACTAGGGGTAGTTTTGGGAAAGGGGCAACCTATACAGGAAGGATGGACTCCATCTAAACCAAAATGGAACCAGATTGCTGGCACTTACAATTAAAAAGGTTGTAGAACAGTTTGTAAACTAAGAACTGCAGAGGAGCACATGGGTCAGACTGAGATATCCCTAAGGGGAAGGTCTACTAATAGAGGTTCTCTAAGCCCCAGTAAAGAAGAGAGGATGCAAGATGATAAAATACAGGAAAGATCTGATCAGAAACAGCCAAATGAACAAGGATCCTGTTCACTTACATCATGTCATGGTGGTTAGTTAACAAGTGGCAATACAGTGACAAAGAGTGAAAGTTAAAAAGCAGCATATCCAATCCCACCTTTTGAAAAACATTTCCATCTGAGACGCGAGAGACAAAAAATCTGTGGGGAAGGATGTTCCCTGTTGCTTTTCTTCGCCTGTTTGAGAGTCCATTGTTTCCCTTTCTGCTTGATGACTCAATTTACTGCTGTAATGCAAATTAAAACAAAGATACAGTCCTTTGTTCAAGATACAGTTTAGAGCTACATGCTTTTTAAAATGTTTTTAAGATTATACAGGGGAATTTTATAACTTGACATGAAATATTTCCACAGAGATTTTATCAGGACAATGCTGATCAGAAAATTGTGAGTTTTCAAATGATACCTTACAAGACATACCTTGTAAAAAGATTATTATAATACAATGTATGGTGTGAAGAAAGGGATGTCTTCCTTCATAGGCCAACATGCATTTTTATCAACATTTCATAAATGGGGGAACTGAGGAACTGAGTGATTGAGTGATTTTCCAGCAGTGACTTTGAACTAAGATCTTCTGATTATAAAGGATGATGATAGACCTTGTAATGACACACAGGATCACAAACATTTTTAACAGGACAAAACAACAACACAGACCCAAAGGAAGAGACTTCCACTCAACTTCCGTCCCCTCGCTGTTTCCTTTGTTTACCAGAGAATACACCGTGTCAGGAACAATATGCAGAACATAGATATCTAGTGGCTGCACAATACAATGACCTGTATGATTAAAGACTGTGCTTAAAGGAAAATAATCAAAGTAAAAGTTAGGATGTCACTCCTGGGGTAATTCTCCATCACTGTGCAATGCCAAATGTTGCAGAAACTAACATTGAGCTTATAGAATTTTCTTTCCACCCATGGAAATGCGTGGCAGGACAGCTAGCCACCCAGTAGGGGCCGCTAGACTCAGCAGAGACCAGCTTGCACATTGAAGACACTGCCATGGGAAGGGAGAGGAGCTAGAAGGTTCCCAGTATGCCCCAAGACAAGAAGAGAGCAGTGTACCAGAAATTTTGTGCAAGCCTGAGACTGAGGGATTGTCTATGCTTAGCACCAGGCTGATTTGCCAGTGATCAATTTTCCGGAGCTTGATTTAGCAGGTCTAGTATGGACCTGCGAAATCGAATGCTGAGGATGCCCTCTTCAACCCCAGCACTCCTCGCAGTTGTGAGGTGTAAGGGATGTTGACACAAGAGTTTCTACCTTCAACCTCATGCTGTGGGGACTGTGGAGAAAATTGACCTAATCTACATTAACTCCAGGCACACTTTTCTCATAGCTGGATTTGGGTATCTTAGGTGGACTTTCTCCTCTAGTGTAGACCACCCTCAGCATCAGGATGTCTCTCCCTCTCAATTCCTGGGCTCTGGGGATTGAGGGCATGGGTGTCTGGTCCCTGGGGGAGGGACAGGGTGCAGAGCTGTCTGGGGAATGTAGTTGGGCTCTGGGGAGGAGGAAGTTCAGGTGTATTGGCTGGGGGACCTGCAGGTGGGCTCTGCAGTGGAAAGGTTATGGGGCAGAGAAGCAGGAACTGGATTGTTATAGGGGGTTCTTTTAACTTTCACTGCCAGGAGAATTTCTGTGTGTGCCTATGTTGTTACAGACAAATGTTACCAAAACAATTGCAACTGGAGTGATTGCTCCAGGGTATGTTAACAAATAAAATCAATGGAATTTTAGAATATGGTGAGCAGAATGGTTAGGTGCAGAATGACCCCCGAAGAGGGATGTGATTCTTTGAGGTTGTGAGCAGCCTCAACTCCCAGCAAGACTGGTGGGATTTGGGGCATATGGCATCTTCCTGGACCAAGCCCCTAACTTGCCAATATCTTGAAATGCCTAGTTTATTCAGGGCATCTTTCAGCACCTATTCCTAAAGCTGTTGCTATTCTAAGTATGTGCACGTCTCCTTTAAGATGATGGAGAAGAAAAGATGCCAGGATGTCTTCTGGTGTGAAGTGCCCCAAATCCCCATTGGTGCATTCTGAGAGAAGACTAAGCAGTGTAGCCAGCTTCTGGGTGTTCTTGATGTCCTGTCTCTGGGATATATGGCTGCTCTGGGAACAAGGAGCTGGGAATAATTGGAGATGCAACATAATAATAGACTGAAGTCAATTGCAGTCTTGGCCAGATGATGGGTAGCTGAAGCCCTTCTCAATTCAGTGTGTAATAAACAAAGACAAAAGATATTTTACCTCCCCCCAAGTTAATCCATTTAAAGAGACAAATATGTTTTAAACAGCAGCTGTTTTTATTCCTATCGATTTGGCGTTCAAAGGAGCAGGTAGGGAAGAAATTAGGAATCTTTATGATAGTGGAGAATCAGGGCTGTAATACAGCAGCTTGTTCCCACGAGAGCAGATCAATTCAGAAAACACACAGTGATGGGACAACAGCAATAAGAGCAGAACAAGAAGAGGCGGAAAGATTGTAGAAGGGAATCTAGAGGCAAAAGGAACCATGATTAGAGCAGGATGAATGTTTTTGGACAAACGGGTTTATCACCAAAGATGCAGTGTCATATCATACTCAAACTCTTTGGAATTTGCTGAATTGATTCCATCAGAAAAAATAAACAAGAGCAAGGGAGGGGAAGGTGCCCACCTGAGTTTTAGACCACTGGCCTGGCAGGTGGCAGACCTAGATTTGAGTTCCTACTCCTAAAGGTAAGTACTTATACAAAGAGGATCAGCTGCAAGGGACAGAGTGAGCCATGCTAGACTACTCCAGCAATTAAGACACAGACTAGTTGAGGGGAAGACTTAGCTTCAAATCCCTGTTCAAAACAGGGGAACTGAACATGTTTCCTCTTTGCTGTATTTAGTGGTGGGGCACTGCCTTCTCTTCTTCTTTCTGTTATTTTGTGAGGCTGCCCCTTTAAAAATGCCACAATACAAAATATTTTGGTTCAAATATGATGTTTCATGTGCCATAAAATGGATGTGCTGATTTGCCTAAAGTTTTCAGAATTTTCTGCTTTGGATTGTGGCATAAAAACTTTTTCAGAGGGGTAGCTGGGTGAGTCTGTAGCTTCACAAAAAACAAGCTGTCCTGTAGCACCTTCAAGACTAAAAATCTGATTTATTAGGTAATGCGCTGTCATGGGTAAGACCCACTTGATCAGATTTGGAACAAAAATAAGAATCCAGGGTTTATATAAAGTGTGGGAAGGAAGTAGAAGGTGAAGAAGAAAAAGGGGAAAAAAGGGGGATGGGGAAGTCACCTATCATTCATAGGGCCTCTGGATGATGGACCTCAGGTGCTCAGATGCAACTCTGATTGGGAGAGAGAGAGAGTGGCTGGACCTAGCTGACTCAGTTTTGTTCAACAGCTTCATTAATGACCTGGACGAGAGGATGGATTGCTCCCTTAGCAAGTTGACAATAAGCAAGGTGGAGCGGTAGATACACTGGACATTAGGGATAGGTTCCAGAGTCACCTTAGATAAATAGGAGGATTGCACCAAGAGAAATCTGATGAAGTTTAGCAAGAAGTGCAGAGTCCTGAACTTGGGATGGAAGGCCCTCAAATTCTGCTACAGGCTGGGGACTGACTGGCTAAGTAGCAGTTCAGCAGACAAGGCCCTGGGCATTACAATGGATGAGAGGCTGGTTATGAGTAAACCGTGTGACCTTGTAGCCAAAAAGGATAAAGGAGTATTGGGGTTCATTAGGAGGAGCATTTCCAGCAGATCTAGAGAAGTTATTATTCCCCTCTATTCGGCACTGTTGAGGCCACATCTGAAATATTGTGTCCAACTCTGGAACCTCCATTACAAAAAGGATGTGGACACATTAAAGAGAGTCCAGCAGAGGGTAACAAAAATGATGTGAGGGTTGGAGCATATGACTTATGAGGAGAAACTGAGTGATTTAGCTTTATTTAGTCTACAGAAGAGAAGAGTGAAGGAGGATTTGATAGTGGCCTTCAACCACCTGAAAGGGGGCTCTAAAAAGGATGGAGAGAGGCTGTTTTCAGTGGTGGCAGACGATAGAATGAGGAGCAACGGTTTCAAGTTGCAGTGGGGGAGGTCTAGAATGGATAGTAGGAAGAACTTTTTCAAATCATCAGGAGAGTGGTCAAGTACTGGAATAGATTACCTAGACAGTGGTGGAATCTCCAGCCCTAGAGGTCAAGTCTTGGCTTAACGAAGCCCAGAGTGGGATCATTTAGCTGGGATTGGTCCTGCTTTAAGCAGGGAGTTGGGCTTGATGACCTTTTGAGGTCTCTTCCAACTCTAGGATTCTATGACTCTTTGACTCACAGGGAGCAGGCGGTAGGGGCAGTTAGCATACAGTGATTTCCCCAGGCATGTCAGTCCTTGCAAAGCTCAATCATTCAATGGCAGGGCCAGTTATCCCCATTTATGGATGAAGATTTTTGATTGTTACAGCGGATAGTAAAGACTGTAGAGCTGAGGCACAGAGAAGAATTGAGAACAAGTCTTGTGGCACCTTTTCGACTAACAGATATTTTGGAGCATAAGCTAAAATATCTGTTAGTCTATAAGGTGCCACAAGACTTCTTGTTGTTCTCGAAGCTACAGACTAACACGGTGACCCCCTCTGCTACTTGTCACCATGCAAGAGAAAAATTGGAATGCCAGCTACTCAGCAGCCATCCAGGCACTATGTTGGCTGCTGCATGGAACCTAGAGCCTCCTCCGTCCTATTTGACCTTATGGGTTTTTCCTGCCCTTCAGCTCAGCTACAGAAAAAAAGTCCCATTTTCCCACAGGAGCACAGAGGCTCCTATTGTCCAGGGGCCTCTGTCTAGTTTCTCATGTAAGGCCAACAGACCCAGGTTACCAGCCCCAGGCATTGAACCTGTGCTCATAGGGCCTAAAACCCTGTGCTCACCCACATGAGCTAAAGGCCAACTGGCTCCCACATGAAACTGCAGAGCAGAGACTTCATTCATTCTAGTATGCGGTCTCAGTGCCTCTGGGTACTACAATTGGGTCTGATCGTTCTGTTGTACAAAGCAATGATTAAACCTCTCACCCCACAGAGCTATTCCTTACTTGACTGAGTAATACAGAGTATAGGGGATAAAAAGGCTACACATGGAGACATCCCTTGGCCTGTGTCCCCCAGGAATTTTCTCGTAGCTACAGCCCTGCAGACCATTGTTCCTCGTAAGCTGGGCACTTGTGCAACTACTCAGGAGAGATTCAAATGCCACTCGGCTGATTAGCAGAGCGCCCACAGCTAGGTTTCTGAGACACCGGGGAAGGCTACACTTCAGGGCAAAGTGAACCTAATTTACAAAACTCCAGCTATGTGAATACCAAAGCAGGAGTGGCTGCCCTGTAGGTTGAGTTACTGTGGAGTCTCCACTGTGGGACGTCAACAGAAGAAACTGTCCTGTCAATTTCTCTTACACTTCTTCTTGCAGTAGAGTATTGGAGTGGCAAGAGAGTGATGAGCAGTCAATTTATAGGGTCTTTACTAGACCTACTAAATTGACTGCAGAGGGATGGATCACTGCCGCACTGACCACCCAGTACGTGTTGCTCTGCCCTTAGTTTCAGTATGCCTTAATTCCTCCTCTTTGAAAGAAGAATCTCATAACACTCCTCTGAGGAGAAATACACATAGGAATGGCCATACCAGGTTTGACCAAAGGTCCATCTGGTCCAGCTACAGTCAGGTGAGGTAGATCTAAGCTCAGGAGAAGCTGCAGGGGTCAACGCCAGATGCTCCCAGGAAGCAGGTCTGGAGAAAGGGGTAGGGCTTTTTCTCTATCTCCCCTTACTTCTCACGTGTTGGCCGGTGAAACTGAAGAGGCAAGCAAACTGGGGAGCGTGCCGTCCCCTGGACCCTCTCTGAGCCCTGCCATGCTCTGCCCCTCACTCACATCTGAATAGAAATGCACTCTGTGGCTATAAGTACGTTAAAACAACCAGCAAATCAGTCGCCAGAGGTGCAAAATGGGAAACAGTTGTTTCTATGAACAGTGAACACACTCAAGTGCAATTAGGCTCAAGTGTTGTTCATCTCCGTGTTAGATTAAAGAGCACATTAAGTGTCGTGAGAAGCTGCACTTAAGCTTGTACGTAATGTCTGTGCCCTCCGACACTCTCAAGGCAGCACATGTGGACTGAAGAACAAACATGGCATTGGGGTAAAATCGAGCTTTGTAAATGAGGGAGGGGCTGTTAAGGATGTTGGGATTCCACTGTAGCCCACTTAGGGCTTGATCCAAGTCAACAGAACTTATGTCAATCAGATCCTCAGGCTTCAATTCTGCAAGCCTGCTGTACGCCATGTTGTCATATGTCAGCCGTGGGTGCGTGTTCTTGCTATATGCCGCACTGGCCCTAGCTGGAGAGCCCGCATGACTGGCTTTGACTGAGCTTTCCAATGACAGCACAGGGCTTGGCTTAGCAACGAAGGCACATGGCCAGGTTTATTGCCCTTGTAGCATAGTCCCAGCAGCCTGGAACAATGTATACAGTTACATCTCTCTCTCTTTGTCTTCTCTCTTCGAGATAATGAGTAGGACATCTTCATGTTACCCTCCTATTTGTGAGTCTGTTGATGGCTGACCAGCCTGATTCTGGAGCCGCAGATCTAACACAGAAGACGCAAGTGTTGGTAGCTGTTGGAGGGGAGCAGGGCAGTTTTTACTGCTCTTTTCTTCTTCTCCACCTCTCCTCATCTGCACTGTATTGGGTCCTCTCAAACTGTGCCATCCCTGCATGGATTACCACTCTCCACTGAGAACGGTCCTGGGCAAGGTTCTCCCAAGTGTCGACGCCAATGCTGCACTTTTTCATGTGTACCTTCAGCACGTCCTTATATCACTTCTGCTGACCCCCAACTCTCCCCTGTCCTTCCTCCAACTCCAAAAACAGAATCTGTTTTGGGAGATGCTGATAGTCATCCAAACCACATGACCAATCCAACAAGGTTGTTGGGGAAAGACAATGGCTTCAATGCTGGTCATGTTGGACTCTTCCAGGCTGTTAGTGTTCATGCGCCTATCCTCCCAAGAGATATTTAGGATTCTCCTGTGGCAGCACTGAAGACATTGTTAAGTGCCTTCAGATGATGCTTGTATGTTACCCAGGTTTCACATGCATATGTTGGAACAACCACCTCGCAGTATACAACTAGCACGTGAACGTAGGCCTGTGACAATGGACCAGCCCAGTCAGCAGCAGGTCTGCTGACCATTGCTCCTCATAAGCTGGGCACTTGTGCATCTACTCAAGAGAGATTCAAATGCCACTCATCTGATTAGCAGAGTGCCCACAGCTAGGTTTCTGAGACACCGGGGAAGGCTACACTTCAGGGCAAAGTAAACCTAATTTACAAAGGTCCAGCTATATGAATACCATAGTGGGAGTTGATGCACTATAAGTCGAGTTACTGTGGAGTCTCCACTGTGGGACGTCAACAGGAAAAACTCTCCTGCCAACTTCTCTTACAGTTGCAGTAGAGTATTGGAGTGGCAAGAGAGTGATGAGCAGTCAATTTATAGGGTCTTTACTAGACCTACTAAATTGACTGCAGGGCGATGGATCACTGCAGCACTGACCACCCAGTACACAAAATCACAGAATCCTAGGGCTGGAAGGGACCTCAAGATGTCATCTAGTCCAGCCCCCTGCTTCAAGCAGGATCAACCCCCTCTAAGTCATCCCAGCCAGGACCTTGTCCAGCTGGGACTTAAAAACCTTGAGGGATGGAGAATCCACCACCTCTCTAGTATGTGTAGATCTGCCTTTAGTCTCAGTATGCCTTAATTCCTCCTCTTTGAAAAAAGAATAATAGCATCTCACAACACTCCTCTGAGGAGAAATACACCTAAGAATGGCCGTACCAGGTTTGACCAAAGGTCTATCTAGTCCAGAGTCCTGTCTTTCAGCAGTGGCCAATACCAGGTAGCCCAGAAGAAATGTACAGAACAGGCAATCACTGAGTGAGCCATCCCCTGGTGCCCTCTCCAAGCCTCTGGGAAACAGAGGCTTGGGACCCCATCCCTGCCTATCTTGGCTAATAGCCATTGATAAATGTCTCCTCTGTGAAGCTCTACATCAAAAAGTAGAACCTCCTGCCACCAAGATACTCACATTGCATTGAGGCTGAAAGAGAACATTGCAATCTTTCTCAAAATGAAACATTTTACTTGTTGATGAAAACCTTAATAGAGAACACCAACTGAGATTAATGGGTAGCAGGTTCAAAACTAATAAAAGTAAGTTTTTCTTCACATAGCACACAGTCAACCTGTGGAACTCCTTGCCAGAGGATGCTGTGAAGGCCAGGACTCTAACAGAGTTTGAAAAAGAGCTTGATAAATGTTTGGAGGTTAGGTCCATAGATGGCTATTAGCAAGGGGTAAGGTATGGTGCCTCGCCTTTTGTTGAAGGTGGGAGATGGATAGCAGGAGACAAACCACTTGATCATTGTCTTGGGTTCACCTCCTCTGGGGCACCTGGCATTGGCTACTGTCGGCAGACAGGATACTGGGCTAGATGGACCTTTGGTCTGACCCAGTATGGCCGTTCTTATGTTAATGCAACCAACATAATTCGAGTGAATCAAATCAGCATTTCCCACTAGGAAATTTTCCCATTGGAATTTTAACTGGCTCTATCGAAAGGATTGTGAGGGGCTCAGATACTAAAGTGGTGAGGTTCATGCATAGGTAGTGACAGTCACTGTTCAGGCTTCTCTGGAGCTCCAATTCTTGCTGGGGAGTGGCTTCCTTGGGGTTTTGCCTATGAGTACAGGATGAGTGTGAATGAATATTTACCTTCTAATAATTGCACCATATTAATTCTCAACGTCTCTGCCTCAGGTTCTTGAGTTAATTTCTGCAGTTGCCTGCCAGCCTGTGGTGATTTAGAAATTATCTCTGAAGCTGCGGCATCATTCAGCAATTAATTGCCAAGAAGCGTTTCTGAATGTACTTAGGAAATGGTAAAACAACTATCCCAGGGCACACCTGGAGCAGAATAGGCTATGGAGATGGGAACAAAACTCAGATGAAAGGGAAAGAACCCAACCTTTGTGTTACCCCCCTTCCAGTTTGTTTTTCAAACTAGTCGACTAATCTATTCCACCCACAGACACAGGGAGTTCTCACTTGCCTAAGATGTTTTGAAGTGTGATTTGAAATGTATTAATGCTGTGAATAGGCCCACAGGGGACTGCTACAGAACCAGGTTTGCTATTGAATTAGGCCATCTCAGATGCTACTACAGAGCCAGGTTTAGTATTCAATTAGTGTCAGATACTACAGGGCAGGTTATTTCAGGATAGTTCAGTTATTAGCAATGGGATGAAAGTTGCTAGTGAATATTCATACAGAAGATGAAAATGATGCTGGCAATCACTCATTGCCGAGCATGATCATCTTTCATGGGAGCTGTGGATCATCAGGTGGCTGATAAGGCCTATCCTTGAACCACAAGTTCTATTACAGTGAGGACTGGTGTTTCCAGCTACGGCAGGAAGTTGTTGACCGTGACTGGAAGCCAGTCTCTCCTTCCTCCTGTGCCTCATGTCCTCCTACTGAACATCGGATGAGGAAGATGTACAGAATTTAAGGCCAGCAGGGATCATTTTGATTATCTCATGTGAGCTCCAGTACAGCACGGGCCAGAAAAACACACCCAGCAACTTCTGTGTCAAACTCCCTTCCCGCTGGACCATGGATGTTGCTATATCAGAGTGCGTTGGTTTTAGGAGGTACATGCTTGTGATGTAAACAAGGCTGTAGAATTGTGCAATGTATTTCTACAACCAGTGTCTCCCACATCAGCTTCAGCTGACCACTGGGCCTTTTTCTGCTAGACTAAAAAGATATCTGGCATCTGAAATCTCTTCCCCATGGAGGTGCCTGTGGACTGTGATCGAGTCTCATCTTAATGTTCTCTTAGACAAAATTAGTAGGTTGAGTTTCTTCAGCCTTTCACTGTACACTATACTTTCCAGATCTCGAACCCTTTCCAATTTGTCAATCTCCTTTTTGAAGACTGGTCATCAGAGCTAGATACAATAGTATAAAAATGGTCTTGCTGATGCTGTTTGAGAGAGATAATGCTACCTCCTGCCTCCTTACTCATAATCAATATTCCACTTCTTGTATATCCAATATCATGTTCTGCCTCTTTGCTACAGTATCACACAGGGAACTCAGGTTCTGTTTGCTGCCTCTCATGACCCATATTGTAGACTTCAAAGGAAAGACATGGCAACCACATTGTTTAGGTTGTTTGTAAACCAACTGGCCAAACCATTGGAGAATATGCTGGTTCAATGGGGGTGTAGGAAAGAGCTACTTTCTGGCTACAAATGCCCCATAGCATTCTCCTGGTGCTGGGGGAACATCCTGTTGTCTTGTCTCCACCACAGTTTGGCCTTGTAACCTCTGGCAACCCCTTCTCCTGGGAAAGGAGGTGTGCAGGTGGCAGAAGGCATTCTGGGCATGGAGAGGGGTCATGACTGTGTCCGTTTAAGAACCCCGTAAGTCAGAGGCAGAATTTCAGGTTGCCTATCAGCAACTTTGAGTCTCATCAGAGGTTTCCTGGCAGGATGAGGCATCTATTGAGTATAGAAGACAGTAGAGCTCTCTGAACAACTAAGCTGGAGGAATAGGAGAGGGGAGTAATTATGCATGAGTTATGGGTTGGACTATATTTTATGATTAAACACAGAGTTAAAGACCACACAGGCCATCTGGTCCAGCCTTCAGGGAGGTCTACTGGGTCATTTCATTTGACCTCCAGCCAATGAAGAACTGTTCCATCCTTCTTGACTATTTCTATTGCCCCATCACTGAAATATCTGAGCACTGTCCAATGAAATTTGATCTATATAGAATCATCCTTAGTGCATTTAAGTCCAAAGCTGCCTGCAAAGAGAGCCCCACTTTGGTGTGATGCTGACAAAGGGATCTCACAACACGGGAAAAGTGGATACCAAAATGACAGATGAAATTCATTGTTGATAAGTGCAATGTAACACTCAGTGGAAAAAATAATCCCAGCTAGACATACAAGTTGATGGGGTCTAAATTAGCTGTTACCCTTCAAGAAAGTGACCTCGGAGTCATTACGCATAATTATCTGAAAACCTCCACTCACTGCATCGCAGCAGTCAAAAAAGCAAGCAGAATGTTAGGAGCCATTAGGAAAGGAATAGATAATAGGACAAAAAGTATCACAATGCTGCTATATAAATCCATGGTACACCCACACCTTGAATACCGTGTTCAGTTCTGGTTGCCATCTCAAAACAGGTATCTTAGAAATGAACAACGTACAGAGAAAGGCAACAAAAATGATGACAGGTATGAACAAGGTGAAACTAAAGAGAAGTAAATTGTCCCACTTGGAAGAAGAGCTGAGTAGGAGGAGCTCTCGTAGAAGATTATAAGCTCATGAACGGTGTGGAGAAAGTGAATGGGGGAGTGCTATTTGCTTTTAACATAAGACAAGATCTGGGGGTTACTCATTCTGGCCCCTTGCATGGACCTCCCCTGTTAAAGCAAATTCTCTTGTTCAGGGCTGGTTAGGTCCCAGCCATGACAGACCAGGGAGGTTCAACCTGTACAGACTTTGTAGATAAATCACTCAGGCTGTGTCTACTCAACAGCCTAACCTTGAAATAAGCTACATGATTTGCGCTTCACAAATTGCCTAGCTCATTTTGAGGCGATTTTGAAATAGGCTATTTTGGCATGTGGTGCTGTCTAAATGACGTCTCCTCCCGCCAGGAGGAGTACAGGGATGCCAGAATAGTGTGCTTCTTATCCTGAAAACTCTTTCAAGACAACTGGCATGTTTTTTTTGATGCCAGCAGCTATTTCGGTGTACCGCCATATCACAAAATAGCACCCATCGTGTAGACATAGCCTCAATGACATTCATAGGTAGCAGGATTAAAACAAACATAAAAATTTATTTCTCACAGTGCACAGTCAACCTGCGGAACTCCTTGCCTGTGAATGTTGTGAAGGCCAAAAATATAACTGGCTTCAAAAAGGAGTTGGATATGTTCATGGAGAAAAGGTTAATGACTGTTAGCCAAGATGGTCAGGATACTGGGCTAGATGAAGTATACAACTGACCCGTTTTGATGATATCATGAGGCCTCTCCTCTTCTTCTCCCTTCCCTTGAACAGGAGGATCTGTTTGGGGTAGGTCTCTGCTTACTTTTTGTCTCTTAATCAGCGGCGCATGTCAATGCAGTGAGCTACGAAGAAACACACCAGTAGCTGACTGCATGCCAGGAAGCAGAAGTGAGATTTTGGCAGATGGAATACACCCATTGAGCTATGACTAGTGGAGGGTTAGTGGAAGCCCATAGTGTAAATGAAACAGGGCTTTTGGGAAGGGTTAGTGATTCAAGAGTTGATCCAAAGCCCACCGATTGCAACAGGAAAGCCCCTATTGACATTAATCAGCCACAGGTCTGACCTTTAGATAGAAATTCACATTGAGAATAATTAGTGCGAGACTCGGAGCAAATTTCAGGAAATATTTAGGAAGGCAGTGTGTTACCAGCCTCTGGAATTCATGGCCCTATGGGGCAATTCATGCTGCTCAGACAGTAGAGAGAGAGAGGGGAGGAATGTGAGATGAAGCTGGATTTCCACATCAATATCGACTTTAGTGGGAAGATGACTTCCAAGGTATGGGAGGTGCTCCACATTTTCCAGCAGTTCTCCATTGACTTCAATAGGAGGTGCATGAGAATGTCCTGTCAGCAAAGGCTGGTGGAGCACCTTGGCCTTTTTGATGTTCAGTGTGAGGCCAAGATTCTTGTATGCTTCAGCAAAAGGCACTTAAGATGGTCTGAAGTGCTGTTGGAGAAAGAGCAACAACCACATTATCACCCGTGTACTGCAGCTCCACTGCTGAGGTTGTGGAAGTCTTGCTTTTAGCCTTCAGTCTCTTGAGATTGAAAAGCTTCCCATTCATTTGCTCTTTGGGAGAGCACAAGTGAATCCAGAACCTATTGGTAAATAGCCTTTTTTTCCCCCTTCGCTATTGTCAATTTTCCTTTGGGGGTGAGGGTGGGGGTGGAACAGATCAACTAACAGAAATTTTATATACCAAATTTTCTCAAAAAACCTTTTTTTTGTTAAAAAAAAGAATGAACATTTTTCTAGTAAATGCATAAGAACCTAAGAACAGCCATACTGAGTTAGAGCAATAATCCATCTAGGCCAGTATCCTGTCTGCTGACAGTGGCCGATGCCAGATGTCTAGAAGGGATGAATAAAACGGGTGCTCATAAAACGATAAATCATAAAATACCCATCCCCTATTGCTCATTCCCAGTGACTGGCAAACAGAGGCTGGGGAAACTTCAGAAACAACCTTCCTGTGCTTCCTATCTGAGGGGCACGGGTAGCGTAACCATGCTGCTTACCATTCAGAGGGGATGAGCACATGGAGATGTTCTTGAAATCAAGGCAGAGACATGCAGAGTAGCACAACTAAGGGTTAGCTGCAGGCTTGCCAAAGGGATGATGGGGGGCAAAAGGGACAATTGCCATGCTGTGGGGTGTCAGTGATGTGGGCTGGACAGCACGGAGGGGTGAATGCCTTAGGCCCCACCCTTCCAACTCACCTCCACCTCTTCCAGGGTACAGAAGTGGGCCCCCCTCCTACTGTGCCCTGGGACCCTCAGAGGCTGTTCGTGCTGCTGGGTAGCTGCTTTGTGTGTTGAATATAATTTCCATTTCCAAACCTCCTTTGCACTCGGGAAGCCTCTGGTGCTCACTGAACCAACCTTTAACTATCAGCTGGAATTTTATAATTGCCATTTAAAAACGTGCTGCTTCAGATTAGAGGAGACTTCAGTAGGGTGAATATTAAAGCTGTTCCAGCACAATGCAATAATAAAAGGCCAGTAAGCAAGCTGCCCCGTCACAGAAGCATAAGATGTAAAATTATTTTTTAAAGGACGGTTTCCATGGAAATGGTCCTTCGTGGAGAGGTTTTACACCATAGTGAGCAGTGTAAAGGGTTAAGATGGTGATCACGGTGGCTCTGATACAGATCCCATGGCTAGTTAAAAATTGTAACTGCTAAAAGTTTTATAGCTAGAGTGCAGGGAATGTTTTGGAGCTGTTCATCATTTGCTCAGCAAAACGGAGCACTAAAACGCACCTAGTAAATTGGGATCCTTTCATGCGTTACCTGAGTAGTTTGGAAAGACAGGGAAATATGTCTCCCAGTTATAGGTACTGAAAGTGTGTACAGCCTAATTCCATTCAAGGAAGGATCTCAAAGCATTTCCTCATATGAATTAACCTTCCCACTATAAAATACAATAAAAGCCATGTTATTCGGTGCTTGGCTAACCAGCAAGATCTGTTATCTGGTACTGCTGCCCATGGGGCCACTTGCCTGGCGGCTACAGGGTGGCTGCCCTGCCAGAAGCAGCAGGCCCAGTGTCCAGGCAAGGTTCAGCATCCCAGCCAAGACCAAGCCGGGGTAACCAGCACTCAAGTAACCAGAAAATGTGAGCATCTGGCCATCTTCATTCCCTGGGGGTGCCAGCTGATCAAGCTTATACTGTATGCATCTTGCCTGCAATCTGCTAATCATCCCCATAGCTGGATGTTATTTATTATCTCCACTCTGTGATGTACATACACGCCAAGATCAAGGTGTGGAACTTCTCTACAGGTAATTCCCAGCTCAAGGAGATGTACCCCTGCTAGTTCTGACAAAGCTAGCAAGTGTGAAGTGGTAGGGTACCTACCACTGTGGGAGAGGAGGGAGAGACTAAACACCAAACATCTCTGATGAGTATATATGTGGGTTAGGTAGTTGCTTGTGCTGCTGTGGCTTCAACTATTTTTAATGGGCCAGCTCTATCGGACCTGCTGTAACTGGCCCTAGGTGGGCTAGAACCTGTGACCACTGGAGTTCAGTGCAGGAGCCTCTCATTTGAGTTAAAAAGCTCCTCCCACTCACAGCTAAGAGTGCACAAGAGACTCATTCTTTCTCTGTGTAGGTGGCCTTGGTGTCAGTAAGTGGGATAATGAACCACACCTGGTAGGTGTGTGGGTTACACAAGCGAGGCAGAAATGACACCTCCAGCTCAAAGAGTAGTCATGCTCTTAGGAAGAGACAGTCCATGCCCCAAAGATCTTACAGTCTACATAGAGAAGACAAAGGTCAGGAGAAGACATAGGGGTACAGATGGAAGGTGATGTACCTGGTCTACATGAATGACCTAGCTCTGACACGCAAGCATAAGGAAAAAGTTATCTACCAGAAACCCCTAGGCAATCAGCTATTGGCTTGGCTTGGGAGGTTCAGACTGGGTCTCAGGGAATTAACTCTGGCCAGGCATTGCACCCACTTCTGGCATTGTCTCTCCCCCATCCTCTTGTCCTGTGGACACTTTTCACTCCAGGAACTGCAGCATTAAGGTTATCGTATGATGTATCTGTATCAGTATCAGTATCCATCAACTCACGTATGAATGTGTTATATAATACATAGGCTACAATTCCACTCCCACTACTGTATCTTTTGGAGAAGGTACAACTCCTTATTTGGTCCTGGTGGGGAAAATTTCTCTCTCTCTTCAGGGACCCTTCAGCTTTGTTCTGACGCAGGGAAATGGATGGCCCTTTGTGTTTTTCCCTCTCAAGAGCTTTAACCGCTGTGCTTCCTATGTACCCTATAATCCATATGACACAATTGAGGCTGTTTTAAATAATGCTGTTATAAAAATAGGCCGATTTAAATAATATTTTAGGGAGGTAAGGAAGGAGGCATGATTACGCATTTGGTGGAGATCTGAGGAGTGCAGCAGTGTTATACAACCTACCTACCGTCAGAAACATAGCTCTAAATATAGCCCCAACTATGTGTATTACAGGAACCTCCTGGGAACTATAAGTAATTAGATGGAATCTTAGCATTCACTGGCACTTGTTGGCTGTTTAAGAGGAAGCTGGTGTGCCAGCAATGTTGGCCTAAAGTAGGTTTTATGTAAGAAAAGAGGATACCACTTGTTTACTTGTTCCCATAATATAAGAACTAGAGGACACCAAATGAAATTAATGGGCAGCAGGTTTAAAATGAAAAAAAAGAATTCTTCTTCACACAGCACACAGTCAAAATGTGGAACTCCTTGCCAGAGGAGGCTGTAAAGGCTAGCACTATAACAGGGTTTTAAAAAGAGCTAGATAAATTCTTAGAGGTTATGTCAGTGGCTGTTGGCCAGGATGGGTAAGTAATGGTGTCCCTAGCCTCTGTCAGAAGCTGGAGGTGGATGGCAGGAGACAGATAGTTACCTGTCAGTTCACTCCCTCTGGGGCACCTGGTATTGGCCACTGTCAGAAGACAGGATACTGGGCTGGATGGACCTTTGATCTGACTCAGTATGGTTGTTCTTATGTTCTTATTTCTGCTGAAAGGGGAGAATAAAGAAAGCTTTGCTATTACCTTGGATTTAAAATGTTCTCAGAAGTGGTGGCAACCCAAACCATTCAATGTTCTTCCACTGGAGGTGACTTACTTGACGTTAACTGTTGTACTCCGAGCGGAGCATCAGTCATCTACAAATCTCCTCCACTTCACTTTGCCTCAGGACAAAACTTCTAGATGGTCCCAGGGGTACCCTAGTTGTCCTTCAATCTCAGTAGATCTTCTCCACATTGCTCGAGGTCTTCCTCTCTTGAGATTTCCTTGCGGGTTCCATGTGGGAGCTTGACGCACTATGCTGGATGATGGTTTTCTGAGAGTGTGTTCTAGCCATCCCCACCTTCTTCTCTTGATTTGAACATCAAGTGGTTCTTGTCCTGCTCTGCTCCAAAGCTACTCATTTGTGACCAAATCTTGCCATTTGGTGTGAAGGCTGGGCCTCAGGCATCTGTTTATGAATGTAGCTTGTGATCTGAAGACTTTTTACTATGCCAAGTCTCACATCCATACAAGAGCACATTCTGCACGTTTGTGTTGAAGATCCGCGGTTTTGTCTTCGCAGATATCATTTGTAAACTCCATATGGGACAAAGAGTCTTGAATCCAGCTGTTGCTTTCCCTGTCCTGGCATCAATATCCTTGTCTGTTCCTCTGTCTCTGCCCATGATATTCCCCAAGAAGGTGAACTGCTCCACATCTTGCAGGTTGTCCCCTCCCAGTGCGATGGTGTTGTTGCTGGACTGGTTGATCCTCATTGCCTTGGTCTTTCTCTCCTTATTGCTCAGTACTGGAGTGAAACTGACTCGATTACTGCACCAATCTGGGTGAAGTGCAAAAAGAAAAGTTGCAGCTTGGATACAGCTGTTGATTGGTAGTAACCTGCACTGGGCTCAGTTCGCGGCTCTGCAGCAGACTTCCTGGGTAATTTTAGCCAAATCACTTTAATCTCTCTGTGCCTTTGTTGCCTGTGTGGAAAATGGGCAGGGAATGGGGGCAGGGGTGCTAATTCTGG
The DNA here is from genome assembly GCF_033958435.1 of Carettochelys insculpta. NCBI lineage: Eukaryota > Metazoa > Chordata > Testudines > Carettochelyidae > Carettochelys > Carettochelys insculpta. The sequence continues at coordinate 8,447,783 of NC_134138.1, forward strand.
CCCCAGTTGAGATATTTCTAGGTGCTCATGGAAGTTCACTTTTGTGTACCCCATCCCAGACTGTATCTGTTTTATCTTCTGGAACCCTTTGAGGGCAGGGACTGTCCTTTTATTCTCTGTACAACACCTAGCATCATGGCTAGCCACGATTAAATCTCCTATGTTGTAATACAGGTGTAGTACCCAGAGGCACTGACACTTCATCTGGGGTGAGTGAAGTCTCTGCTCTACAACATTGGCTGAGAGCCAGCTGCCCTTTAGCTTGTGTGGTAGAGTACATGGCTTTAGACCCTAGGCTTGTAGGTTCTATCACTGGTGCTGGCAATGATCAGCCTTACATAGGTAATACATACTATCAATAAATGGTGCAAAATCAAACAAATTCAGTTGCAATCACTCATTGTAAGGTGTTGCTAGGGACTTAGGTGAGGGATTTAAAAACATCTTATGAATTTTCAGCCTGTTACTGGGCCAGATTGCATGAGTGCTTCATCACCTGAGGAGCCCTTACTTAGTGAGCATCCCCATTGATTTCAGCAGGACTCCTCTGATGAAAAGGGTCTACCAGCAGGGCCAGGTGTTGCTTTAGTCAGTTTGTGATCAGTTTACTGTTTGTGTTCCTTGTACAGAGAATGACAGTTGGAAGAATGGAGGGAGAAGCAATGCTAATTAACCTTGTCTGCAATGGAGAATTACAGCAGTTACTTCACAATATGACTCCCTATGATCTGTCCATAACATGTCCCGGTTCTTATGTTACTGGGTCCCCTCCTGCTGTGCCACTTGCTGCATGGTGCTGGTTCTCTTACGTCAGGCATGGGCTATGTTCAGGAAGAAAACCAGAGGCTCCCATAGTGTGTGTGAAAAGCATTCCAGCAGGGATAGCAGAATACAAATTTTCTTGACAAGCAGCCTGTATTTTTAGCCAGCAACTCCCAACAAGCAGCCAGGAGCTGTTCTCCAGGGAGGAGTCGGGTAGGCAAATGCAAAACAAGCTGTTACATTGACCCCCAGGCAGAAGTTGAAAAGTTGAGCGTCAGGAGGCTGTATTCCTCGGTGGGAGGCCGGGAATAGGCTGGGATCTGGAGGTTGCGCTCGTTTCGCTGGCTTCTTTCCTTCCCAGTCAAATAAGCCAGAGGACAAATGACAAATGGGAGATTCAGCTCCTTATTGTACATGAACAAGGGAATTCTGCAGGGTGAGCACTGGCTGCTTCACCCTCTATAAGCGTGAGAACAAGCTAAGGGCTTGAGTTCATGTTGACTGATGGGGCTTGGCAGGAATATTCTCAATCCACAGGGCAAACTGTGGATTGAAGCAAACTGTGTAATAGAGGCCCAACCACTGGCTCCTGGTACTGGGGAAAGTGGGAGGGGTTCCAGATGTTTTGACTGGCTCCATGACCAGGGAGGCAGCAATGTATGTGTGCGTCTCCTCCTTTTCTACTGTTTTCATCTCCCATGTGCCTGAGGCAGGGCCAGGCCTGGAGCCGAGGCAGTTGTCATTGGGGGTGTGATAGCTCATTGGTTTGAGCATTGGCCTGCTCAACCCAGTGTTGTGAGGCCAGTCCCTGAGAGGGCCATTTAGGGATCTGGGGCAAATAGATTAATTAATAAAAAGGGGTGGGGGTGATGCCTGGGTGCTACAAGAGGGCAGGGGACTGGATGTGATGACCCCCCAAGGTCCGTTCCAGCTCTATGAGATACGATGCATCTGAGCATGGCAGAATGCTGCCCTAACAATTAAAAGACAGGAAGGCTCAGATCAGCAAATGCATGGAGGCCCCTATGAGGAGGTGGGCCTAGGCCAAGGGTGGCCAACCTGTGGCTCTCAAGCTGCATGAGGCTCTTTGAGCAAAGAAATGCAGCTTCTGCTGGGAGCATTGGGTTGCGGGGGGTGGTTGGGGGTTTCTGACAGTGGGGGGGGAGGGGAGAGGGATTGGGTTAGAGCAGGGAGGCTGAGGGTGCCTGGATCTAGGGGAGGGGGATGGCATAGAGCCACATATCGTATATTTACTTGTACCTATCTAGATATATAAGAAGTGAAGAGCCAGGCTCCCCCTGCCACTTTGTTAAGGGTCCGGCAAGTCTATCGGCTCCCCTGAGTGTGGTCACAGCAGAGGGAGAAAAATCCGTGGGGCTCAGTCAATGCAAAGAGTGAGTGGCTAACTTAGGGGATGGGTAATGGGCTGGGGATGGCTCGAGCTTCTCCCCTGACAGTCAAATCCAGCCCACAGCTTGCGTGAGCTAGAGGTATAGATTGCAGTACCCTGACAAGCCCCCATCTGATGAAACCTCGACCCCTACTTAGCTGGCTCGCTGACCTGGCTCTCTCAGCCCTAGGTGCGGTGTTAGTGTTTGGGTGGAAGCGTGCTGATGAGAAAGGGTGCGGCTGTATTGCCAGTGCACCTGTTCTGTAAACAATCACAGGACTTCGGTTTCTAAGCTGGGCCTGTGTTTATGGAATCCTAGAACACTTGAACTGGAAGGGACCTCGAGCGGTCATGAGTCCAGTCCCCTGCCCTCATGGCAGAACCAAGCACCATCTGGACCACCCCCAATAGATGTCTATCTTACCTGTTCTTAAATATCTCCAGTGATGGATCCTTCACTTTCACAGACCTTGGCAGGCAGGCCTGTCCTCACCTACAGACAGCCTGCCAACCTTAAGCAACTCCTCACTAGCAACTACAGACCACAACACAGTAACTCTAAACCTGGAACCAATCCCTGCAACAAAACTCGCTGCCAATTCTGCTCACGTAACTACACCAGTGATATCATCACAGGACCTGACATCAACCACATCATCAGGGGCTCCTTTACCTGCATATCTACTAATATAATAGATGTCATCATGTGCCAGCAATGCCCCACTACAATTTACATTGGCCAAACTTGACAGTCTCTATGTAAAAGAATAAATGGACATAAATCAGACATCAAGAATGGTAACATACAAAAACCTGTAGAAGAACACTTCAATCTCCCTGGACGCTCAGTAACAGATTTAAAAGAAGCCGTCCTACAACAAAAAAAACTTCAAAAATAAACTGCAAAGAGAAATGTCACAGCTACAATTCATTTGCAAATTTGGCTCTATCAATCAAGGATTGAACAGAGACTGGGAGTGGCTGGCCCATTCCAAAAGCAGTTTCTCCACTCTTGGGGTGCGTCTACACTAGACGGCTACTTTGAAGTAGCTGGCACGTCAAAATGGTACGCATCGTGTCTACACGTGCCGTGAGCTATTTCAATGTTGAAATCGACGTTAGGCGGTGAGACATTGAAATTGTTATTCCTAGCTGAAGATGGTCATTTAAAAAAAAAAAAAAAAAGTCAAGTACCATTTAGAGACTATGAGACCCAGTGGCCTAATGGATAAGGCATCAGCCTCCAGAGCTGGGGATTGTGGGTTCAAGTCCCACCTGGGTTAGGGGTGAGCTTTCATAGGATGAACCAACTTCTTCAGATCAGGGGTCTGTCCCACAAAAGCTTCTCACCTAATAAATTATTTAGTCTTTAAAGTGCTACTTGACTGCTTTTTGTTTTGATGGTGTATAGACTAGCACGGCTTCCTCTCTGTTACTATTGAAGATGGGAATAGCGCCCTACTTCGACGTTGAATGTCGAAGTAGGGTGTGTGTAGATGATCCACATCCCACTACGTTGAAACATCAGGGTCCTCCATGGCACCATCAGCTGAGGGGTTGAGAGACACTCTGTCCAGCCCCTGCAGGGCTCTATGGTTGCTGCATGCAGCAGCCCTTAGCCCAGGGCTTCTCGCTGCTGTTGCAGCTGGGGGTCCATGCTGCATGCATGGGGTCTGCAACTGGTTCTGGATCTTGTGCTGTGCAGGGCGAGTGTGTCTGGGAGGGGCCCTTTAAGGGAGTGGCTTGGGGCTTTGCTGGCCCCTTATTTCGACAGGCAGCGCTTGTGTGTGTGGATGCTCGGCATTTCCTTCCGGGGCGGCTCCTTTCAACGTTCCCCGTTGCTACTTCGACATTGAACATCGACGGCACCAGCCCTGGAGTATGTGTAGACGATATGTGTTGAAGTAGCCTATTTCAATGTCCTTACGTTGAAATAGGCTACTTCGACGTAGTGTGCTAGTGTAGACGTAGCCTTAGTGTTGACACCTTCACATTAGCTACTGATAATGGGCCACATCCCCTCTGGCTGAACTGACTTGATTTCTCCTCTCTTGATGAAGTCTTGTGGCACCTTATAGACTAACAGATGTTTTGGAGCATGAGCTTTCGTGGGCAAAGACCCGCTGCATGAGAGGAGGGGTGGTTACAGAGGGGTATTTAAAGAGGGGGGTCCCAGTAAGAGTGAGGGCCAGAGCTGACAAGGTCTATTCAGCAAGGTGGAAATGGCCCAGTATCGACAGTACTTATCAAAAGAGGAAAAAACAAGTCAGATCAGACAGGGGGATGTGAGCCATTGTCAGAGTCTAATGGGGAGATATTCACACCCAGAGCAGAGAAACTGCCTTTGTAAACTGCGAGCCACTCCCAGTCTCTGTTTAACCCATGGTTAATGGAGTCAAATTTGCAAATAATTCAACTCCATTAACCATGGATTAAACAGACTGGGAGAGGCTTGCAGTTTACAAAGGCAGTTTCTGATGCCTCTCTTGATGTTCACAACTCCACATTAAATGCTGATAATAGGCCACATCCTCCGTAGCTGAATAGACCTTGTCAACTCTGACCCTCCCCTTGACTGAGACTCCCTCTTTAAATCTTCCTCTGAAACCCTACCACTCATGCATCTGACAAAGGGGGTCTTTGCCCACAAAAACTTATGCTCCAAAATAGCTGTTAGTCTATAAGGTGCCACAGGACTTCTTGTTGTTTTTGAAGGTACAGACTAACTCGGCTACCTCTCTGATTCCAGTGAAGGAGATTCCACAATCTCCCTAAGTAACTTATTCCAGTGTTTAACCAGTTAGAAGTTTTTCCTAACACCCAACCTAAAACTCCCTTGCTGCAGTTTAAACCTATTGCTCCTTGTCCTTTCCTCAGAGACCAGGGAGAATAATTTTTCTCCCTCCTCTTTGTAACCCTCTGTAAGGTACTTGAAAGCTGCTGTCATGTCCCCTCTCAGTCTTCTCTTTTCTAAACTAAACTTGATCTACCTGGATGAAGAAACTGGTTTCAATCCATTTAATTATCAATTAAAAAATAAAGCTGGAAGACTTTCTGAGGTCAAGCTCCTCAGGTCTTCACAGGCACCAGTAAAATATTCTGGTTTTACAGACAAAGGGGAGAATGGGGGGAATTTCCTCCTGGACTGCACCAGTGGGTATCAGCAATCCAGGAAAGTCCTGTAATTTTCACTGGCTAGGGACAAACTAAGTAGGCACACAGGCAGTAGATCCATTTCCAGAGATGAGTCAAAATCTGTTCTCTCTTTAGGTCCTGGATTTCCTTATGCACTCTTAGTTCCCACCCTCCCCAGCAGTTGTCCCCAGCTGTGCAGCAATTTATACAGCCACCCTCCAACTTTAAAGATACCTAAATACCAGAGCGTTCCACCAAGCCACCTCCCAACGCAGTCCCTTCATGGCCTGGTTTACAGAGTTAAGAGACAAATGCTGTGTTCTGTAATCTACTTAGCTCATTCTGTCTTGTAGTTTAAATTCCAAATGAGCTCGTGTGTAGCAGATGGCTCCCCCAAATGTCTTCTCTCAGAAGTTTGAAGGAGAGCCTCCCTCAACCCTGCCACTTTTCCATCCCCAGCAACACAAACAGTTTGGAAGACCGAAACTGCTGGAGTTGAAGACACCTGCTCTGCAAAGTCATAGATAAGGACAGTCCTGGGGTTAGCAGGGAAGTCTCAGGGCTGCTTTCTGCTACGCTTTTCCTGGCTTTGTCTCTTTCTGTTTTACACTGAAACACAACGACTTATTTTCCAGAAGACTGGGGCAGTTGACACAGGGTTGTAGTCAACTGGGCCATCTGGTGAGACTCAAATAACAAAGCCCCGGGAAGGAAAGTTCTTGTTGTGAGTTCTCTTGTGCTGTTATGGCCCCGTCACCCAAGAGCCTCCCAACTGCATGGTGAGCTAGATGTTCTCACCATTTCACCGTGGGGGCAGCAGGGAACTGAACATAAGGACAGCCACACAGGTCAGGCTGAAGGTCCATCTAGCCCAAGCTCCTGTCTTCTGATTGGCCAACGCTGGGTATTTCATGGGAAATGAGCACAGCAGGGAATCATGGAGTGATTCATCCCACCTCACCAGGCCTGCCAAGGGGGGCAGCTGCTCCGGCATTCTGCCCAACTCAAAAAGCTGGGGGGAGGTGGCTAGTGCTGTGGTCTGAGAAGCACGACAGGCTGACTGCCCTAGGCCTCACCTCTCCCACCATGCCCCAGCGCCTGCGGTGGCTGTCATCCCCCTGCCCTCCCCCACTCCCAACTTCTGGTTGTTGGAACAAAGGCTGGACACCATGCACGAAGCAAGCAGGAGGGTTTATTACACACAGCGCTGGTGGAGGGCCACTTCGCCCATCAGGACTCAGTGGATTGTACAGACTATTGATGGGCGGGGGGAGGAAACTACAGCATGGGTGTTACCCAAGCCTGGATAGGTCCTAGCAGCAAATTGAGATGAGCACAATAAGCCAAGAATCTAAAAAGGTTACAGAGTATCCCCGCCCATCGCTTACAGAACATCTTATCTCTAGTACAAGTGGTTTTCCTTAAGAAGTGACTTAAACAAAGCATCGGAGGGGTAGCCGTGTTAGTCTGAATCTGTAACAGCAATGGAGGGTCCTGTGGCACCTTATAGACTAACAGAAAAGTTTTGAGCATGAGCTTTCGTGAGCACAGACTCACTTCATCAGATGCTGATCTTGGAAATCTGCAGGGCCACGTAGCCCTGCAGATTTCCAAGATCAGCATCTGATGAAGTGAGTCTGTGCTCACAAAAGCTCATGCTCAAAACTTTTCCCTTAGTCTATAAGGTGCCACAGGACCTTTCGTTGCTTAAACAAAGCAGACATTTAATAATATCTATGCATCTGATTGGATTAATGAGGCTTCTACAGGAGTGACGATGACTCCTTCACAGGGGCATATCTGGGGGTGCGTTAGATTAAAGCAAAAGACAGTAACAGCACAGACCAATAACACTTTGTTTTGAGTACCAGCCTGGGATAGTGCTATATCCTGGCTCACACATGCATGGCTTCTTCTTGGAATGTAGTTGCCGGGGCAACTATCCCTCCCTCCAACCTCCCAGGCCCTATTGGCCCAGTTGGGATGACCTTCCCTGGGTTGCCTGAGTGAGAAGGGGGGGCCCAGCGGGGTAGCTTTCCACTCATGCCGACTGGATTTCTGCACTGTAGGATTATAGGCCTGCTCCAGACGTTAGGATTCGAATGGGGGGCCTTTAGCACAAATCATGGCCTGCCTCAGAAATTTTCACCCTACCCTGGGAAATAGAGGCTGGGGATATTCAGAGCATGGGGTTGCATTCCTGCTGACCCTGGCTAATAAACATTGATGGGTCTATCCTCCAGGAATGTATCTAGCTCTCTTTTGTAACCTTGTTAAAGTCTTACTCTTCACAGCATCCTCCGGCTGAAAGTTCCACAGACCGACCGTGTGTTGTGTGAATAAATACTTCCTGAGGCCCAGAGGGACGAAGGCCCAGATTTTCAAAGGCATTTAGGCATCAGTGGGCTCAGAGTGATTGCACCTAATGGACCTAAGAGCCTAAATCTCTTTTTTAAAAAGGGATTGAGGCACATAGCAACCAAACCCCTTCCACTCTCCTAAATACTGTTCAGCATCCGTGGCGTGTCCCAGATCACTGTGGTACAGTACAATGGGCAATTGAGCAGCTGTAGACTGTCACCTTAGCGCCTGGGACAGCCTTCCTCTAAAGCAGGAGCCTAAGGGAGTTAGGCACCCAACTCCTATTGAAAGTCAAGGGCATCCAGAGATCCATCTGATCCCTCAATGTAATTCAGCATAGGGTGCAAAGCACCTGGGGAAAGGACAAAGCTTTGAATGCATGGCCCAGGGCCACTTTCTGATTGGCAAGGGGAGGCATCTGCCCCTTTCTGCGGGTGCCTCTTGGGATTCCCTGGCTTTATTTCACAAAACTAAGCTTCAGTGGGAATTGCACTGGGGTAGCTGTGAGAGGAGTTTGGCTTACTCAGTCCATTCACAAATGCACAAGGAGCCAGCCTGTCAGTGCCTGTGACCTGTGTGTGTGTGTGTGGTGTGTGGTGTGTGTACGCTTGCACGGACTCCTGTGTGCTGGATGGAAGCGGAAGGGATCATTGTGTGTGTCATAGGCACCATATTGCCAAAAGCTAAAAGTGATTCTCCAATGTTAAAACCAATACTTTCAGGAAAAGAGGGTGCAAATGCTCTTTGTGGCATTCCCATGGTCTGCAGCATAGTTAGGAAATCCTAGGTGCTCACGGATTTTAAGTCTGTAGCCAGCATAACCCATCCGTCCCATATAACCACTAAATTCCGGCCTGGCACATGCAGATGGCCTGCCTGCTTATGGAAACACAATCTACATGCCCAGAGCAGACCTAAATTGTGCTCTTGTATGTTAAATGTGCTCATTTCTGACAGGCCTAATTTGCATAGCACTCAGCAGGCTTGGCCTTGTGCCATACAGCTGAACTCCTGTCTTTCCCCCCGTTCATAGTTTTTTTATAGAGAATAAAAAAGAGCAAATCATGGATAGTCATTGCCATTCTGTGTGGAGCAAAGATGCATGTTGCAGGATGCAGCAAAATTCTAGGAGATTGAATGCTTCCACTCTAGAAAACATCCCTGATGCAAAAACAGCTGTGTGTTTCAAGTATGTAAGGGGGCCAGTGCATATGGGAACTAAAGCTGTGTACAAAAATGTGGACAAGTTTGCCTCCTTGATCCAGAAAGGGAACAAAGGGGAAAGTTAGGACTTTTTGTGCCACTTTGCAGCCACATGTAGTGTTCCCTGTAAGCTTAGTGCTTGGGCAGCTGCCCAGGAGAGATTCAGGTACCACCCACCCCACAGCCATCCACATTGGGCAACATGTGCTTCTACTGGCAGTGAACATCTACACAGGCCCTGGTGCACAGAACAAAATTTATTCTGCCTGTGGATGGAAAAAAATAGCAGGAACGCTGGCCGGATGCCTGGCTTTAACGCGTGGCTTTACAAAGATGCATTGTCTCTGTGACCGATGAAGCTTTCTGGACCCAGGGACACAGGGAGCTGCAGCTCCCACATTCAGTGAGTTTATCTTGCTTATGATTCCATGCATCCAATTTCTGCTCCATTTGTTTGCCGGAGTCAGTTGGCATCCTTACAGTATCTGTTGTTACTTCCCTGTTAGCTGTCAGAATTAATTTCCCAGGAGAGCTTTCTCTGAAGGCTCATGCACTGCACGTTCCTACCTCAACTCCTTCTGTAAACCGGGGCAGGTCACTCTGATCAGCCCGTGCCTCAGTTTCCCATTGGTCAACTGAGGGAGAGTTTGACTTACTTTCTCTCTTTGTCATTTCTACTGAGTCTGTGCACTCTTTGGGCAGGGACTGTGTAGGTATCGTGCCCAGCTAGGGCCCTGGGCTCAGATGGAACACTGGATGCTTCTGTGATGCAGGAGAGGTACATTGCTGGTTAGTATAGAGCTGAAGGACAAAATCATTGGAAGTTTCAGCTACCCTCTTGCTGCTATTTTGCTGCTCACTCACTCCACCCAGCTGTAGCGTGCCTTTCCTGTATTAGCATTTGCAACAGTTTAGGCATATTTTACATTTGATGCCATTCAAGTAATCAGCCCGTCAATGAAACTGGTGAATGGATTGCGGCAGGGGGACCCTATTGGAAATTTAATGTGCCTGTAGATTTCAGAGCAGAGTGAAAAGTTGCCTCAGAGCAGCTAATTAGCCAAGCTGATGACAAAGGGAAAATGAAAAGAAGGTACATTTTAAAGGCAGCTCTTGAACCAAGGTACTGAAACAGCTATTTCCATCTGCCTGAGATGAGCAGCTAGGCAAGAATTAGGCTCATGTGCCTCATGCTTGTTTCCATCTTTATCCTCCTTGCAAAGCTACTTGAAGACAGAATGCCAAGGGTTGCCAGATTAGAGATCGGACAAGATAACAGCAGGGGGAAAAAAACCCCTCTGTCTAATTGTTTCTGGAATGGAGTTAGCATAATTTGTCCCCGCAATAGATGTTTGAGTGACAAATGCAGAAATGAAAGGAGGCAGGCGATAATTAATGGCTAATAGTCACTTAAAAGAGTTAAATAAAATAAGCTTTCAAAGTCATTATGATTGGAAACCAAGACAGAAATGATTGCAACCTTTCTTCCTCCTTGCTGCTGCATGGAGAGGCCCTGTGGTATGCTTGCAGCCAGGACTGGCAGAGGGAACAAGCAGTTACACATCTCTTTGGAAAGGTATATAAAAGCAACAGCAGGCCAATGCAGTGAATTCTGTACATCTAGCAATAGCCCAATCAAAAAGGTTCATGGCCTCTGCTCTTGGGAGAGCTTAGGGTCAAAGTTGATGGCCATGTTTTGAGATAGATATGTGCTCAAAGGACTAAGAAATGCCACCCTGCAATTTTTCAGGGTGACTTCTGTGCTGCTGTAAAGCTCCAGGTTGGCTGTCGGAGGGGCAGATGTCACTGCCATGCAATGATAGTGTGGTTAAATAGGATTCTTTAGCAGAGAAGAGCAGAAGCAGCGCAGAGGCAGACAGGATCCAGGTCAGACACATGGTGCAATTCCAACTCCGTGAGAAATTCACCCTCCCCCAAGCAGGTGAGCTCATGGCTTCTCCTACTTTGCTCCTACATCAGCCCGAGAGGGGGTTGGGGAAAGTTTACCCTACCAGCAGCATACACCATCGTTACACTACTGTGGGTTGTCTTGCATCTTCTTTGAAGGCTTTGCTGCTGGCCACTGTCCAAGAGGAGATCCTGGAGGAGATAGACCCCAGATCTCATCTAATATGACAAACCCCATGTTCCAATGTCTATTATCTAGTACTGTCCATCCCAGGCACCACAGTCAGCAGAGATCCTGTAGAAAAGGAGCATGGGATCATGTAATTCAGGGCTATCATAATGCATGTGTGCAGGAGGGGCATAAGAACATAACGGCCATACTGGGTTGGACCAAAGTTCCTCCTAGCCCAATATCCTGTCTTCCGACAGTGGCCAATGCCAAGTGCTGGGAGACAGAATAAACACAGAGGCTTAAGGCACCATCCCTGCCTGTCCTTGCTAATAAGCATTGGTGGACCTGTCCTCCATGAACTCATCTCATACTAGGGTCAAAGTAAAGATGCTCAGGAAACCCTTTTCCTGGTGTCTCCTTTTAAGATTTTGACTTTGCAAAGTTGGAGGTTTAACATAGTTTTGAGCATCGGTGATGCACAGGAAGAGGCACGTGCCCCAAAACACCGTGAAAGGGACTAGCAAGGCAGGGGTCATGGTTGCTGGAACAATTTTTCCAGTGAGGGTGTTGAGAGCCACTGAACTAAACTGGAAACCCTGGATATAATGGGAACCTTTTCAAGCCAGTGGGTGCTCCAGCATCCCCTGCACCCCTAGTTTCAGCACCTAGGGTGTCTGGGGCCCACAGAAGGGGTCTGAGCCCACCTCACTCACCTGCAGTGGTGGGGCAAGTGGGACAATGAGGCTCCAGCTTGCTACACTCCTCTGGCTTAGGGTGGTGGGAGGTGGGACTGTCCCTCAGCTGCCCGGCAGGAAGTGGAGCGACGCAGCCAGAGGAACAAAGCAAGCTGGGGCCATATTGCTCCGCTGCCCCCGCTGCTGCCAGTGAGTGCAGGGGAGCCAGACCCCCCTCCTGGCACTGGATATCCCAGCCCCACTAGCCCCTTGGGGAAGGGAAGGAAGAAGAGGCGAGGCAGGGACAGAGCGAAGGAAGAAAGGGGGCAGAGCAAGGTCCGGAAGAGGCGGGGCCTTGGCACAGGGGAGTTCTCCCAGCTTTTCCTTGGGCTGCGTGGGGGTCATCTGGCCAGTGCCCCCCCCGACCCCATTTACCAGTTCTCTGGTTTTGAGTGTGCAGCATATGTATATCTGGGTCTCTATGACTTAAACCCTTGTACTCCGAGTGGAGCACAAGTCTCCTCCACGTCACTTTGTCTCAGGGCAAAACTTCTCGCTGACTCCAGTCGTCGTCCTTCAGTCTCATTAGATCTTCTCCACATGTCCGAGGTCTTCCTCTTCTGTGTTTTCCATGTGGGTTCCATGTGACAGCTTGATGGACTGTGCTGGAGGATGGTTTTCTGAGAGCACGGCCTGGCCATCCCCACTTTCTTCTCTTGATTTGAATGTCAGGCGGTCCTCATCCTGCTCTGTTCCAAAGCTCCTTGTTCAGGACAACCTCTCGCCATGTGATGTGAAGGATGTGCCTTAGGTATCTGTTTATGAACATCTGTAGCTTGTGATTTGAAGACTTTTTAGTACGCCAGGTCTCACATCCAAACAAGAGCACACTTTGTAGTGATGGATGCATTAAAAGAACTCACAGATAGAGTTTGGAGGAATCAGAGATAAAGGTGCTATAAGCTTGAAGATTTTGATTCAGTTTCCTCTCTATTTCCTGTGCAGTACATTTTTGGTGCATGGTGTAAAATAATGAAAGCCCATGGGTTGGTGTAAATTAGACAGATCATCTGTCAGCTAGCACAGGGCATATGGAAGCAAATTTCTGCTTTCTATGCAGCATAAATAGCAGAGGCACTGAGAATTAAAAGAGCTATAAACGGGTTCGTAAGATTTATTGCCCAAAGAGGCATCTTCTTTCTTGCAATAGAGCATCCGGGGAGCTCATTAGGCAGAGGAAGGCTGGATGGCTGTGATGGACTGAAGGCTTCTACTTCTAGAAGAACCATTCTTGGGTGGATAGTTACCCAAAACTGTTACCTTCTGGAGGCTGTGAAGTGGAAAATGAAGTCTTTCTGTTTCTAGAGACAGGAGGGTTACAATGCAGCTGGTACCAGCTTTCTGCTTATGGGTGATTACAGCCAAGAAAACACAAATTAGAGAGGTTATGGAGCTTGGATTACTTTCAGCCCATGGAGAAGGCTTGTCCAGCTTGCAGTGGGACCATGGGAAAATGCAAACAGATTCTTTCATGGCCTGTGAATACATATGGAACCTCAGTGTCTAGTTCCATGCAGGCACCGCTCATGTCTGTGATAACCTAGGAAGGGGCACCATTTCTGAGGGGGAGGACATTGTGTCAGGGAAGAGGTCTGGGGTTAGTATAAGACCCTGTTCTGATGTGGGCTGAATGAGGGATGAGGCTGAATCTTGGGGTCTCCATCCAGTCAATCTCAGGGGCTCTGGAAAGCCAGGCAACCTGGGAAATGTCTCGTAGTGCAAGCAAGGCCTGCTGGCATATAGGAGGTGTACAAGAACAGCATCATTGCCAGTGAACAGTGAGAAAATTATCAGTGCTAACTGTGTTCAGGAGATCTGTCCTGCAAGAAATAGGCAAGTACACCAGCATCCCTGATGTTCAGTTCCGCACTCATGTCTTTTGATAGGCTTTGAGGCCGACATCTTGTCAAAGTTTGAGGTTGCGAATGTCAATGCTGCCACCTCAAGAGAAGAAAAGTCCTGGGTCAGAGGCCCAAAAATCGTAAACTCGGCCCCAGATTCATGTGTTTTCTTTAAAATACACTGTTGTGCTTTTTTCCATCCTATTTTTGATTGCTGATCCTCTGCTTACTGAATGTATGTGTTAATGGATTAACACGTGGTTTGAACCGGGATGGGAATTTTCTGAGTCACTACAGGGGCTCATCTGCATACCTGGCTTAATCTAATTCTTGACCTTCCCCCCCCCCCCCCCCCAACTCCTCCACTCTCTGATTCTCACCTTGATCACTTTTTTCTAATTTGTCCTCCTTGCTTACTGCTTTTGGTCTCTGTGCCTTAAATATTGAGTCTGTTCTGGTCTGAAGAAGTGGGTCTGTCCCACGAAAGCTCACCTAATAAATTATTTTGCTAGTCTTTAAAGTGCTACTTGACTGCTTTTTGTTTTGACAGCATATAGACTAGCACAGCTCCGTCTCTGTTACTGAATATGTGTGTGTGCGCGCGCATGTGTGCAGAGGGGACACGTGTGTCTGGCAATTAGTGTTGTACGCTTTCCCAAATTGGTTGTGTAAGGGGATTTTTCCCCTCCCCACAGCAGACGCACTCACTCCTGTCTCTGCCCCTCCCTTCTCCAGCAATGAATCCAGTCCCTCAAAGCTCAGAGTCAACCTTGTCTCCATATTAATTCAATCCCCACCCAGCTGCCACACCATCAGGGCAGCCCAAGCTCCCCAGACTCCTTTCTGCTCCTCTTTAGCCCCTCTCCCAGCCCTGCAGGGCAGATGTAGACTTTCTTGCCTTATAGGCTTGGGCGGGGACTTCTAGGTGTCTCCCATCCCTGTCTCAGGCTCATGAGGAGCTCCAGGGGTGCTTACCTCCATCCTCAGCCCTCCTCAGACCAGGTGCTTCAGGAGGGACTGCACTGCTCGCAGCTGCTGGTGTTTTGAGGTCTTTTCTCCCTGCGCTTCCTACGAGAACAATAAGAACATAAGAACGGCCATACTGGGTCAGACCAAAGGTCCATCGAGCCCAGCATCCCATCTGCCGACAGTGGCCAATGCCAGGTGCCCCAGAGAAGGAGAACAGAAGACAATGATCAAGTGATTTATCTCCTGCCATCCATCTCCTGCCCTTGTTCTGAAGGCTAGGGCACCATACTTTATCCCTGGCTAATAGCCATTTATGGACCTAACCTGCAAAAATTTATCAAGCTCTTTTTTAAACCCTAATAGAGTCCTGGCCTTCACAGCCTCCTCGGGCAAGGAGTTCCACAGGTTGACTGTGCGCTGTGTGAAGAAAAATTTCCTTTTATTAGTTTTGAACCTACTACCCATCAATTTCATTTGGTGTCCCCTAGTTCTTGTATTATGGGAAAAGGTAAATAATTTTTCTATATTCACTTTCTCCACACCATTCATGATTTTATATACCTCTATCATATCGCCCCTCAATCGCCTTTTTTCCAAACTGAAAAGTCCCAGTCTCTCTAGCCTCTCCCCATATGGGACCCTTTCCAAGCCCCTAATCATCTTAGTCGCCCTTTTCTGAACCTTTTCTAATGCCAATATATCTTTTTTTGAGGTGAGGAGACCACATCTGCACGCAGTACTCGAGATGTGGGCGTACCATAGTTTTATATAGGGGAAGTATGATATCTTTTGTCTTATTATCGATCCCTTTTTTAATAATTCCTAACATCCTATTTGCCTTACTAACTGCCGCTGCACACTGCGTGGATGTCTTCAGAGAACTATCCACTATAACTCCAAGATCCCTTTCCTGATCTGTCGTAGCTAAATTTGACCCCATCATGTAGTACGTGTAATTTGGGTTATTTTTTCCAACATGCATTACCTTACACTTACCCACATTAAATTTCATTTGCCATTTTGCTGCCCAATCACTCAGTTTGCTGAGATCTTTGTAGTTCTTCACAATCCCTTTTGCTTTTGACTGTCCTGAACAACTTGGTGTCATCTGCAAACTTGGCCACCTCACTGCTGACCTCATTTTCTAGATCATTGATGAACAAGTTGAACAGGATCGGTCCCAGGACTGACCCCTGGGGAACACCACTAGTTACCCTCCTCCATTGTGAAAATTTACCATTTATTCCCACCCTTTGTTTTCTGTCTTTTAACCAATTCCCGATCCATGAAAGGACCTTTCCTCCTATCCCATGACCACCTAATTTACATAAAAGCCTTTGGTGTGGGACCGTGTCAAAGGCTTTCTGGAAATCTAGGTATATTATGTCCACTGGGTGCCCCTTGTCCGCATGTTTAACCCCTTCAAAGAATTCTAATAGATTAGTTAGACACGACTTCCCTCTGCAGAAACCATGCTGACTTTTGCCCAACAATTCATGCTCTTCTATGTGCCTTGCAATTTTACTGTTTACTAGTGTTTCTACCAATTTGCCTGATACTGATGTTAAACTTATCGGTCTATAATTGCCAGGATCTCCTCTAGAGCCTTTTTTAAATATTGGTGTTATATTGGCCGTCTTCCAGTCATTTGGTACCAAAGTGGATTTAAAGGATAGGTTACAAACCAGTTAATAACGCCGCAATTTCACATTTGAGTTCTTTCAGAACCCTTGGGTGAATGCCGTCTGGTCCTGGAGACTTGTTACTATTCAGCTTATCAATTAATTCCAAAACCTCCTCTAATGTCACTTCAATCTGAGTGAGTTCCTCAGATTTGTCACCTAAAAAGGCTGGCTCAGATTTAGGAACCTCTGTAACATCTTCAGCCGTGAAGACTGAAGCAAAGAAATCATTTAATCGCTCCGCAATGGCACTGTCTTCCTTGATCGCTCCTTTTATATCTATCATCCAAGGGCCCCACTGCTTTTTTAGCGGGCTTCCTGCTTCTAATGTATTTAAAAAACATTTTACTATCGTTTTTTGAATTTTTGGCTAGCTGTTCCTCAAACTCTTTTTTGGCTTTTCTTACTACACTATGACACTTAATTTGGGAGTGTTTATGTTCCTTTCTATTTTCCTCACTAGGATTTGACTTCCACTTTTTAAAAGCTGCCCTTTTCTCTCTCACTGCCTTTTTAACATGGCTGTTTAGCCATGGTGGTTCTTTGTTAGGTCTCTTACTGTGTTTTTTTATTTGGGGTATACATTTAAGTTGGGCCTCTAGTATGGTGTCTTTAAACAGTTTCCATGCAGCTTCCAGGGATTTTAGTTTAATTACTCTACCTTTTAGATTCTGTTTAACTAGCTTCCTCATTTTAGTGTAATTCCCCTTTTTGAAATTAAATGCCAGAGTGTTTGACCGCTGCAGTGTTCTTCCCAACACAGGAATATTAAAAGTTATTATATTGTGGTCACTATTTCCAAGCGGTCCAGTAACAGTCACCTCTTGGACTAGATCCTGCGTTCCAGTCAAGACTAGATCGAGAATCGACTCTCCCCTTGTGGGTTCCTGTACTAGCTGCTCCAAGAAGCAGTCATTTAAGGCATCAAGAAATTTAATCTCTGAATTCCGTCCTGAGGTGACATGCACCCAATCAATATGGGGATAATTGAAATCTCCTATTATTACTGTGTTTTTTATTTTGATAGCCTCTCTAATCTCCCTTATCATTTCAGCATCACTATCACTGTCCTGGTTAGGTGGTCGGTAATATATTCCTAATGCCATATTCATATTAGAGGAATGAATTGTTATCCATAATGATTCTATGGAACATTTTGATTCCTTTAGGATTTTTACTTCATTTGATTCTATATTATCCTTCACATATAGTACCACTCCGCCACCCGCACGACCTGTTCTGTCTTTCCAATATAATTTATATCCCGGTATGATAGTGTCCCACTGATCTCCCTCATTCCACCATGTTTCTGAGATGCCTATTATGTCAACTTCCTCCTTTGATATGAGGTACTCCAGTTCACCCATCTTATTAGACAGACTCCTAGCATTAGTGTAAAAGCATGTTAGAAAACCACCATTTATATGTCCGCCTTTCACAGACGCATTGGATTTTTTTATGCACGATTGTTTCACATCTGATCTTGCACATATATTATTTCCCACCTTCCCTATCTGACTAACTTCTAGGGCATCCCTATCTATGGAACCTCGTGTAAGAGAAGTCTCCGTCCGATCCAGGTGCTCCCCCGCACCAATCGGCTTTCCCCCACCTCTTAGTTTAAAAACTGCTCTACGACCTTTTTAATGTTTAATGCCAGCAGTCTGGATCCACCTTGATTTAGGTGGAGCCCATCATTCCTGTATAGGCTCCCCCTACCCCAAAAGTGTCCCCAGTTCCTAATAAATCTAAACCCCTCTTCCCTACACCATCGTCTCATCCACGCATTGAGACTCTGAAGTTCTGCCTGTCTATCTGGCCCTGCGTGTGGAACTGGAAGCATTTCAGAGAATGCCACCAAAGATGTTCTGGATTTCAGTCTCTTTCCTAGTAACCTAAATTTGGCCTCCAGAACATCTCTTCTACCCTTCCCTATGTCATTGGTACCAACATGTACCACGACGACCGGCTCCTCCCCAGCACTGCCCATAAGTCTGTCTAGATGCCTCGAGAGATCCGCAACCTTCGCACCAGGCAGGCAAGTCACCATACGGTTCTCCCGGTCATCACAAACCCAACTATCTATATTTCTAATGATCGAATCCCCCACTACTAAAACCTGCTTCTTCCTAACAGCTGGCGCTCCCTCCCCCGGAGAAGTATCCTCGGCATGAGAGGATACAACATCACCCTCTGGAAGGAGGGTCCCAACTATGGGATGGTTTCCCTCTGCTCCCATTGACTGCTCTCCTTCCCTGAGCCTTTCATCCTCTGTAACAGCATCAGGACTGTCAGATTGGAGGTGGGACAGCCCTACTATGTCCCGGAAAGTCTCATCCACAAACACCTCTGCCTTCCTTAGCTCCTCCAGTTCAGCCACCCTGGCCTCCAAAGCACGCACTCGGTCTCTGAAGGCCAGGAGCTCCTTGCATCGAGCGCACACATACGCCACCCGCCCACAGGGTAGGTAGTCATACATACTGCACTCGACACAATAAACAGGATAGCCCCCACTCTGCTGCTGGGCTTCTGCCTCCATTTCCTACTCTAGTTATATATGAGGGTTAATTAAATGTTTCAGATAGAGGTTGTTATAAAGGATTTAGTTTAAGGGCAATAGAAGTCACTGGCTCCCTCCAAGCTCCCCCTCTAAACTCCCCTCTCAAAACTCCCTCCTGTTAGCACGCACCCTTTTTGCAAGCACCCTTTTTGCAAGCACCCTGGTCGCTTACTAGCAGGGTTTAAGTGCTCGGCCTCCCTGATAGCTCCTCCCTCTGCCTCCAGCTCAGCCAATCAGCACACGGTGTTTCAATTCCAACCTAATCAGCTTCCAACTGCCTCCCTGCCTGAGCACAGAGCCTTTCAAAACAAACAAACTCAGCTCAGCACTCCAAACAAACTCCAAACTCCAAACAAACAAACACACAAGCCCAAAACCTCCAAATATAAGCAGCCACTTACCCCAAGGTGCTTTAGTTTGCTCCTTCCTTCTCCTCCTCCAGGAGAGCCTCTCAAAACTCCCTCCTGTTAGCACGCACCCTGTTTGCGAGCACCCGGTCGCAAAGCTCCCTAGTCACTTACTAGCAGGGTTTAAGTGCTCGGCCTCACTGATAGCTCCTCCCTCTGCCTACAGCTCAGCCAATCAGCACACGGTGTTTCAATTCCAACCTAATCAGCTTCCAACTGCCTGCCTGCCTGAGCACACGGCCTTTCAAACAAACCAACACTCAGCTCAGCACTCCAAACTCCAAACAAACGAACTCCAAACTCCAAACAAACAAACACACAAGCCCAAAACCTCCAAATATAGCAGCCACTTACCCCAAGGTGCTTTAGTTTGCTCCTTCCTTCTCCTCCTCCAGGAGAGCCTCTCAAAACTCCCTCCTGTTAGCACGCACCCCGGTCGCAAACCTCCCTGGTCGCTTACTAGCAGGGTTTAAGTGCTCGGCCTCCCTGATAGCTCCTCCCTCTGCCTCCAGCTCAGCCAATCAGTACACGGTGTTTCAATTCCAACCTAATCAGCTTCCAACTGCCTGCCTGCCTGAGCACACGGCCTTTCAAACAAACCAACACTCAGCTCAGCACTCCAAACTAGCAAACAAACTCCAAACAAACTCCAAACTCCAAACAAACAAACACACAAGCCCAAAACCTCCAAATATAGCAGCCACTTACCCCAAGGTGCTTTAGTTTGCTCCTTCCTTCTCCTCCTCCAGGAGAGCCTCTCAAAACTCCCTCCTGTTAGCACGCACCCTGGTCACAAGCACCCGGTCGCAAAGCAATGGGGAGAGACTTACCAGGTCCTAGCAGAACTGCTCCACACCAAGGGGCTGGAGAGTTTCTCATGTCATTCCCCCAGAGAGGCTCTGTCTGCCTCTGAAATCCCATCACCTGAGGTAAAAATAGCATATGCTAGGAATGCCAGGGGAGCCTCTCTGGTCTGGCATGCCCTGGGCTGGCCATATCTGGGGCCTGGCATGAATTCCGTGAGCTTGATGACCACGTATCACAGGCGTGGCCAAGTTTGCCACTGTTCATTTCCAACCACCAGTCCTGGCTCAGTGTTCTGTGCTGTTAGTTAGCGGTACGTCACCCCTCAAGGTGTGCTGAGAGCCGAGCAAGCCACGGAAGGGCCGGTCCTGCTGCTGAGCACCACCATGGCTTTTATGCTTTTGCGGCTAGTGCTGGTGGAGAAAAATGGTGAAAGGACATGGATGCTCTCTTAGGAAGAGAGCTGGCAAGCCATGGCAGGGTGCAGGCTTACACAAGGACCAGAGGTGAACGGTGCAGGGATTGCAGAGGGGGCGCTGGCCACCTGCCCTGGATTTGCCCATTCCAAATCCCATCCCTTCCCTGCTCATGCCCCTCCCCCACCCATTCATGCTCTGCCTGTCCTTGCCCTTCCCCTGCTGCCTCTGGTGTGTGCAGGGCTGATGTCCCCCTGCCCTCCTGGAGCAGTGTGGCCTGGGAGCGCTCTTCCATTGCACCACTCCAGGGAAGGGCCCCTGAACCCCTCAGTAGCAGCATGCTCAAGGGTGTGGATTCTTTCACACCCCTGGGCCATATAGTTCTACTACTAAAGATTTCTAGTCTGGACTCAAGAGACTTCAGCAGGTCATCAAGTTCAGCCCCGTCTGGAGTAGGCTCAAAAGGACATTGGAGATGCTGGGAACGGACCCCAAGGCCTCTTACATGCCAAGAAAGCACTCTACCACTGAGCTACATCCCCTCAGCCTCTACCTATTTGCTCTTAGCCTCTGCTGACAACAAACAGCCCCCTTCCCCAGGATAATACAATTTACACAGGAATCTGCGGCACACATAAGTATCATAAAAATGTTACAAACATTCCCACTTCTTCGCAATACCTCCCTTCCTTTGGCAGTTTGTTCAGATGGGTGAAGTTCCCTGTATCAATCACACTTTTAGTTTCTCCAAAGAATGAAATCTGGGTGGTATGATGAGATCTAATTTCCATAACACCGTATTGATTGGCACTCCTTTTATTCTGATCCTCTAATTCAAAATCGATTGAATCCCAGGTCAGCTTGTCTATTCTTTTTCACATGATAAATATCAGGCTATCCGTGACTTGATAGTGTCATCTCATCTGTCCCTTAGCAACTGAGGCCATCTCTGGTATTTCCCCTCCACTTACTTGAAATGTACATGACAAACCTTAGAAGCTACAAGAAATGCACTGAAAGTGTTGCAGACACCCTGACATGATCAGCCAATGTAGGTTATAATCTTCACTAAGGTTATGTTCACACTGTGGCCCTAACTCAAAATAAGAAAGAAAATTTGCATTACGCAAACTGTGTATCTTACTTTGGGTTAATCTCAAAATAGGGTATTTCAGGTTTTGGTGCCGTCTACACAGCGCCAAATTTCAAAATACAGTGTTATTTTGAGGCGTCTCTTCCCCCTCCTGCAACGAGGGGTAGAGGGATGCCAAAATAGCATGCCTGGTATTTTGAAAAATATTTTGAAATACCAGGCACATATCCTAGATGTGGAGTTACAATTTTGGGATACCTCAGTATCCCAAAATAGATCTGCAGTGTAAACATAGGCTAATTGAGCTCTTATTGCCAAGGGTGACCCAAAGGGAAAATGGGACACTGGGCTGGCCTGAGGCTCTGGCCCCCCCACCGGTGTTCTCTCTAATTTTTTTCTATCCATGGGCAGAATAAATTTTGTTATGTGCACGAAGGCATGTGCTGATGTGCACCGCCAGTAGAAACATACGCTGCCTAGTGTGGGTGGGCTAGGGGCTCTCGGCTAACCAGCTGGGCAGCCCTTGAATCTCTCCTGGGTGCCCGCCCAAGTGCTCAGCTCACAGGGAGCACTGCTCCCCACTGTGTGAGCCCACACGCTCCCCACCCCACCCACAGCCCTACTGTGTGGGGCTGTCCTTGGATTTCCTCTCCGCCTGCATAAACAGCAAGCTTGAGACCTGCTGCCCCCTGCTTATACAGGGCCACTCTCCTGAGCCCCCTCCCCAAGCAGGGCTAGCATTTCCACTGCCCCGTCCTTCTGCAGGTTCCTTCATGCCACGCGAGAGGTTGCCGCCCAGGCCTTTGTCCAGTTTGCACTTGCCCACTGAAGATCAGTCAGTACCAGCACATAGGACAAATGCCCAAAAAGAAAAGGGTCTGTCCCAACCTAAGCAGGATGTCCGGTCCCCACTCCGAAACATCCCCGGGAATCGAGGCCAGCAGATGAGTTATGCGTCTTGTCACTGCCTCTTTCCGCAGGGTACAGTTGACACAATTCCCAATGGTAAAAAAAAAAGAAAGAAAATACAAGAATATCAAATATCAAAAACCAAATAACAAAAAAAAACCCACCAACGCAGGGTACTTAACCATCCAGGCTGTGGCCACACTAGCAGCTCATTTCGAAAATTATTTCGAAGCGAGAGGCAGTTTCAAAACGAGCAGGAGAGCGACTACATGGCAATCGCTCTTTTCAAAATTAATTTCGACATTAAAAGGCGTTCATCTCAAAGTTGTTGTTCCGCTCCTGTCTCAGGAATAACACCTCCTTTTGATGTTGATTTCGAAATGAAACGTGCGTAGCCACTCCCCAGCCGCCATTTCGAAATGAAAAGTCCTCCCCAGAGCCGGTCCCTCCCACCAGCAGCCAGAGCTCTACGGCTGTCAGCTGCGCGTGACTTAGAGCTGCAGGCACACAGAAACCCCGTGCAGGAGGCTGAGTGTGTGCTGGCAGAAGTAGGGGCATGAGATGGCCAGACGACACTCCCGAGCACCCCCAGAAAGTGACACCCCTCCGTGGCCGGACAGATGGCCAGCAGCCAAGACCACCAGGATCCCCGTGGAGCCAAGAGGTCCTGGTGGCAGGGGTCCCAGGGCTCTGGGCAGCCCCCAAAGAGGAGGGGGGCCCTCTGCCTGGAAGTTGAAGTCTGGGACCTGCTGGCTGTCTGGGGGGATGAGGACATCCTGCTCAAGATGGAGGGATGGAAGAGAAATGCGAACTCCTTCACTCGCCTCAGCAGCAACCTCGCTGCAAGGTGCCACCCCCTCTCGAGCCCCGACGAGGTCTGCTCCAAAGTGAAGGAGCTGCAGCAGGGCTATGCCCGAGCAAGGGACTCCGCCAGGCAATCAGGGGCAGCGCCGGCCACCTGCCCCTACTTCAGGGAGCTCCACCAGCTGCTGGAACCCAGGGAGGCTGCACCACCTGAGGAGATCCTGGACACAGTGCAGCTGGAGAGGCAGGGTGAGGAGCCCCAGCCAGGCCCCTCGATGCCCCCCCCCCCACCGCAGGCCCCAAAGTACCTGCTGGCACCGGGGACAGTGACAGCGGGAGCGAGGGACCACTGTGCATGGCCGAGCCCTCCGAGGGCCCTAGCTGGGCTACCTCCACCTGGGCCTCCCCTGAACCACCCGAGGAAACCTCAAGTAGGACTGGGCATGAGGTGCCCTGGTCATGCAGAGGAGGGGACGGTCCCCGATGCAGCCAGTACAGGTCTGGGCACACAGCCATGGGCCAGGGACCCAGGGATGGCCGTCATCACTGCCGGGGGGGGCCTGCATGGGGCTAAGGGCTGCCATGAGGGTCAGAAGCCTGGGAGGGCTGGGGCAGCCACTCTAACGGCCCCGCATTGATGGAGCCCACAGCAGACAGGCCACCCCAGAGCCCCTCACCACAAGCAGGGTGGGATGGTGGTGGAGACAAGGCCACTGGCCCACAGTACCTGGGCTCATGACTGAGGGGGCACCACCTCATGTCTCGCCTTATGTCTTCACAGCCTCAGAATCTGCCAGCCACCCCAGGCCCCTGGACGTGCCCCAGAGCCCCACAGCAGCAGAGGAGGGCGAGGGGGCGACACCTGCCCGGACTGGGTGCTGTGGTGGGAGGAGCCGCCATTGCAACTGGGCAGATGATCTGGTGGCAGCTTACCTGGCTGCATGGTGGGAGCAGAGCCTCTTGCTGCGGGAATGGCTCTCCATGGAGCGGGAGGCTGGGACTGGGTGGCCAAGTATCTCGATGCCCTGACTCAGGCCGTCGCCAACTGCCTGGCCCGGCCTCCCGCCCCATGGATGGCTTTTTCTGCAGCACCCTCCTCTGCCCCAGCCCCAGGCCCCACTTCCTCCACATCCCCTCCTCTTCCCTGCCACCCCCCTCTTCCTCAGCTCCCCACCGCTTCCCGAGGCCCCCCCCACCCTTTCTGCCTCCCTGCCCCTGCAGCTCTGCTCCCAGCCGTCATGACCCCGGCTGAGCAGTGGAAGCTGGCGAGCTGGCTGTGGCTGGGCGAGCCCTGCCCATCCGTGGCTCTCCCCGTTCCACCCCGCAAGTCTGAGCCTCTACATATCCCAGTCCAGCCCTACCTCCCTGTTCCACCTGCACCATCCCGGCCCCACTGTAGTTCCCGGACCTGGGGCGGTCACAGCTCCAGGGGCTGTTGTGGCTCCCACCCAGCCACTCTGATGGAGGATTGAGGCCCCTCCCCTCCCCATGTATATAGTTCACCCCCGCCCCGCCCCCGTAAATAGTCACAAGTTCTTTGTGTTCCAAAAATAGCAGTTGAATCTATTTAACGGTGCTATGTGTCCTGCCTTGGGTGGGGCTGGCAAGGGGTTGCTGGTGGGGCAGGGGTGAGAACAGGGGGGTGAGTTGTGTGGAGTGAGCTGGGCCAGGTTATGGGGGCCACCAGGCAAAGGTCTCCCAGAGAGCCTCCTGCACACGCACCCAGTCCCGGTGCACCTGATGACATGGGACCGCACCTGGCTGCTCATTGTGTGACACGGCCTCGGCTGCCTAGTGTGCCACAAAGAGCTCCTGCTTGCTCTCCATGAGGTTGTGGAGTGCACAGCAGGTGTCCATGACAGCGGGCATGCTGGGCAGACCTACCTCCAGGCGCATCAGGAGGTACCTGAAACGCACCTTTCAACAGCCAGATGCCTGCTCCGTGGTGTTCCTGGCCTGGTTGAGGTGGGCATTGGAGAGGTCCTGGTTCTCATTGGTGTGTCCCATGTAGGGGTGCATTAACCAGGCATGGATTGGGTAGGCAGCATTGGCAATGATGCATGGGGGCATGGTCACGTCCTCCTCCGGCAGCTCCTGTGGGGGGATGTAGGTGCTCTCTGCCATCCTATGGCTGAGCCATGAGTTCCACAGGATGTGGGCATCATGGGTCCTGCCCAGCCAGCCCAAACAGATGTCTGTGAAATCTCCTCGGGCATCCATGAGGGCTTGGAGGACGACGGAGTGGCAGCCCTTTCGATTGATGTACCGTCCCTGGCTATGTGGTGGGGCCCGGATGGCGATGTGGGTGCTGTCCAATGCACCAATGCAGTTGGGGAATCCCAGCAGTTGGAGGCCAGCCATGGCAGCGTTCATGTCTCCAAGGTGGATCAGGAAGCATGGGAGGATCCTGTTGATGGCGGTGACAACCAGTAGGGTAGAGGGCACAGGCAAGCCTTACCTCAAGGAGGATGACCCCGAAGGTGGCCTTCCACACACCAAATTGATGGGCAACCGAGTGGTTGCCGTCCGGGGTGGCCAGCTCCCACAGGGCAATGGCTACTCGTTTCTCCAGGGGGGAGCGTGGGCCGCGTGCAGGTTTCCTGGTGGCCAAGTGCTGGTGCCAGCCAATGGCACAGCTCCATGAATGTGGCCCGAGTCATCCAGAAGTTGCGGAGCCGCTGGTTGTCATTCCACTCTCTGAGGATGATGTCGTCCCACCATTCTCTGCTGGTGGGGTACTGCCAGAGGTGGCGGCAGGGCTGGAACAGGGGCTGCTCCGGATGCAGCATGGGGGGAGCCTGCAGGAGGCTGGCCACGTGTCGGGCAGCACATAGCCTCATATGGCATGTTGTCAGGATGGCCATCAGGCTGGCCATGGTGTCCAAGGTGTCCCCGTCAGTGAAGTGCTGCGGGTCCGTGGCAGGCAGTGGAGTGGTGGCTAGCCAAGGCTCCGCCGAGTGCTGTGCTGAAGGTTGCGTGTTGCAAGCAGCCCAGGTCCTCAGCATGCGCATGGGGGATATGTTTGGGAGGAGCCCTTTAAGGGGTCGGCTGGCCTGTGCTCCAGGAAGGGCTTGTTGGCCATTCGACCCTGCCCTCCCCATTTCCTGCCTCGTTATTTCGAAATGAAGCCGTGGCTGTGTCGCCGCTCCATTTCGAAACGTCTGGGAGTCTTTTCGATGTTGCGGATCGCCATATTGGTCCATGTTTCATGTGCAGTCACTTCCATAGCACTTATTTCAAAAGAGCTTCTTTTGGAAGAAGAAAACCAGTGCAGACACTGCTCTTTTGAAAGCAAACCCCATCTTCGAAAGAACCCTTCCTCCCGGGACTTAAAAACCTCTAGGGATGGAGATTCCAACACCTCTCTTGATAACGCATTCCAATGTTTCTCCACCCTTCTGGGGAAATAGATTTTCCTAATGCACTCAGCCCTTGCCTATAAGCAGAAATCGGGGAACGTTCTCTGCTCCCCTTCTCTCTGCTCCTTGTGCAGTGGGAAGAAAAGACCACTGTTGCCCCTCTCACCCTGCCAGCAGGAGCAAAGGAGCATGGGGTGGGGGCAGCAGGGGTCTTTTCTTCCTGCTGCTGCTTCTGAAGGTGGGCAGCAGCCTCCTTGCGACCACTGCTTTGGGGAGGCAGCTTGGGTTATTGGCTGGAGCCAAGGGTTATCCCATGTCTTGTGAGGTAAGACATAGCACAGGGATAGGGCTGGGGGTGAAGCCCTGGGATACCCCACGTTCTTGAGGAGGTGAGGCCATGATAGGAGGTTAGGACTAAGGGCCAGAGCCACAGGACACCCCATGTTTCATAGGGGTGGGGCAATGGTAGGAGGTTAGGAATAAGGGGAGCAGCCATTGGATTCCCTGTGGCATGTTGGAGGAGGGTTCAAGCACAGTACTAGGGCTGTGGGGCAGAGCTTTGGGATACCCTAAATCCTGGTGACCCTGAGTGCTAGATTGCCTTAATCTGTCTCTGCTGAAAAGGAATAAACCCCACCCCCCGACACACTGGGGTGTCTTTCGTGGCCAGTGTCCAGCAGTGAGCCAGCCCTGGCCCTGGCAGGTTTCTCTCCTCTCAGGCTTCTCCCCGCTTGCCCCACTACTGTTGTGACAAGCAGCTCCGGGTGCTCTCCCGAGCCAAGGACAACCCACCAAAGCGGAAGTGGGACCATTTTCATCTCACCCACCTAGCCCCGCACTGTTGGGAATGGAGGAATGGTGAAAGGCCTATTATTATTGTACGAGGCTCTGAGTGCAAACACACAGGCAGGCCAAGTCCAAAGCAGGGAATAAGACAGTCAGAGGGTTCTGGAAGTGGGAGGGAAGGATCAGAACCCTTCCAAGGGGGATGTGGGAATGGAAGGAAATGATTGTAAAGAAACCTTATCTCATTCTTGCCTGTCCCCTATTGCCATTGGGATTATGCAAATGAACCATTCAAGTAGATTTCCTTGGTAATTAAAAACTCGGCTCTTTTTAATTAAACTTTCCCTCCAGCCGGAGCATGTTTTCTTTCTTTCTTTTTTCCTGAGGGAGACTAATCCTTACTAGCCACCCCTCTTTCCCCTTCAAGGCTGCCAAGGCCCATTAACGCTGAGTTAAATTGGAACTTGCCACATAACGCCGGGTGTGTAAAATTTAAATCAAGGCTTGACAGGCAAGTAGGAACTCCAGAGATGGGGTCCGGAGAGGGGGGGCAGGGTTGGCTGTGTGGGGAGAAACCAGGGGTGGGGGTGGGAATCTGGGGGGTTACGAGACAAGAGCAGGTTAAGGAAAAAGTAAGAGGAAGAGACAATAGAAAAACACACAGGCCACTTCTGTGCTACAACATTAAGGTGAACTAATTTACGTCAGCATTCAGGTGCCCCCGTTGCTGCCTCACTTGTGTGTGTCTACACTTGGTTGCTTGTGTCAGCAGTGTGCGTTCTCACCCGAAGCGCTTGCGCTGGTCGCTCAGTCAGTGAGGAGCATTACGGAAATGTTCCTGAAAGCCAGTAACAGTCAACATGAGTGATTCTGTATCTGCACCGACACTGCATTGACCTAATTACATCATCCTCGACTTTACTCTACTCGTGGAGGTGGAATTAATTACGTTGGTGTTCATAGTAATTAATAGTAACACGACAATTAAGTGGGACAGTTACATCGGCAGGAGTGAAGCTGAAGTGTAAATATTTATTTAATTAGGTCATTGGAAGTCCAGGCCTTAAGTGGGTATTTCCAGCTGCTGGAATCAGGCTGCTGGAAGGAATTTGCTAAGCAGGTGTGAGCAGCAAAGGGTTGATTGAAAGACGTTAATCTTAGGAGACCCTAAACGTGCACAGGCTTGACCGCCTGGGGCAAGGGATAGCTCAGTGGTTTGAGCACTAAGCTGTTAAACCTGGGCTTGGGAGCCCAAACCTTAAGGGGGCTGTCAAGGGCAAATGGATTTAAAAGGAGGTGATGTCTGGTCCTGCCAAGAGGGCAGGGGACCAGACTCAGTGAAGGTCCCTTCCAGCTCTATGAGATGTGTATGTCCACCTTATTCCATTATATAACCATAGTGCTGGTCCATTAAGTACTGGATCGAACTTTCCAACATCTATGGTGGAATACCTCGTTCTGGCCATTTTTAAATCAAGCTGGATGATCTTCTAAGCAAACTGCTCTAGTTCTAGCAAGAAGTCCTGTGGCCTACATTACGCAAGTCAGACTAGCTCGTCACAATGGCCTCCTCTGCCCCTACAATCAAAGGTTTTATGGTGGGGCAGAGAGCTGAGCAACAACAGAAGAACCAGCACTCTGGTCACAACAGCTCCAATTAATTATTACAGGACAGACAGACTGTTAAGAAGAGCCGTGCCTCGGTGTTGGGCATTCAGCACTGGATACAAAGAGTCACAGGAAGAAAGGAAGGGGGCAGAAACGGATAGAGAGAAATGGTTCTTCTTTGCAAGTGTAGAGGCAGGCTGAATGTCCGTAGTCTGGCATCTTTGGGACCTGAAAGGTGCTGAACCAGCAGGTAATGTGGAGGTCTGAATACCAAGAGAGGAGAAACTGCTTTAAGCACATCCTCCCTGACTGAACTGACCTCGTCAACTCTGGCCTTCCTCTCGACTGTGACGCCCTCCTTTTCATGAGCTTGTATAATTAGACCCTCCTGGAATCTCCACTACTTGCATCTGATGAAGTGGGTCTTTGCCCATGGAAGCTTATGCTCCAAAATTTGTTGGTCTATAAGGTGCCTCAGGACTTCTCGTTTTGTGGGTACAGACTAACATGGCTACCCCTCTGATAAATGACATCACTGAAGTCCTAGGAGGGTACAAACATTTTACAATAATGTCACCCCTTTGTGACCAGCGTGGACAGCCAAAATTTGATGCCCGTGTGGTTTGTTTTAGTTAGGAGGCCAGATGGGTGCCAGAGCCAGACCTCTTGGATGGAATGAGGAGAGATTGGACAGCAGCCCTCATCTTCCTGAATGGGGGGATTCCAAAGAGGATGGAGAGAGGCTGTTCTCAGTAGTGAGGGATGGCAGAACAAGGAGCAATGGTCTCAAGTTATGGTGTGGGGGGGGGTCTAGGTCCTAGGTTGGATATTAGGGTATTTCCCCAGGAGGGCGGTGAAGCACTGGAATGCATTGCCTAGAGAGGTGGTGGAATCTCCATCCCTAGAGGGTTCTAAGTCTTGGCTTGACAAAGCTGTGGCTTTCCACTAAGACTGTGCAAAGTCCTGTTTCTCTGAGCACAGCAGGAGAGTTTCTTTGCTTCACGCTCCAAAACCCTCACAAACAGCTCTGTGCCCCAAAACGCTCTCCTGCTTAGCCTTCCCACAGCACCGTGCTGCCAGCGCTTCTGACGCTGGCACTTCTGCAAGGCCTTCTCTTGCAGCCTCCCTGCTCCTTCAGCTGTTCCTCTCACAGACGCAGAACCCTTCATGAAACAATAGCCAGAGAAACGCCTCCCCAAGGAAGTGCCTATGTTTCATTCAGCAACAGGTGTCTCTTTCTCTCTCAGGTGCCTGGCTGCTGTTGTTTCAGCGGCTGAGTTACATAAATGCAGGACAGAGGTTCCCCCCTACCCCCATCCTCCAAGTGATTCAACCCAGCCGCGATACCTTCCTTCCGTGCAGTTAACTGGTCTGGATGACTGCATTCTCTGCAAAGCCGTGCTCTCTGTCTCACAGCCAGTAACCAGCACAGAAGGAAGACATGTCAGTAACCAATTATAGGATAAAATTCTGAAGTAGGCCATGATATTTGCTAAGAACGACTGTTCCAAAAGGGAGTCTGGTAAGACTCCCCCACCCCAGCCGTCTGGGGAGGGCATCCCAGCTGGTGTAATTAAATCCCTAGGCAGCCATTTTCCAGGAAGGAACCCTGCAGGGAAGGGAATTGGGCTACAGTTAAGGGTGATTGACATGATTCTTTCACTGACTTCAGCTTTGATCTTGCATTGCCCGCTTGCTTTGATTCTGCAGAGATAACACGAATGGTCATGTCCATGTGACGATGCCAGATGAGACATCGGTGTAGTACAGACGAGATATCACTGCTTTACACATCGATGTGGGCGACTCACTCTTCAAAGGACTTGTTGTTTATAGATAAAATGTTCTGTGAACTGCGCACGGAAAGTCTTTGTAACTCCCAGATTGTTCGTTAGGTCATCTGGATTGCTCATTGAT
This sequence comes from Carettochelys insculpta, assembly GCF_033958435.1. Lineage (NCBI taxonomy): Eukaryota > Metazoa > Chordata > Testudines > Carettochelyidae > Carettochelys > Carettochelys insculpta. The sequence continues at coordinate 8,478,603 of NC_134138.1, forward strand.
TGTTCATTGATTATGCTCATTTCCTTACTGCCTGCTCCTATTCTTTCTTCTGCCTACCAGCTCTCAAGATAACCGCTCATAACTTGATGCCTGTCAGTGCATTCTGAAACTCAACCAAGTTCAGAATCGCTCCGCCAGCTGGTTGTAATAAACCTTTGTTGCTTCACATAGAGTACCCAGACTTTATTCCAACACCAATGAAAGCTGAGCATTCCCTAAAGGACAGTCATTATTTTACATATTGTCTCCTTGCATCTGCATTGTGTTCCCTTAAGGGGGTATTTTTAGTTGCTGCTTCCGCCTTTGCAAAGGTGTGTTTCTTTGCAAAACAGAGGATCCTGTTTTAAATACTACACATTCCTCAGGTTTTTTTTAACCCACTGACTGTCGAAAGCCACATCTCATCTCTTACGTAGTTCTGTGTACGTGTGCGCTCATCTATACATGCATGCAGCCATATACATACAATTGTAATGTACAACGTTAGACTAAGCCCAGAGGAGATGGATAATTATGCAGATAATGATTCAGTCCTAGGCACGTCTTTGGTGTATTTATTTCCTCTTTGTACAGTGTATCATTTGCCTTAACTACCTGAAGAGAGGTTCCAGAGAGGATGGAGATAGGCCCTTCTCAGTGGTGATGAAAGGCAGCACAAGGGACAATGGTCTCAAGTTGTAGTGTGGGAGGTCTAGGACAGTTGTTAGGAAAAACATATTGCCAGGAGCGTGGTGAAGCACTAGAATGCATTACCGAGAGAGGTGAAGGAATCTCCATCCCAGTTAAGACCCGGCTTGACAGAGCCCTGGCTGGGATGCTTTAGTTATGGTTGGTCCTGCTCTGAGCAGGGGGCTGGACTCAATGACCTCCTGAGGTCCCTTCCAGCCCTGGGATTCTATGATTCTAATGCTAACGTGCAAACTGAAGTAGTGCACCTTAAACAAACTGCTCGCGGAGGGCACACTCACACAGTGGCTGGAAGGCATGCTTCATGGCTTGGGTAGACAGAAACAAAGGTTTTGCTGGAACTGGTGCATTAAGAAGAGCAGCCTGGCCACGGTCGAACACCCAGTGTCCGGTGTTCCCTTTAATTTTTTCCTGGCAGTGTCTTAGGCTAGAAAGCTGACTACTGCCTCACCTGTTCTTCTAGGCATGTACTGGGGTGGCTAGTCTGAGCCACCACTGTAGCCACCCTGCTGTGTTTAATGTCCTAGTACCTATGTCTACTGTACAATCACACTCCCGAGTTGCTAGAAACAGCCAGAGGGTCAAGTTACTAGTTCTTCCTTTCTCTCTGCCTTGCTTATTCCAGCTCCAGTGAGCTCCACCTCTCAAGCAATACGGAAGAGCAAACACAACACCTCCTTGCAACCTAACATTGCCCTTGGCCTTGCTGCATCCCTGGTTGCTGTATTCTGTTCCTACAGTCCAAACCTCTGGCCTCCTCCAAGAGGAGATTTTAGCAGCAGATGTGAAACTCGCCTGCAAAAATCAGAGCAGCAATGGGTAGGATTCAGCATCCTGGTTGTGGGATTTCTCCCATGACAGTTACGTATGCATACACCATGAGCATGGGAGCCAGAGTCTGGACAGGGGAGGATCCATTTCTGACTGTTTGGGGGGCAGGCAGCTGGGCTGGCAAGCCCGATGGCATTGTAAACAGAAGATCTGGGTTCTGCTAATGACTTGGAAAGTCATTTCGCTTCTTTGTGCTTGAGGCCTTGTGCTGCGTATTGAGGGGAAGGGGTGAATTTCACTCTCAGAGCAGAATTTAATCTGACCTCTCTCACAGAACCAAGTTAAAATACTCCCTTGTGTTCCTAGTTTTTTCTCCTCTCTTGATTCAATCCCACATCCTCTGTCCCCCGACTCGGATCTGCTTCCGCCTCTGTGAGAAAATAAATGGCAAAAATCATTTGTTTACAGTCAGACATCGCACTGTGGAGGTCAGGGGGTGGTGAAGGGCCCTTCCTCCTCCGCTGAACTCCGAACAGCAGCAGGCAAAGATCAAGTGAGTCAATTTTAACTCTGGATGAGCCTTCATGTGTGAGTCTGCCTCAAGATGAACAGAAACACATTTGCAGTTGCTTTAAAATCTCCCTGTACCATTAATAAACTAAAATCAATGCAGAGCACTCTGAGACTGTTTTCTCCACTTCTCTGCCAAGCACTGAAGGCAGGGTATCCCCTTGTACAGGCGGATGTATCTCCAGCACCTGGAGCGGGCAACATAATCATGTTTTCTTTAGCGAGGTCATCTCCTATTGCTCAGGATTATGGAAACCTGACCTCAGCTGTGACGAGGAGTGCAAAGGAAGGACTGGTTTAGCGCATCAGCTTGTTTTGCTTTCAAATCAGCCTTTACCTTTTAGGAATGGGTCAGGATCCTCGGCTTCTTTTTTGAACCTCACTCTCCCTTTTAGACAGGACAAACACTGAGGAACTAGTTGCAGGATTAACTGGAAAGCAAATCAAAGGCTTTGCTCTCGGGAAAAAATATTCTTTTATAGTCATGTCACTCAGCCCCTCCTGCAGGGAGATTTAGAACACAGCTTCTTGCATCTTTTCCGTGACAGCAATGCAGGAGACTGCCTGGATGCCCTCTCCCATGTGGGGGAGGGATGGGGGAGAGCCCTGCGTGGGTATCCATGGATATGCAGTGGATATCCGCAGCTATGCCGGGCTCTACAGATATAACTTCTTGGCTTGCTAGCTTCCTAGTAGATGGGCAGCTATGGAAGAGTGTGGATGTTACACACTGTAGTCTTTATGGACATATACTCACGGACCAGAATGTGCCTACCTCGAATGTGATTTATGCAAAATATTTCACGTAAGCTTGTAATCCACTGGATGTGTCTGTTCTTTGGTGTGCATGTGAAATCCACACACGTCCTGGGTGTGGCTCACCGGCCTACCTGGACCACTTACAGAAGAAAGGACTGTGTCTCCTCGGCAGCTGGGGGCTTTTAGTTCAACTGGCAGAGGTTCCTGCACTAAGCATCCCAGGTTCAAGCCCCTCTGTGGGCAGTTACACATATTCCATTCCTGTATCGGGAATTAGGACTCCTGACTCTAGGTTGATGTTGGGAAAAGCTTATTTCCAGTGCACTGGGAACACCCACACAGAAGCCAGATACAAAGCTGAATAGCCCACTAGCAAGAGACGATTGAGCTGCGGGTGGAGCTGTTTCCCTGCAGACATGGTACCAAAACATGTACATGTGTCAGTTGCTGCTGGAATCTTGAACTTAAATTTTGTACTTTTCAATGGAGATATTAGGGGCTCAAACAAAGCTTCCCACCCTAGGGAAACATAAGGCAATAGAAATAAACAGTGCAGGCCTTCAGCTGGCTTTACAGGTGGCCTCCCCACCCCAAGATACATGAAAACACCTAGAAGCAAAAGGACTGTAATAACAGAGGTGGAGAAATGCTAGACCCCATCAGCAAGGACATCCCTGGCTTGAGACGGACTTTACCCATAGTAAGAACTAGGGTGAGAAATTATGTTTTGTAATAAATTCTCCTCGTTCCTTGGACTTGTCTGGTGTGTTTTGTTATGTTTTGCTTAGTAACTTTGCCCTGTCTGCTGTCATTTGCAACCACTTACATCTCCTCTTTTATACTTACTAAAGTCACTTTTGTTTATTATTAAACCCGTGTAAGTAATTGTTACCTGGGTGGGGGACAACAGCTGTACATATTACTGTTTCATTGATAAAGGGGGTGAACATGTCATGAGCTTGTGCTGCGTAAAACTTTTATGTGGAGTAAGATGGATTTATCTGGAGTTTGGTCCCACTGGGGCAGTACCAAGTCCCTGTGACTGAGCCCTCCCAGGGCTGAAATGTTCTCAGACTCTGTGCTGTGGGCTGTGATCCCAACTCTGGGATTTTACTGGGTACTGAGTGTTTGGCTCAGCAGGACAAGGTGGGTTGCCCCAGAGAGCAGGTAGGAGGGTTCAGAGATATTTTCAGCACATCGAGGGAGTGTCAGGGGGATCCCTGTGACTGAGCCATCACATGGGGCACCCTGAGAGCTACACATACTGGGAGCTGGCTGTCTTGGGAGTCCTGGGAGAAAGATGGCTAAACCACCTGCCTAGAGAGTCAGTCACGCAGAAGCTGGCCACCCAGCTCCTTGAGTTGGGGCCAGCTGGGGTGCCAGTAGCCAGGGACCCTAGCTGGGTGGGGAGCCAGAGAGCCTGCCAGCCCACTTAGTAGGCAGCTGATTGGCTGGCAGAAAACGAGCTAGCCTGTGCCCTTGCCTGGCTTGTGTTGAAATTCTTGACAGAACTGACACATTCCCACAGAACATTTAACTTCATTCATCAGGAGTTTCACTGGGCCAGAGAGCGAGACAGAGAGAGGTCCTGCTCCAATGAATATTTACATATGTCATGCAAAACAGGCCAGCTTTAAGAGGGGCCACTGAAAGAGAGAGGAGGGAATTCACCTAGGGGGCTGGAGAGCCAGGTTTAAATCCAGGTTCTGCACCAAGCAGAGAAGGAAGTTGCTGAGTCAGAGTCCTAGCTACAGTAAACCCTCAACATAAGCAGCTTCAAATTGCGCATAGCTGTTCTCCTGTGATTTAAGCACAACTTGGCGCTGCTCTGCGGTTTTTAGCCTGCCTAGATGCCCACAGCTGCAGGCAACTAAGCAAGCTACGAATCCCTTCTCCCTGCCTCCCTCCAGCTGTGCGGCTGTCAGCCTAACAGCTGTGTGGCTGGGGGAAGGGAGGGAGAAGCAGCCAGGAAACTGACCATCTCAGGTGGGCTGGTCAGTTTCCCAGCTCCTGCAAGTCCAGGGGAGCCAGGAACCAGGCTGGATCCTGGTTTCTGTCTCCTGCCACCCTGCATGAAAATTTGAGTTATGAGGGGGTTGCGTTGCATAAATCAAGGGTTTACTGTATTGGGCTGCTGTGGGTTGAGGGACATGGCAGCCACCTCCTGCTGCTTTGTAAGAAAGAGTTGGCCTGGCTTAGCCACCTCTGCTGTCCTAGTCATAAGAGGAGAGGGTCCACAACTGGGAATCCCAAGAGGAGTTGGGTGCCAGAGATGCTGAGGAGGACAGGGCTTAGGGCCTGCACTCATCCTGCCAGCCTTTTGACATTGCCTCATTTAGGTGGGTCCCCAATGAGCAGGTTAACTTTTGCAAATCTCTTTCTTCTGTGCCATCCTCTGCTCAATCACTGTGTAAGGAATTTCAGCAGCAAATACAGGGGTGTGGATCCTGGAAACTGACAGGGTACTTATGCTATATCTAAATTATGTCATTATTTTGCAATAACTCTGTAGTGTAGACATAGCTTTAGACTGCAAGGTTTAGCCTAAATCCCAGTTGTGACTCCAGCTTAGCTGAAAGAGAGTAAGTGACTTGACCGAGGCCACTCAAGAAACCTGTGACAAAGCTGGGAATAGCTCTGAGGTTTCCCAATTACCAAGCCAGCACCCTAACCACTGGGCCATGCTTTCTCAAGAATGCTCCTTCTTTTTCTTCTAATAGTTTAGAAAACTGTTTCTGCTGTAACTTTGGTTTTGTGGGTGAACATGTGTTCTTGTTAAACAACAAGAGACCTGTGGCACCTTATAGACTAACAGATATTTTAGAGCATAAGCTTTCATGGGCAAAGACCCGCTTTGTCAGATGTATGAATGGGGGTCCCAGAGGAGGGTCTAAGATCTCATCAGCTGGATGTTTTTCATCCTATTCAGCTGAATTGCCATTATTTCAATTTCATCCAGTTACTCCAGGTTATACATTTTTTCTCAAAAAATAGAAATGGAAAGAATTTCTACTAATGACTCTTTTCTTGTTCCCCAGGGGAAAAAACAAACAGATGGGATTTATTTTTAATCATTAAAATGCTATTGAATTGTCATAACAAATAAAAGCATTGTATCTACACACTGTAGCAACAAAATGCAGAAATTACATCTCCCAAGTGAAACAGCAGCATATCAAGCCCTGACGTGTTGGGTTATAATGCAACCACATTTCCTAAATTACGGAGTATTAAAGGGGCTTTTAAGAGTCTGGACTGGACTGGATATTTGAGTCTGTAAAAAGAGCAAGGAAAGGGGGGAGAATCAAGAATCCTTGTGATAGTCAATGCTAAATAATGATGTTACAGTAGAAATTGACGAGTTTTGCCTCATGTCACATAGAAATTGACGAGTTTTGCCCTTTCTGCAGGTGGCAAAGGTGAGGCATAGACTAAAACCGAAAATTTGCTGCCATTTATATCAGTGGTAAAATTCACATAGAACCGAGCAAGATCAGATCCTCAAGTGACTTGCCCATGCTCAGAGTGGACTAGACATGACGAGGGAAGTGGGGGTGTTTCAGTTCAAGGACTAAGCTGAAAAATCTGTGAGGAAAAATTGAGTTGATTCACATCAAGAGATTTTTTTTTTGTATTAAAAGTATGTCAGAGGATGGAAAAAAAGCCTGAAGAAATTAAATTGGTTTGATTTGACAAAAACATTTTTGGTCAATCCAAAAAGAAATGTTTTCTGTGTTTGGGTATGGTTGTTTTCAGGGTCTTTTTTTCCACCTTAAAAATTTTGTCCACATTTGGAAATGGAATCCAATTTCAAAAGTAAAAGCCACGGTGAAATCTTTTAAAAATTCTGTACAGCCAGCATCTCAAAATGGAAAAGGTGAAATGAAAAAAAAAAAAAAGGGGAGGGTTTTTTTTTTTAAAGGTCAAAATTAGTCATTGAAATTAACCTAAATGTGCAAGTAGTTTCAGAGTCCCTCCAAATGTGTTTTTTGGGAAAATATCCTATTTCCTGCAGGAAAAAAAGATACACTTAGTTTTCCAAAGCTGGGGCTAGAACCAAGAGTATTTCATCCTCCAAAGCAGAGAGGGCTCTTGAGAAGCAGATGACTGGTGCCACCATACACCTGCTTTTTTTGCTCTCTTGGTCCTATCAAGCTCACTGATTATGTCTACACTAGAGATCCGCCAGCCAGGGCACTTTGGAAGGAACGAGGAGGAAGAAGGAAATAATGACCAGAATATCAGCTGATAGGAATAAGGAGATTTCGATGTTTGCAGGGTCCTTTTGAAAAGAACCCCTGGGTAGACAAGCCACACGCGAGCAAAATGTGGCACATTTGAAGTTCTGCATCTGGTGGCATGCTAATGAGGCGCTGAATATTCATTTCAGCGCCTCAGTAGTATTCTTTGAGTTGACCATTAACATGGCTATTTTGAAGTTTTTCCTGAGTGTAGACATGGCCTATATCATCTCCCCAGTCTCTGTGGGGTCTACCTCTCCTGTTCAAACCATCCATTATGCTGAATACCAGGGTCTTGATTTTCCATTCGCCACTCATGCTGCAGATATGCCTGAATAGCTGTAACTTGCATTGTATAACCTGCTGCAGCAGGTTCTTTCGGCTGTATCTTCCTATATAATTCCTCACTGGTGCCCTTCTGCATCCACCCTATTCTCAGGCTCTTTCTGTAATAACTCCTCTTGAATGCCAATATTCGTCTCTACAGATTCCCCACTCTGAGCAATTGCCAGTCTGCCTGTTGTCCATTCTAGTGTTGCCTTCACCCAATTCCCAGAGATTCATCATAAGGCAGTGATGTAGGAGCCTAATGGGACTCCTCTGACTGCACTGTACCTACGCTGGCACTAAACCAGTTCTGCTTGAACCCGTGCTCAGAGTTGCCAATAGCAAGTCTAACTCGCACTGCTCGTGGAACAGAGATATGCTGTTTGCAATACTTTTCTGCGTGTCACTGGTACACCTCCTGGTGTGGAACTCTGTCCACTGAGCCTACCCCATGATTAATGACCCTACTACAGGTTGAATCTGTCTCAGACAGAACCCTGGGGACCTGAGTGGTGCCAGATGAGAGTTTGTTGCACCACAGGAGGCCAATATTGTTTAGCAGCATTTCCTGCGCGTCCGCTGCTCACTGGGCTCTTAGAAGACATTTGGGGGTAAATTACAGCTAAATAACAGCACAGGACACTGACAGCCAGCACTGGAGGCTGGAAACAAACTTTATGGGACCGCAGTAAACTTGGCCACACCCATTTTAAGTGTTCATCTGGCAAATAAAATCAAATTGGACCATGGATGTTGCCAGACGAGAGAGGTTCGACCTGTATAACAGGCGCTAGACACCCCCTGACTTTTAGCTCATGCAGCAGAAGCTCACACACGATGCTCCAAAGGTTGTAGGGCCGAGCGTCCCCTGCTGAGGACTGGGGTCTGTCAGTGTTACATCTGGAACTAAGGTGCTTGTGGTGGCCAGTATTTATGTTCTGCTTTGAGCCTCATGAGCCCTGATTTTCTGAGTGGCCGAGTGCTCACACAAATCCAATGGAAGTCATTATGAGCTGTGACTGCACCATGTCACTGTGCCCCAGCGGGTGGGTGTGGGACTTACCTGGTGCGCAGTCCTGCATGCTAAACCTTTGCCCAGCATGAAACTCACCTGCCAAGGACAGGGCCCCTTCCTTGCTTTCACTGTGTTCAGGCCATTTCTATGTGTGGCTCCGCTCTGAAATGCAAATATAGAAGCCTAATGCAAGGACAACTGGGCTGCAGTGGATTGTCTGGCTGGGATTTATGTGCTGCTGGGATGTGGCCTTTGGAGCAGTGACAGAAGCTTTTTGAGAAACTGGCAGGGGTTTGCGTTTCCTCCCGAACGCTGGGGTCTGGGTCATTTACCTACAAACCCCGTCCCCGGCATACAGCAGGAGGTGATGTGTCCTCACTTCACTTTATCCCGTAGTTGCTACCAGCATTCTATTTTTTACCATCCACTTGTGGAATAAATTTTGTTATGGGCACCGAAGCATGTGTAGATGTGCACCACCCAGATAAACTCCTGCCGCCAGCTGTGGATGCTCTGCTAACCAGCTGGGCAGCACCTGAGTTCTTCCTGCGTGGCCGCCCAAGTGCTCAGCTTACAGGTTGCTGCTGGTTATTGGACTGCACACATCAGACAATGTCAATTTGGTGCAGCCCTTCACCAGGATAACACCTGGATCAGCACAAATGAGAATGAATCATTCTTTCTTCCTGCTGGCCCTTTAAGAGCAACCCTGGGTCCGGCACATTGTCGGTTACCGAGGGCAGCAATGCACTCTGGGAAGAAGGGGCAGGGATATAAGCTGGCCTATACCCAGGAATATTTTTAAGTATGGACCACCCCTCCCCACAGCAGGCCCTGTCATTCTCCACCCACCCTTGGTTCTCCACCTGGCTCCGCCTCCCTGCCCCCCTCCAGCCCCCTCTCCATACTTGCTAGGCCCAAACACCCCACCTCCCACTCAGCCCAAGGACCCGCCCCCCCGACTGACCACCCTATGTCCCCAACATCCCCCCCACCCGAACACCCCACCCACCCCTGCTCGGCCTGAACACCCTTGCCTCACACCCCACTCAGACTCCTCCCCCACAAGGCCCCAACATATCCCGCCCAAACACAGCCCCCCCCATCAACCCAACCCTCCCCAGCTGCTTAGCCCAGGAGGGGGAAGCAGCAACCTCAGGGGTTCTCCTCCATCTGACCTCCCATGCCCCCTCCAGCACTCAGCATAGAGCTCTCTGCCTCTGCCTCAACAGGAGGCTGGTGAATTGCTTTTCCACATGCTTTGGTGCCCCTCTCCTGTGCAAAGAGTGATGCCTCAAAGCAAACCTATCAACCTCCTCCTCCTCTCGGGGGAGCCATGCGACTCACCGAGAAGGCGAGGCTGGGAATCCGTACCCCTGGGGGTTCCCTCTGCTGTAGGAATTCAGATGCAGTATCCACAGGGTACAGTTGGTGGCAGCAAAGTCTAAACCCAGAGACCCAGGAAAATATTGATTCTACCGTGAGGATCAGGCCCTTTAAATTATCAGAATGCTGCTGCTGCAGGCGGCAAGCTGTGGCAAGGGGAACACCACAGCAGTGTCTGCCTGTGTGACGGCCCCTTTCCCTATCTCCCAGCAGCAGACTCTATTTAGTTTAACAATGGGAAGGCTAGGAGGTGACGTGAGGAACAGCTTTTTAATAGCTGGCTCTTCAGCCTAGCAGGGAAAGGTCTGATGTGCTCAGGTCTGGAAGCTGCAACTGGAGAGTTGCTGTACGTTTGTAATAGTGACAGTAACTAACAACGTGCCACGGGTGAGGGTTGATCCTCCAACACCTCTAGCATCCTCGTGTTTCAAAAAGAGCTGAGCTGGGAATTATCCGGGGGCTGTTCTCGGGCCTGCGTCGCACAGGAGTCAGGTTAGACGGCCGCGGTGGTTCCCGCTGGCCTTGCCATCTGGGAAGGGGTGCAAGAGCATGAGACCCACCAACAGTAAAGTCAGGTGCACGCAGGCCTGTGGGTGGCAGCTGGTAGTGGCCAGGGCTGGTTGTCACAGGCCGAAAAACAAGTGCCCCCATGTTCGAATGCGCCTCGTCAGTTAACCTCCCTGCCCCAGCTCATCATCTTCATACAAAACACTTATGTCTTTCTCTGTGGGGTGGGAGGTTAGACAAGATGACCCCTGCGGTCCCTTTGAACCCCAGGGTTCTATGGATGACTACCAAGGCTGCCAATGGGCCGGTGGTGGGAGGTCAAGGGGGAAATTGCCCCAGGGATCTCTAGTGTCAAAGGGTGTGCGGTTCCAAAGTGCTACTGCTTCTACTGAGGCAGCTGCAATGGTGGGAGACCGGGACCCCTCAAACAGCTGCCAGAGCACTATGTGCTGTGGCCCAGACAGTGCTGAGGCTTGCTGGGGGAGGGGCATCGTGATCTGGATATGAGTAAGCAATGCGCCCTTGTAGCTATCGAGGATGTGAGTGACGTATGAATAAATTTGAATATTGATTAGGCCAAGTCAATCACACCAGAGCAATGGACTGGACTAAAACTGAGTCCTTACCAATGCTCCCAGGATTTTACCCCGCGACCCTGCTCCCCGTCTACGGTGGGTCTAATCACAACAGGGTTTCAGGGTGTGTGAACTGCGCTGCTGCAGTGTTTACCCAAGGAAGAAAATACAAACAAGATGTCCAGTTCAAACAGGGAGACAGGGTTTATTTTATAACTCAAAAGTATGAATTTTGGTAAGCTAAGTCGCACAAAAGATGTAAGCCCTTGTTTTTGTGGAATAGGCACAGGATTTGAATACCATGGCTTGTGGCCTTAAACAATAGGTAACTACTGTAACAGCACTGCTATCTAATCCCTCAGCTACTTACTGTGCTTCCGGGACGGACCGTGCAGCCTTCGATGCGTGCTGTAAAATGGAAAGATTAACTTCAGAGCTGAATTGTATTTATTTACTCCTGGATCTTCCTGAGTATAACCAGGTCGCTCAACCCTTGGCCGACTACCGCAGGGAGCAGATCTTATAAGAATAAGAATTTGCCTGCACTAAGCTAGGTCAATTCTCTAGTTAAGTGGGTTGCCCTGCTGGCCAAGCAGGGGAGAGCCCAGTATTTGCGGGGTTTCCTTCTGAGAGATTTTCCCCTTAGTTAAGTGGAGGGGTTTTCCTAGTTAAAGGTTATCCCCTCAAAAAATGGTACTGCCTATTTCGACCACCTTCTTATGGTAGCCCTTTATTGCAGACCTTCATTACCCTTAAAGGGTTACTAAGAATACCAGGGTTTTCCCTTTATAGGGTTATCCCTGACCACTCTACCCTCCTAAATAGTGGGGAGCTTATACCTCTGGATTATAATAACAAAGCAGTTTACCTAACTACCCTCCTGTGTGCATACAATAGTTTTAAGCTAGACCAATAGCATTGGCCTCCTGTGCCTTTACAGAAAGACAAGGAGTACAAAACATAAGGTGCAGATTATGGACTTGGGGAAGTCCCAATCCACCCTCTATTACAAAGCTATATAAAAACATTAACTGCTCACCTAATTATTTAACCTTAAACCCAGACCATAAATACCTCCTTATTCCTGCTCTGTGATCCAGGCGCTGGGCCTGTAGTTCTCTTCGAGCTAGGAAGTTATGACCCTCACGGCGCGCTTGTACGGCAGCCGCGTCAGGTCAGATAGTAAAGGAGGAAGAAAAAGAGAGCCAGGAGGAAAAACCGGCTTGGTTAACAAAAACCTCCTGTGTTTTTAGGAACGACCGTGATATTTCAGACACCGGCCTGAGCTAGGGTCGGTGACTGGAAGGGCAGGGTCGCTGCTGCGGTTTCCCTGTGCAGGGCACCGTTGTTTGAGCGGTGCGGTCTGCCAGGCAAACCCTCCGGATAAAAGAACCGGAGCCTTACTAGTGATTTAGCTCTATGGAGACTGGAGCTCTTCTGGTCTTCAGGCTGGAGCTCTTCTGGTCTTCGACGGCCCACGGCGGCTAGAGAGCGATGACTGACACGCAGGTCAGCTTCGGCTCTTCTGCCAGCGATGTTCGGCTACAGGCTCAGTCCAGCTCTTAGCTCAGTCCTTCTTCATAGTCTTCTTTCTTCTTCTGCTCTCCTCCGAGGTCTGGTCCGGAATGCCCCAAGCAGGGCACCGTTGTTTGGGCGGTGCGGTCTGCCAGGCAAACCCTCCGGATAAAAGAACCGGAGCCTTACTAGTGATTTAGCTCTATGGAGACTGGAGCTCTTCTGGTCTTCAGGCTGGAGCTCTTCTGTTCTTCGACGGCCCACGGCGGCTAGAGAGCGATGACTGACACGCAGGTCAGCTTCGGCTCTTCTGCCAGCGATGTTCGGCTACAGGCTCAGTCCTTCTTCTGCTCTCCTCCGAAGTCTGGTCCGGAATGCCCCAAGCAGGGCACCATTGTTTGGGCGGTGCGGTCTGCCACGCAAACTCTCCGGATAAAAGAACCGGAGCCTAACTAGTGATTTAGCTCTATGGAGACTGGAGCTCTTCTGGTCTTCGACGGCCCACGGCGGCTAGAGAGCGATGACTGACACGCAGGTCAGCTTCGGCTCTTCTGCCAGCGATGTTCGGCTACAGGCTCAGTCCAGCTCTTAGCTCAGTCCTTCTTTGTAGTCTTCTTTCTTCTTCTGCTCTCCTCCGAGGTCTGGTCTGGAATGCCCCAAGCAGGCCTGCTCTCCTGAATATATACAGCCTGGGTGGACCTGTTTGAGAACCTCTGCCTGCTAGGTCCTCCTCAGTGCCACAATGTATCAAAGGGGCATTTGACTATTACATATGTATGAGGATTGTAAAGTAACCAATCAGTTTGAAACCTTTCAAACCATAACTTCATACATATTCATAGCCCGCCGAATATTAATTGCAACTGTCATTTTCTAACTGTCATTTTCTGGTGGCCATTTTGTGTTTCTAAAACTCCATTTTAACAGTGAATATGGTTTTCAATTTATCTAATTTTGATGTGGTTTGTGAGGGAAATATGTCACCACTGCTGGTAAAGCTGGTTATAAGTTTAAAATGCTTAGCTTAAGAGCTATTTGGTCAGGATGCAGGGCAACCACACAGACACCACAGCTCATGGACAGGGACATATAAATCACCTCAGAAGAGGATATTTCTACAGTAGCCAAGAAGGCTAACAGGATATTGGGGTGCATTAGGAGGAGCACTGCAAGCAGATCTAGAGAGGTGGTTGTTCCCCTCTGTTTGGCACTGGTGAGGCCACATCTGGAATATTGTGTCCAGTTTTGGGCCCCCCAGTATAGAAAGGATGTGGATGTGCTGGAGCAGGTTCAGCGGAGGGCAACAAAAATGATTAAGGGCTGGAGCAGAAGACCCATGAGGAGAGGCTGAGGGATTTGGGCTTGTTTAGTTTACGGAACAGAAGACTGAGGGGCAATTTAATAGCAGCCTTCAACTTCTGAAGGGGAGCTCTAAAGAAGACGGAGGGAAACTGTTCTCAGTGGTGTCGGATGGCAGAACAAGGAGCAATGGTCTGAAGTTGAAGACGGAGAGGTGTAGGTTGGCTATTAGGAAAAACTACTTCACCAGGAAGGTGAAGCACTGGAATGTGTTGCCTAGATAGGTGATGGATTCTCCATCCCTAGAGGTTTTTCAGTCCTGACTTGACAAGGTCCTGGCTGTGATGACTTAGTTGGGGTTGATCCTGCTTGAAGCAGGGGGCTGGACTCGATGACCTCCTGAGGTCCCTCTAGCCCTATGATTCCATGATTCTATGATCTAGTTGGTGGTGAGGGCTGGCTTGCCTTTAGCTCCCCCGCTTCCCCCCAAGACCATGCCCTTTTGAGGTGGCCTGGAGCTGAGCCTCTCCCCACCACATACTGCCCAGGAAAGTCTGTCGCCAGCCCTGATGACTACAAATGGCCTTGTCCTTTGGGAAGGTTAGTCTGAATAACACATAAATTAGGGCTACATTTTTAGATCTGGGAGTTAACATTTATTCTGCAAAACTATGTGTGTGTCTGCACGATCCCTTAGCTCATGCAGCCCCCCGCGAGTGCATGCCCAATTTTGTTAACTTGCTGGTGCACCTCTCAGCAGGCACTGGGTGGTACACTCCTGGCTCCAGATCTCTGGTCTGGTCTCGTTAACATTCAGCACAGGGGCAGCCTCCATTATGTGCTTCCCATGGCTCTGTGGAGTTTGTTTCTGGAGCCCTGAAGGCAGGAAATACTGGGGCCGGGCACTGCAGAGACACACCTGGCCAGAAGGGGGTACTCAAGTGGTAGTCAGCCCATTATAGAACCTCACTGGGGCAGAACCTCTCTCTTACAATGCATTTGCATCACTTAACACAAGGGGCCCTTGATCTCAATTGAGGCCCCATAGTACAGGTTGAACCTCTCTAGTCCAGCCCCCTTGGGACCTGACCGGTGCCAGACGAGAGAATTTGCAGAACCACAGAAGGTCAATATTGTCTAGCAGCATTACTGACTCTTCCACTGCTTACCGGGCTCTCAGAAGACGTTTAGGGGTAAATTGCAGCTAAAGAACAGCACGAAACACTGAGAGCCGGGACTGGCGGCTGGAAACAGACTTTATGGGACCCCGGGAAACTTGGCCACACCCGTCACATAGGACATCCTGGACCACAGATGTTGCCGGACCAGAGAGTTCCAGACTACAGAGGTTCAACCTGTCCTCCTGTAGTACAAATAATAGCAACTGCCATCCACCAATGCAGCTCAGGGTTGTGGCTTGCATAGAAGTATAAGCAAGAGTTAAAAAGCCCAGATGCTAAAAAAACTGCACGGCTGGTTGGCGTGCATGCGTTCAGCATTGCTAATGCCCCAGGGCTCTTGTATAATCGCACCATCTCTCTGCGCACCCCTGATTTCCATATTCCCCAGGAAGGAGATAAGTGGAGTCCAAATGAATCGTTTTTATCTCAGGCTTTAAAAGCCATTGGCAGATTCATTAAGTGGGGAATGGAGGATTTGAGCAGGGAGGTGAAACTTTGATACGGTTGGCATTTCATTGGTTGCATCTGGGCTCCAGTCATTACTCCTGCAAGTAATCCCATTGACTTCAGCACCGCTCCTGCCACAAGCAAGGGTTGCAGGGTCACTTTCTGTCTGTAGAAGAGCAGGAGGGACAGAACGGGAGAGTTTTCCAAGGCGTTGCCTTGGGATGAGCTGCCCTTCTGCCCTTTATGTCTTCACCAATCACCCCATGAGTTCAGGTTGGTTTCAGTGGAGTCTCCCATGCAGGACAACATGGGGGATGTTTCTAGTATATCCATAGGTAGCACAGGCAGAGAAAACTGGTGCAAAAATGTGGCAGGAACAGTGTGGTAGATCCAACTTCAGTGAAAAGGCTGGTGGGCTACTAAAGCCTGGTCAGATGCCACTGGCAGCCTATGTGGTGGAGTGCCTGGCACTCAGGCTGTCTGTGGTTGGAAATCAGTGTCAAGTCCTAAACTGGGGCAGGAATCACTGTGGATTTTTCCCCTGGATTTATAAGAAGACTCAGATCATCTGAGGAGCAGTTATGACACCTCCAGGGGAGGACTTGTTAGGACGAGACTTGAAGTTTATTTGCTCTGTGCTGCGCGGAGGCCGGCTCACGGTTCGATGCCTGTTTCTGTACTGGAAAACGTGAATAGTCGTATTTTCTGACCCTCATCTATGCTTTTTCAGGAAATCCCCAGCCTGTGATGACACAGGCACAACAGCGTAAGAGACACCTCATTGAGGTCTCTGGGCTCTTCTCACGTGAGCATCCACTACACATACCACAGCCCGGCCCAGCCCCTGGGGACTGTACGGCAGCCGGGAATTTGAATGAGATTGGATCATAAAAGCAGCGTGTAGCTGGAGGAGATGAAAGCCCATTTGGATCATTCCAAACTGCCATGCTTTGGATAACCTTGTGCGGAAATGATTATCTGATTTGTGCATCTGGAGTGATTAAAGCTCATGCTTCAGGAGATGCTGCTGTCCATAGGGGTCAGGAAGGAAACGATCCCTCTCTTTCACATGTTGTATTGTCATATGCCCGCTGTGCCTCCCAACCTTCCTCTGAAAGAGCAGGCATTGGCAACTTGGATGGCAGAACAAGGAGCGATGGTCTGAAGTTACAGAGGGAGAGATGTAGGTTGGCTATTAGGAAAAGCTATTTCACCAGGAGGGCGGTGAAGCACTGGAATGCGTTGCCTAGGGAGGTGGTGGATTCTCCATCCCTAGAGGTTTTTAAATCTCGGCTTGACAAGGTCCTGGCCGGGATGACTTAGATGAGGTTGATCCTGCTTGAAGCCGGGGGCTGGAATAGATGACCATACAGCCCTATGATTCTAACTGCTCAAAGCAAGATGCCAGACATACTGAACTAGGGCAGCGGTTCCCAACCTGGGGTTTGAAGACTCCTGAGTGTTCACAAGGGTATTGCAGGGGGTCCATGCAAAAAAAAAAAAGATCATAGAAAATAAGCTTTCAATAAATTTCAATCATGTTATTAATGGCCATCTGAAAATCTGTGTTGTGGTTTCCTTTTCTATTTAATCGCGTGTACATAGCATCTCGTATTAGCTTTCATGGGGGTCTGCAGCTAAGGGCTCAGCCACATACGAGGAAGCGGGGCCAGCTAAGGGCTCAGTCACATATGCAGAAGTGAGGTCCCTGCCTCACCAAACATTAAAACTCCTGTAAAGGAAAAACTCCTTACTCCTAAAAAGGGCAAAAGGGCACAACACACTGACATTGGCCCCGGGGTTGCTTCCGTGTCCAAACCCTGATAAAAAGTTAACTCCCCCCTCCCACACCAGAGACATGTGTGCCTTGACAAGCCCATTGGCCGGCCCGAGTCGCTTGTTCCTCCCGCCAAAAATCCGGACCCTTTCGGCTAGATGTTGGTGTGGGCTCCGCTCGCCCTCTGCGGTTTGGTAACTGTCCTGTAAGTACAGGCTTTCCCCTGTTCATCACCTGACATCGCGTTGGGGTAGATGGCGAGAGCGTGCTAGGTACTCCCCCTTAATTCCCCTCTTCGCATTGATTAAGCCATTGTTAACAAAGCTGTGTTACGCTTACTGCTTGTCTCGTCTCATCCACCACTTGTCTAGTGAACCCCTTTGGCTCCCGGGACAGTTGGTGTGCTAGGGATTGAGCAGTCTGGATGATCCCCCAGCTCTGGGACAACAGGTGGCACAAAGTCCAGGCCGATGTGCATTAGCAAAGCAGCAGTGGGATTTGCAAAGACACGCCAGGGCAGGCGTGAGGTGAGTTTCAGGTCAGAAGCTGGTTACTCACCTGCTTGCAGAACATCCCTCTCTGAGTGTAGCAAATCACTCCAAATTATGAGCATTCAGTTCACTCTCAATGGTTCTTTCTTTCATTTTTTTTTTAATAAAAAGACAAAGCTGGGAAACCAATATTTCACAGGCGTCTGATTGATCACCAGGCTTTAACCGAGTGTCACGTCCAATAACTCACAGCAAATCGGCGGTGTGTGTTTTTGTAACGCAGGAGAAATTCCTTACCGATTATTGCCCTGCTACGAGATACAAATGACAGGCATTTAAAGCCAATAAAAGCCCTTCATCTGCTCACTCCCTTTCTTTTACTGCCTTCTGTTTTGAGGGGGAAAATACTTAAAGCTGCCCAATGAGATGTTTTATTTCTTTCCTCTGAAGAAGAACCGGGGGGGGAATTATGGTGCAGTGAGGAAAATGAAGCTGTCAAAGCCCTGGGCTGGCATTTGGTGAGCTGGAAATGCAAGCGTCTTTGCCATTTAATACATGCTTGCAGTGTTGCTGCATTTTCACACTGCATTACGGGGTTCATGTGATGGCCCCAGGCCTGCAGCCAGGGCAAGAGCTGCTTTACTTCCGTGACAACTGTTCAGGCATTACAGGAGGTTCACATTGATCCAGGCGCAGAAGCAGTGCTTGGCTTTCTAGCCAAGCATCAGGAACTAGCCACCGATGTTCCCTGCCTATACATATCTGTTCTGTAGTAATACAGTCCTCTGCCACAGGCGTCCCTTGTGATACTGGGCATGTCACTTACACTGAGCTGCAAAGTTATTTAGCACCTACTTCCTACTGATTTTAATGGGACCTAGGATCCTAAATGCCTCTGAGGAGCTGTGCCCGTGTCTGTCTGAACTTTGTCTGCTCATCCGTGCAATGGGGTTTATAGCACTGGGGTGGTGAGCAATAGATGTACTGGTGAAAACCTTTGGATGATGATTATTAAATGGAGCACCACCCTGCCAGTAATGGATTTACCCACACAGTCCTGCATTGAAGCAAGGAAGTAATGCCCCCATTGTACAGATGGGAAACCAAGGCAAGAGAGACTGAGACCCACATCTTCAAAGATATTTAGGCTCCTAACTCCCCTTGAAATCACCGGAAACTAAATGGTTAAGTGTCTTTACCAAGGCTACACAGTGGCAGAGCCAGGAAGTCAGCACTCACAGTTCCTACCCTGCCTTCTAGCCCTTGTCTTCACATCGCCTTAAGTGCTGGCTGAGCCATGTGCCCCAGCTTGGGCAGCGTCTTGTGATTTAAGCATGGTGCTGATGGAATAACAACCATCCTCAGTTCTTGTCCAGCACTTTTCACCACTGGAGCTCCAAACACTTTACAAAAAAGGCCAGTGGCATTATCCCCATTATAAAGATGGGGAAACTGAGGCACGCAGCCTAACTGTGACTTGCCCAAGATCTCCCAGCAGCAGAGAGGAATAGACCCCCAGGCCTTCTGAATCGCCAGCCTGTGAGCTACCTACTAGGTCAGGGGTGAGCAAACTTTTTACGTTGGGCCCCACTTTTCATCCCTGCAATTAGCAGGTTCCCCCAAGCCACCTAATGTAATCCAAACCGATGGAAATTTCAGCTATGTTCAGAAGGAAAACAAACACACAAACAAACAAACAAACAACCTTTTGGCACATGTAAGAAATAAGTCTATAGAATGTAAAAAATGTATTAGTCGGTATAGAAACGTGGATGCTCATACATAAAACCAGTAACATAGTGCAACTTTTTTAATGAGATGGATGAGCCTGAGCCCAGCAGCCAGTCCTCCTGTGCCCCCACCTTATGAAATTTCACACCTGCCCCTCCTTTCCCCATTGTGTGCACTCCTGCACTAGCTAACTTACAAACCCCACCACCCTCTGCTGTATTTCAGTCACAGGAGACCTGCGTTCTCGCCCCAGCTGAGGTGCAGGATGGGTCCAGGTGGTTCCTGAAGAGGAGCAGAATGAGCACTCAGGGACACTATTCTCATTTTCCAATGGCAATAGGATGACTGAATCGGAAAACACGCTGCGGAGGGTAATCAAAGATGCAAGGATGCATTGCCTACGGGCTGTGTCTTCAGACCGGATCCAAACGCTGCACACCCTTGTGCTATTTTGGCTCCTGAACAAGTAATTGCTGACTGGCCCAGCAAACCGTCCCACAAGGGGGAAGTAACACAGCAGAGGATTGCAGAGGATTTGCAGGAAACTTTCCTAACGCGCACTCTAGAGGAATCCTGGCAGATCTGTCTGGAGTAACAAACTTTTCCAAAGCGTCCCCGCTGGGGTGCTACACAGCAATGAGAAGCAGAGGCAAACACTCCACAGCGTCCTTCATTGCGATCCCTTCTCCCACGTGCACCATATGACCAGATAAACAACCCCTCTGCCTGATGTAATCCTGCTGCATCAAAGCGAAATGAGTACTTCCCGAGTTCCCCTCTCTTGCTTCAGGAATACCAGAGCCAACAGGGACAATCACCACTGAGGGACCCAGGGCAAGATGGGATGGGGGCTGGCTTTGTGCCCTGGAAGAGGGGGGGCCAAAGGGGGGCAGGGGCAGTCAGAGCTCAGCACCACTGGAAATGAGGTGCTGCCCATCACACCCCCAACAGACACGTGGACTGGAACAGCAACAGCACTTGAAAGGGACCCAGAGCTCCGCCCACCAGCCTTTGAAATGCTGAGCCCCAGGGCACTTGCCCCTTTTACCCAATCCCTGTCGGCAGGCCTGGCCACACCTGGAACTGCTTAGGCCCCTCCAGAGTCCAAAAGAGGTTGTGGCTAACTGTGCCATTGGCCAAGGTCACTGCCAGTCCCGTACCCTTCTCATGTTCCTCCTGGAGCACCTTGTCCTCATGGTGGTCCATAAAACAGCCCATAGGACTTCCCAGGACTGGTTCCTGCTTCATGTTTAGTAGCTGCTCTTGATCTGGTGTGAATCTTCTAGAAAAACATGCAGTCTAGATGTAAAACCTCCCTGTGATAGAGAAACCCCCACCACCGTGTTAAATTGTTCCTGTGGTTGGGTTCCCTCACTTATATAGAGAACCCTGAGTCTTAGGTCAGGTCTACACTAGACCTTAAAGCCGATTGGAGCTATGAAACTCCAGCTACAGCAATTGCATAGCTGGAATGGACTTATCTACAATCGACTTACCTGGCCATCCTCACTGAGGCAGGCTGAGGGGAGACACTCTCCCATGACCTCTCTTACTCCTCACGAGATTGAGGAGTATCGGGGTTGATTGTCAAACCCTGATCGTTCAATCTTCCATGTCCCCATTAGACATGCAAAATTGAACCCCAGAAGACCGACCCTGTAGTGAAGACATACCCTTAGCTCATCCTCCCTCTCTCTTCCTTCCTACGAAGTTCCCAGTTAATTTCCCAAAGCCCGTAATCTGGAGAATCTCCCTCCTGGAACAGCCTCTAAAGTGGTGAAAAGTGTGAAATGAATGATTCACCCAGATCTGGAATCAATTCAGCTGATAGCCAGCGTGAAATGGGATTCGATTCACACCACTAAAAAACAAAGCAAAACACCTGTTATGGTCACAGCTCAGTTTTCTGCAGAGTTTACTGAAGAGCGAAAGTGCAAAACACACTGTTTCTTATGCTGTTAGTCACCATTAGATCCTTTCTCCCTCAATAGTCTATTAACCTCCTGGTTTATAGCAGGTGGAAAGGGCTGTCCTTGCCTTAAACTGGAAAATTATGTCAGGTATTGAGAGGTAAAAAGACCCACATAAAGCTGAGCAAACTAATTCGGATGAAATAGGAACTGGCCTCAGTCGCTGCACAGAACGATGACAGGACTGAACCAGCAAAGCCCTTGCAAGGTTTGAAACAGTGTGTTTGATTTTTCCCCTTTCCCTGATTTTATGTTTCTTTTTAACATCTGTATTGCCTAGTCCTGAAATGTCAGGAGCAAAGTTATTTTCAAAGCCACTTCCAGCCTGAGAGGAAGCAGAGAACGTGAACGTGTCCCAGGGATATTCACAGATCTGTAAGACTGGAAGGGAGCATTACAATAGCCTATTTTGGCTTCCTGCATAGCCCAGGCCAGAGAACATGGGTGGTATGTGACTCCGGCATTTGGAGAGGTGGGGAGAAAGCAACAGAAGCTTCCTAGAAATGGAGGGGGACACCAGCGCTCAGCTGTGACCCCCACTCCCTGCTCTACCCCACAGATGGCTCTTGCTTGGTTTTCTCCCCTCTGGGTCTCACCCCCACTCCTCCCCAAGCCTGGCTCCTTACCCTCAGCCCCCCTGCCTGTCTCTCATGCCTCTCTGCCTCCTCTCCCAGACCCCTCTCCTGCCTCTTTGCCCCAAGCTGTGGGTAGGTGGGGGCTGCTGGGGAAAGTGGGGCAGGAACAGGAGAAGCTGGAGCCAGGGCAGGACTGCAGAGTGAAGAAGCGGTGCAGGAGCAGGAAAAGAAGTAGCGTGGCTGGGGCCAAGAGGGAAAAGGCTTCAGGGAGGAGCTCAGGTGAGGGTGCAGCCCGGCCACCCTGTCAGTGATGGGCCTCCAAAGACAACAGGGCCGGTGCGCCTCCACTTGGAGATGAACCCCATCCTGCCCTGGGAGGAACTGCTGCATCTCTTTCCGCAAAGTGCCCACTTTAAGTGCTGCAGAACCTCCTTAAGGTGTTCTGTGCGAGAGGAACAAACTTAAGGGCACAGATGCAGAGTAAACTTTCCGGCTTATAAACTCCGGTCTGTGCTGCCTCCTGTGATCCTCCTAATGGTTCCAGGGGCCTTAAAAGGACTTGGGCAGAGTCAGGATTTCACCCTACAACTCCTTTGGTAAATTAATTTCTGAGGGGGGCGGGTGCTCATGTGGCCAGTGACCCCTTCTCTGTGTTCTCAAGAGTGGAAAGAAATACTCAGGGACCCTTCTGCCCCCGGGAGGTCCAATAAGGCAACAGCCATGATGTTCCAGCTGGCCATGGATTTGTTACTGGGCTAAGCTCTCAGGTTCCCAGACAAGAAGCCCCAGGGAATATTGTCCAGTTGATAGAGGCCTAGTCAAAGGGCATCGCTGAGGACAGAGCTGGGCCCAGTCAGTCTCAGGTTACTTGAAATACCACCGGGCCAGCTTGTGATGGTGTACACCGACCCCACCCTGGGCAACGCAGGGTTAATAAGCAGCCGTGGGCTCATTCGGCCCCGCCCCTGCCAAACCAGTGACAGACATCAAAACTGGAGAGAGAGGCTTAAAAGGGGGCGGGGGGGAGACCCAGCACAGCTGAGGGTAGAATAAGAAGAGCAGAGCATGCGTCCCAAGCTCCCCAAGAGAGGGCTGGCTGAGGGCAGGAGGAAGGAAGGGAGGGAGGGCCTGACGCAGACCCTTATTGGCCTGTGAACTTGAAGAAGGGTCTCTGAAGGGAGAGAGCTTTTCCCACAGCCATGGTGTTGATTTTCCCTGAGAGCCCCGGGAAGAACCGGCCGTCTCTCGTGACAGGAGCTGGTGTGGGGAGACACCTGGATCTTGCAGAGTCAAGGTCCAGGGTGGTGCTGGGGTGAAGTCCAGGGCTTAGTGGGGTGCCTGGGGGGAAAAAGCCTTGGTGACACTTCTAAATGAATAATAGTCAGATGAACAAGAAGTCCTCTGGCACCTTATAGCCTAACAGATATTTTGGCGCATAAGCTTTCGTGGGCAAAGCTTATGCGCCAAAATATCTGTTAGTCTATAAGGTGCCACAGGACTTCTTGTTGTTTTTGAAGATACAGACTAACATGGCTACCTCTCTGATAATAGTCAGATGGTTTAAATACCCAGGCCTGGGCTTTTGGTGGCAGTCGCATCAGCAGCAGCTGGGTCAGGAGGGTCTGAAGGTGCTCGGAAGCCAAGCTGTCTGGCCAGCTCATGAAGCAGCCCTGTAATCCCTTCCCTTATCAAGGAACATGCTCCTTATCAACCCTTTGCAGCAAGGTTAGTACGGTGGGGAGACAAGCTAAATCCAGGCTAGAAATGCACCCAGGCTGCCTCTCCTGCCTGCTTCATTGTTTGGAAAGCTGGCAGCATCCCCCTTGGCTTTCTTCCTGCCCTCCTTGCTTCCCCAGATGGCGCGCTGTTGACAGGAACAATTGGACACAAGACAACAATCTTATTTGTATAGCAGGTTTCACCCGTGCAGTCCCTCCTGCCCACCACTGAACGCAGAAGCTGGGTCTGAGCAAAGGGATTCCTCAAGGTGGCGATGCGGCAACCTCTGGGGTGGAAGATGGCAGCTGTTTTGCTGCCCGACCACCACTAAAGACGAGTTTGGGACAAGAAGGGCAGAATACCGTAGAGCTTCTAGGTAAGCAGGATGTAACTGCTGACGCTGGTATTTGGCATTTAATAGGCAGCAGGTTCAAAACATACCAATGGAATTTTTTCTTCACACATCTCATGGGCGGCCTGTGGAACTCCTGGCCAGAAGAGGTTGTGAAGACCAGGACTTCAACAGGGTTCCAAAAAGAACTAGATAAATCCATGGAGGTTGGGGCCCTCAAAGGCTGTTAGCCAGGATGGGTCGGAATGGTGTCCCTGGCCTCTGTTTGTCAGAAGCTGGGAATGGACGACAGGGGAGGGACCACTTGATGATTGCCTGCTCTGTTCATTCCCTCTGGGGCATCTGGTGCTGGCCACTGTTGGCAGACAGGATCCTGAGCTAGATGGGCCTTTGGTCTGACACAGTGGGGCCATTCTGATGTTATGTTCTTACATTTGGCCAGAACCCCAGGCAATTCCCAGCTATACCTATAGGAGGTGCTGTTAGATCTTGACTGGCTTCAGCTGGTGGCAGTTTCTCAGGATCAGAGCAGACCAAGATTTAGCCTTCATGCACCAGTCTCCCTTCCTGGAACCCATTAGTATGTAATATACAATCCAGCCCCACCAGGGCTGCCAGCTACCGTGGGTCCCAGGGCAAGGGGCCCACAGTTCACCTCTACTTCAGCAGCAGTGACAGCTGAGCTGCAGGCCCCTTTGAAACACTGGGCCCCTATGCAACTGCCCCACTTCTTGCTGCCAGCGAGCCAGCTCAGGCTGAAATGCATGTCGCGGAGGCTTTCCCAGAGCCATAGCCCGGGGCTTTACATTCCTTTCCCCTTCAGGGTAGGGCACTTCCTTGTTTCCTTGTATCAGAGACCAGACCTCTGTCTGTTCTTTAGGGCTCTGTTGCCCTCTACATAGACTTCTTCTCGCTAAACCCAAGGGGAGTTCTATTCCCAAACCACCACTGTGTCCACAGCAAATCCCTTCAGCTCTCCTGTCACTCAAACTGAGCATCAAGCTGCCCCTTACCTATCCCCCTGTGGGCCCAGCGCTTCGTCAAATCATCCTTTCCAATCAAAGGGCATTCTGAGCAGTCAGGCGTGGCCTTGCACCCCTCCAAAGCTCCAACTTCCCCTTGGTCATGTACTCAAAAGAAGGCCGCTATTGAGCAATATTT
Organism: Carettochelys insculpta; assembly: GCF_033958435.1. Classification (NCBI taxonomy): domain Eukaryota; kingdom Metazoa; phylum Chordata; order Testudines; family Carettochelyidae; genus Carettochelys; species Carettochelys insculpta. The sequence continues at coordinate 8,503,659 of NC_134138.1, forward strand.
CCTCTGATTTTTTTCCATCCATGGGAAGAATTAATTTTGCTGTGTGCACCAAGGCATGTGCTTATGTGCACCACCAATGCAGCCAGCTCTGGGCACCGTGAATGCTCGGCTAATCAGCTGGGCAGCAATTGAATTTTTCTTTAGCTTACAGGGAACACTGCCGTCTAGTCGGGTAACCCCGAAGTCTTGCCTGCAAAGCGATGTGCTCTTTTAACTAAGCCTGCAGTTCTCTCCCTCTGCCTCGCATCTCCTGCAGTGCTCCTCTGCAGGAAAATCGAGTATCGTCATAAGCCAGCTTCCAGTTTGAAATAAGTAAGCAACACATGGGCTAGGCAGGCTGGCCTTCGTGAGCAAGGAGCCAAATGCGCAGCTCTGCACCGACCAGCAATCGTACCATAACAAAATGCTCTGGCCTGCCCTCTTGCTGAAAACAGCTTGTGAATATTAAATCTGTGCCTGGCTGTGTCCATGGGACAACAGACGAGAGCCCGTTTCAATGAGGAGTGAGTTTGCTGTTTCCAGCCTCTACAGGGTTTTTTCCATTTTACAATGAAGTTGAGGGGAGGAGAAATTGCTTGAGCATGACCTGATAAATACAATGTATCCAGCCTAATAACACCAACAGCTCATGCCCTTGTGAGCGGAACCTGGCTGCTGTTGCATTACCAGGTTTTTAACAGCCAGCATGGCATTTTTCAATTAGCACCTTTCTCCAGACAAAAATGTTCCCACATACTGGGTATTCCGTGAATGACCCACAGAAAAGAGTGTTTCATTTCGCCTCATTTTCTTTAACCCATTGCTTTTCCACTGCTAGGCTAGATCAGTCCCTACGCCTGAATTGGCAGCACAGCAAGTGTGTTCTCTCCCCAGCGTGCAGTGTCCCAAAGATGGCCTGTGCTCTGCCTGGATCGCGCGCCTCTCTGTCTGATATCAGAGAGATAGCCGAGTTAGTCTGTATCTTCAAAAACAGCGAGAAGTCCTTTGGCACCTTATAGACTGACAGATATTTTGGAGCATAAGCTTTCATGCGCAAGGACCTGCTTTGTCAGATGCATGAGTCGAGGCGTTTCAGAAGAGGATTTAAAGAGGGAGTCTCAGTCAAGGGGAGGGCCAGAGTTGACAAGGTCTATTCAGTCACAGAGGATGTGGTCCATTATCAGCAGTTAATGTAGTTAATGTGGTTAATATTAACTGCTGATATTGGGCCTGATCCTCCGTGGCTGATTAGACCTTGTCAACTCTGGCCCTCCCCTTGACTGAGACTCCCTCTTTAAATCCTTCTCTGAAACTCCACCACTCATGCATCTGACGAAGCTGGTCTTTACCCACGAAAGCTTATGCTCCAAAATATCTGTTAGTCTATAAGGAATCTCTGCTCTGAAGTGTTAGCAATGCAGCATGGACCTTCTCCCTGGACAATCCCCATGAAAATGTAATGTCTGCAAAGGACAAAAAGTTGCAGGATTATGAGAAATGTTATTCTCTGAAACGCAAGGGGATGGCTGAAAGATGCATGCACAGGGGCAACGTCAAGTGGGTTGAACTCTGCTGGGGCTTACCTCAAAACAAATCTGCAGAGGCCTATGATGGGATTAGCTCTCTCTGAGATTGCTCCTGGTGCCGCCTAAGTGTTAATCAATCCCTAGCACAGTTCATTTCCCCTTGGCACTGTGAAAGGGGGAACATGCCCCAGGAAATCTTCCCGAGCTATGGTAGGATCAGAGCAGCCACTGGATGGCACTGTCCCCCCACGTGTGATCCACTACCAGGGTTGATTATCCAGCAGGAAAATGTCAGTGGTCAAAGACACAGCATGGACCTCCCCATTCTTCTGTAAAAGACAATGGCAGTTTTGCCATTACCTGCAGGGGGAGACAGGCTGGACTCCAGGGTAAAGTTTGTTTCAGGTGGTTTGGTTTCTAGACCACAGAGAGGGGCAATGAGCAAATCTGGTGCAGGTGTAACCCACACACCTGGGTATGGTTCACTGTCCCATGTAGTGGCACCTAGACTGGTTAGACAGAGAAAGAATGAGTGTCCTCTACAGCCTTAGCTGTGATCCAGGTGGCTTTTAGCTCACATGTAGAGGCTCCTCCACTAAGCTAGACAGGTCCCAGTTGTGAATCCACCTGTAGGTGGTTACGTAGGATCTGAGCCTGACTCAAGAGTGGGATTTGGCTTCAGATTCATTTGGCCCTGGAATCTAAGAGCTGATGTCCCCGATTTCCAGCTCAGACTCTCATAACCTCAGACTGGCTTCTGCTATCCTGCTTTGACATCTAACGTGAGCAGAAGTTCTTGCATGATTTTATCTACACCTCAGTGGCAATGAAGCAAATAGGCCCTTTCTGACTTAGGATTCAACTCACAGCAAAGCCATAGGGGCTGCTTCAGATGCAGAGATCCGACTCTCTTTCATACTCACGTACACAGAGAGACACAGAGGAAATCCAGATTCTGCTGATGCCAAGAAGAATTTTGCACTAACTTCAATGAGTGAAGATTGCATCCTAAGACTTTAGGTTCCAGATTTGGACCCATTATCCTAAGAATCAGTTGGGTCCTGGATCTGGACGATCCTTTCTCTGCAGTGGACATAATGAGGCACTCGCTGAAGCCTATTGGTGCTACTTCCTTCATCAGATACAGAAAAATCAGCATTAGACACGTCAACCACAATCTTCACTTTAATCTTCTTTTTCCTCATCTTAACTTAGCTGCTCAGCCCTGTGCTTCAGAACTGTGACATGGCATGGGAAGTCGTTTCTCCCCAGTTGATTGATAGTGTGTTATTTCACTTCAGATAGGCTTGGAATAATATCCTATTCAGCAGACGTGTTGTCCAAAGAGATATATGTCTTAGTTCCACATCAGCGTTCGGCTGTGTCTACACTGCAAGCTTCTGTTGGGAACATTCTGACGACATCCTCCTTCCATGAGGAAGAAGGGATGTTTCAGCACAGGGGGTTTTCCCAACATTTGGCCTGTGTCTAGGGGCCACGTCTGGAAAGCCTCTCTCCACATAACTGTCTGCAGAAGATATACAAACACGTTGCACAATTTGCTTATTTTTTGCAGACGTTTCTTGGCAATCTAGACAAAGGCTTGTAGAGACAAAAATACATTCTGCCCGCAATACCTATAATTTGATCATTTAAGCGTCAGTCACCTTCCTGTAGAAGTTGTGTACCATGACTATTGAAAGGTGTTATGTTATTCAGGGTCTTACAGTTACAGTTATTGAAGAGACACGTCTGATGGATTTAAGCTATTTTAGTTGTCACTCTGGAATTCAGAAAGGGAAGGGATCTGTGCTCCCTTAGGCCTTTGTCTAAGTCCGGGGTGTCCAACCTGTTCTGAAGCTGGCAATTGCTATAGTGAACTAGCCACATTATTCTGAAAGTATATTTGTCGCTTAAGCCAACTAGTCACCCTCACCCAGCCAAATAGCCACAAGGGGCTAGTGGCTAGCGTGTTGGACACCATAGGTCTAAGCAAAGATGACCCGTCCCTGCTGATAGTGGGGAAATGGCAGGGTAGAAGGGGGGCAGCACATTCAGTGGATGTTACTGATCATGCTTCATCTGGGAGCATGCTCAATATAACCAAGCAATAGGTCATGGAACAGGGGAGGGGGACATGTGTCCCTCTGGACCACCCCAGCCCACCGCTTCTCCCCCCATGTCTCCTCTGTGTCTCAGAATGAATGCAACATGAGGGCGCAATCTGCAGCTGGTGCAAAGCAGCCTAATTGCAGAAGTCAAGGAAGCAATGTTGCTTCAACTGCCCTTCCGGCCCTTTAGCACGTTAATCAGCTGCAGAGTTTCTGACCAGCCAACATTTGGGCTCTACCTCTTACTGAATCTCTGCTCGCAGAGAGCTGTGCCTGCTCTGCATAAGCCAGTCTTTAATGTTTAGGTGAAAAAGAATGAGAAACAGGCCATTACTGAGGCCAGGAAATAGAAGACAGGTTAGGAATTGTTTCCCAGAGCTGACAAGTGAGTAAATCACTGTGGTTTATTTTGATGCAACTGACATTTTTTGTAAAGGCTTTCTTCCAGCCGCCTGAGCTATCCATCAGCCAGCTAAACTGTGAAGCGGCAGCATGTCGTTTGGTGTATGGAGCTATTCACCTAAACAACAAGAGAGACGTCATAACTTCCAAAGCTCATTGGGCCTGCTTCTGGGTTTGCATGCATGGGACTTCAAAGGCGATGCTCATAGTCTCTCCTGACTTGGGATAATAATGTGGACAGGATTCAGGAACTGGATTCGCCGCTGTCTTGTGTAACCATCTTCGTAGTTTTGGATGGCAGAACAAGGAGCTGTGTTCTAGAGTTACAGAGGGGGAGGTCTAGGTTGGATATTAGGAACAAGCATTTCATGAGGAGGGTGGTGAAGCTCTGGAATGTGTTACCTAGAGAGGTGAAAACTTCATCCCTAGAGGTATTCAAGTCCTGGCTTGACAAAACCCCGGCTGGGATGACTTAGTTAGGGATGGTCCCTCTTTGGGCAGGGGCCTGGACTTGATGACCTCCTGAGGTCCCTTCCAGCTCTAGGGATTCTGTGGTTCTAAAGTGACTGAAGAGTGGGTGAGAAATGGAGTTGGAACACAAACACTGCTTCACATACCAGTGGGCGGAGAATATGGAGATAGTAGTGTTTCCTAGCCACCTTGCACTGGTGTCAGTGCTACACCGGGTAGAACTATCAGGTTGCTCAAAAGATGGGCCAGATCTGCTGGGATCGGACCCAGGATTATGGGATTTAATAGCACAAACTTGAGTGAAATGATCATAGAATCATAGACTCCTGAGGCTGGAAGGGACCTCAGGAGGTCATCTAGTCCAGCCCCCTGCTTCAAGCAGGATCAACCACCACTAAATCGTCCCAGCCAGGACCTTGTCAAGCCAGGACTTAAAAACCTCAAGGGATGGAGAGTCTACCAGCTCTCTAGGCTGCACATTCCCATGCTTCACCACCCGCCTGGTGAAGTAGTTTTTCCTAATATCCCACCTACTTCTCTCCTGTAACTTCAGACCACTACTCTTTGTTCTACCGTCTGTCACCACTAAGAACAGTTTCTCTCCATCCTCTTTAGAGCTCCCCTTCAGGAAGTTGAAGTCTGCTATTAAATCACCCCTCAGTCTTCCCTTCTGCAAACTAAATAAGCCCAAATCCTTCAGTATCTCCTCATAGGTCTTGTGCTCCATCCCCTTAATCATTTTTGTTGCCCTTTGTTGAGCCTGCTCCAGCACATCCACATCTTTTCTATACTGCGAGGTCCAAAACTGGATGCAATAGTCCAGATGTGGCCTCACCAGTGCCGAATAGAGGGCTGTGGCCACATTTGGCCAAAACCTTGAAATGTCCCATTTTGAAGATTACTAATGAGGAGCTGAATTGAATATTCAGTGCCTCATTAGCATTAGGATGTTTCCAGCCGCGGCACTTCGAAAGCGTCTCTTTTGGAAGCGCACAGCTCGGCACTGCTACACGGGGTCCTTTTCGAAAGGACCCCTCTCCTTTTGAAATCCCCTTATTCCCCTCTGCTGAATATTCAATTCAGCGCCTCATTCGTAATCTTTGAAATGGCCATTTGCATGGCCATTTAGAAGTTTTGGCCAAGTGTGGCCACACCCGAGGGGAATAACTACTTCACTAGATTTGCTCGAAATGCTCCTTCTAATGCACCCCAGTATACCGTTAGGCTTGTTGGCTACAAGGGCACACTGTTTACTCATATCCAGCCTTTCATCCACCATAACCCCTAGGTCCCTTTCTGCTCTATGGCTGCTGAGCCAGTTGGTATCCAGCCTGTAAGAATGCTTGTGATTCTTCTGTCCTGAGTGCAGGACTCTAAACTTCTCCTTGTTGATCTGTACCAGATTTCTTTTGGCCCAAACCTCCAATTTATCCAGGCCACTCTGGATCCTATCTCTAAGTTCCAATGTATCTACCTCTCCCCCTAGCTTGGTGTCATCTGCAAACTTGCTGAGGGTGCAACCCAGTCCCTCATCCAGGTCATTAATAAAGATGTTGAACAATATCAGCCTCAGAACCGAGCCCTTGGGGAACTCCACTTGAAACTGACCACCATCCAGATATTGAGACATTGACCACTGCACATTGGGCCCGATCGTCAAGCCAGCTTTTTATCCATCTTCTAGTCCATGGATCCAATCCACACTTCCTTAACTTATGGGCAAGAATATTGTGGGCAACTGTACCAAAAGTCTTGCTGAAGTCAAGGTATATCACATCCACTGACTTTCCCATGTCCACAGAGCCTGTTACCTCATCATAGAAGCTAATCAGATTGGTCAGGCAGGACTTGACCCTGGTGAATCCATGTTGGCTACTTTTGATCACTTTCCCCTCTTCCAAGTGCTCCAAAATAGATTCCTTGAGGATCCCCTCCATTATTTTCCCAGGGATTGAGGTAAGGCTGACTGGTCTATAGTTCCCTGGATTGTCCTTATTTCCTTTTTTAAAGATGGGCACTATGTTTGCCTTTTTCCAGTCATCTGGGATTTCTCCCAATCTCCAAGAGTCTTCAAAGATAATGGCCAAAGAATCGGCAATGATATCTGCCAATTAAATCCAGACTCATGGATTTGTGTACATCTAGTTTTTCAGAGCCACCAGCAATGCCTCTCAGCCACGTAAAGAACCTGTCTCCTTGCTGGCTACCACTAGCAATAGTTAACAGCTAGTGCTGGTGATTTCCTGCTAGGCTGTGGGCATGATTTAGGGTACTTTTAGGGCACATTTAAACTAGCCAGGAGATGAACCAGTCAGGGTGGATCTTCTGGGGACTGATTTCACATGCCTTGTGGAGAAGCATGAAATCTAACTATGGGGGTTGACATTCGACCCTGGTACTCCTCATTCTTGTGAGGAGAAAGAGAGAGTGTCTCCAACTGACCTCCCTCAGTGAGACCATCCATATAAGATGATCCTAGACAAGCCGATTCCAGCTATGCAATTGTGGTAGATGGAACTGCCTATCGAGGTTCAACTTGCAGGTCTAGTGTGGCCCTGACCTTAGTGGGTGCAGGAGTTCTCCTGACATTGTCTAGCAGTGGGTGTGTTTAAGAAGGGCAGGTGAAATGAGCCCTCACCCGGGCAGATCTGCACAGCAGGTTCTTCTTTTTAATTTCTCTCTCACTCTTGGGCCAATCCTGACCTGAAAGAAACTGCATGGCTCCGATGGGTGACCCTTTCCCGTGGGGAGGGGATCCAGAGCTGAGGGCAGCTATTGATCAGCATATTTCAAAAGATCCCCTAGCCTCAGTTAACACAAACCCTTCTGGCAGCTGCCTGCTGAGGAGTCACCGTGGGACAAGTCCTATATTATGTGCCCTTTAAAAAGCCTGGGACTATGTAAATAGCACCAGAAGACTCATTTACTTGTGAAACCTGGAGGACGTAGAGACATTTTTCATGTATAAAGGAAACCCCATAAAAAGCCCCTCTGAGGAAATGAAATCTGGAACATGACAGCCAAAGATTTGTAAATTCTTCAAGTTAGATATTTTTATTAGGAGTTGAGGCAAAAATCAATCTATTAATGTTACTTACCCTGTTTTTTCTCCCTCACGCACAAGAAAGACATTGTTCGGGGTGCATTGGAGCAAAAGATTTAAACTGAGAGGACTTGATATTATAGGTAGGAAAGAAAATTCTTTCTCGGACAGTTCCTGACCTTGGAAATTTGTTTCCTGCACATTCTTAGTGACACAATTAATTCTCACTCCTGTTACTAGCCTGGGTGATGACAACAAGCCTCAGGGGTCCACCAAGACCAGTATCCTCCCTCTTACAAGGGGCAGTAACAGGTGCTTCAGATCAAGCTGCAAAAAGCCTGCTGCAAGCAGTTATGAGGTAACATAGGCGCAGGCAAAGTTTCAAAGTTTCCTCCTGAGTCCTATCAGTATGTGGTTGGCTTAAGCCTCGAAGCATTCAAGTTACTGAAATTTGTGGCTATTTTGTTAACATCAGTCATCCCTCGTGTAACACCTGCATCGCCATGGATACCAATGGGGACCACCAGGTGTCCAAACTGTTGCCTGGGAACAGGGTTCTTCTCTGTCTATGAGCCTGTGCTGTGTTATTGGTTTCCTGGGGTTTTCCTGAACGCAGCCAAACTGCAAAAGGCAGTGCAAAGAGGCTCACATATCGCTTTTCTGTCCGATGGTGGCTTGGTTAACTAGTCAGACTAATGAGGCTAGGGGAGTCCAGAAAGGTCAGTGGGAACTACAGGTGCAGCACAGAGTCAGGGAAGGATGATTAAAACTCAGGGCTCAGTGAATGGGTCAGACCCAGAGAAATAATAAGAGACAACAGAAAGTGAACCCTACACAGGCCATTGAGTCGCAGACTGAAGGACTCTTTCGGAACTGGCCTTTCAGGCAAAGCTTCCTGTGATTTCTCTCCTGGAGGGGTTAGGGGGTTGTACAGCAGAGCACTCTGGGACTTGCAATAATTAAAAATCTCCTGGCCCTTTTGGAAGGATTAGGGTTGCTGACGCTGGAGCTCTGGCTCAGTTCCATTTGAAGTCATCAACTCCTGCCTACTTTCAAAGTTTCAGTGGATTATTCGCTCATGGCTCAACACAAAGGTGCAGCTTTACACTGTGGAATGCCGTCAACAGCACACCCCAGAGCCAGCTGCATTTTCATGGTAGGTGAAGCGATTGCCCCCCTCATCTTGTTGAGTGCTCTGGGCTCCTCCTGGAGAATTTATGCAGTATAAATACAGCTCATTGCCATCATTGGCCTTTGTACTCATCCCTTAAGTGTTTAGGTGGAAACCAGGGCTTTCCGGAGGGAGAGGAGGAACTGTGCCTAACCTGTAGAGATTGGAGAAAGGCTGCTCAGAATTCTGATCGGGCCCATAGTCCCTGCTGCTTGCTGGCTTCCCCACTGGAGGGAATGGGCTGAAAGTGAGTCCACAGTGAGCATCAAAGATGCAATGTGATGGACCGTCATCTGAGGGGCAATCTTGGAGGTCCCTGAAGAATTGCCAGTGAGCCGATCTGAATTCCACCTGGCCAGGCTAGACCCCTGCGCTGCCCATCCTTGTGCTGATGCATCTGCTGACCATCGCTGGCTGGCTGGCTTCCAAGCAGACATGGGTCCTGAAGAGGGATAGCAGATTAATTCTGGGAGGGCCTCTGTATCCAGGTGATGATTTATGAGCTGCAAAAATGTATTGGAGCCTGGCGTTGTAGCACGCCTAGTGCTTCAATGATTAGTGTGCCCCAGTCAAGGAAGATGGGCGTCACTGTTCCCTGTAAGATGAGCACTTGGGCGGCCACCCAGGAGAGATTCAGGTGCTGTCCAGCTTTTTAGCTGAGCACCCGCAGCTTTCACAGCCAGCAGCCTGTGTTTCTACTGGTGGTGCACATCCATACCTCCCTAAGCGCTCATAACAAATTTGATTCTGCACACGGATGGAAAAAAATTATAGGGAACATTGACAGGGAGTTGGGAGGGGAGGGACATAGGATCACTTCCACCCTCTGATTTCTGGTAGCCAAGGGATCTGATGCACCACTCTTAAATTCCAGGAGAAATGTCTTGATGCAGCCCCATCTAGACAACATCATGTTCAGAGGGAGTGGTGAAGGTGATGGTTTTGTCCAGAATTAAGCCCTTGTGTGTAGGCAGTATTGGAAAACTAGCCCGCGAGCGGGGAAAGTGGATTTTGGAATTAATGCTAAAGATAAACCAATATCTGCAATGTAAGAACTAGTCCCATGACTCATCTCTTCATCCAGAGATTAAAGGAACTAAAGACGGCTGGCTCCCATGGCCATCGACTCAGGAGGAGATGCTAACCACGCAACAGCCTTTGGAGGCATGAAGGAGGGGAGAGGAACTGTTTACGGAGTCCCATGCTCGAAAAGGAATAGTTCTGGTTTTTGCTTTGAAAGTGTCAAAACCGTTTGCTCTGGAGCTGGGCACCTGCCAAGCAGGATCATCTCTTGCTGCTCAAGACGGGCTATCAAAACCAAATGGGTAACTGTGGGACCTCGCAAGCCGAAGACCTCATTAACAGCCCCTACGCACCCGCAAAGAGGCTACGTGCCAAAGGGCTGGTCCCATCAGCTTGAATTCTGGAAGAAGGAAATAAAATTGCCTGGCAAGAAATTCTTTAGCCCCTTTCACTGCTTGGCGTGTCACAGGGCTGGAGCAAGGGAACAAAGTCAGACATGGCCAGGGTCATTCTGGGTTAGCCCAAACAGCCCTTGGTGCTGACAGCTTGCTCCAATGCTGTCACCTGTGGGAACCACAGACTGTAGCTCATTTGTTGGTACAGGTTGAACCTCTCTAATCTGGAACTCTTGCATCTGGAAACATCCGTAATCCAGCATGATTTTAGTTAGACAGATGACCAGGTTTCCCATGGTCTCATAAAGTTTGTTCCCAGCTACCAGTCCTGGCTCTCAGCATTCTGCACTGTTATTTAGCTGTAATTCAGCCTAAATGTCTTCTGAAAGCCCAGGAAGCAGTGGAAGTGTAATGCTGCTAGTCCATATTGACCTCCCATAGTCTGGCAAATTCTCTGGTTGAGCACTGGTCAGGTCCTGAGGGTGCAGGACTAGAAAGGTTCAGCCTGCATGCGGTGCCCTGCTTTAACCTTTAACTAACGCTTCCATTTGTTATTTTTTTACCTCATTACTGAATGTTGAGGTTAGGTCTACACAGCCCAGTTATTTCAGAATAACATGTTATTTCAAAAGAGCTATCCTAGACCGTATCTACGCTACGTTCCTCTTTCGAAAGAGGAATGCAATTATGGGAAATAGAAAATGCAAACGAAGGGCTGATTTACAAATCTCATGCTTCATTTGCATAATCTCTTTTGAGCACATTTTTGGAAGAGTTTTTTTTTTTTTTTTAAAAAAAACAATGTAGACAGTGCTCTTTCGGGGGAAAAACCATTTTCAAAAGAACCCTTCTTTCTATTTTGTTTCAGGAAGAAGGGTTCTTTCTGAAACAGAAGATAGACAAAGGCTCATGAAGTATTTGGGGGCTTTGAATGAGTGAGCTTCCTGAGGGATGCTGAGCCCAAATGTGCCCAATGCCCACAAAGAAGAAAGGACGCAGCTCGCTTGTTATGCAGCTCTCACTCTAGCACAGAGGGAGTTCAAAGGTGGCCCATTGTGATGCTCCAGGAGGGGCCCACCTTAATTTCAGCAAATGGAGCAGCAGAAGACAACAAAAATGATCAAGGGTCTGGAGCACAAGACCTATGAGGATAGGCTGAGGGATTTGGGCATGTTTAGTTTACAGAAGAGAAGACTTAGAGGTGAGTTAATAGCAGCCTTCAACTTTCTGAAGGGGAGCACTAAAGAGGAGGGTGAGAAACTGTTCTCAGTGGTGTCAGATGGCAGAACAAGGAGTAATGGTCAGAAGTTGAAGAGGGAGAGGTGTAGGTTAGATATTAGGAAAAACTTCTTCACCAGGCGGGTGGTGAAGCATTGGAATGCATTGCCTAGAGAGGTGGTGGATTCTCCATCCCTTGAGGTTTTCAAGTCCCGGCTGGACAAGGTCCTGGCTGGGATGACTTAGTAGAGGTTGATCCTGCTTGAAGCAGGGGGCTGGACTAGATGACCTCCTGAGGTCCCTTCCAGCCCTAAGATTCTGTGATTCAGTAGCCCTAGGGAATGGGAGACAATATGCATTAGCCAAATGCCATTGTAGTTAAGTTTCAGGCCAGGGAATCTTATAGCAAACAGCTGATCAGGCCCAGGTACTTCCTGAACTTACCAGCCACAGCTCAGTCCCCAAGTCAGGTTGAGCTTGTCTGCAGGTATCGAGAAGAGCACCTGCAGCCCACCTGGGCCTACCGTCTCCTTTCTTCCCTTTCTGTCTCTCCTGTCCCTGCTGATATGACTCAGCCACATCCCACACCTGGACAGGTCAGGGATTCTTTGGCTTTCCTCAGGCTTCGGGCTCCAGATCATCCCTCCAGGGGGTTGTACACTTTTACCCAGACCCATTTCCCCTGGAGATGTGTGGACACCAACACAGGATGCAAGCACCAGCAGTGCAAGATGCCAGGGTATTCCAAGGTGCTGCCATTTTCAGGTGTGGACCAGTTGGGAATTAATTTCCCCCCTGAGATGGGCATCTACAAAGTGTCCAGGCCCAGGGTTATTTTGGGAAATGCAGCTGAAGGAAGTTGGAAGAAAAAGAGTTAATTCCACCCTGGGCAATTGCAGGAGGATGGGGGAATGTGTGTTTGGCCAACTGGAAGACACAATGGTGCTACCTACCAACGGGGTTGCATCATGCAAATTGTCGGTGTTGTTGGAGCATGCCGAGCGCTGCACAACATACGAGAAGAGCAGGGATGCAGTCTTCTTCCTTAAGAAATTCTGGGCCCTCTTCTGGCCAGGCCTGGTACACGCAGACAGAAAGCTTGTCATACTTGGGGCTGAGTCCAGGTGAGTGACAGCAGTAACAAGTCCCTATCTGTGTGACCTCGGGCCAATCATGCAGATTCTCTGTGCCTGATAAATTGGGGATAATATCTACCCGGCTCCTATTTGGGTGTTGTGATGTTTAATTCACTCGTGTCACATGGGCTATGTCTACACTAAAGCCACCTTTTGAAATAAACTTCTTCCAGAAGATCTCTTCTGAAAAACACTTCTTTCGAAAGCGTGTGTCCACGCACAAAAAAGTGGAAACAAAAATCAACATGCTCTTTCGATGGAGAGCATCCACACAGCTGCTGCTCTTTCAAAAAACTGGCGGGGATCAAAAACTCTGGCACCATGAGGATTGGTCTTTCAAAAAGAGGGCCTATGGAGTTTCTACACGTGCTTGTTTTCAAAAGAAGCTTTTGAAAGAAGGCACTTTTCTTGATCCAGGAGCGGAAGAGGGCTTCTGGAAGAAGAGCCACATTCTTCTGATTTCGTATGGAAAGAGAGCATGTACATTTGAAGAAGAGCCAGAGTTTTTGAAAGAACTTGTTCGAGTAGATGCAGCCATGGTGATTAACGCTTCCAGCTTTGCCCTGATATGCTTGATTCTTGAATTGTTTGCACTTATATAACATGGACGGCTTTCCACTGCTTGTTTTGCTCCTGTGTTGCTGAATATATTCTGAAATCACTCTGCCACTCACAATCTTAATGCAAAGTTAACAAAATTTATGGTGGCCCAAGCCAGCATGTCCAGAGTTGCATTTGTAAAAATCAACCCCGCGTACTCAAGTGCTTGTGGAGAAACTAATGGACTTACACAATGCCCAATAATTCAGTACGACTGTATCGGCCCTCCTGCGTTTATGTCTCTTAGGTACTGTGCCATTTTCTCGGCAGTTCTGTGCGTTTAGCCCCTTTATAAAATCATAAATGCAAGGAGGTGGCCAGCAGGGGGATTTGTTGTGTGGTCATTACATGGGGGCTCTCGTTACTAGTTTACAAGAAAGGCATATTAAAAAGTGCGATATTGTCTTCACATAACAATTTTCACCTTGAACAACCTGAAAACACTCCACAAACTTTGCACTTTTGCAAACTGAGGCTGGTTCTGAATGTTCCCATCCTATGTGTAAGTGGCTTTCCCACTGACTTCAAGGGAAGGTGCATGAAAATGTGTGTTAAATGGTGCTCTGGTCATAGTAATCATTTGGTAGATTCTAGCTGCGTCTACAGTAGCTGGCTATTTCAAAATAGTCGGCCCAACTTCGAAATAGCGCACGGTGCGTCTACATGCGCTGTGCGCTATTTCAAAGTGGAAATCGAAGTAAGGCAGTGAGAAGTTGAAATCGCTATCTCCATCAGAAGATGGGAATAGCGCCCTACTTCAATGTCCAACTTAGAAGTAGGGCATGTGTAGATGATCTGCGTCCAGCTACGTCAAAATAGCAGGGGTCCTCCATGGTGGCCATCAGCTGACGGGATGAGAGACGCTCTGTCCAGCCCCTGTGGGGCTCTATGGTCATCGTGTGCAGCAGTCTCTTAAAGCTCCACATCCCCATATTTTCCAGTTGCAGGAAGCTGAGAGCATGCAGGCAGCAGAACAGACAAGTGCACAGCCTGCACACACTCCAGAAGCCCCAATCCCCCACCCAGCACCCATGGCAGCCAGCCAGCCCCCCAAGTGCCCCCAGGGCACACCCCCCAAAGGAGACCCAGGGCTCCTAGCTGTCCAGCCAGGAGGGGAAGAGGCAGCAGGGCCCCTCCTGGTTGGATGCCGAGATCTGGGACCTGCTGGGGCTTTGGGGCGAAGAGGAGGTGCTCCAGGTAATGGGGAGCAAGTGGCGGAACACATATGCATTTGCCTAGCTGGCCGAGGGCCTGGCTGCCCAGGGTCCCCCTGTCCATACTCCTGACCAAGTCAAAGAGCTGCAGCAGGGTTACGCCTGGGCCCAGGACACAGCCAGCCGGTCTGGGGCCACCCCCTGCCACTTGCCTCTTTTACAGGGAGCTCAGTGAGATCCTGGGCCCCCGGTACACCTCCTCCCCACTGGCTACCCTTGACACCTTGGCCAACAAGCCCCAGCAGGCCCCAGAGCCAGAGTCGGTCCCAGAGGCCAGCCCTGCACCTGAGGGGCCCCCAGAGGAGCCCACCCCTGGGACAGTGGAGGAGGGCTCCAGTGATGGGGGGCTCTAATTGACCTCCCCTCCTGCAGCTCCAGCAGGGCATCCGCCCAACGGGTGTGCCCCGACTGTGGGAGCTGACAGTCAGGTATGTACCCCAGGCACACAGCCACGGGTTAAGGGGCAGGGCAAGGGACATGACAAGGGCCCCCCACATATCCAGCTGACCCTGGCCCACCACGTCCCCCAGAACATGTCAGCACCTGCCCCCCAGAACAGCGCCACTCCCCATCCCTGAGGGTAGGTGGGAGCAGATGTCCCCCGAAGGGGGTCACCCACAGGGGAGACACCACACCCATTATCATCTTGGGGGACAGGGAATGGGGACTCAGCAGCAGAGGGGTGGGGGCTGTGGGCCATGGGTCGGAGCCCAGACTAACAGCCATCTTCACTTTTCCCCGCTCTTTTCCACAGCCGCACCATCGGAGGGCCACGACAGCATGGGCACCGTGTCCATTGTGCCAGACAGCCCGCCCAGGGCATCATGCCGGGGCAGCCAAGGAACGGAACAGAGACCGGCCCTGGGACGAGCCCGCCACCACCTGAGCCAGCCACAGGCGGCCACTGACCCCCAGCTCCTCGCCACCCTCTGGCGCCAGGTGGAGGTGTCAGAGCGCCACCTGTAAGTGGAAGAGGCTGGTTCCACTTGCAGGAGCAAGCGCTGGCCTGGCACCAGGAAGCCTGGGGGTCCTTCATGAGGACCTTCAAGCGCATTGTCAATCGGATGCCACCCCCCCGCCACTGCTCCAGCCGCTGTCCCTCCCAGCTGCCCTGGAGCCTGCTGAGAAGGACTGCGGGCTCAGGAGCCGGCCCAGCCATACCTGCCAGTCCTCCCGGCCCCCAGCCAGCCTCGACGGGGCCTCCGGCCCAGGCGTGGGTCATGCCCCCCCACGTCAGGCTCTGGACAGTAGGGAAGGGGGCCAAGGACTGGGCCACCCAGGCCCCCTTCCTTTGTACATAGTTCCCCCCTTGTTGTACATAGTTGTCATGTCCCCCACTTTAGAAGCTGTCCCCCCAATGTACGTAATCCCCCCATGCCTTTTAAAAAATATTCATCATTTTTGTTGGTTTCAATGATATTCAGGTTTATTTTAAAAACAAGAACGTGTGTTGTGTGTTTTCAGGGCGCAGTAGTGTGGGTGTGGGGGCAGTAGTGTGTCGTGGGGGGGCAGTAAGTGGGCCACCGGGATGGCCCTGCCAGCATTCACCCCACAGCCTGGTCAAGATGGACCCACAGGGCCTCCCGGACCTGGATCCCCTCATGGGCGGCTTGGTGGCTCGAGGTGGCAGCTGGCTGGGGATAGGTCATGCCAGCCTCCACAGGCCAGCCCTTCACGAAGGCCTCCCCCTTGTTCTCCACCAGGTTGTGGAGTGCACAGTGTGCGCCCATAACCTGGGGGATGTTGGGGAGCTCTGCATCCAGGTGGGTGAGGAGGCACCTCCAGCGGCCTTTGAGGAGGCCGAAAGTCCACTCAACCACCTGCCACACATGGTTCAGGCGGGTGTTGAACCCCTCCTGGCTGGCACCGAGGTGGCCTGTGTAGAAGCGCATAAGCCAGGGATGCAGGGGGTGGGCTGCATCCTACACAAGGCAGAGGGGCACAGTGGCGTCCCCCAGAGAGATCTCCCTCTGGGGGATGTAGGTCCCTACCTCCGGCCAGCAGCACAGGCCTGAGTTCCTAAAAACACAGGCGTCGTGGGTACTGCCAGGCCAGACAACATATATGTCCTGGAAGCGGCCCCAGCTGTCCACCATGGCCTGGGGGACCACCAAGCGGTAGCCCTGCCTGTTCACAAAGTGTCTTCTGCTGTGCTCCGAGGCGCGGATGGGGATGTGGGTCCTGTCCAGTGCCCCAAAGCAGTTGGGGAACCCCATGCCAGCAAACCCTGCGATGGCCGCATCCAGGTCCCCAAGGCACACGAGTCTGTGCAGCCGCAGAGCGTAGAGAGCATGGACCACCTGTGGGGGAGGACATAAGAACATAAGAATGGCCATACTGGGTCAGACCAAAGGTCCATCGAGCCCAGCATCCCATCTGCCGACGGTGGCCAATGCCAGGTGCCCCAGAGAAGGAGAACAGAAGACAATGATCAAGTGATTTATCTCCTGCCATCCATCTCCTGCCCTTGTACTGAAGGCTAGGGCACCATACTTTATCCCTGGCTAATAGCCATTTATGGACCTAACCTGCAAAAATTTATCAAGCTCTTTTTTAAACCCTAATAGAGTCCGGGCCTTCACAGCCTCCTCGGGCAAGGAGTTCCACAGGTTGACTGTGCGCTGTGTGAAGAAAAAATTTCCTTTTATTAGTTTTGAACCTACTACCCATCAATTTCATTTGGTGTCCCCTAGTTCTTGTATTATGGGAAAAGGTAAATAATTTTTCTATATTCACTTTCTCCACACCATTCATGATTTTATATACCTCTATCATATCGCCCCTCAATCGCCTTTTTTCCAAACTGAAAAGTCCCAGTCTCTCTAGCCTCTCCCCATATGGGACCCTTTCCAAGCCCCTAATCATCTTAGTCGCCCTTTTCTGAACCTTTTCTAATGCCAATATATCTTTTTTGAGGTGAGGAGACCACATCTGCACGCAGTACTCGAGATGTGGGCGTACCATAGTTTTATATAGGGGAAGTACGATATCTTTTGTCTTATTATCGATCCCTTTTTAAATAATTCCTAACACCGTATTTGCCTTACTAACTGCCGCTGCACACTGCGTGGATGTCTTCAGAGAACTATCCACTATAACTCCAAGATCCCTTTCCTGATCTGTCGTAGCTAAATTTGACCCCATCATGTAGTACGTGTAATTTGGGTTATTTTTTCCAACATGCATTACCTTACATACACTTACCCACATTAAATTTCATTTGCCATTTTGCTGCCCAATCACTCAGTTTGCTGAGATCTTTTTGTTGTTCTTCACAATCCCTTTTGTTTTTGACTGTCCTGAACAACTTGGTGTCATCTGCAAACTTGGCCACCTCACTGCTTACCTCATTTTCTAGATCATTGATGAACAAGTTGAACAGGATCGGTCCCAGGACTGACCCCTGGGGAACACCACTAGTTACCCTCCTCCATTGTGAAAATTTACCATTTATTCCCACCCTTTGTTTTCTGTCTTTTAACCAATTCCCGATTCATGAAAGGACCTTTCCTCCTATCCCATGACCACCTAATTTACATAAAAGCCTTTGGTGTGGGACCGTGTCAAAGGCTTTCTGGAAATCTAGGTATATTATGTCCACTGGGTGCCCCTTGTCCGCATGTTTATTAACCCCTTCAAAGAATTCTAATAGATTAGTTAGACACGACTTCCCTCTGCAGAAACCATGCTGACTTTTGCCCAACAATTCGTGCTCTTCTATGTGCCTTGCAATTTTACTCTTTACTAGTGTTTCTACTAATTTGCCTGGTACTGATGTTAAACTTATCGGTCTATAATTGCCAGGATCTCCTCTAGAGCCTTTTTTAAATATTGGTGTTATATTGGCCGTCTTCCAGTCATTTGGTACCAAAGTGGATTTAAAGGATAGGTTACAAACCACTGTTAATAACGCCGCAATTTCACATTTGAGTTCTTTCAGAACCCTTGGGTGAATGCCGTCTGGTCCTGGAGACTTGTTACTATTCAGCTTATCAATTAATTCCAAAACCTCCTCTAATGTCACTTCAATCTGAGTGAGTTCCTCAGATTTGTCACCTAAAAAGGCTGGCTCAGATTTAGGAACCTCTGTAACATCTTCAGCCGTGAAGACTGAAGCAAAGAAATCATTTAATCGCTCCGCAATGGCACTGTCTTCCTTGATCGCTCCTTTTATATCTTTGTCATCCAAGGGCCCTACTGCTTTTTTAGCAGGCTTCCTGCTTCTAATGTATTTAAAAAACATTTTACTATCTTTTTTGAATTTTTGGCTAGCTGTTCCTCAAACTCTTTTCTGGCTTTTCTTACTACATTATGACACTTAATTTGGGAGTGTTTATGTTCCTTTCTATTTTCCTCACTAGGATTTGACTTCCACTTTTTAAAAGCTGCCCTTTTCTCTCACTGCCTTTTTAACATGGCTGTTTAGCCATGGTGGTTCTTTGTCAGGTCTCTTACTGTGTTTTTTTATTTGGGGTATACATTTAAGTTGGGCCTCTAGTATGGTGTCTTTAAACAGTTTCCATGCAGCTTCCAGGGATTTTAGTTTAATTACTCTACCTTTTAGTTTCTGTTTAACTAGCTTCCTCATTTTAGTTTAATTCCCCTTTTTGAAATTAAATGCCAGAGTGTTTGACCGCTGCGGTGTTCTTCCCAACACAGGAATATTAAAAAAGTTATCATATTGTGGTCACTATTTCCAAGCGGTCCAGTAACAGTTACCTCTTGGACCAGATCCTGCGTTCCAGTCAAGACTAGATCGAGAATCGACTCTCCCGTTGTGGGTTCCTGTACTAGCTGCTCCAAGAAGCAGTCATTTAAGGCATCAAGAAATTTAATCTCTGAATCCCGTCCTGAGGTGACATGCACCCAATCAATATGGGGATAATTGAAATCTCCTATTACTGTGTTTTTTATTTTGATAGCCTCTCTAATCTCCCTCATCACTTCAGCATCACTATCACTGTCCTGGTTAGGTGGTCGGTAATATATTCCTAATGCCATATTCATATTAGAGGAATGAATTGTTATCCATAATGATTCTATGGAACATTTTGATTCCTTTAGGATTTTTACTTCATTTGATTCTATATTATCCTTCACATATAGTACCACTCCGCAACCCGCACGACCTGTTCTGTCTTTCCAATATAATTTATATCCCAGTATGATAGTGTCCCACTGATTTTCCTCATTCCACCACGTTTCTGAGATGCCTATTATGTCAACTTCCTCCTTTGATATGAGGTACTCCAGTTCACCGATCTTATTAGACAGACTCCTAGCATTAGTGTAAAAGCATGTTAGAAAACTACCACTATTTATATGTCCGCCTTTCACAGACGCATTGGATTTTTTTATGCACGATTGTTTCACATCTGATCTTGCCCATATATTATTTCCCACGTTCCCTATCTGACTAACTTCTAGGGAATCCCTATCTATGGAGCCTCGTGTAAGAGAAGTCTCCGTCCGATCCAGGTGCTCCCCCGCACCAATCAGCTTTCCCCCACCTCTTAGTTTAAAAACTGCTCTATGACCTTTTTAATGTTTAATGCCAGCAGTCTGGATCCACCTTGATTTAGGTGGAGCCCATCATTCCTGTATAGGCTCCCCCTACCCCAAAAGTGTCCCCAGTTCCTAATATATCTAAACCTCTCTTCCCTACACCATCGTCTCATCCACGCATTGAGACTCTGAAGTTCTGCCTGTGTATCTGGCCCTGCGCGTGGAACTGGAAGCATTTCAGAGAATGCCACCAAAGATGTTCTGGATTTCAGTCTCTTTCCTAGTAACCTAAATTTGGCCTCCAGAACATCTCTTCTACCCTTCCCTATGTCATTGGTACCAACATGTACCACGACGACCGGCTCCTCCCCAGCACTGCCCATAAGTCTGTCTAGATGCCTCGAGGGATCCGCAACCTTCGCACCAGGCAGGCAAGTCACCATACTGTTCTCCCGGTCATCACAAACCCAACTATCTATATTTCTAATGATCGAATCCCCCACTACTAAAACCCGCTTCTTCCTAACAGCTGGCGCTCCCTCCCCCGGAGAAGTATCCTCAGCACGAGAGGATACAACATCACCCTCTGGAAGGAGGGTCCCAACTATGGGATGGTTTCCCTCTGCTCCCATTGACTGCTCTCCTTCCCTGAGCCTTTCATCCTCCCTAACAGCATCAGGACTGTCAGATTGGAGGTGGGACAGCCCTACTATGTCCCGGAAAGTCTCATCCACAAACACCTCTGCCTTCCTTAGCTCCTCCAGTTCAGCCACCCTGACCTCCAAAGCACGCACTCGGTCTCTGAGGGCCAGGAGCTCCTTGCATCGAGCGCACACATACGCCACCCACCCACAGGGTAGGTAGTCATACATACTGCACTCGACACAATAAACAGGATAGCCCCCACTCTGCTGCTGGGCTTCTGCCTCCATTTCCTACTCTAGTTATATATGAGGGTTAATTAAATGTTTCAGATAGAGGCTGTTATAAAGGATTTAGTTTAAGGGCAATAGAAGTCACTGGCTCCCTCCAAGCTCCCCCTCTAAACTCCCCTTCTCAAAACTCCCTCCTGTTAGCACACACTCTGTTTGCGAGCACCCAGTGGCAAAGCTCCCTGGTCGCTTACTAGCAGGGTTTAAGTGCTCGGCCTCCCTGATAGCTCCTCCCTCTGCCTCCAGCTCAGCCAATCAGAACACGGTGTTTCAATTCCAACCTAATCAGCTTCCAACTGCCTGCCTGCCTGAGCACACGGCCTTTCAAACAAACAAACTCCAAACTCCAAACAACACACACACACAAGCCCAAAACCTCTAAATATAGCAGCCACTTACCCCAAGGTGCTTTAGTTTGCTCCTTCCTTCTCCTCCTCCAGGAGAGCCTCTCAAAACTCCCTCCTGTTAGCACACACCCTGGTCCCGAGCACCTGGTCCCTTACTAGCAGGGTTTAAGTGCTCAGCCTCCCTGATAGCTCCTCCCTCTGCCTACAGCTCAGCCAATCAGAACACGGTGTTTCAATTCCAACCTAATCAGCTTCCAACTGCCTGCCTGCCTGAGCACACTGCCTTTCAAACAAACCAACCAACACTCAGCTCAGCACTACAAACTCCAAACAAACAAACTCCAAACTCCAAACAAACAAACACACAAGCCCAAAACCTCCAAATATAGCAGCCACTTACCCCAAGGTGCTTTAGTTTGCTCCTTCCTTCTCCTCCTCCAGGAGAGCCTCTCAAAACTCCCTCCTGTTAGCACACACCCTGTTCGCAAGCACCCGGCCACAAAGCTCCCTGATCGCTTACTAGCAGGGTTTAAGTTCTCGGCCTCCCTGATAGCTCCTCCCTCTGCCTCCAGCTCAGCCAATCAGAACACGGTGTTTCAATTCCAACCTAATCAGCTTCCAACTGCCTGCCTGCCTGAGCACACTGCCTTTCAAACAAACAAACACTCAGCTCAGCACTCCAAACTCCAAACAAACAAACTCCAAACTCCAAACAAACAAACACACAAGCCCAAAACCTCCAAATATAAGCAGCCACTTACCCCAAGGTGCTTTAGTTTGCTCCTTCCTTCTACTCCTCCAGGAGAGCCTCTCAAAACTCCCTCCTGTTAGCACGCACCCTGTTCGCGAGCACCCGTGAAGGGTGTGCAGGGTGTGCCTGCCCCCCCCCGAGCTTCCCCCCGGGCTCTCTCCTCCCTGGGGTGCCCCCCTGCTCCCCAGAGTCCCCCCTCCCCCAGACCCCCCCAGGCCCCTAACCCCTGGGTCCCCTCCCGGGCCTCCTTACCTCCATGATGACAGCCCCAATGGTGGCCTTGCCCACACTGAATTCTGTCCTGTGGATCAGTAGCTGTCTGGAGTGGTCAGCTTCCAGGCAGCGATGCCGACCCATCTCTCATCGGTGACGGCGTGCCACATGGGGGTGTCCTGGTGCCGCAGGGCAGGGGTGAGCCCCTGGCAGAGCTCAAGGAACATCTGCCGGCTCATCTGGAAATTCCGGAGCCAGTGGTCATCGTCCCCCTCCTCGAGGACCAGGAGCTCCCACCACTCCGTGCTGGTGGGGTACCTCCATAGCTGGCGGCACACCTGGCTGGGGAGCGGGGGGAGGCCTGGAGGGTCCCATGATGATCTGGGGCAGCTCCTTCATCCCCCGAGGAGGAGAGCTCATTTTCCAGGAGGTGCTGGGTGGCCTCCTCCGCGGCGCCGAGCAGGGCAGCCGCTGCCTCAGATACGGCCCCGAGGACTTCTGGCTGCAGCTTCTGCTGCTGCAGCTGGGGGTCCATGCTGCATGCAGGGGGTCTGCAACCTGTTGTCGGCTCTGCAGACCTCGTGCTGTGCAGGCCGAGTGTGTCTGGGAGGGGCCCTTTAAGGAAGCGGCTTGCTGAAGCCCCAGAAAGGATAGTTTGCCCTGTGACCATGTCCACAGGCTTTCCGCGCCCCCTTATTCCGATCGGGGCTGCTTTTGTGTGTAGACGCTCCCCTGCAGGACCCACTTTGATTTAGTGCTTTGCTACATCGCCGTTGAACATCAACAGCCCCAGCCCTGGGGGATGTGTGGATGCTGTGTATCGCAATAGCTTATTTCGATTTTGCTACGTCAAAATAAGCTATTTCGACATAGCATCCCAGTGTAGACGTAGCTTCTGTAGGGCAGCGTGTTCTCGGGTGGACCATAGGAAAAAGCTTGGTAAAGAACAACAACAGTTCAGGAAAGGAAGTGAAGAAGTCAATGAGCTTGTGAAATTGGAGGTGGAAGCTTAGGTGAAACAACTACACAAAATATAGCTGTGGCTAGGAAAGCATAGCAAGGCCCCCTGTTCTCATGACATAGATCCTGACTGTTGTTGTCTCTGGTTTCCAGTGATACAGTCTGAATAAATTGCACTGCCAGATGATTGCATTCCGCCTACTTTAAATTCCCCAATGAGGCTTCGGCTGGATATCATACCTGTCACTTTTTGGCCTACTCTGTAATGTAATAGTGCTCTGGGTTGAGAGACATTTGCTGGGTCCCTCCCCAGAGCAGACTGCATTTCCATGGTAGGTGACATAAAGCTAGTGGTATTATTGTTATTTATAATAAAGGTAGTTAAGCACATGAGATCGGCCACACTGGGTCAGGCCAAAGTTCCCTGTAACCCAGTGTTCTGTCTTCCAACAGTGGCCAATGCCAGGGGCTCCAGACAGAATAAACAGAACATGGGAACATCAAGTTATCATTTTTAAGTGTTCCCACCAGACAGGGAAGAGATGGAAGTCAAGTGAAGATAACAAGACCCACTATGAGATTCAGAGGAAGGACTTACAGTCGAGGGAATAGTGCAGGTTTTACATTTGTGAGCCCTGCAGCGGAAGTGGATCTTGGAAGAAATTATCCATGAATTATCTGGAACTTGCTTGGCTTGACAGCAGTACCTCAAGGTAAGATAGCCAATACTTTTGGAGCATGTGTCATCCATCAATCTCAAAGTGCTTTTCAAATGGTGACTGAACAAGCCTCTCGATATCCCCATGAAAGAGATCAGTGGTATTAGCTCCATTTTACAGATGGGAAAACTGAGGCACCCAATGATTAAGTGAATTGCCTGAGTTTCTTTCTTTCTTTCTTCAATCTGGGGAAACTAAAAGAAGCATCCTTACCTACCAAGAAATATTAAACCAACAACCCAAAGAATCAGACTTACCAGCCCTTCTGGAAAGCAATCAACATAAAAGATATGAAATTAGAATGTCAGGCAGTCCTGATAGAGGAGGGGGCAGAAATGTGAAATGGAATTGACCATCAACTGCAGTGACCCTGTGCATGTAGGACAGCCTTGTACTGAACCCTCTGCCATCCCACTGTACTGAATGATATTAATTTAGTGTTAGTGGGATGATTCATTTCTCCACTCAGGGCCTCTGGGAAAATGAATGGCAAACCAATATTGAGCAAGTGTAAGTCCATGTCAGCCTTAAGTGGTGCTGAGCTGGCATGTAAATGAGTCACTAAAAATCAACAGAAAATTACAGCCTGGAATATGAATCACTCACTGATTCCATAAACATATGCCAGGGCTAAGTGAAAAGTTCAGAGAACTTGCTTTCATGGAAGGATTGCAGGGGAAGTAAATATTCTAGAAGTACATGACCGGCAAAGCCCGTTTCTTTGTTCTGGTTTGTTGGTATGGAACTACAGGTCCGGGAGTGAAATATGGTACAAAGTACCTGACCTGGATCTAGGGAAGATGCTCTGCTGGAGAAGTCAATGGCGTTAGTCTTATTTGCATCACAGCACAGTTCCTTCAAATGCTTGGCAAGATCCAGTGGTTTGGTTAATTTAAGTGGCTCAGTGATTGGGGTCTTTGTTCCCTGTATCTGCACCACTATCGCAACCTCAGGGCGACTGGCGGGACGCGTCACGTTGCCTCTCCAGGAGCAGTATTAAAACTGGACTTTTATGAGTGCAGCCAGGCAGCAGAGCACCAACATTTTATAGGGTGGGGGTGCTGAGCTATGCTGCCCTCTTTAACCTGGTCCATGTCCCTCACGACCCCAAGGTGCGGGCCACAGCTGCGGCCAGCTTTAGACCCCTGGGCCGGGGGCACAGCCCAGTGGCTGGGACCCTGGGGGCAGTGGTGGAGTCCCTGGGTCTAATAACTGGGACCTTTGGTGGAGGCTTCTGCACAGGCAGCCAGGACCTGGGGCTGGCAGTGGAGAACTCTAGCATCAGTCCAGAAGCCAGGACCCAGGTGGCCACAGAGCCCCCTTGGCACAGACTGCCGTCCAGGATCCTGGCACAGGGCCATGCTAAGGGCAGAGCCTAGAGGGACTGCAGCACCCCCTGAACCCACACTTCTGCTCCTGCGCAGCAAGGTCAGTCGAGGGCCATCTGTCACTTGCTCCAGTGCTGGGCGACTATTGTCATGGGATAAATTTCTTTGGGAATCAAAAAAATATTCCCCTTTAGAAAGATTTGCTCTTCCAATCAGGGAACAGAAACAATACCATGTGGATTAGGTGACCAATGGCAGGGCATAGGAATGAAAAGGGCTCCTTCCCATCCCTGAGTCATCAAGGCCACCCTACCATATAGAATCCTAGGGCTGGAAGGGACCTCAGAAGGTCATTGAGTCCAACCCCCTGCTCAAAGCAGGACCAACCCCAAATAAATCATCCCAGCCAGGACCTCATCACAGTGGGATTTAAAAACCTCTAGGGATGGAGATTCCATCACCTCTCTCAGTAATGCATTCCAGTGCTTCACCACCCTCCTGGGGAAATAATTTTTCCTAATATCCAATCTAGACCTCCCCCCACTGTCTTTTCAGACCACTGCCCCTCATTCCACCATCTGTCACAACTGAAAACAGGCTCTCTCCATCCTCTTTGTAATCCCCCTTCAGGTAGTTGAAGGCTGCTATCAAATCCCCCCTCAATCTTCTCTTCTGTAGACTAAATAAGCTTAAATCCCTCAGCCTCTCCTCTGAAGTCAGGTGCTCCAGGCCCCTTATCATTTTGGTTTCCCTCCACTGGATTCTCTCCAATGCATCTACATTCTTTCTATACTGGGGGGCCCAGAACTGAATACAATATCCCAAATGTGGCCTCACTAGTGTCGAATAAAGAGGAATAATCTCTTCCCAAGATCTCCAGCAGTGCTCCTATGAATGCAGCCCAGTATGCCCTTAGCCTTCTTGACTACAGTGGCACATTGTTGACTCAAGTCCAGCCTTTCATCCACTGCAATGCCCAGGTCCTTTTCTGCAGAACTGCTGCTTAGCCAGTTGATCCCCAGACTGTAGCAATGTTTGAGATTCTTATGTCCCAAGTGCAGGACTCTGCACTTCTCCTTGTTAAACCTTATCTGATTTCTCTTGCCCAGTCCTCCAATTTGTCCAGGTCACTTTGGAAGGTAGGTTCCCAAACTGGGGTCATGCATGAAGAAATTCCAGGAAGGGTGCGAGGTGACCCAGACCCTCTCCATCTATCCCCCCTACCCCAAGAAGGAGTCCGAGCTGGCATTACCTTCTGCAAAAGCAGAGGCAGCACCAGCTTCCTGTGACGTGTGGGTGGCGGGATGAGGGAAGTCCCACAGCTGCACACCAGAGCTGGCATCTCAGGAAGGTCATGCGCTGCTTCCCCTCCCCAAGCAGCTGGCGCATTTCCTGAAAAGCTGGGTCTGAGACCCACTGGCAACGCCCTTCCACCTGCTGCCTTCCTGCTTGGAGGGTGGGGGAAATAGGAGCCCAGCTCCTGCACCAGCTCCAACCACTCGGGCAGTACACACCCTGCTCCCCACAGCAGCCATGCACTGCCTGAGCAGTTGGAAGTGGTGTGGACCCAGGGCTTCTACTTCTGTCTGCCCGTCCGCCCCCCATGCAGGAAGGCAGCAGGCGGAAGTCAGTCGCCGGTGGGCAACAGACCCAGCTGTTCAGGAAACCCACCAGCTGCTTGGGTAGGGGAAGCAGTGCACGTGCTTCCTGAGACCCCAGCCCTGTTGCACCTGTGGAACCCCCAGGTGCCAGCTGAGCTGTCCCCTCCCCTCCCCTCATTCAGATCCCCAGAAGTACCCAGCCCAGGGCCCCACCAGCACCCTGCCCCTGGGTCCATCCAGCACCCTGATTCTGTCCTGATCCTGTCCCCTACTTCCTGGCCAGACATCCACACTTGCTTGCATGCTACCCGCATGGCCCCTCAATATGCCAATATTTTCATGGCTGACCTAGAACAACGCTTCCTCAACTCTCGTCCACTAACACCCGGCTCTATTTACACTACATTGATGACATCTTCATCATCTGGACCCATGGGAAGGAGACTCTGGAGGAATTCCACCGGGACTTCAACAACTTCCACCCCAACATCAAGCTCAGCCTGGACCAATCTACACAGGAGATCCACTTCCTTGACACTACCGTGCTTATACACAATGGACACAACAGTACCACCCTGTACCGTAAACCCACTGACCGCTACGCCTACCTTCATGCCTCCAGCTTCCATCCCAGACACACCACACGATCCATCGTTTACAGCCAAGCACTTAGATATAACCGCATTTGTTCCAACTCCTCCGACAGAGACAAACACCTACAGGATCTGCACCAAGCATTCCTGAGACTGCAATACCCACCTGAGGAAGTGAGAAAACAAATCAACAGAGCCAGACGTGTGCCATGAAGCCTCCTACTACAGGACAAGCCCAAGAGAGAAACCAACAGAACACCACTAGCCATCACCTACAGTCCTCAGCTAAAACCTCTACAGCGCATCATCAGGGATCTACAACCCATCCTGGACAATGATCCCCCACTTTCACAGGCCTTGGGAGGCAGACCTATCATTGCTCACAGACAACCTGCCAACCTAAAACAAATCCTAACAAGCAACTATACACCACACCACAGTCACTCTAACTCAGGGACCCATCCATGCAACAAACCTCGTTGCCAGCTCTGCCCACATATACAGACAAGCAACATCATTACAGGACCTAACCGGATCAGCCACACCATCGTGGGTTCATTCAGCTGCACATCTACCAATGTAATTTATGCCATCATGTGCCAGCAATGCCCCTCTGCCACATACATCGGACAAACTGGACAGTCCCTACGTAAAAGAATAAACGCACACAAATCAGACATCAGAAATGGCAATATACAAAAACCCATAGGAGAGCACTTCAATCTCCCAGGACACACAGTAGCAGATTTAAAAGTAGCTATCCTGCAGCAAAGAAATTTCAAGAACAGACTCCAAAGAGAAATTGCTGAGCTACAATTCATCTGCAAATTCAATACCCTCAGCTCAGGATTAAACAAAGACTGTGAATGGCTGGCTAAATACAAAAGCAGCTTCCCCTCTCTTGGAGTTCACACCTCCAGATCTACTGATGACAATACAACTCAGCCTGCCTGACTGAGCTAACCTCGTTATCCCCAGCCTTGCTCTGGCCTATTTATACCTGGCCTTGCAGATTTCCAGGACCAGCATCTGAAGAAGTGAGTTAACTCACGAAAGCTCATGCTCTAAACTTTTCTGTTAGTCTATAACGTGCCACAGGACCCTTGGTTGTTGCTTGCTCCTGTACCCTATTTTCCATCAGTCCTACCTCCCCACCCCCCATGGGGCTGGAGGCCCAGGGGAGGGAGGTACCTCAGTTGGGGCCACATCAGTGGGGTTTGGGGGCTTGGAGGTATTTTTTTTTGGCATCTCACTTGTGTGGTCCCTGACTTATTTCTCCGTGAGTCAGTGAGCCCTGATGCAAAACAGAGTCCCCACTCCTCCTGTAAATAAAGCCAATGCTGAAAAGTTTCTGTTGGACAGATTTTATTTAAAAATGAAGCCTGGCCAACAAGCCCCCAATCGGGGCCAAACCCCTATCTGGCCACAGCAGCATAACACCCCTGCATCCCCACACACACTTCAGTCCTGAGCCTGTCGTACACTGGAGCCCTCGTCCTGAGCCTCTCACAGCCCCATCTTCTGCCACAACACCACTGCACAATCTGCACACTGCAAATCTGTGTCCTGAGCCCATCAAATGCCCAACCCCCCTGCCCTGAGCCCCTCAGACACCCCAACCTGAACTCCTGCACGCTCACATCCACCAGCCTGTGGTTTGCTCAGCACGCCACCTGACCCCAACGTTCTCCAGCCTGGAGCCCCCTCCTGGAGCTAGCAGCCCCTTCTCCACCTCTTCCTGCAGCCACATCACCTCCCAGAGCTTGCACCCGTCACCCTTTCCCACACTCAAACCCCTCACTCCCACCCCAGAGCCTGGACCTCCTGTCTCAACCCGGTGAGAGTGAGTAAGGGCTGGGGACAGCAAATGACGGAGAGGAGGGGAACAGAGAGGGCGGGGCCTCAAGAAAGGGGAGGGGTCTTGGGCCTTTCCCTTACATTTCAAAAGTGACCTTGGGTGTAAAAAGATTGGAGCCCACAGCCTTAAAAAAAATTAAACTTCAAACTTCATACCACAACATGTGATTTTTTTCCTTTTGACGTGCTGGGGTGTGGATTGAATCTTTTGTTAAAATGGGGGTTGGATGATGTAAAGAAGAGGTTGTGGGAACATGAGGGTTTCTCAAAAATCAAAAAGGGGGGAATGATGCTGAAAAGTCTGGGGAACCACTGCTCTAGCTCCTACCCTGCCCTCCAGCCTCTTTACCCCAGCCAGAAATTTTCTAGGCTCCCTCTCCAAACTAGTGTGGTTGTTTGCCTTCACTCCTATGGGAGTACAAGACAAATGCAAACTAGCAAACACAGAGTAAACAGTTTGCGATTAAACCCCCCATTCCTCAGAGGGACAATTAGGTGACAAAATGATTCGGTGGGTACTTATGAACAACAACAACAAACGCACGCCAGGAGAAACAGGATCACGGAGCAGATGTTTATTATTTATGCTTCATCTTATAAGACATCTATTACAACAAACAGCAAGTAACGATGATCAATAATTAAGAATAGCTCGTGAGTCCCATTCAGGGAAGGACACAGGAAATCATCGTTTAACAGTAACAACAGGGACTAGAGTCCTAAGAGATATGCTTTGGTGGCAATGTTTCGCTCTCCCCAGTGTCTAACGTCTAATGAAGTTTTAATCCCAGCCCAGTCCCAGACCACCAGAATGGCTACTGCCGTGCCTTCTCTCTGCCTGAGTTTCTAGAGTTTCTGAGTTTCTGTTTAGCACGTGTGGTCTGGTGAGCCTCACACACTCAGCAGAGAGATGGTGGATTCAGGAAGCAAAGAGGCTGAAATCAGTCTCAAAAGTGGTTCCTACTGGCCAGGATTCCAGCACTTTGCCAGCATTTTGAAAGGAAATACGATGGGCATCACCTATGTACATTCAGTCCAGATAAACTGCTTCAGTTGCATCCCTTTGCCTCCGACTCCAATCCACACCTTTTCCTGAGGCCAATGTCCTGATCCAAACAGGTGCCTACACACCGTTCTGCTGCTTGCAATGTCATCACTTGGCGAGGAGCAAAACTGGATCCATGATCCCTTGGGGTGATTAATGATTGCCTGAGGCTTTTGATGACTTTCAGCACATCTGTCTGCATGTCCTCAGCTAAATTCTGATACTGCTAATTCCTTGCTGCCTACCTAAACTCTCCTTTCATTTTTCACCTGTGCCCTAAGTAGCTTTGTGCCCTTGCAATGAATAACAGTACAGTTACAGAATCATGGGCACATTCTCATGTTCCTCAACTAACATCATATATGTCATCTTGTGCCAACAATGCCCAGATGCTTTGTATATTGGACAGAACTCATACTCTCTTAGACAAAGAATTAATGGGCACAAAACAGACATAAAAACACTCCTGATCCACAAACCTGTTAGTGGTCATTTTAATGGAGTGGGCCATTCTGTTAATGACTTAAGAGTTTGTGAGTTACTGAAGAGGAATTTTCACAACACTCTTGAAAGAGAGGCTGCTGAACTCTCTTTTATATTGAAATTCAGCACATTAACATATAGTTTGAACCAGGATGGGAATTTTCTGGGTCACCACGGGGGCTCGTTTGCATAATTGGCTTAAGCTAATTCTTGACTTCCCCCCACTTCTGCCCCCCTACTCTCTGATTTGCTCACCTTGATAAATTCTTTTTTTCTGATTTGTCCACCTTGATTACTGTTTTTGGTTCTCTGTGCCTTAAATATTGAGTCTGTTCTGGTATAATGACTTGGGCGGTGTTGGAGTCATATGAAGTGGATAGCAGACTAATATGGTTGTTGAAAGATATCAATGATAATGCGGAGGCAGCGGTGAGAACATGTGGGGAGTTGGGAAGCTGGTTTAAAACAAGTAGAGGTACGAGACAAGGAGATCCAATATTGCCAAGTATCTTCATCACACATCTGGAGAGAGGGATGGACAAGATCAAGGAAGAGGTAGAAGGGATATCTGTGCATGAGAAAAGAATTAACAACTTGAGGTTCGCGGATGATATTGTTATCATTGAGGAAGATGAGGAGAAGCTAGCGAAAACGGTGTGGGTGTTAAACGAAGAAGGGAAGCGGTATGGACTGATTATGAACACCGATAAAACAAAAACAATGGTATTGGGAGATAAGGAAATAGAAAGGAAGATCAGTATGGATGGTATTGAACTAGAAAATGTAGAGAAGTTCACATATCTGGGGAGCAACATAATGTATGATCTAGACTATAAAATGGAAATAGCAACTAGAATAGCTAAAGCAAGAGAGAGTTTGAAGGTGATGGATAAGATCTGGAAAAGCAAAGCAATTAGCTTAAGAATGAAGCTGGGCGTCTTGAAAACATGTGTATTCAGCAGCATGTTGTACGGATGTGAGACATGGGTGATGACGAAAGATTTGAAAAGAAGAATATTGGCATTCGAAAGGAGTTGTTATTGAAAGATTCTGAGAATAGGATGGATACAGAAGGTCACCAAGGAGAAATTATATAGGAAGATACAGCCGAAAGAGAATCTGCTGCAGAAGGTTATAAAATGGAAGCTACAACTATTTGGACATATTTGCAGAATGAACAACGAATGAAAATCAACACCTTATTATTCGGCATAATGGATGGTTCGAATAGAGAGGCAGACCCCGCAGAGAATGGGTAGATGATGTAGCAGATTGGTGAGGAGCTAGTCTACAAAAACTAAGCCACTCTACACCGGATAGGAAAAGATGGAAGGAAATAGTGAGAGAGGCATCAGACACCAAAGGGTGCTGAGCCCACGGTTATTGATGATGATGATGATGATGATGATGATGATGTTCTGGTATGGCTATGATCTGAAGAAGTGGGTCTGTCCCACAAAAGCTAACCAAATAAATTATGTTGCTAGTCTTTAAAGTGCTATTTGACTTCTTTTTTGTTTTGATGGTACAATTTCTGTGTTCTGCTCCAGGGGTGTGTGCATGGCGGTCAGTGTTCCCTGCAAGCGGGGGGCTTGTGTGACCACTGAGGAGAAATTCCAGTGCTACCCAGCTGATGAGCAGAGCTCCCAGAGTTAGTTCTGTGTTCTTATGGGTGGTGCACATTTGCAGAGGCCTCAGTGCACATAGAAAAATGTATTCTGCACACGGAGGGAAAAATCCACACCTGTATGAAAAAGATTAGAGGGAACATTGATTGCAGTCCAGGTGCAGTGAACCCTACGGGTAATTCTGTAAAGGCTTTATTTCAATCAATACATGCTGTTATTCCTAGCATGGGTTATTTATTAGCCATGAGCAACGTGCTGCACCAGACATAAATACAAAAAAAGGAAAAATAAACTACCCATATGTTTTGTAGCTTGCAATCAATGGTGCAGGGGAGTCACTTCTGTGCAAAGCACCAGGAAAACTATTTCATTCTAGCTTAAGTGCTCTTTTGAAGGTGTTAGTTGTGCATAGACCATAAACCTTCTGCACAGTGTGAATTGGGGGTTGATCCTGCTTGAAGCAGGGGGCTGAACTAAATGACCTCCTGAGGTTCCTTCCAGCCCTATGATTCTATGAATTTCACCCTTGAAGACAAGAAGCACTGGGAATTTGGAAGTAGCCTGTTTTTGTTCTCACTGTTCTTTAGTGTCATGTTGGATTAGAGTAGACACTTGTTACTGGTTGTGGTCTGAAAGCATCCAGAGGATGTGACAGAACAAGGAACAATGGTCCCAAGTTGCAGTGGGGGAGGTCTAGGTTGCATATTAGGAAAAACTATTTCCCCAAGAGGGTGGTTAAGCACTGGAATGTGTTACCTAGACAGGTGGTAGATTCTCTATCCCTAGAGGTTTTAACGTCCCAGCTTGACAAAGCCTTACCTGGTATGATATTATTGGGATTGGTCCTGCTCTGAGCAGGGGGTTGGATTCAATGACCTTCTGAGGTCTCTTGCAGCCCTGTGATTCTATTATTTTCAATAGGAACCTGCCAAGTGATGCAATACCTGGCACTGTGGAACTGAACACATGTAAATCCAGGCCAGCAGTGTTTTAGGTGGCATTACATAGTAGAAGACCTGAAGGTGACACCATGGTTGGCATTGGTGGAAGCAAAGAAAGACCCAGTGAGAAACAAGAGTCTGAGAATGAACTCTACAGGGCCTTGGACAAGAGATTGAGGAGTTTAAATTTGCTACAACAGAAAAGATGGAGCCAAGGGAAGGATTTGTAGAGGAGCATTACATGATCTCATTGAGGAAGACAATTTAGACATCAAACTT
Source organism: Carettochelys insculpta (assembly GCF_033958435.1). Lineage (NCBI taxonomy): Eukaryota > Metazoa > Chordata > Testudines > Carettochelyidae > Carettochelys > Carettochelys insculpta. The sequence goes on from NC_134138.1 coordinate 8,537,130, forward strand.
TTGTTTGGATGGGAGGAGAAAAGTAAGCGTGTCAATAATACTGCTTCACCAATTCAGATTTTAAGCCCTATAGGGACCATCTAATTTCTCCTCCAGCATAAAACTGGCTGAAGCATTCCCCCAGTGATTCCTATGTCCAGCCCATAACTTCTGGCCAAGTTTTTCAGAAAGACATCCGATATTCATTCAAAGACTTCAAGAGATGGAAAGTCCACCACAACCCAGGTAAATTGTACCCAAAAATCATTTATCTCCTATGTCAGCAATATGCAAATAACAGTGTTTCCCACACTATTTTACTATTGCCTCCCACGTAATTCGTGTTCCTCTTCTATGCAATGTGTGCTCACGCTCTGTCCATGGTCCTGAAGTGTTGGCCAACCAGCCTTTGAGCCAACAGCTAGCAGGCAGTTGTTGTGTTGGTTTGCATGTAAGAATGAGCGATTTGCAGGTGTTTCGGGGTACATTCAGGCACTGCTTTGGTGGCCCATCAAAGATGCTGATGTAACCATAACATCCATGGAGGGGGGCTGTTCTGGCAGCCATGGAGACAGGTGGGCTCAATCACCAGAGGGCTATACTCAGACACTGTGTTGTTGAATGCATTCAATATAATGGACCATCTCCCCAACTGTTTTTGATTTGGCATAGCTCCACTGAAGCCAATGGAGCTGCAACAAACCTGGTTCTGGACCTATTTTCACAAGAATGGTTGCACGTGGTTATGTTGTCCTTTATGCTACATGCAAGGTCCCATGGTGGTGGGAGCTGGACAGAGACCTCATGAGAGACAATACCCTTGCCAAGGAGCCTATGACCTCTAGAAATAAGGCAGTCCTAGGGTCTGAGAACAAGCAGGTGAGAAGAGACTTGACCAAGGTTAAAGACAGAGCTGGGAATAGATTCTAGGCCTCTCAAGCCCCAATACAGTATCCTGTAGGCTGGACCATGTTGACACTCAACAGCACTTCAGGGTTTAGTGTTTCACCTGGCAATAGTCACATGGAAGGCTCCACACCCTGCATGACAAAGCTCCATCTTTGCCCATGGGGCCCTGCACTTCTGGGAGGATAGGGTTTGCCTCAGAAGCTTGTGGTATCCCTCAAAAGAGCCTCTTGGATTTTGTGAGCCATCCTCATCAGCAGCAGTCAAACAGGTTTGGAGCCAACGCTTATTGAAGCCCAAACTCTCCACTCCAAGGGGTGGCCTCAGTAGTCATTCAGGGAGCCCTCTGCTCTGGGTTCTGAATGAGGGATGCTAATGGTGTTGGCAGCAGGTGGTCTCATGATGGTCTCCTCCATCACCAGAGCTGCAGTGTTTCCCTCTCCCACTTCTCCAACCAACTCCTCCACCTATCTCTTCTCTTCGTACCCGACCACAATGTTCTTCTCTTCCCCAGCACATCTCTTCTCTCCCAGTCCTTGGCCTCTCACTCTCTTGAGAAAGGAGGCCTTCTCAAACTAGTCCCAGCAGGCTCTTAATGGGCATCAGCTCTTCAGAGTTGCCTTATGCTTCTGACAAGTTCTTAATTGGCCCCAGGTGCCTGCCTGACTTAACTGAACTGCAGCAGCCCCCGTCATGTTCACTCAGGGAACACAAAGCTACTCACCCAGTGGCTAGCAAGTCCACCTTCTATTAGACTTTGGTAGCCCTCAGGTCTGGGCCTGTTATGCCTGAGTTGTAGCATTCTAGTGTTCTAGAATCCTAGGGCTGGAAGATATGTCTACACTACAGAGTTATTCTGGAATAGCTTATTCCAGAGTTATTATTCCAAAATAAGCTATTCCAGTATAGTTCATCCAAACTACAGGGAAACCCCAAAATAAGCAAACCATATTCTGAAAGAGCGTGTCCATACACACTATAGCCTATTTTGAACTAGAGCCCCTGGAAGCAGTGCTCTAAGCTGAAATACTATGCCTACACAGCAGCTTTATTTCAAAATAAGCTATTCTGGAATACTTTATTTCAAAATAGCCCCTATTCTCTGTCTACACAGAGCCTATTTCAAAATACCTAATTCAAAATAGGTGCTACTCCTCATGGAATGAGGTTTATCAATTTTGAAATAGGCCAACTGTTTATTATTATCAGTAGGTCATCGAGTCCAGCCCCCTGCCCACAGCTGGACCTGTTACTGGTCCCCTGCACCAGCCAGGCCTCCTGTTACTCTCTAATGCAAAATCTCCTGGCTTTCTAATAGCTCCAAACTCCCCCTCTTGTTCCTGCAAGCCGCAGTCCCATGAACATGTGGCTTCTTTGAAAGGAAAGAGCATTAAAAGCCGCTGAATCTCTCCTGATTGCCAGCAGTGCGATCAAATCCTCAGATTGCTCACGATCCAATAACCAAGATGCACTCTGATTCCAGAGCATAAAAAGCTGCGGTAGGGTGAGAAAATACAATCTCCCGGCACAAATATATGGCTGTTTCAATTTAAATATGTTTTAGCATTCTAACTGTCTGCTCCCGTAAGCTTCAGAGAATATATAGCTACTTGGGATTCTACAGCAATAGTCACAGACTTAATAAAACTGTCTTGGGGACTAATGAATTATTTAAAGACTGCATAAAGAAAAATGTAACCTATGCATTTAAAGTAGGAAAAGCCACTTTAAAGTCATCATTCTGCCACCTTTATCAATCCTGCTGGGTTTTTTTTTTAATTGATATGTCAGTATTTTGTTTGTCCAATTGGAATGGGTAGAGAATGGAAAGAACTGTCATTTCATTTAGGCCGATTCTTTAGTCGGCCTACATCTATATTGGTTATATAGATTAAAATATAAATGTGATATTATATTCTGTACCATTTGATTAAGCCATAAAGAGCCTTGAACAGGAGTTTTGTTAAGGGGGTTGAAGGAATTCTAGGTTCAAACACGCATGGAGGAGGAGTTTGTGGTGGGGCAGGGATTCCCACTGGAATTTTGAAACGCAACCTTGGTTATTATGGCTCTGTTTGCTGTTTCAGGACTATGGCTACAGAGAATTCATTAGTGAAAAATGACTTTGAATGGACAAAGCAAATGAGCTCAGGGACATTTCCAATGAATTCAGCAGCCGCAACTGAGGGCAGATTTTCAAAAGTGGCAGGCATGCTGGTTGTGTATCATGTGTGAGTATCAGAGAGGTAGCTGACTTAGGCTGCATCTTCAGAAACAACAAGCTGTGGCACCTTATAGACTAACAGATATTTTGGATCACAGACTGCATGAGTCATGCAACTGATGAAGCGAGTCTTTGCCCATGTAAACTTATGCTCCAACACATGTAAGGTGCTTTTGAATAGGGTAACGTCGAAGTAGGGCGCTATTCCTATCTCCTCATGAGGTTAGCGACTTCGACGTCTCGCCGCCTAACGTCGAAGATGGTGCCGCTACTTCGAAGTAGCGTGCACGTGTAGACGCAGCTTATAGCTTATAGCTTATAGCTGCGTCTACACATGCACGCTACTTCGAAGTAGCGGCACCAACTTCGAAACAGCGCCCGTCGCGTCTACACGCATCGGGCGCTATTTCGAAGTTAACTTCGACGTTAGGCGGCGAGACGTCGAAGTCGCTAACCTCATGAGGAGATAGGAATAGCGCCCTACTTCGACGTTCAACGTCGAAGTAGGGACCGTGTAGACGATCCGCGTCCCGCAACGTCGAAATTGCTGGGTCCTCCATGGCAGCCATCAGCTGGGGGGTTGAGAGATGCTCTCTCTCCAGCCCCTGCGGGGCTCTATGGTCACCGTGGGCAGCAGCCCTTAGCCCAGGGCTTCTGGCTGCTTCTGCAGCAGCTGGGGATCTATGCTGCAGGCACAGGGTCTGCAACCAGTTGTCAGCTCTGTGTATCTTGTGTTGTTTAGTGCAACTGTGTCTGGGAGGGGCCCTTTAAGGGAGCGGCTTGCTGTTGAGTCCGCCCTGTGACCCTGTCTGCAGCTGTGCCTGGCATCCCTATTTCGATGTGTGCTACTTTGACGTGTAGACGTTCCCTCGCTGCGCCTATTTCGATGTTGGGCTGAGCAACGTCGAAGTTGAACATCGACGTTGCTGGCCCTGGAGGACGTGTAGACGTTATTCATCGAAATAGACTATTTCGATGTCGCAACATCGAAATAAGCTATTTCGATGTTGGCTGCATGTGTAGACGTAGCCATACATGGATAAATGATACAACAGCTTTATTATGCACCTTTCTTACAGCTGCCAGCTGTATGTCCTTCTGCAATGTAAACACTCAGCTGCAAAGGGAGAAGGAAAAGAATAGCTCATTAACTGCAGCCGCTTCCCAGCGCTCTCTGGTGAGGCCTCCTCTAGAGTCCAGTTCTGGGTCCCCCAGTAAGGAAAGGATGTGGATGCATTGGAGATGGTCCGGTACAGGGCAAACAAAATGATTAGAGGGCTGGAGCACATGACCTTGGAGGAGCGGCTGAGAGATTTGGGCTTATTTAGTCTCTGGAAGACAAGAGTGAGGGGGGATTTGATAGCAGTCTTCAACTTACTGAAGAGGGGAAGTTCTAAGGAAGATGAAGAGAGGGTGTTCTCAGTAGCAACCCCAGATGGCAGAAGGAGAAGCAATGGTGTCAAGTTACAGTGGGGGAAGTCAAGGCTGGATAGTGGGAAAAAACTCTTTCCCCAGGAGGGTGGTGAAGCACTGGAATGCATTACTGAAAGAGGTGGTGGAATCTCCATCCCTAGAGGTTTCTAAGTCCCTTCTTGACACAGTCCTGGCTGGGATGATTTAGCTGAGGTTAATCCTGATATGAGCCGGGAGTTGGACTTGATGGCCTCCTGAAGTCTTCTCCAGCCCTCTGATTCTATGAGTCCATGATTCTACATGGCACTGGCTCAGCTCTACATCTTCCTGAAGATGGACACAGAGATCCTGATGCAGGGAGATATCTGTCCAAGAACTCACCTCATCAGCCAGCTGTCAGCAGAGCTGCTCCGGATATGCCCATTGCCCTGACTGCAGGAAGGGCCCTGCTACCCCTGGCACTGATCTGTCTCCCTCACCACTGGGCTGGAGCTTGGTAGAGTGGGCAAGCGTAAGCTCCCCTACCTCCACCTTCCTGTGAGCCTAAAGCAGGGAGGACCTAGGCCACAGAGGCCTGACTGGGGCTGGGATGCTAAGGCCTGATTGGGCTGTGAGGCCCTGACAAGTGGGATTAGGCCGCTGAGGCCGGTTCGAGCCATGGAGCCCTGAGGATGACTCAGGAATCCTCAGGAGCGAGGCAGGGCAGGAGACCCCGCCACAGCTAGGCTATCCTCCCCGTTTCAGGTGGACTGCTGTCCAGGTACGGCGTGGACAATCCGTGAAGCTGTGAAATCTGGCTACCTCACCCCATATGAAAGAATGCAACTGTCTGAATAAGAAGTGCTGGGGAAGAAGTGGGACATGGGGGAGCTGCAGAGGAAGGAGTCAAAAGAAGGGCTTGGCTGATGATCTAGACCAGTGGTGTTCAACAAGTGTGCTGGGAGAACTGTCCAAGTGTGCCATGAAATTTCACCCTTTTCCCCTCACCATGGCTCTTTGCAGAGCCACCATAAGCAGGGTGGAAGGGTGGGAACTGATCAACCCTGCTCCAGTTGGGACCCAGCTGGGGCAGGATAGGTCAGTTTCCCCCTATGGTGGCTCTTTGCAGAACCACTGTCAGGGGAAATGCTGACCCCACAGGAGCCTGTTCAACCCAGGGGGCAGCTGAAATGTTGCTTCCCAGCCAAGTGGGCTGGCAGGACACCCACTCCCTCTCCCTGCTGTGGCAATGGCGGGAGGGAAGGCAGGAGCCTGTTGAAGCTGCGATGCCGTTTAAATGCCATGCCCCGGCTCCAGCGGGCTAGCAGGAAGGGGAGCCTGCGAGAAACTGAACAGTTCAGCAGTTGTTTGATTACTCAACACCCATTTGATCCTTGTTTAGCTGGTTGTATGCACTGCTATGTTGCAAACCTCTCTACCAACACCCTAGCCATTGCAAGTGTGATGTTTATAAGCAGTCGATTCAGCTGAAAAAAGTGGGAGTGCCATGGAGTTGTTTGTTTCACTGAGGTGTGCTGTGTTACAGAAAAGGTCGGGAACCTCTGATCTGGACAGTTGAGGAGTCAGAGCCATGGTAGCCTTTAAGTAGAGGCTCTGTTTCCTCCACTCAGGATGCTATTTGCTGTTGAAGCCTAGTTCCCTATGCATGGTCCAGTAGACACAGCCCAAGCCAGGCATGGCCAGCCAGTTAGGCTATGTTGATACCGTGCCCTTAACACGGAAGACACTACAAATTGCGTATCCTATTTCAAATCAGTTTCGAAATTGGGCTATTTCAGGGTTGTTTCGGGGCATCCCTTACTTCTCCCGCAATGAGGCGCAGAGGGATGCCAAAATAGCACGCCCTGTATTTCAAAATACTGGGTATGTTTCCTGGAGGTGGAGCTGTTATTTTGGGATATCTCAGTATCCTGGAATAGCGCTAAAGTATAAACATAGCCTCAGAGACTAAGAGCCAAACCAGCTGTGGATAGAGTGCAAATACCCACAAATTACATATTTATTTTTATCTAGCTAAATTTAACACTTCTGCTGGAAGGAGTTGGCAGCAACCAGGGCCAGGTTCAATATCTAGGGGTTCCTTTTCATCCATCTCACTTAGAACCAGCTCGAGCCCCCACCCAGAGCCCAGGAAATTCACACACCCCTGGGCGCTTTGGAGAGGTAATTCTTCCCCACTTTCAAGCACAGAGTCCGAGTGTAGAAAGGAAACTTCTAATGAAAGAGGCAGAAAAATCATATGAAATAAGCTTGAGAAAAGCCACACCCGGAGCTCATAAGCAACCCTCAAGTAACTGTCCCAGCCCAAATGGCTGGAGCAGTGTCCTTGGCCTCTCAGGCTCACCAGTCCAATACTGTAAGGATCCAATGCACACATCCAAATTTCTCTGTGTCCCCCCCAGCTTCAAATGCCCCACTTACAACTCTGTCCACTCCGTGAAGGCCTTGACACATCACCCTGATGCATTCCCTCATTGAGCCTGAGGCAATGCCACCTTTATGCTGGTCCAGCTTTCCACTTGCCCCTGCCAGCTGCCCCACCGGCAGACCATGGGTCACTCCAACCAGCCGTCCTGCTGGCCACCTGCTGCTTCTCCTACGGCCACCCACTGGTCACTCCTGCCAGCTTCCTGTTGCTTCTCTCACTAGCTGCCCACCTCTTGCTCTTGATAGGCGCCTGTCTGCTGTACTCTGCTGGCTGTTTACCCACCATCTTGTGAGTTTTGCTGTGGGCAAAAACCTAGTGATGCCAGCTTTCCGTGGCTTCAGCTACCAGTGAGTTCAGCTCTCAGTGATTTCAGCTCATCGTGGCTTTCAGCTCTGGGCCTAGCCACAGCAACTCAGCATCCCACCAAGGAGGATTCTCACAAAATAACTATGGACCAGGGTTTCCCAATGTAGGGACCCAAACATTTGTCACAATTACATTTCAAAAGAGTCACTGGCTGGGCTGGGCTGGGCTGGGCAGCTCCACAGATGTCTATTAAGAAGCCATTCACACTCCTGAAGTGGTTCTCAACTTCTTGATTGAATTAACAGCCATCAGGCAAAACAAAGCAGCAGAAATGTAGCACTTTAAAGATGAACAAAATGATTTATTCGGTGATAAGCTTTCGTGGGACAGACCCACTTCTTCAGGCACTTGAGCCAATCAGTCACGTTGAGATTTCAGCTGCAGGGCAGAGAAGTGCATACCTGAGGAGCAGTGCCCAGCTCAGGTAAGGTGGGGACCTGAGTCTGAGACTGGGAAGGAGGGAGGGCAGAGCTGATCAGCTCCCTGGCTTCCAGACTGTGCAGGAAATAGGGTCCCCACAGACCCCAGCAGGGTTCCCACGGCTGGTGTTGCTGGCCAGGGCTCTGCACCCCAAGTGGCTTCCAGCTGTGTGGGTCGCTGTGCCTCCCCTAGCTCCCTCCAGCCTGTGGGTGACTCCTAGCCCCTGAGCGTGACTCCCCTAGCCCCCTCTAGACCCCTCCAGCCTGTGGGTGACTCCTAGCCCCTGAGTGTGACTCCCCTAGCCCCCTCTAGACCCCTCCAGCCTGTGGGTGACTCCTAGCCCCTGAGTGTGACTCCCCTAGCCCCCTCCAACCCCTGAGCATGACTCCCCTAGCCCCTGAGTGTGTCTCCTCTAGCTCCCTTCTGCCCCTGAGTGACTCCTAGACCCTGAGGTGACTCCCCTAGCCCCCTCTCCCCCCATACAGCCCCTGAGTTTGACTCCTCAGACCCTTGCAGCTCCAGTGTTTGACTCCCCTAGCCCCTGAGTGAGACACCCTTAGCCCCCTTCAGTCTGAGTGACTCCTAGCCTCTGAGTGTGACTCCCTGAGCACCCTCTAGAGCCCTCCCACCCCAAGTGTGAGTCTTCTAGGCCCTGAGTGTGACTCCCCTACCCCCTGCAGCCCCTAAGTGTGACTCCCCTAGCCCCCTAGCCCCTTACAGCCCCTGAGTGTGACTCCCCTAGCCCCCCAGCCCCTAAGTGTGACTCCCCTAGCCCCCCAGCCCCTTACAGCCCCTGAGTGTGACTCCCCTAGCCCCCCAGCCCCTTACAGCCCCTGAGTGTGACTCCCCTAGCCCCCCAGCCCCTTACAGCCCCTGAGTGTGACTCCTCTAGTCCCCTTCTGCCTCTGAGTGACTCCTAGCCCCTGACTATGACTCCCCTAACCCCAGAATGTGACTGCCCTAGCCCCCTCCAGCTCCTGAGTGTGACTCCTCAAGCCCCTGACTGTGGGGTTTAAGCTGGGGGGAGCAGTTTGGGGCTGATTGTCTTTCCACCATCACAGCTCTGACTAACTATAGTAACTGCAGTGTTATTATTTTATTAATATTTTCCCCCTTTCTATGAAACAAATATTTTGAATATATAAACATGAGGGGGCACAATTTCTTATTCTTGCCTCAGGCACAAAATTAGCTACCTACAACTCTGCTCTCCCCTCCCCAACCACCACCTCCCCTCCCCATTTTTGAATTGTCTTGGATCACCAAATCTTCCTGAATTGTCAAAATGGGTCCCAGTCTGGAAAAGGTTGGGAACTGCAGCTATAAACCCAGCTTTAGATCTATCTTAGCTGTGGGGTGGCGGGGCAGAAGAACTAGTCAAACCGCTCTGACAGCTGTATAGCCAAAAGGCTTCCAGCCAGCTGGTTCACCCCTCTCACTTCACCTCACAATGCTTAGATGGAGGGTGCCCTGTGTGATCCATATCTTACACAGCAGTGATGACTGCCCTGTACTCCCAGAAAAACTTCAAGCACTGGTGAGACTGCACAATTCTTACTCTGGGTGATAGCATAAATTGTGACTGCACAGCAACATGTTGTTTACAATAGATTCAACTCATTGCTTCACCTGCTACCCATCAGGTTTTCTTTACATGGTATCACCTATGCACACCTTTGCATTTCCATGCAAATGATCTCTAAAGGACACATTTCTCGAATCCTTCAGCAGTATTGAGTTCCTAATGACACATTCCTTACATAAATATCTATCTATATATAGATATTTAAAAATAAATATATATTATGTGGCTCAATGCCCTCCTGCTCCTCCAAAGCCAGGCACCCCCAGACCTCCCCCTCCCTAACTCCAACCCAATGCCTAGGACTTTCCGCAGTTGCCCCTGCAGCCACGTGCTTCTTCTGCCAGACACTGGGGCATGTGCGCAGAGGGGGGTGAAGAGTCCGGGCCCACGGTTCCAAACAGGAACCACATTTCATTGATCAAAGAGCCACATGGGCTGGCCATCCTGGCCTAAGCTTTGTGGGGAAAAAAAGTGCTCTGGGAAAAATTAACCTAAACTCTCTGAAACCATGGAGTTTGGATCAGGGCCTAAAAGCAACCTGAAATGATAAGCGCTGCCTATTACACCGAGGGTCAGCGTTTTAGAAAGCCTGTAACTTTAGAGAAGATTGGCAGCATTGGAACTATTAGTAGCTAATTATGCTCGATGCTTTCAGTCCTGTGTCTTTCATGTGTGTGCTAGATGAGCCTTCAGCAAACAATGCGCCATTCTCCTTAATGGTGCTCCCATCAGCCACTGCTTTTTTGTTCCCCTTTGCAAGAGCTGCTTTTGTTTGCTTCACAAATGACAGTCATTTGTACTTTCGGAGATTCTCTCACCACTGCACAAATGGAGCTGGCGTTTGGGTGCTGTCAATGCAGAAGCTACGTGTTGTCGCTGAGTTGAAATACTTTGGAAAAAATATATTTGCCTGTCTCCTCTGCTAGGCAAATGGCAGGTAAAGCCTGGATCAAAGTCAGGGAAGATTTGGATGGATTGGCTTTTACCGCTCAAAACTCTTCTGGAGTTTGGGATTAGCAGGTGCACATTGTGTATAATACGTGAGTGTGGTTTTGCACTGATGTAACGTCTACTCCAATGTAGCTGAACTAGAGCAACCCTGCACCACAGATGTGCTGCACAGATGTTCAAGATGATTTGCACCAGAATAGCTTTCTCCAGTTCCACCCTCGCTGCCAGTAAGAAGCTTATGATATACAAGTCCAACACAGCTGCACTGGTGATTTGCACTGGTACAGCAACAGGCAAGAACCCCCCTCTGCAGACTGCTCTGCAAACTCAGGGGAGCCTGTGCTGCATGCAGTAGGGGAGGGGGCCATGCAAGCTATAGGGAATCTGTAAGGGAGCAGTCTGTCCCCCCGCAGGCTGCAGAATCCAGCTCCATTGTTTCCTGGTGTCCCTTTGTGCATCTAGGCTTGGGGACATCACAGGGCAGTGATGTGACTAGCACAGTGAGTAGAGTGAGTGCGCAAAGCTTTAGGTGCTGTTGCTTTCACAGGGCTGCAGTAGCAATGGACTCCTTTCACCCGCTGGCCCCTGTTGGCCTCGGCAAGGCAAGTGATGATTTGGCTGAAGGGACCTCAGGAGGTCATCTAGTCCAGCCACCTGCTTCAAGTAGGATCAACCCCATCTAAGTCATCCCAGCCAGGACTTTGTCAAGCCAGGACTTAAAAAAAATCTAGGGATGGAGATTCTACCACCTCTCTAGACAACACACTCCAGTGCTTCACCACCCTTCTGGGGAAGTAGTTTTTCCGAATTTCCAACCTACTCCTCTCCCACTGTAACTTTAGACCATTGCAATGGTCTGTGAAAGCCCAGCGCCCTGAAGTTACCTGCAGGGCCCAGCCATCTGCTGCTGCAAAGCTCTCATTGGCTCTGGCCTGTTGTGCAAGCCTCACAAGAGGGCCCAAACCCTTGAAGAAATCACGGGAGACGTGGGTGTTGCGACATCCCTCCAGTGAGTAGCTCTGCCTTGGAGAACCTGCAGCATCATTGCAACGGAGGCTGGAGAACCATGGGATCATGGGATGCAGATGACTAGCTGTGCAGGCAGGCAGGTGCGGTGGCGGGGGTCTGGTTTCTTGTACCCTGGATGTGCAAATCTCTATGATAGTTGAATGCCCATGATTGTAAATGGGTGGTTTTCCTGGATGCGGCTGCAGGATCGGGCCTAGGCTCAGGGCCAGCTGCAGCCTCCAGCTCCTGCATACTACAGTCCTAGAGAGAGCTCACAGGGCTCTGTCCTGGCAGGGAAGCTGCAGACATTCTGAATGAGGTGCCCACTCCCACTCCGTCTGTCTCTGGAATGGGGTGTAGAGCCCTTGCAGGTGAATAAAGGGTTAACAGGAACCTGAGACTCAGCTAGTCCACCTGGCTGCCGGTGTGGGAGGCATGACTGGTTCTCAACCTCAGCAAGGAGGAGCTGGTCTTCTCCATATAGGAAGCGAAAGCTTCAAAGGGTGGGGTGGGGGTCCAAGAGAAAGATCCAGGACAGAGAGGGTTAAATTGATCTTACTCTGGACAGGAGTCATGGGGGAGCTGGCAGAGGCAAGCCTCCCCTTGGAAAGGGATCAGGCCCAGCCCCCAGGGACAGGGTGTTTGCCAGCAGGACAAGGGTGCAGGGAAGAGCTTGGAAGGACTGGACGTTCTGCAGGGGTGCACCAGGAAAGCTGCATCCCTGAGAGAAGAGCAGGACCACCGAGGAGCCCAGGATGGGTGGGCAACACCATGGTGTTAATTGCAGCTGCTGGGGATGCCATTTCTATGGCAGATTCTGCAGTGAGCAGGCGAGGGCTGTGCTCCCTCTCAGCTGACTGCTTGGGCAGCGGCCCCAGAGAGATTCGATTGCTGCCCAGCTGACGAGCAGAGAACTTCCCGCTGACAGCCTGTGAGTTGTGGTGGTGGACATCACTGGGTGAACACAGTAAAATTTATTCCACACATGGAGGGGAAAAGGAGAGGGAACACTGCCGGGAGAAGGAACAAGCCACTATAGGGCCAGAGCAGCTGTCAGTTTGGGGCACCAGCTGCGATGAACCCTCTGTCTCACAGCCAGGCCTCCGCGAGCACTGATGGGGAGAGAACCACTTACTCCCACTGTGAAGCAGCAAGGGGAGTGGGTGGCTCTGGTGTGCTCCAGAGCCCTTTGCTTCTCGGTCCCCATCCAGAGCCCTTGGAGGTGGCACACTCTGGGGGATCTTTCTTGGTGTGGGGGAAAGGCATTGGAGGCCTCTGAAGCAGAGACGCGGCGCGTCATGGCACAGCAGGTGGAACGGACCACATCCGCACATCGAACCCCGGCAAGGGGCACTGAACGCCAGGCATGGTTCACCGGGGCAGGGGGCACTCTGGGCTGGGTCGTGCTGGAAGCCAGAAGCAGTGACCCTGGTGGTGCCTTCGGGCCTGACAATCTATAGGTGAAATCCTGGCCCCACTGACACGAGCAGGAGCATCTCCCTCAGTGCCAACCATCTTATGCACCTCTGGGTCATGGTCATCAGTGGGGAATGAACGCAGGCTCTGCAATGGCCAGGCAAGCCAGCCCACCTGAGCTTCAGCAGAGCCCCTCAAGCATCGCGTAGCAGGCCAGCTCCTAGGCCATGTGCATTAAACCAGCGCGTCAGACCCTCACTGCCCCACTGACACGGGCAGGAGCTGGCTCCCGTTCAAAGGCAGGACTAGAAGCGGAGGTAGCCGCTCTTTCCGGCATCGTCACCTGGTTCCAGAGCCAAGAACCCGACATGGTGGCGCCAGCCATGGGCCCCACGCGTTACCAGCTGGGGGTCAGATGGCTGCCGGGGTGGTTTCTATAGGGAGGTTAGTTCAGTGTCTGTGATGGCCTGGACTGAATGTAGGGAGCAGCAGGCAGGCCTCCGAGGCTGGTTCCCAGGGCATGTGGCAGTCCCTCTGTGACTCAAATGGAAACGGTGTGTGCAGCAGGCAAACACATTCAGATTCAGCTGTGTTAACCATGTGTGATTAGAGTTTCCAAGAAGTCTTTCCATATCAGCCCTGGGCATAATAGCGTTAGATGAGATCCAGGGTGTGTCGCTATTTCAACCCCCAAAACCGTGTTCCTACGCTTGGGTTCCCTACTACAGCCGAAAATAAACACCAGGGAAGCGGGAGGGAGACAGAGGGCTCTGAGGAACAGCAGTGGGTTGCAGCACCTGGTGCTATTTCAGAGCTTACTGTCAGAGGGCTGTTGTCACAGGCAAGGAACCCTGGTCTCCTCGCTCATGACTCTGTGGATTGTTGACCTGGGTGAAAGGTAGCAGGGTATGTGGATTTAGGGAGGATCACCAATCTGACTTGAAAGTTGAAGATTATAGGTTCACACCTCCCCTGAGTTAATAGTTAAGTCTGAGGCAGAGCCTCAGGCTGGGGGTGAGTTTTCAGGATTCCCAGTAATTACACAGACAGTAATTTCAACGGCACTTATGGTTTGTTTATTTAACAGCACAATGGTGTATGTGCAGCACTTAACCAATACAAACTACAGGTATATAACACGGTCAGTATTTGGATTACAATTAAAAGATTTTACTTAACAATATTTCCAAAGCAACGCCTATTGCTTACTACCTGCACTTTAAACCTACGCTAGGTAAACAGGATGCAATACTCACTGACTCTTTTTGAGCTCTTTAGAAGCTGAGACCAGCTCGCTTCCACCTTCAGAAAGGAGCTGTTGCAGTGGTTAAGTAAAAGGAAGAAAACTAACAGAGTGTTCCAGGAGAAAAATCAAGATTCAGAAATAACAGAGAAAGGCTACGTCTACACGTGAAGCCAACATCGAAATAGCTTATTTCGATGTAGCAACATCGAAATAGGCTATTTCGATGAATAACGTCTACACGTCCTCCAGGGCTGGCAAAGTCGATGTTCAACTTCGACGTTGCGCGGCACCACATCGAAATAGGCGCTGCGAGGGTACGTCTACACGCCAAAGTAGCACACATCGAAATAAGGGTGCCAGGCACAGCTGCAGACAGGGTCACAGGGAGGACTCAACAGCAAGCCGCTCCCTTAAAGGGCCCCTCCCAGACACAGTTGCACTAAACAACACAAGATACACAGAGCTGACAACTGGTTGCAGACCCTGTGCCTGCAGCATGGATCCCCAGCTGCCGCAGAAGCAGCCAGAAGCCCTGGGCTAAGGGCTGCTGCCCATGGTGACCATAGAGCCCCGCAGGGGCTGGAGAGAGAGCATCTCTCAACCCCCCAGCTGATGGCCACCATGGAGGACCCAGCAATTTTGACGTTGCGGGACGCGGATCGTCTACACGGTCCCTACTTCGACGTTGAACGTCGAAGTAGGGCGCTATTCCGATCCCCTCATGAGGTTAGCGACTTCGACGTCTCGCCGCCTAACGTCGAAGTTAACTTCGAAATAGCGCCCGACGCGTGTAGCCGCGACGGGCGCTATTTCGAAGTTAGTGCCCCTACTTCGAAGTAGCGTGCACGTGTAGACACAGCTAAAGAGAAACAGAGTGAGAGAGAGTTGGGTGATAGGCACCCCACTAGCGCAGATCCGTCTGGCACAGCTTAACACAGCTTTGGGTGTTCTCCTATGCTACTTTCTCCATACCCAAGGGATTTTTATACCCTTTTTCCCTCATACTAACTAAATTAGGATCTGACCTCATAGAATTGTGAACGCCTGCTGAGACTCCCAAGTTTCCGATCTTATCCTAACTGTCCTTCCAGTTCCGAGAAAAGTTCGAGGGGAAAATCCAGTCTAGGGCCTTTCACCCAAATCTAACGGACAATCTTACATTGCTTCCTTTAGGTGGGGGGAGTTTAGGTGTATATTGGTGTCTGAGATGTGTCCTTAGATGGCACACACTGATACACACACCGTTACTAACCTGACCTTAAACCTACGTATGGAAAATTGTCTAGCCCAAAGCTTCCTCCTCATGCCATGTTTAACTGGCAGGCCACTTGCGTTACTGGTGACAGGAAAGATAGGTAAATGTAGGCCCTTCCAGGCCTCAGTTAGCTAGACTGTTATGGCTTCTCAACGTGTATGAAAATTCAATAAGTACTAACTTAAACCATATACTATAACTAAGTTAAGCTAAGCGCAGGCTACAGGATGTAAATTCCAGCTCAGCTATACCAGGGGACCACTAGTCCAAGCATCCTGCTGCTGTTCCTGGGATAATCCATCCTCAAAGCCAATGATTTCCAGACTTTTAAGATAGGAGTTTGTTCCAGATCTGCTGAGAGGCTGCAGGAGGACTGTCACATGGGGGAAGGATGGCTCAGTGGTTGGAGCATTGGCCTTGTAAGCTCAAAGTTGTGAGATCCCCCCTTGAGGGAGCTTCCCAACAGTTTGGGGCAGCTTAGACTAAAAAACCTTTTAGGGATGGTGATAGGTCTTCCTACGAGTGCAATGCAGTGGACTCAACCTCTCAAGGTCCCTTCAGCTCTCTGAGGTCTGTCTATCTCCATCTTTCAGAGGGGGGTTCCCCGACATTAAAAAAACCTTCTTTAACAATTTCAATCTCCACCTCTTCTTCCTTTCATTTAATAAACCTTTATATTTTCAGTGCTAAAGGACTGGCACTGCATGCGCTTTGGGCAAGATCTGAGGCACACATTGAGCTGGGAACGTGGCTGGTCCTCTGGGATGGGAGGAACCTATTTGGATCTGGTGAGACTGGCTTTTATAATCTCTCACCCGTGCAACTTGTGGCACAAGCAAAGCTGGAGTGAGCAAGGGAATAAATGTGTATATATATCTATATATCTATATATATATATATCTATATATATATATATATATGTAAAATAGAACTAGAAGGGACCTCCAAAGGTGAAGTCCAGTACCCTGCCCTCACAGCAGGGGCATATCACCATCCTTGAAAGATTATTTTGTTTTTAATGCTAACCAGGCCCAGACTCTTGAAAGAGCCCCTCAGTGATGGGGCGCACAACCCTGGCTTTACACGGCTAATGCTATCACCACTGAGCTATCCTTGGGTACCAGACCAGCTGGTCAGGGAAAGCTACTTGTTTGGCTTCTGGTGTACCTGCACCTTCTCCACTCACTGCCCCATCCTGTTCTGACACAATCACGTCCTCTTGACTGGGATTTGGAAACTCTCCATCAAGAATATCCTCTCAGCCCCACTTGCTCAGCTGGGCATTAACCCTAACTCACTAGGCCGGCACTTACATGCTGACGTGTCTAGGACCACGTCCAATGGGGCTAGCGGTGAGAAGGGCTCAAGAAGCATCTGGTCTGGGTTCATCTCTGTTTAGAAATACTAATAATGGACATAGTTAAACTGCCAAGGGCTTCACAAAGCCAGAGAACTATCACTAGCTCCATTTTACAGATGGCCACTCGGTGAGACTGGGGGTGGGTGCATCTGCGTAGTCCAGGCCTGTTGACAGGGACTGGAATGAGGGAGGCAAAAAGGGGGCAGGTGCCCTGGGGCCCAGTGATTTAAAAGGTCTCAGGGCTCCTGGACACTGTTACCCCAGGAGTGGTGGCAACTACAGCCTCAGGCCCTTTAAATCCACACTGGAGCATTGGGCAGGTCGGAGGTCTGCCAGTGGAGGGGTCGAGGGGCAGGGCAGTGCTCTCCAGCTGAAGCTGAATGCTGGCTGCCCCCAGGCCCACCCCACCCCTTCCTCCCAAGGTCCCATCCCTCCAAGGAGCATGGAGCCAGCCCCTCCTCCTCCTCCCTGCCCAGGGGCCTGGCAAGTCTGTCAGCCCCCCTGTGTCTAATCTTTGTTATTTGTATTGCTGCAGTGCCCAGAAGCTGTACTCACAGAGCAGGGCACTGTTCCCATTAGTATTTTCCATCCACATGTGGAATAAATATCGTGCACTGAGGCACATGTGGATGTGCGCCAGCAATAGACATGCACGCTTTTGGCTACGGGTGCTCTGCTGATCAGCTGGGCAACATTTCAATATCTGCTGGGTGGCTGCCCAAGTGCTCAGGTTACAGGGAACATTGAGTTGGGAGCCCCATTGTGCTAGGGGATATCCAAGCACAGAAGAAAGAAAGGCTCTTGCCCCAAAGAGCTTCCAGTCTAAACAGGGTTCAGAAGAGCAGTGAGATCATATTAAACCCATCTAGCAGCCTGTCATTCGGAGAGAATTCAAAACCTCAACCGCTTGCGCGCTCCTCGGGATTCCTACCACAGGCTACTGCGCCATCTCTGCCCCATTTTGTTCTGCCTCCACATGTTAGGGTGTTCACTTGGGGCCACTCTTCTGGTTTGTGGAGACAAGTGTTGTAGAAGGCTCTCTTCCAGGAGTGCTGGAATGGGGCAGGGGGTGCCAGGGGCCACAGACCTTCCCATTTTACTGGCTGAAAGGATGAGCAATAGGAAGGGAGGAGGGAAAGAGGAGTGAGTGGCGAGTGAAGCCTCAGGGAAAGGGAGGTGTGAGGTCTGGGGCTTGAGTGATATGGGCGGGGGCGACGGTTCTTCACCCCCATGTTTAGGGACCTTCTACCGCTTCTGCCCTATTCATTCATTCACTGATCACCTGTTTTTGAGGTAATTTTTCTCATGTTGCCACAGATCTCCCTTGTGGTGATTTGTTTTTTGTTTCCTACCTTGCTCTCCAACTGATTTTTTTATAACAGAACCCATTGCCTAGTATAAAACATGTCCTCATGTTTGTGAGGAAAGCAGAAGACGAAGTAACTACAAGACCTGAAAATTACCTGGGAGCTGAACTTCCCACGTCATACCTGTTCCCAGCCTAGGGATAATATTTCTGAATGTATCTAGCTGATTTCGGCATCTACGCCCCTCTGACTTTGGATGAGACTTTGTAGCCTCAGGTCTAGATCCTCCAAGCAATTTAGGCACCGAAGTCCCATGGTTTGCTCTACTTCTGGAACTCCCATGTGCACTAGGTGCCTAAATACCTTGGAAGATCCAGCTTATGTGCCTAATTCAATTTTCAAAAGGGGACGTTGGCTTGCAAGACAATTAGATCTTTTCTAAAATCTGACCTTCGCCTTCCTGTTATTTGTGCACCTGAGCAGAAAAGGCCACAAGAAATAAACCAGAAGCAAAGCACTTGATGAAATTTGGGATTTTCAGGTTGCTCCTCAGTTGAACTACACAGCTCCAAATTCTGATGCCAGTTGTTGGGAGCAGAAGCTTATTGGGGACTGCGCCTGTTTTGATGACGGCTTAGCAGCTTAGTGGGAGGAGAACCGTGTATGTGGAAGTGGCGCGACTCACTGCCACAGCGCCTCCTGTTGGTTACCCTGGGAATTAGCTTGAAATTAATCAGGGCGCCCTCGCCTGGCTGGTGTGTGGTCAGTTCTCAGTCCCCACTCTTGCAATACTCTGGGCCTTCTGGCGGTGCCTACTACTGTCTCTCACCCCCTTCCAGGGGGTCACAGCAGCCCTACCTCTGTGCACCCACTGCTGTGACCATCTGCAGCCCCTGTCTAGCCACTCACCTCAGGGGCAAGCCACAGCTCGTCTAGGCCACTCTTCAGCATGGCTAGATGTGCTACAAAGAGGAAGTGTAGGGATTCAAGCCCACCCACTACGCTGAGTCTGGGAGCAGTCACCTCTGGCAGCAGCCTTGTCCTGTTCTCCTTCTCTCTCCCTTAACTGCCTCACTTTCCCTGGGCCCCTTTGCACCTTTATCGCAGCACCAGCAGCCTGGCAGGCATCAGGTTGGAGGCTCTGTACTGCTCCCCTGACCCAGCCCAGCATTCCTTTTTCCAAGGTGCTTTCTCCAACCAGAAGCTGGTCCTGCACTTTCCCTGGTCAAGATCCAACTGACTCAACTCTGCTGAGCAGCTCATTACATACAGGGCTGCTCCAGCAAGCTGTCCTCTGGTTGGTTTTCCAGGATTCCTTCCTTCACTGGCTGTATAGGCTCCCTCCAGCCTGCCTTAACTTCTTCCTTGCCAGAGTGAGTTCTTTTTCCCACTACTGGAAGAATGATACTAAGTCTTCATGTGTGAGAGAAAAACAGAAGAGCTACATCTACGCTAGCACACTACGTCGAAGTAGCCTATTTTGATGTAAGAACGTCGAAATAGGCTACTTCAAGGCATATCATCTACACATCCTCCAGGGCTGGTGCCATCGACATTGAACGTCGAAGTAGCGACGGGGAACATCGAAAGGAGCCACCCCGGAAGGAAACGCGGAGCGTCCACACGCACAAGTGCTCGCCATCGAAATAAGGGGCCAGCAAAGCCCCAAGTCGCTCCCTTAAAGGGCCCCTCCCAGACACACTTGGCCTGCACAGCATGAGATCGACAGAGCTGGCAACTGGTTGCAGACCCTGTGCACACAGCATGGACCCCAGCTGTAGCAGCAGCAGCAGCAGCAGCAGCAGCCAGAAGCCCTGGGCTAAGGGCTGCTGCGCACAGTGACCATAGAGCCCCACATGGGCTGGACAGAGCGTCTCTCAACCCCTCAGCTGATGGTTGCCATGGAGGACCCCGCTATTTCAAAGTAGCGGGATGCGGATCATCTACACATGTCCTACTTCGACACTGAATGTTGCAGTAGGGCGCTATTCCCATCTGGGAATAGTGATTTAGATGTCTAGCCGCCTAACTTTGATTTCAACGTTGAAATCGCACATGGCGCATGTAGATGCGATGCGTGCTATTTTGACGTTGTGCCAGCTACTTCGAAGTAGCCAGCGAGTGTAGACGCACCCAAGATAAAGTAATGTTAAGGTTTGAGAGTACTGGTAGGAGTGAGCACGACTTGTATTTACAGGAGAGGATAGTTAGCAGGGAAATGGGGAATTAATACATAAGTAGAAGAATAAGTCACAAAAAGTTAGTATCTGCCTGAAAAGGTACTGGGGGAACTGTGAACTCTCTGGTCCAAGAAGCATCTCTTATATTGTCCTGACGAATGTCCCACTTGCAAGTAGCTGCTTGTTCATGTTTTGGCCATTCTCATAAAGATTTGCTAATCCAATAGGCAGAGTGGTAAATTTCAATGCAACACGCATGCAAAATTACCCAGCATGAAACACAGCCAGGACGTCACATGCAAACAGCTCCGTGGTATCATGAGTAGCTAAGAGCTTCTAGGACTGTCAATTTTAATTTTGTTTGTACCAGAACCTCTTTAGCGGCCCAGGAGGATTGCTTCTGTATCGATCTAGGACATCTTGTCACCAAGGAAGAAATTCAATTACCAGTGCACTGAGCCTTGAAAAATGTTAATAAAATGATTATATTTATAATGAGTGAAATAATTAGTGATGCTTAGCAAACCCTCTATCACTCACATTGGCATCTTGATGGGCTCTAATCAAAATTCAAAGACACCTTTAAAAACAATTTCTGAATCCATTTTCGTTATATTGCAAATTTCAGTTTAGCAATAAGGCAGCATGATTTATAGGGCATTCTGTGCATCCCAGAACTTCACAGGATCCCAGAAATATCTAATGAACGCAGCAAATGTTGTATGACTCTCAACATCAATAACCTCTGCTGTAAAACGGCACTATAAAATACAATCACTACTTACGACTGGACTAAATCAGCAAAGTGCCTGAAGCTGCCCAAGCAATTGAGTTAGCTGCATATTTGGCTCTATTTTTCTCCCTTGCCTTGGCAGAAGTACACAAATTTCATTTCCCGTTTAAATACCTCAGAAATATGTAATTCACATCCAATTGACCCTTCACAGGCCAATAAATAAATACAGACAGCTATGGCTGAGAAAAAACACAGTGAGAAAAGCGGGTAGGAAAGAGTAACAGTGTCTCCATTCCTTTTTGGGATGTCTTTTTGAATGTCATTCCAGAAGCTAATAAGGGATTCTGCTTGTACTGTTATCGTCATGCAAGCCTAAGGCTGACAGATCCAGGACCTCAGGGGCAAAAGCCACGTGCCTCTACCACATGAGCTAAAAGCCAGCTACTTCTGAGCTGTGGCTGAAAGCAGACTTTGCTTGCTTTTGCTGGTGGTCTCAGGGCCTCTGGGGTTACTCAGGGATTTCAAAAAAACCCAGACCAACAAAAAACAAGCAGTCCTGTAGCATCTTCAAGTCCCATGATTTTATTTATTAGGTAACGAGCCTTTGTGGGTAAGACCCACTTCTTCAGATTCTACAGCAAAAATGAGAAAAATGAGGTATATATATTTATATTTATATACTCATATATAAATATATACAGACAGAGAGAGAGAGAGTAAGAAAAGAAAAGAAAAGCAGGGAGAAGTCACCTATCATTAATAGAACCTCTGGAAAGAGTAAATTAAGTGGGATGGTTGTCATTCCTGCAAATATCAAAGGTGGGGAAGTTGTCCTTGCAATGTGTAAAATAATTGAGATGTCTTCCATTCAGATATCTCCCTTTGTAATCTGGTGGTAAAATCCCTTTGTAACAAGATTGTTCCCTTAAGGTCCATTAGGGTTTGTAAAGCATTTTCCTAAAACTTCAAGCCTCCTGCTATCTTTGTGTTGGGATCATGGAGGCTAACAAAGAGGGGCCCTGAACCTAAGTCACCAACATGCTTCTGTTTGTCTGCAGTGTGATATCTTTTGCAAAAAAATGCATCCAGACCATTCCAAAATGTCCAGGGATGCTCCAGGCATCAGGTGACAGAACCCTCTCACTCTTGCTGGCGAAATAAGAAAGTCCTGATTTCACTGGGAATCAAGCAGTGAACTGGGGCCTTTTGGAGATCTGTGGCCTCAGCGGAAATGGAATTCTGCATCTCCTGTTCCCCTGGGCCATGAGGCGTCCTAGTTGAGCAGGCATGACAGCCAGCTAGCTACCGTGGGCTGGAGCACCAGCTGTCTTGGGGAAAGCCTTTCCGAAGGACCTGGGGTGAGGACAAAGAGGTACAGCTCATTGTGCTGATAAGGGAAGGGTTTGTTGCCGCTTGAGGAATAGTGAGTTCACTCCTATGATGGCCCAGTGCTGGCAGCTGAGCCTGGTGATCAGCCAATAGTGGGCAGCGTCATACACAGACTGCACCCCAATCCTGCTGGCTGATCTTTCCAGGAGGTTGTGCGTACACAGATGCAAAACCCTGCAATTTGCAAGAGAAAAGCCCCAGCTAATAAGTAATGCTGGGCCTAGGATTCCCTCTAATTTTTTCCAGCCATGGGCAGAATACATTTTGTTATGTGCACCAAGGCATGGGATGATGTGCACCACCAATAGACAACCAGGCTGCCCACTGCGAATGGCTGTGGGTGCTCTGCTAATCAGCTGGACAGCACCTTCATTTTTCCTGGGAGGCTGCCCAAGCGCTCACCTTACATGGAACACTGGCTGGGATTAGGGGCTAGGGGGTGAAAAATCTGTCCAGGGCACAATAGCTGCTCTCTGTTATCAAACCATGAGTCTCCTTTCACAGCTTGGAAGGCCAGGAAAAATCAGACATTTTTTAATATTTCCACAATCTGTCTGGAGGAAGATCTGAGGACTAGAAAAGAGGTCATACTTGGGAAAACCCAAATGGCTGGGGACCCTACTCACAACCCCCCTACACTAGCTTTGTGACTCCCTGTTGGGTTGGGAGACCCAGCTGGGGAAAGGCTGCACTTGCAGATTCTCAATGATCCTGAGGTCCAACACAGCCAAAAGTTTCTGGCAGACCATTTCCCACAGCTTCCACTGAAGAGATAATAGGTGGGGTGCTACCAAATTCTCTGTCAATAATGGCCAGTTTTCCAGGCAGAGGTTTTCCAAATTGGTTTTGGAAGTTTTCTCTCTGATAGAGCCAGGCAGTTATTTCTGGGCCTGGCTGCTTCCATGGCTTGTGGAGGAGATCTAGGATCCTGTGGGGGTTGCCTCCCACATAGCAGCTCCAGGGGGGATGAGGGGAGGCGTGGGATAGACCAGACTGAGCAATGGGGATCTGAACCCTTGGCCCTCTGGCGATTCCCCAGTTGAGTTCTGGATTAAGAGAAGGCAGCATAATGTACAGTCCAACGTCCCCACAAATGAACAGGTCTGCATCCCCCCTCTGGTTCCCATGAATGGCTCAGGGCTCATAATGTCTCTCCCTTCTCCTCATCCCCAATGGAGTGAAAAGAGGCCTGGGTCCCCTCCATGGAATGGATGGTAGTGTGGGAGCCTGGACCTTTCCTCTCCACCGGCCCTATGGCCACATGCCTCTCCCAGCGTCCTCCAGCTCTGAGAACAAAGGGGTCTGTAGTCTTAGGCTAAAAATGGTCTGAGACAACTGCTGCTGCGAGAATCTGTCCTGCAGCTAGGACTCCTGCGGCACCTTCTTCACATCTCGCCAGGCCAGTCTCTGTCCTCTGGTGCGTCTCACATTCTGGAGCCATCTGGCTCCGGGAGGTGGTGTGTCCGTGCAAAGGTGCATCGCCTGGAAGAACCGGGGGCAGGGTGAGAGGTGGGAAGGGTGTGGCTCCAGCTGGCAGAGCTTAATGGGACTGTCAGTCTACTCCTTGTGCTCAGGGATCTGGAAATCCAGCAAGTGCTCAGGCCCATCGGGGGGGTTTGGTCTGTTGGCCTCTTGGCCCATGCTGGGTCGCTGTCCCTGTATGGTCCTCTAGCCACTTGCTGGCCGGAGTTCCTCTCCTCTCCCATTTTCGGTGAAGTCGGCTTTGCCCACTTAAGCACACTGCCTCATAAACTGGTTAGTCTCTAAGGTGTTACAGGACTGCTTGTTATTTCTCCTGCCTGCTCATTCCTACTCAGCAGCTCTGCCAGTCTGCTGTCCAGCCCCTTGATCCTCCCAGTTGCTGTTAGGATTCTGGGATGAAGTGGGGATTTTATTCCCCTTGTTATATTGCATGTGTTTCCTACCGTCCTGTAGCAACGTCAGGTGAGTGCCTCAGTTTCCCTAGACACAGCATCAAAACCTAGTTGGTGATGGGAGTTTTGGTGTGATGACTTCTCCCATGTACACAATAGCCCTGTATGTCCTTACTAACCTAGGCAACCAGGTGACATTTCCCCCCTCCAATTAGGAAACAAGACAAAGGCAGGAGGATGGGCCTGGCTGGTTTGAGTGTGACCTGAGCAGTAGAGGAGTGGAGCCGCTTTGGCTGACTGCAGAGGGAGGAAGGAGGTCCCGGGACCATCTGCAGGCCTGGGTTGCACTGATGGCTTCTGGTTCCTGTGCTGACAAGTCTGTTCTACGCGGTGTTCCTGTCACCTAATGAACCTTCCGTTTCTCCCTGCTGAATGAGAGTCACATCTGATTGTGGATGGGGTTCAGGGCCTGGGGAACCCCCACAGGCTGTGACACCTGCCAATCTGCAGTGGCTGGCTGTGCCTGTTACCCTTTGTTTTCTGAGCCAGTCTGCAGGCGCATATGCCCTGTGGCAGACTCCCTTTGAAACGCCTCTTCCAGCTGGAGCAGGATCTGCAGAGGTGGTAGGGCAGGATCCCAGCAGCCCAGGCCTGCTTTCTAACCCCTCCTTGCCCACCAGGGGGTTCTACAGCCTCTCAGAGGCACCTTAAAAGGCACAACCCCTGCAGGTCCTCAGGCACCTGGTGTCAGCATCAGATGGAGTGAAGCTGGTGCCTCACCGTGGCTGTGATGTTCTCCTGCCTCAAGACAACAAGGACATGTCAGAGGCTTATATGCTTCCAGGAATCAGGGAGGATTAATGGCAACTGGTACCCTGGTATAGACTCATCTTCCTGTCTATAAGACATCCAGTGACAGACCCTCCACTTCATGGTTGGAGGAGCACCTGCCTCCACGCCATCTCTCTCCCTACGCCATCTGTTCCTTAGCAGCTTCTTGCTCACAGATTTCCTTGCCTGGTTTGGTGGTTGTATTCTTCCATTCCCATTGGGCTGTATCTCTGAATAGCACCAGCGGGTGGAATATCCTTGGTACTTGGGGAGGGGGTTTGATCCGAAATGGCATGGGGGAGAAGAAGAGAGACAGACTCATCCTTTTGCTGGGGTGAATCTCAGAGGATTTGATGAGTTTCAATGGGCCCTGCTGCTTGGCCAACCCACACTGAGACTGAGAAATGGGAGATTAAGGGGTGTCAGCAGATGTCTCAAAAGACCACCAGAAGGGATCAGTCTCAGACAAGTTACAGCCCCACCTCATTGGGGCAGCCTCCCACAAACACATAAGCAGGGTGTCCCAGAGGTTCCTCCTGCCTTTCACCTCTGTCTGGCCTGGCTGATGTCAGAGTCTCCATGAGGTCACCATCATTCCGCCACCATCACCCAATTGGCTGAGGTCCTGAAAATAGTGTTTGTGATGTCACAGCCACACCCACATTGCCCGTGCCAGGCTGATGTCCTGCCTCTAGCCAGCCCTTTGGGACTCATGGATTGATCAGAATAACTTGCTCTGTAATGAGCTACAGACCAACACTTGCTCATAGTCGTCATTCAGCAAGCATTTGAGAGAGAACGAGGAATTGCAAAGACACAGTAATTGCAGAGAAGCAGCACAATCAATGATGGTTTGTGACCTAGTGGTTTGGTTTTAAAAGGAACAAAAGGAACCAAGTTTTCCCTGTCAATAGCCACCTGCTCATCCAATGAACATTGAGACTGAGAGCTGGGAGGCTGAGGGGTCTGAGCAGAAGTCCAAGGGATGTCCTGGGTCATCATCAGAGTGGATCAGTCTCTGGGCCCTTTTTCAGCCCCGGCTCTTTGTGAGGGCCCCCCACAGTGACAATAACCCCTGACACACACACACACACACACACACACACATTCTTGGTAGAGGCAGGGAGGAAGGGGGAAAGAAGCAAGAAAAGAAGAAAAAGAGGGAGGGAAGGAGCAAAAAGGAAACCTAAAAAGGACAAACCCTCAATATCCTCAGTGATTGCACCAGACAAAGTCCCCGGTAGGAGATTAAATCATTTTAACTGAGTGATTTCTGTGCCTAGAGTTGAGATGGTACCAGGAGGGTCAGACTGAACAGGTTTCAAACCTCTCTGTCTCTTACCTTCTAATCAGGGACTACAAAATCAGGAGTAGGAAAGGAGAAAACTCCAGTGAGATTCCACCTCTGGCTCAAGTACGTTAGTCCTAATTGTCTCTCAGTCCCCAAGGAGAGATCTTGAGAAGGAGCCTTGGGAGCCTCTGAGGTTGCCCCTACCTTGCCCCTCTGTCCTGCCTGGCTGATGTCAGGGTCTCTCTGTGAGGTCACCACCTCCCCACCACTGACCCCCAATAGGCTGAGGTCCTGCAACAGGCCTTTGTGATGTCACTGCTACACCCACTCCTCCCTGGTAAGGCTGCTGTCCTGATCCTGGCCAGCCTCTGTGGAGATTTGAGTGGCTTCCCCTGGCTCATCCCACTTAATGACACTTAATGAGTCTGGGGATCAAGCTGTACCTGCAAACTGGGCAGTGTGCAGAGCTCCACCCAGCTGCTGGAAGGGGGACATGCCACTAATTCCAGGAGCTGCTCAAGATAAGAGCTTCCTGGAGCCTGCACCCCTGAATCCCCCACTAATCCCCAACCCCCTGTCCCAGTCCAGGCCCCCTCCCATACTCTGAACCCCTCAGCACCAAACTGGAGCCCACTCCTGCACCCCCAATCCCATAATCACTGGCCCCACACCGGAGGCCTCAGCCCCAACTAGAGGCCTCACCCCTCACACCCCAGCCTTCTGCCCCAGCCAGGTGAACGGCTCTGGAGTGTAGACACCTGCTTGACTTTCATTGCAAAGGTGCTTCAGGTCCTCAGGTTTGCAGAGAAAAGGCTGAAAACCTGACCCGAGTATGTTCTCAAATCTCAGAAGGAAAAGCGCCTAAAAGACCCAACATGAATTCCACGGTCATTTATTTATTTCTTTATTTACTTGGCTCCTGATGTTTCTAGACCCGAGGCTGGCCATGCCCCTGGAATAAAGAATTTTGTGTCTGTGTAGCATCTATGAGAGACCAAGATTCAGTTTCACTGTTCCAGGAAGCGAAGGAGGAGGCAACAGCCTGCAGGAGATGACAGAGCCAGTGAAAGTTTGCAAAAGTTCTGACTGAAACAAGTGAAACATAGACACAATATCACTCTCCAGCTCCTCAGCTTGAAAAGCAGCACTGGCCCCACCGGTGGCACAAACAGAAAGGTGGAAGTAGCAGACTTTGACACCCTTCCTTCTGTGCTGCTGGTAGCAGCATGGAGGCTCATGCTTGGTGTGTTGCCGGCAGCCGCCACTTGATGGTTTGTCATCATGGAAAGCAGTGGTGTCCCCAGCAGTGGCACAGAAGGAAGCAGGGCAGTAGCAGACCAGGCCACCTTTCCTTCTGCGCTGATGTTGGTGGCAGTGCCACTTTTTGACCTAAGAGCCTGGACACAGGCTGCCACTCTCTGGCCTCCCAGTTTGGAAGTCAGTGCTTCCAGCAGCGGCAATGCAGAAGGAAGAGATGCAATGCCCCACCATGCCACACTATGTCACTGGTCCTTCTGTGTTGCTCCTGGAGGCAGTACTAACATTCCAACAGCCCACCTTGAATGGTAGAGCCGCCACTGGCCAAGGCCCAGAAAGAAGAGCAGAAGCACATTACATTGCCACCCTTCCTTTTTGCACTGCTGCTGGCGGAGGCACCTGGCCAGTGGCACCTGCTCTCTGGTCTCCCCATTTGGAGGGCAGTGCTGCCACCAGCCATGGTGCAAAAGGACATGCGGCAATAACATGCCATGCTGTATGTCCTTCTGCCCGGCTGTTGGTAGCACCACTGACTTCCAAGCAGGGTGGCCAGAGAGTAGTGTCCACTTGTTGGACACCCTGGGCAGGTTGACACAGCAAATTTATCTACACAATGCAACCGCTGCTTTGAAATCATTTCGAAATAGCGGTTGCCGTATTTCAAAATTGGTAAACCCCATTGCACGAGGATTAGCGCCTATTTCATAACTGTTGTTGAACGGCTATGTCTACACTACATTCCTCTTTCGGAAGGGGAATGCTAATGCAGCAACTTGGAAATGCAAATGGAGTGCAGATTTACAAATCTCGTGCTTCATTTGTTTAATCACATGGGATCTCGCTTCCGGAAGAGCCGTTTTTGAAAGCCAAAACAGCTGTACAGGCAGGGTTCATTCGAAAGAAAGCCCCACTTTTGAAAGCACCCTTCTTCCTGAAAAACATGAATGAACCCCATCTACAACGGCTGTTTTGGTTTTCGAAAACAGCTCTTCCACAAGTGAGACCCCCGTG
Organism: Carettochelys insculpta; assembly: GCF_033958435.1. NCBI lineage: Eukaryota > Metazoa > Chordata > Testudines > Carettochelyidae > Carettochelys > Carettochelys insculpta. Next base: position 8,565,563 of record NC_134138.1, read on the forward strand.
ATTATGCAAATGAAGCACAGGATTTGCAAATCTGCACTTCATTTACATTTCTGATTGGCAGCATTTGCAGTCCCCTTCTGAAAGGGGAATGAAGTTTAGCTTCAGCCACAGGGAATAGAGCCTGTTTCAAAATAAGCTATGGTGTGTCCAACAGCTCTATTTTGAGATAGGCTCTATGTGTGTAAATGCTGTAGTTCAAAATTGCTAAATGCTACTTCAAAATGCATTTCTGAGTGTTGCAGCGTTATTTCAAAATAAGCTGTTCTGGAATAATTTATTTTGGAATAAGGCTGTTGCGTAGACATACGCCCAGCTCAGAAGACTCTTCCACCGCCAGCAGTGCTGCTGCTGGCAGTGATGTTGCCATCTGAGCTGGGCACCTGGCTGGTGGTCACAACTCTGTGATCACCCAGCTCAGAAGGCAGCCCCGCCACCAGCAATATTGCAGAGGAAGGGAGGTAGTACGAGACCATTCCAACCTTCCTTCTGTGCTGTGGCTAGTGGTGGCACTGACTTCTGAGCTGGGTGACCTGCCAATGGCTATTGTTCTGCTGCCTCCCCAGATCACAAGGCAGAGCTGCCACCAGCAGCAGGGCAGATAGAAGGGTGGTAATACAATGCTATGCCACCTTTCCTTCTCTTCTGCTGCTGGCAGTGGTGCTGCCATCTGAGCTGGGTGCCCAGACAGGGGCTACTGCTCTCCAGCCACCCAGCTTGGAAGTCCAGGAAAAATCACAGATGTTGTTCATGTTTCCAAAATCTGCCTGAAGGAAGATCTGAGGACCGAAAAAGAGGCCATGTCTGGGAAAACCTGGACACCTGGTGATCCTGCTCACAACCCCCCTGAACTTGACTTGAGGCCCACTGTTGGGTTGGGAGACCCAGTCTGAGAAAGGCTGCACTTGGAGATTCCCCAATGATCTGGAGGTGGGTTGTATGGGAGCACTGGGCATATGGCCACACGCCTCCCCCAGGATCCCCCAGATAGTACAGCAAAGGGTTCTGTAGCCGTAGGCAAAGGCTGGTGCCTGCTCTGAGGCCAGGGGCAGCTGCTGGTGGCAGAATCTCTCCTGCAGCCAGAGCTCCTGTTGCACCATCTTCAGCATCTCCCCAGGTCAGTCTCTTGTCATTTCGTTTGGGGTCCTGTTGCCTGTTTTCTGCTAGAGTCACTTTTCTAGAGTTCTGTTTTCCCAGCTGTGTTTCCTTACTTGTGGTATAGAAGCAATTTGTAGAACCACTAAATCCCTCCCTGACCAGCTGGCCGATGTCCCTGCCTGCATCAGTGATGTACGGTCACAGCTAAGCCACCAAGTTCCCTAGTTTGGGGAACTGTGCAGAGTTCTAATGCAAGGGAAGGGGGTGGGGGGCTCCATCAGCATTCTGCTGTCAGCTCCCAATACCCCCTGGGCCAGGAGTCTCTCTCGTCAAGTCCCTCTGTAGGAGACGCTGGGGGAGAGGAGATAGAGCTAGACCCTCGTCTTCTTCTGCCCCCAAAGGATCCTCGAGCAAAGACAAGGCCCTCCATGAGGACTGACACGCCCACTTGCTCCCCAAGGCCAGGCATGAGCCTGGCTGGAGAAGGCCTTGGAACATGATCCCCTTAAAGATCTCCATAGTGGGAGGGGATGCTGGGCTCTGTATCCTAGAAGGGGCGGAGCCAAGCATGGAAGGGGCGGGGCCTACACAAGTCAGGCCATAGCACCATCTGAACCATGGCAGATGACCCACCTCCTCCCTCATAGCTCTATGGAATGGTGGAGCAGCACTGCCATGGTACTTCAGAAGGGCCCTGGGCAACTGCCTCCGATGTCCTCCCCATCAGTGGGCCTGAGCCCAGCTTGCCTAGGTCAAGGGGGGCAAAACAGACAGCAGAATCCATGAGGACTGTCCATGACTCCCTGATAAGTCTGGGGAAGTGATCCAGGAGTTCACCTTTGATACTGACTTGATGACACCTAATTTCAGAATGCCCCACTAGTCTGGGGAGTCTGCCCTGTTTTTGGACAAGCTGCCTGCAGTCAGCAGTTCGGGTGGTGAGCCTCTCCGGAGAGTGTGACAGTTACAAAATTGTATACCCAGCTCGTGCTCCAGCCAGTGCCCTATGAGCATGCTGGATATGGACCTGAAATTATGGATAAGAAAGCCCAGAGGGCAATAACATTGAAGTTGTGCCAGGTGCCTTGGTTTGGAAATGTGTTGAGGCAAACAGTTAAGTCTCTGACTGAGACTCCACATCAATAGCCCAGGGAACAGGGGTGAACCAGGACTGACTGGGAGGGCAGAAGTTGGTGCTCATGTAGACAGAACCACACCTGTTTCTAGCCCAAGCAGAGGAAGTCTGACTGACTCTGGCCCTGTGTCCTCTTAGTCATTCTGGTGTAAATCAGCAGCAACTCTCCGGAAGCCAGCACACCCGCTGAGAGCAGGGGGTGGGGCAAAATGCCATGGTCAGGATGCACTAAGCCCCACCCCTTCCAACCTTGGCATTGCCCCTTTCACCCTTGGCCCCGCCCCTTCTGAAGTGCAGAGCCAGACCCCCCTCCCACCTTACCCAGGGCTTGTGGTGGCTGTTGGCACCGCGTGGAGCCAGCAACCTCAGGAAGAGAGCCAGCTTCCAGCTGTCTGTCATACCCCCACCCCCACCGCGTATCTGTTGAGCCGATCCTGGTGTGACGTGCTTCGCTGGTGTGTATCACCAGCATAATGGGGACTGGCGAGCTGCTGGAGTTTGTCTCCTGGCAGCTCCTCAAGTGCCTGAGTCATGCAAAGAGGAGGAGGGGGCCCGAGGCCTGTAATATCATGCATGCTACATGGTGTGCTGGGAATTTGTCCACGGTGCAGCTGGTCATGCCCGATACACAATGAAAGTCAGCCTGAGAGAGTTGTGTTCCTATGGCACCATCTGCCCAAGGACCTCACTGTGTTTCGCATGCTTGCAGGCCACCCAAGGGGGCAGGGAAAAGGGGTAGTTGCCCCCAGGGTTGTGAGATGTCAAAAGCAGGGTGACCATCTGCCCTGTATCGGGCGGGACGGTCCTGTATTTGGGATGCCAAACGGGCATCCTGATTTATTTTTTAAAAGGGACGAATTGTCCTGTATTTAGGCTCCTGGGGATTGGGGGTAGGTCTGGAAGTGCCCACTGCCACCGCTTCTCCAGGGCTCGGGGCCAGGATTGCCCACGGTAGGGTGACCATATTTGGGACAGGAAGATAAAGGAGGAGGGGGTGGCTCCTCCCTGCTGCTCCAAGCCCCGGGGAGCTGGCACCCCCCGTCAGCCCCAGGGAAGTAGCAGCCACAGGCGCTCCTGGCCCCAAGCCCTGGGGAAGCGGCAGCCGTGGGCACTCCCGCTGTCACCCCCGAGGGCCTAAATATGGGACAATTCATTCCTTTTAAAAAATAAGTTGGGACACCTTTTGGGCATCACAGATACAGGACCGTCCTGCCCAATATGGGACAGACGGTTACGCTAGCCTGTGGCTGCTGTTTCCCTAGGACTCTGGAGCCAGGACCACCCGCAGCTGCCACTTCCCTGGGCCTCTGGGGCTGGGTGTGCCCGTGGCTGCTGCTTCCCTGGGCCTCTGGGGCTGGGTGTGCCCGTGGCTGCTGCTTTTCTGGGGCTCTGGGGCTGGGAATGCTCTTGGCTGCCACTTTCCCAGAGCTCTGGGGCCGGGAAGCACTCACAGCTGCCACTTTCCTAGGGCTTGGGGCCAGGAGTGCCTGTGGCTGCCGCTTCCCTGGGATTTGCTGCAGCCAGGAGTAGATGTCCCTCCCCCTCATATCTCCCTGTCCCTTATATGGGACAGGGAGATACAGTTGCCCTATTCAAAGGGGTCTGGAGCTCCAGCTGTTACCACAGCTACTTTGGCAGAGGCAGCAGCTGGGCCCCTTTGAAGTTCCATGGCAGTGAAGCTCTGCTGCTGTGTGCAGCTTGGGGTGGGGGTGAGGAGCTGAGTGCCCAGGCCTAGCCTGTTACAACCTTGGCCCCGCCCCTTCCCACCCTTGGCCCCACCCCTTCAACCATTGGCCCCGCCCCTTCCACCCTTGGTCCCGCCCCTTCTGATGTGCAGAACTAGGCTGCCCTCCCACCTTGCCCCGGGGCCCGCCACAGCTGTCAGCCCTGTTGCATGCATTTATTAACTAAGCACCCAAATCCCTAGGACAATAGGTAACAATGTACCCCTGGAACGTATCCAGTCCAAGGGGATCATCATGGTCATCTTGTCAACACTAGGCTATTAACCATTTCACCAACATCATCCATCCGAGTAGAGACAAGACCTGTGCCCCATGTGTCACAGGATTGGGTGTCTGAGTGCTTAATACAGCCATACCCACTCACCGAAAAAGCCCCTGGTGATGTTATGGTGGCTGCAGATAAGCTCCTGGGAGCAGCCATGAAAATAGTTCTCCTGATTCTTAGCATACCCAGGGCTTTCAAGTGCAACATGTGGGTTCTGTGCTAGTTTATCACTGACCCGCACAGGGTAATCATTAAATAATTTGCAGCCGAGTGTAATTACAGAGACTAATATTTACCCAGCGAGACCTGCTGAGCTGTCGTGAGCACGTTGCCAGCAGGGATGGAGATCAAATGGCAGCCTGAGCCGGTGGAGGATTCTGTTTTGTGTTCTATCACTCAAACCACCACAAAGCACTGGTGGCTGCTTTTGGCTGCTCTCCAAACACAGATGAAGCTGTTTGGGCAGCTTTTCTTTTGACATGGCTGCTCTGGTCCAGACGGACAAATCAGTGAGTGTCCCAAATTCAAGAACCATGCAGAACCTTCCAGGCAAAGGAATGCCAAGCCAGGTGCACCTGATTCTAATTTTGCTGCTGTTAAGTTCCCTAGAAGCTGGGAAATTCTCTCTCTCTCTCTCTCTCTCTCTCTCTTTTAGCTCAGCAACTCTCAGAATAGTGTCAAATTATTTCTGATTTTCAGAAGCATCACAGAAATCTGAAGACGTTACCTCCTAGCTAAACAGTGCACAATGGAAATCCCTGATTCTTGGGAAAGATCCTTGTTTTCTTCCTTATATGGAAAGTACAGCACTTCAAAGGAGCTGTCTGAAGATAGGTAAGCATTATAGGCATCTCATAGAACTGGAAGGGACCTCGGGAGGTCGTCAGGTTCATTGTGGTCCTCATTTTACAGATGGAGAAACTCAGGAAGGTCATCTACTGATTTGGTCCAACTGAGAATCTATGCAACTAGCAAACACTTCCCAAGTGGGTTCTAAGTTCTGGAAAGTCAAGCTTTGATTCCCTAAAGCTGAGTGTTCAGTACCAGTAATGACCAATGTGGCTGTGTCTACACTCCAGAGATCTTTCAAAAGAAGCCCTTCCAGATCTCTGCAGAAAGAACTTCTTTAAAAAGCCTGCATCCACACACAGAAACACAGATCAAAAGAGTGATCTGCTCTGTTGAAAGAGAGCAGCCACACAGTCCCTGCTCTTTCGAAGGAACAGGCCAGGGATTGAAAAAATCAGGTGCCCTGAGGACTGCTCTTCCAAAAGAAGGGCCCTGTGGAGAGTCTACACACGTTTTCTTTTAGAAGAAGCTTTCATAAAGGAGTGCTCTTCCCGAAATGGGAGTGGAAAAGCGCTTTTGGAAGGAGCACCATGTTCTTTCGATTTACTTTCGAAAGAACGCTTTTTGCATGCAGACACGCCGTGGGATCTTTCGAAATCGCTCCCTTCTTTTGAAAATTGTTTCAAAAAAACTTGCTCCCGTACATGCAGCCTGCATGTGCCCCTGGCCATCCCCACATGTAACACCCCAGAGGGGGTCAAAGCTGGAAGCTCATAAGCCTCTACTATATGAACAAAAAGACACATGGCTCTTAGCCAGCACCATAGCTGCCTCAGCAATCCCTGACTGGTCTAGAGGCCACTGGAGGGGAAGCGTGTACCATAATGAGTGTGAATGGTTTACACATAGAATTAAGCACATGATCAAGTCCACAGACTGAAACACCAGCAACTTTCTCAATATTTCAGTTCATGAGACAAGCTGGAGGCTTTCATCTGCTGAGCTGGAGAGGTCAAGTTTTGTTTAAGTTCTTTGATTGATTTCCCAGTTGTATTGCCCATGGTAAATTAGAGAAATTAAAACAAAAATCCTACAATTTACTTTGGCAACTTTGAAATCTCAGGCTTTCGTATGGCATTCACATTCAGAGCTGGGCTTCCTCAGCCTTAGCCAATGGCATTCAACCACTGAGATAGCTTTCTTTCTTTCTCGGAGTAACTTGGAAGGGGCAAGTGCTTTTATAAGAACTTAATGGCCATGCTGGGTCAGACCAGAGGTCCATCTAGCCCAATATCCTGCCTTCCGACAGTGGCCAAAGCTAGATGTCCTCGAGGAAGAAACAGGTTATCATCAAGTGGTCCTTCCCCTGTAACCTATTCCCAGCTTCTGACAAAAGCCAGAAGCACCATTCCTACCCATTCTGGGTAATATCCATTGACCCACCCCTCCCCGATGTATCTGGGAGCTTGCTCAAAGCCATGCCACCTGTGGAAGAGCAAAGGACCAGCTCATGCTACTAACCACCACCTCCATGGGAAAGCTTTGCCTCTTCATCCATTTATTAATGAAGCTGCTGTAAGCAGGACTATTAGTGACTTTAAAAAGTATCACCCACACTTGCACTGTACATAGAAGTCAAAAGGTCAAGTTTCGAGACCCCACTTCAGAACGGTTGCTGACCCTAGCCCTATGGTTTCTACTGTGATTTTGACTGATCTTGAATTAAAGGCCTGGATCTGCCATGCAAACGACGCATTGTGAGTTCTTTGGGCAGTCAGGGAAGATAGGTTTCATGGTATCGTCTTCTGAATCTGCCTAGTGTAGCACAGGCACAAGGACTGCACACACTGTGCCAAATCCCTAGGGGGTGTAAATGGTGACTTTCACCGATTTCCACCAACAATACAGCTCAGTATCCCAAGTGCCGTCATGTCATCAAGCAAGGGCAGTGGTGCATATTCCCAGTGCTGGCACTAGGGCTAAATGAATATGTTTAATGACAGCTCGAATGGGTCTTAGCAGCAGCCACACAAAGGAAGCATTAAAACATATCCTTGCAGACTAATCTGCCTTTAATGGGCTTCCTTTTATTGGCTGCACTGCTTCCGTTCATGCAAAGTGAAGGGAGAACAAGCGAGGCTGCCGGGAACAGTTAATTTAATCCTTCTCTGACCTCTTCTGTCACTGAACCCTTGCTACTGACAGAGCAATTTCGCGAACTCCATTAGGAACCCTCCAGATGTTCCACTTGTGTCCAGAATGGGGGAAGAAGAACAAATTCCCACTACTTCTATCTCTGGATGCTGGAGAGAGAAGAAAGGAGAGGTGAGGGTAATGCCAGCCCTCCAGAACTGGGATCTGTGACAAACACCTGATCTCTTGCATGCAGAGATACCAGAAGGGTCAGAGAACTTGGGTACACAATGCAGGTTTCTTTTCATCAGCTCTGCCAACTGGAAAAACATCCGTCTCAGGGCATGTTTCAACAGAAAGTGACATGAGCTGTGAAATGTTCATTCAGTTGGGTCCCAGCCCATTATCTTGCCAGCACTGTCTGTGAAATGGTCTTACAGAGAAAATGCCATGTTCCAGCAAGCTACAGGTAAATGCAAATAAGAAATGATTAATGTTGACGGGGGTTAACCCTTCTGGAAAAATCCCATAGAACTTACGTCCCATACAATATAGAGGTGAAATCAAACAGGGTATGGAGAAATCTAGGGAATACTTCATAATATTTATAAATAGCTTATATCAGATCAGTAGAAGTTTCCATAAATGGCTAATTGTTATAGACTCTCCATCTCTTTCTATAGGTGTGCTGTGAGCGGTTCACACCTGGAGCGGGGTGGCCTAGTGGCTAGGCCCCCTGGCCAGGACCTGTTGGGTGGGTCCACAGCCCCCACCCAAGCGTTTATGGGTTGAGTTTGGGGTGTGGCCCCGAGAATCTAGTTCCTCCTTTTGGCAGGAGAGGGGTTCCCTGGGGGGGCTCCCCACTCCCCTCAGTATCTGGGAGAGTCTAGGGCTGTGCCCTCCGGTGGCTAACCCTGTGGCAGCTCTGGCCTGGGGCCTGCTTCCTCAGAGCCAGATCCTGCCTCTTTGCTGGTGAGCCCCAAACTGGGCTGGCTTCCCTCCCTTTATGCCCCTCCAGGCCTGACACTGGCCGCAGGTGAACTGGGGTGGGGTTGATTGGGCTAACAGGCCTTGTTTAACCCCTGCCTTGCCTGGCCTCCCCCTCCTCCTCCTACATGTGCTTATAACCCTGGTCCTACCGCACAGGACTTCATGACCTATCGAGGTCCCTTCCAGTTCTAATATTCTGTGATTCTATGATTTTCAGCAGTGGTTCCCAACCTTTGATCTGCTGACCCCTAAGAGTCCGTGAGGATATTGCAGGGGGTCCAATAAAGAATAAAAGATAAACAAAAATGATCATAGAAAATAGGTTTTAAATAAATTGCAAGGTTACAGTCACTTGTTTCTTTTTTTAATTAAGCATCTTCCAACAATGTTGTTAATTGCTGCCTGAAAATCTACGTTTTTTCATTTAAGGAAGTGTACGCAGCAGCTAGAATTGGCTTTAATGGGGGTCTGCGAATGGCTGGGGGGAATGATTGGGGGTCCACACTCGGGAAAAGGTTGGGAACCACTCATCAATAGCACCTGCTCCTCGTGTCTGCAATAACCGTTTATAAGCTTGCAACAAATGTATCCTTAATACGAAAGATGGCCAAAATATAACCGGGTCCTATGGAAAGCCAAAGGACCAATTCCTCAATGCACACAACGAGGCACAGATCTGCCAAAATGGAGAAGGGACCAGGCATATGATAATGGTGGGCAACCTCTGGCCTGGAAACTGTGTGTGGCCCGCCAGACATTTTGCTTACCGTTGTCCATGTTGCAGGGTTGCCAGATTCTACTGGTTGTCATCTGCATAGCGTTTTTTTCCCCCATAGGTATTACAAAAATAACACACTTAAAGCAAGGGCAGGCGAAGTGAGGTGCATGCTGATTACACACAACATCACACAAGAACTGCGAGATCTCTCTGCAGCCACTAGAAGCCCTGCCTGGGGTTCAATAGGCACAACCCGCTGATTCGAGGTACACCAGTGCAGTTAATAACACTACCCTAGCACGGGAGACTGTCTTGGTTATGGCAATCTGAGATGAAGGAGGGCCACTCATGCGGCCTACTCATTAGTCTAGGTTGTCCATTGCTGGCCTAAAACCAATTACTGGGATGGTCTTTAAAGCCACAGGTGGGTGGATCTAATTTACAGCAGATAAACGTTCCCTCCTAGACCCACCAACACTAGATTAAAGAACTCCCGTGTTCCCAGTGAGACCCAACCTGCCATACCTCTGGGGTCTGCAGGACCAGAGTTGGGCCATTCAAACAAAGAAACTCGCCCCTCACAGGGGGAGCCTTTGAAACAGAGCTAGTGTTCCCCTGCTTGGGCACTGGGCTATTGGCCAAGGAACAGTTTGAGAGTACCACCAACCCAAGACCTCTGGGGCTGGTTTGTTTCCTTTGTGGAAATCCCTAGGATGGGCTGGTTGCTAGCTGCCCAGGAGGGTGGGAGCAGAGACTTTCTGCAGAACCACACAGCAGTTCCTCTCCTTTCTGCAAGGAAGAGGGACCTCAGACCTTTTTTCCTTTATGGGGGAATGGAGGGGTGGACTTGCTAGCAGGCACAGCCGGTGGGCTATAAGTCAGACCATTGGACCGTGGTTGCCCTGGAAACAGATGAATGAGGTAAGAGATGTGCCTAGCTTCACCTGAAATGGGCAACCTCAAGACAGGGCCTCTGACAAATTCAAGGCTGCTCTAACTTGTGCCTGGAGCGGTGCCACTGCGCTGCGGGCATTTCAAAAGAGATGTAAAGACATCTTCCCCCCATCTGTGATGCTGCACTGAGTGCAGCCCCGGCAGGCCCTGTGGTCTGGATCTGTGTTCTCGCTGTAGCAGGGGAAGAATTGCACTTCACCATGTCACTTTAGTGGATAACTTAGGAGCTTACTGTGTTTCTCTGTATTATGGTACAACCTTCCAGCAGAAGTGTGTATGTTTGTCTCTAACGTCTCTGTTTCTGTCTCTCTGTGCCATGAATCTCCCCAAGAATGATAAGGGTTAATTAATGCAGAGGAAGTGCTCTGAGAGCATTACCTACTAACATTTATGTAAGCTTCTTTCTGTCTCTGACAGTTGGCTTCTCTTCTCTCTGCTTGGCTGTCACCACTGATTACCAAGAGGGCTGGCTGCAAGTGGGGAGCCCTCTTCCTTTAATCAAATGCCTCCTACTCTCCCTTGACTCATTCACAAAGGCAGCTCATCATCATCGACATCACACCATCTCCAGGGTGAGGGAATCTGATGTCACATGCAATTGATTGTGGTGAGTCAGACAGGAAGGGAAAGCAATATGACAGGCTTCTATTGTCACCCAGTGAAGGCAAAGAAAGTGCTGGGAACTGGCTGGATACTTAAGGGCATTAGTCAAGGCCAGGTGACTTGCAGAGCTTAGGGCTGAAACTTACAAATGTTTGAGGAATGGGTTGAAATTCAGGATTTAGGGAATAACTGAGTGAAAATTCCAAAATCGTTTCCATGCAAAATGAAGCCTATAGGGCCAACCTGCTTGCTTGCCTGTATATTTTTTCCTTTGGTTTTCTTATTCCATTATGGTCTAGATTTTGATTCTTTGTTTTATTAGAATCGATCATAAAAGTTTAGAGGTTTCTATTAAAGTAGTTTGGCTATAACTCAAAGGACCTGCAGGTCACATCTTGTTTGCTGAGCTAGGGCAAAGTTAGCATCAGTATCACAGAATCTCTTCCTAGGGCTGGAAGAGACCTCAAGGGGTCATCGATTCCAGCCCAGGTATCTGAGAGCTTTCCCCAGAGAGAAAAGTTGGCTAACATATGTTTGGGACTTTTTGTCTAGCTAGATGATGGTGTGCTAAAGCAAAAGATGTGCACATAAAGCATTAAAGCAGGATGGCAAAGGAGTTTTGGTAAGTTTCTGTCTGAAACTTAACAGATGCACCACAACTTGAAAACAGCCAGAAGAACCAATTAGGACAAAAATAACAAATGTGGCACTTAACCACAAAAGGGCCAGGGTAATGAAGGGATCTATAAAATAGTAAGTTGAGATATGTGATATAGGGACCAACAGAAAAAAGACACGCCAACATGACAGGGTGAGGAAATGCAAATAAGGAAAAGGGGAAAAATCCCCTTCTGAATATGCAACAAACATAGCAGCATCAGCATCACATATCATACAAATGACATCCCAGCCTAGGAAAAGGAGCAGAAGGCACTGTAGTCCTTGGGCACATCTACACTACTGGAGAGACAAACCTGGTCTGTGCTGATCTTCCAGGGGTCAATTTCACACACCTAGTGAGGTGCATGAAATGGAACCAGCAGGACTCAATATTCAACCCGTGTACTCCTCAATCTCGTGAGCAAGGGAAGTCGATGGGAAACTTTCTCCTATCACCTTCCCTCAGTGAGGAAGGCCAGATAAGTTGATCATAGATACATCGATTCCAGCTATCTAATTGCCGTAGTGGGAATTGCATATTTACAACAGACTTTAAGGTCTAGTGTAGACATGGCCCCTTGGGAGGTGTAGGAGGGATGACCACTGGTAATAGTGAGGAAGATGATGGCATTGAGAAAGATGATGGTTAGCACTTCAAGTTGTTCTACAAGGGATGGTTGGAGTGCCTGGATGGGCAGATGAGGTTTGGTCTACACTAGCCAGATAAGTTGATTGCAGATACACAATTCTAGCTATGGCAATTGAATAGCTAGAATTGACTTATCTGCAATCGTGTTACCTGGCTGTCCACATAGAGGGAGGTTAACGGGAGAAGTTCTCCCATAGGGGTGAACTGCCAACGCCAGGTAGTTTGATTTTGCACATCTCTATCAGGAGTGTGAAATCAAACTCTGCAAGATCGACCCTGCCCGAATTGATCTTCCCTGTATTGTAGACCGGGGTGAGCAAACTTTGCATTGGATTCCACTTTTCATCCCTTCAGAGCCCCCCAACCTATCTAATGTGATCCAAACCAATGGAAATTTCTGTTATGTTCATATTAAAAAATCCCTTTCGACATGTGTAAGAAAATAAGTCTGTAGAATGTAAAACCTTTATTGATCGGTATAGAAATGTGAATACACAAATGTAAAAACAGTCACATATTTCAACATTTTTAATTACATGGAGGAGCCTGAGACCCGCAGCCAAACTTTCTGTGCCTCCCTACACAATGTCATGCCCCTCACAAGGGGGCCTGCTCCTACTTGTGCACTCCTGGTGTGGACATATCCTGAGCTAGGGGTGTTTGTGACTATGCTCAACGTATCAGTAAACTATATTATTAATGTACAAGAATTCCTGTCATGTGACTGTTGCAACTCTGCACATTGGTGTCCCCAGCTACAGAATTACTGTAGAATAATTTGAAGAATACTGGGCCTGCTCTTAAAAAAAGAACCTGTCATCCCTCAAAGCGATAACTGGGGATTCTTAAGTACTCTGTATAATTAATGTACATTACAAAGATCTGGCAAGAAATAATTGTAAACAAAGTAATGGCCTTTGAGAAATTCCAAGGTAAATGTTGTTTTCTCTTTTAAGGGCAACTTTTCGAAACAAGTCCCTGATGTGCCCCAGCCTCAGGGTCTGACCTTGGGCAAACTTCTGAAGCCTAGATTGTTAACAGCATTGCAACTCCTGACCGAGTTCGGAATCAATTCAATTGGCTCAGAGGTGCCTAAATCCCTTTAGAAAGGAGACTCAGGCTCCTAAATCACTTAGGTGTTGTGATGCAAAGCATGGCAATACCTTGATCTCTTTCAATATTTGGTCTTTAATCTCGCCATGTTCCCTATCACGCAAATGGGAATGACTATCTTTGCTGGTTTAGATTGTGAGCTTTTTGACAGTCTGAGTTTCTCTGCCTATATGGAAGCGCAGAACTTAGCGCCATAGGCAGGGCGTTATCTGGGCTCCTGGTGCCTCAGTCCCATGACCATTCACAGCTCGGTGCTCACCTCCAGCAAGGCTCAGAGACCCAGGTCTCTCAGAGATTGAAAGCTGCTTCCTGCAGAGTGACAAAGGACCTGCCAAGGCTCAGTGCCTGAGGAAGCAGGCCAACAGCAGGGGAGCCCGGGCTTCTTTATCTGTGTGGAGGAGGGGAGGAGGACATGACATGATTGGCAGCTCCTCCCTCCCGACACCCCCTACCCCTTCCCCGTGATGACAGCAAGAGGACAGACCTTGCAGCTGGCCAACCTGCCTGGTGGGAGTCCTTGGGGGAGTGTCTGGCACAGGGTCAGCTTTAAGGAAAATGGCACTCTGGGCCAATTTGCATTTTGGTGCCCTGGCCCCTATGGTTTTGGTGCTCCCCATTGCTCCTGGTCCCCCATAGGCTCCCTATCCTCCCCTCCCCCCAACCCCTGCACCTGCCTCCCTTCACTATACCTCCTTTGCCTCAATGTGTGTGCCTCCCTCCTGTGCCTCTAATCCTTGCACTGTGCCCACCTTCCCCTTACCCCTTGCACTTCCTGAACACTAACGCCTGCCACCATGTGGGGAAAGTGACCCAGTGGGATGCACAAAGCCGCTGGCATTGCTGCTCACGCCTACACCAGATGGCTACTCCTTCAGCCCAGACGGCTCAGGGGGTGCACAAGGACCAGGAGAAGAACACAGCTGCTGTTGCCTCAGCCCAGCCCAGGTGGGGAAGTGACCTGCATGTCAGGAGCCCTGGGGTTGTGTACTGGGGGAAGTGAGAGAGGGACCACTCCAGTCCACGTTTATGTTATTTTTATATATCAACTTACGAGGTAAGTGTAGGGGTAGGACATGGAATCATTCTGGGCACCACCAATAATTATACAAAACTGCTGTTCCAACTGGTGGGTTGGTTGGTTTTCCTTGGGCCCTCTGGACAGTATTGCCCCAGTAAAAGACCCCTTGTCATTTCCAGCAATGCACCCAGGAGAAGACTAAAAGTTCGCCCTCGGGCCGTGGAGGCAGTTTAATAGAAGAAGAGAGCATGAGAAGCGAGACTTCTGCTGTACTCTGCGCTGACTAGGGCTTAATTGGACTGCTCTCTCCAGTTCTGGGCCCCACGTTTCAGGAAAGATGTGCAGAAGTTGGAGAGGGTCGAGAGAAGAGCAACTAACATGATCAAAGGTCTAGAGAACATGACTGATAAGAGAAGACTGAATGAATTGGGTTTGTTTAGTTTGGAAAAGAGAAGGCTGAGAGGGGACGTTGTACCAGCTTTCAACTACCTGAAAGGTTGTTACAAGTAAGAGGGAGAAAAGTTATTCTCCTTAGCTTCTGAAAATAGGACGAGGAGCAATGGGTTTAAATTGTGGCAAAGGAGGTTTAGGTTGAACATGAGGAAAAAATCTGTCAGGATGGTTAAGTACTGGAATAAATTGCCTAGGGTGGCTGTAGAATTGAAGATTCTAGGCAATTTATTCCAGAACAGGTTGGATGAATATCTAAGGGTTGATCTATATGGTGCTTAGTCCTGCTGTGAGGGCAGGAAACTGGACTGGGTGACCTCTCAAGGCCCCTTCCAGTTCTAGCATTTTGTGATTCTATGATTCTAATAAATACTGGCTGCAGCTCAAAATGGGTGCACTTTTCCATTGAGCAGCATGGCAAAGGGCTGCTGTGTGTGCCGTGGCTGAAGGGAGAGATCAGAGCTACCCCTGAAGTAAAAAGGAAAGAACATGTCTAAAGAAGTCTGTGCCAGAAATGAAATATCCCATCCATTCTCTAAAGGACATTATGTGACATTTTCAGTCAACGAGCTGGCCAGAGCAATAAAACCAGCAATCTCTTGTACCATTGAGAGCTAGCAGGAATTGGAGAATCCATTGCAGGTCCACTTTCCCATCTTGGGTTGTCTCTGTGGTCATGAAAGCTCATATTTCTGCTGATTAGTGTTGCATAATACTCTGCCATCCTGGAATCTAAAAAGCAGAAAGCAGAAATCTATGTTTCCCTCTCCTGTCTACACAGCTGCTTTGCTCTTGGCTTTTGTGTGTTGTTGGTTTGCAATTGTCGCTCCATAGAATCACAGAACACTAGAAGTGGAAGGGACCTCGAGAGGTGATTGAGTCTCATCCCCTGCCCTCACTGAAGGACCAAGCATCATTGAAATCACCCTGGTAGATGTTTATCTAACTTGCTTTTAAGTATCTCCAGTGATGGAGATTCTGCAACCTCTCTAGGCAACTTATTCCAGTGCTTAACCATGCTGACAGGATGTTTTTCCTAATGTCCAATGTAAGGCTACCAGCCATCATTTTGGAAGTCTTCTGACAATAAACCAGACACTGTTTTGCTGGTTCAGATGACTAACCTTGCTCTCCTATCAAGTGGCCCTGCTGACAGTCCTAAAAATTGCTGTGTGACTTGTCATAGAGTTACTCCAGAACAGTTTATTCCAGAGTTATTATTCCAAAGTAAGCTATCCTGGAATAATGTGTCCACATTACAGGGAAGCCCCCAAATAAGCAACTTTATTCTAAAATAGTGTGTCCACACACAACAGAGCCTGGATTACATCCCATATTCAGAAATATCTCTCAGACGAGGTGCTATTCCCCATGGAATGAGGTTTACCAAATTTGAAATTAGCCATCTGCTATTTTGAAATTATTTCAAGATAGCAGATGCGTTGTGTAGATGCTTGCAAAGTTGTTTCGGAATAGCAGCCGTTATTCTGAAATAGCTGGGCTGTGTAGGCACACCCATAGAGGCTAATTGCTTAGAAAGACCCAAGAAAAGATTAGAGATTTACATGCAAGAACCTGACCATGGAGGGGGAAAGAAATTACCAGGGTTATCAGTAGTTATGCTGCCTCAACTGGAATCAGAAAGAACTTTCATGCTGTGGCTACAAAAATGCACATGAAGGTGTTTGATGAGTTTTAGTCTGTATCAGCTTTGGAAGCATCCAACTTTGGCTGCTGTCAGAAGCAGGGATTTAGGTGAGCCAGTCTGAGTGGTCCCATTTGGGGGCTCCCACGGGTACCATTCATTGACCAGCGGCCACATTGTCAGAGGCAATTTGGCATCTCTGAGCCAAAACTCAAATAAATAAGCAAAAAATTTTCTTTGGGTAAACTGCAGCAAATCCACACAGAGGATAATTCGCTGCTTCCTCATCTTGTTAGGTGATTATATTTGGCTTGTTCTTACAAGGCTGTCTCTAAGCCTACACAGATGGTAGCCTAGAGATTGTTCCCTTTAAAGTTCATCTGAATTTTTCAGATATTGATTTTAAATCAGGGATTAGACTAAATGCTGTAGAAAAATGGGAGAGTGATACTGCAATTATCAAGCATTCTGGGAGAGAAGTAAACAGTCTCAGGAATGCTTTCCTTTGCTCTTTGAATATGTGCTCAGAGCAGCAAATGGCAAACTAGAAAATTGAGAGGCGCCGTTCAAATGGAGATGGTCCCTAAGCCAAACTCTGACTCCAGGGGCTCATGTAGTCAGAGGAAATGTCACATTGCTTTGTTAACAGGTCATCCATCCAATACACCAATTGCTTCCTTGTTAACGTGGAGTGTAGGTTCCTTACCTGGGGACTGTGTGTCTCCAGGTATAATGGAGCCTTGACTGGAGTTGGCAGCCCACTGTCACAATAAATAAGTAACTCATTTCTGATCCAGACCCAAACAGTGTAGCAGGATGTGGTCTACATAACTTTGTGCCAAGACAAAGCTCCTTGAGTAAAGCACAGTGGTTGTTCCAGTGCTACTGCACACATGTGAAACCTGGACAACATGCAACCATCATCTGAATACACTTGAACAATATCACCAATGCTGCCTCAGGAGAACCCTGAATATCGATTGGGAGGACAGGCTCATGAACATTAGTGTCCTGGAAGAGTTGAACATGACCAGCATTGAAGCCATTATCATTCACCAACAATTTTCTTGGATTAAACATAGCCTGATCAGTGCTTCCCAAAACAGATTCTGGCCCCATCTACACTAGCCTCTTCTTTTTGAAAGGGGCATGGTAATGAGTGAAGCTGGAAGATGCTAATGAGCTGCTTCCATGAGTATACAGTGTCTCATTAGCATAATGGCAGCCTCAGCGATTTGAAAGTGCCGCTTTCCAATCGTGTGCTGCCCATGTAGACAGGGTCCTTTCAAAATGAACCCCCAGTTTTCGAAAGCCCCTTATTCCTAAAACCAAGTAGGAATAAGGGGCTTTTGGAGGCTGGGGGGGTCCTTTCAAGAGGAGCCCATCTACATGTGCGGTGCACAATTCGAAAGCGGCACTTTCAATCTGCCATGGCCACCATTATGCTAATGAGACACCGCATATTCATGGCAGTGCCTCCTTAGCATTTTCCAACCTCACTCATTACCATGCCCCTTTTGAGAAGAAGGGGCTAGTGTAGACGCAGTCTGTGACAAGTATCAGAGAGGTAGCTGAGTTAGTCTGTATCTTCGAAAACAAGAAGTCTTTTGGCACCTTATAAACGAACAGCTACATTGCAGCATAAGTTTTCGTGGACAAAGACCTGCTTCATCAGATGCATGAGTTGCGGGGGTGTTCAGGGGAGGATTTCAGCACTAACTCAGAGAAGCCTCCAGCAATTGAGGTGCATCTCTGAACATCACCTTAAGTCCCCAGCAGCCTAAGATCTGACAAAACTAGTGCAGACATTTTGAAAGAATAAACTTCCTTGTGAGATCTTTGAGAGTCTCTTCTTCTGGTGGTGCTGGAAATGGCATGAGAAAAAGTCCTCATGCTGATTTATGGCTACTACAGCTGAAACCCAGAGATGCAAACCTAATGAGGGTGGAGATTAGGAAATATTTGAGGTGTGGACTTGGGATACAGATCATTTTGGCTTGTCTCGTTTGCTGACAGCAGCTCCTGTTCACATAAAACAGCATTTCAGAGGGCAAAGGCCGAGCATTCAGTTATCCCCTTCACTTTCCTTTGAAACAAACTGTATTTAGCGTGAAAAGGAAACAGTAAAGAGCAAAAGTAAAGTCTACGTGAGAAGGACAGCGTGTGCCTCTCCTCTGCAAGTGTCAGCTTCTGAACTGAGCAGAACAGCAAAATCACAACAGTTAACAACAGGACTCTCCAGGGAATACACCACATTGTTGCCACATCAGCTAACTCTGATTCCACGGCTGTGAACCTGGTGACCTGATCTTTGCCCATCCTCTTTCTTGGCTAACACAGAGTCTTAGTTCACTGCTCACGCTATGGAAGCTAGCATTATGTGCATGATGCTGGCTACACACCATGGAGTGTGATCAGCAATGGCCCCCTTCCACGTGCAGTGTGGACAGCCAGGGGTTAGAGAACAGGGTGTGGAACCTCTTGCAGGTGCTTGGTGGGCAGAGAGATCTCTAAGTCCAAGGGGATCCTGAGCCCACTGTAAGCAGTACATGGACAGGAGATGATCATAGAGCGATAGGGTTGGAAGAGACCTCAGAAGGTCATCAAGTCCAATGCCTTGCTCAAAGCAGGACCAATCCCAACTAAATCATTCCAGCCACAGCTTTGTGAAGCTGAGACTTGAGAACTGCTGGGGATGAAGATTCCACCATCTCTCTTGGTAACACATTCCAGTGCTTCATCACCCTCCTGGTTAAATATTTTTTCCTAATATCCAACCCTAAACTTCCCACACTGCAGCTTGAGACCATTGCTCCTTGTTCTGCCATCCATCAATACTGTGAACAGCCCCACTCTATCCTCTTCAGCATCCCCCTTCAGGAAGTTGAAGGCTGCTATCAAATCGCCTCTCACTCTTCTATTCTGAAAACTAAATAAGCCCAAATCCCTCAGCATTTCCTCATAAATCATGCGCTCCAGCCCTCTCATAATTTTTGTTGCCTTCCACTGGACTGTTTCCAATGCATCCACATCCTTTTTGCAGTGCAGGGCCCAGAATTGGACACTATATTAGAGACACCAAGCTGGGATAGGTTGCATGTTCTTTGGAGGATAGGATGAAAATGCAGAATAATCTGGGGAAATCATGAGAAATAAACTGGAATAAATTCAAAGAGGACAAATGCAAAGCACTTCACTTAAGAAGGGTCGGTCAATTGCACATAAACAAATGAAAAGTGACGACCTAAGCAGGAATACTGGGGAAAGGGATCTGGGGGCCACAGCGGATCACAAGCCAAATATGAGTCAATGGTATTATGCTGGTACCAAAAAAAAAGTCATTTTTGGGATGCATTAGCAAGACATAAGCAGTCATTCCTTTGATGTGCTCTGAGCTTATTTAGGTTTAAGCTAGAATACTGTGTCGAGCTATGGGCACCACATTTCAGGAAAGATGAAGAGAAATTGGAGAAGGTCCAGAGAGGTGCATCAAAAATGATTAAAGGTTTAGAGAACATGAGCAATGAGGACGACCAAAAGAACTGAGAAAATGGAGAGTGGACACGGTAATGATTTTCAAGTACTGTACATAAAAGGTCGTTAGAAGGAGGAGTGAGTAAAATTGTTTGTCTTAATTTCCAAGGGTAGGACAAGAAGCAAGGGGTTTAAACTGGAGCCAGGGAAAATGAGGTAGGACAATAGGAAAAATCTCCAGGTGATCAAGTACTGGCATAAATCATCTAGGCTGTGTCTAATAACTCTGAAGTTGTTTACTTCGAAGTACGACTTTGAAGTAAGCAACTTCAAAGTTGAGCATCTACATGCGCCCTACCTTGAAGTTAAACTTTGATGTAAGGCACTACTCCATTCCCAGGAATGGAGTAAGGACTTCGAAGTTGGGCTCCCTTACTTCGAAATTAACTTCAAAGGGAAAGTGGGTGTAGACTCTCTGGTGGCTACTTCGATGTAGCACCGAACTTCAAAGTTAGTTCCTAGTGTAGAGACACCCCTAGGGAGGTTGTTGAATCTGTCCTGGAGATTTTTGAGAATAGGCTGATAAGCGCCTGTTGGGGTGGACCATATAGTCCTGCCAGGAGTGCAGGGCTTGGAACTAGATGGCCTCGCTAGGTGCTTTCCGGTCCTTGCAGTGGGGTCTGGCAGACAGCTGTTGTGCCTTTGGCAGGTCTCTTTACACTGCCAGTATTTGGGGCTGTGTGTGCTCTTTTTAAGGCCTCTCTACACCATGTTCCTAGCTAGAGCTTCAGACCCTGTCCCCTTTGCTCATCCCCCAAAACTCTCCTTCCATCACTGCACACGTGTCTCTCTCTCTTGCTCACACACACACACACACACACACACACACGTCTCACACACAGGCTGGTGGCAATGACAGCAATGACAAGCTAAATGCCTGGAGACAATCTTTAAGGGAGCTGTCACCACTCAAGCCTATTTATCTCCCTTGTTTTTTCTAAACCAATGCAGAGCCACTTAAGATTCCCTCGAGGGCTCAGAAACTCTCAGAGTCATCACTCACTGTCCGGGATAAAGATGAGGCACTCCCCTTTGATCTGTGGTGATCATATCATTTTTCTCACAGCCAGAGAGACAGAGGGTGGGCAGCAGACACTAAGGAGAAAATGGAGCCCACATTTCAGTGTCTGGTGTAGTCCACAGGAGTTTAAGGACATGGGGATAGCAAACATCATTGTCATCATCAACAACCCTGGGCTCAGCACCTGTGTATTCAGCAGTATGTTGTACAAATGAGAGACATGGGTGATAACGAAAGATTCGATGAGAAGAATATTGGCATTCAAGAGGAGTTGTTATAGAAAGATCTGGGGAATAGGATGGATGCAGAAGGTCACCAATGAGGAATTATATAGGAAGATACAGGCAAAAGAGAACCTACTGTGGAAGGTTAAACAATGGAAAATTGGCATGGAATCCCTAGAGGCTTCATGGCGGAGTTTCCTTCCTCTACTGCCCATGCTGTCAAAGTCAGCACGATTCTACAGAGAGAATCCAGAGACTTCAACTGAATTAGCTGCAGGTGTGAATTTAAAAGGTTCTCCTTAATGAGCCTTATCCCCTTGTGTGGACACTCTCCCTCCGAAGTAAAGTGGCCTTATTTGGCTTGAGCTTAATTCCTTGGAAGGGACCTCTCCTGGATATTCTCGGAGAGGCAGTTGATGGTGTTGGTTCTTTTATCTCATACGGAAGCTTATTTTCCTTCCAGGGAGAAGTGCACAGGAGACACACGTTGACCCTGGATTTTAATTCCCTTTCTCCTAGACATGCCGGAGTGATTAGAAACACCTTGGTTTCCCTTTCCTGGCTCTCAGCCCCATCAGCCTTGGGATAACAGTCCAGCGCTTGATTGCTATTTGCACACACGTTGCAAACACACTGGGGGTGGACCTAGGGTGACCGTATTTCCCTAGACCAAATATGGGACACTGGGTGGGAGGAAACAGCTCCCTCACTGTGGCTGCCAAGCAAGCGCAGCTCCCTGGCTGCCCCATGTCTCTAGGCACTTGGAACAGGGCTGCCACTCTCCAGGGGACTGCCCCCCACACAGATGTCCCATGCCTACATGAGAGGTTGTCCTGTGATGGGGACTGGGCTACCTCCCTCCAGTGGTTTCCTTGGCTGCAGATGCAGCTGCCCCATGGAGGGGCTGCTCAGCATTGATGGGCCACCAGGTCCCCCTTAAATTTTTCTGAGAGGGCAAAACACACTGCCTTTCCCTCAACACACTCTGCCTTACCCCAATGGCTGGACCCCTGGGTCTCTCTCCTGTTGCTGCCAGTACTGGCCGATCAGCACATGCTGTACATACTGTCCAGCCAGCTCCTGATGGATTTTACCTGCAGCTGCATTGACTTGGGGGAAGGACAGCTCAGCAGGGGGAGTGAATATACAGGACAGGTGGGATGCCTGCCTAAAATACGGAAATATCCCAGGGGAAAAGGGATGGATGGTCACTCTGGATGGACCTGAAGTGCTCTGTAAAACCCAGCAATTCTGGAGGTTAGAAATAAGCCTTCTCTGGTGGGCTGTGAGGAACACCCCTCCTTTTCTGGGCATCGTCAATGGGCCAGTTCTCCAAACACTACCTGGAGGCTCTGGCCAGGAAAATACCACCCTGGGCTGTTATGAAGCAGCAGGGCTCATACTTATAGGCCTCTAGCCTCAGCTCCTCCCTCATCCCCAGTTCAGTCCAAGCTCCTGTGTTGACCCTACAGTGCAGTAATGAAGGGTGATTGTGCACAGATTCCATTACTGGGACGGGCAAGTGAAATAGGAAAAGCTTGGACAGCACTATGCTATGTCTATAAGAAAAGTCCTCCCATCACTGTAATTAACTCACCTCCCAGAAAGGGGGAAGCTAAGCTAACAAAAGAATTCTTCCCTTGTCCTAGCACTGGCTGCACCAGGGGTTAGGTTGGCTTCACTCTGTTGCTCAAGGCTGGGGATTTTAATGCCCTTGAGCAATGCAGCTGCATTGACTGAATTTTTTTGTGTAACCCTAGCCTGCTTAGAAGAGCTTGTTGGTACTAGTGTGTCAAGGCTGATCTTCAGTCTGACACTCCACATGCAGGAGGTGGGGGCCCACAAGAAACCTTAAAAATACCTTGCCTCTATAGGTTTCTGATTACAATCTTCCCAAAGTCACAGATTCCCTGACCCTGGGAGATTGCAGCCACCACCCAAGTGGAACAAAAAAAGTCCTTTAAAATCCAGGAAGACACCCTTGGGATGTTGCCTTTTGGGATAACCACAAGCTCTTAACCCTACCTTAGAAAACAGCTTGAGAACAAAAGAAAGAAATTAAGTTGCAATCTGATAGCTGACCTTTTGGTTTAGGCGTGAATATACGACACTCCTCTAGCACAAAGGAATCAAATCAGGGCCTTAAAATATGTAATTTATTAAGAAAACAAAAGATGAAAATATACCAAGAAAGGGATACAGCAAACTTAGTTGCTAGGTATTACAAAGCAACTGAAAAACAAAGAACAGAAAATTATCTCCTGGGGATTCAGGTTAGAAGTTAGAGTATAGGGAAAATACATCAGTCATCTTAAGTCCCACACCAAACCCAAAATAAAAATAACCAGATGATGCCTAACTAAACATTTCCTTTCTATTTGCCTGTCTGCACACCCAGATTATGATGTAGCCAGGACATTTACTGGGTTCATTAATCCTTCTGAGGAGTGAGCATCTTGGTCCCTCTGTCTGCTCCAGCCAGAGAACAAAAGATCCCCTCAGCCGGCAAAATGATCCCCCTGTCTCCCCACTGGCTCACCTGGCTGCTTGCCAATGGAGAACCCACTCTCTCTAGGTTTAACCCTTTACAGGCATTCATTCATGACAATCAGCCAATGGAAAAGTGCTCAGGAAACACCAGCAGAGGGAAACAGGCAATTTTTGTGTGTGTGTGTGTGTGTGTGTGTGTGTGTGTGTGTGTGTGTGTGTGTGTGTGTGGTCTCCCTGTTTATCTGGCTTCATTCAGAGCACCTCACAAACATTAAATAACATGGCTACAAAACAGGTGGGTAACATTGCCCGATTTTGCAGCTGACGAAGAGGTGGCTATGATGCATCACACAGGAAGTCAGCAGCCAGAGCCAAGCTTTAAATCCAGGTCTCCTGAGTTCCAATCTAGTGCCTTAGACACATGCTGCTCCTTGCTGGGTAATCTGCAAGAGAAGACAGTGGCTGGCACTCTGCCATTTTCATACTAATGTTCTTCCTTAGGGTCCTCCTTGGAGGCTGAAATCCCCCTGTCAGACATTGGATAGGCACAGTCCCCCGTTACCAAATTCACAGTAGACCAGTTGTCACAATGCCCTGACAACCCTATGCCACAAGAATAATCACTTCACTGCCTACTAAAATTCAGCCACCTCTGGGGTAGAATGGGAGCCCTTCTGCCCAGGCAAACTGCAGAAACATTGAGGGTAGGAATGATGAACAATGTAACCAGGGGAAGTTACAGGGAGATTTCAGGAAACAGAAGGAATCACTTGAGTTGAAATTACACTTGGAGACCCTCTTTTCTTCCAAAAAGTGGCAGACTTAACTGGTGGTGAAAACGGAACAGATCTACACCCCATACTGAACCGTTAAAGAAAAAAAGAAGCATTCCTCCATAAATGCCTCCTCTAATCAGTATATTATCTGACTTCACCTTGAAACAATACAACTCTCCTGCTCTTTAGCTTTAATTAAAGGAATTAATCACAGAAGTAACACGTTTGTTCTAATTACAAAGTTACTTCTTGTGGCATTAGTCAAAAAAGCAAAATCCCAAACCCAATATTAAGGTTTTAACTAAAATTTCTAATTCAGAGAAAGTAATGATTGGAAGTCACAGTTCGTTCTTAAAATTAAGTCATTGGTTATTAGCAGAGGTTCTTTGATCCCTCCCCCACCTCCACCCCCACCTATCTTCTTTTTCTATTCTTTCGTTTTGTTAGGGTTAGATAATAAAGAAATTATGTCATCCTGAGTAATAAAATCTTGACATTCTGGTGAGTAACGCTTTGTAATTAGCACAAGGAAAAGTAAAGTACAGTTTTGCATGGGTATGTGTGGAATTGGGAGAGGAGTGTTAACATTCAGAGAGTTTTATTTTAATGAGGATGATGAATTCCCAAAGATACAAAAGTTCCACTTGAACTAGCAGTGAAAAGTTCAGGGGTTTGAGTGCTGCCCACAAATCCACGTGTGGCAGACAGCAGATTAATTTCTGCATAAATCTCTCTCAGAGACAGAAAGGCACACCCTGAGGTATCTGGTACAAGAGCCATGACCTTCCATTACCACGGAGACAGGCCTCCACCACTTGAGCTAGATTGCTAGAGTGATCTTTTTATGTGCCACATGCCCATGATCCTGCCTATGGACCAGCCATAAAAGGGCACTGCCCTGCAGTGGGTTAAGAGCAGGAGTGCTGACCGCAGGGTAGACTCTTAAGAACAAAGGCAGGCACTGCAAACGAGTTGGGAGCCCTATACCCAGGCTACGTCTACACTGTGAGATAAATCTGAATGTATTAAAATTGATTTTATAGCGCTGGGTTTTATACATTTGAATTCAAGTGTCTTCACCTTCCCATAGGTTCCCCACAAATTCAACTTATTGCTGCCACACACAGGCTACGTCTACACGAGCACGCTACGTCGAAGTAGCCTATTTTGAAGAAAGGACATCAAAACAGGCTACTTCGACGTATCGTCTACACGTCCTCCAGGGCTGGTGCCATCGATGTTCAACGTCGAAGTAGCGACGGGGAACATTGAAGGAGCTGCCCCGGAAGGAAATGTGGAGCGTCCACACACGCAAGCGCTCCCTGTTGAAATAAGGGGCCAGCAAAGCCCCAAGCCGCTCCCTTAAAGGGCCCCTCCCAGACACACTTGCCCTGCATAGCACAAGATCCACAGAGCCGACAACTGGTTGCAGACCCTGTGCATGCAGCATGGACCCCCAGCTGCAGCAGCAGCAGCCAGAAGCCCTGGGCTAAGGGCTGCTGCAAGCGGTGACCATAGAGCCCCGCACGGGCTGGACAGAGCTTCTCTCAACCCCTCAGCTGATGGCTGCCATGGAGGACCCCGCTATTTCAAAATAGCAGGACGTGGATCGTGTACACATGCCCTACTTCAACGTTGAACGTCGAAGTAGGGCGCTATTCCTATCTTCGGATGGGGATAGTGATTTCGATGTCTCACCGCCTAACATCGATTTCAACATCGAAATAGCACATGGTGCGTGTAGACACGACGCGTGCTATTTCAACATTGTGCTGGCTACTTCGAAGTAGCCGGCTAGTGTAGACGCACCCACAATTGCCAAACACTGACTGTTGCAGCAGTGCATTGTGGGAACCTATCCCACAGTTCTCAGCCCCATAGCATTCTGGGTATTTTTGCAAGTGCAGCAGTGGAAAAAATGCCCCACAAGTGGTTGTGGGTATGTGATGTCATCTTCCCGCATTGCATTGCCCTCCTTCTCCTCCCATGGAAAGCAAAAGGCCATTTTTCCAGTACAAAGGCAGGAAAAGTAGGGCATGGCATCAGCAAAGATCTCCAGATTCACAGAAATCACTTGCTTCTATAAGAGAAATGCTTTTTGTAGGTGGGGGGAGAGTAGCTTGGTGGTTTGCACATTGGCCTGGTAACCCCTGTGTTGTGAGTTGAATCCTTGAGAGGGCTGTGTTTGAAGTGTGGCAAATAGATTTAAAAAATAATCTGTCCCAGATGGTGATAGTACAGGGGACTGGACTCCATGACCTCTCAAGGTCCCTTCCAGTTCTATGACACAAGTATATCTCCATATAAAATTGCTACATTGTCTTTCCAAAACATGATGCTGGTGAAGCCTCTTACAATGGCAATAGGAATCTCAGCTGGCCCTCCACTCTCTGTTCCCTGTGTTTTCAGGGGGGCAAACCATGAAGAAAGAGAATAGGAAGGGTTCGGAAAAAGATTTGATCATTGAAATAGCAAAGATTTTGCAAAACGCAGCAGGTGTCTGCAATGGGCAGCAAGCCCCCGAAAATGTTTTTGGCAGGGTGTCTGAGGTCCGTGGCTGTAGAGCCAGTTGAAGAGGTCCATTGGGCAGCAGCAAGTCCCTGAAAAGCTTTCTTGCCCTTGGAGACCTCATTGCGCACAAGCCAGAACATGGTGCTGCCTGGCAGCATGGTCCTCCCTCAGCAGCAGGCATGTTTTTTTATAGGGTCAGGGCTAGCCATGTGGTGTGGTTGTGCATGGGAAAGATCCCAACTGCACGGCGCCTGTGGAGGAGGGAAGGGGGGCCCTTGCACAAATGTAAATCACAACATAGATGTTTCTTGGCCTCTCATACAAGCATGACCCCCTCAACAGCCTAGCTGCCACGTGGTGCTGTGAAACAGGAGCTGGTACCAGCCCAGGAAATAAAAACAGCACTCAGCTTGCAGAGGTAGGGACAGAATCAGAGCTGAACTAATAACAAAGAAAGAAAGAAGTTTCTCAGACTCACAGAAGCATGACCCCAGAGCCACAGGCTTCCTGGTGCTGAACTCAAATTCACGGGCTTCCTGTTGCCTAGTTCCAGTGCACCTGGAGAGCAGCAGAGATGGATGCATAGAAAAAGGAGCACTGTGAGGCATTGTGGGATACATACAGGGCACCTCTGGAGGCTAATGAATCCTATTCAAAGACATGGCATTTCCACACTGGCCTTTCTTTGAACTGTTAAATCAAACTTGATGCTACACCCAGCCGGTTCTGACGATATTATGATATCGATATTAGTGCTCCCTAGATCGAGCTAATGGTATTTACAGTGAAGACAGTAATGTTTCAATATCAAGCTAACGGCCTTAAGTTTGAATTTATCTCATAGTGTAGACGTAGCCTGAGATTCCACGAGCCAGTTATCAAGATGGAAACTCCTCGGGCACCATTACAGCCTTCACATCCAGTCACACACAGTCTCCCTGGGCACTGCCAGGTAAATCTGTCTTTCTGATACAGGTTCCCCCAATGCCAAAACTCACAACAAAATTCAGTGACACCATCACAGGACTCGACCAATCAGCCACACCCTCAGGGGCTCACACACCTGCACATCCAATAATGTGATATATACCCTCACGTGCCACATGGGCCCCCTCAGCATCACCTCCCCCTCACTCAACATCAGCGATGCATCGCTTCTGCTTTCCGGAGGGTGTATGGCACTCCTGCAGAGTGGTACAGCCCAAAAGCGGCAGGAGCTTCTTAGCTCACACTCCTCCTAGACCACACCACTCGAGGCAAGGCGGCGGTGGGGTGGGGTGGGGGGACTGCCCCACATACACCGGAAGTAGTGTGACACTTCCATGGGAAGAAGCAGGTGTTAGGGGTGGAGCAAGGCTGGAAGGGAAAGTAGCAGGAGCATGTGGCTGGTGATCCCGCTAGAATCCCCACAACACTCGCCTCTGCTCAAGAGTCCAAGCAGCACAGAGATATATTTATCCTATTCTCTGAGCTGCCAAGTCTCCTGATGAGATGAATTAACTTGCACACCTTCTCTTCATGGGGTTGGGGCTGTAAGGAGAGCATTCAACAAAGTCTTTTGTCTTCTGATGTTCCATAATAGTTTGTCTGCTGGTGATGGCCCTTCTTGGTTGGACAGGAGATAATACCTCCTGTTGGAGATTAGGATTTTGCGTTCAGTAATGAGTTTCTGCTGCCTGGTGAGGTAGTTACGGAGCTAACACTTGCATATCACTTTAGAACACAGACATTCTAAGTGAAATTAATACATGCAGCAACTTACAATCATTCAATAAAGTCTAAGCGCATTTTCTTCCCTATTTTAACAATAGTAATACACAGGTGAAACAGATTGGTACCAGTTATGTACTTCTCAGTGTCCACAGTGTGTATTTTATCTATGTAGCCATGTGTGATGAACAGGAGGGATATTACAGGTTGACCCTCTCCAGTCTAGCACCTTCTGGACTGACTTATGCCAGACAAGAGAATTTGACAGACCACGGGAGATTAATATTGTCTAGAGCATTACCAACACTTCCACTGCTTATTGGGCTCTTAGAAGACATTTAGGGGTACATTACAGTGAAATAACAGCACAGAATACTGAAATCCAGAACCAGTGGCTGTAAACAAACTCTGTGGGACCACCAGAAACTTGGCCACACCCATGATAAATGGGGTTGTTCAGCTAATTAAAATCATGCTGGACTACCGATGTTGCTGGATGAGAATGCCAGGTTAGGGAGGTTCAACCTGTACTCTTTTCTGGACATCCAGGCCATTCAGTTTACTTCTCTCCACCGATCAACACCTTATAGTGATGGAGAGGCTTGTGTGCTTCAATGAGCCCAAGAGTAATGCCTTTTGGAGTCATGTACTCCCTTGGCATCAAGGGCAAGGTTCCAGATGAAGCGTGATCCATGAAGTCCTCAAGAGTAAAGCAGATGGAGAATAACCGCAAAATGGAGGTGAAACTGTTGTGTAATGTTATAAGGGCTGTGAATAGATGTACCAATGATTCTCATCTCTTTGCCTCCAAACTCTTGAGAAATTTGGGATAAATACCATATTTGCTAGCAGCTTTTCTGCTTTTAGTGGCCATGAGGTCTTTTTGTATTTCCTGTATCATATACAGGCCTGGTGGCAGTGATGTGGCAGACAGTGTCCCGGGCATTGACCCTTCTGTCTAGTCAGTTTGCTCATTTTCATCTCTGAGTTACACAGGTGGTGTGAGTTGACAGTGCTGGTCACCTCTTTTTATCGATGGTGTGTTGACACATCAGCATCTCCGCAACAACACAGCCGTGTCCAGGCAGCATTTGGAATGAATGAAGTCAAACTCCTCACTACCTCATTAAGGTGGCCTTGGTTGGCTGAATATCGCTACCTCTTTGGCTTGCCGTGTGAAAGAAGAGGTAGACCACCTAATGCTATGTTCCCTCTTTGGTGTCTGATCCTGGCTGGGTCCCACAAGTGCTGAGTTGGAAGAAAATTCATATCTGAAGTTTTATATTTCAGAAATAGTTTGGTTTGAACGCCAGTGTTCTCATCTGGCCTCTACCTCGGTGTTTTTGCAATCTATAGCAGTCCCATAATAGAAATGGTCCAATTTCTGGCACTACCCGAGGACTTAAGTGAGCTACATTTAGGTCACTGCTCTCTCCCAGACAAGCTCTTTGGTGCTGATGGTCACCAGTCGCAAAGAGGAGCTCATGGCCTTGCTCTGCCTCTCAGGTGAGACCATTCATAGTTTCCCAGGCCAGAAGGGAACATTGTGACCATCTAAAGATGATGAGGTGTCTGCTGGTGAAAAGCAGCTGCATAATAATGATGGAACACCCTTGGACTGAGGAGCAGTAGAATTAACTACTTCTACTCACGTGTATTTAGGACCTTCTGAGGTCTTGTGGAGCAGACTGATTATCCTAGGAACATTCAAGGATGTGGCAAGCCAGCTGTGAGTAGAAGTAGTGAGAACGTTTTGCTCCTTTACCCAGCTGTAATCAGAACAATTGACAACCAAGGAGACACGCTCCCCCCATAGCATTGGGTGGCATATGTGTGACCCACACTCCTACTGGGTGTGGTTCACTGTCCCACTTAGTGGCACTTAGGCCTGTTACAGAGAGAAAGACAGAGTTTCCACTAGGGTTGTGGCTGAGAGACTGTGGCTTTTAGCTCAGATTGTAAAGGCTCCTGCAATAAGCTCCAGAGGTCCCAGGTTCTATTCTGCCTGTCAGTGTTACAGATGCATTCCACCTGGACATTACTAGGGCCCCTTTTCATTTAGGGAGATGGTGGTTAGCAGACAGCGAGGATCTATGGGCAGTGTTTGAGTCTGCAGCTTATCTCCTGGCTTGTCCATCCAATACTGGCTTTGCGCTGTTGCCTGCAATAAGCACCTGTCAGTCTATTTCCCAATTCCGGAGTCTGAGAGTTTTTCCTTCCAAGGAAGAGCTCTTTTGCAGGGCTTGCCCATGTACTATTGAAGAATGATGTAATTGGAGATACACATCTCCTTGAACTGGAAGGGACCTTGGGCAGTCATTTAAGCCCTGTTCCTAGCCCTCTTGGCAGGGCCAAGCACCATCCCTGACATCTATTTGCCCCAATCCCTAAATGGCCTCCTCAAGTATTGAGCTCACAACCCCAGGTTTAGCAGGCCAGTGCTCAAACCACTGAGCTATCCCTCCCCCATGTGCCCTGTCCTAGCAATTATTGCCAGGTGTTTCGATCTGATGATGTAGATTCCCAGGATTTTGGATTGATGTTGAATGTTTTCATGATGATTTTTCATGTATCCTTGACTCTTAGCTTCATTTTAACTCTTGTTCTCAACCCACATGACAGTTCACTGAAGAGGATTTCTTTGGGAAGATGTTTGTCACCCATTCTTCTTACGTGACCAAGTCATCGTAGTCTTCTGCTGTTGAGGATCACTATGAGACTGGGTATGCCAGATCTTGACAGGACATCTTCATTTGAAACTTTATCTTGCCAGTTGATATTCATAATTCTGCAGAGGCAGTGAAGATGGAAGCTGTTCAGTTTTTTCTCCTGGTTCGAGCAGGCGGTCCATGCCTCCGAACCATATAGCAAGATACTCAATATATGTGCCTGGTATATTAGTATCTTTGCTTTTATTGTCAACTTAGGATTGTTCCATGCTCGTTTCATAAGTCTGCCAAAAATTGTAGCTGCCTTCCTGATTCTGATGTTCAGTTCTTCATTCATGGATAGGTTTGTGGTGACAGTAGATTGAAGATAACAGAATTGTTGAACCACATCTAATGGGCTGTCTTGTTACTGAGCATCACAGAGAAAACATTTGCCTGTGCCATTCTCAAACACCTGCAAAAACTCACAGATCGAGCCTATCCAGAAACACGATGTGGCTTCAGGGCTGGCAGGTCAACAATGGACGTGATTTTCTCACTTTGACAACTACAGGAAAAATGCAGAGAATGAGGAAAGCCATTATTCATATAATTTGTGGACTTAACAAAGGCATTTGACACAGTTAGTAGATCAGGACTATACAGAGAATTAACCAAGACTGGTTGCCCACTGACCGTACTCAAGCTCATAACATCCTTTCACGAAAACATGAAAGCAGCAGTGCAATATGATGGCTCTACATCAGAACTGTTTGCAATGAACCGTGGAGTCAAACAAGGGTGTGTTCTTGCCCCTACTCTCTTTAGCATATTCTTCTCATTTCTGCTAAATTGCTCATTTCAAAACTCACACAGTGATGTATTTCCCCATGCAAGATTAAATGGCTCTCTCTACAGCTTGTTAAGACTCAACACCAAAACTAAGGCCAAGAAAGTCCTCATCGGGGAACTCCTCTTTGCAGATGATGTAGCTCTCATCCCTCATAATGAAGACATGCTACAGTCACTGATGGATTCTCTATCCAAAGCCTGCAAGTGGTTTTCCCTTGACATAAGCGTGAAGAAAGCTATTGTATTCATTCAAGGTATATCTCAGCAACCCAAAAACACCTGGACATGCTGAATTTGCAAATGGGAGTGTACTCAGAGGCACCTGATATGACTGACAGCACTAAAGGACCATCTTATCTGTAAGGTACATCAGCAAGACAGACTGATACATCTTGTCAGTATGTGCTGAGAATAAGGATTGTACGAGAGGTGTGTTCCATATGAATGCATCCATAAAGGCATTTATACTGAACCTGAATGCACCTTTATTTTCTGATACGGGGATGGGTGATGGGGACAGATCACTGGATGTTCTATTCATTCCCTTTGAAGCAATTGGCATTGGCTGCTGTTGGAAGACATGTCCCTGAACTAAATAGGCCTTTGGTCTGACCATATATGTCAATTCATGTATTCTTATCTATTTAGATCAAGTCCAGCAACTAACTGACATACGCTCATCAACTCTTACTCATGGAATCATAGAACTCTGGGGCTGGAAGGGACCTCAGGGGTCATCAAGTCCAGCACCCCTGCCCGAAGCAGGACCAACCCTTGCTAATTTATCCTAGCCTGGACTTTGTCAAGCCTGGACTTAAAATCCTCTATGGATGGAGATTCTACCACCTCTCCTGGTAACCTACTCCAGTGCTTCATCACCCCTCTAGTGAGATAGTTTTTCCTAATATCCAGCCTAGCCCTGCCCCAGTGTAACCTGAGACCCTTGCTTCTCATTCTGTCATCCTTCACTATTGAGAACAGTCTCTGTCCATTCTCATACTCCTCCCTTCTGTGTCGGTGTGTGTGCACGTGTATATTTTTCTAAGCAACTCATTGGAGCTCTACATTGCATAATCTCTTTGCCCTTTCTGCAGCAGTCCCTCTGCTTGGTAAATAACCCGAGGTGGAGAGCAATGAAAGAAGTGAGGTAGAACAAAGTTGTTATAAACCTGTTGAGGAGTATAAAGGCACTAAACTTGAGATGGCAAGCAAACGCAGGAAGGAAATAGGAAAGCCTCAGGGGAATGTTTCCTTTCATGGTGAGCATTAGGTTGAGCACGTTATAAATAAACTGTCAGGCCCCAAGTTACCAGCAATGATGGCAAACAGAAAACAAAAACAATTATGGGCAGTGGTGTTCGGAAGAGCTGCCCTTCCTAGCACATTTACAACCAGACCAAACACAGGCTGCATTCACAGCTACTTCAGGGGGCTAATTTGCATTTAACCCCTTTTCTTTTCCCCCTTGCTTACTCGGGAACAAGCTACACTCAGTTGGTTACATCTACACTAGAGGGTTTTGTCAGCAAAACTGGAGTTTTGTTGACAAAACCCATGTAACACCCAGTCTAAAAATGGGTTCTGTTGACGTACCATCGACAGAACTAGGCAGTTTTGTTGACAGCTTTCTACCTCTCCCCCACTAGGCAGAATTCCTTTCGCAACAGATGCTGCCAACAAAAAAGCCATGTGAACGATCTGGGGTCTTCTGTCAAGACAGGACTTTCAAGTCATCTGGCAGCCCTGCCTGCTGCGCTTCCAGTTGGCCGTTCTATTGAACCAGCAGACGGTCAGTCTGGCCACTCTCGGTCGACAGAGCAATCTGTTTTCATGTGTGGCCAAAATCTGTCAACAGAAGTTTTGTCAGCAGATATCATCCGACTGTAACTTCCATCACCAGATCACTGCAGCGTGGACATAGCCAAATGTGTGTCTGGGCACCTGATGGGTTTAATATTAAAGAAGATCCCGCGTGTCCCCAGTGGTGATGTTGGATAGTTGGGAATCCCCTTTCGACCTGTGATTTCTAAAAGTATGTAAAATGGCAGCACCTCCACCTGGCTGGCTCACACTGATGCGAGATTTACACGAGGGCAGAAAGTTGATTTCCGATACGCAATTCTAGATACACCATTAGTGTAGCTAAAATCTGCCTATAAGAATCCACTTTCTTACCCTGTGTAGATTGGGGCTTTTCAGCCTCGTGCTGGTGTTCCTTACTCCACGCATTATCACGGAGTACCAGGGTTGACAGCCGAGCCCAGAGAGATTGATTTTGTTGTGTCTTAACACTTGCTAAAATCAAAATCTGGAAGATCAACCGTGGCATGGTTGATCATCTGGTAAGTACAGATTCACCCTGAATGGTCAAGTATCAGAGGGATAGCCGTGTTAGTCGGGATCTGTAACAGCAACAAAGGGTCCTGTGGCATCTTATAGACTAACATAAAAGTTCTGAGCATGAGCTTTCGTGAGTAAAAACTCACTTCATCAGATGCTGGTCCAGCATCTGAGGAAGTGAGTCTTTGCTCACGAAAGCTCATGCTCAAAACTACCCTGAATGATGTGGCTTGGGAATCTTCAGGAATACTCATTCCAGCGATAATCTGGTTTTAACTCCAAAACAGCAATTGTAAATAATATACATCTAATTGATCAAATTAAAACTAACACACTGTTATTTAACAGTTTAAGGAAATGGGATTAGCAGATTAAATTTGAATAAAAGCAATTACAAAGTACACAGAAATAAATGCAACTTTCTTAACTGGCATTTACGCTGCCATCAGGTATCCCACCCCGGAGTGTACACTCCTCAGGTATTAGAGTTGCAGATGCTTGTGTGGGTGCGCTTGTATGTTTGTAGCTGGATTGGAGACAACTCCCTGCATATAGTGTGTGTCAGTCCAGGCAAGGCAACAAGCTGACCAGCCCCTCTGACACTGGATCTGGCCCCTACAACACTTTAACAGGCAGAGATAATTACAGCGACTTCTCTGTAGGGTTTTTAGCAGTTCCTGGACTGGGACAGGCTCCATGCCTGTCCTGAAGTGGTCTATTTGATTACAGGTCACAACCTGACTTCAGCAGCATGCCCTAGCATGTTAAACCATGGAGACCACCATCTTCTCCCCATGGTGGGCAGAAAAGTCAGTTTCCTTCTTTTTTCCTCCCAAGGCATCATGGGAGTTGTAGTCTCTACAGCCAGATTGCAGCACAAAGCATGCTCCCAGTAAAAGTCAGAGGCTCCGCTAGACAGAGGAGGCCTACATGAACCATGTATTTATTTCCTCTCCAGTTTCCTGCAGCCTTCCCATCTTGGATTGTTTCAAGATTTGCCTGGTTGGGAGCTAGGTTTCACTGAGCTTCAGATGCAGCTAGGCCCAGCTTCATTCAACAGCCCAGCCAAGGCTTGCATTCACATTCATCCCCAAGACTCACACCAAAATGCACCCCAAGGGTTCTGCCAGAACTCAGCCCCCGAGTTATGCTGTCACTAGGTCTCTATAGGACAGGGCCTAGCCTCACAGTGAAAACGAGGCTCAGCAATTGAGTTAGGGTTGATGCTGCATTAGGCAGGGAGCTGGACTGGATGATTTCCTAGGGTCCCTTCCAGTCCTATGATTCTATGATAAAGCCCAACGGATGCCTACTGCAAACTCCAATCAAAACCCTTTGGAAAAACCTCTGGACTTGGTGAAAAGCTGGAAGCTGGCAGAATTGGCAGGAAAATATGATTTTGGGCAGGAAATGCCGAACACCTGTTTTGTTTCATTTTCTTAAGAATTTCTCCTCCCCCCACTCGTTCCCCCCCAAAGAAAAAACCACACTTTATGAAAAGCCTCAATTTGGAACAAATTCACTTTTCAAAAATAACATTTCGATTGGCTGCAGGGCGTCCTCCTCAGGGGGCTGTTGCACCCAGGCTGCAACGGGAGCTCCTTCCCCTCTACTGGCCAGTCCCAACCGCCCCGCTTCCCCAGGCTTTATACCTGAGCTGCAGCATGAGCATGCCCAGCAGGATCTCAGAGGTGGGGCCTTGTCCACCCAATCCGCCTGGCTCCCATCCCCCTGCTCAGGGCAGGGTTGGCATACTCCATCACACCCCTGCTGAGTGTGGGGTTGGTACCCCCCGTCACAGAGGCTTACATGGATGCTGGAAGTGGTTAGTGAGTGGGGCACAGGGCAGGCCCTCAGAGGTACAAACTCTCTTCCTGAACTGGCTTGCTGAGTGGTTTGCTGCTGGCGGTGAATGCAGCGAAAATTTGCTCTCCCCTGCCAGGACAGGACTCATATCCTTCCCCCACCAGGCCTGTCACCCAGTGCAGGAGCAGGACCTGACCTTCTGCCCTGAGGAACTTCTGCCTTCTTAGGGTCAGGATAAGAAGAAATAATTAGAAATTCTCAAAAAAAATTAAAGAATATCATGACATGAGTGATAACACCAAATTGTGCTGATTGGCGTGACGGGTTCATGTGAGGTCAGCAAACGGCCGCTGCAGAAGGAAGATATGGTCCACATAGTCATCTCTATTGTGATGTAGCCTAGGCCTTCCAATGAATGTATGTGAACTTACTGCTCAACCAACCCACCCTCCAAGACCCTCAGCTTCAGTCCTGTCTTCCTTAATCTATTCCAGAAGACTCTTTAGCTGTTGTATAAGGAATTGGCCTGTTCTTCAGGTCCACCAGTTGGTGAGATATCTTCCCTCACATACACACGAACCTAAGGAAGTCCATACTGCCTCAGGGCAAAGGCCCATCTAGCCCAGCAGCCTGTCCTGCAACAGCAATCAGCGACAGGAGCTTCAGAGGGAATGAACTCCAGTTTATCCCTTCAGTGGCACCTGGAGCCATTGTAATTTTTTTGTAAGAACTGACAGGATCGCTCCTCGAAGTAATAGAATTAGAACTGATCCATACTGGGACTGGAGACCTCCAAGAAAAATACAGATTTTATGACAACAGGCAGTCCTGTGGCACCTTAGCCACTAACAATTTTATTAGGTCTTGAGCTTTCATGGGTAAAACCCAATTCATCAGATGAGTGGAAATAACAGAAGCCAGGGTATATACAGCAGAAAAAAAAAAAAAGAAGGTAAAGGAAGTTACCGGACATTGGTAAGACCAGGTAATGAAACAAATTAAACTGGTTATATCTCCTTCATAGCATGTGATGTAGGAGTATGCAAATCAAAGGTGAGGAAACTGCCCTGGTAATGTGTTAACCAGTTAGCATCTTTATTCAAGCCTAAGTGGACAGTGTTAAATTTGTAAATGAATTCCAGTTCAGATGTCGGCCTCTATAATCAGGTGATACATTCTTTTGTAGAAGACTGGCTACTTGAAAACCCATTACTGAGTGGCCAGGGAGGTTAAAATGTTCTCCTACAGGGTTGTGTGTGTTCCCATTCCTGATGTCTGATTAGTGCCCACTTATCCTTTGGTGCAGAGACTGTTTGGTTTCTCTAATGCGCATGACAGAGGGGCATTGCTGGCACATATCACATTAGTGGATGTGCAGGTGTAGGAGCCCAGGAAGGTGTGGCTGATGTGGTTAGGTCCTCTGATGGTGGTGCTTCTACAGAGATGTGGACAG
Organism: Carettochelys insculpta; assembly: GCF_033958435.1. NCBI lineage: Eukaryota > Metazoa > Chordata > Testudines > Carettochelyidae > Carettochelys > Carettochelys insculpta. The sequence continues at coordinate 8,602,890 of NC_134138.1, forward strand.
AGTTAGCAATGGGGTTTTTTGAAGTCTAGGTTCCTGGGTCAGTGTTTCTGTGGTACGGTGTGTGGCTGCTAGTGAGTATTTGCTTCAGGTTGGGCGGCTGTCTGTAGGCAAGGACTGGCCTGTCTCCCAAGGCCTGTGAGAGTGAGGGATCGTGTTCCAGGATAGCTTGCAGATTGTCAATGATGCACTGGAGGGGTTTAAGATGGGGGCTCTGGGTGATGACCTGTGGTCTGTTATTTTCCTTGTTGGGCCTATCTTGAAGCAGGTGACTTCTGGGAATTCAATGAATAATACCCTATAGCAATTCTCCACCCTGACACTAGGGGGTGCTGTCTCATAGATGTGATTTAATACCAAATGCATTATGGTCATTACACGCCCTATGGCGTTTTCTGTCGATCTCTTGTCTGCAGCTTAACTTCAAACCTAGATAAGGAGATATGGCTACAATTACTCTGTACCTTCACAAAAAATAAGCAATCCTGTAGCACCTGAAAGACTAACACCTTTTTTTTTTGTTAGACAATGAGCTTTTGTGGGTAGGACCCACTTCTTCAGATCTGAATAAAATCAACATGTATTTTAGTGAGGGAAATGCCTTTTTCACTGAAAGCATACCGTATAGAAAATTGCTGTTTAGGACTAAGATTCCTGTGAGACAATTGGTTTGGGAACATTTCAGAAGTTTCCTCTGAAATTTTAAACTAACCTTTTTTTTATTATTATTATTTATTTTACATTGTTTTTTGGCACGTTTGCCCTAATAGTGTGCTACTGCTATTGGCATATCATAAAATAAATAGGATAATAATTGAACTATTCTATTTTGATGTTCCTGTTAAAATCTTTCAGGGCAACTGACACTTTGCACAGATGGAAACATCTTACTTTATTTTCTAGTTCTAAGTGTCTCTGTTTATGTTGTACTGAAACAGTCTGACAAATCTCTCCTCTCCCTCTCCTAACTTCCTTTTATTATTACGGAGCCATATAAAGTTTTAGATTACTTATGTAGGAAAGTTACTCTGTAAAATGAAGTTGTATTGTATCGTTAGTGGCTGAGATTGGACAAACAACCTAAATTATAACCCAGCAATACTGCAAAGCTAAATCAGTTGTGCCCTACACCATTTTTTTTTAATGCACCTGCCTTCACATCTTTTCCCAGTACAGGCTCAGCATGAATTTCATTTTTACACCTTCATCATAGACCATAAGCCAGCGGACAGAGCTAAAGCTATAAAACCCCAAACGATGAACAAATCTGCCAGCGCTATAAACAATAAACAACATCCTCAGGCATCTGGGTTTATTTCATTTGGTCAGTAGTTTCCTTAAGAAACTGACTTAAGTTCTCCATTTCACTTATGTGACAACATGCAAATGAAGCAGCTCGCACCTTCACAAACGAGATTCTCAGGTTTGTTCCTTTGTCTGTGAATGGAGAATATACTTTTGCCCTCTCCTGTGCTGAGTATGTATGGTACATGCTCAGTATGGATAGAAGGCTCAGTTATACATATATATACCCATCTGCCTTTAAACCTCAGATGCCATCTCTTTAACTACGTCTGGGACCACTCCATAAATCTATTTGGAATTATATCTCCAAGGAACGCAGCGTTCTAAATTATGCACATACTGAGGAGTGGGCTGAAAAAAACTAGGACAACGTGGTGTTATTTTAAAAAGTCTCCTCCATATATTACTGACTCACTATCGTATTTTCTGAAGCTTTCATATCATGGTGGTTGACCAGGCAATTTATTAGGGGCTGTGTGGAGAATGCAGAAGTGAACTGCTAGCTGCCCAGAATATTGATCTGGTTGGCTTCCAAATGATTTTGAGAAGTGGAAAACTTTACCTGACCATCTGGCTGAGCCACATCAACCCCTCTGAAGTCAACAGAAGGTCTGAAGACGGCAGGCAGGGCCAGCTCAAAAGCTAGAGCAGGATGCCAGGGAGAGAGGAGAAGCCAGGGTGAATGGCGGGGGCCACCATGGGCTAGGCTGTTCCCTTTTCATTGGGAGTATTATTACCTATCAACTCTAAAAGCTCCCCACTCAGGAATGAACTCTTGCTCTGAATGACTGCGAGCTACAAATGCCGTTTGGCTGGAGATGGGCTCAGCAGACTGGAGGAGAAATGTGTTAACTCCGTCCCTAGAGATTTTTAAGTCCTGGCTTGACAAAAGTCCCGTCTGGGATGATTTAGTTGGGGTTGATCCTGCTTTGAGGAGGCGTCTGGACTCAATGACCTCCTGAGGTCCCTTCCAGCCCTAGGATTCTATTATATGAGACTCCAAGTCATAAAGGGGCAGATGGATACATCAGATAGTGACTCACCTGACTGTGATAGCCAGCCCATCAAACCCATAACAAGGAGGAGAAACCATTGACCTTGAGCCCCCTGTCAGCTGCCATCAGCATTCCAGAGCTCAGAAGGGGTTTGCAACCCGCTCTTGGAAAGCTCTGGGGACAAATACTCAGCTGGGATAAACTGAAGTAGTGCATGTGCATTTGCTGGAAATTCCACCACTCGCAGTGGCATGCCTGTCCCTGGCCCAGGTGGGTGTGTGTCTGCTTGCTGGCATTCAGAAATCAGTGGGCACAGAATCCCTGACCCACAAGGGAACTTAAGCCCGAAGGTGCTTTGCTGGTTTCAATGCATGTTAGCAGTCTAAATACCTTTGTGAATCTAGGCCTGCTGTGTTTTGCAGCAGCAGTGGGTCGGGCGCGCAGGCCCCCCACTTCAGTGGTTAAAGGGAGAGACGTTTCATCCAGTTTCATCTGAACAAGCCACCCTTCCCCCAAAAGGAAAAACACAAAGGATCCAAAGTACGTGTACAGGATGGGGCGGCCAATCCATGGCTCTCGAGCCACGTGTGACCCCTCCTGAGAGCCACTTGCCTGGACTGCCACTGCTCTGGGCATACGCTCCAGGGCCTGGAAGGAAAAGCACATAGCTGCAGTGGAGGCAGCTCCAGTCAGAGCCAGGCATTGGGTAAGAGCAGGGGAGGGAGCTAGGGGAGCCTGGCTCTGTGGGAGGAGTAGGGATTAGGCTAAAGTGGGGGCTGAGGGTGCCTTGTTCTGGGGAAAGGAGGAGTGGGGAGGGAATTGATAGAGTGTATATATCAATTAGATAGATAGATAGATAGATAGATAGATGGCTCTCTATATTCTATCCGCAGCTATTTTTGATCTTAGTCTCTGACTGATTGGCCACCACTGGTTTAGGAGATGCAATCAGAGAGCAATCAGGGTTACTCTGGGGGTGTATTTGTACCTGTTCAACAGTGTTCACGTGTACACCAACTCCATCTCTGCTCCCCAACCTTGTCCCACAGCATTGTGGAACCTCATTGGCTCCTGATTCCCCTCTGTGCTCCTGCCCCTGGCCAACCTTGTTCTGCAACATCATCCGAGCTCCTCGTGTTTCCTTTCCGACTGGGACCCCTTGTGCATGTGACGTGAAGAAGGACTGGAGAATGGAGCCATCTTGTCTCTTTGGTGTGATCCCACCTGTTAGTCTCTGGAGCAGCTCCCCATTATGGTTTGACACGCCTGGGCCTGGTTGATCACATGAGATATTGGGCATAGATGAGCAGTGGTTGCAGAGCTTTGGATACAAAAGGTCTCAGGCCTGAATCTGTTTCTCAAGCTCACACTTGCCATCCGATGCAGAGACCCCAAAATGAGAGCCCCATAGACAGCGAGAAGTGAGTTGGCATCTTATTCTGCACGTTTGCAACGCCTGTTTGTTACAGGTCAGGGAGCAATCAGTTTGAAGTTGGAAACCCCCCAGAGGAGGCTGTTGTCATACATGTTTACAAAGAAATTAATCATCTGCTGCTTGGTAGTGTGCAGGAAGCAGCGGATGGATGTGTAGCAATGGGGTTCACAAATAACGGTGGAGTGAGGCACAGCACATATATCCCTATCCTGGCACCAGCCCACCTTGCCACTGAGTGCCTGGACAGAGAGGGACACTTTTCTGTGGTTATGCAAGCACTGGTGGCAGGGATAGTAGAAGCGTCCAAAGACTGGGGGGACCACCAGTACCTAAATCATGTCCACACCCATATCTCTGCCCCCCAGGCATACAGACGGGGGACAAAGTGGTCAGTTGCCCCAGGGTCCAACAATTCAAAGGGGCCCAAGGCTCCCAGCAGCTGCTACTGTCGCAGTGGCAGTGGCTGGAGGCCTGGGCCCTTTAAATCACCACTGCCATGCTCCATGCAGCTCTGAAGGCTGGGTGGCATGTTCCAGGCTGCATTAACAGCTGATTGCCCCCGGCCCCATCCCGTCCACCTAAGGTCCCACCCCGTCCAGGAGTGCAGAGCCAGCCCCTCCACACATACTTTCCCCAGGGGGCTGTGCAGCTTGCTGACTCACCTTCCTTCAAGGTCCCACCCCTGCACTGACTCTTCTCCCTTCCTCATCATCCTCACACTGCTACTTCCCTGTGGCATTGCATACTTGTATTGCCTCTTCCCCACCAAAACGCCACCCTCTCTTCTTCATCACCCACTCTTACAGTGGCTGAAAAGTGGGAGGGGACATAGCTGTGTCTCCTGGTCTCTCCTGTTCCAGTGCTTCTGATTGGTGGATCACGGAGGATGTTTCACCAATATCCATGGGGGCTGGTCAGGAAAGGTGCGTGACACATAAATCCTTAAGAACACGAGACTTTTCAACATGTTCCAACCAGGGAGATTATTCCCCAACCTGCACATTAACACTGATGATGTTGAAATACCAATAGTGATTCTTCCGGATGCAGCCTTCTCCTCGCTTCTCTGACTCATGAAGCTGTACTGTGGCCTTCTCAACAGCACTAAGGAAATGTTCGGTGTCTGGCTTACCAGGTGCATAATGACAGTAGAATGTACTTTTAGTAGATTGAAGGGGCACTGATTATGTTTGCTCCCTATCATTATTGCTATATGTTGGGTATTACACAATGTCTGTGAGGCAAAGGAGGAAAAGCAACCACCATGGTACAAGCATGAGGTGGACTTGCTACGTACTGAATTAGAAGAGCTCTCCATGGTGCAGTACAGGTGAGAGAAGTTTTTCAAGATTATTTTACCACTCAGGCACATTAGTGATATAGGCATATTAGTGTTTGTATGACAAACACTTGTCAAAGAGTAGTCATAGGTATGTTACTATATTGCTATTAGAAATCTGTAATGCTTGCTGTAAAACATTTAACATGAGTTATTGTCTGTTGCTATTCCATCTTCATTGCTTCATGAACACTATAGAATATCAAGTTATCGCTGCCTGCTATAATTTCTGTAGTACTTAATGAAATCTTTTGAATGTGGGTTATTATCTGCTGCTATGAATTATGCAGCATTTGCTGTAAAATCATTAAGATACTCAGAGAATCCAAAAACAGAACTTGATTGTGTATGAAGAAGCCGTCAACAAAAGCGCAAAAAAAAAGAGTGAATATAGTCTAGCAATGGCATAACAGGCTCAATCATAACCTCAATGAGCTGGTCTGAAACAGAATGAAACACAAATATTACCTGATCTTGAGGTTTTCACAGGTCTATGCAAGTATACTGTGGTTCTCCTTGCTCTCCCCGGCATAGTGTAGTAGGGGTCCAGTAGACACAGACAGAGCCATCTGCTGTATTGATGGATGTATACATTGCTGATCACAGAGCAATCCAAAGGCTGGAGAGTCAGCGATTTTGGGGCAGTTCAGTCAATCATGCACTGAAACTTTTGTGTTTGTTGCCTGAGCAGACCCATAATGTCTCAGAGCATTTTCCAAGTCCTTTTCCCACTCCTGTAGCAGCCAATGCCCATTCTCCACCCCTCATCGCAATTTCCATGGTCCCTCCAAGCTCTGTGTTCGTAGTTCAAGGCTGCAGAGAATTAACGGAGCTTGTCAAACTCCTCCTCCCTTGTCTTCTTTTTTCTCTTCCCAATCAGGGCCAGCCATGCAGCAGGCAGGGAGGTGACGCCCCACAGGGCCAGTACCCCAGACCTTGCCGATTAAAACAGCCAGATACACAATTAGATTTACAGTCACAGTAGAAAGGGAAATGTATGTCTAACATTCCCTTGCATTATTCCCATAAATATCTACAATGCTAAATGATAATTGCCACAGCGGTGCTCTGCAGTGCAAGCCCAGCAGAGAGGATGGGGCATGTTTTGTTGCAGGGAAGCTTCAAAAGCTAGGTGCCTCTCCCTGGGCACCTGTCAATAGGGAAAGTGCAGTGGATGTTAGCAATATTTTCCATGGACAAGTCTGTTGTCATGGGGGTGGGACACACATCTCTGGACATGTTTGGAAGAGGGTTGCAGAGTATCTCCCTGGAGGTTTCATTGGGATCTCTCAAGAGGACACAAGAGACACGAGGAGATAGATGAAGCTTACTTCAGGTAGCTAAGTGAAGCTTCCAAATCACAGGCCCTGGTTCTCATGGGAGACTTTAATCATCTGGACACTTGTTGGGAGACCAATACACCAGCACACAGACAATCCAGGAAGTTTTTGGAGAATGTTGGGGATAACTTCTTGGTACAAGTGCTGAAGGAACCAACCAGGGGCCATGAGCAACTTGACCTGCTGCTCACAAACGGGGAAGAACTAGTAGAAGAAATAGAAGTGGGAGGGAACCTGGGCTGCAGTGACCATGAGATCGTAGATTTCAGGATCCGGACGAAAGGAAGGAGGGTGAAAAGTAATACACAGACCCTTGATTTCAGAAGAGCACACTTTGACTCCCTGAGAGACCGGATGAGCAGGATCCCTTGGTAAACGAAGATGAAGGGGAAAAGAGTTGAAGAGAACTGGCAGTATTTTAAAGAAGTCTTACTGAAGGCACAGGAACAAACAATCCCACTGCGTAGTAAGAAATGCAAACGTGGTAGGCAACCAGCTTGCCTTAATGGGGAAATCTTTAGTCAGCTTAAATTCAAAAAGGATGCATACAAGAAATGGAAATGTGGACAGTTGACTAAGGAGGAGTATAAACATATGCCTGGAGAATGCTGGGCAGTAATCAGGAAAGCGAAAGCACAACTGGAACTGCAGCTGGCAAGGGATGTGAAGAGTAACAAGAAGGGTTTCTACAGACATGTGAACAATAAACAGGCTATCAGAGAAGGTGTGGGGCCATTACTGGATGAGGGAGGTAACCTAGTGACATGATGCAGGAGAAGCTAAAGTACTCAATGCTTTTTTTGCCTCAGTCTTCACAGACAAAGTCAACTTCCCCATGACGGTCCTAGACGATGCAGTATGGGAAGGTGGAGGGCAGCCATCTGTGGGGAAGGAACAAGTTCTGAGCTACCTAGAAAAACTAGATGTGCACAAGTCCATGGGTCTGTACTTACTGCACCCCAGGGTACTGAGGGAATTGGTGGAGGTCATTGGTGAACCTTTGGCCATTATCCTTGATGACTCTTGGAGATCAGGGGAGAGTCCGTATGACTGGAAGAAGGCAAACGTAGTGCCCATCTTTAAAAAAGGAAAGAAGGACAATCCAGGGAACTATAGACCCGTCAGCCTTACCTCAATCCCTGGGAAAACAATGGAGGGAATCCTCAAGGAATCCATTTTGAAGCACTTGGAAGAGGGGAAAGTGATCAAAAGTAGCCAACATGGATTCACCAGGGGCAAGTCTTGCCTGACTAATCTGATTAGCTTCTATGATGCGGTAACAAGCTCTGTGGACATGGGGAAGTCAGTGGATGTGATATACCTTGACTTCAGCAAGGCTTTTGATACGGTTTCCCACAACATTCTTGTCCATAAGTTAAGGAAATATGGATTGGATCCTTGGACTATAAGATGGATAGAAAGCTGGCTTGGTGGTTGGGCCCAACAGGTAGTGGTCAATGGCTCAATATCAGGATGGCGGTCTCTTTCAAGTGGAGTGCCGCAAGGCTCGGTTCTGAGGCCCGTGTTATTCAACATCTTTATTAACGACCTGGATGAGGGACTGGGTTGCACCCTCAGCAAGTTTGCAGATGACACAAAACTAGGGGGAGAGGTAGATACGTTGGAGGGTAGAGAGAAAATCCAGAGGGACCTGGATAAATTGGAGGACTGAGCCAAAAGAAATCTGATGCAGTTCAATAAGGAGAAATGTAGAGTCCTGCACCTGGGGCGGAAGAATCCCAAGCATTGTTACAGGCTGGGGACTGACTGGCCTAGCAGCAGTACGATGGAAAGGGACCTAGGGGTTATGGTGGATGAAAGGCTGGATATGAGTAAACAGTGTGCCCTTGTAACCAAGAAGACTAACGGCATACTATGGTGCATTAGGAGGAGCATTTCGAGCAGATCTAGAGAAGTAATTATTCCTCTTTATTCGGCACTGGTGAGACCACATCTGGAATATTGTGTCCAGTTTTGGGCCCCCCAGTATAAAAAGGATGTGGATTTGCTGGAGCAGGTTCAGTGAAGGGCAACAAAATGATTAAGGGTCTGGAGCACAAGACCTATGAGGATAGGCTGAGGGATTTGGGCTTGTTTAGTTTGCAGAAGAGAAGACTTAGAGGTGATGTAATAGCAGCCTTCAACTTCCTGAAGGGGAACTCTAAAAGGAGGGTGAGAAACTGTTCTCAGTGGTGTCAGATGGCAGAACAAGGAGTAATGGTCAGAAATTGAAGAGGGAGAGGTGTAGGTTAGATATTAGGAAAAACTACTTCACCAGGCGGGTGGTGCAGCATTGGAATGCGTTGCCTAGAGAGGTGGCGGATTCTCCATCCCTTGAGGTTTTTAAGTCCCGGCTGGACAAGGTCCTGGCTGGGATGACTTAGTGGGGGTTGATCCTGCTTCAAGCAGGGGGCTGGACTAGATGATTTCCTGAGGTCCTTCCAGCCCTATGATTCTGTGATTCTCTATCTCCCTGGAGGTTTCATTGGGATCTCTCAAGAGGACACAAGAGACATGGCCAGCAGCATCGACACCTGCCACAGGCCCCAGGGCAAGATGGGAGGGAGGCCACGTTCCTCCAAAGGGGCGTGGGCAAGAGCAGAAAGGCCGGGGCCCAGGGCAGTTAGCCCTCAGCATCACCTGGACCACAGCACTGCCTTCCCTTCACTCCCTTGCAGCTGGAGCATTTCACAGGGGCCTGGGGGCAGTTGCTCCCTTTGCCCTCCCCGGCATCAGTGGGCCTGGATATGCCGACTGAACAAACAAAATACACACGGACTTTCAGGTCCGCAAGAGCCATTATGATCATCCAGTTTGACCTGCACTTTGCAGGCCCCAGAACCTGACCCATCCACCCCGTGATAGACGCCTCACTTCTGGTTGAGTTGCTGACGTCCTCACATCGTGGTTTAAAGACACCAGTAGTCTCAGAGGGGTAGCCGTGTTAGTCGGTGGTCTCACACTTACCCACGAAAGCTCATTATCCAGCAAATAAAATTGTTTGTCTTTACGGCACTACGGGACTGCGAGTTTTTAAATACTTCAAGTCACGAAGAAGCCACCCTTTACACTAGAGCTGCCATGTCCAATACGCTCCCCGTTCACCACATGAGGCGAATGGGGAAGTACAATGTGGAGAAGTGCGGCTCAGGAGAGCTGCACACGTGGGGCTCACCTCCAGTTGCTCCACGCACATGTCCAACCCCATTGGTGGGATGAGTGAGTGGTGGCAGCAGTGGAGGTGGCTTCTCTGGCTCCAGCTGGTTTCAGCCTTGGGTGGCTCATGCCAAGTGAGTAATCTGGCTTGGGGAGGGGTGGTGCCTGGCTGGGGGAGGTGCCTGGCTTTAGACGGGGATTGTTGCAATCGGGTAAATTTCAGATGGACACCACTTCAGTGGAGTGATCTGCACCTTCATCTGCAGGGGAAAGCAAAACACCCCTGGCTCTTGGCTGGTGTGACCAGGGGAAAAGTTCCTTCCTGGCTCCACATATGGTGGTCAGGAGATGTGGGTGAGACCCACCAGCCAGCCTCCCGGGAAAGAATCCTCTGTAATAACTTAGAGACCCCACCCCCCGCCATCGGGTGTCCCACCGCCAGCTGTTGTTGATATTTGCTGCTGGTTGTCACAGATCAGCAAGAAGTTGTATGCCCCTTGGGTCCCACTGTCTAGCCCTAGAAACCAACACCTGGAAAAACAGACATGGCCTCTGCCTCTGTTTCTTCTATCTCTACCCATGCCCAGGACACTGATGTGTTACTGGCTCTATAAATGGCCTCCAAAGGTGTCATTTCACTTTTATATTCAGGAGTTGGGGAGGGGGGCAGCTCCAGTCAGGCCAATGGGGCTGCATGTGGGAGGGTTTATTCTGTGCCTGCCCGAGGCTTACCATTGCCTGTACCCTCCCGCTAGCTAGGCCTAGTCTGACTCCTGTACCCTTTCTTTAGACTGCGTTGGCTGATGCTGTATTTTCTAACATGATACCAGCAGAGCAATTCATCAAAAGTCAGTGTCGCCAAAGTCACAGATGGGATGGTGGGGGATGAGGTGTGGGGTCATGAGGGGAGGAAAAATTCCTCTACAAACATACTCAAGCTCCCTTCCCCTTCAGTGTCATCTGCGCTCGCCTGGTGGGACTGGCTTGTCTCCAAAGGAGATGCAACCAGCTCCTCATCTGTGGCATGGCTTGAGTCCCCTGCCACATTGCCCGCTGACCCCAACCTGCCAGCGCTTTCTGCAGCAGGGAGCACATCCACAGGGGTCTGTGGGCTGCTTGTGGCATCCCCTGCCAAGCCGGGCATGTTCCAGATGTTTTGTTGCCTTCCCTTGATGTCTGGTACGAGTTGTGTAGGTCCTTCATTTTCAAAGGGCACTGCTGCTAGTCCCTGCAACGCCTCTTTCTTACCATCCCTCCTGCAACTGGCTGATAGAGGTTGGTGTCGCTACAGCTGTTGTACAACCGGGTTTGTGTGGACTCTTCTCCTAGGGCACCTGGATAGCAAGAGCGAAAAATGAGGCAAGGGAGTTGGGGGCGTAAGAGGCACTTACATAAAGGCAACTCTATGAGACAAAGTCCTGAATCTGGTCATTCTAGCTTCTCTCCACAGGCTGAGAGGGTCTCATATGTCTTGCTTGATCCAGGCTGAAGCGGTCTAGAAGCTGTCTGTGCACATGGGCAGATGCAGACAAAAGAGGCAAACCTGTAGGTCTGCTTGCCAAGGTGGGAAAGATAATTTTAAAGGAATTTAAAGGCAGGAAAAAGCATTTCCAAAACACTCTCAAGTTTTAAATGGGAAGAGGGCAGGGCCGTGTATATCCATGTGCAGAATACACAGGAGCGTAGGGCACCTGAAAATTTGGGGCACTCTTGGGCCTTAATATCTGCCCAGCTGTCTCTTCCTATCCCTGTTCTGTGGCTCTGGGATCTGGTTAATTTAAAAGTGAAAAAATGCCAGACTTTTTAGCGCAGCGTTGAACCTGGGAAAGAGCATTCAGGTAGTGATAAAGTCATTTAACAGGCCTTTTCCAACCCTAGGTCTAGACTGTCAGTTTCTGAATTTACTGTGTTAGTCGACGGGAGCTTAGTTTAAAATTTGCTTTAAAATATTTCCTTAATGTGTTGATGGAGATTATAAAATCACATCTCTGAAAAAATCATCATCCCCTCAAGCTGCCGTTGGACATGGGGCATCAGTTTTAATAGTACTGTGTAGGGCCCCATACATCTTAAGGCTGTCCCTGGAAGAGGGAAGCCACTTTCAGGGTTCTCTGATCTCCGGACCTCTGCATTCCACATTGTGTGCAGAGCACTCACTGTCAGAGGGACAGGGGAATTGCGGGACAGCTGCTGGAGGACTGATAGGATTGATGCTGGTCATGCAGTATCTACGCTCCCACTTGCACTGACGTAAGTGGTCTCTCTACATCCTTTTGGGAGGTGGTGTTCCTGGGTTGCTGGAACAGGGCATGTCCTTTCCTGGACACATTTTGGCCAATACACAGCCACGGTTAGGCTCTTGCGAGGTGGTTTAGTTTGACAGAACTTTGTAATGTAAACCAAACCTGACTCAGAGAGTTTAATCAGATGGGCAGAGTTATAACCACACGCAACAGACTTGCTGAAAGAAGGGAGGGAAATACCTGCCAGTCACTACCCGAAATTTTGTATGCCATGACCTACATTTCATCTGGCCACCCACACCAAGTGTGGGCTGTGATTCGCTGGCAGGAAAGCAAGAGGTTGCTGCCATTAGTTTACGCTCTAACTATGGAATCCAGTACAAAGACTCACAGCTGGAATACTTCCACTAAAGAAATGCAACTTGTCTGCCATTGACAAAAGGCCTTGCATATGCAAATTTGCCCACAAGTTTATGGCTATCAATGTAGATATTAGAGGTGTTTCATGGAGAGAGGCCTTCTTCTTTTGCTATATAACTTTCCACCCCCACACCCTGTGCTCTCCCCAATTCAGTAAGTTAAGCCACAGAAGGATCTTTGCTCAGATGTGTTATTAAGTTGAAAGTAAGCTTTTAGAGTCTCTTGCCACGAGAAAAAAGCCAGTGGAGACCCAGCTTTCTCCGGTCATGCTGGCTTTGGGAGAGATTATTGTTCTAGTGAACTGATGGACAAAAGTACGAAGGTGGAGACTTGGAACTCTGCCCCATTCTTGAAGTGGAACAAGCTAATAATGGATCCACCCTTAAGTGCTGGAAAAGCTTTTCCCCCTTAAACAGAAATCACTCACTTCACAGTGTGGCAATAAGAGACTTTGTCCTGTTTCAGGGAAAGATAGGAGTCTGAGCCTGGCTTGCTCCTCTAGTTTGCATAGGTTCCTATACTGATGTCGGAGCACCTAGGGCAGGGTTAGCATTTCGGCTGCAGCCCTCACAGCTCAGCATAAGGTATTAATATTCCCTTCCAGTTACAAAGTCAGCTTGGTCACAAGCAGCCCAGTGGGACTGAGCAACCTAAATTGTTCCTCCCACCCCACAAATTTTGATTGGTCCCTCCCGGACATCATGTGCCTTCCCTTTGCTAGGTGCCCAGAGGTATTGCTGTAATCAAAGGCAACTACAGGTTGAACCTTTCTAGTCCAGCAACCTCAGGACCTGACTGGTGCTCAACCAGAGAATGTGCTGGACCACAGGAGGTCAATATTAGCAAGGGGTAAGGTATGGTGCCTAGCCTTTTGTCGAAGGCGGGAGATGGATGGCAGGAGACAAATCGCTTGATCATTGTCTTCGGTTCACCTCCTCTGGGACACCAGGCATTGGCTACTGTTGGCAGACAGGATACTGGGCTAGATGGACCTTTGGTCTGACCCAGTATGGCCGTTCTTATGTTAATATTGTCTAGCACATTACCAATGCTTCTACTGCTTTCTGGGCTTTTAAAGACAGTTAGGGGTAAACTAAAGCTAAATAACAGCACAGAACACTGAGAGCAAGGATTGGGGGCTGTAAATAAACTTTATGGGATTCTGGGAAACTTGGCCAGACTCATCGCAAGTAGACATCCGCCTAACTAAAATCATTCAAGACCATGGATGCTGCCAGACCAGTGTGTGCCAGACTAGACAGTGTGATCGGTATGTGTACAGAGATAGTTAAGCGCTGGCTGCAACTGGCTACTTTGGGAAGTTGTAGAATCCTTGGGACTGGATTTTTTTTGAGCAATTTGGACAGTCAGGGATGCTCCAGGTTTACTTCGTCCGGCCTCAGCAGAGGGACTGGATGACATGACATTCTCATCCAGCCCTACGTGTCTATGACCCTGGTTTGTGTGTTGGTGCAAATCCATCCGCCGTGAGCAAGAAGAGAAGCTGGGAAGCAGAACATGTTGGAGGGGTGGGGGAGCCCTGCCTTCTGAACCTCTTCTCTCAGCCCAGGATCGGGATGGTGCTCGTGAGCTGAGGTCGAGATGATATCGTTGAGATTTCCCAAGCTCAGCATGGCCGGTGTGTGTGGAGTGTGACGAACAGGCCACCCAACTGGGCCAGATAACACCGTGTGCGCATGGACTAACATCTGCTACCACCGTGGAGAGAGGGGAACTGTGCTGTGCGCTACCATAGCCTTTGCCTGAAGCATCATTGGTTTCTGTCACATGAGGGTCTGACCCAGACCCTGAGGGGCTCCACCAAGGCAAAGAGTTCCGGCTTTGCAGGGTTCCTGAGCTGCTGTGCTTAACAGATCAGCTCCATCCCCGCCAGCCCTGTGACAGGACACAGACCTGGGTGGCTTGCAAAGCATTTGGACAGTGCCTGGTCCTGCCAAGAGGGCAGGGGACTAGATCTGATGACCTTTCCAGGTCCCTTCCAGTTCTATGAGTCAATGATTCAGATCAGGTGCAGCAGCAAGTCCCGAAAAGTGAGCGAGGGACACTGGAGCTGGAATCAAGATCATGCCCCCCTGTGCGGCCACTTTCCCTGAGGCTCTGCCCCACCACACCACCTCTTCCCTAAGCCACTGACCCCCACACTGCCCCTTCTCCCTGAGCCCCAACTGTCCCTCCCGCCAGGGTCATCCTCTGACACCACCTATTTCCCCCGAGACCCTGCCCCTACTCCCTCCTCTTTGCACCCTCCCCGCCACCCCTCATGCTTACAGCCAGCAAAAATGTGGGTCTTGGCACCCCCAAGACCCCACCTTTCAGCCCTTCTCGCTCAGATACTACTATGAGAAGCATTCCTTAAGGAGCCACCTATGAAAGAGAAAAGACGCATGTCAGTGGCCTTGTGGAGTTGATTAATATGAAGGCTGAGGAAAGCCAACCGCAGACTGGTTCTAATGTGCCCATTAGAAGGCGGCTAGCCAGGACCTTTCTCCATGTCAGAGGAGTGTCAGATGTAATTGCAGTCTGACAGCAGCCTGGCTACCTAGCTGAGCTGAGGCCTGCAATTATCCCAGGGCTCTCTTACTTACTGTGGGAGCGCACATTAATTCAGGGCGTCCAGGCTGGGAACAGACTTGGCAAGCACGGAGCAGCGTATTTTTGGAGGGAAAAAGAAGAACCTCAATAACTGTGTTTGCAGGAAAATCCTTTCCCCTCTGCCATTTGAACTTGGGTGCTGGGGGGACACTGTGGTGACTTGTCAGGTGGGGCTGGCTCTGTGGAGTCGGGGGATGATTTCTGCTACCATTCTGTACCATCCATTGCAGGGCTGTCGGCTAGGATAAGGCCTGCGAACCTGGGGACTTCAGGGGAGGAGAGGGTGTTCGTACCTTGCTGGTTCAGGCCCCCTGTGATTTGGAATCTTTAACATCTTCCTGCTGCTTCACTCTGATACAAAGGGTTGCTGGTATTTCCTGAGCAGCTCTGCTGCATTGCGTTCCTGTGGGCTGTTAAACACCTGCCATGTTCTCCCCCAGAGGTGGCTGCGTGAATCTCGCTCCCTATGTAGGAGAGTGCAAGGGGTGAGGAGTAAAATCCAGCAATTTTATACTCTGTCTTCCAGTTGCTCCCACTGGGGAGTAGGGACTGGTGGTGCTGGGCTGAATGGCACCATGCTACCAAAACCGTGCAGACTGCTGGACGGCCTCATCAACCTTACCTGGGCCCTGAGGTAGGCTGGACTTGGGAAATCACAAAGGTGATGCACGTGCCAGTTCTCACCCACCCCCCTGGGTTCCCAAAGCCAGCAACCACCCCAGAATCAGGACTTGCTGTGACTCTGCAGGGTCTGCTCACTCCCTGCAGGAGCTTGTTGGGGGTTATGCTAGCAACCGTTCTGGCAGAGGACAGCAGGTTGGCAGATCTCTGTTCTGGCTCCGCAGGTAGAGAACTGGAGTTTATCATCCATCAGCCAAGCATCTCGGTGACTCATCTGTTTGCAGGCTTCGGGAGACGGAGCAGCTGGAAGAGAGAGGGGGAGTAACACTGTCACCGTCTGCTTACAGACCCCTTTCCAGCCCTGCCAGGGCTGGTGCTCATGAAAGCTAGACCCCAGACATTCTGGAGCTGGAAGGTTTTTCAGCAATGGTAGAAGAAATTGGAGTTCTTGCAGGAGAGGGTGATGCTGTGACAGGTTGAAGGGCTAAAAGCAGAGCATTGGGGAAAGTTGCTCCTTTGCTTCCCAGGAGTTCAGGGTGGTTTGACTGGGGTTTTGGTCAGGCAGAGCTTTGTGCCGGGGGTACATATACCGGGGCGAATGGCAGAGTTGGGGCTTTATTTAGTCCTTCCGCAGCTGGGGCTCAGCTTTCGGGATCGGGCTTACCCCTTTGCAATGGGAAATAAAGAGGTGTCAGTTCCAGAGACTGAAGCTATATCTCCACTAGGCAAAGTAAGTCGACCACAGATATGCAATTCTATCTACGGCAGTTGCATAGCTAAGATCAACCCATCTGTGCTCAGCTTAATTGGCCATCCCTTCTCAGGCACTTCTTATGATGTCTAGTGCATTGGTACCCCAGAGCCCCAGTCATGGACTACAACCCCATTGCTCTAGGGGCTGTACAAACGCAGAACCAAAAGATGGTCCTGCCCACAAAGAGTTTCCAATCTTCCATCCACCTGTTGGAAATATCAGATGTGTGGGTCATGTTTACAGGCAAGGATAATTACTGACTTTGCCTGATCTTTGCTTGACATGAATGTCGCCGCTGGTGGACTTGTTGAAATGGGGCTTATAGCAAAGTAGGATAAAGGAGATGTTTTGTACTGTGCTGAAGGGTGTAGATAGGAGGAAGTTAATCACACAATGTAATGTGGGAAAGTTCCTGTAGTGGGAAAAGCTGGAAAGTCCTGATGTGGAGTAAGGTGAGTTGATGACAAGGAAACAGTGTGGAGTGGGGCTTTTTTTCCTGGACAAATGCATCAGAATGGCATTCTGGCACCTTATTTGGAAGCTCCAAGCTGCATGTGCAGAGGTTGGCAACCTGCAACTCTGGAACCGCATGCGGCTCTTTAAGTAGCCACTTGTGGCTCTTTAAGGAGCCACTTGTGGCTCTGAGTGCTGCTGCCTTTGACTCCACTTGCGGCTCTGGAGGCTGCCACTGTTTAAACAAAGCTCACAGTTAAAACAGATTTCTTTTAAAGCTGTGGCAACCTCCGGAGCCACTGAGCAGTCAGCTGTGGCAGGGAACCCCGGAAGAGGAACCCATCAGGGCAGGAAGCCACCTGTGCGCTCCACATTCGGGGAAGTCTAAGCCTGCAGGAGAGCTGAGGGGAGAGTTGGCTGAGCCTGCCCCTGCTGCAGCCATGATGAGAAGTGGGCTCTGGGGGGAGAACAGCTGGGGGGCAGCTGTGGAGAAGCAGAGCAGGAACCCATCCCACCCTCCCTCCCCAGCGCTGCACTGCCCACCAGACAATGCCAGGAGCTGTAGGTGGACACCCCCCAACCAGGCCAGGGAGACAGGGAAAGAAAGCAGCTGGTTTACCCCCATGTCTGGCACCGCTTCCTCCACTCCCAGACTGGGCCGGGGGGGAGTGGAGGGGTTCATCCTCCTCCGTCTGCTGTCCTGCTCCTGCCCTCCTGCCCAGCTGATGCACCCCCCTCTGGGCGCTGTGCTCATGGATGGCAGCTGGGGGAAAGTGGGCAGCTCCTCACCAGCCGTGGGGGGGAGCCACAGGGGGAACAGAGGCAGCTGCTCTTCCACCAGCTGTTTGCTCCCCCCTCCCCTGCTGCCACTTCCACCTGCTCAGAGGCACCCACCCACTACACCCAGTGCTAGCACCACTGCTGCCCGGACTGCACCATCCGCCTGTGCTGTGAGGGGGGGTGGGCACTGGCTTCAGACCACCTCCTCATACATCAGCAGCTAGGGGAGGTGGACAGTGCACAGAGCTGTTGTCTGAAGCAGGAATATCCTGGGGATGGAGGTGGTTGGGGGCTGAGAGGGGTTACGCCTGTGGGCAGGAGGGTGGTGGTTTGGGGCTGTGAAAGGTTTAAGATGGGGGGGATGGGAGGGGAGCCAGTTTGGGGGATTAAAGCCTGCGGGGGCTGAAGAGGTGGTTTGAGGCTGAGTTCTGGCACCTTTTTTCTTGAAAAAAAAAAAGCGCTGGTGTCCAGCATAAAAGTTCTGCAAACTGATGCCTGGATGTGCGTGTTCCATTGGTTATCATCAGTGTTCCATCTAATTTTTTTCCATCCATGAGCGGAATAAATTTTGTTATGTGCAGCAAGGTGCATATGGATGTGCACCACCAATACGCACACACTCCGCGCACTGCGGGCGCTCTGCTAATCAGCTGGGTGGAACCTGAATCTCCCTTGGTCAGTCATGCAAGCACTCAGGGAACACTGGTTATGCTGGTCAGATGACGTAGAAAGGTATATATGCTAGACTAGAAAGGCCTAGCTGGAGATTCATCGGACAAATCCATTGTGTGCTGTGTCCTGGGAGAAGTAATTGATCAATACCTTTTGTGATATGGCTGTCATGTCATTGCTTTTATAGTCCTTGCAAAACCCATGGCCGTGCTTTTGGTTCCAAGACAGGTCTGAATTAATAAATCAGGGGGCCTTGGCCCAGAGTGGGTGGGACTCTCCATACTCTTCTCTGGCAAATTCTCCCTTGGCAGCTTCACACAGGTCCCCACAGACCTCCCGGCCCAACAGCCCCTGCCTGACTCTTCTTCCTCACTCTCTTCACTGAGTGTCAGGACTTCTGCCTTGCCTGATGTAAGTCTCTCCACTGCCAGGCTTCACCACCCTGCTCCTTCTCCTTTCAGTAGCTGACGAGGCCAGCTGCTTATGCCAGCTCTGCCCAGGGTCCAGCATTGCCAGCTTGCATGGTATTGTTTTTATGGAAAGCCCCAGCTCCTGGATTCATGTGATTAGGTGAGAGGTTCAGATTTCTCCCCACTTTCTTTTTAAATAAGCAAGTTTCTAGCCCTCACAGTTGCTTGAAAATGTGACCTGCTTGCAGCCTAAAGACACCAAGAACCAGGAGGCAAAGGAAAGGAGCCCTTCTTTCATTTACATTTAAGCCTAATCTTCTTCAAGCCCATCTCATGACTTTTGGGGAGTGGGGCTAACTAAAGCTAT
This sequence comes from Carettochelys insculpta, assembly GCF_033958435.1. Classification (NCBI taxonomy): domain Eukaryota; kingdom Metazoa; phylum Chordata; order Testudines; family Carettochelyidae; genus Carettochelys; species Carettochelys insculpta. Next base: position 8,621,790 of record NC_134138.1, read on the forward strand.
TTTAATCTCTGAGGCTGGCCAGATTGTCTCCTGGAAAATGACAGCCGGCAGTGACAGAGGATCTAAGTCCAGAGACATCTCTTGCAGTTCCCTGTCCTCCCGCCAATATGCTAGGAACCCGGCTGAAATCAGGGACAATTGCAATAGATCAGATGCTGCTGACTCTCTTCGCTTCCCCAGGAAGGCCCAGAGGAACATTGGATCATGCTGGGAATGCAGAGGAGACATTGCCTCTGACACCCTTGTGAGTTTCAAGACGTCTCTCACCTGTCCTTCCTTTCAGCTACAGCAAACCCCTCACACATCCTGCCACACAGCTGCAAATCAACAGCCAGAAAGCCTGCAAAAAATCTGTTTTGTGTCTCTGCATGAGCCCTGTCAAATCGATTCCACAACAGGAGGCTGGGAGTATTAGCACCTTAATTATATGTGCTGGGTTCATGTGCCTAGCTGAGGTGTGTACGTGGCTTCCATCACATTGAAGCATCTCCTATTTTTAATGCGCTTGTCCTTACAAGACTCTAGCGGGGATGGCAGTGCGATCCAGGCCATCAGAGGCTAAGTGGCTTGCCCAAGGTCACTCAGGAAGGCTATGGCAGGGCAGAGAGGTGACCCTGAGTACCCCAAGGTTTAGATCAGTGCCCTGCCACTGGGTCTTTTTCCATGGAGGTTCACGGAGCTTTGTAAATGAGGGACAGACAGGTTACTGTCCCCCCGAGCTTGCGATTTCAGGGCTAGATTATGCATGCATGACTTGCCCCGGGGAGTTTTTTCTGATCCAAATAGGCTGCTCGAGTGCTCACCACTACCAGCAGGGGTTGGTGGCTCTAGTCCTGCATAAAGCCCAACTCTGTGGCAGTGAAGGCTGAGGAAAGGAGAGGAAGTAGGCAAGAATGAGGGCAAAGGGCTCTCACTAGGGCTCTCTCAAAGGGCTGTCACCAAGTACCAGCTACTGTGCCTACTACTGCATGACTCGTCCCACAGGCATCAGCAGGATTGCTCAGAGTGCTACGCTCAGCAGAGTCTTACCTGGATCAGGCCCTGTGGTGCAGAGGGAAGATGGTGCTGGGAAGAAGAAATAAAGGAGAAACAGTGGCCCCTGGTCTCCACACACCTCTGCCCCCCATCTCCTGTGTCTCAGGCCAATGTTGTTGTTAAAGGGGCTTTTTAACGCATTGTGCGCTCCACGCCTTGGAGAAGTTCCAGGTCCTCCCCTCTGCACCTGCACTATGCCATCGTCATCATGATCTTCATCATCACCAACTGCGGGCTCAGAGCGCATTGGTGTCAGATGTCTCCCTCACTATTTCCTTCCATCTTTCCCTGCCCAGTGCGGAGTGACTTAGTTTCTGCAGACTAGCTTTGCACCAATCTACTATATCATCTACCCACTCTCTGTGGGGTCTGCCTCTCTTATCTGAACCCTCCACTATGCCGAATACTAGGGTCTTCACAGATATGCCCGAATAGCTGTAACTTCTATCGTATAACCTTCTGGATAGGTTCTCTTTCAGCTGTATATTCCTATATAATTCCTCATTATTCTCAAGATCTTTCTAAAGCAACTCTGCACTATGTCTCTGGTTAGGAAAAGGGTCCTAGGGTCAGTTCCATACCAGATGAAGATGCCTCAGCATTGTGAAGCTGCTTCAGCATGAGTGACAAGACCCAGGGCTTCTCTGAGATCTTTCTGGATGCAGGGGAAAGCTAGGTTGTTAAACACTCACATTTACCAGCGGGAGTCACTTTTCCAACTCTCTCCATTAAACCTCTCAAGCTAAAGAGTAATGTAACATACGCCCCATAACCATGACGACTGCCTTGGTACTTATGGCAATTATAGAAGAGGAAAATGATATGCATTTGCTTTGCTACTGTAGCATACAAGCAATGCTGTGTATTTAAGAGATGGCAATGAGTTGTGTGTGTTAGATAATTACACTGAAAACAACAAGATTGCTGCATTTTGGAAAGGGAAAATCTTGGCTCTTGGCAGGGAGGGAATGCCTGAAGGTGATTTATGTAGTTTAAGGCAATTTAAACATTGTTTTGCAGTTGTACAACGTGGCACAGTACCTTGAGTATTCAGTGGAGAAAATTTAAAGTTTTGCTCTCCCTTTTATGTAACCGACTGAAACGTGCAAGTCAGATGAGCATGATTTAGAACTTTGGTGGAGTTAATCCCGCTACAAAATCCCTGCAGAGCTTTCTAATGTGTTTCTCTTTTTCTTGCATGGATATTCTGGCTTTTGGAGGTGAACCTGTCAATCTACCCTCAGGCAGGTCATTTTATAGATAGCAAAGCAGGCTATGTGTAACTGTCAGCCACACTGCTGTGCTGGAGCCAGGTCTAAGCTACAGGTTGAGCATCTCTCATCCAGCACTCTTGGGACCTGACCGGTGCCAGATGACAGAATTTGCAAGATGATGGAAGGTCGATATTTTTTAGCTCATTACCAACATTCCATTGCTTACTGGGCTCTTAGAAGACATTTGGGAGTAAACACTGAGAGCCAGGACTGGTAGCTGTAAACAAACATTATGGGTCCATAGGAAACTTGGCTACACCCATGTTAAATGGTTGTCTGGCTAAATAAAATCATGGTGGATTACAGCGTTTGCCAGACGAGAGAGTTCCTGATTAGAGAGGTTCAACCCATAGCAGGAAAAATCGATCTAAGATCTTCAGCTCCAGCTAAGTGAATTGTGTAGCTGGAGTCGATGTATCAGAAATTATTTTTTTCCTGACAGCTCCACAGTAGGAGGTCAATGGGAAAAACTCTGCCATCAATTTCCCTTGCTCCTTGTGACAGCGAGGAGTACCAGGATCAACAGTGGAGCCCAAATGGTTCAGTTTAGCATGGCCTTACTGGGCACACCAAATCAAACCCCAGAAGATCAATCACCATTGCATCCATCTTCTGGTAAGTGCAGATGTACCTTAAGAAGGCTTCTTGGACCAGTTATTGGAACAATTATCAGAAGGGCTGTGCAGTTATATGGGCATGATGCTGACAGGCCCCAGTTGATAGAAGGCAGGATCTAGCCTGAAACTCTGAAAGCTTTACTTAGGAGGCTGGCTTGTAGCTCATGCATCTGCTTAGCTTCACAAGTTCTAGGTTCAAACTTGCCTGCTGACTGCTAGGGTCTATGGACATTCGAAGCGGGGCGAGTGGACAATGATGCAGAGTAGTATTACCAGCAGAGCAGATCTGTGAATTCACTGGGAATTAATGGACTGATCCTGCTTTACAGCATGTCTTCTGCCCTTCCCACATGCTGCTCGCTTCTCCAGGCACAATGCTGCCCAGCCTTTTCCAGCGGCTGCCACCCTGTGCATGCAAACAGCTGTCCCCTCCTGCCTCTGCCACACTTTGGCCTCTCACACATTTTCTTGCTGAATTTCCCACCTACATCCCTTAACACCGGAAGGTCTCAGAATGCTCTGCCAATGTTACTGCATGAATGTCCCAGGGAAACAGAGAACTAATGCTTCCCAGGGAGGCAAACTGAGGCATGGGGCCCCTCAAGGTCTGTCCAACTTGTGACTGGAGCTCAAATAGGCATGCCCACTCCAGCTGTGATCTACTGTGAAGACAGGGTCATAAGGGCCATTCACACCAGCCTGGAACCTGCATCTCATTCCTCGCCTGTGCTGGCAAAACTGCTGCCAGGCAGGTGCAGACCTGGGGACCTCTGAAGCTTAGTACAGCAGCCTCTACTGTCTGAGCTAAACAATGGCTACTTCTCAGCTAAGGCTCTACATGGGACAGTGAACCACACTCCTAGGAGTGTGGTTAACACCAGAGTCTACATTGCCCCATTTTTGCTGCCCTCTTTAGCCCTGGTAGGGGGCTGAAATCTAGCTCACGTGTGCTTGGCTGGGCTGCAGTCAACGCTCCTACGCAGTTGCAGTGCATATGCTCAGCTTCAGAATGGTCACAGGTTCGAGACCACTGGCTGCCAACTCAGGTCTGTTGGCACTAGAAGGTGTGTGTGGTGGGGCTCATCTGAGATATCAGTGGGTTATGCGCTTCCTCATCCAAGGAGAGTTTGTAACCTGTGCCTGCTTGGTGTGGTGCTCTCTCCACCTCCAGCCCTTTCTGCCCCTGGGGGCTGTTTAATAACAGTGTGGAAATACCCTAAGTGACATAGCCAAACCCTGCCCTAATCAGTGGCAGAGCTGGAACTATAAGCAAGGATTTGGGATGCTGAGTACTTTCTTCAAAGCAGCAAGTCTCTTTCCTCCGAAGGAATTACACACCTGATCCTCTTGCGTGTTAGCCTGTCACAAAGGAACAGCCGTAGGCGATGGGAAATCACTGCAGTCAGATGGTAAAATAACCTCCCGGGACCCAGAGAGAATTTGCAATACGCTCCTGCTGGCTGTTGCTGTTTGGTATTAGAATGGTAGAACACTAGAATTGGAAGACATCTTGAGGGGTCATCGAGTCCAGCCCCCTGCCCTCATGGCTGGGCCAAGCACCATCTAGACCATCCCTGGTAGATGTCTATCTAACCTGCTCTTAAGTATCTCCAGTGAGGGAGATCCCACAGCTTCCATAGGCAATTTATTCCCATGTTTAACCACCATGACGATTAAGAAGTTTTTCCTAATGCCCAACCTAAACCTCCCTTGCTGCAGTTTAATCCCATTGGTTCTTGTCCTAACCTCAGAGGCCAAGGAAAACAAGTTTTTCTCCCTCCTCCTTGTAAACCTCTTTGAGGTATTTGTAAAACACTGCCATGTCCCCTCTCAGTCTTCTCTCTTCTAAATCAAACAGCCCCAATTCTTTTACAGCCAGTTATAGGTGATGGTAACTGGGGCCTGCGTAAGGCTGAAAAACTGTGAGTCTGGGTAGTCTGGGAGTTCACAATTCTGTCACCTTTTTTCTGGGAATCACTGGACCTAGTTGCATGCTAACTTGTGCAAATGAGTGTGCAAAGATGTACGCTGAGCTCGTTGGGGTGACCATGATGCTAACCTGGTGACAGGAGACTCAGGTGCATACTGCTCTGCATTTTTTTTTTTTAGGTGAGGAGGAGTGGTTGGGAGTTTAAATACCGTTCTACAGCAGCTGGCTGCACCCGCAAGTCTGGCCGGCATGCAGCTCCCCTCACAAGGCTTACTCTTGCATTTTTTTTCCTCAGTCCAGACCAGCTCCCAGTGGCAGAGCAATCATAGAAACAGTCTGAAGAAGTGAGTCTTACCCACAAGAGCTCATGACCTAATACAGAAATTTGTTAGTCTTTAAGGTGCTACAGAGCTGCTTGTTTTTCCCTGGCTCTTCAATGCTTGTTAAGAGAGAATTTGAACAGGGACCAGAGGAATTTGCTGTTGGTTTATTAGTCCAATTACCAACACGGTAACAGGTTTAAAATTAACAAAAGGAAGTTTTTCTTCACACAGCACATGGGAGGCCTGTGGAACTCCTTGCCAGGTGATGTCGTGGAGACCAGGACTTCATCAGGTTTCAAAAAAGAACTAGATAAATTCATGGAGGCTAAGTCCATAACATCATTGAACATTAGAACTGGAAGAGACCTCAGGAGGTCATCGAGTCCAGTCCTCCGCCCTCGCGGCAGCACCAAGCACCGTCTAGATCATCCCCAATAGATGTCTATCTAACCTGATCTTAAATACCTCCAGTGATGGAAATTCCACAACCTCCCCAGGCAATTTATTCCAGCTTTTGACCACCCTGACAGTTAGGAAGTTTTTCCTAATGTCCAACCTAAACCTCCCTTGCTGCAGTTTAAGCCCCTTGTTCCTTGTCCTATCTTCAGAGGCCAAGGAGCACATGTTTACTCTCTTCTCCATCAATGGCTATCAACCAGGATGGGTAGGAATGATGTTCTTAACCTTTGTTTGTCAGAGGCTGGAAATGGATGACAGGAGAGGGATCATTTTGATGATTACCTGTTCTGTTTCCACGGCCTGGGGCATCTGCCATTGGCCTCTGTCAGAAGACAGGAGCCTGAGCTAGAGGGACCTTTCGTCTTACCTGGTGTGGCTGTTCTTATGCAGTGCGGGTGCATTTTTGCATGTTCCCTCAGTGCTGAGGGAAAGCATAAGCTTGAAAAGAGGACAGTCACAAAGGGAAGGAGTGGATTACATCAGGTCCCTCTTATTTCATCCTCATGTCACCTAGCAACCTGTTAGGAAGAAGGGATTTTGCTTTGGCGTGGTTGAATGCCTTGCTGTTTTCCCGTTAGGTGGCACCACTGCTGCATGAATTATATGGCAGTGGCAGGGGACAATGCCACAGGGTTTGGCTAACAGACTGTCACTGCTTACCCAAACACAGCTGAGCTCCCAACTGCTCAACGTAGTGACCTGTCCTGTTTGCCCCTTACTGCTTCTTAGCTGCGTCTACACGTGCACGTTACTTCGAAGTAGCGGCACCAACTTCGAAATAGCGCCCGTCGCGTCTACACGCGTCGGGCGCTATTTCGAAGTTAACTTCAACGTTAGGCGGCGAGACGTCGAAGTCGCTAACCTCATGAGGAGATAGGAATAGCGCCCTACTTCGATGTTCAACGTCGAAGTAGGGACCGTGTAGACGATCCGCGTCCCGCAACGTTGAAATTGCCGGGTCCTCCATGGCGGCCATCGGCTGGGGGGTTGAGAGATGCTCTCTCTCCAGCCCCTGCGGGGCTCTATGGTCACCGTGGACAGCAGCCCTTAGCCCAGGGCTTCTGGCTGCTTCTGCGGCAGCTGGGGATCTATGCCGCAGGCACAGGGTCTGCAACCAGTTGTCGGCTCTGTGTATCTTGTGTTGTTTAGTGCAACTGTGTCTGGGAGGGGCCCTTTAAGGGAGCGGCTTGCTGTTGAGTCCGCCCTGTGACCCTGTCTGCAGATGTGCCTGGCATCCCTATTTCGATGTGTGCTGCTTTGACGTGTAGACGTTCCCTCACTGCGCCTATTTCGATGTTGGGCTGAGCAACGTCGAAGTTGAACATCGACGTTGCCGGCCCTGGAGGACGTGTAGACGTTATTCATCGAAATAGACTATTTCGATGTTGGCTGCACGTGTAGACGTAGCCCTTAGGTCTCTTCTCCAGTGAGGCTGCAAACAGTTAGCAGTGCCAGGCAAAACTCCAAGGGTGTGTCTGTGTAACCCACACACCTATGTGTGGTTAACAGGCCCATAGAGTGGTACTTAGGCCACTTCACAGAGAAAGAATGTGAGCTGAGAGCCAGCTGGCCTTTAGGTCAAGCTGTGGAGCACCTGCACTAAGCTCTAGAGTTCCCAGGTTGGAGCCTGCCTGGGGCACTTACAGCTGTATTGCAGACAGACACCTGTGGCTGGCCTGTGTCAGCTGACTCAGGCACACAGCCTTGGGCTAAGGGTCTGTTTAATTGCTTTGTAGATGCTCAGGCTGGAGCCCAGGCCACAGAACCCTGTGAGGCGAGAGGGTCCGGAGCTCCAGCTGTAGGCTCACGTCTACGTTGCAGTGAAATGGCCCCTGTTCCTGAGTGGCGTGAGTCCAAGTCAGCTGTCACAGGCCAGCCACAGGGTTCTAACTGTACTGTAGCCATACCCTGAGGGACCAGGATGCCCCTGGCCAGGGCCTCAGCTGGTGTAAATCAGCATAGATCCATTGGCTTCCAAGGACCTACAGCAGTTCACCCCAGCTGAGGATCTGGCCCTAGAATATCATCACACATTGTAGTCTCTCTGTGTGATGTGTGTACTATGTCCCAATGCCCGCTACAGCAGTCCAGAGGCGTGCCAGGCCCTATCCCAGCAAGAGAAGCAGAAAAGAGGTCCTCCAGGAAAGATCATAGAATCACAGAGTTGGAGGGGACCTCAAGAGTTCATCGAATCCAGCCCCCTGCTTCAAGTAGGATCCACCCCAACTAGACCAGAGCAAAGGGGGAAGGAGGCCTGACTCAGTGCCCCAGGGCCAAGGGCAGGGCCTATGGCACATGGCAGTCCCTTAGCACTGCCCAGACCAGGGTGCTGTCTCTCACTAGAGTCATACGGAGCAGTGCTACCTGCTCTGGGCCCCTTTGAAATGCTGGGCCCCTATACAACTGCTCCCCTTTTCTCACTCCCTGTCTGCAGGCCTGGTGCTAGTGCACTAAACATAGTGGCAGGGACATTGGTGCAGGGGTGGAGGCTGGGTTAGGCACCTGAGCGCAACCCAGCCTGCCCTGGGTCCCACCTCAACCGTCCAGCCTCAGAATCTGTCAGAGGCACAATGTCCACGCAGCTGTTTTCAGTGTGTTAGCAGGGCACGTCTATCTGCCCGGGCTGGGACCTCATTCCCAGCCGCACTGGCAAAACCTGAGCCACTCCGGCTGGGTTCTTAGTGCGTGGCTTCTCGTGAGCATTGAGCTGCTGGAATTCAGCATTATTAGGTTTTAAAATGTCATTTTTTTCTTTAATCATAACACTCCTGGTATCTCTTTAGAAGCTTTGAAAGCAGCTAGTTTTAATTTCGTGTCCACTCTCTCCTGCCCACCAGGGTAGAGCTTCATAAATATGGTAACTAGCCACATTAAAAAATGGCCAAGAAGGACAACACCCATAGCAGAGCAATGGGAAAAATGTTTCCCAGGTTCCCTAGTGACGTGCACCATGAAATTTGTCATTCAGTGTCAATTCTAGTGCACACACATCATTTTGGTGAGGTCACGACCCCTTTTTGTGACTCAATCTCACCATCTTTAAGGAGTGGATTAAATTATCTAGTAGCCTTACAAGAGTGTAGTGCATGGATTAAGACTCATTCCCTATGGAGAACTGGAAACTAGAAGGTGGAAATGAGAAAATATTTATTATTATAGCTGGTCAGAGATTCTTCAGTGGAACATTTTCCCGTAGTAAAATGCCCTTTTGTGGGAAAGTGTTGATTTTTGATGAAAATGCATTTAGCACCTTCTCACAAACAAAGCATTTTGACATCCTCCAGGCAAGGTTTCCGTTTTTCATTTCAAAATGAGCTTTAAATATAAATTTTAAAAAGAAAAATCTTTTAACTTTTTTCCCCCAAAGTCAAGAAAGAGCTGGTTTTAGTAAAATGAAGCAACATGATTGACCCCAGTATTATGAACTACAGTATTATTATTAAGGATTATTACTATTTCCTATTCAACACACGTGGCATTTTCAGTTTCTGGAGTCAATAGCAGAAGTGCCGTGACAGGATGTTACTGAGGGTGATATCAAACTGACAGGGAAACTGAATGGACCAGAAGTCTCGTAAGACGACTTCTTTCTCTTGAGATTAAAAGCCTGGTTTTATAGATGCAAGATGTTTGGAGATTACTAATTTGTAGGCTTTTAGCCAGATCTCAAAGGCCAACAAAAAAGTGGCTTCTGATTTTGCATCACTTAATATTACCACAGTGTCACCTCCAGCGTATGGCCCATCTACAGGACAGTTCAAACTCTCAACAACACATGGGTTTGTCTGGTGATTTTGAGCCAGCCTTCTGCTAACACAGTTTGATCATTGTAGTGCAGCCAATGGAACAATTGCCATGAGCTGTAACCACATTTCCTAATATGGTTCTATCTTTATTGTACTACAAGCAAACAGAAAGGGAATGTTTCTACTGCAGAATTAACTGATGTGCTTGGCACCTGGGTTTGAGAATAGGAAGCTCTGATTGTATTACCAGGTCCTGATTGGTCCTGCAGTTCCTCGGGTATATATCTTCTTCTGCATGCCGCAATTCTTCACACTCCTGGAGGCTAAGAAGTTCCATCCTTCTTTCCTAGTGAATTGTGGAAGGATTTGTTTGTTCTCCCAGGTACTCAGTGGGGCATTGTGGGAAAGCACTGGAGGACTGTCAGCTCTTGAATAGTTTAGCCCGTGTCCTCACAGCAAAGTGGGCAGGCTTCAGGCTGGGTGAAAGTGGGAAGCAGGTTGTGGCCCACATCCTGCTTGGGCCAGTTAATGTGGGATAATGAAAAAATCCCATGAGAGGGTTGTGTGTGTGGACAGGAGTTAGCATAAGGGCGAAGGATAGTGCCAGCATGAAAACATGCCCAAAGTGTGAAAATACAGTGCAACAGGGTTCACCCACTTGTGAGTTCCCCTCTGTGGCCAAGTGGTGCCATGGAATTCTTTGCCTGATTGACTTCAAGGCTCTCACTAGCCCTGTCCAAGGTGCTCCCAGTTCTCGTTAGGCTTGTGGTGAGTCCTTAGTACTGCTGAATTCCCAGGCAGTATGTAGACCTGCCCAGGTCAACTTCCTGTGAGGAACAGCCAGGCCCTAGCCCAGGAGCTTCTTTTATATCAGCCTGTTGGGTCTTGATTGGCTGCCACAGAGACAGCTGCTCCATCTTACAGGCTCTGCGGACATGGGGAAGTCAGTGGATGTGATATAACTTGACTTCAGCAAAGTTTTTGTTACAGTCTCCCACAACATTCTTGCCCATCAATTAAGGAAATACAGATTCAATACATGGAGTAGAAGATGGTTAGAAAGCTGGCTTGACGGTCGGGTCCAACAGGTAGTAGTCAGTGGCTTGATATCTGGGTGGCAGTCGGTTTCAAGTGGAGTGCCCCAAGGCTCGGTTCTGGGGCCTGGGTTCAACATCTTTATTAATGACCCAGATAAGGGACTGGATTGGACTCTCAGCAAGGTTGTGGATGACACCAAGCTAAGGGGAGAGGTAGATACGTTGGAGGGTAGAGATAGGATCCAGAGTGACCAGGATAAATTGGAGGCTTGAGCCAAAAGAAATCTGATGCACTTCAACAAGGAGAAGTGTAGAGTCCTGCACTTGGGACGGAAGAATCCCAAGCATTGTTATAGGCTGGGGACCAACTGGGTAGGTAGCAGTTCAGCGGAAAGGGACCAAGGGGCTATGGCGGATGAAAGGCTGGATATGAGTAAACAGTGGGCCCTTGTAACCAAGAAGACTAACGGCATACTAGGGTGCATTAGGAGGAGCATTTCGAGCAGATCTAGAGAAGTAATTATTCCTCTTTATTTGGCACTGGTGAGGCTGCATCTGGAATATTGTGTCCAGTTTTGGGTCCCCCAGTATAGAAAGGACATGGATGTGCTGGAGCAGTCTCTACAAAGGGCAACAAAAATGACTAAGGGACTGGAGCACATGACCTATGAGGAGAGGCTGAGGGATTTGGGCTTGTTTAGTTTGCAGAAGAGAAGACTGAGGGGTGATTTAATAGCAGCCTTCAACTTCCTGAAGGGGAACTCTAAAGAGGATGGAGAGAAACTGTTCTCAGTGGTGACAGATGGCAGAACAAGGAGCAATGGTCTGAAGTTACAGAAGGAGAGGAGGTTGGATATTAGGAAAAAACTACTTCACCGGGAGGCTGGTGAAGCACTGGAATGTGTTACCTAGAGAGGTGGTGGAATCTCCATCCCTAGAGGTGTTTAAGCCCCGGTTTGACAAAGTCCTGGCTGGGATGATTTAGTTGGAGTTGATCCCACTTTGAACAGGGGGCTGGATTTGATGACCTCCTGAGGTCCCTTCCAGCCCTAGGATTCTACAGTTCTATAATTCTATAATCAGTAAGCACAACGCAAAACTCCTTATTGGTGCCATTTAACAAACAACAACACAACAACCACACAGAAGAGGAAAATTCATCCTGGAACAATCAGCTGCAGCAAGTGGTTGTTATGCAGTGATGTATGTACATGCGTTCCTCCGGGCCAGAGGCTGAGGACTGGTATAATAAATACACCCTGTTTACATATAAATGAATAGACCAGGCCGAGCCTGTGGAGCTGCACTGTCTCATTATTTAACAGATTTCTCCCTTGGCCTTCTTTAAGCTTTCAGGTGAAAAATCCCAGCTGAACAATTAGAGAGACTTATATGGTTGCTGATACAGGATGCGAGACAGAAAATAAAGCAGCTCAATCGTAAAGGAACATTCCTTCAGATTGCAGGGCTGCTTTCTCCTTACTTTCCTATGGCCACACACCCAATGCAATGTTCTGGGCTCCGCCTGCATTAACGTCCCTAAAAAGGGGGAAAAAATAGCAGAGGAGGAAAGGTTGGGAGCCTGCTACCTCAGTTCCTTAGCCGTGTCCTATAGATGCTGTCTACAACTTAAGCTGAGAGTAAGTGCAGCTCCCTAACCCTGAAGTCATCTCAGGAGGTTTCGTACACAACCCCTGCAGTGGTCCTGCTAACTTTAGTTCATGTGCAGAATAAATTTTTTTACATGCACTGAGGCATGCATGGATGTGCACCACCAGTAGACACACAGGCTGCTGGCTGTGGGTGCTGTGGATGCCCTGCTAATCAGCTCGGGGGCGGGGCACCTGAATCTTTCCTCTGTGGCTGCCCAAGGGCTCGGCTTACAGGGAATCCTGTATACCTTTTCCCAAGGGGCTGTTTGCCCACAAGACATTGCCAGAGCTCTGGAGTACTCCAGCCACTTCTGCTTCACCTTCAGAATACCCCCAGGGCCAGAGGGTGCTGGTAGCAGTCCGCTGCTCTGTCCCTGTGCCCGCTGAGGATTCCCTGAATCTGGGGGACCCCAGACCTGGGAGAAAGCAGCTGCTTCCTGATGTCTTCATTCTGTATCTCAGTGTAAAGAACTAGTGAGGCTCAGGGATGAACCGTCTATCTCTCTTCTCGAAGTTCATGTTCTCCTGGGGGTCCCTGGCTGGAACTTGCTGCAGGGTGAAATTAACACAGGAATGGCTGGGATGAATATGAAGCAGGAGTTCCAAACAGACATGGTCTCAGACCAGAACCTAGGATCCAAACAGCCCAGCCCTGGGGAATGTCTAAATCAGTCTCCAGTTCCTAATAATCCCTGAGAACCTAGGTGGAGCCCTGATCCTCAAATCATTTCAAATGGGGGCAACCAGTTCAACAGCAGGGGAAGGCCAGGGGCTTGGCAGCCCGGGCTTGCAATGGGGGTACTGAGAGACTGGAAGAGGTCAGTCTGAGAAGCAGCAAGGCAGCACCTCCTCTGTTTGCCAGGAGGGCCACCCGCTGATCCCAGACTACACTGGCCCTACCTGCGAAGGGTCTAATGCAGGAGCCTCGCTAGCACAGGCTGGGGAGGCTTGGAGGGAGGGAGAGTTCTGGTATAGCTCGTCTTCTTCGTATTGGCTGTAGAGTGTCATGGACCAGCTGGGCGAGCTCTGCTGAAAATCAAGCAGTGATCCAATAGCCTGAAGACAGGTGGGGATGTCAGCTTTGCTTCCATCCAGTGAGGAAAGGTCCTTTCAGGAGCTCAGGAGGGGACAGCCTGGTTATACCCAGTCTGGCAAATTACATTTCCTAGAAACACCCAACTAAGGTGTTCCAGACAGACAGCAGCTTTACCCGGCTATTACAGAGAGCATCAGAGCTCTTCCACTTCTAGGTATTTCTTTTCCTGGGTCCCTCCCTCTGACAGAAACCTCAGTTCAGAGCTCAGGTCAGAGGCAGGTCCCTGCTTTCTAGCACAAACTTCCAGAGGAGATCAAGCCATTTGCCTCAGATCACCCCTTAAGCGAACAACCCCAGCTGCAGAACCTAGCATCCACGGGACTGTGTTGTAACTCGCTGTACCACAACCCATGGGAAAAAGCGTGCACCGTATTGAGGACGTGGAGCACTTCCTCTCTGTATAGGTGTGTGGGTTACACACGCATTTATGTTGTCAGAAAAGGGGCTGTGCTTTTGGGCCAAAATCCCAAAGTCTGTACTCAGCCCCTGATTACAGCTGTGAGCTTTGATTCTGTTTCTTGCCTTGCCTGCTCATTTTGAAAACAAAAGACGCATGAAACAAAGGGGATCTGGCCACTCCACCAGCCCCTCCGCTGGTGCAGCTCAGCTGCTCCATGGAACGCACAGATTCACATCAGCTGAAGATGTATCTGGTCTAATCTTCAGCTGAAACAACGGCAATTTTCCCCCCCATGTGAAATTCACTCCTGGAAAAGTTTCCCAGACCTGACCAGCTGGTTTGTAAAGTCCTGTGTATCAGGAACATTTGTCTAATCAATCTCCTGGGGTAATATCACCTGCTGTCCAGCTGGACACCTAGCTCGAGATTAGGTGCATTTTCTATGTCTTTCACCACCAGCTTTTAGAGGACAAAGAAAATTTACAGTGCCCTTTACGTATATTTTCTGGAGAAGTGAATTTAGTCCTGGTGAAAGAAGTCATCTTGTCAGTCCTACCAAGGGACCTCCTCTACGCACAGAACAGGTCGATGGGCAGCACAAGCAGAAGAGTTGGAAATAGGGGTGATGCCGCACCCCATGGCTTGCAGGGGTGTCTGGTTCAATGGCTCTCAGCACCTCCACTATACAGATTTCTCCAGCCCCCTTGAGCACAAGGCTCTCCTACACTGCCCCATGAATGGCCCAGAGGGGGCGCCCATTGCTGCAAAAGTTTCATCCCAATGAATCCAGCTGCCCAGATATCATAGCAATGAGTGCAGGAACCATAAGAACATAAGAATGGCCATACTGGGTCAGACCAAAGGTCCATCCAGCCCAGCATCCCATCTGCCGACGGTGGCCAATGCCAGGTGCCCCAGAGAAGGAGAACAGAAGACAATGATCAAGTGATTTATCTCCTGCCATCCATCTCCTGCCCTTGTTCTGAAGGCTAGGGCACCATACTTTATCCCTGGCTAATAGCCATTTATGGACCTAACCTGCAACCAGACTCAAATATGCCCATTCAGTACTTAAGCGCCCTGCTGAAAGTCCCACCGAGGCTGCCAATTAGCCACAGCTTCTTAGGCACTTGAATCTCCCACTGATTCCCCTGAAAGTTAGGCACCTAAATACCTGTGGCTATGTGGGCCCTAGTGCCAACCGTGATGCTGATTTTAGTGATCTGGGGCCACCGAAGAGCTCTGATCTTATAATACTGCTTCAAGATCAGCCATTACTAGACAAGGACAGGGTGGGGTCGTGTTTTCATTCATAATTCTGGGAGGGGCTCAGGTACAATATAAACACCTGCTGTTGGCCATGAGCATCGTGACCATTCTGCTAATCAGCTGAGCAGTGTTTGAATCTCTCCTGGGCGGCACCAAAGCATTCAGCTTACAGAGAACACCGGTCAGGTACCATGGCAATGAGCCCATGTAACAGCCGATGCAGACGGGGCGACCGCTGCCTTCCAGTTCAGTGTCTGTACAGCTGACGAGCAGGAAACCCCCAGAGACAGCTAGTCCTGCTCACTACTACCTAGCTAAAGAGCCCAGGGACCAAAATCTGAGACCACAGCAGTGCTGGTGAGTCTGGAGTAATTACACTGGGAAGACATCCATTTTACACTAGAGTGACCAGAATCTGGCCCTGTATGTAGCAGGGAAATCTAAGACCTTGTGAGGAACCTCGCAGCTGTAATTCTGGAAGACGCTCAGGTACAATTTTGCTCTAATGTCTTCCATCTTTATGCAGAATAAATTTTATCATGTGCAACAAAGCATGTGTGGATGTGCACTGCCAGTAGAAACAGATGGAACTGCCACCCCTGAACTCAGCGACTTCCGTCCCTGGTTTTTTGCCTCTAACCAACCCCTCCCCATCCTCTGATCTGTTTGCTCTTTTAGGTGTGGCTGCAAGTTTCCACTCTCTGCTAGATTGCAGTTGCTCGTCTGCTTCCTGAAGCCTGTGGGAATAGTGATTTGTAGGCTGCTCTCTCTTGCCACTCAGCTGTTGTCAGCCCACCGATATTCCTCTGTATACCATAGGTCATACAAACCCCACCCCCCAATGATGTGCCCAAGGAAGCAGCCCTGCTCTGGGAGGCCTGGAGCTTGGGGGATACGAGGGCGTTTCTGACAAGAGTTATCTGTGTCAGGAAAGGCTGGTTCAGAATCACGATGATGCCAGCTCCCAGGCCTCAGTGCTTTTCATCCGTCTCTCAATCTGCAAGGATACGTCATGCGCAGAGCCTCAGCTACACTTCCGCAGACCACCATCTGCGTGTCCCAGTTTTGCAGCACTCGGCACAGATTGTTGCCCTTCTATGGTGTGCTTGTTCCCTTGGGGAGGATGTGCAGCTTTCCTCGGCTGCAGAGGAAGCAGGTGGGTGGAACCAAAGAGAACTTCGGGTAATTGGGTCTTTCCTGTGCCCCACTTCCTCAGAAACAGCCTGTCGCTTTGACTTTGCTTGAGTGGCTCCTGACTTCTGTGGTGGCGCCCATGGCAGCCATAGCAGAAGGCTGAGGAACACTTTGAAAGCAGCTTCAGTTATAAAGTGGCTAAGGGTGGGGTGCCCTAAATTACCCATTAAGGCAGAAGAAGCTAAGGACTCGTAGTGATCTAGGGAATTTAGGCTATGCGTATGTAACACCGACAGACCTGGGTTGCCAGCCCTAGGGATAGAACCTGCAAGCATAGAGTCTGAAGTCCTGCACTCTACCACATGAACTAAAGTCCAGCTGGCTCTCAGCCAAGCCTGTAGAGCAGAGACTTCACTCACCCCAGATAAGGTCTCAGTGCCTCTGGGTACTACACATAGATTACAGCAAATTGTCGACAGAAATTTTTGTCAGAAGATAACTGTAGGATGTAAATTTCTGAGGCAGGTTATGGTATTCTGCTAAAGAGCCCTTCTTCAAATCCTAAAGTCTGGAGTAGATTTATAATCCTATAATTCAGAACCCCAGTTAGCATGAGTGGAAAGCTACCCCACTGGGCCCCCTCATCTCACACAAAAGACCCAGGGGAGGTCGTCCCAACTTGAACAGGGCCTTGGAGGTTGGAGGGAGGGATAGTTGCCCCAGCAACTATGTTCCAAGAAGAGGCCATGCATGTGAAAGCCGGGATATAGCACCATCCCATTCACTATCCCAGGCTGGTACTCAAAACAAAGTGTTATTCCTCTGTGCTGTTACTGTCTCTTTTGCTTTAATCGTCTAGATAAGCACCCCTGAATGTGCCTTTACATGGGCATATCTCGGGGCGTATTATCTAGAAGATTAAAGCAAAAGAAGTAGTAACAGCATAGAGCAATAACACTTTGTTTTGTGCCAGCCTGGGATAGCGCAACACCGCTGTCCTCGAGCGAGCTGGAATCCCAACCATGCACACCCTCCTCAGGCAGCGGCGGCTCCGCTGGGTTGGCCACGTCCACAGGATGAATGATGGAAGGATTCCAAAAGACTTCCTGTATGGTGAGCTAGCCTCTGGCAAAAGACCTCCCGGACGCCTCCAGTTGCGCTACAAAGATGTCTGCAAGAGAGACCTGAGAGAGGTAGACATCGAGCTGGACAGCTGGGAAGAACTAGCAGACGACCGCGGCAGATGGAGGCAGGGGTTACACAAGGGCCTTCAGAAGGGCGAGATGAGGATCAGACAGCTAGCAGAGGACAAGCGAGCCCACAGAAAGCACACTAAGGACTTGCCAGACACCCACCACATCTGCAAGAGATGCAGCAAGGACTGTCACTCTCGTGTGGGTCTTCATAGTCACAGTAGACGTTGTAAATGAAGTCCTCAGTTGAAACTATAAAGGGCGCGATCCATAGTCTATGCAGACTGAAGGATGCCTACTACTACATGCATGGCCTCTTCTTGGAATGTAGTTGCTGGGGCAACTATCCCTCCCTCCAAACTCCAAGGCCCTGTCTGAGTTGGGACGACCTTCTCTGGGTCTTGTGCGTGAGATGAGGGGGCCCAGCAGGGTAGCTTTTCACTCATGCTAACTGGGTTTCTGAATTATAGGATCATAGGCCTTCTCCAGACTTGAGGATTTGAATAGGGGGTCTTTAGCAGAATACCACAGTCTTCCTCAGAAATTTCCATCCTACAATATCTTCTGACAAAACTTCTGTCGACAGGTCGCGACCAAACTGCCAAAGGGATCCCAAGAGCAATCCACTGTGTCAACAGAAAGCAGCTGGACTGCCCGGAGGGACATCCAGAACAGCTTTCTGTCAACAGATCTCTGTTGACAGAGGCGTTCTGCCTCATGGGCAGTGGGAGAAAGCTGTTGAGTAAAGTGCTGCATTCTGTTAATTTACTGTCAACAGGACGCCCTGGGAATCTGGATGCTTCCTGGGTTTTGTCGACAAAATCCTCTAGTGTAGATGTAGCCTGAGCTTGGAACTGTGGGTATCACTTGCCCAGAGACAGAGCAAGGCTCCTTTATGGCCTTAGCTGAGAGCAAGGTGTTTTTCAGCTCAAACAGTCCAGGCTCTTGCCCTCAGCTTTGGAGGCCCCAAGTTCAACTCTGTGTGTAGGCAGTTACATACACATATTCCTAGCTACCTCAGCATATAACTTACACACATGTAGATCAGGGTTCCCTCTGTGGGTGGAATAAATTTTGTTATGTGCAGATGTGCACCACAAATAGAAACACACTGTGGGTGGCCCTGGGGGCTCTGCTGGTCCACTGGTCAGCAACTGAATCTCTCCCAGGAGGTTGCCTAAGTCCTCAGCTCACACAGAACTCTGATGAAGACCCTCGTAAGCTCCCCCCTTCTGCTTTCTGTCTGAATTTGAGCCTCTGGGTGCAAGGGAGTCTCAGCTGGTGGAACTCACATCTAGCAGTCAGAAAAAAAGTGGATAGATGACCCCATATTAGAGTCTTCTCTGAATTAGGCCAACTGCGTGACCTTGGGCAAGGCTCTGTGTCTCAGTTTCTCCGCTCAGAAACAGTGAGTCTGATATCATCTGCCTCACGGGGCATTGTGAGGGTTAACTTAGAGAGGAAAGACACGCGGTAACTGAGGCTGACTGTGCTGTCCTGGCAGGTGTCACTGCAGATGCTGTTCTTATTCGTCAGGCACCACTCCAGTCCCTTTGTATTTGTTTTTCTGAAACTCTGCAACAACAGGAATAGTCACATTGCCTGTGAAAGCACAGGCTCACAAGGCTGGCTCAAACCTAGCTGAATCATGCTCGGAAGGCCACATTCTCCAGGCAAGCCCTTGTCTCCTAACATACTGCATAGCCTCCCGCAGGCACTGCTGGGTGAATCTTGTTTAGCCTTTGCTTTAAAGACCCTTCTCTGCCACCATCAGTGACTGATTTTTGCTGGTCCCATGGGTGGGCATTTAAGGTGGGCTTCTCTATACCTCAATCAGCTAAAAAAGTAGCTGGAGGAGAGGGACGCAAATAAATTCTTCTCTCAGTGTGCCTCCAGGGTACCTGTTGCCGGCTGCCAGCAGGCACAATTACATCTCTCTCTCCCCCATCTGCGCTGCAAAGACTAGTGCATACATGAGTAAAGCCCTCACCGGACTGAAAGACTGTAGGGTTGGGAACCTCGTCAATATCAAGCACATTGTAGGGCTAATTCCTGGAAAGATGTCCAGTCTACCTACCCTCACATCAAAGTCATAGAATCCCATGACTGGGAGAGACCTTAGGAGGCCATCAAGTCCAGCCCTATGCCCAAAGCAGGAGCAGCCCTAAAGAACGCATCCCATAGCTCACAGAGAATGGTTTTGATCTATCCAGCGCTGAGTTATGGGCCCCGCATGCTTCTGCTGTGCCACTCTGCTTAGCTAAAAGGCTAGGTAATGTTGGTTGCGGGTTTTAAACCAGGAACCTTTTGGGTGTTAAGCAAATATGAGAGCCACTACATTACGTGAATCTAACAAAGTAGGCCTTTGCCCAGGGAAGCTTATGCTTCAATATACCTGTTGGTCGAGAAGGTGCCACAGGACTTCTCATTCTCACTACACTACAGAAATGCTCAATAAGCGGGAACTCAAAGAAGACAAGTGCAAAGTACTTCACTCAGGAAGGCACCATCAAATGTACAATTAAAATGGAGAATGACGAGGTAGGAGATAGCACAGCTGAACGGGAGACGGGGTCATAGTGGATCATAAATATGAGGCAGGGTCATGGTGCAGTTGTGAAAAAGGTTATCACACTGGAGCATATAAACAGGAATTTCCTATGACCAACATGGGAGGGAACTTTCTCACTTTACTTGGCACTGTTGAGGTCTCTGATGGAGAACGGCGCCTAGTTCTGGGCTCCTTGCTCTAGGAAAGCTGGGGAGAAATTGGAGAGAGTCCAGAGGAGAGTAACAAAAAAAGGCCAGAGGTTTAGAAATTGTGACCTGTGAGGAATGCATTACAATGACTGGTTCCCTTCTTTCGGTATTCATAATGATTTCAGGCAGAACATTTAGCATTTTGTACCCATCGCCACCTCCCCTTCAGTGCGATGCATCTGATTTGTCAGTTTTCATTTCAATGGGTTTTTTGGACTTCTGTGTTATATAACTGTTGGTCTGCCCTGGAAATATTATACTTCCAGATCTGCAGAATTGGGTCTGTCCCACGAAAGCTCATCACTTAATACATTATTTTGTTAATCTTTAAAGTGCTACAGGACTGCACGGGGTAAGGGGCAGCAAGATGGCGACGGCGTCGTCGTTCCCAACTGCTGGCCGGAACTGAGGGACCCGCTGCTGTCAGGGTGCAGCACGGGCAGCGGGACGCAGGTGGGCTTGGGGGAGCGGGGGGGGCGGGGGGGCGAGACCGAGGGGCGTCGGTGGTGCCATGTGGTTTGGGGGCGTATGGTATGGATGTGCGGATGGCTGTGCCCATGGAGGCCGGTGGTGGTGCGCCCGGCTCAGATTGCCTGGGCTTTCAGGCCCAGTCCTGCGATCCCTGCACACACGTCCCGCAGCAGCTCTGTGGGGCTCCAGGGGCAGCCGCAGCCAGAAGAGTTGGAAGCTTTGGCGGAGACCCAGGGCACGGCTGGGCCATGAGATCGGCACCTTCCTGGAGGACATGGGGCTGCAGCAGCGCACGGCCGGGTGCAGAGAGGCGGGGGGGACCTGGGGCGATGAGAGCTGATGGGGGGCAGTGTGGTGAGGTGGGGGGACATGGGAGTGGATGGGGGGCTAGGGGATGGGGAGGGGGGATCGAGGGGTGATGGTAGCTGATGGGAGGTAGAGGGGTGGGGAGGAGGGTCCTGGGGAGGGGAGGAGATCGTCAGGCCACGGGAAGCTATGGAGACACATGGTGCAGGGAGGTGCAAGAGGTAGTGGGATCGTTACCCACATTCTCCATGCCCCACTGCCTTGTGGGTTATCCTGGGAAGGAGCGAGGCTAAGGGAGTAAACCCTGACAGAAAATCCAGAGGGGAGTCCCAAGGCGGTTCTGTGCCAACTTCTGGCATTGACCCGGCAACTCCTGCAGCTGAGCTGGTACCAGACGTAGAGGTTATCCTCTCCTTTGGACTATATCAGTAAAGCCGAGAGGGGGACACTGGCGTCTGGGCAGCCCAGGGTCCCAAAAAAAAAAAATTGGCAGGCTCGCACCTGGAGAGGTGCACCAGCTGGTTGGTTAACAGCATTGAACCAACATGGGAGGTAACAGATACCAGTTATAAGCTCTTGCTCGACTGGCGTAGAGAACGAGCGCCAGGGGTTGCCTTCGACGGTGGGAGAGATCATCGCATCTCACTGGACAGTCACCACCTGCCTCAAGCTGGGCAGCCCCAAGCCAGTAGGGTACTGTCCCGCCACAGTTCACCTGCCCCACTGGGTGCATGAGGCTTAAGGTTCCCAAACCTGACAAGTGACTGAAATTTGAGCACCAGGCAAACCAATAAGAAAATCAACAGGAAAAGGAAACCATCAAAGTTTTAAGCTTGCTTGCTGGAATGTGCGGACCATGCTGACCGGTTTGACTGAAGATCTTCAGGACATCAGCGACACCTGAAAGACCGCTGTCATCAATGAGGAACTGAAGAGGCTCCAAGTTGACACTGCTGCTCTGCAAGAGACGCAACTCGCAGATTTGGGATCTCTAAAGGAAAAGGACTACACCTTTTTCTGGCAGGGTAAAGCCCAAGAAGAACCCAGGGAGCATGGTGTTGGCTTTGCCATCAGAAACACCCTTCTACAAATGGTGGAATTAATCACGGGCGGATCAGAAAGACTCCGTCAGGTCATACTTCAAACTTGTGCCAGTCCTGTCCACCTGATCAGCACTTACACCCCAACCCTGTACACCACACCAGAAGTAAAAGACAAGTTCTATGATGTGCTTAGTGCTGCCATAGCACAAATACCTGCTTGCAAACAACTGTACATTCTGGGTGACTTCAATGCAAGATTTGGAGCCGATCGTGACTCATGGCCTTCCTGCTTAGGCCACTTCGGTGTGGGAAAAATGAATGAAAACGGACAGTGTCTTCTCGAACTTTGCACGTACCATCATCTGTGCATCACAAACACATTTTTCCAAACCAAGCCACAGCACAGAGTGTCATGGAGACACCCACGCTCGAAGCACTGGCATCAGCTAGACATGGTCATCACTAGACGTGATAACCTCAAAAAAGTCCTTCTGACACGCAGCTATAATAGTGCCAACTGCGATACAGATCACTCACTAGTTTGCTCCAAACTCAAGGTGAGACCCAAGAAGCTGCACCGCTCTAAACCAACTGGAAGGCCGCGTGTTGATGCCAGAAAGACAGCTAACTCAGAGAGAGCCGAAAAGTTCAGAGTGACCCTCAAGGAGAATCTGCGCAGCAGCCCTGGGGGTGCCAATGTGACATCCAGATGGCAGCATCTGAGGGATACAATTTACAACACGGCCTTGTCGGTGTTCGGAAGAAGAGCTAGAAACACAAACGACTGGTTCGAAGCTAATTCCGATGAGATGATTCCAGCCATTGAAAAGAAGCGCGCTGCACTTCTGGAGTACAAACGCTAAACGAGCCAGAATACCCTGCAAGCACTCAGAGCAGCCAGAGAAACAGTACAGCAGACAGCCAGGTGCTTTGCCAACAATTACCGGCTCGAGCTATGCAGCAGCATCCAGACCAGTGCTGACTCTGGTAATCTCAGGGGAATGTACGAGGGCATCAAGAAGGCATTAGGACCCACCCAGAACAAGATGGCACCTCTGAAATCCAAATCTGGTGAAGTCATCACTGACAAAGCCAAATAGATGGAGCGCTGGGTCGAGCACTACTCCTAGCTGTACTCACATGAGAACATTGTGGTTGATACAGCCCTCGATGCCGTCGTGCTCCTACCAGTAATGGATGAACTGGATCAGGAACCAACTGTGGACGAACTGAAGAAAGCCATCGACAGCATTGCAGCAGGAAAGGCCCCAGGCCAAGATGGTATACCACCAGAGGTAATCAAGTGTGCCATGGATACCCCTCTGGAACCCCTACATGAGCTACTGTGCCTGTGCTGGAGAGAGGGAGAGGTTCCACAGGATATGCATGACTCTAACATTGTAACCTTGTATAAGAACAAAGAAGACAGAAGCAATTGCAACAATTACCGTGGAATCTCCCTCCTAAGCATCACTAGTAAACTGTTCTCTCACGTCACTCTCAGCAGGCTCCAGAAGATTGCTGAGAGGGTGTACCCCGAATCGCAGTGCAGATTCCGCACAGAAAGATCCACCACTGATATGGTCTTCTCTCTGAGGCAGCTGCAGGAGAAATGCAGGGAGCAGAGGAAGCCACTCTATATTGCCTTCATCGACCTAACCAAGGCCTTCGACTTGGTCAGCGGGGATGGACTGTTCAGACTGCTCCACAAGATAGGCTGTCCACCACAGTTACTCAAGATGATCCAGTCGTTCCACGAAGACATGAGAGGAACCATCCAATATGACGGCACATTATTGGATGTTTTCAGCATCAGGAGCGGCGTCAAACAAGGATGTGTCCTTGCTCCGACATTGTTTGGGATCTTCGTCGCACTCCTCCTGAAGCATGCCTTTGGATCTTCAACAGAGGGCATCTTGCTGCACACAAGATCTGATGGGAAACTGTTTAATCTTGCAAGGCTGAAAGCTAAATCCAAGGTGCAGGAAGTCCTCATCAGAAATTTGCTGTTCGCAGATGACGCTGCTGTCGTGTCACACACAGAAGACCAGCTTCAGAAACTGCTGGATCAGTTCTCCGAAGCATGCAAAGACTTCAGGCTTTCCATCAGCCTAAAGAAGACAAATGTACTTGGTCAGGACGTTGCTGAACCTCCATCAATCAGCACTGACAACTATACGTTAGAGGTCATCCATGAGTTCGTTTACCTCAGGTCCACCATCACTGACACCCTGTCCTTGGAGACTGAGCTAAATAGAAGGATTGGAAAAGCAGCCACAACTCTGTCCAGACTCAGCAAGAGAGTGTGGAATAACGTCAAGTTGTACACCCACACCAAAATGCAAGTCTACAGAGCCTGCATCCTCAGCACCCTCCTTTACGGCAGCGAGTCTTGGATCCTGTACACCCGCCAGGAAAAGAGGCTGAACGTCTTTCACTTGTGCTGCCTCAGGAGCATCCTTGGAAAATCATGGAAGGACAGAGTGCCCAACGCCGTCGTCCTTGAGCAAGCTGGAATCCCACCCATGCACACCCTCCTCAGGCAGCGGTGGCTCCACTGGCTTAGCCACGTCCACAGGATGAATGATGGAAGGATCCCAAAAGACATCCTGTACGATGAGCTAGCCTCTGGCAAAAGACCTCTCGGACGCCCCCAGTTGTGCTACAAAGATGTTTGCAAGAGGGACCTCAGGGAAGTAGACATTGAGCCAGACAGCTGGGAGGAGCTGGCAGACAATCACAGCAGATGGAGGCAGGAACTACACAAGAGCTTTCAGAAGGGTGAGATGAGGATCAGACAGCTAGTAGAGGAGAAGCGAGCCCACAGAAAGCACAGTAAGGACCTGCCAGACACTCATTACACATGCAACAGATGCAGCAAGGACTTTCACTGTCATGTGGGCCTTCACAGTCACAGTCGACGCTGCAAATGATGATCCCAAATGCAACTATGAAGGGCACAGTCCATAGGGTATGTAGACTGAAGGATGCTACTACTACTGCTACATGACTGCTGGTTTGTTTGTTTAAAAAAACTGAACCTTTTTAGCTCTGAAAAAGATGAGCGAGGGTGGACCTGATAATAGCCTTCCGATCTGTTCTGGGCTGTTGTAATGAGGACAGCCTTCTCCATAATTGCTAAAGACAGGACAAGATGTGATGGGCTGAATCAGCCATGAGGGAGATTTGGGTTAGAAGTCTGGAAAAAAAATATGACTTTTAGGATGGTTAAGCTCTGGAATGGGCTTCAAGGGAGGCCAGGGAATCCCCAGGACTAGAGGTTGTGAAGAACAGGCTGGACAAACATCGGTGGGGGCTGGTCTAGGCATTCTTAGTCCTGCCTCAGAGCAGGGGGCTGGACTTGATGGGACTTCAAAACCCCCTTCTAGCACAGCATTTCTTTGATACTGTGCAATCTTAGCCACAACACGCCTCACTTTAAAAGAGGACTGTCACACCTGTTCTGTGGAGAGGGTCCAATGCTCTGTTTTATTACCGGCTGGGAAGCCATTTAGGATGTCATGTTCGCCTGGCTCTCCTCACCATAGCTTCTTGCAAGCACTTCTCATTATGGTCAGAAGCCTAGCTGGGGTAAGTTCATTACCCAGACTGCCGCTTACGCACCACAGGGTGCTGAATGGGACAAGGCCCTGGAACCCAATAGATCAGATGTTTCTTTAGATGGAGCCTGCCTCAGCCCTGCAGAACATGAGAGACATTTCCTTTTGGAATCACTCCTGTTCTGCAAAGCGCTGGGAACTGGCTCCTTTGTGGAAGGGAACAGGAGTCAGTTTGCCCTTGGCCTCCTTCAGGTCCTTTTCTGAGAGGGTCCACTAGGCTGGAGCACTGGGGGGCTTGGCAGTGGCTCCTGAGGGTCTGATTCAGCTCAGCTTGGGAGAGTAAAACTCTGGCAACAGGAATTACGGGAGGCAGGGAGAGAGAGATCCATGGGAGTGGAATGCTGATTCTGTGACCGCTCACTAATTTTACCTCAGAATACCCGTTACCCATCTCTGTTGGCAAAGGCAGCTGCCAGCAGTGAGTGGGCATGGCTGGTGAATCGTGCTCCCCCTGAGGAACTGTGCCACCTCCCCTCCTCAGTGCGGAGCAGAAATAACTAGTAACACATTTCCCGAGCTCCCTGTGCCGCCCGCCCACTCAGCTTGGCTTGCCCATCAGTACCAGCCCGACAACGCCCACCTGCCAGGAGGAGCCAGCCTGAGAGAGCCAGGCACTGAGAGGGAGAATTAAGCAAGTACAGAAGGGGAAGAGGCAAGGACCCTGCTAGCATGCAGGGCCTGAGGGAGACAGCCTTACTGGGGCCAACCTGCAGCTGGGGTTAGAACATATCTCAGGGAGGATGGGTCAGTGGTTAGAGCCCTAGCCTTGGGACTGCTGAGTTCAATTTCTTTCTCTGCCACAGTTGCTTCTGTGGTCTTGGGCAAATCC
Source organism: Carettochelys insculpta (assembly GCF_033958435.1). Taxonomy (NCBI): domain Eukaryota; kingdom Metazoa; phylum Chordata; order Testudines; family Carettochelyidae; genus Carettochelys; species Carettochelys insculpta. The sequence continues at coordinate 8,647,984 of NC_134138.1, forward strand.
CTTAGCTTCTGCGTGGAAGGGAGTGACACACACACTGTTGTCGTGAGGCCACACTGTGGTCATGAGACCTGTGGATGTACCTCATCAGGCATTAGACTACAGAAGAACTAGATTCAAGGCCCAGGTCTGCTGTGGACCCTGTTTGTGACCCTGAGCAAAACCTGCCATCTCTCTCCCCTGCCTGTTAAATGTGGGTGATCACATATGCGCTGTCTGCTTAGAGCATCGACTTCTTCAGAGGGCAGAGAACCAAGAACTCACTGCATGAGCAGCGCCGGCTGGTGCCTGGTCCCTCTTTGCTGCAGTGCGTCTTACTGTGGCTCTCAGACCAGGGTGGAGGTAGGGAGAGAGGATGCTGGCAGGCTTAGGTGGCAGGTTGTGATGTGACCCCACCTTCACCCTCCACAACCTGTGTCCTAAAGGAAGCCCTCTTCTGATTGAGAGGCCCACCTGAGCCTCCCTTCCCTCACCATGAGGAGCTGTGTACGGCCAGAAGCGCAGGACAGGGAAGGGGGCCCCACTCGCCTAATTACAGCCCCAGTGACCACATGGCTCCTGCATCATGCCAAGCACCCTCAGCTGCACCTGAAATCAGCATGAGGAGAGAGCTCAGCACCTTGCTGCTCCCATCCTGCGTGGCACAGCTGGGATTCCTCTGGCTGGATTCCCCTGTGTCACGCCGGTTTGATGTCAGAGGAATGGCCGGAGGACCCGAACTGGTGAACCGCCCTCCTAGAGCTTCACTCTCTCTGGGCTGGATCCCAAGGGAGTGGAGAGAAGATGCCTCTATGCATTCAACATTGATGTCAGAGGAATGGCCAGAGGATCTGGTTCATTCTGGTTCATTCACTCGCAGCCAGACTGTTTGATGGCAAGGACCAAGACGTAATATGAGACCCTCAGTACGGCCTCCTGCCGAGATGCGGTGTGGCACTGTCTCCAGCCCAGGCTGAAGTGGGCAAGAGCTCTGCAATGCTGTGACAAAGTGGGGTGCGTGAGGGTTTTATCCCCCTGGTTAAGCTGCATGTGTTTCCTACTGTCCTGTAGCAACCCAAGGTGGGTGCCTCAGTTTCCCTAGGCCCAGCATCAGTGCATAGTAGTGGGGGGAGTTCTGGTGTGGTGACCTCTCACATGCATTCAATGGCCCTCTAGGTTTTTTGTTACCTGGGCAGCCAGGTGACACCTTTCTTCCCCAGAAAACTGGACAAAGGGCCTGGTTGGTTTTAATTGGAACTGGGCTGTTGGGGGGCTGTCTTGTCTGGCTGGAGAGGGAGGAAGGAAGGCCAAAGCCCCAGCTCAGGGACCCCCTTTGGGTCCCCTCTTCCCTAGGTGGGTTGCACTGCTGGCTTCTGGTTTCTGTGTTCTACGCTGTGTCCCTGTCACCTAATAATCCTTCTGTTCTCCCTGCTGAATGAGAGTGGATGTGGATGGGGTGCAGGGCCTGGGGGAGCGCCCCCCCACTCCATGACAAAAGGATCTCTGCAAATCTCTTCGGAGTTAACGCAGTTCCCCTTGCATGGAGTTGTGTGTGGCGAGGACCCCTCATAAAACACTGGTTTTAATACGAGCATTTGTATGGTGCTGTTCCCTGGGTGCCAGAATCAGGGTCCCCTGTAACAGGAGCAGAGCAGCATATATCAAGGCAAGGATTCGCAACCTTTTACTTTCAGAGCTTTCTCAACACCCATGTTATAAAGATGCCGTCACCTACTTGTGCCACCACTGGTGTCCTGCAGACAAAAGCCAGGCCTGCTGCAAGGCGGTAGCAAGCAAAGGGACTCCTTGAAGCTAAGCTGCTCAGGATTCAACCCAGATGGGGCCCTGAGCTGCAGTCCTGTGGAGGCGGGTTTGCCTTTCTGTCCTGGGCCCTCATGAGGCTAACACCAGTCATGCTTGGGGAAGCCCCAGCAAGCCCCAGTTGAGAACTGCTGTGGTAAGGGATGTTCTCTGTCAGACAGTTTACAAGCTAAATGGTGCGAGTTGGGGTGTGAGCAAGTATGCCTGGACCCATTGCTAAGCAGACAGGGAACTCAAGCCTGGGCTTCAGCACCATCTGGACAGCACCAGACTCTGCCTGACTTCAGATCAGGTGCTAAGGTGCAGGTTTTCAAAGAGCTCAACAACACATGCCTGCCTTTAAAAAACTGGGCTTAAGTGACTTGCCTAAGGTTACACACAGTGAGGCTAGCACAGCAGGGAATTAAACCCTTCTCCCTCTGCACCCCCACCCAGGCTCTTAACTACAAAACCACGCAGCCTCAGGCTGGAGAGAAGCAAATATAGCACTGGCCACCCATCAAGATCATTAATGGGGAAGCTCCTAAATCTCCAGGCAACAACAGTGCTTCTCCCTGGCTGCAAGTTAAGAAAAGCTGCTGCCACTTTCTATGCTAATTTTATAACTTTCCAAGTCCGTTCCATCCAACCTCCTCCTCCTCCTTATTTTTTCCTCTCTCCTCCTGCTGAGATGCCGAGCCCCCATCCGATGATTTGTAAGAACTTCATCTTGGAAAGCAGAGCGGAGACTCACCCACATAAGAAGGCTGGTGTGAAAATATCTGAGGCAGACGAACTGCATAAAAATGACTCAAGGAGTTCCCTGTGTCAGGAGGGGAATAAAAAGAGCCTCACACATATCTATTAAAAATTGTGTCATTTTTAAATCAGTCCTGTGATTATTTAGGGCCAGTCAAGAGAATGTTCTCTTGAACGTCAGTATTATGACCTGGCCAGGCCCGCCGAGAGGAATTCTGGGCCCTAGGACAGCACAATCAATGGATTGTTCTGTCCCCACCCTCAGACTGAGCCCCAAGCCACGCCCCCCGTGCACGGCAGCACAAAGAAACCTCAAGCATCACTTCTCAACCAGAGGAGCCCCTTGCCAGTGGTAGCCCCATCTCCCACTTACCCAGAGGTGCCCCTCCGACCCCCCCACCTGCCTAGAGAACCTCCACAGCTCCATTCCCCAGCTGCCTGGAAGAGCCCCACACCAGCTGCCTGGAAGAGCCCCACACCAGCTGCAGCTGTGGCTTTGCCCACCCGCCCACAGTCCCACCCCACAATATTTCACAGAATCTTAGCACTGGAAGGGACCTCGAGAGGTCACCAAGTCCAGTCCCCTGCACTCATGGCAAGACCATGTGCCATTTAGACCAGGGATCGGGGACCATCTGCATCAGTTCCGCAGCAGTCCCACAGTCTGGCCTGCACATGGGCGCTGGCACAAGAGTCCCTGCAGCCCTCAGGGGGTGTCTGCAATCTTCCCCAAAGCCCAGCCCCTGCTCTGCCCCCCGATTTCTCCTTTCCATCGCACCCCTTTCCTAAAACTTCCATCTCGAGATGCAGCCTCAGGGATTATCCTGACGTGCTCCCTCTGCTCTGCTCCATGGCCATCTCACGGTGATTGGGGGTGGGGACGGCCAATCCCTGCTCTTGGCCCCAGCCCCGCCAGGGCTCTGCAGGCTAACCTGTATATGGAGGACCATCCTGTCCACAGTAAGATGGTTGGGGCCAGCGGGGCTGACAGCCGCGGTGTGCCGCAGGGCAAGGTGGGAGGCGGGGCCAAGGTCAGTAGGGGCGGGGCCTAGGCAGACAGCCCCTTAGCGCTGCCGCTCCCTCACAACTGCATGGAGTGGCGGAACTTCTGCCGCAGCACTTCAAAGGGGCCCTGTGCCTGCCGCAGCAACAGCTGGATCTATGGGCCCTGTGAACCACCAGGCCCTGGGGAAAATGCCCTCTGCACCCTCCCCATCAGCAGCCTTGGTCGGGGCAGCCACCATGGAGCCCTTCAAGTTGGGGGGCCCAGGGCAGCTGCACCAAACCTGCCTATGGAGGGGACAGCTCTGCACACATTTCCCCCAGGACACAGGGACGTAATGGCAGTGGTGTGGAACTAGCCGCCAGAAGCTTCTCTAGCCCCACTGCGCTACCGATGGAGGCACCAGGAGCCCCTGTGCTGGGTGGGGGTTAAATCACCCAGGGATGGCGGGCCAGGGAGTGAATCTGGTGGGCTGGGCTGGCAGGCAGGGCCAGGAGACGCGTAAGGTGGAAAAGTGAGGAGGCAATGTCCCTAGAGCCCAGCCAGAGAAAGGTGCCTGCTGGCTCACTAAGGCCGTGTCTGCACTTGGCCAAACTTTTGAAAGGGCCGTGCTAGTGGCCAAATCAGAGAATACTAATGAGAAGCTGAAATGAATATTCAGCGCCTCATTAGCATGAGGCCGGCCATGGCACTTCAGTGGATAGGAAAAGGGGATTTCGATGTTTGCAGGGTCCTTTCGAAAACGGCCCCGTGTAGACGAGTTGCGCGCGGTCGAAATGCGGCACTTGCGAAGTGCCACAGCCGGCAGCATGCTCATGAGGCACTGAATATTCATTTCAGCGCCTCATTAGTATTCTCCGATTTGGCCGTTAGCGTGGCCCTTTCGAAATTTTGGCCCCGTGTAGACACGGCCTACGTGGATTGGAAGACCAGCACTGCCCTGACGGTAAACGGAGTTGGAGGCCAATATTTTGTCCACTTTGTTACCATCTGGGGCGGAATAAATTTTGTTATATGCATCAAGGCATGTGTGGTGGTGCACCACCCGCAGAAACACATGTTGCCAGATGTGGCACCGACTCAGCTGGGTGACACCTAATTCTGTCCTGGGTGGCTGCCAAGTGTTCAACTTCCAGGGAACACTCTTTGAGACCCCTATTCCTAGGCTGTCAAGCTGCCACAACCCAGCATCCAGCTACAACAACCCTAGTGTTTTTTTTTTGTGCCAGGCACTGAGTACCAGCACCTCTGGCTGGTGCATAAAGGTGGGGAGCCAGCCGAGTACCAGCTCCTATTTTTTTGACAGAGGAGCCAAGTAAACCTCAGCGAAGCCTCACACAATTTTTGGAAAGCTTCCACAGGTTATTTAGTTCTGCTGTCTCTTTTTCAAGACAGCACTGTACAATTACCAGCCTCCCTCACCATTGGCTGCTAGCCACCCCAGACCATTGAAAAGAAGCTTTTCCCCAGAGTAGGATGGGTCAGAGGAAGGGAGGGGAGACACTGCTGCAGCCAACCCTGGGCTCCTCTGGCCAGGCAGGGGGAGCTCGGAGCTTCTCCAGGTAGGGAGGGACTCATGGTTCTGGCCAAGGGAGCGTGGAAAGGGATGTATCCATGTAGGGAAGTTGGAGGAGGGGGGGCTACACTCCTCCAAAGGGGGGGGTGGGTTCACATATGACCCACATACCCACGCATGTTTAATCTCCCCTCCTCCCCTCCCATGGCATCTCTTGTCATTTTGCTGTGAGCGTCACAGGTGATGGTGAATAGTCACAGAGCGGTAGTCATGTCAGTCTGTATCTTTGCAGAACCAAAAAGTACCCCTGTCGCTCCCCGCCCTCCGTGCCCTGGGTAATTTAACCCCCACCCAGCACAGGGGGTCCAGATGCCATGCTTGGTAGTGCAGGGGGGCTAGAACAATCTGGATCGCTTGTTACAATAGACACAAGCCACCGCTGTGCATTTTAATGCAGTTGAGCATGAAGGACAGCGAGGAACAGCGAATGCCGGCCGCACCTACAGGAGCGGGTTCTGCCCTAGGGGGAAAAACGACTCTGAAAAAACTTGGGGGTTGTGGTGGATAGTCAGCTAAACACGAGCTCCCAGGGTGAGCTAATGCCATCCTCGGAGGCCTAAATTGGTAGGAGCAGAGAGGTGACTTGAGCTCTGTGTTTGGCACCGGTCTGACTGCTGCTGGGCTCCTGCGTCCAGTTCTGACACCTCCAATTCCAGAAGGATGATGATGAATTGGAGGTGGGGAAAGGAAGGGTAGGGTGCATGGAGAGCTCCTTTTAATTGTCGAATACCTACCACTTAGGCAGACTCATTCGCCAGCAGATCTCACAGCGCTGTGGAAGAGCAGGGCAGCTGTGGGCCGTGACTCAGGGTCATTGGCAGAGCTGGGGAGTAGCAGAGAGATGTCCTCAGGATGCGGGTGGGCTAGCAGAGCATGGGAAAGGGAAGCCCAGGGCTCAGAGAGTGGGGCAAGTAAGGGCAGAGCTGGGAAAACAGCAGGGACAGCAGGCCAGGACTGAGGTGAGCTGGCAGAGCCGTGGGGACCTAGGAGCAGAACATCATAGCAGCAGCTGAGCCAGGGCCGGAGCACGGCCGCACACTGCGGGGGAACACAGCCGTGGAATACCTGGGTAGGTTTGCCGCTCAGGGCTGAAGTGCTCTGAGGAGCGGTGCGGGGGCGAGGCCACCCACGCTGTGCCTGGCTCATGCTGCTGTTATTAATCACACACATTCACAAGCACTAGAGTCCCTGGAAACTCGGTGAGAGGCAGAGAATGAACCAGAGAACTCGCCTCTGATTCCAACCGCACAGGGGCAATCGGGACCAGCAAATTTGAGATGCAACGAGCCCTAATAGGGCACATCCTGACCCACACCCAGCGATCCCTATAGCTTCCCCCAAATGCAATTACACACAGCTTAGAGCCATATCGGAAGCCAGTGGGAGTCTCTGCACTGGGAGGGTGATTGAGCCAGCTCTCAAGTTGTCTGGATAGATCCTTCCCTTGGTAGACTATTGCACAGCCTGCCTGTTAGAATAGATGCCTTAAGAGCCTCTTACAATTTTCCTTGCTTGATGTTACCCCACTGAATAGCTCCCCATCTCCCACAGCACTCTCCCGGATGCTGGGTGTTTAGAGAGTATTAATTCCAAGGCCTCCCCCATTACTATCTGCTGCAATCCTCTGTATGAGGTGCAACCACAGAAATTCTCCCTGCAGCGGGAGGGAGCAGTGTTCCCTCTATTTTTTTTCCTTCCGTCCATGTGTGGAATAAATTTTGCTACATGCACTGGGCATGTAGTGATGCGCACCACCAATAGAAACACATGCCACCAACAGTGGGGAGCTGTGGGCCCTTTTCCGATCAGCTGAGCTGCATTGGATTGTCTCAATCTAACGGGTAGGGTAGTCAGCTCCAAAACAAATGGCTATGAAATAAGGGATGGACGAGCCTCTCGGTCAAATGAATGAATTAATAATAAATGAACGATCGGAAAAGGCCAAGCATGCTCCTCTTCTGTCTGACATTTCACTTCATAGAAAGGGTGTTGATGGAGATCACCATTTAAATCCTCTCACGTAGTGGATGTCCAAAGAGAGATATGCTGAGAGACATACAGATAGAGCTGTGTAACGACCTAGTGACAGTTTCCTTGCAATTCTGGAAAATACAAACAAGTGTTTGGGGTGAAACCAAAATGACTTTTATTTTTGTAATATCTAGCTGATTGTCAAGTTGGAGCAGTCATTAGCCCTGTAAACCCAGCGTTGTGACCTCAGCCTCTGAGGGGGGTCTGTGACAGGTTAAATTTAAAAAAAAAAAATCCATGCAGGATGGTGATAAGTCCTGCTGTGAGTGCAGGGGGCTGGACTTGATGCTCTTCCAGCTCTATGAGATTGGCATGTATCCCTCTGTGTTTCAAATTAATCTTTGTTTGATCTCAAACAAGGCATTTGGGTTTGACTTGGAGCTTCTTTAACACTTTACATTTAAGCACTCACTCTCCAGACTGTCACCTTGTGATGGTGAGTAGGCTTGTGTGTCCCATTGAACCCAAGAGTGATGCTGGAAGGTGTCTCATACTTCCAGCAGGATCACACACGCTGGCATTGTCTTTCATCAACAACTTCATGAGTCTGTTCTTGTATGGCTATGGTTTCAAGAAGTGGGTCTGTCCCATGAAAGCTCATCACCTAATAAATTATTTTGTTAGTCTTTAAAGTGCTACTTGACTGCTTTTTTGTTTCAACTTCACTGGATGGATCATGTGGCTCAGAGGTCCGACCAGCACCTCCCAAAACAAATCCGTTTTTCTGAGTTAGAGGAAGGACAGAGGAGCATTGGGGGCCAGCGGAAGTGATATAAGCACATGCAGAAGGCACTCATGAAAAAGCGCAGCATCAGCATTGACACTTGGAAGAACCTTGCCCAGGACCGTGCCCAGTGGAGAGCGGTAATCTGTGAGGAGCTGACGCAATTTGAGAGGTCCCACTGCCCCGCAGATGGGGAGAGGTGGAGAAGAAGGAAATAGCAGCAAAAACTGCTGTATGCCCCTCCAACAGCTACTACCACCTGCTTCTTCTGTGATAAGACCTGCAGCTCCAGAAGCAGGCTGGTCAGCCATCAATGAACTCACAAATAGGGGGGTGACATAAAGACATCCTACTCGTTATCGAGTGACCGCCAAGAGAGAGGCGTTTAAATAAAATTGAATTAAAGAACATTTCAAAATGAAAATTCATTGAGCATTGACAAATAGGACTGTTTTGTTTTTAAAATGTGAAATCAAACAATTCAGATTACATAAGATTTTTCTTCAGGTTTATCTTTCTGCAACTTAGCCATTTGGTGAAATCAACATGAATTTATGAATGCGTCCATTTCACAGAATCAGGCTTTTTTGCCAAAAAATCTTCATGCTGTATAATTTCACCCAGCTGTACATACAAATGGATTGGCTCCAGATGAAATAAACACAAAAGCCAGGGGATGGTCCTTGAAGTGCACCTGTGATGGGGTGTTGTGATGGAGTCGGGGGAGTGCATGTGTGAGACTCAGGCTGGATGTGTGTGAGACAGGCAGAGCAGCTCCCAGTGGTAAGGATGACCCCTGGGGCTGTAACCTAGGCTGGCAGGTAACACCTCTGCCCTGAACAAAGAGGAGGGAGGAGCCGAGCGGGGGTTTGAATCAAGGCGGCAGTTGGAAGCTGGGGGGAGAGGGAGCTGGAAGGAGCCAGCCTGGGGACAGGGGAAGCTACACCCCAGAGGGGCACCCCTCGAGCTCCTCTCCCCAGGATGGGTTGGAATGACTGTCTCTGATTGCTGCACTGACTCTTCTGTGAGAAACTGGGCCTCTGTCGCCTAATAAACTTCCTGTTCTACCTGCTGAGTGAGAGTCACTCCTGCCTGTGGACAGGGTGAAGTGCTTGGGGACCCCTGAACCCCATCACAGGCATCTACCCCCTCCTACCATGGCTACTGAAAGCATGTCTCTCCACCTAGGCAGACAGAGAAGCACTAGCAGGGACTGAGCTAATAAGCTCTAATAGTGGTATGAACATTGTGACATGGGCAGAATTGCTGGCCAGACTGCTGAGATCAAAGCACCTGCCCCTGGGGGGCCGAGCTCGCATGGCTAGCCTGAGTGGCCCATGCTACATCACCCACACGACAGTTTTTAGCATGGTAGCTCCACATGTGCCCATCTACCTGGGCTGGGAGGCACGCTCCTAGATGCAGTGTAGACAGAGCTGAACTGTTTAACAAGGAGGCTATGGAGAGGTTAACAGGAGGCTGGCTGGCTCCTCATCGGGGGTTAATCCCTGGGACAGCAGCAGCTGAGGATAAGAGAGCTGCAGATCAAAGAAGAAGGCTTCTGGCAGAGAGATTGAGGGTCTGGAACCCGAAGTGTATGGGCCTGGTTTCTCCGAGCACCTCCAGGAAAGAATAGTAAAACCCCTTGGAGAAAAGGGGCCTGGGATTGTTGGCTCTTCACTACAGTCACTGGAGACTGATTGCTCCAGAAAAGGAGACATTATGAGCAACTTGGCTGAAAGGCTGGAATCACAAGAAGAAGATACCCAGCACAGGGCCAAACGACTCTTGGAGACGTGGTGGATGCTGAGCTAGAGTTGCCACAATGCCGTATACAGCCGCGACAAGGATCTATCTGGCAAAGGCACCTCCAGACAGCACCATCCTGGGATCTTTGGACATAGCTTCTGACCCGGTGCTGAAGGTACCCCAGGGTAACTGGCTCTGACCACAGAGGTTCTTCATGGCCTTTGAAGGGTCAAGCAGGCCTCAGAGTTTATAGCCATGTGGCCATACCCTGGCCCTATGCTGCCCAGGAACAAGTCTCAGATTCTGAGACTGATGATCTCCTGAGGTCTCTTCTGACTCGATGAGCCTCTGCTACTTTGCAGCACTGCCAAGGAAAGCAAGAGTAGAAAAACGAAGAACCCTTTTCAACCTTCCCCTGTACCGTGTGCTGCTGTTTCTGGTTTCTTCATGTTTAGAATGACGGTTCCACGTTACACGCAAGATGCCTTGCCGCAAACGCCTGTGTGAGGACACAGATGACTCAATCACAAGTCTCCCGCTCAAAGGGGCGGAGAGCTACCATCCATAAATGGTATCAGACTCTGTGAGAGGCTGACAAAAGAAGCGTTACACCAGTTGGCAGAGAAACACACACAAGGAGAAATGACACACTGTAGCTAAATCTGAGATTTCAAAGGCTGGAGCCTCAGCCATTTGCTCTTTAAAATACTGGAACAGGCCAGCTGCCAGCTGAAAAGCCTTTGTAATGAGATTATGAAGAAGATTGGAATGAGACATCAGTTCCAATTAAATGGACCCAGCCAGGTTCCGTCCTAGCAAACTTGGAACCTGGACTTTATGCCATCAAAGAGAAGCCAGAGAAACGCAGCCTATGTACAGAGATGAATTATTCCTCAACTGATAGATGTTATTAGTCTTTGAACACTCTTAAAATATTTTATTCCCAACTGACAATCAAACAAAGCACAACTCTTTCATTCCTCATGTGGTATAAAAAGAGGTGGTAGATAACTCAGGTTTGGTAAGGGGTTCTGATGTCTTTTACTAGATCTTTGGGAAGCTGGCAGGAGTGCCAGAGTTTTTGGTTCTTTGGCAATTTTGAAAAGTCACACCAAAAAAAAAATAAATTGGCTTCAGCCCAAAATGAATTTTTGGAGTATTTTGGCAAATTGGAAAGTGGGGGTACAATTAAATTTGGATCAATGAAATATTTTGTTTTGACTATACCAGTACGTGCTTCTGTCTTGGCTATTGTCTGAATTTTGAAAAACTCAAGGTCTTTTTGAAACTAAAAGTTGTTTGAAGTTTAAAGCATGTTTTTAATCTGGGTTTTTGTTCCCCATGATGAACAAGGGGGGCGATAGAAACATATTGGTGTTACCGAATTTATGTTTCTCACTGGGGATTGGTCATCCCACAACATGCTGGCATGACTTAGTGTTATAGGAAAGCTAGTCTGATACAAGGCAGCCTAAGTGAGTGGTGTAATGTGCTGGTTTAAGGGTCTTTGGTGATGTGAGTTTGAGTCCTACAACTACCAGGTTCTTTCAGACTTGCTGCCCTAATGAATAAGGTGTTGGCCTCTGGGTATTGTGGGTTTAAGTCACATTTGGGGTGCTTGCGTTCCCTTTTCAGGGTAGGTAGGAATGGTGTCCCTAGACTGTGTGTGTCAGAGCTGGAAATGGATGCCAGAAGAGGGGTGACTGTTACGATTATCTGTTCTGTTCACTCCCTCTGGGGCATCAGCCAGTGGCATCCTCTGGAAGACAAGATACTGTATCACGTGGGCCTTTGGTCTGACCCAGTGTGACCATTCTTACGTGTGCAAACAGTTAATAAAAAGAGTGCCCTCTACCTTAGGAGTGTTCAGAAGTCAGCATCTTTTAGGGCACATGTAATAGGGTTGTTGCTCCAGTCAGGTACATAAGGGATTAAAACAGCCCTGGGAGAGAGCTGCGAGCCAGTCAGGGCTCAGCTAGGGCCCATAAGAAGGGATCCTGGACAGGGGGAGAGTGACCTAGCTGCCTAGTAGCAGGGGTGTCTCGAGCAGGGTGGTACTGGGGAAAGGTAAGGTGAGACATGGGTGCTCTGGCTTGAGTAAACTCCAGGCTGAGGCTCAGCAGCAGAGGTCCATGGAGGTACTAGGTCTGGAGAGAGGTAGCATGGCCAGGAATGCACAGCAGCTCTAATCCATCTTGACAGTGATGAAGTGGCCAGTCCAGACTGCAGCTTGCCCTGAGGAAAGGGCCTGAAAAGCAGTGGGTCACTGAGGCAAGTGGTGGTTTGGGGGCAATGGGTTCCCCAGGAATGGGAGACCCTAGATTGTGGGTGCAGCTGTGGGGTGGTACCCAGGGAACAGACAGCATGGTCTGGATAGGATGAGTGGCCTGATGTGATGGAGAGCTGGGAAAAGGAGAGATAAATAGGTGAGACACCATACAGAAGAGGGCGCTCTGGAGCAGGAAGTTCCTATATTGACCAGCAGGAGGCGCCACAACAGTGGGCAAACCTGTCAGTGTGAAAAATCAGGATGGGGGGTGGGGCAACAGGGGGCTATTTAAGACAAAGCCCCAAATATCAGGTTTGTATCTACAAAATCAGGACATCTGGTCACCTTTGTAGCTTTGATAAAGTTGTTATGTGCTGCTAGTGACGACCTGCATGCAGCTTTTAACACTTGGTGCCACTGCTGACAGGCTGAGCAGAGAGGCTGGGGATTGCATAGGTCTTGGAGAACAAACTCCCCCTCTTGATAGCACTGTAAAGAAACACAGGCCGCCAGGCTGTAGCTTTGGCACTTTTCCTACGCACCAACTTTTTCGAAAATGTCAAAGACAGCAGACACACAAGCTCTTTTTCTAGGTCTCGGGAATTTTTCTCTCTCATTACACTGTGTGGGACTCTCGTTTGCTTAGGAAACTTTTAGTGTCTCCATTCTGCTACTTTTCTTTTCTTTTCTACCTCATTAAGGTCACGGAACTCCTGCTTCAGCAAAGCCACACACATTTTTATAAAGGTTGCCTAGCAGGAGGGTTACTTCTCCCCTCATCATTCAGACACCAGCGTGAGGCAATTATCAGAAGTGGATGCTCAAGAAATTATACAAGCAGCTATTTGCCTCCAAATCATGCAATAGCTAAAATCTTAGGTTCTGGCAGATAGAGAATTACGTTGGCAGACCAGATCTTTCATGACAGCTCAATGTGTTAAAGAAAGAATGTTTATGGGCAGCTGCACATCAACTTCTTTTAACAAAGGTACCATATTTTACAGTCCTGTAATGAAACTTAGTGTATAAGTCCAGCAGTATCTTCCCAAATCGGATAACATCCCAGAATTCCTCAGTGCCTTGCTAAACCCACAATGCACTGTCTGTTTTCCACGATAAATATAAAATTGGTATTTTGTCTCTCCATCCAGCTTCTGGTGGTCAAACATGTGAGTGGAGCTTTCGGCTGTGCAACCTGTATGTGGCCTCTTTCTCGAAAGAGCGGCTCCCAATGAAATTCCTAAGTATGAATTTCAGGGCTTTCCTTTATGAGGACAAACACCTGAGTGAAGGAGGGGATGAGAACATAGCATCTGCTGAGCCAGAATGAACAGAGGAAGCAGAGGGCGTACATTTGTGTGATAGAAAAAGAATCAAAAGAACAAAACAAAAAAAGCAGCAGTCATTTGGGATAAACCATGCACCTGTCCCTTACTAAAGTGGCTTGAGTGAGCATCCCAAAGAAGTTGTCCATGGGGCGTTCAAATATTTTTCCCACACAAACTATCTTTGGGTGGAGAAATGGGGGGTTGCGGGGGTTAGAGGGGTAAAATGTTCCCAAACTCTTCCAAGTTTTGCAGTCCCACAAACGATCTGATCTTTACAAAGCTACAGTCCTTTGGGAGTTGAAACAAAAATTACTGAGTAGAAAATTATGAGGAAAAAATGTTAGTGTTGTTGGAATCCGCAGCAATAGGTGTGAAACTGCCTGGAGTGGTTCAGAAATGGGACTCGGTGTGAGGACAGCAACGAAGGGTCCTGTGGCACCTTATAGACTAACAGAAAAGTTTTGAGCATGAGCTTTCGTGAGCACAGACTCACTTCATCAGAGTGAGGACAGACTGTTATAACCCATGACACAAATCCTGGGTTGTGAGTTCTGCAATTAGCTTTCACCAAGCACAGAGCAAGTATGAACCCTTCGGAGTTTCTATCAGCCTCGACAGTTCTCTTGAGTCGGCCAATCTATTTCGCCACCCAGGCAAGCCTGTTGTTTCATAGATGGTCCCTTACGCCAGAACTCATAACAATATTCAGGTTATGCCGGGTCTCAAAGGTCAGGCAAGTGATATCTCAGATGTCACCCCCCACCCCCCGCCAGGTGAGTGGTATATCAGATCTCTCACCAAGGACAATGTTTGTATTCAGTCCTTTAATAAACTAGCTAAAGAATTACTAGCTAAGGAAAAGCAGTGAGAGTTATTTACAAGGTTAAAGCAGGTCAAGATAAGCACACAGCTGTCTCCACTAGGATCAAGAGAGCAGGATGGTTCTCCTGTGTTGTGGGAATAAGCTAAAGCCATAGGCTAAAGCTACCCTAGAAGCATCTGTAGACAGAATTTTCTGTCAGAGGAGATTTTCCAGCAAAACATCTGTGGACAGAGAGTGGCCATACTCTAAAGCAGATCGAAAGAGTGATCTGCTCTGTCAACAGAGCAGCTGGACTGCCCAGCCAACCAGAAGCACAACAGACAGAGCTGCCCAGTGGGAGAGGCAGACGGTTGGCAGCGGAAGTGCTGTGTTTTGTCGACAGCCTGTCATCTAACTGCATTTTGTGTGTGGATGTGCAGCGACTTTCGTTGCAAAAACTTTCTACTGTAGCTGTAGCCTGAGGTCCCAAAAGGTTCCGAAAGGTTCCAAGATAGGAGCTGCTGTAACATGCACCTCGGCGGGTACGTCTACACTGCAGTTAGACACCTACAGCAGGCTAGAGCCAGCTGAGTTGGGTTCCAGGGGCTGTTTTACTGCTGAGTAGACTTCTGGGTTTGGGCTGCTGGCTGGGCTTTGGGTCTCTCCCATCCAGCAAGGTCCTTGAGTCCGGGCTTGGAATGCAACAGCCCTGCAGACAGAGTCCCATGTGCCTGAGTCAGCTGGCATGGGCCAGCCACAGGTGACAGACTCACCTTTGGTTTCGATTGGTTTCAAAAATACCAGCATTTACATTAATGAATCTGTCCTTCCTCTCTGGTGAATTACACCATTACAAAAAAGCTTTTAAATGCAAACACTCAATACAGCTTCACAGCCTGGGTAACAGGTGTTGTAAATGAGATGAGATCAATAGATGCCACATCCTCCAAACATTTCATCAAATCTAAACCCTCAACACTTTCTGATTAACTTAGCACCTATCTTAATAATGTTAACACACAGGGAATCCAGGCTGGCTTCCAGCGGTGCATGTTTCAGTGTTCATTGTGGCCCAGGGGCCTTGATGCGAGCCGGCACCTTGTCTGCCAGACTCAGAATAGAGCTCAGAATTTAAGAAGAATGAGGAGAAATAACGAGGAGCGTTGACTGGGCGCTAGTAGTCTCTCAATGTATAAATGGATTCTGCTACTGAACAATGGTGAGTCATGCGCAGGGATTGCAACAACTGCTAGGTTTGATGATGGGAAGAAATCTTTCTTTTGGGTAAAAATGAGAAGTTCTGTGGCACCTTATAGACTAACAGATTTTTTGGAGCATAAGTTTTCATGGGCAAAGACCTGCTTTATCAGATACAAAAAGTGGGTCTTTACCCACGAAAGCTTGTGCTCCAAACATTTGTTAGTCGAAAGGGTGCCACAGGACTTCTCATTGTTTTTGTGCATACAGACTAGCACAGCTACCTCCTTGGTACTGGGTCATTTCCACCTTGCTGAATAGACCTTGTCAGCTCTGGCCCTCCCTCTTTCTGGGACCCTACTCTTTAAATACCCCTCTGAAACCACCCCCCCACTCATGCATCTGATGAAGCAGGTATTTGCCCATGAAAGCTTATGCTCCAAAATATCTGTTAGTCTATAAGGTGCCACAAGACTTTTTGTTGTTCTCGAAGCTACAGACTAACACGGCCACCTCCCTGATACAGCAACCTCCTGATAGTTCTTCTGTGTAAATTGGCAGGGAATTTGAGGGACTGATGGGATAGCAAGGAGGTGGACATTCTCCTGAAACCCTTAGCAAAGACTGCCCACTAGGATCCAGTGGGCATGATGTGTCCCCTGTGTTGTACGATTGAAGGCTGTGTGAAGACTTTGAGTATCTCATCACATCATCCCTTTTCTTCTATGTGCCTCAGGAAAACCTAATGATGCTGCAGATTATTTTTCTTTAAAGCCCTGGGACAGACTCCAGCAGCCCAGCAGGAAAGAACCAGAAAGAGAAGAACAACAAAGGAAGACAGCAGAGCTGCTTAAGTGGGATAATTTTAGCTGCTCCAAATGACACAGGCAATGTGCAAACATATTGGCAAGGAAAGAGACGAGAGCAGGAAAAGGGAGGGAAAGCTGCTCTGCACGCCGGACGGACCAAATATGGAGCGAAAGCGTTGTTTCGTCATGACTCGAACCAGACAGCGAGCTGCTGCTGGCAGGAGTAGTTCTGCTGACTTCTCCAGGGAGTTTCACCCTCTTGAATTGAGTCTGAATGTGACCCTGGCCACATCCTGTGCAGAATCCTGCACTGTGACAGGCTCCAGGACACTCTGTCGCAGCTCAGTCTGACGTCAGGTACCATGGCATACCTTGGCAGGCTGAGTCATGGAATGCCCTAGCATCCTGCACCCTGAGCCATGGCAGGACCCTGTGTTCCGCACCTGGGTATGTCCTGCCATATAGACCGCAATGCATCCTGGCCTTCTCAACCTCCTGCACTGTAACATGCCTCAGCACCATGATAGGCTCCAGCGCCCTGTGCTGTTACTCACCCCAGCATCCTGCATACTGACACAATGATGTACCCTGTGCCATGGCAGGCCCCAGAGCCCCATAAGCTGACACACACCAGCATTCAGCCCCCCACTGCCAGCCCACCGAGGCAGGTTTCGGAAGGAGTATTTAGTGCCAATAGAGGAAGGGACACAAGGCCAGAGCTGGTGTGTTTGTGTAGTGAGGGGGCAATGGATGATGGTTGAATCACTAGGTGATGGAATCTCCATCCCTTGAGGTTTTTAAGTCCTGGCTTGACCAAGCCCTGGCTGGGATGATTTAGCTGGGACTGGTCCTGCTTTGAGCAAGGGGCTGGACTTGATGACCTCCTGAGGTCTCTTCCAGCCCTAGCGTTCTGTGATGGTTTCCACAGAGGTCAGGGAACATGCTGAGGCTGTGGCAAGGGGAGAAAAGCCATAATCTCCAGGCTGGGTCCAGTCAGTCTCTCCGGACTTCTCAGCTGTGTGCCACACACAGCACCCGCACCTAGGCAGGGAATGTCGCACCAGTGACTCGGTCAGCCCTCGGTGGGGTGAAACCACCACCCACGTCACAGTGCACCTGGTGCCTGTAGGTCTGGCCACAGTGCTCAAACTGCCCTCTTCCCCCAACCCAGGGGACACCATGCTCTAACAATGGCCATGGGACTGATCTAGAGTCTACTGCTGACCAGGGAATCATTCCACAGACTCCAGCAGGATTTGGATCAGGTCCAGTGTGCCCAGGCAGGGGGGCTGGTGAGTTCTAAGCGTGATTCCTTGCAGGGGAAGAGAGGGAAATGACCTGAGTGCCACATTTATTATGTCTGTGTCACATAGTGCCTGTAACAGCACTGCAGTGCCCCATATGGGCAGGGTGCGTTACGGCTGGGTCTACACAGCTTTGCAAAGCCAGGTCTGTGGGACCCAGGCTCGCTGACTTGGGCTTCGTCTATGCTAGAGTGATGCGTCAACAGAAGTCACCATCAGACGATATCTTTCAACAAAACTTCTGGTGACCGATTGCCGCCACATAAGTAAGCAGATCGCTCTGTTGAGCCATTCTGTCGACAGACAGCAGTCAGACTGCCCAGCCGCTCTCTCGACAGAGCTGCCAGCCAGAAGCACAGCAGACAGGGTTGCCCGGTGACCCGGAAGCCCTGTCTGTTGACAGAGGCCCCCCCCTCCGGAGCGTCCACCTGGCTTTTTGTCGACAGATTCTGCCGAGAAAGGCGTCCTGCCTCGTGCGGAAGAGACAGGAGGCTGTTGCCAAAAGTGCCGAGTTCTGTCGACGGTGTGTCAACAGAACACATTTTCAGCGTGGCCGCTCTGCGAGTATTGATGCCGAAACGCCAGGGCAGAGCGAGTAGGGAAGCGACACAGCTTTGACATTGGCAGATTCAGGCTGGCCTGAGTGTTGGGAGCAGGGCTGGTGTTCTTGTTCGCAGGGATACGTCCCCACCTCAGCTTGCTGCTAGGATGCCAGCCAGGGAGCAGTGGTGGGGGCACTCATAATCCCACCCTCTTGTGCCCTTGCCACCCCTCACCCTGCCATTGTACTCGGGGGGACTTTCTGGGCATTTTCCCAGCATGAACAGCTCACCAGCTTTCTTTGTGGGATGGGGGTGGGCAGGGGGCTCTGATCCAGCACCCAGTGCGAGGGGGCTATGCCGCATGACAGTGTCTCAGCCCCCTCTGCCTACTGCTCTGAGACATTCCTCCTCTCACCTATGACTACTTCTGCCCCGCAGGGTGTCTCACCGCGCTCCAGAGCGGGCGGACGTGGGGGTGTGTGTGTGAGATTGTGCAGAACCGGCATGTGCAGGAGTCTGGGAGATCACTCACTCTACACCTGTCACACACACCGCCCACGTGTCTACCCCGCACACCCGCAGCTCCCTGGCATCCTCTCACTCCCCTCCCTTTTCTGCCTCACAAGGCAGGGAGTGGATACAGACAAGACTGACTTTGTTTTCTGAGCATTTCACCCCGGGGCTGTGGAGATCCAGACTAAGCGAAGTCAGGCATGTCATTAAAGCCCCTTTAGCACTGATTACTCCTCCCCAACCCTGGTTGGAAACTTGACAACAGAAAGAGAAGTGGAGAGAGAAATCCATATCACCTCCTGCAAAGCCCCTTGGCTTCGGAAGCTCAGTGGTGACACAAGCTGTTCTGGGGCAGTACCTGGGGTTCAGCAAAAGCTTCTTGCTGCGTGGTGAGGGCTAGCTTGGTCATTTGAGTGTGGGCCTGCTAAACCCAGGGTTATGAGCTCAACCATTAAGGGGGGCAATTAAAGGATGTGGGGCAAAATAGATTTAAAAAAAAGGGGGGTTGGTGCTTTCCTGCCAAAGAGGGCAGGTGATTGGACTAGATGGCCTTCTGAGGTCCCTTCCAGCTCTAGGAGATGTGTATCTCCATATATCTATATCCCTGAATGAAGCCAGATGCCTCAGGGAATCATTTGGGTCTCAGTAGCACTGAGATCAGGTGTTATATGGCCACAGACCTGCCCCTACAGCCACAGGGGGGTCTGATTGTACCCACATCCCTGATGAAGCTCCAAGAGATACAAAGAGCTGCCTACAAGTGTTCCCTGAAATCTGAGCACTTGGGGAGCTGCCCAGGAGAGCTTCAGCCCCCCCCCAATCAGCAAAGTGCTGGCAGCATGTGTTTCTATGGGCAGTGCACACTGAACATGCCTTAGGTGCAGATAACAAAATTTATTCTACCCATCGATTAAAAAACATTAGAGGAAACCGCCTGCCTAGGGTCAGCCAGGGAGGTTGTGGGACAGCAGGGACCTGGAAACAGGCAGAGAGAGAGAGAGAGACTACCTTACAGCCTTAGCTGAGAGTCAAGCTGGCTTTTCACTAAGACTGTAGCAGCTTTTGCCCTAAGCTTCAGAGTCCCAGGTTTGAGTCTGCCTGATGGTGGTTACACTTACACAGTCCCCACATGCCCAGCCCCTGTGTGGGTGTTTCCTCATGGCACCACTGCTCTGTTTTGAAGGGCTCTGGGTTCAGGCGTCACCCATCAAATTGACTGGGTTTGTTTCACCCTCAAGAGCCGGATTGTGAAGGTTGGTCCCCTCAGGCCAAGGTGCAGAGCCTCACTACCTCAGTGGGACCAGCAGGAGACACTGTGCTTTGCAAACCCCTCCTCCCCCAGCTTCTTTTGCATACTCACATTCACAATCTGGCCTTTGGTGAATGCAGTGCTGGTGAAAAGGAATTTTAAAGCCTTGGGTCAGTGTTAAGCCCCATCAGTCATGTCTAAGCACTACCCTCCTGGCAGGTTGTTGAGCTCAGCTGGCTTGCAGGAGGATGCTTGCTTGGCTGAAGGGTGCCACTTCTGCCTGCCTTTTTCCTAGCCTTGTTGCTGCTTTGTCCTAGTTTGTCCCTGCCCTGCTCGGTTCCTGTCTCATGGTGCTGACTTCTGGGTCCTGACTGCTGCAGCTCCAACCACTAGCTCTGACCATGCACTCTCCAGTCCTGACACTTTGGAGAATCACCAGTGCTGAATAAAGGGAAATAATCACTTCCCTAAAACTGCTGGCAATGCTCCTCCTAGTGCACCCCAATATACCGTTAGCCTTCTTGGCTGTAAGGGCACATTGTTGGCTCATATCCAGCCTCTCGTCCACTGTAATCCCCAGCTCCTTTTGTGCTCCACTGCTACTTAAACAGTCAGTTCCCAGCTTGTAACAGTGCTCGGGATTCTTCCGTCCCAAGTACAGGACTCTGCTCTTGCCTTTGTTGAACCTCATGAGATTTCCTTTGGCCCAATTCCCCCATTTATCTAGGGTTCCAGGCCCCAGGACACTCCAGGCACACAACAGAGTCCAGACCCAACAGGGGCTCCCTGCGGGTGCTGGGACAATGGGAACGCAGTGATCCCGGTGAAGGAATCAGGAGCACCACACAACCTTTTAGTTTGTCCATTCGAAACACGGATGCCAACGTGAAGGGGCTGCTTTCCTTTAACCCTCAGGAACATGGAGGATTATCGCCTCCCTGGGCAACTCTGCTGCAAAGCTGGCTCAGGCTCAGGCGAGCACCATTGCATAATAGCAACTGATGAGACTGCTTGCAGATAGAGTCAGCGTAATCTCAACTATTGAGGGAGACCAGGCCCAGGGGTGGCTGGAAGTCAACCCAGAATGCCTCATCCCTGTCATTTTAAAATTTCCTGCTGAAGAGGTGTTAAAACACACTTAATTGAGAAACTGTGCCCAGACTATTCAGTGCTGAAAGGCAGAGGAGTGCACGCTTTAAATAACCCGCAGGCACAGCTAAGCAGTGAGAGCCAAATTCCAGACCTGCCCATCTAGAGTAACCCAATTGACTTCAACAGTATTACTCCAGATTTTACCCAGTGCAAACAAGATCAGAATGTGCCTTGGTTATTTTTCTAGCAACACGCCCAACCCCATAAGCTAATCAGCTGGATGCATGGCAACATACCCAGCCAATTTAGCTACATCCCTGTTATTGCATTAATCCCATCAGTGTAATACCAGCCAAATGCACAGTTCAGACTGGAAAGGAAAAAAAAAACAGTAATAGTAATACACAGAATTAGTTTGTTTCCTTGACCCTGCAGGGGCATGATGGCAAGAGCATAATCAATTGCTCGTTAATGTTTTCCCCACCCACCCAGGAACCAAACCCAAAATAAAAACCTTGCGTGAGAAAATAAATGCAAAATGCATTTACAAATAAATAAATTAATTTTGTTCTTAAGTGATGAAAAATAGATTTATCTGGCTCCAATATAAATGCATGTTGGGGAAAAAATATTGGAAGAAGTCCCAGGCTCTTCTGCATCCCACTATTAGTGGAAGTTGTAGTAATAATAATAGTAATAGTTAATATCAGTCAAGCACTCACCCTTAGATCTCCCTCACTTGTGCCCCTTCAAGTCCCCTGCCACCAGAAAATGAGGTGCTGTTGACAACTAACAGAGTGGGCACCTACTTTGAGGAGGTAAGAACAATGCAGGTTCCACCGTGATTGGTGTTGTGATAGGTACATTGTGCATTTTGGTGGGTGGTAATGCAATAGAATGTTCCTGGACAGGAGATTGATAAGTAGAGCTCTGTACTGGACTTCAAAGCTATTATTATGGATTTTTTTACACACTTCTAGCTCTCCTTCTTACCACTCCTCCTGTAGACATTGCTTCCAGAAAAACTATGGACTGGCCAACTTTCTGCAGCAGGCAGAGCTGAGGGGGCATGTGCATTGTTTCCTTAGATCAGGAAGGCTGGTGCATTGAGGCTGGGTAAGGCTCTACTTGGCTGACCTCTGCAGCGAAGGAGGGAGAAAGGCTGGAGCGGTTGTGGATTTATAGCCCCATTCTTGCCCTAAGATAACTCCTGTAAATGCACAAAAATCTCTAGCTTGAGTTTAGTGGCGGTTTCAGTTCCAGCTATCAGATCCATCAGGATGGTGGGAAGGCAGAAGATCAGGGATGGCTCCTAACTGCATTGAGCACAACTCACCGATGGCTAATCCAGCCCTGCTGGGAAGCTCAACTCCCATCTTTTGCAAGTCGAGGAGGAGAGGAGTCACGTGAGCCAACGGTTGCAATGGAGACAAACCTGCTGCTTTCTTTATGCCAGCCAAGTCCCTTGTCCAGCCTTAGAAGAAAACAACCGTCCTGTGACTTCACTGGAGTTTTGGGGTGTGGCTGAGCAGGGAATAAGGAAGGCGACAGGTCACTGAGAGATCTAGACTGTTTGTTAAACTGGGTGCAAACAAACAATATGTGTTATAGTATCCTTAATGGATATGTCCAGCACCACAGCATGGAGGACTCTGTCCTGGGAAGCAGTGACTTACATAGGTAATGCATGGGGACAGCAAAAGGGGTCACCTGAACCTCCCATCACCCCACTCTCCAGCACTTACCATGGTCACTGTGCTGCTTCCCATGACTCCCGCACCTCCCTCACAGTGGTGCAGCCCACAAGTGCTACCCCTCAGCTGTTCCGGGGGGAGAGGGAACTACCCCTGGACCCACCAGAAGAGGCCGGTAGGGGGCAGAGCAGGGATGTGACAGGGGTGGGGCAGGGACACTTAGCTTCTGCACCCCCTAGAATCCCCACGCCGGTTGCTACTGGATACTCGGAAAAAGATTTGGGGGGTTGTGGGGTGTAAGAGGGTGAAAGCAAGGCCAGGCAAGGCAGGGATTAAACAAGGCCTGTTGGCCCAATCAGCCCCACCCTGGTCCACCTGCAAACAGTGTCAGGCCTGGAGGAGTATAAAGGGAGGGAAGCCAGCCCATTTGAGGGCTGACCAGCCAAGAGGCAGGAGCTGGCTTTAAGGCAGCAGGCCCCAAGTCAGAGCTGCCACCTGGTTGGCTGCTGGAGGGCACAGCCCAGGACTTTCCCCCGGGCACTGCAGGGAGTGGGGAACTGACAGGAACCTCTCTCTTGCTAAAGGGAAAACTAGATTCTCAGGGCCATGCCCCAGACTTAACCCATAGACACTCAGGTGGGGCTGAAGACCCACCCAATAGGCCCTGGCCAGGAGGCCTGGCCACTAGGCCACCCAGCCCCAGGTGGGAACTGCTCACATGGGGGTTAATCAGCTGAATGTGAGCTCCCAATGTGATGCTGTAGCCAAAGGGTTAACATCATTTGGGATGCATAAACAGGGGACTTTCAAGTAGGAGCAGAGCGGTTCTTGTATGCCTGTATTTGGTCCTGGGGCAAACACGGCTGGAATCCTGTGTCTGGTTGGGGTAGCTGTCCTTGAAGAAAGATGCTGATGAATTGGAGCCGGTTCAGAGAAAAGCTGTCAAGATGATAATCATCAGAAGGTTGGGCTCACTTGACCACAGTCTATCTGGATCTCCATAGGGAACAAATGTCTGATAATGGGCTTTTCAGCCTAGCTGAGGAGGAGCAAACCCTATCCAACGACTGGCAGGTGAAGCAGGACAAATTTGGACTGTAAAGACAGCAGACACTTTGAACACAGTGGGTCATTAACCCCGGAAACAACCGACTAGCTGTGGTGGACAATGTTCCTGCTAATCTTTGCCATCCATGTGTAGTACCCAGAGGCACTGAGCCCTCATCTGGGGTGAGTAAAGTCTCTGCTCTACAGCCTTGGCTGACAGCCAACTGGCCTTTAGCTCACAGGGTAGAGTGCAGGGCTTTAAGACCCTATGCTTGCAAGTTCTGTCTCTGGGGCTGGCAACCTGGGTCTGTCAGTGTTATGTATGTGTGGAATAAATGTTGTAGGTGCACCAAAGCATATGCAAAGGAGCACCACCCGAGCAAACAAGAGACGCTAGCTGTGGGTGTTCTGCTAATCAGCTGGTCAGCATCTGACTCTCTCCTGAGCAGCCACTCAAGCGCCCGGCTTACAGGGAAAAGGCTGGTGGCAGGTTCTCCGTTATTGCCCATTTTTAAATGGAGACGGGCTGTTTGTTGAAGCTGCGCCCCAGGAATTGATTGGGGGAAGGTTTCTGCTGTGCGCGGCAGGGGAGGTCAGACTAAATGAACCCAGTGGCCCCTCTGACCCGGGGCTCTGTGAATCACAGACCAGCCTCGTACGTGATGTCCCAGGGTTCTGGGCAACGTTTCAAGCTGCCGTGCCTGTGTGGTTCTGGACCTGGAGCTAGCTAGATTAGAGCCAATGAGGGGAGAGGAGGGCAAAGGGAGCAGTTGCCCCAGGGTCTGGCGATTCAAAGGGCTCCACGTCTCCTGGCCGCTGCCACTGTGGCCAGAGCCCCCAGCCCTTTAAATCACTGCTGGAGTGCCACAGCTTGTGTTTCCCGAAGCCCCGACAGCTCAGGGCACTCGCCAGGAGGCACAGAGGGCTGGCCCCAGCCCCACCACTTCCAGCTGAGGCCCTGCCCCCTCAGAGAGCTGCCCCCAGGGCCTGCAGAGGCTGTTGGGTCCCCTGACTCTCGCTGACTAGAAACTGAGGTGGTGGGGCCAGTCCTGCTCACGTTCTGCTCTGTCTCTTCACACGAGGGCTGTCTGGAAGCAGGGCAGTCCTCGCTGCCTGTCCTTAGCCATGCAGGCTCAGGGCTTTCCTTGAGCACCTTGACCCGAGCTGCTCCCCTGCAGCTGAGCCCACACCACCGGTGCTGTTGATGGGCCAACTGAGGTGGAGAGACTATTTTCCCCCCAGGTCACAGAGACTCCACAGCACAACTGGGAGTCAAATCTGGAGGGCCAACCCCACAGTTCAATCCATCGGCTAGTCTGCCCCCGCTTCGGGGCCCACACGAGCTCACTGTGAGAGGCATTGTTCTTTTCGGTCGCCCGCTGCCACAGAGGCACATGTCTCTAGGGCCAGCTTGCGGCTCATGGCTGCTGGGAGCGTTTCAGCACTTCCCTAGCACATGCGGGGAGCTCTGTCACCCCCCACAGCAGGTGGCCCCAGGCTGTCTGCCCTGCATCTTGCCCCTTCTGTGGCAGATGGTGCACCAGGAGGTTGCTGAGCTCCGGGGAGCTCAGGGCTCTGGGGTGAGGCCAGGCTTTTGAAGACACTGGCTCAGACTCAGCCCTGATGCAACTCCACTGGCGTCTGCTGAGGGAGCAGTCTGGCCCAGGGTCTTTTTGATCATATGCCGGGGTTTTCGGCTCTCTCTCCCGTAGCGCCATCAGTCTAGTTAGCTTTTTTACCCCCCTCTCTTCTGGTGTTTTGTGCCTGATCCTGATCTCCCACTGGTTTCATGCTGGGTTAGCTTCAGGGACCGCCCAGAGAATACACCCCAGTTCACACCAGCATGACGGAGATGTGAATTGTTCCCTTTCTATCTGCTTGGTGCTCCCCTTGCTCAGCAGGGCAGGAGCCAGCCACTCGCTGCCCTCCCTGGCTTTCTTTTCTCCCCGCTCTCCTCCGGCCGCTATCGCTGGTTGGGTGCCGGGAAAGCAGGAACCTCTTTGCTGCTCTCCGTTCCGCTCGCCAATTTGCCCTTGTCATGCTCTGCTGCCCAGTCAGCCCTGGAAGGTGGCCCTGTGTGACCAGAGCAAGTTTGGGCGCTGTGAAGGCAACAGTGGCAATAATAAGAATGACACATCAGTGCCTCCTTCTCCTGTCAGCCTCCTGGCCTCTCCTTGTTTGTCCCTCTCCACGCTGCTTGCGACCCTCTGTTTGTGCCAGTCTGTCTGCATCTCTCATGCAGGGCCCCCTTCCTTGGGACTCTCTGCGCCAGTTCTTTCACCCGCCCTTTGCTTCCGGCTCTCCTCCTTCCTCCCTTGCTGCCTACTCACCTCCCTTTAATTAGCTACACCAGGAAAACAGTTGTCATGGTATTCTCCACCAGCCAGACTTTCCCCAGGAAGCCCAGAAGGAACCCCCCTCCCACTCCCCCAAAAGCAGAACAGCTCCACAAGGCACCAAAGCTGCAGAGAGCAGAGCGGGGATTTGACAAATTGGATCCAATGCGGGCCCTGCCGAACCTCCCTGCAGCTCGGGCATTGGGCGTGGGGTTGATGCGTGGAGTGAGGCACCAAATGTTATTTACGTCATCGGCCAAATTCATTGCAGGTCTTGCTCCAGTGTGCACGCACACGAGTGTGGTGGAAGGTGGGGGGAGAAGTGTTGCATGGGGGCAGGTGCTCAGTGAGGTGTGCAAACGGTACATTCCATATTCACAGTTGTGCAAGCAAATTCCTCACTTTGCATGCTTACTCGTGGTGCCTGCGCGTGTGAAAAGTGACACTTGAAAATGGAATTCACAGTACAATGTGTAACCCACACACCTCGGTGTGGTTCGCTGTCCCGGGGAGTGGCACCTAGACCCCTTACAGAGAGAGAAAGAACAAGTCTCCTTCACAGCCTTAGTTGAGCACCAGCTGGCTTTTAGCTCAGCCTGCAAGAGGCTCCTGCACTAAGCTTCAGAGGTCCCAGATTTGAGTCCATGCCTGGGTGGTTACAAGCGGAGGCTTGTCCGGGATTTCTGCTGGGTCTCTGGAACTCAGCTAGTGGAGGTATGTAACTCATACACCTCCTGGGTGTGGTTCACTGTCCCCGGTGGCGGCACTTAAACCACTTATACAGAGAAAGAAGGAGTTTCGTCCAGCAGGCTTTTAGCTTGCACTGAAGAGCCTCCGGCTCAGAGGTCCCAGGTTGGAGTCCGCCTGTGAGCTTTTACGCTATGCACTCATTTAACTCACCAGCGGGCTGGAAAGAACACCTCAGGCTGCTCCCTGGAAACTGAGCTGGTGTTGCCCAGGGATGATGGCGAACGGGCTTTTCCTTCTGTGACCGTACAAAATCCTGGAGATCAGCAACTTACCAGCCGGGGAGATTTAAGCCAGGATCCCTGGGAAATTGGTCCCATAGCCGGAGAGATGCTGGTGATCACTGGCAGCTGGGTACCTGCTCCTATGGGACCAAGAGAAGCACTGTAGGTCCATGGCGTGTCACGTCACAGCAGGCACCAGCTGGGAGCTGGGTGGCCCTTATGGCTTTATCTACATGTTACCACCACAGGAGCACCAGCCTTTGAACTACAGCATCGACAGCTCTTCTCTGAGCAGGGGGGAGTTAAAATGCTGGTATCCTGTCCACGCTCAGGCTCGGGCCTGAGGTGGAGCTGGACCAAGGCTAGTGACAGTAGGGCTACGTCTACACGTGAAGCCTACATCGAAGTAGCCTATTTCGATGTGGCGACATTGAAATAGGCTATTTCGATGAATAACGTCTACACATCCTCCAGGGCTGGCAACGTCGATGTTCAACTTCGACGTTGCACGGCACCACATCGAAATAGGCACTGCGAGGGAACGTCTACACGCCAAAGTAGCACACATCGAAATAAGGGTGCCAGGCACAGCTGCAGACAGGGTCACAGGGCGGACTCAACAGCAAGCCGCTCCCTTAAAGGGCCCCTCCCAGACACAGTTGCACTAAACAACACAAGATACACAGAGCTGACAACTGGTTGCAGACCCTGTGCATGCAGCATGGATCCCCAGCTGCCGCAGCAGCAGCCACAAGCCCTGAGCTAAGGGCTGCTGCCCACGGTGACCATAGAGCCCCGCAGGGGCTGGAGAGAGAGCATCTCTCAACCCCCCAGCTGATGGCCGCCATGGAGGACCCGGCAATTTCGACGTTGCAGGACGCGGATCGTCTACACGGTCCCTACTTCGACGTTGAACGTCGAAGTAGGGCGCTATTCCGATCCCCTCATGAGGTTAGCGACTTCGACGTCTCGCCGCCTAACGTCGAAGTTAACTTCGAAATAGCGCCCGACGCGTGTAGCCGTGACAGGCGCTATTTCGAAGTTGGTGCCGCTACTTCTAAGTAGCGTGCACGTGTAGACGCGGCTAGGAGACATTTGGCAACGAGCCTCACACAGACACTTCCTTGGCACGGCTGAGGCTGCCCGGAGCATAAAGGGGAGGCAGCACCGGCACGAGCCACCTTCTTACATAAGACCAAGAACCCTCTGAGTAAGCACCCCAGGACAACTCCTTCCCCCTGGCAGGAGAACACACCTGCCTTCACTCCACTGCTCCCCCCAGGCCTGTGACGGCTGTTCCGGAAGGGAACTCTCACTGGCAGGGAATCCTTTAATCCCTCCATTACATAAGGCCCCAGGTTTCCTTTTATGGTCGGCTTTCCTGCCTTGCCAGGCACAAACTCAGCTTCATCTGTGTCTGTGGGCTGGTGGAGCAATTAAAGCAGCTGATTCGAGCTCAGTACGGAACGCACGTCGGAGGGGCGGATTTAATTGGGTGGAAAACCTGGATGAGAGTTCCCCTCCCCCCGCCCTACCCCATCCCCTCCCCCAGGGAGCAGCTGGCCTGAACTCTTTCACTGTTGGGACCCCTCCCGCCCAGCCGGGCTTCAGAAATTCCCCGTGTTTTCCTTTCAATCCCAGGGGCTCTGGCCACTCTGCTCCCCTCCACTCCGCTTTCTGCTGAGTTACTACCATCCGCGGGGATTGCCGGTGTGTGTGTGTGTGTGTGCACGCGCGCGCGCGTATATAGGGATGTGCGGGGGACCGGGGGCGGGTGGCTTGGTGTGACACACTGAATTCATATGCCTCCCCCCCGTGAGCAGGGAACACATGCTGCAGCTGACCTTGCTGAGTAAATAGCTGCCCGCTGAATTAGGGCTTGCTGCCAGTTGAAAGGCAGAAGGTGGGATTACTCATCCATCCATCCAACCGTCTCCAGAACCTGTCAAGTGCTTCTCAGCCTGGAGGCTGGGGGTGTGCGCGAGGGGGTGGGAAATGAGGATTTGTGTTGCCACAGCCACCGGGCCGGCTCTCCTCCAATCAGCGGTGGAGGAAGAGGCAGGGTGCCGCCCACATGTTGAGCCCTGCGAGGTATAAGTACAAGGCAATGCCTGAGACCGTGGCAGTTCCGACAGGGACGTGGGAGAGCTCTGTGCCGCTTTTTTC
The DNA here is from genome assembly GCF_033958435.1 of Carettochelys insculpta. Classification (NCBI taxonomy): domain Eukaryota; kingdom Metazoa; phylum Chordata; order Testudines; family Carettochelyidae; genus Carettochelys; species Carettochelys insculpta. The sequence continues at coordinate 8,676,921 of NC_134138.1, forward strand.
TGGTGCTTGGCTCCCAGCGTTAGCAGCCGAGCAGAAAGCGAAGGAGAATTCACTGGGATATGAACAGCAGCTTCTAGCTCCCTGGCTGTGTGTGTGCAGAGGGAACTCTCAGCCGATCCTGAGCTCCGGACGACAGCGCCAGGCACCCGACGGGGTGGAGGTCCCAGGCCAGGACTCTCTTTTCCAGACGCTCCATTGGCAAGTGGGACTGGAACGAATTTGCCACCGACACCTGCTGGCGACAAGGCGGACTGGACAGCTCTCCTTGGGGTGATATCTGACTCGGTTGTGTTTGTGCAAGACGTACGTGGGGAGGCAAGAGGGGGCAGTGTGTGCCTTTTGGGAGAGGGGTTAGTAGCTGGGCAAAAGTGTCATTAATCTAACAGCCAGGGGTAGCCACTAGGGTTTAAAGTCGAGCTGTGTTTCAGTGCTTCTTGGTTAAGCTTGCTCACACCACACGAGCCATGCAGTTGGATAACTTCACCAACGGGAACATCCACACTTTCCAGGGGCACCGCAGTGTGGCCAGTAAGCCCAACGTGATCCTGCAGATAGGCAAGTGCAGGGCAGAGATGCTGGAGCATGTCCGGAGGACCCACCGACATCTCCTCTCGGAGGTGTCCAAGCAGGTGGAGCGGGAGCTGAAAGGCTTGCAGAAATCAGTGGGGAAGCTAGAGAACAACCTGGAAGACCATGTCCCTGCCACGGACAACCAGAGATGGAAAAAGTCCATCAAGGCCTGCCTGGCCAGATGCCAGGAGACCATTGCCCACCTGGAAAGGTGGGTTAAGAGAGAGATGAATGTCTGGAGGGAGGTGTTTTTCCGCCTGGAGAAATGGGCAGACCGGCTGGAGTCCATGGGGGGCAAATATTGCCCCCCAGACCACACCAGGCAAACAGTCTCTGTTGGGGTGGGAGGCCCAGAGAGCAGGCCCAATGAGGGGGAGATTTACGATTATGCCCTTGACATGAGCCAGATGTATGCCCTGACTCCCCCTCCTGGGGAGATCACTAGCCTGTCCCAGCCCCACGACTCCTACCAGTGGATCACCACCCCGGAGGATGCGCCACCCTCCCCGGTGGAGACCCAGATCTTTGAGGATCCCCACGAGTTCTTGAGCCACTTGGAGGAATACTTGAAGCAGGTGGGAGGGACCGAGGAGTACTGGCTCTCTCAGATCCAAAACCACATGAACGGCCCGGCCAAAAAGTGGTGGGAGTACAAGCAGGATTCGGTCAAGAACTGGGTGGAGTTCAAGAAGGAATTCCTGCAGTACAGTGAGGGCACTTTGACCAGGGACGCCATCAAGCGGGAGCTGGATCTGCCCCAGAAGCAGGGGGAACCCCTGGATGAGTTCCTCTGGCGTAAGAGAGACCTGTATCAGACGCTCTACGTCGATGCTGACGAGGAGGAAATCATCCAGTACGTGGTAGGCACCCTGCAGCCCAAATTCAAACGCTTCCTAAGCCACCCCTTTCCCAAGACCTTAGAGCAGCTGATCCAGCGGGGCAAGGAAGTCCTGAGCGACTTTGACCAGTCAGAAGAGCCAACCCCGCAGAGAACCCCTGAGCATCAGCCAGGGGAACCTGCTGATAGCTTGCCCCCCTCGACCACAGCTAGCCCCATTGCAAGCGATGAGACGCAGCCAGAGGCCCCTAGCCCACCAGCTACAGTGATATGAGCTAGTATAACCAGGGAATTGGCCTGAATTATACAAAGGCATGGAGGGGGCTGATTTAAGAAGCTTTACCTTAGCGAGAGGTTCTAGCTGTGACCAGTTATGGCTGGACTCAGTCCAATAGTCCTTGGCAGAGGAATGAACTTTGATAACGGATGGGCCACCTGAGAAGGTAGCTGCCCACCTCACCTCAATCATGTGAGGGGAGTGGTGTGAGCCTGAGGATACTATTTTAACTTCTGTAGGGCAGACAGTTTTATGATGCCCTTGGTAGGAAGCTAGACAGTTCTCCACTGCAGAGGCATCCAGCCTGTGTTAGTGCTTTCTCAGGACTTGCAGGAGGTGTAACTATTGATCAAGGGTTCCACCTTCCCACTAGCATCTTATATCTTCCAGAGTGGGTTTCCCCCTCCATGGAGGAACATCCTTCTTTTGACTTTTGCCCATCTCTGCCTTACTGACAGGGCTTTGTCCAGCCCAAAAGGAAGCTGCTGGCTTTTGCTTCCTTTGCAACTCCCTGCCAATGCTTCGGGGAGGAAACTTTTTTAAAGTTCATCATTGACCACTTAGAATGGCAGCGAAAGGTAACTTGAAGGGGTTTGATCAATTTTACCACCTGACATTGTATCTCCCTCAGCCCCTGCTCTCATTTTTCCTCCAAGTGGTTATCTGCCTCTCTCAGCTCCTGCACATCCCTCAGTAGCAAAGGAAATTTCATCCCATGTCTGCTAGCCTGGGTGAAACTAAACCTCTGGTCCTTGCTGGGTTAGTCTTCTCCCTGAGATTCAGGGCTGCGTGGATTAACAGGGAGGGGTAGAAGCCAGAGATATTTCTAGTTTGGGGAATGTGAGATCAGACAAGGCACCAAAACTGTACAGGGGTAAATTCCTAATATTCAAAAAAATCAACTAAACACACCCGGAAGTCAGAGCAAATATCCCCCAAGTAGCAAAGTGAGGCTCCTGCCTTGGAGATGCTGACATAGTAAGACATCAGCAACCTGTTTCTGTGGGACTTTGCCACTGGAAAGCAGAAACAAAGTTAAGAGGAGCTACATGTGATAGATCCCAGACCATGCCAGCAGAGAAGACTCTTTGACCACAGATCTACAGACGTGTTGCTTTTGGAAGGTCTGATGTCCATGGAATGGGGACTCAGATGTCTGAAAGGGGTCAAAAACTGATGGACTTTCTCAACTAGCCACTGTCTTCTGCTAGTTGGTCCAAGCTGGAGCTGGACTATCAAAGGCTGCACATTGACTAAAGCATGAAGAAGGGACTTTGAGACAGGACGTTTGGACCTTCACGTTTCTTGATACAGCAGGCCAAGCTAACTCGCTGAGGAAAGCTTTACTGGGGGGCGTTCAAACAGCAGTGCCCCACACCAGCCACAGTTGCACTCCAGCAACTCGCCAGCATCCATGGCTTGATTTAATAGGCAGTAGCAGCCCATGCGAGAAGGGACAAGAGGAAGCTGGAATCTCCCTGGGACTTGGCACAGCTGGCTCTGAAGGCCTTTGGGTGCAACTTCTTCCCAGAGGCTGAAGGTAAGACAACTTTAGCCCGTGTTAAGGCAGGTGTCACAGGACCGAACCACACAATGCTGAAGTCAGGGGCTGTGCACCTGCACTGACCCAGGCCCTAAACATAAGTGCATTGCAGAAGAGTTTTACAAGGGGGAGCCGACTGAAGGTTGCTCAGCGCAGCCCAGTGGGGTAGAATTGCTCAGTGGATTGAGCTGAAGATGAATATCAGGCACTAGAACAAGGCATTGAACCTTGGGGTAATGTCCTGACAGGAGGGAAGTGGGGTGGGATATTTAAACCTGGGGTGAGTACCTTGCCTGCTTGCCAACCAGCTTTCTCTTAGGCATAGCTGTACCAAACTCCTGCCTTTAGATTTGGGGGTTCCCAGTTCAAGGCCCAGGGGTAGCAAGTTACCTGGTGCAATGTGAGGATTTGTTTGGGGACTTTGCTGGTGTCTGGTCCTTGTTGGGCTAGGAGTGCATGGCATTGCGGGGTTACACTGCATGGCAGGGTCTGTGGGAATGAAATACTCAGCTGAAATGCAAAGTGTCATTTGGCACCGAGGCTCATGTGTATTATCCTCCCTTTGTTACAGTGACTCATCAGAGCCTCCTGTGAGCTGCTCAGAGCACAGAAGAAAAGAGGTGTGGATTCAAGGCTTCAGCAAGGGGAAGCAACTTCTGAATTCGAAGCCAACAGTGTGTCTCATGGGCAGCCCCGAGGGAAACACCCAACCCAGGTAACTAACATGCCCAGACCTTTCCCAGCCTCCCAAAGAGTCTGATGCCAAGCACCCCCCAAAAGCTGCTCAGAGCCACTTCATGCATCAGAGCCTGGTCTTCTGCTTATGCTGTTCAGGCCACCCAGCAGACATCCCAGTCTGGTGACCCTGTATGTCCACACAGCAGAGCACGCTAGCTGGCCTCTGCTAGCCTACTGGGGCAGCTGCAGGATGTTTCATTGCTGCAAACATTTAAGGCCTGGGGTTGGAGCCAAAGGTCTGGGACCCTCCCAGGCTTCAGTCAGTGTTCCCTGTGAGCTGAGCATTTGGACGGCCACCCAGGAGGGAGTCAGGTGCTGCCCAGCTCATTAGCAGACCTCCCACAGCCAGCAGTTTGTGTTTCTACTGTGGTGCACTTCCGCACATCCCTTGGTACACATAAAACTTATTCCACACATGGATGGAAAAAAATTAGAGGAAACACAGCCTGCAGGCCCTGCTGCATGCATTCCCTCCTCTCCAGCCCCTGCTCCATCCGGCACCTCCATTGAATCCTGCTTGTTGTTGCTTTTAGGGATTGCTGTGACCGTTCCTGAGCTTCTTTCAGTTGAGCTGGGAGCCACCGTTTCCATGGGGAAGAATGGAGAAGCTCAGTGCTCCAGGAAGAGCCTACTGCCAGAGGAAGCGGGGTGCAATGACAGAGCTGCTTTCAAGCCACAGCGAGGAAAAGAGGAAGCCAGCGCTACCTCCTAGCTCACAGGATAGCAGAGAAAAGCTCCAGGGACTGCGCTGGTCAAAGCTGGGCCAAGCTCCATACAGAAAGCTCCAAACCGGAGGACAGACAAAAGTGGACATGCAGAAGCAAGCCAGTCCTTGGACTTGGGGAATGAGCAGGGATGCTGGAGTTGGGCTGTAACTGAGTAACTCTTCCTGCTGATTTTATGAGTCACTGAGCCCAGGGATCTGGAATCTAATGAGGGATAATTGACCCTTGGTGGTGCAGTGAAATCCTGTTCTGACTCAGTCTGCTGAAAGTGACAGATCCCTCCTTGCTGTCAATGCTGTAACTCATTTGAGCAGAGGGTGGGCAGTATCAGTTCACACGGGTAGCCTTGGTCAAACCTCAGCAGCGCTGGAGGTTCAGAGGAGCATCTGGGAAGCCAGATGTTTGTCTGAAGAGCTGGAGGCCGCACAGCTGGGCCAGTCACCGCACAAGAACAGACCCTCTTGTGAGATGACAGCCACTTCCTGCTTCTGGACAGGCCAGCATTAGTGCCAGAACTGGGTTCCTTGTGCAACTTTGGTGCTTCTGTTTCCAGGCAGAACCAGAAAGTGTAACAGTGTGTGGGAAAACAATCATGCAAGTGAAATTGACCCAACTTTTTTGAACATCAAGAAAGTTTTGGTTCATGTGTTGGGTGAAGGGTCGGGTCAGTTCTTATTTCTTCCAAATCCAACTGTCCGTCCATGTTTGTGTCCATTGAGCAACCAACAAATCCCAATAACCAAATTCTGCAGCACTTTGTTACATTTGGCTGCATGGATGAGATCTGATGCACACTCCAATGACCAGTCAGCAAACGTGTGCTGGGACCAGAAGATGATGTGGGTGCCACAGGAAGCCTTCAACAGGGTAGCCCACAGAGGTAAACTCCTCCTCTGTTTTGCAGAGCTCATTGTGAAGACCTGTTTTCCACTGGCATTGTCTTTGGACATTTTATCTTCCAGAAGATTTATTCTCCCTTTGTTAAATAAAACTGACTGAGTCCTGGCACCTTTTGGCTCTGGGATTTTTTTCAACTGACTTTTTGGAGTATGCACAACTAGGTCACTGGTACTGCTTTTATTTCACCGGTTGCTCCTAGAATTTTGGAGCTTTACTTGTAGCACACTGACTTATATAACCATCTCCTCGTGAAAGAATGGATAGTCTCTCTGTCCTGGGGCTGACGGGCGAGTGAGCTGGTGCATGTTGTGTCTGTAAAACCTACACTGAATTCAATGACTGTACAATTTCATAGGCAATTTTACCTTAAACTCTGACAAAGCTGCTAAATAGGTTTATTTTTACTACAGCTCTTATTCCTCTGGTGTTTTCACAAAAGGTGACCTTATGGAGTCATTTCAGGTCGCTGGCATCACTACATTCGGGTTGGAAGCCAAAGGTCTTTGCACAGGGAAATAATTTGACCTAGCTCTGACTGTATCTGCTTGTTTATTCCTCATGTGTCAAGCTGGAGTTAGTGACTCACACAAACTGTCAGTCACTAGAATCTGTCAGGAGACCAATGCCACTCTCTGTTTGCTATTGTAGCAAAGTCTGTTCTTAGAATAGAACCTTTTGTAGGTTTATCTAATAAAATACTGAAACTTCTGCTTACAATACTCTGCTTCTCTCACTCCATTCTTTCCCTGCCTTATACCCTACAGAGCTAGGTACACAGGAACCTGAGAAGAGGTGAATTTGGCCAACCCTAAGCAATTATTCAACCCCCTAAAATCCTGCCATCATTTCAGCAGGATTAAAATGCTATTTTAAAGTACATAATTCTCTTTAACTTCAGATCCTGGATCCATCCTTAATGCAGTAGGAGATTTACTTAATTAAAGTGGGCTTCAGGTCTGTGTTAAGATCACATTGTGCTGTGGGTATGAAGTGGCCTGGCCATTGAAGAGGGGCTGGGTCCAGTCCAGCTGTGCTTCATTAACAGGGGATGCAGGAGTGTGAAGGCACAGAGAGTAAGAACACTCTTGCAGGCATCAGACGGAGGGAGATGGCAGAAGAGTCTGGGACTCCAGGGACCAGGGAGGGCTGGGACTAGCCTGCCAGAAGCAAGGGAAGCCTCCTTGGGAAGGCCTGGAGTGGGTTGGGGAAAAAGTGATCTTGGAGCCTTTCTGGGAAGAAACCCCAGGACTGAGAGTTGTGAATTCAGCCCAAAGCGGGGGATGTTTTTAAGGATGTTGGATTGATGAAGTTAGTTTAAGGGGGTTTGGCATAAAGGGAAACTGAGGCAGGGTGCTGCTGAGCCATCCTATGTGGGGAGGCAGATGACTGGGTACAGCCACAGTTGCACTTTCCCATTTCTGTTTCCAAGCCAAGGCAAGTGAGAGCAGCCTCAGAGCTGCTCTAACTACACTCAAGAGCCTGTTGTCCAAAGGGGATCAGCAGCTCAGCCAACCTCTCCTGTCTCCCTGGTCACCTATGTTGGAAGCAGCAAGAAATATAGAGCCATTATGATGGCCCTTTCCAGCTGGGAAATCTCTCTGAACCTCAGATTCACCAGGTCCACTGCATTAGATCTCCAGGGCCGTGTAAAGGGACCATACTATGTACGAGAATCTCGCCCAGCAGATGAACTGAACTTAGGCTTGTTGAAATGTTGTAGACTGGCGGACTTGGAAATCACTGTTTATCTGCACCGTGGCACGCACATCTGCATTGCTCTTGCATTTTAGATCTGACCTGAAGGGGCCTCTCTGAAGGGTGAGGATTAGTTCAGCCTCCCTCCCTGCCAACTCCATCCTTTGTCCCTCTGCCCTGTAGGGAGCTCACGTCAGTGATAACTGCATTGGTTTGGGTGGACATGGGACTGGATCACTAAGTCATTCTGAAGTCATCAGAAGATAAAAATATCTGATCCTTATTGAACCAGACTAGATCAGAACCAGGACTCCCTCTAATTTTTCCATGTATAGGTGGAATAAATTTTATTATGTGCACCAAGACATATGTACCACCAATAGAAACATACGCTGCCAGCTGTGGGTGCTGCGGTGCCAATTCTCAGTGCTGCTGGACAGAAATAGTTGTTGTATTTTGATGACAGTGGAGCTATTAGCTGTAGTTCCGTAATCAGAACTCAGTCAGCAAATCCAACCATGTGATTGCTTCAGAACATGCTGCAGTATAGCACACCTGGGTAATGCTGTGTCCAGGCAGGGCATCTGCAAGGACTGAGTCTGGGACCTCTGTAATTAACAACACGAGGGTCCACAGCCTGAGCTAAAGGAACAGCCTAGTTAAGCCAGTGACAGTAATGGACTCATCCAGTAGAGGGGGACAAAGCCACATGAGTGGGGGTTAAAATGAAATATTTTTAAAAAGACCTATTCCCAGTGAAGTTCTACAGTCAGTTGTGGCTCAGGGAGAGAAAGTGTAAGGTTATGGGGAGGAGAGGTGTTTCCTGATATGAACTGAAAAATAGACAGGGTGCAATGCTCCCTCTAATTTTTTTCCATCCATCCATGTGTGGAATAAATTTTGTTATGTGCACTGAAGCAGGAACAGATGTGAACCACCAATAAACACATATACTGCTCACTGCTGGTGGCTCTGCTAATCTGCTGGGTGGCATCTGAATCTCTCCTGGGCAGCTGCCCAACTGCTCAGCTTACAGGGAAGATTGCTGAGGTGTCGGTGAAATGAAGTTATAAAAAAGGCTGGTCTCGATGGTGGGACAGAGAAGGCTCTTGCATGCACCACCAGTGGCTAGATAAAGGAGTGGGATGGAGATGAGACAGACGTTAGATAAGTGACGATGGGAAGAGACGGCTTTTTCTGGGGAGGTTTCCTGGAGAACAGAAGAGTTTTTAAATTGGCAAGATTTTCAATTTGGTGACGGTCCCCTCTGGATTTTAATCCAACTACAGCCTCATAATAAGAGTTTATCTATTTTCTGCTGGGGCAGCACCCAGGTCCCAGAGGAGCTGTCAGGCTTACACCTCCATCCAAGGAAGAAATGCCTCATTACAGCTTCACGCTCAATCAGGAGGAAGTTCCCAGGAACAGTGAGCCAATCAGAAAGCCTTGACCTAACCAAGACGGGACCTATGTCAAGTTTCCTGGAGCTGGAGCCAAAGCCCGTCAGAGTCAATGGGAGTCTTTCGAGTGACTGCAGCGGTGCTTTCGCTCAGGCTTGGACACAATCAATCACTATTTCCGGGCATTGTTTTAACACATTTGTGCATCCTGCGGTTTTGACTGGCCAGGATGCCACATACAAACAGAATAACAGCTTCTCTGGAGACATTACCCTCTGGTCCGTCAATGAGTAATGAGGAAGGCAATACTACTTAGATTATTGACCCAACAGGCTACAACGGCTCCACTTAGTATGTCAATATGATACTGCCATAAATGTGGCATTAATAGCCTGCTTGCTGCTATGCTCACTGGAGGTGATCTTGTCACAGGTCCATTCCAAGGGATGTTAGAGGCAAAGGCAAATGTCTTGGTTCCTCTAGGGCTGTGTCTACACTACCCCTTCCTTTTGGAAGGGCTATTTGAATGACACAAATCAGAACTGGTTAATGAGGGGCTGATATGAATATTCAGCACCTGGGGCTTATTTTGAAGTGCCCACGTCTGCACAGCCAGTTTGCATTTTGAAAGCAGCAGTTTCGAAGTGTGACTGGCTGCTGTTATGCTAATGAGGCACTGAATATTCATATCAGTGCCTCATTAACCAGTTCCGATCCCTGTCATTTAAATACCCCTTCCAGAAGGGAGGGGTAGTGTAGACATGGCCTGGGGTAGAACTCAGATCCTCTTTTGTTGAAAACAGGCTTTCTACTGTCTGAGCTAAAAGAGGATCTTTTATAATAGTTAGCAGTAAAGGGCCTCTGACACATAGTTGAACAGTTCTGATTCTACACTCAGTGGATAGCAGGGGGATGAGGTTGCTCATTTAAACACCATACCAAAATTAAAAGAGTAGCCTTAACTATGACCCTGCCCTGCATTGTGATACCTGCCCAAATTCAGGGAAAGGCAGCTATGTTAGGGTGACTTCTATCCTCTTCAGCCGGTATGTGGCAAGGCATAGTAGGCTTTTTTTGTTTGTTTTGTCCCATTATATATCTCTACTTGAAGGGAGAATGTCACCTGGGAAAGAGGGGCAGTGACTTCAGATCACTGAGTGCACTACAGAAGCCATGCTGGGTCTGGTACTGTCCCAACCAACAAGGCATGGTCCTCCAAGGGCTAGAGGGACTGAGAGGAAGCAGTAGCCAATCACAGCTCACCAGATGAGATAAAAAGCTTTGCCTGCCCTTCCTTTGGGAGAGCGCTGGGTGATATGGGGCAGGAGAAGCACTCCCAGCCCTGCAGCAAGGCATCGCAACATGACTTGGCCTTTGCTCAAAGCATGCAACAAATTCTTTATTTTTCTAACAGAGTTCGAAAGCCCATGGAGCTGGTTTTGTGTTGACTTTCTATGAACGATTACAGGGTTAGCAAGCAGTTCACTGCATGAGATGGCTTTGACAGTCACTAATAATGTAAGATCAATGGCTTGCCCTCCCTTAAGATACTGCGCTTATTTTTGGTTATCCCACTGCACAGCAGAAATAGAGGAGGTGCAGGGAGGGGTGGGTAGAAACCTGGAGAGGCATTAGGGTAGGTTAGTTTAAACAGGAGATGAATAAGGGGAAGGGCTCAATAGAGGGGTATAAAATAACAAGCACTGGCGGGGGGGTCTGTATCTCCCCAGCCGCCAGGCCTATTGGGGTTCCAAAGATCTCCCACTTTATCCAAAGCTCTCATTTAAATACATTCCCTCTTTGCTCACATGCATGGTGCCTCACAAGTATCTCGATGCCTCTTTGTTAATCCCACGTCCCCAGTTTATGGTCTCATGCTAAACTTCTTCACTGGAGCACAATGTATCCAGCGACTGCAAACAACAGACACAAATGCTCTTGGGTGTAAGTCACACATTGTGATAAGACGGGGTTTCTGGGCACAGTTAGAGAAATCAATCCAGGGTAACTTTGCTTCAAATCCAGGCTACTTACAACCCCAGGCTGGGATTTCCCTCCAACTAAGGCAAATCCAACCAGCCACCACAGCACCTCTGCCAGCCCCCGGGGAGCCAAAAGCCACACAAGCAAACACACAGACTTTCCAGCTGCTGTACCAGCCCAGATCATCAACCCCCAAATTCGGGTGAGGGGCTCTTAAGCCTGTTTCACCCAACACCACACAGATTCTTTAGGCCCCAAAGGGTCCAGCCCCAGCCCCGGTCAATATATACTTGGATCTTACGCAAATCACCTTGCAAAAGGCAGATCGTTAGATCTAATATCTAAGGGTTTATTAATAAAAGAGAAAGAATAGGGTTACAGAGAAGAATTGTTAAAGCGATATCTTACATACAGCAATCACAACCACTGACGAAGGCCAGAGGTATTATTTGCTGATTCTTGAAAGCCTCTGAAAGTTCACTTTAGGTTACATGAATTCAGCTTTTGGAGCATTGTAGATCCGGCCCACTGGGGTCCGCATGCTGGGCATGGACCCTTGGAGACCACAAGACAAAAGATCCAACATGGACACTGCTAAGACCACACTATTGTTCTCTCTTCTGTGTTTTGGGACCAACTCTTTCTTCTTCCCATAGCCCTTGAGGGTCTGCTCCGACCTGACTCAGGTGGGCTGTTGTAGCAAACTGCCATTGGATGAATCCCAGGAGACAGTCTCCATTTCTGAGGCGGACCTCTTGCTTTGTCTCAGCCCAGGTCACCTGACCATTGGGCTGCATTGCATTGACAAGTCCCAAACATCGGGGATGTGGATTGGACTGTCTGAGCACTTGTTTATAGTCCATTCATCACGGATAGGACTGAGTTTACATCTCCTATTGTGAAGCTTAGCACACAAACAAGTTTTGAGCATGAGTTTTCTTGAGCACAGACTCACTTCATCAGATGCCGTCTGTGCTCACGAAAACCCATGCTCAAAACTTTTCTGTTAGTCTATAAGGTGCCACAGGACCCTTTGTTGCTGTTACAGATCCAGACTAACACAGCTACCCCTCCGATACTAGCTCATTATAGGGGCTTTTTTACATACTTTGCTTTATCTAATTCTTGACTCCCATCCCTCCTTCTGCCCTTCTGTTCTCTGATTTGCTCTCCTTGATAATAACTTTTCTGATTTGTCAACCTTGATTACTATTTTTGGGTCTCTGTGCCTTAAATATTGAGTCTGTTCTGGTATGGCTATGGGCTGAAGAAGTGCTTCTGTCCCACGAAAGCTCATCAGCTAATAAATTATTTTGTTAGTCTTTAAAGTGCTACTGGACTGCTTTTTTGTTTTTATAGTATATAGACTAGCACGGCTTTCTCTGTGTTACTATGCATAGATTCAAGGCATCAGCAGCTTTCAGTAGACACCACACATGACTCCTCCCCGCCCAGCACAATATATGGGGCCAATAGCCACATTAAAATGCATTAAAATGCTTCCAGACCCAATATAAAAATCCAGTCACACAACACACACAACTGCTGGAGAGCTGGGACTAGCACCTTAGTCCTCCGGAGCCAAAAGCAACAGCTGCTACGACATGACCAGAGAAGACCTCCAGGTTAGGACTCATATTGAGGTAGAGTCCTTAGCTGCCCCATGGACTCAACCACTTGAGGGCAACATCAGTCACTCCTACCCAGCCAGAGCGTCTCCTCTTAAAAGCCTCTGAAACAAACCCTGCTCTGGAGCTAACACACGGGTTCTGGTGTTCCCCCCTGGGAATGCCTTACCCTGAGTGCTTTCCCCATTTTGCATGTTGTGTTACATACCATGCTCCGGACAGGCAGCTGTAGCCCATACACACTCCTAGTGAGCCATGTACTCGGTGGGTACATCTGCGTGAGGATACAAACTCCACAGCTGGCCTGGGTCAGCAGACTCGGTTTTGGAGAGTTCAAATACCAGGGCTAAACACTGCTGTGTTGATGTCCAGCCTTCGGCTGGAGGGCAGCTCTGGGACTTTCCTCCCAGGCTGGGCTCTGCAGGAAGCAAAGGCAACTCCAAAGTGGGGTTCCACCCTGCACAATGGCAATCCCATTATCTGCTGCACACCCACATCACAGCCAGCTCCCTCATCCAGCTGGTAACCCCCAGCAGCCTTCACCCCTCGCTCCATTCACCCCCACCCAACGCAGAGCTCTGAAGTCCAGCATCACCCAATGCCTTCATTCTAGCTCCCTCCACCTGGCAGCCTCTTCCTGCCGACCACCCCAGTGCCCTATTAAACCCCCGACTCCATCTGGTACCCACAGAAGCCCCCTGCTTACATGACTGACTATGTGCTCACCAGCACCTGCCCCCATCACTCCTGGAGGGGAGCTACACCAGCCCCTCATAGTTTCTGAATTCTCAGTCCACCTGTAATGGATTTTTATACCCCACCCAATCCATAAGCTCAGAGCTGCCCTGAAATGCAGCATCCTCTGGGGTGGAGCATCACAACCAGCTAGAATATGGCAATGAGTGGGAAAGGTTGGAAGGATCTTTACGCTGCTCTTCTGAAAAGTGCCGTAGGCTCTTTCGGGTCCCTGCAGGTTAGGGAGGAGATGCAGTTTAAAGGGTTTGGTTGGAAAGCTAGCCCCACCTAGGGATCAATGAACTACATTTGCCTTGGCAGGATAAGTCACCAGGGTGGGGATTTGAACCACATGGGTTCACCTCTGAGCCACATTGAGTTTAGTTCATTGCTGGGTCACCGCTGGACATTTTAGAAGGAGGAAAGAAAGAGCCCTCGGGGCCTGATCCAAAGCTCAGTCACTGTGATGGGGCGTGGTCCCAGGAGACCCCTGGGGATGTTCCCCGGTGTGCTGGTGATGCCACTGAGACTCACCTTGTTTCGAGGGTTCCCCAACCCTCTGTCCTGCTGAATCAGAACCGCTCAGCTCCTCCAGACAAGCCATAGAGTTGGGATTACTGCACCCTTGCAGAGCAGTTCAGACACTGTAACTCCAGCTCTGGGTGGATGCAGTTGTAGGGCACAGCATGCAGGGGGTCAAACACCAGAAGGGATCAAAGCACCTCCCAGATTTTCTCTCTCTGTGCAAAAGATTTGCATAGGTAGGTTCATTATGTAAGCCCCCGCTTATCAATGAAAGGGTAGAGTGGTAGCCCTCCCCAGGAAAGAGCAGTTTTCACAGAGTTAGGTTATAAACAAAAGCATTTTTATTAAGCAAATCAGTTGGATACAAGTGGTTATAGAAAAGGACAAGCAGATAAAAATAAGTTATCAAATCAGAGGCTGTGTCTAAATTGCTGAGAATTGCCGGGAAATGGTATGCATTTGCATGTCTCCTGAAGACAGTTCTGTCAGGAGAGGCTTTGCCAACATTTGGTGCATGCACATGGTCCCAAATATTGGGAAACCCCCCTCTGCCAGCAAATCCATTCTTCCTTGTATAACAAGGAGGACTGGGAAGTCAGTGGAGGACTCCCAGAGCGGCAAACTTTGGGCGGGAGACCTCCTGGCTCCCGACAGAAGGCTGATATCTAGGCATAGCCAAAGAGGAAATGCACAGTGAATTCTTCTCCCCTAGAAATCTAGGTACTTATATAAGCAGTTGCTTTTATATCAGGTGAAATCTTCAGGTCAGAAATGATATTATTCTGACCTGGTCTTCAGTAAAGTCCCCTGTTTTCCTTAGGGTGTTTCCCGCAATTTCCAAGGTCAGCTCCAGACAAAAATGCAACAAGCTGAAAACAAAACAATGGAGGAATTCCAGGGCGCCTTTATACCTTTTGCCTGTGCAGGGAATTCCCTTGTTCTCTTTGGCTGCATCTACCCATGCCCCTTCCTTTTGGAGGGGGCATGTTAGTGAGGCAGTTAGAAAGATGCTAATGATGCACTGACATGAATATGCAGTTCCTCTTTAGCATAATGGTGGCTGCACGCAATTTGAAAGTGGCATTTTCAGAACGCACATCACCCATATAGATGGGGGCCTTTTGAATGGACGCCATCCACCTCTGAAAGTTCCTTCTTCCTAAAACCAAATGGGAAGAAGGGGTTTTGAAGTCAGGGGGGGCTTTCGAAAGGCCCCTGTCTACGTGGGCGGCCACCATTATGCTAAACAGGCACTGCATATTCATGTCAGCGCCCTATTAGCATCTCCCTAACTGTCTCATTAACATGGCCCCACCAGAAAGAGGGGGTATGTATAAACACAGCCTTGGTGTAACGGTATACTCCAAGGTGGAGACTGCCCTGTGAGAGGATCACCCGCCCAAGCCCATTGTAGGCAATCACCCACTGCCTGCCTGCTGGATTGCATGTTTACAGTCAAATTTGTCAGATGTGGATTGACACCCATTAAGTTGTCTCAGGACAGCTGTCCTCTCCCAAGCCACACTACTGTCACAACAGGGTGACCACGACTCCTGTTGAGGTCTTCCAGAGACAAACATTTGGAATACAAATATGTAAACATTAATAACTTCCGCTACAAAAATGACACATGCTCAAAAATAGGTTTTACAGATCCAGCAGGTTGTAACATTCAAGTTGGTAAGTCACAAGCCTCCTTTTCTCCAAAGCATTTCTGAGTTATGCATCTATAACTGCCAACAGGCAGAATCAAACCTGGGACCTTTGGAGCTCCATGCAGGAGCCTATAATAGCAGCAGTTCCCAGCCGGTGACCCATTTTGACAATTCAGGAAGATTTGGTAACCCATGGCAATTCAAAAACTGGGGAAGGCAGTGCCCTAACTAGCTGATTTTGCACCTGAGGCTCAAATATAAAATTGTGCCCCCTTATGTTTATATATTCATAATAGTTATTTCATAGAAAAGGGGAAATATATTAATAAAATACTAACACTGCATTTACTATAGTTAGTCAGAGTTGTGGTGGTGGAAATACACTCATCCCCCTGCCTTAAACCTTACAATCAGGGGCTAGGGGAGTCACACTCAGGGGCTAAGAGTCACTCAGGACCTAGAGGGGCTGTAGGAGTTACACTCTGGAGCTGCAAGGAGCCAGGGGAGTCACACTCAGGGGCTGCAGGAAGCTAGGACAGTCACACTCAGGGGCTGCAGGAAGCTAGGACAGTCACGCTCAGGGGCTGCAGGGGTCTAGAGGAGTCACACTAGGGGCCTAGGAGTCACTTGGGGCTGAAGGGGGCTAAGGGTGTCTCACTCAGGGGCTAGGGGAATCACACGCAGGGGCTGGAGGGGGCTGGAGAGGCACAGGGAACCCCACGGCTAGAAGCCGGCTGGGGCATGGAGCGCCAGCCTGCAGAACCAGATGCCCAGGTGCGGCGGGAACCCCAGCCCACATGGCTGAAAGCCAGCTGGGGCAGAACCCTGGCTGGGGCTGGGGGGAACCCCGACCCCTGAGGCCTGAAGCCAACTTGGGCAAAGCCCTCCCTCCCAAAAGCATTCTCAGGCTCCCACCTTACCCGGGCTGGGCGCTGCTCCTCAGGTATGCAGTTCTCTGCCCTGCGGCTGAAATGGTTCTCAGTGTAATTGATTGGCTTACCTGCCTGACAGCTGTTAATCCGATTAAGAAGTTGAGAACCACTTCAGGAGTGTGAATGGCTTCTTAAGAGCCGCCTGTGGAGCTGCCCAGCCCAGCGAGTGACCCTTTTGAAATGTAATCACAACCCCTGCTTGGGTCCCGACCCATAGGTTGGGAAACCCTGCTGTGTAGTTTGAGCTGAGAGCCAGCTGGCTCTCAGCTAAGGCGACAGAGGAGACTCCTTCTTTTTCTGTTTCAGTGGTCTAGGTGCCACTACAGAGGACAGTGACTCATGCCCCAGAGGAGGGTGGGTTACGCCAGCATCTTTCCCTTTGCGCTGCATCCCCAGACTCATGTCCTCCTAGGGCCAGCTCATCCCAGCCCTACTGTCTGTCCTCACATTCAGGCCCATGCCTTGCTCAACACCCCTCTGCCACTGCCTACCCAGATCCATGACTCTCCGGCCAACTTCCTCTCCCCTCTCTGCCCCACCCTCTCGGTACCTTCCTCCTTGTCCAGTCCTACATTTCCCCTCCTTCACAGCCAGGCCCCTCCGCTCCCCTCACCATTCCTGTCTTGTGGGGTGGGGCAATGAATCTCCTGCCTCTCCTCCATCCTTCCAACCCATTCGGGGGGATCAGCTGACTTCTGAAGGGCTGTGTCCCCCCATGAGAAACTCCAAGCAGTGGCCAGGCCAGGGCATCCTGGCCCTGTAGCTTGGTGGGATGGCTGGAGACAGCCTTGCCCGGCACAGAAGAGGGCAACGTTGAATGTTCCAGGGGTGGGGAAGGGATGGTCTTTGCCTTTCAACCCTCTGAAAGGCCCAGAGAGACTGTCTGGGTCCCACCCGTCCCTTCCTGACCCCATCAGAGGGAGGAGAAGGAAGGACCCTGCTGTGCGACTGCTGGGGTGAGGGGCACCTTTGTGGGCAGAGGAAGGGAGAGCTGGTTTCATGTGGAGGCCAGGAGAGAGAGCCACTGGGAAAGAGGTGCCTTGTGGATTTCTCCCCCTCATCTCTCCTCCCCTCACCCTGACCCGGAAATGGGCCCCCCAGGACTTTGGATCCAGCCAGGACTGCGGAGCTCACCAGAGGGCTATGCAGCTGTGATGCAGCCTCTCCCACGCCGCCCCCTCAGGGGAGCCTGGCTCCTCAGGTCTGACTCACCCACTGTATGAACACTCCCCACCCACTTCCCAGTCGCCCCCACTGCACCGTCCAATTCACACGGCCAATGAATGCAGACTAACCCCTGCAGTCCTCCCTCCCACGCCGGTGTGATCTGAGGAGACCAGCTCTGGCTGATGACAAGGAAGAGCCCTCCAGAACTGCCCACATGCCATGAAGTCAGCACATAAGCTGGATTTCCCCCACGCAATTCTGTTCAGCAAAAGCAGTCAGGCATCTCTGTCTCCCCGCCCACTCGCCCCCTCTCTCCCATCATCCCAGCGAGGACTGGCCGCTTGCCTGCGCTGTACCTGGTCGGCAGAATCCAGTTGAGCCTTCCGTCTCCAGGGCCGTTGATCCGGCAAGTCTTTCGCTGGCATGAAATTGGCTAAGGGAAACAAAAACAGCACCCCGTGGTGAGAGGGCTTCATGCACATTCAGAGCCTGTTTCTATGACACCGGGGTTCTACCTCCTGGAAGGTGTGAGGTGTCAATCATGTTTTCGCTGCCAGCAAGAAGGGCCAAAGTCTCTATGGAAACAAGACGTAGGTTATTACGCAGCCTGTTAGGCTGCTGTCTGCAGCGATTCCCCTCCTGAATGTTCACATCCCAACCTGGTATATTCCTTGTCTATAAAAAGGGCATTAGATGCTCCCTGGGTCTGGGCACCAGTTCCACCTCCCTTCTGATCTTAATGATGCTTTCAGCCAGAGTCTCACTTATTCACCTCCTTTTGGTACTTCTTAAACATGCTTAATGATTGATGCAAGCTGGAAATGAAACTAATGGCTTTCTTGTGATAGATGCTGTAGGAGTAAAGAGGGATTTACTGCTGGTGTGCAACAGAGCCAATCTTTGCAGACGGCGATTTAGCACACATCTGTTTCTGGGGTATGCAGTTTGCAATGCTGGAGGAGGTGAAGTCCAACGTTGCCCAATTTTTTTTTCCTATTCATGTGCTGAATAAATTTTGTTATGTGCACTGAAGCATGTGTGGATGTGCACCCCCACTAGGTGCACATGCTGCTGGCAGTGGGTGCTCTATTAATTAGTGGGGTGGCAGTTGACTGTCTCCTGAGTGGCCACCCAAGTGCTCAGCTTACAGGGGACACTGGCGCAATCGCTTTATGACTGCCGGTCAGGGACCTGAGAAACGGAGGCACCCGAAAGGATGAGAGGCATTTCACAATCTTGCCCCGTAACATTGATTTTTGTCAGTGGGATCTGGAAAGGAGGTACAGTTAGTGTCATGATGGGCTGCTTCCCCTTTCCTTCTGCAGCTCCATACAAAGACTAAGGTCAGGTCTACACTAGACCTTAAAGTCAGTTGTAGATACGTAATTCTGTGGTAACTGCAGAGCTGGAATCGACATATCCATGATAGACTTACCTGGCCTTCCTCACTGCGGGAGGTTAATGAGAAAAACTCTCCCATTGACCTCCCTTACTCCTGAGGATGAGGAGTACCCAGGCTGACTGCTGAGCCCTGATGGTTTGATTTCGTGCCTCCCCAATAGGCATGTGAAATGGAAGTCCCAGAAGATTGACCCTGACCAGGTCAGTCTCTCAGGTTGTGTAGGCATACCCTAAGATGCTGAGCCAAAAGTCACTCGTCTCTGGGCACCACTCTTCATAGTGCCTGGTTCCCAGGAGCTAGGCAGCCTATATCCAAATAGCAAAAAGAGGGAGGGAAAAATTAAGATTCACAACCAGCAAGGAAAAAAAGAGAGTTTTTGCTGCTGGCATTTGAAGAGGAGCTGGGAAGTCAAGGCGGTTTGAAACATAAAGTGGTGGCTGCAGGTGCAGAGGACAAGGCTCTCTCACTCCAGCGATGATGAGCATGTGGGAAGGAGGAAGAGAGAAGGACAGTTCCAGGTGAGTGGCAGGTGTTTGGAAAAGGGACACAACCAAGGCCTGAGTGGTAGGAAAGAACTGCATCGAACGTTGGCCAGACGTGGAGGGCAGCCTGACACAAATAAAGAGACTGTGTACTGAATGGGGGTGGCAGGGAGGGAATGACGCCCATTTCTGAAGCGCTGTATTTGTTTTATGAAGATGCCGGATGTTTTCTTCCCTGTCTCAAAGCTTCCCTATTGACCAAAGGTTGATCACTAATAGAGCCCTGTGACGGGAAGCTACCAACTAACTGCCTCACCCACAACTGTACTATAATGTGCTGGCTAGTGTGTAAGTGTAACCCACACACCTACTGGTGGGGGTGTCACTGTCCCATGTGGTGTCACCTAAGCCACTTACATGTAGAAAGAATGAATCTCCTCTACAGCCTTACCTGACAGGTAGCTGGCTTTTAGCTCAACCTGTAGAGGCTCCTGTACTAAGCTCTAGAGGTTCCAGGTTCAACTCTGCCTCTCCGCAGTTACATTAGCCCACCATTGCCCTTGGGTGGATCTAGAACAACTGTTGCTGCACTGTGTGTCATATGCCTAATACTGCTGTCAAGTAGAGGAGATTTTTCCTGGAGCTCAGCTGATAGTGGAACCAGATGGCCTGAGTCCTGCACAATATCATTTTGGAGCAGAATTCTGCTCTAAGCTTTGCCCCATGCAAACCCGCTGAAGTCACAGGAGCAGTGCAGGTTATATGGCCCAGCAGCTCTATGTTTATTCTTTTTTCACAATAGCTTAGAAGCAAATTGCTATATTGAATGCAACATTCAAGTAGGCATAATAATTACAGAAAACACTTCAGGGTGGAATGGCTTTGGGAATATCCCCGTGTTATGAAAGGGTGTGTGAAAATTTTATTCCCCTGGTTCGGCTGTATTTTTCCATCTGTTCTGTAGTAACACCTGATGAGTGCCTCAGTTTCCCTGGGCACAGCATCACTGCATAGTTGTTGATGGGAGTTTCAGCGTGATGACAATGGGGCTCCAAGCCCTTTGTAACCTAGGCAACCAGATGACATATGTCTTCCCCTGGAAATGGGACAAAGGGAAATGGGAAATGGGACAAACCTTGGGGCCTGGTTGGTTTGAATTGGAACTGGGCAGTTGAGTGGGAGGATCTCTTCTGGCTGGAGAGAGAGGAAGGACGGCTAGGACCCAGGCTCAGGGAACCTCTCAGGGCTCCCTGCCCCCCACCCCCCCCAATGGATTGCACTGATGGCTTCTAGTTTCTGTATGACAAGTCTGTCCTACACAGTGTCCCTGTCACCTAATAAACCTTCTGTTCTCCCTGCTGAATAAGAGTCACATCCAACTGCAGATGGGGTGCAGGGCCTGGGGACCCCCCACCCTCTATGACACCCAGGTTGCCAGGGTATGTCACACGTTCTGTAGGACACCTCCTATACTGCATTAGAGGCAAACTGTTGTTACCTTGGGCGGTGGGCTGGTTCCCCATGCAAAATAATCTGGCAGCAGCAGTCCAGTTGTCTCTGGTTGTGTCCATACCCCACACGCAAAGCCCTCTGCCACTGGTGTCTGTGCAAGTTGCTGTTTGTGCTGCTACACTGGCACCCTGGGCAGAGGCAGGTACAGAGGCTGGATTGCTCACTGGCTAGAGCCAGTCTTCCTGCTGTGAAGGTCCAGGCAGAGGCACATTGGCAAGGGATTCCTGGGAAGGCTGATGTTGCTTCTCCCTATGCTGAACCTATTCAGTGCCTGTCAAGGACTTTGTTCTCCAGGGCTGTCAGCTGCAGCCCTGCCTCCTGCAGATCTCTCATTAGCTGAAGGTTGAGCCAGGAAACTGCATACCTGCTTCATGATTTCTGGTAGGGGTGAGTGGGAGCATTCATTGAAAAGCAACACCACACTCCCTAGGGAACTGACAGCAAAATACAGGGCACCTGTTTCCTCAATCAGGGCACCACAGAGAGTGAAAGGCATGTGAATGGGATGGGGAGTTAATCAGATCCAAATTCCTCCAGGGTTTCTGTTGCTAGGGAGACTGCTTCCTTGGTCTGGCTCCATAAGGATGGCTGTATCTTTGACTTCTCAGGAATGAGGTTCTCAGGCCACAAAAGAGAGAGAGAGAAAATAAACCCAAGATTTTAAAAATAAATAAATAAATAAAATAAAAAAAATCTGTCCCAGAAGTTTGAACGTCCAGCCTAAAACAGAAGCACAAGTTTATTTTTAAAGCCACAGTGCTGAAACTTTAACCACAAACACAAAAAACAAAAAAGCCAATTTGTCTTTTGATGGAGACATGGGTAGCAGTTCTGTGAGCACTGGTCAAACACCGCCACATGATACAGCTACAGCGGCGATGCTCTGCTCTCAGCAGTACCTGAAAGAGCCACCAGAGTGTGAGTTCGTTGGGTGCTCTAGTGCAGACGTTCCCAAATGGTGGCTTGTGTACCCCTGCAGGTACTTGAGGCATCTCTGCAAGGGTGCATGGGAGGCATTGTATAAAGGTGGATTTGATTTACTAATTATTTTTTTCATTTTCGTTACGGGCTACTCAGGCAAAACTTTGAAACTTGGTCCGAAATTGTTCTATAAAATAGATTAGTTCATTTACTTCAAGATGTGCCAATGTCACGCCCAAGTGCTCCAGAACTGCCAGTCTGGCACCTTGGGTAGCTAAGATCCTGCTCCAGTTCATCCAGGACTTCCAGAGCTGTCACTCTAGTCCTTAGAATTCCCCTTCAGGAAGTTGAAGGCTGATATCTAATCACATCTTCCTCTTCTCTTCTGCAAACTAAATAAGCCCAAATCCCTCTGTAACAGGACGGGGTTTCTGGGCACAGCTAGAGAAATCACTCCAGGGTATCTTTGCTTAAAATCCGAGCTACTCACAGCCCCAGGCTGGAATTTCCTCCTTACTAAGGCAAATCCAGCCAGCCTCCACAGCACTTCTGCCAGCCAGAAGCCACACGAGCAAACCCACAGACTTCTCAGCTGCTCTACTAGCCCAGACCAACAACCCCCAACTTCAGGTGAGAGTTTCTTAAGCCTAGTTCACCAAACACCACGCAGATTCTTCCAGACACCAAAGGAGCCAGCCCCAGACCACGGTCAATATATACTTGGATCTTACCCAAACTATGCAAAAGCCAGATCCTTAGATCTAATATCTAAGGCTGTGTCTTCACGTGCAGCTTCTTCTTGAAGAGGCACACTAATGAGCTATCTGGAAGATGCTAATGAGGCATGGATGCAAATTTTCCATTCCTCATTAGCATATCGGCACGTGGTTCTGTAGCCAGACAAAGTCTCCCCCTTACAAGCCAGCTTGCTCGCTGCCCCCCCCCCCACACTGAGAAGCACACAGGGCATGAAAAACGGCTGCTGACAGCACAGTCTTTGATGCCCCTCATTGAGGCCCAGATGTGCTAGCTCATCGTGACCCTGAGAAACAGAAAGTACAGATAAAAGGCTAACAGGCCAAACTGTCAACAAGAGGGTCGGGGGGGGGAACCTCAGGAAATCACCCCAGCTGGCACTGATGGATTTGATGACCACACAACCATCCCAGAAGGGGAAGTCCCCGCCCACACAAAAAGAATGTCCTGTACTCCTAAATTGCTTATCTCCTGTCTTACAAGTGCAAATTAAGTAAGAAATGCCCTTGTAACAAACTGGCGTCACAAAAGACAGACCGGTACGATCTGGCACCTTAGATAAGAAAGAGAATACGTAACCCAAAAAGGGGTATAAAAGGTGGGCCCAGCAGAACTCTAACTCTGAGTGCATTTCAACCAACTACCTGCTGGTCAGGTCAGGTGATTGCCTCCTGAGGTCCGCAACTGGGGACGCACAACCTCGTATTCGTCTTTCTGCAGAATTGAGTGACCGATCCGGCTTGGCTACGCTGGTATCGAGAGACGCAGAGAGGGTAAGATATACCCATGCTAGGTCTCCTTTCTTTTTGTGCACAGCTAAAGAATTAGAGCTCTGTAACTAGATGTCGTTGTATCAAGATATCATTGTGTTAGATGGTAACAGATATCTTTGTATTGGATTGTAACGTAACTTGTTAACACCTGTACTTTGCTAGCATATAAGAAGTAAACAATAGCCTTTTGTAACCGCACGCTTATAACCGTAGCTTAAATAACCTTGTAACTAGTTAAGATCTAACCCTGACTTCTGTTACCCTTTTGTCACTACAATACAGCCGGCATAACAAAAAGAACTTTAACCGTTTGGTTACCACAGCCTGGCCGTAGGTGAGAGTGCTAGGAGCTCCCTGCTCTAACAAAAAAACTGGGTTGTTTAGGACGCAGGGTAATTTGTCAGCCTGTCTTGGCTGCTTGCAGCGACGAGCTCCCTGCTCTCGCAGTTTTAAACTTGGATGATAACAAGGGCATAGTTGGTACCTCACCGTACATTACTGGGCCACCGGCTAACAGGTTCAGAGTCCAGAAGAAGCTCTTTTAGATTCTAAAGTACAAGTGCAGACATGTGGCCCACGGGGATCTTCCAGAAGGAAACCCTCCTCCTGGAAGCCCCTTCTTCCTCAAAATTTCTTGATTGTATGCAAGTATCCAGAAGTAAAAAACAGCCACCCTGTGGAAACCCATGGATACATTTGTACTTTTACACACGTAGTTTTCCAAAAGGACACTCTGACTTGTACTTAATTACATATTCTCTCAAAGCAGCTGTACTTTTACTCCAGTAACTTTCTAGGGTACTTTTCCTTCCTCTGATAGATACTTGGATACTTCCTTGTATAAGCCCAGCTGCAGCAGAGAAACCACCTCTAGCTGAGAGGTAGAGTTGAGCACCTCGTCCTAAGTCACTGCAGAAGGGCACTTACCCTTGAACCTAAATGCTTTCTTCCCCTTACCAAGAAGCCCAGAAATTCACCTGCATGTAGGAGCCAGTTCTGATCTCATTTAGAATGGTGGAAATCAGGAGTAACTGCATTCCTTTCAAGGGGATCACACCAGCATTAAGCTAATGTGAGAGAGATCAGATTCTGGCCCCCGGAAATCTCCAAGATGAAGTTTTTTCAAGCAGAGACGGAATCAGTATGGAAATGTGCTAATGAGATCAATGCAAACAGCAATTGTACATTCTGTTCCTGTCTGGATATAGAAGTTTTGAAGTAGATGCTTGGTGGGCTAATAATCTCTTGAACAGTTCCCAGAACATTCTCCCAGCTGGCACCTGGTGCTTGCGGAGCAAGGGAAATTGGCTGGCTGGGGTATGACTGTGGGCGCAGGGAATTATTATTGCAGCCTTACTAACTTTGTCGCATTTCAGAGGAAAAATTAGTAACAATTGTCAGTTATTTTTTCCCTACTTGAACCTTAAATTTTCAATCACTTAAAGAGATTCTGTTCCATTCCATTGGCACCTAACGCAAGTTGTGATTATTTATTGTTGATGTTCTCAAAGTGCAGAGGAGACCAATCACAGCCCAGGAGTCTGTTGTGCTATGTGCACAAAAACGCAGAACAAAAATGCGGTCCTTGCCCCACTCAGCTTCCAATCAAGGTTTAAGACGAGGCAAAAGCAGGGGGCAGAGAGACTGGGGAGGGCAAGGAAAGACTGAGACAATAGCTGTCAGAGTGGTGAGCTGGCTGTTAAGTTGATGGTAAAGGGCTGGAAGGGACCTCAGGAGGTCATCAAGTCCAGCCCCCTGCCCAAAGCAGGAGCAACCCCAACTAAATCATCCTGGCCAGGGCTTTGTCAAGCCAGGACTTAAAAACCATCAGGGATGGAGATTCCACCACCTCTCTCAGTAACTCACTCCAGTGCTTCACTGTGCTTCTGGGGAAATAGTTTTTCCCAATATCCAACCTAGACTTCAACCCCACTGCACCACAAGTTCTACTCCTCCCCTCCTGGCTCCACTCCCTCCCTGCCTCCTTACCCCCTCCCCACCAGGCAACAGGACCTGTGGATGACCTTAGGCGTGGTGCAGCGGTGAGTGGCGGCAGGAGCAGGGAGTCATTGCCTCTTGCCCCTCCCCTGCCGCACTCACCAAGCAGTGCAAGCAGGCGCCTCCTCCACGCTGGGCCCTTCCAGCCCCCTGAGCTCCGCTTCTCCATGGTCGGTGGGGAGAGGAGGCCACTTCTTTCTGCTGTGGAGAGACGGAGCTCAGTGGGTTGGAAGGACCCAGCAGAGCAGAGCAGAGCAGAGCAGAGCAGAGCAGAGCAGGCTCATGGTCAGTATGGGGTTGGGGCAGGTGGGCAGAGGACGAATAGAGATTCTCCCAATGTTGTCCCTGCCTGCCGCTGCCCCTGCCCCAGATAACCCTCCATAGGATGTCTGGGGCAGCAGCCACAGGGCCCCCAAAGTGCGGGGCCTGGAGTGGCCACCCCATCTCGGCCTATGGATGGGACGGCTCAGTGGGAGTCTTCATTGAATTTAGCAGGACCTGGGTTGGGCCCAGAGTTTGCACCTCTCAATGTTGATCTGGGATCGCAGTTTGGAAACCCTCTTTCCCCAGAAGGAATGGGGGTCCTCAGCGCCCTCTTTACCCGTGGTGTTACTGAGCCAAGCTCACTCACGAGGAAGCTGCCTGTGTAAAGCCAGAGGCACGAGGGCCAGAAGAATCTATCTGGACTCTATTTTTCAAAGCAAGCGGCTGTGACCTTCGCCACACAGGCTGTGCCAACGTACCCCAGCAGCTCTACCTAACTGTGTAATAGTCTGGCCACTTCCTATTCGAGTCTTCCCAGAGACGGTCCAGAGACACATGACCCCTTGGATGCAAAGCAACTTAGCCTGGATCTGTGCAACAAGACATGGTACTACAGAGAAATCTGCAGTAGGAAAAGGGTAAAGAAGGAGAATATAGATCCTCTAGGGTAAGGGGGGAACTTTTGTGGGTCAGAGGTCACTGACCCATAGAAAAATCAGTCAGGGACCACCCACAAGTGAGAAAAAAACCTCACTGATGTGATTCCTGACTAAGACACCACCTCACTCCCCTCATGCTGCCGCCCCATGGGGGTTCGGGGAAGAACCAAGGTGCAGGGCTTCCCCCAAGCCAAATTAACACTTCTGGGGTCCCAAAGCTAGTAGATATTGTGACCATCACTAGGCTTTGGGTGGGGACAAAATGAGGGTTTCAGTGTGTGGGAGTGGGCTGTCAGGAAGCAGGATGAGGTGCGGGTGGCATCTGGTGGGAGGTGGAACACAGGAGGGATGTGGGGATGAGTGGTCTGGGAGTGGGGTACAGGAAGTGGCTGGGCAGGAGATAGGCTGTGGGAACAGGCGAGGGTGGGGGTCGGGATGGGGGATAGGGTGCAGAAGTGAGGTGGAAGGCCTGGGCAGGAAGGACGATGCAGAAGGGGGCAGGGGGCATGATGGGGGGGAGTAGACCGCTTACCTGCCAGCTCCCCAGGGCACAGGAGGCTCCACACACACCCAGCCAGTCCCAGGGACCACCCTCTGCTGTTCCCCTTGGCCAAAATTCTGGTCATTGGGAGCAGTGGAGGTGGTGCCCTCCAGGTGAGCACTTCCCTGAGCTGCCGTCCCCACAGCTGGGGGGTGGGTGGGAGCAGTAGCACCTAGAGCTGTGTCTTCCCCCTGCCGTTCAGAGCTCACGGGCTGGATCTGGCCCCAGTTTGCCTGGATCTGGCCCCAGACACCTGGGCCTCCCCGCTGCCAGCAGGGAGCTGGTGCAGTCACTCCAGCCATGTGGGGAGCCCGCAGGGTAGATTACCTCCATGGACTCCCCGCTGCAGGTTGGTCCAGCACCAAGCCCTGCAGGGTTGATTCAGGCAAGCTGTAAGCCGGATCTGGTTCACGGGCCATAAATTCCCCACCACTGTCCTAGGGACTACCTAAAGCAGCTCTAATACCATCATCTGCCCTAGAATAAAGCAGTACATTTGAAGCTGTGTTGGTCCCAGAATATTAAAGAGACAATGTGAGTGGGTGAATGTCTTGGACCAACTTTTGTTGTTGCGAGAGACAAGCTTCTGAGTCACACAGAGTTCTTCAGACTTCTCGAATATTCCCGGAGTTCTAAGATTTCCTGTAAATCCCCAGTAGCAATTCAGCTAGCTGTTCAGCCAGCTCTCTTAACATCTCAGAGAGGTAGTCATGTTAGTTTGTATCTGTCAAAACAACAAGGAGTCCTGCAGCACCTCTGAGACTGAGATTTATTAGAGCATAAGCTTTCGAGGGTGAAATCCACTTGGAAAGCTATCAAGACCTGATGATTTTTTAAAAGTTTAGCAGTGGTTTTTTTTTTTTTTTTATTTTTTAACATGTTCCTGATGTTTTAGTGGAATGGAATGCATATACCATGATATGACTACATCATCTTTTTTTCCAAATACAGAACAGAAATATTTATTGAAAATTTCTCTTTTCTGCATTTTGTTCATAATTCTATTATTTTCATGTAGTAATGAAAAAATACCATTGATAGAATTATTTTTATTCCTTATAAACTTAAAACCCCCATTCCTTAGTGTGATTTCTGCTGAGTATAGATTTCTTCTTGTTTCCATTTGCTTCCTTAATTAATTTCCAGAAGCTCCTATCATCTGATATATATTTATTGCTGTCAATTTTCCTTTTCTTACTTTTTGTTGTATATCATTGTTTTATAGCTGTCTTTACTAGCTCTCTAAGACAGATCAGTTTTTAACCAATACAGCCTGCTTCCTAAACTGTGTCTTTTCGAACCTCTAATAAAGTCTTTCTAAACAATTCCCAGTCATCATAGTACTTTTGATTAAATTCTTCCTCCTGAGCTGATTTGGCTCATTATATCTTCCGGCTTTCTGAAAGTGACTCTGTTAAAGTACCATGTGTCTATCTATCTATCTATCTATCGATCTATCTAATCACTAGTCGGGACTTTATACTGTTTGCCCCTTATAAAAGTGATCAAATCATGGTTATTTGTCCCTAAGATGCTATTAGTTCTTGTGAGCAATCCCTCTTCATTTGTTGGGACAAGGTTAAAGAATTCCTCTGTGTTGACTGCAACAATTTAGGAATTCCAAGGATGTTTTAGTGCCTGTAGAATGAGACCTCCAGTATATGTCACTCAATACGCAACTGGGAACGGCTGATAGTGGAGCAGAGGGCACAGCTTTAAAGTTCACACCCCCTCTCCAACAGATTGTCATGATGTCCCCCCCCATCCCAAGCAGGGAGATACAGAAGCAGCAGCTCCCAACTGTTTGCTGCTACCTTCCCTGGTAGCTGCAACTCCCAGCAGCTGCCAAAAGGGGCCCTGTCTGCATCATGATACTGAGTGGGGCCTGCAAACCCTGGCAAAAATCTGGGGGGAGGGACAAATGTCCCCACATGCATCTGACTCTTTTTTCCCCACTCATTTTGGATAGATGCTTAAGGATCCTGTTCCCTACTGTGATTTGATGGTCCCTAACAGCCCCCAGCTGACACTTTATCTGGTAGGATATTGATCCACGAGCATTCAAAATAATTTTCTTCTGAGTTTCCAGTAACTTGGAAACAGGTGGTGCCAATTTTGACATAGAGTTTCACTCCCTTTGTCCTTTGACCTGCTCTGTCCTCTGCCAACAAGTTATCACCATTGATTTTAACCTTCCGAGTGTGCAGTCAATTCTATCCGAGTTCAGCAGTGTTTAGAGGATGAAACGTATGATCGTAAATGAGCCATAAATGAGTTCCCCAAGCTCTTGGCCCCGGCAATTAAAGAACATCTTCTCATAATGTCCTTTGGTTTATTCATTCATTCTACTCTCCTCTTCATTTTGTGCTGTCAAGGTTGATCCCCACTGACACTCCGAGTGCAGAAGATGGAGGCCCACAAGAGGCCTTAAAAATACCTTGCCTCTATGGGCTTCTGCTTAAAAGTTTCCTGAAGTCACAGATTCCCTGACCCTGGGAGGTAGCTGCCACCACCCAAGTGAGAAAAACCCTCTTTAAAACCCAGGCAGACACAGTTGGGGTCTCTCTCTGTGGGGTAACCCCAAGCTCTTAACCTTCACTTAGGAGAGAGCTTGGAAACAAAGTGGAAGAAATTCAGCAGCAGCCTGGTAGCTGACCTTTCAGTCTTCATGTCACATTCCTATTTATGAGTCTATTGATGGCTGCTTAGCCAGATTCTGGAGCTGCGGGTCTTATCACAGAAGGGGCAGGTGTTGGTAGCTTTGAGGAAAGGAAGGGCAGTTTTTGGTGGTCTTTCCTTCTTCCCTGCCTCTCCTCATCTGCCCCGTGACAGTATCTCTCAAAGGCTGGGTCTACACGGTGCGACTTTCCCAGCAGACCCATGCTAATGAGCAACCTTGAAATTGCAAATGGCTGTTCATTAGCATGGTCTCATGGCTCATTAGTGTAGTTATGTGAGAGCTCGGTCTCGACAGAGGGGGGCGCCGGTAGTAAAGAGGCCGTGTGGGCATGCCCCTGCCGGCAAAAAGCCCTTCTGTCGCCAGACCCTTATGTCTGAAAAATGCATGTCCTTATATCACTTCTTCAGGCCTCCAACCCTGCTTTGTCCTTCCTTCAACTTGGAAAACAGGATCTGTTTTGGGAGATGCTGGTCAGACACCCAAACTATGTGACCCGTCCAATGAAGTTGTTGATGAATGATAACACCATGTCAAACTAAACATCCCATTCACTGATACCAAAGACCACAACTCCTGAGACCACGGGGTGGAATTTATATTGCCCATAGGAGCGTAGGAGCTATAATCTCACCCATGACCAACGTGGACTACATTGTGGGGTTCGGCACAGTCCTGACTCACCTCTGGAGCAGCTCCAAGAGGCAGGGTGATACAGAAACACCACTGAAGTCTCAAGGTCTCGGCTGCTGGGGCAGGAAGTGATTTGGTACTGGGCTAGCTGAGCGTCACATGATCAACCACCCTGGGCAAGCATGTCTGTGCTGGGAGGACAGAGGCAAGGCTCAAACAATGCTACACCCCATCTCTGTCCACTTCTTCTGTCCTCTTCTCTTCCGTAATGCCATCCCCTCATGGCTGATGCAAAACCCTTCTCTGGAGCTGCTGCCCCCAGGAGCTCTGTGTGAACCTCCTTCCTCTTCCCCAGCTAGCCGTCGATTTTCAAACCTGAGCAGCCAGCCCCAACCGGGCCCGCATCCACTGCAGGCCCGGGCACAAGGCAGATGGTGCCACACCCCTGGAAGGGGCGGGGCCTCAGGCAGAAGAGGCAGGGCCAAGGGCAGGCAGCTCTTAGCGCCACTCAGAGCCTGGTGCTTGGCCCCCCCAGCACTCAGAAGCCACTTGGAGCAGTGGAGTGATGCTCCGGCAGTGTTTCCAAGGGGTCCGGAGCTCCACCACAACTGCCCCTTTGAAACATCAGTCCCCTGTGCGGTAGCCCTGCATGCACTCCCCATGTTGGTGGGCCTGGCCAGCCCCTTTTCCCACTGGCCTGTGCCTTTGAATGACTTTCTCTTGCTGCAAATTATTTATTTGTACCTGTGTCGTTGGACCCTGCAGCCTCGCACGTTACCCTCTCCCAAGTGCTCAAAGATGCTGTTTGCCTGGAAGATGCTGCTCAGAATCCAGCTGTGTTTTAGTCAGTTGTTATTACGTCAGCTGCTTCCACCGGGGTTATTTCACTGCAGCTTACCCACACGCATTTCCACTGGGGGGCTTTTCTCGATATCCCAGAGCCTATTACAGCTTCTGAATATGAATATGCTCAGAGACGGCTCATAAACAAGAAAGCAGAACCACAGTGCTGGTTAGCAGCTGTTCCGGAGCCCAGCAGAGTCTCACGCTGGTCATTACACTGGGATGTATGCTACGCTGGGACGCTCCCCACTCACAGATGAGGCCATTTCTGATTTTTGTTCAGCCATAAAGCCTGATCTTGTTTATCATCCCCTGCTATAAAATTTCAGGCTTCGTTTTACATCTCATATGAAAGGGACAGGAGCCAAAGTGCCTGTTGCATTATTTTCATTGAACTGGTGGCAAGCATAGAGACTTAAAAATTACTCCTGCGGCTGGTGTCTGCAATTAAATGAAACACTAGGGGTCAGACTGTGTCTGTCTTTGGCAGGCCCATCGTCAGGGAGGGGCAAGGGGGCAACTCCATAGCTGCAGTGGCAGTGGCAGTGGCCAGGAGTGTGTGGCCCCTTTGAAATGCCATGGGAGCATCACTCCGTATGGCTCCTAAGTACTGGGGGAACCCAATGGCCTCACCCCTTCTTCCCCAGCCTCCACCCCTTCCAGGGACATTGAGCTGCCTCTGCACATGTTGCCCCTGCATCTGGAGTGGCTGTCTCAGCCCCGCTGGTCTTTGAGGTGGTGCGTTGAGAGCCATTCTCCTTCCCAGACACCCCCCGACCATAAAATACCCCTTTAAGAGTCTGCAGGGGGGCTGGTGGAAACCCACTGGCTAAGCCTACATGGCGATTTGTTTTTTAAATAATTTACCCAATTTGTGCTACACAAAATTTGTGTAAATTGTTTCAAAATACCTTATACCGAACCATATACCTTATTTCGACATACTTTATACCAGCGGTTCCTTTCCAGGCAGGGACCCATTTTGACAATTCAGGAACGCTTGGTGACCCAAGGCAACTCAAAACTGGGGGAGAGGGGGAGAGCGGAGCAGTAATTAACTTATTTTGTGCCTGAGGCAAGAATATAAAATTGCCCGCCTCATGTTTATATATTTATAGCAGTTACTTCGTAGAAGAAGGGAAAATATATTAATAATAATAAAATAATAACACCACGTTTATTATAGTGGCAGAGAGGTAGCTGTGTTAGTCTGTATTCTATCAAAACAAACCAGCAGTCATGTAGCACTTTAAAGACTAACAAAATAATTTATTAGGTGATGAGCTTTCATGGGACAGACCCACTTCTTCAGATCAATGTTTACATTTATTATTATACTGATCTGAGTTGTGGTGGGGGAAAGACCCTCATCCCCAAACCATTCTCCTCCTATTCCCCCAGCTTAAACCCCACACTCAGAAGCTGGAGGGGCTGGGGGAAGTCATGATCAGGGGCTGGCGGGACTCACACTCGGGCTGGGGTGGAGTCACACTCAGGGACTGGAGGGAGTCACACTCAAGGGCTGCAGGTGTTGGGGGAGTCACACTCAGGGGCTGGGGGGGACACAAACCAAAAATGAAAACTGACAAATCAGCTACATAGAACAGAGGGGAGGCAAAAGGGAGGAAGAGAGGAGGGGGGTAAATATTACTTACTGCAAGAGTCTATTAAACGGCTTGCCTGGGATACCTGTGAATATCAAAGGTGGAGAAGCTGTCTTTGTAATGCGTAATTGCTTTGCCATTGACGGAGAGAACTGACGGATGTGGCAGCGTTAAGGAGGTACAAATGGCTCCTTTAAGAGCCTCGTGCAGCTCTGAGCGGCTGGCGACCCTTAACAGATCTAATTGTGACCCATGTTTGGGTTCCGGCCCATGGGTTGGGAAGCACTGCCTTATACTGAACGTGGTGCATTCAGAATAAGGGGCTATTCCAAATGTTGGTTTACTCCTCATGCGGCAAGGGGTGCCTAGAATAACAGTTCTGTTTTGTCCTCTGGGAAAAAACGCAGCATTGCTATTTCAGGATACCAGTGTACCCCAAAGCATCCACCATGTAGCCATGGCCACTGAGTCCTAACCAGTTGCATCTGAGACTTCCAAAGAGGTTCTTCCAACCAGTACCAGCCTTGTCCAACCATGCTGGGCATGCGATAGGCCATAGGAGCACAGTCCAAATAGCTGGCTACGCAGTGGGGGGGGTGGCTTTCTGTGCTGGGAAAGGTACAATACGAGGAGTCAGTGATGCTCTTCCACTCCCAGTGTGCCCATGGACGTGACACCAACCACGCTGCTAAGCACTGAGACGTGGCAGCTATGGGCACTGCA
Organism: Carettochelys insculpta; assembly: GCF_033958435.1. NCBI lineage: Eukaryota > Metazoa > Chordata > Testudines > Carettochelyidae > Carettochelys > Carettochelys insculpta. Next base: position 8,710,020 of record NC_134138.1, read on the forward strand.
GGGCATGTCTATTCTCCGTCTGGGAGCCAGCCTCCCAGCCACACTCCACAGGCATGGGCTAGAGGGGCTTGTGCTGGCCCTCCAGAAATAGCATATACACCAGGGCTGGGCAAAATCACTCCCAGGGGCTGTATCCGGCCAGCCCAGCATTTCTCTCCAGTGCACCCAGCTGATGAGCAGAGCATGCTGACTTACAGCCAGCAGCGTGTGTTCAGCCGCCCCTCCCCCACCAGCTGGTTCCATCTGCAGCTGAGCTGCTCCTAGGATTCTCCTGCTAGTTGTGCAGAGGGGAAGGGGCAGAGGGGAGGGGGCAATGCTGAGGTCAGGGTGCTCCCCTGCCCCGGTACCCTTCTCTGCAGAGATTGGGGAGAGGGAGAGACGCAGGGGAGCTGCTCTAGTCTGAAGCATGGCTGGAAAGCGGCGCACTCAGGAGTGCGGAGCAGGGGAGGGGGAGACAACAGGGCAGGACAGATTTCCCTTAAAGAAACAAAGGGCGGCTTCTCTCAGGAACTTACCCAGCCGCAGCCAGCACAACACACTGTGTCACTGTCATACACACCATCTGTGCCACACGCACAGTCACCCTCACATAGACACTGCAGCACACAGTCAACGTGTGTCACAACGTCTGCCTCTCGCACAGAGTTTCTCTTTCACATGCACGCACTCTCTCTGTCTCTCCCTTCAGCCCCCAGCCCTGCCCCTTCTGCCTGAGGCCCTGCCCCTTCCCAGGCGGGGCGGAGTCTGGAACCTGTGCCAAAGTTCATGGAGTGGTCCCTCTGCAAAAATTATTGCCTAGCCCAGTATAGTCAGGACTTTGATGCTGAACTTGGGGTCTTAAGCCCACCCTACTCCTACGTCTCCAGTGCTGGAGCTGGAATGGTTACACGGCTCTTTTCTGAGTTGCACACAAGCGATGTAGTACAGGTCAGTAGACCCAGACTGGAAGGTTGTTGCCAGCCTCACGCTGACTGTGGCAGAGCTGCCCAAGTCTGACCGATCTCTGTGCATCAGCTAATGCTGAGGGGAGGATATTGGTAGTGTGGCAGATCACAGGCTCAATACATCAAGAGCCTGATGGAGGGAGAACATTTTGGGTCCTTTTGGGGACCAGGGAGTGGGTGGGTGCAGCCCACCCATGACTAAAAGTTCCCTCTCAAAGCACGGTGGACCCATTAAAAGACATGGTCCCAAGCGAAGTGGGGGGACAGCTGAAAAGAGAAACAGGGATGGGAGTGGAGGTCAGAGGTTTAAAACAAGGGAGCCAGAAGGGGACACCGAGCAGAGAACCCCAGACAGAGCCCACTGCTCATCGAAAGCTTTGAGGGAGCCAGTGGGCGCCACCCAGAGGAACTCTGCCCGGATTCGTGAGTGGAGGGTGGAGCAGAAATAGACCCCACAGTCACAGGCCTCCCCCACAGCCAGCATCTTCTCTCTGGGGCTACAGATGGCCACTCTAGCTACAGCCAGGAGGAGGCTGACGAGGAGGTCCCGCAACTTAGTGGGGCCACGGATGTGGTGTGCCAGGATCAGGAGGTATGGGGAGAAGTGCAGCCAGAACCTCAGCAGGAGGTTCTGGAGCAGCTGGAAGAGGGGCTGCAACCTGACACACTCGACATAGGTGTGTGCCAGGGTCTCCCTCGTGCCGCAGAACGAGCAAGTGTCCGGGAGGGGGGTGAACGATACCAGGTACACGCCCATGCTCACTGCCCCGCGAACATTTTGGGTGTTTGATAAATGCCTTTTTGTTTACCTAGTAGGCTCACGGAGGGTGCAGCCCTGCAGGCTGGATAAGCAGCTGGAGATTATTAGGAGACAGCCAGCAACAGAACCTAATCAAGCACCTGGGACCAGTTAAGGCCTCTGGGCTCCCTATAAAATGTTTCTCCTCAGGCGGCAGGGGAAGGAGTGGAGAGGTGTGCAAGGAGGAAAGAGGCAGCAGGGCAGGGCAGGGCAGGGTAGGGTAGGGTAGGGTGAGGCGAGGCGAAGTAAGGTACAAGGGGGCAGGTAGCAGATGGAAGTGATGGGTGAAGTGGCCCAGGGAAGGGTCATTGAGTTAGGACAGGAACAAAAGCCCCACCAGCTCCCTCTTTCCTAGGGTCCCTGGGCTGGAGTCCAGAGCAGTGGGCAGGTCTGGACTCCCCCCACCCTTCCTTGGGAGGGCGGTCTGGCTGGGGGAACAAGAGCAGCCCAGAATTTGTGGAGGGGGCCTGGCTTCACCCCTGCTTAGGACTGGCCTGCCATGAGACTGGCTCGGTAAGCAGGGACCCTTGCCTTTGGCAAGACACAAAGCAGCAAAGGGGCTTCCGTGAGTCACTGAGGCACATAAGAAACTGCCAAGAAGTGCAGAATCCCTGGAGGACTAGACAAGGAATCTGTCACAGATTCCAAGGCCAGAGGAGACCACTGTGATCATCTCCTCTGACCCCCTCTGACACAGGCCAGAGACCTGCCTCCAAACATCTCCAAGAGCAGGTCTCTAAGAAAAACAGCCAACCGGGATTTAAAAATTGTCAGGGATGGAGAATCCACCATGACCCTTCGTAAGCACTTCCAAAGGCTAATCTCCCTCGCGGCTCCAAATGCGTGCCTCATAGCCTGCCTGGCTGTCCATCTTCGGCTTCCAGCCAATGGATCGTGCTCGACCTTCTCTGCTAGATGGAAGAGCCCACTCTCAAATATTCGCACTTATACACTGGATGCAAGTTGCCCGTCCACCTTCTCTCTCTATTTTTTTTTTAAAGATCAATAGATACAGCTCGAGTCTCTCCCTGTAAGGCAGGTGTTCAGGTCCTTCCATCATCCTGCTGGCTCTTCTCTCCCTCCCCTTCCATTGGTCCACTTCCTTCTTGAATTGTGGGCACCAGCAGTTGGACCCAGAATCCCAGGAGCAGATGCACCAGAGTCAAATGCAGAGGTATGATTGCCTGCTTGCTTCTATATGAGATGCAAGGATTGTGTTAGACCTTTTTGGCCACAGTGTTGCACAGGGAGCCCCTGTTCAGCGAATCAGCCATCACAACCACCCAAACTTTTCCCCATCCGGTCAATAAGGCCTATGTTCTTTGTTCCTACATGTATTCATTTAAATTTTAAATTGCATATTGTCTGCTTATACCCAGTGTACCAAGCAGTCCAAATTGCTCTGAATCAGTGACTTGTTCTCTTCATTCTTCATCACTCCTCCAGCTTTTGGGTAATCTGTACATTTATCAGTGACAATATTGTGTTTTCTTCCGCGTCCTTGATAAACATGTTACATCACACAGGGACCGATAAGAATTGATCCTTGTGGGGACCAGTGTTTCCTGTAAGCTGAGAACTTGGTGGTTGCCCGGGAGAGATTCAGACCCAGCCCAGCTGATTAGCAGAGAACCCCTGGCCGGCAACATGTGTTTTTGTTGGTGATGCACATCATGCGTGCCTTAGTGCATATAACAAAATTTTATGCCATCCATGGATGGAATAAATTTGAGGGAACATTGGGTGGGCACCCCTGCAGTGGTAACAAACACAGTCAATGATTGCCCACGGCTTTCAGTTACGTGTTAAAACCTATGAGTTAGGCAGTTTTTAATCAATTTGATGTCAGACTAACAGGCCTATAATTACCTGGATCATCCCATTTACCACTTTTAACTGTTGACATGCTGTTCACTTTCTTCCAGCCTTCTGAAGTGTCCACTGTACTCCAAGACTTATTGAACAGCAAAATTTATGAATAAGCAAGTTCCTGAGCCAGCTCTTTTGAAAATCTTGGATAGATTAGCTGGATCCTCTGTCTAAAAAATGTCTACCTTTCATAGGTGATGTTTATCATCCTCTTGAGATACATTACACTTTCATTCCTCCAGCATCTTCATCATATGAAGATGAGTATCTTGTTTCTCCCAAAAATACAGAACAGAAAAATTTATTTAACACCTTCTTATTTGGCATTATTATTCACAATTCCTAAACTATTATTCATGGTTTCTCCTTTCTATATTTCAATACCCTGACTTTCATACAGGTACAAAACATCTGGACACATGCCTTATGAAGAGATAATGCTCCCCTTGTTTGCCTGCCCCCTAAACCAGGATGCTTCTGCCACTCCACATTTCAACCTTCGCGGGATAATTTTATTTTGAACTGACAATCCATCGCTGGCACAGAAAGAGATAAAAGGACTTATACAAAAAAATTAGCCATGGCGTGAAGTTGCGATCATGCCGGAGACACACACAACCTGCCTGGTCTGGGAGTTTCTTTCAAATTGGAAGCCTAGAGAAAATATTCACACAACCCTTTGTCAGCTCAGCCTCCATGTTTTTGCACAGGTCTGGGCACAAGAGCTATGAATCACAATTTAAACATCCGCTGGTGACTCCTCTGAGGCAGGGTCACTATCTGGCAGTGGAGGAAGGGTTCATTTAGCTTCAGATTCTTTCTGGCACAGTAGCCAGGGCTGGATTTGGAAAAAACACTTTTCTTGTCCCATTTGAAATGAGCACATAAGGCCAACAGACCCAGGTTGTTAGCACTAGGGAGGGAACCTGTGAGCCTAGTGTCTAAAGCCCTGCACTCTACCATGTGAGCTAAAGGCCAGCTGGCTCTTAGCTTAGGCTGTAGAGCAGAGCCTTCACTCACCCCAGAAGAGGTCTCAGTACCTCTGGGTACTACACATGCTTGGGGGTTTCTGAAACTATTCACAAATGCCAATTTACCTAACGATAAAATAGCCCTTGAGAAAGAAAAGAACATTACTTTTGAGTGGACTGGCCTATTTTGGTCAAATCAAATTATTTCAACAAACGCCTGCTTGTGCAACATTGCTCTACAGGTGACGGGTTTTTAATTTGACTCTATGGCTAGGTCTACATTTGCCCCCGACTTCGAAGGGGGCTTGTTAATCAGGGCCATGGGAGATTACTAATGAAGCACTGCAGAGAATACGCAGCACTTCATTCGGCTAATTTTCCCCCATGGCAACTTCGAAGCAGCAAAATTTTGGGGAGTAAAGGGACTTTGAAGTAGCACAGGCACTTTGAAGTGCCCACATCTACACGCATGTTGGCACGTCAAAGTTTGCCACTTGGAAGTGGCTGCGGGGGAAAATTAGCTTAATGAAATGCTGCATATTCACCACAGCACTTCATTAGTAATCTCCCGTGGCCCTTCGAAGTTGGAGACAAGTGTAGACAAGCCCTATATGGGCCAGATTCTGATCCGTTATAGGCAATTCCATTTCATGGCAACTGCTGAGGTTTTCCCATTGGTTTTCATTCCCAACTTTTTGGACACTTTGGAGAAAAGGAATTTGTGTTGAAACACCCACATTGGAATAGAAAAGGTCACCTTTTGATTTGGCAGGGTCTCTCTTTTCTCCCTCTATCCCCCCACCACCCCTCCAACTCTCTAGCCAAGAGATTCCCCCCGGTTCTCTAACCTTTGTGCTGAAAACGTTTTCAAAATAGATATGTCTCAGTGAAATGTTTTGGCTTTGAAACAGCATATTTTGACAAAAAGAGAAGAGCAAAATGGGAGAAGAGTGCTTGTTTTTGCAGTGTGCTACAGCTTCCATCTATATTTTAAGTGCATTTATTCCAGAGAGACTTGTCAGATCAGCATCCCTGGGGCATAAAGCCCTATATTATGCACAAAAGAAATCATCCTTGGGGAGAAATGATGCCACCTTCCTTCCCGTGCCCTACCAATAGGCATTAGGTCTATCCGTGGTGACACAATAATCCAGGCTCTATCTTTTAGACTATACTGAAAAGGGGGAAAAAAATAACTGTAGCAGCCAATCTCAGAGCCCAGGTTTACAACTCAGGCTCATGTAGGTCACATTATGGGGTCTAAAACTGCAGCATCAACATTCAGGCTGGAGCTGGAACCCAGGCTCTGAAACCTGGCAAGTGGTGGGGCCGGGGCTCAGACCCCAAGTTCTGCACTGCTAATTTAGCCCAGTGGTGCAAGTCCTGGACTCCCAAGCCTGCAGCTCTGCTCTGCGGCTTGCCACCATGGGACCCTTACTGCAGCATAGAGAGACCCTCTGTCCAGTCAAGTTCGTGATGAGCGTTCCCTCTAACTTCTTCCATCCATGGGCGGAATAAATGTTATGTGCACCGAGGCATATGCAGATGTCTACCAGTAGCAGAAATGCATGATGCCGGCTGTGGCCATCTGTGAGTGCTCTGCTAATCAGCTGGGTGGCACCTGAATCTCTCCTGGGCAGCTGCCAAAGGGCTCAGCTTACAGGGAATGCAGTTATTGACCGGTGTGCTGAGAGTGGCAAATATTAGGTTGGTTTGGATAATATGACACCTATCTGCCAGCTGTGACCTTTAACTACCTCCAGCAGAGGGGCACGGGTGATGGTGACATAAGGACATCACTGATCTGCTAGGGTTTCCCACCAGGGATGTAAGACTCCTGAGTACCAGACAGTCCCATTCCGAAATAGAGCCTTTTCACTCAAACGTGCCTTGGAGCAAGCATGTTCTTAGGATTTGTACTGTCTGACATCATGGCGTGTATCTGGCATATTTTTAATTTAACTTTTCATTTTCCAGCAGAAACTAGAGTTGGCGGCTACATGACCTGCAATTGTTTTTGCTCTCAAAAATCATCCCCTCTCCCCGCTGCTCAGCTGTAACCCAGAAGATCTGATCTGCTTGCAGGAACGTCTCTATGTCTTAGTACACAGAACAAGGCTGCACTGCACAGCAGGTGAAAGCCTTCAGTGGGCACCATGAACCTTCTGAGGTTCAATGTGATAACCACGACATGTTTCATCTCCATCTCGGCTTTTGACACATCTTTCCACCCTGCATGCTAGACATTGTACGGGGCCTCTTGGAAAGTCAGGGTATATTACATCCCTTTTTTATGATAGGCGTGGCTGGAACTTTGCCATTTAGCTCCTGGGGATCTCGATGGCCTGTTTTTCCTTATTTCTTTGCACTATGGTTTTCCAATGGGATGTCTGCAATGTCTTTTAATGAAGCTCCTGATGGAGAGGGTGTTCTGACAGACACATGAGACCCCTGGGCAAGGAAGAGAGGCAACTCTGAACTCCGCGGGGGGCGTGGCCTCCGGAAGAGGGGCGGGGCCTCAGATGCAAGGGGCGGGGCCAGAGCAGCTAGCCCTTAACGCTGCCCAGACTGCCCTCCACTTCTCTCAACTCTGTCCAGGGCACACTGCTTGGGGCTCCAGCAGCAATTTAAAGGGCCTGGGTTTTTGACGCTACTGCTGCTGCATTCAGAGTGGTGGCAGCTGGAACCCCAGGCCTCTTTAAATTGCGAGGCCTGGGGAAGTTGCCCTGTTTGTCCCCCTTCCCAGTTAGGGGGCCTGCTGACCCCATATTATTTCACTCTATCAAAGGGAGTTGGGAATATAATTCCAGGGATAAATAAGGGCAACCAGCCCAGACTAATGACTCTGGTCACACAGGACAATCTCTGTATTATACCTGCCTCTGAGTGAAATCAGGCTGCAGAAGGTAAGACCTTCCACCTGTGTGATCATCACCATCCCGTCAGAGGTAAAACCATGATCTGCTACAGACTGAGAGCTAAAGGGACAGGTGTCCCTGGGTGAGGCTATAACAGACTCCTGCCATCTGCGGATCGGGGATAAGTGAGGACCTGTAAGGCATACAGGCCATGGGGCCACTCTAGAATCACAGGATCATGGAAACGTAGGGCTGGTTAGAACCTTGAGGCATCATCAACTCCAGCACTCTGTGCTCCACACCTACTGCTGTCCCACCCCCTTCACTTTCTGAAACAAGACTCTGTCCCCAGTAGCCTCGGAGAACTTGCTGGATGGGTTCTCGTTCGCCTCACACAGGTTGCTCCATGGACTGCAGCAAAGATAACAAAGCAGTCTGCCAACCAAGCACCCCATGGCTAACAGCATGACTGTTGTTGTTCAAGAAAGTCCAGCTCTGCCCAGGGTGGTGGGAAAGAGGAGCTCTGATGGGACACGGTGTTGCTGATAGAATAACTCGATCAGGCCATCACCAAGCAGTCCATCTCCCTTCGTGGGATCCCCTTCCTGCCCATCCAGGCTAATAGTCATTAGCTGCATGTATCCTCCATGAATTTCTCCAGTTCTTTTTCAACACTCTTTAAATTTTGACCTTCACAACATCCGCTGGCAAGGATTTCCCCAGGCGAATTGTGCTTCGTGTGACGAAATACTTTCTTTTGTTTGTTTTAAACCTGCTGCCTATTATTTTCATATGGTGAGCCCTAGTCCCTGTGTGATGAGCAGTAAATAACACTTTCTTGTTTACTTTCACTATCTCAGTCATGATTTTATAGATCTCTCTCATATCCTCCTTTATTCATCTCTTTCCTAAGATGAAACGTCCCAGTCTTATTAATCTGTCATCACATGGAAGCTGTTCCATACCCCTAATCATCTTTGTTGCCCTTTTCTCAACCTTTTCCAATTCTAATATATCCTTTGAGAAGATGTGGTCACCTCATCTCAAACAGTATTGAAGATGTGGGTGTGCCACGGCTTTATACACAGATAATGATATTTCCTGTCTTTTATTATCTATGCCTTTTGTAACATTTCCAAATGTTCAGTTTGCTTTTTTGCTTGCCCACTGCACATTGAGTGCATGTTTGCAGAGAACCGCTCACAGTGACTCCAAGATCTTTCTTAAGTGGTAAAAGCTAATTTAATCGGTATCATTTTGTATGTATAATTGGAATTGTTTTCCAATATGCATTACTTTGTGTTGATCAATGTTGTAGTTCATCTGCCCATTTTGTGAGATCCTGTTGTAATTCATTGCCATCTGCTTTGGACTTAACTATCTGGATTTCTAGAAGAGTTTGGATAAGATAGAAAATCTCCTTGCTTTGTAGTTTAAGCCCATCTGTAAATTCTCAGTGTCAGGAGCAAACTTTCCCTGGAGACTGCTGGAAACCCTGTACAGAACATGATGGACCAATGATTCTGGTCACTGAGGATCCTGTTTGCCAGTTTCTATGATTCCCTATTCCTTACTCAGCCAGGATCAGTAATAAGGATTTGTGGCTATTAATTTTATTGCTGATGTTATATTCCTTAAGTATCAACAACATATATGGAGATATACCTGTCTCACAGAGCTTGAAGGAACCTTCAGAGGTCATATAGCCCCATCCCCTGCCCTCACAGCAGGATGTATCACCATTCCTGAGAAGCTTTTTTTTTTTTCCTATTTTAAAAATGTATTTGCCCTCGATGTCCCCTTCAAGGATTGAATTCACAATCCTGTATTTACCAGGCTAATACACAAACTGCTGAGCTCTCTCTCCCCACTACCTGTCATTTACTGAGCCATGATAGAGGGTGTAACTCTGTAACACAGTGAAAAGCCAGGCCCCTTCTCCATGGGATTGGGTAGCAACTATGATCTGCCCAGATGGCCAAGATTTGTCACAACAGAAACAAACACTGCCAATAAAACCTGTCATCCCTCAGGTGATATAGCAGATTATGTGCCGTATTACCTATCTTGATTGGGCTGACAATGTCTCTCCCATGCTCCTTTCCCTTCTTAGGACCATTTATTTTGGGCTTATATGAACCACATTGCATCCCTGCTCAGGCCAATACCTAGCTCCTTCGGTCTTTGCGTAGCTCATCATTAGGAGCAGCTTTGACCTCTACAGAACAATGCAGTGCCCACTGAAAACAGCATGTCTGTCTTTTGAAACAAGAGCTTTGTAGAAGCTGCATTGAAATTGTTCCTCTGACTAATTTTCCCTGACGACCTCTGAGAGCTGAGGCACCCAGCATAAACCACTGCTGTGTTAATGTGACATTGAATTCGGATGCACTACTCCTCCAGGCTGTTTCTTCTTGGGAAGAGCATTTTGATCCCACCCTGTCACTGTCACAAAAACACCCGCAAATTCTCACATGCCTTCGAGGGGGTGGACTAGAGAGAGGAAGGAGATCCTGAGGCAAAGTTGTTTGCTTCAGTACTGTGGATGGGTTTGTGTGTGAACGAGCTGCTCTGAATTCCCACTGCTTTAGCTGTGTTATAATGGTTAGAGGCTAGAATCATAGGGTTGGAAGAGACCTCAGGAGGTCAAATCCAATTCCCTGCTCAAAGTAGGATGAATCACAACTAAATCATCCCAGCTAGGGCTTCGTCAAGCCGGGACTTAACCTCTAGTGGTGCTCAAGTTACGGTGGGGGAGGTCAAGGTTAGACAGTTAGAAAAGCTATTTCACCAGGAGGGTGGTGAAGCACTGGAATGCGTTACCTAGAGAGGTGGTATAATACCTAGAGGTATTTAAGTCTTGTCTTGACAAAGTGCTGGCTGGGATGATTTAGTTGGGGTTGATCCTGCTTGAAGGGCTCTCTCTTCTGCCGATACCAGATCTCGCCCTGCACCCCGGCTCTGCATCACATCCATCTTCCCTCGTCCCTCACCACGTTCTGTTTTCCTCACAGCATCTCAGTCAGCCTCCTTGCCCATTCTGTCATACTCTCTTCATTAGTTTCTTATCTGACTTAGCACCCCTCCTTCCTCCTTGCTCCCAGACCCACTCTCCTTGTCCAGATACTCCTAGTCTCCTGTTGTGGCTCCTTGTCTCGATTCCTTCACACAGCCAGCCTGTGGTTCTTGTCCTGTCTGCATTTGAACCAGGCAACTTCCTTCTCTATGCTCTTTAAACCCAGCAGGAAGGGTGCTGAGAGCACAGGGCAGAGAGCCTCTCTGCTCTCAGTTCTTTTTCCTGGACCCGACACAGTGCACGACAGCTCAGAGGGGCAGTTTTAGGGTTTGTCCTCTTCAGCTGCAAGCTGGGACATGCTCAGCACAGAGGGAATTTTCTGGGAGGCGAGCTGCTAAAATCTAAGGAACTTTTACGGAGCACATGCAAAAGAACCTGGCCCCAAATGAGGAGGACAGTCAATTGTACATTCTTACTTCAAAACATGACGGTGCAAGGACTCTCCTCACAGAAGGTTGCCAGATTTTTTTAACATGAGCAAAATCTATTTTTCTTCACTTGTGGTTGGGAAATGTCTGAGCTATTTTGGATTAAACTTTCCAGACTGATTCAGCTTGAGGCAGACGCCAGGTATGGCATGTCACAGCCCAACAAGTGAAATCGGGGCAAAGTTGTAAACAATTGAAAGTAACTAGGACTTTATATATATACATGCATACACACACACACACATATATATATAATATGGAGATACACATCTCATAGAGCTGGAAGGGACCTCAGAAGGTCATTGAGTCCAGTCCCGTGCCCTCTTGGCTGTACAAAGCACCATCCCCTCTTTATTTAAAAATAAACTATTTGCTCCAGATCCCAAAATAGCTCTATGAAGGATTGAGCTCACATCCCTTGATTTCACAGGCCAGTGCTCACACACCTGAGCTGCCTCTCCAACTGATTGACTGTGCTGTTTCAGAAACTTAGAATGGGATGTTTCAGGAAGCCTTAATTATGGGCATCAGGGCAAACCCTGAAGGGGGAAGGAGCTGGTGGTGAGGGTGTGGGGTTCTGATACCCTGAGCAAGTGAATTTCCCATCACTGTGTTGCTGGGGCCCAGAGCTGCTCACCCTGTAGGGTGCGGAACTCCCCAAGACGAAGGCTGTCTAGAACGCTCATCTCACTAAGCCAGACCAGGATTCTGTTTTACTCAACCTGGAGTTGTGGTAGCATTGCTGGAATTGGTGATGCGGAGTTTAGGAGGATGTTCTTTGATACTGTGAGCATTGATTGCCAGGGGAAGGGGCAGGGGACAGCTGGGTTGATGAGTGTACAGGATGGGGCTTGAACCTCTGTAAACTTTTTTCTCAGCCAGTTTACCCCCGGCCTCAGCGAGAGGGCCTCCTCTGTTTCCCATTAAACCACTGTTGGCTGGCTAGTAGGGTGATCATCTGTCCTGCTTTCAGTGGGACAGTCCTGTATTTGGGACACCAAAAAGGTGTTCTGACTTATTTTATAAAAAGAACTAATTGTCCTGTATTTGCTACACACACAGCTGCCTGCTGGGGAGCAGGTAGTGTATCGTAGCACAGGGCCAGTGATAGCTCAGTGGAGAGAGCATTGGTTTGCTAGATTAAGCTGGTGGGCTTAATCCCTGAGGGGGCCATGCAGGGATCTTGGGTAAGCTATTTTTTTAAGGGAGGTGGTGGTGCTTGGACCTCCCAAGAGGGCACAGGACTGGACTCAATGGCCTCCCGAGGTCACATCTAGCTCTATGAGATGTATATCTCCATATGCATATATACACGCTCTCTGCTAGCAAGGGAGCTGGCAGGTTAGCTACTTCCCCTTCCCTGAGCCTCAGGGGAGTGCCCAGTGTGCTCTGTCCTGGCTGTTTCCCTGAGGCTCAGGGAAGGGGGTGGAAGTGCCCCCCCACATCCTGTATGTGGCCATGGGAGGTATGGTCACCCTAGGGGCTGGTGAGCTAATTTGTATTAAATAACAAACCTCATGGACAGCCTTCACGAAAACGCCAGCGAAACCTGAAGGAAGGTGTTTTGCCTCACACTTTTCTCCCGTGCATGCAAATGTGTTTTGGTCCTACGTGCACCTGCATTTATAGCTTATGAAATGGAGGAATGAAAATGCCCTTGTTTTTGATGAGAGTTCCACCCATGTTGTGTCTCAAGACCAAACATGACATGCCCCCAGAAGAGGGATGGTAAATAGCCCACGAAAATATGACTGTGTCCATTATTCTGAAAATGCTCTCCTTTCCTCAGGGATTGGATAGGTGGTGTCTTGCCCCTGCTGTCTGTGCAGTGGTCAGGAATAACATGTATGTCCTCACCCTCTTGGATACAGATAATAAAGCCACAAAATATTCATTGTGGAAATCTTTTATAGGCTGCAAACTTGGTGATTAACCATAGGGCTCTGGGCTCCTGCTTCTAAGCTGTAGTTTGCCATATTGTTCAAATGCACCGATCTCTTCCAAATAGTATGTCACAAACATAGGGTACCATTTGGAACATTGGCATGGGGAAGGAGGCGGCTTTACCAATTTGGGAAGAGAGTTCATGCTCGGGTGTAAAATAAAAAGAATAAACATGAGATCAAGGAGGAATCAGGCCAAATGTTTTAGGATGGCGTGACCAGACTGAGCATGAGAAGGAGACACATGTGGCTGCAGAGCCACAGGTTGGCCACCCTAGTTTTAGGAGATACATTGGGAGAAGGCTGTTAAAATAAAGTTGCTCTCTTGTACAGTTTTCACTGTATTCTTTTCCATCTGCTGTGCTAAAGTGCTGGGAGGTGTTATTCCGGGCTGTTAAACAACAGCCACCTTTGACCCTAGTGGCAGGTAGAATTGTTCATTGATGAAAAAGCTCTAAAAATCTCTTAATTGGGAGGAAAAGTACAATATAAGCAATTTATTAGTATGTATGTATACAAAATCCTCCCCATCCCCATAAACAAGCTGGAAATGGACACTAAAATGGTGACATGATTTCTTATTGCGATTTCCATAATGTTGCTTTTTCATCTCTTTCCTTTAAAGCAACATAAAGACCATTTATTGGTTTTCGGAAATTCTATTAACAATGGCAGCATTAGAACCCCTTATTTGTGTAAGGTCTAGAGAAAGATATTGGCTGCTTGGAAATCCAGCAAGTCTCTTTTGGAGACATTAAACTAGCCTCCGAAACATATGAATGAACTTAAAAATGCTGCAAACTTGAACACTTTTAAAGCTGCACACTGAAAGCTGGCAGTCAAGGTGACTTTTTATTCGCAGTGACTCATGGACTTAGTGTATAAAGACCACACCAAAGAATAGGCTTTAAGCATGGGAATGCAGAGATGGTTAATATCTGTGCCCTGATTCAATAGTAGCTGTCTTTTTATAGGATTTATATGGAGCACTTTTTTGATACTGATTTGTCTGGTTTTTTTTCATATGCAGTTTGTAAATTCTTTGAGTCAGTGGCTGCTGCTGGCTATGTGGTGTACAGCACCTAGCACGTTGAGGACTCCTGGTCAGCTGGCACCTGGAGTCTCTCTTGCAATATAAATAACATTTGCCCATAGTTGATGAGTATCTGGAACAATCTTACTTTTACTTAGCTCTTTGTCACATCTGTTATTCTATCACAGAGAGAACAGCCTGGTAACCATGGACAAATATTGATTCTTTAATGGGGACCACTATCACTCGTCCTTACAGCAACCCTCATTTGCTTCAATAAAACCTATTATTTATATTTTGGGGGGAAAGGGGCTGAGATCCAGCCTGAAGCAGGGCCAGAAACAACATGTGTTGCCCTGGTACAAACAATAGGTGTCCATAGTAGCATTTAGACTCATGCTCATTAATCCTATTAATCAGAGTGAAAACACAACCAAATCCTCTATCATAGATAGATCTTGTGTTTGTACCATGCCTACCAAATGGAATATTCTAGTCACCAACATAAGAACAGCCATTCTGGATCAGCCCAAAGGTCCATCAAGCTCAGCAGCCTGTCTTCCAACAGTGACCAACGCCAGGTTTCCCAGAGGGATGAAGAGAACATGTAAACATCAAGTGATCCCTTCCGTCATCTATTCCAAGCTTCTGACAAACAGACAAATAAGGACATATAATAATAAGAAACTCGAAGGCAAAGGTATTTTAGAAAGAAAACAGCATGACAATGGTTGCAATTTCCTCACAAAGCTGCTTAAAAAAGTTCAGTTATTTTGGGGGGGAGAGGAGTTTTTTGATGCAAAAACATCCATTTTCATACCCAAAATGAGTTTTGGGTGAAAAAAAAAATCCCACATGTGAAAACTGAAAAAGAATATTTTTAAATGAACAACTTTTGGTTTTCATCAACTGAAACTCTTTTCGGGGTTTTGACAGTCAGAATAGGAACAATTGTGATTGCTGGATGTTCATTTAAAAATGATTTTGAGGAGTTTTTGTGTTTTGATGAAACCATAGAGTTCTGTAAAACATGCTTGTGAACAGTTTTCACTTCCTCAAAATAAAATACACTTCCTGAGATTCAATCTCAGTAAGAATTACCCAGAACCAGTGGAAAGAAACGTTTAAGTCAGTGGCAGTTCAAAACCTGCACCTTTTATCTGAACCCCTTTCATGCTGGGGAGTCTGCGAAAGGCAGCTGGATCTGAACTGCTCTGTCTGTGCTCTGGCAAAACGAAAAATACTACTTACTTACTACTTAAGCCCTTGTACTCCGAGTGGTGCATAGGTCATCTCCAAGTCTCCTCCACTTCACTCTGTCTTAGGATAAAACTTCTAGCTGACTCCAGGAATACCATAGTTGTTCTCCTCCAGTCTTACTAGACCTTCTCCACATTGTCCGAGGCCTTCCTCATTTGCATTTCCCTTGTAGATTCCATGGGAGAGCTTGACTGACTGTGCTGGCTGATGATTTTCTGAGAGTGTGGCCGAGCCATCGCCACTTTCTTCTCTTGATTTGACCATCAAGTGGTTCTTGTCCTGCTCTCTTCCAAATCTCATTTGTGACAAAGTCTTGACATTTGATGCGAAGGATGTACCTCGGGCATCTGTTTATGAATGTCTACAACTATCAGGATAAATATTTACACATCCAAACCCAGTCCTGCTTACATCCATCAGTGTGTTGAACACAGAAATCCGCAAGCATTCAAAAACGGGGGCTGAGACACTGTAAACATAAGAACAAGACAAGACAAAGACAGACTTTAGTATAACAAGTTTAAACTTAAAGACAACTCTCAGAATAAAACTACTTGCAATAAAGCAAAGGTGGCTTCAGGCATAACCTAATTCAGTGACACCCCAGCACACGCGCAAGTGCTAGGAACTATAAACCAGAAGAAATGCAGAGAGACATACTGCCTCATGATATCTTTTAAATTCCTCTGGTCTTAGCGGGTTAATGAATTAATTTTGTAACAAGCAGCAGTTCTCTTCAGCACCTTTGAATAATGCCCTGATGAAGACAGGTGAGTTGATCTGTCAAGCCCGAATCACTGCTGCTCCATATTTCCCCAGTGAGCTGGTTGCTAATGCCACTGAATTGATGAAAGAAAGTCAGATTCAGACATTCCCCACTATTTTGTGCAAAGTTTTCCGTAACACCAGAAATCACAGGGAGTAAAAACAGAATTCAGTTATTTTGCACATGCATTCTAACACACCCACCACATGCACATAATGGTAGAGACCCACCTGCAGAGATTCACAATCATTTCACACAAACACCAAGATACACAGTCACACATGCACTCCCAAACCAGACACGCAAGGCTGGGGGTATGCCCTGCCTGTGGACATGACTGTCACTCAAGCACCGACCCAGCAGCTGTAGGATGGAAATTTCTGAGGCAAGTTATGGTATTCTGCTAAAGACCACCATACAAATCCTAAAGTCTGGAGTAGGCCTGTAGTCCTATAGCTCAGAAACCCAGTGAGCATGAGCGGAGAGGTACCTCACTTCCCCCCCAACCCCCAACTCACTCACCAGACCGAGGGAAGTTTGTCCCAGCTCGGGCAGGACCTTGGAGTCTGAAAAGAGGGATGGTTGCCTCGGCAACCACATTCCAAAGAGAGGCCCTGCATATGAGAACCTAATTATGGTGTTTTCTCATCCGCCATCCCAGACTGGTACTCAAAACAAATGTGTTATTGCTTTATGCTGTTAACGTCTTTTGCATCAACCCTCTAGATAAGCACCCCGAATGTGCCAGTATGGAGGCACCATCATTACCCTTGTAGATGCATCATCTATCCTATCTGACATAAATATGTTATTGTCTATCTGTTTTGTTCTAATAACTTGTTAGGAAAAACACCTGTATTAAAGATAAGATGTTCTATAAACTATGGGCGAGGATACTCTGTAACCTTTTTCGGATTATTGGCTTATTGTGCTCATTTTGTCTTGGCTCCAGGACCGATCCAGGCTTGAGTGACACCCATGCCATAGCTTTCCCCCTGCCCATCAATTGTAATCTATTGTCGAGCAGTGCTCCACCGAGTCCTGATGGGCGAAGTGGCCCTCCACCAGTGCTTTGTGTAATAAACCCTCCTGCTTGCTTCATACACAGTATCCAGACTTTGTTTCAACAGCAGCCATTAAAGAACTTGTTTCTTGTGCTTGCAAACTGATGTGCTCATACATTGACGCTCATGCAAAACCGACCTATACATTCACACGCAGACAGAAGCATCACAGTCTGGGGTCTGACTCTCCTCATGATTTGCATCAGGGACAGCAACTCAACAGAGCTGTTTGAAGTTAAGACAGCGGCACTGTCACTCTTTACCGAGCATGGTGCATGCATGCCAATGAGTTCTTTAATGGCTGCTGAGTTGATGTGTGAATGACAATCTCCACCTCAGATTGGACAAAACCTCCCCCAACCCCCGCACTTAAGCACATGCTCTGAATTTAAGCAGCAGATTCTTTCCTCCTCCGATTTGGGTCATCGCAGAGCGTGATCCACGCTGCATCACAATGCCTTGCTCCATCTACAAGCTGACACTGCCAGCCAGAGCAGCAATCTGCTTTTCTTTTCCGATCATGCACACAGAGTCCGAAGGATACTGAATACTCTTTGCAGGTGGCCTGAAATTTACGCAACGGTCCACCTCTCTTTCTAGACAAGCGGTTCCCAACCTTTCCATTAGCATAGCCTCCCCATTATCCCCCCAAACCATTCACAGACCCCCATCAAAGCCAGTTCTTCCCACTGTGTATGCTTCATTAAATAAAACAGGCAACCACAGCATAGATTTTTGGACAGCCATTAATAATTTTAATTGGAAGATAAACCAGCAGTCATGTAGCACTTTAAAGACTAACAAAATGATTTATTAGGTGATGAGCTTTTGTGGAACAGACCCGGGTCTCTCCCGCGAAAGCTCATCACCTAATAAATCATTTTATTAGTCTTTAAAGTGCTACACGACTGCTGTTTTGTTTTGTTAGAATACGGACTAACACAGCTACCTCTCTGTTATTATTGGAAGATGTCCAATTTCAAAATAATAATTGATTGTAACTTTGCAATTTATTTAAAACTTATTTTCTAGGATAAATTTTATTTATCTTTTATTTTTTCACAGACCCCCTGCACTACCCTCAAAGACCCCCAGGTGTTCACAGGCCCCAGGTTAGGAATAAATGTTCTAGACTCTTTGAGACCTTCCCAGAACAGCACACACTTTGGGATCCCGTAACCCAGCATTTGATCGGCCCCTCTGTCCATGAGACTCTTTTCCTACTCATCAACTTTTCCATGAATGATAAACCAGCATGATTGGACACTTCTACGCCTGCTGTTTTATTTAAAGAAGTTTATGCCAGCATCTGATATGAAGACTGCTTAATCTTTTGGTAGGTTTGGTGTCAGTCATCCATGTTTCTGAGACAAATAGGTGAGTGGGCAAAAGTCACACTGAGTTAAATCTAGTGAAAGTAGACAATTGGAGCTGGTGGGTCTCTTCATAAGCAAAGTCTCTGCAATATTGACACAGATATCAGTGGGCAAGCTATAGCAGAGTCAACAGGAAGGTTCAAAGGGAGCTCACTAAAGCTTCTTGAAACATTTTTTCCCCCATGGAAAATTTCAGCTTTTGGATAAAACACAATTTTCCATGAAAACTGAACCACTTGAGGGGTTTTGGACAAAACCCAACACCTCTCTGGTTTTCAGGAGGCTTTGTTTTGTTCATACAATCATAGAATTCTAGGGTTGGAAGCGACCTCAGGGGGTCATTGAGTCCAGCTCCCTGCCTAAAGCTGGATCAACCCCAACTAAATCATCCCAGCCATGACTATGTCAAGCTGGGACGTAAAAACCTCTAGGTATGGAGATTCCACCACCTCTCTTGGTAACACATGCCAGTGCTTCACCTCCCTCCTGGGGAAAGAGTTTTTCCTAATATCCAATTACACCTCCTGCTCTGTAACTTCAGACCATTGCTCTCTGTTCTGCCATCTTTCACCACTGAGAACAGCCTCTCTCCATCCTCTTTGGAGGACCCTTTCAGGAAGTTGAAGTCTGCTATTAAATTACCCCTCAGTCTTCTCTTCTGCAAACTAAACAAGCCCAGATCCCTCAGCTTTTCCTCATAGGTCATGTGCTCCAGGTCCTTAATCATTTTTGTTGCTCTCTGCTGGACCCACTGCAATGACTCCACAGCCTTTCTATACTGGGGGGCCCAGAACTGGACACAATACTCCACATGTGGCCTCACTAGTGCCGAGTAAAGGGGAATAATAACTTACTGGTTTTGGGTAGAGGGATAGGAGACGTTTTTGGGATCGGAGAACTTTTGCTTGCTCAACTGTATTTATTTACCTCATTCCTGACAATGATGCTCAGATTAAACCATGTGTAGTTTTGCACCCCCCTGTGAACAGTATGCAGACAACTATGTTATTGGGAAAGCATTGGTCCTGGTTCCACCTCACCTTGTGTCTCTTTAGGTCAGTGTGACTCAATAGTTCTTGTGTGGATAATTCGATCCATAAGGCCTGGTCCCTCAGGAGGAGCTATGGCCTCTCACCCACTGCCTGATGGGCTTATTTACCAGCCTCGTTGCTGCTCTGGTGCTTGGCCTGGCCACCAAGCGAGGCCCAAGCTCCAGCCAGGTGCTAAAATGGCCGCCATTGTAGACAGCCTGAAATAGGCCTTTGCAGACGAAGGCCCCAACCTTCCATACTAAGCCAGAGCTCAGCATGTTGTGCAGTGGTCTGGCAAGTTCCCAAGATGCAGGTGAGGGGGACGCATGCCAAGCAGGGAGACTTGGTGGTCACCTGCTTCAGCTCAGTACAGCTTTCAGCCCTGTGCGCTTTAACGCAGTTTGTCAGGGAAGCTTGACAGCAACATTTGGCTGAACTCCTAGCAGGGCCTGCATACAGGGGCAGCTGAGGAAATTACATGTCATCGCTCAGCTGTGCCGCTGCTCTATCTGGGAAACCAAGGGCTAGAAATTGCAGACAGATATAGCCCTGCGCTTATTCTGGCAGTGGTTCCATTGTCCTCCTCTCGCTGGACGTGTCAGAGATGAGCCCAAGACATAAAGCTGGAAGCGAGGCAGGATCTGAGCTTCCCCAAAGCTCAGGGACATTCAGCATGGGGAGTGTGGTTTGGTCCATTGTAGAAACCCGAGTATGAACTTGGTCAAAGGTCTTAGGTACCTTTTTGGAAGATGTGCTTTAGCCAACACGAGTGACTGGGCACAGTGCAGGTCTAAGTGGGTGAAATTCCACGGCCTGCGATATACAGGAGGTGAGACAAGAGGTACCCTTTGAAGATAAGGCTTTACTCCTGATCTTCCAACTGCCGTGTGGCCTAGGACTGGGAAGTCATCTAACACGTTGGGACAGAGACTGTAATCAACAGCTACATTCCTCTAGTCCAACAGAACACTCAACTAATAAGAGCAAAGCTCATCTGTGAGGAATCCTGAATTTTCTCTAGACAGGGAGGAGGAAACTCCACGACTGTGGAAGGAACTCCTCCAGGAGCAAAGGATCATTACAATCCTCCGCATTTTCTACTCCAGGAGCAAGGTGTTTTTATCCCTGCTTTCTCTAAAATATAACATAGGTAGCAGCATCCTTCAGTCTGCGTAGACTACGGATCGCGCCCTTCATAACTCGATTTAAGATCGTCATTTGCAGCATTGACTGTGACTGTGGAGGCCCACATGAGAGTGACAGTCCTTGCTACATCTGCTCCATATGCAGTGGGTGTCTGGCAGGTCCTTGCTGTCCTTTCTATGGGCTCGCTTCTCCTCTGCCAGCTGTCTGATCTTCATCTTGCCCTTCTGAAGGCCCTTGTGTAGTTCCTGCTTCCAGCTGCTGCAGTCCTCTGCCAGCTCTTCTCAACTATCTGGCTCGATGTCTACCTCCTTGAGGTCCCTCTTACAGTGTCTTTGTAGCGCAATTGGGCGTGTTCAGAAGGTCTTTTGCCAGAGGCTAGCTCTCCGTATGGGATGTCCTTTGGGATCCTTCCATCATTCATCCTATGTACATGGCCAAGCCAGCGGAGCCGCCGCTGCCTGAGGAGGGTGTGCATGGTTGGAATTTCAGCTTGCTCGAGGACGGCGTTGTGGGGCACTCTGTCCTTCCATGATATCCCAAGAATGCGCCGGAGGCAGTGCAAGTGGAAGACATTCAGCCTTGTCCTGATGGGTGTACGAGGTCCAAGACTCGCTGCCGTAAAGGAGGGTGCTGAGGATGCAGGCTCTGCAGACTTGCATTTTGGTGTGAGTGTACAGCTTGTTGTTGTTCCACACTCTCTTGCTAAGTCTGAACAGAGTTATGACTGCTTTTCCAATCCTCCTGTTTAGCTCAGACTCCAGCGACAGGGTGTCAGTGATGGTGGACTTGAGGTAAGTAAACTCATGGACGACCTCTAGCATGTAATTGTCAGTGCTGATTGATGGAGGTTCAGCAACATCCTGCCAAGTACGTTTGTCTTCTCTAGGCTGATGGTAAGCCTGAAGCGATACATAGGTATGCTTAATAAAACACACCAGTCTAAACAACACACTCCTGGGCACATGCTTCTCCTTCTGGTGAGAGCACACACAACACTATAGAGACTTGCAGCTGTGTTTCTTGTGGCACTCCTGGAAGGTGCTCAGATGCCAAGGTGATCAGCACAGTCTCAGAACCACCACAGTCTTGCATTCTGCCCTGTAGTGCTCCCCATCTCTGGTTTATACAGTTTCATGCCTTTTACCGTTGGTTCAGGACCTCACACTTTTAGTTTCCTCAGTCTACTCAATCAGCAATAGAGAAAACTTTTCTGTCAGAAAACTGGGTTTGGAATTCAACGAGTGAGTGTGTGGTGTGTAAAATGTTTGCCTTCCACGGAAAAGGAAGCTCTCCTATCCCAGAAATCAAGTATCAGAGGGGTAGCTGTGTTAGTCTGGATCTGCAAAAGCAACGAGGGGTCCTGTAGCACCTTATAGACTAACAGAAATGGATGAGCATAAGCTTTCATGGGCAAAGACCCACTTCGTCAGATGCAGGACCTCTGACGAAGTGGGTCTTTGCCCACGAAAGCTTACGCTCATCCATTTCTGTTAGTCCATAAGGTGCTGCAGGACCCCTCGTGTCTATCCCAGAAATGTTTTCAGATATCGAAAGAATTCTTGTTCTGGACCGAGGTGAAATGTCAACATTTCAAACACTTTTTGCAAGCCAAAAATTTGGGGCAGAGGTTCCAGGTAATTACAACATTTCATTTAAATAGCTCTGAACCATTTTGTGTTGAATATGACTTTATACATTTAAAAAAAACAAAACAGTGAGCTTAAATTTGCCAACAAAAAGAAGTTTCTGTAAAAATGTTTAATTTTGGCAATTTCCAAACTTTGTCAAAATCAAGCATCAATGATTCTGAAACAATTCATCAGTCATGCAGTTCCGTGTTGTATCTGCCAAACCTGGCTAAAAGGATATGCATGTCTGCATGTATGTAGATAGATACGAGATTACATGCCAGTAGATGATGCTCGATTTTCAATGAGCCATTTCAGTTTTCATAATTTGGTACTTTCCCATGGAAAAAAAAATGTCAGCAAAAAGTTCCTAACCTAAGTTGATTTAGGATTACAAGTGAGCCTTCCAAACAGAGGGTGGCTTACAGCATTGTCCTTATTTCCAGCGTTCTGAAAACTGATCACCAGTATTTTCCCTAACTCCTTCATTTCTGAAGTTCATAGGACTTGAATTAAGCTTCTAATTCAATTGTTTGGCTTCCGCTTCCAGTTCTTGGGCTTTTCTCTTCCTTTGCGACATGAAAGGTCCCTCTTCTATCAGAAATCTTTTTCCCATCAGCAGGTTCTCACTGTCTGTGGTCAGGTCACCCATTCATCTTCTCTGATTAAGCTCAACAAACTATCTCCCCATATCTCTCAGGGGAACGGACATTTTCCTGACCTAGAACTTTTCTTGCAGGTCTTTTCTGAACCCCTCCTAAACCTCATTGTTTTAAAAAGTGTGGATACCAGAATGGGACGTAGTTATTTCAGCAGAGGTCTCAACAATGCTGTACTCAGAGGTAAGACTACCTGCCTTCTTTTTCTCAATATCCCCTGGTTTTTACACTCCAGGATCATGTTAGCTCTTCTTAGCCGTAACAACGCACTGGGCACATGGCAAGCCAGTGGTAAAGTTCTGACTCCCATTGCAGTCCTGTGCTCCATCTGCTAAGTCTGGATAAGAGGATACCGTGTGTCTGTGTGTAAATAGGTCATACAATCATTGGGCTGGAAGGGACCTCAGGAGGTCATCTAGTCCAGCCGGCTGCTTCGAGCAGGATCAACCCCAACTAAGTCATCCCAGCCAGGACCTTGTCAAGCCAGGACTTAAATCCTGGAGAATCCACCACCTCTCTAGGCAATGCATTCCAGTGCTTCACCACCCTCCTGGTGAAGTAGTTTTTCCTAATATCCAACCTACACCTCTCCCTCTGTAACTTCAGACCATTGCTCCTTGTTCTGCCATCTGACACCACTGAGAACAGTTTCTCACCATCGTCTTTAGAGCTCCCCTTCAGGAAGTTGAAGGCTGCTATGAAATCACCCCTCAGTCTTCTCTTCTGCAAACTAAGTAAGCCCAAATCCCTCAGCCTCTCCTCAGAGGTCATGTGCTCCAGCCCCTTAAGCATGTTTGTTGCCCTCCACTGAACCTGCTCCAGCACATCCACATCCTTTTTATACTGGGGGGGCCCAAAACTGGATATAATATTCCAGATGTGGCCTCACCAGTGCCGAACAGAGGGGAACAACAACTTCTCTAGAGCTGCTCGAAATGCTGTTCCTAATGCACCCCAATATGCCGTTAGTCTTCTTGGCTACAAGGGCACACTGGTTACTCATATCCAGACTTTCTCATCTACCATAACCTCTAGGTCACATGCCAGTCGATGATGCTTAAGTATACGCCATGGTTCCTGGGGGGTGTGTACTTAAGATGCCCATGTTGCCGTCTGGATGCCTTTATTTTGCAGCTGATTCCTCCTGTTCCTAACAGTTGTTTCCTCCCCATCTCATAACTGAAGCAACCCATCAATCGGAGAGCTATTCTCCTGAGCTCCTGTAGCGTGAGGCCCTAACCCGCCTGAGCATGAATAAGGGCACCCAGGGAGCTCAGTACTGTACAGTGGGTGGAATGACATACCAGAGGGCAAACCATTTAAATATGAAGGCTCCCCTACTTGCTCTTCTCTCAGCTCCCCAGTTACACTCTCCCCCTCAGCCTGGTCACCAGCCTTCCTGTCTGGCTGTGTTCCCAGTCCCAGCTGCCAGCTCCAGCCCTCCAGGTCAATTCCACTTTTAGCCCCAGCTGGGCTCTTGCTTGGGCTGCCAGCCATGCTGCCAGGAGTCCAGGCCAGGCTGCTGGCCTACTGCTGCTGGGCTTGCCCAGACTCCTAGCTGGCTTCTCCTACTGCCATCACCCTGGCATGGCTTCCAGTGACAAGACCCGCTGTCCCCCATTCCTGGCTGTCAGGGCTTTCTGGCCCAGGAACACCTGTGGTCCTATCTGCCAGAAAGTCCTGCTTTTTAGAGGTTCGATCTATAGCAGCAGATGTCTCCAGTGGCCGGTGATGTGGTACTGGCTGGGGAAGGCTCTGAGTGCTGCAGAGGATTCTTTCCCACGGGTCTGGCTAGTGCGGCTGGCCCTTCTCCTCAGGGTCTAACTGATCACTATTTTTGCCCAGGGTTTGCCACGCTACCTTCAGCTGGGCACTGGCCTTTAAAGATTTTGCAAATCTGTCTCGTTAGGAGGGAAAATATATGAACAACAAGATGTAGCAGGAGTACAGAACTGACTCAGTTCCCCCAGCTCAGCACACCTAGGGTTAACATAAATCGGTTTACGCTCTTCCGGCTTTAGAAGCGGTTTCCAGATTACAGTATTGCAGGAATAAAAGCAATTATTTTGGTGAATCATTAGTTTTGCATTAGAGCAAAGGACAGACTTCCCCTGCTGGTGTCTCCATGGGGCTGGAGAATGTAACATATGACTTTCCTGCTGTACACGGAAGAAATTAAAAAAAAAAAAAAAAAGCCCAAAACACAGCTCACCAAATCTACTAACTAAAAGCATAAACTAGTGTTGCAAATTCTAGAAATAATCTGCAATCCGCTCAGAGTGGGGTGTATTTATTGTCTGCAAGTGTTTGTTTACATATGCTCATGTAAATGTATCAGTGTTAACGTTGCAGGATTGTTGCAAGAGGCTGGTATGCTGATTCCTCTACACCCCTTGAACAGGGATCAGAATTGTGCTACCAGCTCCTGCCTCTTGTTTAGATTCCAACTTGTCTGCTCCTCTTCCCAGTCTCATAACCGCAAGCAGGAGCAGCTTGTTGGGTGACAGCACGTGCAGTCGAATGGAAGTAACAGGCACTAAGCAATACAGGTCAAGTCTTAGTAGGGGAGACTCCTACCAACTGAGTGGGAAGGATTTTTGGAAACACTGATTTTTTTGGCGGCTAATCAAATAATAGATGGATGATATGCCTGTGACTTACCCCTTGTACGAGCTGAGCGGCGCACCACGGGTTGGAGACTAGGCTATCTATGAATGCCCAGAGAGAGGGAGAATGTACACGCTAGGATTGGCGAAGGTGGTGTCTGGGATTTGGGACATTTCTGAGGTTTTTTGCACAGTGACCTCATCTCCAGATTGTCAAAGGTATTTAGGAGCCTATAGATGTAAATGGGAACCCAGTGGGCTTCTACAAAAGGAGTTGAGCACCTAGCTTAGGCACCCACTGATTTTCAGTGGCACATATCTGCATCTGTAGGTGCCTAAATAACAGGGCTCCCACTAATTTTTTCCATGCATGTGTGGAATAAATTTTATGTGCACCGAGGCATGTGTAGATGTGCACCACCCATAGAAAGACATGATGCCAGCTGTGGGCATTGTGGGTACTCTGCTAATCAGTGGGGCCCTTTGGAAAAATCTCACAATACTGCTGCACCTGGCTCCAGAGATCTAATGGGGTAAAGGCACATGGAAATAGATCCACTGGCTCGTCTGTATATGGAATTTGCAGACCTGACACCACTATAGCTGGGAAGGCTGAATTTTGAAGCCATTTGCTTTATATGCTGCACATTGCTGGGCTGTAATTATGGTCAGAGTGCCTCTGGATGTGCCGGGGTCATGTAATCAATAGAGTTACATTAGTTCCTTCTGATGGATGAATTCACTCCTCCTTTCCAGGTTCTTGATTTGGCTGATGCGGGGGCGGGGAGGGAAAATGATCCTCAACAACCTGTAAATGGCAACTTGCCTTGCTCACTTTCCTGCCATCAGAGGGGATTTTGTCAGCTGGTTAAAACCGCTCTCATTGCAAATTGTAAGGGGAAAGCCCCAACCCCGGGGAAACTGGTTTTCTTTGTATTTTTTACATAGTGATGGCTGTTCAGCCTCTTAAGTCTGAACTTTGCGCTGTCAAACAGTGCAGGAGTGACAGAGTCAGAGAAATTGCAGAAGGAAAATAACCTCTAGGCTGTCTACACCATAGCCTTTCAGACCAGCAGCGGATCACACCGCCCTGTAGGCTTTCCCTCTCATTTTGAATGACAAAAAAAACAGAGCCTCCATCATCGCTCTTTGGTGACAACAGGACCTGATCCAAAGTCCACTGGATATCACAGAACCTAGTCTGTGGAATCAGGCCTCAACAGATTTCAGACTCGGGATGGTACCTTGAAGCTGTCCTTCCCCAGGCACACAAAGAAACCTCAGTGCCATGGCAGTTGGAGAACTTGGGATAGAAAGCAGTCTTGTGATTTCAGTTCCCGGCTCAGCCCCGTGTTTCCTGTGTGATTCGCACTCGTCGTGTGGGGTTAGATTTAGAAAGATGTTTAGAAACGTGGAGAAATTTTCAAAAACCCCTTGCTGCTGAGGCTTTCCCGACAGCCCTGTCTGCATTTTGAGGTACCCAAATAAATACCTTGGGAAATCTGGCCCTTAGTAGCTCCTGCCGATTGACCATCTCTTTGATGGAGATGTTTCGCTTGCCTAGTTTGAGTAAATTCTTCTGAGAGTGTTGGGACAATCTCTCACTCTGTATTTATCCCAAGGATCAGCAATCCCTGGCACATGTGCTAACAGTGGCCTGTGAGCCTATTCTGATGGGCACACAAGGCTACAGCCCAGCCTCACTCCTTCTCCCCCATGCGGCCAGGAGTTTGCTTAATGCTGTGCTGCCTGCAAATGAACTAAAGACCAGCTAATTCTACAAACGACCACCTAAACAGGAAAGCTCCACATCTTAATTTATTTATTAATGAAGCTGTTGTAAGTAGGACTATTAGTGGCTTTAAAAAGCATTACCTGCACTCTGACCGTATGTAGAAGTCAAAAGGTCAAATTTTGGAAACCCCCTTTTGGAAAGGTTGCTGACCCCTGGTTTATCCCATGCCTTCTGCAATGTACTTGGTTGAGGTGTCCAACTCTTAATATGTTGACAATGGACATCTCTACCTCTAAGCAATGAAAATGAGACCATCAGCAGCCCTGGCCTTTGGGCAAGGTGAATAAGGTGACTGTTCTTGGCCCCATGCTTTCAGGGCCCCAAGCTCCAACTGATCTTAAGAGGCATCTCTGGCAGGGCCCTGTTGTCAATATGCCACCAGCCGGGCCTCCCTGGGCTGGCTCTTACCACTGGCTCCCAGCCAGGCAGAGGATGGGGAAAGTGAACACCACTCATCCAAAGTGGGAACAGGTCTGTGACTTTCCTAGATGTTAACTAGCAGTGTGACTCCCTCCTTATGACACGGGATAATTCTGCAAATGTTCGCTGGGAACATCTGCTGCAGTCAAGAGGGAAAGGCAAAGAAGTAAGGGCTTTGATCTCAGTGCTTGAGAACAATTAAGACAGAAAGGAGGAAGGGTAATTTTCCTCTTGTGAGTGATAAGCAAATAAACAGGGCACCTAATAAGCCCTTGGACTTTGACTTGGCTATGTATGCTGGCCTGCTAAGATCAGCTTTGAGATCGGAAAGTAGGTGGACAACAGTGACTCCCGGAGGTGCTGCTTGGAGATCATTGGAGCTAATCGCAGGCTGTGCCAGACTCCAGCCAGAGCAGGCTGTGCCAGGGTGCCAAGGCAGAGTTCCCAGTGGGTAGCTGTCCAGTGCTTTGCCAGCTCCATGTACAAACAGTGGGTGCAGAGGAGCCTGTTAACCCTCCCGCATTCTCAATTCCTTTTTCCTCCCCCAGCCTCTTGCAGGCTTCAAATCAATGAGACCTTTACAATCTCCGTCTCATCTCATGCTTTGTTCAGTTGTCACCAGCCCCACCACCTTGCTGCTAATTGCCCAGATTACATCTCGATCGATCACTCTAGATCTCACACCGCTCTCCTCCGCTGTGACTGACAGCAGGATGGGGAGGGAAGAGCAGGAGGGGAGCAGTCATTTTTTTGCTTCACATGATGGCTCAGACACTAATCCCGTAAACTACCGATAAAGCCTGTGGCAAGCACACTGGAGAGGAGGTGCAGGCAGGGGACTCATGGCAGTGATTCATGGCAGTAATTCTATTCTCCGTAGCTGAGTTCAGAGATTATAAAATCTTAAGCACAGTGCCCACATGCAATACCGTGACCCGCGTTCCCTGCAAGATGAGCGCTTGGGCAGCTGCCCAGGAGAGATTCAAATGCTGCCCGGATGATTGGGAGAGTGCCTGGAGCTGGCAGCACGTGTTTCACATCTGCATATGGTGCACATCGGCATATGCAGGGATGCACATAAAAGTTATTCCACACACGGATGGAAAATTTCAAGGGAATTCAGAAAACTTAGAGGCCTGTGGGATCTTGGCTGCAGAGGAGTGCGTGTGTGACCCTCTGAAGTCAGTAGGAGATAGGTCTCTGGGCTGATGTGTTCGTACAGCACTTAGGACTTCCCCCCAGCCGGTCCACAGTCCCTTGCTGCAAGATAATTAATCATTATCATGAATGAGGCTACACATGGGAGTGTAGCACGGCTGGGAAAGTAGATCAGTTCCATCGTTCATTCCCTGCTCCTGCAGCTGGAAAAGAAAAGGCACAGCTGTGGGCTGTGGGCTGCGTGGTGTGGGTCTGGGCACTGCTGGGGAGCCCAGGAGGTGCACTGGGAACCCCCGAAGGTCCCTGTGAACTGCACCCAGCTGGGTTAGACATGGCATCAGCCTGCTGCAAGGTGCTCACCACTCTCCCTCTCAGATTCTGTCAGCTCTGCAGGCTGGCTCCTAGTGCAGGCCCTTTCTGTGCCCATGAGCTCAGTGGGGGCACACCCCTGCTCTCTCCAGACTCCTTCCCATCCAGAGCCCAGTTCCAGGTAGGCCTATTCCAGACCTGCCAGGAGGGGGCGTTCTCCTATCAGCCAAAGGGGAAAGGAGCAGAGCAGGAGTTGTTCTCTGCTTCTCCTTCTTCCTACTGGAACCCTGTTACTCCAGGCCCCGTCTAGCCTGGTTCCTGGCTCCCCACACTCCCAGGAGTCACTGCTGCTATGCCAGGCTCTGGGCTCCCTGCTGCTCACAGGATCAGGGAGCCATGCACAGCCAGGACCAGGAAACCCAAAGGTGGCAGGGCCCCTCCCTGACCCAGTCCCAACTTACGTGAAATTTGACTTACGCGCGGTTATCCAGTAACGCAACCTACGCGTAAGTCAGGTGTCTATTATAATGGACTTTGCTGACCCATGAACAGAAGCTGCTGTCCCAAAGCTTGGGAAATATGGATGTCACTTAATCTACCCGGCCTCAATCTCCTATTTGTATAGGGGGAGACAACACTGCCCTATCACACAGGGGGCTTGCTAGAATACTTGCATAACAGACCAAGACGTGCTCCAGTCGCTGGTGAAGAAGGTCGTAAAAATACCATGGACAGATAGTCCATGACTACAGATAGTCAGTCTATACACCAAACTGCAGTCCCCCAAGGGACAAGGACTATAGGAAATGGCCCACCCAGGCGAATCGCTCAGCTGTCCTGTTTCAAACAAGGAAGGGAACCATATTGCAAGACAGTGACAGAGAGATAGCCATGTTAGTCTGTATTCTATCAAAACAAAACAGCAGTCATGTAGCACTTTAAAGACTAACAAAATAATTTATTAGGTGATAAAAGCTGTGTAAACATAATTGCCCTCAGGCAGCCTTGAACCTGGGACTTAGTGCAGGTGCCTCTACCATGCAAGCTAAAGGCCAGCTCGCAGCACTTCTGAATGCATTATCTGTGTCAATTCCATTGCACAAAGATTTGTTTAGCCAAATGCAACCACCACCTTATTAACTTGCAGGCTGAGATACACCACATATCTCTGATTAGTCTTTTGTTATTCCCAGACAGAAGTCCTCGTTATGCTTTATGAAAGGGTGTTCTTGTTCTGAGATGGAGGTTTTTCAGACACAGAGCGTGCTGAGAGCTTTACTATGGAAGCATGATTAAATCAGAATCACTTATTTAAGCCTGCCCAAGATCTTGGCTTCCTTCAGTGCAAACAACTATCTCAGGGCATTGGGACCCAGAGCACGGCAAAGCTACGGAGGTTTCTTTTCCTCTCCATTGCCACATGCAATGTCACTGTGAAGAGACAAGTATCAGAGGGATAGCCTTGTTGTCATGGGCAAAGACAAAAGCTTATGCTCCAAAATATCTGTTAGTCTATAAGGTGCCACAGGACTTCTTCTTGTTTTTGAAGACACAGACTGACTCAGCTACCTTTCTACAGCTTCAGGAGTTTCTTGTGTCTTTGCTAAGCACACTGGTGCCTCCTAGCACGAGACTGGCAATTGTGCTGGTATGGCTATGCGAGGTCCCAGCTATCCAAAACAAACATCACTCTGCGAAACGTTGCACAGTGCCACGCCTGACGCTGTAGTGGGAAGATGCAAAGTATAGGCTTGAGTATGCGCATTGCTGCCCTCTACTGGTCCACTCTGCCCCTTTAATCTATATGTAACCCCAGAGGCACCAAGACCACTACCAACAAGGCAGAGAGAAGTCTCTGCTCTACAGCCTTACTTGCAAGCCGGGGGTGGGGTTTAGCTCATGTGTTAGAGCACAGCACTTTAGGCCCTTAGGTTCATTGCTGCCTGCATTGGCCTTACACATGCTAACTACTTACAGACATCTGGTGGCACATTAAGGTCTAGCAATTTTATTATCACATGAGTTTTCCTGAGTTGCCGCTCACTTCAGATGCATGAAGTGAAAGAAGTTTCTTTCTTACAAGTAAGTTGCAACTCGTGAAAATGTGTGCTATAATAAAATGGTTAAGTTTTGAGACAGCTGTGTTACTCTATTTCAGAAAAAAAACAGGCATCCAGAAGCACCTTAAAAACTAAAAATTTTATTGTGACATAAGCTTTCGTGAGTTGCAACTTACTTCATTAGGTACATGAAATGAAAGAAGTCTCTAAACGGGTGCCACAAAGAGGAGGGAAAAAATTGTTCTTCTTGACCTCTCAAGGTAGGAGAAGAAGCAGTGGGCTTAAACTGTACGAGAGGAGGTTTAGGTTGGACATTAGGAAAAATGGAGGACAGGTCCTTCAAATGCTATTAGCCAGGATAGGTAGCTGTGGTGTCCCTAACCATTGTTTGTCAGAGGCTGGGAATGGGCAACAGGTGGTGGATTACTCGATGACCATCTGTTCTGTCCGTTTCCTCTGGGGAACCTGGCACAGCTCACTGTCGGCAGACAGGATCTTGGGCTCGATGCACCTTTGGTTTAACCTGGTATGGAAGCTCTTATGTTCAAATACAGGCAAGAATCAAGCAGCCTAAATGGATGGTCATTGCAGCCAAGCCCTAAAGGATCTTGTTTTGGAACCAGCTAGGTTTCCATCTACAGGTGAGTCACCCATTTGATCCATAGGGGAAATGGTTTAAAGGTTGCAAAGCTATCAGTCTCTCTGCTGAAAGCAGTGACCACTTCTCTCTCTGAACAGCTGGCTTTAAAAGCACTTTGCAAATAGAAGGAGTAAATTTTTCCTTGGGGAGAAGCTGAGACATGGATAGCTTAAGGTGATTGTACAGGGTATCTCTGCACTGTGGGTATGTCCCCAGTTTGGGTGCACAGACTTTCATTAGCAGGGTTCCAATTAGGGCATTATACGTGCAGTGTAGATCTTATGGGTCAGGAAACAGCCTGGTCTCGCAAGTCCACCAGGGCCCTGGGTTTGAGCCTGGGGACTAGCCTGGGTCTGAACTGGAGCCACAATATCCACACTGTTCTTTTTGACACACTCACTCAAGCTCTATTTAGCTTGAGTCTGCTGGTCCCCAGGCAGGGGGAATTGGCAGGGGGATGGGAGGTAAGTTCCTAGAGGCAGTGTAGACACACCCTCAGTGACTCTTTGGCAGGCCTGGAAGTAGAACGCCCATCTGCCACCTTCCAGTCCCCCGGCCACCGTCCTGACGGAAGACATGAAGGGTTTCCACTCATTGCAACTTAGCCAAGATTCGTGATTCCTACCAGCCGAAAATAGGATTCTGTTGGCAGGAGCTGAGTCTCCTGTTCATGGTTTCTAGCTGAGTGGGTGAGCTACAGAAGCCAGATGGTTGGGGAATGACTCCCACTCCTCTCAGATATCAGCCTTGTACTCACTCTGATGGGAGCTCCCAGCGCCTACTGGTCTTACAACTCATGGTCTTGCACCACCTTGTGGACAAAGCTGTAACTGTGCTGTGCAGACCAGAAAAAATACACCACAATGAACCCAGCAACAGCATTTTAGAGATGGAGGAAAGTGCAAAAATTTGAGAAAGACCCAGAACCAAATCACACTTCTATATATCTCACGTCATACAGAATGCACCAGGGTCTCTGGCTAAGCGAGCTTCATTTATGTCCCAGCTGCTTCCGAGTCCAGTCCGAGTCCAGTCATGGTCTTGCACCACCTTGTGGACAAAGCTGTAACTGTGCTGTGCAGACCAGAAAAAATACACCACAATGAACCCAGCAACAGCATTTTAGAGATGGAGGAAAGTGCAAAAATTTGAGAAAGACCCAGAACCAAATCACACTTCTATATATCTCACGTCATACAGAATGCACCAGGGTCTCTGGCTAAGCGAGCTTCATTTATGTCCCAGCTGCTTCCGAGTCCAGTTCCAGGTGATGTGACCTCATCTTTAAAGAATTATAAACTTTTTGACCTATGTGTCTTAAAAGCCCTTCCAAGGGGGAGGGGATAGCTCAGTGGTTTGAGTATGGGCCTGCTAAACTTGGATTTATAAGCTCAATCCTTGAGGGGCTGTTTAGGGGTCTGAGGCAGATAGATTAGAAAAAAAAAAAACCTGTTAGGGTAGGTCCTGCTGTGAGGGGAGAGGACTGGACTGAATGACCTCCAAAAATCCCTTTCATCTGCATGAGGTAGGTGTATCTCCATATTTTCATGATAGCAGTTTTCAAGTACCTTAAAGAGGGTTACAAAGAGGAGGGAGAAAAATTGTTCTCCTCGGCCTCTGAGGATAGGACCAGGAGCAATGGGCTTAAACTGCAGCAAGGGAGGTTTAGGTTGGATATTAGGAAAAACTTCCTAACAGTCAGGGTGGGTAAACTCTGGAATAAGTAACCTTGGGAGGTTGTGGAATTTCCATCATTGGAGGTATTTAAGAGCAGGTGAGATAGACCCGTAGGGGGGATGGTCTAGAGAGTGCTTGGTCCTGACAAGAGGGCAGGAAATTGGACTTGAAGACCTCTCGAGGTCCTTTCCTGTTCTATGATTCTATGATGCTCTGCTTTAGGCCCCTTTGAAGTGACAGAGATCCTTGGTGATGCTAGTGGTCCAGCTATTACAATCCCAATCCCAATCCCAGAGCTTTTCCATGGTGCTCGCTCCCAGAGACCCTTGTGTCACGCAGTCTGGGGAGGCAAAATAGGCAGGAGGGACCACTGGCTGGCGAAGGACTATGTTCCAGTGATTAGACTCCTGGCCTGATACCTAAGAGGATCCAGTTTGAGTCTCTGGTATGCCTGGCCATCCGATGGGCAAGTCATTTAGTCTCAATAAACCTCTGTTTCCCACACCGGGAGTTATGAAAATAATAACACTTCCCTGTGTCACAGAGCTGTTCTGAGGATAAAGACTTTGAGGACTTCAGATGGGGCAGAGAAATGCAGACAGCAAATTCCAACTTTATTAGATATTAATGCCTCAGAGATCTTCCCCAGTCAGGGAAGGCTGCGCTCTTGGCCCATTAGAGGGGTGCTGTTTTTTCATGTTATTGGAGAGGATATAGTCTCCGAGGGGTAGTCACGTTAGTCACAAAGAACAAGTAGTTCTGTGGCGCCACACAGATTACTGAATTTATTAGGCATGAGGCAAAATTCATGGTGAAAACCCATTTCTTCAGATCAGAAACGGAGAGGACCCCCTTCCGCCGTATAAGCATTGGATTCTGTTTTTTCCTCTCCTTTTTTCATCTGAAGAAGCAGGTTTTACCCCCATAAACTCATAACCTAATACATTTGGTAGTCTCTAAAGCAGGGTCTACACTACAGAGTTCTGTTGACAGAAGAGGCAGAGTTCTGACCTGACCATACGAGGCAGAGCGCCTCTGAAGACAGATTCTGCTGCAAAAAAATAGCGTAGATGCTCTGGAGCTTGCGGGGGAGGGGAGGGGCAGGGGCCCTCTGTCAACATAGAGGGCTTGCAGTTCACTGGGATGCCCTGTTTGCAGAGATTCCAGTTGGCTTTTCTGTTGACAGAGGGCTGGCCACTGTCTGTAGACAGAGGGTGTCGACAGTGGGAGCCAGTATTCAGTGTGGACATGTTCTGTAGGCAGAGGTTCTGTCCGGAAGTATCTGTCAACAGTGACTTCTGTCGACAGGATTCTGTAGTGCAGCCAAAGCTTATGGTGCTGTGGGACTGTTTGCTAGTGTGGAGAGGACGTGTTACTAAGAAATACTGCTTTTGCTGATAAAACGGGAAAACAGTGGCAGTCCTCACACTGCATCTGCCCTGGTGAAATGATGCTGGACTGTGTCCAGTTCTGGACATCGCAGTTCAGGAAGGATGTGGAGAAACTGGAGAGGGTCCAGAGGAGAGCAACGAGAATGATCAAAGGTCTAGAGAACATGACCTATGAAGACAGGCTGAAAGAATTGGGCTTATTTGGTTTGGAAAACAGAAGATTGAGGGGGGACATGGTAGCAGTTTTCAGGTATCTAAAAGGGTGTCATAAGGCAGAGGGAGGGAACTTGTTCTTCCTTGCCTCTGAGGATAGAACAAGAGGCAATGGACTTAAATTGCAGCAGGGGAGGTTCAGATTGGACATTAGGAAAAAGTTCCTAACCGTCAGGGTGATCAAACACTGGAACGAATTGCCAAGGGAGGTGGTAGAATCTCCATCACTGGAGATATTTAAGAAGAGGTTAGATAGATGGCTTTCAGGGATGGTTTAGACAGTACTTGGTCCTGCCATTGGGGCAGGGGGCTGGACTCAATGGCCTCTCGAGGTCCCTTCCAGTCCTACTCTTCTATGATTCTACGATTCTATGATTCTGTTAATAGAGAGGCTGATCCTGGAGTTGGCTGCAAATTCTCAACTGTCAACACTTCCACATTCCCTTTTTTAAATGGGTAAAAATGAGATAGTTTTTCTCAGCATCTATGTTTTGGCCTGCTACAGAGCTGGTTCATATGGCTTCAGGTTTCATATGTTGAAAATTTGAATGTCCATATCTTGAAAAAAAGGGATTTTCTTTTCACAAGTGAGGGGAAGTCTACACTGCAAAGTTATTTCGAAGTCACAGTTGTTATTTTCAGATAACTAACCTAGGCTGCACCGACACTAAGAGATCAATTCAAATTTAAGGCAGTTAGCTGGATATCACTTGCCATGTGACTGACTTCACTGCAAATACCATTAGCTCGATTTTGGGTGAACAAAACTTGAGATTACAAAATTTCACTTACCTGACGGTTATAGCATCAAGCTCAAATTCAGAAGTTCGATTAAAGGCCAGCGTGGAAGTGCCACACCTTAAAATTTAATTTATTAGCCTCCAGAGGTGTTCTGTGTGTAACCCACAATGCCCCTCGTTGCTCCGCTCTGGCCTCTCCTCTCCAGTAACAGGCAGACCGTGAATTTCCAAGCGGGAGCAGCGAGCCTTTAGCTGTGGGTTCATGTTTGTATGAGAGCCTGAGAAATGTCTTTCTTTCTTTGCTGTTAGCACCGTGAGAACATCTACACATTACAAATAGCCCTTCAGGGAGTTTGTAGCTCTGTCTCTACACTTGTTATTCTTTTCTGCGCTACCTGGCACCAGCTGCTCTCCCACCACCCCACATGGCAACAAGGCTGTGGTGGGGGTCATGCTTGTGTAACACACTGAGAAACTTCTCCGCAGTTTACATTTGTGTGCGAACCCCCTTTCCTCCCCCATAATAGCCATGCAGTTGGGGTCTTTCCCATGCTCTGCCACATCACATGGGTAGCCCCCGACCCCATAATAGGATGTGCCTGCTGCTCAGGGCTGACCATGCTGCCAGGCAGCACCATGACAAAGATCGTGCATGTTTAGGGCTCCAAGAGTAGGAAAAATATTTGGGAGCTTGCTGCCATCATGGGGAAGTCTCCCCCGGCAGCTAAGATACTCAGGGATGACCACTTCAACTGGTCCCCCACACCCATAGCAGGGCTTGCTGCTGGTGGGGGGAAGTCTGCCCTGGTGGCTGAGATGTTCAGGGGCTTGTTGCCACCCCGGGGAAGCTACTTCAGCAGACCACAGCACCCTCGCACAACCCACCAAAAATATTCTCGGGAGCTTGCCATCCATTGCAGACACCGGCTGGCTTTATATTTGGGCTGTAAAATGTTTTGGCTAATATCTGCTGTCTGTCTTCATGCTTTGACCCCCTTACAAACACGGGGGTGGGGTAGTTGAGATTCCTGTTTGTGTTACAAGTTCAATGTGTGATATTACACTGACATTACCCATGGTGGCGATATCTGTATAATGTAGGAGAAAGCCACAAATTCTCTTTTTCCTAGACTTTTCTATCCTCTTTCTTCTAACTTTAGAATACAGTCTGGGCCCCTGTATTATTTTCAGAGATCACATGCAATAATGGGAGGTGGGACACTCAGTAAATGTCCAGTTGAGAAGAGAGTCATAGAATCAGAATACTAGGACTGGAAGGGACCTCAAGAGGCCATCGAGTCCAGCCCCCGGCCCCAATGGCAGGACCAAGTACTGTCTAAACCATCCCTGATAGACATCTGTTTAACCTGTTCTTAAATAACTCCATCAATGGAGATTCCACAACCCCCCAAGGCAATTTATTCCACTGTTTGACCACCCTGACAGTTAGGAACTTTTTCCTAATGTCCAACCTAAACCTCCCTTGCTGCAGTTTAAGTCCATTGCCTTTTGTTCTATCCTCAGAGGCTAAAAAGAACAAGTTTCCTCCCTCCTCCTTATGACACCCTTTTAGATACCTGAAAACCGCTATCATGTCTCCCCTCAATCTTATAGTGTACCAGAAAGTCAAAAGGCTCTCCCATCAGCAACTCTCTTTTCTGAAAAACTTTCCTATCTTCTCTTTCTCCATACTTTTTGGGGTCCCTCTATTGGTTTCAAAAAAGTCAAAAATCTTTTTCCCTAGACTTTTCTATCCTCTTTCTTCTAACATTGAGGGTCCCTGTATTATTTTCAGGGATCGGATTCAATCACGGGAGGAGGGACGCTCAGTGGATGGCCAGTTGAGAATTCAGCTACAGAAGAAAGACATTTCTGTGAACTTTTTTGCTGTCTCCGAGGATGCCCAACTTTTCCTTCCTTTCAACGGGAAAAAATGGACATTTGCTTAGAGCGGGGGCAGGGCAGGCAGGAAATGAGGAAAATGCAATGTGGGCAGATGATGTCAAAGACCAGAGAGCATACCCAGAATGCTATGGGGATGAGGGAACTGAGGGATAGGTTCCCACAATGCACTACTGCAACCGTTGATGTTTGTCAATTGGAGTGTGGAAGCAATGAGTCAACTTTGTGAGGAGCACCTGGGAAGTGAGGATGGTCAAATTCGAACTTATAAATTTCAGAATTACAAAATCGATATTAATAAATTTGAATTTATCTGGTAGTGTAGCTGCAGCCCTAGACTCTACACAATGCAGCCTCTATTTTGAAATAAATTCAAAATAGTGGCCATCTTATTTCAAAATAGGTAAACCTCATTTCACAAGGAATAGTACCTATTTTGAAACAGATATTTTGAAACAGAGGCTGTGTAGACAGGGAACAGCACCTATTTTGAAACAAGCCATAGTGAACCCAGTGGCTCTGTTTCAAAATAGGCTGTATGTGTGTAGATGCTGCATTTCAGAATAGCTGAAGTTCATTTCAAAATGCATTTCTGTGTGTAGCAGGTTGTTCTGAAGTAAGCTATTTCAGGATAGCTATTCTGGAATATTTTGTTTTGGAATAAGGCTGCTGTGTAGACATATCCTAAGGCTACATCTACACAAGGCAAAGAAAGTCAGCCACAGATATGCAGTTCTAACTATGAGGTATCTACGGTTGGCTGACTTGGCCATCTCTACTGGGGAAGGTCAACGAGAGAGTTTCTGTCAGCAACCTCCCTTACTCCTCATGTCTCGTGAGGAGTGCAGGGGTTGAGTGTGTTCCCTGAAATGTCTCTTTTGCCCACCCCTACTAGTCGTGCAAAATTGAACCCTGGAAGATTTACCCTGAGGGGGTTGATCTTCCCGGCAAGTGTAGACCTCGCCTATGTTGCTAAGATTTCCCTGCTTTTCCCTTGTCTCACTTTAATTCTGTCTTTGCCTCTTTGTTATTATTGGATGCCGAAATATTCGTAAGTATCATAACCCCAGCACACCTGAAGAAGAGAAACAATGATATCTTTCTAGAGAGGCTCCTTCAGAATATGAACAGAAACAGAGAGAAAGCAGTGCTAGTCTACATACTATCAAAAACAAAAAAGCAGTCCAGTAGCACTTTAAAGATGAACAAAATAATTTATTAGGTGATGAGCTTTCGTGGGACAGACCCACTTCTTCAGCCCATAGCCATACCAGAACAAACTCAATATTTAAGGCACAGAGAACCAAATATAGTAACATACTTTACTACTAGTTTACTATGTTTGGTTCTCTGTGATTTAAATATTGAGTCCGTTCTGGTATGGCTATGAGCTGAAGAAGTGGGTCTGTCCCTCAAAAGCTCATCACCCAATAAATTATTTTGTTAGTCTTTAAAGTGCTACTGGACTGCTTTTTCCTCAGAATATGGAAATTTCTGTAACAATAAATGCTTTTTCTTTAGAGCTTTTGACACTACACAAGGGTTCTTTTAAGGTTCACCCTGCTCTGTTACCAAATGGGTATTCATCCCCACTTACACGTCAACACTGTTTATAACTGCATTCAGATTGCAGCATTTACTGGTCCTGGGCAGCATTGCCGTTACCATGTGTGTGTGCATAAGATGAGTGCTAAGCATAATGGTATTATCAATATTTATTTGAATTATAACAGTGGCTGCAGGTCCCAGTCAGGCCTGGATGGTTCTGGAAGCTTTGCAAATAAATAACGAGAGACAATTCTTGAACCCTTAGGTAGGCTTCTAATGTTTCATTTAACCGATGCGTTGAATGGTGCTTGTCTTTGCGAATGCACCTTGCAACGTCACTGAAACCTAGTCTAGTTTTTTTTGCTGTTATTTAATCAACCCTAAGCATACAAAGTGCTTTGAAATCTTTCCTATCTGTTCTCAGATGCTGTGCCCGAGTCAACTAACTGGTCAGCGAAGAGATTGTGTGGCCTTTCCGAATGGACTTCGTCATCGTCATCCATTCAGCTCTCACCTCTGGATTGGACACGCCGCTCTGCTGTTGTTTGGCTGAGCACTCAGAGATGGAATGTGCTATGGTCTCCAGCCAGGAGAATGGCACGCACTTCCCATTTAGGTCCAATTCTGTGCCTAAATGCCAGGAACTGCAGGCTTTGCAACCTGTGGGCCTTAGAATCCACCTCGGTCTTTTAGCCCCTGTTGAAGTGGCAAAGATCTCCTGAGATGCTAGTGGTTCAGGGCTTTCCCACGTCTGGTACTATCAAAAATGGTTCCTTACCCAACGTTGTGGTTTACGAGTGCCCCCCAGGTCTTTACTAAATCAAACGTTTGGCAGTTTGTTCTGACAAAAGTATCAACAGGCAATGTCATGGGAAATGGAAAATTTCTGTAACATCAATACTTTTTGCAAAACAAACAAACAAGCAAACAATTTTCAGGTGAAAAAAATTCAGCCCACCCCACCTTTTCATGTCAAAAATATTGATCAGTTCTTCTGAGGAGATGGGATAGAATCATAGACTCATGGAATACCAGAGCAGGAAGGGGCCTTGAGAGGTTATTGATTCCAGTCCCCGGCCCTCACAGCAGAACCAAGCACCATCTATATCACCCTTGTTCAATATTTATCTATCCTTTTCTTAAATATCTCCAGAGATGGAGTTTCTACAACCACCCTAGCCAATTTATTACTATAATTAACCACTTGGACATCAAGGACATTTTTCCTAATGTCCAATCCCAACCTTCCTTGCTGCAATTTAAGCCTATTGAATCTTATCCTATTTTCAGAGGCTAAGGAAAATAATTTTTCTCCCTCCTCCTTTTAACACCCTCTTAGGTACTTGAAAGGTACTATTATGACCACTCTCAGCCTTCTTTTTTTTCCAAACTAAACAAACCCATTTCTTTTAATCTTCTCTCATAGGTCATATTTTCTGGACTTTTAATCATTCTTGTTGCTCTTATCTGGACCCTCTCCAATTTCTCCACATCTTTCCTAAAATTTCCTAAGATTTAGCATAGGAGAGACAGTCTTATGTAGAATTCAATATAGACTGGGTGAGGAGTGGTACCATCTAATAGCTGTCTAGTGGCTTATCCAATCTCATTTAATTGTCTCGGAGTACATCAACACTGCAAAATAAACTCTGCAACAGGTAGTCTCAGAGGTTGGAGCTGCTGGCTAACTGACTTAGGCTTGCCAAGCTGACATTATGGTATGGACCCGAGGTCAGCAACCTTTCAGAGGCGGAATGCCAAACTTGACCTTTTGAACTCTCTGTGTGGTCCGAGCGCTGGTGACACTTTTTAAAGTCACTAATAGTCCTACTCACAACAGCTTAATTAATAAATAAGTTAAGACACAAAGATTTACCATTTAGGTGGTGGGTGGCAGCATGAGCTGGTCTTTTGTTAATCTGCAGGTGGCCTGGCTTTTAGCAAGCTCCTGGCTGCATGGGGGCAGGGGCGCGGGCTGAGCTCCCATCTTGTGTGCCAATGAAAATTAGCTCATGTGCCACTCTTGTCACCCTGAAGGGGTTGCTGACCCCTGGTGCAGACATTCCTGCTTGGCCCGGCGCCAGGACTGTGGGCCTTACTCCATTTGCTGGGTCGCAGAGTACAAGCCTGAATGTCCACTCTACTGTTTTTAGCCCAGCAGCATGAGCCCAAGTCACATGCCAGCCTGTGGGGAGAGGGAAGGGGCAGTTGCCCGTTGGCTCAGTGATCCAAAAGGGATGGTGCGGGCTCTTGGTTGCCGCTGCTAGTACCACAGAAGCAGAGGAGACCAGAACCCCGGGCCCTTTCAATCACTTTTAGAGCACCAAATGGTATTCAGGACTCCTCAGAAGGGAGGTCTAGGTGTGGTACACTCCAGGCACTGCTGAGGGCTGGCTGCCCCCACTTCTGCCAGAGGCCCCACTCCTTCTGGGAGTGCAGAGCCACCCTCCTGCCTCACATTGCCCAGGGGGCTTGCAATTCTGTCATCCCCCTAAGTGTACATGTGCCCTCAATCCAATTCCTGGACTGCAAGTGTCTGTATCTTAAAACTCAGTCTGCCAATTGGTACTAAGTGGCCTAGGTGGATATCAGTGCCATCAGAGAGGCAAATTCTTTTTGCTCAGTTGACGGTTTTAACAATGCCCATTATCTGGTAGTGTAGCTGGGTATTTTATTCACACATTCATTATTACTTGGAACATAGCAATCTAGGGTCAAACATTATGGAAAGAATGAAGTGAACACCCTGATCCAAAGAAGCTTCAACAGAGTGATTCCACAGTATATCTGGGAAAGCAATTTCAGATCCTTGCGTGACACTAAGGCTACATCTACACGAGCACACTACGTCGAAGTAGCCTATTTCAAAGTAAGGACATCGAAATAGGCTACTTTGACCCGTATCATCTACACGTCCTCCGAGGCTGGTACTGTCAACGTTCAACGTCGAAGTAGCAACGGGGGCCGTTGAAAGGAGCTGCCCCGGAAGGAAATGCGGAGCATCCACACACACAAGCACTCTCCATTGAAATAAGGGACCAGCAAAGCCCCAAGCCGCTCCCTTAAAGGGCCGCTCCCAGACACACTTGGCCTGCACAACACGAGGTCCACAGAGCCGACAGCCAGTTGCAGACCCCATGCACACAGCATGGACCCCCCAGGTGCAGCAGCAGCAGCAGCAGCAGCCAGAAGCCCTGGGCTAAGGGTTGCTGCATGTGGCGACCATAGAGCCCTGCAAGGGCTGGACAGAGCGTTTCTCAACCCCTCAGCTGATGGCTGCCATGGAGGACCCCACTATTTCGATGTAGCAGGACGCGGATTGTCTACACATGCCCTACTTCGATGTTGAATGTTGAAGTTGGGCGCTGTTCCCATCTTTGGATGGGAATAGTGATTTCGATGTCTTGCCGCCTAATGTCAATGTCAACATCGAAATAGCGCACGCCGCATGTAGACATGACGCGTGCTATTTCGACGTGTGCCAGCTACTTTGAAGTAGCTGGCTAGTGTAGATGCACCCTAACTGATTTATTGAAAACCAGAAAGAACATCAGCTTTTCTAATTTTAAGACAGTACAAGGGAACAGTTAATGGAACAGTCTCTGAGCTTGTATAAATTAATGTGACTCCCTTGACTTTAAGGGACCTACATTAATGATCTCAGCTGAAAATCTGGCTGAATGGAATGTGTGTTTCCTGGTCATTACTGGGGATTGTGATTTGTTTTTGGTGTTGTAGTTGTTTCGTTTTAGTAGAAAACTGCAGTGAATTTGAAAATGAAATGATAAAATTCGCACCACCTGAGATCTGTTTCCTCAGTCTTAGTAAAACAAGTAGGCGAGATCTCAGTCTAACCATATAGGGAGTTGCCAGCATCAAATAACATAGACAGAACAGTAGTCCCTGCTTCTTAGTCATACATTCCAAATGTGACAGGTGATACATGTACTGTAGTCAATATATTCTGTCCTATGACCTTCAATTTCTTGTAACTTTCCCAACCTTTAATTATTCAGGCAGCAATTTTCTATATCTGCCTGATCTTTCTACTTTACTTTTCTTTTTGTTTCTTTTAATTTTAATTTCAGCAACAAGGGTCAGACACATCTCAGAACAATGTGAAGGAAAATGTGTCATTCTAATCACTTTAAAGTATATCTTACAACAGTTTCACTGAGACGGTGTTCCAGATAGCCCCAGGCTATACAGCAGAAGGGGAAAGGAGATGTTGTCTGACGGAGAATTTGAACCCTTGGTCCTTAGACTAAAAGTTGGGTGCTCTACCAATGGAGGGCACACACATTCTCGAAGAAAACAGGTCTAGGGCTTTCTAGAGAATAAAACCCAGCCTCACAGTTAGCACAAAGTGTTTCCTTTTGATGGCAAAGTCATCAAAGAAGCCGAACATCTTTTGTTTTAATTGATTGTTTTAATGACGGTACATTAGATGGTGGCATAGTGGAGTATTTTAATCATGCAGTCATCAAGGCTAGCTAAATACTTACCTTAGTTAAACCACTGTGTCAAAAAAAGACAGGAATGCACCTTTGTTGTTTGTGTGAGAATCTATGGAGATTTAGCCAAGCTATGAAATTATGGAAAAACTCATTAGAACATGATGCAATCCTTGGCAGCATAAAAAGGGAGCATCTCGACTAGAAAAAACATATTTATTTTAGCTCTATATTTGGCTCTGGTGCCACTGCTGTTGGAATCCCATGTCCAGTTCCGGTCC
Source organism: Carettochelys insculpta (assembly GCF_033958435.1). Taxonomy (NCBI): domain Eukaryota; kingdom Metazoa; phylum Chordata; order Testudines; family Carettochelyidae; genus Carettochelys; species Carettochelys insculpta. Next base: position 8,754,065 of record NC_134138.1, read on the forward strand.
CCACAATTCAAGAAGGACCTTGGTAAAGTAGAGAAGGCTCAGAAAAATAGAAGAATGAGGAACGGATTAGTAAATCTGCCTTATCACAATAGACTCAGGGAACTCAACTAATTAGCTTCACCAGGGGAAGGTTATTGGGTGAGCTGATACCCACCTGTAAGCATTTACATGGGCTGGGTCTACACGAGCTCCTTCCTTTCGGAAGCGGCATGATAATGAGAGGGTTCGAAAAATGCTAATGAGGAGTTTCCATGAATATGCAGTGCCTCATTAGCATAATGGCGGCGGCGGCGATTCGAAAGTGCGGTTTTGAATCGCGCACTTACCGTGGAGATGAGGTCCTTTCAGAAGGTCCCGTCTCCACGGGCGGCGTAGGATTCAAAAAGCCGCACTTTTGAATCGCCACGGTCGCCATTATGCTCATGAGGTGCTGCGTATTCATGGCAATGCCTCATTAGCATCTTTTGAACCCGCTCATTAACATGCTCCTTCCAAAAGGAAGAGGCTGGTGTAGATACAGGGGTGGGGAATGTTTGAGAGTGGAGACTCTGATCCATCGGAAAAGAGTATAACATGATCCAGTGACTGGAAGTTGAAACTCTCCAGGTTCACACTGACAATAAGATGTATGTTTTTAAGACTGAGAGTAATTAACCATTGAAATACCTTACCAAGAATCATGGATTCTCCATCAATGGCAATTTGTAAACCCAGGTGGGATGCGTTTTTGAAAGCTGTGACCTAGGAATTGTGATGGGACAATTCTATGTCCTGTGTCATCCAGAGGTGAGCCAGGGATCAAAGTAGACGATCACAAGGGTTCTATCTGGCCTTGGAGTCTATGAAACTGTGTTACAGGCCTTTGGCTGCCTGAAGACTCTCTACATTAGAGCTCCTAATAGTAGTAGTAGTAAGGGAAGTAAATTGAAGTTAGTTGCAATCACTGGCAATGTTTAGACAGGGTCAAGAAGGTTTTCAACCCTTTCAGAAAATAGGGGGTAAGGAAGGGCACATATTAATTTTCAATTAGACTGGGTTAAAAAAAAAAGAGCCCGGTGGAGAACAGGGTGCATGCTCAGCATTTGTGACCAGAAGAGAAAGGACTGACCTTCTCTCTGTTCATTTGTAACCCTTGAGCAGTGTTTAGCTGCTTCCAGGTAGCTAGAGGGATACCATAGAAGCATGACGCCCAGCCTGCAACAAGCTGCTGCTTGTTCTTCCCACCATTCCTCTGCCCCCGCCAGCTGGACCACTTCCGCCACACATGGGCCGTTTCTACGTAGGCCACTTTCTTTGAAAGTGGCATAGTAATACACAACTTGAAATATGCTAATGAGGTGCAGATGCAAATTCCCCACACCTCATTAGCATACAGTCACGTGATTTGGAGTCTGGAAGACCATTCTTCTGGACTCCAAAATACTGTTTCGAAGCGCGGCCCCCGGGGGGGGGTCTTTCAGAAGGAAGTCCTTCTTCCGGAGGCCCCTTCTTCTACAGACTTCTTCCGGACTCCAAATCACATGACCGTATGCTAATGAGGCATGGGGAATTTGCATCTGTGCCTCATTATCATATTTTGGGCCATGTATTACCATGCCACTTCTGAAGAAAGTGGCCTGTGTAGAAATGGCCATAGGCCACGTCTACATGGCAGGGTTTTTCTGGAGTAACCTATTTCTACTTTGTTAAGTAGAAATAAGTTATTTCTGAATAGCGTGTCCACACAGCAAGAGCATTTCCAAATTGAGCATTCACACTACAGAGTCCTATTCAGAAATAAGAGCAATGCATTTTGAGTGTGAATCCCATTATGCCTTGTTCACTAGGTATGGTGGGATGTCAACAGGAAACTCAAGGGCTGTGGTTATGCTAGTGAGGTTTGCTGGCAAAACCTCATTGTCAACAAAACTGGTGGAACGTCCACACTCAAAATGTGTTTTGTCGATAGGTTCTGTCGAGAAAAAAAGCTGTGTGGAGGCTCTGGGGGGCCTTCTCTTGACAGACAGAGCATCCAGCACAATGGGCAGCCTTGTCTGCTGTTCTTCCGGGTGCCTGTTTGGTTGAGAGTGTGGCCGGGCAGTCTGGCTGTTCTGTTGACAGAGCAGAGCACTCTCCTGATTGGCTTTTCTATGGGGCAGCACGCCGTCAACAGAAGTTTTGTTGGGAAATCTCTCCCGACAGTGAGTTCTGTTGACAGATCACTGGAGCGTTAACTGCAGCCTGGGTGCCCTGGGAATCAGGAAGTGGTCCCATAAGCCATTTCTCTTCCTGAATCTCCCCCTACAGTTTCCTGCTCCTTTCTGTGCCATTTCAAAGTGCTCCAGGGAGCCCAGCTTGCCCGCGTGAGCAAGGATGCAGGCATGGATTCTGCATTGCAAGAACAAGATCTGGCAGCAGGGCATTCACTGGTCTGTAATGGGACACAGCAGAGGATGTTGGCAGCACACGTAAGAATGTACTTTTTCAACAACTGGTCAAAGGAGGATAAACAAACATGAGGCAGATCAGAGCTGCAACCTCCTTGCAGCCCACCGTGTCAGAACAGTGGGCATTCTCCCAGCTCTGTCACACAGCCTGAGCACTGTGGACTGTCACTTTTGGGCCAGGGAGACCAGCACCGCGTGGGGGAATGCATTGTCTTGCAGACCTGGGATGATGACCACACTTCAGGATGTGTAAAGCCACCTTCCTTGAGCTCTGTGCTGAGCTGACCCCAGACCTGCACTGCAAGGACACCCAAACGAGAGAGGCTCTGTCCCTGGAGAACATGTTGCCATTGCTCTGCGGAAGCTGGCTACCCCGATTCCTACCGCTTGGACGCCAACCCGTTTGGAGTGGGGAACTCTACTGTTGGGACCGTGCTCAGGCACATGTGCAGGGCAATCAATTGTGTTTTACTGTGCCGGCTTGCGACTCTGGGGACTGTGGACAAGGTAGCGGCTGGCTTTGCAGAAATGGGGTTCCCTAACTGTGGAGGGGCAATCGATGGGACCCATATTCCAATTCTCGCCCCCCAACCTTGCCTCAGAGTATATCAACTGTAAGGGGTACTTCTCAGTGGTGATCCAAGTGCCCGAAGATCACTGTGGCTGTTTGACAGATACAAATGCTGGGCGGTCCGGAAAGGCGCATGACGCTCATTTTTAGAAACAGCGGGTCCGTTGCAGGAGGGCACTTTCTTTCCTGATCACAAAACAAGTTTGGGCAAGGAGGTGGAAGTACCTATCGTGATCCTGGGGGATCCTGCCAACTCTTTACAGCCCTGGCTCATGTAGTCTTACACCGGGCATCTAGACAGTAGCAGGGAGCAGTTCAAAGACAGGCTCAGCAGGTGCCGCGTGGTTGCTGAGTGTGCATTTGGGTGCTTGAAAGCGAGGTGGTGAATTTTATATGGGAGGCTGAGCCTGCTTCAGGACAATATCCCCATGGAACCAGACATGTGTTGTTGCCTTCACAACCTGAATGGGAGCAAGGGGGGAGCATTTGCTTAAGCCTGGAGTGCAGAGGCTGAGCATCTGGCCAATGCGTTTGAGCAGCCAGACACGTGCTATCTGGGCAGCCCCACATGGTGGTCGCTAGTATCAGGGAGGCTCTGAGGAGCCGATTTAACAACAAGGAACACTGAGATTGTTGTGCAGTTCCTGGATATGTGGCCCTGGGTGGGTGACATGCCTCACCTCTTCCACCCCAGCCATCTGCTACCTGTGTTACTTGTAGGAATAAATGTACTGAACACTCTTTCATGGGTTTTTTTATTGAAAAGGTTATAATGCCTATTGACAGGGGAAGGGAAAACATACAACGGTGTTATCCCTCTTGTGTGCCAACTAACAGGACACATCACAGCAAAGGATAAGCAGCACAGAAAGAAAGCTGCAGGGTGGGGCTGGGGGGTTAAATTCCCATGCTCATATGGGGTGGGATTGGGGGAAGGGTGCCCTGCTTAAAATACATCCATGTGGCTGTAAGGGCACCCCTTCCCCACCATGAGCCCCCCCAAAGTCCTCACCCTGCTTTTTCACTCTGCAGATACAGCTGGGAGTGTGTGTTTGCAAAGACAGAAAGCCGCGGGGGCGTTACATTCCCACAGCTCACAGGCAGGAGGGGTGCCCCACTCAAAATACAGTGATGTGGCTGTATGTGGACCCCTTTCCCACTGTGAGTCCTCAAAAGCCCCTACCCGACCTGCTTTTTCACTCTGCAGTACAGCCAGGAGTCTATACTTGCAAAAAAAGAAAGCTGCAGATGGCGGGGGGTGGGCGGTAAATTCCCACAGCTCACGGGGGGGTGGGGAGTTGGCAGGAGGGAGGGATGGACAGCTGTATTCAGAGGAGAAAAAAAGCAGCAGAGGCGCTGGGGGTTGTGGGCAGGGGGGAAGGGGAGCCCTGCTTCCACTGAGCTGAACAAGCTTGCTAAGCTCCCAGCACCTCACCTGTTAAGGAAAGAAGGGAGGAGTGCTCAGGAATGGAGTTTAAATTTCCCAGGGCTTGCAAGGAGGAGGGGCGTCTTGGGACACCTGGAAAAAAGGTCTCAGAGTTTGCAGAGCCACCTCAAGGGGATACTTACCTGAGCTTGCTGGGCTGCCTCCCAGCAAGCCAATTAAATCGTAAATAGCTCTGCTTTGTACACACTGATCCAAGTACAGAATGAAAGGGAGGGCGCTCAGCCTTGTGAATGCAAGGGCTGTGTCTACACTTGCAGTCCTCTTTTGAAAGAGGAATACAAAAGAGGGAAACAGAAAATGCAAATGAGGCCCTGATTTACATATCTCCTGCTTTATTTGCATAATCTGTTATCGGAAGAGATTCTAGGAATTCTTTTGAAGGGGCTTATTTTCGAAAGAGCCCCGTATACACTGCCTTTTTTCTTTCGAAAGAATCTCTTCCGAAAATAGATTATGCAAATGAAGCATGAGATATTTAAATCAGTGATTCATTTGCATTTCGAGTTCCCTCATTTGCATTACTCTCCTTGCTGCAGCCCAGAGTTTAATGGGAAGTTGCCAGGCTGTGCAGCCACACAGCTTAAGTAGATACAGAAGTTTCCAGTCAATCCCTGCAGCTGACCATCCAGGGGCATTGTCACAGCTTCCTCTCCCATCAAAGGAAAGCCCCACAGGTGGATGATTCAAAGCGCAGTGAAGGGACCTGCACCGCCCTCCCTTCAGTCCTCTAAGACAGGGTCTAGAAAAGAGCTCAGTCAATCTAACTCCCGTGCCCATGTAATTAACCGAAAACAGTATCCAAACATTGTTCTCTCTTATTAGGTTGCTAATAGGCTCCATGCTGGCTTGCTGGGATATGTCAGTGCTCGAGTTAACAGCCTCAGTTAGGAACTGCTCAGAGCTTGGCAGGGTTGCAGTCTCCGTGTGGGGCTCACACACCTCATGGGTTCTGGCTGACACACGGTACCCCCATTTCTACATTCCTAACATGCAAAACAGAGAAGCCATCTCAGTTCGGCTTGATTTCTGCAGAGACAGCTGGCAAGTGGCAGGGAAGGCCCCGCATGGCATCAGTACTGGGCTGAGTATTCAGGCACTCAGCAAAGGTGCCAGAGCTGGCCCCAGGTAGGATCCTCCTCCAGGACATAAACAAAATTCCCATGGGCTTTCACCGGCCAATCAGAGGGAACCTCCTCCCCAGGTCAGGAATACAAGGGGACTGATGGTATTGTGTTGTATGAGGCTATGTGGGATATACAGTATCCATAACAAGCCTGTAAATGTACCTGTTGTTGTTACAGTCAGTTCTTGACCTGTGTCACTCTGATGTGAGTTGTTTCCCTCTTACACCACCGAAACTCTGAGGAACACGACATAAACATTCCTCACACTGAAGTCATTCCGTCATCTAGAAAACGGAAAATTAGCATACCCTCCTAGCATCCTCCATGGCTCCCCTCTCTCTCATGCTGCACGTAGGATAAAAATGGTGGGAAAAAGTATTCTGGTTTAGGATCTTTTCTTGAAATGTTGCTTGAAATGTTTTCAATGTACGTGTGGTAAGGGCAAGTAAAAATACAGCACATAGCGTAAAAAGAGTTTAAGATTTATTTTGGGGTCAGGATCATTTCTTTAAATGCTGCTTAAAGTGCTTTAAATGTCTGGTACGGGGAGTGACTGGTGTATCAGGGTTTAAATGGTCATATAGGCAAAATTCACACTCTTACAGTCCCTTTTCCCCTCTACTTACATTACTTCTTATGGGGGAAAACTCCTCAATAGACGTCATTTTCCTTTGTCACAACTTTGCAGTCCCTGTCCCCAATGTCTATCAAGGACCCGTTGTGTTTACATCTGGGTAGCAACAGTGACTGGTGGCCAATGCTGGGGCCTCACTGCAGTAATATGGGTATTCCAAATGCTATTGTTCTTTGTTAATGGCAGTGCCCCATAGTGCTAGGAGCTGTACAGTGCTTCTCAGCGATTTGCACATTTCTCTGCCTGCTCCTGTGTAACCTGGTTTCTGCAGCCCTCTTTGCACCCAGCCTTGCCTCTCTCCTGTCCCTGCCGTGACCACCTGCCTCACCAGTTTTCCTGCAAGCTCTTGTTTGAGCCTGAGCTCTGGATCTGGGCTACTGATGCTGGCTCTGGCCTTCAGGCTTGATGCCTGTTATGACCGCTAGGCTAGACTGCCCTTATCCTGCTCAGCTGGCGGACAGGCTCTGTCCCAAGACTGGCTTATTTGTTGGGATATTGCAAATATGTTGCATAAGCTCAGTCACTGTTAGGTGTTTCCACATTGATGGCTGTAATAGCATGAGTTCAGTGGAGTCACTCCTGATTTACACAGAGGACAGAATCTGGCCCAGAGACTAAGAACGGCCAGACTGGGTCAGACCAAAGGTGCATCTAGCCCAGTGTCCTGTCTTCCAATTGTGGGCAATGCCAGGTGCCCCAGTGGGAATGACAGAACAGGGAATCATCAGGTGATCCACCACCTTTTGCCCAAGGAACAAGATAATGCTACAGACCTGATTCATCTTCATCATCATCATCATCATCATCATCATCATCCACAACCATGGGCTCAGTGCCCACTGGTGTCCAATGCCTCTCTCACTATTTCTGCCCACCTTTCCCTGCCCATTGCGGAGTGGCTTAGTTTATGTAGACTAGCTCCATGCCAATCTGATATATCATCCACCCATTCTCCGTGGGGTCTGCCTCTCCCATTTGAATCGTCCATTATGCTGAATACCAGGGTCTTGACTTTTTGTTCCTGGTTCATTCTGCAGATATGCCCAGATAGCTGTAGCTTCCATTGTATAACCTTCTCCAGTAAATTCTCTCTTAAATTCCTCCCATTGACCTCCCTTATTCCTTACGATAGAAAGGAGTACGGGGTCAGCTGCCAACCCAGACAGTTCAATTCATGAGTCTCTACCAGGTCTGCAAAACTGAACTCCGGAAGATCGACCCTGACCAGTTGGTCTTCCCTGTGGTAGACACAACCCCTAAGCCATCAATGAAGGAGAAATCGATGGAAAAACAGCTGGGTGAGCAAACCCCACCGTGGTGACTCTTGCATCTGCAGCCATAGCAGAACATTGTCTGATGCTCTGGCTCAGAGCACGTTTCTTTTCCATTCTCCCTGGTTACCACCTGCCCACAAATTCCCCACCCGACTAAGCATCGTTTGTTCATTTAATATTTTCTGCTATCCGCCTTTTATTTCTCTTTCCCTGTGCTCGCTGTATCTCTTCCCCTTGTTGGTTCTCAGCTACTTCTGTTTGAATTAAAGCTCTTTTATTCCTCCCTCTCAGGGGGCGTTCAAGCTATGTTTGCCATGCAGCAGAGACACAACAAACCAGGCTGTGTCTGGAATGCTGCATTTCACCAGTCAGCAACATTCACTTGGTACCACGACACTTTGATTTTCATTCTTTCCATGCTTCCTCCTTATCCTGTAACTAATTCTTTGATTTTTTCCTACCTCACTAACTCAATTTTTACATCTTTTTCTTTTCCCCTCTGTCCAATATTTTGCAGCCTCTATAAAAGATATTTATATTCCAATTATTACAAGGTCTCTGGTAAAACATGTAAGAAGATTAAACATCAAAACTGCTTTTCATAACTCGGCTCTTGTTAACAGCTGCGAGGAAGAGATTATAGCAAACTTCATCACAGGTTTTGCTTAGCCCCAAATAGTGCGCACACAAGTTCATTTGAATGAATGGTAAAACACACGGTAAAATGCACACACACGTACTCTGGGCCTGTCACCCATCAACACACACATAAATATGTACACACGTGCTCCTGCATATATACACAAACATGCACACGTACGGGTCATAAGGCTGGTTTTGGTCAACATCTTCATTAATGGCCAGGACCAGGGGATGGATTGCACCCTCAGTAAGTTCACAGATGACACTAAGCTGGGGGAGAGGTAGATATGCTAGAGGGTAGGGAAAAGGTCCAGAATGACTGAGAGAAATTGGAAGATTGGGCCAAGAGAAATCTGTTGAGGTTTAACAAGGAGAAGTGCAGAGTCCTGCACTTAGGATATAAGAATCCCAAACATCGCTACAGGCTGGGGAATAGGCAGTAGCTTTCCAGAAAAGGACTTTGGGCATTACAGTGGATGAGAAGCTGGACAAGCATCAACAATGTGCCCTTGTAGCCAAGAAGGCTTGTGGCATATTGGGCTGCTTTAGTAGGAGGCTGGTCTAGAGAAGTGATTATTCCCCTTTATTTGGCACTGATGAGGCCACATCTGGAATATTGTGTCTGGTTCTGGGCCTCCCAGTTCAAAAAGGATGTGGATGCATTGGAGAGAATCCAGGGGAAGGCAAACAAAATGATGAGGGGGCTGCAGCACATGGCTTACGAGGAGAGGCTGAGGGATTTGGGCTTATTTAGTCCACAGAAGAGAAGAGTGAAGGGGGATTTGATAGCAGCCTTCAAGTACCTGAAGGGGGATTACAAAAAGGAAGGAGAGAGGCTGTTCTCAGTGGTAACACATGAAAGAACGAAGAACCATGGTCTTAGGTTGTGGTAGGAGAGGTCTAGGTTGGATAGCAGGAGACACTGTTTCACCGGGAGGGTGGTGAAGCACTGGAATGCGTTGCCTAGAGAGGTGGTGGAATCTCCATCCTTTGAGGTTTTTTTTTAAATCCTGGCTTGACAGAGCCCTGGCCAGGATGATTTATTTGGGATTGGTTTGAGTGGGGGTTGGATATGGTGGCCTCCTGAGGTCCCTTCCAACTCTTTGTTTCTGTGATTCTATGCACAGGTTCACATATATTCTCACTCTTCCATACACATGTCCATGCTCTCAAATTCACAAGCATGTGGGTACAATCACCGACACATGCTCATACTGACAGAGACACAAACCCTTGCAGATATAAATGTGTTAAGCACTTCCCCATCCCCGTTTCCTAAGGACTGACAAAGCTGTAAGGGCCTGTGGCAAGTGCTAAGCTGAAAGGCTTGGAATCTGGAGTCTTTCTTGACCCCCAGAAGAGGGTCCTCACTGGTAGCTTCCCCATCACTATGCTGTCTGTTGGGGTCTGAGCCTCTAGGAGTATGTTTGCCTGTAATGTAAGCCTGGAGTGAAACTTGGGTTCAAGACTAACCCCCTCTTATGTCTACACATAAAACATAGTGGTCTGAACCAGAGCCCCATGAGGGTGGTAAGCCTGAGACAGCATTAAGCCTGGTTCAAGCCCTATTGTTTTGCACTGTAGACACAGCCTCCTTGGACTTATGCTCTGTGAGTCCACCAAAAATATCCCACAGTCCCACTGGCTGGCTGAATTTGTGCTCTGGACAGTCAGGCTTAGTGGGTGGTCAAGTTTTCCCCTGTGTGCACCACAAATAAAGGGCGAACATGGTCCCATTGGAGGGGGGGCATTAGGAAGCCTGGGATATGAGTGATTGGACGTGGGCCTGCCTAAGGTAGTGTGGACATTGGAGCCCTCTGAGACTCTGGGTTCAACAGTTCCTAACCTGAGGTGACAAATGAATAGAGATGCTCAAGCTCTAGGTTAACAAACCCAGGGTCTGCTGACTTGTGTTCTTATAACCCAGGGCGTACACGGCATGTTGACAGATCTTATGTCTTTGCTTTCCTTGATAAAGTAGCAAAGCCAAAGCAAAGAATTTTGCGCCCCTATGATTATAGAAACAGTGGGTCCCCATCTTCTTTAAAGTAGACAGAGCATGTGATGTACAGTCTGTAAGTATGAGACCTTCTCCATTAATTACATATTATTGTCATATGAGAGATGACTTTTACAAAATCTAATATGAAATATATTAATATTAATAGATCTAGAATATTTAATTTAAAAAGACATGGCAATAGGATTATTTGAAAAAAAATCTAATACCTGCTCTCTCCCTTCGTTCTGGGAAACATTGACTGAGCCGTCTAATCACTTGGGTCTATTTATGAACTGTGGCATACAAATTGACTCAACCCTGCCCAGCTGCCTCCACAGGCAATTCAAAGGGGTTTGGAGCTCCAGGGGAAGCCGTGGCAGCCAGAGCTCCTGGACCCTTTGAAACACCAGGCCGGGGGGCAACTGCCCACTCTCCTCCCTCATAACCACTTGCATGATGCCTCCCCAGCTCACAAGGTCCTACATTTCCCCCTTCCTGCCTCACCCTGCTCTCTGTTCTGGCCCCTCTCTGCCGACAAGCTTCTGGTCTCTCCAGCTTTCTGTTGCTGAGAGGAGCTGGAGCCAGACACCTCAGCACACAGAGCGGGGCCCAGACGCAATGCAGGCAGCGCACAGCACTGCCGCTTCATGTGTGATCTGTGCACCAGGCAGGTTGTGATCGCCAGCAACCTCCCGACCCAACGCAGCCAGGGTTGTTAGTTGCCAAGTGCTGGGTAGGGAGCAGGGAGAAGGTGGAGGTTCCACTTGTAACTTGCAAATCCCAATGGCAAAACGCAACAGATGGCAATGGGTGATGCATGGGAAAGAAGAGGCTGGCAGGTGACAAGCCAGCCAGGTGGCTGGCAGCCTGAGAAAAGTCTCCAAGTGCACCTTGGCTCATCTGGGCCTCATCTGTACCCTCCTCCTCTGTGCCTCAGTGGGTTACCCAGCCCTACCTTTCTCGCTGGGATAATTCTCAGGTCGTCTGTCCTTAGTGGATTCACCACAACACTAGACAGCTGCTGTAGCCTCCCTGAGGGGTTCCTGCCCTGGCAGAGCTGCCATCTGTGACAGGCATGGCTTTCTTGTGTAACCACCCTCACGTGGCCTCAAACCTAGCACCTCTGGAGCTCAGTGCAGGAGCCTTTACAGTGTGAGCTAAAAGGCAAGGGGCTTTCAGCTAAGGCTATAGAGACAGCTTATTCATTCTCTGTGTAAGTGGCCCAGGTGCCACTCCATGGGACAATGAACCACAGCCCTAGGTGTGTGAGTTACACTAGCAGGCCAGACCCTGGTTCCTCCACAGTACAGGCACTTCTACACCTCTCAGTAGTGCTGTGATGGGCTCAGATGCTAAAGTGATGGAGGCCCTTGGAGCAGGCAGCTCCTACAGGAATGGCCACCAGTGCGCTAGGGCTTGTACAGGCAGCACTTCCAATCCTTCAAAACTGGCAGAGAAACCCTCTTTCCAGCAAGAGGTAAAGGAGCGTGGCTAATGAATTGCTGCTTTCCAGTTCCTATCCCCTTAAGTCTCCTGGTTAATGATGATATTAACTGTTACCACTGTATTTATGCTGCCATGTGAAGTATCCCAGAAATTAGCTCTACATGCAGAAGGGGAAAAGTAAATACAGAGATGCTAACAATAAAAGCTTCAGCAAGGGGAGGGGGAACTCACCACCATCTGGCTTAACCCTTTCTTGGTCTGTGACACGTGGTGTGGCAGAGCGACGTGGTTTTAAGCAGGCTCACACCAGCAGAGAAAGAAATGGGGAGAGAAAAAAGAGGGGTTGTGATTTACATTTGAAAAATAAAATGATCTAATGGAATAAATCTGTTCTGAGCAGGCACTCAATATGCTAAATGCGTTCAGAAATCAAACAGCTTAAGTGAGCCCATCAGAAATGCAGAGCATACACATTTTTTCCCTTCAAAGCAATTAATTTGATCAAAAGGAACAAAGTGGCAGAACCAAAAAAATGATACAAATATTTCCATCGGGGCTTGGGCAATATGTGTGTTGGCTTGTGCTTCAGTCTTCTGCTTTCAAACGCTTTGGTGGTTGAACGCGTGAGTGTGGGCCGAGTGAAGGTTGCTAATGTAAAAACACGGGGTGCTGACTTTGTAGGGTAAAGCAACAGCCTTCTCTCTCTTCTTGGATCCCTTGCTGCACTTGCAAAAACGTTTTGTGACAGTTCCAAAACGAACACCAGCGTCTTTAATATGGCCCAGCCTGTGTTGGTTTTATCTGCCAGAGTGCAGTCCACTAGACTATCGGATAACAGCCTACTACTATTTCTCGTAGCCATTCAAGCTGTGCCTTTCGCTCAGATGCGAGAGGTCTACACAGCAGTACCATAAGCCCTTGCTCAGATACACCGAGGGATCTCTTAACTGAGCAAAATAAAAATTTAAGATCAAAAGCAGAAGAAATATCCTAAAAGCGAAGTGTGTTAGGATGTAGAACAAATATTTCCTCCACAGAAAATGGAGTATTTGCTGAAGGGAACAACCCTGTTTTAGGTTCATGGTATAATGAAGTTAGGTAGTGTGTGTGTGCATCCCGGCTTTTTACTGGATGGAATCAGAGCTATTCCCCAGTGTCTTTAACCCTGTACTGCAAAGAGCTAAGGGAGAGTCTCCTTTAGCTCAAGTGGAGATGGCCTGTGTTTTTGGAGAAGTAAGGTCTAAACTCTTTTACTGTTGAGGGGAATGAGGGGGAAAGGAGACCAGGAGAGTTGGCTGTACTTTAAAGAAACCTTACTAAAGGCACAGGAATGCACCATCCTGATATACAGTAAGAAAAAAGAAAAAAGCAAATATGATAGGTGACCAGCCTGGCTTAACAGAGAAAATTTTGATAAGGTCAAATGCAAAAAGGAAGCTTATGAGAAGTGGAAACTTGGACAGATGACTAGCAAAGAGCGCAAATGTATAGCTCGGCATGCAGGGGTATAATCGGGAAGGCCAAAGTGGAACCTGGATCCCATCCCTCGGAAGATGTAGCTCATCATCTTTGGACCCCCACGGCCCAGTGGGTGAGCAGAGCATAGCCCTGCCTATGCTCAGCCATGAGGCCGCAGCTTGGCCTGTTCTCCCTCCCATGGCCCTTCCCACTGGACAGTTCCTCCCGTCTGCCACTTGGGGTGGAGAAGTGGGAGCAGCAGGTGAGGGAGGCCTTGAGGGAGAGCAATGAGACGTGAGTGGTGAGAGTTAGTGAGGGAGGGAAGAGGCACAGGTGGCAGTGCCAGGGTTGAGTGGGTCTGAAGAATGGGCAGGGCCTGTGGGGGAGGAGGCTGAGCAGGGGCATGCCTCAGGGCAGAGTTACAGCCAGCACCATGTGTTCAGCTGCCCCTCCCCCACCACCTTGTTCCACCTGCAGCTGAGCTGCTCCTAGGCTGCTTCTGCTGGCTGAGCAGAGGGGAGGGGGAGGAGGGTAGTGTTGAGTTCAGGGTGTTCCCCTGCCCCTGTTCCCATCTTTGCAGAGCAGGAATCAGGGAGAGAGAGAGACAAAGGGGACCTGCTCCAGCCTGAAGCATGGCTGGAAAGCGACTCCCTCAGCATTGCAGAGCGGAGGAGGGGGAGACAATGGAGCAGGACAGGTTTCCCTTAAAGAGACAGAGGGCGGCTTTTGTCAGAAACTTATCCAGTCGCAGCCAGCACAACACACTGTGTCACTGTCACCACATGGTCTGTGTCATGTGCACAAAGTCACTGTCATGTACGCTCTGCAGCACACACTCTGTCTCTCTCTCACACACACAGTGTTTCTCTTTCACATTCACACACTTTTTCTCTCTCTCTGCAGCCCCGAGGCCCACCCTTTTGGCCCAGGGCCCTGCCCCTTTTGAGACACCCAGAGCCAATCCATGCACAGCACCAAAATGTGTAGAGTGGCCTCTCTGTGAAAATTATTGCCCACCCCTGGGCTTGATGGACTAACCTGGCTAACTCTACGCATGAATAATATCATGGTCTCCAGCCATTCCTTCTGCAAGAGTGTTGTCCTCAGTTCATTATTCTGAAAGCCCAGCTGTTGTCAACTTATTTTTTCCAGGTGGCTGTCCTCAAATTTTATTTTACTCTTCTGGCCTGCTTGGCCTTGCTTCAATAGAAATATAATTCACTGTCCATTAAAATTAACAAAATTCAATGCAATTTAATTTAGTCTATGTTCAAGGGATTTCGTTTGGCTCCCTCTAATTCAATCCATTTCAGCTAAATGCAACACAGATAAATCAGTTGAAGGAATTTCATTAAAGAGAATTTACTACAGAGGAAATAAATCACCTTCATTTAAAACACACAGCAATCAATATGGTGCGATTTGGTTAAATTCAGCTGCATTCAACAAAAGCAAATTAAACCAAAGCAATTTGACGTGTTCTAATTAAAATTCACAGAAAAATGGGGCACAGCTTAGTTCCTTTCAGAGAGGTTTTATTTCGCTCATTTGAATCCATTTCAGATTAGTGCAAACTACTGCAGGTTGAACCCCTCTAGTCCGTCCCTCTCATCTGGCAACATCTGTAATCCACCATGATTTTAGTGAGCTGGATGATCGTATATCATGGGCATGGTCGAGTTTCCCATGGGCCCATAAAGTTTGTTTACAGCCACCAGTCCTGGCTCTCAGTGTTCTGTGCCGTTATTTAGCTCTAATTTACCCCTAAATGTTTTCTAAGAGCCCAGTAAGCAGGACATGTGTTGGTAATGCTGCTAGACAGTATTGACCTCCTGTGGTTCAGCAAATGGACAAATTGGAGGACTGGGCTAAGAAAAATCTCATGAGGTTTAACAAGGAGACGTGAAGAGTCCTGCCTTTAAGACTTGAGAACCCCAAACACTCCTACAGGTTGGGGACCAATGGCTAAGCAGCAGTTCTGCAGAAAAGGGCCTGGGCATTACAGTGGATGAGACACTGAACATGAGTCAATAATGTGCCCTCGTAGCCAAGAAAGCTAATGGCATGTTGGGCTGAGTTAATAGGATCATTGCCAGTAGATCTAGGGAACTGATTATTTCCATTTATTCAGTGAGGCTACATCTGGAGTATTGAGTTCATGGCCCCCTGTTTCAAAAAGGATGTTGATGCATTGGAGAGAATCCAGAAGAGGGCAACCAAAATTATGAGGGGGCTGGAGCACATGATCTATGAGGACAAGCTGAGGGATTTGGGATTATTTAGTTTACAGAAGAGAAGAGTGAGGTGGGATTTGATAGGAGCCTTCAACTACCAGAAGGGGGGCTCTAAAGAGGATGGAGAGAGGCTGTTCTCAGTAGTGGCAGATGACAGAACAGAGGGCAATGGCCTCAAATTTCAGTGGGAGAGGGTTAGGTTGGATATCAGGAAAAACTATTTTGCCAGGGCTAATAGAGTAGAGCAATTTGTCAATAAGTTTTCATCAGAAGATATCTTCCAACAAAGCTTCTGTTGACAGAAACAGTCCAGACCGCAGAGTGGGTCAAAAGGGCAAAATGCTCTGTTGACAGAGAGCAGCCAGAATGCCCAGCCACTCTATCGGCAAAATGGCCAACCAGAAGCACAGTGGAGAGGGTTGTCTGGTGTCCCAGAAGCCCTTCCTGATGACAGAAGGCCCCTGGAACATCCAGACCAGCTGTTTGTTGATAGATCTCATCAATAGAGGTGATCTTTCTCGTGACGAGTGGAGTACAGCTGTTGACAAAAGTGCTGTGTTCTGTCAACTTACGATAGATGGAATGCCCTTGGGAATCTGGTCATTCCAAACATTTTGTAAACAAAATGGTCGTTTTGCCGACAAAACCTTCTAGTCTAGATATAGCCCAGGAGGGCGGTGAAGCACCGGAATGTGTTACCTAGACAGGTGGTGGAATCTCCATCCCTAGAAGTTTTTAAGTCCTAGCTTGACAAAGACCTGGTTGGGATGATTTCAGTGGGGTTGGTCTTCCTCTAGGCAGGGGGCTGGACTTGATGACCTCCTGAGGTCACTTCCAACCCTATGATTCTATAATTCAGCACCAGTCAGGTCATGAGGGTGCAGGACCAGAGAGGTTCAAACTGTAGATTTAATGATCCTTTTGCCTAGCATTCTATCCCCAATGGATCATTTTCCCCATGTGTTTGGTTTTCAGCTTGTAAAACTTTGGCACATTGTCTTGCCAATCTCTTGTCATAAGTTTCCTGACTGTGTTTTGTGGACAATGCAGCAGGAAATTGAAGATCACTGCACCCAGCTGTAATAAGAGACCTCCACAGCCAACCTGAATGTTCACGGCAGCAAAAGACACTTTCATTGACTCCACTATGAAATCTCTGCTCAACTCTACTCTCCACGCCTACCTTCAAAGGTGGAAGATTGGCACAGATACCACAGGTTATTTGAAAAGTTCTGACCTTGATCCAGAATATTCAGAACATCCTCAACATAGAGGGTGTTTTGAGGGTCAGGGGATTCAGTTTTTCTCCTTCAGTCACAATACACAGATCATTTTCACCCTGATAGATAAAGTTTTTTTTTGTTTTTTTGTTTTGTTTTTTTCCTACCAAAAAGAAAATGTGATTCTCACCACACTGCTTTGCTATTCCAATTTTAAGCTGATGTAACTTCTGCCGAGTTCTACCTGTTTCAGTTGCACTAATGCAGTAGTGAATCTCGCTCTCTCTGATATCTGTTTGTTTCAAGACATGCAATTAGCATGGGTGAAAAAAGGCACAGCCCCGGAGGGTGGTGAAATTTTATAGGAAATTTGGGCATTTTGAATTTTTTCCTACCCCAGAACACGACAAAAAGTTGAAATTTCAAACATTTTAGTGGAATGGAAATTTTGGAAATAAATTATCAAAGAACATTGAAAGAGCCTTATCCAAACATGTTATTTCCATAAGTTTTAAACATTGTAATATAATAGATGAAATAAGAAAATGGAAACAAAATACTGCATTTCAATTTCAGCTCATTCAAATATTTTTCCACTGGGTATTTTCTCAAAATCAACAAATAGTTACAAAACCTTGCAGTTCTGGTGAACCAGGAGTTTCCAATATGTCAGACATTTTTTCAAACACTGCAATTTGCAACTCAATAAATGCTGTGGTTTATTAGAGTGCAGCATCTTTCCTGAACAGTGTAAACAACGCTAGCTACTAAGCAAGAAGTCTGCCTATCTAAGCAGCCACGGGGACAGAACGTGGCAAAATGAAAATTTGGGCTTATATCAGGACATATCGTCTAATGCAGTGATGGCTCCTGGACTCTCAAGTAGTGTAAAGTGGTGGAAGAAGAATTGTTTACACCATTTCAACCTTGGCTGCACAAACAATAGAGAAACTCACAATTCTGGGTTTACAAGGCCAAGGTTTAACCACTGAAATACCCCTCCCCCATAAGCCACTGGGGCTGCATCTCCACAAGCAGGTTCTTTTGAAAGACCCCACAGAGCATCTACACACGAAAAGTGTTCTTTCGAAAGTAAATCAAAAGAATGTGGTGAGCCTTTTGAAATCGCTCATGGCACCTGATTTTCCAATCCCTGGCCCATTGTTTCGAAAGAGCAGGGGCTGTGTGGATGCACTCTTTCAAAAGAGGTTATTTCAGATAAGATCTTCCAGAAGAGCTTCTTTTAAAATATTTCTGTAGTGTAGCATGGGTGTCCAATGGCTCTATTTCAAAACAGGCTGTATTGTGTGTAGATGCTCTACTTCAAAATAGCTGAGGCTATTTCAAAATGCATTTTGGCTGTGTCTACACTAGGCCAAAACTTCGAAACCCATTTTGAAGTTTTGGGCTAGTTTAGACACAGCCTTGTGTGTAGCAGCATTATTTCGAAATAGAAAAGATCAATCATGTTGCACTTCAAACACAAACAAAATAATTTGTTAGGTGATATTCCGAAACAACTCTTCTGGAATAGCTTATTTTGAAATAAGGCTGCTGTGTGAACATACCCTAAGGACAAAGAAGTCCTTCTCTATTTTTTTGTCCTATGTTCCTACAGTCGAATTACACTTCTCCAAGCCCATTCACAGTAGGTGGATTGTTATTATGTTTGAATTGCATGTACTTGTTCATAAATTCCTATGCAATCAACAATATTATCATTGTCAGTATAAATGTTTTCCTGCCTGAGAAAACCTGCAATAGTTTCTCTGTCTCTCTTTCTGCTGCAGAGGCTATTTACAGCCTGTTACCAGATGACACTACATTTCCCAATGCTCCTTTACGCTACAGAAATACTGGCTGGTGGCACATAAACAATATTCTCCCGGTAACATAATAGTGGGAAGTTTCGGAAATGAAACTGCAGGTGGTTAAAAGGGATGTTGGAAAAGCAAACAAGCCTGGCTTTACATCCTGTTCATTTCCATTTGACAACTCCACCGTTAGGACAAGGCGCAGATTCAGGAGAGCATGAAATGTTATCCACTGCATACCAGCCTGTGCCATATTGCAGGTACAGTCTTAGTCCTTGAATTCCCAGTACATAAGGACTGGGGGAATCCAGTCAGAACAGTGCACCTGTGTAACCCACACACCTAGGTGCGGATCACAGTCCCATGTCGTGGCATCTAGCCCACTTCCACAGAGAAGGAAGGAGCTTCCTCTAGGGGCTGAGCAGTAGCTGGCTTTTAGCTCAAATTTTAGAGGCTCATGCATTAAGCTCCACAGTCCCAGGTTTGAGTCTGCCTGTGGGTGGCGTCACAGGCAGGAGTCACCCCATCCAATCTCAATGTCAGCTAGGAGAACTGAAGGAATTACAGCAGAGAGCACGCACAGCTAGTTATTGAATGGTGCAGCTTATACTGGGAGCAATTGTGTGCTTGGCTAGTTACTGCAGAGGGAAAAGAACAGCATGTGCAGCTGATGCCCTGACTCTACAATCTCACCAAGTTTTCACTGAGTCACTTCAGCTACATTTGTTTGGGAATGTTTTGATTCAACTTTTTTAAAATCAAAAAGTGGCCAGCTATCAATATCAAAACTTTTCTTTTTCTTTTTTTTCCAGGAAAGGGAAAGTAACGATACATTTCTCACTCCAAACCTTTTTTTTAAAAAAAAATTAAGGTTTCAAAACTGACAAAACATCCCATTTAACACTTTGGAAATAAAAAAAAAATCTGGTTTCCTGGTTCAGAATATCTCTGAGTTTAGAAATGTAAATGAATTTGAGTAAAAAACATTGAAAATGGCTGAAATTGAAATAAAATGATCAGAATCAGTTCTTTTGATTGACCTGCATTGAAGGTGGGATTTTTTTCCTTCAAGTTTTTCAGCCTATGAATACCTTCAGGAGTTTGACTTTTTTTCATAATTTGGGACGTGAAGATTTCTCACGACATTCAGTATTTTCCATAATTTCTTCTGGTTAGGGCGAACCTGCCACAGAGTCAGAACCCTTCACTTCCTCACCTCTACTTCTTCAGATCTGCAGTTCTGTGCTCCCCCACTACCTGGAAATCATGGCCCTGTCATGAAAGACATAGGCCATGTCTACACAGGCAGCCTCTGTTGACAGAGGTGACTGTCAACAGAGAAGCCTTGGCAGTACCTCTGTCAATAGGTAGTGTCTATGCACAAATCAGATTGAAAGGGCAAGCTGCTCTGTCAACAGAGAACACAGCCAGACTGCCCCGCCCTCTCTCGACAGAATGGCTGACTGGAAACTCTGCAAACAGGGCTGCTCTGGGAACCAGAAGCTGTCACTGGTGACAGAAGTGTCTACATGGGCACTCTGTTGACAAAACACTGTTGACAGAGGTGTTATAACTGATCAGGAATGTGGATAACGCTGTTGACTGAACATCTGAGTTTTGTTGACAAACTCTTGACAGAGCGCTTCAACTATATAGACAACTTGGCCAGTTTTGTCGACAGAAGCTGCCCATGTAGATGCAACCATATAGTATAGTAAAAGACATAGAGCATAGTAAAAGAGTCACTGCTTCAACAAGTTATCGGCATAAACAGACATAGGAAGTACTGTAGATTCCACTTAAGAGTAATCCCGTTAACAATCATAGAACACTAGAACTGGAAGGGACCTTGAAAAGTCATCAGGTCTAGTCCCCTGCCCTCACACCACGACCAAGCACAATCCAGAGTCTCTAGACCATCCCCAATAGGTGTCTATCTAACCTGCTCTTAAATATGTCCAGCGATGGCGATTCTACAACCTCCCTCAGTAGTTTATTCCAGTGTTTAACCACCCTGACTGTTAGGAAGCTTTTCCTAATGTTCAACCTAAACCTTCCTTGCTGCAGTTTAAGCCCATTGCTCCTTGTCCTATCCTCAGAGGACAAGGAGAACAATTTTTATCCCTCCTGCTTGTAACCCTCTTTTAGGTACTTGTAACCCATTATCATTTCCCCTCTCAGTCTTCTCTTTTCTAAACTAACAAGCCCAGTTCTTTCAGTCTTCCCTCACAGCTCATGTTCTCTAGACCTTTAATCATTCTTGTTGCTCTTCTCTGGACCTTCTCCAATTTCTCCATATCTTTCTTGAAACGTGGTGCCCAGACCAGCTTCCTGTTCAAGGCAACATATGGCCAGGAACCAGTCCTGTCTCTGATGGGGGGTTCATCTCACACTGGCCATGACAGTATTAATGTAGATTGAGAAGGGGTCTTATTGACACAAGCAACCACGGATGAAAGTAATCATATAACTAAATCAGTGTTTCTTAAACTTTTTGAGTCCATGGAACACTAAACAATAATATTTTTTGTGCAGGCCATCAGTGAAAATTTTCTTTAAAAAATGTTGTCAGACCAAAAAAAACAAACAAAAGGAAAATATCAAAAAATAATTTAATCTGGTATCATAGCAATGGAGAAGTAACATTGTATCTAGTTTTAATAACAGAAAATATCTACCAAGGCTGCACATCATTGCTAGCTGCTATGCTGCTGTGTCACACCTGTGAGTTTCTTGTGGAATGTCAATAGTCTGAAGAACGTAGTTTAACACTGGTCTAAGTGGTCAGGTAGGACAATGTTTATCATGCTAAATAAGACAGAGAATAGGTATTGCTAATATGTTGCTCTGGAATAATATAAATTCTTGATTGGTTTTCTATCCTCTTCCTTTCTTTTTGAACAAAACCTTAAAGGGTTTGGCCTTAAGTTGATGATATGCCTTATAAAAAGATACCTTGTGACTTTTTCACATAAAATTTGGAAATATAGTTATGATGAAGCAGGATCCTGCCATTCTTTTTGGTGCAAAGCTCATTTTTCAACCTCCAGGTCAAACACTCGCACACAAAGGGCTTTCTTTCTCCAGCATCCAGGATGGATTGGCATGGAAAGGAAGAATTCTGGGTCAGAGCATGCTCATTAGCGTTGCCGATTAGCAGGCACAGCATTCCATGGTCTGAAGTGAAATAGGGTTAAATGTGCCCATTTAATTAGATTCTCCTGTGCTGGGGAAAGTAGTTTGCAGTGAGAATGTCAAAATATTATCTACAGTTAGATGGACTTTGTCATTTGAAGCAAATAGAACAAATGCTGAAGGTCTGCGTGAAACTATCCTTGTAGCTATATAATAGTTATGTGTCAAGGTGTGGGAAAATTTACTTCACTGTAAAGGTCCAGATGCTTTATGAGAGCAAATCAGAATTTTACAACTCACTCAGTCTCCCAAATGCAAGGGTCTGTCATGTTTGGAGAAGCACTCATTATGAGTATCACTCTGTTTTTGAGACAGCAACAAAGGGTCCTGTGGCACCTTACAGACTAACAGAAAAGTGCTGAGCATGAGCTTTCGTGAGCACGGACTCACTTCATCAGATGCTGGTCTTGGAAATCTGCGGGGCCTGGTATAAATAAGCCAGAGCAAGGGTGGATCCCCACCCTTATTTATACCTGGCCCCGCAGATTTCCAAGACCAGCATCTGATGAAGTGAGTCCGTGCTCACGAAAGCTCATGCTCAGCACTTTTCTGTTAGTCTGTAAGGTGCCACAGGACCCTTCGTTGCTGTTACAGATCCAGACTAACACGGCTACCCCTCCGATGCCCGACTCCCTTTTTGGTAAGCCTTCCGAGACTTAGGGGCTTGTCTACATGAACAAAGCTGGCGTGTGAATCTACCCTGCACTGCTAATCTGCTGTGTGCTCTCCCGGTGTATGTGAACATTTTTATAGAGCTCTTTGATGTAGTCCTCTTTGGGATTAGTTCAAATGAATTAATGAACCGTTTAATTGTTCATATAGACAAGCCCATGAGATGATGAGGACCGTATGAGATACAGTATGTGTAAGAAAGACAAATATGACAGCTAGACAGATCCACATTATTATTTCTCTCTGTTGTGACAGCATGCAGGATATCCGGTCTTGAGACAGAACCAGTGTGCCCGGTAAGCTGAGTGTTTGCCAAGCTGCCCAAGACAGACTCAGGTGCCACCGAGTAGATTAGCAGAGGGCCCACCGCTGGTAGCATGTGTTTCTATTGGTGATGCATATGCACTCGCTTTTATTCCACCCATGGATGGGAAAAAATGAAAGGGATCCCCGGCCACAGTCCAAATCTATTAGATCTTAACACAGAACAAAAAGAAAGTGCCTTCCCTGAATAGCTGAACATTCAAGTATAAGGCACAAGCAACCAGGCGGGTACAAACAGCGTAGCACAAAGACACAATGAAACAGTACAGTCAGCTGGTAGGCCGTGATCTAGCTCACCTGCTGCAGGAGCAAAGCGGTATAACTCAGATGGTCGCAAGATAGACTGGCTGAATCTTTTTCAGCCGTTTCACCTGCTGCTGTTCCTCTGCACCATTCTCCATTCCCTGGCGCACTTTGTAAATTTTGAACGTTGCAGGCGAAATGTCGGCCAGGCAGTCATCTGGAGCGTTGAAATTTGGGCACTGTCAAACATTTGGTCGCTCTCCTGCAAGAAATATCAGTGAATGAGTTTGTTTTCACCACCCAAGCAAAGGTAGAACTTAACTTCCTTCATCACTATCGTAATCGACCATACAGCTGATGGGTAGAAGCACCTCAGGGTATATTTGGACTGTAAAGATAGTGTTCCTGTATCAACACTAGACGCAGTATTGTTTACATGTAAGCCTACCTGCAGCAAAGGCACACGCAGCACTGCTCAAGGGTGGGGGTGTGTCATAATCATGAGGGTTAGCCAGCAGCCTGGGAGCAAAAGGGTTAATCTCCTTAGCCAGGTGGGGTTGGCCTATAGGAATGTAGGTAAAAATTAAATTTTGGCTCCTCCTTCTTCTGTTCTCTGTCTTTTTGCTCCTTCTTTCCAGCCATGAGAGAGAGAGACACAGAATATCTCCCTCCAAGAACAGGCCCTCCAATCTTCTGTAAGCAGGGTAAAGTTTAGATAGATCCGCTAGGCTTTATTGTTTTATGGTTTGGGAAGTGGGATCTAATGTCTGTGCACTTTTTAAAAATATTCTTTTACTCTCCTTGTAACTAAGTTCTAGGCGCATGGTAAGAACTGCCCATGTGTTTTACTTTGTAACTCTTCCATCTAGTCATAAGGCTTGCAACATAAATATTGTTGTAATAATAAAAGTTCTCTCATTTTCTTTTTATTAACCTGGTATTGGTTAATGTTTGTGTCCTGGTTTTTACTTTTGGGGCCGAGATTTCCCAAGTAGTCCCTCCCTGGTTTCCTTATTATTGCTTGGGTGGTGGCAGCAAATTTTATCCCCAAAATCTAAGGTTTTTAGGATTTTTGGGGAAAAGTTTATACCAAAACCTGGTAGATAAGGTTTTGGAGGTACTTTTGCTGGCCCCCACTTCTGCATTTAACTTGCTAGAGTGGGGAAGAAGCCATAACAGGGCATGTCACCTGCCCTGATCTGGGGCTGGCTGCATGCCATCGCAGCCCTAGTCTGAGGGCTGCTCTGCCTTGTGCTAATTACCATCTCCTCTCATTCCCCATTGCTGGCTGCAGGGAGTGGGTGGCATAACAGCATCCCACCCATGGAGCCTCCTAAACCAGTGCGGAGGACCGGCAACCATAGCACATCCAGGTTCAGGTTCCATAGCTCCTGCATGGTTTGCCTGCCAGCCTTTGCCAATAGTGTCCTTCTGGTCGCTAGGGCAGGACTCACCTTTGTGCTGCAGCCTGCAAAATGTCAGCATCTCTCCCCAGAATGCATGTCAGGGCTGAAAAGAGTTGGCTGTGTGGACAAGCAGATGGCTGCCTGTGCCATCCTGCAGCATGGGTGTGAGAATCCAGCTGCACATAGGCACAAGCACCTCAGTCGTGCCACTCTCAAAACATGGGTTCTTCTGACTTGGGGTCACACCCTTTGTGGACCTTGGCTTTACTCAGCTCACTGAACTTTGCAGCTACGTACAGCAGGTGTTTCCTCCACAATTCACATGGCATGTCTTTACTTTCCACTGCCCATCTACTAGGATAAATGCCCCCAGTTGCCACAGAATCTGGGCACCTCAGATTCCCTAAAGGTTGCAGGGGTGAGTAACTGAGGTACAGAAGGCTGGAGAGCCGGATGCTCAGTTTATGCAATTAGATCTTCAGTGCTTTAAAACCAAGGGAAGTTCTGCCCGAGTGTCTTATCTAAGATCACCTTGGATGATTGTGGCAAAATCCAAAGCTGAACCCAGCTCCCTGTCCAGACCTCCTCAACACCATACACACACCATCATGCACCCACGAGGCAGTGCTAGAATAGCAGAGTGGTTCAGGGGTTATCGTGAGACAAGGGCTATGTCTTGACTAGAGGGTTTTGTTGGCAAAAGGGATGTTTTGCCGAGAAAACCCGTGGAGCATCCTGATTCCTAAGGGAGTTCTGTTGACAGTAAGTCGACAGAATACAACCCTTCTGTTGACAGCTGTATCCTGCTTCCCACAAGGAAGAATGCTTCTGTCGATAGAGATCTGTTGACAAAAAGCCAGTCTAAACATTCCAAGGGGCCTTCTCTCAGCAGAAAGGCCTTCTGGGACACTGGGCAACGCTTTGTCTTGTGCTTCCGGTTGGGCATTTTGCAAATAGGGCAGTCTGGCCACCCTCTATCAACAGAATGGATTGCTCTTGTGATCTGCTTGGCAGCCTGGACACGACCTGTTGACAGAAGTCATGTCAGAAGATACCCTCTAACAAAAACTTCTGTTGACAAATCACTCTAATCTAAACACAGCCAAGATGGGCAGGTAATATATTTTACTGGACCAACTCCTGTTGTTGGAAAGAGGCAAGATTTCAAGCTACACAGCTAGTCTCCTTCAGGTCTGGGAACCGTCATGAGAGACGCAGCTAAATACAAAGTGGGATGGAGATTAAGTGTACAAGGTTTGTACAAGGTGGAGGCGACCACTTAAAGCAAAGTGGGCAATTAACATCTCTGCAGTCATAGACAAAGGAAGGGTAGGAGGTTACCAATTGTTGTAATGCACTATAAAATCTCTGCAGAGTCTATGATTTTTAGTGTCTAGCAGAGCTATGAATTTGTGAGGAGGTTTACACTGCCATAAAAGCCCAGCAGCATCAAATCTCATAGCCCAGATCAGCTGACTTGGACTCCTTGGGCTCAGGCTATAAGTAGCAGTGAAGACATTTAGGCGTGACTGCAGCCTGGGGCTCTGAGAATCTCCCCCTTTACAGGATCCCAGACATTAGGATGCAACTTGAACCTAAATGTCTATGTTGCAATTTTTTATCCCCATTTCCTGAGCCCCACGAGTCTGAGTCCGCTGGCCCAGACCAGACACAGTCATACCATGCTTCTTTCATTGAGGTGGAGATGTAGCCTCAGACTGGTCTTCTGAAGGGGCTTATGCAGTTTTCCATTGAGGAGGCAGACTGAGAGACCAGGCATGGAATGATCGCGTTGGTGTTGGTCCATGGCCAAGAAGGTCTTTTTCTCTTCTATCACTTCTATTGGTGTAAGTTCATTCAAGAGCTGAGTCCTGATCTGGTTGCCTCCACATAGTGGTTGTTGGAGAATTTGTCAGAGTCGAATGATGAGAGAACCTAGAGATTGCAGGATACTGGGGCTGCTGAATTGGGGCCACAGAGGTGGACCTCAGGTTCCAGGCCAGGCACAATGTTATGCCCTGCTTCTTCAGACATTGTGCACTTTCAATGGGAAATGGCCTAAATCCTGTGGCAGCTCCCTGGAAGAAGAGGGTTGAGTCCAGCTGGCTTGGAGTTAGCAAGCAGCGGTGCATGGTGACTCCTCTTTTCTCCACTCCCAATCCTTCCCTCTGTTTCTCAGGACTAATTCCCATCACCAGTTTCCGACCCCCAGAGGGGCTCTTCCCTCACTATGTGGACACACTGTCTCATTCACCCATGTCTGTCCTAGAGGCAAGTGGTCTGGAGAAGAAGACTGCTGATCGTGCCAATCCAAGGAAGTTGCACCACGAACACAGGATTTCCTTCCCAATGACTCCCTGAATCTCCCTGGCCATTGTTCTCCTCGCCCCCACCATGATCCAGACCAAGGGCCCACCTGGGCTTCTGCACAAGCCCAAAGTAGAAGAGCCTCTGATGGCCCCACACAGATTCTGGTCCCAGTTGAGGACGGTCCAGGTTCCAGAATGATTCAGATCTCTGCTGAGGTGGCCATCAAAGGGGGTGGGGGGCAATTGGTACCAAATGTGATGGTGGGTTTTGTGATGTGCCCATTTGCAACATTGGAGGCCAAGTACAGGATGGACCTAGACACTGAACTGTCTCCCCACCCTTCAATTTGGGTTTTGTCTTTGCTGCCAAAGAAGGTGTGTTGTGTGTTCCTGGTATGATGAGATGATAAAAATAATGATAATGATAATGACTAAGATCCTGTGTTGTAGATTATATTTCATGAGTAACTCTTAGAAGGTTCACAAGAGAGCTCTGTATCATTATACCCTTTTCACATATAGGGAAATTGAGGCACAGGGCAGTCCAGTAACTTGCCTGTGGTCAGCCAGCAGGATAGTAACTGAGTTGGGAATAAAACTCAGGTCTCCTGAGTTCTGGGCCAGTCCGTTGGCTCATGTTGAGGGGAGATTTTTTTTTTCAGGAGACTTAGGGCCTGTGAGGTAATCTGCCCCTGCTCCTCTGGGATGTTGTGTGACATTGTGAGGTTGAGTGTGCTAGCCTGTCTCACAACTTTTCAACAGCAAAGCCCACACTGGTGTCCCCACACTCTTTGCATGTGAAAGAAGCTGGTGTACCATCTGGTCATGTCGTAACTACTCCAGAACTTCCTAACGTTTGGAAACTGAACTCCCCTTCAGGACAATGAAACCAGTCCGAGGAATGCAAGGGACCTCTGAGTCACTGAACACCATTCCCTGCTTTTGAGTAGGGGGCCCATGCCCCCTGCCATGTGGCTTATCTGTCTTCATTTATACACCTTCTGGCCTTCTCCAGCTGGTCCTTCATGTCCCATTCTGGAAGGTGCGCCACATTTTGCAAAAACCTGGTGAACGTCTTCATGTTATTTTTTTATGTTTGTTATGGTAGCCCTTAGGGACCGCCTGAGCAGAATTTCCTTAAAAGCTTACTATCCAAATAATAGGACCCTTTTCTTTTGTCACACGCTTTAATGCATTGTAAAATAGGGTATGTCTACATAACAAAGTTATTTCAAAATAACAGCTGTTACTCTGAAATAACTATGCTAGTGTCTACAGAACGCAACCACGACAGGTGGTCCCTGACTTACAAAAACATCAACTTACGACCATTCGTACTTATGACCAAACTCCAGCTCACCCCCTGCGTACACCCCAGCTCACCTCCCCAAGCGGGGGGCGGGTCCAGCTGCATGCCTGGGACTCCCCTCCAACCCCCATGGACCCAGCTCCAACCCTCCCACACACCTGGGCTTTGACTCCACCCACCCGACCCCAACCCCTGTGGACCCAGACCCAACCCCCCCCAACCCCCATGTGACTCCAGATGATGTGCAGGGCTCCAACCTGCCCCCTGCTGAAGCACCCCACCCTGGTGCACTCTGTTCAACCCTTCCCCTGCCTGGTTCATTCCCCTGCCACCCCACAACCCCAGCTCACCCGCCCATGCATGGGGCTCCAACTTCAGCCTGTGCCTGGGGCTCTGGCTGCCAGCCCCTTGCAGAGTTCCAACTCCCCTCCACTCAGCCACCTCCCAACCCCACTTCACTCAACCACCCTGCCCCTGGTATACCCCCCTACTTACCACCCCATCATCCCCAGCTTCAACCCCCTAGCTAGGCTCAACCCCCTACCCCAAACCCCTGCTGCCCGGTCCAACTGCCTGAAAGGCCCAGCTCAACTGCACCCTCCCACCACCCTGCTGCCCTAACTGACCCCAGGTTTAACCCCCTGCTCCCTCCCAGGGCCCCAACTTATCCCCCCACCCTCCCCGACTTATGCGAAATTCAAGGCGTTCAAGGGCTGCATGAAAGGCAACCCTTGTGTACCTTGAGGGATTACAGTATAAGGGTATTTCTGACCTACAACCAAATCAAGTTACAACCAGGTGTTCAGAACATAACCCGTTTGTAAGTCAGGGACTATCTGTATTTCAAAATAATTTTGAAATAGCAGTTGGCTTATTTGGAAATAGATAAACCTCATTCGACGAGGAATAGCGCCTATTTAAAATAGCGCCTCCTAGGACCAGTGTCCTGGTGAAGCTGCCATAAACGCTCAGTCACAAGAAGGCACAAACTGATACTCACCCACGGCAGCCGCTGTTTTCTCTTCTCCAGAGCCTGAGGAAGCCAATGTTTGCATCGGAGGAAGTGGGTCTTTGCCCGCTAAAGTTTATACTCCAATATATCTGTCAGTCTCTAAGGTGCCACAGGACTTCATATTGTTTTTGCGGATACAGACTAACACGGCTACCCCTGGATACTCATCACTGACGTGGAAGTTATTACCCAGTGGTGGGAACTGAGTAATTCAGAGCTACTGTTTCAGGCTCTCTGCAAATTCAAGTAGACATCAGTTACATTGGCCTTGCACATCAATGTTTTTCTTTGTCTCCATAGCCGTGTCTACACGTGCACGCTACTTCGAAGTAGCGGCACTAAGTTCGAAATAGCGCCCGTCACGGCTACACGCGCCGGGCGCTATTTCGAAGTTAACTTCGACGTTAGGCGGCGAGACGTCGAAGTCGCTAACCCCATGAGGGGATAGGAGTAGCACCCTACTTCGACGTTCAATGTCGAAGTAGGGACCGTGTAGTCGTTGCGCGTCCTGCAACTTCGAAATAGTGCGGTCCGCCATGGCGACCATCAGCTGAGGGGTTGAGAGACGCTCTCTCTCGAGCCCCTGCGGGGCTCTATGGTCACCATGGGCAGCAGCCCTTAGCCCAGGGCTTCTGGCTGCTGCTGCGGCAGCTGGGGATCCATGCTGCAGGCACAGGGTCTGCAACCAGTTGTCAGCTCTGTGTATTTTGTGTTGTTTAGTGCAACTGTGTCTGGGAGGGGCCCTTTAAGGGAGCGGCTTGCTCTTGAGTCCGCCCTGTGACTGTGTCTGCAGCTGTGCCTGGCACCCTTATTTCGATGTGTGCTACTTTGGCATGTAGACGTTCCCTTGCAGCGCCTATTTCGATGTGGTGCCGCGCAACGTCGAAGTTGAACATCAACGTTGCCAGCCCTGGAGGATGTGTAGACGTTATTCATCGAAATAAGCTATTTCGATGTAGGCTTCACGTGTAGACGTAGCCCATAAGAGCTAAAACCTTAAAACAAAAGAGATGGGACTCTGAAGGACAGTGAAGAGGTCTCTCTGAGCCCCTCCACACAACTTGTGTGTGATACTTAATCTTCCATGCTTTGGGAAACCCTGATCTAACTGACATGGGGAAAAAGGAGATACACACATACATCTGAAAGGGACCTTGGGAGGTCATTGCACCTACTCGCCTGCTTCTTGGCAGGACCAAGCACCCTCCCTTTTCTTCCCCACCCTAGATCATTAAATGCCCCTCCTGAACGCACAATCCTGGGTTTAACAGGCCAGTGCTCAAACAAGTGAGCTCACAATTCCTCTCACAATTCCTGTTAGCCTTACACGTCTTCCTCGCACTACAAATTCACTGCCAAAAATGCCATTTCAGAGGATGCCTTTGTCACCAACATGCCATCTGAACCAAACAGAGCACTGCTGGTCAGTGCTGGTTCAGAGCACAGTCTGAACAATGATAATTTCTGGCAGAGACAAACTTCTCCTTAATCCAACCACAGCAGGCAGAAACGTTCAGCCCAATTTCTTATTTTAACCAGCAGCCTCATAGGGACAGTGGCCTGGTGAAGCTGCCATAAATGCTCAGTCACAAGAAGGTACATATGGATACCCACCCATGGCAGACGCTGTTTTCTCTGGGGCCTAAGGAAACCAGTTTGTTTTCCAGCGAATTGCTTATCCCTGGTCTGTCTCTGCCTTCACCATGGTAGTTCAACTGCAACCAGCAGGACTCAGAGATATTGGCCAGCTGCTGAGCTCCCCCATCATGAAGAAGCTGCCGGATCAGGACAACACACCCCAGTACTGCTGAAACGGGGAGGTTGGTGGGGGACAATGGGGTGATACAAGTCCTGCCCCACTCAGGAAAGGGGAAATGAGATTCTATTGGCTCAGCCAGCCCCTCCTGAGACCTGTGAGAGGCAGCCAGCCTGGAAGAGGGAGAACTTTTGTACTAGCTCCTTGACAGGCCTGTTGGCGGCTTGGGCATTTCCATGGGGTGTCTACCCGGCAAAGTTATATCAGAATAATAGCCACTGTTCCAAAAGAACTTCACAAGCATCTACACAGCAAAACCTCTACTTTGAAATAATTTCAAAATAGCAGACAGCTTATTTTGAATTCTGTAAACCTCATTCTAAGAGGAATAGCACCAATTCCGAAATAGATATTTCGGAATAAGGGCTATTTTGAAATAAAGTATTGTGCTCCCAGGGGACACATTATTTCAAACTAGGCTCTATTGTGTGTGGACGCACTAATTTGAAATAAGCTTTGGAATCTCCTCGGCTGTGGCCACACTAGGAAGTGACGTCGAAAGGAGTAATCCCCATCCGTCACTTCGACGTGGCGCCCCTTCGAAAGGAAGCAACTACACACAAAACGCGGTTCGACGTTGCGATCCGCAACACAGAACAGATGCCCTGTCATTTCGAAATGGAGCGGCTACGCAGGGTCGAATGGCCGACAAGCCCTTCCTGGAGCATGGGCCCGCCGCTCTATTAAGGGGCCACACCTAAACACACCCGCCTGCAGCACTTCACTGACAGGGACACCCTGGACATCATGGCCATCCTGACAACATGCCGCAGGAGGCTACATGCTGCCTGACATGTGGCCAGCCTCCTGCAGCGCCCCCCCTGTCCCCAGTCCATCTGGAGCACCCCGTTTCAGGCCTGCTGTCGCCTCTGGCGGTACCCCACAAGCGGGGAATGGTGGGACGACATCGTCCTCGGAGAGTGGGATGACAACTAGCGGCTCCGCAACTTCCAGATGACTCGGGCCACATTCATGGAGCTGTGCCATTGGCTGGCACCAGCACTTCGCCACCAGGACACCGCATGCGGCCCGCGCTCCCCCGGGAGAAATGAGTGGCCATCACTCTGCGGAAGCTGGCCACCCCGGACAGCAACTGCTCAGTTGGCCACCAATTTGGGGTGGGGAAGGCCACCAACAGGGTCGTCCTCCTTGAGGTAAGGCACCCACGGCCACACACCCACGGTGGGGTCCTGGGGAGGGGGGGCCCAGGAGCAAGTCCCTGGGGAGGGGGTTCCGGGGGGGGGGGTCTGCCAGTGCTACCACACACTTACAGGTACCTGTGCCCTCCACCCCCGCCAGGTTGGCTGGCCGCCTCGTTCTCCTACGTCTGCCAGCACACTCTCAGCTTCCTGCATGGTGTTTCTGTGTGCCTGGAGCTTTACGGCACCCATAGCTGACAGCCGTAGAGCTCTGGCTGCTGGTCAGGGTGTCTCTGTGCTCTGGGGAGGGGCCAGCTCTGGGGAAGACTTTTCATTTCACAATGGTGGCTGGGGAGCGGCTACACACATTTCATTTCGAAATCAACATTGAAAGGAGGCGTTATTCCCGAGACGGGAGTGTAACAATGACTTCGAGATGAATGCCTTTTAATTTCGAAACAAGTGATGTCTGTGTAGTTGCTTTCCTGCTCATTTCGAAATCGCCCCTCATTTCGAAATAGCTTTCCAAATGAACGGCTAGTGTGGCCACAGCCTTCCAGAATAGCTTATTCTGAAGTAACACTGCTGTGCGGACATAGCCTCAGAGACCGACTGCAGAGTGGTCTGGCTGAGGGCAGGATCAAACCAGAAAACAGACTTTTTTATTTGCCTTGCTTCCCTCTGTCCATGAGTTTTACTTTTGGATGTAGCAGATGGATTTGGTTACTGTGCCTGGTCCCTGTTTAAGGTCCCAGTACAGCCACACTAGCCAATGGCTTCCAGCAATTAACTGGGGTTGATTTGGTTCTACCAGCAGGGTCCAAAGTGACTGGGTCTCTCTTAATTGAGTTTAGCAGACTGGCTGTGAACTGCCCTCAGTCCACTGTTCCCCTGAGCAACAATTAGGGCTTTCTCCTTCCTTGATGGAGCTAGGAGAGCACCCCAGGCAAACAGTGAAGTGGCGTTGAAACATTGCCCAAGAGAACTTGACATAGTTCCAGGGCATGGCTGAGTACTGCAGTTAGATTTCTTGGGCCCAGCTCTTCACCTAGAGCCACGGTTCTGGCAACACAGATGTCTAGCTGGGGGACACCTGCTCCCCTAGGTATTTGCTTAGTTTTACCACATACTACATTTAAAAAAAAAAAAAAACTGTAGCAAAGTCAGAACCTGCTAAAGTGTCTTGTTTATACAGCTCTAGAGACCATTCCCTGAAACGCAACCACAACATTTATTTTCCAATTGATTGCTCTTATAATTACGTGATAAAAATGAGGACGGGAGCAATTTTTCAGTAGCCCTGTGCGGTGACACTGGTGTATTTTTATGGCTGATTTTGAAAGCCAGGCTTTGTTTCAGGTGAGGTGACGCTTGCGGGGATGCAAGACAAATCAGACTCCTGAGAGGGGAACAGTCCCCTGGAAGGGTTTTGACCCATTGCCCTAGGGCCAGAGGCCACTAGTGTGGGAATGCCAAAGGGCTATGAGTCACATGCTTCTCCCCCTCCCCTGTCCATGCTCTGTCCTCTCCCCAGCCGTGCCCCAACCTCCTCCAGCCCATGCGCCAGCCATGCCCCCTCCTTTCCCTCTGCTGCTCCATCCCCACCCGTCTCTTCCTGTGGAAATGATGCACCATTACCAGGGAGCACCAGGGCAGTCCCCTCCACCACCCGCCAGAGTGACGCTGCTTAGCTAGGAAGCACAGCTCTTGAGTTGCACCACACCTGGGGAGGGCAGGGCTGGTCTG
The DNA here is from genome assembly GCF_033958435.1 of Carettochelys insculpta. Taxonomy (NCBI): domain Eukaryota; kingdom Metazoa; phylum Chordata; order Testudines; family Carettochelyidae; genus Carettochelys; species Carettochelys insculpta. The sequence goes on from NC_134138.1 coordinate 8,787,528, forward strand.
GTTGCAATGCAAGTAAGTAACAAAGGAAGCCTCTGGGCTTTTAGACTCCAGGGCTCTGGAATGCCCCCCTGAGCAATGGCTGAAGGGATAGCAAGGCAGTCGTGTAGATCTCAATTTCCTTTGGTGTGGTGGTTGCACAGGCAGCTTGAGGCACCCAGACAGGAAGCCTCCACCCAGGCTGCGCAGCGGAACCTGAGAGTAGTTGCTGCCTGCCTTGTTTGAAGCAATTAAAGGCCAGAGCCCCTGCGGGAAGCATTCAGAGTGTTCCCACCTAGCACAGCCTTCCTATTAGATAGCAACAGGTTTGCTTTTCCTGGTTTCCCTTGACAAACTAGTCTTTGAAGGGAAGGGAAGACAGCTCACCTGAAATTCATCTGCAAGGAAAGTTTTGCTGTTCCCCAAACAATTGAAATCCTGTATGGCGAGCTAGCCTCTGGCAAAAGACCTCCCGGACACCCCCAGTTGCGCTACAAAGATGTTTGCAAGATGGACCTCAGGTAGGTAGACATCGAGCCGGACAGCTCGGAGGAGCTGGCAGACGATCGCAGCAGATGGAGGCAGGAACTACACAAGGGCCTTCAGAAGGGTGAGATGAGGATCAGACAGCTCGCAGAGGAGAAGCGAGCCCACAGAAAGCACAGTAAGGTCCTGCCAGACACCCATTACACATGCAACAGATGCAGCAAGGACTGTCACTCTCGTGTGGGCCTTCACAGTCACAGTCGACTCTGCAAATGATGATCCCAAATGGAACTACGAAGGGTGCGATCCATAGTGTACGTAGACTGAAAGATGCTACTACTACTCCTACTACTACTACTCCACAGGACAAAGCTGCGTGTAGTCAGTAAAATGGCTCAGGAAAGGGCTGAGTGTATGACAAGTAATTCCTCACTCACAGATAGCACATAAGACCAGGGCCTGGGAAAAGTAGGTGCTTCAGTGCTTCTGTTCAGCGTTGGAGGGCTCTGTTGCTGCTCAGTTCCACATAAACTATGGTGGCTGCTAAGCCCTGGCCACAGCTCTTCCATTTGTCCTCTGCCTGTGACACATGGGCTGTGTCTACACGTGCCCCAAACTTCGAAATGGCCATGCAAATGGCCATTTCGAAGTTTACTAATGAAGCGCTGAAATGCATATTCAGCGCTTCATTAGCATGTGGGCGGCAGCCGCGCTTCGAAATTGACGGTCCTTGCCGCCGCGCGGCGCGTCCAGACGGGGCTCCTTTTCGAAAGGATGCCGCCTACTTCGAAGTCCCCTTATTCCCATGGGAATGTTTCAACGCCACTTCATTGTTTGCCTGGGGTGCTCTCCTAGCTCCATCAAGGAAGGAGAAAGCCCTAATTGTTGCTCAGGGGAACAGTGGACTGAGGGCAGTTCACAGCCAGTCTGCTAAACTCAATTAAGAGAGACCCAGTCACTTTGGACCCTGCTGGTAGAACCAAATCAACCCCAGTTAATTGCTGGAAGCCATTGGCTAGTGTGGCTGTACTGGGACCTTAAACAGGGACCAGGCACAGTAACCAAATCCCATGGGAATAAGGGGACTTCGAAGTAGGCGGCATCCTTTCGAAAAGGAGCCCCGTCTGGACGCGCCGCGCGGCGGCAAGGAGCGTCAATTTCGAAGCGCGGCTGCTGCCCACATGCTAATGAAGCGCTGAATATGCATTTCAGCGCTTCATTAGTAAACTTCGAAATGGCCATTTGCATGGCCATTTCGAAGTTTGGGGCACGTGTAGACACAGCCATGATGGCTCAGGCTCCTGGGGGATGTAAAATCTTGGCTTAGCCTTGGTCTTCAGGCTTGGTGGGTGGTTGCTGGGTGGTGTTCAGTGGTCTGTGACACACACAAGATCAGGTGAGATGAACTGATGGACCCTCCCTGGCCATAAAATCTGGTTTTATGGCTCTGTGTTGTCAGCAGTAGCAAACCCAGGGCTCAGCTGCTTAGAATCATAGAACTGGAAGGTAACTCAAGAGGCCATCAAGTCCAGGCCCCTGCATTCATGGAAGGACCAAGTACCATCTAGACCATCCCTGGCAGGGGTTTGCCTAACGTGCTCTTAAATATCTCCAGTGATGGAGATTCCACAACCTCCCTAGGCAATTTATTCCAGTGCTTAACCACCCTGACAGTTTTAGGAAGTTTTCCTAATGTCCAGCCTAAACCTTCCTTGCTGCTGTTTGAGCCCATTTCTTCTTGTCCTATCCTCAGAGGTTACAGAGAATAATTTTTCTCCCTCCTCCTTGTAACAACCTCTTTGCTGTTATCAGGTCCCCTCTCAATCTTCTCTTTTCCAGACTGAACAAATTCAATTCTTGTGATCTCCCCTCATAGCTCGTGTTCTCTAGACCTTTAATCATTCATTTTGCTCTTCTCTGGATATTTTCCAATTTGTCCACATCTTTCCTGAAATGTGGCTCCCCGAAGTAGACACAATACTCCAGCTGTGGCCTAATCAGCACAGAGCAGAGCCGAAGAATCCCTTCTTGTGTCTTGCTCACCACACTCCTATTACTTCATCCCAGAATGGTGCTTGTCTTTCCTTTTGTTTTGTTTTGTTTTGTGCAATGTTGTAACACTGTTCACTCATATTTAGCCAGTGGTCCACTATGATCTCGAGACCCCTTTCAATAGTGCTTCTTCCTAGACAGTCGTTGAACTAAAGAGTTCTCCTACAGTGGATGCTTATGCTGTTTCTGACACAGCCTTTAGAGCTCAGCAACCTCATGACACACTTCAGCACTCATTATAATTTCACAGCACACCCAGTAAATATAACCCAGTCCCCTCCCTGGCCCCAGAGACAGGCATCCCCAGCCATAACATCCCATTTGAAGCATGGATGTACAATCTGAGCCTAGCGTCCTAGAAGTGGTCTCCCGACAGGAGAGTCAGGATGTACTGAGAATCATAGAACACTAGAACTGGAAGGGACCACGAGAGGTCATCGAGTCCAGCCCCCTGCCCTCACAACAGGACCAAGCACGCTCATGTGAAGCATGTGATTGGGTCTGTCATCTAAAGCTATGCTGCTATAAACCACACAATGGCTTTCTAAAAATATTTCCCTGATTTCAGGAAGGGGCCACTCAGATCTTGCAGTGGGCCTGTGCCTCCAGCCAGCTGCCTGTGAAAGCCAAGGAGGAACTCTCTCAAAGAGACATGGCTGCAAATAAAAGGTTAAATGCTCTTGGCTGTTTTGTTCCTTTGCATTTAAAATATTTTTCAGTAAGTGGTTCCAAGAAATCAAAGGCAGGTGATTGGAGTGGCAGGAAGAACTAATGCTGGGACTGGAGATTTATTACTTCATGAGGGCCTTTGTGACAATCTAGTACCTTCACTCAAGTGCTGCATCCACAAATTTACCTCCTCGGTCCCACTCCTCCACATCCCCTCCCATCTGTCACAGACATAATTAATGAACTTACTTCTCAGCCAGTCTTTTCCTGCTCCAGACTCCGGTGGTCATGAGAACTGGAACTCAAAGGAAAATGTCAAAGTTATCAGAGATCTAAGCGAAGGAAGGGAGTGGGAACCGACACAGAAGAGACTGCATCACGCTTGTCTGGGCTGAGGCACTGCCATGAGGGATTGTTCATTCCGAACCTTCCTCCATCCCTGGGTTTTTATGTGACCATTCCAAAGACCTGAGCTGGAGTGATGCATTCCTGGAAACACAAAGGAGGACTTCCATGAACTCTGGACACCTGCAGGGGGCACTCCTGTTCCACCTCAGTCCGGTGTCATGATAAAAACACCATTGCAGGCAGGGAGAAAAACCTTTGTTTAATTTCATAGAATCATAGGATTGGAAGAAATCTCAGGAGGTCAACCACCTGCCCAAAGCAGGACCAATCCCAAATAAATCACCTCATTCAGGGTTTTGTCAAGCTGGGACTTGAAACCTCTAGGGAAGGAGATTCTACCACCTGTCAAGGTAACACGTTCCAGAGCTTCACCACCCTTCTGGGGAAACAGATTTTCCTAACAGCTGACCTAAACTTCCGCCACTGTAACTTGAGACCATTGCTCCTTGTTCTGCCATCTGTCACTACTGAGAACAGCCTCTCTCTATCCTCTTTAGAGCCCCCTTCAGGAACTTGAAGGCAGTTATCAAATCTCCTCTCTTCTCTTCTTCAAACTAAACAAGCCCAAATCCCTCAGCCTCTCCTCTTAGGTCATGTGATCCAGCCCCTTCATGATTTTTGTTGCCCTCCTCTGGATTCTCTCCAGTGCGTCCGCATCCTTTTTGTTATGGGCGGGGGGATGGGGGACGAGGAGCTTAGAATTATACACTCTATTCGAGATGTGTCCTCACCAATGTCGAATGAAGGGGAATAATCACTTCTCTAGATCTGTTGGAAATGCTCCTACTAATGCAGTCCAATATGCCATTAACCTTCTTGGCTACAAGGGCCATTGTTGATTCATGCCCAGTTTCTCATTCCCTGTAATGCCCAGGTTGTCTTCTGCAGAAATATTATAAAATAATTTGAAATATTCCCCCTCAATGCCCAGTTCTCCACACTGCTGCCGCCTTGAAGCTGGGGTACAGTCATGCACTTTGCACAGGGCTGCACCTTGAGGCTATTACGTGCTCACAAAGGGAAACCTGCCCCCAGAAATCACCTCACGCTTGGGTTTTGTAACTTGCACAGACTATCAGGTGACTCCAGGCGGCAGGGCCAGGGTTCACATTAGTAGTTATTCTTTGTCCTGCGGTTGCGACCAAAGGCTTCTGTTGTGCTGGGTGCTGCACGCTGGCATAACAAACATGGCCCCCTGCTCTGAGACGCTGTCAGGGCAACAATAAGATGAGACACAACAGGTGGCTACCACAGCTGAGCTGGTGCAGCTTCGGTGTAGCTAGGACCATCTTGGTATGAAGATCAAACTGAGGATTTCCATGCAGGGTCAGATGAGCTCTTCCAGAGGACTGAAGCAATTAGATTTTGTGGGGCCACCTAGCCTCAGGGCTAAGGGTCAAAATGAGGGGTTCAGAGCGCAGGAGGAGCTGGGGGTAGAGGCAGGGAGATGGGTCGGGGGGGGGGGCTCGGGGCTGGGGCACTTATCTGGGGCAGCTCCCTTTTGGTGGCACAGACCTCAGGGAGAGGAAGGGCTGTGGCTCAGCATGCTGCCTTGTGCTTTCCCATCAGGCACAGTCCCCTGCAACTCCCACTGGCCATGATTTCCAGCCAGTGGCAGCAGCGGGGTGGAGCCTGCCATCAAGAGATGCATGGGGATGGACTCAGAGCTTTCCAGTGACTGCAGCTGCAGCTCAGCCCAGAGCAGGGAGTGGGGGAATGACAACGCACTGTGCCATCTTCCTGCCCCATAGACAGGGCTGGAATTTTTGAGATCTTTTAGTAGGATCCCTCTAGCTCCCTGGACTGCATCCACTAATGCCCTTTTCTTAGTCCAGCCTGACCTCCACAGCTAAAAAGGTGAGTTAGTACAGCCTGAGAGGAGCAAGCAAGTCTCATTACAGACACATACCATCCATGGGCTGGCACAGGTGGGGCATGTAACTAGGCAGGGCAGGAAGCCATTTTCTCATCCGATGAAAATTCTCAAGGTATTGAAAAGTTTTCCCATCCCACATCAAGACAAAGAGGCTGGTAGCTGCAATTTTCACAGACCAAAATGTCTGAAAAACAAATGGGGGTCAAACAGAAATGTTTCTTTCAATAATTTCAACATGATTTGTTCGGATTTTGTCCTTTTTAGCTTTCTGCAAACTTTTTTGGCAGTCTTGGTTGACTAAAATTCCAACATAAAAGCTGATTTGACTTAGAAAACAAATGAAATGTTCCCAGGCAAAAATGGCCAAGTCGGACGTTGTGACAATTTCAAAACTTGTTTTTCTAAAGAAAGGTTATGCCAAGAAATCTGCTGAAAGCCTCTGTTTTTGTGAGCAGATCTGACACAAGGGCATTACTCAGTGAAAAACATGTAATCAAAAAATGCCCAACCAGCTCTTCCTGGGTCATATGGTCCATGATGGGTTATAACAACACAGCTGCCAAGGTTTTGTTGTAACTCTCCCTGGTTGGGTCCTCCTCTCTATAGGGTCTATCTTTTGCTCCATAGAATACACCAAATATGTATGAGCTAAATGTACCCATCATCCAGCATAATCCATCAAGCTCTCCAATGGAACCCCCAAGGAAAATGCAAAAGAAGATGACCTCGGACAACATGGAGAAGATCTACTGAGACTGAAGGACAACAGCTGCGGTTCTCCTGGGGTCAGCTAGAAGTTTTGTCCTGAGACAGAGTGAAGTGGAGGAGACTTGTAGATGACCTGTGTTCCATTCAGCGTACAAGGGTTCAAGTCACGTAAATATTAGAAACCCTGGACTGAGTGGACGGAAGGACAGTGCCTCTAGGATTCAGTGCCCCTCCTTTGGTGTCTTACTCCTTTGATTTGAAAGTCTCCAGGACAAACAGAGAAACTCACCTGTTCTTCCAGATGTGTTCTGCAGAATGGGATGAATGACTGAGGTGGAGGAGCAGGAAAGCTAGGAGACAGCTTGGCAGCTGAGGTGTTGTAATAATAGCCTCAGTGAGGCAGGATGACCCAGTGGATATATCAATTGGTTTAGATTTAAGAGACCACTAATCTGTTGTTGGCTTTGCTGTGGGAGCCTCAGCAAGTCCCTGCCGCACTCTGTGTTTCAGTTTTGCCATGGGAATAACAGTATGTAAGTCTGGTCTGTTAAAAGATCTCTCAGGCACATAGGTTTCCCTTCCTCCATCCTAACTCCCTGCCTAGTCATTGTCCCACCTCGGCTCAACACCCATGCTCTGTACATGGCTCAAGCCAACGTTTTGATCCTGTGTCCTTGGCTTGTTCTTGTCCAACCTGCTCCCCACTGTCAGCCGCCCTCGGTAACACATTTCAGGTGACCTCATTCACATCCATAAATTCCACTGCATCCTGTGTTGGGGACTCGCGAGTGTTCCTCTAGAACTGAGCACGACACACCACCATGGCGCCTCCTGCTGGTCACTTGGGAATTTGCTCTTCAGCTTCTGGAGCGCTCTCTTCCAGCTGGTGTCCTTCCCAGTGTCATCTGTTAGTTTGTTCTCCACCACCTTCTATCAGGACCCATGTCCCTCTCAGACCATGGCACCCTTCCTTCAGTGTACTGCCCTGCCACAGTGCTACCCACTCTCTGGGGTCCTCCCATCCCAGGGAACACCCCCAAGCCCCAATAGCTACCTTGCTTCAGTGACCACTGCCAGTCTTTATCTAGCCCCTTACCTCAGGGGAAAACTGATGCCGGAAATGACCGCTCATCATTAGCAAGGGGTTGGACCTGCTGCCTTTGGCTGCCCTGGCTGCCTCCCTGCAGCCCTAGTGCCCTCAGGTCTTGTCTGGGGCCCTGCACTCTGGAAGCTGACCTGACCAGAGCTCCCCCAGCTCTGCCTGCCTTTCCCCCAGCCCTGCTCTATGTTAGGAAACCCTGGTAGTTTCCCTAGCAAGGAGATCCCTCCACTCCACAGCTGGAGCAAGAGTCTTCTCTAACCTCTTTTCAAGGAGCTCTCTATTTATAAAGCCCCTTCTGGACCCTAATTAAATGCCCCAGCTGCTGGCTTCTCAGCCCCAGCTTTCTTCCATGCCTGAATTTAACCCTTTCCCTTTGTAACCCACACACCTGGGTGGGGGTCACTGTCCCACGTAGCAGCACCTAGACCACTTACAGAGAGAAACAACAAGCCTCCCCTAGGGCCTTAGCTGAGCGCGCCCTGGCTTTTAGCTCAAATCGTAGTGGCTCCTACACAGAGCTCCTGAGGTTCCAGGCTGAAGTCCACCTATTGGGGGAGTTATCCCACAGCAGCTTCCATACCCAATCTTTCACTTGCTATTGGGTCACATGCCTCATCCAATCTCTTGCTGCCATCTTAACTCAGGGGTTCAAACTCACCCTGGATGTAACTCCACTAAGTCCTGCGTCCCCTGTGCCACCCAAGTCATGGCCTAGAACTCCAAACTGGTATCTCCTCCGAGGCGCCAAACCCTCCTATGGCCCCATCCCATGGACCAGATCTCCACTTCTATACCCCTCCCAAATCCCAGTCCCCAGCACCCAAATTAGTCCTACAATGCTGCTAACCTGCCAAATCTCACCCCCGCCCAGCCCAACTCAACTCCACTGTGTGGTAGAAGCACCCTGGATGCTTATACAGTCAAGCCTATCCAGAGAGGAGAATAGACCCTTTGTTTTCCCCTTGTGAGCCTTTCAGCTGGAAGGAGTAACTTTCCCAAAAGCTGAATGCTGAGCAATTGTTCTGTAACATACTCTGCTAATTTCTCCAGCAGGGGTCATTAAGTGTAATTACATGCACTACAAAGGCACGGCTGGCTTCCCTGCTTTGTCTGGGAAAAGTAGCAGGTGAAAATTGGTGGCAATTACAGCAACAGTGGAGGGGAACCCTAAAGAGGCACTGGTGCAGTGAACAGTTGAGAGTCTTCTAAATAAGGCAGGGTCTTGTAAACAGCAGAGGAAGTGGTCTGCTGAGAAAACAGAGGAGAGAAACCCCCAAGTGGGGACTTAGTTAGAGTTTGCTGCAGTCCGGGAGCCAGAACAGAGTCTATTGATGGGGGACATGACAGAGTTTGTTTGACCTCTTTGTTCTGAGGCTTCAGAGTTCAGGACAGTGTTGTGGGGCTGAACTCTGTTTGCCTTTGGCCAGACTGAGGTTTGCCTAGCAATCCCATGTTGCTGAGCTTCCTTCTGTACCAGCTTGGGGCCTGAGGCTCTGTTCGTAGTGGAGTCACAAAGACCTGGCTGAGGAGATATTTCTAGGACTGGGCAGAAGTTATTTTCCATTCTGTTGGCTGATGTTTCAAACCTTTCCCACTGGCTCTGAGACAGTGGCCTGCAATAACCAAGCCTGGAGGTGCCATTCTACAGGCTAAGCCCTCCAACTCCTACAGAGAACTCTGGGCAGGGGTAGGGATCCATCCACACAAAGCTATTGCTGCATTGGAGGCATGAACTTCTGCAACCTCTGCTCATTACAGGAAGGTGGAGAGCCTGGATTCGATCCCTAAACTCCCATTCACTTCACTAGGACCCAGACCTGCCGACCCAGAGGTGTTGAGTGCCACCGATGATGCTAGCAACTTTTGGCTGTGTACAGTGCCAAGCACAATGGGTTCTGTTCAGCATTCCCTCTACTTTTTTCCATCCATGGGCGGAATGATTTTGTTATGTGCACCAAGCCATGTGCACCACCAGGAGACACACACGCTGCCCACTCTGAGTGGCTGTGGGCACTCTGCTAATCAGCTGGGTGGCACCTGAAGCCTTCCTGGATTGCTGCCCAAGTGCTCAGCTTACAGGGAACACTGGTCCTGTTCCTATAACCAGCAGCCTGAGATGCTCCTGCAGTGCCTCTGCTCTGGCAATTATAGAGATATTGAGACTGGCTGTGTACTCTCTGGGCAGAATACATCTAACAGCATGATACATCTCTGGGCCTGGGCCTTCTAATTCCTTCGGTGCTTCCGCTCCCTGGCTAAGTTCATACGTAGTCTTCATCAGTAGTAGGCATTCTTCAGTCTACGTAGACGATGGATCGCGCCCTTCGTGGTTCCGTTTGGCACCTCATTTGCAGCGTCGGCTGTGACTGTGAAGACCCACATGAGAGTGACAGTCCTTGCTGCATCTGTTGCATATGTAGTGGGTGGCTGGCAGGTCCTTGCTGTGCTTTCTGTGGGCTCGCTTCTCCTTTGCTAGCTGTGTGATCCTCAACTCAGCCTTCTGAAGGCCCTTGTATAGTTCCTGCCTCCATCTGCTGCGATTGTCTGCCAGCTGCTCCCAGCTGTCTGGCTTGATGTCTACTTCCCTGAGGTTTCTGTTGCAGACATCTTTGTAGCACAGCTGGGGGCGTCCAGGAGGTCTGTTGCCAGAGGCTAGCTCACCATACAGGATGTCTTTTGGGATCCTTCCATCATTCATCCTGTGGACGTGGCCAAGCCAGCGGAGCCGACGCTGCCTGAGGAGGGTGTGCATAGTTGGGATTCCAGCTTGCTCAAGGACGGCAGTGTTGGACACTCTGTCCTTCCACGATATTCCAAGGATGTGCCTGAGGCAGCATAAGTGGAAGACGTTCAGCCTCTTTTCCTGGTGGGCGTACAGGGTCCAAGTCTCGCTGCCGTAAAGGAGGGTGCTGAGGGTGCAGGCTCTGTAGACTTGCATTTTGGTGTGAGTGTACAGCTTGTTGTTATTCCACACTCTCTCGCTGAGTCTGGACAGAGTTGTGGCTGCTTTACCGATCCTCCTATTTAGCTCAGTCTCCAAGGACAGGGTGTCAGTGATGGTGGACCTGAGGTAAACGAACTCGTGGACGACCTCTAACGTATAGTTGTCAATGCTGATTGATGGAGAAACAGCAACATCCTGAGCAAGTACATTTGTCTTCTTTAGGCTGATGGAGAGCCCAAAGTCCTTGCATGCTTTGGAGAACCGATCCAGCAGCTTCTGGAGCTGGTCTTCTGTGTGTGACACGACAGCAGCATCATCTGCGAACAGCATCTCTCTGATGAGGACTTCCCGCACCTTAGATTTAGCTTTCAGCCTTGCAAGAATAAACAGTTTCCCTTCAGATCTTGTGTGCAAAAAGATGCCCTCTGTTGAAGATCCAAAGGCGTGTTTAAGGAGGAGCGCGAAGAAGATCCCGAACAGTGTCGGAGCAAGCACGCATCCTTGTTTGATGCCGCTCCTGATGCTGAAAGCATCCAATAATGTGCCATCATATTGGACGGTTCCTCTCATGTCTTCCTGGAAAGACTGCATCATCTTGAGTAACCGTGGCGGACATCCTATCTTGTGGAGCAGTTTGAACAGTCCATCCCCACTGACCAAGTCAAAGGCCTTGGTTAGGTCAATGAAGGCAATATAGAGTGGCTTCCTCTGCTCCCTGCATTTCTCCTGCAGCTGCCTCAGAGAGAAGACCATGTCAATGGTAGATCTCTCTGCGCGGAATCCGCACTGTGATTCAGGATACACCCTCTCAGCAATCTTCTGGAGTCTGCTGAGGATGACGCGAGCAAACAGTTTACCAGTGATGCTTAGGAGGGAGATTCCACGGTAATTGTTGCAGTCACTTCTGTCTCCTTTGTTCTTATACAAGCTTATGATATTAGCATCGCGCATCTCCTGTGGAACTTCTCCCTCTCTCCAGCACAGGCACAGTAGCTCATGTAGGGGTTCCAGGCGAGTGTCTGTGGCACACTTGGTTACCTCTGGTGGTATACCATCCTGGCCCGGGGCCTTTCCTACTGCAATGTTGTCAATGGCTTTCTTCAGTTCATCCACAGTTGGTTCCTGGTCCAGTTCATCCATTACTGGTAGACACTCAACAGCATCGAGGGCTGTATCAACCACAATGTTCTCGTGTGAGTACAGCTAGGAGTAGTGCTCGACCCAGCGCTCCATCTGTTTGGCTTTGTCAGTGATGACTTCACCAGATTTGGATTTCAGAGGTGCCATCTTGTTCTGGGTGGGTCCTAATGCCTTCTTGATGCTCTCGTACATACCCCTGAGGTTACCAAAGTCAGCACTGGTCTGGATGCTGCTGCATAGCTCGAGCCAGTAGTTGTTGGCACAGCACCTGACTGTCTGCTGTACTGTTCTTCTGGCTACTCTGAGCACTTGCAGGGTATTCTGGCTTGGCAAACGTTTGTACTCCAGGAGTGCAGTGCGCTTTTTTTTGATGGCTGGAATCATCTCATCGGAGTTAACTTTGAACTCGTCATTTGTGTTTCTAGCTCTTCTTCCAAACACCGACAAGGCCGTGTTGTACATTGTATCCCTCAGATGCTGCCATCTGGATGTCACATTGGCACCCCCAGGGTTGCTGTGCAGATTCTTCTCCAGGTTCGCTCTGAACTTTTCAGCTCTCTTTGAGTTAGCCGTCTTTCTGGCATCGATGCGGGGCCTTCCAGTTGGTTTAGAGTGGTTCAGCTTCTTCGGAATCACCTTGAGTTTGGAACAAACTAACGAGTGATCTGTACCGCAGTCAGCACTATTATAGCTGCGTGTCAGAAGGACGTTTTTGAGGTTATCATGTCTAGAGATGACCACGTCTAGTTGATGCCAGTGTTTTGAGCGTGGATGTCTCCAGGACACTCTGTGCTGTAGCTTGGTTTGGAAAAATGTGTTTGTGATGCACAGATTGTGGTACGTGCAAAGTTCGAGAAGACACTGACCATTTTCATTCATTTTTCCCACACCAAAATGGCCTAAGCAGGAAGGCCACGAGTCACGATCGGCTCCGACTCTCGCATTGAAGTCACCCAGAATGTACAGTTGTTCGCGGGCAGGTATTTGCGCTATGGCAGCACTAAGCACATCATAAAACTTGTCTTTTACTTCTGATGCGGCGTACAGGGTTGGGGCGTAAGCGCTGATCAGGTGGACAGGACCGGCGCGAGTTTGAAGTATGACCTGAAGGAGTCTTTCTGATCCACCCATGACTAATTCCACCATTTGTAGAAGGGTGTTTCTGATGGCAAAGCCAACACCATGCTCCCTGGGTTCTTCTCAGGCTTTACCCTGCCAGAAAAAGGTGTAGTCCTTTTCCTTTAGAGATCCCGAATCTGCGAGACGTGTCTCTTGCAGAGCAGCAATGTCAGCTTGGAGCCTCTTCAGTTCCTCACTGATGACAGCAGTCTTTCGGGTGTTGCTGATGTCCTGAAGATCTTCAGTCAGACCTGTCAGCATGGTCCGCACATTCCAGCAAGCAAGCTTAAAACTTTGATGGTTTCCTTTTCTTGTTGATTTTCTTATTGGTTTGCCTGGTGGTCAGCTTTCAGGTCACTTTTCAGGTTTGGGAACCTTAAGCCTCACGCACCCAGTGAGGCAGGTGACCTGTGGCGGGACAGTACCCTATTGGCTGGGGGGCTGCCCAGCTTGAGGCGGGCAGTGACTGCCCAGTGAGATGCAATGATTTCTCCCACCGTCAGAGGCAACCCCTGGCACTCGTTCTCTATGCCAATCGAGCAAGAGCTTATTACCGGAATCTGTTACCTCCCGTGTTGGTTCAACGCTGTTAGCGATGCTGGAGTACCTCTCCAGGTGCGAGCTTGGGCGATTATTGGGACCCTGGGCTGCCCAGACACCAGTGTTCCCCTCTCGGCTTTACTGATATAGTCCAAAGGAGAGGATAACCTCTATGTCTGGTACCAGCTCAGCTGCAGGAGTTGCCGGGTCAATGCCAGAAGTTGGCACAGATCCGCCTTAGGACTCCCCTCCAGATTTTCTGTCAGGGTTTACTCCCTTAGCCTTGCTCCTTTCCAGAATAACCCACAAGGCAGTGGGGCATGGAGAACATGGGTATGGTCCCACTACCTCTGGCACCTCCCTGGAGCCACATGTCCCCAGAGCTCCCCGTGACGACCACCTCGCCTCCCCAGGACCCTCCTCCCCACCACTCTGCCTCTCATCGGCTACAATCACCCCCCAGATCCTTCCTCCCTGTTTCCTTTTCCCCCATCCACTCCCATGTCTCCCGACTGCATCGCAGTGCCCTCTATCAGTTGTCATTGCCCCCAGGTCCCCCTTCCCCTGGCCTCTCCGCACCTGGCCACACGCTGCTGCAGCCCCACGTCCTCCAGGAAGGTGCCGATCTCGCAGCCCCGCCGCACCCTGGGTCCCAGCCAAAGCTACTAACTCTTCATCTGGCTACAGCTGTCCCTGGAGCGCCACAGATCTGGTGCAGCCCGTGCATGCAGGGAGCGCAGGACTGGGCCTGGAAAGAAAGGTTACTCACCGTAGTAACGGTGGTTCTTCGAGATGTGTCCCCGTGGGTGCTCCACATTAGTTGTCGGGCTCGCCCGGTGCCGCAGATCGGATCTTCCAAGCAGTTTCTGCCGGACCGCGCATGCGCCGGTGCGCACCGCTCCCTTGCGCACTCCTGGCCACGTGCACGATCCGGTCCCCGCCAGTTCCTTGACCAACCGCCTCGGATGCTCCTGCAAAACACTAAACAGAGATCCGAAGCGGGGAGGATGGGCGGGTGGTGGAGCACCCACGGGGACACATCTCGAAGAACCACCGTTACTACGGTGAGTAACTTTTCTTTCTTCTTCGAGTGTCCCCGTGGGTGCTCCACGTTAGGTGACTACCCAGCAGTAACCCAAGATAGGAGGTGGGTAGTCGGATCATGTACAGCTTGTCCCCGAGAGGACCGCTGTCGAGAGCTGGGTATCCTCTTGGAATACCCTGTGAAGGGCGCAGTGCTTGGCGAAGGTGTCATAGGATGACCAGGTCGCTGCTCTGCAAATGTCCTTTAGCGCAACGCCCTTGAAAAAGGCTGTTGATGCCGCCACTGCGCTAGTGGAGTGAGCCCTGGGCGGGGCCAGTAAAGGAGTCTTCTTGTGTTCGTAGCACATTTTTATGCAGCATACGATGTGCTTCGAGATTCTCTGTGAAGAGAGACCTTCTCCTTTCGATTTGGGAGCGAGAGAGACCAGGAGTCTATCCGTTTTCCGGATGGGCTTGGTCCTGTCTACATAGAAGGCCAGCGCCCTCCTCACGTCCAGGAGGTGTAGGCGCGCCTCTTTGTTAGAGTTATGAGGCTTTGGATAAAACGAGGGTAAAACAATAGGTTCGTTAATATGAAACTCTGAAGAAACCTTAGGAACAAAGGCTGGATGCAGCCATACAGTCACCGCCTCCTTGGAAAAAACAGTGCAGGGTGGCGTTGCCATAACTGCCACAAGCTCGCTCACCCTGAGAGCTGATGTGATTGCGAGAAGGAAGGTCGTCTTTATCGTAAGGAGGCAGAGGGAAACCGTGGCTAAAGGCTCGAACGGTGGTCCCGTTAGCGCATTAAGCACCAGGTCCAAGTTCCACGAAGGTGGAAGCGGTTTCCGAGTGGGGTATAGGTTTACCAACCCTTTGAGGAACCTGGTAACCATGGGATGGGCGAACACCGTGTGCCCTTCCTCTTCATGTCTGAACGCCGAAATGGCGGCAAGGTGGACCTTTAACGAGGATAGTGAGAGTCCTCCTCTCTTGAGGTCCAGTAAATACTCTAATATTACAGATATAGGCACTGAAAGCGGGGCTAGCTGTTTGGTAGAACACCATGCCGGGAAGCGAGTCCATTTCTGCTTGTAGGTCTTCCTGGTGGAAGTCCTCCTGCTACTTTCTGGGACTTGTTGCACTTCCTCCGTACATGTGCTCTCTAGGGAGCTGAGCCATGGATTAACCACGCTTGTAGTCGCAGGCCTTGGGGGTGTGGATGCACTATGGACCCCTGGGCTTGCGTGAGCAGATCCGGCGCCACCGGAAGGGGCATCGGTGGACGGTCTGACATGCGCAGGAGTAGGGGGAACCATTGCTGTCGATCCCACGTTGGGACTATCAGGATCATTCGGGCTCCTTCCCTCCTGGCTTTCTGCAAGACTTTGTGGATCAGCACTGTGGGAGGAAAAGCGTAAAGCAGGGGGCCCATCCAGGAGATCGCAAATGCGTCCCCCAGGGACCCCCCGTCCCAGTCCTGCCCTGGAGCAGAATCGTGGGCACTTCTTGTTGTGTTGAGTGGCAAACAGGTCTATCTGGGAAAAGCCCCATGTGTGAAAAATCGGTCGTAGCAGATCGGGACGGATCTGCCACTCATGCGTGAGTGCGAAACGCCTGCTCAGCTGGTCTGCCTTCACATTGTGAGTGCCTGGTAAGTACGAGGCTTTCAAGGTTATATTGTTGGCAATGCACCAGTTCCACAACCGGACTGCTTCCGCACATAAGGCATGGGACCGAGCTCCTCCTTGCCGATTTATATAAAACGTGGTGGAGGTATTGTCTATACTGATCCCGACTATTTTGCCTTGTATATGGTCTCGAAAGTGTCTGCAGGCGTTGTACACTGCTCTGAGCTCCAGTATATTTATGTGCAGTGACTGTTCCGTGGAGGACCACGGTCCTTGCGTCACCTCTTCGCCCATGTGTGCTCCCCACCCTATGTGGGAGGCATCTGTAGTAAGAAAAAACGATATTTGTGATTGGTGGAAGGGTACCCCTGTTAGCATGTTCTTGGGGTTTACCCACCATTGCAGGGATTTGCTCACCTCTGTTGTGGGCGACACCACCCTGTGAAAGGTGTGTGCTGCCGGTTTGTATACGCTCGCCAGCCAGTGCTGCATGCTGTGCATGTGTAACCTGGCGTTCTGTACCACGAACGTTGCTGCTGCCATGTGGCCCAGCAGCTGTAAGCACGTCAGAACCGGCACCGTAGGGCTGAAGGTGATGACTTGCACGAGGGAGCCGATGGCCCGAAAGCGTGTCTCTGGTAGATACACTCTCGCTGTAATAGAATTTATGCGTGCCCCTATGAACTCTATGTCCTGTGTGGGGTCTATCTTTGATTTTGCCAGATTGATAACCAGGCCGAGAGAAGAGAACGTGCCTGCTGTGACGCATATCATGCGTAGTACCTCCTCCTTCAAGGCCCCTTTGAGTAGGCAGTCGTCCAGATACGGGAATATAAATACCCCCTGTATATGCAGGTAGGCTGACACCACTGCCAAGGTCTTGGTGAAGACTCTGGGGGCTGAGGAGAGGCCAAACAGTAGGACCTTGTATTGAAAATGTTCGTTGCCTACCATGAACCGGAGGAATCGTCGGTGAGCCAGGTGGATAGTTATGTGAAAATACGCGTCTTGTAAGTCGAGGGCTGTGAACCAATCTCCATCGTCCAGTGCCGTAAGGATGGAGGCGATTGTGATCATCCGAAAGTGTTGCTTGCGCAGGTACCGGTTGAGGCCTCAAAGATCTAAGATGGGCCTCCAGCCTCCTGTCTTTTTCTCCGTGAGGAAGTACCTCGAGTAGAACCCTTTCCCTTGCAGTTGCTCCGGCACTCTTTCCACTGCCCCTATGAGCATGAGATGGTCTACCTCCTGCTTGAGCCTCGCTACGTGGGAGGCCTCCTGGAGGTGGGGCCTGGGTGGAGGTCGTGGCAGTGGGAGCGACTGGAAGAGGATGGCGTACCCCGTGGCTATGATCTCCAGCACCCATTTGTCTGTGGTGATCCTTTGCCACTGGTCGTAGAATGGTCGGAGGTGATGGTGGAATAACAGCTTCAGATGACCTTGTGTGATGGTAGTGATGGCGCAGCCCTGGATCTGTGTGTCAAACTTGTGGCCTTTGGCCCTGCCCCGAGGACGCACGGCCCTGTTGTGAGCGTCGCCTGGGAGTTCTGTACTGCTGGTGCTGTTGATGTCGCCCTTGCTCGTAACCCCTGTGGTACTGGGGACGCTGTGGCTGGTACTGGTACCGTCTTTGTTGAGGGTAGTACTTTTTCTTTCTGTACGGAGGGGTGTAAATCCCCAAGGTCCTAAGTGTGGCTCTTGAATCTTTACTGGAATGAAGGACCGAGTCAGTTGATTCAGCAAACAGCTTCTGCGTGTCGAAGGGAAGATCGACGATCTTTGCCTGCAGATCCCTCGGTATACCCGAAGTCTGGAGCCAGGACTCCCTTCGCATCACCACTGCCGTAGCTGTGGAGCGTGCTGCTCTGTCCGCAACATCCAGGGCGATCTGAACTCCCATCCTCGAGGCCGCGTAGCCTTCTTGCACGACGGCCTTGAGCACCGGTTTCTTGTCCTCTGGAAGCGAGTCCATGAGGGAGGTTAACCCAGTGTAGTTGTCGAAATTGTGGTTCGCTAGATGCGCTGCGTAATTTGCCATTCACAACAGTAGTGTGGAGGAGGAGTAGACCTTTCTGCCGAACAGCTCTAGCTTCTTGGCATCTTTGTCTGTTCCCCCGTCCTGAATTGAGATGTCTTTGATCTTTGTTGCGATGACTCTACCACCAAGGAATTTGGTTGTGGGTGGCTGAACAGGAACTCCATGCCCTTCGCCGGCACGAAGTATTTCTTGTCCGCTCTCTTGTGGATAGGCGGAATAGTCGCAGGGGTCTGCCATATTGTAGTGGCGGACTCCAAGATTGCTTCGTCAAGCGGTATTGCTATTTTGGAGGAGGCCGGAGGTCTCAGATTTTTGAGGAGCTTATGGTGTTTCTCTTGCACCTTTGCTGTCTGGATGCCTTGCGTGAAGGCCACCCTCATAAAACAGCTCTTGAAACTGTTTGAGATTGTCCGGAGGATGGACGTCCCCCGGGGCCGTAGCCTCGTCTGGGGAGGAGAGCGAGGAACCACTAGGGTACACCTCTCTGGACCCTTCCGGTTCCTGTTGGTGATGGTACATCCGCTCGCTGGAAGCTTGCAAGGGAAAATCTCGGGGTTCCATAACCAGTTCCCCCTGAGATACTTGAGTCTCTGTCCCCGTTCGCAATTGACCTCGGGGATACGGGACCGTCTGTGGGGATCTTTCCCTGGTAGATTGCCGGTGGTGTCTATGCCCCGCGTGATAGGGGCGACCGTGGCAGCATGGGCACTGCTCTTGGGAAGGTGACCTGGACCACTCCCTTGGTGCGCACCCCCTGCGTCTGGGGGAGCGAGATCGTCGAGAGACCTGGGACACTGGAGAGAGCGATTTGTGATAGTACTCCAGCGGCTCAAACCCCAGGAAGGGTGAAGATGGTCCCAGCCAGGGCGAGGCTGGTGGTAAATATGGAGACGGGGGCTCCAGGTAGGCTAGGGGGGACCCCTGCCTTCTAGTTGGAGTCCGCAGCATGAGCGGAGGGCTGAGAGAAAGCAACTCTGCAGCCCTGTCTGGAGAGGGGCTGCGGTGCCTTGTTTTCTGTGCAGCCTTCCCCCTCCCTTGAGGGGGCGGCTCCGCCCCCTGACGTGCAGGGGATCTCAGCCCCGTCCGCGCCGTGCTCGGCACGCTCATGGGCGGTGCCGCGCGGGCGGTGTCCTCCAGTGCCTGCAGGCTGCGTGCCTGCGCGCTCTGCACTGCCGGTTCCCCGGGGGTCAGTGCCGCTGCCTGCGGTGCCGCCAGTACCGGTGCTTGTTTAGCCACCGCCCTGCCTGCGGTGCGGGGCGGCTGTTTGATCATCGGAGGCTGAGCCGCCTCCACGTGGCTCTCCGTGCCGCTGCCGATCAGCTGTTGCTATGGCTGGGGGCTGTGCGTTCCTCCCGTCCTGCTCGCTGTTGCTGCCGGCAGGGATCGGGTTGGGGAGACTTTTCTCCGTTTTTGTGCTGATGGGGTGAGGGAGGCAGCTTTCCTTTTATGGGCCCTGGAGGGTCCCTCCTGCTGCGGCCGCTCCGGCACGTCTGGCTGGAGGACCTTGTCGAATAGCAGCATTTTAAGCCGCATCTCCCTGTCCTTCCTTGCTCTGGCTGTTAATTTTGCACAGAAGGAGCATTTCTGCGTGACATGGGACTCCCCAAAGGTACCTTATACAGTGACTGTGCCCATCAGACGTTGGCATTGCCTCTCGGCAAGACTCACATTTCTTGAATCCTGAAGAGGACATTGTTGGTGAGTCTTTTAGTTGTTAGTGGGGTACTTAGCACCTTCTCTGTGCTGTTTTCCCCCTCTCCAATAGCCTGCCGCTGCAGGAGGGCTAATGGCCCTAGGCTCCTGGCCTCCGGTGCTCCGCTTGTTACTAGGACTGGACTGAATTCCGTCCCGCTTGTTATTTCTTGGTTTTTTTTTTTTGAAAATAACAACTGGCTAACTTAACAATAGACTAAGAACTTGAAAACTTTAAAGAAAACAGCTAAAACCATTGAATACGCTAACTTGGCCGTAGCCTAGTCGGATTCCGTCTGCAGCTGATGGCGGTTAAGAGGAACTGGCGGGGACCGGATCGCGCACGTGGCCAGGAGCGCGCAAGGGAGCGGCGCGCACCGGCGCATGCACGGTCCGCAGGAAACTGCTTGGAAGATCCGATCTGCGGCGCCGGGCGAGCCTGACACCTAATGTGGAGCACCCACGGGGACACTCGAAGAAGAAGCCATGCAATCTGAGCCAGCACGGCACAAGCAGCCTCTGTAAGCAGCCTCCATGGGTGCTGCCATCCTCACAGCCGTACCAGATGCCCCCAAACCACTTGCCCACCACTGACATCCCTCAATCTCGGCCCCCCCGGCTCCTCATGCAGCAGCGGGTCCCTCAGCTCCAGCCAGCAGTTGGGGATGATGCTGCCTCTTACACCTGAAGTAGTAACTAACTCCCTCTAAGCTCCCCGTCTAGACTCCCCTCTCAAAACTCCCTCCTGTTAGCAACCACCCTGTTCGCATGCTCCCTGGCTGCTTGCCAGCAGGGCTTTAGAGCTCTGGCCTACCTGAGAGAGCCCCTCCCTCTGACTACTGCTCAGCCAATCGGCACACAGCCTGAGCACATGGCCAGCCTGAGCACATGGCCTTTCAAGCAAGCAAACAAACACCTGGTGTTTAGCTCATGTGATAGAGTGCAGGGCTTTAGACACTCTGTTCACAGGTTCTCTTCCTGGGTCTGTTAGCATTGTACAGTCTTCATCATCACCTTAGGGTCTGGATGCTTTAGTAGTCCCATGATGGAGGTCAGTTTTTCTCACAAATCCAGTGACGCCTGCTTTTTCCATTTGAATAGTAACAGAGAGATAGCCGTGCTAGTCTATATACTATCAAAACAAAAAAGCAGTCAAGTAGCGTATTCAAATTCGACACATTAACACGTGGTTTGAACCGAGACTGGAATTTTCTGGGTCACCATAGGGGCTCATTTGCATACTCGGCTTAATCTAATTCTTGACTCCCCCCCACCCCTCTTTCTGCCCCTCTACTATCTGATTTGCTCACCTTGATCATTTTTTTTCTGATTTGTCAACCTTGATTACTTTTTTTTGGTTCTCTATGCCTCAAATATTGAGTCTGTTCTGGTATGGCTATGGGCTGAAGAAGTGGGTCTGTCCCACGAAAGCTCATCACCTCATAAATTATTTTGTTAGTCTTTAAAGTGCTACTTGACTGCTTTCTCCCATTTGAGTTTGTCCGCACTATGATCTCACCTTAAAAGCAGCTTTTCCCCTGCTGGGTGGGCGGTCCCTACTTAAAAATTTGCTGTTGTTGTTGAATCACAGCTCTCCAGCACTCAGAGGCCTTTCACTGATGGAACAGCCGGGGAAAACAGCAGTCTGACAATATTTCCACTGGCCAAACTGTAGAAAAAAAAATACAGGTAGCTAGTGAAACTCGTTCATTGCACTGCTGAAACCTACGCAAAGCTTCTGGAGCTGAGCAGGTGGCTAGAACATCCTGGCTAGTTTTGAGATCAAAGCCAAAGAGGGATTGCTTTGTCCACTTTGCCCCAAAATCCAGTGGGGTCAGTGGAAAAGCCCCCCCCCCACTCCCACTTTCAGTAGCCTTTGGCACATGTTCCTATGGCATCATCCATGTGATGAGCTCAAAGCAATTGATGAATGCTGAATGGTCTAAGAGCACCCCCATTTTACAGATAGGAAAACTGAGGCATGGAGCAGTGAGGTGCTTTAACCAAAGGGAATCAATGGGAGAGCTAGAAAAACAACCCAGATCTTTCTCCTCACATACCTTCTCTTTAATGAGATTATCCCTCAGTTCAAATCATTGTTCTCTCTGGCCCAGACCCACAAGTTATTAATTCAGGCTGCCCTAGGGTACAGCTCCTTCATGACTCCCTTATTTATTTCCATTCTGTAAAGAGGTCAAGGCTTATTCAGGTAAAGGACACAATCAGAAGTCCTTCCTGCCTTCACCAGACTATGTTTGGAGCCTCCTGCAGCGGGGAAATAGCTCTTATTGATCTGATATGGTGTATGGCCTCACTTGAGTTATTACCCTTGTACCTTGGGGTCTAAAGACAGCCAGTCTGCAGCCAGGCAAACAATTGCTGTCCTAGGCACTAAATCTCAAGGTTGTTTCAGATGACAAATAGGAGACTTAACGGCTAATTACGGTGGGCCTTCTAATTTCCAGCCGGAGCCACAAAATCAATGGGAACTCCTTGCTTCCTTAAATAGTCACCCCGGCTGATCTCTGGAATGGCTCCATCTTCAGGTGTACTAAAAACCTGTTGATTTATTTGGTGCAAAGCCTTTTGTAAGCCAGCTCGCCAGCCGTGGAGCTGCCTTTCCCTGCATGAGAGTCAGAGAGAGAAAGCACAGATCTGGTTGCTTTGTCAGTTGTGCTGTAGTCACATCAGCTGGAGTCCAAAACAAGCATAGCCCTTGCCTTTATTTGGACAGCAATTAAGTGGATGACCAGCAGGCGAAATACTGTCCCCTATAAGCTGAGCACTTGGGCAGACATCCAAGAGAGAGTCAGGTGCCACCCAGCTGATTAGCAGACCATCCACAACTGGGGCCTGTTCCCACGGGTGGTGCACACCTGTCAGTGCACACAACAACATTTATTCCACCCATTAGAGGGACCGTTGGTACTAAAGACTACTCGCTATGCCACCCAGGCAGATGCTGGGGAAAGGGGCAAAAAATTGCTGCAAATTGTCTTACCATGTGACTGATGACTCCTATTCACCCTTCCTCCAGGCCCTGTTCTTTAAATGCTTCAGCAACACTAGAACTTTCAGCATAGCTGGGGACACGTTCCAATATTAGCTGTTAGCTGTTCCCATTTTATATGTGGGGAGACTGAGGTTCCACCAGCCAAATTCAAAACAGGATGCACATGCTCTTAAGGCTCGTTCAACCTACACAGCTTTGCTCTGCTAATCCCAGGCCAACCTGATTGGTGCCTGTGTCTCTTCTCTCCATGTCCTCCAGCACACCCGTCACCCATCCAACATGAGCTAAACTGCACCGAGAGGCTCAGAGGCGTTGTCAAGGGGTCTGGCTCAGGTGACGGTGTCCGTGAAGCTGAAAAGCACGTGGAATGGCATTTTCACTGTGCGCAATGGGAGGCTCAGCCTGGATTTCACCAAAAGGCCTTCCAGAGTTTTACAGGGGCTTTTCTTTTGCTTCCTCTCCACTGTTTAGAAGGGGCTTTGCTCAAATCCCTTCCCCTCCCCTCCCCCAGCTCCTTCCTCACTGAACTCTGCAGCCATGCAGATGCCTCTCAAAGAGCCTTGGGCACAAGGAACCGGCTCATAAGGCAGTAAAGCTGACATCAGGATGCTAAGTATGGCCTGGCAGTGCCATGTTCCACGGAAATAGAATTCAGGTGGTACCAGTGCCAAAGAGCTATTATAGCTAATTGTATTGTAGGTAGTCCGTCGTGTCCGACAAAGACATCTTGAGCTTGCACAGGTTCATTGTAATAATAGCATAGAACACTGACTGTCAGAGCCTCAGCTGCTGGAGCAAAAAGACCACTGGTTTGTTACAGGAAGCATGCAAGCGACCGCTGTCCTTTGGGTAAAATGCCCTTGGGAGGCAATTGAAGGGAGACGATTAGTCAGAACCCCTTGAGGGGTGGGGCTAAAGACATATAAAACTTTAGCCTGGGAGGTCATTGCAGGGGGAGGGATGGGCTCATTTGAGGGCTATAGTGTGGCTAGCAGTTTGAGCATGGTTTAGATTATCTCTGGTTGGCAGAGGTGGGAACGTTTAAGCCCTGCGATTTTTTTTCCTGTGCTGTATGCGGGGCTTTATAAACCCATTATGAAGCTGGCATTGAAATCCGTGTAATTTAAGGTGCTTTCTAAGGTGGGTTGGAAAGGTACATCATGTATTTGTCTAGGAACTGTTTTCTTTCCCCCCTGCTCTTTTCCTTTATCTTCCTAATGAACCAGGGTCCTACCACTTCAGTGTTGTGATTTGTGCTGCAGTGCAAGGGCATGAATGAGAACCTTTGTAGAACTGTGGTGTCGGGGGGGCGTGAGTGGTGCTGGCGCTGCAGGAACATTGCCCTGCCTTCCAAACGTGACCGGCGTTTGCGGGTGCAGAGAGTAGTGTTGGCTGGCTAAGGCTTGCAGACTGAGGAGCCTGGAGTGGTGCTGGCAGAGGCTGGGATTTGAAATGTGGGAGGACCATAATGGTGATCATCTGGCTCCCCAAGCTGTGCCCATGTTGGGGGAATGGTCCTCTGCTCCCCTCAGTTCTGGCACCATTGCTGTGATAGTACCTATGGTCCTTATGCAACCCACACACCTAGGAGTGTGGGTCACTATATGTAATATAGCACCTAAATCACATACACAGAGAGCGAATGAATCCCCTTTGCAGCCTTAGCGGCGAGAGCCCTGGCTTTTAGCTCAAGCTGTAGAAGTACCTTCACAAAGCTCCAGAGATCCCAGGTTTGAGTCTGCCTGTGGGCAGTTTCAAGTGGGGGTCTCTTCTGGGATTTGAAGGGGATCTCTGAAGGTTGGGAAGTGCTTCCTCAGCTAGGGGAAGGGTGTAATTCACACACACACACCTACTGGTTGGGGGTCATTGTCCCATGTAACGGCACTTAGACCACTTATAGCGAGAATGAGTCTCTTCCACAGCTGTAGCTGAGGGGCAGTTGGCTTTTTGCTTGAATTGTAAAGATTCCTGCACTAAGCTCCAGAGGTCCTGGGTTGGAGTCCACCTGCTGGTGGTCACACCTACTCATGGACCAAGACCCAGTTGCAGGTGTTTCTGGGCAGCCCCTATCAAATGGGAGGTGTGTTTGGAAGACTGCACAAAGGTGCTTGGTTGAAAGTTCAAAAAGTGGCTGATGGAGAGGACATTGCTAGGGGCTGAAGTCTCAGTAGTGACTGAGACTTCCCCACCTGTTTTGCATGTAGCAAAGGGTCCTGCAGTGACTTCTGTGTACCAGAATCAGATAACTCCCTTAGCTGGCAGCTGTAGCAGGTGTTTTTCCTGTTGTGGGCCAGCCATCAGTAGAAATGTTAACGATGTCCATGTTTCTAATATGGCTTATGCTAGCAAACTGAAATGGAAGGAAAGCCCATTTTTCCTACAGCTACTTAGTTGTAGCAATCCCACAGGTTACTCACAGCAGGTGTAGGTCAAAACATTTCACCGCCATGGGTATGTCTATGCTACAACGTTTCGTCAATGGAACTTATGTCGTCACCCAAAAGCTGACAAAACAAAAGTGGCCAGAGGGTGCTCACCCTTGCTCCCTCAGTCCACAGATCATGTCCACACTAGCGACACCATCATTGGCAATACAAGCCATGAACTGTGGGTATGGCTCCCACACAGCAGTGTGGTGGGAAGGCAGAGCTGATCCCTGCCCAGCTGGGGATTCCTTCTGAGTTCTCCCTCAGCTGCTGGGAGCGGCATCCTGAGCAGCCCTCTGAGCTCTCTGTACTGGGAAATGTGAAAACAACACAGCAGCCTGTCCCCGTCCCCAACAAGGCAGACTCGGGGCCCACCACTGATATGATCTTGGGTTGTTCCCAAAGGGAGCAGCTCACTCAGCTGTCTTAACTCCTGGAGCGCTGAAAGGGGAGGGGCATGTGCCCACAGGGCAGCAGAGATCAAAGCACTGAGCAGAGCCACCGGGGCAGGGCCTTGTGGGATACTGGTGGAAGCCAGTTCTGTCAGCAAAACAACCAGGAGTCTCTACACTGGGTCTTTGTTGTCCGTAAAGGGAGGGGGAAAGAAAAAAGTGTCTCATGGGGATGGAAGTTTTTTGTTGCCAAAACTGGGAATTTTTCTCGAGGAAAAATCTCACTGCTGTCTGTGTGTGTGTGCGTGTGTGTGTGTGTGTGCGCGCGCGCGTGCACACTCACTGTTTTGTTGCCAAAAGGCGGCAAAAGTAGGTAGCATAGCCCTACCCTAAATGGGATTTGTGTCCTCCCCCCCTGCAAGGTGACAGTGTCCTTTTAAGTAAACATCCCGCCCTTGAAAGTCCAGACGATGACAAGACTTCTCACACCAGGCATGCATGTGTCCCTTTGTCAGCGCTCACCCAGTACATACAGCCCTCTGTCTTGTTGCAACCTTTTATGCTGCCCAACAATAGAGCTCAGAACAGCCGCTGAATCACTTTTTCAAACATCAGGGGGCGAAAGAGACTTTCCTGAAAACCCAAAGAGCACTTTCCTCAGTGGAGGTGGAGAATGAAGGTGATGCCACTCTCTAATGTAGCGTTCTTTGTGTGCAGGGAGCTGGCCGAGTGCTCTGTAATCACTCACCAAAGAGAAGCTGTAAATAGGCAGGAATTCCTCCCCTGCTGTGGGCAGCTAAATAAGGCAGAGGATGGAGGAAGGGGACAAGGAAGGCAGAGAAAAGCAGAGCAGAAGGAATTGGAAGAGGCTAATTTCCAGCCTCTTAGCGCCTCCTCGGTCCTAGTTTTAGACCTGTTCAGCCTGGCACACATTCTGCTGCTGGGCCAGAATGGGCAAGTGTTACCTTATGGGCACTTTGGGAGCCAGATGCCATAGAGGGTTGTAGGCACTTGCCCTGCACCTTTGTTCACCCCCAAGCGAGGGTAGGAGCAATTCAGTTGCCATCCCTCTGCTACCGAAGGATGTGACCAGGACCTCTTGATGCCAAGTGGCAGAGGATACATGGGTTCCCTGTAGTACCGGGATCCAAAAAGGCTTTAGTGAAAGCCTGCACCATGCTGTAATCATTGTGAGACATGTGTATGGAGAGTGTTTGTAGAGTCACGTGTAGATCCGAAATGCTATGTTCTCTAGGTCTGTGAGTGAAGGCAGCTCACCAAAAGGAGAGCCACCGATTTCTGCCAAGCCATGGGGAAGAGAGGCTCCTCTCACTCTGGCCAGTCATGTGCCAGTGGGGCTCACCCTGGAGCTGCAGGAAAAAACAGAACTAGCAGGGGTATCCCATTGAGCAGGGAGGCAAAGAACATTTGAAACTGTCTCCATGGTGCAGAAGAATGCCTAGTTATCTCTTCAGAGCATAAAATTGAGCTACCAGCAGCCTTCAATGTCAGAGACTACTTAGCAGGCTGCTGGATACTGCCTGTTTTCTTGTGATCCAAATCAAGCTGTCTGTGTCCATTGGTTGTCTTGTGTCTCTTGCTTAGACTGTAATTTTGGGGATGGATGGACCATACATTTGTTCTGCTTGTACAGTACCTAGCACAGGGAGTTCCTGGTCTCCGAAGTGGGCTTCTGGGTGTTACCACAGTAGAAATTATAACAATGACTGCAGCCTTCAATGGGCTTAAACTGCAGCAAGGAAGGTTTAGGTTGGACATGAAAAATTTCCTAACTGTCAGGGTTGTGAAACACTGGAATAAATTGCCTAGGAGGTTGTAGAATCTCCATCACGTGAGATATTTAAGAGCAGATTGGACAAACACCTGTCCAAGATGATGCTTGGTCCTGCCAGGAGAGCAGAGGACTGGACTCGATGACCTCTCAAGGTCCCTTCCAGTTCTAGTATTCTATGATTCAAATTGCAAAACACAGAGGAAAAGGCAGCAGGCTGCCCAACTCTGGTGATCGTCAGGACAGATCCTTTCTCAGAGTCTTGGTGCATGGCTGGGATGATGATTGTTTCAGTGCGGAGCTGGGGGAGGCCCAGCACATCTTGAGGCACAGCCAGGTCAGATAGAGAAGTTGGTCTGTACGTTGCCTCCGCCTAGAACCCTCTTCCCTCCTCCCAGAGGTGACAACTTTGTCGGGGGGCAAGTTGGCCTTGGGATTATTCTGGCTGAAGCAGGATGTCCAGCTCTAAACCTGAGGTGCTTCTCAAGGGGATGTGCAGGGCAGGATCTCAAGCGGGTGAGCTGCCCCCACCTGATGTGCCCCTTTATTGCGGTCCCCACAGGGGTGTGCATGTGATTCCTCCAGTCTTCCCCATACAGTACTGCCACAGATAAGGAGGGTTGCCCTGGGCTATGCCAGCACACACCAAAAGTGCTGGATGTCACGCCTAGAAGGTGGGCATGTCCTCCTTCCCCTTCCTCCAGAGTCTACCTTCTTGACACCGTGGATATAACCCATGCCATCATGAGCAGTTTCCTTCCCCAAGACCCACACCTGGCTTGGTTCTCCATGGGGCTGCTTGGTTTTTGTGCCTGATTGGAACCCTTGGAGCAACCTGTCTGCACAGATTACACAATGTATCCTGAATGTCACAAGCAAGGAGGGGTGAAGTTGTATTCCACAGGAACCGAGCTAGACAGCTCCTAGGCCACAGGCCTCCAGCTTGACCAGAGCTGCAGGGTCCCGGGACCAGCCCAGAATTGGTCTAGTATAGCCCAAGATTTGGCCCTGCGCAGCCTCCATAGAAGGTGTATCCCAGATCTCAAACGAGGTCTCACAAGCGGTATGATTCAGGACAGCGGATTAAGGAGCCTTTCAGCACAGCCCCCTGGCACTGCATGCGCATTCTGCCAGCTGCCGTGCATGTGTGCTAAGCCAGGGAAGGGAGGCACTTGTGTTTGCTGAGCAGAACCAGCGGAGATGAGATGAAACTGCTCTCTGTCGGGACAGCTGAGCATGGAGGATGGAGTCGCCTGCAGGACTGGCAATAGACTGTGGGGTTTTTACCTCCAGGTCACCAGCGTGACAATAACTGCAGGCTGGTGGTGCTCTGGGTTATGTATTATCTAAAGGCTGGTTGGTGACTTGTGTGGATGGAATCGGTGCCCTCAGTCCAGGTGATAGCTGACAGGAATGTGCATCATAAATTCACTGCTCCAAAGTGGTAATTATGCCAGCAATAAAACTAGCAAAGGCTAAGGGGTCCCTGGAGAATAGGCCCCAGTCATAATGGGAAGAAAGTTGCTGTTATATGGCTAGGAGCACCAATTAACATTTAGGAGACCTCAGTTCAGTTCCTGTCTCTGCCACAGCTTTTCTGTGTGCCCCTGGGCTAGTCACTTAATCTGTTTCTGTCCCTCTTCCCCTATCTGTCAAGTGGTGCTTCTGATCCCCAACTTGCCATCCGTCTTTTCTGTTTTGACTGCAAGCTCTCTGGGGGAAAGATTGGCTCTTGCAGATTGCATGTACAGCACCTAGCACAATCATTTGCCAGGCCCTATGTTGACTAAGGAAGAGGAGGAGGGGGAGAAAAGGGAAAGGAATTGATGGTGGGGATGTGATGGACCACCTTCCAGGTTTGTACCTCAACTCCTCCCCAACTTAATTTTAATGTCCAGAGCCACAAGAACCCTGGGACATAAAAGGTATTCCTTGAAACCCCCAATAACCACACCAATAATTTTAATGTTATCTCCCTTTATTTTTCAGGCAGCAAATTATTTTGCACATACACTCAAAATACAGATGAGTGAATGGGTTACATTAACATATGTGAACGTTGCAGCAATAGCATATGCTTTAGAGTATAGAGTTCTAAAGCAGTCACAAAGCTTTAACATAAATGGAGTAATTACTAGAAGAGCATCCTAGCTTTAAGCCCTAACACTGGTGACCAAAGTCAGTCACAGTACTCCACCTGAGGCCTAATCAGCGCAAAGAAGAGCATTACTATCACGTTCTGTGATCTGAGTGATATTTGCATGTTAATGCAACCTGAATTTCATTTGCTTTTTTGGCAGTGTGATGGGGCAATTGCTCCACACTGGTATGGAAAGGGTTAAAAACAGCCTGTGGAGAGGGCTGCTCTGGGAGCCAATTGGGAGAGGGCTTGTCACAGCCAATCAGAACCCAGGAGGGCTATATAAAAAAGAGGGTGGACCAGGATGAAGACACACTTGCTCCTGCTCTGGAGAGAGAGGGGCCTGTGATGTACTGTGGACAGAGCCATGCTGGGGTGGAGGGAAAGTGAGCCATGGGGGGTGCTCTGTCATGAGTAATCCCAGACTGAAGCATGTTAACAGGAGCCTGAGGTGACAGAGGGCAGCAGAGAGGCAGCCAGGGCAGATGAAGGCAGCAGGTCCACAACTGCCTATGATACGTGGCCATTCAGACTGAAGTTTGCCCTGGCTACTGTGGGCATGGCTCAGCTCAAGCCAGCCTTCCTTCCGCTGGGCACAAATGGCCACCCAGCATAGGCACCCCAGCCAGCACCATGGATGGGCTTGTCCCAGGGGTAGTTTGGGGCTGAGGTGGGTTAATCCTGTGGGTTGGTTTGGGGCTGAGTGGGGTTAAGCCTGGAGATGGGGGTGGGCTTGTGGGATGGGGGTTAGTGCTTAGGGATGGGGGTGGATTTGTGGGCTGAGGTGGGTAACTCCTGGAGATGGGGGTCGGGTTTGGGGAGCAAGGGGGTAGAGCCTGAGGATGGGGTTCCACAAAATGCTTTCAAGTTTAAAAGGGTTCTGTGGCCACATAAAATTGGGAAACACGGGGTTAGAGGAAATGTTAGCCAGGGTGTGCTGCTTAGCACCCAGTGGAAACTACTGTCCTTCCTAGAAGGAGACAGCTGCAATGGGTGTAGCCAATGTGTCATCCGGAAGAGTAGCTCATCCATGAAATATGAACTTCTGCATTAAAGATAAGGGAAATTGCTAACTAACCTTCAAGCAAATCCCAGGGAAGTGCCAACAAGTGCTTCTGGGGGTCTGAGGCTCTGCCCAGCTGATTGGCAGAGCGCCTACAGCTGGCAACATTAGAGGGAATCCCACCCACTCCCCCGTGGGTGGGCCTGGGTTGTGCAGGAAGATCACGCTGCTGTCTGGAAGCCCTCCGAAGCCAGACTGCGATGACAGCTGCTTGCACAGTCTGGGCAGGGCTCGTGCTGGGGTAGGTGACTTGCTGGGGCTACCAGAGAGGGGAGCTGTGCTAGCAGTTCTAGGAACAAGCTGCCCACTAGCCGATGGAGCTGAGTATTTGCACACAGCCAGGCTCACTGATGCCGGAGTGGGGAATGTTTCCTCTATTTTTTTCCAGCCGGGGCAGAATAAATGTTATGTGCACGGAGGCATGTGTGGATGTGCACCACCCATAGAAACACATATTGACAGCTGGGGGTGGAGTCTGCATCTCTCCTGGGCAGCTGCACAAGTGTGTAGCTTACAGGGAATGTGCCGGGGGAGTGGGGTGGGGAGGGTGCGGGGAGGATGGAGTGGGTAGTCACCCTGGAGTCAGGGACTGAACAAAGCTCCCAGGGCACCAGCCACTGAGGGCTACCTGTAGAAAGTGTGGCACAATCCAGGTGGTGCTGAGGGCTGACTGCCCTTTGCCCTACCTCTTCTGGGAACACAGAGCTGGGTCCCACCTATCTTGCCCATTCGCCTGGCAAGTCTTTTGCCACCCCACCCCCACCCCCGTCACATACCAGCCTGAACACTGACGCATCACAGTCTCTAAAGCCTTGCACCAGAAAGGATCATTATGTTCCTCTCATGTAACATCCTGAGGGCTTGGGAATGATCAGTGGCCCTGCATGAAACCCGCAAAACCCACGAACGTTTCCTTCAGAAGGAGGGGAAGCCACTCCTGCCTTCCAATCTCCTGCCCCAGCCCCAATTTCGACAATTACCTCCTGCCCATTTCAATCTATCCCTGTAATTTCAGCAGGACAAATTGCTTCTTGTTTCTCCTCCTCCAAATAAATAAGCTTGTTGGGAAGAGAGGCTGATGGCTGTATTCCCCAGGTAGAAGCCTTCTGAGCTTTTGGAAGACAAATTTTTATGCTCCCATCAGCTGAATGGCCCCAAAGAAACGTAAAGTGTTATTAGTTCGAGGCATCGTAAGAGAAGCAAGAAGATGAGGACTTGAGAAAAATGATACTTAAATATTCTGGGAAAGGGGAGGATTGGGAGACCAATAAACAAAGCAGAAACAAAGCAAACAGGCTAATTAGAGACTAGAGGAACAAAAGAGAGAAATATTAAAGGCGGCAGGCAAGGGATATTTCAACATGCAATAAGGAGCTTTCGAAAGACACAGAATGTGCAGGAGAAAAATGGAGCTGCTGAAAAGGAAAATGACTGCAGGGACTAGACCGGGCAATGGGTAATGTCAGATTTGTTCCACAACTTCATTTCAGGCTTTGCTATGGTGGTAAAGGATAGAGAGTTGCTCAAAGAGCGCTCTGGATGGTGCATGGTAGTAAAGGTGCCACATAGTCTTGAGGCAATCAGTGAGGATAGAGGGGATGCTATTTGTTACTGAATGATGAGAGCATTAGTAAAGGGGACCTAAAAGACCCACCTCCAGCCAGCAGGGGATACACCTTCTGCACACGTTGAGGGATAAAATCTTCTGAGGATGTCTTCAAATTCTAGTGTAGGGAGTGTGCTATTACTGGGCAGATGGGGTGCCTGGGGCATGTTCAAAACATGTAGCACTAGGAAACACTCAGTAGTAATGGGGATAAAGCATCCTGCATGGACCTTGGAGGGAGGAACACTGTGCTGGAGGGAAGATTTTGGAAGAAGCAGCAGGACATCAGTCCATGTTCCCATGGCTGGAATGCTAGCTCCAGTTGCAACATCTCTGTAAACAGTTTTCTTTACAAAGAACCATTTAAGATTTACAAGCCTGGATTCCTCTTGTGTTTGTACCAACACACAGTGTAAAAAACCCACGTATTGGAGGCTTTTCCAGGCACAGCTGAGAGAGCAAAATCAGGGCAAATTGCTTAAAACAGGGCTATTTACTGGGGGGCCCTCCACTATAAGGCACCAAACCAGTCACATGGACTAGTTCTGTTGCCTGACTGGCCAGCAAGAAATCACACAAGCAATTCTCTCAGACACTTCGACTTCCCTTGTGCTACAACCAGTCCCCTTCTTGCAGAGATGAGAGGTTATGAAATCCAATCTCTCCACATTCAGACAGATTCTTCCAGTCCCGAAGGACCAGCCACATCCCCAGGTCAACGTGGACCTTAGATCTTACCCAAAAGAGCACGCTGGGCTGACCCTTTAGAATCTAAAATCTAAAGGTTTATTGATAAAATGAAAGAATAGGGGCAGAGTAAAATTGTTAACACAATCAGATTACACGCACAGATCTCAAAGTTCTTGATGCAGGCTTGTGGCAGAGGTGGACCAGGCTGCTATCTTAAAAATCTCTGGCATACTGTACATCCTTGGTTGGATGAATCATCGATCCTTCCGTATTCAGTTCATAGCAGAGATGCTCCAGAAGCGATGCGCTGGACTGAAGACCAAGATATAGGAACTTTCTGGGTCCTCTTACACCGTTGCCCACATGGAGGGAATTCCACTGTTCCTCCTTGTCCGGAGGCATGTCTGACATGGAGTCTGTCACATGAGCAGGTCACCTCTCCCTGTCCTTTTTAGGCAACCTGCCTTCGCCACTCTGCTGAGTTACATGTTCCCAGCCAAATTTCTCAGATGTGGATTAGAACCTGATCAGGGCCTTTCTCTGTCAAGTACTGTTTCACCTGACTAGGAACCCTTTCGCAATCAGCTCTGCATATAAAAATGATACAAACAGATGAGCAGTACAAATAGATTCAGCGAATCACCAGTTTTCAATAGATGCATCACTTAAACTACTTGGCATAAGATTTGGTACAAGCCTAGGACAGTGGTTGCAACAATGGTTTGCATGTTCATCTTAATATTCAATAATGTCAACCCCCACTACCAACCCAGTCTTGTCTAGCAGCACCGTCAACACTTCCACTGATTACTGGGCTCTTAGAAGACAATTAGGGGTAAATTACAGCTAAATGACAGCACAGAGCAATGAGAGCTAGGACTGGTGGCTGGAAACAAACTTTATGGGACCTTGGGAAACTTGGCCACACCCATAAGTGGACATTCAGCTAGCTAAAATCATGCTAGGCCATGGATGTTGCTGGATTAGAGAGGTTCGACCTGTACTACTCCGAGTAACAATGAATAATAGTAATGAGTGCATCGGCAGTAGTTGGCTGATTGGCAGTGAATGTTACACCTGCTCTCTGCCCCATCCTCTCATATTGCCAACTGGCCCTCCAACTAGGCAGGGTCCCTAACAGCTGAAAGGTACAATGCTCAAAAACCGGAACCATATCTGTGTCATAGCTACCTTACCCATGTTCTCCTCTTGTGCTGCCTCCCACCACTAGCTGCTTTGATAAGCTAGTGTTGGCAGGACTAGCAAGCATGTTGAGCAGGTAGCATCTGTACCGCTAGCATCTGCACTGTAAGCCCTTGGAAGCTGCCTCTTCAGTAGCGAGGCAAAAGAAGAACCTTCGGACAGCCTCCTGCAGCTTCACTTCCCATAGGACCTTCAAGTTTGTTTGTGTCAATGTATTCCCCTTCTCCTCCCTCACAATCCACAGGGAGGGGAAAGAACAGGAGCCTTGTCAGGACGTGATTAAATCAAGTGTACAAGTCAATTAGCAAAGCAAACACCTGCGTTCCTCCATTCCACCGTTAATATTTCCAGCATGCACAGTGCCATTATTAGCTTTCTGCTCTCGCCAGCATGTTGCCCTAGGTCTCATCGCACAAGCCAGCCTGTCGCACTGCTTGTCAGGATCCCAGGGAATGGATCAGACATGTCAGGGAACATCAAAAAGAAAAGTGCTGCAGAAAGACTGAAGTATAAATCACAAGCCCTTCTGGGCTCCTTCGGCATCCGTGCAAGGTGATCTTCAAAGTTCCGCTGCTCCTTTGGCTTTGCACCAGGTTAATTCCTTTGTGGGTCGATTTGGGGTGAAAAGGGGTGCAGAACTGGGTCCTGCATATGTTTTTAAATATGGGATTTTCAC
Organism: Carettochelys insculpta; assembly: GCF_033958435.1. NCBI lineage: Eukaryota > Metazoa > Chordata > Testudines > Carettochelyidae > Carettochelys > Carettochelys insculpta. The sequence continues at coordinate 8,821,930 of NC_134138.1, forward strand.
AAGAGCTCAAGAGCATCTGTGTGCTACCAGGCCCAATGACAGGGCAGGAAGGGTGGGGAAAGGGGGCAAGTTGTCCTGGGGCCCTGCCTTTCAAAGGGCCCTGAAGCTCTGGTCTCCACCACTGCTGCTACTTCATCAGTGATGGTCTCCAGAGCTCTGGTCTGCTTTGATGTGCCAGTAGCACTGCTCCACATGGCTATGGAGGACCAGGACCACGGTCCCGGCCCCAGCATTGCTAAGGGTGACTGCCCATGGTCCCGTCCTTTCCTGGGCACAGAGCTGAGTCCCCCCTCCCCAGGGTCCATGGCATCTGTCAGCCCTTCTGTATGTCAATGACAAATAATGAAAGGCAGACAACTCCATTGCTTTGCAAACACCAGCATCACAGAGCAAGCTGCAGGCTGCCACGCTGAAAGGGGCTGACACCCAGAGAAAGGAGGGTGACTTTCAGAGTATGAGGTGCTTGTATCCTAGACAATATGGACCTTCCTATGAAAAGTGACATGTAACAAGCGCAGCAGGGGCTTCCAGAGAAAGCATCTTGTGGATATATATGAAAATAGTAGATCAGGTTGAAAACTTTCTCTCAGAAAGATTTTCCATCAGAAAATATCATTTTGTTGGAATCAAAACTTTTCCTGGCAACATGTCAGTCTACATTAAATGTTTCTCATTATTTTTAAACAGTGCTTTGATTGTAATTGAACATTTGGAGGGACAGAGAGTGTCAAGATGACTGTTTCAAAATTGACCAAACAAAGGATGCATTCCTGTAGCACCTTAAGGACTAATAATATTATTTATAAGGCAATGCGTTTTCATGGGAAAGACCCACTTCTTCAGATCTGGAGAATTACTGAGGGAAGAAGACCTGAGAGTCAAAAACGGAGAGAAAAAATCCTGAGGAATCAGCTAAATCAATGGGTGGGGAGAAGGGGAGAGGTTGGGGGGAAGAGAGAGAAAAAAACTCTGCAAAGTATCTGTTAAGTGGGCTGTCTGCCATCACTACGAATATCAAAGGTGGGGAACAGCAACGAAGCGTCCTGTGGCACCTTATAGACTAACAGAAAAGTTTTGAGCATGACCTTTTGTGAGCACAGACTCACTTCATCAGATGCCCTGCAGATTTCCAAGACCAGCATCTGATGAAGTGAGTCTGTGCTCACGAAAGCTCATGCTCAAAACTTTTCTGTTAGTCTATAAGGTGCCACAGGACCCTTCGTTGCTGTTACAGATCCAGACTAACACGGCTACCCCTCTGAAACTTGAAAATGAATTCCAATTCAGAGGTCTCCCATTGTAATCTGGTGTTAAAATCTCTTTCTTGTAATACACAGACCATTAAGTTGGCAACAGCTGCCAAGTTAAAGTGTTCACTTACTGGTTTATGCGTACTCAGATTCCTAATGATTTTCTCTCAGTTCTTTTTTCTTTTTCCTCTCAGCTCTTTTTATCTCAGCAATTCTACATTTCTGAAGAACTGGGTTTTCCCTTGAAAGCTCACCACTTAATAAATAATACTGTTAGTTTTTAAGGTGCTACAGGACTGCTTGATTTGTTTTGTGAAGATACAGACTAACACGACAACCTCTCTGAGACCTTTCAAAATTGAGTTTTACAAATCACAATATTTCAAACAAGTCCAAATGGGAACAAACACTGCATTTATTGAAACAAACTGTTCTAATTGACCCAGCTGCCCTCTTTAAAATATTTTGTGTGAAATGACGAATATTTCTGTATTTTGTTTTGTTAGGGTTGGGAAGGAAAACAGAATTTAAAAAGTCAGAATTTCCTACTGAATGGGATGGCCTGGACAACAGGGCTGATGCAATCCTGGGTTACATAAGGAAGACAATCTCTAGTAGATGTAGAAAGATTATTCTACCTCTTTTTGGCACTGGTATGACTGCTAACAGCAGTCTTGTATCCAGTCTGACGTCCAGAATTCAAGGATGGATGTTGATAAATTAGAGAAGGCCCACAGAAGGGCCACTGGAATCATCAGATTAAACTTGCCTGATTCTGAGAGATGCAAAGATCTCAATATGTTTAGCATAACAAAGAGAAAGGAAGAGATGACTTAATTACAGCCTACAAGAACCTACATGGGGAAAATATTTAATAATGGGATCTTCCATTGAGGAGAGAAAGCTACAATGATCCAATGTCTGAAACTTGGAGCTAGACAAATTCAGACTGGAAATAAAGAATAAATGCTTAACAATCAGATTAATTAAGCATAGGAACAATTTTCCCAGTGTCACGGTAGGGTTTACATCAAGATGGGATTACTTTATTATTTTCTAAAAGACTCTGCCATAGGAATTATCCAGAGGAAGTTATAAAACATGTTAAAACCTCCCTGGACATTCAATAATGCATTTCAAAATAGCCACTCTTCTACAGAAGAATTTTAACACAGGCTTACAGAGGGAGACATTTGAATTGGAATTTGTTTGCAAATTTAACCCCTTTAACCTGGGCCCTGAACAGGGATCTCAACTTTCTTTGCATTACAAGGGCAGTTTCTGCACCTTTTGATCTTCGCAGGGATGGGGCACATCCTAGTTAATTTGCTTCATCAACAGATTCTCCTAGTGACAGGTAACCCCTTTTTTTTCTCCCTTGTCCCTTCCTATGTAAATCCTGGATTGTGTACTTTTCTGCTCTATTTAGCTGAGAAAGTGGGTCTTATCCATGAAAGCTCCTGACCTAATCAGTTCGTTAGTCTCTAAGATGCTACAGGACTGCTTGTTACTTATAACACATGGGTTAGAGAAGAGCTTAGACTAGATGATCTCAGCCTTGGAATCTATAAATCTTGCAATCAGCTGAAATGAATGGGTTCTACAGTGACTCTGGCTAGGATGAAAAGTAGAAGGGGCTGCAAGACCTCATACTTCGGGGCATAAAGTGATCACAGCAGCCTGATTCAGTTCCCACTGAAGTCAACGGAAATCCTTGCCTCTACTCCAATATGCTTTGACTCAGGGCCATGCTGAGAGTAGGAAGAAACATTTTATGGCATCTGGGATGAGAGAAGGGCCTCCTCTGGATACCTCTGGGGAGACTGTTGGCCAGGGGAAGGATAAAGGATGAGATGGACTCTTGTGCTTTGGTTGTCCCGTGAAGATGGGGGCAATTCACAGGCAGCTGCCCAGCTCCAGCACAAGGTAGAGCAGCTCAGGGGCTGCTTTTGTTCATGTCAGGAAGATCAGCGGTAGTTCTACTCCTTGCAGCCATGCCTGCCCCCACACTCTGGCTTTTCCCAGGCCCCAGCAGCTCCCTACAATACCCCCACTCTCTGTTTGTGCTGGGCATGAGTTGGATGGCACAAAGTAGCCTTGATGGATAGAAGAATGCATGTGTCACCAGATAGCAGAGCCGATGCTTTCACTAAATGCATGTAAAGACATTGGATCAAACTCAGTCATATATCAATCTATCTTTAACTAGGAACTGTCTTTCACTTCCGTAGAGCACTGGGCTCATAAATTGATATTTCTACAGCTGCCCTCTCCCTGTACCTACCCCATATATCCATCTAGAAATGGTAAGGATTGTTGCCCTTTTAAGGGGACTACAGCTGTCAATAAATACTAGGGCATAAATAGCTCAGGAAATCTCACAGTGCACTAATGTTGCTGAATTCTAAATGCTTATTAAGTCCAATTTCTGACACTTTAGCCTATTGGAAGTCATTATCCCTTAGCGTGGCTACTGAAAAGGAATATTAAGAAAATGAATTGTCTTTGTGAGAATTAATTTGCTGCTCCGAGTATTACCCACCATGGGCCCTATTCTCTTTTCTTATTTTTAAAGTCTTTGCAACAGTCTGTTACAAGGAGTTTCTGACGGGGAAAGAACAGATGCTCCATACGTAAGGCTGCAGCTGGTTTCCATTATATGCCTGATTTTTAGCCACTCAATCACTTTTGGCTCAAAAATTATCAGTATTAAAAATTTTGAGGGAGATTCTTTGCCCTGCTTCCTGAGAACACAGCATGAGGGAAAAGGTGGCTCCGAGCCAGGCTTATGCTCTCCAGGCCCTTGCATAAACTAGAGCAGCCCAGGGGCTGATCTAAATGTTGCAACCACATCATGCCTGTCTTGATTTGAGTGCTACAGGCATGCCATTTCCCTCCCACTGTGCACTATTCCCACCCCCATATGACCCCTCCTCGAGGGCCCACATAAGAGAGTAGCATGGAATCATTTACCTTAGCCCTATGCTGCTTCTACACTGGAGAAATTTTCTCCTGCCCCTTTAAAGTTCTTTACAGACTGCCGGAGTGGCACATAGGGTTGGAATGGGGTTCAGATTTAGCCTTCTAAGAGCTTAGTACTGCTGGGACCATAAACCCACTTCTGCTCCAGAAATGGCTGCATTTTAGCGGTGAATATGGCAGCTCCCCATCCAGAGAATGCATGCACTTAAATCCCACAGACTTCAATGGAAGTTAAGTTTGTGATTAAATAACCTGCCAAATAAGGACTTTTACAGGGTTCAAAACTAGACACATTCAAAGGATAATTCCATCCATGGCTATTAGTCAGGATGGGTAGGAATGGTGTCCCTGGCTTCTGTTTGTCAGAGGCTGGGAATGGATGTCAGGAGAGGGATCAGTCAATATCTACTTGTTCTGTTCATTCTCTCTGGGGCATCAGGCGTTGGCCTCTGTCAGAAGACATGACACTGGGCTAGATGGACCTTTGGTCTGACCCAGTCTGGCTGTTCTTATGTGTGGCAGGGGCCCAAATGTGGGGACAGGAGATTGTTTTAAAATAGTTTGTGTGTGCCACATACAGAATCAGATTTCTCCTTTTCTTTCTGTGCCTGTCCACACCCTGCCTGTCCAACAATAACACACTATGTAAGCACCATGGAATAAAATTTGGATTTATGTAGGACCTTCAATTTTAGACCATCCCCCAAGCCTCTTGTAACCTCACACACTGAACAGACAAGGACAGAACTGAATAGCCAGCCATATGAACCTAGAACAACAAGAAGTCTTGTGGCACCTTATAGACTAACAAATATTTTGGAGCATAAGCTTTCGTGGGCAAAGACCTGCTTCATCAGATGCATGAGTCGGGGGGTGGTTTCAGAGGGATATTTAAAGAGTGGGGTCCCAATAAGAGGGAGGGCTAGAGCTGACAAGGTCTATTCAGCGAGGCGGAAATGGCCCAGATGAACCTGTCGGTGTTCTTGGGCCCTATGATGTCCCTTATATAAAATAAAAACAAAGGAAGAATAATGACCAAGATCACCTGCCAAGATTGTAACGTGGATTAAGCCACTGACCAGTTCAGCAGCAGCATCTCACATGTACTCAGCAGATTGCCAGGAATAGCTCTGCCACTGAACTGCCATGTGACCTCTGGCACATCACACGGTTCTCTGTGCCTCAGTTTCCCCTACCCATTTTTCATCAGTCTTGTCTATTTCAATTACATGCTCCTTGGGGCAAACACTGTCTCTTTGTGTATCCTGGGGCACTTAGGCATTATTGCAATAAAAAACTAGTAATCACATACACAGCACCTCCAGACTTGTATTAGTGGTTCTAAACATTTGTCCTACCTATAGACAGCTGCTAACCTTTCTTTCTATTCTGTATGGTGGATACCATTAACTGCTCTCATAGAGGATCTACATTTTAAACATGGCCACAAACCAATTTTCTTTTATTGTTAGCAGAAACGCTTCACATTGCACATTAATGGAAAACTGTGACTTCTCCACCTGTGGAATCATGATAAAGTGAAACATGGAACGTCCTTGTCAAGGAAAATCTTTCACACCATGTAGGCAGGCAAGAAAGTCACCCAAAAGAGGAAAGTTGGTTAGAAATGTGGTTACCCTACTCGGTGTGCTCAGAAGAGGAAGGGTTCCCACCCTCCAAGCAGGAATCTTTAGTCGGGTTCTTTAAATATGAACCTGATCCGTAATAAGTAATAAACAATGCACAATACAGTATGTTAATGTTTTAATTTAATGTTGCCTTAATAAAAAGTTTAAAATAGTCACCAGAAACTACGTAGCATTAAACCAATGATGTAAGGCACCTAATAACATGATGACCAAGAGCAGTTGTTGGATGGGCCTTTCCCATTATTTTTGACTTTGTGGAAGGTAAATGTGAGACAAGACAGGAGAAAAAGAGGAGGGATAGCTCAGTGGTTTGACCACTGCCCTGCTAAACCCAGGGTTGTGAGCTCAATCATTTAGGAGTCTGGGTCAAAAGAGTTAAAAAAAGGGCTGGTGCTTGGTCCTTCCAAGAGGACAGGGGACTGGACTCCATGACCTCCAAAGGTCCCTTCCAGCTCTATGAGATATGTATCTCCATATAACCGGTAATTATAAGGGAGAGACCTAACCAGGATCTTAGCTTGGCATAAACTGACACTTCTACTCTGTTCTTGATCCAATTCCCCACAGTGATGGACGCAATGAAGGGTCTGGCACTGCTTCCAATCCAGCTTTGTATGTGGTTAGCTGAGAGTACAGGACCAAATAAATCAAAGGGCCACCTAGTCCAGCCTTAGACCAGCTGTTGCTTCATATTCAGCAATTTGATTGGTTATGGTGAGATGCACCAGGAGTTCTCAGGTCTATCCCCTCTTCTGCTCTTGCACTGTCACTTGTCAACAGCTGCTTTCCATCTTGGTGGTGTTTTCCCTGGTCTGCAGTGGCCCCAGGGAGATATAGAAGCACGACGGTGGCAAATGACTTTGAGATCCTGGGGCTACAAAGGTACAAAGTGCCACTGCTCCCAACTGTGCCTGTGTTTCAGCACAACAGCCCTTCCCTGCACTGATAAAGATTCGGTGGGCCGGAGGCTCAGCTGCTGTAACTCCTTCTCTAACTCAGGGGAGCTAGGCTGGCTTCCACTAGCAGAGAATGCAACCCTCTGCAAACAGACTCAGCACAAACAGGATTCTAGCTTTGCTATGTCCCGGTGTGGCATTTCCAGCCAAGGAACTTCTGCTTCCGAGGTACAATTATAGGAACAGACTTATAAACGCGGTGCAATTTATCCTAGGTCAAATGCCACTGGCGGCAGCAGGGTAAGACCAGGAATGAACCTGGCTCGGTGGGGTGCTAAGTGCAAGGGTACCAAAACTGTGAATCTCTGGAGTGAAATACATGTCACACCAGGCACTTTCTAAGCTAAAACCTCTCCTCCTAGAAAACCCAGCTGTGGGGGGAGTGTTCCTGATGTCACGCCTTCAGCCTCCCTGTGTTGCCTAATGCCGTCTGTGTTCCTCAGTTCCCAACTGACTCTCTATGCACAGCGCGAGAAGTCATTCTTCTGCTTTATTCAGCGCTCATTAGGCCTCAACTGGAGTATTGTGTCCAGTTCTGCACACCACTTTTAGAGAAAGATGTGGAGAAATTGGAAAACACTCAGAGAAGAGCAACACGAATAATTAAGGGTCCAGAGAACATGAGTTATGAAGGAAGACTGAAATAACTGGGATTGTTTAGTTTAGAAAAGAGACAATTTAGAGGGGACATGATAACAGTTTTCAAGTACCTCAAAGAGGGTTACAAGGAGGAGAGAGAAAAATTGTTCTCCTTGGCCTCTGAGGCTAGGACAAGGAGCAGTGGTCTTAAACTGCAGCAAGGGAGGCTTAGATTAGACATCAGGAAAAGCTTCCTAGCTATCAGAGTGGTTGAACACTGGAATAAGTTACCTAGCGAGGTTGTGGAATCTCCATCACTGGAGATATTTAAGAGCAGGTTAGATAGACACCTGTTGGGGTGATCTAGATGGTGTTTGGTCCTGCCAAGAGGGCAGGGAACTGGACTCAATGACCTCTTGAGGTCCCTTCCAGTTTTAGTGTTCCACAATTCTATGGTTCTGTGATTCTACCACATTCTCTCTGTTGTGTTGGCATTACACTGAACACAACTTTGGGGGACAGCAGGGGGAGGGAGATCCCGTTAACCCAGACAGAGCCACTGTCTTTTCTGGAAACCAGGGATGATGCTTGGTCCAAGAAGTGAACTCAGTTAATAACATTTCTCCCTCCCCCAGGCAAAAGGTTTAATTAATTAATGTGTTTTGAGAGCCTGGATAAGTGTAAACACTTCTTCCTTGTCTTATAGTGGAACCCAGTCGAGATCTGAGCCCTGTAGAGCTGAAATGTATAGTCATATAAGAATAACAATATTCCAGTGACACAAGCAGCAACAAGCATCCGTTGTGCTAGGTAACATACAAGAGATGGTTCCTGATTCAGGGTGTTTAAAATCTAAATGGGAAAAGCAAAGGTTCATTATGCTTGCTTCAGCTGACCTTCCTGACCACACAAAGGGAACCTCAGGTAGAAGGTTGAAGCTAGGTCACCTGAGGCCAAAGCCCGTGCTTTAGCCAGTAGACTATTCTAACCCCAGCCCAGCTTTAAGAGCTTACAATTGTAGAGTCTGGTCTGAGTCCCATTAGTGCAATGGGACAGATTCTTGTGACCCTCCTGTTCCCAGCATAGGGCACCTGGGTCTCCTCAGAGACATTAGAATCATAGAATCGTAGGGTTGGAAGAGAGCTCAGGAGGTCGTCAAGTCCAACCCCCTGCTCAAAGCAGGACCAGTCCCAACTAAATCGTCCTAGTCAGGGTTCCAGTGGCTGTTAGATCCAGCTGTCAGCAAAATATTGTTCCTGAGGAGCCTGATTCTGCCCAGTGTCTGAGCAGATGTGAAAGGATGGGGAGGAGAGACAGGACCTTACTCTACTTCCTGAGACCCCTATCCTCCCCCCCCCACACTGCTGTGCAGCTCATTTTAATAATCATCAGCTGATTCCAAGCAACTTTCATCCAGTAGCAAGTGGCCAAAACCAAACAGCTCATACTTCGAAAGTGAAAGCCCATAAATTACTCTTCAACCCTTCTGGCTTCTTCTCAGATCCACACCCTTAACATACACGAACTCCCTTGTGCAACACCGCACTCAGGTGAAAGACCTGCCTTCCCCGGCTGAGAGGAGACTGCCCTGAGAATGGGAGAATGTTGCGCCTTGTCATTTTTATCTTATCCCATGACATTGCAGATGCTGTAAGTGGGTCCACAAATGACAGATACCCCTCTGATTGCTACTTTTATTGTTGTAATAGCATCTGGCTGTCAGAGGCCCAGTCAAGAGCTAGGATGGCATGGTACTAGGCGCTGTACAAACAAAGCAAAAGAGATTGCCCCGCCCTACAAAGCTCACACTCAGACTCTATAACAAGAGACAAAAGGGGAGATACAGACAGACTGGGAAGTCTGTCCCTTGTCAGTCCCAGCACAAGGAAACAATGTGGGGCAAAGTTCCTGCTGTGCCCTGTGTGTCCTGTGCTTTGAGGCTGTTATTGTATATGTCAGAGGTTCACTGTGACTCTCTAGGTTCTCTAGAGCCATTCTCCTTATCAGCACAGCCAAAAAAGCAGATTCTATCAAACCATAAGACACTTTTTTAAATTTCAGAATAAGTTTTACTTACTTTGGGGCTTTGCTGTAGTGTGGACACATTAGCTGTGTCTACACGTGCACGCTACTTCGAAGTAGCGGCACTAACTTCGAAATAGCGCCCGTCGCGGCTACACACGTCGGGCGCTATTTCGAAGTTAACTTCGATGTTAGGCAGCGAGACGTCGAAGTTGCTAACCTCATGAGGGATCGGAATAGCGCCCTACTTCGACGTTCAACGTCGAAGTAGGGACCGTGTAGATGATCCGCGTCCCACAAAGTCGAAATTGTGGGGTCCTCCATGGCAGCCATCAGCTGGGGGGTTGAGAGACGCTGTCTCTCCAGCCCGTGCGGGGCTCTATGGTCACCGTGTGCAGCAGCCCTTAGCCCAGGGCTTCTGGCTGCTGCTGCTGCAGCAGGGGATTCATGTTGCATGCACAGGGTCTGCAACTCGGTGTCGGCTCTGTGTATCTTGTGCTGTTTAGTGCAAGTGTGTCTGGGAGGGGCCCTTTAAGGGAGTGGCTTGCTGTTGAGTCCGCCCTGTGACCCTGTCTGCAGCTGTGCCTGGCACCCTTATTTCGATGTGTGCTACTGTGGCGTGTAGACGTTCTCTCGCTGCGCCTATTTCGATGTGGTGCTGCGCAACGTCGATGTTGAACATCGACGTTGCTGGCCCTGGAGGACGTGTAGACGTTATTCATCGAAATAGCCTATTTCGATGTCGCCACATCGAAATAGGCTACTTCGATGTAGGCTTCACGTGTAGACGTAGCCATTATTCCGGAATAGCTTATTTTGGAATAATAACTCCCAAATGTGCAATTCCGGAATAATTCTGTAGTGTTGACATACCCTCACCGAGTAAGTTTACCAGTTCTCCATTCTCCTTCATGGGCTATCTCAAAAACTGCTTTTTTGTTTTGATAGAATACGGACTACCACAGCTATCTTATTATGCTGATATAGTGTGTCTGCATACAATAGAACCTATTTCAAATTAGAGCCAATGGAAGCATTGCTCTAATCTGAAATACTATGTCTACACCGCAGCTTTATTTTGCAATGAATTGTTCCAAAATCGTTTATTTCTAAATATTCCCTATTCCCTGCCTACATACCCCCATTTTGAAATATCTATTTCGGAATAGGCACTATTCCTTGTAGAACAAGGTTTGCCAAATTCAAAATAAGCCACCCACTATTTTGAAATTATTTCAAAATAGAGGTTGGGTGATGTAGACCCTCACAAAGTTATTTCTTAATAGGAGCCAGTGTTCAGAAATAACTTTGCTGTGTAGACACACCCTGAGTGTGCTGCAATATTTCATTTTTCCCCCGAGTGCGCTCTCTCTCCTCCTTTGGGGGTTTGACAGGAGTGAGACGAACAGAAGGATATAACTTAGCTGACATTCAGGCAAGCTTGGCAGAACAAGAATTTGAATAGTTTATGGTGCTGGAGTGTGAGCACAATGATCATCTTCCACCTCACAAGAATTACCTCATCAATCTCCCCCTCATGAGGAACTGCTGTTTGCCAGCTATCTCCTGTGGGAATTAACCATTCCCCATCCTTACTAACAGGAGTCTTGTGAGCAAGACACGAGAAGTCATTCTTCCACTCTACTCAGCATTGATTAGACCTCAGGTGGAGTATTGTTTCCAGTTCTGGGCATCACATTTCAAGAAAGATGTAGAGAAATTGGAGAAGACCCAGAGTATGATTACAAGAATGATTAAAGGTCCACAGAACATGAGCTATGACGGAAGACTGAAAGAACTGAGCATGTTTAGTTTAGAAAAGAGAAAACTGAGAGGGGACATGATAGTGGTTTTCAAATACCTTAAAGAGGGTTTCAAGGAGGAGAGAGAAAAATTGTTCTCCTTGGCCTCTGAGAATAACAATGGCCTTAAACTGCAGCAAGGGAGATTTAGCTTGGACGTTAGGAAACGCTTCCTGTCAGGGTGGTTAAACCCTGGAATAAATTGCCTAGGGAGGTTGTGGAATCTCCATCACTGGAGATTTTTAAGAGCAGGTGAGATAGAAACCTATTGGGGATGGTCTAGATGGCTCTTGGTCCTGCTGAGAAGACAGGGGACTGCACTCAATGACCTCTTGAGGTCCCTTCCAGTTCTAGAATGATTCTATTCTCCAGGCAGTAATCAGGAAAGTGAAAGCACAATTGGAACTGCAGCTGGCAAGGGATGTGAAGAGTAACAAGAAGGATATTTACAGACATATTAACAATAAACAGGTTATCACAGAATGTGTGGGGCTGTTACTGGATGAGGGAGGTAACCTATTGACAGATGATGGAGGAAAAACTGAAGTACTCAAAGCTTTTCTTGCCTCAGTCTTCACAGACAAACTCAACTTCCACGTGACGGTCCTAGACAATGTAGTATGGGAAGGTGGAGGGCAGCCACCTGTGGGGAAAGAGAAAGTTCTTAGCTATCTAGAAAAACTAGATGTACACAAATCTATGGGTCTGGATTTAATGCACCCAAGGGTACTGAGGAATTGGCAGAGGTCATTGCTGAACCTTTGGCCATTATCTTTGAACACTCTTGGAGATCAGGGGAGATACCAGATGACTGGGAAAAGGCAAAAATAGTGCCCATCTTTGAGAAAGGAAAGGAGGACAATCCAGGAAACTATAGGCTGGTTAGCCTTACCTCAGTCCCTGGGAAAATAATGGAGGGGATCCTCAAGGAATCTATTTTGGAGCACTTGGAAGAAGGGAAAGTGATCAAAAGTAGCTAACATTGATTTACCAGGGGAAAGTCCTGCCTGACCAATCTGATTAGCTTCTGTGACGAGGTAACAGGCTCTATGGACATGGGGAAGTCAGTGGATATAATATACCTTGACTTCAGCAAAGCTTTTGATACGGTCTCCCACAACATTCTTGTCCATAAGCAGCAGCAGTATGATGGAAAGTGATGTGCACAAGTCCAGGGGTCTGGATTTAATGCACCCCAGGGTACTGAGGGAATTGGCAGAGGTCATTGCTGAACCTATGGCCATTATCCTTGAAGACTCTTGGAAACTGGAGCTGCGTCTACACGTGCACGCTACTTCGAAGTAGCGGCACCAACTTCGAAATAGCACCCGTCGTGTCTACACGCGTCAGGCGCTATTTCGAAGTTAACTTCGACGTTAGGCGGCGAGACGTCGAAGTCGCTAACCTCATGAGGAGATAGGAATTACGCCCTACTTCGACGTTCAACGTCGAAGTAGGGACCGTGTAGACGATCCGCGTCCCGCAACATCGAAATTGCTGGGTCCTCCATGGCAGCCATCAGCTGGGGGGTTGAGAGATGCTCTCTCTCCAGCCCCTGCAGGGCTCTATGGTCACCGTGGGCAGCAGCCCTTAGCCCAGGGCTTCTGGCTGCTTCTGCGGCAGCTGGGGATCTATGCTGCACGCACAGGGTCTGCAACCAGTTGTCAGCTCTGTGTATCTTGTGTTGTTTAGTGCAACTGTGTCTGGGAGGGGCCCTTTAAGGGAGCGGCTTGCTGTTGAGTCCGCCCTGTGACCCTGTCTGCAGCTGTGCCTGGCATCCCTATTTCGATGTGTGCTACTTTGACGTGTAGACGTTCCCTCGCTGCGCCTATTTCGATGTTGGGCTGAGCAACGTCGAAGTTGAACATCGACGTTGCCGGCCCTGGAGGACGTGTAGACGTTATTCATCGAAATAGACTATTTCAATGTTGGCTGCACATGTAGACGTAGCCTGGGGGAGATACCAGATGACTGGAAGAAGGCAAACATAGTGCCCATCTTTAAAAAAGGAAAGAAGGACAATCCAGGGAACTATAGACTTGTCAGCCTTACCTCAATCCCTGGAAAAATAATGGAGGGAATCCTCAAGGAATCCATTTTGAAGCACTTAGAAGAGGGGAAAGTGATCAAAAGCAGCCAACATGGATTCACCTGGGGCAAGTCCTGCCTCAGCAATCTGATCAGCTCCTATGGCGATATAACAAGCTCTGTGGACATGAGGAAGTCAGTGGGGCTACGTCTACACGTGCACGCTACATCGAAATAGTTTATTTCGATGTAGTGACATCGAAATAACATCTACACGTCCTCCAGGGCTGGCAACATCGACGTTCAACATCGACGTTGGGCAGCACTACATTGAAATAGGCGCTGCGAGGGAACGTCTACACACCAAAGTAGCACACATCGAAATAAGGGTGCCAGGAACAGCTGCAGACAGGGTCACAGGGCGGACTCAACAGCAAGCCGCTCCCTTAAAGGGCCCCTCCCAGACACAGTTGCACTAAACAACACAAGATCCACAGAGCCAACAACTGGTTGCAGACCCTGTTCAACTTCGTTGAACTTCGAAGTAGGGCGCTATTCCCATCCCCTCATGGGGTTAGCGACTTCAACGTCTCGCCGCCTAACGTCGATTTCAACTTCGAAATAGTGCCCAACACGTGCAGCCGTGACGGGCGCTATTTCGAAGTTGGCGCCACTACTTTGAAGTAGCGTGCACGTGTAGACACGGCCTGGATGTGATATACCTTGACTTCAGCAAGGCTTTTGATACGGTCTCCCACAACATTCTTGTCCGTAAGTTAAGGAAATATGGATTGAATCCTTGGACTATAAGATGGATAGAAAGCTGGCTTGATGGTCAGGCCCAACGGGTAGTGGTCAATGGCTCAATATCAGGATGGCGGTCTGTTTCAAGTGGAGTGCTGCAAGGCTCGGTTCTGGGGCCAGTGTTATTCAACATCTTTATTAATGACCTGGATGAGGGACTGGGTTGCACCCTCAGCAAGTTTGCAGATGACACAAAACTAGGGGGAGAGGTAGATATGTTGGAGGGTAGAGAGAGAATCCAGAGGGACCTGGATAAATTGGAGGACTGGGCCAAAAGAAATCTGATGCGGTTCAATAAGGAGAAGTGTAGAGTCCTGCACCTGGGCTGGAAGAATCCCAAACATTGTTACAGGCTGGGGACCGACTGGCTCAGCAGCGGTACGATGGAAAGGGTCCTAGGGGTTATGGTGGGTGAAAAGATGGATATGAGTAAACAGTGTGCCCTTGTAGCCAAGAAGGCTAACGGCATACTAGGGTGCATTAGGAGGAGCATTTCAAGCAGATCTAGAGAACTAGTTATTCCCCTCTATTTGGCACTGGTGAGGCCACATCTGGACTATTGTGTCCAGTTTTGGGCTCCCCAGTATAAAAAGGATGTGGATTTGCTGGAGCAAGTTCAGAGGAAAGCAATGAAGATGATTAAGGGTTGGAGCACAAGACCTATGAGGACAGGTTGAGGGATCTGGGCTTGTTTAGTTTACAGAAGAGAAGACTGAGGGGTGATTTAATAGCAGTGTTCAACTTCCTGAAGGGGAGCTCTAAAGAGGAGAGTGAGAAACTGTTCTCAGTGAAGTCAGATAGCAGAATGAGTAATGGTCTGAAGCTGAAGAGGAAGAGGTCTAGGTTAGATATTAGGAAAAAATACTTCACCAGGAGGGTGGTGAAGCACTGGAATGTGTTGCACAGAGAGGTGGTGGATTCTCCATCCCTCGAGGTTTTTAAGTCCTGGCTTGACAAGGTCCTGGATGGGATGACTTAGTTGGGGTTGATCCTGCTTGAAGCGGGGGGCTGGACTAGATGACCTCCTGAGGTCCCTTCCAGCCCTATGATTCTGTGATTCTGTGACTGGCTGGAGGTTCACACATAACACTGGGGGGAGCTATCTTATTTTACAAAGCAGTAGAAATAAATTTCTGCTGGAGAAAGAGGGCTGGGGGCCAACTGTCATATCTATTAGGATCAGCAAATTCCACAAACAAGCATCTGTGTCCTACTGCGACGTTAACACCTCAGGGTGTCTGTTGCTTATCAGCCAGGGTCTAACTTGGACGGATGCTGTTTATTTCCATTCTGCTCTTATAAACTGTGGGACCTACATGATAATAGACTTCGTCTGCTGGATGATATATAAAGATTTCACTGGAGGGAAATGGACCAGAAAATCACCAAGCACCAGAGATTGAGAAGATCATGAGGCAGTGCCTGAGGGTCACCCACCCTGGGCTCTCTCCCCCCGTGCCTGGCGTTTAGGGATGGGCAGGCATGAAATGGTGAGGAGGGGGCGTGCTTATCCACATTCGTGTGACCGAGGAGGGCATTGAGGGAAGATGATTGGATGAGGAGAGAGCCAGCAGCAAAGAAATAGACTCACAGAGATTGAGGCAGGCGTGGACCGAGGATGGGAGAGGCACGCAAGGCCAGGGTCCCTTGGGAGGGCTGGTCCCCTGGCACAAAGGGACTGGAGGGAAACAGGCAAGAGGTGGGGAACCTTCAGCTGGTGCAGAGGTAGTGTTTGTAGCCCTATGCCACCACCATGCCAGTTACTGCCCATGGGATATGTACAGACAGCTGTTCGACCTCCCTGATTCCCAGCTAATGGGTGGTCCCGCAAGGGCCATTGCCAGTTGGCCTACATTAAAAAGAGCAACCCCTAGGCTACTATAACCAGCTCCAGGGTTCAGGCTGGGACTGTGCAGAGGAGGGAATCAAGGATCTGCGATCAGCCTTCCCTACACTCTGGCATTGAGGGGACCTTCAGGAGAGAATCTCACCTTAAAAGTTAAAAAAAAACAAACCACGCAGGAGTGGTATTTGCTTTCGGTTTCCTTGGGCACACTTTTCTTTCTCTCCTGTTGTATGCAGTGTTGCTGTAGCCGTGCCATCCCAGCACATTAAAGAGGTAAGGGGGTGAGGTTAAAATCGTGTACTGGACCAACTCTGTGCATCTCAAAAGCTTGTCTCTGTCAGCCACAGACATTGGTCTGTTAGAAGATAATTACCTCCCCCACACTGTGTCTCTCTCTTGTTAGCAGCTCCACTCATTTTGGCAGTCTATAAGCTAGCAGTCTGCTGCACACAGCTCTTTGATAAGGGGATTCTCTGCTCCAGGTTATCCCTTTGCCTTGCATTTATTTTCTGACTGTTTCTATTCTGAAGGAAATTCTTGGATGCAGTTACTGGGGTAGCTCAGCCTCCTACTCGCAAAGGGGAAAGAGATGTGTCCCTGGAACAGCAGTGCAAGCACACTGCTGGGTACAAACACCTTTGTTGACGTGACTCACTCTGGACTTGCATCCACCCACTTTACACTGTCTCCAATCCTCTTAGACAATCGACCATTGCATCCGGTTCTAAAAAGGCTGCTGTCCTCATGCTGGGTCCCCACACAGCTCTGTCTATTCATGTCAGCCCTGCTCTGCACCACTCCTGGCTATGCCACATGGGGCTTTCTTCTGCAGAGCCACATTGCAACTTCACCTTTGTTGCTTTGGCCTTCAATTTTATTCATTTATTTTTATTAACTTGTTCCCTTTGTCTTCTGTTGTCTGGAATACACTGCAACATGTTGACAGATAAGCTCGCAGTGGTGTTGCTAACAGACATATGTAGCTCACATTGCTATACAAAATGAGCACCGTCAAGCGAGTCATGTACATTAGCCGAATAGGCAAAAAAGCACAATCATCTCCACTTTTCTATGTGGGACACTGAGGCACAGGGCAAAAAAAAAAAACAGAATGACTTGCCCCAAATCAAGGGTCTCCAACCTGTGGCTCTGGAGCCACATGCAGCTCTTTTAGGATTTCATTGGCTCCCGACACTGTAACTGCAAAGTTAAAAAAAATCTGATTATTTTTCATAAATAGTGAACGTCTAAAAGTCCAACAATGAACAACTCATATCTAAATAGCAATTGATATGTATGTGATTTTTGAAACATTAGCTAACTCCCCCCTTTAAGATGTGCAGTGCATTGTGGGATAGGATACTGTATTTGTGCTTCCATTGTGCTGCTAATAAAGCCTTGATTTTGAAGGAGAAAAGGAAGCTTGTGGCATTCCTGCTGTGAAGGGCAACATGCAATTTAAGAAAGAAAATTGAAATAAAAAGTGAAGTAAAATTGGCAGAATTAAAGGCTCGAGAGTGAAAGTCAGGAAGACAGTGATACAAGCACAAACACGTAAAGTGTGAGGAAATAGACTATGTAAAAGTTTGTGAACATCCTGCAGTGAGCAAGTCTTGCACTACAAATCATTGTGTGTGCCCTCTTCTAAAAACAGGTGTTACAAAAAGTATGGTTTGATGTTATTAATTAAGGACCCTCTCATATTCACATGCCCTGCAGCTATTGAATGAGTGAGTTTTTACCAAATAAAAAAAATGGCTCTTCTTGTTATTTTGGTGGCCAGCAATGGTCTCCGAGCCCACAGTTATTGATGATGATGATGATGATGATGCCCTAAATCACCAAAGAACTGAGCCTGGAGCTTCTGAGCCCCAGAACCTCCTTGTAAACACAGGACACTTCTTCCTCACTGAGCAGCCTCTATCTTTTCTCTGTAGATATTTGTGCAAATTAGAACTCTGCATGTATCAGTTGATTATGGGAGCTTATCTTATGCATTTCCCTATCCCAGTCCGGACAATATTGCTGCAAACACAAATTATGAACGGGTATTTGCCCGACCTTTCTTATCAAGTGCCATCGAGTTAGTGACCACAGGTTCTGGCAATGAAGAAGTGGGTTACTATAGAAATGATTATCAAAAGACACTGTAGTCGGTGTAGTATGTTGATTGTAATGGGTTTTTCACTGTCAGTCCGTTAGGTACAATGTCCATGTTCTTGCATTTTGGAGAGAAAGATGATGTCTGCCTGGATCTAGGCAAGTTTTTTCATGTAGTTGATGGATCTCCATTCCACGTGGTTGAATGTAGTGCTTTGCATGTTGAATAGTGACGGAGAG
This sequence comes from Carettochelys insculpta, assembly GCF_033958435.1. Classification (NCBI taxonomy): domain Eukaryota; kingdom Metazoa; phylum Chordata; order Testudines; family Carettochelyidae; genus Carettochelys; species Carettochelys insculpta. Next base: position 8,840,188 of record NC_134138.1, read on the forward strand.
AGCCATGTTAGTCTGTATCACGGCTATCTCTCTGTCACTGTAGAAATGACTAGCGTTCTCATCAGAGAACGTGTTGATATTATCCTTTTTGTTGTTATTGTGCTGTTGTGGTCGTCGTGCATTTCTGCAGTCATTGGAGACGTCAGAGTCATTGGAGACTTGGCCTAGGAAACATGGAAAAGTGCCGAAGAACCATATGGAATCAAACCTCAGCTCGCTGCTAGTGTATATAATTTCTTCTCTGATTCAAGTGGAACACACTGAAATGAGATGAGTGACGGGTGCACCTCAGCATAGTAAAATAGCTAGTTAAAGCATCTCACTGTGCATAACGCTGCTTGAAATTCTTGCAATAAATCTGAAACGTCACCAAAAGCTTCATAAGGCACTGATTCTAGGTTCATTTACGTGGATTTTCCACTGTTCCAAGTCTCTTTGCTTCCTCTGGAGTTACTCCCAATATACACTAGGCAAAATAAGTTACTGCTGTATTATGGTGGCCCAGAGGGCCACCGCAGTTATGAGATTCTGCATTATGCCAGGCATTGTTTATGCACATTGTGATAGGATATAACTTCACCCCTTGAATTTGGCATCAAGCCTATAACTTCTGTATGAGCTAATGCAGGTCTTTTAAAAAGACACCCAGTCTCCACTGAAATATGTAAGTTGGTGAAATCTCCATCTTTAGAGGGTTTTAAAGTGGGCTTGATAAAGCCTCTGCTAGGGTAATTTAGTTGGGTTTTGACCTGCTTTGAGTGGGGGGTTGGACTAGATGACCTCCTGGGGTCTCCTCCTTCTCTAATGTTCTATGATTCTGTGATTCTGAAGGCAGAAGAATCTCCCTGATGGGTAGGTAAGTTGTCCTGAGGCTTAATTACCCCCACTGTCACATTTTGTATCTTTAGTCTGAATTTGTCTAGATTCAGCTTCCAGCTGGTCCAGTCTTCGTTTAATAGATGAACGAGCCCTGTACAATCAGAAGTTTTCTCCCTGGGGCTGCAGGACCAATTTTTATAATGCTGGTTGCTGAAAGCACAGGGACCAGGGCAGAAGCCTCTGCCAGTCCCACAGCGGCATGGGGACCAGGGCATTAAAATGGAACACCCTAACTATGAGGAATCATTAGACCTGAGTTCCGACACCATTTTTGCTAGAAAAAAAGCACTGCAGGGAATAGTGCCACTGAGCCAAGGGGGTTAATGGGGACATGAACCACCACAGTTATTACTGCAGTGGCTATAAACTGACCTAATCTCATTCAAATCACATTTCTAGCATAGACACACCCTATGGTTCCTATCACTTTTACACTTCATTGGGATTATCAGGATAGGAGGGAACATGCTACAGTGAACTGACATTGCGTGTACTTATAAAACAGGACAAAGGTTTATGTGGGCTTGGTCCATGCTACCAAGCACTGCAAGTTTCTGCTCTTCTTTACAGTTATCAACATTCTTCTCCAGAACACAGTCCCTCTCGCTCCGAGTCATAAGCTCTGATCAAAGGAAGCATAGGACTGAATTAGCTTTTTTTCAATCCTGCGACAGAAAAGTTCCTCTCCTAAGATATTTTCCACTGGGATAAATTACTATGTTTAAAAAGGGGGAGAGAAATATGTTTTACGTGCCTTCAATTTAAGACTAATTTCCTGCTTCAGAGTGTTAAACAAGGGGATAGAATTGAAAAGCTGATTTGTCAGCCTTGGGTGAACTTCATGCTGATGTCTCATGCGTAGCATTGCTCCCCGACAAGAGAAAGGGAGAAGAAAAAGAAAATCAAGGCAGCAATAGGAAAAAGGAATCCAGCCGGGAAAAGAAAGATCTATACACCGTGAGTGTGCAGGAGGGAGTACTGTACAGTTATTGAATCCTTTTTCTGGGATAAAGCAGCCATAGCAGCAGTCATAAAACAAACACAGACCGGGAGAATGAAAAGCTATGAGAACTAAGGGGATCACCTTAGAAAAAGGCGGAAGACAGATGTTTGGGCACAGTTACCAGTGTTATTACCGTGACTGATGTATTCCACCCTTGTGAGGGCAGTGTTTCAGTGCTAGCTGAGAGGATGTTTCTATACAGGATAATACATTTCTGACTTTATTATGTGCAATCCAAAAGCTGAACTTACCATGGGAGTGCAAGGAGGAAGGTGCAAAGATGAGAGGTTTGCTGTCACCAAAGCTTTCAGCAAGTAAACAGTGCAGTTGCATTGTTTTCTATTTACAACCTCATCTGCCTGCAAATCCGGATAGTAGACCTGGATATTAAGCAGGAGAATCTAAATTCTAGCCTGCGACTACTGGCCATGATGTGTCATTTTTCCCCATCTGCAAAATGGGGATAACGAAACCCAACAGAGCAGCGGTGGCAGAAGTAAGAATTGAAAAAAAAAATATACAGAGAAAGGTGCTTTCGAAAGTGGGGTTTCCTTTCGAATGAACCCCATCTACTTGGCTGTTTGGGTTGTCAATATCAGCTCTTCTGGACTCGAGATCCTGCATGGTTATGCAAATGAGGCATGAGATATTTCAATCTGTGGTTATCCAATAAACCCCAGAGAACAATGGAAACAGTTATTTGGCTCATTTTGACTCTATCCCTTTCTCAATGGTGTGTTAATTTAGGGGGTGGCCTTCCTCCCTGGCTTGTGTGTAAGGGCTTGTCCATGTGGAGCCGCAGGCCTGCCCATGCCGGTGTGGGTGGGGAGGGAAACGGGGCAGTTGCACTCGGGTCTGGTGTTTCAAATGGGCCTGGAGCTCCATCTACCACCACTGCTACTTCAAAATACCACGACTGTGCTGCTCTGTGTGGCTCTGAGGATGTGTTTTTTTTTTTTGGGGGGGGGGGGGTTGTCAATGCTGTGGTCTGAGCAGCGCTAAGGGCTAAGAGCTCTAGGCACCACCCCTTCTGCTCTTGGCTCTCCCCCTTGTGGGGGCATGGAGCTGGCCCCCTTCCCACCTTGCCCCAGGGCACACGCTGGCTCTCTGTCCCACGGTGGAGCAGTAACACAGACAATAAAGATGTGATTTCTAAAGCACGCGAACATGTTTCACATTAATTGGTCTCTGTGGACCCTGCTAAGGATTCCCAAGTGAGCTTTGATGTTCTTTCAAACAGCAGTATTTTAAAGCACCCTCAGGAACCAACACACCAAATGCCAAACTGGTGGTTTGATAACAAGGATGCAGACCTGAAGCTAACGTGATTCATTTTTAATACAGTTAATGAAAATTAGAGTAGATTCTCTTCAAACAAGCATTCTGGGAGGTACCCCAAAATCTTCCCTTTCCTTTGTCAAGGAAGATCACCCAACTCCTCAGGTCCTGGACATCTACAGGGAACACAAAGATTGGAAACAATAAATCTTCAAAATTAAACTGAAACTAAAACCAGAAGCCCCATGTGTTGGTTATGTAAGCCATGCCTGGCTGGTGTGGTGCTCTGTCACCCTCTGGTGATATCTAGTCAACTTCTCAGTTGAAGATCCTGCTCCTAGTTTGGGAGTTGAGTCCTTTACCTCAGGCAAAATAAGCTCATGTATCAAGATCTAGAAGTCCTAGACACAATCCAGCCACAGCTGTTGACCTGATGGTTATAACAGAGGGTGCCCACAAGATGCGTAAGTGCCTGCTTCAAAAACACCACCTCATTTCACAGCTCTCAGGTGTCAATTGTCAATAACTTTCACTTAGCTGGGCTACCTTTGAGCTGTTGACCTGAAAATGAATGACCCTGCAATGCATTAATGACCTCCTAAGGCATCCACTCCTGTATTATTATAACCATTTGTACCTGTCTGTGTTCTCTGAACTCAAAGGCTCCAGCAGCAATGTCTGTGAGATGGATTGACAGAAAAGCCAGCCACTAAACAATACAACAATGTGACCCAAGGACACTGTGCCAAAATTTCCCTCTAACAAGGTATGCCAGGGACCTCTCCTGCCCATCCTCAGGTGGGAGGACACCAGCTTTTAAAAAGCTTCTTCAGAATGACCCGTGTGTGCCAAACTGCCTGGAAGTCTGTTGATCTGCTGTAGAAGGATGCACAGAAGACAGAGATGAGTGTGAAATACTTGAGTTTGGGGTTCTCAAGGATCTAGGTAATAGATTGCTACTTGCTACTACTTGCTACTCACTTGCTACTGAGCTAGCATCTCTGGCCTTAAAAAGAGCTCTCAATTCCTCATATGAATTTCACTGAAAGACAGATTGCCCTGCATATGTCTATTTGCAAATGGAAATATCCCCGCTCTTTATCCAGATACACAGACAAAGGATGCGTCAATTACAAATGGTCGATTAAACAGGGAAGTCTAAAGAACCCCCAAGATTCCCAGTCTCTGGATCCTTTTTCCCAATTTCACAGGCACATTAAGCCTGCTGATAGCACAGCTCCAATCTGCGGTGACATTTCAAACCTCTTAAGAGAATTAGATAGAGTGCCAGCATTTATCCACTCAGGGACGACTCTTAACTCCTGGTACACTCAAATCCTCATCTTTCACTGGTGCTTGATTGCAATGGTGATTAATTTTTAAGTCAACATATTTATCCAAAATAAAACATCATTAAAAAGACCGAGCATAGAATTGCATATTTACAAATACCTTAAATGGATGTGATTCAAAAAAAATCAGCAGCCCTATAATTGTACCTTATTTGAGACTACGCATATAACCTATGGTCCTTTCCAGCTCTATATTTTCCCACCAGTAGATGGCTCTAGCAATTTCTCCATTTCTATGACAATACTACACACCTATCCCTCGATTTCATTTGATGAAAACTGTAAGGTGACAGAGAGGTAGCCGTGTTGGCCCATATTCTATCAAACCAAAAAGGCAGTCATGTAGCACTTTAAAGACTAACAAAATAATTTATTAGGTGATGAGCTTTCGTGGGACAGATCTGATGAAGAGGGTTTGTCCCATGAAAGCTCATCACCTAATAAATTATTTTGTTAGTATTTAAAGTGCTACATGACTGCTTTTTTGGTTTGGAAGGTGAAAATTCGTAAATCAGAAATGGAGCTGACGGCAGAGCATTGGCTGTACCATAGACGTTCAGAGGAAAGTAAGTTCTTAGTAGTTGCAAAAATGATGTTCATAAATTGAAAAATAGGTATAAATGTACTTGTTTTGTTGTAGCAAAAATTTGTAAACTGGAAATTCATAAATTGAGGGACAGGTGATTGTTTCATACAGTTGAATTGCAAGATTCAGAGGTGTGATTTTATCCCGTCTCTCTCTAAGATCATTTAAACAGTTGCTTTCATCTAGTAAATTTGTGCATTATTCCTAAAGCTCCAATGATGCCAAGCTGACTATGAAAACAACACAAATTTATGGTTTGCATTTCCATACTGATGGGAGAGTTCGCTATGAAAATGCCAGTGGGTCCCAGTATCAGAGGTCTTTAAATGATTTCAGTTTTTATTTTGTCCTTTGTTTGGGAGTACAAACCCCACATTCCTTATTTAATGTTTTTTCTTCCACCTGCTGAACTATCCATCTGATCGCCATAGCAAGAGGAATATAAAAAAGTCGGAAGTAGCTTCTCTGTTGATATTGAGAACCCTGGGACCAAGGGACTGGATTAGCCTTCTGTGTAGTATCTCAGCACCAGTTCTCCCTTTCCGTAACATCCACTTCAGGTAGAAGCACATACTAGAAGAAGTCCATCCCTTAACAAAGACACTTCACACTTGCAAAGATGCCAGACTGCAGTGAAAGCAGGAAGTTGGCCCGTGGGCCATGCCCCATTTTCCCTCCTCTGCGAATGGCACGTTCCATGGCAGGTCACTTCATCTCTGGTTTCTAAAGGGATTTAGGGACTGACTCACCCCAGTAGGTGCCCAACTCCCCAGAACACCTATGCTTCTTCCCCTCAGCATTCTCAAAGGCCCCTGAGCACAGCTGCCCACTCCATGGCTAACAGGCTGCTCACAGCCTGGACTCACATCAAAGCCTGGCAAGCGGGATGCTGCCAACCAGGCTGGGAGGCACCCAGCAGGGCCCAATCCTGTAGATGTGCTCTGAACACCTGATACCTGTCATCCCACAGCAGTGGGGCTGGAGGCGAGGTGGGAAGGAGGCAACCCAAAAGAGACCGGCCGGAACAGAAGTATGCCAGGTGAATATGAGAGGGGCGTCTAGTCTGCAGGCCTGCTGACAGGGAGAGCCAGGTTGGGAATGGAGGTCAAAGGGGGCAGTTGCCCCTGGGCTCAACATTTCACAGGGTCCCGGAGCTCCAGCCACCACCACTGCCATTTTGGCAGCTGCAGTGGCACATGCTCCAGGCCCCTTTCAAATGTCAGGGCAACGTTGCTGCACCAATCCATGTAGCTCTGAAGGAATGCGGGGGCAGTGTAGTCTCGGAGGAGCTAATGCTCTGCCTGCCCTTGGCCCCGCCCCTTCTGTCCTTCACCCCACCCTTTCTGGGGGCAAAGAGGCGGGTCCTTCTTCCACCCTGCCTGGGGCCCGTGGCAGCTCTCAGCCCCACTGCTTGTGTGAATAGGGCATATAAGCAGAGCGAGAAAGGTGATTTTTGCTATCCCAGCAGACGGCTTGGCTTAGCTGGTGAACTCCAGGACAGCATTCACAGTCAAGGGAGGCACCTACTCCAAGACAGTCAGCAGCTTAGGCATCTAAGCCTCCCTTCTCTCCTCAGCATGTCACTCCTGACTGGCTTCGGCAGCTCCCTGCTCAACAGGCCAGCTACTAACAATCCCCTCACCCCTTCGCCTGCCACTCCACCAGGTGTCTGGGTACCACACAGGTGCCTAACATGGGGCGTGGAAAATCCCTCTAGGCCCAGGACAATGTTTTCATCTCTCCCTGTGACTCGGTTCCTCCTGTGTAAAGCAGAGAGAGCATGGTCCCTCCAGGTGCAGGCATTGCAGTGATAACCAGGGTTCCTGCTAACATTTTTCCATCCATGGGTGGAATAAATTTTGTTAGGTGCGCCAAGGCATGTGCAGATGTGCACCACCCATAGAAACAAATGCTGCTCACGCTGGGCACTCTGCCAATCAGCTGGGTGGCACCCAGATCTCTCCTAGGTGGCTGCCCAAGTGCTCAGCTTACGGGGAACACTGTCCTCCGCAGCACACTCTGATGCTTGACCTGTCTGATTTCTGTTAAGTGTCTATCTGTTTAAGGAGACTCCATGGCATGTTACACCAAGTAAAGGCATTCCCTTAGATGAAACCACTGAGCCTGGCCCAGGGCCAACAAATTGAATCAGAGGGCAAATGTTATTTGCTCGCTCTCGAATAGGCAGTGTCCTTTCCCTCCATTGGATACAGCCTCAGGAAAGAACAGGCACCCTGCATCCACCACCCACAGGCGATGGGGCCACTTTCCCCACTGTGAAAAGCAATGCCACATCACCTGCATTGAGTTATAATTGGAAACCACAGGAGTGAGTAAGTCCCACAGTCTGTGACAATTATTCAAAACACATCTCAGCATCATCAGCTTGGTTAATTCCGGCTGCACGGACACGACGGAGAATTGAAAGACGGCACATTTTGACTCTGTGGTTGTATGACTTTAACAATCCCGGCACTTCCGCTTGCTAACACAGAGCTAATTGACACGCCAGTTAATGCACCTGGGCTTTGACATGGGAGCTGGCGGAAGGCACAGGAATTAAGCTGCTGCAATTAATTATGTCTGAATCTCAGAGCCAAGTGCCAGTGCCCTGGGATGCCCGGCTGTCTCCATTCCCTTTGTTCCTCTCCCTCCCTGGTGACCATGCAACACTTGTAGAAATTAATTTGGTGGCAATTGATTAAAGTCGGATGTTTCTTGCTTGTGAAAGTCACCAGTTCTGAGGTCTCAATGACAAAAGGGAAACTGGTGCATGCACAGACCTGGTCTGTCCTCTGCTGAGCATGGGGTTTTGGGAGGCTGGTTAGAACAAGAGCCGGTGAAGCTGGGGACACTCGTATAGTGCAGGAGAGGGTGTAAACTGCTCCAGAGAGAAAGGAAATATGCCATGATCAAAGAAGTCTGGAACAGACTGTTCTAAACTCTCCCCGTGCTGATTTCTGGTGCTTTTCATTTCCTCCTTGCACTTTCCGGTGTTTCTGACATTTAGAGGAGCCTCTCAACACTGAGCTCCTGCCACCTGCTCATGGAAGGACAGATTGTCAGGATCTGTCCTCTCCTTCTGCTCCTGCAACGGATGAAGAGAGGTAACAGCAGGAGCTCTGCGTTGGTCATTTCTGTGACCCAAAGCCCATTGAATCTGAGAATAACAACCGGGATCAATCTTTGCAAAGCTGGAAGCCTAAGGTTAGTCTTTTAAATCCATAGTTTGGTACCTGATGGCCATATCTTGAGAGGTGCCTGGTGCCTGCTGCTCCCGTCAATGCCAGGGCCATCTGGAGTCTGTGAGAAGGAATATTTTCCATCTGCGGCTCTCTCAGTCCTGCGTCTCTCCCCTGAGGCTGATAACAAGGGTATCGTTGAGTGTCGGTGGTGGATCTGGCAATTGCGACAGAACTCCCTCTTGGCCTGGGTGGATCTGGTGCTTTCAAGGCGACTGCTCTCCCAGAGGCTCATGGCAGCTCTCAATTTATATACTTCCTGTAGGGCACCAGCTTGCTATTTGTTGAGCCACCCTTAACAGTGGCCAGCATGAGGAAAGGGGAGACTGAACTCCACAGTCTCTGCTGCCCCTTCAAGTGATTTGGGTGGGACAGACCCCTGTAGCAAAATTAGTCCTTCTTCTGGGCTGGACAGGGAATTGGTGAGTGCGGGAATCCAGCCCACCTTCTTCTCCAGTTTCCAGCCCCAGGGACTCTGTGATAGCCGCTATCTGCAATGCCTCCAGGGTCAGCTCCATGACAGCTACAGTTTCTGGGGCCACTTCCCCATGGCCCTCCCAAGCATCTTTGTTACTGAAGTCTCTTCCTCCAAGAACCTGCTTGCACTTGTCTCTCCCAGACCTTCCTCAGTTCCTCACTTACACTGAGCTAATGATAGGGAAGCCCCTTTTAACCAGTCTTGCCTGGTTTCTTAATTGGTTCCAGGTGTCCTGATTAGTCTGGTGCATGTGATTCTGGAAAACTCCTAATTGACTCTGTGTGTCTGAATTGACTTGAGGGCCCCAATTAGTTCTAGAAAGTTTCTGCTGGCTCTGGATTAGCTGTTGTTAGTTTATCCTGGGGACAGGGACCTATTTAATCTAGGACTAACCAGTCTCCTGTCTCCTGTCACCCTCTGGCCTGACCCTGTCACATGATGGGGATATTTTTTCCATTGCAAACATGTGTGAGTGTATGAGTTCTCTTTACACAAGGTGAAGAGTTAAACTCTATCGCCAGAAAGAGCTAACAGCTTGACACATGTCTCCAGACAAAGTATCACCTGCCAGACTCTTTGGGAATAAATTGACCATGACTCTGGAGTTTAAAGAAACACGGTTATCGACATGCAGTAACATGACCTACATGCACTAAAAAAGGCAGGCATGACATCCAGAGGCTGAATTCAGCCTCCTGTTCACAGACTCTTAGAATCATAGGGTTGGAAGAGACCTCAGAAGGTCATTGAGTCCAATCCCCTGCTCAAAGCAGGACCAATCCAAACTAAATCATCCTGTCCCATGTTTGTAACTCCAACTGAAATTAATTGGACTGCAGGAGTGTAAAAGAGAGCAGAATTGGCTGTGTGTACCTGACTGGGTCCAGCTACTGCCATTGTCGTGGCATTTAAAAGAGACAAATCAGAGTAGGTAACAAGAATGACTTCGTATCTGCTGACTCCTGAGAACCAAACCCCATGAAAGCAGAAAATGAGCAATGCTAATACCTCACACGGTAGGCATGCAATAGGAACAAGATTGGTATGGGTCTTTACTGAACCAGTTCTTCGCTGCTGGATAGCTGACCTCTGCTCACATGTGATTGCTACTCCATGCGGGTGAGAGGGAGCCCCAGCTGGAGGAGGGTTCCTGAGCTTGCTCCAAGCATAACTTAAAGCAGTTGGGTCATACTACTGGTGGAAGAGGAAGATTTCCACACAGTTTCTTTCCACTTTGTGCCCTGGGAGCAGTGCAAAATGCGTGTAGCAGACTGGAGTGTTTGGTCCTGAATGTTACCTCTGAAAAATGATCTACTATGTAGTTTTCTCTAGCACCTCTGATCTGAGAATCACAGGCGTTTTTATTCAGATGGGTAAGTTTTCTCAACACTTTTTTTTTTCAGATGACAGCTTGGGCTGGGTACAGTAAAACTGAGAAGCACAGAAGACAGTTTATGGAAGGGCACTGGTGGGAGAGAACACATGGAACATTAAAGGCTGAAATTACAGAAGGGAGCCAGTTCTTCCATCTGAGCCTTGTAGTCTAATAAAACATTGGAAATTTTTCATTGCTGAGGTGGTTTAGATCTAAAACAAGAGAGAACACATCAAAGAGCTGAGCAGAGAAGATGGGGAGTTTGGCAGCTCCATCAGGAATATCAAACAACAGGTTCATCTCTCTTTAACATCATTATATCTCCCTATTCCTTAATATCCATTCTTTTCATCCCCCAGGCTCACTAATCTAAAGTCTTTTTAGCACTTTTCCCGAGTACCATCTGCTTGCGTAGTAATTTCCTCTAAGTCCTCGCAGGGATGCAGTAATCTCTGGGTGTTAACATTGATTTCAAATATCCTCATCAACAAAGCAATGAAAGATATGTATTTTCAAACAGCAGCGACTGGCAATCACAATGGGAAATAACCCTGAGGATGAGAATCAAGCATCTCATTAGGACAGTGGTAGGTGTACCAGTGCAAACCCACCTACAACTTTGAGTCATAGCATAGACCTATGAGAAAATAACCCAGTCTCTCCAGCCAAGGTCACCCCACAGATGAAAAAGGCAAACAACTTGAAGGGATCGGAAGGAGCAGCATGTGTGACTTGGAATACCTTGTGCTAAACTTTTGTTCTGGAGAAGGGGTCTTAGAAGCCAAGTCTTCTGCTGGAGGGCAGCACTAATACAAATACATTTGTCCTGGGAAATTCTAGGGCAAACTACAGTTGGTCATGGTGATGATTGGAGCTGGGTGAAAAGTTTCACGGGAAACTTTTTACAGTTAAAGGTGCAGATGTGGGGCATCACCAAAATGCCTTTGAGAATTCGTGTCCATTTCAATAGACAGTTCTGGATGGGGAAAAAAATTAAAAATCCTGAAAAAAGTGGAAAGATTTCCTTTCAACATTGTTGACATGGAAAGGAGTGGTTGCTTTCTTGTAAAGAAACTGGAATCCTTCAAGGTGTTATGCCTTTGTGGGTGCACAACGTGTGTTCTCCTTTGTACCTTTGGGGATTTTTCTTCCTCAGCGTCAGCAGCTCCATGTCTGTTCCCTACACACCTTTCTGTTCCACAGTGAGTCTACATAAGGAGAGGTGGGCCCACCACTCTTCTGTTACTTTCTCCACTTTGACATCTGAAGGCAAGAATGCCAACGCAGAGGGGAAAGGAGGATGGGCAGATAGTGGAGCAATCCATGGGGACATAATATCTTGAAGAACTCCAATTACTGTAGAAGGGATTTCCTGCTTTTTCTCCTTCATGTTAAGTAACAGAGGGGTAGCTGTGTTAGTCAGTATACACAAAAACAATGAGAATTCCTGTGTCACATTATAGGCTAACAGATTTTTACAGCATAAGCTTTAATGGGCAAAGACCCGCTTCATCAATTGCATGTCTTTGTGTGTATGCCACAATGGGTTATCCTGTTCAGCTCCTGTTTCAGATTCTGATGGAAACATCTGCTCAGGATGTCTGTCACTCTGTTCTGCAGACCAGGTTGGCACTTTGCCAAAGTATTGGTTTGTTGGTTTAGAAACCAACTCCAGATCTTCATTGTTTATGCACACAAAAGGATGGGGATTTTCCTCTTTTATGGTTGATATAGCAAATTTTCACCCAGTTGAGTGTCATAATTTAATCAGCTCCCTGCATAGGGAGTGATGGCATGCACTGTAGCCTGGAATCTCTGAATCTGAATGAAGATATTCAGTCTCCTAAGGTCCAGGACTCACGTCTTTTCCCTGCATTAATCCAGAGCTAGGACGTATCTGGAATAAAACTCCATTCTGGTGACATCAAGAAGAAACTGTTTGAGGGCCCCCAGAAGCAGCAGCTCCTGCCACAAGAAACCCTTCTGAGCGGGGTCCCTGAAGAGGAAACACAGCTGAGGAAACAAAATGAACAGTGTACTCTAGTGTGACTGTTTCTAGAACCTATCTCTCTGATGTGATGTGCTCCCAATATGGTATAAAGCAGGAGAGAGGGTCCCAGAAGGTAAGTGGATGAAATCGTGGTGAAGTGCATGACTCAGAGAGTGCAACCGTTCATGGCCATTGACTAAAAGCATCAACCTGGGTGATTGGCTGAGGAGAACAACTGAGTGGTGGCAAAAGAGAAAGGGCATTTCTTAGGAAACCTCAGTCTTTCTGTCAGTGAGGCCACCGGTTTCCACATTGTAAAACTGTGACTCAGAAGGGTCATTGGGCCATCAGCGATTTAGTATATTTTTTCTTGCTTGCAGGAACATAAATGTCCAAGGAACACAGGGTTGCCCTGCAGTCCTTGAAATAATGCAGGAACTTGTGTGTCATGTTGCTGAATAGCTTAGACCCTTTAAAGGAAAGGTCTTCTTTGGTGTTCTGCAATTCTTGAGTAAGGCTGGAAGACTGCAGCCATGCAGGTCAACTCATAACCTTGGCAATGGCCACAAAAAGAGCTGATAAATCAGCCACATCAAGGAAAGTGTGTAAAGTCAACCTTAATGCTAGTCTGAGCTTTGGAAGTGAGAGCTTCAGATTGGTCCCTCTGGCACCATGGCAGAAGTTCAATCAATTGAGACAACTTTGAGTGTTTGGTAGTGTCTGTTCCCCTCGCTGACCTTCTCTACCATTGAGGCAACTCTGCCATGAATACACTGTGAGCTCCATGCCAGTCCTAAGCCTAGATGAAGGAAAAGGGTTGGTCAGATGTGTGTAGATGCGCTGACTGTCAAACAACAATACAAATGAAATCTGATGCCAGTACAATTAAATGTTAAAAGATGCTGGCTCGGAAGTCACCCAGATAAACAAGGTCTGCGATATCAATCGAGCAATCAGGGTTGGGTCGATAAGTTGGCTACCAAAAGAAAATTACAGCTAACACATACGCTATCCATTGGAACATGGAACGTCCGAACACTGTGGGCAACTGGAAAATTAGAGCTGCTTCAGTAGGAGTTGGAGAGATACCAATGAGATATACTTGGACTGGCAGAGATGCATTGGACGGGATCAGGATAGATATGTGATTGTGAAGTCATTTGGTCAGGAAACGAAACAAAGCATGAAGCAGGAGTTGGATTCCTTCTTAGCAAAACAGCTAAAAGAGCATTATTAGGATACAAACTGGTGAGTGCAAGAATAATGGTCGCGAGATTCAAAGCAAAGCCATTCAGCCTCTCAGTCATTCAGGTGTATGCATCCACGTCAAACAGTAATGAGGAAGAGACTGAGTTATTCTATAAAGACTTGACAAAGACGGTGGAGGAGATACCAAAGAAGGATGTGTTGATCATTGGAGAAGATTGGAATGCAAAAGTTGGAACAAATAATGAAGGTTGGGAGAGAGTCATGGGAAGGTTTGGATATGGAGAAAGAAACGAACTAGGTAAGAAATCGCTAGAGATTGTTACAGAGCATGAGATGGTGGTCTGCAACATGAAATTCCAACAAAAGGACTGTAGGACATGGATGTGGTGATTGAATGATGGGAAGTCCAAGAACATGACAGAAGAAGATTGATCACATCAGTACAGCAGTACCGAACTTTCCAAGGAGCAGATATAGACTCAGACCACAGTCTTGTGATCACAAACATCAAGATTAAACTCAAAAGAAAATGTAAGACAAAGTTTAAGAAAAGAAGAGACGTGGCGAGGCTATGTGAGGAAGAAACAGGGAATGCATACAGAACAGCACTCAAAGAGAAGATTAAGAATATCACCACAGAGAAAGACCTAGATAAGACAGTTGCAGGGATAACTATTGCTATAGAAGAGGCAGTTGAGCAGACTGTTCCAGAAGAAGAAAAGATCAATAAGAAGTGGACTACCCAGGACACACTGAAGTTGGTTCATAAGAAGAGAGTGTTGAAGATCAGAAGAGATGTTTCTGAGATGGCAGAACAGCAATATAGGATGAAATGCAATGAGGTAAGGAAAGCAGCCAGAAAGGGTAAGGAGAAATGGTTAGAGGAGCAATGTGAAGATATAGAGAGGTATGACAGTGAGTGTAAGACCAGGGAGGTGTATAAAACAATTAGGAATATTAATAGGAAATGGCAACCAAAGCAGATGGCAATCAAAGATGAGAATGAAGAAGTGCTCGTGAACAGGGAGAAGATTGTGCAGTGATGGATGAGATATTGCACAAATCTTTACAAAGCACAGTTGGACCCGAGTGTCTCAGAGAGACTGGTTGAAGACTTGAAAGAGTTATCTCCCCCGAGCATCAAGAGCGAGACTGATATGTCGAAGGAGGAAGTAGAAAAAGCAGTAAAACGACTAAAGAATAACAAGACCCCTGGAAATGATAATATCACAGGAGAGATGATCAAATACAGTGGAGAAAGCATGATTCAGGAAATACACCGACTATGTAATATATCATGGAAGGAAGGGAAGGCACCGAAGGAATGGACAAGATCTGTGCTAGTGACAATACCCAAGAAAGGAAGTACATTGGAGTGCAAGAACTACAGAATGATTGCCCTAATGAGTCATCTAGGTAAGGTGCTGATGATGATACTGACTGAGAGATTAGATCGCAGATAGAAGAACATATAGCAGATGATCAAGCAGGGTTCAGAAAAAATAGAAGTACTATACAGCAGATATTGGCACTAAGACTGATAGCGGAGAAAGCTCGACAAAAGAACAAGAACATGTACGCTTGCTTCATCGATTTTCAAAAGGCATTTGACAGTATAAATCAGAAAGTGACTTGAACAGTGTTGTAGTTATATGGAGTGGATAGCAGACCGATATAGTTGTTGAAGAATATCAATGACAATGTGCAGGCAGCAGTGAGAACATGCGGGGAGTTGGGAAGCTGGTTTAAAACAAGTAGAGGTACGAGACAAGGAGATCTAATATCGCCAAGTATGTTCGTTGCACATCTGGAGAGAGCAAGGGACAAAATCAAGGAAGAGGAAGAAGGGATATCTATACATGGGAAAAGAATTAACAACTTGAAGTTCGCGAATGATATCGTTATCACTGAGGAAGATGAGGAGAAGCTAGCGAAAACGGTGCAGGTGTTAAATGAAGAAGGGAGGTGGTAAGGACTGATTATGAACATTGATAAAATGAAAACAATGGTATTTGGAGATAAGGAAATAGGAAGTAAGATCAGTGTCAATGGTATTGAACTGGAAAAAGTAGAGAAGTTCATATATCTGGGGAGCAACATATTGTATGATCTAGACTGTAAGAAGGAAATAGCAACTAGAATAGCAAAAGCAAGAGAGAGTTTGAAGGTGATGGATAAGATCTGGAAAAGCAAAGCAATTAGCTTAAGAATGAAGCTGAGCATCTTGAAAACGTGTGTATTCAGCAGTATATTGTACGGATGTGAGACATGGGTGATAACGAAAGATTCGAAAAGAAAAATATTGGCGTTTGAAAGGAGTTGTTATAGAAAGATTCTGAGAATAGGATGGACGCAGAAGGTCACAATGTGGAATTATATAGGAAGATACGTCCGAAAGAGAACCTGCTGCAGAAGGTTATAAAATGGAAGCTACAGCTATTTGGACATATTTGCAGAATGAATGATGAATGAAAAATCAAGACTCTAATATTTGGCATGATGGATGGTTCAAATAGGAGAGGCAGACCCCACAGAGAATGGATAGATGATACAGTAGGTTGGTGCAAAGCTAGTTTACAGAAACTAAGGCACTCTGCACTGGACAGGGAAAGATGGAAGGAAATAGTGAGAGAGGCATCAAATACCAATGGGTGCTGAGCCCATGGTTATTTATGGTGATGATGATCATTGAGGCATTGGGGCTGTGATGAGAGAATAAAGATACAAACAGCCCTTTTGCTATCACATTTTACTTGTGCTAATCCTCTTGCAAGTAGGTGGAAAGGTGACCGGTGTCTGCCAGATGTTGTAGCCTGGTGACAATAGTGCATCATAGAATCAAAGAATCCTACATCTGGAAGGGACCTCAGGAGGTCATCAAGTCCAGCCCCCTGCCCAAAGCAGGATCAACCCCAACTAAATCATCCCAGCCAGGGGCTTTGTCAAGCCAGGACTTAAAAACTTCTAGGGAAGGAGATTCCACCACCTCTCTAGGTAACACATTCCAGTGCTTCACCACCTTCCTAGGGAAATAATCTTTCTTAATATCCAACCTACACCTCTGGCTCTGTAATTTGAGACCATTGCTCCTTGTTCCTCCATCATCATTAATGGGCAGAGCTGGCTTGCCTGAAAATGTAATGTGGAGGATATCAAAGAAGGAATGCCAGAATTACTGCCCCACCTCCTGGGGAGACCTATAAAGTCTCTGCCACCCTCTTCTCAAAGTCCTGAAAAATCTTGAAGTCATCCATGTAGGATGATGACTGAGGAAGAACTGTTTCATCAGGAGGATACAAGAATATGTTGGAAAGAAATGTTTCCATCTTAGCTCCTAGCTACTCTTCCACCTCAAAGTTATCCTGAGAATGTGAGGTCTTCCTAGGGAAGAGGCTGTCTGGGGACTGGAGGCTAGACTTGATGGGTCTGTCTCTGGGAATGCAGGCTGTGAACTCAGTCACCCAGGGGAATTCAGGAGTTCCAGAACGCCCCATGTGCTGGGCCCTATAGAAAAGGAGTAGGACCTCAAGGTTTTTGTGGGGGAAGATAATGGCCAGATCCCTGGCCTCCTTTTCAGGGACAGTGCAGGGAATGTGGAAGGGAAGGCAAAGATGGTGAAGTCTTGGGCAACAATGACCATCAGAGAAGTTCTGTCAAGCCCGTCCATTGGGGTGGTTGATACTGGCAGCCATGTGGAGCCGGTGCCAATCCACTACTGGCCAGCTGTTTTTTGTGGTGGGATGTGGTGAAAGTGGAAAGACTCAACAGGGAGAAACTGACATTAGTAGAACAGGTGATGAAGGTAGCTTATTTATCATGAGGGGTTAATCCTTTAGCTAAAGTGGTAAGGGCTCTGGATGTGGATCTGCTAGCAGTTTGCTGCTTCACCTTCAGAAACCGCTTCACTTCCTGCCTCAGCTTCTCTATCAGTGGAATCACAGACAGTATGGTGCACATGTAAAGTGTTTTGACATCTCTGGGAAACATGGGCATGGCATTATTTTAGAAATTTCTCTGATCGTACAGTAGCAGCTGCAATAAAGAGCGTGTTCAATCTGCTCTGATGTATTGAACACCATCTTTCGGAGCGCTGTAGGATATTTGCCTGAAGGTCCCAAAAGTTTTCTGCTGGGACAACTTTTGGCACTTGCCTTGCAGCAATGGGAAAGAATTGCACATTAAGTGTAGACATTTGGATTCCTTTCCATCTGCAGCATAAACTTTCTTCCCCATAGAAACAAGGAACAGGTCACCTTACCAAGAATGTGAGACAATGTCAGCAGCCGAGTATGTATGCTAAGACATTAATTAAATTAGATCTAAATAATACAGTCTTAAACTTGTGTGTATTCATTGGCAGTTTTCCACTAAGGTCCCTCTGCTGAGTGTATATTTAAAAAATAGCTGCATGGAGCCTTATTACTTAATGTGTGTCAATTGCCAGAATCCAAGGTGAGTCAAAGGAAATGAATATCCGAGTGGTCGCTGTATTAGTCAGTATCTGCAAAAACAATGAGAAGTCCTGTGGCACATTTTAGATTAACAGGTTATTTGGAGCATAAGTTTCTGTGGGCAAAGACCAACTTTGTTGGTGGCTGAGATTATAGTAAAGAGCAAAACTGGCAAGTGCAGAGATGAGCATAATGTATTGGGGAAGAGTCAACATGTTTTTTGCAAGGGAAATCATGCCTCACCAATCTACTAGAATTCTTTTAGAGGGTCAACAAGCACGTGGACAAAGATGATCCAGTTAATATAATGTATTTAGAATTTCAGAAAGCCTTTGACAAGGTTTTTCATCAGTCTCTTAAGCAAATTAAGCTGCCATGGGATAACTGACTTCAAAAAGTCTAATAGTAACTAGTTGTGGGAGGGATCCAGAGGGTTCCCTGTTGCTGTTTAGAGCTGTTTCCATGGCCACTGGTCAATGGGAGTGCTTTCACTGAGCTATGTCAGCACTGGATAAATCCAGTAGTATCCCATCTCTCACTATTGCCTTACCTGTGCATATGTTGCGTGTGCTATTGGGTGTCAATGGTTGATTCTGCAACTTGTTTATTGTGTGTATTATAGATTTTGAAGTTGAGATTTTGAGAGCAGTATAGGAGATTTAGACAGCTATTGTCCACCCATTTAATGTTAATGAATGGTGCGAGCCTCATTACATCATGTCATAATCTGATGTATTTACTCACAGAGTGCTGTGTCGCTAGTATAGCAGAAAAATTTCTAGAGGCAGCACTGGAGGTACTGATCCATTGGTGTCAGTGAAGATATTCACTGCCTGGTGTGCCAAGTGTGAAGATTTTGCCAGGTTGTGTTTTAACTGTGCTGTCTAGGAGCTGCAATGTGGTTTTCCGTAGTCAGTAACCTTGTAATATTTTTAAGGAGGTGGTACATTGGAAGTGGATCCCTCTAGTAGGAAGTGAGGTTTGCAGCCTAGAAATCTTTTATTCAGACCTTAGGATAGTGTGATAATGAGTTACAGAGAAGTAAGTGGAAGAGGGACCTTGATTGGGTACATCTTCCTTCTCAAATGTTGTATCATGTTTTTTTAATTGCCTTGTATTAGGTTTTACATTTTAATAATACTTCATACTCCATACCACACTTCCCATTTGGTGACCTTGTTATGCTTTTCCAATATTGCTGAACTAAGCTTCCTCTGAGGTAATTATCATTACCCCTAGGGAAAACTGAGGTGCAACACGCCTAAATGGCTTGTTGAGGTCTCTCAGGGAACCTACAACAGAACAGGGAACAGAATCAGTTCTACTGCTGGGTAGCTAATAACACTTCCTCTTTCTGAAATCCATCCAGTGGCACTTTGCATCTCAAACAGTATCCTTACTTCATTGTACTGCACCTGAGCATTGCATGAATCCTAGGACATCACATACGCAATACATGAGACTCAAGTACCACTCTGTAATCAGAAATACCCTCCTTAAACAGGCTTCATACACTTCTAGTGGCAGTCTTGCTTTATGTGAACTGCCAGGGTATCCTTCTTGGCTGGCACTCACACTCATCGGCTGTGTCTATACTTGCATCCCTCTTTCGAAAGAGGCATGCAAATGAGTGAAATCAAAAAATGCAAATGAGGTGTCACATTTACATATCTGACACCTCATTTGCATATTCTCATTTCGAAAGAGCTTCTTTCAAAAGAAAAAAAGCAGTGAAATGTGGCTCTTTGGAAAGTAAACCCCAGATGTTCTTTCAAAGATGGGGCTTACTTTCAAAACAGCCACGTCTACACAGCTTTTCATCTTTTGAAAGAAGCTCTTTCGAAAGGATAATATGCAAATGAGGTGCCAGATATGTAAATCTGAATCTCATTTGCATTTATTTCCCTCATTTGCATGCATCATTTGCATGCCATCTAGTCTGGCTGCCCCTCATGCAGCGATCCTTTTACTGAGTTCAGCCCACCCTAGTATGTAGATGAGAATCAGCAAGCTTTATCCTGGTGCCTGATTCCCCAGTTGGCATGGACTTTAATTTAGATATTCATAGAGGCATAAGGCTAGAAAGTACATCAATGAGCATCTCGTCTGAACACCGGCCTGGAGTAGAATTCCAGCCAGACCACATGGCTGAACTAGTTAATCAGCTAAAGAGAAATGACCTTCTCAAAACCATTCGATTTCCCAGCTGTTCTCAACCCGCTTGCTTTTTTAAAATTCACTACTTGGTTCTGGTAAACAAAATGTTCCTGCTGTGAATTAGTAATCCCAGGCCCAACCTATATGCACACAAACACCTGTAGTGTGGGAAAACCAGAGCAGTTGGCATGCTTCAGTGGGTAAGCCAAGCTGTCACGATGCAGTGTGTTCACTCGCTTGCCTGCACTGAGGCTTTTATTTCAGCCAGGAGAAGATAGAATAAGTGGGCAAAAACAGACCATAGGGTGCCCTAGTCAATCTATTAAAAACTATGTCCTCAGAGCCAGTCTAAGAACATGGAATTACTTTGCCCAAAACCAAGAGAATCTCAACCATTCCAGAGAGCATCTTTTTTTTTGCTTTGAATTAAACAGCCATTGATCCCACTCTGAAAGGATCTGTATAACTGATATTTTGCATTCTCTCTAACTGCCAGTGATGGTACTGGGACTTCTCTGGACAAACAAGAACTCCACTGGTTCAGCGTGCTTTATGTCTAGATGGTGCGTGGTCCTGCTGTGAGGGCAGGGCACTGGACTTGACAGCCTCTGGAGGTCCCTTCCAGTTCTGGTAGTCTGTGATTCTATTGGCATTGAAAAAATAACACACCAGTCTCTTGTCATTTCCCTGGTGAGAAAAAACATGACCAGGATAAACTCCATAGTACCTGTGTTTCTTTGCTCTTCTCTGCCATCAGCTGTTTTCTGGTGGCAACACAAATCCCATTGTATTAATGTGTCCAATTATTTGTTTTACAGTGGTCAACATCCCCCTCCCAGCATGCCCCTCTGAAAAGCAAGGCTTTCCTGACTTGTCAATGCAGCTCTGAAGCAGCTGTGTGCTCCTGCCCTACAGCAGCTGGAGCAGTCTGGTTCCACCTTGCTGTGCCGGCACCGAACACATGGGGATCTGATTGGAGTTTTCTTTTAATTAGTGATATATTTCTGGGGCTGAACGAGTGGAGAGGCCTGCTGTGTCAAGAGGCGTATTGACAAGTGCAAGGTTCTTCATGTGCTAATTATAATGCAAGCCTTCCTTTTGGGTACTAAGGCATAAATCACTATACAGATTGGTGCATGAGGAAGGTACAGATACAAGAATGTGATTGAGGTATATGTACAGTAACAGATTTAGCCCACCAGGGTGTGTGCAGTACAGGGACTTCCTGCGCCTGATCCACTGAGAATATGAATCTGTCATAAGGAATGAAGATGAGGATTAGCTCAGTGGTTAAAGCACTGGTATTATAAACCAGGGGTTGTGAGTTTAAGCTTTCTTGGGGCCTCTAATGCATTTCAAGATAACAGCTCCCAAGTAACTATAGGCAGGTTAGGCAAAGATCTGTCAGGGAAGTGGCAGTACAAAAGAGAAAGACCTGGGGGTACCATGCGTGAGAGGCTAGATATGAATCAACAGTGCAGCCTTGTAGCCAAGAAGGTGGATGGCATATTGGGCTGCATTAGTAGGAGCATTTTCACCAGATCTAGTGAAGTTATTACTCTCCTTTATTCAGCACTGGTGAGGCCACACCTGGAGTATTGTGTCCAGTTCTGGGCACCCCAGTATAGGAAGGATGTGGATGCATTGGAGACGGTCCAGCCGAGGGCAACCAAAATGATTAGGGGCTGGAGCACATGACCTACAAAGAGAGGCTGAGGGATTTGGGATTATTTAATTTTCAGAAGAGAAGAGTAAGGGGTGATTTGATAGCAGCCTCCAACTTCCTGAAGGGAGATTACAAAGCGGATGGAAGGAGACTGTTCTCAGTAGTGACAGATGGTAGAACAAAGAGTAATGCTTTCATGTTACAGTGTGGGACGTCTAGGTTGGATATTAGGAACAACTGTTTCCTCAGGAGGGTGGTGAAGCACTGAAATGTGTTATCTAGAGAGGTGGTGGAATCTCCATCCCTAGAGGTTTTTTAAGTAACAGCTTGGCGAAGTCCTGGCTAGGATGATTTAGTTAAGGTTGATACTGCTTTGGGCAGGGGTCTGGACCCAATAACCTCCTGAGGTCTCTTCTAGCCCTAGTATTCTATGATTCTATAACAATGAACACTATCCCTGTAACACTCAAGGTAGCATATCAACCTGTTTGGCTCTGGAGCTGCCCAGTTCAATCTTCAGCACATTGACCTAGATGACAGACATCTCCCATACAGAGAGTATGTGCTCTGTGGATAGACTGCCTAAGACCGACATTCAGAGTTGGGTTGGTTACATGAAAGCTCATCACCTCGTGAGTTATTTGGTTAGTCTTTAAAGTGATACGCAGCTGCTTGTTTGTTTAGAGAGGATACAGACTAACACGGCTGCCTAGCTCTGACTATTCATTTAAAGAGTTTGAGCAACTGGGGAGTCAAAAATAGTTAATAATGTTGCTTTTCTTTCACCCTTTGCCTGTCTCAAATTTTTCCACTGTCAGCTCTAGGGGAAGGAATATTTCTTACTGAGTGTGTCCAGCACTTAGCACAGTAAAGGATGACCTTGGTTTTTCATGCAGGCATTACTATGATTCAGATAATAAATGCTAGTACTATAACACTCTGCAGATATCAGGGGAGATAACACGCAACTTTGCCCAAGACTCCTCAAAATTTGTCCCAGATTTAACTGAAGCTCAACCCAACTTTTATGAAAAGTTTAACACATTTCTGTGGAATTACTGTTCAGCTCAGGGAAAAATCACTAGCGAGACTCTTTCGGTTTCATTATGAAAATGCCCCACGTCTCTTTTCTCAGTAGAGTTTCAGCTTAGGATGTAAGAATGATCCTTCTGCTCCAGTATCCTGTTTTCTGAAAGTTACAAGCTTGCTGCCTTAGAGGGAATGAACAGGAGAGGTAGTCATTGAATGATTCATCCTGTCATCCATTCCCAGCTTCTTGTAATCAGAGGCTAGGGAAACAGAGCAGCACATGGTTTTCCTGACCACCCTGACTAATAACCATTGATGGACCTACCTTCTGTGAAATTAGCTAATTGGCCTTGGAACCTCATTATAGTCTTAGGTTTCACAACATTTCTTATCAACAAATTCTGTAGGTTTC
Source organism: Carettochelys insculpta (assembly GCF_033958435.1). Taxonomy (NCBI): domain Eukaryota; kingdom Metazoa; phylum Chordata; order Testudines; family Carettochelyidae; genus Carettochelys; species Carettochelys insculpta. The sequence goes on from NC_134138.1 coordinate 8,863,295, forward strand.
TTATGCACTGGTTGATGTACTACTTCCTTCAGTTTGTTTTAAACCAGCTGCCTATTAATGATCCTGAATTTTGTCTTACGTGAAGGAGCAAATCGTATTTCCTTGTTCACTTTCTGCATGCCGGTCAGGATTGCATAGACTTTGATCATATCCCACCCTTAATCATCTATTTTTCCAAGAAAAAAATCTCAGTATTTTAAATCTACCTTCATATGGAAGCTGTTCTATACCTTTATTCATTTTGTTGTCATTCTCTGTACTTTTTAAATATGCGAATATATATTTTTGATTTGGGGCAATCAGAACTGTTTGCAGCATGGAAGTGTTATGCTTTATACGAAGCACACGAGATCTTTTACAGGGGAAAAGGCAGTATGGCGCTTTTACTGAGAATACAACTGTAGCATTTGCTTTTCAGTCACACACACACACACACACACACACACACACACACACACACACACACACACACACACACACACACACACACACACACACACACAGAGAGACTCCTGCCTGACGATGTTATAGTTACCAAGCCAGAGCCAGGATCAATCTAGTGGCCAGCTAGATTGATCACTGAGGGGGAGCAGGGCCTTGTCGGTCACCATCTGATTCTCTCCTAGAGTTGGTGGCAAGACAAACCCAAAGTCCCATGGCAAAGCACCCTGCTTTTATAATACTTTTCTCTGTTGATGTCTGCTGTGTCAGTCTGTGACTGGTGTGTTAGCTTTTCAATACCAATCGGTCTCAAAACATTTCCAAAAGGCTCATCCTGTAATCAGTTGTCTTTAGGGGTGCCTGCTCCATGCTTTAGGGTCGTCAATCTGCCAATCTGATCTCTCCTTGACCAGGGTTATGCACTGATGGCCCTTCTCTGATGCCGTTAAGTCTGTCTTCACCCGCTCTTTGCCCCTCCTTTCTTGGCCATGTGGCTCTGGGGATAACCTTCGCGCCTTTATCTCCACACGGACATACCACAGTTACACATAAACAATTCTTACAAGGATTCTCAGAGAAAAGCAGAGCAAAAGGCATTATAAATCAAACAATTAAGGCTTCAGCCTTCAAGTTCATTCTGTAATTTTATTAACGTAGACAAAAACACCAAAACTCTGTCTATTTGCCCACTAAACTCATTAAATTCCAAACCAAAGAGACATATATTCAATTAAAGAACTTAATCAATACAATCAATAAAATGTTAAATGTGTTAAGATGTTACCTTACATTGCTACGTTATTAAGCCTAAAATCCAAAGTATAAAGAGAATAAAAGAGAATAAAACTTTCAATTCCAACAAAAGGCATGAGTTTACCATGGGTTTATATAGTGGCATTATGATAATTTCTCTGACTATGCCTTTTCTAATGATTCCTAATATTCTGTTAGTGTTTTTGACTGCTGCAGCACACTGTGAAGGTGTTTTCAGAGAACTATGAATGTGACTCCAAGATCTGTTTCTGTCCTCTGATATGGTAGATTTTGGTCCCCTCTGAAAGTGGAATACAAGAAAAAAGGACTAGATTACTAGATTTCTAACTCGCTACAACAAATCCTGTACTCCTACAAAAAATTAATCTATTTAGTGTCTCTGCAAACCATATAGAATTTGGTCTAGAGGACACACCGATAACAAAAAACCCCTGGTAAGTATGTAGGTATTCAACAGAAATACAACCTAGCAATTTTCAATGATCTAGAGAAAGGGGTAAGCAGTGAGGTGGCAAAGTTTGCAGATGACACCAAACTGTTCAGGATAGTCCAAACCAAAGCAGACTGTGAAGAACTTAAAAAAGATCTTGTCAAACTGAGTGATTGGGCAGCAAAATGGCTAATGAAATTTAATGTGGGTAAGTGTAAGGTAATGCACATTGGGAAAAATAACCCCAATTATACATACAATATGATGGGGGCAAATTTAGCTGCAACAGATCAGGAAAGGGATCTTGGAATTATAGTGGATAGTTCTCTGAAAACATCCACGCAGTGTGCAGCGGCAGTCAGCGAAGCAAATAGGATGTTAGGAATAATTAAAAAAGGGATAGAAAATAAGACAAAGAATATCTTACTTCCCCAATATATAAAACTATGGTACGCCCACATCTTGAGTACTGCATGCAGATGTGGTCTCCTCATCTCCAAAAAGATATATTGGCATTAGAAAAGGTTCAGAAAAGGGCAACTAAAATAATTAAGGGTTTGGAACGGGTCCCATGTGAGGAAAGGCTAGAGAGACTGGGACTTTTTAGTCTAAAAAAGGGGAGACTGAGGGGCATACAATAGAGGTATATAAAATCAGGAATGGTGTGGAGAAAATGAATACAGAAAAGTTATTTACTTGTTCCCATAATATAAGAACTAGAGGACACCAAATGAAATTAATGGGTAGCAGGTTCAAAACTAATAAAAGGAAGTTTTTCTTCACACAGCGCACAGTCAACCTGTGGAACTCCTTACCAGAGGACGCTGTGAAGGCCAGGACTCTAACAGAGTTTAAAAAAGAGCTCGATAAATATTTGGAGGTTAGGTTCATAGATGGCTATTAGCAAGGGGTAAGGTATGGTGCCTAGCCTTTTGTTGTAGGTGGAAGATGGATGTCAGGAGACAAATTGTTTGATCACTGTCTTCGGTTCACCTCCTCTGGGGCACCTGGCATTGGCTACTGTCGGCAGACAGGATACTGAGCTAGATGGACCTTTGGTCTGACCCAGTATGGCCGTTCTTATGTTCTTATGTTCAATTACAACAGCTTCCCAGAAATTGGCCCTTGTACTGAGCTTCACATTCAACATTATTGCTTGGAATTCACCTGAACAGAAATGGCAAAGCATCAAATATCTCCCAGTGGCTACGTCTACACGTGCAGCCAACATTGAAATAGCTTATTTCGATGTTGCGACATCGAAATAGTCTATTTCGATGAATAACGTCTACACGTCCTCCAGGGCCGGCAACGTCGATGTTCAACTTCGACGTTGCTCAGCCCAACATCAAAATAGGTGCAGCGAGGGAACGTCTACACGTCAAAGTAGCACACATCGAAATAGGGATGCCAGGCACAGCTGCAGACAGGGTCACAGGGCGGACTCAACAGCAAGCCGCTCCCTTAAAGGGCCCCTCCCAGACACAGTTGCACTAAACAACACAAGATACACAGAACTGACAACTGGTTGCAGACCCTGTGCCTGCAGCATAGATCCCCAGCTGCCGCAGAAGCAGCCAGAAGCCCTGGGCTAAGGGCTGCTGCCCACGGTGACCATAGAGCCCCGCAGGGGCTGGAGAGAGAGCATCTCTCAACCCCCCAGCTGATGGCCGCCATGGAGGACCCAGCAATTTCGACGTTGCGGGACGCGGATCGTCTACACGGTCCCTACTTCGACGTTGAACGTCGAAGTAGGGCGCTATTCCTATCTCCTCATGAGGTTAGCGACTTCGACGTCTCGCCGCCTAACGTCGAAGTTAACTTCGAAATAGCGCCCGACGCATGTAGACGCGACGGGCGCTATTTCGAAGTTGGTGCCGCTACTTCGAAGTAGCGTGCACGTGTAGACGCAGCCATTGTGTCCTGGAGGTTGACTGTCCACAGGGAAAGAACGCATTCTCTTTTGAGAAGATTGTGCTTTAGTGCTGTTACGTTTTAGATGGATTCATATCATCAGGCAGAGGAATTCACACTATGTGGAGAATTGTACCCTCTTCCCCCCACATATGGCTATCACTGTCCATGTTGGACGTTAATGGTATCTGTAGTTTGCTGGAATACCATGGGCCCTTTTGAGCAGCTGATGATGAATTAAAAAAGAGCCCTGAAATAAAAACCCACTAGTAACAGCAACATCAAAAATAGAAATAGCCTTTCAGTAAAAGAAATTGGCAGGACTCTTGTACCACTTTATTCTGTATCATGAGGATCAAAATACTGAAATCCTCTTTCCATCACGGTGCCACACCCCTAAATGCTTCTGGACCTATCAAACTTGTTATTTATTCATTATCTGCTTACCTACAAGCTCTGTTCACAGAGCAAGACCTGATTGTGCTAGGTGCTATACAAACACTGAACAGAAAGATGCTCTCTGCCCTAGCAAACTTGCCATTTAAATAGAAGATGAGATGCACCTGTTGGATACAGATAACCAGAGTGGAGAGTGCAATGAGGCAATAGCAGTTGGCGTGGTAGGCAGTGGTTTCAGCAACCCAGTTGACCTTCCATTGTCACATTTTTTTTGTAGGCACCACTGCACAGAGGTTTTAGGTGGGATGTGAAGGAGGACAATGAGATGACTTGGCAGATATTGACGGGGTGCTCCTCCCAAGCATGAGGGGCATCCTGATGCATCACGAAGGGCCTGTTAGAAAGTTTAGCAAGTGGAACATTAAATAACATCCTTCAAAGTTGATGTCCTGTCTCATTATCCACATCCCCATGCTCACCTGCTCCTGCAAGATGGAAACGGGGCTTATCACATACATAGGCCCTCTGCACAGGTGTTTCTCTTCCCCTGGATCCCAACCCACAGTTAAGTTTAAACTTGCTGAACTTTCCCGTTCCCTTTAAGATTATTTTCCCTTATTTCTTTACTGTAAAGAATCTTCTGCAATGGCCTCCTGGAGTCTTGCCAAGGGATATTATTTTTGCAGTCCTGGTTTTCATAGACTGAGGCAAAAATACACCCCCCATTTCACTCCAGCTTTTAATTTCTGGCAGGTTTTAATTCCACTAATGAGTTCCCTTGAAGCGGGGCTGCCCCAGATGCACAGTGTTTACACTCTGGCACCTGGAAAAATCAAGTTAATGATCCTGAATGACATTTTGGTCTGCCGGGTAGACAGCAGTAACGTCATAGCCTAGGAGCTTAAAGGCATCTGAGCATCTCGTGACCATTCTCAAAGGCCCTGTGAAATATGATCCTCGTCTTACCTATGGAGAACTAAGATTTGTCCTTGATTACATGGGGTTTGTGGTGGAACCAAGGACAGAACCCCACTTTCCTTTAAGGGTAGTGCAAATGTTACAGTGAATTAGGCTGGGACTGGTAAGAGCTGACTGGAGGCAGTTGAGAGTCAGAGTCCCTAGCCAGATGGTGAGAAGCACATGGCTTTGCTTTGTGTTACATAACTCTGGTTTAGTTCTAATGAACCAGTGGTTCCCAAACTCTTCAGTATCACGCCCCCCCCCTTTTGATTTTTGAGAAACCCTCACCCCCCCCCAACTTCTTCTTTGTCATCATCCAACCTCCCTTTAACACAAAATTCAATTCGTAATTTGAAATAAAGACAAACGCTTGACATAAAAATCTTATTTAAAATTTAAAATAAGCACAAATAATTTTTTTTGGTCCCTTGTGGGTGCCTGGTACGGCCCCAGCTGGCCAGCTGCCCAAGCCCCATGCCAGCTGCCAGAGCTGCCCGCGCCAGCCGCCCACCTGCCAGAGATCTGCACTGCCAGTGCTGCACACCGCTGGGGCCACCCACACACCCGCCAGCTGCCAGGGCCAGCCATCCACCTGCCCACTGGTTGCCCAAGCCCCATGTAGCCAGGACCAGCCGCCTACCCACCAGCCACCCACCCCACTCACAGGCCAGCCACCCAAACTGATCGCTCAAGCCCCACGCTGCCAGGGCCAGCCAGCCAGCTACCATCCCGAGCCAGGCGCCCAAGCCCTGCTCTGCCAGGGCCAGCTGCCTGAGCCCCACTAGTCCCACAAGCTGGCCAGCCACCCAAGCCCCACAAGTCCTGTGAACCACCCAGAAAAGCCCCTCCCCTGCCCTCCCACAAAGCCAGGAATCCCCAGCCCCACATCTAACCCCATCGTCCTCCTCCTTACCCTCAACCCACACTCACTTTCATTTGCAGGAGGCAGCCGGCTCCACACAGGTCTTTGCCAGCTGTCTGCTTTTGATAGCAGCTGTGCCAGGTTACCCAAGTAAAATGGCAGGGGCTGAGAGCCGGAAGCAAAGGCCAGATTTTTCTTCAGGTGGGGGAAATGATGGAGGGGCTGGGTCGCCTCGTGCCCCCCCCGGAATTTCTTTACTCCCCCCAGTTTGGGAAACCATGTAATAAACCACCTTTGCTTCTAAGAATCCAGAGTGGGTCTCCTTCTTATGAATCCAGAGTGCATGATAGCAGAGCCAGGTAGAAGTGGGAAGAGGACAGAGGTAAAAGAGTCATCTTGGAGACGGAGCAATTAAAATCCTCCATGGAGTGGAAGCTCTGAGGTAATGCATCAGACTCCTGGGAGAGAGTCAAACAGATGCAAGCAGTCAGCCATGGTGAGAAAGAAGTCCAGGAGAAAAAGAAGTAATCTTCTTAAGCAGTGCAAGAGAGATGTCTTTAATAGCCTTCAACTAGGTGAGGCAGAGAGAGCAAGTTACCATGTAATTTGGCAGAAGGTTGAAGAGTGAAACTCTTGAAGGGTGTAAGTTTCACCACAGAAGACAAGAGGAAAGTGAGTCCTTTCAAGAATTCCTAGCTGAACTGAAGCTCATGAAGCAAATTTGCAGTGATGGCCAGTTGACAGATTCAGTTACATAGAATCAAATGGTAATTGGAATCAGAGATCCAAAGCTGCAAAAAAGACAGTTGGAAGATAGAGCTCTCACTAAGGATAGATCAATATGACTCTAGAAGGCAGCAATTGCACTGATACGGAGGCAGGGAAAGGGGGCAGTTGCCTGGGGGCCAGGCCTTTCAAGGGGACCCTGAGCTCTGGCTTCTGCAGCAGCAGAGGTTGGAGCACCAGGCCCCTTTGTAGTGCTGGTAGCTCTGTTCTGCTTGGCTGTGGGGCGCCCAGCACCATGATTCTAGCAGTGCTAAGTGTGACTGACAGCCCTTGGCCTCACCACTTCTGTTTTGGCCCCACCCCTTCTGAGGCCACAGAGACAGGCCCCCCTCCCACTTTGCCCCAAGGCCGGCCGTGGCTGTCAGCCCATTTCCTCTGAGCAGCATGAAAATAAGAGAAGAAAAACAGGACACTGCCACTCTGGATAGATTGATGAGAGCAAAAAGACTGTCAAACACTATATCAGTACAGAACAAAAGCTACAGAGAAACATGTCCTGGTTCTCACAGGGGACTTCAATCACCTGGACATCTGCTCAGAGACCAAACCGGAAGCACACAGACAATCCATGAAGTTTTTGAAGAATGTTGGAGACAACTTCCTGGTGAAAGTGCTGAAGGAACCAGCTAGGAATTAAGTTCAGCTTGACCTGCTGTTCACAAACAAGGAGGAACTGGTAGGGGAAATAAATGTGGGTGGAAACCTGGACAGCAGTGATCATGAGATGGTTGAGTTCACGATTCTGACCAAAGAAAGTAAGGACAGCAGCAGAATAGAGACTGTGGACTTTCAGAAAAGCAGACTTTGACTGCCTCAGGGAACTGGGGGGAAGGGAAGAAAACAGGGAAAGGAGTCCAGGAGAGCTGGCTGTATTTTAAAGAAACCCCACGGAAGGTACAGAAACACACCACCCCAATGTGCAATAAGAAAAGCAAATATAGCAGGCAACCAGCTCAGTTTACTAAGGAAATCTTTGGTGAGCTTAAATATCAAAAGGAATCGCACAAGAAATGGAAACTTGGACAGAAGACTAGGGAAGAGTATAAATATATTTCTTGAGCATGCGGGGGTGTGATCAGGAAGGCCAAAGTGCAGTTGGAGTTGCAGCTAGCAAGGGATGTGAAAGGCAACAAGAAAGGTTTCTATGGGTGTGTTAGCAATAAGAATGTGGGCAGGGAAGGTGTGGAGCTGTCACCGAATGGGAGAGGTAACCTAGTGACAGATGCTGTAGAAAAAGATGAAGTACTCAATATTTTTTTGTTGGCCTCTGTCTTCACAAGCAAGGTCAGTTCCCTGACTGCTGCATTCAAGCAGCCTTGTATGTAGAGGAGGTGGGAAGCCCTCAGTGGGGAAAAGAACAAGTTAAGAACTATTTAGAAAAGTGGATATACACAAATCCATGGGGCCAGATCGAATGCATCTGAGGGTGCTGAGAACAAGAGCTGATGTGTTTCCATGGTTCCAATGAATGCTCAGATTTATAATCAACACGTAAAGTGCGTTGATATTTTCAATGGTCCAGGGATGCAGAGTGTTACTGATTTTTAGATGAGTTTGCCCTGCCTCCAGAAAAGATGTTAGCATTGCACCTACATAGCCATTCAATGAAAAGCCACTTCTGTCTGTTCTCCAGACCTACATAAAAAAAAAAAAAAATGAGGAGGAATGACTCCAAAGGCAGATCCAATCCTCCACTCTGCACTTCAGTCCCAGTGTGGTTGGGATAATAAATTATTATGGTAATAACATAACGCTTTTCATCCCATTGGAGGGGACTGATTGCATTGAGGGAGGTCTGAAATGCTGGTGCCTGGAGTTGCCAGGGGATGCAGGGCCCCCATCCAGGGGAGGAGAATGAATGGGTTAAGACTGGCGTGTAATGTTGGTACCTGGAGCAGTCAGGGCATACATGGCCCTGACAAAGGGACGGTAATGTGTATGGATAGGTTGGCATGTCATGGGGCATGTGTTAGACGAGGGGTGCGGGTCTGATGACTGGGATTTCTCAAGCGTTGCTTTAATTAACTCAGTTTGCCTGTTCATGATTGACAGGACTGAAGCATTAATTTGTGCTTGATTGTCCCTCATGTTTTCCCTCCAGTCTCTCAGATCAACTTTTTCTCTTGTTACAACGTCAAAATAATTCTCCCGCATTTCGTGCCATGACTTCTTCCTCCTCCACATTTGGGGCAACATCATACGGGCGGGACTGGGGCCTCTGCTTCAACTTGCAAGATCACTTCCTGTAAAATAGATATGTAGAAATATAATGGCATTGTTAATAGCAACGTGGCTGTTTGTCTCTATGGAAGACCATATTGCAACTGCAAGGTCACTCTGGACTCTTAAGACTAAAGAATGCATGATTCCAACCGGAGCAATTTCAGCTCTTCTGTGGCTGAGGTTTACGTTCAATGCCATGGTAAGCTCTCTTCAGTTCACAGGAAAAAAAAATTTGCTGTGGGCCCTATCACCCACAGGCCTGGGGGTTGGGACCTGTCACATGTCCAAGCAGACAACTGCCCAGGAGGCTGTGGTTGGCTGCAGTGCGGCTTTCTTAAAGCAAAGTGGGCTGCTTCAGAAGGAGATAAAAACATTAAAAGTCACTGCAGGCACGCACATGAACCAGGGGTGGGTCCTATCACTCACACACCCGGGAGAGGGGCGCCATGTGTCTGAGCAGATGCCGGCCCAGGATGGAGGGGGTGGCTGAAGAGCCTGGATTTTGAAGCCGCACCATGAGCTAAAAGCCTGCAAAGCTGCATGAGTTTTTCTCTGTGCTGGGTGGTTCACAGGCAAAAATCACTGGTGGCTTAGGAAACTTCCCATGACTTCTAGGTCGCAAAATGAGACATCAGCCTCATCAGAATAAGAAAAAGGGATAAGGAAAGATTGCTCATTCTGTCCAGGCACAATGTTGGAAAATTTGCAAGAATGCTCTGCAGGGCTATGATTCCAGATTACTTACTGGTAGCTTGGCATGGCAAGGTGTCTTACTGTGGAAGCAGGAACAAGTCAGATCTCCCCAAAAATCTCGTGAGGAGAATCCAAAAGTGCCAGTCTAAGACCTTCAGGATCTCCAGAAATATTAACAAGTTGTTCTAAGGGAAACAGGCAGAGACATCCCCTACCCCCACCATGACTGCAACAGAAGCACCATCTCTAGCATTCCGGTTTGCCTCCAAAGCTGCCTTTCCTGACATAAGGGGATGAGCTCCAAGTCAGGAAACAGCTCCTGGCTTACAGTATCTGCTTCTACACTCTATTGAACCATGCTGTTGCTCACCTCTTCCAAATCAGACCACGCTTCATCATCCTGCTGAGGAACACTTTTTAATGAGGTGTGAATGTGTCTTCCGGTTTATCATAATATTGGCATTTCTGGGGAGATGCCCCAGATGGACCATTAGCTTGTTTGCACTTCTGGTAGCTTTGCCTCAGCTCCTTGAATTTAACGTGCCACTGCTGAGCGTCCCTGGTGTACCCTTTGAGAATCATGCTTTGCATTATCTTCGCATAAATGTTATCATTTCTTTTGCTGGCTTTGAGCAGAAGGACGATAGCTTCTTCACCCCACACTGTGATGAGGTCCAAGATCTCCTGATGTCTCCATGTGGGAGCTGTTTTGTGGTCCCGCGAACTCATGGCTACAAGGTGTACTAGGTGCGCTGCAGAGATGTGAACCACATGTCTGCTTGCCACACTGGCCAGAGAAGAAAGGAAATTGAAACATTATTCTCAGACTGAGGACCACTGCTTCCAACCACTTACTTCCTGCTTACCTGGCGAGCAGTGGACGTGAAGTGATGACCAGAAAGAACACATCTAGGAGCATTGTGGGACAGGTTCAGAGGCCAATAACATTGATTTTAATAACACCGCCATCTGCACTTGCATAAGCCGGCACTGTAAAATCAAATTTCTTGAGTTACTCCTGAGGCTGGTGCCACACTACCATTCTCCCATCAGAAGTGCTGTGGTACTAAAGCAATTCAAACCATGCTAGTGAGGCACTAACGTGCATATTCAGCACCTAATTAGCACAACGGTGGCCAGGAGGTAAACAGACTTCAAAATGCAGATTGACAGTGAAGCTGGGGGTAGCTTCAAAATAAGCCACCGCTTCGACGTTCCCTTACACCGATGTAGTTCTGTGGGAGTACAGGAATGTTGAAGCGGGGAGCTTATTTCAAAGCTGCCCCTGCCTACACTGTGGATCTGCAATTTGAAGTCTATTCGCACAGCCGCCATTATGTTAATGAGGCAGTGAATATGCACATTAGCACCTCATTAGCCTGCTTTGAATTGCTTCATTACCATGGCACCTCCAATGGGAGAACAGTAGTGTAGCAGCAGCCTAAGGAATTTGGCATTAGAAAAGTTGACCTTAGAATCCCTTAAAATAGATTTATTGACCTCTGTGGTGTAGACTGATGGTTTATAAAATTGACCTTAGACCCTTACATTTGACTTAATCTCCCAGCGTAAACCAGGCCTGAAAGCACAGAGGCCTACCACTTGAAATAAAGCAGTATCCCCATTCATTGTTTATAGCACTTATCCTCTGAAGCAATTCTGAGTCCTTCCACTCATGGCAGGAAAACAGATTCCCGCTTGCTATTCCGTCAAGTTTAATAAAGGACCTCACAGGTGAAGTGCAGCTAGCAGAATAGAAATATTATCCAGACAAAAAGAAACAGTTTATGCATGCTGAGCCCAGCATGGATTTGCATGAGCCAATTAGCTCTAAATGTCAGATCAATAGCTGTCCTTCCCAGGGATAGGATTGTTTGGAAGGGTGCAGGTGTTTGCTCATTTCCTAATCATTTGGCATCTACCTTTGTGAGTCAGTGACACAACCTTTCTTCGATCAGCTGTGTAGGAATAGAAATAGCGCTGGTTGGTGGGCAACGATGAATTCATTTAGCGAGAGGAGAGACTCGTCGGCCACTCTTCTCGTGGCAGGACCTTGTGGCCAACCTAATGTATCCTGTCCTGCTGAATTTGCTGCTAATTTGTTCCCAGGGCGGGAGCAGTTTGCACACGATGCAGGGGCCAAATAGACCGAAAAATCAAACTGCCCACAAGCCTATGGGAGGACTGCGGTACCTCCCTTCCGTAGCATCTACACCTGTCAATGGACTGAAATACTAATGGACTGAAATACCACAGCTATATACCAGGTGTGTTACTGAAGAACTTTCATTAGTGAGCAGGAACAGGGGATGATTTCATCTCTGTCTATGGCACTCATGAGGCCGATGCTAGATGCTATACCCAGGTCTTCTGTCCCCATATTGAAAAGGATGTTGAAAATTTGTAAAGGATTCAGAAAGGAGCTGAAAAAATAAGTTGAGAACTTGGTGACAGCGTTAGAACCTCAGTCTGTTTTGTTTCCCGAGGAGACGACTCAAAAGTGACCTGATTAGGGGATAAAAGTACCTCAGGTAGGGGAAACGCCAAGTTCCAGAGGGCCCTTTGATCTGGCAGAGTAAAATATCACAAGAACCAGTGGCTAGAAATTAAATGCAGATCCCCTCCAGTTGGAAATAAGACATGGTTATGAGGCTGACTAATCGTGGAAATGGTGGATTCTCCATCTCTCGATGTCTTTAAGTCAAGACTGGATGCTGTTCTGGAAAGAAAGACTAGCAACATATTCGCAGTTGTGCAAGTGTGAGAGGTTCCCAGCCATGGCATGGTGGCCTAGTGGCTAAGCCCCCTTGCTGGGGCCTGGGGGGTGGGTCTTTAGCCCCTCACCCCAGAGGTTAATGGATAAGTTTGGGGCATAGCCCCATGAGTCTAGTTTTCCCTCCGGTGGGAGAGGGGTTCCCTGGCAGCGGCTCCCCCCCTTTGTGCCTGGGGAAGGGCCCTGAGTCTCTGCCCTCTGGTGGCCAACCGGGTGGCAGCTCTGGCTCAGGCCCTGCTGCCTCAGAGCCAGCTCCTGCCTCTTGGCTGGTCAGACACGAACTGGGCTGGCTTCCCTCCCTTTATACTCCTCCAGGCCTGACACTGGCTGCAAGAGAACCAGGGTGGGGCTGATTGGGCAAACAGGCCCTGTTTAACTCCTGCCCTGCCTGCCCTTCCTCTCACACGCTTACAGCAAGGCATGGTAAAAGCTCGTCTGGAATACTGTGTGTAGTTCTCCTCTCCCGTGGCTAAAAAAGATGAATTCAAACCGGAACAGGTGAAGAGGTGTAGGAGGATGTTGTGAAGAATGGAAAACCTATTTTATGAGGCGAGACTTAAAGAACTTGGTTTATTTAACCTAACCTAATGAAGGCTGAGGGGAGATACGATTGCCCTCTATAAATATGTCAGAAGGACAGATACCTGGGAGCGGGAGGTGTTACTTAGGTGAAGTGCCAACGTGGACACAAGAACAATGGGGTACAAACAAGTTTAACTTGGAAATTAAACAAAGGTGCCTAACCAGCAAAGGATTGGAGTTCTGGAACAGACTTCCAAAGGAAGAAGTGATGGCAAAAAACCCGAACTGACTTAAAACTGACCTTGATAAGTGTGTGGGGAGAGAGGGAAGCTAGTATGAGACTGCCTATGATGGCATGTAGCCCATGTGAGACTGCTAGCAGCCAATGTCTCCAGCAGCTGCTGATGGGGAAGGCTTTCCCTTGCTAGCAAGAATTCTTTCCCAGGGACCCTCCTGGTGGTCTTGCTCACACACTCAGGGTCTAACTCAGGACTTCTCAATCTTTTTCTTTCAGAGGCTCCCCCATCATACCATAAAAACTCCAGGGCCCAGTAGGGGGTCCTCAGAGTTCCTGGCTTCAGCTACATGTCTTGTTGGGAGTAGATGAGATGGGATGTCTCAGTGCTTTAGCTGTCACTGTGGAGGGCGGGAGCAGGGGGGGTCTCCAGATGTTGCTGCTCAGGGTTTCCCCCAGCTCTGCTCTAGCGTCAGCCTTGTGGGGACATGAGAACTCAGGGCATGAGGTTTCAGTCCTGTGGTTCTGCTCTTGGTTTCAGCCCCCAGGAGTGCTGGGGTTTGGGGCCACATGACCTCCCTGAAACCAGCTCATGCCCCGCCAGGGACCTCAGGCCCCTAGCTGAGAACTGATGGTCTAATTGAGCACCATATTTGGGTTTGGGAAGGAACATCTCCCCGGTCAGCATGGCAGAAGCCTGGGGAATGTTTTGCCTTCCTCTGCAGCACGACACACAGGTCACTTGTGGGTGAATACTAATGTAAGTGGTGGATTCTCCATCATGGGAAGGCTTTAAATCAAGCATTGAGGATGTTGGTAACTCAGTCGGAGGCTACGGTTTTATGCCAGGAATGGGCGGTGAAGTTTTGAGGACTGCCCCTTCCACCCATAAGTCAATGAGTCTGAGCCATGCTTTAGCCAAACACACATTACTGGGCTCCATAGGGAATAAGTGATTACTATGTAATGAGCCTTCGTGGGTACAACCCACTTCATCAGAACTGAGAAATCAGGGAAATATAAAGCAAAGAGTAGAGAGTGGGGAGAAAGACAAAGAAGGGGTAGAAAAAACGAGAAAAAGAGAAAAAGAAAAGAAAATGGGGGAGGAAGGGAGAGTCACATATCATTAAGAGGACTTCTGGGAAGATTAAGTGGGATGGGTGCTATGTTTGTGAATATCAAAGGTGGGGATTTGTAATGTGTCAGATAATTGAGATCCTTGTTGGGTCCTAGGTTACACGTATCAAACTTGCAAATGAATTCCAGTTCAGATGTTTCCCTTTGTAATTTGGTCTGAAAACCTATTCGTAATAATGCAGTTACCTTAAGGTCCGCTATAGTATGTTCTGTGGTAGGTGTTCTCCTACAGGTTTATGTGCATTCAAATTCCTGATGTATGATTTGTGTCCATGCAGCTTTTGGCACAGGGACTATCCAGTTTTGTCCAATGTACCTGGCAGAGAGGCATTGCTGGCACAGGATGGCATATATCACATTAGTGGAAGTGCAGGTGTTGGAGCCCCTGATGGTGTGGCTGCTGTGGTTAGGTCCAGTGATGGTGTCTCCGGTGTAGATATGCAGACAGAGCTGGCAATAGAGTTTGTTCCAAGGAAAAGTTCCACGGTTAGTATTTCTGTGGTAAGTCGTGTGGCTGTTGGTGAGTATTTTCTTGAGGATGGGTGGCTGTCTGTAGGAAAGGACAGGCCTGTCTGTCACCCAGGGCCTATGAAAGTGAGGGGTCACATTACAGTATAGGCTTAGATTGTCCATAATGCACCGGAGGGGTTTAAGTTGAGGGGTAATACAGAGGAAGTCACGTTAGATGGCACTTCTGGTCTTAAAATCTGTGAATCTATAAATGAACCTGTGCCAATGGGGACAAAAATACCTTCCTGCATGGATTTCTGTTATGGAAGAGCTTGGTATTACGTTCGTTCTCTGTGAAAAGTTATTTATGTGCATTGCTGTTGCACCTGGGAACCCAAGTCACTTGCCAGGAACTCATGCTGCCAGATGCCGTTTGAACTCTCTTCAGAAAGATGGTCCCCGAGCTATTTCGTATAAATCAAGTGACAACAGGTCGATACATGCAGATGGGACAGTGCAAGAGAAGCAATGAATCATAGAATCACTGAATCCTAAGGCTCGAAGAGACCTCAGGAGGTCATTGAGCCCAGACCCATGCCCAAAATATGACCAACCCCAACTAAATCATCCCAGCCAGGACTTTGTCAAGCAGGGCTTAAAAACCTCCAGAGGTGGAGATTCCACCACCTCTCTAGGGTGACATGAGATAGGCCAGCATGACCAGCACTGGTCTCAGCAATATCATCAGTTTAGTCCCTACTAGAAGGTTTAGGTATTTTGAGGTCTCCACCCAAGGTCACCTTCAAAGGCTCCCCGCTAAATTTGACTGACTCTTGCCCATTATGCATAGACCACTCTGTATCAATGTGAATAA
This sequence comes from Carettochelys insculpta, assembly GCF_033958435.1. Taxonomy (NCBI): domain Eukaryota; kingdom Metazoa; phylum Chordata; order Testudines; family Carettochelyidae; genus Carettochelys; species Carettochelys insculpta. Next base: position 8,878,768 of record NC_134138.1, read on the forward strand.
TGACCAAAAATTGGAACAGTCTGTGTTTTTCTGGACACAGCACAGTAACTGCAGAAGTGCAGTCACAAATCACAGGCGTGCATAATTAATTCAGGAGAGATCATGTGTGTTGTAAAAAGAGGTTTTTTTTTTTAAAAAAAAAAGAACCTCAAAATCCATCAGCTTCTTTTATGCACATACAATCAGGCAGCACAAACAATTTTTATCTTGCCAATTATCAAGAAAAAAACTAATAAAACCCTTCGCAACCAAATGAAAGACATAAAAAAGTAGAAGAAAGAAAGATCATAAAATAGAATGTAAGTATCCGCCCATAAAAGAGTAAGCTTAGACCCATAAAAAGAAGAGAATCTAAATAAAAATATCCTTGCAATAAAACAATGGAAGCCAAGCACCTCATTTAATTATGATCACATACCTTTCTCATTTCACATGACCATTACTATCCATCCACCTATCTGTCCATCTATACCTTTATCTACCTAGTTGGCTCCTATAATACTACAAGCCTGATGTTTCTGAAGAGTGCCAGAAACTGGACAAGTGAGATGCCATGTTGAAAGTGATTGGATATACAGCCCATGTTCCAACATTTTTAAAGGTAAACTAACTGCTAACGGTCAACACACAAGGGTTAATCTATTACATATTTTAGAGAGTCTGTCTGTCTGTTCATTTGTTCAAGAACTCCTCCAAAACGGTAAGCACTAGGACCCCCAACTTTTATATGCTGCTTCCTCTTATTCCAACATAAAGCAAGGTTGGGGTTTGCTTGTGCCAGGAAAATGGAATGTGCCTGGAATGGAATTGCTTCTCAGAAAACCATACAGAAAAGAGACAGAATCACCAGACAGGAGAAAGGAGCTGGCTGGGAGTACACCACACCCCGTTTCGGGACTGCTCTAGCCCTGAGTCGTCCACTCCTCCGGCACCCTTCAGGGAGGGCAGTGAGGACTGAACCTACTCCCTCCACCAATTAGGATAGGAACATGGCTGTCTGTTCCCCTTTGTCAGGGAATGAGGGGAAATCATAGAGTTTTCTGCATTCTGGCTGAGGAGTGCAGGAGACAGACAAACCTGGATTCGCTCCAGCCAGGGGACATGCACTCCTCTCCTGGCTGTGTCCACTGGAGCTGCAGTGGCCATGGAGAGGCGCTTCTCCTTTGGTCCAAGCTGCTGCAGTGAGAGAGGGTGGGTGATGTCCCCTCTCCCTGGGGTAGCCTGGGGAGTGAACTCCTCCTCCCCACGCCCACCCCAGAGCAATGATTCAATGAATCACGGACATTTCATTTTATTCCTCCCGCCAAAAAAAAAAAAAAATATTCAGGGTAAGGGCCTGAGCCATGCTGGGAAAATTTTCTAGTATAGTTACAAGGATGCTATTGATAGCTCATTGGAAAGCAACGCAACATGGGGTTCACTCCACCAGATAAGTCTCAGTTTCACAACTCCCTGGTAATGCCTCTTGCTTGTCATTTACAACGACCGATGAAAAAGTTCACTGGAGCATTCGCATCCACCCAGAATTTCCTATGGATGTGGGAAAGGATGTGCCCACCCCACACTGGCCAAGGGGGTGGGGCCAGTGCTATTGGGTGGAGAAGACCCTGCCCCCACAGCCCTGCTAGGCATGCTCAAGATGCAGCTCTGGTATAAAGGCCAGGGAAGCCAGCCAGTTGGGGCTGGCCACCAGGAGAGAAGGAACTCCTACCCTAGACTCAACAGCTGCAGCCACCACCACTGCCATCACCGGTGCCACAGCCACTGCCTGAGGAGGAGCACTGCCAGCCTGAGAAGGTCCGGCCAGAGCCTGAGTGGTGCCTTACATCTGGAACAGGGTAGAAAGTAGCCCAGGGCAGGGTCCCAGGAGGATGACCAAGTGAGATCAATATGTTGTGGAAGGATTCCCCACTGAGCTGGTGTTTGGGGGCACACACACCACCAACTGGATCCTGGGCTGGGGTCTGGTGGAGAGGAAGGGCCTGGTAGGGTTGCCAGATTTTTGGAAAATATACTCAGGACAGGCAGCCCCAGCTGCAGGATCTCCAGGGTGACTGTCTGTCCCACATAAGTTTTCCAAAAATGGGCATGAGCCAGGGGTCCCTGTGGCTGGGAGCTGGTTAGGGCACAACTCCCTGCCAGCAGTCACAGACATGGGATCCCCAGCTGGGCACGGGGATGGGACCCCCGCAGCACTGTGGGATCCACAGCTGGAAGCAGGGAACCCTGACTGGGAGCAGAGGACCCCACAGATCCACAGCTGGGAGCTAGCTGGGGCCAGAGCCTCTGCTGGCAGTCCCAGCCACAGGATGGAATTTCTCTGACAAGTCCCACATCCCCCATTTATGCAAAAATGTCCAGCTGGGCATTTCTGTGTAAATGCAGGATACAGGACTTGTAAAGGAAATTTGGGACTCTCTGCACATTGTGGGACATCTGGCAACTCTAGGGCCTGGGCTCCCCTACCCTCACCCCTGTGTCCCAAAGGAAGGGGGACCAAGAACTGCTGAAATTGACCAGGCTATGGGGTCTGATTGGCGATATTGACTAGGCCTCTGAGGCCGGACTGGGTAATGTTGACTAGGCCACAGAGGCCTGACAATGGGTTGGAAGCCCTCAAGAGAGGAGTGGGGCTGGAGGCCCTGCAACAGTATGGATTATTAAATAGTTATAAGTTGTCCATGCATATGCTGTAGCTGCATGGGTCCCAAGATATGAGAGAGACAAGGCGAGGAAAGTAAAATCTTTTTAGGAAATATTAAGTTGGAGAGGAAGGCAGCTTTTGTGGTGAAGCTTGTCTATCTTGGCTGCAGAAGTTAGTCCAATAAGAGACATTATCTCCCTCACCTTGTCTCACTGGCGAGTTGTCAATGTCGTGTCCACTTACATATTTTTTTTTTTTAAGCCTTGCTCATTTCATTAGGAGCCAGGAGTTTTTTATATAGAAGCTGTTTATGATGTAAAGGGCAGCCTGGCTGGAAGTGAATGCATTAGCAACGCTACGTAGTGTGTGCTGTGGCTGTTCCAGGCCATGGTCGCATTGTAAATTACATGTCAGGTATTTATACAACCTTGGCTGAAAGCACAAAGGACGACTTTAATGCTGTGAAGTGACTGAGCTGGGGGAAGGGAAGTTAAGAACAGCAGTGATAGGTCAGATCAATGGTCATCTAGCCCAGTATCATGGCATCTGACAGTGTCCAGTGCCAGATGCTTCAGAGGGAATGAAAAGAAAGGGCAATTAAGAAGTGATCCATCCCCTGTCATCCACTTCTTGTAGTCGGAGCCAATGGTTACACAGAACATGGAGCTGAATATCTGACCATCTGCCGCTGATGGGTCTGTCTTCCATGCACTTACCTAATTCTTTAACTCAGCTATGCTTTATCACAGCATCCCGTGGCAAATCAGTTCCACAGGGTGATTGTGCCTTGTCGGAAGTACTTCTTTTTGTTTGCTTTAGACTTGTGGCCTTTTATTTCATTAAGGCTACGTCTACATGTGAACGCTACATCGAAATAGCTTATTTCGATGTAGTGACATTCTACACGTCCTCCAGGGCTGGCAACGTCGACGTTCAACATCGACGTTGCGCGGCACCACATCGAAATAGGCGCTGCGAGGGTACGTCTACACACCATAGTAGCACACATCGAAATAAGGGTGCCAGGCACAGCTGCAGACAGGATCACAGGGCGGACTCAACAGCAAGCCGCTCCCTTAAAGGGCCCCTCCCAGACACAATTGCACTAAACAACACAAGATCCACAGAGCCGACAACTGGTTGCAGACCCTGCGCATGCAGCATGGATCCCCAGCTGCAGCAGCAGCAGCCAGAAGTCCTGGGCTAAGAGCTGCTGCACACGGTGACCATAGAGCCCCGCAGGGGCTGGAGAGAGAGCGTCTCTCAATCCCTCAGCTGATGGCCGCCATGGAGGACCCGCAATTTCAATGTTGCGGGACGCGCAACGACTACACGGTCCCTACTTCAACGTTGAACATCGAAGTAGGGTGCTATTCCAATCCCCTCATGGGGTTAGCGGCTTCGACGTCTCGCTGCTTAACGTCGATGTTAACATCGAAATAGCGCCCAAAACGTGTAGCCGTGACGGGCGCTATTTCGAAGTTAGTGCTGCTACTTCGAAGTAGCGTGCACGTGTAGACACGGCTTAAGTGACCCCTAGTTAGGGCTACTATGTGAATAGATGATTAACACTTCCCTCTGGACCGGCTTTACACCGATCGCGATCTTAGACACCTATATCATATCCCTCCTTAGTTGTCTCATTTCTAAGATGAAGAGACCCAGGTTTTTTTTAAATCTCTATTCATATGGAAGCCTTTCCACACCCCAAATAATTTGTGTTGCCCTTTCCTTTGCCAGTTCTAAGGGTATGTCTGTACTATGCAGAAGATTGACATGGTCAGGGATTCAATTTCATGCTCCTTCTCGAGACACATGAAATCAAACTATATGGAGTCGGCAGTTGACCCCTGTACTCCTCAATACCGCGAGGAGTAAGGGAAGTCAACAGGAGAGTTTCTCCCTTGATCCTCCATGAAGGCAACCAGATAAGTCGACTGCAGATAAGTGGATTCTAGCTACTCAATTGCCATAGCTAGAACTGCATATCTACAATCGATTTACCTGCCTAGTGTAGACCTGCCTTAATAGATTTTTTTGAGACAGGATGAACAGAAATGCACACAGTATTCAAGGAGTAGGTGTAGTCTGGATTTATATAGTGGCATTACAATATTTTCTCTTTCATTACCTATCAAATTCCTGATGGCTCCTAACCTTCTCTTAGCTTTTTTGACTGGCACTGCACATTGAGCAAAAGTGCCCATTGTTTTAGTGCACGTCTGAGCCACAGGTCCCTGGAACAGCTCACAAGGTGGGAGGAAATTCCAGTATCTTATCCACCCATTAGTCCTCTGCAGAGTCAGTAGTATCTGGGAGTCAATATTTCTAGCAAATGGTTGGATGATCCTCAGTAAGTTCCCACCATTCTGTAGGTCCAGCAGCTGACAGTTCCATGTGGTAAAGAGGCATTTCTCATGCAGAATAATTGGTCACATGGTATTGAATATAAAACAGCATGATGTGGCCTTGGATTTGGGTGTGCTACTCCCAGCAGTGGCTACACTATCTAAACTGAAGTGTTCCTCGGTGGTCTCCCAGAATCTCTGAGAAGGTCATATCGGTCTTGCTGAGGCTTGAAAACTAAGCAGCTCTTCATTTATGGAAACCCTTTAGAACAGGGGTCAGCAGCCTTTCTTAGGCGGAGATCTGAAACTTGACTTTTTGACCTCTACGGACAGTGCAAATGATGGTGATGCTTTTTAAAGTCACTGATAGTCCTACTTACAACGGCACCGTTAATACACAAACAGTTAAGCTCTGCATCTTAATTTTGGATGTGGTCAGTAGCATGAGCTGGTCTTTTGTTACTCTACAGGTGGCATTGCCCTGAGCAAGCTCCCGGCTGCATGGGGGGAAGGGGAGCAGGGCTGAGCTCCCACATCACATGCCAATGAAAATCAGCTCATGTGCCCCTCTTGGCACCAGTACTTGGGATTGTTGACCCCTGTGTTAGAAGATCCCACTGGTCAAGTGCATGTGTGGAGCTCTTGAAACCCCTGTTTCAATTCCTAGTCATGACCAAGTTGAGAACTGTCATGTAAGTAAAACGTATCTTCCCCAAATGCCCCCGAGGTCTTATTATAAGGCAGTAATCAGCAGCCCAGGTCTGCAAAGTGCCTGACAAGGAAATCTGCTACAGAAAGAGGTAAGTATGGAGTGGGTTGAGCTCTCTGCAGTCTGGTGTCCTGCTCAGCATCAGCTGCTTCCTCAGAATTTTCACATAGTTCCCTCCTGGGTGGTTCTAGAATAACCCACCTGGGTCGAACTTGCTTTCTGACTGTCTCAGTTAGTGGTTTCATTGTCCTACTCAAAAGCACATGCATGTGTTCTTATCCTCATCGCTTATTTGTGGCATCATTGGTAAGGGATCCCAGTACCTCTTTCCACCCTACTCTGGTGCATCGGTAACTCCCAGAAAGAGAGCTAGAATGGGAACTGAGGCGATCTGGATAAATGACACTCTTTGTGGGAGTACATCTACTTACAAATACAAAACTGACAATGTGACCCTCAGTTAGATATCTCCCAAGTGTCCTTATTAACAGATTTCTGCTGATTCCAGGCATCTTTCCAAAGGGAGAGAAGAGAGCAGAGAGAGAACTTTCTCCAATAATGAGACCTGCTGGGAGACGTTACTCTACTCTTTAAAATACAGGTTGCCCATAACTGCTAGCCATCACATTTAGCAGCATCGGTGTCAGTCAGCAGAAAGCCCAGCTGCTCAACCACTGTCCATTGCTTTTAACTTTCTGTTCTTAAAGAAGGAAGAGAATTCCCCCATCCCTGAGAAGCAAAATGAGCCTGTCCCATCATTGCAGTTACAAATTTGTTCATGGGGGAGCGATACGTCCTTGGGAAGAGAAAGAGGTAGCTAGTCAGGTAGCTAGTTAGCATTAGCTCAGCTGATGAAATTGATGAAGTGCACACAGAAATGTTGTGAGCCTTAGGTTACGTCTACACTACCAAGTAAATTTGATTTTATTAACTGATTTTATTACACTGGGTTTTATAAATTCAAGTTTTAGTATCCTCACTTCCCACAAAGTCGAGTTAGTGCTGCCACACTAGAGTGACCAAACATAGACTGTTGCAGCAGTGCATTCTGGGAACCTATCCCACAGTTCCCTCAGCCCTGCATTCTACACCCTCCCTGCTGGTCCTGCTGCATCCCCACAGCTGGCAGAGCTCACCATACTGTCTGGTTCCTGGGTCTCCGCAGCTTGGGCGAGCTGGGAAATTGACCAGTGTTGCTGTGCCTGGCTCACAGGAGCTAGGAGCCAGGTGCAGCCAGGAACCAGAAGCTGCGCTGGTCAGTTTCCCAGCTCCCAAGAGTGGCAGGGAGCCAGGAGCCAGGTGCAGCAGCACTGTGAGTTTCCCAGCTCCTAGCCACTTTGAGGAGCTGGGAAACTGACCAGGGTTGTTGTTCTGGTCAGTTTCCTGGCTCCCATGAGTGGCAGGGAGCCCAGAGCCAGCTGCAGTAGCACCAGTCACCCTCTAGAGGCTAACGAATATGATTCAAAGACATGGCACTTTCACGCTAGCCTTTATCGAACTGTTAAATTCAAACTTGATGCTGCACCCAACCAGTTCCAATGATATTATGATATCGATATTAATGCTACAGTCAAGATAACTGCCTTAAGTTCAAATTTATCTTGTAGTGTAGATGTAGCCTTGGTTAATTCTGACAATTGAAATCACAGTAAAAGCAGTTACATAAGTATGAGTGAAAAATAGTAAAGTGCTTTTTTCTATTGCTCATAATTGCTATTTTACATTGTGTCTGCTTCTGACCTTATGGAAACCCCTGCAAACAAAGATAGAAGAAAAAGTAAGTGATCATTCCCAGGGGAAGGAATTGGGCCAGATGTCCTACCTAATTGTCACATGTCACTATTCCAGCATCTCAATAACAGGTTAAATAGCCACATTCTTTATACATTTTTTTCTATTCCATCACATGTGTCTGGGACCAAGCTCTGAGCCTCTAACTGTGCAGGGTATTCCAGCTACCCATATGGATGCTGTCTACCCTAGAAGCATCTGTCTACAGAAGCTACTGTCAGAAAAGAAGTTTTGAGAAAACTTCTGTCGACAGATCATATCTACACATAAAAGTGAACCAATCTTTTGATCTACTCTGTCAACGAAAGGCGCCCCCCAGACCATCTATATGACTTTTTTGTCAACAGTTTCTGGCAACAAAATGCATTTTGTGTGCAGATGCTATGCGAGCTTTGTTGACAAAACCCGTTTTGTCTACAAAACTCTCTACTATATACATAGCCGTGAGGTATTCCGGCTAAACATACTTTAACTTTTGACTGTTAGCACCTTACTTGCATCAATTAGCCATTGCAATAGTTTCAAAATACGAATGCAGTTTGCTGAATGGTTACCTCCTTTTAAAAATAACTTTAGAAGTAATCTGTCTGGCTACAGTTACACTACAACGCTCTGTCAACAGAAATCACCTGTTGGGAGACATTTCCAGACAAAACTTCTGTTGACAGAGTGTGGCCACACACGAAAGCCAATTGGAAGAGCGCTCCGTTCTGTTGACAGAGCAACCAGACTGCCTGGCTGCTCTCTTGACAAAACAGGCACCTGGAAGCATCGCGGACAGGGCTGTCCATTGTTGTGGTTGCCATGTCTTTGGAGAGAGGCCCCTTGGGGGTGTTTACACAGCTTTTCTGTTGACAGAGTCAGTCAACGGCAGATTTTGAGGCACAATGCTGCCATCGAAAGTGCTGTGTTTTGTCAAGATAAGGTTGACAAATCCCATTTTGGGTGTGCACCTGCCATGAGTTTTGTTGATAAAAGTGTGGTTTTGCTGGTAAAAATTGCTAGTGTAACCATAGCCTCTGTCTGTCTGCCTGTCTGTCTTTCCCATGCAGAGGCCTGAGTGAGAAAGACAGGGTATATTGGTGCTGAAGACTGTTCTTAGCTAACGTTTTGGTAAGCTGGCTTAAAAAGAAGTGACCAGAAGTTTAGCAGCGGTGACCACCAAACAGCTCCCAGTACTTTGGAAACCAGACACTTTATTTAGGTGCCTAAATATAATACTTAGAAGCCCAATTTTAGTCTCCTGTTTCTAAGACCCTTGGGCTGAAGGAGGGTTGACTTCATTTTGGCTCACTGGTGAATATTACTGTACCAACAAGAGGTGTAATGTGCTGCCGCCTTCCCTGTGGGGCATGACTTACCATGCTACGTAACCATGATCAGACTGATTGTGTCTCTCTCTTTTAGCCTTCCCGTCACCAAATCTGAACACCATGCATGTAAAATCACTAGAAGCAGCCAAGTCTTTGGTCACCTCGTGGAGTCTCTGGCACTGCTGCCATCCCAGCATAAAAACTGTGATATGGAGTGAGGGCTTCTTAAGAATCTCTGGTTGGACGTAAGCGGGTATCACGGCTGGAATGTTGGGTGGAAAGGACTTTTCTAAGAGGAATATTTTTTTCAGAGTTTTCTAAACACATCAGATTCTGGGTCTCCCTGGTGTCTTCTGGGAGTTTGTTCCACAGCTTGAACCCTTCATAGAATCACAGAATAGAGCTGGAAGAAATCTAAAAAAGCCATCAAGTCCAGCCCCCTGCTCTAAGCAGGACCAAACCCATCAGATCAGCACCGCCAGGGCTTTGTCAAGGCAAGACTTAAACACCTCCAGGGATGGAGACTCCACTACTTCCCTGGGTAGACCATTCCAATGCTTCACCACCCTCCTCGTGAAAAAGGTTTTCCTAATGTTCAACCTGGACATTTCCAACCACAACTTGAGACCACTGTTCCGTGTTCTGCCATCCGTGACCACTGTGAACAGCCTCTCTTCAGCTTCTTTGCAGCCTCCCTTCAGCAAGTTGAAGGCTGTTATCAAGTCCCCCCTCAGTCTTTTCTTCTGCAGATGAAACAGTCCCAATTCCCTCAACCTTTCTTCATGGGTCATATGCTCCATCCCCCTAATTATTTTGGTCACCCTCTGCTGGACCCTCTCCAGTGTATCCACATCCTTCCTCTAATTGGGGGCCCAGAACTGGACACAGTACTCCAGATGCGGCCTCACCAAAGTCGAATAAAGAGGAATAATCACTTCTTTGGATCTACTGGCAATGCTCGTCTTGATGCAACCTAATATGCCACTTCTTTGTGATCTGCTTTGTCCTGGAGGAGCACCTTCACTGTGGTGGGTTATGGAGGAAAGTGTGGTCTATGAACTAGATGGAGCTTGAGCCACTAAGATTAGAGCCGTTTTTAGGGCATGGTTCTTTAGTGGTCTTTTAAACATTGTACTAATGTATGGTAAGAGATGGCCAGGCAGAAGACACCCCCCATCCCCCACACGGAAATCACAGAATTGTTTTTTATCTCTCCAGAATGCCAAACCCTCAGACATTTCTTTGGTATTTAAAAGGTTTCTCCTAACAGGAGTTTCCTGGTTTTATGACTTATGGGAATATAATTCTCTACCTGACTTGTATGAAGTTTTTTCTGGAATAAAACAGTTCCCTTGCTATCTTTGGGAGTGCAAGTTTATCATTGGCCAGTCTTATGACCGACCGCGTTTATTATGAATGTTGCTCTTTCCCTTGGCATTCCAGGTTCTGCTTGATTGTGACCTTGGAACAGAATTACGCTCTCCATAACACTGAAGTTTCTGAGCTAATCTGAGGAGGGTTTATTTCTGTGCCACATAACGCGAGCTCCCTAATGAAGCAATCTCTTCACCTGTTACTTCATGTGTGCAGTCAATTAGCAGGCCATTTCCCTTCCTGAGATCATTATCCATTATCAGCTACTCCTTCAAATGATTTGGGTCAGCTGGGTTAAAAGGATATTAAAAGCTTTCTCCTCTTGCCTTGCATTTTGGCATAAACCATGGAAATGGACGGGAGCCTGGGCAGAAGCACATACATATGGGGTGTGAGAAATGTGGAGATTTCTTCCATCAGAGGCTGCTCTATTTAATTAACTTCCTGGAGTACCGTATCTAAATTGCTTCTTGAAGGCCCCGGGTCCTCTTTGCATGACTGCCTCAGCCCAGGCAGCCATTTCTGATGACATTTATTTTTCAGATTCTTTATGGCTCTTTGAGGACTCCTTTTTTCATTCCCACTCCAGCTGGCTTATCCTGCATCAGAACCACTGTGAGTCCTGATGGATACACATGTATCTGTTGATATTCCAAAGCCCTCTTCACAAATGCCTTCCATGGTCCATCGTGACATATTGAGATGAATAATGTTATTGCCATTGTGTTAAAAGCATAACTGTAAATGGATGCGCTGGGCACCTGCCTGTATTCACAAGCAGAGCAGCTCTCTGCTTTGATGGGCAATCTCCCATGGAAAGTGAAGGTTCTGAACACCTTCATGTTGGTGATTTAATACCTTCCAGATGAGTACAGAGATGCTATTTTGCTGGACAGTGTCTTCACAAGGACATAAGTCCATTGTTTTTGAGGTGTATGGTGGAGGGGGCAGCGGGGAATAATCCAAGGACAAGGCCACATTCTTTGATGTTCACTATGACATTAGTAGGCATCCTTCAGTCTGCATAGACTATGGATCGCGCCCTTTAAAGTTTCAATTGAGGACTTCATTTACAGTGTCTGTTGTGACTATAAAAACCCACACGAGAGTGACAGTCCTTGCTGCATCTCTTGCAGATGTAGTGGGTGTCTGGCAAGTCCTTATTGTGCTTTCTGTGCACTCGCTTCTCCTCTGCTAGCTGTCTGATCTTCATCTCGTCCTTCTGAAGGCCCTTGTGTAACCCCTGCCTCCATCTGCTGCGGTCGTCTGCTAGATCTTCCAAGTTGTCCAGCTCAATGTCTACCTCTCTCAGGTCTTTCTTGCAGACATCTTTGTAGCGCAAGTGGGGGCGTCCGGGAGGTCTTTTGCCAGAGGCTAGCTCACCATACAGGATGTCTTTTGGAATCCTTCCATCGTTCATCCTGTGGACGTGGCCAAGCCAGCGGAGTCGGCGCTGCCTGAGGAGGGTGTGCATGGTTGGGATTCCAGCTCACTCGAGGACGGCTGTGTTGGTCACTCTGTCCTTCCATGATATTCCAAGGATGCGCCTGAGGCAGCGCAAGTGGAAGACGTTCAGCCTCTTTTCCTGGCAGGCATACAGGGTCCAAGTCTCGCTGCCATAAAGGAGGGTGCTGAGGATGCAGGCTCTGTAGACTTGCATTTTGGTGTGAGTGTACAGCTTGTTGTTATTCCACACTCTCTTGCTGAGTCTGGACAGAGTTGTGACCGCTTTTCCAATCCTCTTATTTAGCTCAGTGTCCAACGACAGGGTGTCAGTGATGGTGGACCCGAGGTAAACGAACTCGTGGACAACCTCTAACGTATAGTTGTCAATGCTGATTGATGGGGATTCAGCAAACATCCTGACCGAGTACATTCGTCTTCTTTAGGCTGATGGTAAGCCCAAAGTCCTTGCACGCAGCTAACAGGGAAGGGCGTTTGCCTCTGGGCAAAGCGTCCTAGAGGAGCTTGGGTGAGTGTGGGATTTGGGGGGCTGTGTGGTGAGCTGGTGGGTGAATGTCTGTCTGTCTGTGCAGCTATGTTACTTTGCAGAGCCTGAGCTTGTGCTGTGCAGAGAAGAGCAGTTTGCAAGGTGTGAATTGGGGGAGTTCCCTGCCAGGTGAGCCTTCAAGGGCTGAATAGACTGGAGGCAAGGCTTTGAGCCAGGCCTGACCAGCCAGCAGCTCTCCCTATAAGAAGGGAGCTCCCAGCGAACAGGGGGCAGCAGCTAACAGGGAAGGGAGTTTGCCTCTGGGAGTTTGCCGAGGGAGAAGCCCCGTGTTTGTCCTTTTCAGGTATGGTGTTCCACCTGTGCCCTGCAAGGCAGCACTACCAGGAAAAGAAGTCTCTGAAGAAAAGAGCCTGAAGAGTGATGGGGGAAGGTGGACCTGGGGGCACTGAGAGCAGCTGGGGGGAGAGGGGCCAGTGCAGGGAGGAGGGCGGACATGGGAGCAGATGGGGGGTAGTGGGTTGGGGAGGGTCCTATGGTGATGGTAGCTGGGGGGGGGCGAAAGCTAGGGAGGAGGGTCCCGGGGATATGAGGTCATGGCTCCACAGGGAGCTATGGTGACATGGTGACAGGGGGGTATGAAGTAGTAGGATCCTTAACCACATTCTCCACACCCCACTGCCTTGTGGGTTATCCTGGGAAGGAGAGAGGCTAAGGGAGTAAACCCTGACAGAAAATCCGGAGTGGAGTCCGAAGGCGGTTCGGTGTCAACTTCTGGCACTGTCCCAGCAACTCCTGCAGCTGAGCTGGTACCAGATGTGGAGGTGATCCTCTCCTTTGGACTATATCAGTAAAGCCGAGAGGGGGACACTGGTGTCTGGGCAGCCCAGAGTCTCCATAACAAATGCCCAGGCTTGCGCCCGGAGAGGTACTCCAGCATCGCTGAACAGCGTTGCATCAACATGGGAGGCAACAGTTACCGGTTATTAGCTCTTGCTCGATTGGCGTAGAGAACGAGCGCCAGGGGTTGCCTTCGATGGTGGGAGGGATCCTCGCATCTCACTGGACAGTCACCGCCCGCCTCAAGCTGGGCAGCCCCCAGCCAATAGGGTATTGTCCCGCCACAGTTCACCTGCCTCGCTGGGTGCGTGAGGCTTAAGGTTCCTGAACCTGACAAGTGACTGAAATTTGGGCACCAGGCAAACCAATAAGGAAATCAACAAGAAATGAGAAACATCAACAATTCAAGCTTGCTTGCTGGAATGTGCGGACCATGCTGACCGGCTTGACCGAAGATCTTCAGGCCATCAGTGACACCCGCAAGACCGCTGTCATCAACGAGGAACTGAAGAGGCTCAGAGTTGATATCGCTGCACTGCAAGAGACGCGACTCGCAGATTCGGGATCTCTAAAGGAAAAGGACTACACCTTTTTCTGGCACGGTAAAGCCCAAGAAGAACCCAGAGAGCATGGTGTTGGCTTTGCTGTCAGAAACACCCTTCTACAAATGGTGGATTTAGTGATGGGCGGATCAGAAAAACTTCTTCGGATCACGCTTCAAACTTGCGCCGGTCCTGTCTGTCTGTCTGTCTGTGCAGCTATATTACTTTGCAGAGCCTGAGCTTGTGCTGTACAGAGAAGAGCAGTTTGCAAGGTGTGAATTGGGGGAGTTCCCTGCCAGGTGAGCCTTCAAGGGATGAATAGACAGGAGGCAAGTCTTTGAGCCAGGCCTGACCAGCCAGCAGCTCTCCCTATAAGAAGGGAGCTCCCAGCGAACTATGACATTACGCATCACCTAATTATTCCTAGAGGTGTGGTAAATAATCTAGCCTAGAAGTGGTAGGAAGTGTAATTTAATTGGTAAGGTACTGACTTATAAATCCAGAGATTTGGGTTTGAACCACATGGCTTTGGGCAAGCCTCTTGGGTCTCCCTGTGGCTCGGTTTCCCATGGGGATAAATGCCTTCCTACCTCACAGAGGTATGCAGAAGGTAAAGTCTATTAATGCTTATTAGTTGTTAGCTCAGATACTAAGGAACCCAGATAGAAGGGAAGGAAGCTCTAAGAGGAGCGTAAGTACTAATTAGTTAACTTGGAAAGCAGGTTGTAGGCTAAGAATGGCACACTGTGTCCAACTAGCCCAGTATCCTGTCTTCTGACAGTGGCTAATGCCAGGTGTCCCAGAGGGAGAGAACAGAACAAGGAATCATCAGGTAAATATCAAGGCATGGAAAAGGGTTTTGGCAGTGAGAAAGAAGGGAAATTTACTGTGATGGAAACAAGATTTGGGAATATGCAGGATGTGAGGGGTAAATGTGACAAAGGAATTGAAGCTGACACCAACTGTGTGACATCCCAGAAGATTAGGGCTGAAAGAGACCTCAGCATGTCATCTGGACCAACTCCCTGTTCAAAGCAGAACCAAACCCAACTAAATCATACCAACCAGGGCTTTATCAAGCTGGGACTTAAAAATCTCTAAGGATGGCACTTCAATCACCTCCCTGCGTAACCCATTCCAGTGCTTCACCACACATCTAGTGAAACAGCTTTTTCCTAATATCCAACCTAGACATCCCCAATTACATCTTGAGAAAATTGTTCCTTGTTCTGTTGTCTGCCATCACTGAGAACAGCCTCTCTCCAACCTCTTTGGAATGCCCCCCTCCAGGTGGCTGAAGACTTCTATCAAATTCACCCCTGCACACACACTCTTCTCTTCTGCAAACTTAATAAGCCCAGTTGCCTCTGCCTCACCTCATCAGTCATTTTCCCCAGCTCCTGAATCATTTTCATTGTTCTCCACTGGACTGCGTCTGATTTCTTTTCTTTTCTGTAGTGGGGGCTCAAAACTGGATACAGAACTCCAGATATAGCCTCATTAGTGTCAATGCAAGGGAATAATCACTTCCTTAGATCTGCTGGCAATGTTCCTATTAATTCAGCCCAGTATGTTGTTAACCTTCTGAGCAATAAGGGCACAACTCTTGATTCATATCCAGCTTCTCATGCAGTGTAATCCTCCGGTTCTTTTCTGCGTAATTGCCACTTAACCAGTCGGTCCCCAGCCTGTAGCAGTGGTTGAGATTCTTCCATCTTATGTGCAGGCCACTGTACTTCTCCTTGTTGAACCTCACCAGATTGCTTTTGGCTCGATCCCCCAATTTCTCTAGGTCACTCCGAACTCTATCCCCACCCTCCAGCATATCTACATTTCCCCACAGCTTAGTGTCATCCACATACTTGCTGAGGGTGCAATCCAGATCATTAATGAAGATGTTGAACAAAACTGACCCCTGGGGCACTCCACTTGATACCAGCTGCCAACTAGACACGAAGCCCTTGATCAATATCTGTTGAGTCCAACAATCTAGCCAACTTTCTTTCCACCATATAGTCCATGTATATATTTACTTGCAGTGTGGATTTCAGCTACCAGATGTCCCCATGTACTGTACAGCTGACAGGCACAATGTAGCCATTGATGGTAAATAAATGAGGCATAGCTGGAATTGAAGTTGTGTGGAAAGCTGTTTGTTTGTGTCCATGGTTGGGCATTTTTTTCATAAAGTCCTTCTGTTTAAAGAGCACTGTGATTCCATATAGCAGAGCATGGTGTCGGAAGAAAATCCGCATGAGCAAACATTCTTGACTGCAAACAAAATGCTTAATTTTGCTGCTGCAGCTGGTTTGCACATTCACAGATACACAAAATAGCTGGTGTAAATGTGAGCTTGGGAGGCAGGGAAGAGACAGAAGAGCCTGCCTGAAAGGAGGTGGTGGAGGGGCCAATCATTCTTGACCTGCATAGGTGGACTTGACACTTGCCATTGTGATATATATATACCTGAGTGCAGCTGAGCCCAATATAGCCCAAATGCTAATTCCTCCTATTTTATCAATGCTCCACAACAAATCATCAGCTCATGGGAATAAGGGGACTTCGAAGTAGGTGGTGTCCTTTCAAAAAGGAGCCCCGTCCGGATGAGATGCGCGGCGGCGAAGCGTGTCAATTTCTAAGTGCCACGGCCACCCGCATGCTAATGAAGTGCTGAATATGCGTTTCAGCGCTTCATTAGTAATAGTAAACTTCGAAATGGCCATTTGCGTGGCCATTTCAAAGTTTGGGGCTAGTGTAGATGTAGCCTAAGAGGCTCTACTGAATAAGGGAGAATTTTTAAAATAGGTCATTCCTTTGCATTCTGTTCATTAAATAGCTGCTTATTTCACAGTCACAGACAGGTAGGTAAAACAGGCTGGTGCATATGGAGTGGATCTGGGCCTACCTGCCTCAGTTTCTTTGTCTAAAATTTGCAACTAAAAATACTTTTCTTCCAGCCAGGAATGTCTCAAAATCACGGACAGGTAGGTAAAAGTGCATATGGAGCGTATTCATCGATTAGTTATAATAATACTTTGCATTTCTATAGCAGTGTTGACACAAAGACCAGTGAATGCTTTTCTAAACCTACTCCCTTGCCCTAGCCTCAGGTAGCTCAGAAGGGATGGTCTGTGGTCACTTCTCCCACCACTTAGGTGGGATGGGTAAGGAAGTGAACCCTAGATCTGCAATTGCTCTTAGGGTCTAGTGATAGCCAATAGATTGAGATTTCAGTGGAGTGGATTGTTCTCAGTAGTGACAGATGTCAGAACAAGGAGCAATGGCTTGAAGTTGCAGAAGGAGAGGAATAGGTTAGATATTAGGGAAAACTACTTCACCAAGAAGGTGGTGAAGCACTGGAATGCGTTGCCTAGAGAGGTGGTGGATTCTCCATCCCTAGAGGTTTTTAAGTCCTGGCTTGACAAGATCCGGGCTGGGGTGACTTAGCTGGGGTTGATCCTGCTTGAAGCAGGGGGCTGGACTAGATGACGTCCTTAGGTCCCTTCCAGCCCTATGATTCTATGATTCAATGGATGTACATTTATGGAACCGGGCCTCAGAAAATGCCCTCCCCACCTGGGACTGCAGGGGGATGGAGGGAGGTGCAATGGAATTTACCAAGATGGAATATGTGTTTTGTCCCCAATGTGGTACGAAAAAGTGAACTGCAGAGCTAAGAACCCTCACCCCACCACTCGGGGTAAAATCTTGGTCCCATTTAAACCGATGGATATTTTGTTATTTGACTTCAGCAGGACCAAGCTTCCACTCTGAGAGTCCTGGCTTGTAGCCCAGTGTCTTAACTTAGGGTTACCATATAAAAAAGAGGACACCCCTGAGAGGGAGGGAGTGTTCCTATCAGGATTTACCAACTCACATTGTATTAATGTGTTATGGTAAATATAGTACATTAATACAACATGAGTTAGTAGCTACTGATACAGATACACTCCCTTTTGTGGGACTCCTCCTTTTTGCAAGGTCAGATATGGTAACCCTACTTAACTACAGTATTATCCTTCTTCCTCCAACCTGGCGTAGCCCAAGGACTAGTGCATTTCAGCAGCAGCCCTGGGAACTACAAGTTGCGGACTAGGCACTGCTGCATGCTGGGATGACAGCCTAGTTCCTGCCAGGATGTGCCCTCTGATCCCCGCAGGGTCTCTGCAGAGCCAGAGCTGGAAGCCACATGCAGGCTACAAGCAGAGGAGAGGGGACACTGAACTGTGATCCTGTTTTGAGGTGTTTTAGAGAATCAAGCCTGTTCCTGGTGGTTTATCTGAGTGGGTCTGGTCTGAGCTACACACACAGTAATACACAACCCGGAGCGCACCAAGGAGCCTCTGGTCTTGTCTCCCCCCATTGTGTAAGAAATCACAAGGCTTCTCCTTTGTGGAATAACCTCACCCATGGCTCGTGAACAAGAGGGGTTCCAGTCCCTTCTCTTACTGCTTTTAAATCCTACCTCTAGCTCTGCAACTGCTGGAGTAAGAAGGAGAGCTGAGGGCAGCATTTGCCTCTTTTGGGTTGCAAGCAGCTCCCCAGTAATGACCTTTCCCTGCTACCCATGGGCTGTCTTATTCAGGGAGCAGGGTCGGCACCTGGGGGTCAAGCTTGACTATTTCTGAAGAAGAAGTCGCTGGATGTTCGTCTAGCTTGGTAGACATCCCTTGGCATGGTGCACATGAGTCAATGGGCAGCCACTCTCCTCTGTTTGGTGTAATGTTCATGGACAACATACAGAGTTTGGCCATTCGGACCTGGGTTAACATGAAGCATGACCACTCCACAGCTGTCCCCTGGGTAATGATAAACCCCACAGAACATCGAGGAATGGGGCAAGAGGGAATCCCTGTGGAACAGATACCTATATAAGAGTTTGAACTGCCAGGAGAGTGCTGGCAGTCCCAGCTGGACATCGGTGAAGAAGGCAGCGGATGATTGTTTTGGTCACTGAACTTGTAACTTACGAGTGTCTGTCTATAGCATAGGGATGGCAGCTAACCACGGCTACCCTGGTGTAGACTGCAGCTGCCTCTTTCCTGCTTTCCACCTCCCCAGCTCCTGGAGGATTACTAGCAATCGCCAACACCTCCATAGCATCTTCCACCTGAGGGTCTCCAAGCACATCACAAATACTCAGTGACTGAACTAGGGAAGGTTCAGAGCACTCCTGGGTGGAAGGGAAGTATTTTAGCTCCTAGTTCCAGACCGGGAAACTGAGGCAGGTGGGCTCAGACCTGCCAAAGTATTTTAGAACCTGACTTACATTGTTTTGGGCCAAAGCATCTAAATGATTTCCCAGGGACTGACAATGAGTCATTGTCAGACCTGGGGTTAGACGTCAGAGATTCTCATCCCATCCAAGAAGCCCAAGTCCACACTGCTTCCTTCTTTCACACCTGTTTCCCCAGCTCCCATCCAACCTCTGCTTCCCCATCACAGTCCTGCCCTGCAACATAAGGCCTCCATCTCTCTCTGCTCCTGCAGCTCAGCCTGCTTTTGAGGCCTTACACTTTCCCACAGACCTATTCCTCTAGACAGATGCAGAGCGCTCTGCAGCCTCAGAAATGTTGGGCTGGCTCTAAATATCCTGGAAGCATCTGTGATGGAGTCTCCAGCATTTGAAATTCTTTAAATCAAGCTCGACATTGACTTGCTAAAAGAGACGCTCTCAGCCAAGCACAGCTCTTGGCCTGGAATTAATTCAGGGGAGTCATGGGGCTTGTGCTACGCAGGAAGGCAGACAAGGAGATCATAGTGGTCGTCTCTGGCCCTAAATGCCTGTGAGCCATGTAGCCAACCACCACCAAAGTTGGCCGGGGGACGCGGGAGCCCAGCTCTGCAACCCTGGCAGGGGTGGGGCCTAGAACAGTCAGCCTTTAGCCCCACCTACATTGCAGTGCTGGGACATCCTCTCACAGTGCCGCAGCACTTCAAATGGGCTGGAAACTAGTGGCCACCACTGCTGAAGCAGGAGTGGCAACAGCTAGAACTCTGGGCCTCTTTGAAATGCCAGGTCAACTGCCCTCTTTGCTTCCCCCTTAGCAGGCCTGCCTCTGCAGCCATGAAGCATGTGGGCACATCCAGGGAAAGCAGCTCGCCTGCAGGTGCAGAACAGTATCTCTGGTACGTGCCTTAATCCACTCCCATGGTGCTGTACTGAAGAGCATACGCCCACCTCTCCACAGCCCCCGCTGCTCAGCAGGCAGAGAGGGCTCATGAATGCCGCAGACATCTTCAACTTCCTACCAATCTGAAACATAATTCTTCCCAACGGCAACCAGAAAACTCCAGGAGTGCTCAGTGGAGCTAAAGCTGGATATGGTTCTATTGTCTCATTATATTAAATCCACTATAGAGCTCCAAGAGAGAATCGTTTACACTCCCAAACTCCAGCAGTAATTGGGATTCAGCTTCTCGACGGTGGCCTCATTGTACAGCAGCCTTCTGGGAGAAACAGGCACCAAAGCATCGATTTCCTCCACCTGGCGCTCGTGGAGCTGTCCCACATGGAAAGAAAACACAGAGTGAACTGTTTACTAGGATGCCAGGAGATGGATGGAAAACATTTCTTCTATGAGTTACGCAATCCCCGAAATTCTTCACTGGGAGAAAAAAGATACTGCTGGATTTTTATTACTTATACGACAAGAGCTTGCAAATACCTTAACTGAGATTGAGGCTCCATCACATTTGGGTCAGTACATTGTGAGAGACTGCCCATGCCCCAAACAATTCAACGTATAAATCAATAAGGCAAAAAGGGGAAACTGAGTCACACAGTGGGCTTGCATCTTAGCCAAAGTCACACTGTAGGCCAATGGCATAACCCAACATAGAAGGCATGTCTCCTGAGTTCCAGGTCAGACCCCATGCACTAGACTATGCTACCTCCCTGCTGTAAATGGAAAAGTTGTGCTATGGTTTGTCATAGACAAAAAAGATTGGCCTCCCACTTTCTACTAGGGATATGTTCCTTCACCCCGATCCTGACCTGCCCTGAGTACCTTCAACTGCCACCGAAAAGCAAGGGAATCTGCAGCCTCCCAGCACCTCTGGAAAATCTTACCATTTATTTAAAAGACCAAGCATAGTTTAAGTTTGAAAAAAAAATACCCTGGAAGATTTGGTGTTTCAATGCTGATGTTCACTGGAGGTCTGCCATTGATTTCAATTGGCATGGAACTAGCATCTAAGACAGCTGTGCAAAACATCCCCTGGAAATCACTGGCAGAGGAGGGCATAGGCATTTGTCTTTACTGAACTTCATCTTGTTGATTTCAGATAAATTCTCTAATTTATCGAGGGCATTTTGAAATCTGAGTTTGTGTTCCAAAGGCTTGGCACACCCATGCCAGCTGGTATCACCCACCAATTTTATAAACATTCTCCACACACCTTTATTCCTGTCTTTAATGAAAATATTGAATAGTGCCCAACCCAGGACTGACCCTGCAAATGTGACAGCAAACAGTTAACTACTCTTTCAGCCTGGTCTTTCAACCTGTTGTGTGGGCATTATAGTCATTTCAGCTAGTACATATGGCTGTTGCTTACTTATAAGAATGTGACTGTGGGACTGTGTCAACAGCCTTCCTAACATCCTTATGGCCGCGTCTACACATGCACGCTACTTCGAAGTAGCGGCGCCAACTTCAAAATAGCGCCTGTTACGGCTACATGTGTTGGGCGCTATTTCGAAGTTGAAATCGACGTTAGGCGGCGAGACGTCGAAGTCGCTAACCCCATGAGGGGATGGGAATAGCGCCCTACTTCGAAGTTGAACGTCGAAGTAGGGCACGTGTAGCCGATCCGCGTCCCGCAACATCGAAAAAGCGGGGTCCACCACGGCGGCCATCAGCTAAGGGGTTGAGAGATGCTCTCTCTCCAGCCCCTGCAGGGCTCTATGGTCACCATGTGCAGCAGCCCTTAGCCCAGGGCTTCTGGCTGCTGCTGCGGCATCTGGGGATCCATGCTGCAGGCACAGGGTCTGCAACCAGTTGTCGGCTCTGTGGATCTTGTGTTCTTTAGTGCAACTGTGTCTGGGAGGGGCCCTTTAAGGGAGCGGCTTGCTGTTGAGTCCGCCCTGTGACCCTGTCTGCAGCTGTTCCTGGCACCCTTATTTCGATGTGTGCTACTATGGTGTGTAGACGTTCCCTCGCAGCGCCTATTTCGATGTGGTGCTGCCCAACGTCGAAGTTGAATGTCGACGTTGCCAGCCCTGGAGGACGTGTAGACGTTATTCATCGAAATAGACTATTTCAATGTAGCGTGCACGTGTAGACGTAGCCTATATGTTACATCTTCTGCTTCCGCCCATCTACCAGCTTGTAACTGTGTCAAAGACAGAAACTGGATTGGTTTGGCATGACTTGCTCTTGCTAAATCCATGCTGCTATTCCTTAGATCCCTATTTCAGGTTGAACTCACCAGTCTGGCAACATCTGTAATCTGTCATGATTTTAGTTCTCATGGGTGTGGCCAGGTTTCCTGTGGTCCCATAAGGTTTGTTTAAAGCCACCAGTCCTGGCTCTCAGTGTTCTGTGCTGTAATTTACACCTATATGTCTCCTAAGAGCCCATTAAGCAGTGGAAATGTTGGTAATGCTGCTGGATAATATTGACTTCCCGTGGTACAGCAAATTCTCTCATTCAGCTCCAGTCAGTTCAGCTGGATCAGAGAGGTTCAACCTGTAACAACTAGTGACTGCTTAATAATTTGTTTCAGTGACTTTCTTGGTACGGATGCTACCGTGACTGGTCTATAATTCCCTGGGTTTTCTATGTTCACCTTTATAGACACAGATATTATGTTTGTGCTTTTCCAGACCTCTTGGAAATCTCCCTCTCTAGGATGAATTTCCTTAAGGAGAAATATGCATGAATTTCCTTAGGAAGAAGTAGGACTCTCCATCCCTAGAGGTTTTGAGTCCCGGGTTCAAAAAATCCTGGCTGGGCCGATTTAGTTAGGGTTGAGCCTGCTTTGGGCAGGAGGCTGGACTCAACAACCTCCCACAGTTTCTTCCAGCCCTAGCATTCTATGAAGTGTGGATCAGGTAACAGGCTTCGTCCTTTCTCCTGTTTGATTTAAATAGAGGCGATTCTCCACAGAGAAGTGTCACTTTGCAATGGCAAACAAGTGGGAAATATAACAGGTACTAAGAGGAAAGACTTGCGTTGTGTCTTCTCCCTTAAGTGCAGTCACTAACTGCATGTCATCCCAGCATCTTATACAATGGGGAGTGACAAGCTGAACACAGCGTACTCTTAAAACTCTCTGTCCCCTCAATATCTTCAGTTGATGGAAAGTGGTGCTGCCTCAATTAAAGCAAATGAATTCCAGGTAGTGCTTTAATCTCACCAGACAATTGCAGTTTAATACCAGGCGGTTATTTTTAGATTGAAAAATTTCAGACTGTGCCAATTTTTACATTGAAATAGATTTTCATGCAAAAATTGATCTTTACCTCTACGATATGCTGATATTGCAGATTTGAAATGGGATGGGTTTTGCTTGAGGAAGGGAATAATTGTGTCTAAACGAATGTAAATTCATTAAAATGTTCCTCCCAGGAGCATCTCTCATTATTAAGAGTATCAAGGAGCCAAGGACTATTTCAAAATGCATTTTACGTGTAGCAGTGTTATTTCAAATAAGCCATTCTGGAATAATTTATTTCAAAATAAGGTGCTGTGTAGACATAGACTTAGTTTTCCCAGGGGATAGAAATAGGAAGGAGCATTTTGTGCCCAATAGAAAAAAAAAAATCTCTGGTTTAGTGTGCTCAACGGAGCTGATTGAAATGTTCTGTAATTCAGTTTTTCATCAAAAATACTGAATTAAAAAGTGTTGGCGATTTTCTTCCCAATTTTGAGGTCTGCTAAAGCATAGGTCACAATGTTTTTAATTTGAAATTGGGCAGAAAATGGGGTCAAATTTTAGCTCAAGACGGGAAGGAAAAAATAGAAATTTGGGGAAATGTTCCCCGTTCATTCATGGGCCACCTCTAATTGCCAGTTCTCATTGTAAATCCATTGCCTCACTTTGATAACACACCGTTACTGCATGGGAACTACGTCACAAGGTTGTTAGATGTTCATCTAATATGACAGCAGTGGTGGCACTCAAGAATGTGAAATATGAAAGAGAAGTGAGTCAAGAGATATTCCATAGCCCTTCCTGGTTTGAAAAGTTAGTTAAAAGTTGTTAGATGGTTTTCACACTGGTGGTTGGTTCAGAAGCTTGGGGAAATTGCCCAGAATCCAAGAAACAAATCTCAATATTAGGGTGACCATACCTCCCTGGCCAAATATGGGGCACCCCAGCCAAAACAGGATGGGTGGTCACCCTATCTGGGAGTCAGGTGGTGGCTGCCCTGTGGGGGCTGCCACCATGCTGGGAGGGCTTTGTGGGGGCAGCTGCAGTTCTCGGCTGACCCATGACTTGGGGGATCGGGAATGGGGCTGCTGCCCTGCTCGACTCTTGGCTTCTCCAACCGGTGGAAGTCAGGTGGCAGCTGCGCCGCCATGCAGGTCGAACTCCCGGCTCCCACCAGCTAGGGCAAGCCAGGCAGCAATTGCATGTGTCTGGCTTCCAGGGAAAGCCAGGTGGCAGCCACATGAGTCTGGGTCCCCGAGCGAGGGGAAGCCAGGCAGCAGCTGCACAGGCCTGGCACCTGGGGAAGCCAGGTGGCAGCTGCGTGGGTCTAGTTCCCCCCAGTTCCTCGCTCCCCCAGCCACACGGAGCCATAACCAGTAGCTACCACCTGCTAAAAAAAGGCGGAATATGGGACAATTAGCCCCTTTTGCAAAATAACTCGGGACTCCAGGATGGCACCCGAAATACGGGGCTGTCCCTTCCAAAATGGGACAGATAGCCACCCTAGTTAATATTAAAAAACTCTGCTGAAAATTTTCACTCAATGGGGGAAAAACATGTGGACCACGCGATTGAGAATTGAAGACAGAGTCTCATGGAGTACGTAGAATATTTAAATGTCTGTCTGCAGAAGGAATCCTGTTGCGTGAATTCCAATGATCTAAGTAGGTCCAGAGAGGCCAAGGTGTAACATGACTCTGTCTGCTGCACAACAGTTAAACATGGCTTAGGGTTGAGAGTACAGAGTCAGTCTTACTTAGCCCCAGTGCAAACACGCCATTCAAAAGCTTTTAAATGAAAGACGCTGGGAGGTGGGGGAAAGTGGGGCAGAAAAAGAGTGAGAGCATTTGAAATGGAAGGTATTAAATCAGGGTTTCATTTGAATAATATTGCTTGTTCCCGTTGCCTTCTGGGAGGCTTTCTAGAAGTGCCCTTCTCTGGCCCATCCAGCAGTGTTTTATTTAGTTGATGTGGAAGATGGTAAAAACTGGCCTTTTGGGAGCAGAAGAATGAGCTGAGATGGGCTAGAGCTGTTGCAGAGACAGAAAACAGGGCTCCTGTCCCTGGAACGGGCTGTGACTTGCAACCTCGGAGCTGGAGAAACACAGGCTCAGCCCTCGCGGTGGTGGAACCAGAAGGGGTAGGGGACAGAACAGACTATCATCCCCAGCAGTGGAAATGTGGTCAGGGATGGTCTGTGTTTCTGCCCCACCCACTACATACTGTGCTGGGAGGCAGGAACAGGACCTGGAAGGGCCACCACAGTCCCTAGGATTGGGTGGAGGTGCCAACAGGAAAATCCAGGCCCTTACCCTTCCAGCTTGGAGCCAGCTGTCCCCCACATTCACTGATTCTCAGGAGCCCCATGCGGAGTACCCACCTCCCAGCCCTCTGTCTTCCCATTCAAAGTACGCATCCGTGACGTCTGCAGCACCGTGGGCTGACTATCCACACTGAGCCTTGGTGAGCTTCTGTCAGCCTGGCCGTTTCAGGCATTGCTGTTAACTGCCTTAGGAGTCACAGTACTATTGGGCAAGAGACAGGCCTCGCTGGCTAAGCTAAACCATTCTCAAACAGAAAGGAGAAGAAAAACATGTGGCAGTGAGGTGAATACAGCACACAGGGGAAGGGGTGAGAGCAGGAACCAAGTTGCACAGTCCCTCTGATGTCTGGGATAGAAGCAGAGCTGGCAGAAGTGGGCCTGTCCCTGGGGCCCCACTCTGTGGTGTGGTGCTGTTACGACATTTCTTAGAATATGGATGACAAAGACCCAACAGCACCATTCAGGATCCCAGGGACCTAGGAGACAATGGGGTAGTCTGTCTACAAAGTCTGGGTAGCTTTAAGTGGAAGGAGGAAAAGTAGAAGTGTAGAGTCCTGCACTTGGGATGGAAAAATCCCAAGCATTGTTATAGGCTGGGGACCAACTGGCTAAGCAGCAGTACAGTGGAAAGGGACCTAGGGGTATTGGTGGATGAAAGGCTGGATATGAGTAAACAATGTGCCCTTGTAGCCAAGAAGGCTAATGGCATATTAGGGTGCATTAGAAGGAGCATTTCGAGCAGATCTAGATAAGTGATTGTTCCCCTCTGTTCAGCACTGGTGAGGCCAAATAAGGAACATTGTGTCCAGTTTTGCCCTCCGCCACCAGTATAAAAAGGATGTGGATTTGCTGAAGCAGGTTCAGCAGAGGGGAAAAAATGATTAAGGGGCTGGGACACGTGACCTATAAGGAGGCGCTGAGGGATTTGGGCTTGTTTAGTTTACAGAAGAGAAGACTGAGGGGTGATTTAATAGCAGCCTTCAACTTCCTGAAGGGGAGCTCTAAAGATGATGGAGAGAAACTGTTCTCAGTGGTGTCAGATAGCAGAACAAGGAGCAATGGTCTTTAGTTACAGAAGGAGAGACGTAGATGGGATATTAGGAAAAACTACTTCACCAGCAGGATGGTGAAACACTGGAATGCATTGCCTAGAGAGGTGGTGGATTTTCCATCCCTAGATGTTTTTAGGTCCCAGCTTGACAAGGTCCTGGCTGGGACGACGTAGTGTAGGCTGATCCTGCTTGAAGCAGGGTGCTGGACTTAGATGACCTGAGGTCCCTTCCAGCCCTGTGATTCTATGATTCTATGATAGGTCAGATGTAGCTTGGTTGGGAGACTAGGCTACAAAAAAAGCCAGTACCAACCACGTATGAGATATTAAGCTATGTCCCAATACAGTGTTTCACAGACCCAGATGCTGCTGGGGCTTGAAAAGTCTTTGCTCATCTTATTTCGAATTACTGAGTCATCTCACTCCCCCACCACCTCAAGTCCTCTTTGCTAAGTTTAATTCCAAACTGAAGTCAATGTGAGACATCAGTGAACTTTGCTTGAGGTTCCCACACAGGACTGGCCTCTTCAATAAACATCCTAAGTTTTATAGTTATTCTTCTTTAAGATGCCGCTCGCATTCTGGTTATTCAAAACAGATAGTTGAGTACATGTTGAATCTCTCCAATCCAAGACCTGACCAGTGCTGACCCAGAGAATTTGCTGGACCATGTGAGGTCAATATTGTCTAGCACATCACCAACACTTCTACTGCTTACTGGGCTCTTAGAAGACATTTGGGGTAAATTGGAGCTCAACAGCGGCACACAACACTGACAGCCAGTGCTGGTGTTCAGAAATAAATTTTATGGGACCACAGGAAACTTGGCCACACCCAGGCTAAGTGGTCCTCCACCTAACTAAACTCATGCTGGATTATGGATGTTGCCGGATGAGAGAGTTGCGAATTAGAGGGATTCAACCTGTATGGGTAATTGGCTTTTCTGGAGCAGCTATTGCTGACATAATCCCAACACTTTCCACTCCTGTAGCACTTTCCATGCGAGGATCTTGAAGCATTTTATAAAAACACTAATTAATTAAGCCTCAGCACCCTCCCCTCAGGAAGTAAATCTGTGGTGGCTCCATTTCTTCATCTGGAGACCCAAAGAATTTACAAGAATTTAAGACCAACATTTGCAAAATCAGTGATGGAGGAAAATGAGAATTAGGGACTTGTACAAGGGTGCAGATTTGGTTATGTTAGTGGCAGGGCTGAAAAGAAAACTCATTTCTTCTGATGTGCAGTTCTGCGTTGTATCATCAAGGCCAGTATCCCCTCTAATTTTTCCACCCATAGGTGGAATACATTTTTTTATGTGCACCAAGGCATGTGCCAAAGTGCACCACCTGTAGAAACACATTCTGACAGCTGCAGGCACTCTGCCAATCAGCTAGGTGGCATTTGACTCTCTCCTGGGTGGCTGCCCAAGTTTTCAGCTTAAAGGGAACCCTGCTCAAGGCTGTCCTCCACAGTTTAATCTCATTGCAGCTTGTCTAACACTGAAACCTCATGGGGGAATATAATGAAGACCTCGGCTGACAGCTTTGTCTTTAGCTCAGGGCGGCCACTGCCAACTGATGAACAGCAAAATAAGAGAAGCTGCATCTACATACGAAGCATGTGAAAAACCACACCCACCAGGGTACAAGGAGAATGACTGAGATACCCTCTCTCTACAAAATCCAGGTAGCAACTGGGCCTGTTTTCCTTGCCCCTTCCCATCCCACCAAAAAAACCCCGAGAACCGTTGAAAATTTTGCTAAGTGATTAAAACCACAGACTATCTCACAAGGATTGTTTTTGCCTACTCCCTCTCCCTCCCTTCTCTGTTCTGTCCTTGTCACCACCCCAGCTTCCTTCCTCCCCCACCCCCCCGGCTCAGTCTCTTGTTACACAAAGAATGATAACGAGACTAGCTTTAACTGGCATAACAATAATATGCTAATAATATGCATGATGTATTATAATGATATGCATAGTTATGTATGTAACCAGTATATATAGCATTTTAGGCTAATCACCCTTCAGAGAAAAAGACAGCTTGTGGAGTTTTTCCCCAATGCACTGTTAATAAAACTGCTTTGTATCATCTGTGTGACTGGACTCTTGGGAAAAAGACTCTGCTTAACACCATCAGAGTACGGGCTTTGAACAGAGCCGAGCTCATACATCTGCCCAGTCACACAGCTGCACCACAAATGAAGAAGAATCCGTTGCACATTCACCAGGAGGGTGGGGGAGAGACGGAAGAATCATTCTCTCTCTGCATCCCCAAGGGAAATCCTGAAGACACGTTGCCTTGTTGGAGTTTGAGCAACACTCAGGCTGTGTCGATTTCTTAACGCTGGGTTTTACCCACTTGATTTTGAGCATCTTCGCCTTCCCACATGCTCCCCACAAAATCGACTTACTGCTGCTACACACAAGTAGCTTACATCAAGCTTAAATCGAGTGCTGAAGCAGTACTGTGGGAACCTATCCCAAAGTTCCCTGAGTCCTGTAGTATTCTGGCCCTGCAAGTAGATGTGCGTATATCATGACATCGTCCCACATTTCATTCTCCTCTTTCCCCTGCTGTGTTAAGTATGTTTAAGTAGACACGGGTGCTACACTGAAGCTGGAATGAATCATTCACAGTTATGGCTCAGGGAGGGTAAAAGACCCCCATCAGTTTTGGACCTGTCAAAAAAGACCATCAGAACACGAATATTCCCAGCTGCAAGCCTGACTTTGAGAACTGTAGTAATTATATAGCTACTGCATTGCCTTCATTGAAAATGTGTGGCTTGGGGTGGCTAAAAGGTGCCCAGCTACAACCAGCAGCCAGAAATGGTGACGTTTGACAGCACCGAAAACCGTGATCACCCAGAGAGACCCACCACCTGCCCCTCTGAGCAGTACGCTTAGGCTTTATTTTGGGCTTGGATATGGATTCAGGCCTCCTGGAAAAGAGAATTGTAAATAGGCACAGGTGCTACACTGAAACTCGAATGAATCCTCAATAACCGCTTGGGGCGGCAAAAAGACATCAGACATTGGACAGCCTCGACAATCATGACTGCCCATGGATACACTTTGACTATGTTTCGACTTGAATCTTGATTTAGACTTCCTGTGAAAGAAAGCCCTTAGAAGAATATGTTCAAGTAGACACCATTGCTACACTGAAACTTGAAAGAAACAGTTATGGCTTGGGGAGGCTAAAAGACCCAGAAACAAAGACAGCCCCTTTGGCCTTTGATAAAGTGTCTCGGAGGACAGAAGCTTTAGGGACAAAGTATTTTCTTCCAATGACCTAAAATCGTGACTTTTGAGGGAACAAAGCAGCAGTCATGTAGTACTTTAAAGACTAACAAAATGATTTATTTGGTGATGAGCTTTCATGGGACAGACCCACTTCATCAGATCAGTCTCATTTCCAATACCGGCTGACATTTATAAGCACAGGGGACGAAAAAACTTGCAATAAAAACTGACAAATCAAATAGGATTGAAGGAGGGGGTGAGGGTTGGGGGGGGATGTTAATGTCCTGGATGCCCATCAGGCAAAGAGGCTGAATGTCTTCCACTTGCGCTGCCTCAGGCACATCCTTGGAATATCACAGAAGGACAGAGTGACCAACACCGCCGTCCTCGAGCAAGCTGGAATCCCAACCATGCACACCCTCCTCAGGCAGCGTCGACTCTGCTGGCTTGGCCACGTCCACAGGATGAATGATGGAAGGATTCCAAAAGACATCCTGTATGGTGAGCTAGCCTCTGGCAAAAGACCTCCCGGACGCCCCCACTTGCACTACAAAGACGTCTGCAAGAGAGACCTCAGAGAGGTAGACATCGAGCTGGACAACAGGGAAGAACTAGCAGGCGACCGCGGCAGATGGAGGCAGGGGTTACACAAGGGCCTTCAGAAGGGCGAGATGAGGATCAGACAGCTAGCAGAGGAGAAGCGAGCGCACAGAAAGCACAATAAGGACTTGCCAGACACCCACTACATCTGCAAGAGATGCAGCAAGGACTGTCACTCTCGTGTGGGTGTTTATAGTCACAATAGATGCTGTAAATGAAGTCCTCAATTGAAACTTTAAAGGGTGCGATCCATAGTGTATGCAGACTGAAGGATGCCTACTGTCTGAAATAATTATGAGCATCAAAGGAAGGGAATCCGTCCTTGTAATACATGAGATAATTGATGTCTCTGTTCATCTCATGTGTTAATGTGTCAGATTTGAATATGAATTCCAATGCACAAATTTCTCACTCCAATCTGTTTTTAAATTCTTTTTGCTCCAGGACACAAATTCTCAGCTCGTTAAGAGAATGGCCCACTCCATTGAAATGTTCACTGACTGGCTTATGTCTATTGAGTTTCTTGATTTCTGCTCTGTGTCCATTTATTCTTTGGAGAAGGTTTTGCACAATCTGTCCAATGTACATAGTGGCAGGGCATTGTTGGCACATCGTGGCATGTATAATGTTGCTGGAAGTGCATGAGTATATGCCTTTGATCTTGTAACTAACATGGTTAGGTCTGGTGATAGTATCCCCAGAATAAATATGTGGACAAAGTTGGCAGTGGGGTTTGTTGCAAGGACCACCGAGGGAGACTTCCCATGGCCTCCTAAAAGAACCCAGCCCCCAAAAACATGGCTGCCGAGGGAGATGTTCCCCAAGCGACTGAAAGACCACCAGTTACAGCCAGCCCCCGAATATCACAACCACCGAGGGAGACTTCCCACAACCGCCTAAAAGAACCCAGACTACAGCAAGCCCTCCTGACCCTCATTGCGCAAAAGCTTCCTGGCACCTTGCGCAGCACGTCCGTTTATCATTTCGGGATCAAGCCACATGATGCGACTGGGCACGGGAATGTTCCACACTGTATGGCACCTCTGGGGGTGGGAAAGGGAGAGGATGTGGGGACAGGACAAAATCTAAGCAGCTGAAAAGAAGTTTCTCATCCAAGCACGACCCCCACCCACAGCCTAGCTGCCACATGGTGTGGTGGTCGGGGGCAGTGGCTGCTGCCAGGCAGCACAGAAAATAAAGGCAGCTAAGCAGGGGTATACACAGACCCCACAGCCATGCTACAAGCAGAGAAAAAGAAAGACGATTTCTCAGCCACTCATGACCCTACGGCCAAAGGCTTCCAGGTGCCAAAATGTATCAGTCTTCCTGTTTAATTCCTCCATGCCTGAGAGCAGTGGAGGTGGAAGAGGCCAAAGTGGAGAACTGTGGGGTACATCCAGGACATATCTGGAGGCTAATGAATTCAATTTAAAGACGTGGCGCTTCCTCATTACCCTTCATTTGGAATTTAGGATTTCAATATTAGGTCGATTTTTGTGCTCCATAAATTGAGCTAATGGAATTTACAGTGAGGACAGGCACTTGGAAAAATCGGGCTAACCGACTTAAAATTGATTTTATCTCATAGTATAGATGCAACCTCAGAGTGCTTTTACTCGGCGTCACCCTGCACCTCAAGATTAAATTTACTTGTAGACCAGAAACCCCACAAGAGCTGCTGAGGTCCCTGGAACTTTCCAGTCCAGATAGCACCTTGCTGTGTTACTTATAAGATGCTGCAGTCTATCATAAGTTATTTGTGGTCTTTCTCTGTAAATTATTCAGGCAACTACTCAAGCTGAGGTTGGGGGAAGACAAGCCATTTGGAAATGAGGCAGCCTATCTCGTTTGCCCCGTGTTCATTTACCCAATGAAAAATCAATTAAGTCTGTGCTTGCAGGACAGATATCTACATGATTTTAGATACTAGAGTGACAGAATTACCTAAGCGACAGATTGAGTTACAACCAGCTGGCAGCCACTGATGGCTCAGAGTCTCAAGCTGGCTGTGGTATGACTCTGTGGGTATTTGCTTACAGAGGTGTCTAAAGATCCCACATGAACATCAGACACATGTTGGAAAGGGGAAGCATAGTTCAGTGGTTTGAACCTTGGTCTTCTACACGCACAGTTGCAAGCTCAATCCTTAAGGAGGCCATTAAGGGATTGGGGCAAATAGATGCCAGGGATGGTGCTTGTCCTGTCAAGGACTAGATGACCTTCCAAGGTCCTTTCCAGTTCTAGGAGATGTGTATCTCCAATTATCTTTTATTTATTTTGATGTCAATGATGTACTGACATATAGGCTGAGGTGTTCATGAACAGGAGCCTGAACACATCAGGGTAAAGTCCAGCTTTTGTTACGTGTGCGTACAGTACCTAGGACAGTGGGGCCCTGACTAGGTCCCTAGACCAGGGGTGGCCAACCCACGACTCTCAAGTTGCGTGTGGCTCTTTGAGCCTTTAAATGTGGCTCCTGTACTTGTGCCCCACCACTTGGTGGGAGGACTGTGTGGCAGCACCAGTGGCTGCAGCAGCTTCGGTGAGTTGTCAGCCTGGAATTAGAGCTGGGAGGAGGCTGGAGGTTCCTGTCTCTGGGGAAGGGGGAAGGCATTCATTTAGAATATGGGGGGTAGGGAGGGGAACTGGGAGTGCTTGGCTCTGGAGGAGGGGAGGGGAGGGCGTTGAGCCAAGTACTGTGTATTTATTTGATATAGCTATATAGAGATATATGAAATATAGATAAATATAAATACATATATAACATGTGACTCTTTGCACTCTATCCACCTGTTTTGGTTCTTTGTGTCTAACTGTTTGGCCACCCCTGCCCTAGACAGTGCCATATTACAAACAATAAATATTAAGGCACGTACAGGTCAGGGCCAGTTGTTGTGTTCTGTGTTTGTACAGGGCCTAGCACCATTGGGCACTGGGTCATGATCACAGCTCCTAAGCACTACAATAATAGAAATAATAAATCATAATACTTATGTGGCCTGATTTGCAAATGAATTCAGCATCAAATGTGCTGAGCATCCCAACAATGGAGCCAAGTGTTAAGACAGTAGCAAGAAATTAGACTCTCACAGAGTCGGTAGCAGATGGGATCAGAGTTCAGCATTTAATGGACCTGGGGCCTCTAATCTTCCCTGACAATCCTTAACTAAGAAGAGCAGCAATCTACCTGCTGTCTAACAGCTGCAATGCAATAACAATCATGCACACCAAATCAGTTGGTTACAGCACCTGATTACCTATCCACTAACTAATCCCAGCTTGAGCCTCAGGATACGTCTGCACTTACGGGAAGATTGACGCAGTGGTGATTGAAGCTCCAGGGTTGATTTAGTATGCCTGGCAGTGACATGCTAAATCAGACTGTCATGACACTGTCATCAACTCCAGGAATTCTGACAATCACAAGAAATAAGAGAAGTTAAGGGGAGAGATTCTCCCATTGACCTCCCACTATGTGGACGGTGGCAAAATTCAATTTTCCTTTAAGGTGGCTCAAGCTAAGCCATTCTCTTAGCTGGATTTGCATATATAAAATCGATTTTCCCTCCTAGTATAGACCAGGCCTCAGTTACATCCCTCAGGAGACTGCTTTGAAAAAGGCACACAGCTCCTTGGCACTGAATTTTTGCAGAGGAAGTTAGTATATTACCAAAGAGAGAAGCTTGGTGCTCAAGAGCAGATAGTAAAATCCAGGTAGTTCCACTTATACGACATTCATAAACAGTCTGCTATATTAGACAGGAGCACTAGCCCACATGGGGCCATTCTTCGTACTCGTTTTTATTTACACTTACATTACCATCCTCGTTGTGAAAACCTGCTTAGAATTTAAGACTATTTCCTTGCATGCTTCATTTCTTATTGCATCAGCCCCAAAAGTGTTTGCAAACCAAGCACTTTTTCTCCAGTGAGTGAATCTTAATAGATCCTGAAAGAAACAGCTAGCAAGTAAGACAAAGTAATTTAAAAGAAAACCAGGAATAAACCTGGGGAAGGTTGTGAGTTTATTTTTAATAAAGAATACTGCAGCAGAATTTAGCAGAAATGTTGTTACTCTACCAATAATGCTAAAATTGTTTTTAGTAGATGAGGGGAAGAGGAATTCACACTCTGCAAAAGAAACCCGAATAACTCTCTGCTACACAGGACAAATGGGGTTGAACTCGTCTCTTCTGCTGGCATGCCAGCTGCGATGGAGTTCTAAGCATGCAGCTGGCCAAATTCTGCTCTCTCAAAGGGATTATCCCAGTGCAACCCCACTTGAGGCTTGAGAATTTAGAAAGAGCAAGGAAAGAGCAGTGCATATTATGCCCTTTTCATAATATTGAAACGTTACCATTGCTTAATATTTAACATTTAGCTGAGCCTACTGGTGCAGTGAATGAGATGGCAGTGGAAGATTTCTATTTTAAGTGCTATTTGGCTTACCAGGACATCTACCCAGAGCAGTATGATGGTCACCTAGAAATAAGGAACAATAAAGGGCTTGTTCTTCACTCCATTTCAGGCTACATCTCCACTACAGGTTGAACCACTCTAGTCCTGACCTCTCTCGTCTGGCAACTTCCGTAATCCAGCATGATTTTATTTTTGCCGGATGACCATTTATCATGTGTGTGGCCAAGTTTCCTATGGTCTCATAGGCCGCGTCTACACGTGCACGCTACTTCGAAGTAGCGGTGCCAACTTCGAAATAGGGCCCATCACGGCTACATGTGTTGGGTGCTATTTCGAAGTTGAAATCGACGTTAGGCGGCGAGACGTCGAAGTCGCTAACCCCATGAGGGGATGGGAATAGCGCCCTACTTTGAAGTTGAACATCGAAGTAGGGCACATGTAGCCGATCCGCGTCCCGCAACATCGAAATAGCGGGGTCCGCCGTGGCGGCCATCAGCTGAGGGGTTAAGAGACGTTCTCGCTCCAGCCCCTGCGGGGCTCTATGGTCACCGTGTGCAGCAGCCCTTAGCCCAGGGTTTCTGGCTGCTGCTGCGGCAGCTGGGGATCCATGCTGCATGCACAGGGTCTGCAACCAGTTGTCGGCTCTGTGGATCTTGTGTTCTTTAGTGCAACTGTGTCTGGGAGGGGCCCTTTAAGGGAGTGGCTTGCTGTTGAGTCTGCCCTGTGACCCTGTCTGCAGCTGTTCTTGGCACCCTTATTTCGATGTGTGCTACTTTGGTGTGTAGACGTTCCCTCGCAGCGCCTATTTCGATGTGGTGCTGCCCAACGTCGAAGTTGAACATCGACGTTGCCAGCCCTGGAGGATGTATAGACGTTATTCATCGAAATAGCTTATTTCGATGTTGCTACATTGAAATAAGTTATTTCAATGTAGCGTGCACATGTAGACGTAGCCCTTAAGTTCATTTAGCACCACCAGTCCTGGTTCACAGTGTTCTGTGCTGTTATTCATCTCTAATTCACATCTAAATGTCTTCTAAGAGCCCAGTAAGCAGTGGAAGTGTTGCTAATGCTGCAAGATAATATTGAGTTCCTGTGGTCCGGCACATTCTTTCATTCAGGACCAGTCAGGTCCCAAGGGTGCTGGAAGAGAGAGGTTCAACCTGTGCAAGTTCTAGAACTCCACAACTACAGCACTACACCCATGTCCTTCTTGTGCCATAGGGTAAATGACTCCCCCAGCAACAGACAGGGCTTTTTCTGTGGTACTTTTTCCACCCCCAAGAGATGGTAGCTACAGCACTGGGTGAACACATCCATCAACCTAGTGGAGTCCACATTAGAGGCTAGGTTGTTTCAACTACTTTGCTCAGGTGTGTGACTTTTTCACATGCCTCAGCAAGGTAGCTAGGTTGGCCTAAGTTTTAAATGGAGCCCTCACTCTTGTGCTGGAAAATCGATGTCACTCCACTGAAATCAGATGGGTTACTCCAGACTTCGACGAACAGGCCGCAGGGTGAACTCTGTCCAGGCCCCCTACTGCCCACTCCTACCTCCCCCACACTCCTGCCCCAACGCCCACTCCAGGGAGCACCCCACCGCCCCCCGCCCCCACTTGTCCTGGATAAATGACAGCACGCACTTGTGGCTGAACGTAACCTTTTTTTTGGTCTTTCCGAAACTGTTTTTTTGGGGATGTAAAAAGAAATATGTGAACCACAAACAGAAAACGAGGGACAAACGTCCAACAAAAGCAATATGTAGAACAATAAAACAATACAAATAAACAACAGTGTGCAATAAATAATAAAAAGGAAACCAGGGAGGATAAAGGGGAGAACTATTTACATGGGGGGGACGGGGCAAACGGGGGGGCCAAACAAACAGGGTGCAACTATATACAAAGGGGGGGGCCCATGTCCCAGGCCCCTCGCCCCTATAGCCCGGCACTGGGCGTCGCTGGCCGGGAGCCCCGCCGCGCCTGCAGCCTGGTCCGCGGCTGGGTGGGAGAGGGCTGGACCGGAAGGTATCGGGGCCGGCGAGCGTCAGGTGGCTCCAGGGGTCCCTCGGCGCTCTGGCCCTCGCAGGTGGGTGGCGGGGCGATGGCGGATGGGCCAGCGACGGGTGGAGCAGCTGGTGGTGGGGCTGCAGGAGCGGGCAGGGCGGGCGATCTTTTGGCCAGCGCGGCATGGGGGGCCAGGTAGTCCACAAGCCGGTTAAATGTCTGCATGTAGGCCACCCATGCCTCCTGGCACCAGGCCAGCGCCCGCTCCTGCAGGTGGAGGTGCTGCTCCGCGACCTCCAGCTGCCGACGGAGGATGGCCAGCAGCTGGGGATCCGTCGCCGGCGGAGGTTGGTGGCGTGGGGTCCGCCGTCTAGCCCTCTGCGGGGCCGGTCGGTCCTTGGCCGAGGGGCTGCCCTGGAGCGAGGGTCCTGGAGGGCTGTCCGGGACGACTGACGCCTCGCCGGCACTCTCTTCCGGTCCTTGTGATGGTGCAGGTGCAGGACACAGGAGAGGAGGGGGGGAAGAAGAATGGAGACAGGCGTTAGTGTGGGCCCCGAGCCGTGGCCTTTGTCCCCCCAGCCCTGTGCTGCAGGTTCCCCATCCCCGTCCCCGGGAGATGCTGCTGTGATGGATGGGGTTCAGGGGTCCCCTGGCCCTGCACCCCGTTCCCTGGTGGGAGCGACTCTCACTTCACCCTGCAGGGTTTGACAGCAGGAGAGGTTTCTTAGGCCACAGATGGCCAGTTTCTGCCAGGAGTGACAGCACCAGCTGTCGGAAGAGACAGTCCTTCCAACCCGTCGTGGGGAGAAGACCCCAAGGGGTGCCCCTCTGGGATGCAGCTTTCCCCCTCCTCAGGCTGGCTGCCTACCAGCTCTCCCTTCCCCTAGCCTCTACCTGTGGCCCCCGCCCTCGCCCCCCAATTCCAAGCCAGCTCGGCTCCTCCCTCCTGTTGGTTCAGGGCAGAGGTGTCACCTGCCAGCTGTAGCGCCAGGATCCTCCTTTGGCCCTGGGAGGTATTCGGCTCTTGTGGCTCATATGTAGCCTGAGTCTCCCTTTTGCATTCCCCCGACTCCATCACATGCTGCTGCTGCGGGGTGTCCCACCCCCTCCTCCCGGGGGCCCCTCGAGTTTCCGCTCCCCCCTGGCCCGGGGATGGGGCATGGCACTGTCATGCGGGGTGGCGGGGGGGCAGGGGCTGATGGCTGCAGTGCTGTGAGGGCCATGGCCCTGGTGTCCTTGGGGCCATGGCCATGTGAGCATCTGGGGGGCCCAGGACACATATCTCTTACCCCCGCCCCTCAAGCCCAGGGGTGTCCACCAGAGAGGGGTACCTACCTGTGGGTCCGCTCCCACGGTCCGGAGATCCCCGGGGGTCGGAGGCCCTGCTGCTGCTCCGGGATGGCAGGAGGAGGATCTGCAGGCTGGATTCTGCAGAGGAGGAGCCCCCCTCCTCCTCCTCCTGCTGCGATGTCCCGGGGGTGGCCTCCGGGGGGGGCCCCCGGGGTGCAGGGCTTGCCTCCGGGGCGGACTCCATCTGCAGGGCCTGCTGGGGCTCGTCAGCCGAGGTGTCAAGGGTGGCCGGAGGGGAGGAGGTGTGCCGGGACCCCAGGATGTCCCTGAGCAACCTGTAAAAGGGGGAAGTGACGGGGGCGGCCCCAGATCGGCTGGCCGCATCCCGGGCCCAGGAGTAACCCTGCCGCAGCTCCTTCACCTTACTCCTAACGTGGTCAGGAGTGCGGGCAGGGTGACCCCGGGCAGCCAGGCTGTTGGCCAGCCGAGCGAACGCATCCGCGTTCCGCCTCTTGTTCCCCATTACCTGGAGCACCTCCTCCTCGCTCCAGAGCCCCAGCATGTCCCGCAGCTCGGCCTCCGTCCAGGAGGGGCCCTGCTGCCGCTTCCCAGCCTGGTTGCCCTGGCTCCCCTTGCGGGGGGTCCCCTGGGGGCGCTGGGGGGGCTGCCGGCTAGCCATCGCCGTTCTGTGGGGCGGCTGAGGGTGCTGCAGGCTGCCTGCGTGTGCAGGCTGCAGCCTGCACGTTGCCTCAGCTTCCTGCAGAGGCAGGGAGGGGGAGGGGACCTTTAAGGGGCCGCTCCACGCGGCCACCAGTGAGCTGAGGGGCTGGAGAGAGCGTCTCTCAACCCCCCAGCTGATGGCCGCCATGTAGGACCCGCCAATTTCGACGTTGCGGGACGCGGATCGTCTACACTGTCCCTACTTCGACGTTGAACGTCGAAGTAGGGCGCTATTCCTATCCCCTTATGCGGTTAGCAACTTCGACGTCTCACCGCCTAACGTCGAAGTTAACTTCGAAATAGCACCCGACGCGTGTAGCCGCGACGGGCGCTATTTCGAAGTTAGTGCCGCTACTTCGAAGTAGTGTGCACGTGTAGACACAGCTATGTGACATAGGGCCAGGCAGCCCCGTCAACCAGCAGAGAAAGAAGAATCAGTGGGCAAAGCTGAGCTTGCTGCTGTTTTCAATGGTGGCTTCTGTAATGGTACATCAAGTCTGGCCTTATCTCCAGGAAGGAAGCCCAGGGTCTAGCGACTCAGTCTCTCATATTGACCTTGGCATGGTCTTAGCCAGGCAGAGTGACTACAGGGCATTTAGAAGTTGTGCCATCTCCATACAAATGCCTTGGATTGCAGACTGCAAACTTAGCACTGATTAGTACCAGAGGCGTAGCCGTGTTATTCTGTATCTTCAAAAACAACAAGAGGTCCTGTTGCACTTGATGCACCTGCTGAAGCGGGTCTTTGCCCATGAAAGCGTATGCTCCCAAATTTCTGTTAGTCTATAAGGTGCCACAGGGCTTCTTGTTGTTTCTGCACCAATTGCAACCAAGAGGAAATCTCCCTATCCAACAGGATGATTCTGCATGGTTACCCTCAACCCCTACCAAGCCCAAAGGTGAAGAGGTCACCCTGTACCAAACAAGGTTCTCCAGACAGTCTTGTATGTGCTCCATATACAATGCTTTTTTGGTCTGCCCAGAGCCAGCCTCCACTGAATCTTATAATTGCTAAGAAAATGTCAGCTGTGTATGATATTTACACCTCCATTCAATTTTCATACTCAGCGGTAACATTTCTGATTGTTTTCCTTTCCCATCAGTATTTACGCTTCAGTTGGTTTGGGTCAAGGAGGTGTATTTCAGGATGATTAATTATCCCAGGAACGATGCACACAGTGAAAAGTTAATGAACGGCGCTACCAGTTCATTTGTTTAATCTTCTCACCTAGAGGGGGGAAAATTCCCATCTATACTGCTAAGAAAAAGACTTTTTTTTTCTTTTTTCAGTCTTTAATTAAAGTTGTAAGGGGAGAATCACAACTGGGTGCAGTTGGATTATATGTGCTGCTTCATATTGCTAATGCAGTACAAGCTTTATTATCCGACATCCCCAGTTCTCTGGGGATGCCGGATAATACTATGTGCAGATTATTCAAGCTGGGGCTGGCAGCTGGCCCGGCTTGCACCCTCCCCCTGCCACCAGCCAAACAGTGGCAGCCAGCCTCTCGGCTTGCCAGCTAACTGGATGTGCTGGTTACCCAGATGCCAGATAATTGACTGTACTTGAGTTTTCTCTAGCCACCTGCATCCAGGCAGCTCCAACAGATTTATAACCATTGCCCAGCAAAGCCCGACATCTTAGGTAGGTATTGCTCTCTTTGTTTTTAAATTAAGGTTCAGTGAAGAGCTAGATAAATTCATGGAGGTTAGGTCTATCAATACTTATTAGCCAGGATGGTTAGGAATGGAGCCCTTAGCCTCTGTTTGTCAGGTGCTGGAAATGGGTGACTGGAGAGGGATCAGTTGATGATTGCCTGTTCTGCTCACTGCATCTGGGGCTTCTGTCACTGGCCACTTTCAGAAGACAGGACACTGGGCCAGACAGACCTTTGGTCTGACCCAGTCTGGCTGTTCTTATGTAAACGTTTAGATCAAGGCAAAAGAACAAGGAAGAACCATACCACTAAACAAAATCCCACCAGGGAGTTAGGAACAGGACCCGAGATGCCCTTGCTCCAACCACTAGATAAATTCCATATTTTGTTACGGGTTTCTAAAGAATTCTTTGTGTTTTCTCCTTGATTTTCTTGTGCTAAGAGGCACACATGCTACTCTCCTGGGTTTGATTTAGAGCAGCTAGGTAAGAAACAGTCTTATTAATTCAGTTTTTCAGCCTTGTCCTGGTACAAGTCAGTCTACAGCCTTACATACTTTAGTGGACACATACGTAGATCTTCTGAACATCACCCACGCTTTCATCAGTCAGCCACGCTGTCTCTCCTGTGGGGAGGGGAGGACAGAACAAGGGATACGGTACCGCCTGCCTCAGAAAAGAGCTTGAGAGGATGCACTGCTGTTGTCCACGCACCATCCCAAGAGCCAGACTAGCTGCGCCATGCCCCAGATCCCCTGTGTGGCCTAAAGTGAACGTACTGAGGCCTGAATTGCAAAAGTGCCATTCAGGGTGTTCTTGGACCTGCATTTTAGAGCCTCAAGCCTTGACAGGTCAGGCCCTGAACCTATTTGTGCTTTGGAAACGGTTTTGAAGCAATGGATATTTTATCAAAACAAAAAGCAGTCAAGTAGCACTTTAAAGACTAGCAAAAGTGCTACTTGACTGCTTTTTGTTTTGATAGTGTATTGACTAGCACGGCTCCCTCTTTGTGGATATTTTATGTGCACAATATAAGCTACGTCTACACATGTATGCTACATCGAAATACCTTATTTCAATGTGGCGAAATCGAAATAAGCTATTTCGATGAATAGCGTCTACACGTCCTCCAGGGCTGGTGCCGTAACGTTCAACTTTGACATTGGGCAGCACTACATCGAAGTAGGCGCTGCAGGGGAGCTTCTACACACCAAAGCGGCCCACATCGAAATAAGGGTGCCAGGAACAGCTGCAGACAGGGTCACAGGGCGGACTCAACAGCAAGCCACTCCCTTAAAGGGCCCCTCCCAGACACACTTGCACTAAACAGCACAAGATCCACAGAGCCAACAACTGGTTTCAGACCCTGTGCATGCAGCATGGATCCCCAGCTGCAGCAGCAGCAGCCAGAAGGCCTGGGCTAAGGGCTGCTGCACACGGTGACCATAGAGCCCCACAGGGGCTGGAGAGAGCATCTCTGAACCCCTCAGCTGATGGACGCCATGGTGGACCCCACTATTTCAATGTTGCAGGATGAGGATCGTCTACACGTGCCCTACTTCGATGTTCAACGTCGAAGTAGGGCACTATTCCCATCTCCTGATGAGGATAGCGACTTCGACATCTCGCCGCCTTACGTCAATTTCAACTTCGAAATAGCATTTGCCACGTGTAGATGTGACGGGCGCTATTTTGAAGTTGGCGCGGCTACTTCGAAGTAGCTGGCATGTGTAGACACTGCTATAGTCTGATTTGCTCCCCTGCCCCTGCCCATTCCAATTATTTACTACCTACTTCACCAGGGCCTAGGGTGACCATATTTCCCTATCCCAGGGAGATATGGGGGAGTTGCAGGGATCCAGGAACCAGGAGGCAGCCACGCAGGTGGGCTTCTGGTTCCCTATGCCTCGGGAAGCCAGGAGACAGGCTGCAGCCATTCTAATCTGGCTCCTTCAAACCCCCTGGAGCAGCCACAGCCACACAGGTCTAGCTGCCCATTTCCCCGAGCTGTGAGGAGCTGGGAGCTGGCTGGCAGCTGTGCCGGTACATGGCAGGAACTGGGCAAAACCTGCTCCCCCAACAAATACAGGGCAATTAGCCCTGTTTTGAAAAATAAATTGGGTTGCCTCCATAGCGCCTGAAATAACGGGGGGTGTTCCACCAGAAATGGGATGGTGGGTGACCTTACTTGGGCCTCTTCTCCACAGCATCAGTGGAAGGTAATAAGAGACAGAGGTGGACAGCTCTCTGAATAGCAACAGAGAGGTAGCTCTGTTAGTCTGTTTCCTAACAAAACAAAAAAGCAGTCATGTAGCATTTTAAAGACTAAGAAAATAATGTACTAGGTGATGAGCGTTCCTGGGGCAGACCCACATCTTCAGCTCAGGAGATAGTGCTCTACTGGAAACGGCATGATGGTTTTATAACACAGAGATCCAAAACAGTGAAATAAAAATGGACAAATCAGATATATTAGACAGAAGACTGGGGCGGCAGGGCAAAGCGGGGGAGGAGGGGAAAGAATTACTATTTTTAAGTGTGCTGCCTGAGATCACTATGAATATCAACAATGGGGAAAATCTTTGCAATGCCTGAGGTAACTGCTGTCTCTATTAAGGCCAAGACTCAAAGTATCAAATTTGAACATAAATTGCAGTTCAGGTGTCTCCCTTTGTAATCCGCTGTTAAAATCTCTTTGTTGGAAGATTCATATTCTCAGGTCTTTAACAGTACGGCCCACTCCGTTGAAATGCTCACTGACAGGTTTGTGTGTATTCAGATTCCTGATGTCTGCTCTGTGCCCACTCATTCTTTGGCGAAGCGATTGCCCAGTCTGTCCAATATACATAGCTACCAGGGCACGTTGTTGGCTCATATCCAGCTTCTCATGCACTGTACTCCCCAGCTCCTTTTTACAGAACTTCTGCTTAGTCAGTCAGGTCCCAGCTGGTAACAAGGCTTGTGATTCCTCCTTCCTAAATGCCGGATTCTGAACTTGTCTCATTGAATCTCCTCAGATTTCTTTTGGCCCAATCCTCCAATTTGTTTAGGTCTCGCTGGAGCCTCTTCCTACCCTCCAGTGTATCTACCTCTCCTGCTAGTTTGTCATCTGAAAATTTGCTGAGGGCGCAATCCAGGTCATTAATAAAGACATTGAACATGATCTCACCAGCTTTCTATCCTCCTTACAGCCCATTCATCCCCGAGTCATACTTCTTCAACTTACTGGCAAGGATACTGTGGAAGACAGTATCAAAAGCTTTGCTAGTCACAGTATATTATGCCCACCACTTTCCCCACCTCCACGTTGCCAGATATCTCACCATAGAAGGAAATCAAGTGCACACTTTCCTCTCTTCCAAGTGCTTCCATGGCTTTTCCAGGGACTGAGGTAAGGCTGACAGTCTATAGCTCTCCAGAGACCCTTTTTAAAGACGGACACGGCATTTGCCTTTTTCTACTCTTCCAGGACCTCCCCCAAACACCACAAATTTTCAAAGATAATGGCCAAAAGCTCTGCAATCACGTCAGCCAACTCCCTCAGATGCATTTGATCTGGCCCCTTGGATTTATGTGTGTTCTGTGCTAGGAAAAAGCAAAGAATCAGGACTGTTTTTTCTTCATATAGCGCTCCTCATCTCCGAGGAAACTTTGTGAACTACAGCCATAAGCCCCGGTTCTCCACTGCCAAACGCCCAGGTCTGCAGCTTATGCTCAGAGGGAAAAGGTTAGGGCTCTTTGCAACTCCTATTGGCCGCATTTTCTGTTCTGGCCAATGGAAGCCGTGGGAAGTGGTGCAAGCTGCAACTCTGCTTCCTGCAACTCCCATTGGCTGGGAATGATGCACTGCAGCCAATGGGAGCTGCGAGGCAGGGCTGTCCCTGGGCGTATGCAGAGTACACAGCTGTACTTTGTCTCAAACTAAGTAATGCCCTATACTGCACCTGTGTTTGCCTAGTGCAGCCAGAGGACAGTGTTGCCTCAAGCAGCCACAATTCACTGGTCTCCGTTCTGCCTCCTGGATGTGGCCTTCCAGGCCCCTGGCCCTCTGCACCACTTCCCAGATCTATGGCCCAATCCCCCAGCACCTCAGCTCCACCTCCTGGCCCTGTGGGCTGATCCTCCAGCCTGTCACCCCCCTTCTCTGCCTCCTGGCCCAAGCAGCTTCATCCCCTGCCCCCTTACCCCCTGCTCTGACTGCCTCCCAGTATCAGAGGCCCCAGCCCCCTGCTCCACCTCCAGGCCTCCAGCTTCCACCTGTTCCCCCACCTGCCTCCCTGTCCTGCTCCTGCCCCCACAGCCCTGAGCATAGCATCCCCGCACTGCAGACTAACTGCCCAGATGCCCAGCAGGGGAAGAGTGGCAGGTACACAAGGGGAGGGATGGCTCAGTGGTTTCAGCCTTAGCCTGATGCTCTAAAGAGACCAGTGGTTTCAGGGTGGTGAGTTCAGCCTTTGAGGGCACCATTTAGGGATCTGGGACCAAAAGGAGGGCTGCTTGGTCCTGCCAAGAGGGCAGGGGACTGGACTCCAGGACCTCCTTAGGTCTCTTCCAGCTCTATGAGATGTGTATCACCATGTATTATGCATAGGGCATGCAAAGTCATAGGGGTGGCCCTGCAGGGAGCAGCCATATCTGCAGATGCTCAAGTAAATAAA
This sequence comes from Carettochelys insculpta, assembly GCF_033958435.1. Lineage (NCBI taxonomy): Eukaryota > Metazoa > Chordata > Testudines > Carettochelyidae > Carettochelys > Carettochelys insculpta. Next base: position 8,923,630 of record NC_134138.1, read on the forward strand.
GCATCTGGTGGCCAACCCAGGGCCCTAATCACATCTGGCCCTTCCCTGTGCTAAGGGCTCTTCACAGGGGCTCCCATAGAGATTTGAGTAATAACACTCATAGAATCCAAGAGCTGGAAGAGACCTCACAAGATTGAGAGCAGCCCCTGCACTTATATGTGAAGACAATTTTCTTGGGGGGCCCAACCCAAGGCTCTGAAACAAACTCCTCCAACAGGCTCAGGAGAGAGGCATGTGCAGAGACAGGCCAGCTGAGTCGAGCCTGGCTCAGTGTGCAGCCCTCAAATAAATGCATTTTCTAGCCAGTGAGCGCAACACACAGCTGCCAGCAACACCAAGTCCTATACCATCACCATCCTGCAACCCTCCATGCCATCTTGTGTCCCTAATTGCAGTCTGGGGCAGAGCTCATGAAAAGCAAGAGGTGGGGTTTCATCGCAGAGGGACAGAGAGTGTCCACTAGAGAAATCGATGAGCTCCGAGAAAGGAGGGAGACCCCTGCCCCTCAGGTGGCTGGGTGGAGGGAGAGGTCCTTCCAGACACACAGGAGCTATGAGGAAAAACAAGCAGTCCTGCAGCACTTAAAAGACTGACAAAATAATTTACTAGGTGATGAGCTTTCGTGGGGCAGCCCCACTTCTTCAAGCTCATCACCTAAGAAATGATTTTGTTAGTCTTTGACGTGCTACACGACTGCTGTTTTGCTTTGATAGAATACAGACTAACACGGCTTCTCTCTGCCACTGTTCAGGAGCTGCAAGATCATTTTCATGTCTTCACCGGTTACACAGAAAATTCCCTTCTCCGGCTTCTGCTGTAGGGTAGTTCATTGCTCAGCCCCCTGCACAGCCTGTTTGTCACACAGGTATACGCCGCTTGATTGATTTGCCGGGTCTGGGCCCTCTGCCCTTTAAGAGCTGGAGAGGGGCACTATTCCAGCGGACCTGGGACCTGCAGTCGAGTCTGTTTCCACGGGAGGAGGCTGTTGATGTCCCAGTGGAAGCTGGCATGGGAGTGAAAGACTGTGGAAGGGAAGAGTGGAGAGGGCAAGTGAAAGGAGAGGGGGGACTTAGTGCTGGATGTGCAGGCGGGTTGGAGGGCGCAGGGCATTTGTATAAAGGGCACTGAGAATTTGGCAGCACTAATACCCACCCACCACCCCCAGCTGTGTGCAAAGGAGCATCATTTTGCTGGAGTCAGGAGCACCAGAATGTGGGGGGGGGTCAGTGGGCTGTGTCCCCCTCCCACCCCATGTTATCAGCCACAAGGCTGAGCATTGGTGCAGAGAGGGTGGAAAGCAGCAAGTGGGAGCAGCATCTGGGGGAGGGGGCAATGCTGGAGCAGGGTCACGGAGGAAGGGGCAATGTGAAGGAGGTGGGCTCAGCAGGAAAGGGACATTGTATAGGCAGCGTCTTATGAGGACAGGAGGCCTGAGTGGGGACAAGCATCATGGGAGAGAGGATTTGGGGGCGGCATGGCCCAGGGGGGCAGGGGGACTGTTCCAGCCCCTTCGGTCCCTCCACTTTTCGTCTGGTTCTGCCACTTCTCACTGGTATTGCTACGCACGCCCCCAGCCCCTGTCAAGCCAGTATCTGAGCACCTCTCCCTATGGCCCCTTTGTGTCTTGTCACTCTCCAGGAAGCCCCTGGCTAGGGAAATGAAGCTGTGAGACAGCAATTGTCTCAAGGTCACACAAGATCTGTGGGCCATGCAGCCAGGCTCTCTGGCCACTACCTTACCCAAGTGACCACCCTCGTCACTTACGATCAGCCTGTCTGGTCTATTTAGGACATCAGTTCGCTGGGGCAGGATCCATCCTCCCCAGCACGAGCCTGACCAGGGAGCTGCGGTGCAACCTCAACGTAAATCAACATTCAGAGGCAGAAAGCGAGGCAGCTCCATCACTGCAGGCTTTTCAGAGCAGGTTACACAAACCTGGTGTGGAGAAAATAAATAAGGAATTGTTATTTACTCCTTCTCACAACACAAGAACATGGGGGTCACCAAGTGAAATGAAGAGGCAGCCGGTTCAAAACAAACAATAGGAAATATTTTTTCACACAGCGCTGAGTTAACCTGTGGAACTCCTTGCCGTAGAATGTTGTGAATCCCAAGACTATAGTAAAGTTTAAAAAAGAACTAGATAAATTCATGGGGGATAGGTCCATCAATGGCTGTTAGCCGGGATGGGCATGGACGGTGTCCCCAGCCTCTGTTTGCAAGAGGCTGGAAATGGGTGACAGGGAATTGATCATTTGATGATTCCCTGCTCTGTTCATTCCCTCTGGGGCACCTGGCATTGGCCACTGTTGGAAGACAGGACACTGGGCTTGATGGGACAATGGTCTGACCCAGTATGGCTGTTCTTACATTCTTGAACTCCTGTCTAGGATGGTCTAGTTCATGGTTTCCCAAACTAGGGGGGGGGTGCCCCCTGGGGGGCATGAAGAAAATCCATGGGGGGTGCAAGGTAACCCAGCCCCCACCATCATTCTCCCCACCTGAAGAAAGAGCCAGCCTTTGCTTCCGACTCTCAGACCCCATCATTCTACATGGGTGACACAGCATAGCTGCTAAAATAAAACAGGCAGCTGATGAAGACCCATGTGCAAAGGTGAATGATTGTGGATTGTGGAGGGAGTAGGATAGGGTTAGATGAGGGGGCTGGTGGTGCCTGGCTTTGTGGGAGGGGAAGGACTTGGGTGGGTGGCTCATGGGACTTATGGGGCTTGGGCATCTGGCCAGCTTGCAGGATTCGCAGGGCTTGGGGAGCTGGTCCTGCCATCGCAGGGCTCAGGCAACTCGGTCTGGCCAGTGGGCGGCTTGGGCTGGCAGATGGCTGGCTGGCCCCAGCAGTGCGGGGCTCAGGCAGCTTGGGCTAGTGGGTGGATGGCTGTCTCTGGCAGCTTGGGGTATGGGCGGGCAGCATGGGTGGCTGGCCTGTGGCTGGTGCGGGCGGCTGTTGCCTGGGTGGCTGGTGCCTGCAGCATGAGGCTTGGGTAGCTAGTGGGTGGGTTAATGGCTGGCCCCGGCAGTGCGGAGCTTGGGCAGGAGGCTCAGGTCTCAAGCAGGCAGGTGGCTAGCACAGGCAACCCTGCCAGCTGGCACAGGGCTCGGTCAGCCGGTCAGCTGGGGCTGCACCAGGCACCCATAAGGGCCAAGAAAAACTATTTGTGCTTATTTTTAATTTTATGTAACCTTTTTATATCTGTGTTTATTTTAAAGTATGAATTGATTTTTTTTGGTTAGTTGGATGATATTAAAGAAGAGGTGCGGGGGGGGTGAACGTCTCAAAAATCAAAAGGCGGGGTGTGATGTTGAAAATTTTGGGAACCACTGGCCTAGATGGTGCTTGCTCCTGCTATGAGAGCAGGGGACTCAACCAGATGATCTCTGGAGGTTCCTCCCAGTTCTGTGAATGGGCCAAGTGATAGGAATGTGAAAGTCAGAGCAAGAGAAAGAGACATAAGAAAGAGATAAAGGAGGAGGGGAAAAGGGCAGGCATATAATAAAGAACACCCTGATGTCCAATAGGGATACCACTGTTGTTGATTGCTACCACGTGGAAGGAGCCGAGGGCACTACAAAACAGTAGGTGAGAGAAAACCAAAGGGCTTGCCAAACAGAGGAAAGTGGGACTGAAAAAAGGTGAATTTAAAGCAGGTGGGAGCTAAAAATAATCAAAAACAAATAAAGCTGAAAAAATGACTTTGATTTTCCCTCTCCGGCATTCTCGAGTGAACAGAGACTTTAATTTGCCTCCTTCACGTAAAATAACCCCTCCTGATTCATTCAGCTCTAGGAGGCTACCTGGCTCGCTAACCTGTAGTATCAATTTATATGCTAATGGCCTTCCTTTGTAAATCAAGGTGGCCTTTGCCAATGCCTTCTTCCACACACCTCCCCCCAACCAAATATTCACCCGGCGCGAAAGGCAGTTCATCTCTGAACACAGGGCTGGGAATAGCAGACTCTGGAATAGAAAAAAGCATCAACTCCAAAATAATTGGCTCACTGATGGCGTTCGTATCTGCAGAGTAGGCGGCTGTTTCATCTCAGCCCCTCACCTGCTTGGCCAGAGCCTTTATAGAGGGTTTTATAATTAGTCAAGCTTGGGAAGGAAGGAAAAAAAGTCTACTCCCCACTAGCTTTCCCTCACTATGGCCTTTGCCACCATGCACTCAAAAGGCATGGCAGGATGGCACAGAGAGCTGGGCACAGGCACTGGTCCCATTTGCTTCTATGTCACTGGCTCTCTGTTGCTGTAGGATGAGACAACAGAATTATCATTTGGTGGTTTCTTTAGACTAAGCTGATTGGTATCAGTCTGACTCCAGGTGAACAGGCCCTTTGCTGCTGGGCACAGGGGAACCTAATGGGCTTTCTGCAGAGTGCTGATGCTGCTATGAGAACATCCATCACTGAGACCATGGTAGATCCACCCACTTGACAGTCAAAGCCAATGCATACCAAGGTAACACACAGCATCAACTGGACACCAGAGCCTCAGAACTGCAAGGACTCAAAGTGAAATCACTTTTTATCAGCAGCAAGTGAAAGAAAGACAAAGACACTAAACATATCTCCAAATTGTGGCCTTCCACGGTTTGTAGGCTTTGCCTTCACCACAGTGCTTTCTCAGTGCCAGTTCTCTGAGGTTATAGCTTTAAGAGGACCCTGCTTTTAAAGGGATAAGAATAGCCATATTGGATCAGACCCAAGTCCATCTAACCCAGTGTCCCATCTTCCAACAATGGCCAATGCCAGGTACCCCAGCAGGAATGAACGGAACAGGGAATCATCAACAAAACAGCAGAAATGTAGCACTTTAAAGACTAACAAAATGATTTATTTGGTGATGAACTTTCGTGGGACAGACCAACTTCATCAGATCAATCAATTCCCAATACAGACTGACATCTATAAGTACAGAGGACCAAAAAAAGATTGCAGTAAAAACTGACGAATCAAGTACATAAGACTGAAGGAGAGGGCTGTGGGGAGGGGGTGATGTTAATTGTCCTGCCTGAGATAATTATGAGCATCAAAGGAAGGGGTAAATTACAGCTAAATAACATCACGTAGCACTGAGTGCCAGGACTGGTGGCTTTATGGGACCACGGGAAACTTGGCCACAATCATGGTAAGTGGTCATCTGGCTGACTAACATCATGGCAGACCATGGATGTTGCTGGAGCAGAGCATGACAGACTAGAGAGATTCAACATGTGTAACATCTTAGTAAGAGACTGTCTTTGTCCTCAAGAGTGAACGTCAATAGACATGCGAGACAAAGGAAGGGGACTTTTACCCATGAGAGAGCTGAGGATGTCACTGGTAGTGTTGATTTACACCAGCTCGGGAACTGACCTGTATGCAGCTAACCAGACACTCAAGAAACCGACAGTGGTGAACACATCCCGGCACCATGGACAGGTTCCCAAGCAGGTGATAGCATCTGGCTACTGTGGTAACTGGTGCATTGGCCATGCAGCTAGAACCAACTCAATAGCACCTGCTCAGAGCTAACAATCATTCGCACCTGACTACCAACCAGGAGTGGACAGACGTCCCACTGCACACATGTTGCCTATGCAGGTATCAAGAACTCAGGGTGACGTGCACCCCGTGCAGAGGGCAGGGTTAAAATGGGGAAATGATTAGCTCCTCAGAGCTGGAGTGGGGCCTTGGCAACCCTTCCACGCTATGTAGAGTTGGCCAGGCAGAGTAAGGAAAGTGTGTTGAGGTATCATCACCAGAGGGCCAGCTATGGTTGAACCCAGAACTTCGACGGGCCATGTTAAAGGCTGCAGTTTGTTTGAGGCAAAGGCGGCAGCATATTCTTACATGGCTGTGTGTTGCCTCACCCCTAGAAGAAGACGGAGAGGCACACTGGGTAAAGGTGAAGCCGTGGCTGTCCCCATTCAGTGGACAGAGGATGTCAGTGTCTCTCAGGGTATCAGTCATTCACCAATGCCCAACTGGCCTTACATAGGAGCTAGCCCAAGTAGCAGAGCCCCAAAGAAATGGGGAAAGAAGGTGTCATCAATGAATGACTATAAAGGGTTAAGCCCAGAGATGGGAGGGGGGTCTCTGTGGGGGGCAGCCAGGTAAGCCAATGGGGAGAGAGGGATTCTTTTTTGAATGGGAACAATTGCAGGCTAAGGGGTCTTTGTCTGGGTTCTGCTACTGGAGCAGGGGGAGCCCAGAAATGTAAAGCCTGTAAATATCCTGGCCACGTCATAATCAGAGCATGGATATGTATGTTGAACGAAAATGTTTAGTTAGATGCAATCTGATTATTTGTATTTGAATTTGGTGTGGGACTTCTCAGGCTGGTTAATGATTTTTTCCCCTGTACTCTGTAACCTTCAGCTGAATCCCAGGGAAGTAATTCTCTGTGCTCTAATAATAATAATTTTAGTTGTTTGATTACATCTAGCAACCAAGCTTGCTTGTTTACCTTCCTGATATTTTTTCTGCCTTTGTTTTGGTTAATAAACTATTTTTAAGGCAATGATTTGCTTCCTGTGGCCTACAGGGATGTCTGCGTGAATGCCTGCATAAGGGTCCATAAGGGTCCGCTATCAGATTACAGATCTTTCCTTCCAAGTTATCACTTAAAGAAGAGGTGAAGCTTGGGGTTACCCCACAGTGAGATATCCAAGTGTGTATCCCGGAGTGTTAAGGAGGGCTTTTTCACTTGGTGGTGGCAGTGATTACTCCCCAGCTTGAGGGAATCTGTGACTTTGGGGAGCATCTTTTTAGGCAGGCATTTTTCAGGTTTTTGTGGGTGCTGCTTTCTTCACTCGGCATGTCAGAGTAGGGAGGCAGCCCTGACCGGGATGGGAAGGTTATGGGACGCAGGGGAGTTCTTCTCAAAGGTCAGTCCGGGAAGGCAGCAGGCCAGCCCCTTTCTCAAACTGGCCCAGAAACACTGGGCTAGCAGAAGAGAATCTAGCCAGGGAGTGAGGCAATTGATGGCTTTGTTCTAATGTGGGCCAGTCATGTCACTTCTGCTCCACAGCTCTCCAATCCCACCCCATCCTGTGGAGTCCCTGTCCATTGGAGAAGTGCCTTTGGCTGATGTGCACCCACAGTTCCTAGCCCGATGGAGCGCTGATTGATGCAGGCGTCTTGTCCCTATTAACAATAGGGCCGACATCAGCAAACCGTGCCTGTTACGTTTGTACTGTGGCCAACACTGATCAAACACAATGCACTCCAATGAGCCATTCTCACAGCTTCTCTGATTGCTCATCCGTGGGACAAACCTCAGCCCCCACAGCCCCTCAGCTGGTGATTTGCCTTTTAATTGAATTAGTTCCGCTGCTGGGCATTCCTCTGCATATCTGTTTTCCACTCCCCTCGCTCCCCACAGCTTCCTCCTCTTGCATTTCCTCGACCGCCTCTCCCTTCATTTGCATCCCTTGCCATTGTTCCCCTGCCACAGAGCTGGCTCGTCACAAGGACTCTGAACGGGGCTGTGTTTTAATTTTCAATTTCCTTCGCTTTGAAGCTGACATTTTCCATTACAGAGAAAAATGCTTCTGCCCTGGGGTGCCACGTGTCCAGGCCTGAGTCCGGGCACCGAGCAGACCACCTCTGTCGTCTCTCATTTCATTTGAGCTTTGGGCTGGGTGGGAAAATTCCAGTGCAAACTCCCAGCATCACAGGAATTAGCATTTGGGGGGGCCAGATGGCAATTCCCTTGCCTGCCTGCTACTGCAATCTTATAGCTACTGCAGCCCTAAAAGAAGTCACATGCCATAGTTATCACAGGCAGAGTCCAACACAAAGACCTGTGGAGGCATCTATGCAATCCCACTTGACCACTATAATAAGGTCTTCCCCTGTTCAGCATAATGACCTGTGACTGACCTAAAAAGCCCAGTCTGTTTCAAAGTCTGGAGCTCGGCTCAGAGGCTAAGGCTAGGGGAGAAACCAGGTGAGGAACGATCAGAGGCAGGAATAGTTTGTGTCATCATCCACCTTCAGTCAGGTGCAAGGGGAGTTGCCCGGTGCAAGTGAGCAGAAAAAGTTCTCTTGTGCCATCATTGGCCTTCCCTACAGCTCAATGAGACTCACTGGGACTAAGGTAGAACAGGATTAGCAGACGGAGTTTCCAGATCTGAAGAAGTGGGTCTGTCCCACGAAAGCTCATCGCCTAATAAATTATTTTGCAAGTCTTTAAAGCGCTACAGGACTGCTACTTTGTTTTGTGAAGATACAGCACGGAGCTCTGGCCCCTGGACAAGAGAGCCATCTTACCCCCCATCCATGAAGCGATGCTGTACTTTCATACATCTTGGGACCCTTAAGGCATGTCTACACCACAGAGTTATTCTGGAATAGTTTGTTCTGGAGTTAGTATTCCAAAATAAGCTATTCCATAATACCCCATCCACACAACAAGGAAGTCCCAAAATAAGCAAAACTTATTCCGAAATAGTGTGTCCACACACAAGAGAGCCTATTTCAGATTAGAGTCCCTGGAAGCACATAAGATAGGCATTTGCAATCAGCATTCTACATCTACACAGCACTGTTATTTCAGAGTAAGCTATTCTGGAAGAGCTTATTTCAAAATAGCCTCTATCCCCTGGCTATACAGCCCCTATTCCGAAATATCTAGGTGTTCTTCCTTGTAGAATGAGGTTTACAGAATTTAAAATAAGCCATCTGCTATTTGAAAATTATTTCAAAATAGTGGTTTTGCTGAGTAGACACTCACAAAGTTATTTCAGCATAGTGGCTGTTATTGCAAAATAACTTTGCTGTGTAGATGCGCCCTTCAATACAAGTGAAGCCCACCCCAGACTCACAGTCTTCTAGGACACAGGAGGCCTAGCTTCAAGCTGCTGCTCTGAATCAGGCAGGCGGGACAGATCAACCTGGATAAAGACATTGGACATGTCTGTAGAATTCTTTTGGCTAGAAAGGACTGCAGGAGACAATGGCAGAGAACCAGAAAGGTGGCCCCCAGTGCTGGTTTTTATTGGCGGGGCCTTCCCATGAATTTTAATGAGGTGACATTTTCATACACCAAACTGGCCAGTAAAATTGTTCGCCTGTGCGCAAGACAGCCTCCAAAATCCAACCGCCTGACTCTGTCCTTCACATCCAGCCCTGACCCACACTTTCTCCCTCACTTCCAGACCCCCACCAAGGTCTCCCCCCCGTCTCTCCCTGCTCCTGTCTTCTGGGGGTCCCTGGGTGGGAGCTGCCCTAGGAGTGTGAGTGGGCAGGTGTACAGGGCGTCCCAGCAATGGTGACCACACAGGTGCTCTGTCTCCCCTTCTCTCCCTACGCCAGAACTCCTGGCTGGGCTGGCCTGCCCACTATTCATTTCAGCATCACCAACCCCTGGAGGCTGCGACTAGTGATGGAACTAGCTTCTATCAGAGGCTCCACACTGCCCAGTGTGTCTCCCACTGGTTCCCAGGGACCATAAGTCACCTCCTTACCTGAACTAAACATCAGCCCTGGACCCTGCCTCCTCCAGCGTGATCCTTACTGCCCCCTGCTGGTTCCTAGCACCAAGAGGCATCATGGCAGATTCCAGCAAAAGTATCTGGCAGATGGAGTGGGAGCTGGTTGCTGGGTCTGCTCCCATCCCCTCCCTGGGAATGCAGCTGGTGTTGTGCCCAGGCACTTTTGACCTAGCCACCCATCTGTTAGCAACATGGAGGGGTGGCCAGGCCAGATTCCAGTGGCACTGTGACCCTGGGCACCAAGTGCCAGATGCCATCTCCAGCAGCACTGCTCCAAACCACTCAGCAGCACTGTGTGCCTGGCCGTCCAAGTGCCATGTGGCCTCTCTGCACCAGCCACTCCTCCGTAAGTGGACCTGGCATAGGTGCCTCATTCTGCAGGACACTGCTACCAGTCCCAGGGGAAAGGAAACATTTCCTTCTGGTCCAGAGTCAGGTACCTAGCACCCTTTGAAGCCTGAGGCTTGGACTTCTCCTATTGGCTGATTTAGGTGGCTTCCTGATCAACGTGCCAGCGTCTGTAAATTATGCTCTTGGGCATCCGACATGTCCCATGTATTATAGAGGGAGCTGGGCCTCTAATTCTTGGTTAGGCACTGAATCACTTCGCTTAAGCTCCCTTTGTGGCCTGCTGGAAGTCAACCATCACAACAGCGTGGCAGAGCTGACCCCAGACCTCCCGGGTCTCTGACCAGGGCCTGAGCCATAACACCATCCTTCCCCCAATGGATCTGGCGTGACTGCAGTTCTCTTATCATGGTCAAACCACAGCTCATCGTCTTGCTTTGTCTCTCTCTCCCTGGCTCTGTGCACCATCTCTGTAACTGCAGTGTTGCTCACACTATCTGCATGCTGCTGGGGGCCAATAGGTCCTTACTGCTTGGGAATGTTAAATTCAAACTCTGCTGACGGTATAGCCATATGTAACCCATGCAACTAGTGGATGTGGTTCACTCGCCTGCAAAGTGATACTTAGACCACTTCACAGACCCCAAATGAGTTTCTTCTACAATCTTAGCTGAGCAGCAGATGGCTTTTAACCACACTGTAGAAGCTTCTGCAATACACTCCAGAGGTCACAGGTTCAAGTTTGCCTGTGGGCAGTTACACCCACAAAACACCAGATTTTGACCTTTCCCCAAGAAAACAAACCCCAGGTCCATCAGGGGATTGTTCCATCACCAAAGAACAACAATTTTTTCCCCTTGTCTGTAAAATTCTCTCAGCCCATCCTGACGCAGTTCTAGTCATGGAGGGGTGGTTTTTGTTTTGGCTTTGTGTTTTTGTCCTGATCGTTGATGGACAATGCCACATTGATCTGTTTGCATTGAGAAATCCACAGTCCAATGTCTTCCTTGCTCAGACAGGAAAAAACTTTAGCCACGGGGCTCAAACAAGCAGGGTAGTGCAATCAATTGATGGCTGTGACCTAGTTTACATGAATGTGTCTTCAGCTGCAGCATAGATGTCTATTAGCTGTCACCGGTCTATTCTCTATTGATTCATCTATCACACATAACACTGGTATCTGAGTGTGTTCCGGTTGGCATAAAGCAACATGATTACACCCCTGTCATGTATTTATTGGGTTGGGGTGGCTTTTTTAATGTCAGTGCTGGAATTAGTCAGGAAAATAAACTTGTTCTAGGTGTTTCTATTGGGCTGCATGTATGTATTTGTATATTACCACATTTTTCGACTGATTCTCCATTGCCTGGCCTTGATGCACTATGCATTGACCACTGGCGGTAGGCAGATACTGGTCTAGATGGACCTTTGATCTGCCACAGTGTGACTATTCTCATGCACCATGTGTCATCATTTAGATCTGTGAAAAGTGGACGTGAAACCCATGCTCACCTAATTTCCTAATTTCAACTCAGTTTCCACAGCTGTTAGCAGCAACACAAGGTGCAAAGTAATGGAGACTTGGGCCCCATTTAGCCAGCTCCCATGTGTACTATATGTATGAGTCAGTGAAAACTACACTGCTGCTTCAGTTCTGCCACTAGCTATTTATTTGGGACGTTTTAATAGGTTCACAAATCCTCACCACGTAAAAAGCAGCAAACCAAGCAATGATGGCAGGAACCATCGGCTTTTATTTAAAGAACCATTCCGTAATAATTCAGTAGTCAACTCTCTCTGTTTAGGAAGGTGTTACCATATTACAGCATTCAACATATTGCTGCTCTCATATTGCAGTCATTCAATACCCATGCCACCTCATTCCTAGTGACTGTATGAACCAGCACAAAAGCAATCACCTTCCCTAGCTGTGGCCTGGCCCCATGGTCAACTCAACTGGGAATGAGCATGTCTTGGATTGGCGTTATTGCTGTGGATGTTCATCGTCACATCAGAACTGGAAGGGACCTTGAGAAGTCATCCAGTCCAGTCCCGTGCACCCACAGCAGGGCCTACCACCATCCCTGACAGTTTTTCCTTTTTGTAAGCAGCCTCAGACCCTTGAAATGGCCCTCAAGGGGCTGACCTCATAGCTTTGGGATTACAAGACCAATGCTCTGACTGATGAGCTCTTTCCCCACCTTCAGCCCGAGGTCAGAAAGGACCATGGTGATCATCTAGACCAGCGGTGTCCAAAAGGAAGACATCTGAGTGCCACAGGCTCCCCCAAGCCAGGCATCCCTGCCCCAGAGAGGCGCTCTACACTCCAGCCCCCACAGCCAGGCACCCTAACCCCCTGCTCCTCGTGACTCACCAGAGCCATTGCTGGAGCTGCCCAGGCCCAAGCCACGAGAGCTGGTGCAGCGGCTCGGGTGGCGACACGGCAGCTCCTTGGGCACCACACAGCAGCAGGGGTGACTTGCGAGCTCAGCCCTGCGTGGCTGGCTCAAGGGCTGCGTGGTGGAGCAGCTTCTCAGGCAACACACTGTGCGGCTGTCAGGGCTGTGCGGCTTGGGGCTGGGAAGCTCTTTTGGCATGCTGCCTGAGGAGCTGCCGTTCCAGCCTTGTGGCACCCAAGAAGCCGCCGTGGCACCACGCAGCTCCTGAGCCAGCCACGTGGTGCCCAAGTTCCCAAGCCACCATTGTACGATGCTCCAGGAGCTGCCAGGCCACCAAGCCACTGCCCGAGCCACTGCACCAGCCTGCCAACCCACATCCAACACCATATGCTCCCAACGGGGGAGTGTATTGGACAATGAGGCTCTGGCCCAGTGGATCCCAACCTTTTCCCTAGTGCAGAACCCCAATCACCCCCCGCAAACCATTCATGGACCCCCGCATCAGAGCCAATTCTAGCCACTACGTACACTTCACTCAGTGAAAAAGGAAACATAAATAATTAACGTTTAGAGTGACACAGACTCATTTCTGACATCACAACAGTTGGGCTGCACTACCCAGCACAACAAATTACAACTATTGGACCTATGTAGCAACAAGTAATAAGCTCTTGGCTTACGGCTGTGCTCAGTTTGTCACAGAATGGCTCCACAACATAGCTTTTCGGACTGCAAATAAGAACACGATTGGAAGATATTGAATTTAAAAATAATAATTAATTGTAACTTTACAGTTAATTTAAAATTTATTTTCTATGATCTCTTTTGTGTTTTTTCCCCCCAGGACGCCTGCAATATGCTCACAGAGGTCTGTGGATCCCAGGGTGGGAACCACTGATCAACACTAACTTCCTGTACAGCACAGGTCAGAGACCTCCCTGGGAATAATTCCCATTAGAATTCAAGTTTACCTTTCAGAAAAAAAATGTGGCTTTGAGCCAGTACTTCCCTAAGTAAAGAACTGGGGGGTCAAGTTTTCTGCATAACAATCATCAAGTAAGCACCTCTATTTTGAATGTCCAAGTGTAGCCTTCCTGAATTGGACCTCACCTAATCAGTGAGCTGAACCAATGACCTGTCCTGTTGTTGGGTCACTTTCTTCTCTTGGTGGTCACATCGTTTGGATAACATCAGACAGCTGACGTCTTACCCATTTATGATCATTAAAGATCTGATATTCCTTTGCACAAGATCTGGGGCATTAACTCCAGTAGCCTGGCTCTATTCCCTCTTGGGAAAGTCTGTTTATTCTACAAGTCCCCTTGGCTGCTTCCATTGGATGAGCTTATCTGCCATATCTTCTCTTAAACTGTTCTGCAGCATTGCTATGAACGCTTAAGTAGCAGTGACATATTGTCCCAAAGTTGCATTTTTATAGGGACTGATTTAAATAAGTATTATTTACTGAATACTCATGAGGGCATTCACAACTGGGTAGGAAGGTCCCTGCCCCAAAGCAATTACAGCCTGACAGAATTCCTCTGTGATGCATAGAATCATAGGGTTAGCGGGGACCACAAAAGTCATCTAGTTTAATCCCTTGCCAGGAAGCAGGATTTGATGTGCTCTGCTTTGGAATCCCTTGGAGGAAACATATTGAAATCCCTTGCCTGAGCTGTGTCATGTGCTATAAATGGAAGGGTTGTAGCTTTTGCCTTGCTGTTGCTTGGGTCACATTGCATTTCACTCACACTTCCCTTGGCTTCTGCCACAAGGAAGTCAGGAGGAAAGGGACAGAGCAAAGAGTCCTGTCTGGGAAAGGAGAATTGCTTTAGTGTGCTTTTATTCTGTCGTTCCAGAAGTGGAGCCCCTGCATGGATTCAAAATTTGTATCTGCAAATGAGCAGCAGCTGGCTGAAGTCATATCCGCACATGGGGATAACTGCAGATATAAACAGGATATCTGCAGATTTGAGTGCTCAGTCCATAAACCTGACTATCCAGATGCTACATTGTGCTTCCATGGCACTGTTCTGCTGGAGCACTTATCCTAAAATGTGTTGTAAAATAAGCCAGGTAGCATCACCATCTATTAACAGCTGAGGACACCAAAGCTCAGTGTGACAAGGGACTTGCCCAAGGCCAAGCGCAGTGGCAGAGACAAGGACAGCTCCAATACTCCCAGCTTGAATGCTGGGTAGCAGGGACAGATGAAACACAAGTGGCATTTGAATGAGCAGTGTGAATGTGTGGCTTAGGGTGACCATGGGAGCTTGGAATCCTAGTCCTGGCTGCTTCTCGGTGTCCCCATAGGACATGGGGCTAGACCATTCAAATGTGAGGGTCCTATACATGGTGCAACAGGTCATCTTCAGTGCTCCCACAATAAGCCAATTCTCTTTCCTGACTTTGATGAGCTGCACCCATTTACACCCCCTGGGGAACTGGCCCCATACCTGCCTTGATGGTTGGCCTCTAAGGTAGGCTATGGCTCCAGGTAGCACTCAGTGAGTGTAACTCACAGGGGAGCCATGGTAGCCGTGGCTGTGCCACAAGCAGGGGACTGACACTTCTACCGATGTCGCTGTGGTCCATGCTGTCACAGGAACACACGTACAGTGAAGAGTGATGAGGCAAATCCTACCCTGCTTGCCTGTGGTATTGCACTAAAGCAGCGGGTGGCTGGGTTTTTTTTCAGTGGAGCAGTCGAGGGCTCAATCTTTTCCGGTGTGGCTGGCCCAGTTCTTGCTGCTCCTCAGCTTTCATCTGGAATTTTAAAACACCTGCGTGTTTTGCTGCCGTGGTGAGTTCCTTCTCAAATTAGGGGCAGAAGGTGGGGAGGAATATGGAGCAGCTTCTTCTTGTGATGCAAGCTCCTTCCTGAGCTGATACTTTCCATGCTGGGACAGTCACCATCTTTTGTATCTCTTCTGCCAGGTGATACCAGTAGGAAGAGCGGCCACACTCAATATGTAGCATCCCCTTGACCACATCACACAGAACCATCCTAAGCCCTCCGCCAGGAATCAGGGAAAAACCGCACACCAGCCGAGGAACCACAGGGAAGCAATAATTCCCCAGTCACAAGCACCAAGGCTGCGTGCAACAGAAGAAACCTTTTATCAACAGAGAAGGGGAATCCAGGATTAAGCTAGAGAAATACCACAACCGTGATTCAAAAGCATATAACCACATGGAAACATCCACACCACAGAACATTGGCTAGTGTTCTCTGCCCGATTTTCTCACCTGGTGATGTGAATGTCCAGTGAAAGAATGTCCCTTTCACCTCCCCTGCACTTCACTCACAGGTGGTTGTCTTTGGTTAGGAGGTGCAGGCTGGTGGGTCCACCTCACAATTAGCTGATGGCTACTGCCACCACTGCTGTTATCTCTGCCACTGTGTCCCGCTTACTGCTCTCTTCTCTGCTGCCACTCCCTCTCTCACTTTGGCAAGACCACTTTCTAAGGTCCCCCCTTTCCGCCCAGCTCTCGGTGCCTTTAGCTCCCAGGACTTTTAAGGAACACCCGCACTGCTGTCTCTTTGCTTTCTTTTACCAAAACCTGCCCTCACACCACACTCAAGCGTAGGCCCCAGGCTGCGTCCTCAGTGATTTCAAGTCTATGTGTCACTGAATAGAAACAAAGGCTCTCAATCAAGTGTAACTAGCTCTTTAAACACTGGAGTGGAGGGACATCAAATAGTGTTGTTGATTCTTCAAGTAGCACCCATATCCGACTGGATAAGGACACCTCTTCTCCCACGCTTTTGTTTTCACTGGGATTTGGCATTTTTCCCTCCAGTTTAGCAACTGATGTTTAGTTAAGCCTGAGCTCCTCAGTCAGGACATGCCAAGCCCAGTTCTGCTACCTTCACTCCTACAGCAAGGATAACATCATTTAATTACCCCCTGCACTCAATGATAAAGTGATTTGAAACCCAACACCAGCCAAAAGCGACCACTTTGGCAAAGCAGCTCTGCTGAACCCCTAGGCTGTGTCTACACTTGCATTCCTCTTTCAAGAGAGGTATGCAAATGATATTCGTTTTTCAAAAGAGCTCATTTTGAAAGATCTTCCCATAAAAAAAGGGAAGAAGGATTATTTCGAAGATGGGGTTTACTTTCGAAAGAGCAGTGTCTACACTGGTTCTGTTCTTTAGAAAGAAGCTCTTTTGAAATAGGAATAGGCAAATGAGGTGCCAAATATGCAAATCTACACCTCATTTGCATTTTTGATACCACTAATTTGCATACCTCTTTCAAAAGAGGAAGGCAGGTGTAGACACAGCCCTAGACAGAAAAGATGTGTCTATGCAACTACAATCTGCTCTTGAGGGCTTGTATCCCCATGATATCACATGATGTTGGGGAAGAGCTCATTCAG
The DNA here is from genome assembly GCF_033958435.1 of Carettochelys insculpta. Taxonomy (NCBI): domain Eukaryota; kingdom Metazoa; phylum Chordata; order Testudines; family Carettochelyidae; genus Carettochelys; species Carettochelys insculpta. The sequence continues at coordinate 8,940,257 of NC_134138.1, forward strand.
CTCCTGCTGACAATAACATCACTAATTTAGTCGAAAGAGACAGGTTAATAGCCCTAAAGACTATAACCCTCTAGGAACCTGCAGGACAGGTTGACAAATATCAATCTTCTCACATCCTTCTCTACAGGGACCTTCTCTGGGATTAAAGTCAGAAGTTCCATCTCTATGGCCAGTTTTGTCATCAGGCTCTGGGCCAAGACTAGCAACAAGATGGCCAGAAAATGAGCCAAGACTGCCTAGTTAATTCCTCATAGGACACTGCAGATCCATCAGATATTAACAGCTACCCTCCCTCTAGTACTTACCATGCTAATGAGGCATGACATTTTTCTGGCAGACTGTGCACTCATAGACTGCTCAGTTTGTGTCCCTAAACATTTCACCTTAGTATAGAATTATAGATTTTAAGGTGAAAAGGGCTATTATGAGTCTCTCGTCTGACCTTCCATATAGCACAGGCCAGAGAATTACTCCTAAACAACAGGTCCTGCTTTAAACCTCCCTGCTGTGGAATGAAAATCTAAGTTAACACATCTGTGCTTCACCACGAGAGAAGCTTAGGCCCTTGACTACAGAAAAGATACGCATCCAGAGTGAAAGCAGGTCTGACCACAGTCAGTACTGGGATGGAGCACAGGATAGAACCATCAGACTCCCTCCATGCTGTCTGATGAGAGCTCTGTTGAAGGATTTTCTCTTTATCTAGTCAAGCATTGGGCAAGCTTCAAGCCTGGCCCCTTAATGAGGGGCCAACCTTTTCCTCTTTCCAGGGACACTCAAATGAGGGAAAACAAGCCAGGATGGATCAGTGCTCTCCTTTTTCTCTCATCTGCTAAGGGACTTGTCACACCCAGGTTTTTGATAGCATATCTTCAAGATTCAGAACTTAACTCCTTACCTGCTCAGTCCAAAGAGAATGACCTGGCCAGGAGAATAAAATGAAGAATTATTAATGAACAGCCTCCCTTAGCCACATTCCTGAAACCAGTTGGTCCAGCTGCCCTGAATGAACATTTTTGTACCACCCACCCACCATAAAAGTCACCATAGCATTAGAAGCAGCCCACGGGCTTTTTCTCGGCTGTGGGGCAGGAATGGACTGATAAATGCTGAGGCAATTTCACAGTGTTACAACAAAAACCACAATGCTACCTTGGGCTCTGGCTTATCTCCTCTCGGACATTACTCCACCTTGGTGATTCGGGAGGTTACCATCTGGAGTTGCCACAAGAGCAAATAAAGTCAGAAGCTGGTCCATACCCCTTAGTTCTGACAAATGGTGGCAGTCAAAGGGCTGGCACACAGAGATGAACCTCTTTCTCCGGAGCAAGGACCAGCTCAAGTCTTCACCAGAAGCTCAACCTGAACCCAAACTCTGAGCCCTTTTTGTGGTTGTACAGGTGTGTAGGAAAGCATGGAATTATTGAATGCACTGAGACACAGAGATACCTCCACTGGTGTCAGTGAATACTGGCTCAGACTCAAAGGCTACCTGTTTTAATTAGTTGATAAACATGTTAAGCCAATGGTGAGCAAAAAGAGGCTCCACTGGGAAGCCAAAAAGAGTCTTACAGTTTATCTAGGGGAAAACTAAGGATATGTCTCCACTGCAATGAAACTGCTGTGGTTAGTCCATGTTGGCTGACTTGGATTTGTGGAGGTTACCAAACTGCAGTGTTGACATTTGGAGGTAGACTCTGGGACCCCATGACCGGTGAGAATCTGGTGGGACCTGGGCTCTGGGACCCCATGACCAGTGAGAATCTCAGAATATGAGATCCAGCCCAAGCTTCTACACTGCAATTTTATTGCCTCCACAGCCTGAACTCCACCACCTATATTTAGTAACACAGGACATCCAAGATGTTGTACTGCAGTGTGGACACATCCTTTGTTTGCAGAAATCTGGGGTGCAAATCTCTGCCAATTTAGCCTGTCACACATTAACTGCCCATGTGGATCTTGCTACCATGTAGTAGAAGTCCCACCATGTGCTTTGACATACTCCTTTTGGAAACGTGAGCAACGGCTACACAGAAGACATGCAAAGCCAGCAAGTGCAGGTTAGATTCACACCCTGGCTTGACATGAATCGGAAGAAGAGAACGAAGAGGATCAGTTGCAGGATTGGTGGCTGATAAAATAGGTTAAACAAACTTCATATTTTGCGGTATGGTCCAGTGGGCTCCAGGATGTCCGTGTTCTATCTCCAGCTCTGCCACTCACCTACTTAGAAACTTTTGGCAAGTCCTTTCACTGGGCCTTAATTTCCGCATCAGTAAAATGAGTTGGATACAAAGTGCTTTGAATGCCATGGAGGAAATGCATGCTGGCCATGAGTGTTAGTATGGCTGAATATATAAAACTGAGATCAAAAATACTCAATAATAGGTCATTTCTTTGGTCTTGTTTTTTGTCCCATGACTACAGCCCAGTTTTACCAAGCACCAAATGCTGAATATCCCTGTCACGGTGATGACAGGTTCTGTCCTTCTGCCTGTCGTTGCAGTTGAAACTTGCCAAGTTTTCTTTTATCATAATAAAGACTTTTTAATACCCTTTAGTCCAAGTGGAGCTGACTGGTCTTCTCTAGTCTGAAGCTGAGAGACTTGCCGTTGTTTCATTTACACCAGGATGCTGTGCTGTTGCTTGATCATTCATCTTCCCAGCCAATTATGAAAGCCAGTGCAAAGACGCTTTGTCTTAACTAGGTGTTACCTGAATACTGCACCTCCTTCTGAGCTGCTCTTCTCAATTTTAGGGAGACACCTTCAGATTAAGGCTATTATTTAAGATGCTTTGCAGAGCGCGTGATAAAGTATGCAGGTACCTTACCCCAAAATTTAGTGCTGGTTTCAAAAGTGGTTTGTTCTTTCTGTGGTTGGCTGGAGAGCATGACAAAATTCCCACAGATGGAATGCAATCTTCCTTCCCCTCCTTTTTTTGTGGGTGAAAGGGGCAGGGAGATACACTCCTAAGCTGCCACCATTAAAAAATTAACTAGGACTGGAAGAAAGATTGATGGAAAGAAAACTCTCCAGTCCAGGTGCACAAATGATGCTAAGCTGTGTATGGTTTGGTCTAAACTAGGCAGGTAAATTGATTGCAGATATGCAGTTCTAGCTATGGCAATTGAGTAGCTTGAATCAACTTATCCGCAATCGACTTACCAGTCCATCCTCACTGATGACGGTCAATGTGACAGTGTCTCCTCCTGACCTCCCTTACTTCTTGTGATAGCCAGGAGTATGGGGTCGACTGCAGACCCCTGATAGCTCGATTTCACACATCTCTACCAGGCATGCAAAACTGAACCCTGGAAGATTGACTCTGAGTGGATCAATCTTCCCAATAATATAGATATGGCCGAAGGTGGTGAGGCTGAGATAAAGCCATCTCTAGCATGTTGTTCTCATCATGGTTAACCTTGCCATCAGCCTAGGGGTAGTAAAATTACCTTCTTTGAATGATCCTTGTTCAGACTCCATTCTCTCTTGACTGTCCACTTCCAAGAATTAGGCCCTGCATCACTCACTTCATACATCACAATCACTCACACCATAATCAATCCAGAAAGAGCACTTCTGCCCCTGAAACATCCCACAACTAACCAGACAAGTCTGAATCACAGAATCATAGAATCACAGGGCAGGAAGGGACCTCAGGAGGTCATCTAGTCCAGCCCCCTGCTTCAACCAGGATCAACCCCAATTAAGTCATTCCAGTCAGGACCTTGTAAAGCCGGGACAAAAACCTCAAGGGATGGAGAATCCACCATCTCTCTAGGCAACGCATTCCAGTGCTTCGCCATCTTCCTGGTGAAGTAGTTTTTCCTAATATCTAACCTACACCTCTCCCTCTTCAACTTCAGACCATTACTCCTTGTTCTGCTATCTGACATCACTGAGAAGAGTTTCTCACCCTCCCCTTTTGAGCTCCCCTTCAGGAAGTTGAATGCTGCTATTAAATCACCCCTCAGTCTTCTCTTCTGTAAACTAAACAAGCCCAAATCCTACAGCCTCTCCTCATAGGTCATGTGCTCCAGCAACTTAATCATTTTTGTTGTCCTCCTCTGAATCTGCTCAGGCAAATCCACATCCTTTTTATACTGGGGGGCTGAAAACTGGACACAATATTCCAGATGTGGCCTCACCAGTGCCAAATAGAGGGGAATAACTGCTTTTCTAGATCTGCTCAAAATGCTCCTCCTAATGCACCCTAGTATGCTGTTAGCCTTCTTGGCTACAAGGGCACACTGTTTACTCATATCCAGCTTTTCATCCACCATAACCCCTAGGACCCTTTCTATCGTACTGCTGCTGAGCCAGTCGGTCCCCAGCCTATAACAATGCTTGGGATTCTTCCACCCCAAGTGCATGACTCTACACTTCTCCTTGTTGAACTACATCAGATTTCTTTTGGCTCAGTCCTCCAATTTACCCAGGTCACTCTGGAGTCACTTTCTACCCTCCAACATATCTACCTCTCCCCTCTAGTTTTGTGTCATCTGCAAGCTTGCTGAGGATGCAAACCAGTCCCTCAGCCAGGTCATTAATAAAGATGTTGAACAACACCAGCCCCAGAACCGAGCCTTGCGGCACTCCACTTGAAACCAACTGCCATGCAGATATTGAGCCATTGACCACTACCCGTTGGGCCCAACCATCAAGCCAGCTTTCTATCCATATTATAGTCCAAGGATCCAATCTATATGTCCTTAACTTATGGACAAGAATGTTGTGGGAGACTGTATCGAAAGCTTTGCTGAAGTCAAGGTATATTATATCCACTGACTTCCCCATGTCCACAGAGCCTGTTACCTCGTCATAGAAGCAAACCAGATTGGTCAGGCAGGACTTGCCCCAGGTGAATCCATGTTGTCTACTTTTGATCACTTTCCCCTCTTCAAAGTGCTCAAAAATGGATTCCTTGAGGATCCCCTCCATTATTTTCCCAGGGACTGAGGTAAGGCTAACCAGTCTATAGTTCCCTGGATTGTCCTTCTTTCCTTTCTCAAAGATGGGCACTACTTTTGCCTTTTCCCAGTCATCTGGTATCTCTCCCAGTCTCCAAGAGTGTTCAAAGATAATGGCCAAAGGTTCAGCAATGACATCTGCCAAGTCTCTTAGTACCCTCAGGTGCATTAAATCCAGACCCATGGATTTGTGTACATCTAGTTTTTCTAGATATCTCAGATCTTGTTCCCTCCCACCAGTTGGCTGCCCTCCACCTTCCCATACTGTATTGTCTAGGACCATTATGTGGAAGTTGACTTGTCCATGAAGACTGAGGCAAAAAAAAAACATTGAGTACTTCAGCTTTTCCTACATTATCTGTCACTAGGTTACCTTCCTCATCCAGTAATGGCCCCACACCTTCTCTGATAATCCGTTTATTGTTAACATATCTGTAGAAACTCTTCTTGTTACTTTTCACATCCCTTGCCAGCTGCAGTTCCAATTATGCTTTTGCTTTCCTGATTAGTGCCCAGCATTCTCCAGCCGTATGTTTATACTCCTCCTTAGTCAACTGTCCACGTTTCCATTTCTTGTATGCATCCTCTCTGAGTTTAAGCTGACTAAGGAGTTCCCCGGTAAGCCAAGCTGGTTGCCTACCATGTTTGCATTTCTTACTACGCAGCGGGATGGTTTGTTCCCGTGCCTTCAGCAAGACTTCTTTAAAATACTGCCAGTGCTCTTCAACTCTTTTCCCCTTCATCTTCATTTCCCAAGGGATCCTGCTCATCAGTTGTCTCAGGGAGCCGAAGTCGGCTCTTCTGAAATCACGGGTCTGTATGTTACTGCTCACCCTTCTTCCTTTTGTCCAGCTGGTGAAATCTACAATCTCATGGTCGCTGCAGCCCAGGTTTCCACCCACTTCTATTTCTCCTACTAGTTCTTCCCTGTTTGTGAGCAGCAGGTCAAGTTGCACACAGCCCCTGGTCGGTTCCTTCAGCATGTGTACCAAGAAGTTACCCCCAACATTCTGCAAAAACTTCCTGGATTGTCTGTGTGCTGATGTATTGGTCTCCCAACAAATGTCTGGGGCTGTTTCTACACATGCCACGCTAATAAACAGCCCAAAATATGCTAATGAGGCACAGATGCAAATTCCCCATGCCTCATTAGCATAAGGCCACATGATTTGTAGTCCAGAAGATGCTCTTCCGGGCTCCAAATCACATGACCTTATGCTAATGAGGCATGTGGAATTTGCATCCGTACCTCGTTAGCATATTTCAGGCTGTTTATTAGCAAAGTGGCATGTGTAGAAACAGCCTGGATGATTAAAGTCTCCCATGAGAACCAGGGCCGGTGATTTGGAAGCTTCACTTAGCTGCCTGAGGAAAGCCTCATCTATCTCAGCTCCCTGATGTGGCGGTCTATAGCAGATACTATCTACAATATCACCTCTGTTACTTCTGCCTCTAAGCTTAACCCAAAGACACTCAACTGGATTTTCTCCCTCCCTATACTGGAGCGCTGAGCAATCATACTGCTCCCTCACACAGAGCACAACGCCTCCTCCTTTTCTCCCCATCTGTCCTTCCCAAACACTTTATAACCTTCCATGACTGTGCATGACACTCTGCACTTAGTCTGTACTACAGCTTGGGCTGTGGGCTCACCACATATTTCCAGTAAGTTATGCTAACCACGAGGTTTCACAAGAGGTGTGTTCAATTCCTCTTAGAGGTACAAACCTGTAGAAGATCCTCTGAAATTATGTGGCATTATTTATGATCATGTGCACAGAAGCCATGTACATTCCCTCATTCATCCTTAAAGGAAGAAAGTATGGCTTAGGCTACGTCTACCTTACCCACGCAGGGTCAATCTTCCAGGGTTTGATGTCACATGTCTGGTAGGGATACGCAAAATCGACCTAGCTAGGGTTGGCATTGACCCCGTATTCTTTATGAGACCCAAGAAGTAACAGAGGTCAATAGGAGAAACTCTCCTGTCAATCTTCCTCAGTGAAGATGACCAGGTAAGTCAATTTCATATGTCGATTCCAGCTATGCAATTGCCATAGCTAGAGCTGAGTATCTGAAATCAACTTAATTTCCTAGGGTAGACCTGGCCTTAGTCGATACAGCACTAAATAAGGCCTCAGGAGACCTGCATTCTCTTCCCAGCTCTCCTTTGCACCCACAGGCAAGACTTTGCTTATGCTTTCCTTTCCCACATGCTCTTTATTTAATATCATCCTTGTGGCAAGGACAGTCCCTTGTGATGTGTTTGCACCGCCTTTGCATAATAGGGCCTTCTGTTTAGTTGCGATTTGGATAGTAGTGCACGCTGATAGAATAATGTCATCTAGCTACAAATGCGATACAACACAGTTGGCCTCAGTCGTCAAGATTCCTTCATGGTGACGATAGGCCTCAACGTTGTGCTAGAGTGGCTCTGTAGGCCTGAGAGATGATTTTAGTCTTCACTGACTGCTCATCATTTTGGATGAGAATGTCAGTGAATGGGGTAGTTAGTGCTAATGGTGAAGGGTGAATGTTGGCTTTGGCTCGTTTGTGGAAGGCTGTGTGGAGCATGGCTTTAAGAACTGGCCTGAGGACCCAGTTCATTTTAGGCAGGCCCCCAAATAGTCAGCCGACACTTTTATCATTTGGGAGCTGCCAAGAGACTGAATCAAGGCCCTAGAATTTAGTAGTGCTGTATCCTACGTGCCTATCTCCTCACCTCTCCGTCATCCTGTCTCCTAACCTCAACCTGCAGCCCACGGAGTGGCATGGAATGGAGTCAGAGAGAAAAGAAAGTTTCTCCTTGGGAAGAGAATCCCTAGAACTTAAAAAGCAAAAGAAACCTGACTGTTTTTGCCTTCAGTGGCTTGGTGTCATTTTCTTCCCTAACTTTAGGTTTTATAGTTGGGTCACTGCATGGGAGCTACACTTCTTCTGGTGGTAACCTGGACTCCCTCTGTTTGCTTGGGGAGGTCTCTGATGACTGATTATACAGACTGCTGCTCAGTGGTAGGGTAGCAACAGTAAGAAAAGATCTTCCCATTGTAGCTCTGTAGTCTTTATAAGCATGAATAATTCATATTTGAGCCACCTTGGCCCATCATCCCAGCACTCTTCCAACAATCTGCCAATAACTGTGTCATTGGAATACAGATGTTACTAAAGGCTAGTACCATTGTGCCACATGACAGCTCCAGCTGGACTGTCGTCTAGTGTTTAGGGGACAGCTAGAGGGTTGAGGCTGGTGACATGACCTTAGTTCATAAAGACCTTTAAGGGGATTATATGCATGAAAAAAGGGAAATGTCCAGTGTCTGTGAAGATGGTAGGATGAGGTGTAATGGCTAAAAGTTAAGGAAGGAAAAGTTCAAGCTGAACAGTAGGATGATTATTTTAATGCTCATCACAACTGGGCTGTGGCTATGATTCCTAGGAGAAATAGTTGAGGCAACATACGTCAAGATATTTAGGAAGAAGCTGTCAGTGGGAAAAAAAAAACAAAACAAAACAAAAAGAAAACTTTGTCCTACAGAGGGCAAATGCTAGAGGTTATGAAACTGGCTGAGCATAGCAAACTCTTTGGCCCTTAATGTCTATGGGTGAAATTCTGCAATCTTCAACTACACTGGGAAGGCAGAAGGACTTTTGCATGAAAAAGAATAACCCTTCCATGTTTGCCACCAATACATGCCTCTCCCTCCTATGCTAGGTGCCCTTGGCATGAGACATGGAAAGGGCCCTTTAAAAAGCAGACAAGACTAGAGTTTACACTTTTTATTAGAAATAAGACACATTCATTTGTGCTCTGAAAACTGTACAGAAAAAACTGACAAACACAGAAATAAGGGATGAAGAAATGGGAGGGGCAGGGAAGGGTGAGGAGAAGAACAGAATTAACCAGAGAAACTGAGCAGAAAAAGTAGAATATCAACAGTTATTAAACAAACATTTATCTCTGTAATTACATAACACTGTTAATGTCCTGCATCTTGCTTGGAATGAGAGGAGTGGATGGGAAAGGTATGGAAGAAAAAGAGTGGGAAGATTGGCTGGGCAGGGAAGGGGTAAAAGAATTAAAACACAGTAGAAATATATTTGTATGCTAAAATTCATTATGTGTAATTATAATAATTACAATATCATACAACCCAGCATTTAAGGGAGGCCTTTGTGCTTTCCTGTTTCATAGAATAATCTAAAATCTGACAATTACATCACAGTTTTTATACTTTTCTTTTAACTATTTGGATTTTCTAACAAGATTAATGGCATTATACTTCAACAAAAATAAACGGCGTGGCCTGAAATGAAATTTTAAAAAGCGCTTGCATACCAAACAACTGCTGTCGGTGGGGTAGCACAAGTTGATTTCATTGTTTTCAGTTTTGTTCTCGTTAATAGCTTTTTCCTAAAAAAAGAAACACACACCCACATCCGCAAGTGTGCGCACACACACACACACGCACACACACGCACACGCACACGCACACGCACACGCACAAATCAAACCCTGATCTACATTACCTGCTGTTTTGGCTCAGTGTGATGTTTTACAAATAGGTGTGTCACAATGGCCATTTTAGAGCTCATGGAAAATGGTCAAAATTGAGATGACTTCTTTTGCTGAAACAAATGTAGTGGAAAATAATTGGTGAAAATTATGTAAGAAATTCTGATTATAGTTGTTCAAAAAGAAAAAAAAAAAACAAAAAACCCAATAACAATTGACCATGTTAAAAAATGTTGATGGAAACTATTTAGCTTTCAAAGTCCAGACAAAAAAATTGGTCTTTTTGGCAGGCGAGAGGGGAGGGATGTTTTGTGCAAACATCACTGGACTTTTTTGCATGTAAAGATGCAGATGAACTTTTTCCATGAAAAAACACTGATGCTCAATTTTTGATAATAAATGCCCATTTTGTGGCCAGCTCTACTCATTTCCTTTCCTTCCACTAGTAACAGAAACCTGTTTCCCAGCTCTGTGAAGTAGTGAAGACAGAGTGGGGGTGTAAGAAAAATAAGCAGCCCATGTATATGAGCTGGGATAACTACAGTAATACAGAACATTCCAACCTACTGTACACAAGGGCCTGTTCATTTCTTATCATCCCAATTTTTCCACAGGTGACTACCACTCAATGTTTGGGAACCAACATTCTTGTTCCTCAAATGCACAAAACCAAGCCACGGAAAGATATTTGAAATGACAAGAGCCAAAGAAAGGAAAGGTCTCGGGTTTCAAGTTCTGTTTTATTGAAGAAAAGAAAAGAAGAAGAAAAAATAGATTTTTTTCCAAGTGTATGTTACTCATTTATCAGTTCGTCTCAATGTCCTACGGCAATATTCTCCGTATATTGGATGTCTCCAGGTACATAAGCAGGTCACTGTGGTTTCCAGGGGAGGTGGCTGGAAATAGGATGAATCAAAACAAAAAAAGGGGGAAAAGACAATGAGGCCAGATGAACCTTTTTGCAAGGTTCGCCTTGAGTGTATCTCTTTGTTTTTAACAGTCAATGAAATGACCTACATTCTTTCTGTTGTTTTTTTAACGTCTCTATCCAGAGACAGGATGAATGCGTTTGTTGTTGATTTAAGAGAAGTTCTCTTCCCACTCTGCATGTTCCGCTCTTCAGAGAGTTCAGGAAGTTCTCTGCAGAGGAATGGGGCGGGGGAAAACCCAACATGCTTCTCTTGATGGCCAAATGCTACAATTGCTGGCACCTCCTGCCCAACATCCACTGAGCTGGCTTGTATAGGTCCTCAGCTGAGGACTTCATTTTTCAGATTGGCGCGGGATGGTCTTCTCAACCACAGGATGCAACAACTTGGTACCTCCAGTTCTCTTCTTCTCCAAGAAGCTGGGCCAGGAAGGGAAGGGGAGGACGAGGACTGAAGTGAGGGGGAATTGTTCTTTCTCCCTCCGACCACCAGGCAATGGGACATCAGAGGCCAGCCAATGCTGAGCTTTCCACTAGAGTCTTTGGCCAGCCACCATCCTGACTAGGTTCCCACTGAATTAATCCCTGCGTCATTTTCCACCCAAGAGAACCCCAACCCTCTTGGCTTTTCCGCTGCCATATTTTCTCCCAATGTCCTTTTATAGCTCCCAGTTCCAGAGCAGGAAGACTCAACGTATCTGGTGATACGATCATCCTCGATCATCCTCTCACCACTAAAGTGTTGTGTTGGAGTTGTTCCCCACCCACCCCTCCCTCTCCCCTCCATTATTTTTCCAGGCTCATCTCCTCTTTGGGCCTACCCAGGGAAGATCGCACTGTTCTGTACCTACTGCTACTGAGTTCTATAAAGTAATACTCCCCTCTCTGCTGAGAATAATACAAAAGTTACTTCTCTTTTACCAAAGGTTTCAAAAGAAACCAAACACTCTTCCTTGTATAATTTTGATTGAATTTAATCCGTTTTTTAAAATTTGTTTGTTTTGTTTGTTTTTCTGGAAAAAAAGTCCCTTTTTTCCTTTCCTCTCAGACCTCCGTCTGAAGGTCTATAATGTCTTGTCCCACCAGGGGTATGGTGGCACCTGTTTTCTCCCACTCTACAGTTTTTAGTTCTAAGGGAGACTGTGGTAATGGTTCCATGTCTTTTTTAACCCATGATGGTGGTGAATGGACCTTCCTGATTGCTTCCCAGGGTCTCTTGTTTGGTGTCTGCTGTTTTTCTTGCTACAAAACAAAGGAGAGAAAGAGAAAGAAAGAGGAAAAAAGTTATTGTCAATCCTGCTACCATCGTCTTTCACCTACTAGATTTCTTCTTCTGTCTTTTTGTTTTAAAGACAGGGTTGGGTGAAGAGTTTCTGTTACAAGTCTTTCTGGAAAGAAAATTAGCTTTTCAAATAAAGAGGTTTGTTTTTTGGTGTGTGAAAAATGACGGCTAGACATGGAAAATTTCAGGCTTTCTACAAAATACTGAACTCAAAATATTTCTGTCTTGAGACAAACATTTTAGGTATTCAATTTCCCACCAAAAATCTAACATTTACATGGAAAATTTAGAAGACTATTATTTAGTTTTATTTTTCATAGATTTTTTTTTTGCTGAAAAATCATCTTTCATCAGCTGTATTTAAAGGCATGCAGTCCATTTTCTTACATTCATACCTATAGATACCCCCAATAAACATCTCATAAATGTAATTGCTTCTTGTATTAACGATATCTGTGACGATTAAAGGCTTAGTTCTGCAAAATCAATAGGAGTTTTTTACGGATTCCAACTGACACTTTTGGGACTTGATTCACCACTATGTTAGTGCAATTTTATGCCAGTATAGTGCCATTGATATCAACCCAAGAATTGCATTCTGATGTTTCTAAAGATACTGTGGAATGCTCTGGTGTGTTTTGTAGGGGTAACAAAAGGTTCCATAATTTGTGGCATGTTCTCATGCTCATATATGAGTGAAAAGGCAGGCACAGGTAATATTACCAATCAGCATACCATGATGCTTCCCCACATTTTCCCTTTGTAATAGAGATCTATCTCATGCTTTATCAGCCCTACAAAGATTAGACTAAAATGTGTTCTCCCAGACACCAGAACAGTGTGAAGTTCTCTGCAAACCACCTGCCAAGTGAAAGGGTTCGGTCTGGAAGAAATATTGGCAGAAAAGACAGATAATTCAGGTTAAGAGGAGCAAGAAAAACAGGGGTGAAGGTGTCAGAGGGGGAGAAGATGCACCTAGATTCACTCTATAGTTCTTGTGCTATTATTCAGCAGTATTGACCAGAGGAATCATATCCACACACTGAACTGTGGTGTTTTGGTGTACTTCCCGTGTGGGACACATCGTCTAGTCCCCGGTCCTGGATGCTGTTCTTCACTCCGCTACTGTAGACAAGTCCTTCTAGAATTTAAGACTGGAAGGGGTCTCCTGGATCACTGTATCCAGTCACCTGCTGTTGCAGGCAGCCCCACCACATAACCTTTTTTATTAACCTAACCAGCTGGATCTTCCAGCTACTTAGGTTTTTCGTCCCACTCCTCCTGTTGTGAAGCTCTTCCAGAATTTCACCCTGCCAATGGTGGGAAGAACCCCTCATCTAACTTCCTGCTGAATTTTATTCTTGGCCACATCATCCCCATTTGTTCTTGTGCCAGCACTGTCCTGCAGCTTAAACAGCTCTTCTTCCTCATACTTACAGGGACCAACCAGAGCCTCTCTCAACTTTTGTTTTTCTAAGCTCAACAAGCCAAGCTCCATCAATGTGTTCTAATCAGCAAAACTTTCCATTCTGTGATCACCCTAGCAGCCCTCCTCTGTACCTGGTTAGGCTGGAAACGATATTTCTTGCAAACTGGAATTGTCTGCATTTCCTTTCATCCATGTACTGAAATCCTGGAATGACAGTCCCTGCTGTATGAGCACCATAAGCTTACTTGGGCTGCAGCAGTGTAAATCCAGAGTAACACCATCAAAATCGCAGTTGTTACTCTTCCTTTGCACTAACGTAACTGAGATCAGAACCTGGTCCTTCATGGGTACCTGTGCCATGATCTAACTCATCTCTTCCAGTTTCACACGAACTGCTTCAAGGAGCACTTGAACTCCGTTTGAGAACGAGGTGGGATGATAGGCACAGTGTCAGTAAATAGCATCCCAAAGACAAGATGTCACAATACATTGTAGAACCAGTGGCTACTGATCTCAGTCCAAACCAAGTCCCCATCTATGGTGCTTCACAGAAAGGTGCACAAATGGTTGGATGAGTACACGTCCATGAGGCAACTCCTCTTCCTTCTTTCAATGCAAAGACCTCCTTTGATCGGGTTATTACTAAGGCCATCTTCAGCAGCAGGACTTTGTTATTTTAAGACCTGAGCTCCCACGCAGTTTCAACAGTTTTGCCAATGCACCTCAGTCCTGACCATAAGCACCCTCCAGCCCTGCCTCTCCACTCCTCAGTTCTACCCACATGGCATAAGCTTAAGTTGGAACTGTCCCAGTCATTCCTGTGCTGCAGGTCTTCCAATCACAGGAACCCAAACAATCTAACCCAGTGGCAAGCAACCTGCGGCCCGTCAGGGCTCTCTGTTTGGCCTGTGAGAGACTGTGTTCAATATTGCCTACAGGCAGGCTTGCCAGATTCTGATGGTTTCCAAATACATAGTGTTTTTTCACCTTTCTGGCATTATTAAAGCAACATGCATATAAAGCAAGGGGGCACGAGAAACAAAGTGCATGCTGATTGCACACAACCCTGACTGAGAGCTATGCGCTCTCCCTGCATCCAATCCAAGTACTGCTAGAGTTCAATTGGCTCACCCCACAAATTCTAGGTGCACAAGGGCAACAAGCCAAACTACCTTATTGCAGGAGATCATCTTGGATATAATGAACTTGCTGCCCACTGCGATGACAGAGGGCCACTGGAGCCTCTCCAGATCCTCTGGGTGGCTTTGAAAATCCAACTAGAATGTATTCTCCTGGGCCCTTCAATTCTGGGGCCTCTCAGGACAGAGATGTCCAACAAAGAGCTGCTACTTCTCTTCTGGAACTGGACTGAGACCCACCTAAATCAGACTGCAGCCCTTGGTCAGTCTGATTGCCTGCAATATGTCTCAGACTATGCCCACATCGAGAAACCTCCCCAGTGCAAGTGGAGTAGTCGGATAAGCTTGCACGCAAGTATGTCTTTTATGATGTGTCCTGGAAGGTACTTCCTGCCTTGAACTGTTGAGTAGCTGTTCACTCCTAAAACAAACACCGGCCTCTATGCCAGAACGGAAGGCACTTCTATGAAAGCTGAAATGATTCCTATGTGTTGCACAGAGTTCATGTAACGAGTTGGTCAATAGCTTTGGTATGAGAAGTACTATATAAATAAATGATAAGTGAGGGTTTTTAAAATAAGTGCCTAACAGTTGGTTCCTACCACCATCTTTTGGCACTTCAACAAGTGCCTTGATTTTCAAAAGTGCTGAGCACCCACTTGCTCCCAAGGACTTCAGCTGTTTGACAAAACAGGACATTTTTGAGAAACTGTTTTGACTGAATGAAAGAAATTGAATCTTTCTGAGTCAAAGCCCTTTGATTTTTTCCTCAGCTAATTTCCCTTTCTAGCTGCACTTTATTTCTTATAAACTTTTTAAACAGGACTGAAACCCAAGCAGAATGTTCCAACTTTTATAGAAACAAAATGGGTCAATTGATGACCCAAAACAGTTTTTTTTTAAGATTATATTTTTTCCATCAAACAATTTTAAAGCTGGGTGTTTGTCCCAGTTTGGGATGAAATATTTTTTGAAATCTCAACATTTTTCACTGTACAGAAAATCCATTTTCTCACCAGCTCTATTACCACTTCAATTGCATGTAGTGTAACGTACCAGGCTCACTGTAACCCACAGGCCTGGTAGACCATGCACTACCCAAGAAAGGCAGGCAACACTGGTGCTCTTGGCCCACCAGACAGGCTCGACATTAACGAATGTGTCACCTACAGAGTTGGTGGAATCTCCACCCCTAGAGGTTTTTAAGTCCTGGATTGACAAAGTCCTGGCTAGGATGATTTTGTTACGGTTAGTCCTGCTTTGGGCAAGGGGCTGGACTCGATGACCTCCTGAGGTCTCTTCCAGCCCAATGATTCTGTGATTCTCTGAAGGAAAGGGAGTGTGGGATAACAGGCAGCAAACCCTGATGTGCCAGAAGTAAGAGGCACACCAGCATTTAGGAGCCAGGACTCTAGTGGAGCAATGGGAACCCTCTCATTGTTTTGGTGAGTATTTCATCTGCCTGCATAGACTGATGATGCAGCACCTGTTCCCAGCCAGCTTGTCTCATTTTCATTATGTTTCACAGCTGCATTTGACTGAGGCACTAACAGTGCAAGGCCCATATTTTCCAGTGTGCCCTTCGACTTCAAGCTCTACAACTACATGGGTGCGCAACCTCCAACATCCTGGGCCCAATTATAAGTGCTGACCACCTGCAGCCCCCCCAGCCCCTGACTTCAGCTGAAAACATTTGTCTCCAGGTACACGCCCCAAAGTTACAGAGGAAGTAAATGGCTCAGCCAGAGTTAGTACCCAGAATCCTCCAGGCTCATGCACCTTTGTTCCACCAATTTGATAAATCAGCCTCTTCTGTTTCAGAAAGCACTTGCTGCATGACAGGTTAGGGGACAGTGGGCAGAGGACGCATCCTGCAGTTCTGAAAACCATGTAAGGCAGATAATACTGGCTGTCCTTGGTGACAGTCCAGGGATGGTAGATGGGCAGCAGGGTACCTGATGTAAGTAACAGGGGATGGCGGGGAACAGATGAGCTGGATGGCATGCAGGACTGCTGATAGCCAGTATGTGGGACACTGGATAGGCTAGAGATATTTGATGCCTGAACTAATTAAGATTCTCTGTAATTTTCATAGCAGAATTTATTGTAACAATTATTAGGCTTCATGTCACATTCCCTGGAAAAGACACTTTAATTTTCCTTTTAACAACTGCTGGTTATTGTTCCATCAAGCCTTTAAGAAGTGCAGGGAGTATTAAACAGGAACTGTAGCAGGGCCGGCCAGCCTGAGAGTGCAGGGCCTGGCTGACAGCCTCAAGATGCTTAGGACTGGGTTCCTAGGAACAGACTCTGTATTTGAAGTCTGATACAGATACTCGCCTTGTACCCCTGGGTGCTCAGCCCAGAACTGTGCACTCTGCTCCGGCTGCTGGGGAATGGAATTTTCCCACCCTGAAGAAACACCTCCAGCTACCAAGCCGGCTGACTGAAAGACAGCTAGCCAGCCAATGAGTGAATTCGCTCTGATATGCGCTACTGCATGCGAGGCAGACACATGGCCCAGGTTACTAATTACCTACAACAGTATGTTCTTTGGGAAGATCTGAAAAGCCTTTGAAAGCTCAGACTGGCAGTGGGGGGATGGTAGAAAGGAGAGTTTCTTTGGAAGAGCCTTTGATGAGCCTCTGAACAATATGGAATGTTTCTGACAGTGCACACCTCCATCTAGAGCTGTGTTTGTAGCAGAGGTCATAGAGACACAAAGCAGAGCTCTTCAGACTTGTCCATAACAGGATTCCCACAGATAGACCCTTGCCCCTGGCAGGCTGGAGATGTAACTTAACAATCCTTTCTTCCAGTCTGAGATATGTTGATTGGTATCAGAGCTGAGTAAATTATTATTATTATTATTATTATTATTATTATTAGTATTAGTATTTTGGTTCTGTGGCCAAATCAGAAATATGAGGGTGTCAGGGTGGGAGATTATTTTAGTTTGAATGAAAAGTTTTGCTCAATCTGAAATGATTTTTATATATTTATTTTCCATTACAATCTGGTAGCTTTTTTGATAGGATAACAAGGCTTAGGGATAAGGGAGAAGCAGTGAAGGTGGTATACCTAGACTTCAGTAATGCATTTGATATGATCTTGCATGATCTTCTTATCAACAAACTGGGCAAATACAACTTAGATAGGGCTACTATAAGGTGGGTGAATAACTGCTGGATAGCTATTCTCAGAGGGTAGTTATTAATGATTTGCATTCATGCTGGAAGGGCATAGAAAGTGGGGTTCCACAGGCGTTTGTTTTGGGACTGCTTCTGTTCAATATCTTCATCAATGATTTAGATACTGGCATAGAGAATATGCTTAGTAAATTTGCAGATGAAAGCAAGCTGGGAGGGTTTGCAACTGCTTTGGAGGATAGGGTCAGAATTCAAAATGATCTGGACAAAGTGGAGAAATGGTCTGAGGTAAATAGGATGAAGTTTAATAAGGACAAATACAAAGTACTCCATTTAGGAAGGAATAATCAGTTTCACACACACAGAATGGGAAGCGACTGTCTAGCAAGGAGTACTGCAGAAAGGGATCTAGGGGTCATAGTGGCCCACAAGCTAAATATGAGTCAACAGTGTGACACTGTTGCAAAAAAAGCAAATACGATTCTGGGATGCATTAACAGGAGAGTTGTGAGCAAGACACAAGAGGTCATTCTTCTGCTCTTCTTTGTGCTGATTAGGCCTCATTTGGATTGTTGTGTCCAGTTTTGGGCACCGCATTTCAAGAGGGATGTGGAGAAATTAGAGAAGGTCCAGAGAAGAGCAACAAGAATGATTAAAGGTCTAGAGAACATGAGCTATGAGGGAAAACTGAGGGAACTGGGCTAGTTTAGCCTAGAAAAGAGAAGACTCAGGGAGGACGTGATAGCTGTTTACAAGTACCTAAAAGAGTGTTACAAGGAAGAGGGAGAAAAATTGTTTTTCTTGGTGCCTGAGGACAGGACAAGAAGCATTAGACTTAAACTGCAGCAAGGGAGTTTTAGGCCAGACATGAAGAAAAAACTTTCCTAACTATCAGGTTGGTTAAGTACTGGAATAAATTGCCTAGGAAGGTTGTGGAATCTCCATCACTGGAGATATTTAAGAGCAAGTTAGATAGACCCCTATCAGGGATGGTCTATGGTGCTTGTTCCTGCCATGAGGGCAGGGGACTGGCGTCGAAGACCTCTTAAGTTCCCTTCCAGTTGTAGCGTTCTACAATTTTATGTCAATGAAAACAGCAGTGAAACAGGCACAGTCCTCTGACAATTGAGAAGGAGTAACTGATTGCAAAGTGGCTGGCTTAAACCATGTCTGGAGAAGATCACATGAGGCCCAGGCATGACTATCTCACGGACAGAGCTAATTTTTTGTTCAGCTGAATTACTTACTTGTTTAAAAAAACAAAACCAAAAAAAACACAAAAGTTTCAGCCCAACTCAAATGACTTGTGAATTTGAGTTCAATCCAATGAATAGTTCTGGCCAAAAGGAGACAAATAAAAATAAAAATAGAACATTTTGTTTCAGCATTTCCTAAGTCACATGTTTCAGCTTTTGGTTTCTTAATAGTATTTTGTTTCAGTATGTTGCTGTATTATTTGACTAAACAAGCAAACAAAAATAGGGAACCTTTCCCCAGATAAGCCAAATGAAAAATAAATAAAGATCAAAATAAAATAATCCGCATCCCCACATTTTTCTGATTTCGCCACAGAACAAAAGCTCTGTGTAAGAACACCCTCTATCAGGAATCAGCCAAGGTACAAGGCTGGACAAAGGTTTTATGCCTACTTTCAGAGTTTGTTTCTGTGATAGGTGCCTGCCCCAAGCTGGGCTCTAACGAGTTAAGGAGGCCGTGCAGGAAGCAGCCAATCAGAGAAAGGCTGAGAGGAGCAGCCAATTAGGGCCTGGCAGGCCCATAGAATAACAGCTGCAGGGCAGAGCAGCTCCAGTTAATTCTGGAGCTCCAGGATGGCAGACTTAGCACAGGGGTGGTGAAGCTATGGCCCGCGGGCAGGATCGGGCCTACAACTTGCTTGGATCTAGCCCACAAGACGTGGGGCTCCCCTCACCCACAGCAGCACTCCAGCCACGTGGGGTGCCTCACAGCTGTGCCAGTGTTGACTGGCTTGTGCCACTGCAAGGAAGGGGAGCTCCTCGCCTCATTGGCCTGATACAGGCAAGCCAGGGCCCAATCTGGTTCTCAGGCTCTGCCACGCAGGCCAGAATGCCTCTGTGTGCCACAAGGAAGTACTCAGTGACAGCATCAGCCCCCACCCCTTTTGCTCTCAGTGGCCAAATCGCACGGCCAGGCTTCAGAAGGAGTATAGGGTCAGGTTTTAATGTGAGATGGACACTGGGATGAGCAAAAGGCCAGATTTTGGAGTCCAAGTTTTGGGATGAAGCTGGGACTGAATTCTGGGCTGTGTCTGGGCCTCTAAATATATATCTACACAGGGTTTTGGAATGGGTGCAAGCACACCCCCCAGCCCAGCTTAACAGATTCAGGCTAGAGCAAAACTGCTGCGTTACAGAGCTTTGAAGTCTTGGCTCGAGCTGGGCTAGGCTTCATTGTCTGAGCTCTTGTCTGAACTCCGCTTCAAAGCATTGTCTCCACCCCTATTTTCAGAGCGCTAGTGCCAGCTTTGCAAGCTTGAGTCTGATGACCTTGACTGGGAGGCTCACTTCAGCAGGCTCCCAAGCTCTGTGTAGAGGTACCCTACGTGACCTTCAGCCCATTTCTGGTTCTTCCAGGAAACATGACCTGCTCAGGTACACTGGCCCTTTGAACTCTGGACTTTGCTCAAAGCCAAAAGTCAAACTAAGGCCGAGGTGGGCTCCCAAGCCTTGAGAGCTAAAATTAAATGTGTGCAAGAACCTCCAGCACTAGGAATCCACAGCATTGTACCTGGCTCCATTTGGAATCACATTTGCTGGTGTCAGCGCAAGTCATGAGCCAACTGTAAAACTAGATATAAAGAGAGCGAGAGAGAGAAGGTGGGGGTGGGGGGAAGGGGACTTCAGTATTGCTCAAATTCTCCCAAGGTGCCAGATCAGAGAACACCCAGTGACAGGAAGTGCAGGAGAATCACTTTAACTGCTCTCAAAGCAGGTTCTAAGCCCAGCAGAAACAAAGGGGACCCTTACATTGAAGCTGGCAAGGGCACATCTTTTATACGATGCTCTTGCAGAGTGTATTGCCTTCCATCAACACTCAGTACAAGCCCTAGAACCTCTGATTAATTTACTTGAAGGAGCAGCTTAGTGGCGCTATATGGCTCTCTACGGCCCCTGCTTTAATGTTCACAGCTAGTGAGAAGAGAGAGAGACAGAGCTTCGGGGAGTGGATGCTGAGTATCTGGCCCGGTAGTCTGTAATGGGCAGGCAATGATTAGCATTTGAATAGAGAAATGTGTTAGCAACAAGGTTTCCAGCAGCTTTACTTGTTTTTAATATAGCAGATAGGATCTGGGCAACAATTTGCAACAGCCAAAAAAAATGATGCAACGGGAGGGACCCAAAGTGATGCTGACTCCTCTGTAGGTGGAATGCAAACTTATGAGCCAGTAACAAACCAGGCAGAGCGATGTAAAGTGATCTTAAATTGCCAGAGAGGGACACTGTAAGATCTCCTTGGCTGGGAGAGAATGAGAGCTGGTGGAGTCTTAACTCAGATTGCAGTGGGGAAACTAGACAAATTGGAGGATTAGGCCAAAAGAAATCTGATTAGGTTCAGCAAGGACAACTGCAAAATCCTGCACTTGGGATGGAAGAATCCCAAGCATCGTCACAGGCTGGGGACTGACTCGCTAAGCAGCAGCGCTGCAGAAAAAGACCAGAGATTATAGTGGATGCGAAACTGGATAAGAGTCAATAACGTGTCCTTATAGCCAAGAAGGCTAATGCTGTATTGGTGTGCATTAGAAGGAGCATTTCCAGCAGATCTAGAATAGTTATTATTCCCCTCTATTTGGCACTGGTGAGGTCACATCTGGAGTACTGTGTCCAGTTCTGGGCCCCCCAGTATAGAAAGGATGTGGATGCAATGGAGAGGGTCCTGCAGAGGGCTGGACTCGGAGACCTCCTGAAGTCTCTTCCAGTCTTATGATTCTACAATTCTACGTTTCTATGAAACTGGAGGGAGTGGAAGAAGGTATCAGCTGCTTCTGTTGAGGGAATGTGCCCATTTTTTGCAAGTTTAAGGTCTGTTGAATGCCCAGATGGCAACATTTCCCAAGAATGCTTTTAATCATTTGCTTTTGCTCAGGAGGCTGCAGCTACTTCCTTTTGGTGCAGATGTTTCTCTGGCTCTGTGACCCATTGTCACCTCCAGATGGGGCTGCCCCAGTGTGCCGTTCTGGGTGATAATGGCCTGAGAACCTTGGCAGCTTCAGCTGTGCCCGCTCATTTGTACTGGGGTTTTGCTTGCAGAGTGTGTGTTGTCCCTTCGCTCTGATATCTGTGCTCCAATGGCAGCATCTTACGAATTTTTAAATGAGCTGGGCCCTGATTACCTCAGAGATCACCCTTCCCCATACGCTGTCATGACAAGCAGCATCCTCAGAGGGCCCTGGGATAAAAATCCAACCCAGTTTAATCATGAGCAGATTGAAAACAGATGCTTCTTGGAGATGAGATTGATAGATTCCAAGGCCAGAGGGGCCATTATGACAATCAAATCTAACTTCCTCCATAACGCAGGCTGGAGAACCTCCTTCAGGGATGCCTGCATCGAGTCCACTAGCTGCTGCCTGAGTTACAGGAGATCTTTTAGCAAGCTATTCAATCTTGACTTGAAGAATCCAAGAGATGGTGAAGTTACCACATCCCTTGACAAGCTGTCCCAAGAGTACACTCTGTTGTAAAAATCTGGATCCTTACTTCAACTTGAACTTGACTGATTCAAAATTCCAACCAGAACTTCTTGTTATGTCTTTGTCTGATGGATTTAAGAGTCCTAGGGTGCGTCTACATTAGGAACTAACGTTGAAATTAACTTCAAAGTTAGGCACTACATTGAAGTAGCCAGCAGAGAGTCTACACACTTTTTTCCTTACTTCAAAGTTAACTTTGAAGTAGGGAGCCCGACTTTGAAGTCCTAACTCCATTCCTGGGAATGGAGTAGTGCCCTGCTACCAAGTTTAACTTTGAAGTAAGGTGTGTGTACAAACTCATATTTGAAGTTGCTTACTTCGAAGTTATTTTTGTAATGAAGACACAGCCCTAGAGTATCTTTTATCATCCCTTTAGCAGTGAAATGTCCCTGATTGGTTCATCAGAACCCAGATGTGTAAGGCCCATTTATTTTATCTGCAGGACTTGGGTAGCAATGAGAGGAAAGTCTTGCTTGAGATACAGCTGGAGTTGGAGGGCACTGCCCTTATGTATTGACAATCAGTCCTATTGGATGATGTCATTTTTATCATAAACTTCTGAATGTGCACCCACAGCACTGGATGGACATGTTTTCCTAAACTGAAATAAACAGAAGAAGAGGTACAGAGATTACATATTACAGGGGATGATCTTGGACTAGGTGACTTAATTGGCCTCTCAGGCAAAGGATTAATTTAATATTGGCAATGCTCTGGAAGAGGCATCTAAATAATTGCTGTTAATACTGCTACTTCAAACTGGACTCTTCTATCTGGACTAGCTAGGGCTAGGTTCTCTATATAAATGCTGTTGGGTTTTGTCACAGACCTAAAGAAACACAATAGTTTATCTCTCTCACTAGCAGGAGTTGGTCCAACAAAAGATATCTCCTCACCATAACCTAGGACACTGTAAGATCCCCTTGGCTGGGAGTGAAGGCAAGCTGGCTGAGTCTTAATCCAGATCATATTGGGGAAACTGCAGAGGTTGGGATGCTGTCTGGCATCTTATTCTGACATTGTAAGCAACTTGGGGCAGGGAATGTATTAGGTTAGTGTTCAGACTTCACCTAGCAGAATAGGGTCCTGGTGCATGACTAGGGCTTCTAGTTGTTTCTGTAATAAGAAAATCATTCAGAATAATGATCAATACCACTATTTCCATCTCAGGGTCTTTAGGTCTGAGTGCTAATATACTTGTGAGGCCAGGAAAATAGGGCATGAGAAGAATGACATTTTAGTAGATCATGCTTGTGGCTGGTTTACACCAATTGAGGATCCAAACATATGTGTACCTGAGAAAGAGTGTCTAACAGGCAGAACAAGATACATGTTGAACCTGTTACCCTCAGGACCTGACTGGTGCCGTTTCAGATAATTTGTTGGCCCACAGGAGGTCAACATTGTTCGGCAGCATTACTAACACTTTCACTACTTACTGGGCTCTTAGAAGACATGTAGAGGTGAATTACAACTAAATAACAGCACAGAACACTGAAAGGCAGGACTGGTGGCTGTAAACAAACTTTATGGGACCACGGGAAACTTAGCTGGATGTTCATTTATCATGGGTATGGCCAATGAAAATCATGCCAGACCATGGATGTTGCTAGATCAGAGTGTGCCAGACTACAGAGGTTTAACCTGTACAGGCATTCTGGACTCCTGAGTCCTAGTCTGAGTCACTGCTGAGCATCAGTCTTCTACATCTGTGAGAAAAGTGCAATAAGTGCAATCCAGTAAATTCTTGGATTGTAGTGGAGACAATTTTTTATTCCAAAAGGTTGAAAAAGCTACCGAGTGGAGGCTGTTTTAGATTTGATTTTAACAAATAGGGAGGAATTGGTAGAGAACTTGAAGGTGGAAGGCAGCTTGGGTGAAAGTGATCATGAAATCATAGAGTTCACAATCCTAAGGAAGGGTAGAACAGAAAACAGCAAAATAGAGATAATGGATTTCAGGAGGGCAGATTTTGGTAAACTCAGAGAGCTGGTAGGTAAGGTCCCATGGGAAGCAAAACTGAGGGGAAAAACAGCTGAGGAGAGTTGGCAGTTTTTCAAAGGGACATTATTAAGGGCCCAAAAGCAAGCTATCCCGCTGTGCAGGAAAGATAGAAAATATGGAAAAAACTGCCTTGGCTTAACCAGGAGATCTTGCATGATCTCAAAATAAAAAAGGAATTGTATAAAAAATAGAAACAAGGAAAAATTACAAAGGATGAATATAGGCTAACAACACAAGAATGCAGGAGAAAGATTAGAAAGGCTAAGGCACAAAATGAGCTCAAACTGGCTACAGACATAAAGGGAAACAAGAAGGCTTTTTATAAATATATTAGAAACAAGAGGAAGACCACGGACAGGGTAGGGCCATTGCTCAGTGAGGAGGGAGAAACAGTAACAGGGAACTTGGAAATGGCAGAGATGCTTAATGACTTCTTTGTTTCGGTCTTCACTGAGAAGTCTGATGAAGGAATGCCCAACCTAGTGAATGCTAATGGGAAAGGGGTAGGGTTAGAAGTTGAAATAAAAAAGAACAAGTTAAAAATCACTTAGGAAAATTAGATGTCTGCAAGTCACCAGGGCCTGATGAAATGCACCCTAGAATACTCAAGGAGCTGATAGAGGAGGTATCTGAGCCTTTAGCTATCATCTTTGGAAAATCATGGGAGACAGGAGAGATTCCAGAAGACTGGAAAAGGGCAAATATAGTGCCCATCTATAAAAAGGGGAATAAGAATAACCCAGGAAACTACAGGCCAGTCAGCTTAACTTCTGTGCCAGGAAAGATAATGGAGCAGGTAATTAAAGAAATCATCTGCAAGCACTTGGAAGGTGGTAAGGTAATAGGAAACAGCCAGCATGGGTTTGTAAAGAATAAAGCTTGTCAAACTAATCCGCTAGCTTTCTTTGATAGGATAACGAGCCTTGTGGATAGGGGAGAAGTGGTAGATGTGATATACCTAGACTTTAGTAAAGCATTTGATACGGTCTCTCATGATATACTTATAAAAAAACTAGGCAACTACAATTTAGATGAGGCTACTATAAGGTGGGTGCATAACTGGCTGGATAACCTTACCCAGAGAGTAGTTCTTAATGGTTCTCAATCCTGCTGGAAAAGTATAACAAGTGGGGTTCCACAGGGGTCTGTGTTAGGACCGGTTCTGTTCAATGTCTTCATCAATGATTTAGATATTGGCATAGACAGTACGCTTATTAAATTTGCAGATGATACCAGGTTGGGAGCAGTTGCAACTGCTTTGGGGGATATGGTCATAATTCAAAATGATCTGGATAAATTGGAGAAATGGTCTGAGGTAAACAGGATGAGGTTTAATAAGGACAAATGCAAAGTGCTCCACTTGGGAATGAACAATCAGTTTCACACATACAGAATGGGAAGAGACTGTCTAGGAATGAGTACAGCAGAAAGGGATCTAGGGATTATAGTGGACCACAAGCTAAATATGAGGCAACAGTGTGATGCTGTTGCAAAAAAAGCAAACATGATTCTGGGATGCATTAACAGGTGTGTTGTGAACAAGACACGAGAAGTCATTCTCCCGCTCTACTCTGCGCTGGTGAGGCCTCAGCTGGAGCATTGTGTCCAGTTCTGGGCACCGCAGTTCAAAAAAGATGTGGAGAAACTAGAAAGGGTCCAGAAAAGAGCGACAACAATGATTAAAGGTCTAAACAATGTGACCTATGAAAAAAGGGTGAAACAATTGGGCTTGTTTAGTTTGAAAAAGAGAAGATTGAGGGGAGACATGATAGCGGTTTTCAGGTGTCAAAAAGGGAGTCATAAGGAGGAAGGAGAGAACTTGTTCTTCTTGGCCTCTGAGGACAGAACAAGAGGCAACGGGCTTAAATTGCAGCAAGGGAGGTTTAGGTTGGACATGAGGAAAAAGTTCCTAACAGTCAGGGTGGTCACACAGTGGAATAAATTGCCAAGGGAGGTTGTGGAATCTCCATTGCTGAAGATATTTAAGAACAGGTTAGATAGATGTCTATCAGGGATGGTTTAGATAGTACTTGGTCCTGCCATTGGGGCAGGGGGCTGGACTCGATGGCCTCTCGAGGTCCCGTCCAGTGCTAGTGTTCTATGATTCTATAAGAATCTTCTCACAGAAACAATGAGAGGGAACCCCAAGTCATCATGCCTAATCCACTGTGATCATGGGCAAAACCACC
Organism: Carettochelys insculpta; assembly: GCF_033958435.1. Classification (NCBI taxonomy): domain Eukaryota; kingdom Metazoa; phylum Chordata; order Testudines; family Carettochelyidae; genus Carettochelys; species Carettochelys insculpta. Next base: position 8,966,597 of record NC_134138.1, read on the forward strand.
ATTTAATCCCATTCATAAATTTATCAAGGATGCATTAAATGATGTAAGTGTACAAAGTGTTTTAAGGGCACCTGGGGAACAGCATCCCACAGACTGCAGAGGACTCTTGTTACTAAGCTGTAGCTCCTTCCTGGAAGTATTTGGAGATGCATGTTTTAATAACAAATATGAACAACTTATAAACAGTGACCACGTGTCATGGCTGCATTCCCAGGACATCTTCCCAAGCCCCACCTGTGAGACAAAAGCCAGTTCCTCCTCGCCCTTTCTGAGAATGGTTTCAAAATGGTTCGTCTACGAGACTCAAGCCAGATGGTAGACTCAACATTTTCCAACAGAAGCGAAGCAGCTCAATGGAACAGCAAGGGGGATTGTTACGTAAATTCAGAACAATAGAGCAAGCATCAAGCCTACAATTCAGTAAAAGCATTTTAACTCAGGCAGATACTTGCCCTGAATTTCAGCAGCAAGTTTCCTATCTGAAGCAGGTGAAGAGGAGTTGTGGAAGGATTAGGTTCTTCATTCATTCATTCAAAGCTTCATAACAAGGAGAGGAGCTAAGGCAATGAAACATGCTGCCCCGTAGGGGTTGGAAAATTGCTGTTGCTGGGGATAGTCAAGGCAAGACTAGATCACTGTCAGTGGGAGAGGTGCTTAGGGAGAAGGAAATTGAAGCTTTAGCAATGCAGGTGAATGGGCTAGAACACCCACTAGCTGTCCCTTCTCCTCCATGATACAGTGGAAGTTATGGGGCATTCCATGGATGCTTGTGATCTCATTTGTGTACAAAAGATGAGGCGCTTTCTACCCATGAGGAAATGTTTTTGGACACAAGCATCGTGGCAGGGATTAGGACTTGTCTACAAGGCTCTCCGAGGTGAAGCAGAAAGGCAGACTTACGTTAATGTTAGCTTTACCACTTCCACCAGAAGAAACGCTCCATCGTTTTATAACCTAAACACACACAGGACGGAAACTGGGGAAGTGTTCATGGTGTCTTGTCAGTTGCCTTCTCTGGCATGGGACCTTCCTTTTAGGGCAGATGGGAGACAATGCAAAGGAACAATAGTTTTTCTTACCGGCTTAGGACCTTGCAAAAACAAACCCCACTATTGACCACTGAATACCAATGCTCAGAAGGCTTCTTACTTTGTGCACATAAGGAAGGAAAGGGCATGGCCAGGAAGTGAATTAGGCAGCCCAGTTTTAACATATACATCTTCTCAGTTTGACTCCAGCACAGGTTGGGACAGCAACACCGCCGTCCTCGAGCAAGGAGGAATCCCAACCATTCACAACTTCCTCAGGCAGCGGCGGCTCCGCTGGCTTGGACACGTCCACAGGATGAATGATGGAAGGATTCCAAAAGACATCCTGTATGGTGAGCTAGCCTCTGGCAAAAGACCTCCCGAATGCCCCCACTTGCACTACAAAGATGTATGCAAGAGAGACCTCAGAGAGGTAGACATCGAGCTGGACAACAGGGAAGAATTAGCAGACGACCGCAGCAGATGGAGGCAGGGGTTACACAAGGGCCTTCAGAAGGGCGAGATGAGGATCAGACAGCTAGCAGAGGAGAAGCGAGCGCACAGAAAGCACACTAAGGACTTTCCAGACACCCACCACATCTGCAAGAGATGCAGCAAGGACTGTCACTCTCGTGTGGGTCTTCATAGTCACAGTAGACGCTGTAAATGAAGTCCTCAATTGAAACTATAAAGGACGCAATCCATAGTCTATGCAGACTGAAGGATGCCTCCAAAAACCTCTGAAAGCTGTTACCATCCAAAAGCCTTTTGATGGTGTTTCTGGAACCCAGTCTCCTAACATTAGACTACCAAATAAGCTCAAATACTTCTCTGAGTTATCTGAACAACCTGGATTTGCCAAGCTGGTCTACGACTCTTTCATGGAGAGGCCTCCTTGAAATATCAGGCCCTTCTGCCTCCAAGCCTGGGCAAAATCAGGAAATATGGAGGACCCTAGAAAGTGAAGAGTAAATTAACTGTTTCTCAATCTCAAATAGCAAGCCAAGGCAAAGGTTAGGGTTGGCTATTGAACAACATGAACCTGTTTGCCAGCCCTAGGGCCTTAGTCAGTAAAAACAGCCAAACTCCACATGCAGAATGCCTGCAATAAACCACCATGCACAGTAAAACTGGGGATTGCATGGAGCAAAATCCTTAGTCCCAGCACCAATACCTATACAATCCTAGTCCAGATCTCACTGTAACATCCAGGCCTGGTGTTTACAATGAACCAATCTAGCTTGCCTCTAACTACATCCTATCAAAATGAGCCCCAGCCGTCACTCATTGGCTAGTCCTCTGGCCGTGCACAGATGGCCATGAATGCCAACTCCACCCTCTTTTGAAGATGGATGGAGGACATGCCAACCAAAACAGAAAAATTCCACCTCAGAGCAGTTCCCAAGGGTCTTATAGAGAACAGCCCTGATCCAGACCACCCACCACTCTGCAGATTAAGCTCCTCGCCAGCCATTCAGCACCCGGCTAGCAGAAATGGAGGGCTCAGACACCAGACAGATAGTCCTTCAGGCAGCCTGCTTTTCCTTCCTGGGGCAGCTGAAGGTCTTTGCTGAGATGGTTCTTTCATGCTGGAGCTCACACTCGTGTGAAATATGCCATCCCCAGTGGTTTGCTCAAACCCTGCATGAACCACCTCATTGACTCAATGGTTTAGGACTTTTCATGGATACATACATTGGAATTGATGGCAACAATATAATTCATAATCGTATAGGACCTGAAGCAGCCCATGGACCTTCCATGGTTCTACCTCTTATTTTCTGCCCCTCCATGAAAGGTTGTAGCTTTTCCCTGTATTATTCCAACAACATCATCTCACTGCCCCTGAAGGGCACTCAGGGGAAAAAACAAAACAACAACAACAACAACAACAAAAACCAACACGACTTCCTGGATGTTAAAATAGCAGGACAATGGAAGGGACCGCTAAGGGAGGTTGGCATCACTGGAGGTTTTCACTGGTTAGACATCAGCCTTGAATGGTTTAGACACAACAAACCCTGCATTGTGGCAGCGGGTTAGGGTATCTGACCCTTGCAGCACCTTCCAACCCTTGGATTCTAACCATCATGCAACAGGGCAGAGCTGCAAGTAGCTTTAATGGAACCTTATCCTGAGGTCAGAGTCCTTCTGCACCCTCACTCACCTTTCCCAGACCGTCCGACGGTGCTGCTGCTCCCACAGCATAAACCCCGTCTCTGGGTAAGTCCAAATGTGACAACTGATGATGTCCTCTCCTGTTCTGGACTTGAGACCAGCTCACACCAATGGAAAAGGGGATATGACCCATCCCCACTGCACCCTTCCTTTGCTCCCTTTTCTTGCTGTAAAGGTGTTAAAGACTCCGTTGACTAGGTGCAGAGCAAGGGACACCACAGACATGAGCTGAACCACACTACTCACAACACACAGGGAGCAGAACTCAGAACTCTCTGCATCAGCACCGCAAGCTAATGCCAAATGAGCTAAAGGAGAGGGAATATTCCATGGGCATTGTGTGTGTACACACACACAGACACACGCACACACACCAGTAGATTGAGTTTGAGAGCGGAGTAACACTGAAGTGCAGGGTTCCAATAAATGCCCCTATATTTTCCTCCATCTCTGATCCCCTCATGGTGCTTGGAGCTGGAAGCCAGGAGCACCAAAGGTGCATGACTAACCTTAATCTCCGTTGATGGAGACTCCTTCTCCTTTTCCGCATGCTGCAGCTTTCTGTTCAGGTCCTGGAACATGTCCTGGTGACGCTTTCTCGTGTGCATGATTTTCTGAAGCAAAGATGTGTGCGACAGGTCAGCAAACCCTTCTCCCCTTAAGGCGCACAGTCTGCCCTGCCCTCACCAACAAGAAAACTGCCTAAGTGGGACCTGGGTGCAAGCTGAGCATCTGAACCCTGGAGAGTATAAAACTAGATCTTGCTAGAGGCAGGAAAAATCAAACCTAGGCTAAATCATCTGAGTCCTGCCAGGTTATAGGATTTGTCGCAAACAGGAATCTCAGCCCAACAGCTCTCCAAGCATGGCAAAGCTTTTGAGGGACTGCGAGGCCTACATTCAAAGCTAGCCAAACACGGAGTTCCAGAATTTGGTCCTAGTAGGTGGGCCAGTTTCAGACATAGCCCAGGGTCCTGGGTTTTGGAGCCAGATTCACAGCCTGAGGTTTGAGCACACTCACTTCTTCCAGGGGCTGACAGCTGATTTTGGAATGAAGCAGTCGCTTTGAAGAAAAAGGACGGTTTCATGCCTTCACCACCCAACCACCCTTCCTCTGCAAAGCAACAGCTTCATGGCATTGCAATGGGACTTGGGAGACCTGTGTTCAGTTCCCAGCTCTGCCACAGCAACCGCATTCCTCTTCTGTGCTTTAGAGTTCCCCATCTGTAAAACATGGATGAAACCGCTCATCTCTGAGGGGTGTTGGGAGGCTCCTTTTCCTTGTGAAGGATTCCCAAGCAACAGGGATGGAGACCAGCTGAGAAGGTTTCACATTTTGGGTGGGTCTGTGCATACAGCATTGCACCAGTGCAGCTGTACCGCTTTATTGATGACACATCTAGGTCATTGGGAGAGCTTCTCTTGTCAGATTGGTTAATCCACTTCCATGGGAGGTGGGAAACTCTGCTACTGACAGAGCACTGTCTACATGGGTTGCTGTGACTCCATCACTTGGAGTGTGGATTTCTCACACCCTGCAGTGAGGTAGCTACAGTGATACAAGTGCGTAATGCAGACCTGGCTTAAGACTCAGGATACTTCAATTCCTCTCCCGCTGGCTGCAAAGTGGCCCAGATACCTGCTCCTAGTATACTGGAGTATCAACTTTCTATTAGCAACTCACTGACAGATGAGATTGTTTACAGACCTTGTGTGAACTGACTTAAAATCTCGATTGACAAACATTTACTCAGCAGTTGCTGCTCAATAAATTAAGCCGGGCCAAATAAGAGTAAATCCAACGTTTATTTAGCTGTGCATGGTAAACCCCTTGTACAGCCAGGGTGGCTGCAGCCGCCTGTCTGCTGTGAGACCTTTCCCCGGCTTTTTGGCTAGAAGAGCTGCTGCAAAGCAAAGCAGAGCCCGGTCCTCTCCCCCACCTCACCCCTCCATAAAAGGATTTAAAGGAGGAAACGCTCACCTCAAAATCTAGCTCCGCATAACGGGATTTCCGTCTCTGCAGATTCAAAGAGAAAGAGAGGTCAGTCAGGGAGGATAGGGGATGAGTACCTCCCTGAACAGTGGCTAGATAGAGAGACCACCCCTGCCTCATTCCCTGCCCAGATCTGACTGTGTTGTGCAGCTCGCACTCGGACTGAAAGGAGACAGCTGGAATGATTGAGGCAGCCTTAGTCACTGCCATGGGTCAGGGAACCGGTTTGGGTGCTCTGGGAGCAGCCGGCACCAAGGCCAGAACACACAAGAGAGGTTGAAAGCAAAGGAAACAGGTGCTGCAAGGCTGTTAGAAGTGGGCAAGAATAAGAACCACACTGGATTCAACCTCTGCTAAGAACCTAGCTGGATGGGAATTCTCTCCCCGGGAGAGGTGTTAACAGATGAAATGAGCTGCCAAAGGACGGAAAGCAGAAGAACCATCAAAAAACTCAAATGAAGCATTCAGACAAATCCTGTGCAATGCTACCAACACCAATCAGTCTGAACTGCGCACATGGAGCTTAACTGTGCAACCAGTGGTGCCTCTGAGGACAGGACGAGGAGCAATGGGCTTAAATTGCAGCAAGGGAGGTTTAGGTTGGACATTAGGAAAAACTTCCTACCTGTCAGGGTGGTCAAACACTGGAATAACTTGACTAGGGAGGCTCTGGAATCTCCATTACTGGAGAAATTTAAGAGCAGGTTAGATAGATACCTATCAGGGATGGTATAGATGGTGCTTAGTCCTGCCATGAGGGCAAGGGGACTGTACTCTTATGACCTCTTGAGGTTGCTTCCAGCTCTAGTGTTCTATGATTATATGATTGTAACAGATCTCTTTTCAGAGGGGCTGAACTCATCAAAGTCCACCCAGCCGCTTAGTCACCACATGCCTCCCATTAAAATGGATGAGAGCGGTCTGGTTAAACCCTATGAATCATCTTTAAACTCTCTCATTATGTCCAGTTTCCATCGGGCTGATGGGAAGTGGCCAAGAAGTTCAAATAAACACAAGGCAGCGGCCTATATCTGCTGGATTTAAAAATGGGGTCCAGAAACAGTTTGATTCTCTCCCTTCCTAAACCTTTAACCACAATACCAGTGCTGGAACTAGGAGAGAGAGAAGGCTTCAAAGACAGAGCAGAGGTTTGTAGGGAAAAGAGTGAGTTTCTGCAATTCATAGAATCATAGAATACTAGGACTGGACGGGACCTCAAGAGGCCATCGCATCCATCCCCCTTCCCCAACAGCAGGACCAAGTACAGTCTAAACCATCCTTCACAGACATTTATCTAACCTGTTCTTTAATGCAACTTAATGGCCTACAGCAGGAGTGAGCAGAATAGAGTTCGGAAGTGGGAAGAATTCAGCCCACCACACATGCAGGTCTGGCCCATCAGGACACTCTGGGCTGCCAAGGTCCTGAAGCCCAGGGGCACCCTCAGGCAGGCTCCCCACCCGCTGAAGCCCCGTATGCCACTCAAAGCATTCGGCTGGTGGGGCCCACGTGTGTCTCTATGCAGCACACACCCATTGAGGGGAGTGTTTCTGTGTGCTGCCACTGTCCCCAGCACAAGCCTTTCAGCTGTCACTGCCGTAAACTGCCTGGCCCATGCTTGTGGGTGCACGCAGCACGTGGAGACACACCGCCTCTCTCCCCACCAAGGGCCACGCTGTGCAGAGACACACACTGGCCCCAGTAGCTGGTCACTTTGAGGGGTGTGTGAAGGCACATTAGGCGGGCAGCCTGCCTGAGGGTTCCTCTGGACCAGAGCCTGTCCCTGGTGCCCCACCCCCTCCTGAACCCCAACTGCCTACCCCATTTACTACCCAAGTCCTCTGCACCCCTGCCCCAGGACACAAGCCAAACCTTCTGCACCCCCTCATGCAACCTTCCCCCAGGTCTGAATCCTCCCCTGCGGCCCATCCCTCTCCCAGATCCTGCACCTTCTCCTGCACCCCAATCCTCTGTCCCACATCACAACCCTCTCCTCCACTCAAACTAACACCCAGAACCCAACATCCCCTCCCACAACCCAAACTCCTAGTCACAGCTCCCTGCCGTACCCAATTTCCATCCGAGATACTGCACCACAGGCCTTGACCACATACAAGATTCTTGAAGTCACTCCCACGATCAAAAATTAGTGCCCACCCCGACCTCGGATGAAAACTATAAGGATTCTTAATAGTCAAACTTCAAGTCAGCTTGGTATCACTAGCAAAGATCATGAAATAAATCTCCCACTGATTAAATGGGCACTGAAACCACATTGCTGGGCACATTAAAGGCCGGGCTCTTTTCCTGGAGCGTTGGTTACTGTAAGACAGCAGGCATCAGCCCAGGAGGAAAAGGGTGGCATGAACAACAGAACAAACCAGGATGTGACTATGGGTGAAAGCAGCCTGTTTACCTCCAAGGAGCTCATGGAGAGGGTGGAGACGGTCTCGCTCTTGGGCACTAAGCCCAAGTTCCCTGAGTCACCTGGGTTGCACAGGCTGTTGGGGAGCTGCGACTCGCTGGAGATGTTCTTCTTCTTCTGCTGCTGCTGCTGCTGCTGCTGATGTTGTTGTTGTTGCAGCATGGGAGAACCTTGCACCTCGGTGCATGTCATAGCGAGGGGCTCCCTGGGTGGGCTCTTGATGATGAAACCCGGGTCAGTGGCCATACTGAGGTGGATGAGCCGGGTCTGGGGCATCTGATCTATGTTGATGCTGTATTTGCTGTCATCCTTGGGTGGCTTTGCCCGCAGGGTGGAGGAGCTATTGGTGGGGAGGATGACATAGCTGGTGTCCAGGGCTTGCTCCTGTGCCCTTGAGAGCTCAGTGTCCAGCTTCTTGAAGATGTCCCCATCGCAGATGTAGAGAGATTTGGGTGGCTGGTTCTTCTCCTTCTTCAGGGTGAGAGTGTGGTTGCTGAACTCATTCAGGTTAATGGCCCCCAGGTAGTGAGGGGAGCCCTGCAAGTGCATCTTGGAGACATTAGCTGGAAGACTATTAAAGTTCGAGGACCCCTTCTGGTGGTTGAGCTTCAGCTTCTCCTCATCCTGCAGTGAAGGGCGCTTCAGCGTCCCTGTGATGGTTGAGGTCCTGCATGTGGTGATGTCTTTATTCAGCACTGCACAAGAGACAGAGACGCATCCTCAGTACCTCAGATATACCTCCCCTGAGTTCACAGAAGAACATCAACATCTCACCACAGTCAAACTGCCTTGGCATGTTCCCTCCACTCTTTCAGAAAGAGGCTATAATGGCAGCTCTTAGACCTAATTTGTGTACTGTCCCACCATGGTGACTGGGCTGTGCTTATGTTCCAGGATAGTTATACAAGGGGCTTTGAAGTTAGCCCTCCCTGCTTGGAAGCCAATGGGAGCTAAATGAGTGCTCATTATTCAAAGAGGAAAGAACCTTCATCTGAGGGTGGGTCAATCATGCCAATTCAGAGATATATACAGGACACACACATAGACAGTATCATCCTTTGAAACAAACTCATTCAAATCTGCTTTGCTCAGCTGGTTCTAGGCTGCAATAGAAATGTTAAGAAGCCCGGGGTGTCAGCCTTGATCTCATCCAAGGAAAAAGTGAGACAGGGTTCTGGGGTGGGGCTGAATGCTACTTACCCAACAGTTCAGCCTGGAAAAGGGGAAACAATTCCAGCCAAAACCAAACTAAAAATGAAGATCTTTGTACATGCTTTTTTCCACAGCAGCAGGCAGAAGAGACAAAGAAGGAGCTTTGTTGTAACCTAGCACCGTTTAGCCATTCTCATTTATGGTCAAGGTATTGTATGGCATAGGTGGATTTCTAGGGCCAGAGAAAACACAGTGCTGCAGTTTCACTGCTAACTTGTGCCAGTGGGGTGTAGGAACTCTCCTTGCATGCAGGGCGGGCAGGTCAAATCAAAGGGAATACAGGAGAAAGTAACATTGTAAGTCAAACATGCTGCAGGGTGACCATCTTAGCCATTATATCTTTGCTACAGGACAGCACTTGGGTGGAACTTTGCTTTAGTCCTGTTTCATGAGCTAAATTCTGCCCTAAATTCGGCTCTAGTGAAAATGCCACCAATTTCCTCAGACCCAACTCATGCCTGTTAGGGAATCAAGCCACAGACTTGTGTGGTTTTTTTTACATTATGACATGTATGCAAAGAGCTTGGCATGTGCAGGGGGTGTGGGAGCTCCCTGAATTTGGCTCCCCCGGGGCAGGGGTTAGGTCTTGTCTTGAGGCAGTGGTACACAGCAGGTTGGCATTGTTCCATTGCTTCTCCACCGGGATTTGAAGACTTGAACTGCTGGCTGCCAGGCCAGGATAGTGAGCAGAAGTAGAGATCAGGGGGTCTTCTGTTCTGCAGTCACCTGAAATCAGTTGACTCCCTCCCCTTGCTCAGGGAGACCCAATCTGGGAGCAAGACACTGTACAGCATCACAAAAAAGTCTAATGCACTGGAGGAGCCTGTCTGAGGCTCACTGCTGATTTTTAGGATCCGATTCTCAAAAGCACAGGGCTGTGCACCCAAAATGGGCCTGGCCAGTTAGCACACATCCAGTAAGTCAGCCGGATGTGCAAATTGGTGGCTTGTGTGCACATCTGGGGCCATCACGTGAACTTCTTGTGTGCACTTGGTTTATGCAGTTTTTGCACCTGCCTTTTGTGAAAGTCAGGTCCCTAGCATGAGAAAGGATGGGGAGAGACAGCAGGAGAGAGAACGTTAGAAGTATGGTGTGAGAGAGAGAAGCTGCGTCTACACGTGCATGCTACTTCGAAGTAGCGGCACTAACTTCGAAATAGCGCCCGTCGCGGCTACACACGTCGGGCGCTATTTCGAAGTTAACTTCGACGTTAGGCGGCGAGACGTTGAAGTCGCTAACCTCATGAGGGGATCGGAATAGCGCCCTACTTCGACGTTCAACGTCGAAGTAGGGACCATGTAGACGATCCGCGTCCCGCAACGTCGAAATTGTGGGGTCCTCCATGGCAGCCATCAGCTGGGGGGTTGAGAGACGCTGTCTCTCCAGCCCGTGCGGGGCTCTATGGTCACCGTGTGCAGCAGCCCTTAGCCCAGGGCTTCTGGCTGCTGCAGCGGGGGATTCATGCTGCATGCACAGGGTCTGCAACTCGTTGTCGGCTCTGTGTATCTTGTGCTGTTTAGTGCAAGTGTGTCTGGGAGGGGCCCTTTAAGGGAGCGGCTGGCTGCTGAGTCCGCCCTGTGACCCTGTCTGCAGCTGTGCCTGGCACCCTTATTTCGATGTGTGCTACAGTGGCGTGTAGACGTTCCCTCGCTGCGCCTATTTCGATGTGGTGCTGCGCAACGTCGATGTTGAACATCAACGTTGCCAGCCCTGGAGGACGTGTAGACGTTATTCATCGAAATAGCCTATTTCGATGTCGCCACATCGAAATAGGCTACTTCGATGTAGGCTTCACGTGTAGACGTAGCCAGAGAGAGACCCTGAAGAAGGTAAAGACAGAAAGTGACTATGGAATTACATACCATGAGGATAAGGGCTATAGAGAAAGTGATAATGATACAGAGAATGGGAAGAGAGAGAGAGAGAGAGAGAGAGAGAGATGGGTGTGTTGATAGATAGATAGATAGATAGATAGATAGATAGATAGATGAACTCTTCTGTGATGCCCCCTTAGGCAATGTCTACACGGCAGGTGCTATTTTCTGATACAGCGGTATCCCAAAATAACTGCCCATGTCTAAGGAATGTGCCCGTTGCCACAAAACAGTTTGCAGGAGGAGTACTGGGATGCTTCACAATAGCTCTTTATTTTGGCATGTAGCTGTTTAGACAGTGCCACCTGCCAAACTCTCCCATTTTGAGGTTAGACTGTTGTGTAGACACAGCCTAAATGAGCACACAGAATCCAAAGTCCATGGCAGATAGAGGGAGATCCTGGTTTGGAAGAGGCGGATTATACACCAGGGCCAAATGAACTGGGAAAACTCTTGCTTGGGAAAGGGGGGGCTTCTGGGTAAGCCAATAAGAACTGGAAATTCTGCAAAATGGTTGATCAAAATCAGCCAATGGGTCAAGCATGCCGAGGGCAGGAGGGAACAGAACCTGCAAAAAGGAACGAGCAGCACAGCAGACTGGACAGCACTTTCAGACACAGCACAATGGGCACAGGACAAACGGGAGGGACCAAGGAGGTTCTGTGTCAGCAGGAACTTCTGGTCCATGCAGTTCTACAGGGCTGCAATGAATGGCTGTGCATGAGAAAGGGTGGACCATCTCCCTAAGCACAGTCTGCTCTATGACTGCCCAAGAGGTTGCAGCTCTGGATGGATCAGAAGGGCAATTGTCCATTCACCTATAGAGGTGGGATGTGCCAGATTTATACACATTTCTCAGGATACCTAAGAGGCGTGAGGCCAGCCTGAGAGATGACTCTCTGAGCAAAGACAAAATTGGGCACCCCATAGTGAAGATCCTGGCATCCCACCACCCCTGCCAGGCAGGACAGAGGCCCCAGATAAAAAGTGTTAAATTGAAACAAAACTTGGCAAGAGGCCAAGCAGGGTGTGGGTGGGGGAGAGGATAAGCAAAGCAAAGGGGCAGAGTTAGGAGGTGGTGTGGGGACGGGAGTGAGGGTAGCCCATACACATACACACACACAAAACACCCTGGGACGTGGACACACACACATAGTAAGGTAAAAAAAATGGCCAAGTTCAATCCCCAAACCAGGTCACTTGTTGATAGCTCACCTGTGATGTGCTCACCTGATCTACAAGCCATATCCACATCCTTCTCAAAATCGGTCTGAAAGACAGAGAAAGCAGAGGGTGTGGTCAATGGGGCAGGGGAGGGGAGCATGGGAAGTGGAGAGGGGAGGGAAGCCTGAAGTCCCGTGAACATGTCTACACACAAAGTAACATAAATTCAGATGGAATGTTGAAAACAAGGGCTCTGTTCACAGCTCTGGAGTCAGACTCTTTGCCTGCTGGCCTCGACGTAGGAGACGCAGGCCCTCCCAAAGAGGACAGTGGGCACTTCAGCCCTGAGCAGACAATGTCCTAAGTAGCTGTGTGAAGCTTGCCCTTCCACTAAACCAGTCCCTGCCTTGGAATGCTTGCTTGCCACCATCCCAGAGTATGGGAGAAATGGAGTCACACCAGAACATGGGCTTCCACGTAATACTGTTAAAAACGGCGTGGAAAAGACAGACCTGTTTGATAAATAGTAACAGAGAGGAAGCCGTGCTAGTCTATACACTATCAAAACAAAAAGCAGTCAAGTAGCACTTTAAAGACTAGCAAAATAGTTTATTAGATGAGCTTTCGTGGGACAGATCCACTTCTTCAGACCATATCCAGACCAGAACAGACCTGGTCTGGATATGGTCTGAAGAAGTGGGTCTGTCCCACAAAAGCTCACCTAATAAACTATTTTGCTAGTCTTTAAAGTGCTACTTGACTGCTTTTTGTTCTGTTTGATAAATATTTCCATTCTTGACTGGCTAAGAAGCTGGATGATATTCTCTTATCACAGGAAATATTGTTGAGCTTTCCAGTCCATTAGTAACACAGGAGGAGTTTACGCAACATTTACTATAGATAAATGTTTTGAAATCAACAGGCCCAGGTAATCCGCACTATTAAAAGAGTCAGCTGAGGAGCTCTGTAGGCTTCTGTTGTCAATTATTAATTATTCTTGAAATATTGGGCAAAGTCCAGAGACAAGAAGGTCACAAATGAAATTGGCAAGAAAGATCACTTAGGTACTATATGCTGGTTCATCTGACATCAATTCCACGCAAAATAATGGAAAAGCTAACAAAGGATTCAACTGAAAATAAGTTAAAGGTGAGGATTATAATTAACACCAGTCAACTTGCTTTTTTGGAAAATAGATCTTGTCAAACACACTTGATTTCATTCTTTGATTAGATGGCAAGGGTGGTTGGTAAAGTTATAGATTTTAGAAGGCATTGGACTTGGTTTTGCTCAATCTTCTGATTACAAAATTACCATTATAAAATAGTAATACAGCATGAGCAAAATGGATTAAGAACTGGCTAATTGACAGATCAAAAAACAAATGGCTTTCAATGGGGAATCTTCCTTGAATGGGAGTGTTTCTAGTGGGGATCTGCAGGAATTGTTACTTGAACCAATGCTATTCAATATTTTTATTCATGATCGGAAATAAATATAAGAACACTGATGGTAAAATTTGCAAATGAAAAACAAGATTGGTGGAGTGGTAAATAAGGATGAGGACACTGCAATCACACTGCGTAATCAGAATTGCTCGGTAAGCAAGGAGCTTTCAAGCAGAATGTATTTTAATACAACCAAATGCCAAATTATACTTGTAGGAACAAGAATTTCAGGCCGTACCTACAGAATGGGGGATTGTACCCCAGAAAGCAATCTCAGGTTAGTCTGTAGCTTAAACATGGAAACCTATATATCTGATAGAACTGGAAAGGACCTCCAGAGGTTGTGCCCAGTTCCCTGTACTCACAACAGGACCTATCATCATCCCACAGAGATTGTTCTTTTTTTTTTTTTTTCACATTTTGCTTTCCCCTTAAAGAGCTGAGCTCATTACCCTGGGTTTATTATGCCAATGCATTAACCACAGAGCTATCCCTCTCAAATAGCAAGCAGTCCTGTGGCACCTTAGAAACTAACAATTGTATTACTTCATGAACTTTTGTGGGTATAACCCACCAGTGACTCTGAAAATGATCTAGCTGTTCGAGGGGACAAGCAGCTTAACACAAGCTCTCAGAGTGATGATGTGACAAAGAGGGCAAATGCAATCTCCGTCTGTTTAAATAGAGGAACAGTGCCTAGGAGCAGGAAGCTGATTTGAACTCTGTAGACAACATTGCTGAGAACAACACTATAGCCTGTTCTCCTGCCCACATTTTTCAGAGGGCACAGAAAAAGTGGACATAGCGCAGAAATGAGCTCCAAAAGTGATCTGAGGGCTGGAGACGAGGGCATATGTGGATAGACTCAAAGAGCTCCATGTGTTCCAACGATCAAACAGAAAATTAAGAAATGACTTAATGACCATTTGTCGGTATCTTCATGAGGACAAAAGAGAAGGTCCTATGGAGCTCTTTCATCTAGCTGAGAAAGGTGTCACAGGGACAAAAGGCTGGAAGCTGAAGTCAGACAAACTCAAATTAGAAATAGAGAACAAATGTCTAGCAGTGAGAGTGATTAACCTGCTGAGGGAAATGGTCTATATACAGGAGGTCAGACTGGACGATCTGATAGGCCAGTCTGACTGAGAGCTTTATGAATCTATGAATATGTTGCCTCTCTGGGCCTGGCTGGCTGGATACTCAGGCAATAAAAGAGAGGAGAGCCCCAACAGGCCTGATGTGGAGCTCACAAGAACCTTGTAAACTGTGAGATTGACCTACTTACCCAAAGCTTAAAAATCAGACATGAAAGACCTCTTTGGACATCCAGTTCATCACAGAAGGGGCAGTGAAGGGTTGTTCTCTATAGCATATTCTCCCAGGGCTATATCTAGTGTAGTTTTAGAGGACTCATGTAAGAGGGTGAAGTTTACTATCTTTGCAGAAAATAAGCTTAAAATAAGCATTGAGAAAGGTACATTACTGGAAGGGGGACGAAAAGTACATTGGAGAGATATAGTCTCCTCATAAAGGTTGTCTTGAACATTGTGACCATGATGGGACATGCTCTGAGGGAAGAGATGTGAAACTGTTGTCTCCCAGCACCATGTTGTACAAGACAGGAAGAGCAGAAAGGCTTGGAAAATGTCTCATCGGAAGGCAGCTGCATGTGAGTTGTGTTGTCCTTAGACAGCAAGGGTCTGGCCTAATTGAACAACAGAACAGCCCTGTGGGTTGGGAGTCTGAGACCTTCCTTGTTATGAAGGGAATGGGAGATATAAATGGGTGGAACTGAGGCTCACCCAAGCTCTAGAATGGTCCAAGCACGGATGGAAAAGGAGGAGAGTGATGACTGCTAAGACTAAGCTGTTGAAACAGAGCCCTCCTTGGATCCAGGCTAAACACACCTGAGCCCTTTGCAACGAAGCGTGAGGCACTTTATCCTACCATTAGCTGAGCATGTCCATTCTGAAATGACCCTCCCGAGTCTCCATTGCCCTCTTCTTGACGATCCACTACGCGGCACTTCACTGCATCCTGGACCTGCAGGGGGACATGAATTTGCACACGACTGAGTCACACGACAGAGGCACTGTTTAAAGCAAAGCAGCGTTCAACCCTGCTGCAGACAGATTATCATTCCCATGGGCTCTCAGTTTGTTTAGCACTTACACAATGAGTTCCAAGAGGGCACGTATCTGACACACGAACAGGGCAACTCTGAGGTCCTCCAGGCATATTACATGGGATAACTGAACTTGCATAGGCAGGAATAACCACAAATCTATACTGTAACCCATGATATTTACAAAGGATCTGTTGCATGAATCATGACATGGGGGTTTATAATGTCAGTTCAGGAGTCCGCACTGTCTGACAGTAAGCTCACCGATCTCAATGGAAAGACTCCCAATGGCCATATTATGAGAGGGCCTAAATGCATAATGAAACTAGTTAAAAGACTCAGGTTAGGTCTTTACATGGTGCAACTGCCCTGATTTCAGTGGCCTGACATGGGAATCTATCAAGACCATTTATTTTAAAATAATTATATCAATTTCATCTGCTTGTATTAGAAAGCTACTTGTTGATGTTATCACCTCATTTTATTGCATGGAAAGAACTTAAAAATAAAAGATCTCACTTGGTTAAAGTGAAAGAATGTTTCACTTCTGCTTGCAGTCCATTTTAATTTATGGATCCCATAAACTAATACTATTCACGTAGTGTTTGGGTTTCCAACACAGCTGGGGACTATTTCAGTACAACTACTTGAAAACATGTTTGTTTTTTCTTGTTACAGTCTTTAAACATGGATGAAACCTTTTATGCAAATCCTAGGTTTTGTAAAAAAAACTTTTTTTTTTAAACAAAACCTAGCTTTTGGACCAAAGATAAACTAAATGAGGCTTGTCTCCAAAACTCTATGTCACTGTGCATTTCTAGCATGACTTCCGGCCACCTAGCCACACATCTATCCAGGCACGTAGGTTCATACTCTTCACTGGGATATCTGTATAGTTGAATAGCATGACCAACTGCTCAAGGGATCAGAGGACTCCCCAGACAGATGGTGGGAAAGTTTCAATTCCCTACCCAACCTCCAGGAGATGGGTCACATGGAGCTGTCTGGGCTATGCAGTAGGAAACACTGGTGGTGCCCACCTCTCTTCTCAGGATGCAATGAACCATCACAATGACAAAACCTTCCAAGGAATCAAAGACAGCGAAGAGGATCTGGAACAGCGCCGACCGCCGATCTGTGATTGCCAGAACTGCAGACATCCACGTGAGTGCCAGGAGAGGTAGGACGACACAGGAGCTCCAAAGTGACGCCCTATCAGGGAAGAGAAAACAAATCCAAGTTCAGATGCACCCCCAGCCAGTTAAACATTGTGCTCACTTGCAGTAGCCACTTCAGCCTCCTGATCCCAAAGGGCAGTAGAAGAATTTTCCTTAGTAACAATGGACTTGTTCTGGGTGATTTCTGAGCTCCCTGGGGGACGCAGGAGGCTGCTTGGCTCATCATTGCCACTCCCTCAGAGCAGACAGCAGGCATGTCGAGGGGACTGCTTCTCAGTGGTGCAAGCATGCACAGAAACTCGGGGTGGGAAGGAAGGAGGCAGGCATATCATGTCCCTCTCATGCCCCTCCCACTCCACGCTGCTAATCGCACGGGTGCTATTGTCCATGGATAGGACAGAAGATGCAGCCACTGTATGTTGCAAGAGGGAAGCGGAACATCTACATCAAAGCCAGATTGCCTTAGTTAATAGCTTCTGGTGCCTGGACTGTCATGGTGCTCAGCATATCAGTATTGTGTGGGCTTTTATGTGGAAGGTTAGGATGGCTAGGCTAAAAAGGAGAAAGAGGAACCTGGACACTAAGCTCATAGGAGCACTTCTTGCTCTCCATCAAATTTTCCTGACAAACAAGCAGCAAGACAACTAAGGAGGCCATTGGCATCTGTGTCCTCTTATCAAGGAGCTACTCAGTGCAGATGGAACCCTGCCAAATAAACACCCCCAAAAGAGCAACCAGTTCTAGCTGATGAACCTTCAGCTAATTTTGCAAGTGAATGTACTGCTGGCTTGCTGGCCTGTAGGATTCAAGTTGTCTGTTTAGCCATGGTCACACCACAGTCAACCGCAATGCAAACATCCCTGTGCTTTCTGAGCCAGGTGCTCCAGGACTGAACTGGACAGATCACCTCTCAGTATGAGAAGGCATTTCCATCTCCATGGACCATGCTCACCCTCTTCTTCAACAAGGGAGCCAAACAGTGCAGGCTATGATAATATATTCTAAAAATCTGGGGACAGAAGTACACAAAGGTAACCATGGGACCCTATCTACAGTAGATGCTTAGCAAGACTACACACAGAGATGGAAATAACAAGGGGACCTCAAGTTTTTCTGGGTGGAAAATCTTGACTTATGCATAAAGACACATAAATAGGTAGCATGGCATATTATAGGACACATATCATGACTCACTTTACAGCTCTTACATGGGAACCACTGACCATTCAATGACACATGGTCAAGTAAGTCCTTACCCAATGCACACTCATTTGTTAACTAGGCACAACTCTCAAGGACTTCGCTGAGAGTTTTGCCTGAACAAAGATGGAGAAGAGTGACTATGGACTTCAGGATTTACCTACACAACTTTTCTTGAGTAAGGATTCTCCAATCATTCCACTGCAATGACTGTAGATTGCAGTGATGCGTTATTTCTGTAATGAATTATGGTACATCAACATTTATTCACACCAACCCAGGGCCAAGCTCATGAATTTGGCAACTACCTGTGCAATTAAGCAACAACCTGAAAGAGCAAGTAAATTCCAGTGTCACTCCCCTTTCTCCACCAAGAAGACAGTTTTGTGTTACTGCATAAGCAAAGAGCCATAACGTGATATGCATGCCCTATAATTGCACATTGGACATTGAATGGAAAATTTGCAACTGACTTTTGAATGCTCAGTGTTTGCAGACTGGCTGTAGCTTTTCATCATAGTCATAAACCAGGCAAGTGTTTATGCCCCCTGCCTGCCTCCTGCTGAATTGGCTGAGTGCATTTGGTAACAGAACCCTCTGAGAATCATCCTTTGAAACATGATGTCAGTGAAGCTGATGGGTGAACACAACTGAAGTGGCAGAAAAGCCCAATGGAAGGATGAGATTTGCCTGATGCCAGGATGCCAGAGGTGTATGCCATGCCAGGGTCAGAGAGTCCAGCACACCAGCTGTCTGTCTGGGCAAAACAGCTCATTCAAGTTGCTCACCAGACTTGTGGTGGCTAGAAAAAAGGAGGAATAGAGGGCACTAGAATGGGTTTTGCCTCTGGAGTTCCCTGATCTATCACACTCCTGACATACAGGAATGGCTACATTAAGGCCATGAGCAGCGAAGCACACATCTGGCTCCAGATACTACAAAGGGCCTGAACCACAACTTAGGTCTGAACCACAAATCCGGTTGTGGATGAGATTCTACAGCTTGAAACTGTTGCTGCAACAGGATGAGTCCAACCACCAAATGCAAAAAAGTTTGGACTCAGGTTCAGAGTTCAGAATTGAGGCTAGATTAGGGGGCTTTGGCTCAGGCCTGGTTCTGATCACATTCACACCGTCTACTGCCGTCAGTGAAACTGCTTCTGATTTACGCTATGGCCAGCTTAGAATTAAGCCCAGGAGCTCCAAAAATAACACTTGGGAGTTAATGTGTGCACAAAAATGGACTCTAAGGGGTCAGGGTTGAATCTGCTTTCCAAAACTCAGACACAACTGCCGAAGATGGTTCTTGGATCACCTTAAACAACCCTCTTCCACCCTTGAATCAACATCCCTTCCATGGTTCTCCCGTCCTTCTGAGTCTAGACATTGTGTTGGATGTCACTCCAAAGCTCACTGCAAGCAACCTTTACAGCTGTTATGACACAGCAGATACAACCTGCTCTCTCTAGCTGTCTATACTACAAACCTCTGTCTACAAAAGAGGCCTTCTGTCTATAAAACTAAGGAACACCCACACTACAAATGCATTCTGTGTAGAACCTGTTGACAGAACTCAACCTTTTTCCTGGAAGAGTTTTGTCTTGAAAGTTTGAGACATAGCACCTCTGTAGACAGATTCTGTCAACTAAAAAATAGTGTAGGCACTCCTGCAGGGCCTCTGTTGACAGTGAGGGCTTCCAGTTCATCGGGTTGCCCTGTTTGCAGAGCTTCCAGTTGGCTGTTCTGTTGACAGAGGGCTGGGTAGTCTGGCTGCTCTCTGTCAACAGAGGGTGTTGACACGGGGAGCCTGTATTTGGTGTGGACGTGTTCTGTAGACAAAGGTTCTGTTGGCAAAACTCTGTTGACAGTCACTTATGTAGACAGAACTTTATAGTGTAGACTCAGCTTAAGTCTCCCCTAAAAAAATAACTCAGAGAATAACTATAAAAATAACACTGGGCTAGACCCTCAACTAATGTAAATTGATATAGTGAAATGTGCTGACACACCCACTAAGGATCTGGCCCAGCTTTCTGATTTGTTTCTGCTTCCTCTTAAAGGGACTTTCTCAGACATACTCACCCCTTACAACTGTGAGAGAAATGTGACTTGACACATGATGTGCAATTTTTTTCCCAGGTGGCAGATGGCAACGGACTATAAATCACTTTGATTCCCCTTTCACAGCTCTGCTTAGCTTTTGAAGTATTAAATGCAAAAGGGTTAGGTTATTTTTTAAGCACATGTCAAGCATGGGGCTTAAGAAGAAAAAACACAGGAAAGAGAAACACCTGCTGTGCATTGGTTCTGTACTGTGATTCACATGTCCTATATCTTTAGGACAGGGCTCTTTTCACTGAGTAATTTGGAATCCATTAAGCCTTACATTGTCTTGATATAATTCTTGAGGCCTTTTCACAATCATAGGGCCTAAATTCTATGTCAGCATGTCATGGCACTGGATTGCAACGTGACATGCAGGTATTGTTAACTAACGGTACTGTGATGCAAAAAGGTTATATAACAGTCCTCTATCATAGTTTGTTAGAGGGGATTAAACCCAAGACCCTTCTGACCTGAGATCAAGAAATAAGACTTTTGCCTGGCAGATGAGGTAGATGTTTGTCCTCTTATGTGTGTATCCATGCATTAGACAGAGAAAAAAGATGCACATTCTCTGGGGTCCTTATAGCATGGATACCATGTTATACCATAAGGGACCTTATAGCATGCATACCAAGCCACTGGAAGACTGAACTAAGATGCTGTTTTAATAAGCCATGATCATGGCCCATCACTGCTACATGACAGCACAGAAACTGTACATGTCCAGGGGATTACGTTAGTGTTCCTGTGACATTGTAGGATCCAGAGAAATGGTGTAATGACATCATGTGAGAAGGCCATAACATAGACCAATAATGTAACATTATGATGTCATGTGACCACATGCCATCCCAAGGCGGTGGCTGTCACATTTCATCAACAGAGCACGTTGGCTACAGTTACACTACAGCGATCTGTCTACAGAAGTTACTGTTGGAAGAGATGTTCCGACAAAACTTCTGTTGACAGACTTGAGTGTACACACGAAAGCCTTAGCAATCTTTGGATCCATTTTGTCAACTAAAGGGCCCTCAAAGCATCCACACAGCTTCTTTGTTGACAGTTTCTGTTGACAAAACACATTTTGTGTACTCATGTTCCACAAGTTTTGTCTACAAAACCCCAGTTTTGTCTACAAAACTCAGTGTAACTGTCATCATTGTGAAAAAAACTAGCAAATGCTAGTACGGCAGCTCATGTGGGACCATATTCAGCCTTGTAAAAAGCAAATAAATGTCATGGGCTTTAATCAGAGGATATTCACCAAAACTAGACCCCAGGAGCTGCCCTGTCTTGGCATTCCATTTTTGCTGCAGAACAACTATAAATGAGGGAGAATTCAGAGGGGAGTGCCACAAATGACAAAAATGCTTGGGGAACAAAGACCTGCAATGATGCAAGTTTAAGAGGCCAGCCCATACAGAAAAGAAGACTAAGGTGAGGAGACATAATGGCTGACTAGTGATGTAAAGGCATGGTATAGAGTGGACTGAAATCAGTTATTCTCATTGCTCCAGGATGGCAGAGCAAAGATAAAGATGCAGCAGGAAATACACTTAATAACTCAAAGAGCAGCTTAGGCTATGAAAAAAGCTGCCAGGAGAGGTGGAAATGCCAAAGCTGGAGACAGAGAAGGCTGGGACTTGACACACAACCATCATAGGTGATTTAGGGATGGTTATGTCTGGCGGACTGATGCAGAAAGTAGCAATTGGTTGATCTGGAATTCTATCTTAACCCAAATGCTTCTCTATGTCAATAACTGCCCTCCTGTAGGAAAAGTGGTTTACAGACCACAATATACCTGTTGTCCCAGACAAACCCAAAAGCAGCACAATGGCACTCCTCTTTCCAAGCTGCCCTCCAAGAGGGTGACTCCGAGTACCTCAAGAATGCCATAAAAAAGCTAATACTTGTGTTTGCAACCAACGGGCTCTAATGGATCCATCTGGATATGACTGCCCATTTCCCTACAATTGCTACTGGGGACTGCACTTCACTCAGGGGCTGGATTCTAAGCCTTGTGAATGGAAGATTGCAAGACCTGACATCTTGCATACATGAACCAACTTCTTCAGAATCACTTCGGGAGATGATACAGTAGTGGCTGGATGGGTGCCATTCTTAGACACTTCATTATAGCATGGATAGATAAGGCCATCTTGACAAATCAATCCAAAATATACAAACCAATAGCTTGCCCCACTAGGTCCAACTAGGTGAGACTGGACGAAATATAGATTTTTTTTAACCAGTCTACGCAGGGGCCTGAAGTGACAGAGAAGCATCTATATATAGACGGTCCAATCCATTAATCTTCACTCATGGTGCATAGCACTCCCTGAAGTGAGCAGTCCCACTGATGGTACTAACCAACCAGGGAAGAGCTACTTAGAGTTAGTAAAGGCCAGAGCATGAGGCCCCAGATGTTCAGCACTTGGAATTTTATAGAAGTGACCACCCACCAAGGAAAGACTTCAATGGTCTGAGATCAAGAAGCGGACTGAAGCATCTCTGGAGGACAGGGAACAGCACCTCAACATCCTGATCAATGAAAAATAGAAATGGAATGTCAAGTGCGAGGACGTCCTTCAAGGACAGTCTCCATGGGAGGCCAGAGAGCCAGAGCAAGGTGCACTAGTGTCTTGATGGAAGCTCATTAAGTGAAGGCAAGAAGCTAGGAAACCAGCAGCCATAAAGGACATGGCAGGGCACAGCTCATAGAACAAGTTATGCCCAAAGGTAGCCTGAGACCTCGTGATTCTATACCTGATTCATAGGGAAATTCCATAAACACAGCAAGCTTCAAACTCTGGAAACATGGATTCCCATTGGTTATGACTGTCCAGCAAGAGCCACCCTGGAGACGGCTGAGTGGAGGTGGGTAGCAGTAAAGGATGGCAGCACACTCCTTGGGCAGCAGGGTATCCCATAATTGCCCACTGCAGTGCCTTTTGCACCTTTCTCTGGAACAACTGGGACTGTGAACTTTTGGAAACAAAATACCAGAACAGATGGACCACCAGTCTGGTCTGCTCTGGCCATTCCTAAAATATAGGCATCCCTTGCTTCTGCTGCAATGAACAGACACTGCCAGTGTTCCTCCACAAACAAACTGGGAAATAAAGGACTGATCCAAGGACCACTGAAATCAAGGGGAAGCCTCACGTCAGTGGACTTCGAAATCTCCTTGTAAAGTTTCTGAGACAAGGTAAGATCATCATTTTTTCGAGGAATCCCCCAAATAATCATTTATTTGTTGAACACAAATATTGTAAGTTTTAACTGCATGTACATTCCAACGATCCTGATGAGAAAACATGCTGTACATTTTTTCCCCTAGACTATGTCTACATGGCAGCAGTATTCTGAAACAGCTATTTTGAAATATCTTATTCTGAAATAACATAACCACACACAAAACACATTTTGAAATAGCACCCAGCTATTTTGAAATCACATTTTCGGTCCACAGCGCTATTTTGAAACAGTGCCACTGGATTCCATTATGGCCTATTTCAAAATAGGTGTTATTCCCCATGAAACGAGGTTTACTGGAATCAAAATAACACAGCTGCTATTTAGACTGTATTTCAAAATAGTGTATGAGTCATTTAGTTACTGCCAAAGTTATTTCAAAATATCTGCTGTTATTGCAAGATAACTTCACCATGTAGATGCAGTCCCAATGGGGACACCGACCACGGGCTGGTTAACTATGGCCACCTGAACTGCCTTCCCATGTTTCCTATTTTCCTGAGATTCGCTGGTGGGAGGGGAATCCTAGGTGAAATCAATCTTGGACCACCTGATAGCCATGGGAATTTTACCACTGATTTCCCTAGGGCCAGGATTCCAGTCCTTGTCTTTGAATGCATCATAAAAAGAAGTATCTTCCCTGACAGTAATTCTAGCTCATTATCCACTGTATCAAAACAACAGTAACCCACATTTTCTGCAGGGCCACCCCCTTTTTGTAGAAAATATGGACAGAATTGGTAGGGCTGACAGAACCCTACATAGCAGACCAAACCTCTTCCCTTGCGGGGGGGCGGGGGGGGGCAAAGACAAAAGGAGGCACTGCTCAGGGAGGAGGGAGCAGGCATGCTTGGCATAAACCAGCTGAAAAGAAGTGCCAGGAGGAAGGAGGGTTCATTCACTATCCAAATGCCCATAGCATCTTATGAAACAACAGCCTAGCAGGGAAAGCAGTTCTACAGTACAGTAGTAGGGAGCACAGAGGAATTAATTACAGGACACCTCTGGGCTTCCTGGGTCAAAGAGGCCTAAAGCTTTCCACCTTCTCAACTGTTTCAGTGCTTCCCTAGACAAGAAACCTGGTAGTTTCCGGTACCCCTAATCTTTGCCCTGCTCCCATGTCTGACCTAGCCTGGTTTTATTCCACCCATTCTGAGAATGACAGAGGCCAAACTCCTCTTTCTCCACCTCTTCATCACTCAGTGTTTTCATGAGCTTGGTGTCTGAGAGTACTGTGACTTCTCAAAGCCAAGCAAATGGAAATCCTGCTGCGTATTTTCATGCACCATGGTCCCGGATGTGCTCTGCTTTCCAGGGGACTGTCATGTGTGATGGGTGATGCCTATGATGGACTGAAACATGGAAAAAACAAGCTCTTACTGTTCCCTCTCTGCCTTTCTCCACCAAGCACCACAGTCACTGCTACAGTCTGTGTCAGAGATAATCCGAGAATCCAGTCTAGACCTGCCCCACGCAGTCAACTATTCATCCAAAGTCTGCAATATCAAGGCCAAAACTGGCTCCAAACCTGGCAACCGTGACTTGAAGGCCCAGCATAATGAACCGTTAATATCAAAAAGAGGCATTGTCAGATACTTCACAACTTTCCCCCACTAGCAACCTTGTCTGCAACAGGCTCAGAATGGGCAAAAAGGTAATAATGAACCACAGAACTAAGTGGATGATGGGAAGAGGGTCGAGCCCAACTATAGAAATTCTTGTTCAGGTGCTCAGATGTCCTTTGTCAAAGGCAAGATCACCACCAAACAAAAACTTGTACTGAAATGTACTGACAGGGAAACAAGGCATATATATTTTCTTTTCCTAAATCCCTTCTGATTTTTATCAAACCAACTAAATAAACAGAGAACCTCTTGGGATCAATAGATGGTGATATGCTACATCCCAGTACCATTCACATTTTTATTTTACATTTGAATATGAATTAGATCATGTATTTTGTAAAGGAACAATGTCAAGTAGAATAGGACTATATATGTGAATTTGTTTCAAAAAAGTGTGGCTTAATATGAATTACATGTTTATTCCAGAAAATACATAATTTTTATTCATGATCGTGTTTCTGCTAGATTTAAACATTCCTCCTCAGTGGTAACACGCTGAAATTCAACAATGTGATGCTATTTCACATGAACTGGCATGTGACACACAAGAAAGTGTCACCTCCAGTGTAGTTTCACCAGTTTGGCTGGTGAACAAAGTAACACGGGATCAACACTGGAAAGTAAATATGATTTTTTAAATTCTTGCAGTTTCAAAAAATTTTAAAGTGGTAATGGAGCTGATTGAAATTTTTCATTCAAAGTATTTTGAGGAAATGTGGTCATTTTTGATAATGAAAATTTTAAGAGAGCCTTCCTGATTTCTTGATTTTTCCCATTTTTCAAAAAAAAATTCAATAAAACTTCACTGGGAGAAGGTATGTTTTGATTTTTTTTTTTTCATTGCAAAGTTTAACTGGTTAGTTTAGTCAAATGATGGGGATTTAAAAAAAATCAAACACATTCACTTTTGAAAAAAACATCAAAATCAAAACATTTCACTTTTGACAATCACAATAAACATGAAAAAAACACTGCTGCAAAATAGCTTTCCACAGAAACTTACAAAAACCCGAAACTCTGAGCCAGTAAATAACAGCAGAACAGAAACATACAGATTTTTTAAATTTTCAACCATCTCCAGTTAGTATCATCATTACGACATTTGACCATATTTTATTATTGTCACTTGACAGTGTCCCTTCAATGAATGACATCTAAATCCAGTGCAAACTTCTCCTAGTTTCGATAAGACTCACATATATAGAATCAGGGGTCTCTTTCCTTCAAGGTGATGAGCACTCTTGCATGATCCAGAAAAAAATGCTTAAGTCTTGATTCAACAAAACTTCAGAACATGTTCAGTTCTAAGCAGCCTGTTGCACTGAAGTCAAGGGGACTGAAGTACATGCTGAAATGCTTTGTTAAAGGAGAGCTCAAGGCCTTAATCCTGGGAAGTCTTATGCCTTGTGATAAGCAGGAGACCAGACTACATGATCACAATGGTCTCTTTTGTCTCTTATTTGTCCATCCATGAGCTATGAAAGTCACTAAATTTGCACCCTCAGGAGTCAAGCCCCAAGTGCTATGCTGAATCTGAGCTTTAAATGTGCGCTCAAGTTCAAGCAGAGGAATGGCCCCATTGATTTCAGTGAGACTAGTCATGTGCTTAACTTTAAGCACATATTAAAGTGTTTTACGAGAGTGCTCAACACACTGCAGGGTGAGTCCATCCTCCGCTTTTAACTCTTGGCTGACTTGCTCCAGGGGCATTTCAGGAAGCCCACTCTTAAAACGTCTTATGGCCCAAGGGGTTGGGCAGGCAGGAGGGCAGGTGGGACGTGGGGAGAAAAAACAAATGGGGAATAAAATGAAAGAGGGAAATCAACTAAAGAAAGTGAGAAAGAAAGAAAAGAAGTTGAAATTAGAGGAACTAACATGGCGTTACTGGTGGCTGTGGCCGAAACTTCAGCGGAAGAAACTACTCCACACTTGGAACATTTGAGCGTCATGCCGTAAAGAGGCACTGCCATCTGACTGCAATTAAAATCAAAAGACTGAAACAAAACAAAACACTTTGCTTGTGAACACAAACGAGGAAAGGAACAGAAAAGGAAAGGAAAAAAGGAACCAACCAACCACACCACACCCAGTTTGAGCAAACAGATCAAAAGATGGGAAGGGATAAAACTCTTGCCCGTGCCATTCCAGAAGATGGAAGCCAAGCCAATAGTCATGCTGGTGCCACTGGAGTGGATGGAACCGTGCTGGGAAAGGTTTTGCTGGACTCAGGGGGTATGTCTACGTAGGAAAGTTATTTTGAAATAACGGACGCTATTTCAAAACAACTTTGCTAGCATCTACACAATGCAACAGCTATTTTGAAATAGTAGATGGCTTATTTCAAAATTGGCAAACCTCATTGTATGAGGAATAGGGCCTATTTCGAAATATGGGCTGTGTAGACAGGGAATAAACCTATTTCAAACTAAGCCACAGTGCGTGCAATGGCTCTTTTACTAAACAAGCTCTATTGTTCATAGACACCTTATTTCAGAATAAGATTTACTTATTCTGGGACTTCCCTGTGGTGTAGATGCATTATTTTGGAATATCTCATTTTGGAATAATAACTCTGAATAAACTATTCCAGAATAACAGTGTAATAGCAGTGTAGACATACCCAGAGTGACTCTCTGGTGCCTCCATTGCTGATAACCTTTTACATTATGTTTTTGTTTACCTCCCAGCCCTGCCTGCCTGTTTTTGATGTTGAAAATATTTTCTCTTCCCATCTATCCTTCTTCTGTGTTGTTTTGGCTTCTGTGACCAGCTGTAGTGTTTTACAATTGAAAGGCAAGAAGTAGGTTGATGGGACCAGCACTGTGTTGACTTATTTTGTTTCATAAAGCAGAGTGAAGTGTAGATAACATGCTTATTCGACTGGTGGTCAACACTGTCTAGCACATTACCAACACTTCCACTGCTTACTGAGCTCTTAGAAGGCATTTAGGTGTAAATTACAGCTAAATAACAGCACAGAACACTGACAGCCAGGACTGGTGGCTGTAAACAAACTTTATGGGAAAGTAGGAAGCTTGGCTACACCCATAAGCGTACATTCGGCTAACTAAATTCATGCCTGACCATGGATGTTGCCAGATTAGAGAGTTTCATCCTGTATAAATCTTCTAGAAAGTGTGCTTCAAATTCGTGGACAGTGTAAATCCAGATAAATCAATGGAGTTGCACCAGGAATAAATTTGGCTCTGTGTGTGCCTTGCGGAAACACATGGACTGAATGACCCTTGAAAAGTGATTTCTCCCCAGATTTCCATTGTGGGCCACAAGGGAGCAAGAACAGTAAAGAGCAAAAAAAAAAACAGCTCTAATGAGACGTTTGATGGGACATAAGCATAAGTGACAACAGAGCACCAGGAGGTGGAAAGAGGTCTGCTGTCATGTGTATCAGGTGAGTAAACACAGGGATGGGTGGTTCATATTCCAGTGTGTGTTTTGTGTGGGGACAGTTGACTGTGTCCATTATGAGGAGCCCTGTGCAGTACAGTGAGGGCAACAATAAAGGTAAACTGTATTCAGAGACTTTAGCTTTGCTTTCTGCTAGCTAAAACAAATCACAGTCAGTTCCCAGGTGTTCATGAGGGGCTGGACTGTGATATATTTATTAACTAGAACCTGAAGCCATGACTGTTGAAGAAAAAAGTACAACTCAGTGTTCAGGGATCAGAATCTGAACCCATCTGAATTTATTTGACAACTGTGCAATTGTTTTAGTTGATACACTGACAGCAGATAGTGTATTCACAATTCATGCTGTGTGCATCAATAAAACCCAAATGCCTACTGTCTGCAGCACAAAAGGGATACTGTTAGGGAACTGAGTGAGTATTCAGTGAAAACATGATACACTGTTTTCTCCAGCTCTAGTTTACAGTGTGATGATGATTAGATGCATTGATTTATCTATCTCAGTGGTTCCCAACCTTTTCACGAGTGCAGACCCCAACCACCCAGAAACTTTTCATGGACCCCCATGAAAGCCAATTCTAGCTGCTATGTACACTTCATTAATTGAAAAAGGAAACCACAACATAAATTTTTTGGATCGCAATTAATAACATTATTGGCAGATATTTAATTTAAAAATAATAATTGATTGTAATTTGGCAATTTATTTAAAACTTATTTTCTTTGACCATTTTTATTTATCTTTTTTCAGAGACCCCCTGTAATAACTTCACAGATCCCAAGGGGTCGATGGACCCCAGTTTGGGAAGCACTGATCTACCTGCATGTTGTATCTACACACACCAATGTCCTATAAGACTCCAAACCTCAAAGGTACACAGGTATGTAATTCCCCACTGAAATCAGTGGGTGCTAGATGCTTGCAAACCTTTGCAGATCTTGGCCTAAGCACTAATATGTATGATATTCATCTGAGGTCATTACCATTAGAAAGTCAACATCTCCCAACAATACTGACACAATACTCAGTTATTTGCAGGTCTAAGTATAGGGAACAATTGGTTGCACCTCAGATATGGTGACTGTTGACTTTTTAATGAGAACTACTGCAAGCTGGGTATTTTTTGTGTTTTTGTGTCACATAGGCTGTGTCTACACGTGCACGCTACTTCGAAGTAGCGGCACTAACTTCGAAATAGCACCCGTCGCGGCTACACGCGTCGGGCGCTATTTCGAAGTTAACTTCGACGTTAGGCGGCGAGACGTCGAAGTCGCTAACCTCATGAGGGGATCGGAATAGCGCCCTACTTCGACGTTCAACGTCGAAGTAGGGACCGTGTAGACGATCCGCGTCCCGCAACGTCGAAATTGTGGGGTCCTCCATGGCAGCCATCAGCTGGGGGGTTGAGAGACGCTGTCTCTCCAGCCTGTGCGGGGCTCTATGGTCACCGTGGGCAGCAGCCTTTAGCCCAGGGCTTCTGGCTGCTGCTGCTGCAGTGGGGGATTCATGCTGCATGCACAGGGTCTGCAACTCATTGTCAGCTCTGTGGATCTTGTGCTGTTTAGTGCAAGTGTGTCTGGGAGGGGCCCTTTAAGGGAGCGGCTGGCTGTTGAGTCCGCCCTGTGACCCTGTCTGCAGCTGTGCCTGGCACCCTTATTTCGATGTGTGCTACTGTGGCGTGTAGACGTTCCCTCGCAGCGCCTATTTCGATGTGGTGCTGCGCAACGTCGATGTTGAACATCGACGTTGCCAGCCCTGGAGGACGTGTAGACGTTATTCATCGAAATAGCCTATTTCGATGTCGCCACATCGAAATAGGCTACTTCGATGTAGGCTTCACGTGTAGACGTAGCCATTGTGTGTCCTACAGTCAACAGTAATTCTTGCCTCTGCTACCGATTAACCAGAATATATTGGTTATACCAGTTCCTCTCCTGTGCCCAAATCCAAAGCTCTCCAGTGCAGTTATTTGTCTCGTTGGTCTCCAGAATTACTTTCCAACACGGCTCCCAAGCCCAGGCAGCATGTGTCTGGCCAAATGCAACAAAGATCTCTGAGGTTTTTCAAGGTTCTCAATGGGTGTGTTTCAAAAGGAGAATGAAATTGGCAAAACCGTTAAACACAGAGAACATTTAAAACAATTGCACACGCACACATGGAAATGAAAGAGGAGAAAAGACAAGAAGTGGGGGAACAAAGAACATCAGAAAAAATGCGCTTTTTTGTCAGTTTTCTTTTCCAAGTATAACATTTGGTATGATCAATAACCAGCTGGCATCTTTTAAACAAAGACTTTTGGGTGTTTCTGGTCAGAGAGGGTGCGAGACAATAACCCTCTCCTCGGCTTATCCAATCAATGACTTAACCCAACATTCACTGTCAAGTGTAATTATCATGCAACAGACTCTTGGTCTAGGTTAAAGTATTTTCTCTAGTCCTCTCTTTGTAGGGCAGGCAGTAAAGCCCTGGCTCTTAGTAGCAGCAAGGTGCAACAGTGCACTAAAAGTCTCTCCCATGTTCTGCTCTGGTCCCCAGCAGCATGGGCTGATGCATTTGCAATCTTTCCCACTGTTATACATTGGTGTCAGCAATTTATGCTGGTGCAAGAGAAGAATCGGGGCCTGATCCTCAGCTCTTCCAGCATCAGTTTAGCTCTGCATAATACTATTTTAGATGCAAACACTGACTCCGCACTCACAGGAATGATCCTCTGGCACAAAGGGCACTGGAGGGTCTAACATCTGTGCTCTTTGCTTCTCTTCTCTGCGACCTCACTTCCCAAAGTCAAGCCAGAAAAAAACACATGCTAATGTAAATATGCCCCAGGGCTGTCTAACTGGAAAGACTGTCATCAAAGAACACCTCATCTCATTTTACCAATTACCTGTTCCATTTGGGAACCTCAATATCTTGAATCAAAAACTCATTTTATTGAAATCCTCTTATTTCTTAGCAAGGATTAGGAGCATCAGCGAGAGTCAGGCATAACACCATTAGCCACTGACTTCAGATGGACTCTGTTCTTACTGTGTTTTTCACCACTGGCATTTTAAGGCATTATCAGGGCCAGGAATCCTGTCAAATCCTTTGGCTTAGAAAGAAGCTAACTGCATGGTGAACTGATGGCAAAGTGGAACCTGGCAGCAACTGGACTGAAATGAATACCTGGGGACTGTCACACTGTGGTTTCCCTCCCCTCCAGAAAAAAAACCAACCCTTTTTCCAAACAAAAACAAACAAACAAAAAAAAACCCACCAAGGCATTCACACAGCCATGCAGGATGAGTTGAATAAGAAGGTTTTTCCCTCAAAATAATTATTCCAGCTCTGTGAATGACTTTTGCTGTCCTGCCTCCCATTTCAAGGTGGAAAAGGAATGTATGCGAACATAGCACAGCTACGATAGCTCATGTGAAGGCTACTTTCATAATGTGGTGGCTGTGTGAATGCAGTTTTGCAACCTTACTTATTTGGACAATAGAATGTCAAAAAAAGTAACCTGGGGAAAAAAAACCCCACAGAGTAGAAATAGGATTAGTGATTATGGCTCCTGGTACCTGCTCATTGGTATCAAAGGACTGTCAAAGTGACGGTTCAGAGAGAAAAGACTGGGGGGAGGGTAACATCTTTTACTGGACAGACTTGTGGTGGGGAGAGAGACAGACCTGAAGAAGAGCTCTGCATGACCCGAAAGCCCATCAGACGCTGGGCCAATAACACGTTACCTCTCTCAACTTGTCTCTGATATTCTGGCTCTGGCATGATGATGACCACATGGCCAAGCTGATGGTTTAACAGCCCTTGAGACTGAAGCTATGTCTACGCTAGGCAAAGTAAGTTGACCGCAGAAGTGCAATTCTAGCTATGGCAACTGCGTAGCTAAAATTGATATATCTATGCTCAGCTAATGTGGCCATCTCTATTGGAGAAGATCAACGGGAGGCTACAGAGGTCGACTGCGACCCCCGAGAGGTCAACTTCATGCATTCATAGTAGACACGTGAAATTGACCCCAGAAGATCAACCCCGGGGTAGTGTAGATATAGCCTGAGGTACTTCAAACAGAAGAATAGCAGCACCTCTTTCCCCACTTGGCTCGGTGTCTCTGACTTCTGGAACTGGAGGGAAGAGGGCCTGAAGCTCACACTCAGAGTCCAAGGCCAATCAAGTTCATGGCCTCTCTAGTATTCTGTGCTACAACCCAGTATTAGAAGTCAAGACCCTTATGTGGCTCTCCGGCAAAAGTATCATTTATGAGCTCTGGTTTAGCCACCTCCACAATGGGTATATTCCGATCAGCTGCACATACAGTAAGTCTTGTCTCTTTCCTCCCCGCCCCTTGTGAATCCAGTCTCCTCCTCTCTTGAGAATTTAGCCTGTGGTATGCAGACACAAACACTTGACATTTCCTAAACTACCACAGCATCTGGAATGATAAATCAAAGACCATCAGCCTACAGCAATGTGTAAATGGGAGCAGATGTTTGTGCACCCCCTTGGAAGTACTGGAGTGATGGGGCTGGACAATCTGTAAGTGAATTGGCACAGACTGGGCTGCAGGGTTTCATGTATTATCAGAGGAGCTGCACTGTACTATCACCATTCTGACCTGGATTTAAATAGACCCCTGGAGACCATGGGCCATTTCCAGCCCTTTTCTTGAAGTCAGACAGGGAGCACAGGCTGCCAGTCAGGCCGCGATTCAACTCTGCACATGTGAATTAACTCACCAAAATCCAAAATCTGACCCCCCTGAAGTGAATGGGAAAAATCTGTTTGTCTTCAGTGGAAGTCGGGCTTGGTTCAAAGTCAGCCAAGCCCATAGCTTGGTATTTAGGGCTCAGTCCAGAAGCCCACAGTAATACCGCTGAAATCAAGTCAGTGAGGGACATGGTATCTGAGTCACAAAGCAATCAAAATTGCATTTCAAAGCAAAACCAGGGGGAACTACACTGTAAACAGTCTCTGGGATACCAGAATGGCTGAGAAGATGAGCCTCGCTCCATCCTTCGCTCTCCCCATCATTATATTTGCGGAGTTGCACATGCATATGGAATCATAAAGCCAGCAGGGTGCAATTCTGCAATGCACTGAGTCCCCTTTTTCGGCAGGCTTTCAGGACACCTTCCCTCCACCTTTATTCTCTCCGCACCTCTCCCCAGCTC